>NC_069683.1:11853017-14253017 GCF_023699985.2 Odocoileus virginianus | reverse complement strand
CATCTGCCAATGCAGGAGAACGCATGTTTGCTCCCTGGGTCAGGGAGATCCCCTTGGAGAAGGAAATGGCAGCCCGCTCCAGTATTCTTGCCTGGGAAATCCCATGCACGGAGGAGCCTGGCGGGCTACAGTCCATGGGGTCACAAAAGAGTGGAACGTGACTTAGCAACTAAACAACCATAACACAAAACAAAACGTCACAGCCCAGAAGAGAGCCATACATGGTATGTGAATGAGAAGGAAGCAGGAGGGTATTCTGGGGGAAATCCTGGACTCGTCAGCGCTTTGGGATCTGATTTATTAGCCCTGACACACACTCACTCTATGTCACTTCTCTGGACCTCAGCTTTGTCATCCATGAAATGGAAAGTTGAAGAACAGAATCTAGTAACTGAAAACCCATGGACAGTGACTTAACCCAGTGACCAAATCTGTCTTGCCACTTGTTTTCATGCAGCCCATGAGCTAAAAATGATTTTCACAGTTTAAATGGTTGAAAAACAATCAAAAGAAGAAATGTTTTATGACATGTGAAAAAATATGAAATTCAAATATGTGTCTGCAAATCAAGTTCTGTTGGAATCTAGCCAAGCTCATTTTTTATGTATTGTCCATGGTTTCTTTCTTGCTAAAACAGCAGAAATGAGGCATTGGCTTGGAAAGCTGAAAATATCTGACCCTTTACAGAAAAAGTTAGCCAACCTCCAACTTAACCAATAAAGCTATTTGAAGCTCAAAGTGACAGCATTCTGGGTCTACATCTCAGCAGTTCTCTTGACCTTTCCTTCTGGTCTCATGGTGCCAGACTCAGTTCCATGAATCACCAGCTACATTCACCTTACTTAAGTTGCAGGGAGAAAAGCCCTCCTTCCATGGCACTTTTACCCAGGAAGAGAATACTTCCCAGAAACCCTGTGTGTGTGTGTGGGGGGGGGGATGTTAGTTGCTTAGTCATGTCCATTTCTTTTCGACCCCATGGACTAATAGCCTGCCAAGCTCTCCTGTCCATGGGATTCTCCAGGCAAGAATACTGGAGTGGGTAGCCATTCACTTCTCCAGAGGAACTTCCTGACCCAGGGATTGAACCCAGGTCTCCTGCATTACGAGCAGATTCTTTACCATCTGAGCTACCAGCAGCCCCATCCAGAAGCCCTACCAGTTGTTTATAAGAGGGCAAGAGCCCGCAACAGCAGAGGGACTAATTTCAAGGACTCAAGTGACTGATGGGGATGGCCTGAACTTAGAGGATGAAGATGGTGAGATGTGGACAGATTCTGAATACTTTCTGGGGAATTTCTGCTGGACTGATTGGGTAGGGTTGGAAGGCAGAGGAAATGGGGACCAAGGGTGTTACCCATATATTTGACTTGGACCCCTGGGAATCTCCTGGGATGACTGGACAAGTTGGGAATGTATCCAAATGTATTTCTTACGTAAGAGCTTCAAGTGCATGTGTGTGTGTGTGTGTGTGTGTGTGTGTATGTGTGTGTGTGTGTATCCTCTCTTACTAGGATGCGCCCATGCCCAGCAGGTTGGGGAGGGAGCTGAGGGGTGGGGTAGCACTCACCACCAGCAGGCTGGCACCAGCTTATGCTGTAGCTACTTACTGACACCGGCCCTCACAGCGTGCTCACCACATGCCACGCACTGTGCAAAGTGCTACCAATATTAACAGATGTAATCCTCAGAACAGCCCTAGAAGTCCCTCATTTTATTGATGTGGAGATCTAGGATTCAGAAAAATGAGGTGATATGCCCAAAATGACACAGCGGCTGGGTGGCAAAGCCAACATTTCAACTTGGGCCATCGGATTTCGGAGTCTAGGCTTATTAACAACCCCTTCCAGCCATGCTAAAGGAAGGCAGGGCAGAGTTCTTAGTAGTGTGTCTTCCTTTCAGGGCCTCTAAATGTAGAAACACTTGGCAAAGTAAAAACACTTAGCTGGCACATAGTAAGTGCTCACTAAAGGGTAATAATTGCTGTTATTTTTATTAACACCAAGGAACCCGGCAAGCTACGGCCCTCTTGAGTGGCCATGTTCTGTAGGAGGCAGAAGATGCAAGTTGGGGAAAAAACTGATTTATATCGATGCCAAACCATCAAAAATAACTGGCAGGAGAGAAGAAATCAGACAGAATGTGTAAGTGTCTTTATTTCTCTTTATTTGTTGTCACACTGTTACAGTTAAGGAGTGGAAATTTAGCAAGAAAAAGAACACAAGTCTGCCCACATTTTTCTAGATTTACATTCTTTTCACTTATTGGAAAAGGAAAAAAAAAATTGGACCAAATGTGAAAAACATGAAAAAAAAATCAAAAGGCAAGAAATATGGAGAGGAAAAAAATCAGACTGGCAGCTATGTGGAAATTGAAAAATGCAAATGACATGGAGCTGGTTTCAATTATCTGACGCCCCCATGCTGGAATTGATTACTGCTGTTGGGAGGAGGAAACGGGATGAGGATTCTGCAAATGAGATCCTCAAAACTTTGGAGAGAAATTCAATCCCAGACACAAAGTTCTGGAGGGGCAGGTTGAGAGGTGAAGAATGTGAGAATTCCCTTGTGAGGGCAGCTGGCAAGAATTCCTTCCTCTAGGGTTGATGTCCCTGTAGTAACAAGGATTTACCTCCAGGGGGCCATCCAACTTCCTGTAGCAGAAAGATGTGGCTCCAGGGCCTGCAGTGGGAAAGTGAGAGGCCCTGGTTGGACCCCCAGAGAGGAAAGAGAATAGTCTTGGAACCCCAAAGGCAGAGCAGCTCTGGCTGCCTCAGCAATGCTCTCTCCATTCAGAAAGGCCTGGAGTAAGGTCTTCTGAAGTCAAAACCAAACCGTGAAAGAGAAACTGTACAAAAGAAAAAGGAAGTGGCCACTGGGCAGAAGAGATCCGCACTTTCCAACCCAGTCGTTCCAGAAGGAAATTTGTGGTCAGGAATGGTTGCCCATGAGAATTGCTTTTCTGGGAATTACAGAAAATGGCTCATTAAGGAGGAAATGAAGATGACCCCCTAAATAAGAGGTCAACAAGCTTTTTTTGCCAAGGGGAAGTTAGTAAATACTTTAGGCTTTGCAGATAGTTGGGCTGTGCTGCAGCGATACTGGCATGGTGTGAGATTAGCCATAAACAATGAGTAAGCAAATGACCATGTCTGTGTTCCAATAAATTCATTTATGGACACTAAAGTTTGAATTTCACTGTGAAGAGAATAAAAAGACAAGCCATAGACTGGAAGAAAATATTTGCAAAAAGCATCCGATATGCAAAATATACAAAGAATTCTTAAAACTCAACAATGAGAAAATAAACAACCCAATTAGAAAATGAGCAGCAGATCTGGACACACACCTCACCAAGAAGACATACAGATGTCAGGTAAGCATATGAAAAGACGCTCAACATCATAAGTCATTAGGGAACTGCACATTAAAACAACAGTGAGTACCACTACATACCACCTAAAAATGCTAAAATCCAGAACACTGACAACATCAAATGCTGACAAAGACATGGAGCCATAGGAACTGTCATACATTGCTGGTAGGAATGCAAAATGCTACAGCTATGGAAGACTGGCAGTTTCTAGCAAAACCAAACATACTGTATAATCCAGCAATCACACTCCTTGGTATTTATCCACCAAAATTTGAAAATTATTCACCAAAAATTTAAAAATTTCATAAATTTGAAATTTTACATCCACACAAATGGGCATGCACATGTTTACAACAACCTTATTCTTATTTGCCAAAACTTGAAAATGACCAAGGTGACCTTCAGTAGGTGAATGGGTAAACAAGCTGTGGTCCATCCTGACAGCGGTGTGTCACTGAGCAATAAAAAGAGATGAGCTAACAGGCCATGAATATACACAAAGGATACTCAAACCTGTGTTACCAAACGAAAGGGGCCAGTCTGAAACTACTGCATAATTCCAACTGATTGACTTTCCAGGAAAGGCAAAGCTATGCAGACAGTACAAAGGCCAGTAGATGCCACAAACTGGGAAGAAGGAGGAAGGATGGATAAGTGAAGGCTATGCATATGTGCAGATGATTTTTAGGGCAGTGAAACTATGCTGTATGATACTGTAGTGGTGGATACATGTCTTTATATATTTGCCAAAATCCATACAAGATATATCGCCAGGCATGCATGTGTGTTTGTGCCCAGTAATGTCTGACTCTTTGCAACCCCATGGACTGTAGCCCACAGGTTCCTCTGTCCATGGGATTTCCCAGGCAAGAATACTGAAGAGAGTTGCCATTTCCTTCTCCAAGGAATCTTCCCAAGGAGTGAACACTAATGTAAACTATAAACTTTAGTTAATAATTATGTACCAACATTGGCTTATCCATTGTAACAAATGTGCTCCACTAATGCAAGATGATAGAAGGCACTGGAATGGTAGCAGTAGTGGGTATGTGGAAACTCTACTTTCTGCTCTTTATTTTCTATAAACTTAAAACTAATAAAAAGCAAAAACAAAATAAAGCCTATTAAAAAAGAAAGAAAAATATTTTCGATTTCATATATTTTCATGTGTCAAAATATTCTTTTTTTGATAGCTTTGGAACCATTAAAAAATGTATAAAGCACTTTTAGCTTGTTCATACAAAAATAGGTGGATTTGGTGAATTTGGCCAGCAGGGTATTTTGCCAGCCCCTACCCCTGTATGTAATCATTTTGATAAAGGTGAGTCTCCTCTGAGAGCTGAGGTGGGAGGAGGGGAGGGGAAGGGAGAGAGGGCAGTGGGAAAGCTGCTCTTTATCAACCTACTTTATGCATGTTATCCTGCCACAGTCATGGCCAACCTAGAGACTGGGAATTACACACACACACACACACACACACACACACACACACACGTGAGTGTTTTGCTGACTCATAGTGACCATGAGAGGCCGGGAATAGAGTGGCTTAAAGCAGGGATTCCAGAGACATGTGACCTGGGTTTCAATTCCAGCCCACCACTTGCTGGCTCTGTGGCCTCACACTGGTGACTCAGCCACTTTGTGTAGTATTTGCTCATCTGTCGAACACAGATGATAGAGGTCAGGTCTATTAAACAAGGTTGTTGTGCATATCACAAGGTCTATACATGGTTATAGTATCTCTGTTCCCTAGCCCAGTCTTGGCACATACTCAAATATTTTTGGAAGAAAAGGAAAAGAAAAGAGGAAACTATACCAATCAGCTATTAATACAACAGTGCTGCATAGCAACCATCCCCAAACTCAGTGGCTTAAAACTAAAGTCCTTTATTCTCATACATGTGGTCAGCAAGTCAGCTGCAACTTGGCTGGGCTGGGCTGGACTGGACTCCTAACCCCAGGCTCCAGTTTGTCCAGTTTGCAGGTTGGTTTCAGATCTGCTCCATCTCTCTTTCATCTTCTTTGGGCCAGTGGCCATTTGGTGTGGGTGGTCTGCTCTCCATGTCTCATCCTGGTGCCCAAGGGAAAGGGAAGTGGCTATTTGGGGCATGCCACCTTGCAGCAATCAGTGAAGCGTAAGAAGATAGGCCCAGTGCAAACGCCCAGGGCAAGGGTGTGAACATGTCACATCCACTAGTCATGACCATTGACCAGAACAAGACTTGTGGCCAGGCCCAAAGTCATGTTTCCCTGTGGGTGACAGATAGCCAAGATTCCATATTCCAGAGTTGACATTGTCTGTGAACCTGGAGGCCTGGATTTCCAACAGGTTCAGGGGTTTTGTCTTATCCTGAATTTTGCCTAGCAGAAGTTTCTTAAAACCTAGTCCAAGAGGCCATGCCAAGCTGCTAGACTTCTCATCACAGGAGGAAAAGCAAACTCAGGTTTGCACCTGAGACAGGACTGAGCTGGCTGTTCTATAATTTGCACTGAGCAAGAAGGAGGGTGCGGCTTTCTGATGCCAAGAAATAAAGCCCTGGGCAGGGCAGGAAGGGTCAGACGAAAAGGAGGACAGAGGTGACTGCAAAGCCCAGGCAGGATACCTAAGTGTCCACCAGAGTCCAGACTCTCTACTTATTTTGCATTAAAAATAACTTCTAAGGACTTCCCTGGTGTTCCAGTGGTTAAGAAGCCCCCTTCCAATGCAGGGGATGTACGTTTGATCCCTGGTCGAGGAACTAAGATCCTGCATCCTGCAGAGCAGCTGAGCCTGCACATTGCTGAGACTGGGAGCCGCAGCCAGAGGCTGTGCTCTGTGACCAAAGGCCCCACACCATGCAGCTAGGACCTGGCACACAAACAAATGAGCAAAGTAAATAAAAATAACTTTTATAGGATTTCCTGACCTCAAAACAACACCTCATCTCTGGAGAAAAGTTAGAAAATGCCGGTAAGCAAAGTAGAAGCAAGAAAATAAAAATGTACCTATGGTCCTACCAACCAACAATAACCACTCTTCATATTGGCTCAGTGTCCATTTGGTCTTTTTCCCATAAGTGTAATATATTCATATTTTCATTTATAAAAATAGAATCACACACTGCTTCCTCAGTGTAACCTTTCCTTTCTTCATGTAGCAGTACATAATCAACATCCATTCATGTCAGCAATCTATAGTCCTGTTTTTAATGGCTATGTAATATTCTACCATACGAGTTGTCAAAAGTTTAAAGAAAATAGAAGCAAAACCAATGAATCACCAAAGTAGCAATTATTAAAAATTTATTGTACACACACCAAACAGATAGTTTGCAAACTGGGAGTACTCAAATCAAAACATGGAATGAGGTTCAGAGGTGCATTGCTTTAAGGGCGGTTTATACAGTGTGGATGCAGCAACTGTTTATTCTTCACAGTGATTGGTTAAAAATTAGAGTTTTCTTAAATGAAAGGGAATTGGTTAGCAGTTAGCTCATTTCAATTTGGGGGAACAATTTAAGTTTCAATTATGATTTTTAGAGGAATAAGCAAGAAGTGACCCAGGGCAAGTTCACCTCGTTTGTCTTGCAAAATAAGCTAAATTAAGCTTTGCTTGTGTGACTAAACTGGTTTTGTCTGCTCAGGGAATTTTCAAGTCTGGTCTCTGTGTGTGTTTTCTTTGAACAAAGCATATAATTGCCTTAATTATCAGCCCTTGACTATTGAATTTTTAGGCTTTTTCCCGATTTTCATTATTCTAAACACTATGATGAACATCCTTTTGACTAAGTAGTAACCCACATTCTCATTCACTTACCTAAGTTACATTTCTAAAGACAGAGTTACCTGATCAAAGGACAAGCATGTTTTTAAGGCTTTGATGTACATTGCTTAATTAACCCCAAGAAAAGTAGTTGTAAATTATACCTCAGGGAGGGATATTTAAGGGGACCATGCTGATCTTTATAACACAAGATCTAGAACAAAGCTTTGCACATAGCAGGAGCTTAATAAATATGCATGGATTGTAATTTGAGCATAATCAATTCAGACTCTCCCAAACACTCTCTCTGGAGTTCTCCTGCTATATTCTGTTAGCTCCCAGAGCTAGAGCAAAGATATAATAATGAGAGAAAGGGAAGAAGTCATGAAAAGGAAGAGGAACAGTATCACGGTGAGTGATGACCGTGGTCGCCGCACAGCACTTTCATTGAAATACAGGTCTTAGTGGTCCAGTTATGAACATATCTGTTCCAACATACCTTAGGGTCTAAATTATTTAAAACAGCCTCATGTAATTATGCTGGGCAAAAATGATGCACATAAGAGTACCGAACTCAAAGGTTAAAGACCATACAGTAAAGAACCACTGCAGTATCCAACCTTGGAATAAACATCATAGAATTTCCAGTCAAAAATACACTCTCCCTCCAATAGCTGGCATAAACAGCCTACAGAAAGCCCTTCACAGAAGTGTGGGTGCAAAGAAAGGAGCACTTAGACACAATCTGAGCTCACCCCAAAGCTTTGCTTTCTCATTTTTAGACTCTTTTCTTTTTTTTTTTTTTTAACAAATTCTCCAACTAGAGGGCTTAGTTCGTTTTGACAGAACACGATAATCACTGAGAAACAGAAAGAGGTTTGGTTCAGCCTTACAATAGTTTCTATGTTAAGCCTCACAAATGAAAGTCATATTAAAGTGGATTTATACAAACCCTGACATCAAAGAGAGGAGAATGAAGGAGAAAAATGTATTAAAACATGCAAAAATAATCTTTATGTAAAACCTGACATTTATGAACACAGCTCAAAGAAATACCTTAAAATTAATCTGTGGATTACAGCAATTTGAAATGTACGGGAAGAATACAAGGATGAAGAGGAGAGGAAAACAAACAGAATGAAGTGTATTGACATTCTGAAGTCTCTTTTCATTTAACAACAAATATTTCCAAAGAACACAAAGCTCACTCAGTTATTAACCATTCATTTTTTTTATAAGCTACATTCAATTTCAATCACACACAATAATATAAAAAATCCTCTTTAGGATTACCTGCACAAAATTGCCAAGAAAAGAATTATAAGATCATACAACAATTTCAAAGCTGAATGACAAATGTGTGCACCTAGCAGCAGATAAAAATGAAGGAGAAGGTGGGAATGATTGAGTTTTCAATTTCCCCACAAGGACTTGATGTTAATTTCAATTCACGTATGTGCCGCTTTGTAAAGGATTATTAAAGAAAACAGATAACCTGATGTTTTGATGACATGAAGGGAGAGGGAAATGATTTCCTGGAGGGATTGTCACTTAGAAGTGGGCTGAGTTTCTCAGTCATTCGGAGCCTCTGTTTCTCAGACTCTGTGGTCACAACAGTAAGATTAACCTGAGGATTTCAATAGACAATGGAATGCAAGTGCTAGGCACAAGATGGGAACTCTTATTGACATGAGCATAGCAAAAATTTATTCTTAAAGTGCCTGTAACAAAGATCATCAGTAAGTCTAAAATAATATATGTTTCTAAACCTTTTTTTAATTCTTTGATGTCTACAGTGCAATCAGTAACAAATCCTGCTCAGAGTATTTGAAGATGGAAGACATCAACAAATAACAGTAATTTTTATTGAACATGTAACCATACTCCAGTCACTTGCTTTACATTATCTTGAATAAGCTTCATAACGACCCTACAGGATAGGTACTATTATTCATCTTATGTTGCCAGTGGAAAATATTGGTGTCTATAGAAGTTTAGCAGTTTTCCCAGTGACTGGAAGAGGCAGAAGGGTTAAGAGAATGGGATCAGGAGCCAGGCTGCTTCTGTTTCTGCAATGAGGGGCATTAGAAGAGGTGGGGGTGTATGTAAGTGTTCTCCAGAGAAGCAGAACCAATAGGACTTACATCCTAAATGTATATGTATGTGTATACATATGTACATACATGTGCATATATGTTATATATGCACATATACATATGTGCAATATGCATGCACATATGTGTGCACGAGTGTGTATATATGGAGAGAGAGAGGTTTTATTTTAAGGAATTTGCTCATGTGACTGCAGGGGCTGAAAAATGCAACATTTGCAGGACTGGCTGGCAGGCTGGAAATTTGAAGGAGCTGATGTTTCTGTCTTAAGTCAAAGGGCAATCCAGAAGCAGAATTCTTTCCTCTTTGGGGGGCATCATTCTTTTTTCTTAAGGCCTTCATCTGATTACATGAAGACCACCCACACTACAGAGGGGAATGTGGTTTAATCAGTCTCCTGACTTGAGTAGTAATCATATCTAAAATATTACCTTCACAGCAACATCTAGACTGGTGTTGGACCAAGCAACTGGGTATTAGAGTCTAGCTTAAGCTCACACATAAAATTTACCACCATAGGTGGTAAGACTATTACCCCTCTCATCAGGTTTGTGTGTGTGCGTGCTAAGTCGCTCCAGTCGAGTCTGACTCTTTGCCACCCTATGGACTGTAGGCCCCCAGGCTCTTCTGTCTATGGGATTCTCCAGGCAAGAATACTGGGGTGGGTTGCCATGCCCTCCTCCAGGGGGTCTTCCTGAGCCAAGGATTGAACCCATGGTTCCTGTGGCATCTGCACTGTAGGTGGATTCTTTACCTCTGAGTCACCAGGGAAGACCCATTATCAGGTTTGGGCAGAATTAAACGAGTTAATGCAGGTACAGTATTGGTATGTCTTAAGTACTCAGGATCGTTAGTTCTTATTGACAGAGCCTGGCATGGAGAAAGCAGTTCATAGATGTTAGCTATTGTTATTAATTGACAGGATCATATTGAACCTAGGTCATTTGCCTCCAGAGCTCATGGTCAAGCTTTCAATCAGAGAGGTCTGCTAGTCCCCAGACAGATATAGTTACCAGGGACTTGTCATGTGGCCAGTGTGACTAAAATTTCAATTGAAAGACTAAAGCAGGAAAAAATTTAAAATATGAAAGTGACCTGGGTTCCAGAATATACTGGATTCAAAACAATATTCCACCAACACAAAGCTACTTTTGTTTGGTTTTTTACTTTTCTTAAATGTGACTACTAGAAAAATTTAAATGACCCATGTGCTTTGCATTATATTTTTATTGGGCAATATGGCTCTAAAGTTCATGCTCTCCTAGTAACACACTGGCCTCTCCTGTGTACCTGAATTCTCCATAGGACAGGCTAAGCAGACCAAACACTGCTTGTGAGTGTCTGTTAGTCACTCAGTCATGTCTGGCTCTTTGAGACCCTATGGACTGTGGCCCACAAGGCTCCTTTGTCCATGGGATTCTCCAGGCAAGAATCCTGGGGTGGGTAGCCATTCCCTTCTCCAGGGGATGTTCCTGACCCAGGGAACGAACCCAGGTCTCCTGCACTGCAGGCAGATTCTTCAGTGTTTTAGTCACCGGAGAAGCACTACGTTAAGCACACCTTAATCTCAGTGAGGCTGCCCAAATTCCTCCTTAAAAATTTTAACAGCAGCAACAATCATAAAGAAAAAAAATTGGATTTTGTTTCAATTAAGAGTTTTGCTCATTAGAAGACACTGTTAAGAGAGTGAAAAGGCAAACCATACATTTGGAAGATATTTGCAATTCATATGCCTGACAATGAAATATTATTGTATTGTTATATATCCAGGATTTATGACAAATTCCTGCAAATCAGTAAAAGAAAGAAATATAACAAAAGAGAAAAATGTGTGAGAGATTTGAATAGGTATTTTAAAAAGAGGATGCCAAATGACCAGAAAACTCATGAAATGAGAACATCAACATAATGGTTAAAATCAAAGTGACAGAAGACACCAAATGCTGACAAAAATGTGGAACTAATATTCCAACATACTGCGGATGAGCTATAAATGGATATAACCATGTTGGAGGATTTTTTTTTTTTCTTATCCGTGTTTTCCAATTTTCCTACCAAGAGCAAGTATGCTTTCTTCATCCCCACCAAAAAAAAAAAAAAAAGCTGTAAAATTGATCTTTAACTTAAAAAAACAGCTTTTCAAACTATATAAAATAATGAGGCAGAGAAAAGAGAGCCTTGAGCTCTGGCGCACTGGAAGGAATTGTCAGCAGTTAATTGAGCCGCAGGGAGACTAAGCGTTTCATAGATGACAAAACACAAGACCTGATCTTTTTAAAGCAGACCCCGTGGGCTCCTGGCAAACTGCAGGACATTCTTTGAGGCCAGGAACCAGAGGGGCCCTGCCAGGGGCTTTGGTGGAGGCAGGGGGGAGTGGCCTGGGTTGTCACCTTCCCATTAAGCCATAAAATAATTCTCTTTGGGAAAAAATATGTCTGTAATAAATGCCCCATGGAATTAGACCCGATCACTGAAAATTGGAAATTTGCAAAGCTTTGCTTAGGTCTTTGATATCATGGTCTGCACCACATCTAAGAGTTAAGAGCTATTCTTGCCAGGCAGCTGTTTTTGAAGCTCCTCGGAATGTTAAGCAGTGTGCGAGGCCCCATTCAAGCTCTTGATCAGGGAAATGGAGAGATGATCATCGTGAACTTAAAGCTGGGGCTCTGGGATCAGCTGCTGCCTGCCTGCAAAACCTGCTGCTTCCAAGCTCTTCTCTGCTCGTGGTTCTGTTCCCAGGGCTTCTTATCTTGGGGGCCACAGACCCCTAACATGGTTGTGGAAGGGATTCAAGGAGTCTGTGAACCTAAGTGGGGAAAAATATGTTAATGGTCACTAATTTCTGGTTGAAATTTGTCACTTTAGTTTGTAAAGTAGACCACAAAGTGGTGGTGGTAATATTACCCATCTCTGTTGTCCTCCCTAGAAATCACAGATATTTTCATCTTGTATTACAGTGGTTGCAGATAGGTTGAAATTAAGTGTCTCCTCAGCTGCACTTCAAAACTAGTTAGAAAACCCGCTGCCAGAACTTGTTATTTAAGATAACAAAGTAGCATACATATTACTCTATCATAATTGCAACACAGATTTTGATAACAGTGTTTCAGGATAACTATCATCTTAGGTATCAAAAGCATCTAAATATATGATTCTCAGGTGCCAGTGGGCTTCACCAGACAGCCAAAGGGGTCCTGGTGTGACAAAGGTTAAGAACCCCTATTGTTAGGGAAACCACCCTGACTGAAACCACCCACCGTCGCCAGGCACCACAGCAACCATTGTGAGTTATTTTATGACAGAATGTCCTGGTAAGGAACATGAAACTAATAACCTACCACCAACCGGAAGAGTTTGGGGAAGGTCAAAAGGAAACCCCATGTGTCTGATCACCTCCCAGAATCCTTCATGCTGGCATCCATGTTGGCTGAGCCATGTGCATACCACCATGAAGGACCCTGAGTCAGTGGTCGGCCAAAGACAATCTGGAAGCTAATTCCACTACCTAAAAGCCACAGTCATATATGGATATGAGAGTTAGACCATGAAAAAGGCTGGGCGTGGAAGAATTGATGCCTTTGAACTGTGGTGTTGAAGAAGACTCTTGAGAGTCCCTTGGACTGCAAGGAGATCCAACCAGTCCATCCTGAAGGAAATCAGTCCTGAATATTCATTGAAAGGACTGATGTTGAAGCTGAAGCTCCAATACTTTGGCCACCTGATGTGAAGAGCCGACTCATTGGAAAAGATGCTGATGCTGCGAAAGACTGAAGGCGGGAGGAGAAGGGGATGACAGAGGATGAGATGGTTGAATGGCCTCATTGACTCAATGGACATGGGTTTGGGTGGACTCTGGGAGTTGGTGATGGACAGGGAGGCCTGGCGTGCTGTGGTTCATGGGGTCACAAAAAGTCAGACATGACTAAGCGGACTGAACAGAAACAACAACATAAAACCCGAGACTCCAAGCCACGTGGCTGAGCAGTTCTCCTGGGTTCCCTTACCCTACTGCTGTCCGTGGGCTTACCAGCTGGTGCTAGTGGTAAATAACCTGCCTGCCAATGCAGGAGATGTAAGAAAGTCATGTTCAAGCCCTGGGTCAGGAAGATCCCCTGGAGGAGGGCACGGCAATCCATTTTAGTATTCTTGCCTGGAGGATCCTGTGGACAGAAGAGCCTGCCAGGCTACAGTCCATAGGGTCACAAAGAGTCAGACACAACGGAGGTGACTTAACACATACACACACACTGCTCTCTGTCTGGGCACCCCTTCCCGGTAAAGTCTCTTGCTTAGTCAGCTTATGTGTCTCCTTGGACAATTCATTTCTGACTTAGACAAGAGCCCACTCTCGGGCCCTGGAAGGGGTCCCCCTCCCTGCAACACTATCAGGACAGGAAGAGGTGAGATGGGTTAGGTCAGGGAGAACCAAGTCAAAAGCAAGACAGGCTGCAGGGTCTGGGCTTTGGCTCTGATAGGAAGCAGTATATGGCAAGGAGAGGCCTGACTTGACCTGAGAAAGCCAGGCAAATGAAAGAGGTCCAGAAGAGCAAATAACCCAGAAGAGGGCGGCTCCTGGCAGCACCAGGAAGCACAACCTGAGCCCAGAGGGAAATCTCCCTGCCCGTTAGAGGACCCAGGGTCACTATATGAAGCTCCAGCTTTGATGTGCGTTCCATTCTGCCTTCATCACTCACCTTGGACAACTTACCTAATCGTGGTGAACCTCAGTTCTTGTGGAGAACTCAACTCACCCCAACATATCATTAATTTATTCATAAATGTAACATTGATTAAAGAAATTCAGTGTTCTCTTACCTTTGGCAATTATAATTAGAGGAGTCTTGGAATTATTGTAAAAATTCAGGCAGATAGTGAAATAAATTTTGTTCAGGGATCCTACAAAACGCCTCTTGAAAGCTTCCAACCTAACTCAGAGTCTCAGACAAGAAATTCAAACCTGAACCAACCAAGAACTATAGAATCCAAAAATTCTGTTATTTTCAAATATTTTTTCCACTGATAAATAGTGCTAAACTTGTTAGACTCAGATTTTCATCATAATTAAAAATCTTGATTGTGGTAAATCTCATTACGATTTTATTTTGTATGTTCCTAATGGTTAATGACGTTGGGTTTTTTTTTCATATACCATTTATCTATATGTTCTCTTTGGTGAAATGCTTCTTCATGTCTATTGCCCATTTATTAGTTGAATTTATTTTATTTTACTGTTCAGTCTGGGATCTGCATGGCTAAAATCCACTTGTTCCTCTCTGCCTTCCGACGTCAACAATTACACACACCTTCTCCACTGTCCCCAAACCTCTCAGAGACACTATTCTCTTCGTTCAATGATCTCAACTTTTTAGCCCAGGAGAAAGCCCAGCAGAAGCACCTCTAACTTTCAGGACCGAACGCCCCTTCCCACGGCTGCTATGGCCACTTGGTGTGAGTTAGAAAGAGGCACTCTTTCCTTAATTCAAAATAAAGATGACCTTGCAGTCAATAGTACCCTCTGGATTTATGAAATGCAAAACCTGATCAATGACACAGATCCTATAATCTAATTGCCGGCCCCCTTCCCTCTTCCTGCCCCAGGGTTACTACTTGAGATCCATCCCTCCACTTTTTTCCTGCATACCCTCTTCTCCTCTCATCCTGCCTTACTAAGGATCTTCCTCATGAACTACTGCTAGGAATGGGTCAGTTTGGCCATGGGATAGTCAACACCAAAAGTCCTTGGCTCCTCCTCACAGTCAGCAAAAAAAAATAATAATAATAATAATAATTGATACTCAATCTAAGAAAGAAATGGAAACATTTGTTTGAGCCATGCTGAGGAGTATAGCCCAGGAGATGGTCTTTCAGAAAGCTCTGGGGACTCTTCCAAAGAGGTGAGTGGGGAGACTGCGATATCCACGATTTTGGCGAAGGGGTGCATGCAACCAAGCACACATCTTGGTAGAAGGTCACTGCTGTTTGTACGGAATAGATACCACCATTAATGGATTCAGCACTTTTCTAAGTATGGGAACACGCAGGAATATGTGTTCATACAATTTTCTCGTGAAAATATCTAACCATCTGCAGGCCGATTCTGCCAGTTTTCCCAGAGCACAAAATGTCTCCTTCCGATCTTAGCCCTGAATTCCTTTCACTGTGTTTTGCAGGTCAGCAGCTGAAGTAGCTAATGACTTGATTCTTGCAGAACTTGATGGTGGGCAACACTCTTTATTTTACAATCCCCCCTCTTTCGGTCTTAATTTCAATCAAGGTTTCCATGACCAATTTGTCCCTCAGCTCTAGGAATGCCCATTCCCAGGTCAGGCAGAGATTTCACTGATATGCCACTCTATGTGCTATTACTGGGCTGGATCCTCTTAACAATAACCCAAAGCCTCCAGATCCCCTGTCTTACTAGTCTGTTACGGTCCAGGAAATGGTTCCCTTTTATTGCCTCTTCTCATATCTAGAGTTACACATTATAATCATTGGTCTTATAGGATTAAACATTTGGTCACTTGTTTCAAGTTGCCTAGTCATCATTATTTTTATCAGAGACTCGGTCATGTATCTGGTAGTGCATGAAACAATAATGTAAAGTAAGCAGAGTACAAGCTCCTTACCTAGTGACATGAAAACGGTCATAAGTAAGTAATGTTATCTTCTAAGGAGTTACATACTTTGCCCTAGAAGAAGAAAAATTGATCTTTATGGTTGAGCAATTATTTCTGCCGTCAGGGAGGTCTGATTAATGCATAACGCAAACTCACAATGTACACCAGCAGGGAGAAAGATGGCCAATGTGGGCAGGAAAAAAATTCATTGAAATTTGTCTTGTCTTACCTTAAAATATGAATTTTACTTTATCATCGGCAACATATAAGCAAGCTTACGTCTCTCCAGCCTTAGAGAGAGAGAAGAAAAGAAAAAATTAACATCCTCCATCTAGGACCTTTCTCATTTCTTTACAAGCAAATTCTTGGATTTGGCCACCTGATGGGAAGAACTGACTCCTTGGAAAAGATCCTGATGTTGGGAAAGATTGAAGGCGGGAGGAGAAGGGGACAACAGAGGATGAGATGGTTTGATGGCATCATCGATGCAATGGACATGAGTTTGAGTAAGCTCCGGGAGTTGGTGATGGACAGGGAAGCCTGGCATGCTGCGGTCCATGGGGTTGCAAAGAGTCGGACACGACTGAGCGACTGAACTGAACTGAGCTTCTTGGCAGGCCTGTCTATGTTGTCTCCATTTTCTCACTGTCACCCTTACTTACTCACTCCAAATTGGCCTCCTCCCACTATTCCAAAAAACTTGCTCTAGCTAAAGGCAATACCTAGTCATAGTGTCTCTCAACCTTCATCTCACTAAATTTCTCAAGAAAATAAACCCAGTCTACCACACTTCTTTGAAGTGCTCTTCTCTTGCCTTCTACAATGTCATACTCTCCTGGGTTTTCCCCTAAGGCTACCTGATCTTTCTCCTCTTCTCCTTTAAGTAGAGAAGTTCTTGGGAGCAGTGCTGGGACTCTTTCTCAAATAGTATTCTCACCGTCAAGCAATCTCTTCCATGCACCTGCTCCATCCTTCTCCCCAAACCCAGCTCAGGGCTCTTGTCGAGGGGACTTAGGCACATCCCGTAGCTGTGGATGTTCTGCACTAGAGGGTCCCACAGGCTCAAGAGTCCAAAACCAAACTATTCCTACATATCTGTTTCCCCTCTTGTGCTCTCTCCCAGTATGTGGAACCTCAATATTCACCTAGCTACCAGCTCAGAAGCTCAGCAATCACCCAACTCTTCACAATCCACATACTCAGATCACCCTTGCACCCATTCCAACTGACTCTTCAAACCTGCTTCTATTCACCACTCCACGGCCCTAGCCCAAGACACCAAACTCCAAGGAGCTTCTAAAGATGTCCCTAGACCAGCTGGGCCTGTGTAAGGCCTTGTGCTCCAAATCCTCCAGAGTGGATTAGTACTTCCGGGTCTGTCTTAGGAGGTTTGACTGCACGGAGGGAAAGTGACCTGTGAGTCTTGTTCACTGGGTTCTGGCGCATAGCACATTGCCCTGTACCCAGTGTTGTTTTTGTTTAATCATCAAATCATGTCCAACTCTTTGTGGACTGCAGCGCTCCAGGTTTCTCTACCCTCCACTATCTCCTGGAGCTCACTCAGACTCTTGTCCATTGAGTAGGTGATGCCATCTAACCATCTCATCCTCTGTTGCCCTCTTCTCCTCCTGCCTTCAATCTTTCCCAACCTCAGGATCTTTTCCAATGAGTTGGCTCTTCGAATCAAGTGGCCAAAGTATTGGAGCCTCAGCTTCAGCATCAGTCCTTCCAATGAATATTCAGGGTTGATTTCCTTTAGGATTGACTGATTTGATCTCCTTGCAGTCCGATGGACTCTCAAGAGTCTTCTCCAGCACCACAGTTTGAAAGTATCAATTCTTCAGTGCTCAGTCTTCTTTATGGTTCAACTCTCACATACATGCATGACTACTGGAAAAACCAGAGCTTTGACTATATGGACCTTTGTTGGCAAAGTGATGTCTGTGCTTTTTAATAGGGTGTCTAGGTTTGTCACAGCTTTTCTTCCAAGTAGCAAGCATCTTTTAATTTCATGGCTGCAGTCACAGTCAGCAGTGATTTTGGAGCCCAAGAAAATAAAGTCTGTCACTGTTTCTACTTTTCCCCTTTCTATTTGTAACGAAGTGACAGGACCAGATGCCATGATCTTAGGTTTCTGAATGTTGAGTTTTAAGCCAATTTTTTCACTCTCCTCTTTCACCCTTATCAAGAGGTTTTTTAATTCCTCTTCCATTTCTGCCATTAGAGTGGTGTCATCTGCATATCTGAGGTTGCTTATATTTCTCCCTGCACTCTTGATTCCAGCTTGTGATTCATCCAGCTTGGCATTTCACATGATGTACTCTTCATGAAGGTTAAATAAGTGGGGTGACAATACCCAGCCTTGACGCACTCCTTTCCCAATTTTGAGCCAGTCTGTTGTTCCACGTCTGGTTCTAACTGCTGCTTCTTGACCTGCATACAGGTTTATCAGGAGACAGGTAAGGTGGTCTGGTATTCCCATCTCTTTAAGAATTTTCCACAGTTTGTTGTGATCCACACAGTCAAAGGCTTTAGCATAGTCAATGAAGCAGAAGTAGATGTTTTTCTAGAATTCCCTTGCTTTCTCTATGCTTGTTAGAATGACGGAATGATAATAAGAGAGAACACGACTGCGCTCTTTAGGGCAGCCAGAACTCAGCACCTCAGGCTGCGTGGTCCCAACCATCACATGCAAGGCAGCGGCCCGGCCCTCCACCCAACCTCCTTTTCCAGAGCTGAGCCTGGCCCACTTCCTCTCCTGTTGCCTCGGAGACCCTTTGAAGCCCCCTGGAAGCTAACAACCTCAGAGGCCTCTGCTCCTTTTCAGCTCCAGCCCTACCTGACTGAGCTGCTAGCGGCCAGCGATGAGAGGAGGGGCTGAAAGGAGTGGGGAGAAGTGGGGGAGAGAGTCAGGTTAAGTAAGTTTAAGTTGAAAACTGACCCCAAAGAGATTATCAGGCTGTTGGAAGAGGCAGATGCTATATGCAGGCAGAAACAATGATGCCTTGTAGCCGAGGCTTATAAAATGTGTGTCTACGCTGGATTCGGCAACCTGAAAACCATTTTCCTCTCCCTTAAGAGTCATTCATGAAATGGGCGCAGCCACCACTCACACCTGCTGGCAAGCTTTCCTCCTGTTTCTGGGGTCATGTCCAGCAAGAGAAGGGGTCTGTATGGGTTTTCATTAATGGCAGGCACCATTCTTCACCCTTCTCACCCTTTATTGAAACGGTAGTGAAAACCCAAGGAGAGAAATCACTGTAAAAAGGATTGAAAAGACTGCAGGAGACTAGAGCCTTCCTGGTGGCTCAGATGGGAAAGCGTCTGCCTACAATGCAGGAGACCTGGGTTTGATCCTTGGGTGGGGAAGATCCCCTGGAGAAGGAAATTTCAGTATTCTCACCTGGAAAATCCAATGGACAGAGGAGTCTGGTGGGCTACAGTCCATGGGGTCACAAAGAGTTGGACATAACTGAGTGACTTTCAGAGCCACTCTTATTTTTTAAGTCAAGAGCTCTTTTACTTGGAGGAATGTAAGGATTTTGGCAACCCGAGAGGTGCTATGGGATTTGAAGGCAGTAGACATTTTGTTGTAGACGATAAAATGGTCACCAAGTGAACATTTCCTGCCTTGCAGATCTAGTGAGGATCCATGACCCTCCTCAGCAGTGACCTTGGTGTTGGGACAGCCTGTAAAATTCACTCCTTCTCACATACTCATCACATCCTCGCTGATATTTTGTTTAGTTGTTTTACATGGTTCTTGGCCTAATTGTTTGCAGTTTTGTCAGGGTGCAGCAGAAGCACCCAAGTAGCTGAGAAGATCATGGAATCTCTTCACCGGTACAACTTACATTATTATTTGTATTACAGTGTGGGGTAAGGGTGAGCAGACATTTCTCAAGGCCACTGTTTACGAACACAGCATGCTGCCCCTTGACTTTAGAAGGTCAAGGGAAATAGGTTTGAACAATGGGTCAATGTACCACAGACAGGACATTTAGTTTGATAACAGGAATATAGCTTTTGTGCTAGTAAAGGGCTTTAAAAATTAGTGTGCAATTTTTAGTAATTAGCATATAATTTTAGTTATCAATTGGTTCATAACAAACAGATTAATTAGGAACCCCACTCAGTCATTTATCTAAATGAAAAGTTCTGTTAAATTGTATTTGTGGGCATTGATCAAAGCTAATGGGAAAAAGAGATTAAGATGAAAATCATGGGATTAAATTTTTAATTAGTTTGCCCCCAGAACAATTGCTTGGTGTGACACAGTGATTGATTGGCTACTTGTGCCTGCCCAGGAAGGATGTGGCTCTACTACCAAACCTCTGAACATAAAAGTGTTTTACAAAAGACTGAATATTTTATTCAGTTATCTTTCTCTTTACTCCTGCTTAACAAGGAATTGAAAAGGAAGGCAGCGTCTGGGATCTCAAAGTCCTTTGTCTGGTGATACATACAAAGTGTGAGATGGAAGTTAGTTCGTTAATATCAAAAACTCAACATGTCTAAAATAAAACTTTCCATTTCCATTTCCCAACCTCTTCTCCTCCCAGGGTTCTTTACTTTTAACCAGTGGCAACACCACACAACAGTGTGCTCAAAGCCAAAACCCAGGAGTAATCGTGAAATCCTCTTTCTCTCATTCCCCACAGCTTATCCATTAACAAGTTCCATCAGCTTTTCTCCCAAAACATACCCAAAATCCACCTGCTGTTTGCATCTCTACCTTCCTAACTCAAGCATCACCATCCTTTACCTGGGTAACTGCAGCCCTTCTTAATCTGTACTCCCTGCTTCTAATCTGATGACACGTTTCCTCCAGCATCCACCCAGTCCATTTGCCACATAACAGTCACAATATCTGTTTAAAACATGTATTAGGGGCTTTCCTGGCGGTCCAGTGGTTAAGAATCTGCCTGCCAATGCAGGGCACACGGGTTCTATCCCTGGTCTGGGAAGAGCCCACATGCTGTGGGGCAACGAAGCCCGAAGGCCACAGCAGCTGAGCCTGGTCCCTGTGGAGACTGTGCTCCGCAACAAGAGGAGCCCGCAGTGAGAAGCCCACGCACCGCGGCGGAGAGCAGCCCCTGCTCACAGCTAGGGAAAGCCCGCAGGCAGCCACGAAGACCCAGGACAGCCCCAAATGACTAATTTAAAAAATATGTTATATTCTATAACTCCTCTACCTTGAACCTCTCTTTGTCTTCCCACACTAATTGCCGAGCCCTGCAAGACTCTACGTGACCTGGATTTGCCTGTGATCATCCTCCACCTCTCTGTTCCCTCTGATCCACCACACTGTCAGCCTTCCAAGTCTGGACCTGCGTTAGGGTCTTTGCACGAGTTACTCGCCTGGAACCCTTGTGGCTCAGCTGGTAAAGAATTTGCCCGCAATGCGGGAGACCTGGGTTCGATCCCTGAGTTGGGAAGACACCCTGGAGAAGGGAAAGGCTACCCACTCTAGTATTCTGGCCTGGAGAATTCCATGGACTGTATAGTTTATGGGGTTGCAAAGAGCCGGACATAACTGAGAGACTTTCACTTCTTTTTTTCCCTAGATGTTTGCAGAGCTGAATCTCTTGGTTTTGGCCTAAGTTTAAATGCTATCTCCTCAAATAAGCCCTTCCTCTGCCACCCCACTTCAGTAGCCCCCTATGACTCCCTGTCACACCATCCCAACTCACTTTCATCACAACACTCCTCATTACAGCTGTCTTCTTGTATCTTTCTTCCTTTGTTTATTGACTGCGTGCCAAGTCACTTCAGTTGTGTCCAGAACTTTGTGACCCTCAGTTCAGTTCAGTTCAGTCGCTCAGTCGTGTCCGACTCTTTGCGACCCCATGAACCGCAGCACGCCAGGCCTCCCTGTCCATCACCAACTCCCGGAGTCCACACAAACCCATGTCCATTGAGTCGGTGATGCCATCCAGCCATCTCATCCTCTGTCGTCCCCTTCTCCTCCTGCCCCCAATCCCTCCCAGCATCAGGGTCTTTTCCAATGAGTCAACTCTTCTCATGAGGTGGCCAAAGTATTGGAGTTTCAGCTTCAGCATCAGTCCTTCCAATAAACACTCAGGACTGATCTCCTTTAGGATGGACTGGTTGGATCTCCTTGCAGTCCAAGGGACTCTCAAGAGTCCTCTCCAACACTGCAGTTCAAAAGCATCAATTTTTCAGCGCTCAGCTTTCTTCACCGTCCAGCTCTCACATCCATACATGACCACTGGAAAAACCATAGCCTTGACCAGATGGACCTTTGTTGGCAAAGTAATGTCTCTGCTTTTTAATATGCTGTCTAGGTTGGTCATAACTTTCCTTCCAAGGAGTAAGCATCTTGTAATTTCATGGCTGCAATCACCATCTGCAGTGATTTTGGAGCTCCCCAAAATAAAGTCAGCCACTGTTTCCACCGTTTCCCCATCTATTTGCCTTGAAGTGATGGGGAAATGAAATGAAAAGACGCTTACTCCTTGGAAGGGAGTTGGTGATGGACAGGGAAGCCTAGCATGCTGCGATTCATGGGGTCGCAAAGAATCGGACACTACTGAGTGACTGAACTGAGCTGAACTGAAGGGACCAGATGCCATGATCTTAGTTTTCTGAATGTTGAGCTTTAAGCCAACTTTTTCACTCTCCTCTTTCACTTTCATCAAGAGGCTTTTTAGTCCTCTTCACTTTCTGCCATAAGGGTGGTGTCATCTGTATGTCTAAGGTTATTGCTATTTCTCCCAGCAATCTTGATTCCAACTTGTGCTTCTTCCAGCCCAGCATTTCTCATGATGTACTCTGCATGTAAGTTAATTAAGCAGGGTGACAATATACAGCCTTGATGTACTCCTTTTTCCTGTTTGGAACCAGTCTGTTGCCCCATGTCCAATTCTAACTGTTGCTTCCTTACCTGCATATAGGTTTCTCAAGAGGCAGGTCAGGTTGTCTGGTATTCCCATCTCTTTCAGAATTTTCCACAGTTTATTGTGATCCACACAGTCAAAGGCTTTGGCATAGTCATGGGTTGTTTATTGACAAATCCCACCCTAATAATACAAAAACAATGAAAGTAAAGATCTTTGTCTTTGCTGTGTGTTACTTTTATCTCCAGGACCCCAAATAGTCTTCAATACTTGAATGAAAGAATGCATGGTTGAATAGATTCTGCTGGCACCAAGCCATTATCATCTCATCTCAGGTACACCGACACAGGAGGATTGGGAAAGATCAGGGGACCAAGAGCCATATAGAGTGAACCTAAGACATGAGAGAAGAGAGACAGGGACACAGAATGGAGAGTCAAGAGAAATACTGTCTGAGGTGAAGAGGGTGGGGGATCGTGAGGGAACATGGAAATGATAGTGTGCAGTTCTTCAGAGGAAGCCTAGAAATCCTGAAATGCTTGCAAACATGTGCCTTGCACACACATACTCACACCGGTCCGGCTTGAAGAACAGTGGCTCTCACATCAGCTCTGTTGTAGCCATATCTTCCAGAACACTTTCCTGCTAGAGATGCTTAGGCCATAGTGTCAAAAAGTCTGAATCAGAGGTCTGGTGGGGCCCACACGTCTGCTGCCATAGCGCTTGTCAGCTGATCTCATTCTTGGTCAGTTCAATAAAGTTGCGGTAAATACGAGCAGTGTGGAGACGTCAGTGTACCATCCCACGGTGGTTCTATGAAGCCACTCCAATGGGCTTTCCCTCCACGGACCTCAGTTTCCCCAAATATAAAGTGAAAGCTCTAGTTGGAGTCCTGTCTAACTTTAAAACTCAGACTTAACTGAAGTCAGGTATGTGAGGTCCTCTCCTTCCTGAGGATCAATGAGGAGGGGGCTACTGGTTAGAAAACCTCGAACCGGAGGCTCCATCCTAACTTGGCGATTCCACTTAAATGACACATTTTGTCTAAAAAGCCCTTTACCATACTATGCCATCTAATATTTATGTTGAGAACTGATGAAAATGTCCGGAGCAAATGTCGCTGCTGTGAAACTATGTGGAAGTGACTTGGATTCCAACTGACTCGGGTTGGAGGGAGAGGCTGGGGGTGAAGGAGAGAATGTGACTGTTACCCATGCTCAGGTCTGAAAAAAAGATGGAGCTTAGACTTTAATCCTTTCACGAAGCTTTTTAACTCCCAATGGGTCAGTAAGTTCTAGGATTAGCCTTGACTCTTCTGTTCACCTCTTGGTTGAACCTTCTGTCAATCTTTACCCCTTCAAGGTTGCTTGCAATGTATTTTTGTTTTTAAAGCTGAACTGCAAACATTTTTCAGAACCTATCCAGCATCCTATGTTACATTTCATTTTCACGTCTCCTTGGTCTTTTCCAACCTGTGCCAATTCCCGAATTTTTCCTTGTTTTTCATGACTTTGACACTTCTGAAGAGTTCTGTTGAGTTCTTTTGTAGACTGTCCTCAGTTTGGACTTGTCTGATGTTTTCTCGCGATTAGACGGGGGTTTTGAAGTTTCTGCAAGAAACCTTCACAGAAGTGACATGTCCTTCTCCGTGTACCATGTCAGGAGTCCATGATGTCAGCATGTTTCATTACTGGTGATGATAACCCTGACTACTTGGCTTAGGAGGTGTCTGTCTGATCTTCACTGTAAGGTGGAGAACTCCATTTGTAATTAATGTGTATTTGCAGGGAGAGGCTGTGAGCCTCGCTGGGCGTTATTTGTAACCTGATTTTCCTTCTATGTGCACATGGGGGCAGGTGGTGTGTTTTGAAGAAAACTTTGTTGCTGTAAGAAAGACCTGTGGCTGCATCTTGAGAGGCAGAAAGAAAATGGCAGGTTTAAGGCAGGTTTATACTGCGTCTCGGTGGAAGGAAGTGTACACTGATGACTGAATGGAGGTCAGTGCTTTTTGTCCATGAGTTAATTCAGCACATGTTTGTTAATAAATGCTAAAGTTTTTTTTTCTAGTGCCTACCATTTGGCACTGGCATCAGGCTCTACATCAGTCATCTCAGTTCTATTGTGGACTCTGGGAGAAGGCAAGGGTGGGATGTTTCAGGAGAACAGCATTGAAACATGTGTATTATCTAGGGTGAAACGGATAACCAGCTCAGGTTGGGTACATGAGACAAATGCTCGGGCCTGGTGCACTGGGAAGACCCAGAGGGATCGGGTGGAGAGGGAGGTGGGAGGGGGGACTGGGATGGGGAATACATGTAAATCCATGGCTAATTCATATCAATGTATAACAAAAACTACTGTAATGATGTAAAGTAATTAGCCTCCAACTAATAAAAATTTAAAAAAAAAAAAAAAAAAAAAAAAAAAAAATAAAGTAGATATTATCACCCATTTTACAGATAAGGATCCAGAAGTTTAAGGAAGCAAGTTGCTCAAAGACGTGTGGTAGAACTGGGACTTGAACCCTGGCCTGTCTAATTCAGAAGCGTGCTATTTCCACGACACCAAGCTCGCTCCCTTCTATGGGCAAAGCTCTGTGATCAGTGCTGACACTGAGGCTCAAGACACGGGTTGAGGAAGAGCTGCTGTTCCTGCGTGGGAGGGCTTTGGAAGCAGCACGGAGGCCTCGGAAGAACCATTACTTGGGTGTCATCCCTTTTTTTCCGAGAATTGCTGAGCTGATTTTCCTCAAGTTTTTACTGAGTCAGGGTAGACTTGCCAGGCTGCCTTCAGCGCAAAAAGTTACCCAGAAAACGGAGCTGACATTGACGGTGTACTTATTGCTCTCGGGGATTTATCTCAGCCACCCTGTGAAGTGGGTACATTTTCCCCACTTAGCTCATGAGGAAACCCAGGCTCAGAGCGGATAACATCAAAGTCACCAGCTGGTAAGCGGTTAAACTGAAGCTTGATCCCAGGTCTGACTGATTTCAAGGTCTTCAGGACCCCGTGGTCCGCCAGGGGGTCTAAATTCCAGCATCCTCACCACCAATGGGACTGTGCGTCTGTCGTCTTCTCATTTGTAGAAATGATGCTGGTGATCACATCATGCCTGATGGTCACTGACAGCAGTGCATTTGCAACAAGGCTTTTTTTGTTCAAACTGAAAGATTTTTGTGCAGCTTTTGCTTTTTTAAACCACCTCCTCCCACAGTCAATTCATGTCAACAGAAAGAAAATGAAAAGTGATGACTCTGAATCATTTGTGACATATAAAGTCCTACTTTACAAACAAGCATCTTCCCCAAGAGGTACGGCTTACAGCAAGTCAGGCCTCCCTGCCCCCTGGCATTTGATGAGAAAGTCTAGTTCCTCCTAAAGTCAATGCCTGAAAGTGAAGTGAAAGTGAAATTTGCTCAGTTGTGTCCAACTCTTTGCAATCCCATGGACTATACAGTCCATGGAATTCTCCAGGCCAGAATACTGGAGTGGGTAGCCATTCCCTTCTCCAAGGGATCTTCCCAACCCAGGGATCAAATCCAGGTCTCCTGCATTGCAGGAGGATTCTTTACTCTATGAGCCACCAGGGAAGCCCAGGAATACTGGCGTGGGTAGCCTATCCCTTCTCCAGGTTATCTTCCCCATCTGGGAATCGAACTGGGGTCTCCTGCATTACAGGCAGATTCTTTACCAGCCGAGCTACCAGGGAAGCCCATAGAGTCAATGCTTAGTGAATAACATTTGCTGCTGCTGCTGCTAATAGTTTGTGACCTTCATGTTGCCAGGCATTGGTAACATGTTCAGTGAAGGAGGGGATGAAAAGGTCTGTCATTCTCCTGTCTCTTCCATTTTGACATCTCCCTTGGTGTTCTTAGGTGATTGAGCTTTCTATTTTTTTTTAATATCAGTTTTGAAAATGAAAAAGCAAGGTGGAGTAGCTGCACTTAGTGGTTGGAAAAGAAAGGAAAACTGATTATTAGCAGGGCCAGGGATTGGGATGGGGAGATCAGCTGACAATCTGGTTTATTACAATCATTCCATTTTGTCTCTACCACATTACAGTTCACCGATTACCTTGACTATGCTGCTGCATTCTGGTAGAGGTGATAAGAAAGAATGGCCAAAAGATAAGATGAGCAGGGGCTATGAAAAAGAACAAGGCATAAGAAATTGGAAGATGCTCTTGTTTTCCTCATCTTAGTTTGGAATCCCCCAGACTAGACCTAGAATCAAGGATTCAAGTGTAGGTAATTTACTTGGAAGGTGCAGAAACCATAGGCAGGGAATTGGGGAGAATGAGCCGGAAAAGAAAAAAGGTCAATAAAGGGATGTATTATCAAGCTAGCTGATTCTGCAGGAACTAGAGCTACTGGTGAACCCTGAGATGCAGTGCTCCCAGGTGGCACCAGTAGTAAAGAATCCGCAGGTCAATGCAGCAGATGCAAAAGATGCAGGTTTGATTCCTGCTTTGGGAAGATACGCTGAGTAGGGAATGGCACCCCACTCCAGTATTCTTGCCTGGAAAATTCCACGGATCAGACACGACTGAGCAACTGAGCACACACACAGGGCAGGTGTCAGAATTCTCCAGCGCGACCCCCCCCACCACCACCACCAGGGAAGGAAGCTGGGATGTTTATACATTAACTTCAGTGTCGGGGATTGACGGCTTTCCCATGAGGTGTTCTGGGCCCACAGAGTGGTTTCCACAGCTTGGGAGAAAGCTCTCAGGCAAAGAGATGCAAAAGCTGGCAGTCAGAAGTCAACCAGTGTTCACTGAAGTGGAAAGGCTGTGAGACGGGCACTGATAACATCCTCTACATTTCCTTTAAAACAAACAAAG
Organism: Odocoileus virginianus; assembly: GCF_023699985.2. Lineage (NCBI taxonomy): Eukaryota > Metazoa > Chordata > Mammalia > Artiodactyla > Cervidae > Odocoileus > Odocoileus virginianus. Next base: position 14,225,471 of record NC_069683.1, on the reverse strand, counting down.
CATCCAAGCTTCCCCAGGGCTCCCCATACCATTAAATGTACCTCCATATACCCAGCTTCTGATGCCAAAGATTTTACAATTTTCCTTGATATGTTTTCTGGTTTGGAATTTTATTTTGTTTTGTGTGTGTTTGTTCTTGCCACACATTCAGTCTAACCCCAAATCCCACAAATTCCATCTTCAAAATATATCTCAAATCCTATTACTTCTCACCATCTCCATCACCATCTTTCACTGGATTTCTGCAATAGCTTCCTAGTCTGAATTCTTGTTTATATGCTCATCCCCCACATGGTAGGGGGAATGTGGGGGATCTTTTAAAACTTAGGTCACTTTACTCCCCATCTCAAAACCATCCCCTTTTCACTCTTAGAGTAAAACCCGAAGTCCTTACCAAGTTCCACATGATCTGGCTCCTGGCTGCATCCTTGATTTCAGTTTCCATCCACTCTCCTCCTCACTCACAGTGCTCCAGCCAGATTGATTTTCCTGGCTGCATTCCTGCCTCAGGGCCTTTGCACTTGTTCTGTCAACATAAAACTCTCCTCTAGATGGTCATATCACTCAATCAGTTTATTCAGGTAGTTGCTCAAATGTCACTACTGTAGGGAGCACTTTTTAAAATACTCTATCTAGAAAATAACCTTTTGTCACTCTTTGCTCATAACCTGGCTTTCTTTATTTTTTTCATAATAGTGGTCATGACCTGGCTGATTTTAGTTTATGGTTTTATTTATTGCCCACTCCTGAACTAGAATATAAATACTGTCAGGTGGAGGATTCTGTTTGCTGCACTAGCCCAGCCCCTGGAATTGCATCAATTCATCATAGGTATTCAATAAATATTTGCTAAATGAATGGATTAATAACTGCTTACTGGTCCTGCTGAGATCACCCATTAGTCAAGAATTTTCAGAACAGACAGGAGAAATTGCAGACTTTAGCATGATAACTGTCTGCCTGCATCTTTCCCCCAAGCTGGCTCTAATGAAAAATACACAGTCTTAGCAGAGTCATGAAGGTCCCAGGGCTATGGGCTACTTCCAATATGATCTTTAGGGAATACATTACAAATCACAACTTGTTCATTTATCTTTCTGCTTGCCTCTCTGAGAACAGTAGAGGGAAAATCAAGATCATTAATGCTACCTGTTTGGTGATGGAGATGAAATGTAGTCTTGTTTTTTAATAAACTAGAATGCAAAGTTAGTTATTTCCCCAAGTGCCTCACAGGTAGTAGGTACACACTACATGCTGAGTGAGTGGACAGTATCATCACTTTGGCATTTCTGCTGCTTGTTCTGCAGAAGATATTTCATTTTATGGCCCACACTCTTAAAGATGCCGAAAAGTGGGGGGGCTTTCTTCATCACTCCCCCCCCAAACCCAGAAAACCCTTAACTAACCACACCCATCTCCTCTCATACATACCACCCCATGTTCCCCAAAATAGTAAAGTCAGCTCTATCTTTTGTGTGTGGTTTAAGACTATCTAGTTTACACCATTATAAAAATAGCACAGGCTCATTTTAGAAAAATTTATAAATTACAGAAAAATAAAAGAGAAAAATTAATAATAACACATCGTTCTACCACCCAGGGATAACCACTGTTAGTATGTGGCTGTATTTCTTTCCAGTGTTTCTGGGTATATTTGTGCACAGTTTAAATATACAATTTATCTTTCTTTTTTACTTAACATCATAACATAAACATTTATTCTTAGTATTCAACCCTTTGCACAGATCTTTTTAAATAGCTGTGCAGTATTACATTTCCCTGTTGTAAACCATTTTGCTTATTTTATATTTTTCAAAATTATAAATAATTCTGGGATAAGCATCCTTTGATGTGTATCTTTGCTGGCACTGCTGATTATTTCTTTAGGATAGAGCCCCAGAAAAGGAATCACTAGTTCTAGGGGATGCAAACTCTTAAGACATTTTGTGAGATTTCATTTTGATTTCTAAAACTGTTTGAATGTGACTTCCATAAAAGAGCTCCAGCAAAGCAGATTGCCTGCAAGAATTTACTTCCAGTTTTGAAATGTTTCGGGCCCAAGACTGTTTTAGCATTCAGTTTAAATGAGCACAGAAATCTTCTGTAGCCTGTCTCCACTTCAGATTTCTTCCCGCTCTAATAAAATGCGACAACAGCATTATAAAAATTGTTCTTTGGTAAACAGTCTCTTTCTGTGTTCTCAAGGATTGTTTTCTGAAGTCTTTCTGGTGAGTATTGGGTTTATGTCTAGAAGTGCGTGGAGAATTTTTGCATGCCTGCTCGTGATGTCTTAAGGGTTTAGTTATGCTTTATGGTTGTGCGTTGGGTTTTTGTTTTTTTTTTTTTCATTGCCAAAAGGAAGTTCAGATTTCACGGCAATGAAACTTGCTTTTACAAGTCTATCTGAGTCCAGCCTCAGAAAGCCAGAGTTCCCTTGGCAGGGACTGGCTTTGGGGAACACCATATAAGCAAGGAATTTTCTTCCTAAGCCTGGGTCAGCCTGGAAAAGGCCTTGCCAAAGACAGTTTATCAATGGAGGGAAATCAAGACTTTTTAAGAATAGGATGGGTCAGACATGATACAATATCACAATATCCAGGAAACATCCAGAAGAGCCAAGGGTTCTAGGATGGTTTGGAAAGTTATGGTACAGCCGTACTCATGTCATACGCATGCAATCTCATGCAAAGCAGCCTTATTAAACAGAATGAACCCAGCATCTCTGTATTGACTTGAAAAGATATGGAGGTTATTCTGTGAGTTCTCAATAGTAAGTTGTAGAAAAATATGTATGGTTTGATCCCATATTTGTAAAAAATAAAAGAGGCAAACATTGAGTTCAGAGGACTCTTTAATATCTACATGAACTGAAAGAAACACATGAAGAAACATACATGAGATTGTTGGTAACTGGCTCCTTAGGAATGCGGAATTTGGGTCAGAGAAGACTGAGGAGACCTCAGCTTTACACGACTCGGTTGAATAATGTGTTACAAAGAGCAGGTATTACTTTTTTAAGTTATAAAAAAATAATAAAAGAAAGCCCCCAAAAAGGGAAAAAAAAATACTGGAGATGAATGGCAGGAGAAGGGAACTTGGTTTGGGAGCTGGTTGACAGGCGCCCTGCAGGGTTGTGTATCCCCTCTGGGTGAGAGGGGTTCATCCCACAGAGGAAGGCCCCACTTCCCAGAGAGGTGGGGCTGGGCGGGCCATGTCCTTCCCCTGGCAGCTGGTAGAGAATCAGCTGTGCTGGCATTCACCTGCGATATCACATTTGAAATGGCTTCTGGAAAAAATGATTGGTACGATCCAGGCAGAGGCAGGAGTGCTATCTCAAGTGGCGCTAGCAGTAAAGACCCTGCCTGCCAATGCAGGTGTAAGAGATATGGGGTTCGATCCCCGGGTGGGGAAGATACCCCTGGAGGAGGGCATGGCAACCCACTCCAATATTCTTTCCTGGAGAATCTCATGGAGAGAGGAGTCTGGTCTACTACAGTCCATGGGGTCACACAGAGTTGGACACAACTGGAGCGACTCAGCACACGGGCACGCACTCTGAAGGCTTGAGGGAAGGTGATGAGCAGCTGAGAGGAGAGCAGCCTTTAAAAGTTCCAGAATGGGAAAGATGGATCCAGCCTCAGCCTCTGAGCACACTTCTAGTCACCTGCGAGACGGACCACAGCCTTTGAACTGGAGACAGTGCCCAAGGCTTTCGTTAACATTCTTCCCTGGAGCCAGTGCCGAGGTGTGGGTCTTTGAAGAGGGATGGCTCAGAAGTGACATGACTTTCAAACATGATTTATCTTATATTCTATTTGTGAATTAGGGTGTGTTTACAGTGAAAGAATGATTTAGATGATGACGAGTCAGCTGGAAACATAAAGGCATAATTGAATCTGCAAGTCTATTAAAGACTCTTGTCCTGTGTCCTGTGGGTTGACATTTTATTAGAGGCCAACTTGGCTCTAGCTTTCAGTTTCTTTTCTTCCCTTTCTTATCTTTCAAATATTAGATTTTCCCTTCCCCCAACCAGAAATTAAATAAAAAAAAAAACTTGAGAGGAGAGTCAGAATGTCTGAAAGGAGCACCTTGGGAAGGTGGCATCACGTGGCAGGTTAGCACAGGGACTCTGGGCATGGGCACAGTGCCTGGCACCCTGCACTGAGGCCCAGTCAATTGTTACCCTCAGAACCTCTGCCGTCCCCAGCCCTGCCACCAATTTGCTCTGCTTCCTCGGGCAAATCAGGTCATTCCTGGGGTCCGCTTGTTCCTCCTACCAACGGAGTTCTTCAGAGCTAACAGCTCCAGCGAAGCCCGGAAAAGCAACACAGAGGTGCAAAGGCCACTGATCAAAATAACCCACCCTGATTCCTTTGTAGAAGGATAATATCATGTCACCGGGGACTTCTCTCAGTAAGTGGGTCTCTTTTTTTTTCCCCTGAAGAGCTTGGAACCTATTCCTCAGGGCTGCTAAATCTGGCCCTGTTCTGCGGTCTGATCTGTGGGCGACCTGTGTCCACTTTACTAAAACTGGCCAGGGGCCCTGGCACCGTCAGGCCACGTGGGCCGCCAAATCGCAAGGCCCTTTCTTTTGAGCAAATAGCATTGCACACGCTGCCATCGAGAAAATGAAAGCATTCACAGTGGCACAGCGTCCAGCTTCTCTCTGTGGCCTTTGGAAACAATTTTGTGACCAGGGAAGGGCAGGAGACAAAGGTCTTTCTATCTGATCTGCTCACCAAGCCGGCGTTGGATCGTGGCGGGCCTCTTTCCCTGGTACCATGCGGAATCGCTATCACCCCATTTGTCTCCTTTCTTTGAGTAGAGAAGGCAGGCAGGCAGACAGGCAGAGGGATCTATTTCAACTGCCCTTGACTCTGTTTATAATCACCAACATGAAAGGAAGGGAAAGAGATGGAGTTTATAGGACTGGCTCTTTGTGTAACCTAATTTATCTCTCTCCAGCAGCAGTGGGTTGAGCAGTTTCCTCTTTTGTTTCTGATGCTGGAAACTGAAATATGAATCTATGTTGATGAGAGAATAAAGGAACTGAAAGAGGCATAAATCTTATCTTCTTGCAACCCTCGAAGATCAGCTTCTTGTGAAGAAGGGGATTATACTTCTGTAATTAACTGCTTTGCAGCTCTTGGTGATGGCTCAGAGCTGAATAATAGCACCCGCCGAAGTTGCATGAAAGGCGGGCGGGCGGGCTGGTGCAGCCGCGGATCATGCACAATGGTCTCGGGCCTGACATCCTTTCCCAGTGCCCAGCTCACAGACAGTCAAGCCAGGAGATGTTTGTTCCCTGTCTAGCAGCATTCACGGCAGAGAGAATAGAATTCCAGAGCAAATAGCTCACAGGGACCAGTTCCGCTGTAGGTTGGGAGCTGCCACGAAGTACCTGGAAGACCTCAGCCGGGTTTTCACCCTCCATGTTCCAGCTGCTTACTAAAGCTCGGTGCCCCTTTCTGGCTGTGAGACTTGGGGAAAGCCGTCTCACTTCTCTGATCTGTAGTGTTACCATCCACGAAAATGCAGGGGATCTTGTAGAGTATGGGGGAGGAAGAGTTTAGATCACGTGTATAAGCAAATCACTTATGACACTGCCTGACACCTGGTAGGTCGTTAATAAATGCTAGCTATTGTGACTTTGTGGAATACAAATGGATGGGAACTTGTCACTGTTCACGAGGCTGATCATGGAAGGCACCGCACGTGCCTTAGTGGCTGAAAGCCTCCCATCGTCCCTGTCAGGTAGAATACTTCCTCCCACTTCATTTGACAAAAGAGGCGCGAAACAGTGACCTGCTCAAGATAAAGGGCAGCAGGGGCGCCTGGAAGCTGGGTCTTCTGTGCTGGGCCCGCCCCTGCCCCCTCTCCCCTCAGCACCAGGCCCCCAGGCCCTCAGCTGTTCCTCCATGGGTTCATCTGCCCATCACTTCTGGGCCTCATCACTGGTTTGATCTTCCAGGATCAAATCCCTGGGCCATCTTTGCTTCCCCTCCTCCTCCCTGCCCCGTGCTGGCATCCCTGAGCCCTATAGATTCTTCTCTTGAGATGTTTCCAGAACTTCTTCTTTCTCAGTCCTGCTGCGACCCAGAGCCCGGTCTCTCGGGCTCCTGAGTGGTGTCCAAGGGAGGGTGGAGCTCTCTTTCCATCACCCCCCAACACTGGTGCTCTGTGAGTGGTCCCAGCCCTGCGTCCCTGTCCTTCCCTGCGAGGCATCAGCAGCCGCTGCATCAGGTCTACTCGTCCTTCTTGGCATTCAAAGCCCTTCAACTGATCCACTCAAATTCATCTCTTCTCACTTCAACCCCCTTGTCCGGCTGAGCCTGATTTAGTCTCCATCAGGCAGACACCCCACAGCCTGTCTGAAGGCTCAGGGGATTAGATTCTTGATAAAGATTCAGAAGACTCTTGAGAGTCCCTTGGACCACAAGGAGATCAAACTCGTCAATCCTAAAGCAAATCAACGCTGAATATTCATTGGAAGGACTGATGCTGAACTGATGCTTACTGATGCTCCAATACTTTGGCCACCTGATTAAAGAACTAACTCATTGGAAAAGACCCTGATGCTGGGAAAGACTGAAGGCAAGAGGAGAAGCGGGCAACAGAGGATGAGATGGTCGGATGCTGTCATCGACTCAATGGACACGAGTTTAAGCAAACTCAGAGAGATAGTGAAGGGCAGAGAAGCCTGGTGTGCTGCAGTCCATGGGGCCGCAAAGAGGTGGACACGACTGAGCGACAGAACAACATCAAAGATGCAAATGCCCCATAGAGGAAACCCCAGTCAATGCATAGTCAGTGTAGGATAGCCACGGAGCACGGAAATCACACGTTCCACCAGTAGAGACTGAGGCTCAAGGAAGCTCGGTGACTTAGGCAAAGTCACACAGCTTCAGAGTCAAGTCTCAAATCTAGGTGTTCTAACTTAGAATTCAGGGCTCCTCCATTAGACCAATAGACCTATCCCCCTCATTGGTGACAGCAGGCACTGGCCAGGGAGGTGGGAGATGGGGACACTTACCTAGTCCACACATGGGCCATGGACCTGTGTGATTCAACCAAAGGGACAGCCTGAAAGCCTGCCTGCTGAGGGAAAAAAAAAAAAAAAGACTGAGTTAGGTCCTGGGGCAGGAGTGTGGTAGGCAGGAATTGGGGGTGGGAGGTGGAGACTGAGATTTAGACAGATGGTCAAGGAAATCAGCGACTAGAAGGCAGATGAAATGCAGGTGAACACTAGTCTGAGCAATGTGCTTTGAAAGAAAGAAAGTGAAATTGCTCAGTTGTGTTTGACTCTTTGCAACCCCATGGACTGTAGCCTACCAGGCTCCCTGGTCCATGGGATTTTCCAGGCAAGAGTACTAGAGTGGGTTGCCATTTTCTTCTCCAGGGGATCTTGCTGACCCAGGGATTGAATGGGGGTCTCCCGCATTGCAGGCAAATGTTTGACTGCCTGAGCCACCAGGGAATTCCCCAATGTGCTTTGGGAACATAGCAATTAACTTCTCTACTGTGATGGGAAATGGGATCCAGGAGGGCTTTAGGGAAGAAGCGGCCCATGATGTGGGTCTGAAGAAGCAGAAGGATGACTCCCAGTGAAATCAGGGGCAAGGCCTTCTGGATTGAGGGAGCAGCTGGACAGAGGCAGGGAGGCCAGACAGCCTGGGCTGATGTGGGGAACAGCCCAGCCGGGTGCAAGGGAGCCTGGAAAAAGACAGAGAAACCTGAATTCAAGTTCTGACACTGCTCCTAGTCTGCCCAGCTCGGGATCTAGGCCACTCACTTTATCTTTCTGGATCTTGGTGGTGGTGGTTTAGTTGCTCAGTCATGTGTCCGATTCTTTGAGACCCCATGGACTGTAGCCCACCAGGCTCCTCTGTCCAGGTTATTTTCCAGGCAAGAATACTGGGGTGGGTTGCCGCTTCCTTCTCCAGGGGATCTTCCTGACCCAGGGATCAGACTTGCATCTCCTGCAGTGTAGACAGTGTCCTGCATTGTAGGCAGATGCTTTACTGCAGACCCGCCAGGGAAACCCCATACGTGAAACAGGCATAACAATCTTACGTCTCCTGAGGTTTATTACGAGGATGAATCAAAACAGTGAGGCACCAAATGCAGGGCCTGCACACAGCAGGTGCTCAACAAAAGGCCCTCTGTGGCAGGAGGGTAGGTCCTTGTGGAACACAGGAGCACGCAGGGGTTTGGGTGATGCTGTATGCTTTCCTCTGCCTTCCCATGGGCCTTTCACCCTTTCCTTCCAGGGACTCACCAGCTGGCCTGGGAGGGCTGCTTGCCCACTCAGAGTTGCTAGGATGTTTGGTCATTCGTGGGTCCAGAATGGTCTTCTGGTTCTGCCATCATCCTTGAGTTCTTTCCAGCCTGAACACAACTGGGGCTGGTGTTCCAGGTCTGGACATGTTTGTTGGCAGAGCCCATGTTTGGGAGAGACAGCTCTGTTTAGGCAGAAACAGATACTGAAAACGGCTGCTGGCTTCTCTGCCAGGGTAAACAGGGAGTAAACCCAGCCACTCTGGGCTTTGCAAGGGGAAGGGAGCACAAGGCGGGCCCTGCTCGCAGTGGTCTGTGGGGTAGGGGAAGGCCAGCTCTTCAGGGAGTGTGCCAGCCTCCTCAGGCTGGGTCAGGGTTGGGGTGAGGTAGGGGTCGGTGAATGAGTCATAGACCCTTCCTTTCCCCTTGGCCTCTAGGTTTTGGAGGACTCTCCAGGCATTTCCTGCCACTTAATATCTGTGGGACTTTAGGTCAATTTTTCAACCTCTCTGATGGACCAGTCAACAAAGGCATGTCTCTGTCTGCTGTTCCTCTTTAAGAAGTGGTGGCCAAATTTGCCTATGCATCAGAGTCCTGGGTGGGGCTAATTAAACATTCAGATACTCAGAATTCCTGAGTGCAGGGCCCAGGAACCTGCCTTATAATGAACTCTCCAGGTGATTCTGGTACAGGCATCTCAGGAACCACACCTCCACAATCACTGTCTGAATTCCGACAGATTCCCTGGGAAACCAGAAGAAAGAGTTAGGCAGAAGGAGGAGCTAATAGGTGATGTCAACACACCACTCCTCTTCACACATATATCTGCAGCTATGCTTTTTTCATGTTGGCTTAGAAACAGATGCTCTTGGATGTATGTCTCCTTAGAACAGATGCCATCACTGTTTTTAGAATATAAAATTTAGAGTGATACCCCATCCTCTAGACTTACTCCATTTCCAATGCATCCACTCATTCACCACCCAACCATCCATCCACCCATCCACCACCCACCCACCCATCCGTCCATCATCCATCCATTATCCATCATTTGTTTTAGTCCTCCCCTGTTCTGTGCCAGGCTGGGCTTTGGAGACACAGGGAAGAAGAAGATCTGGTTCCTGACCAGAATTCCGCATCTACATAAATAGACACAGAAATCATCCTAGTATAGGAGGATCCTACCAACATGCAACGTCTCAAGGGGGTACAGTGGTGGCACAAGGCAGAAATGATGCATTCTACAGGAATGAGGAAAGAGAAGGCCTCACAGACAGAAATCTGTGAGTAGATCGTGAAGGGAAGTAGGAGTTTGCCAGATGGGGCAACCACGTGCTAGGGTATGTAGGAAGGTGAATGACTCCTGTGAATGAAACCCCTTCACATCCTCTATGAGAGCAGGGGCTTCTCCTTGGGTTTCCTGGGGTCCATGTTCCAGTGTTCATCTGTGGCTGCTCCCTCAGCCTCATCTTCTGGTCCTTCAAGAGTGGAAAGAAATCATTCTGTAGTTGTGTGTTGCAGGCTCATGGCAGCTGTCTCTTGCACAGCAAAGTCATCGTGGAATTAACAGGTCAACAGCCATAGGACTTGAGAGGCATGGGATGCTTAAGAGCCTGCGGTCAGGTTCTAGCTTTGCCAGCAAATCACTAGGTCACCGAGGGCCGGTCTCTGGGGCTCAGTTTCCCCATCTCTGAGAGGGAAGATCGGCTTCCACCTCTGTCAGTGTCTGCCTGGAGCACAGCCCTGACACTCTGGCTCCCACGCTCTTGTAGCTCCGTTACATTTTCTCCCCACTCTCAGCTCATCTGTCTCAGCACGTCAGCAGCACAACATCTTGCAGGATTCGTGGACTGGATCTGAGTCCCCCGGCACCGTTCAACAGCCCAGAAACGGTTTTGCAGGGGAAATGCAAGGTGGCTGCAAGCCTGAAGGTGGCGCTGTGGCTCCAGTTGCCGAGCTGCTCCGCGGAGCGGGTCGGCGTGTTTCAGAGCTCAGTGGGGACTGGGCCCTGCTGAGGGCAGGTTCTCTCCCTTCGCGGGACCCTCACTGTCCAGCAGACCCTGTTGGTTTGCAAGAAGCCTCCGGGCCGGCGCACTCGGCCTCCTCACCTCCTGGGCCCCTTCACACATCTTCAGGGGTCTGTTTCCTTCTGGGTCCTCCCTTCAAAAGAGGAGGAAGAAAGCGTGTTGCAGATAGACGGCTTGTGGGTGGAGCGGGGGTCTGTGGTGGTGTTCCCTGGTGTTCAATGCCGGCAGGGGGCCCTTGGTGTGGATCCCGTGGGGTCTCTGACATCGCCTCCTGGACCCACACCCCCAGCATCACCCTGGGCTGATGACATTTTGAAAGCACTCAGTACTCTTTTCTACTGTTGCCTTCTCTCCATCCATTCGGGTTCGTCTCTTAGCTGAGTCACTGAATAACGGTGCCTTCCCAGGTGGCGCTAGGAATAAAGAACCCGCCTGCCAAAGTAGGAGACATATGAGATGCGGGTTTGATCCCTGGGTGGGGAAGATCCCCTGGAGAAGGGCGTGATAACCCACTCCAATATTCTCGCCTGGAGAATCCCATGTACAGAGGAGCCTGTCCATGGGATACGGTCCATAGGATCGCCCAGAGTCAAACACTTAGCCACTTAGCATGCACACCCTGAATAACAAGTCCAGGGGGAGAGAATGATGGGAGCAAGGAGAAGAAAAGTGGAAAACACTAGCGTTTATGAGGTGCCCGCTGGGTGCCCAGCACCTCCACACAGCTATAGCCGTGAGTTGTATATTTCCAGCAGCATCATCCTTTCTGCCAATCAAAATCACCAGCCCAACCTGCTACTTAAACCAGACACACTAGGTGAGCCACTCTGGTGGGATGGGTGGGGCACCAAGGACTCTGCCCCTCACGGTCCCATCCCCCCTCCCGCCTCCCAGCAGCCCCTCTGGTGCTTCCACCAAAGCTGGATCTAAAGCATCGTGCACATTTATCTGCATACAACTCTTCGAGAAATTGAATAGTCTCCCTGTTTTTCAAATACAAAGGCTGAGGCCCAGAGGAGTGAGGCGATTTGCTAGGATCCCATGATAAATAAAATAAAATTATTAATAAAATAATTAATAAAACAGAGGACCAGGCTGTGGGCCCAGGATGCCTGACTCAAAGCCCCCAACTCTGCCCGGAAGACAGTGGGTACTCTGCTTCCTAAGGAGGGGCAGATAGGGGGCAGTGGCTCCCTGTGCTGCCTGGAGGACCAGGCCAGATACATAGGACATGGTTGATGCTGGAGATCTGGTAAACTGCCTGAAAATAAGGAACCCATATAGGACAGGAGGAAGGTGGAAGATGGGAAACACGTGGGGAGTGCATTCTGTGCCCCCAGGGACATGACCATTCAGCCCCCAGGCAGGCTCCAGCATGGTGGACTTTAGAGGACACCAGCTGGACATGTGCTAGACATTCAGATTCAAGCTTTCCAGGCCCTGATCAGGCTGCTTTTTTCCCCAGGGCAGCCAGAGTTTGAGGCTGTAAAACATGAACTGGATCTCAGTTCCTGCTTTGCTGGTGGAGGAGGGACTGTGGAAGAATAGTGAGATGCTTAAAATAAGAACAACAAAAAGTGAAGTCATTTGTTTGCTTGCAATGTATGGTTTGTCTGAAATCTTGTAAGGAGCACAGATTTGGAGTCAGAAATCTACGGGTCCAAAAGTCATCTCTACGTTTGACCTGGCTTCTCTGAGTCTCAGCTGCCTCCTCTGTAAAATGCACCGTCAACAGCCCCTGTATCACCGGGCTGCTGGCGGGGATAGGGGTGGGGATTACATGAGCGCTCATGATGGGAAGCAGCAAGCCCGGGGGGTCCTATCCCTGCTCTCCTAACTCTTCTCAAAGCCCATGGAATTGATGGTATGTGCCACATGGATGTGCTTCCAAGGGGCACATATTGAACAGGTTATCACTTCTTATTGTGGTAGACTGGCCGAAACTCTCACTTTTACATCTTCCTATGTGAGATGTGACACTGAGCCTCAAAATTGTAAACACAGAGCCTTAGAGAGCCCAGGATCAAATCCAACTCCATTTTAGGGATGGGGAAATGTCTTAGCCAAGGTCACCCATTGGGTTAGTGGCAGAGCTGGGGGTGGAACACATATCTGCTGACTGCTAGCCCCTGGCTCTGTCATCCCAGGTGGGAAGGGAGAGCTACAGGATGCTCTCTTGATCCTTCTGGTCCATGATTCCTGCATCTGTGAGGAGAATAGGGGGAGGAGATCACCAAGGGAGACCCATTCTGCCCCATGATCCCCATCATGTGGGGTCACGTGTTGGGGGGGTCAATGCGGCCTCTGTCATGGGACCTAGATCTCAGGATCCAGGGCCAGTCCTGTCATCAACTCCTCCCGCAGGTGTAAGGGGTTGGTTCCATCTCTGCCTCTTACCTGCTGTGTGGCCTGGCAGGAAATCACTCTGTCTGAGCCTGTTTCCTGGTCTGGGAACCAAGGAGAATAAACGCACATACCTCATAGGTTGTGGTTAAGATCAAACAAGTGAATATTACAATAACACTAGCAAACATTTAGAAAGCACTCAGAATCTTCATAACAACTTGTGTTTCGCTACTGCGGAAAAAGGCTCAGAGTGATCAAGCAGAGTCCATGGACACACAGCTGGGGAGGGCAGGGCCAGATTTTGAGCCCAGGGGGACTGGCTCAAGAATCCCACCACCTTAACCACTCTTCCCCTTGGCCTCTCAGTTTAGGCAAAGCCCAGTGCTTAGCGTGTAGGTACTCCAGAAAGGCCCCTCCTTCTTGCCCTCCCTCCTTCCCTGGTGATGCCCTCCCTTCCTCACCCACCCCCTTCTTGCTCCCAGGAGTGGGCGGGCCCCAGAAACAGCGCACTGGGGTTTCTCAGACACCGGAAGTCCACCCAACTCAACCGTTTCACCTTAAACCACTTTTCTGCTCTGCTTTGTTGTCAGTTTGGCTTTTCACATTTTTTGTTCCTTAATCAAAAGCACAGCTGAATTGCCAGCAAAGCAGATCTCTTGATCCTGTGCTCCTGGGCACCAGGAGAGCCTCTGCACTCAGCTAAGCTCCTAGTGCCAGCCAGCCAAAGGGCACGATTGCCCTGTTCTACTTGCACGCATGCGTGTTGACCCCCAGCCCACAGCCGGCTTCCTGAATACAAACAACCAATTTGGGAGAAAACATGCTCTCTTGTTTGTGGCTTTCTGGATACACTCAAGGTCCTGGTTAATACAGAGACCTGCTCAAGATGTCCAAATACACTTCTTAGCACAGAAACTGGTCTTCTCACCAGTCTCTGCGCATAGCCCCAAAGAGCAGAGGGTCTCAAGAAGTAACAGGAAAGGCCAAGTCACTGAGTCTTCCCCCTGAGGCTCTGGTTCCCTTCCAGCTACTTGCAGGCCTTGGGCCCACAGAGGATAAGACAAGGAAATAGAAAAGAGCGCTGAGTAGTAGCAAGCAGCCTGGTGAATAAAGGCAACTCAGGACAACGGAGAACCCAGCCAAGCTGTCTAAAGGCCCAAATGTATTGCTTTTTCCAGCGGTCCAAAGGAATAGCAGTCCACCCTGGAGATCCAGATCCCTTACCGTCATGGTTGGAAGGGGGCGGCCAGAGAACCCAGTGGATGCTATGTGGGGGTCTCAGAGCTGCCACTGGGCCTGCAGTGCTAGCATCTACAGCGAAAGCGAAAGTGTCGGTCTGATTCTTTGTGACCCTGTGGATTGTAACCCGCCAGGCTCCTCTGTCTGTGGGATTTCCCAGGCAAGAATACTGGAGTGGGTTGCCATTCCCTCCTCCAGGGGATCTTCCCAACCCAGGGATCAAACCCAGGTCTTCTGCACTGCACACAGATTCTTTACCATCTGAGCCACCAGGCAAGCCCAGCATCTATGATGTGTTTGTGCAAATGGTTAGCAGAGCCCCCAGCTGCCTCTGGTCTTCCCATCTCTGCTTATTGAAACCCTGTCCATGCTTTGGGACCCCTGTCCAATGTGACCACTTCCAGAAAGACTTAGAATCAATCCCATTTTTCTCCCTTGTGCCTCTCATCATCCCCTCCCCTTCCCACCATCTACCTGGCATTATGGTAGCTTCTCCACCTGCCTTCATTTTGGAGATGCCCATCGGGCTCCAATTACATGGCAGACCCAGAGCTAGTCACTGGTGATGAGAAAGATACAATCCCTGTGTTACTTAAAGAGCGCACATGCTCACAGTCTAGCAGAGACAGACAAGTCAACACATAATTAAAACACAGTGTGGAGGAATGCGCAGATTGCCTTGAATGCTGAGCGGCTGGGCCATCTGCCTGGGGTTGGGGTGGGGGTGGGGGAGACCCCAGGAGACGTCCCAGAGGAGATGATGCCTTAGAGGGTGGGCTCCACAAAATAACAGGGGATGGAGAAGAAGGAGAAATTCAGGGGGAGGTGGAACAACACCTGCGAAGGCAGGGAGGTGCAGGAGAGCCCCAAGGAGCTTCGGCGGCTGGAGTGCGGGGTGTCCTCGGCATTGGCAGGAGGCGGGATCAGGCACGCGGTAGCTGTCAGATCACAGGGACCCAGTAAGCACTGCTTACTGGCCTGGGCTTTGTCCTGCATGTAGGGGACCCCCACAGAAAGGGTTTTAAGGGGCATGAACCTGATTGGATCTGTGTTTTAAAGAGACCACTTGGGCTGCTGAGTGAAAACGGATGGTTGCAAGGCAACAGGTGAAGCGGAGACCAGGAAGGAGGTGGCAGCAATTGTCCGGGTGAGACGTGATGGCTCAGTGATAGCGGTGGAGGGAAGAGAAGCAGAGAGATTCAAGATCCACCTGGGAGGCCAGATCTGCAGGACACGTTGTTGGCAGGATGGGTGATGGAGAGAGCGGGTCGGAATGACTCCGAGAATCTCAGCGCCATCCGCCAAGGTGGAGATGAGGTCTGGGGAGGAAAGACGGCATTTGGTTTAGGAAATACGGATCTGAGGAGCCTGGGAGAGACCCCTGGACGCCTGTAGCAGCCCCTGCATCCTCTTTCCCTTTCTCCCCAGAACCCCTCTCTGTGGATCTTCCTCAGACTTACTGCCTATACCTATGTTCAAGGGGTAGCCTGAAGGTGGGCTAGTTTTTTTCACCTCCAGGTGCCAGACATGTGTAAAAAGTGAGCAAACAGATGCACCTCTGCCGAAGGTGTTTGAACTGGATCCCAGTGTGTGATGCCGCTCTGGGGTGTTTGCACTTCAAAAAAGAAATCTAGAAGAAGTTACTCAAAAGGTGGAATTCCAGGGTTGTAGAAGGGAGATTTGGCAGGGTCACCCCATCGTGTCTCCAGGGCCTGAGAACACACTTGCTGGCGTTGGTGGACCAGCCAGGCCTGGAGCCTTCCTTCCCGCATCTTTTCCTGTTTGCCTGCTTGTCCATCTCTGCAGTCTTCAAGAATGTACCCTGCACCTGCTCTCCACACTGACCACCTACCTTCACGCTGAGCCCGCACCACCAACTTCAAGTCCCCAGGAAAGTTCTTTGTCCTTCCTGGGCCCTTGTCCTTATTCATGAAACGGCAGGATTAGGCTCTTTTTCTTCCCCTCCACCCACTTTTGTTTCTCCTTCCTTAGTGATTAAGAACAGGGCTTTGGAATCAGGCCGATCTGGGTGTGAATTTCAGTGCCATCACTTTCTATTTGGATGCTTCTTCACCAGGGCCTTAGTCTTCTCATCTGTCAAGTGGGCACAGGAATAGTACCTACTGCATATTATTAGTGTCCATATTCAATGGGATGGTGTTTGAAAAGTTCTGAGCTCAGTGGCTGGCACCCAGTGGGTGCTCAAAATCTGCTAAGGTCGTGGTCATCATGTTATTAGGATTCTCCATTTTCTCCCGCAAATACTCCCAATATAGGGGTCCCTCTGGCCTGGGCTGCCAACCGTCCAGTCTGGAGGCAGAAGGCTGGACTGGATGACCCCCTGGGTCTTTTTGATTTGTCAGTCTGGGACCTCAAAGGCTTGGGAACATTCTCTGTGAACTTTCGTCCCCTTGATTCTTGGGGTGATTTGAAATCTGGCCTCTGTGGGTCTCTGTCTCTGTTTCATTTTTCCAAGTTCTCTGGAGGCTCCGTTCCTCCGTCCCCTGCTCTCAGCATCCCCTCCTGTGTCCGGACAAGTTAAGGCATGCCTCTCTATCAGCCCTCCCTGCCTACCTGCTGGCTCCCCAATTACTGGGCTTCTGGCTTTGCTTCACTCTGCATTTCCCGAGAAGGTTCTGAGGAGCCTCAAGGAATCGCCCCACCTGCCAGTGCTCTGTGTTTCTGAGACCGACTTCAGAGCAGAGGCAAAAGGCCTTGGCAGAGTGAGTTTCCACATTGTCTGTGCCGCCTCTGTGCCTGGCAGCTCCTGGGGCCCAGGGAGCTCGACTCTGCAGAACGCTTCTGTTGATTGCCTTGGTCTGTCGTCCTGTGTTTCAGTAACGCTTCTCCAGAGAAACAGAGCCAATGGGTGTGTGTGTGTGTGTGATATTGTGTGTGTATATATACTACATCACCAGGTATAGTGATCGGGGTGTATGAGTGTGTGTGTATACACATATATCCATGTACATATACACAAACCAGTCAATCTTAAGGAGAAGCCACTCTGAATACTTGTTGGAAGTGTCAGGGGAAGCACACTGATTGAAACAGCCCACCCTGGCCAGGCACCATAGTAACCATTTGCATGAGTTGTTTTACGACAGGAGGTCCCAATAAGGAACATGGAATTAATAAACCTCCACCAACCGGAAGAGTTCGGGAAAGGTCAGAAGGAGACACCACGTGTCCGACCACCTCCCAGAATCCTTCTCTCTGGCATCCATTTGGCTGAACAAGGCGTGCACCCCCAGGAAGGACTCTGAGTCAGAACGATTGGCCAAAGACCACCCAGAAACTAATCCTATCACCATAAAACCCGAGACTGCGAGACTGTGTCCTCCTGGGTTCCCTTATCCTTCTGCTCTCACCCGGGCGCCCTTTCCCAATACAATCTCTTGCTTTCTCAGCACATGTGTCTCCTCGGACAATTCATTTCCGAGTGTTAGACAAGAGCCCAGTTTCGGGCCCTGGAAGGGGTCCCTCTTCCTGCAACAGAAGGACTGATGCTGAAGCTGAAACTCCAGTGTTTCGATCATCTTAGGTGAACAGCTGACTCACTGGAGAAGTTCCTGATGCTGGGAAAGATTGAGGGCAGAAGGAAAAGAGGGTGTCAGAAGATGAGATGGCTGGACGGCATCATGGATGCAATGGACATGAACTTGGGCAGTTCAAGTTCCCAAACTTTGGGAGAGGGTGGGAGATAGAGAGGCCTGACATGCTGCAGTTCATGGGATTGCAGAGAGTCTGACACAACTGGACAACTGAACAACAACATGCACATATATAGTACATATACTTGATTCATTTCAACGAATTGGCTCACACAGTTATGAAGGCTGGAGAGTCCAAAATCTGCAGGATGGGTCAATAGGCTAGAGACCCAGAGAAGAGCCAAGGATGTGACTCAAGCTTGAAGATTTCTGCTGCAAAACTTCCTTCTTGCTTGGGGGAGGTCAATATTGTGTTCAGGCCTTAACCTGATTGGATGAGGCCCACCCACATTATGGAAGGCAAGTCTGCTCAAAGTTCTCCAAATTAAATGTTAATAGCACCTGAAAATACCTTCACAGAAACATCCAGAATGACGTTGGACCCCATCTGTGGGCACCACGGCCCAGCCAGTTTGACACAGATAATTAACCACCATGCCCTGTTTTTGATGGGGCTTCCCGGGCGGCTCAGTGGTAAAGAATCTGCCTGCCAAGGCAGGAGTCGTGGGTTCGATCCCTGGGTCAGCAAGATCCCCTGGAGAAGGAAATGCAACCCTCTGCAGTCTTCTTGCCTGGGAAATCCCATGGACAGAGGAGCCTGGCAGGCTACAGTTCATGGGGTCTCAAAAGAGTCAGACATGACTGAAGCAACTTAAACAACAATTGACAGACATACTGGTGAAATAGTCTGGGCCTCAAGGATGCTTCTCCCCACCCTGTATTCCAGACCAGGTGATAGCAACGCTTGGTTCCTGCTTCCCCAGAGGATCATGACGGAAAGGAACCAACCAACAAGTTTAAATTCAGCCTCAGCCAGTCAGCGTCCCTTGGCCTGGAGCAGATCAGGTCTGGGGCAGAAGACCTGAGGGGCTCATGGGTTGAATGAGAGACACTGAGCTTCTCTATAATGTGAATTAGGGGAAGGGGTTGAGACATGTCACTGCCCCTATGACCTCACAGTGACCTTCAAACCTGGATGCACATCAGGACTGCCTTAAAAAGCAGATTCCCAGAACCCTGTTCTCAAGGGAAATGCCTGATTCAAAAGACCAGGGCCTCTGACTTTTTAGCAAGTACTTAATGTATTGCCATAGAAAATACTATAATGAGGATGGAGTTCTTTAGCATCTCCTGAGGCCGGACATTCTCATCTGTGGTGAGGCACCTGGTCCAACTCAAAATTTCATGCTGATTCAACGTTTTACCATCTCCCTTGAATGACTCCTGCCATAGAGATCTTATTCTTACCAACGGAGCCCCTTGTGTTTTTAGAAGAGACACACGAAGTCTGGCTTCCTGTGCCTTCCAGCAGCTGGTCCTCGCTCCAGCTCTTACAACCAGAAGAAATCTGTCTAATTGCTCATCCACTGGAGAGCCCTTGAGGTATTGATGACATTTCTCAATTCCCCATGTGTCTTCTCTGGGTGAAAAGTCCCCAGCCCCCTCACCAGGCAATGTCTCTCTCAACGTGAGTTCCCAGGAGTGGACCCTGCTCAGACCATTGTTTGACTCCTGCAAGGCCTAGCAGAATAATCACCTTCCTCCTTCTGGATGCTCAGTTCAGTTCAGTTGCTCAGTCGTGTCCAACTCTTTGTGACTCCACGAAGCACAGCACACCAGGCCTCCCTGTCCATCACCAATTCCCAGAGTTTACTCAAACTCATGCCCATCAAGTCGGTGATGCCATCCAGCCATCTCATCCTCTGTCATCCCCTTCTCCTCCTGCCCCCAATCCCTCCAAGCATCAGGGTCTTTTCCAGTGAGTCAACTCTTTACATGAGGTGACCAAAGTATTGGAGTTTCAGCTTCAGCATCAGTCCTTCTGATGAACACCCAGGACTGATCTCCTTTAGGATGGGCTGGTTGGATCTCCTTGCAGTCCAAGGGACTCTCAAGAGTCTTCTCCAACACATCAATGCTTCGGTGCTCAGCTTTCTTCACAGTCAAACTCTCACACCCATACATGACCACTGGAAAAACCATAGCCTTGACCAGATGGACCTTTGTTGGCAAAGTGATGTCTCTGCTTTTTAACATGCTATCTAGGTTGGTCATAACTTTCCTTCCAAGGAGTAAGCGTCTTTTAATTTCATGGCTGCAGTCACCATCTGCAGTGATTTTGGAGCCCAAAAAAATAAAGTCAGCCATTGTTTCCACTGTTTCCCCATCTATTTCCCATGAGGTGATGGGAAGAGATGCCATGATCTTAGTTTTCTGAATGTTGAGCTTTAAGCCAACTTTTTCACTCTCCTCTTTCACTTTCATCAAGAGGCTTTTTAGTTCCTCTTCACTTTCTGCCATGAGGGTGGTGTCATCTGCATATCTGAGGTTATTGATATTTCTCCCGGCAATCTTAATTCCAGCTGTGCTTCTTCCAGCCCAGCGTTTCTCATAATGTACTCTGCATATAAGTTAAATAAGCAGGGTGACAATATACAGCCTTGACGTACTCCTTTTCCTATTTGGAACCAGTCTGTTGTTCCATGTCCAGTTGTAACTGTTGCTTCCTGACCTGCATACAGGTTTCTCAAGAGGCAGGTCAGGTGGTCTGGTATTCCCATCTCCTTCAGAACTTTCCACAGTTTATACACTCCCATTAATGTGACCTTTGTATTAGTCCCATCATGCTTTGAATGGAATCCTCCAAGTCTGAGCCCTGAGCCTGGATCCTTACCCTCTTCCACCTGCCTTCACTGTTCCACTGGAAAGAAGAGTTTCCTCAAGGGCCTGAGTGCCCCAGAACTTTATCTTCCATTTTGAAAAACACAAATTACAAGATGTTCTCCAGGCATCTGAGAACATAGGGTTGGCTGCCCCTTTGGATTGGCCATCTCTGAGGCCACGGCCTGACCCATATTCTGGTGCCCTGGAAAGACACCACAGTGTAGTAGGAAGCTTTTAGCCTTTGGGCCAAGAAGGCTTGGGTTCAAATCCCAGCTCCAGCAGCTGCAGGACCTGAGGCACCTGAGCCTCAGTTCCTTCATCTGTACCTGCCTCCTGGGGCCGTGCTGAGAATTCCAGATTAAGGGTCAAAGCAACTCCCCCAGGGCCTGGCACGTGATAGATGTGCTGTAAGTCTGATCCTCATCTCCTCTTGAGGAACTTTGTTATCTTCTTCCTTCTTCCCCACCAGCTCCCCTAATTCTAGCCTCTAAGGCTGAAGAGTCTTACTAAGTAAACAGACCAGAGGCTCCAAGCAAATCCTGGGGCTTTGGGCATGTGGTCCCTTGGGAAGGGACAAGCCTCTTCCTTTCCTGGGATCTAGAGCCCCTTCCAGCTCTGCCCATCAGGTCTCCCCACAAGCCTCCCAGTCCTTTGGTACCCCGAGCCCTGAAAACAGATGAGACGGATGTGAAAATCATCCAACAAGCTAAGGTAAGGGAGGACCATTCCTCTCACCACTTGGCCCAGGTCCACACCCTCACTCACCGCTCAGGCTTCCACCAGCCCCTCCTCATTAGGAAGGCACAAGGACACAGATGGAATAGAAGATGCTAACAGGCCAGGAGTGGACAGACAGGAAACGAGTAACTGGAACCCAGGTTGAAAGGAGCTATCCTAGAAACAGAACTTACAGAAAGTGCAGGGTAGCTGGCAAGATGGGTGGGGGTTTGCCTGGGGTGGGGACCTCTCCAGGCCAAGGGCACAGCCTGGGCAAAGGCCCAGAGATTGGAAAGTCCTCTCAGTGTGGAATGACCTAAGAGCTCAGCAAAGCTCGAGGAAGTGGTTGGAAGACAAGAGTGGAGGCAGGGAAGCCAGATGGGCATCTACTGTGGTGACTCAGACCGGAAGCCACAGGGACATGAACTAGGCCGGCACCTGGGTCCACACGGGGCCTTTAGGGGCACAAAGGCCAGGTGTGGATCCTCCTCTCCAGGGAGCCAGCCAGCCAGCCATTCACTCATCAATCAATGTTAACTGAGCACCGACACTGTGCCACGCTGTGCTACAGCGGGGAACCTTCCAGGAGAAAGAAAAGGCCTGTCCCCCCGGTGTTCATTTCCTAGGAAAAGCAACATGAACTGAATGGATTAAAACAACATAAATCTACCCTCTCACTGTTCGTGAGGCTGGAAAACCAAAATGAAGGTGTACAGCAGAATCATTGTAAATCAACGACCCTTCAATTAAAAATAAAATAAAGGTGCAGGCAAGGCCATGCTCCCCCTGAGACTCTGAAGAGAATCATATCCTGCCTCTTCCTAGGTTCTGGTGGAGGCTGTGAAATCCCTGGCTTTCAGCTGCATGGGTCCAAACTCTGTGTCTGTGGTCGCAGGGGGTTCTCTCTGTGTGTGTCTGTCTCTGAGTCTCTCCTCTTTTTCTTATGAAGACACTAGTCATACTGGATTAGACGCGACCCCCTGCCCCAAGCTGAGTATAACCTCTTCTTAACTAATGTCATTTGCAAAGACCCAAATTTTAAATAACATCACATTTATAGGAACCAGGGATTAGGACATCAACGTATCTTTTTGAAAGGGGACACAGTTCAATCCACAACACCAAGTAACCACAATGCACTGTGGCAACCACCTTAGATGAGTTGAGGATGGACTTTGGAAAATCAGGCTAAAGACAGCTTTTGGCAACCAGGGGAATCCAGGGTGACTTCCTGGAGGAGGTGGCCTTTCAGCCATGTATTAATAGGTAGGATTTAGACATGCAGCTATGGAGAAAGAAAGGCATTCCAGGCAAAGGGGACGCAGAAGTGGAAGCACGGAGGAGGGAATTGCAGGGCAGTAATGCTGTCACTCCAGTTATAGCCAGGCCTCCCTCCCACCCTCTGCCTGCCCACCACATCTTGTTTACCCCACACTCACTCCAGCTCCACCCCATCTTGCTCTTGGCTTTGCTAAATTTTGGAGGAAAATTGCTGTCTGGGATCGTCATGACATACATCCCTATTCAAATCCAAACCTGGATTTGTTTTTTTCCAGAGTTGCAGTTAAGAAAAAAAAAAATAATAATAAACTCGGTATTTATCAAGCAGCAGACCAGTAGGAAATTATAACCTCTTTAAATAAATATGTATCTAATTATAGGGAAGCACAGTTTACTTTTGCAGCACTGTCAGGATTTCCCCCTGCAAGCAGAGTCTGCAGATAGTGTTCCAACCCCCCAGGCCCCTGCCCACATCTCACTGGGCATTAACCTCAGAAATACCATCTCAGTTGTTCTCTCTGCAAACAGTGAGCCAGGCTGTGCTGAAATACCCTGAGCAGGCTTGAGAGGGACCCGGGTCCCCTTTTAGAGTCTCCTGATTAGCACTCAACCACAAAGCCACAATCGCCTACCAGCCACCCTAGACTGTCTGACCTGTCCACAGGTTTCTGCCCAGCACGCATGTCTGGGGTTAGCAGTTGTTGCCCTTACAGAAAAGTCAAGAGTTGCAGACAGCACTAGATTTAGCCATCTTGGGGCGGGGTGGAGGGGGGGAAACTCACAGCCAAGCTGTTCCACGTGATGCACTGTTCCCTCCGAGCCTGCCCACCTTTCATGTTTAAGTCCACAAACATTTACTTAAGGTAGAATGCCATGTCCTCACATGCCATAAACGAAGTCCACAGAATGCAGAAGGGAACGTAGATTTATGCTGATGTGTGGCAACTGTTACTTTTTATAAATAGCTTGCAAATACCATCACCTGGTGGGTCTTGGAATTACTGCCTCCTTTCAGCAAAGAGTTACTAAGCATCTATTATGTGCCAGGTACTGCTAAAACACCTGGCTTTCTTTCTCAACTCTTTTGAGTCTGCTAGAAAGTCACCTTCTCACTGGGGTCTCCTCTGTCCACTGTCTTTAACACTGTCCCCTTCCTAACCGACTCTGGGCTCACCCACCCTCCTTTACGCTGCATGAATTTTTCTCCAGTGCTTACCACCACCTAATATATTAGGTGATTTATCTTTTGTCTATTATTTTTGTAAGAGAGTAAACTCTAATTAGAAAGTGAGCTCCACAGGGCGAGGGTGGGGTGGACTGGGGTGTCTCATTTGTGTTTGCTGCCATAGCCCCACTAAGGTCGAGGTTGGGCACATACTAGATGCTTAGTTAATGTTGGTTGAATTGAACTCAGATCACTGCTTTTGGAGGCAGACACATCATATTAAATTCCGGTTCAAGGCTGTGTGACGCTGGACTTTGAGCCCCTCTTCACTTTCCTAACGTGGAGCATCCACGGGGTCTGGAGAGCCTAGAACAGTGCCCGGCATACAGATACGACTCAGAAGCTGGCAGGCTGGCTTCTGAGGGTCAGGTTCGGAGTGGGAAGTTTGTGGTTCATGGAAACCTCACCTGTCAGGGAGGCCTGGGTTTGAATTCTGGGGCTGCCACTTCCTAGCTCTGTAACCTTAGGCAAATCACTTAGCCTCTCGGAGCCTCAGCATCCTGTTTGTAAAGTGGGCCTCAAACCAGCACTCCTACTGCCCCAGAGAGTCACTGGGACGTGGCACAAGGCGCCCAGGCACAGAGCAGGCATCCAGGCTCACTGGCCCCACTTTCCCTCCTTCCAGGGGGGCTGTGGGGAGCTGGGGAGCGGGAGCCTGCAAAGGCCCAGGGCCTAGGGCAGGGGCGCTTGGTCACAGAGGGCCACTGCCCGCCCCCCCCACCTCCCGCGCCTATCTGGCCCCTCTGGCACCTCTGCAGTTACCCTGCTTAGGCTTCGCAACAATGTCTCCAGCCCCCCACCGTCTCAGGCCCACCCACGGTCTCTGCTCTCCCAAGGCACTGTCTCTGCTCGCTTTGGTACTGATGGGCCCTAAACACGTCCGAAATGAGAGGATGGCTTTCCCCCGGATCCACAGCAAGTCCCAGGAAGAGGGGTCTCCTGGGGGAATGGAGGGCTCCTCTAGGATTGGGGGTGGAGGGTTGACTTCCAGGGACTCTGGCTGGCTTTGCACCCATGAACAGAGGAGGACCAGGAAGGGCTGCTGCAGCTCTGCAGCTGCCAGTCAAGGAAAGGGGTGGGGCTTGGGCTGGATGGGATTCAGAACAGGCAGGTAGCCATGGCAACCTTTCCTGTCACTCCAAAACAGGAGATGCCCATCTACCTGTGTCTAGGAGGAGCCCCAGAGAGGACCGGTGGGGCCAAGTTTGGTCACTGCTCCCACCTTCCTGCCCTAAAGGGGTTGTCTCTTTTGAGGATGGTCCTGCCTCACCATCACTGGCATGGCGTTGGGGTAAAGTCTGAGGCTTGCACAGGGGATGGGAGGGGAGGTGACATCACTGCCCACACTGCGGGAGAGCTGGGAACTTATGAACAATCTTAAAGCTGGCACTTCCGCCCAAGGCAGGGATGTGTCAGTCTCCACATGGGTCTGGCTTCCCCATCCCAGCTGGCTTGGTGGGTACTGACTTGACAACATCCCAGTGCAGTCCTACTTGGGAGGTGATGTGTCCCGGAGTTCAGGACCCTCTTTGGGCCACGGCAGGAAGAAGCAGAGGCCAGGACAGTAAATGCACACGGGACAGTAGATTAAGCATATTGAGCATCTGAGGTCTAGTGGGGGAAACACGGGCTTCTCATCTGCCTCTGGGCAGCCTGGGTTGGCCACCAAAGCACCAGGTTCATCCTGGGGTAGCTACCTCGTCCTGAGCTCCTCTGCTGGGCACTTTCCCTGTACGATCTCATCCCATCCCAGTTCAGCCTGAGGGTGCTTCTGCCAGGAGCCCCATTCTACAGCCCGTGAGGCTTAGCCAGGCCCAGCCACTTTCCCAGGGCACACCCGAGCAGCAGAGCCGTTTTTAAAGCCAGCTCAGCCCATCTCCCAAGCCCTCTTTGCAGATGAAGAAACCCAAGCCAGGGGAAGCCAAGGCCACTCACTAGGAAATATCAGAGCTGTGAGCCTCTGAGGCCAGGATCCTTAGCCTGGGGTCTATGAACATGGGTGGGGAAGAAATACAACTTTATGTTCACTCACCTCTAACTGAAATTTAGTATTTCCTTCAAGTGTGAATGTAAGCAACACACTAGTTATAGTAACAGCACCTCTGACTTGTCACCAGTCGAAATCAGGCATTTCCCTGTCACACTTGTGGCAGAGATCCTGAAATATCATCTATGCTCATTTCTACTCTGAAAGTACAGTGGTTGTGACACCTGACATTAGATCTTGTCATGTAATGAGAATAAGGAAGCACAGTCAGTTCAGTTGCTCAGTCATGTCCGACTCTTTGCGACCTCATGGACTGCAGCACGCCAGGCTCCCCTGTCCACCACCAACTCCCGAAGCTTGCTCAAACTCATGTCCATTGAGTCAGTGATGCCATCCAACCATCTCATCCTCTGTCTTCCCCTTCTCCTCCTGCCCTCAATCATTCCCAGCTTCAGGGTCTTTTCCAATGAGTCAGTTCTTCACATTAGGTGGCCAAAGTATTGGAGTTTCAGCTTCAGCATCAGTCCTTCCAATGAATATTCAGGACTGATTCCCTTTACGCTGGACTGGTTGGATCTCCTTGCAGTCCAAGGGACTCTCAAGAGTCTTCTCCAACACTGCAGGTCAAAAGCATTGATTCTTCTGTGCTCAACTTTCTCCATAGTCCAACTCTCTCATCCATACATGACTAATGGGAAAACCATAGCTTTGACTCTACAGACTCTTGTCGACACATACATTGCTATAGCCCAATTTAAAATTGTTTGATAACTTTTTTAAAAAAAGTAACAAAGTTGGCTTGTTTTGTAATCATACATATTTTATGATTTAAAAACATTATTCTGAGGAAGAGCCCACAGTCTTGACCAAGCGGTCTCAGGGGTCATATCACAGAAAAGGTTAAGACAGCCTGCCCAAAGCCTGTGCTCCTAACCACTGGCTCGTCTCTCCCTTTCCCCCTGACTCCAGCAGAGTCAGAAGCTTGGGCTAGCTCGGGGGCTGGCATGTTCGGGCGGGCCTGTCCCTCTCCTCCTCTCCCTGATGACCCTCCTCCACACTTTCCCATCCCTCAGCCGGCCAGGAGTTAAAATGCCCAGTTCTCTGGAGAATCCACTCTTCCCTTTTACAACCAAGTCAGGTTTGTGCCAATTTCCAGGCACCAATTACGGGCCAGCTCCCTCAGACCAATTAAAATGTGCAGGTGCCATAATGTCGACATCAACAGTCTGGGGTTATCTCAGCAGATATTTTCCATGAAATATTTATAGGAGACTCTGAGGATTTTAACCCTTTCCATGGCCATGCCTGCCTGTTCCAGCAGGGCTCTTGCAGAATCCTGCAGTGACAGGGATGGGAGGGCAGAGAGGCTGAGAATGACCGGGGTCAGGGAGGAGGGAACAGGACTGCACTCAAGTTCTTAAAAACAACAAAAAAAGCATCTGCAGAATTGGACTAATGAAGTGCTGGTGTTCTGGAGAGTGCCCTGGGGGGCTCCAGAAGACCCAGGTTTCAGTCTGGACCCTCTGGTGCCCTTGCTGTGTGACCCCAGGCAATCAGATCAGTAGTCCTCTCTGGGCTTCTGTGTCGTCAATTATAAAGAGAGGAAGTGGCCTTCACACAACTGCAATGGGAAGTTCACAGCTGAGAGGGTGGGAGAGGCTTTGGAAAGGGTTCCTGCCTGCAGGAGACTTCTCCCCAGCTGCTCTGGCTCCTGAGGCGGGTGACCTGGGCTCTTCAGCTACCAGGAGTGGGGTGTCAAGGGCACCGAGTGAGTGTTGAAATGTTTGTGGAATGAATGTATGACTAGACTTGATCACTTTCTAGCTCTGTGACTGGTTGTAAAGGTCTATCAGTCTCTTCACCAGTAACAGGGGTTCCTGGTCCCAGAACCTCAGGGTTGTCCTGTGGATGAGTGAAGACCAGGCTCTTAGGAAAGTGGAAAGACTTCCCAGTGCTTATAAGGGTATCATCTGCGAGCATGGATGAGCTTTCTGAGGATCTACCAAGCCAGTGGGGCTGCTGACAGTACTGTTCCCCGTTTTGCCTGCCTCCCTGTCTCTTTGCCCTCGGGTAGCATCCTCCCACGCTGACTCTGGCTTGGCGAGGACTTGCTTTGGCCAATGGAACAGTAGCAGACTTGATGCAAGGCAGGGCTTGAAAAAGCACTTGAGTATTTCCATGTTCCTCTTGCTCCTCTGCCCTGGTCACACGAGTGTGTCCCAGCTGGTTTGCTGGAAGAATTGAAGAGACTTGTGGAGAAGACTCAAGGCATCTCAGGCCAGCCCAAAGCAGCAGGGCTCTCCCCACCTGCGCCTCACCACAGAGAACAGAAGAGTCACCCAGCTAAACTGCAGACTGTGAACACTAACAAACAGCTAGTGTTTAAGTCACTAATTTGGGGGATGATTTGTTATGCAGCCTCTTGATGAAAGTGAAAGAGAAGAGTGAAAAAGTTGGCTTAAAGCTCAACATTCAGAAAACTAAGATCATGGCATCCATCTGGTCCCATCACTTCAAGGCAAATAGATGGGGAAACGGTGGAAATAGTGTCAGACATTATTTTGGGGGGCTCCAAAATCACTGCAGATGGTGATTGCAGCCATGAAATTAAAAGGCGCTTACTGCTTGGAAGGAAAGTTACGACCAACCTAGACAGCATATTAAAAAGCAGAGACATTATTTTGTCAACAAAGGTGCATCTAGTCAAGGCTATGGTTTTTCCAGTGGTCATGTATGGATGTGAGAGTTGGACTATAAAGAAAGCTGAGCACCAAAGCATTGATGTGTTTGAACTGTGGTGTTGGAGAAGGCTCTTGAGAGTCCCTTGGACAGCAAGGAGATCCAACCAGTCCATCCTAAAGGAGATCAGTCCTGGGTGTTCATTGGAAGGACTGATATTGAAGCTGAAACGCCACTTTGGCCACCTGATGTGAAGAGCTGACTCATTGGAAAAGAACTTGATGTTGGGAAAGATTGAGGGCAGGAACAGAAGGGGACGACAGAGGATGAGATGGCTGGATGGCATTACCGACTCGATGGACATAGGTTTGGGTGAACTCTGGAAGTTGGTGATGGACAGGGAGGCCTGGCGTGCTGCGATTCATGGGGTCGCAAAGAGTCGGACACGACTGAGCGACTGAACTGAACTGAACTGAATAGCTAACTGATACAGTGATTATATCTGCCCCACAGCCTCTTTGATCTTTGTACTGTCCTTGAAGAGATAGAGCAACACTTTGGTGTCCTCTTTCCTAGGGGTCACCAGGGCCATTGTCCAAACAGAGAGGCAGTTTACCTAGCAGTGGAGGGTGTGACCTCCAGGCTCAGACAGCGCTGGGACCCCATCCCAGCTGTGGTGACCTGCAGCTAGTTACTGAGTCACTCTGTGCCTTAATGTCCTCATCTGAAAAAAGCATAGTTTATTTGCCATAGGGTTGTGATGAGGACTAGAAAGAAAGGTATCAGATGTAAAGTGTGTTCCACAGAGGAAATGCTCAAAATGATATTTTTTGTCGTTGTTTATTTGTGCTGGTTAATGATCAGCTCTTCCTTCATCCACAAAAACCTCTGCTACTCTCTGTCAGCTCAGTTGCCTGTAGGCTTTGCCAGGACACCCCCCCCCCCCCCGCACCACCCCACATCACCCCCACCCCTCCCTCATCCACAGCAGGAGACAAGCTAAAATCTGCAGCCACGTGTGCTTCGTTGTGCAGATTTCACAAACGCTGTGATTTTTGGCAAGCAGAGCCTACCAGTTGCAGAGGAACAAGCCCTTCTGAGAGCACACAAGTTTTAACGACTGCCAAAGCACTGCCACATCCATGCCCGCATTTGACAGCTTCGCAGGGCTTCCAGGAAATGGTCAGGCCAGGGACTAGAAGCTCCACTTTACAGAGGGGGACACTGAGGCTCAGAGAGGTTCCCTGACTTACAGGAGCTAGGATTTGGTTTCAGGTTGTCCAGTCGCAGAGGGGACCTGCCTCCTGTCCTGGATGACTCCATCTCTTCCTCAGGGGCAAGTCTCAGCCTTGGAGATGTGGGTCTGAGCTCTGGGATCTCTGGGTGAGGGTGAGGGACTGCATCTTCGCTTTTGGAGTCCTGAAGGTACTTCTGTGGAAATGTGATTTTATTTCCCGAGGGAAAGGTATCTCATCCTCTCCCTGAGCCCCTGGACTAGTTAGGGAATTATGGTGGGAGATTCCTTTTGTAAAGTCAGGATTTTAAAATTAAAAGCGATTAAGCAGGGTCCTCCCTTTCCACTGGATGTCACCCTGATGTAGGAAAGCCACCAGCCGTCACAAGGCTGGTCCCTGCCCTGACAGCCCAGCCCCTCGAGGCCCATGGAGCCTGGTTAGGGACGTGGGCACTGTCCCCCTGCCTCTCTCCCTCGTGAACCTTAACTCACCCCCAGCTCACGGAGTGAAAACAGGAGGTGAGGGAGCTCCCACCCATCCCTGTATTTATTCACTCGGAACCTTGGCTGTTGCTCTACTGAAACCCAACTCTGCCCTCTTTCCACCTCTTCTTCCCCCAAAAGTTACTTTCAGAGTTTGCAAAAGTGGCTGGAAGGTTGTCATGACTTCAGGAAGGTTTGAAACACAATTCAAAAACAAAAGCGAATACCCAGTGTAGCGAGAATATTAAAGAACCCTGTGGGAAAGGGCCGCCAAAAACAGCTTTTTTGTTGGCTGATCCCCTTCCAAGGGTGAGGTGGAAGGGTGGGGTGGGGTGGCCTGTGAGACAGGCGTAGCTGGAATGAATGTACCACTTTGCCGTCTGGTTTCTTCCCTCGCTGTCCTAAGCGTTTTCCTGTTGCAGCCAGTTCAATTACGGTGTTTCCACCAGTAGAATTTAGGACAGTCGTGAACAAGTGATTGTTACAAAGACCAGACTGTGTGTTGGAATGCGGCGAGGAGGCAGCACCCTTGTTTGCCCTGCACTTTGCAAACTAGCTCCCAGGGCTCCCAGGGCCTCTGGAGCATCCCATCTGAGGGCAGAGAAAAGGACTGATGCTCTCCAGCGGGGCTGGGCCAGGGGGTCTAGAGACCCTCAGCCACGGGCACAATGTGTGCCCGACCCCAGACCCGCGGGAAAGACCTCTGTCCAGGCCTGCCTCACGCTAATATTAGGGTTGCTGCTGCCGCTGCCTGTTTGATCTCTGAGTCGTCTCTCTCCTCAACCACAAGGGAGAGCCTCATCTTGAGCTCCCAGAGGACCAGGTTTGGGCAGAGATGCTGAGTCTGATTTCTGACACTTTGCAGGGATGAGCAGAAGGGGCAAGTGTCTAATCACCAGAGCTCAAGAGAGAGGCTTGGACAAACCGGGGGTGGGTGGGGTGTGAGATCTGAGCCCCTCGGCCAAGCGATGCCTGCACTCCTGGGGAGTGGGCGCTTGTAGGGGTTGGGGAGGGGTCTGGAGGAGGCCCTGAGGTCCTCCGTTCTCTCCTTTAGCCCCTCCAGGTCCCCGCGGCTCGCTGGAGCCGGTACACACGGGGCAGCAGAATCCTGAATGGCCGCTCAGTCAAGGCCCTGCGCCTCGTAGCCTCCTGTGTCACGAGACCTCCTTAGTCTGTGTGTCCATCGTGACCTTCAACCATCAAAGGCCAAAGTTTTAGACTTTTGGAAACTGCCCGATTGCTTTCCTGCTTGCTAAAGCAGGCAGAGCTTCAAGAGGCCCATCCAGACGTGGGCTTAGAGCAACTGACTCACAAATTCAGGACCAAGCCTCTTAGAAGGGTCAGCGGCCGCTATAGCCTGAGACCCAGGCCCGCTGGCCAGGCCTGCTTCTCTCCCTGTGATGTGGGGCGGAGGTGTCAGCCCCACTGGCCGACCTGGGGTTGGGAGCCTCAGCTCCAGGAATGTGACTTTCCTTCAGGAAAATGAAGGAGCTTCTTGTGGGGGAACAAGGGTTTGGTGAGGGAGCAGAGGAGTCTTGGAAAAGCCCTCACCTCAGCTGGGGTCTCTGAGTTGCTCTGAGGTCCTTCTCAAACCTCTGCTCATAAACCTTCAGGCCATGAGTCTGAGGCTCTACAAAATTCATACATTAGATTTTTTTTTTTTTTTTGAGTGACTTCCAGGTGACAGGCATTGTACTTTAGGTGCTGGACACTCAGCAGGTTAGAGAATCCTACCCTCTTGGAGCTCATGTTCCAATGAAGAGAAAAGAGAGCACAATCTGCTTACCCCAAGATTGTGTCTAGTTGAGTTCAATTCAGCTGCTGCTCAGTCATGTCCGACTCTTTGTGACCCCATGGACTGCAACACTCCAGGCCTCCCTGTCCATCACCAACTCCCAGAGTTTACCCAAACTCATGTCCATTGAGTCAGTGATGCCATCCAACCGTCTCATCCTGTCATCCTCTTCTCCTCCTGCCTTCAATCTTTCCCAGCATCAGGGTTTTTTCCAGTGAGTCAGCTCTTCACATCAGGTGGCCAAAGTATTGGAGTTTCAATTTCAACATCAGTCCTTCCAATGAATATTCAGGACTGATTTCCTTTAGGATGGACTGGTTGGATCTCCTTGAAGTCCAAGGGACTCTCAAGACCGTGTCCAGCTGTCCCATTTTACAGAGAAGCAAACCCAGAGAGGGAAGGGACTTGCCCGGGGTCATACGAGTCCCTGATCGCAGGCCTCCTGGGCACTAGCCAGCGGGGCTCCCATCACCCCAGGCTGCTCATAGGAGTTAAAGTAGCTAAAAGCACCTCTGAGTCAGGGTTGTTCATCTTGTAATTGGAGGAAATAGGTAGGTTTGAAAGCCCTGTCAGCAGCTTCTGGCTGCCTCCTTCAGCTGAGAAGCCTGGCAGGAAGCTACTGGCCCCAGAGTCTAAGGTCTCTGCCCCTCTCCCGTCGTTGACAGCGTGAGCCAGGAAGAGCCAGGAGGTGCTGAAAGGCAGGGGCTGGCTAAGGAGACTGAGACGGGCCTTACTTCCAGGCTTCCTCTCCAGGCTGGGGCTGAGCCTGGGTCTCTTTCAGCCAGCGGCAGGAATGTCACAGGCCAGTTGCTGAGAAGCCTGTTTCCAATCTGAGAGCTGATCCCTGTAGCTGTTACTAGTCGAGACCATATACTAACATTTTCCCTGCGATTGCATTTTACAGCTCACGAATCCTCCGAATAGCATTTTCCCCATTAAATCAGATGTTTTGGAAAAAAAATGGTGGGGGGGAGGTGGAGAAGGGAATCGTAATCACAACCATAAATCATAAGTCACGTTCCTATAAGCGGATGGCTTCCTGGGATCAGTGATTCTGCAGCGGTGTGTGGGAAAGCTTGCTATAATGAGGCGACAGGGGAGGCCAGGTCTTCCCAGGGGGTGTCTGCCACCAGCCTGATGTTTCACACAGCCTTGCTTCTGGATAACTTCCGCCTCAGGGGGGTTAGCACATTTGTTGCAAGACTGGGGGAGGTGGGACGGGGGTGCAGCAACCAGGAAAAGTAAATCGCAAGAGGAGAATGGTATTTGTCACCCCAGATGCTGCCTGATGATTCTAAGAAGAAGTGGAGTGCTGCCCAGGATGCCCCACACCCCTCAGCCGGGTTTGCAGAGAGTCCGGAGTCATGGTCCAGAATGCTGCCACATGCCTGCGGGTACCAACAAGGCCTGTGTGTTCCCATGGCCCATCATGCTTGCCTTGGAGCCAGAATCCTTTATGGATGAGAAAACTCTTGTGGGCATGCGTGGGGGCTCCCAGGCTCTGCCAGCGGCACCTCTGTGATCCAACAAGCTCTCCTCCGAGCATAAATAAATCAACAGCAGGAGAACCTAGGGAAACTCAAAGAGGAGAATTTAAAAGAGGGCTCTGGGGATAAACATAAAATATAAAGTGCTGTAGCACTTAGGGGAGGGCTTGAGCTCAGAGGAAGAGGAAGAAAAGGGTAGTTACATGTCTAAGAACAAGTGGAAGGGCTTACCATTGAGACTTCAGGAAGAACAGAGAGGTTTGGGGACTTGCCCCAGGCCACACAGCATCCTCAGTTCCAAAGGCTCCCTATTCACACAGTCAAGGATCAGTGATCTTAGTGGCTTAGTCAACAAGATGTCCTGAGCACTGCAGCTGTCCAGGCCCTGACCTGGGAGCCTAGAGGATGAAGATACAGCCCTGCCTTCAAACATTCATAGAACAACAAGGGAGATAGGCAGGATAGCAATTATTGTGTGGGGTAAAGAAATTCATGGTTCATTTTAGATTTATTGCCATGGTTTATTTCATTAAGGATTTTTGATGCAGAAAATACAGACAAAAAGCTGTGACAGAGACAGGAGCAGATTCTGAGGACAATAGTGGAAGAGATGGTCAGGGAGGGAGGTTGGGGCAGAAAAAGTGATGACAGTGGGGGAACTTAGGAGACTTTCCTCTTAATCGGGCTTCAGCTTGATCTTGAAAGAAAAATGGGAGTTTGCCCAGAACAGAAAGCTCAGAAGGATGCTCCAAGTGGAGGAGAGAGTCTGTGCAAAGGCCCGGAGGTGGGCAGGGCAGGGTGCACGCGTTAACTGCCACGCCGGATGGTGAGGAGGTCACTGGGGGAGATAAGATCAGCAGAGGCCAAGCTGAAAAGGGTTTTGATGACTAGGAGTTTGGACTTGATCTCATAGGCAGTGAAGAAGGAGAGACAAATTCTGGGAAGAGATGTCAGAGTGAGGCAGGCATTCTAGAAAGATCCCTCCCATGGTAGAGAGGCTGATGGTGGTAAGAGGCAGCCAGGCGACTTGGGCCAGGTAGGAGGGGACGAGGAAGAGTCTCATGGGACCCTGGCAGTGGAGATGGAAGATTCGATGGAGACATTTGATGGAGGGAATTGACAGGGCTTTGAGAGATGAGGAAGGCAGCTTCCCAGCAGTCCCTGAGGCTCCTGCTTAGAGAGGACTCAAGTGGTCAGTGATGGTGTCAACCTTTGAGCTTCCCGACTTCTGACCTGGTCTTCCGTCGTTGAACCACTCTCTTTCTTTCTCTGATTTGCTGTTGTTTAGTCACTAAGTCATGTCTGACTCTTTTGTGACCCCGTGGACTGTAGCCTGCCAGGCTCCTCTGTCCATAGGATTTCCCAGGCAAGAATACTGGAATGGGTTGCCATTTCCTTCTCCAGGGGATCTTTCTGACCCAGGGATCGAACCCACATCTCCTGCATTGGCAGGCGATTCTTTACCACTGAGCCACCTGGGAAGCCCTCCCCCTAGTTAGGAAACCTGATGGCAGGGTGGGGAACCAGCAGATGCCGGTGGTAACCCCAGCTCCTCTGTTCCCGGCTGTGCAAACTTAGACAAGTCCCTTCCCCTCTCGGAGCTTCTGGGCTCAGCGTTCTTATCTGGAAATGGGAGAACCTGCAGGCAGGGCTGACTTGAGGATCACTACCTGTGTGCTTGTTTCAAGTGGGTCCCAGCAGGAAGCAGACAGCTCACTCAAGTTGGGTGACTGGAGGAGAGTTTTCTAAAGGGACTGTTCACGAAGACCTGGGTGGGACGCAGGGCAATCTCAATGAACAGTGCAGTGCCCTGGGGGACTGTGGTTCACGTTACCACCCCAGGCCTGCGTGGGGAAGGTTACCCGGCAGGAGCTGTGACCTTCAGTCTAGGAATAGAGCAGCTACCCCTCTTCTCATTCGTCAATCTGCGCCCCCAAGGGACTGAGTGTCTGTCTCCTCTGGAGTGTGAGCAAGGCAGTGGGCCTCCCCAGCCAACAAGCAGCTTATCCGAGGGTCAGCATGGATTCAGTCTTGACTCCAGCCTCCTCACCCGAAACAAATCAGACAGAGAAGCCAAGGGAAGCTGCTGACACCAAATCAGATTTATTCAAATCCCTTACCACCAGGACCTGAAATTATCTTTTTCTAAGTCCTGTCTCCCTCTACCCTCTTCTTTTCTTTCCTCTGCCTCTTTGCTTCCTTTCCCCCTTATTCTTCCTCTTCTTTTTTCCTGCTCTCTCCTCTCTCTCCGTCCTCCTCTATCCATCCACTTTTTTGACCTCCCTTAATAGCCAACACCTCAAAAGAGTCACTCTTCAGTCAGAACTGATCTTGCTTTTTGCTTGCTAATTTCATTATTTTACTTGTCTTTACATTTCAAGGAGCTTGATGGGTCTATTACAGAGTGTTTCATTTACTAGATGGATTTATTGCCCTTGCTTTTGACCCTGAGAGAGGTGTGCAGTTAGTTGTTTGGGTATTGGGGCCCGAAAGCTCTGGAAAACATGTCCAACAAAGAGAGGCTCCTTGGACCTGCTGGGAGTGAGAGGCTTGGTATTCTGTTTGTGCTTGGAGTGCAGCACAGGGCAGGTCTACCCATGGCCTGGACAATCTAGTGGGACGGCACAGAGCCTGTCTACCCATGGCCTGGCCCATCTAGTGGGACGGCGGTGGGACCCACGGATGGAGCAGCTGCGCTGTGTGCTCTGGGAGAAGGTGAGCTCAGCCAGAACAGAAGCACTGTTTCAGGGGGCCAAGGTAACATGGGACCAACCAGATGGAACCTACTGTGTCCTGGGCACTGGGCAAGGGCTTTCACATCCTGTATGGCTCACGCTGGCCCCACACAGTACTTCTCACTTTACAGATGAGGAGAGCGAGGCTTCTGTCTGTGATAAGCCCTGCGAGGAATATGGAGCATGTAGAGTAATGTCAACAGCCTTACCAGTCGGCATCTACCATGTGCCTGGCCCCAGGCTGTGATGAGGAAGACCATTCTCACCTCACCTAATTCCAGAAGGGAGCAGATGAAGCTGGGGGTCAGAACCCCGGGATGTCAGGGCTGGGGACTTCTCAGGCGTCTTCTAGAAGCCCAACATCTCCACTAAACAGATGGGCAGCGAGGCCCAAGGGGAAGAAGTGACTTCCCCAAGCTGCACGGTGAATCTTCTTCCACCACCTCACAGCATTGCTTCTCCAGGAAGTCTGTTCTGCTTCTAGACACCCCTGTTTAGAAGTTGATTTTTATTCCCCTACTTAAACAATTAAGCTTTAATACACAAAAAACAGATCATTATCCTCCTAAGGTTTAAAAAGCAAGATTACTATTTGTAACACAAGCAATTAGCTACCTTCTGATGTTTCCACACTTCTTTCTTCCCCCAAAGGACTGAACTCTGGGTGGGGGGCTGCAGATTAGCGGTGCCAGCCAGAGCCAGCAAACAGAAATACTGGGGTCTTGGAGGTGGAAATGCTCCAGGAAGGGAGGGAAGTGTGTCGAGGCTGGTGGCAGGAGGCCGTGCAGATGTGGAGAGCTTCTCTTCAGGGGTGCCAGCTTGGCTCCGCCAGTCCTAGAACATTCCTTTCCCGGCTGCTGCCTGAGCTGCATCACTGCACCAGTGGGATAGGACGGCCGCCCACCTCCTGGGATGGCAAGTGTGTGAGTCAGCTGTGGCAGCCTAGGTGAGTTCCTCCTACAGAGGACCTCAAAAGGCCCTGTGAGCCCCCTGCGTGTAGATGAAGCATGATGTTTTTTCATAGTTTTGGATGGAGGATCCCTAGATTTCATCAGATCTTTTTTTTTTTTTAATAGCAGAAAGAGGAATGATCTTTATGTTTATTTTGTGATGGAATACACATAAAGAGAGGGCTTCCCCAGTGGCTTAGCGGTAAAGAACCCGCCTGTGAGACAGGAGCCACAGGACATGTGGGTTCAATCCCTGGGTTGGGAAGATCCCCTGGAGGAAGGCATGGCAACCCACTCCAGTATTCTTGCTTGGAGAATCCCCATGGACAAAGGAGCCTGGTGGGCTACAGTCCATAGGGTCGCAAATAATGGAAAGAATAATGGAAAAAGTGTTGTGTATCAAGCCTTCCATTGAGAAACACAACACTGTCAGTAGCTGGAGGTCCCCAGTGAGCCCCCCTTTAATTGTATCACCCTCCTCTCTACTGAGGTAACTACTGTCCTGGTTTGTTTGTTTGTTTTTAAATGATCATTCCTGGCAGCCTCTCTCATTTTCCCACCTAGGAACCTATTGCTAAATGACAGCCTGTTTGGTTGTGCCTGCTTTTGAACTCTGAATGTGAACGTCTGGGCTTGCTTTCCAAGGAACACATGACACTTGTTTTTGAGATCCGTCCAGTGGAGTGTGAACCTGGCGTTTGCTCCTTTTCTCTGCTCTATGGTCTTGTGTTGCATAACTCAGCCACGGCTCACCGGTTTCTGGAAATGAGGGCTAGTTCTAGGACTTGACTTTTATGAGCAATGTTCTGTAGACATTGTCTTGTGTGCATGCAGGAGTTTGTCTAAGGAAAGTAACTGGTGGGTATTGTTGGGTCCTGAGCTGTGTGCACATTCAGCTTTACCAGACCTTGCCAGATTGTTTTCCAGAGTGTTTTTTCCAATTCACATTCCCATTAGCAGTAGATGAACATTCCAATTCTTTCATACCTCACTGTGGTGTCCACATTGTCAGTCATGCTGACTTTACCAATCTGGTGTATGTATGTGTGTGTGTGGTGGAGGAATTGTAATGTTATTTATTTATTTGTTTATGTCATGCCATGTGACCTGTGGGATTTTAGTTCCTGGACTGGGGGCGGGGCGGGGGGCGGGGGAGCGGTGTGGTCAAACCCAGGCCTTTGGCAGTGAGAGCTCAGAGTCCTAACCCCAGAGAATTCCCTGTTATTTAATTTGTATTTCTTAGATGATTAGTAAGAGTGGTCACTTTTCCTATGTCTATTGGCCATTGGGGTTTCCTTTCTGGAAAGCAGAGCTCTGGTCTATTACCCATTTTTCTGTTGAGTTGTATTATTTTTTAATGATTGATTCATACTGGACTTTCGGTTTGTTCTTGTACTAAAGTACTCTAGACATCAGTCCTTTGCCATTATCAGAGTTGCAAGACTCCTCACACCATGACTTTTCTTTAGATTTTATTCACTGTAATTTCAAAAGGCCCATGACCCCAGGGAAGGTTGAGAACCACTCATGTGAGAGGTTCTATAAACAGGAGCCCTGTGAGACAGAAAACCTCACAATTTTATTAAACTTAATGGTATTTAAAGCAACTTGAACCAGAAATCAAGAATGTCATATTCAAAGATTTGCAGTTTTCTTGGGAAAGACCGGGCTGTCTGGGTCTTCAGCTTCTGCATGGTGGGGGTGGCCAGCTGGGCACAGGGAAGGTGCTCACCTTCACCCCAGATCCTACTGCTTCCAGACGTGAGGGTCCTTGGGTTGCGCTGGTGGTTACCTTCCACTTACCTGGTTTCCACATGCAGTCACCTCTGGGTATTTGCATGTCATTAGCACACTGCCTCTCTGCATTGCCTCATTCTATGCAGGGCTCCATCTACCCCTGCGGTTGTCCTAGCTTCTCTTGTGGTGTGGACACTTCTGGTAGGGCTGCCACTTCAAGTGAATCTCAGTCACTAAGTCCAGAGCAAGGGGGAACTCCCCACATCTTCTGAGTGGGTTTGATGGAGACCTGTGAGGACCTGGCTCCTACAAGGGCACAGAGAAGAAGGGAGATGCCCAGAATCGGGCTGTGAAGGCACCTCTGCCTTGCTAAGTGCTTGGAGATGCCATCATCTGTTTGGGAAGGCTGGTGATGACCCGTAAATCAGACAGATGTGAGCATCGGCTCATCTTCAGAGGCAGCCCATCCCCTTGTTCTCCAGCTAGTTGGTTTCCTGTTTATCTGGGGGCAGTTTGATTTGCATCTCATTTACATCCACTAGTGTGCTGAAGTCTAAGGTACAGACTTCAGGTGTCTGAGATAAAATGAAATCATACAGCCTGCTACAAGTGGATTCACATCTAGTATGGGAAGTCTGAACGGCCCAAAGCTGAGTGGGCTCTTTTCTGCAGCTCATTTCTTGAGCACTTCCTGTATACCAGCTACTGAATACCAGGAGCTCTCCACGCAGGGTCTTATTTTAGCTTTCACATGATTCCACCTGCTACAGCTACTCAGTCTTCATGTTCCGATGCAGAAGTAGAAGCTTGCCTAGGTGACCTAGTGTGGGGGCATAACACGGTGGTTACCCACGCACCCGCTGGAGTCAGAAAGACCAGTCTTGGGATCCCAGGTCTGGCCTTTGTCGACTGAGCATTCTTGGGCAGGTTACTTCCTGTTTCAAGGGCATCAGCCTTCCCACTGAGAGAATGGGAATACCCATGTAGTTATTCCTGAAGGTTTGGGTGAGGATGCAATGAACCACGTGGTGGACACAGCTCGGGGATCCCGCAGCACTGTGATGAGAAGGAAAGAGGATTTAGTCAGTCTCATCCTTGCTTCTCTGGGTTCACTCTGTCTCCCATGAAAGCGCTGTTCTTCCCATTAGCCACAGGCACAAATGTGAGTTTCCTGCCCTAACCTGATAGATGCCCACTTCTCCTCCTCACCCAACTTGAGGGTCCCATGGACTCGGCAAGGACATGCAGGCAGCCCTGGGCTGGGGAAGTGGGAGGGGGGGAGCTCTTGATGTGCCCATGGCATGGGGATGCCACTTGTGGGAGGCGAGGGGACTTTTCCCCTGTTGTTAGTCACTGCTCATCTCTTGGAGGGAACACTGGAGCAGGAATAAACATTCAAGCTTCTCTCAGTATTTTCCATTACCTTCTCCCTCCTCTTTTCAAGCACCTGTCCCATCAGTCTGAGGCTGTCAGTGAAGATGTGGCTGCCCATTTTCCTATAAACAGAGTGTTTCAAACCTGCACGATTCTCCTGCGGTGATGATGCAGAACTTCCTGAATTGTCCCAGACTAATTTAGAATCCGGTCACAGTAAATGCCTCTGTCACCTCTTCTTCTCTGCTCCCAAGTCTGACCCACCCACTCTGGATGGTTGCTTGATTTCAGCCCCCTGACCCCCTGAATCACCTCTCCCAGGAGAGTGTCGTGGTGAGACTGGGCTTTCGGAGTTAGATCACCTGGGCCTGAACACTTGTTCTGCCATTCACTAGCTGTGTGTTCTTGGAAAAGTTACTGCACTTCTCTGTACTTACATCCATATCTGTAAAACAGGGACACTAACAGTACGTAGCAGAAGGTTCTGTGTATTAAACAAATATGTGGACGACGTTGATTACCATTGTTAGGTTGCAGCGTGTGCGGGAAGCATGGCCTTTACCTGGGTTCAAATCCTGGTACCTCCACTAAGGTGCCTGTGACCTTAGACGTCTCTCTGAACCTCATCTGAGCCTCCTCTGGGTGGCCTACCCTAGAGAGTCGTTACGAGACCTGATTCATGAGTGTGAGATTTCTGTGATCACATAGAGCCCTACGCTTGCATTCATGCTATGCTCTCACCATCTTGGAATCTCTACTAAGTCTTGAGCAGGGGCCTCTCCTTTTCATTCAATTTGGGTCCTGCAGACCACATAACACCTGCTTTTCTCCCACTTCCTGCCTTGTCCTGCTCTGCACTGGGCACCAGGGCCCATCACTGGTCCATCAGGGGCCACCCATGTGCAGAATTCAGGGGGCTACCCATCAGTGTCTGGGTCCAGGGCACAAGGGGGATTATCCCCTCTGGATGACATGTGGACCTGCCTTCAGTGGAAACTTTTTGGCTTGGGATTCTGACCTTGGAGTGTATTGATTGAGGCTCTTTGCTGCTGTGGAACTGGCCATATATTTTCTGAATATTAGGTGATTTCAAGAAAAAAAAATCAATTTTAATAGCACCAATCAAAACTGTAGAACCCTGCAACTGGTACCACAGTCTTACTCTACACTGGTTTATAGGATAGGAAGGCAAAGAGCCAGGGGTCCCCCCAGCTCACTGTTGCCTTCCCAGCACCTGAAGGTGAGGGTAAGGCGATGAGGGTCAGGGGAGGTAGTAGATGGGGCCTCACCAGAGCAAGCAAACTTCCTCCCTAAGAGCAGCTCCTTAGATCTATACATTTTGTGTAACAGCTGGTTAATCTTTAAGCCAGAACATATTGTTTAATGACAATTATTAATTGTTTAACAGTTAATTCATTCTCATGATTGAAAATCCAGAAGGCACAAAAGGATATGGAGTTAAGGATTTTCCTCTACTCATGTTTTCCTTTTTGGAGGTAACAAATGTTTTCAGTTTCTTGGGTGCTTCTAAGAGATAGTTTATTTTTATTCCAGAAGAAAATATAGTTCTATGTTATATTTGTATATTTCCTGGAGAAGTGAATGGCTACCCACTCCAGTATTCTTGCCTGGAGAATCCCACGGACAGAAGATCCTGGTGGGCTACAGTCCATGGGATCACAAAGAGTTGGACACAACTAAAGTGACTTTGCACTAAGCAGCTTTCATACATTTCCCCCATTCTAATATAAATGGCCACGTGCAATGCCCACTGTCTGGGCCTGGCCTTTTCACAGTCCCTCTTAGAGACAGTTACTTATCTATGTTAAGTCCCCTTGTTCTTTGATGTGGTTACACTGTCTGTTATAGAGGAGCCCCTAGTTTACTTAACTAATGATGGATGTGCAGGTTGTTTTCATTTCTTACAGGTCTGAGTCTTTTTTTTAAGATTTTTTTTTTTTAATGTGGATCATTTTTAAGGTGGGATAGTTTAAGATCCCACAAAGCACGTAGGATTTTAGCTCCCTGACCAGGAATCAATCTTGCACCCCTTGCATTAGAAGGCAGAGTCTTTTTTTTCCCCCATTTATTTTTACTAATTGGAGGCTAATTACTTTACAATATTGTAGTGGTTTTTGCCATACATTGACATGAATCAGCCATGGATTTACATGTATTCCCCATCCCGGTCCCCCCTCCCACCTTCCTCTCCACCCAATCCCTCTGAGTCTTCCCAGTGCACCAGCCCTGAGCACTTGTCTCATGCACCCAACCTGGGCTGGTGATCTGTTTCACCCTTGATAATATACATGTTTTGATGCTGTTCTCTTGAAACATCCCACCCTTGCCTTCTCCCTCAGAGTCCAAAAGTCTGTTCTGTACATCTGTGTTTCTTTTTCTGTTTTGCATATAGGGTTATCGTTACCATCTTTCTAAAGTCCATATATATGTGTTAGTATACTGCAATGGTCTTTATCTTTCTGGCTTACTTCACTCTGTATTATGGGCTCCAGTTTCATCCATCTCATTAGAACTGATTCAAATGAATTCTTTTTAATGGCTGAGTAATATTCCATGGTGTATATGTACCACAGCTTCCTTATCCATTCATCTGCTGATGTATATCTAGGTTGCTTCCATGTCCTGGCTATGATAAACAGTGCTGCGATGAACATTGGGATGCATGTGTCTCTTTCAGATCTGGTTTCCTCGGAGTGTATGCCTAGAAGTGGGATTGCTGGGTCATATGGCAGTTCTATTTCCAGTTTTTTAAGGAATCTCCACACTGTTCTCCATAGTGGCTGTACTAGTTTGCATTCCCACCAACAGTGTAAGAGGGTTCCCTTTTCTCCACACCCTCTCCAGCATTTATTGCTTGTAGACTTTTGGATAGCAGCCATCCTGATTGGCGTGTAATGGTACCTCACTGTGGTTTTGATTTGCATTTCTCTGATAATGAGTGATGTTGAGCATCTTTTCATGTGTTTGTTACCCATTTGTATGTCTTCTTTGGAGAAATGTCTGTTTAGTTCTTTGGCCCATTTTTTGATTGGGTCATTTATTTTTCTGGAATTGAGCTGCAGGAGTTGCTTGTATATTTTTGAGAATAATCCTTTGTCTGTTGCTTCATTTGCTATTATTTTCTCCCAATCTGAGGGCTGTCTTTTCACCTTGCTTATAGTTTCCTTGGTTGTGTAAAAGCTTTTAAGTTTCATTAGGTCCCATTTGTTTATTTTTGCTTTTATTTCAAATATTCTGGGATGTGGGTCATAGAGGACCCTGCTGTGATTTATGTCAGAGAGTGTTTTTCCTATGTTCTCCTCTAGGAGTTTTATAGTTTCTGGTCATACATTTAGATCTTTAATCCATTTTGAGTTTATTTTTGTGTATGATGTTAGAAAGTGTTCTAGTTTCATTCTTTTACAAGTGGTTGACCAGTTTTCCCAGCACCACTTGTTAAAAAGGTTGTCTTTTTTCCATTGTATATTCTTGCCTCCTTTGTCGAAGATAAGGTGTCCATAGAAAACAGAAAGATAAATTAAGGAAACAATACCATTCACCATTGCAATAAAAAGAATAAAATGCTTAGGAGTATATCTACCTAAAGAAACAAAAGGCCTATACATAGAAAACTATAAAACTCTGATGAAAGAAATCAAAGAGGACACAAACAGATGGAGAAACATACCGTGTTCATGGATTGGAAGAATCAATATTGTCAAAATGACTATACTACCCAAAGCAATCTATAGATTCAGTGCAATCCCTATCAAGCTACCAAAGGTATTTTTCACAGAACTAGAACAAATAATTTCACAATTTGTATGGAAATACAAAAAACCTCAAATAGCCAAAGTAATCTTGAGAAAGAAGAATGGAACAGGAGGAATCAACCTGCCTGACTTCAGACTATACTACAAAGCCACAGTCATCAAGACAGTATGGTACTGGCACAAAGACAGAAATATAGATCAATGGAACAGAATAGAAAGCCCAGAGATAAATCCACAAACCTAAGAAGGCAGAGTCTTAACCACTGGTTTGCCAGGAAAGTCCCAGGACTGAGTCTTTAACAAATTCTATTCCCCCTCACCCAGATGTTGACAGCATTTGTTTAAAGAAGCCATTGGTATCATTCTCTGGCAAGCTCTGCCTAGTCATTCAGATTTCCTCACATGCCATCAGTTCCAGCTCCAAATGGTTTTCTAGATACGATTCTTGAAGACAGAGGTCCTCTCTCTTCCTCGCTATTCTCTGATATTTGTCCTTCCCCTCTTCCACAAACCTCCCACAACTGCCCCATTCAGTACCTCCATTTGCTCGCACAGCACTG
The DNA here is from genome assembly GCF_023699985.2 of Odocoileus virginianus. NCBI lineage: Eukaryota > Metazoa > Chordata > Mammalia > Artiodactyla > Cervidae > Odocoileus > Odocoileus virginianus. Next base: position 14,181,188 of record NC_069683.1, on the reverse strand, counting down.
CCCGGCCCACCTGTCTCCTCCCCCACGGCCACCTGCTGGGCCCAAGGCTGCAGCCTGTTGGCTTTGGATCATGGCAGTAACCTCCTCTCCTGCTGATGGGAGCCACACAGGTCACTCCACTACCTAAAGCCCTTCCATGGCTGCTGAGTGCTCAGCAGATAAAACCCCAAATCCTCATGCCACCCTGCCCCAGCTCCCTCCCTTCTCTGCTACTCATCAGCCTATAATCTCACATGGAGCTCTTGTCTGACTCAGAGTCTCTGCACACACTGTGTCTTCACCTGGAGCACCATCCTCACCCCAGACACCCTCCTCCACCTTCTCAAAGCCCACTCCCTTGAAGTCTCAGCCTAGATGGCACCTTCTCAGGGAGGCCTGCCCTGACATCCTATCCAAAATCAGTCAGCCTGCTGAGATGTTCTGGGACCATGCCTTGCTTGTTTCCTTACATCATTCACCACTGTGTGTAATTACACGCTTGTGTGTGTGTGTGTGTGTGTGTGTGTGTGTGTGTGAGAAAGTGAAAGTTGCTCTGTTGCGTCCGACTCTGTGACCCCCATGAAATGTAGCCTGCCAGGTTCCTCTGTCCATGGAATTCTCCAGGTAAGAATACTGGAGTGGGTTGCTACGCTCTTCTCCAGGGGATCTTCCTGACCCAGGGATCAAACCCCAGTTCTCCCACATTGCAGGAGGATTCTTTACCATCTGAGCTACCAGGGGGAGATGTCTATTTTCCCCATGAGAATATAAGCTGCCTGAGGGCAAAGGTGTGTGTTTTCTTCACGACAATGCCTCTGATCTGTAGCTTAGGACCTCATTAGTGCTTATTGAGTGAACGTACACTTTTCAGCATTTGCTCTTTGACAGGCCTTGTGCTCAGCACTGGTCATTCAAAGTTTAGTAGTTGAAAGTTGAATCCCATGGACAGTGAAGGCTGGTGGGCTACAGACCATGCGGTTGCAATGAGTTGGAAACGACTAAAGTGATTTAGCACAGTTGAAAGTTGATTAGTAGCTAAATAGAAGCCAGAAGGATGTGTACCTTCCTGGTAAGATCATCCAGTGAGGAAGAGTTGATTCTACCCCAGAGGAAGTCTGGAAGGATGAGGGACGTTTCTGCAGCAAGGAAGAAGGGGAAGGGCATTCCAGGTAGATCACACAGCTTGAGCAGAGGCCTGCGTGGGGAGAGGGTGTGGACCCCGAGAAACTGGGAAACAATTGTATCATGAGATTGGACAAGGTATAGCTATTTCACTATGGTCCTACTGGGATGGTCAAGGGACTTGAAGATTTTTCTTGTTTTCTATTCCTTTGTATCCTTAGCCCTCTTTTCATCCTGGACATATGGAGAAAGTTAAATGAAAAAATCCTAGATGTAAGCTGGTGATACTGGACATTAACTCTGTTTTACAGAAGGGAAACCAAGAGTCACAGATTCAGAAGTGACTTGCCAAGCACTTTCTTATTCTTTGTCATAGTCATTGGAAGCTCCTTGTATCAGTTAGAGGAAGCTAAGCTGCTATAATGAAGAGACTCGCTCCTAAGAAAAGTCCACCACCCTTCTCATCACCTCTTCTGATCTCAGTCTGCTCCTTTTTCTAAACAGTGCTCTCAGTGGTCGGGCCTCTCCTCAGCCCCTCTCCCAGTTGACCTGACTGGTGGTGACTCTGAACCAGACCCAGACCTTGGCACTGCTGCACAGTAAAGAAACCTGGGCAACAAGTAAGCATCAGTGTCCACGTTCTAAGGGCTCATAGGGACTGGTAACAGGAGAAACTTTTAAGTACTTGAGAAGCACCTTTGAAGATACAGGAATGAGTCAAATTTTTATTATCCAGTGATTAACATAGACCTCTGGACTGAATGCTTGTGTCAACCCTCAAATTCATAGGCTGAATCCTTGCCCACTGTGATGCTATTAAGAGGTGGTCCTTTAGGAAGTAATGCCCTTTTAAATGAGGTCTGGGAGAGATCCCCGGCCCCACCTCCCCCCACCATGTGAGTTTAAAGTTAGTCTATGAATCAGCACATGGGCACTCACCAGACACTGAATCTGCCGGCATCTTGACCTGGACCTCCAGCCTCCAAAACTGTCAGGAGTAAGTTTCTGTTATTTGTCAGCCACCCAGTCTGTGGTATTCTGTAAGCAGCTCAAAGGGGCCAAGACAGCCCCCAAGACTCTTCCTGACAACACTGTCGTAGTGCAACACGGGTCACTGTTTGTACTTGAAAGTAACAAAATTGCTTTAAAAAGTCCCGTGATAGAAATCCAAATTGGACTTTTATTACAAATAGTCTAACAGTTCATTAATATTAAAAATTAATAATAGCTAATATTTATTGAGCACTTACAGTGTCAGGTACCATTTAGCCCCTTAGACCATGGTGCAATCTCTCTTAATCCTTACCACTCCTGAGGGGAAAGCTTCATGCGGCCCCGTTTTCAGACGAAGAGGCTGGAGTTTAGGGAGGAGGTGACTTGATCAGGGCCCCACCGTTAGCACAGAGCAAAGCTAAGTTTTGATCCCAACTCTGCCTGACTCCAGAACCTTCGCTCCTGAGAAGCCGCTAGGATCTGAGCATCATGGGAATATCTTCCCCTGAGTATCCACAAGGTGATCATGGCTCCTTCATCCTCCAGGTGCCCCCCCCTCCCAACCCAGTTTGTCTCTATCCCTGTTTCATCTGAAGAAATGGAGGCACAGGAGGTCAAGTCTACAAAGCCGTGGAGTCCTTCTTGCCCTTAAACTCCTATAGAGAAGGGGAGCATCCCGACCTTTAGGGATAAATGCCCTTAAAAATGAGGCATCCATCCCTGACCGCCCAGCTCTCCTAGGCGGGTGTTCAGCCTTCTCAGACCCTTGGCATGCTCCACATCACTGGGAAGGGAGCCACTGGCCACTCTCCTCTTCAAGGAATGAGCAGGTCCATGGGAATGCCAGCCGATGCTTCTCTCCTCCGGCTCCTTCCCATGTCCTCTTGCTGGTCCAGGGCTGGAGGATTCATCCACATCCCCTGCCCCTTCCACTCCTCACCTTGTTCTTCCTATCCTTCCAGGGGTCCCTGACCTTTCTACAATATCAGCAAGCCTAATAATGTCACTTTCTGCCCAGAAACATTGCGTGTTCCCATGCTTTGCAGAGCAAAGCTTCCTCCTGTCACCCAAGGCTCGGCATGACTTCTCTTTTTTTCCTTTCCGGGCTTTTGTGTGCTACCTCCCCTGCCACTCCCTTCCCCGACGCCAAGGTGCTCCCCCAGCTGCAGATGCAGAGGGACGGGCAGAGGGGATGGCCTGTGAGCAAATATACCTGGAAGAGTCTGGATTTCCTTCCTGGCAGTGAACCCAGTCTTCCCCATGTATGTTTGACCACGGAGGACCTTAACAGCCTGCAGATCAGCCCCTACGAACCTGCTCCTGCAGCCAGATGGGCGCTCCCTACCCTGTTCTTGCTGTCTCCACACCTTTCTCCTCCTCTTGCTCCCCCAGACCTCAGCACCTGCCTAATACCCACTGTCACCCCCCTCCCTAGGAGACATTTAAGGCCCAACTCAAAACCATACTCCCCATGAAACTGTACTGATTTTGCCCCTATTGAAGGACTTTTCTCAGCCTCAGCCTTCGACTAGGCTTCTCCTTAACCTTGAACTGTAAATCTAGCCAGGATGTGTGGTCCGTTCTTGTTTCTCCCCGGTAGTTGACTTGCAATGCTGTGTTAGTTTTAGGCATACAGCAAAGTGATTCAGTTACATATATATATATATATATATATATACACACACACACACACATATATGTATATATAACTTTTTCCAATTCTTTTCCATTATAGGTTATTACAAGGTATTGAATATAGTTCCCTGTACTATATAGTAGGTCTTTGTTGTTTACTTTATGTATATTAGTGAGTATCAGTTAATCCTAAACTCCTAGTTTATCAAACCATGGATTTCTTAAGGCAAGGGAGTGAATGTTAGTCTCCTTTCCGAATCTCATACAGGACCTGCAAGTCACCAGTGCTCGACAAACATTCCTTAAACCAGAACTGAAAAAGGAGATGCAACCTTTGAAGGGCTAAGACTCCACTTTCCTCAGTCCAGCTCCAGCTTGGGTTCCCATGGCAACCACCCCCTTAGGCCCAGGATGGCCCGGCCTGACTCTCTGAGCATGATGGACAGGCGGAGAGGCTTCCCTGGCAGCTCAGGAATAGGCAATGGGGACTCCATTTGTTACCATGACAGGCTCTGCGTGTCCAATCTGGGTGTCCCTCGGAGGAATACGTTGTCTGTCATCTGCAGAGTGGCAGGAATGAAGGACCCAGGATAAGGCTTCCTAGCTTGTAGCAGGCTGCCTCCATCCTCTCCTGAGCTGAAAAGTGGCTGTGTTTTTGAGAAGGACCAGAAAGATGGTGTTATGGGGCCACCACAGGCATGTGTCAGACTTTTGTCCCAAGCCCTGGGGTTTGTGGGGCCTGTGGGCAGTGGGAATGAGAGAAGGGGGCAGGACAGAGTTCCCGGTTAGTTTCAAAAGCCCTGCCCTGCCTGGAGAGGGTGACCTGCTCAGCTCCAGCCATGCAGCCCTGTGGGGAACAGGCACCCGGCAGAGCCAGAGCTTCTGATCTGTACATGAATACACTGATTTTGAAAAGTTGGTTCCAAAATTTTTTAATATGGGTGAAAGCAACATATTCGTCATGGGTTGAATAAACAGCGTTGAATGTCAGAAGAACATATTCTAGTTACGTTCTTTCCAGCGTGTCCAAGTCGGGTGCAGGTCAGTCGGGTAGGAAGTAATGTTAGGGGCACATCAGCTCTATGTTAGTGCTACATGTGGGTTCATCTTCAAGCCACGTGGTGGGTGTACTCATGTCACGTCAACATCTCGGGGTTGAATGTCAGCTCACAGGGTGGTGCAAGATGCATGTCCCTCGGACCTGCCTGGAGCCAGCCCCGCATGTGGCTCTCTGCGCCCCTCGTGGATGGTCCCTGCTCCCTCTCAGAGCCTGTGCAGGTAGAGTCGCTGGGTTGGGGGCCCCAGGGTGTGAAGGAGTAGAGCTCTCAGCTGGGAACTGTGGCGCAGACTCCCTGGGGCCGCTGATCGCAACCCCCTTCCACGCTCAGCTGCTCCACCTGCCACGGCCACGTGCAGCCTCGGGCGCGCTCCCTGGAGAAGATGCTGGACACAGTCTGCTCCTCCAGCCGGCCAAGGAGGGGCCCACACAGGCCTGCCGCGCTCACAATTGATCGTTCATTCCAGGCAGCGCAGGGCGCCGGGGAGGAGACGGCTTGGATTGCCCGTGGGCTGGCTCTGTCACTTGTCTCCTCCCCTCCCAGGGACGGGCACGGCCCCAGCAGGCCTGGCTCAGTCTCTGCTGCTACCTAAGGGCTGAGCAGATCAGCTGATGTGTCCCCCCACCAGCTCCAGGCTGGGAGATGGGGAGAGAGACAGAGCTGGGGCCAAGGAAAATGGAGGGAGTCAACTCCGGCTCTGTCACTTCTTAGCTGTGTGGTCGTGAGCAAAGTGCTTAACCTCTCTGAGCCTCCCTTTTGTCGTTCAGTCGCTAAGTCGTGTCTGACTCTTTGCGACATCATGCACTGTAGCCTGCAGGGCTCCTCGGTCCATGGATTTCCCAGGCAAGGGCACTGGAGTGGGTAGGATTCTCACCTGTCAAAGCCACCTCGTGCCTCAGCTTGCTTCTCTATAAAATGAAGATGGGGGCTGTTATGACAGAAGACCGCTCTGTGACCACAAGCACAGCGCAGGCTCATAGCAGGCTCAGTAACTGTTCTCTTCTGTCTTCTGTCCGTCCCGTCTGCCCAGAGGCCTGCATTCCTGGGAGGGGAGCAGGGGAAGGCTCTGCCTCTCTCTCTCTCTCTCTCTCTCTCTCTCTCTTTCTCTCTCTCTGTGTCGGATTCTTTCCTCCTCCTCTGCTTTCTTCGAGCGACAGAACATTTCCATCTCCCAAAGTGGACATGGGCACCGTGAACTGCCTTCCCTAGTGGGCTCCGGAGGGACAGATCTGGAGGGCAGATCTCTTGACACAAGTCTCCACGGCATTTTTATCCCGTCCCCCTCCTCCCTCCACCTTCTCCAACCTGTGGGCTCATCCTCACCTGACTGCCTCTACTCTGAACCTACCAACGGCTGAGTGTCCGGCTCCTCCAGGAAGAAGTACTAGCAGGCAGAGCCCACGCTGAGGAGCCGGCCCTGCTCTTCCCAGCCGGGCGCATTTGGACACCATCCGTGGCCTGCCGGAGCCTCGAGAAGCTGCCCCCGCCCCCTTCACGGGGCTCTTAGGAGGACTGATGCAATGATGACCCTACAGCCCCTAGTTCTGGGGCCTCTGTCCTTGCACATCACCCCCAGAAATGCCCTGTTTCTCTCGGTGCAACAGCAGCGGGATCTGACCAGGTTGTCCTGGTCTCGGCGCCTGCTGACTTCCCTGGGGCATCCCGGCCTTTGACAGCCCGCTTCCTCCCGCGGGGCGGCGGCCTGCCCTGGCTGTGCCCAGCCTCGGTCAGAGCCAGTGTCTGGCCCTTCTCGGGTTTCCCTGCCCGCCATAGCCCTCCAGCCCCCACCCCTGTCACCAGGCCCAGAAAGTGACACGGGTTTGCATTGATTTTTCTCAGGGCCCCCATCCCCTCCCAGCCCTTCCTCCTCTCTGCAGGGAACCCTCCACGCGGCAGAACAAGAGCCTGGGGGTGAAAGCCATGCTCCCTTCTCACACATCCAGCCCATTGTGGGGGCAGGGGGCATGTGATCTCTGGTTTCACAAGTTCGGCCATTTTTCTTCAGAGAGTAAAGGAGACTCAGGCAGAGAAAAGAGGGGGAGGAGACAAGGAATGAGAGAGACAGCGAGTTAAAATGGGCCAGAGACTCAAAGGAAGGTAGAAAAAGGAAGACAAAACGAGGCTCAGAGAGAGAGGAGGAGAGAGACACAAGTCAGGACAGGGGACACCTCTCTTAGCAGCCAGCTCTGGCCTCCCCGGGCCTCCCGCCGCCTCCAGCTCCGCCTCTGCATCCCCCAGCCGACCGGCAACCCGGCTGCCACCTGATCAACCGTGAGTGACGGTGCCCTCCGGGGGAGGTGACAGCCTCTCACTCAGCTCGGCATCCGCCTAAGACCCGGGAGCTGGGATGAGCAGCCCATCGATGCCCGCAGGGGACTAACAGGCTGTCTTTGGGGAGCTGAGACCCTGCCCCCCTCACTCCTGGGTCTGAGCTACCTTTCTGGGGGGGGGGGGTGCACCCGGAAGCCAGCTCCCCCACCCCGCTGAGCCTTAACTCCGGCGCTATTTCCTGCTCTGCCTGCCCTCCCCCCTCCACACCCCCCTCCTTTGTCTCCCGATCTTCGATTTCCTATTGGAGAACAGTTCCAGCCTGTGTCACTGCTGAAATTCCCAACCTCTGTAACCAGCGCAGGCTGTTTTGAGCCTGTGAGTCAGAAACCAATGCTTTTTTTTATTATTATTATTAAAGGCAGAAGGAAAATAATCTGATTTATAAAAGCAAAGCACCGTGGTCAAAGCCAAATGTTCCACGGAACAGCTCGCTGCCTGAGAGGATATTTTGCAGCCTTGCACATACACACAGTAGACCCCAACCCCTTCCCTGTCTCTGGTGGGAGTGTCAAACCCGCGGGGGCTGGTTTGTTGTTTTTTATTTTTTTGCTAGCTAAATGTTTCTAGGTCACTTCCATACTCCCCCACTGGGAACTCCCAGGCAGGAAACGCTGTGGATTCCATTCTAGTCCCCGAGCCTCCATAATTAATGAGATCACTTAGAAACCCACCAAGGAGGAGGCTGGGGGGGAGGGGTCTTATCTCTGCTCCTGAGAGGGAGAAGCTTCTGGGTGAAAAGCTGAGCCTGACCAGGCCCTGGGGCTGTCTGGGCTGCCCACACTGACCCGGTTCCCTGTGAGCCCACCTGGGGCTGGCACTCCCGGAGCGGCTTCCTCTCCCTGCCTCACCACCCTCTGGAGCTGTCTCTTCCTATAATTCTCTCCTCGTTGAGTCTATTAGTGTTCTCCAGCAGCCTCTGCCAAGTTCAGCTGCATCTCCTTGTCTAGTTTATATTAGAAGAGAAAGCTCTGGCATGTTCTCCCCTCACCTGAGGAAAGAGACGCTTCTCTTTTTCAAGCCACTCGCAGCCTTTGGTGGAGCCCAAGAAAGACTTAAATGATAATGAAATGCGGTCGTTGGGAGATGAGATTGCCCAAGAGTGCTTCCAGCTGCCTTGTGGAAACGACGTGGCTGTCCGGCCGAGAGACAGCCAGGCGTCGGACCCTGCCCTCTATGCTCTTTCTGCTGGCCTGTTTGCGACTCCTGTCCGTTCCTGCTTCCGCGCCAAGACCGCTGGAGTACCCTGTCGGTGCAGTAGGCTCCCGACTGTTCTCCCTATGGTCTGTTCTTGTTCCCTTCCTGAACTTGATTCTTCCTGCTCTGATCCCTTCCCTTTCCTCCTTCAAGTCCTTCCGTGGCTCCTAAATTCCCAGTTCACATACCCCTTCCCCTCCTTCACAAAGCCTTCTTGACACCTTCTAGGTAGGATGGACTGCATCAACTATCTGACTTTTATAGGACTTTGTCTGTAGACCAGTAAGAAAAACCCACTCTACTCTTTCTGCCTGGGATTATTGTTATCTATATATATTGATAGTTGACAGAAGAGAAAGAAAACATCCTCTGTGAATAAAGGCCTACTATGTGCCAGGTACAGATGGAAAGCTATCTTGAAGGTACATGGATCTGGGTTTAAACCCTTGCTCTGCCATTCACCAGTTCAATACCCAAGGGCAAGTTCGCTCACCTCTTTGAATCTGCTTCCCCACCTCTGAAACAGGACTAATGACATCTACCTCGTAAGTCTGCTGTGGAAGTTAAAGAAGGTATAACAACATTCTGGGTACCTCAAGACTGCTGGATCAATAGTGTCCACACTGCTTTGCTTTTCACTCCTCATAATGAGAAAGGTAACAACAAGAGATTCCTCATGATGACAAGGAAAGCTGTGACAAACCTCATCATGTCATCTGGTTGCTCAGTCGTGTCTGACTCTTTGCCAACCCATGGTCTGCCAGGATCCTCTGTCCAGGGGATTCTCCAGACAAGAATACTGGAGCAGGCTTCCAGTTCCTACTCCCAGGGATCTTCCTAACCCAGGAATTGAACCCGGGTCTCCCACATTGCAGGCAGATTCCTTACCATCTGAGCCACCAGCAAAGCCCATGACAAACATAGAAAGCATATTAAAAAGCAGAGACATCATTTTTCTGACAAAGGCCCATATAATCAAAGCTGTGGTTTTTCCAGTAGTCATGTACAGGTGTGAGAGTTGGACCATAAAGAAGGCTGAGCATGGAAGAATTGATGCCGTTAAATTATGGTGCTGGAGAAGACTCTTGAGAGTCCCTTGGACTGCCAGGAGATCAAACCAGTCAATCCTGAAGGTAAGTCAACCCTGAATATTCATTGGAAGGACTGATGCTAAAGCTGAAGCTCCAATACTTTGGCAAAGAGCTGACTCTTGGAAAAGATCCTGATGCTGGGAAAGATTGAGGACAAAAGAAGAAGAGGGCAGCAGAGGATGAGATTGTTAGAGAGCATCACCGACTCAATGGACTTGAGTTTGAGCGAACTCCGAGAGATAGTGGACAGCGAAGCCTGACGTGCCGCACTCCATGTGGTCACAAAGAGTCAGATACAACTTAGAGACCAGACAACAAGGCTGATTTTATGGATGATGAAATGGTTCTCCACCACGGCTGTGTTTGAAAAAACGTCTGGGGAACTTTTAAAATTACAGATGCTGGAGTGCCCCTACCAGCTCAGCTCTTCCTGGGATTTAACTCCAGTGTGTTTGGTCAAAGGCCCTGTCTGGAGAAGATGAGAACTCTGCCAAGGTGCTGAAAAAGCAAATGCCCAGGCAGGCCTGGTTGGGGGAAGAGTCCAAGAAAGGGGCTTCATCACGGGTGGGGAGGACTATAGTAGAGGTGGGCAGGGCCAGGAGCCTGGGCTTTGGAGTGAGCCCAGGGCAGTCCCTCGATGTCCAAACCATTGACCCACAGGGATGGATTGGGTGAGGTCAGGCACCATCTTGCTGTTATGCCTGGGCACACTCAGCACAGGGGGTGTCTTGAGTCTGAGAGGCGGGATCGGCCTCAGGGGAAGCCAGGCTATCTTGGTTGCCCAGAAGCAGGCTGGTGGCCAGAGCATCAGCCTTCTAGTCAGGGAGGGGAACGCAAGAGAAGCAGGAGATAATTGAGGTTGTCAGGGACAAAGGCTTGCTCTCCCCGACTAAGAACAGAAAGGAGAAATGCCCAGAGGTAATTAACTTCCTGCAAGATGGCTGGTGCCATGGGTCTTGCAGCTGCCCGGGGTCTCGCTCCATCTTATTAGAGATTATTGTGCTCAAAAGAAAAACCTTCCCCCCGATCGGAAGGTGTCCAATATGCTACTGGGGAAGAGCAGAGAGCCATTACTAATAGCTCCAGAAAGAATGAAGGGGCTGGGCCAAAGCAGAAACGACACTCCATTGTGAATGTATCTGGGGGTGAAAGTAAAGTCTGATGCCGTAAAGGACAATTATTGTAGAGAAGCCTGGTGTGCTGCAGTCCATGGAGTTACAAAGAGTCAGATATGACCTAGCGACTGAACGACAACAAAGAGAAAAACACTTTCAAACAGTTAGAACAGCCTGTTTTTTTGCCAGTCACATCCTTGTTCACCTGTTCAGTCATCAATAAACATGAACCAAGTGCCAGGTTCTGTGCTGGGGGCTGGAAACATACATAGCAGTGATCACAGGAGAGGGTTTTCTGACCTCATGGATCTCAGAATCACTTGTTCATTCACTTATCCCTCCAACCTGCACATTAGAAAACGACTCTCAAGCGGGCCCTTGATGGTATCTGCAGTTGAGTTTTTTATTTCTCCATCACATTCTGGTTCCCCATCTCCTAGACCCACCACCTCCTCTTGCCTCAGACCCCCAGCATGTCTTCCTCCAGCCCCATCCTCAGCAGAAGGTCTTACTTTGGTTATTTTAGAAAATAGAAGCAATCAAAAAAGAGGCTTTCCACAAGCTCCTGTCTCCCCTGTATCCACTCTCCAGCACATATGTTCGAGTCCTCTGCCTCCCTTCCCTGCTCCCCCCATTGCCAGCATGGACTGTCCCCGAGACTAAGGCCACCCCTCTCTGTTCCCTGGATCCCAGGCCCTCTGGTTCCCTGGAGCCCGTCGTTCAGAGATTTTCTGTTTTATCCTCTGTCGCCAATTTCTGCTCTCTGCTGGATCAACACCATCAGCATACAAACATGCTGTTATTTCTCCCCTCCTAGAAAATTGTAAAGCATCTCTGGACCTCACTCTTTACTCTGGTACGACTTCACTTCCCTCTCCCCCTCGTCATGAAAACACTATGAGAGCTGTCTCCGCGGGTCGTCTCCAGTTTCTTTCCTGCAGTCCTTTTCAATCCCACTCCAATCAGCTTCCACCCCACCACTCCAGTGGAACTGCTCTCAACAAAGACACCAAAGACCTCTAAGACCCCGAGAGCCACTCCTTGGCACTCATCTCCCTTGACCCGGCAGCAGCTTTTGACATAATTGATCTCCACCTCCTCTTGAAATCACTCTTAATTGGTTTCCACGGTGCCACACGTCCCTGGCTTTCTTCCCACCTCATCAGTCCTGCCTTCCCGCCTCCTGTGTTGGTTCCACTCTTCGGTCTCTTCAAGTTGGGGTGACTATACACCACGTCTCTAGGCGGGCAATGCCCACATTTCCAGCTCCAGACCAGACCTTGCTCCACACTTTGGCGTCAAATATCTGACTGCCCAACCAGCATCTCCTCCTCACCCTCAACACACCCAAAACTCAGATCCTGGTCATTCCCACAATTCTGCTCCCGCAGTCATTCTCCAGCTCGGTTAATGGCAGCTCCATCCTTGAGCTGGTCAGACCCAAACAGCTTGCTGTTATCTGGGCTCCTCTCTTTTTCTCACCTTCCCCATCCGTCAGAAAATCCTGTTGAATTTACCTCCAAAATGTACCTGGACCACCATCAACTCTCTCCACCCCTGCTCCTGCCACCCCAGTCCAAGCCAGCATCTCTCACCTGGATTTTTATAGTTCCCTCCTCTCTGGTCTCCACAACAGTCATACCAACCTTGACTCCAAACCCTACAGTGGCCCCATCTCTCCTGGGGCAGCCGAGCTCCACAGATCCTCCTGGCGCTTGTCCCATCTCTGCTTGGACTTTCTCCCTCCTTCACTTCTCCATGCCTGAGTCTTCCCAGGTTTATTCTCTCTTTGGGGCTTTTTAAACTTGCTATTCTCTCTCCCTGGAACACTTCCCATGCAGACATCTACCTGGCTTTTTCTGTCACCGCCTTCACATCTTTGCTCAGATGTTGCCTTCACGGTGAGCCCTGCCCTAAGCATCTATTTAGAACTGCAATGCCTGCCCCCACTTATTTCGTCTTCCTTCTCCCTCCGACCTCCTTTGGCAGAGCACTTCTTGCCATCTAACATGCTATATATTTACTTGTTCTTCACTTCCCTCCACTAGAATGTGTTTCTGTATAATGGGTTGAGTTGTGTTTCCCCAAAAGACACGTCCAGGGCTTTCCAGGGTGGCGTAGTGATAAAGAACCTGCCTGCCAATATAGGAGATGCAAGTGATGCAGGTTCGACCTGTGGGTCAGGAAGATCCTCTGGAGTAGGAAACGGCAACCCGCTCCAATATTCTTGGATAGAAAATTCCATGGACAGAGGAGTCTGGTGGGCTACAGTCCATGGGGTCACAAAGAGTCAAACACGACTGAATGACTGAGCATGTGTACACACAAGATATGTTTAAGTCCTGACCCCTGTGGCTGGAATTTGACCCTATCTTGAAATAGTTTTTACAGATATATAATTAAGTTAAGGGTCTCAGGATGAAGTCACCCTGGATTTAGGGTGGACCCCAAATCCAAGAAAAGACAGAGAGAGTTGAGGAACAGAGACACCAGGAAGAAGGCCACGTGCAAATGAAGACAGAGAGGAGGTAATGTTGGCAAAAATCAAGGAATTCCAGGAGCCATCAGAAGCCAGAAGAGGCAAAGAAGGGTTCTCCCCTGGAGCCTGCAGAGGGAGCAAGACCCCGCCAACACCTGATGTCAGAGTGCTGGCCTCCAAAAGTGCAAGACTACATTTCTCTTGTTTTAAGCCATCAGGCTTGGGGTCATTTGTATCAGTCCTAGAAAACTCAGGCGAGATCTTGGTTTCACCCCGTTGTATCCCCAGCTTTAGCCCAATGCCAGGCAGAGTGGTCATCCACGTGCATAGTGACTGAATGAATGTCCTTTTGCACAGCAGGGAGACAGCACCCAATGAGACAAAGAAGCACAGGCATGGGCTGTTCCCTCCCTCAGCTTGGGAAACTGCCCAGAGCCAAGACTCCTGGAGACCCAGGTTCCAATCCCAGCCTGTGACTGAGCAGCTGGGCTCTGAACCCCCATCCACCTTCCCTCCTCTGCAGCATGAAGGGACAACTTCCACATCCCAGTGTGGGTGTGAGAATTCGATGGCTTGTAATAGATGCTGTGAGCTTCCCTGGCAGCTCCCTGGTAAAGAATCCGCCTCCAATGCAGGGGACGCAGTTTCAACCCTTGGGTTGGGAAGATCCCCTGGAGTAGGAAATGGCAACCCACTCCAGAATTCTTGCCTGGAAAGTCCCACAGACAGAGGAGCCTGGCGGGCGACAGTCCATGGATCTGCAAAAGAATCGGAGACGACTGCACGACCGAACAGCAGCAACAATAGAGGCTGCCTGAATGTGAACCTCCCTCCTCCACCCCTCAGGGTCCTCCTTCATTTCTAAAATAGAGGGAACACCCCTGCTTGTCTGCCTTGGAGAACCATTCTGATGGTTTTTCATCAAACACTATTTAATGATATGGGAAATATCCACGCTATACTGTTAAGTGGGAAGAAAACTGGTTACAAAATCGCCTGTGCATTAGCTATGCTTGTAACAAGTGAGCATAAAAGTACAGTCCATTACCAGAAAAAATCTTCCTCAAGAGCCCCGATCCAGCATCCGAATTGTTCTTCACTTTTGCCATTGACTTTCATCTCAGTGCACAGTCCACCTGGCGTGGGTACTGGGGAGCCCCCTCGCCTGCCTCTTCTCCCTCCCAATTTTCCATCATCCCCTCAGTCGTCCCAGCTCTTTTAGTTCTTTCTGTAATGCTTAATAAATTTCTCCATAAAAGTCAGGCACGTCTTTTGCTGTCTTTATCCCTAGGTATCTTTCAGATTGGCTTGCTAGTTTAAAAGGAATATTTTTTTTTTTCCTATTACAGTTTGGTTTGTTTGGTTTTTAATGGAGGCTTCTCTGCTTATATGTTAAGTCCATTTTGGAGCAATCTTTGACACCCCACTGCCTCTGGGCACCATGAATGTCTCCTACACGACTTGCACATTTTTCATTTGGGGTTAATTTCGTTTTTGTGTGTGTGCACATTTTATTAATGCAATTTATTAGTTCTTGGTGGTCTTTTCTACAGGACTGTGCAGTTTAAAAGATCAAGGATAGAGTCTGTCTTAATCACAACAGTTCCCCTGGGATTTACCACAGCGCCTGGCACTTGGTGGGTGTGTGTGCATATTGAATGTGTGCGTGTACATGTTGATGAAAGGATGGTGGATGGGTGGATGGATGGATGGATAATCCAGGCCCTGCTTCTTCTGGCTATAGCAATTTTGTTGGTTACCTTCCTACTTTGTGCTTTAGCTTCTCCAGTGACAAAAGACATAGCTTCTGGATTCCCTTTCTTGCTAAAACCCTGTGATTTAGAGAGAAGAGAGCGAAAACAGGCCAGGAGCAAGCTAACTTCCACAAGGCAGGCTCCCAACTATAAACAAAAACTAAGGGAGTGTGTTCCAAGTTTCTGGCTGCCAGTTATGCTAGAGAGATGTGACATGACATTGTCTGATTGACTGACTTCAGATGCCCCCCCACCCCCCGCATCCTCAGCACGGTTGGAGCACTCTGCCAGAAGGGGGATTCCTGGTCAAAACTCAGCTGGAGGGTTAGCATTCCACAGCAGTTGAGCGGATATTCCCCAGGATGGGTCCCACAGAGAAGTGATGATGGCAATTGCATCCGTGCTAGGCCTGCTGTCCAGCTGAAGCATCTTCTTTTCAGTTTGGGGCTTCTACCCTCCACCCTCCAAGTCCTCCATTCTACTAGAATGGAAAGTCATTGGAAATGAACGGAAATACAATTGATACCTAGATATCAAACTTATTCTGGGCAACCATAGCAAACTCTCCTAATCATTCCAGAAGACTGTAGTTCATTCGGGGTTTTCTATACAGAAATTTAAATAAAGCAGGTTATGTTTCCTTCTTCCCAATTCTTGTGCAATTTGCTTATGTTTTCTTTCTTGATTGCACTGATTAGGGTCTCTAGCTCAATGTTGTACAGAATCAATGAAAGAGGGCCTCTTTATCTTTTTCCTGACTTTAGTGGAACTATGTCTAAAGCTTTATCATTGAGCACAGTGTTTGCTTACTTTTTTTTATAACAGAGACACACTTGATCAGATTAGGACTATTCTCTTCTTTTCCTACTTTGCCAAGAATTTTTTTTTAAATCTTGAATACATGTTGACTTTATTAATTGCACTCTCTGCATCATTTGAGATGACCCTCTAATTTTTTTCCTTTAATCTGTTACTATGCTATATTATATAATCAAATTTCTGATATTGAACTAACTCTGAATTCCTGAGTTACACATTACTTGATCATGATGTATTTTTTTAAATATATTGCTGAGTCCCACTAGCTGATATTCTATTTAGAATTTTCCTGCTCAAGTTCATAAGTGAGAAAAACCTATAATTTCTTTTTTGTATTTGGGCTATTTTGAAGATCCAATAACAAGATGCTTTGAACATTATATAGCACTCCAAATACTTAGATAATTAATAATTGCCTCCAAGAATTTCTAGACTGGCTCAGGGAGAGGAAGCTCTACATGGCCAGAAGTTATGTTGGATTCTATACATGAGACAATGTGAGATGCCTGGCTGGCACGGTGCCTGGAATTCCACAATTCAGAATATATCCATGATTCTTGAGGGTCTTTGGTCCTCAAGAGTCCCATTAATATCAGAGAGGCTCTGAGATTGGGTCACAACTGAAGCTAATTTCAGGATTAGCTTCCCAGGAGAAAGGGCAGAGGGCTGATTTGCCCACTTTACCAGTGCAAAGACCACTTCCGTTGCAGAGGTTAACACATTAGATAATGGTATCCTTGGCAAGCGAAGGGGATATAAGTCCATATTCTTCACTATCAATATCAAATAGGCTTGGAGGGTGGTGGAGGGTGGGGGATAGTCGAACTCTTTAAACTAATAAGCAGAATATCTTCTAGCCAAGTAGTTCTAACATCAAATCATTAAGAAATAGAATTTTATGCCTAGAAGGCATTGTTTGTTTTGTCTAGAATTGTGGCACAGTTTCAGCTTTTATCCCCAAACAACGCTTTTTATGCACCCTGGAAATGGGATGAGACCTTGTTCTGAGGACCCCAAGAAGACTGGGATTGTAGAAGGAGCCTTGGCACTGGAGTAGGGGGCCCACGTCCAAATCCTCTTATGGACTCTTCCGCTTATGCTCTGTGATGTGAGCCCTTGGCTGCGTCTAAATCAAGGATAATTACACTCTACCTTCTAGGGTTCTAATAAGGATTAAATATGATAATAAATGCCAAGGGTCTGGTGCACAGTAGATGCTCAGTCAATTCCTTAGTTGCCTGGGAGCCTGAGGACAATTACATGGAGTAAGAGTAATAACAAGTGAGAGAAGCAAAGCTGTGTCTTGCTCCCAACACGTCCAAGCTTAAGACTTCCAATGTATTCAGCTCACAGGGAGTCAGCATGTAGGAAGAGTCAGTCTGGGCTGTGGGTCATGGCTCTATGAGAGGAGGGTACAGACCAAGTTACCTGTTTGTTAGTTCCGGTAGAACCCTCAGAGGACAGCTTGGATTTGTGGATTATCATGGACCGTACAAGGAGCCAGCCTTGGTATTTGTGAGAGAGGAATCCAATAGGACTTCCCACAATAAAACTTGGATGAGTAGAGGGAGTTCAGTAGACAACAGTCTCTGATAGCTTGGGGGTGAGTTCAGAGGAGGACTTCCGGTGCAACAGGTCCATCCACTACTTTTGGCACAGAGATCTATTCTTCTATCCTATCCTCTTTCCATTCTCGTCATCCATCTACTCATCTATCCATTCTCGTCATCCATCCATTCATCTATCACCCATCTATATATGCGTTCTCATCCATCTACCCATTCTCCTATCAAATCATTCATCCATCTGTCCATCCACCCAACCACCTGCACATTCATCCATCCTTCCATGCATCCATTCAGTTCTCATCTTATTAACAGTAATAATGATAATAATAAAATCATAATGGCTAGTGGTTATTCAGTCCTCTTTTTGTACCAGTCACTGTTTTAAGCTTTTCATGGGTGCAATTTAGTTCTCACAATAAGCCTAAGAGGAAATTCTATTATTGTTTCTGCTTTACAGATAAGAAAACTGAGGCCCCAAAAGAGTGATTCACTTACAAGAATATACCAGAGCTAGGGGCTTCCCTGGTAGCTCAGCAGGTAGAAAATCTGCCTGCAATAAGGGAGGCCCCGGTTTGATTCCTGGTCAGGAATATCCTCTGGAGAAGGGATAGGCTGCCCACTCCAGTATTCTTGGGCTTGGGCGTCCCTAATTGCTCATTTGGTAAAGAATTCACCTGCAATGTGGGAAATCTGGGTTCTACCCCTGGGTTAGAAGGATCTACAGGAGGAGGGCATGGCAACCCACTCCAGTATTCTTGTCTGGTGACTCCCCACGTGCAGAGGAGCCTGGTGGGCTACAGTCCATGGGGTCACAGAGAGTCAGACATGACTGAGCGACTAAGCACAGCTTAGCACAGCACCAGGACTAAGATTCAAACCTAGAGGTCTGACTTGAGAGCCCACACACCCAACCACTGTGTTAAGTGGCCCTTCAAGCACCCGCGCACTATCCACCCCACCCAGTGCATCCCCCCACTCGTTCTCTACCTCTCATCCATCTTCATTCCCAACTAGACGTCTGCTCCTGTACCTGCTCTGCTGCTTAGTCACTTCAGTCACGTCCAACTCTGTGTGACCCCGTGGGCTGTAGCCCGCCAGGCCCCTCTGTCCACGGGATTCTCCAGGCAAGAATACTGGAGTGGGTTGCCATGTCCTCCTCCAGGGGATCTTCCCCACCCACTGCAGGCAGATTCTTTACCACTGAGCCACCAGGAAAACCCACCTGTTCTTCTATGTAGCCGTACATCTATCCATCCACTCACCCACCCTCCTTTGCACCACCTACACATCCATCCATCCAACAACCACTCATTAAGCACCTTCTATGCTGAGTGCTGATGTTTAGAGATGAATGCTAGTTAGCTTCTGACATCAAATGGCTTACTCTTGTGAGGGTAAACCGGGAGATGAACCAGTGGGGTAACCCAATGGTGTCAGTACTAAGGACAAAATGAGCCTGTGGTGCTATGGCTGCATGGGGATAAGGGCTCCAAAAGTAGCCTGGGGTGGACCAGGTAAAACTCTGAGGATGTAAAGGCTGGTATGGATGGTCAGAATGATCTTCCAGGCAGAAGGAGCATCCTGTGCAAAGACACAGACCCACCTGTTTAATGGTACTGGGAAGGGGACAGTTTCCCCTTCTCTCTGTTAGACTGCAGGGAACAATGCCATCCAAGTCATAGGCAGTCTTCTCTGAGTTTGTCAGGAATGGGGACAGGTGAGTTTGCCTGGTGGCTCAGACAGTAATGAATCTGCCTGCAATGCAGGAGACCCAGCTTTGGTCCCTGGGTTGGGAAGATCCCCTTGAACAGGAAATGCAACCCACTCTAGTATTTTTGCCTGGAGCATTTCATGGACAGAGGCGCCCAGTGGGCTACAGTCCATGGGATTGCAAACAGTTGGACATAACCATGTGACTAACACACACACGGGGACGGGTCTAATTAGAAACTGGCCAGAATGGGGAGGCGGGGAGGGCTTAAGCCAGCATCAGAAGGGAGACTCAGGGCAGCCCTCTGAAAGAGAAATCCCAAGTTCAGGGTTCCTTTAAGTTCCACTCACTGTTTGGTTTCACCTAGAGCCACCCTGCATTTGCTATTCTGTGCACTTTCCACGTATTTGCAAGTTCTGATTGAACAAACACTGGCTGGGGCACAGTGAACCCAAATAATTGTGTGCCTGTCAACGGTACATGTTAATTGGAGAGTTGTAGAGTCCACGGGATGGGTCACAAGGGAGAAGCCAATTACTCCATGTACCTATTTGAAAGGCTCCCGTTCCTGGAAGCCTGACTGGCATTAGAACACTCTATATTGGTCCATGTTATTGATTTTTCTCCCGCCTCAGTTGATGGGCTCATTAATTGACAATTACCTTTTTCCCTGTGTTGGGAGAATTGACAACAATGACCTGAAGTGTTCGAGTTTCATTTGAGCCGAGCTAAGTCTATATCTGTTTAACCTGTAACAAGTCCCAACAGGGAACTCTGAGGAGCAGGGGCCTCTAAGGAGGAACCAGGGGTGCTGGGAATGAACTTGGGTCCTACTGGGTGCAGACTTGGGTGTGGAGCACGCCAGGGCCTCAGCATGAAGGATAAAAGGATGGAGGGGGAGAGCTGGGTAGGACCAGATGGAGACTGAGGCTGTGCACAAAAGCTCAAAGTGGAACCAATTCACATTTGGCTCCAGGGGGCAGTGGAAGAGGGGACCAACCATTTATTGAGCACCTACCATGTTCCTACTATGTTCCAGGCACTCGCTAATAGTTCTTGATTGCATTCCACATTAATTTTTTGATACTACCAATACGCTATGTGTGTGTGTGTTAAGCTGCTTCAGTCGTGCCTGACTCTTTGCAACCGTATGGACTGTAGCCCACCCATGAGGCTCCTCTGTCCGTGGGATTCTCCAGGCAAGAATACCAGAGTGGCCAATCCCTGATCTTCTGCTCTTCTCTCTCCTCTGGATTAAATATCCCTGGGACTTCCCTGTAGTCCAGTGGTTAAGAATTCACCTTACACTGGAGGAAACGTGGGTTTGATCCCTGGCTGGGGAACTAAGATCCCACATGCTGTAAACAACTAAGCCGGTGAGCCTCAACTAGAGACTGAAGATCCTGCATGCAGCAACTAAGACCCAATGCAGCCAAATAATCAATTAAAAAAAAAAAAATCCCAGCAGGGCCTTTCAATGTCTCCATCACCTCTTTCCTGAACTAAATTTATATCTTAACATCAGAGTCTATTTTGAACTGTTGTCTTGTTTTAGACATTGTGCCTGAGCTGCCCCTTGTCTTGTCAAAATCACTTATCCAAATAGGAACACACGATCTCCAAGACCCACTATCCCCACTCTGCCTCCCTCTCCACCATAACAAATGGCACCTTCAGCTCTAACCCAGAAGTTGTAACCCAGGAGTCAGTTTTTACCTTCTTTTCCTTTGCTCCTATTTAGAAAAAAAAAATCCCAATAAACTTCCAATTTTTTTCCCCTCCAAAAAAAAAAAAAGAATACTGGAGTGGGTTTCCATGCTCTTCTCCAGGGAATCTTCCCAAGTCAGGGATCAAACCCTCATCTCTTATGTCTCCCGCATTGGCAGGCAGGTTCTTTACCACTAGCGCCACCTGAGAAGCCTTATGTATCTGTATGTATGCTTTGTATATGAAAACGTCAGATTTTTTGCAACCCCCACCAAATCAATTGTTGTCCTCTCAGCGGTGACATTGCCCCTACTGAGAATGTCTAGTGTAGGGGAACTAAGGCATATGGACTTGGTGGGGATGGGGTCTCACTCCAGACACCCCGGAGTAAAGGATGAACATCTGACTTGGATTCAAGGCTCCACTCTGTTGCTTACTATTTGAGTTAAGCTCTCTGTACCTGTCTCCTCATCTGGTATATGGAACTAGAAACAGGACTGCCCTTACATTGGATGCTAATGATAACTCAGTGAAGTAATACATACACAGTACTTAGCACATAATAATAATAGCTCCCAATAGGGACTTCCTTGGTGGTCCAGTGGCTAAGACTCCACACTCCGGGTATAAGGAGCCCAGGATCGATCCCTGGTCAAAGAACTAGATCTCACATGCCTCAACAAAGAATGAAGTTCCCGTGTGCCGAAACTAAGACCCGACGCGGCCAAAAAGAAAAAAATAGTTCTCAAATAAATTGTATTCATGACTATGCTCATTACTACAGTCATCACTTCCAGATCTCACTGTCTGGTGGGACGGATGTTTCTGGCGTGTCCTCTGCTCTTCAGGGGCATGGGCCTTGTCTTATCGATCTGGGTGACCCTGGCCCTGGTACCCGCTGCTGTGTGAACCGTCAGCTCTGGAGCAGGTTGACTCTGGCTGGGAGCAGGCCAGGCAGCCGGGAAAGAGTCAGGAACCACAGGGGCTGCCCACAAGCACCTGGGGGCCACGTGTTCCTCTGGGAACGCCGTGTCCAGCCCCTGAGAGGAAATTGCTCTTTTAGCCTCTGCAGCTGTCCGAGCAACATCAGAGACTTCCTTAAACTCCTCAAGTGGCCTTGCCAGCTCATCTACCCAGCTGACCCAAGGGGCCCAAGAAGACTGAACTGTTTTGCTTGGAGTAGGGCAACCTCCCTACCCACTGTTTGAGGGTCAGGGCTCGATGGCTGGGTGTTGACTGGTGCCAGTTCTGCCTCTTAGCCCAGCCAGGAGCTCAGAGACACTGGCACGGACTCAGGAGCTGGCCTGCCTGGAGGGCCACGCCTCACAGCCTGGATCTTACAAAAGCTTCCTGCATGCTCTGCCCTGCGAGGTGGCTACTCCATTCTAGCCAACATCAAGGAGACTCTTACCCATTTTTTAACAGCTAAAGATTTTAAGTTTGAAATAAGTGAAGAGGCCCTGTCCCTACCCCACTGGTGAGGGCCTTCTCTGCCGTGCAGTTTCATCTTCAGATCAGTAAGTTTATCCTTATACCGTCATGTAGAAAACCACCTCGTCACAAACCAATCCCGGAGGCACAAGCCACAGACCTGACTTGGTTTGGTGCACTGGTTTCCAATTATTTTTAAGCTGTTTGTCCCTTTCTTCAAATGAAATCTAATGTGGAAACCCAATTGATATGTCAGAGGAACAAATATCTGTAAAGTGCAACAGGAACAGAAATTAACCCATGTGTGAATATCACATCTCCTCCCATCCCACGCTTCCTGCTTTCTGGACAGCCTTTCAAGGGCTCTGCTCTGTGTGAGCAATCACTACAACCCAGACCTGCTCCTTCTTTCCCGGCAACTCCCTCTGCCACCCCCCAGAATCCCTAGCACCCCCAGGACGCAATAGGAAAGTTCCTGGTTGGTGGTGTGTGCTAAGTCGCTTCAGTCGTTTCTGACTCTTTACGACCCTATGGACTGTAGTTCACCAAGCTCCTTTGGTCCATGGGATTCTCCAGGCAAGAATGCTGGAGTGGGTTGCGATGCCCTCCTCCAGGGGATTTTCCTGATTCAGGGATCAAACTCATGTCTGTCTCTTAAGTCTTCTGCATTGGCGGCCGGGTTCTTAACCACTAGCGCCACCTGGGAAGGCCCTAGTTGGTGGTGAGATGGGCATAAATCCTAGTCCAGCACTCACTGGCTGGGTCACCAAGGACTAGTACCTGAGCCTCTCTGAGCTTGCAATTTGTCATCTATTAGACAAAAAAACCCAATTGCATTCGCCTCCCTCTGTGTTGCTCAGAGGACAGAAGGGATTTGTGAATGTAAAAACAAACCCTGAACGGCTGTCCTCGGAATTGAAAAAAAATACCTCGTTGAGTTTTGTGTCCCACCCCCTCCTCCCCTTTTTTTTTGGTTTTCAGGTTGTAGGTGGCAGAAGCAGACCTTCCTTTAACTGGTGAGGAGCTGAACTCTGGGGGGAAGAAAAGAGTTTTTGTTTTTGCTTGAAAAAAAAACAAAAAAGACAAATGCTTTCCCTCCCTGCTCCAGAGCCTGCTCCGAGCTCTGTTCTGAGCACTGGGTTCTGGGGCCGGAAGCCACTCTGAGTGTCCAAACGTCCCTGCTCGGCTTCGTCTGCGGCCCCATTCTGCACGGGAGCGCTTTCCACCGCTGGAGCTGGAGCTCGGAGGCCATTCAGGAGGTTTGCTGGGGTTCAGAGCGGGATGGGGGCACCCGACCACCACCAGTTTTAGGTTCTGCCCAGCTGTCTCCCTCCCTGGATGCCCTCCCAAGATGCCAGCCTTCCGTGCTGGGCAGAGCGGACCCGTGGAGGAACTGGGTCTGGTTGCAGGACTCCTGGGGCACTTCTGAGGGGCGGCCTTAGTTCCCATGCCCCTCACAGAGGAGGGGGCTAGCAGAGGGGCCTGCGGTGGGCCTGGAGCCCTGCATTGCCTGGAAACTGAGTGAGGGGCACCAGCAGAGCAAGAGGAAGCCTCTTGCTTATGGAGTTTGGGACGGAAGACCGGCAGGGAACCGGTGACTGCCCAGGGTCTCCGTGGCCAGGCCTTTGCAAGCTCTTGCTAAACGACCACCAATTATAGCCTTAGATGGCTTCAGAAGGCAAGTGTGACTGTCCCCTTCTACTGATAGACATGAGTTTGAGTAAACTCTGGGAGATAGTGAAGGACAGGGAAGCCTGGTGTGCTACAAACAGTCCACAGGGTCACAAAAAGTCAGACACTACTTAGCAGCTGAACAACGACAGGTGGGGAAATGGAGGCTCAGAGGAGTTAAGCGAGCTACCTATGACCCCAGGGCTAATGCCTCCGGAGGAGCCAGGATGGGCGGAAGATCCTACTGTTGAGTGAGGTTGGGAGGGGGTGCACAGGGTCGGGATGGGGCTGGGTCTCAGAATTCTGGTGCCCCTCAGGTCAAGGTGATCTGAACTAGCTGACTAGTGGGGAGCACCATCCATGGCTTACTGAGGCCCGAGCGGGCTGACAAGGGGAGGCGCGGAGGAACAGGGCAGACTCTGTCCTCAGGAAGAGCAGAGACCAGAGTCTAAAACCCCTGGAGGAGGAAAGGGCAACCCGCTTCAGTATTTTTGCCTAGAGAATCCCATGGACAGAGGGAGCCTGGCGGGCTACAGTCTATGGGGTGGCAAAGAGTCGGACACGACTGAGCGACTATTACCTTTTTAGAGTATAAAACAGGCCGTGGGAAAAAATTTAAAAAATTAAAAAAAAACCAGGCCGTGGGAGTAAACCTAACCCTGCGAGGACAGTGCTGGTACAGAGACGCGTGGAGGGCCGTGGGCGACAGGAACACGACAGGGGATCAGAGGAGGCCGGCGGAGTCCAGCCGTGAGAAGGCAGGGAGAAGGCAGGCTGGGGAAGAGCTCCGACCACAGAACCACTGATTGCGCAGTATGTCGCCGCTCGTGTCCGTGGCTGCCGTGCTGGACAGCACCCTCCACATTGGGTCTTTCTTCTTTCAGGGGTGACCTTGGGCGGGGGGTGGGGCTCCCCTTGACGTCACCACTCCCATCATTCTAGGTGCCCTGGGCCCCCTCCCTCTGGCTAGGGGAGAGGTTTGGACTTGGAGTGGTCCATTTGGGGTGGTTTGAGGAGGGGCTGGGCTGTCTCCGGGACTCCAGTGGGTGTCACTGCAGTCTGGAGGCTTGAACGGTGACCTCTGACCCTGTCCCTTGGTGGTTCACACCAACAGCAATGGAAAGGGAAATCCAGTGCTCATGTGGCATCCTTGAGGCTCCCGACACTGGTAACAGGCTTTCCTAGCTAGAACTCACAGTGTCTCCACCTCCTGGTCTCCTAGGTTTTCCCTTCCTCTCTCCTGTTCACTCTCATCCATGGGGAGATATTCACTCTGCAAGGATTTATCCCAAATTTGTGAAGACCCAGGACTCTGGAGCCAGCCTGCTAGTTTGTGTCCCACCTCTGAACTAGCTATTTGACAGGTTAACTTTACTTATGCCTCGGTTACCTCATCTGTAAAGTGGGTATAATAATAGGACCTACCTCCTAGACTTGTGGAGGGGATTAGGTCCCAAAGCCCAAATGATTTCTGGAACTTCACATTGTTTCCAGGTGGTGAAACATCACAGGTGTTATCCCCAGGGATTTCTCAGTGTAGGTGGGAGTGATGGTGCTTAGAGTAGGGGGTAGAATGCTGGTGAGCTAAATGAGCAGAGGAGAGAACAGTCCCACTAGAGGGTTTACAACCTAAATTCTGAGATGAGGAAGGTACAGAAGGAGAAAGAGGTGGTAGGTCTAGAGCCTAACACAGCATCTGGGCAAATGATGTAGGACTGGACTGGAGGGAGGAGGAGGAAAGGTGCTCCAGGGGGATGGTCCAGACAGGGCAAAAGCATGGAGGCAGGAAGCTTAGGGTGGTACCCAGAAGGGCACACGCACGGTCGGTGTTGGGCACGGGTCCGTGAAAAGGCTTTCTGCAGTGCCTAGCATATGTGCGGATAAGCCAGCCAGGGACCACGCTGGGGGCTCCCACAGCTGATCTCATGCACTCCTCACATCATCCTGTGAGTCCTTATTACTACCTGCATTTCATAAATGAGAGCAGAGCTCCTTCCCCAAGAGCACTCCCGTTCCACGATGTCTCTGGTCCATCTGCCTACAGAGCTGGTGACCTTCCCAGCGCCCCACGCTGTCACTCGGGCAACAAGAGCAGAGTCTTGGAGAAGGAACGGGAATCCGGTTGGGGGCCCTAGGACTTGGAGAGCTCTGGGGATATATTTCAGCTCCATCCTTTATTTTATTTTATTTTTTTTGAGATTTTTCTTTTTTTGATGTGGACCATTTTTAAAGGCTTTTTGAATTTGTTACATATTACTTGTTTGTGTTTCGGTTTTTTGGCTGCAAGACATGTGGCATCTTAGCTCCCCGAACAGGGATCAAACCCACACCCCCTGCATTGAAAGGTGAAGACTTAACCACTGGACCACCAGCAAAGTCCCCACCTCCATCCTTCTTGTGGAAGGCCAGCCACCCACCCAGGGCCTCACACATTTGGAGTGGCCACCAATATCCTTTGGCAACAAGGAAACCTAGATTCTCAGCCATGGATCTTATGCTCTGAGACCTTGTCAGGGGCTGGACTCTACGTGGTTGCTTTATTCAGCTCCCGATTGGAAATTTTTCTGTGGACCCACTTTCTTATCTGCACAGCTGATGATTAGCACATCAGGTACCACGCTGTTGATTCGAGTTTAATCAAGGCTTGACTGTGTAGCAAACGTCTACCTTCTCCTCTTTGTTGGTCCCACAAACTTTCAGAGCAGCAGTTCTCAACTCTGGTACCAATGAAAATTAACTGGGAACCTTAGAAAATACTGATGCCCCGGCCTTGTGCTCTGTGAGAAGGCTCTGGGGGGAGGCATTTTCAAAGCTCCCCAAGGTTGAGAGCATTGCTTTAGAGAAACCCACTGGAGTAGGCTGTGGACTCTCCGAGCACGGCAGGTATGCCTCATGCATATTGCATATCCACTCACATCAGCCTAATCCACCCTATCAAAGCCCACGAAATACAAATAAAAATGCTCCTGTGGGCCAGAGAATGGGTCTTTGCAAAATGCAGCTGAGCCTTATGGACTCGAGTCCTGGGGTGAGTTCTAACTGTGTCGGTGCCATTGTGACTTCAGAGTCACCCTGGCCCGGCCTTATTCCTCTGCCATCTCACCCATGACAGCCAAAGCCCCACTGAGACTTTTATTGTCTGTATTATACTGTTGAACAGGAGCCTTAGATGCTTGTGGTCATGATTTTGAAATATTAAATTACACCGAGCATTAAGGGCTATGTTTTCTGTTACAAGACAGGTTAATTGCTGCTCTTCATCTTTAATTTTGAGAGTTAAGCTGGTTTCTCGGTTAGCTCTAATTGGTAGTGTTTCATAGCCCTCCCTGACCCCACAAGCCTCTGATATGGTTTAGAAATCCTTTTATGGGAGCCCCTTTTTTCTTGTGCCCTGCACATTTAATAGATTTGTATTTCCTCGGTCATCTTTCCTTCTGTGGAGATATTTCAAAATCACGCCATGTGTCTGCAGGGAATAAATGCCTCCTCTCCAGCAAATGTTTTTTTGCAGCGATCGGCAAAAGAGGATTAATTGCCCCAATTCACACACATCTCTTACTTGCTGTGTTCCATTTTCATACAAAGATTTTTAATCCTTTCTTCTGTAGCCCGGCTGAATTTGTCTGTAAATGCACGTGCTCTTCAAGTGATGTTTCTGGAATAGATCTGAAGCAAGCGTCCTCTCCAATCACTCTATTTTACAGATAATAATATCACCATGATAACACGTTATGTGTCAGGGGAGAGCACTCATGGGAAGATGGGAATGGGGTGTGATAATGAGGCCCCCGTCCCTGGAGGTGTTCAAGCACAGTTTGGAAGCAGCTTGTCTGGCATATTTTAGAGGCAAATACAGCCTAAGAACTAAGAGGGTTTAGAGTCAGGAAAACTTGAGTTTAAATCCCTACCACTTACTGGTCCTGTGACCTTGGGCAACTTATGAGCCATACTGAGCCTCCGTTTCCTAGTCTATAAAATAGAGTTAATAATAACACTTATCATATAAAGTTACAGTGGAACCGAGTGAAATAATACCTGGCCCTTCGTAAGCACCAAATGAATGTGGCTTAATCTTATTAAACATTATAAACAGCAGCCGGGCTTCAGAAATAGAGGAAGGTTAGGAATAGGGAAGAAATCAACATAAGCTGTCTCCATCATTGAGATTTCCCTGGTGGTCCAGTAGTTAAGAATCCTCCTGCCAATGCACGGGCCACGGGATCGATTCCTGGTCGGGGAAGAGTCCAAGTGCTGTGAGGCAACTAACTCCCGTGCCACAACTACTGAAGGCCACAGGCCCTAGAGCCTGGCCTCCACAACAAGAGAAGCCACTACAAGTAGAAGCCCGCGCACCGCAGCTAGAGATTAGCCCCTGCTCACCACAACTAGAGAAAGCCAGCATGCAACAGCAAAGACCCAACGCAGCCCAAAAATCATAATAATAGTGGTAAATAAATAAAACTTAAGATCGCTCCATTAGCTTCAATCCCAGAACTCGATGGCCCAGCGTTTACGAAGTGCTTTCACGTCTGTAACCTCAGTTTATCCTTACCCCAGCTCTACAACACAAAGGCTCTACTCTCATAGCAGTCCTTTATCCAGACTAAGTAACAGTGTAAAGAAATGGAGGCTCAGAAAAGTGAAACGACTTGCCTAAATGATACAGCATTGGGCTAGATAGAGCCACGAGAATCCAAATTCATACACACTCCTTGTTATCTGCTGTGCCCACAAGACCAGTACTATCATCTCTCTGCTCCGTTGTTATTATTGTTGTTTTTCTTGCTCACTCGCTGTCTTGTCTGATTCTTTGTGACCCCATGGACTGCAGAAAGCCAGGCTCCACGTCCTTCACTATCTCCCAGAGTTTGTTCCAATTCATGTTTGAGACAGTGATGCCATTTAACCTTCTTACCCTCTGTTGCCCCCTTCTCCTCCTGCCCTCCATCTTTCTCAGCATCAGGGTCTTTTCCAATGGATCAGCTCTTTCCATCTGGTGGCCAAAGTATTGGAGCTTCAACTTCAGCATCAGTCCTTCCAATGAGTATTCAGAATTGATTTCCTTTAGAATTGACTGGTTTGATCTTGCTGTCCAAGGGACTCTCAAGAGTCTTCTCCAACACCACAATTCGAAAGCATCGATTCTTCAGCACTTAGCCTTCTTTACAGTCCAACTCTCACATTCATACATGACTACTGGGAATACCATAACTTTGACTATACAGACCTTTGTCAGCAAAACAATGTCTTTGCTTTTTAGTACGCTGTCTAGGTTTGTCATGCTGTCCTTTGAAGAAGCAAGAGTCTTTTAATTTCATGACTGCAGTTACATCCACAGTGATTTTGGAACCCCCAGAAATAAAATCTGTCACTGCTTCCACTTTTTCCCTTTCTATTTGCCATGAAGTAATAGGACCAGATGCCATGATCTTAGTTCTTTGTGTGTGTGTGTGTTTAATATTGAGTTTTAAGCCAGCTTTTTGTTATCCCTTTGCTTTATTATAAAGTTTTTTTTTTTAAGATTTTTAATGTGGGTCATTTTTAAAGTCTTTGTTGAACTTGCTACAACATTGTTTCTGTTTTGTGTTTTGGTTTCTTGGCTGCAAGGCTTATGGGATCTTAGCTCACTGACCAGGAGTTGAACCCACACCCCCAGCATTGAAAGGCGAAGTCTTAACCATTGGACCACCAGGGAAGTCCCTAAAGTTATTTCTTAATATCCCAGGATCTTCCTTAGCTGGGTGGGCCTGCTCCTGGTCTGCCCAAATTCTCATTCTGAAGGTAATGCATGCCAGATCAAATGAAAGACTTGGAGCTGTTTCTTTTATTCCCACATATGTAGGGCAATCAAGCAGCTCAATAATAATAATAATACATAATGTCGAATACTCATAATGCACTTGTTTCATGTGGCCGTCTTAGAATTTTAATATGATACAAGGAACATTATTACTCCATATTCATTAAATCGCACGTTAACCTCTTTTAAAAACCCTTTTCCCGGCAATAACAGAGGACAATTTTACACGAGGAAAGTCATTTAGGGAAGAAGATGTATTCAATAGGTTTTCTCCAGCATCGTTATGGTCCAGGCTGACCCCCCATCCCTCTCCCACACTTCTGGTCTCCCCTGCCGCTGTTCACAGTGTAAAGTTTGGAGGCCGTTTGTATGGGGGCTCATGGACAGCTACAGAACAGGCCTCCATAGTTCTGATCGAGGCTGGCTCCCAAGACAGCCCCTTGGCAGAGAGTCAGCCCTTTGTGCCAATGTTATGCTAGTGGGAATCTCTAAGGTCTCATAATCATAAGAGGTTAGGAGGAAAGAAGGGACCAGATCAGGGCTGGGGAGGGGGCTGCAGTGAAGGATGAATGGGAGAAATTCTGCCTCTCCTTCAAGGAGTCTACGCTCCAAGAGCTGGGTTGGAAAACCTTGAACGTGGATCAAACTCCTACCTTCAGGAGGGGGGGTCCCCATCTTTAGACCCTGGAATCCACTAACTCTCCTCCCACCTCACATTACATCACACACACACACACACACACACACACACACACACTCACATACACACACATCCCAAAGGAGACCAACCTACAGGTCTAATCCAGTCCTCACTGTCCCTGTGGCTGACCTCTAGCTAAACCAGGTGTTCTAACTATCTTCCAGCAGTGCTTCCAAAGCTCCCTGGGCTTCAGGGTGAGGGGTCTCACTCTGTCTCCAATCTGGGCTTTCTTTTTTTTCCATTTGGCTGCTCTGGATCTTAGTTGCGATACATGGGATCTAGTTCAGGATCTAGTTCCTGACCAGGGATGGAAACTGGCCCCGCCACACCCCTGCACTGGGAGCGAGGAATCTTAACCGCTGGACCACCAGGGGAGTCCATTAACTGGGCTTTCTAATGGATTCTGCACAGGTTGAAGCAAGAATTCTGAGTTTTGGCACCACCCTGAACCCATCCTGTCTCCTCATTTCACACATTAGGAAACTAAGTTCCAGAGAAATTTAGAATCTCCTTCCAGGCACGGTGCTGAGTCAGAACCAGAATCCAGTTCTAACACCACTGCAGCAGGCACTGACACACGCACAAGTCCTTCGATAAAGCCAGCACCAGAGCATCTATTGGAGGGGAGCTAGAGTTTACTGTGTCCTTATAATGTTCCAGAAACTCATTCTAAACCATTCCCATCCCCTCCAGTAGTTCTAACAACAGTTTCATGTGGTCGCTATGACTGACCCATTCTATGGTTGAGATCACTGGGCTCAGAGTCAAGGCTTTTGCAGGAGGTCAGCGGCGGAGCTGGGCTTAACCCGGGCCCCTGTTATCCTCAGCCTCTGCCCTTCAGCCTGTGCTTTACTGCCGGGAACTGACCGCCCGGAGCCTCTGTTGACTTCTTCTCTATGAAACTAAGCTCCTCATTCCTGTCCAGACTAATTTATGCTAGTGGTTCAAGTCAAAGGGATATAAAAATTCTTAGCAACATCAAAAATGCTATAAAAATGCACAACTCTGTACTAATGCCATTATAAAATGTGGACGAATTATTTGGTTTGGGTTTTTTTTTTTTAATGTTATAAAAACTGTCAGGAAAAAAAAAGGGTCTTTTCACCTGCAATGGATGAGGCATTATGTGTTAGAGACACGTTCATTCAAAAACTTTTATTTGGAACATTTTCTGGGCTCAGGGCTGGGTGAGTTTCCAGGGATTCAGAGATAAATAAAACGGGTCCCAGCCCTCAAGTGCCCTTCAGGGCCTGCCAAGGGATAAAGCAACAATTACATTCCAGCGAAGAAAGTGCCAAACAGAGAAGAATGGTCTGGAGACCTGTAAGGAGGCCAAGGGAACCTGACCCAAGGCTGAGAGGGCAGGCTCTGATCTAGGTGGTCTTGAATTCAAATCCTTGCTCTTCGTCTACCAGCTGTGCGTCCTTGGGCAGTTTTCTTGACCCCTCTGTTCCTGAGTTTTTGGTTCTATATAATGAGAATTATAAGAAACAATAATAGAGTTCTATCCCAAAGGATTGCTATAAATATTTCATGAATCAGGGACTCTGGAAGTCTGCTGAAGCCTATAGCCTCCTTTTGGGAATATTGTTTTTCAAGGCACACAATAAAAATACACAGATTACAAAGTGTACTAATTATATTGAAAATAGTATTAAAATATTAGAAACACAGATTTATAATTGAGCAATATATGTGCTTCTTTATTACGGCATTAAATAATAAGATGTAACGGCAGGTCTAATAAACACCATAATTTTGAAGTGATGAGAGGTGTGAATGGTTATTTCAAGGCTTTGGAACTATGTAAAGTAAGAGGAATGTATCAGTTATTTCTGTGGGTGGGCTACAACGAAAGGAAATGCCTGATTTCAGTTAAGAGGAGTGAGTACAAAGATGTGATTTCCCCTTCCTATCTCTCTGACCTCCTGAGTGCTTACCAAAGGCGCTGCTGGAAGCCGCGGACCCAGGTGGCTAGGCCCTGCCCCAAGGAGAGTCTCAGGGGAAGGGAGGAGAGGGCTGATGCTGAGGGCCAAGCAGGAGGAGCTTCGGGGCGTCAGGAAGGAGCCCCACCCTTGGGGGGCTGTGAGGTCTGGGATGGTACACTGCTCAGTGCCCTGGACTTGAGCGACAGCAGCTGATTACTAACTGACATGCCGGGGCTTCAGCTTGATCAGGGTCAGGTACCCATACACTCGCACCATCCTCTACTTGTAATAATCTGGGTGAAGGTGGAGCTTTGTTTCTGCTGAATTTCGGACCTCAACTCCCTCACCCATTCTTTGAGTCACCTTAGAAGAAATCCTTGCCTTCATTGTATCTGGGTTTCCTCATCTCAGCTCAGTTCAGTTCCGTCGCTCAGTCGTATCCGACTCTTTGCCACCCCATGGATTGCAGCACACCACGCCTCCCTGTCCATCACCAACTCCCAGAGTTTACTCAAATTCGTGTCCATTGACTGGGTGATGCCATCCAACCATCTCATCCTCTGTCGTCCCCTTCTCCTCCCGCTTTCAATCTTACCCAGCATCAGGGTCTTTTCAAATGAATCAGTTCTTCGTGTCAGGTGGCCAAAGTATTGGAGTTTCAGCTTCAACATCAGTCCTTCCAATAAATATTCAGGACTGATCTCCTTTAGGATGGACTGGTTGGATCTCCTTGCAGTCCAAGGGACTCTCAAGAGTCTTCTCAAACACCACAGTTCAAAAGCATCAATTCTTCAGCACTCAGCTTTCTTTATAATCCAACTGTCACATTCATACATGACTACTGGAAAAACCATAGCTTTGACTAGACGGACCTTTGTTAGCAAAGTAATGTCTCTGCTTTTTAATATGCTGTCTAGGTTGGTCATAACTTTTCTTCCAAGGAGTAAGTGTCTTTTGATTTCATGGCTGCAGTCACCATCTGCAGTGATTTTGGAGCCCAGAAATATAAAGTCTGCCACTGTTTCCACTGTTTCCCCACCTATTTGCCATGAAATGATGGGATCGGATGCCATGATCTTAGTTTTCTGAATGTTTCAAGTCAGCTTTTTCACTCTCCTCTTTCACTTTCATCAAGAAGCTCTTTAGTTCTTCTTTGCCTTCTGCCATAAGGGTGGTGTCATCTGCTTATCTGAGGTTACTGATATTTCTCCTGGCAATCTTGATTCCAGCTTGTGCTTCCTCCAGCCCAATGTTCCTCAAAATGTACTCTGCCTATAAGTTAAATAAGCAGGGTGACAATATATAGCCTTGACGTACTCCTTTCCCTATTTGGAAACAGGTTCCAAAACCTATCTTTCCTCATCTAGAAGATCCAAATAATAATCCTGGCCTCATAAGACTGTTATAACAATTCAAAGAAAAGCCTCTGCGTGGTGAATGCTCCCTGAGCACCAGCTACTCTGGGGTCTTCGGCTGCAACAGCCAGCACTGTAAACGCCATTGACTTGATAAAGCGCAATGAGCCACTTTCAAGCAGGAGAACCTTGGGTTTCAGAGTACAGGCTGTGGTGTGTGACCACTTGAGTTTGAACCTCAGGTCTGCCACTAACTGGTTATATAACTGTGTATGCTCTTCAACTGCTCTGAGGTTTCTCCATCTATAAAAGGAGGAAAATAATATTACACATCAACCTCACAGTATTGTTTCTAAGACTAAATGAATGAATGTGTGTAAAATGCTTAGGACAGTCCCTGACACATGTGAAATGCTTATCTGTTGTTGTTTAGTTGCTAATTCGTATCCAATTCTTCTGTTACCCCATGAACTGTAGCCTGCCAGGCTCCTCTATCTATGGGATTTTCCTGGCAAGAATACTGGAGTGGGTTGCCATTTCCTTCTCCAGGGTATCATCCCTACCCAGGGATTGAACCCACGTCATCCTGCACCCAGGGATTGAACTCATGTCTCCTGCACTGCACAGGTGGGTTCTTTACCACGGAGCCACCAGAGAAGACCCCAACATTATTAGGATTGATGTCTACCACCCAGTGAGTGAAACTAGCAGCCGCCCAGCACCAACATTTTGCTATTTTTCAAATTCTAATAATCTTCATTAAGAGTCCAGGAAGGCAGTGAACCAGTCCACTTGTTCCACTTTTTTGAACAATTTATCTGCTAGAGCAATGGTCACAGATCTGACACTCAGATGGTTTGGGAACAGCCAAAGGACCAGGGACCTACATCACCTTGCTTAATCCTCACGATGGTCTTTCCAGAGAGTTATCTTTATTCCCATTTAACTAACGAACCAATGGAAGTTCAGAAAGGTGAGGAGACACGCTCAGGTTTGCAGAACCACGAGTGACAGAGCTCGGATTTGAATGCAGTCTGTCCTACGCCTAGAAGCCTTAGTTGCAAGTATTTTCTGCAAAGCCAGAAGATGGGGTCTGCCTGGCTGAGACCAGTCTCCTTTGTCCCCACATCTCTGGTCTAACCAGGCTGACAGGAGCCAGAATGCTCAGTCTGTGCAAAGGAGGAACGTGTGTTTATCTCATGGATACCGAGCTGGGCTTCCTACTTGATGTCTTAATTTTTTAATGTATAATGATCCTGCCGGAAGAGCATGCCTCTCCTTCCTCCTTCCTTTGGGATGTCCAGCCCTTTTTAGATCAGGATGGTAGATGGGGCTGCAGCAGCTGCTGGGCATTCTACCCCAGAGAAGATATCATGGCAGGGGATCACCTGTGTAAAGGATCACATGCCTACAGGGGCAAAAGCCAGATCCCTGTGTCTTTGTTTGTTTGTATGTTTTGTTTTGTTTTTATTGAAGAATAATTGCTTTACAGAATTTTGTTGTTTTCTGTCAAACCTCAACATGAATCAGACATAGGTATACATATGTCCCCTCCCTTTTGAACCTCCCTCCCATCTCCCTCCCCATCCCACCCCTCTAGGTTGATACAGAGCCCCTGTTTGGGTTTCCTGAGCCACACAGCAAATTCCCATTGGCTATCTATTTTACAGATGGTAATGTAAGTTTCCACGTTATTCTCTCCATATATCTCACCCTCTCCTCCCCTCTCCCCATGTCCATAAGTCTATTCTCTGTTTCTCCACTTCTGCCCGGTAAGTAAATCCTTCAGTACCGTTTTTCTAGATTCTGTGTATATGTGTTAGAATACGATATTTATCGTTTTCTTTCTGACTTACTTCAGTCTGTATAATAGGTTCTAGGTTCATCCACCTCATTAGAACCGACTCAAATGCATCGCTTTTTATGGCTAATATTCCATTGTATATAGGTACCACAGCTCCTTTATCCATTCATCTGCCGATGGACATCTAGGTTGCTTCCATGTTTTGGCTATTGTAAATAGTGCTGCAGTGAACAATGGGATACATGTGTCTTTTTCAATTTTGGTTTCCTCAGGGTATATGCCTAGGAGTGGGATTGCTGGGTCATATGGTGGTTTTATTCCTAGTTTTTTAAGGAATCTCCATACCGTCTTCCATAGTGGCTGTATCAATTTACATTCCCACCAACAGTGCAAGAAGTTTCCCTTTTCTCCACACTCTCTCCAGCATTTATTGTTTGAGGACATTTTGATGATGGACATTCTGACTGGTGTGAGGTGATGTCTCATTGTGGTTTTGATTTGCATTTCTCTAATAATAAGTCATGTTGAGCGTCTTTTCATTTGTTTGTTAGCCATCTGTATGTCTTCTTTGGAGAAATATCTGTTTAGGTCTTTTCCCCACTTTTTGATTGGGCTGTTTGTTTTTCTGGTATTGAGTTGTATGAACTGCTTGTATATTTTGGAAATTTTTTAATCCTTTGTCAGTTGTTTCATTTGCTATTATTTTCTCCCATTCTTTTTAAATTTATTTTATTTTCTTATTTTCTCCCATTCTGAAGGTTGTCTTTTCACCTTGCTTATAGTTTTCTTTGCTGTGCAAAAGCTTTTTAAGTTTAATCAGGTCCCATTTTTTTACTTTGGTTTTTATTTCCGTTACTCTAGGAGGTGGATTGTAGAGGATCTTGCTTTGATTTATGTCGTCAAGTATTCTGCTTATGTTTTCCTCTAAGAGTTTTGTAGTTTCTGGTCTTACATTTAGGTCTTTAATCCATTTTGAGTTTATCTTTGTGTATGGTGTTAGAAAGTGTTCGATTTCATTCTTTTACATGTAGCTGTTCAGTTTTCCCAGCACCGTTTATTGAAGGGGCTGTCTTTGCCCCATTGTGTATTCTTGCCTCCTTTGATCCCTGTGTTATGCCCGATGTCCGAATCCCTGAGCGGGAAGAGAGAAGGCTTCCAAGACAGTGCAACTCGCAAAAAAAGGGAAGTTTATTGCTGACTCGAGTCAGGGCTCCTGCCTCGCGTCCAACGCAGTGGTACGGGGTCAGAGAGCGCCGAGCCCAAGCTGTTACCCAATTTATAAGGTGTGCATAAGCAGTTGGTAGCTGGCTTAAGCGGATTGGTTACATGTTTGCAAAGTAATCTTATTGGCCCAAGCCTTCGCGGGCTTTTTTCAAACTTGGGCGTTCGTGGGCTTTTCAGCTTTCCCCTGATAGGTTCCCTTTTTCTTGCTAGGCACATGTTGATTGGCTGGCTCCAGGTTACCTGATGGGGGCGGGGAATCCCACCATTTTCAGGGGAAACCGAAACCCAGGTCTGGGCCGCCTGCCAGCCCTGGCAGCCCCACACCTGTTTTACTTCCATTCCTCTTCTGGGGCAATCAGGCATGCAAGAGAAGAGTCCTAGAAAAATGAAGTGCGTTCCTGAGTTCTGGGGAGCCCAGCCATTCACTCACTCATCCACCAAATGAAAGAACAGCTCACCACTGAGTTCTGAGCCCTGAAGAGGAAAGGATGAATGCAAGAACTTCCACCTTGGGAGACACACGTGTTTATGTCACTGTGACCTTGGACATCATGAAGGTGTTGCAGAAGCCACAACAGGTAGAAGGAGGGAGTGACTAGTTTTCCTTGGGGTAAGGGTTAGGGGGATGTAGGGAAAACTTGTCAAAGAATGTGCTATAGCAAAACAAGCAGGTGTTCCCCAGGCAGAGAAATGGGAACGGTGGGGGAGGAGGGAGATCAAGGCCAATACCTAGCGGTCACCCTCCAAGGTCAGGCCAGCTCTGTGCCGGATACGTGACCTGATGTATCTCACTCCGGCTTCACAGCCACCTGATAGGGTCAGGCCTCAGCCTCCTTGTTAACAGGGCAGGAAATGTGGCTCAGACACGCTGAGAGATCTGCCGGTCTGAGATCACACCGCTGAGTGAGGGGTGGAGCCAGGTTCCCACCCAAGGCTGGCTGACTCCAGGACTTGGACTTCGTTCACACTGAGCCCGGCGAAAAAAGACCCACCTGCAAAGACCCTGAGGAGAGAAGGGACCCCCAAGGAGAGAAAAGATCCCGAGGTGCTCAGAGAAGAGAGTCTGAGTGTAAAAATTCACCAGGAGGGTGAAAGGGCACTGGAGTCAGAGGACAAAGGCCTTGAATGCAGCGCCCTAGACCCTGTTTGTGTTGCGGTGCAGAATGTCACAATGGCCCGCATCCACACCCTTCACGGTGGGGATGACCCCGCCTTCCTTCAAGAGGCGGAGTCCGTTCCCCCAGTCCTGGAATCTGGGTTGACCTGTGACTGTTCTGGCAATACAGTATGACAGGAGTGGCCCCGTGAGAGTCCCAGGGTGCAGACTGTGCGAGGGGTGCCGCTTCCAGACCCAGTCTCCTGTGGTCCTGAGACTCCATATGAGGGCGCCTGGGGTGGGCTCCTTCAGTCTGCGGGGCCACATAGGGAAGAGACCTCCCTACGCTCAGCCACTTCAGCCATCTCAACCCGAGGACCAGAAGCGCCAGGCACGTACACGGGCCCCGCTTGGGTCTTTTGTCCAAAACTTCCACTTGAATGCAGTCGCCCAGGAGCGACTCCAGCTGACCCCTCGTGGCACAGCTGCACCTGGCCCTGATCGCAGAATCTGGACAAATAAACGGCTATCACTGTTTTAAGCCACTAAGTTTTGGGGTAGCTTGTTATACAGCCATCGTTACGGAAACAGTTGCCATTTGGAGCAAATCTATGACTGAACTGAACACGACCCGAACTACTCCCAACCCTGTTATTCTAGAAACATTGCTCCATGTCGAGGGCAAGCATGCAAAGGCCAGACCAGAATCCAGGGACCCACTGCATCTCCATCACTGGGACAGCTGCCTTCTCCTTTGGAAGCTGGAACCAAACAGCCTCCCTCCTTGGCCGATCCATTTGTTCCACTGCCATTTGTCTTCCCTTTCCCCTTCCATCACTGATGGTGGGGGCAGCTGCCAAAGCAAACTAGGGCAGGCTTCACAGCCAGAAAACACCAACTGCCTAGATGTCTTTGCTTGTCTGCTGGCTCCGCTCCGGGTAGCACACTTTTCTTTCTATTCATGTAGAATCTTCCCACTGGGGACCCAGGGTCTCTGGGGTGTGGAGACTGTGTCAGGGACACCAGCCAAGCCCTTAGGGAAAAGCAGGCACTTTATGTGTATTTTTTTATTGGACTATAATTGCTTTACAATGTTAGTTTCTGCTATACAACGAAGTGAATTAGTTTAATGTATACATATATCCCCTCCATCTTGTACCTTCCTCTCCTTGACTCATCCCACCCATCTAGGTCATCACTGAGTCATTTGTAGAGATGTGGATGGACTTAGAATCCGTCATACAGAGTGAAGTTAGTCAGAAAGAGAAAAAACAAAGATGGGATATGAATGCATGCATTAAAATCTGGAAAAATGGTACAGATGAACCTATTTGCAGGGCAGGAATAGAGATGCAGATGTAGGAAAAGGATATGTGAACACAGGTTGGGGGGAAGGTGAGGATGGGCTGAATTGAGAGATTAGGATTGACATGTATATACAGACTACCATATGTGAAATAAATAGCTAGTGGGAACCTGATGGGTAGCACAGGGAGTTCTGCTCAGGGCTCTATGTATATTATTTTGATGCAGTTGTCATTATTTATGGATTCCTGCTGTGTGTCTGAGACATTTACATATGTCACCCTTAGTTCTCACAAAAATACCGGAAGGCCAGTGCCATTATCCCATTTCAGTTCAGTTCAGTCACTCAGTCATGTCTGACTCTTTGCGACCCCATGAACCACAACACACCAGGCCTCCCTGTCCATCACCAACTCCCGGAGTCCACCCAAACCCATGTCCATTGAGTTGGTGATGTCATCCAACCATCTCATCCTCTGTCGTCCCATTCTCCTCCTGCCCTCAATCTTTCCCAACATCAGGGTCTTTTCCAATGAGTCAGCTCTTCACATCAGGTGGCCAAAGCATTGGAGTTTCAGCTTCAACATCAGTCCTGACGATGAACACCCAGGACTGATCTCCTTTAGAATGGACTCGTGGATCTCCTTGCAGTCCAAGGGACTCTCAAGAGTCTTCTCCAACACCAGAGTTCAAAATCACCAATTTGTTGGTGCTCAGCTTTCTTTATAGTCCAACTCTCATATCCTTACATGATCACTGGAAAAACCATAGTCTTGACTAGACGGACTTTTTGACAAAGTAATGTCTCTGCTTTTTAATATGCTGTCTAGGTTGGTCATAACTTTCCTTCCAAGGAGTAAGCGTCTTTTAATTTCATGGCTGCAATCACCATCTACAGTGATTTTGGAGCCCCCCCCAAAATAAAGTCAGCCACTATTTCCATTGTTTCCCCATCTATTTGCCATGAAGTGATGGGACCAGATGCCATGATCTTAGTTTTCTGAATGTTGAGCTTTAAGCCAACTTTTTCACTCTCCTCTTTCACTTTCATCAAGAGGCTTTTTAGTTCCTCTTCACTTTCTGCCATGAGGGTGGTGTCATCTGCATATCTGAGATTATTGCTATTTCTCCCAGCAGTCTTGATTCCAGCTTATGCTTCCTGCAGCCCAGTGTTTCTCATGATGTACTCTGCACATAAGTTAAATAAGCAGGGTGACAATATACAACCATTTCACACAGGGGAATTCTGAGGCCCAGAAGGGTGGAGTGACTTGTTAGTAGGTGGCAAAGGCAGACTTTGGATTCAGGTTATCTTGCTCCAAAGCTGGAGCTGTTTCCATGCTACATGCGGCTTCCTTTCCAAGAAAAGAAAAATCTGGCAACCAAGAATCCAGGTGATGGGAATATGGCCTGGGTTTGATTGAGCAGAATGGAGCAGGAAATGGACTTGCGGTGAGTGCCCTGTGTATTGCAAACAATGACCCTCTTTTCGCTGATTCTGTAGCCCAAACATCTTAAATTTCACTCTGGGGCATCTAGTCACAGCAGAGAATTTGGTGGAACTGGGTGTCTCCACTCTCTTCACCACCAAGCTCTGGTCTTACAGAAGCATTTCTGGAGGGGCTTCTTGCTCTGCCCTCTGTGCTCAGGTCTGAGAGAGAAGCCCAGAGCTCTCTGAACAGCTCTGGCTGTACAGACCACCTGTGACTGTGAAGAGTTGGGGTCCAGGCTCCTCTCACTTGGGCATGTCCCTGCCTGAGACTGAATCAGCCCAGCAGATTCACCAAGTCTGGGTCTGGGGCATCAGCAAAGGAAGAGAACACCTACAAAATACTTTTTATATTAAGAAAAAAATAAAAAAGAGATGGAAATAAACCTCAGAAGGGAGCATCAGAACTTTTTTTTAACATTCTTATACTTAAAACAAACCTTTTCATACTGTTGTGACTGGGAATTATTATGAGGAAAGAGGCACCCCAATCATCTCGGCATGGGGACTTTATGAAACCAGGGCTTCAGTTTCTCCATCCTCAAAGGAAAGAGTTGGACTCATTTGTGTTCCCAAGCCTGGCTGGGTGTCAGGGTCACCTGGGGAACTGGGGTCCCAGTTTGGGGCCACTGCCCAGGTGATTCTGAGTGAGTGAGGTGGGCCCAGGGATCTAGCTGTGTCTTAACCAATGTCCTAGAGTAATTCTTCTAACAAGGGAGGATGTATAATACCTGTGTTTGGGGAACTTCACTACCAGAGCTACCAACTGTCCTGGTTTGCTTAGACTGAGGCATGTGGGACTTCAGCGCTAAAACGAGGAAGGTTCCAGATACATTGGGAGAAAGTCATCTTTTTTTTTTTTAATTTTTCTTTTTCAATT
The DNA here is from genome assembly GCF_023699985.2 of Odocoileus virginianus. NCBI lineage: Eukaryota > Metazoa > Chordata > Mammalia > Artiodactyla > Cervidae > Odocoileus > Odocoileus virginianus. Next base: position 14,139,949 of record NC_069683.1, on the reverse strand, counting down.
TATCAGTCAGGGCTTTTTTTTTTTTTTTTTTTCATGTTTTGGCCGCACCACTCAGCATGTGGGATCTTAGTTCCCCCACCAGGGATCGAACCCATGCCCCCCGCAATGGCAGCGCAGAGTCTTAACCACTGGTCCACCAGGGAAGTCTCTAGAAGTTGGTCATCTTAACTGTACCAGATGGCCACTCAGAGCCTTCTGGCTTGAACTTGCTGTGAATCGACAGTGACAATCATTAGATAAATCCTTCTCGCTGAGAGAAGCTGAAGCTGCCATGTCTTACTTCTAAGGAATCTAAAGTGAGATAAAAAATTATCCTAATTCATGGCAGTGTGAGTTCTCTTGACTGGTTCCCCGGGCTGAAGGAGGCAGAAAGAAACCCTCAGCACTGGGAGTGTCTGATCCCAACACTCCACCCTCCGTCCACTCCCGCGTCTTCTCCAGCACTGTATCCTGAGGGGCTCTGGTTCCCAATTTGCGCTGATGCGTCTGTGTGCAAGGGACACAGGACAGAAATGGACCTCCTTCATCTCATCTTGATTTTTAATTTTGTCTTTTCAGAAAACATGAGAGTATGTTATCTCATTTAATCCTCCCCCCAACCCTGCTGGTAGGATTTATTTTTATCTTATAAATAACACATCTAAGACCCAAATCCCTCTAATAGATAGACACAAAGGAGGTTGAGCACCATAGCATCTCCTCCTTGTAACACAGCAAACTCCCCACTTGCCCAGCTCCAGGAAGGGGCAATGGTTCAAAGGATGCACATAGAATAGGAGGAAGATTTTGAAATCTACACAGGGAATTAGAGAATGAACAGGGCCTCACAGAATCACTCGCTGCTGCTGATGTTTGATTCTTTTAGGTCAGTGCTATTGAATACAAATGTAATATAAATTTATTATTGCATGTATGTAAATTTGTATTCTCCACTGGCTGTATTAAAAAGTAAAAATATGTGAAATTGATTTGGTAATATACTTTTTTAGCCCAGGACAACCAAAGTATTATCATTTCAGTAAATAATATAAAAATTATTAATGAGCTATTTTCCATTCTATTTTTTGTACAGTATTTGAAATCTGGCGTTTATATCTTACTCTTGAAAGCACATCTCAACTGAACTTGCCTTACTTCCAGGGCTTCGTAGCCCCACGTGGTGAGTGGCTTCTGTAATGGACAGCATTGCTCTACATTCTTTTTAAAATTTTGTTTTATTTTCAGCCACCCCTGTGGCATGCAGGATCTCAGTTACCCGAGCAGAAATCGAACCCATGACCCCCTGCTGTGGAACTGTGCAGTCTTATCCACTGGACAGCCAGGGAAGTCCCTATGTCCTTCTTTTTGGACTACTGAATCGGTCCAGTTCTGAAAAGGATGTATTAAAAAAGCTTCAACTTAAATTATATTTGAGAAGCAATTCTCCTTTAATCTGTAATACTTTTTGCCTTTGTGTTTGGTTGCTGCTTTGTTTGCCACATACATGTATATGATTAAAATATATTTTCTATAAAATATATTCGATGTCATTGTACTCTGTAGCAGGTCATGCTGTTAGTCTTCAATTCTACTTTGTCTACTATTAACATTGTGCTCCCTTCTTGCTTGCCTGTTTTTGTTTGGACACTGTGGTTTGATATTCTCCTTCCTTCTGAGCGTTTCCGTTCACATGACTTGGCTACTCTCAGTCTCTGCTCCTTTTTATGGGTCGGTCTGTCTCTCCTTTCATGATGAACTGCCATTTTCACCTTCTATTCTCTTTCTATTACCTTGAGGTATTTGCTTTTTTATGGGTTTTGCTGCCTTATAACTTTGGCTTCCCTTGACCTCTTAGAAATCAAATCAACCTCCTGGTTCTGCCTGTGCATTTTTTGCATCATACAAGCGAAGGGGAACTAAAGAGCCTTTTGATGAGAGAGAAAGAGGAGAGTGAAAAGGGTGGCTTAAAACTCAGCATTCAAAAAACAAAGATCCTGTCATCCGGTCCCATCACTTCATGGCAAATAGATGGGAAAACAATGGAAACAGTGAGACACTTTATTTTCTTGGGCTCCAAAATCACTGCAGATGGTGACTGCAGCCATAAAATTAAAAGACGCTTGCTATTTAGAAGAAAAGCTATGACCAACCTAGACAGCTTATTAAAAAGCAGAGACATTACTTTGCCAACAAAGGTCCATCTAATTAAAGCTGTGGTTTTTCCAGTAGTCATGTTTGGATGTGAGAGTTAGACCATAAAGAAAGCTGAGTTCTGAAGAACTGATACTTTTGAACTGTGGTGTTGGAGAAGACTCTTGAGCGTCCCTTGGACTGCAAGGAGATCCAACCAGTCCATCCTAAAGGAGATCACTCCTGAATATTCATTGGAAGGACTGATGCTGAAGCTGGAACTCCAATATTTTGGCCACCTGATACGAAGAACTGACTCATTTGAAAAGACCCTGATGCTGGGAAAGATTGAAGGCAGGAGGAGAAGGGGACAACAGAGGATGAGATGGTTGGATGGCATCACCAACTCAATGGACATGGGTTTTGGTGGACTCTGGAAGTTGGTGATGGACAGGGAGGCCTGGCGTGCTGCAGTCTATGGGGTCGCAAAGAGTCGGACACAACTGAGCGACTGAACTGAAGTGACCAAGCTCCCCACACTTGCCAGGGCAATGTTAGAGATACAGATCATCTGGTCCCTTTCCTTGGAGATTCTAATCTAATGGGCAGGGCTCAGAAATTGATAGTTAAGCAATCATTCCAAGTGAGTCTTCTAAGCCAGTAACTGGGGACTGTGCCCACCCCTAGTCACCTCCCTTCTACATGTAGAAAAGTCTTCCTGGCATCAGATTGGACTGACAAAAGATCTGGGTAACACCAAAAGACAAAGAAGGGCAATCCCACTGTGTTAGATTGTTTCAATTAGTTCCACTGCTCAGTGACTTATAGCAGGAGGTGACAGATGTGTTTTTCCTAATAAAATCCCTATATATACAAATGTCTTTTCACCCAGAGCCTGCCTATCTCTGCTTAAGAGTTGTCTTATTTTTAAAATTGTAATGTTGGCTTTCGTTTTTCTTTTTTTGGGTGGGAGGCAATAAGGCTCTGTTTGCTAAAGAAATGGAGGGGAATGTTTCCAATTCTCCTTAATTGAAATGATCTCATATGCAAACAACAACAAAAAAAATTAAGCTTCGGATGTGCCTCTGCAGAATTGAGGGGTAATGACCCCAGCTTAAGATAGAAGGCGATGATCCGTTTCATTGTCTAAAGCCGTGAGCATCTGTCATGTGTGGAAGGTTCCCTGCAGGAGCTGCCAGAGCCTGGAGAAGGGCGCTCTTCCCTCCATCCCTTCTGCATTCTTCTGTACTCTATTTCCTCTCACTTTCAGAGGGGAGAGGCCACGGGTGAGTAGAACGGGCACAGGCAGATGTGTCTCAAGGATGCCCCCAGGACTGGTATACAAGCCAGCACAGTACTTTTTTGGATCTTAAGAAATCTGTGCAGACCCCAGGCCCTCACCTCCCACTCCTGTGGGCTTGGCACCTTCAGCCGCTCTTTTTCTAGGAGTCCTTAGTGTTGTGACGTGGAGTCGCCTCCATCACTCCTAAAGAGGAAGACACCGCGGCCCCTCCCATCTGGTGGGGATGTTTGGAGAACAGACAGCCCGATACCACGAGAGCAGGAGGCGGTGCGGAGCAGGGGTGAGCGCTCACCTTCTCAAGGATTCGCTCTCATAGGTACCCACCTGCCCACAGCATCAGCACTCCCTCTCTCTCTTCTAGATTAGAGGTTGGCAAAACTGTGGAAATGGAGTTTTACTGAAATAAAGTCATGCCTATTTGTTTTTGCATCACCCTTACCTGCTCTTGGGCTAGTCAGGATCATCTGTATGTCAGGCATTTGAGAGCCTACATTGTAAGTTCCTGTGTGGTTTGGAAATCAGACAGAGTCCTATAGTGGAATGTTTTTCTTCAGGCAGAATTTCAACCTCTAGAGTGTGGACACGAGCTGAGTTGAGCTGTGGCACCAGAAACTGCATGCCTCCAAAGCCCAAAAGAGTTACTCTCCAGCTCTTTACAGAAAATGTTTGCTGACCCCGGGCTTAGACGAGACAGCAGGGACCCCTGAGCTGTGGGGTGAGAGAGGGACCACCTGAACAAGGACAGGCTCCTGCCATCACGAAGGGGAGGCTAATGCTACCGGCCCCCAGGAGCCTCTGAAGGAAGACCCCGCGTCATCAGGCACCTCATTTCTCACTCAGCTTCTCCACACTGGCCATCACGCTGCTTCTCAAACTTCTTCTTGTTCCTACCACAGGGCCTTTGCACTTGTTTTTCCCTCTGCCTGGAACACTCTTTCTTCAGGTACCTACATCTTAGACCTTCCTTTTCACTAGAGCTTTGCCCCAAAGAGGCCTCTCTAAAAGCTGGGCTTGCCCTCAGCACCCCCACATTTATCTTATTTTCACCTTTGCCGCTGTCTGAACACTTTTGTTTATTGTTTCTATTGCTGATTAGATCAACAGTTTTGAAGTTGAGGGAGTTGAAAACTAAGTTTATGTCTCCACCTTTTATTTCTCTCTGAATGGTAAAGGAAACGGGAAAAGAAAATAGATGACAATATCAGTCACAATACCATGTCACCCATGTAGAAGACGACCTGACTTATGTGCACTTATTAAATCATTGAGGGATTTCCCTGGCATTCAGTGGTGAAGACTCTGCGCTTCCACTGAAGCAGGCAATGGTTTGATCCCAGGTCAGGGAATTAAGATCCCGCATGCCCTGTGGCACGGCCAATCAATAAATAACTGAATGAATGAACACTTTCTAGGACAGAGGTTGAGGTTTTGGGCTTTGGCATCAGGCTGCCTGCATTAAAATTGCAACCATACACTTGGTATCTTTGTGATCTTGGGCAAGTTTCTTGACCTCTTGGTGTTCTGTAAAATGAAAGTCACATTTTCACCTACCACTTTGGGTTGTAGGGAGAATTAAATGGGATAGTGCATAGAAAGATGCTGAATCTGTTAGCTATTAAAGTTAAATGGTGGGGAAGATCGAATACATAGTAGGTGTGCCTCAAGCCCAGTAAACACTCAACTAATGGATGGACTGTGATTTCTCTTACCCTAGCCTGAGGGCTATGGAGAGTTTTCCAGTTCCGGGCAGGACACTGGTTAATTGTGTGACACAGACAAGCCAGCAAACATCTTTACACCTCAGCTCCTGCTCTGAACGCTAGAACTGATTTCTCTTCTTCACAGGGACAACCAAAGTTGTGTGTGTCGCCACGCTCTGATGGAAGCTCTTGTTCAGGGTCCGCTGAGGAGGAGGATGGGCGTGATTAAGGCAGCAGACTAACTGTTAGCTCTGCGACCCTAGCCAGCCTCCTTGGTGCTCTGAGCCTCAGTCTTCTCATCAGTAAAATGGGGGCAATGATAGTCACTTCAGAGTGTTACTGTGATGATTTGATGTCACAAGGGTGGTTCCTGGCACAAAAGACACTCATCCCATGGTAGCCAGTATTTTTACTGCCTTGTAAGACCTATAAGTGAAACGTACATGAATGTAAATGCCATTCGATATGTCTGGTGGTTCCAGTGGTAAAGAACCTGCCTGCCAATGAAGGAGACACAAGAGACACGGGCTTGATCCCTAGATCGGGAAGATCCCCTGGATAAGAGCTTGGCAACCCACTCCAGTATTCTTGCCTGGAGAATCCCATGGACAGAGGAGCCTAGCAGGCTACAGTCCATGGGGTCACAAACAGCTGGACATGACTGAAGCAACTTAGCACAGGCATCCTTATCCAATGTGTCTGTGCAGGAGTACCACAAGGTTTAAATCTCTGGTCCAGGGTAGATGTGAGTTGAACCTAAGTTCTCCTCATTGTCAGCCCCTTTTTCACAACTGCTCTTGGCAGCTAATTTGCTTTGTGATCACCCTTTCTGAGCCATGATTTTCCTCTTTTTAGAACAAAGATCATAATACTTCCTCAGTGGGATTTTTGACTTATATGTCAGCTTGATTGGCCCCAAATGCCTGGTTATTTGGTCAAATATTGTTCTCAATATTTATCTGAGGTTATTTTGGGATGAGATTAACATTTAAATCAGTGGACTGAGTAGAACAGACTGCCCTCCATAAGGCGGATGGGCCTCTTCTGATCAGCTGAAGTCCTGAGTAGAACAAAGGACTGACTTCCCCCAAGTAAGGGGAAATGTTGCTTGCAGGTAGCCTTTGGACCTAAAATGCAACGTTGGCTCTTTCCTGGATCTCCAATCTACTGGCCCACCCTGCAGATTTTTGACATGTCAGCCTTCATAATTGTGTAAGCCAATTATCTTTCCATTTTTCAAACTCTCTCTCCCCTTCTCTCTATATGTATACACACACACTTTTATATATACTTGATATGCTTCTCTAGATGTATGTATACTTATGTACATTCTATGGGTCTTATTTCTCTGGATAACCCTAACTAACACACCCACCCCACTCTCAGGGTCCCTGAAAATCCAGAGAAGAGCTAAACAAGTCCATGCAGTCTCACAGCCAGGCGTCCAAGCAGAGCCACTACTGGTGCCTGGGTCTCAGGGTCTGGGGGGCACCTAGGGCATGTGAAATCCTCTCCAGCTCCTGACACAGGGGCATACCATGGTGGGGACGGGGGCTCAGACAGGTCTTCCTCAGCCTCCTGGAGCCTGGAGGGGCCCATGGTACCACTGAGAGGAGGGCGCCTGGCTCCTTCACGAGGCTGAGGGCTCACCTCCATCCTCCTGCCTACTTCTTGTACCAATTTCCTGGGGCTACCTTAATAAATTACACAAACCAGGTCTTTAAACAGCAGAAATGTATTCTCTCCCAGTTCTGGAGGCTAGAAGTCCAAAACCCAGGGGCCGGCCGGCAGGGCTGGTCTCTCCTGAAGGCTCCTTGTTGTGTAGACACATCCCTCCCACCCCTGTCTCTGCCGTGTCGTGGGTTCTCCTGGGTGTGTCTCTTCTCCATTTCTTATAAAGACACAGGTCACATGGCTTTTAGAGCCCACCCTCAACCAGTATGACCTCATCGTGACTAATTACATCTGCAAAGACCCTGCGTCCCAAACATCACATGCTGAGGTCCTGGGTGGACATGAATCTGGGGAGGAGGCGATCTGGCTCAATAAACCTGTGTTGGGCTTTTGGGGGCAATTTAACCCCAGGACAAATGGAGAGCAATCCTTTACCTTCGACAGCTCCATTTATCCTGCTCCTTTCCCGACTGGCCTGGGAACCTGCTGGCATTTTAAAATGCAGCTCATGAGGCAGGGCGGGGGGCTGGGGAGATTGAAACTTGGCAATACTCCTTTTTGCTGATGTGAGATTGTAAGTTTGTTTTTTCTCTTGTAAGATTGCATTAGTAATCCAGCGCCAGTCAATAATATTTGCAAAAGTGGCAATTAGAATGAAAAAAAAAGAAAAGCAATAGGAGAGCTGTGGTAGCCCTAGGACCCAGATGTCAGAGGTAGGAATTGCTGGCTAGAGTGGGAACAGGCATCAGGACCCTTGAGGGTGCCCACCTATCCATCTAACCACTGACCTGTCTACAGGGAGGGAGTGGATCAAATGGGATGTTTCCAATAGCACATGGAGAGTAGAGGGCTGGATCTGGACTATTAGAAAAGTGTTTCCTCCTAGAGACAAGACTCCTCCATGGGTGAGAAGGAGGCATTCAAGATTCCATCTCCCTTTGTCTCATCTGGCAGATATTGTAGACACCTGGCCTGGATCCCCTGTGATATTTCACCCTGTTTATGTTGGAAGATGGTAGCTGGGAAACAGTGTTGGGCTTTTTTTTTTTTTGGCTTTGATATGCTTTCCTTTCCAATAGCCCAGCCAGTGCCTGGGACTTCTTGGAGGACTGCTCTGTCCTCTAGCCCCTAGAGCTGCCTTGCTGAAAGGCAGGAAAATTTACATCCCTGGGAAATGTGTGGGAATTTACATCCTCCAGCCTCTCCCCCAGCTGCAGTTAACCCTCCACTGATGCCTTCGGGGTATGAAAGACCCAGCATCCTTACCTCAGGGCGTAACTTAACACCCCAGAGGTCCCCTGCCGCCGCCAGCTGAAGCTGTCCTGCCCAGGACTTCTCCTGAAGTCACGTACTTGCCCTTGCATGCTTCCTTCACCTTTCTTTCCTGTTTTCTCAACTGCTTCACCTTCTTGGTAAATCACTTGCACAGGAATCCTCATGTCAGGTCTGCTCTTGGGGCTCTGGCCACAAACACCCCAGCCCTGGAATGTCATTTGCACCCCACGTGCGAGGCTGACCTTTTGTATCAGTGACACCAGCAGGAGCCTCTGGAGAGGGATCTGGAGGAACAAGGGCCCCATAATCTCTCCTGGGTGCCTCTGAAATCCCCCCATTTGAGAGCCATTCCCTTGGAATGTGTCCCTCTCTCCTCTTAAAGTGGAGTTGCTCCCGGGAGATCAGCTTTATTACCGGCATTAATACTGCTTCTTGGAGCAGAGTTTCCCAGTAAATCAGAAACCTTTTGCTGTTGCAGCTGCTTTGGTGGCACGAGTCGGCTGGGTTCAACCCTGCTGGGCCTGGACAAAATGATGCAGGCAGGCATTGCTGCCTTGGCCACGGCCTGCCTCACTTCGCAGAGAACTTGCCCCCTCCTGGCTCCTTCCCCTACCCCTTTCTGAGGGCTTATCTCACCTGCACTTGGAGGCTAATCCACTCAAGGTTTAAAATAATGGCATGATAATAAAGCAAATGATGATAAGGTGTTATTATTTGGGGCAAGTTATTATTTCCAGGGGTGTTTCCTTTTAAATGGGATTCCTGGAACATTAAAAATGACCATGGGACCCAAGGGGAAGCTTGAATGGTAGAATTCAGGCACTGTGATCCCCAGATAAGAGTAGTTTGGAATCCTGCCCTGCACCCTTCAATTACCGTCGGGGCACATGGGACTGCACGTAGAGCTTCTTTGCACAAATTAGGAACAGATGCCCCTCTGCGTAAGTGAATGAGAAAGGGCGCCTCTTTGGGGCAGACACAGCTCCAAGGCTACTCAGCTTGGAGGGTGAGTACCGGATTTTAGCCCCACCTACCCCGCCACTCCTTTGTGCAGTTCACAAACCGCCTGGCCGTACAAGGCAGCACCAAGGACCTGACTCGTAGTGAAATGGACAGAGCAAGACCCTGTGGGGGGCTCCTGGGCATCGAAGTCCCCCCAGGCATCTTGTCTGTAGGAAGTAGGCTTCAAGCCTCCAGGACCTTCTCTGAGTTCCAAAGGGCAGGTTCACACAGTTGCTAACCAGGGAAGGGAGGGGATGCAGAGGCCAGGGAGGAGTCAAGAAACAATAGTGGCCTTGGGGCAGGGTCCTGATTCTGCCTCAAGGGGTACAGGTAACACTGCCTTTGAGCTCTTCTGCAGAACTAAAACCCCCAAAGAAACGGAAGATGTTAACAAGTTGATGAAGCATTCTTCATTCCAGGGAGCAGGTCACAGTTTGATAACCCCGAGAACCACAGAAGCTCATCAGGAGGACCAGCTGGGACCAGATTTTAAAAGTACAGGCCCTGAACATTCACTGGAAGAACTGATGCTGAAGCTGAAGCTCCAATACTTTGGCCACCTGATGTGAAGAGCCGACTCTCTGGAAATGACTCTGATGCTGGGAAAGATTGAGGGCAGGAGGAGAAGGGGAGGACAGAGGGTGAGATGGTTGGATGGCATCATCGGCTCAATGGACATGAGTTTGAGCAAACTCCGAGAGATAGTGAAGGACAGGGAAGCTGGTGTGCTGCTGTTCATGGGGTCGCAAAGAGTTGGACACAACTGAGCGACTGAACAACAAGGCCCTGTCACACTCTGGTCCTTATCAGCAGCCCTGCCCTTGACCATTACTGTAAAACTCCAGCAAATCCCCTTCTAGTTCAGAATTTTCATACAGTTTTGAGGGCATTAGCCTGCTGTGTCCCCCTTTGCCTGGCAAAGCAATAAAGCTATTGTTTTCTACTTCACCTCAAACTCTGTCTCTAAGATGCAATTCGGCTCTGACGCACAGAGGCTGAGTTTCAGCATCAGAAATGTGTGTGCACTCAGTCATTTCCGACTCTTTGTGACTCCATGGACTGTAGCCCACCAGGCTCCTCTGTCTATGGGCTTTCCCGGGCAAGACTACTGGAGTGGGTTACCATTTCCTCCTCCAGGGGAGCATCAGGAATAGTAACAGCCAACATTTAGTTTACTCTGAGCCATCCCTGTGCTAAATATGCTGTCTGCACTATCTTCTCCACATTAATCTGGTGAGGTAGATATAGTCTGCATCATCCCCACTTTACGGATGAGGAAACTGAGGGCTCAGATATTGAGCAAATTGCCCAGAGCCACACAGCAAATAAATGAAAGGTCCAGGGCTTGGACTCCCATCTTTGGTGCCACAGGAAATGTCTCCCACTCAGAATATTTCAGAAAAGAGAAGAGTGGTAAAGGGTGGTGAAACATTGCCAGCAAATCCCATCCACATAGAAAAGGAAGTGCGTTGGCTGGGGGCTATGAAATGAGGCTGGGAGGACCAGTGGCAGGCATTGGCCTGGGTGTTCAGGCCCAAGTTAAACTTTCAAGTCTGCCTTTTATCAGCTGTGTGTCCCTGGGCAAGTCCCCCAGCAGCTCTGGGCCTCAATTTCTGGTATCTTCATTTGTGAAAATAAGGGTTAGGGAGGTGAGTCTCCACCGATCCTTGCAGTTTCTCGTATCGCCCTTCCCACCACCACCCCTAAGAGTGGCTACAGAGGGGCAGGGAGCAGACCAACTGGTCCCCAGTGTGCTGGATACGAGGAGGGCAGGGCAGGTCCCTGCGCCCTCAGCCCAGCCTGGACTCTGCACTCTCAGCCTGCCTCCTGGCTATTTCCATCCTGACTCAGGAATACAACTGCATCCTAAATATACCCAGCAGCGCTATATATCAAACACACACAACTAAGGCCACAGTTGTCAAGATCTATTCCACGAGCAGAGCCTGGGGGGTGAGGAGGGGAGGAAAAGGAGATATGGGGAAGGAGTGAACGAGCCACGCTAAGTGAGACGATGGAGGGGCTGGAGGAGAACCATGGCATGAAGTTCGTGGAACACTGTCTCTTCCAGGAAGCTCTGCACGGATGATGATATAGATCCTGTAAGCTTGTTCCCCATTTTACAGATGGGGCAAGTGACGCCCTGAGACAGCACGCAACCCTACCAGGGACCGGCAGAGAGGACAGAGGAAGCATTTGAACTGAGGTAGTCTTGATTCAGAGGTGTGCTCTAAACCATACTGGGGCAACCAGATAGTAAAATAGAACTGTGACTGAGCATTGGCCTGGGAGACACCAAGAGGGATATCAGACACCAGAGAGAGTGAGGCTGGGATTTCACAGAGGATAATTTTGAGGACTGGTTCTGTGATTCCTGGGCTCCTTAGCCAGATCAAGGATACAAAAAAGGCAGATTCCTTAGGAGGGCCGATGGGACTGGAGAAAAAGTCCCCCTCTTCCTGCCCTGATCTCTCTGTGATTGCTGGCCTGGGTGTGCACGTGTGTGCACGTGTGTGTGTATTGTGTGTGCACATCGGTGAGACTGAGTCAGTGTGTAGGCAGATGAGCATTCCGTGGGCAAACATGATTGTGCATGAACATGGGTGTGTGAACCTTTGTGTGAGGGCTGATGTTTGAACACACGTAAGACTGTGTGAGTGTGTGTGTGTGTGTGTGTGTCTGTGAATGGTGTGTGTGTTCGCTGCAGCTCTGCAGAGCCTTATGGGAAATGACATTTGAGGCTGCAGGACATCCAGCTGCCCCCTTCCCCAGCTTCTCCCTTCCTCTCATTAAGTGGCCTGTAAGAGGTAGGAGGAAACAATGTTATCTCCTTGCGGAGTGTCCATGCAGCCCTGCAGGGTAGCCCAGGGAGATTTTGCCGTCACTTTCTGTCCTCTTTTCTGCTCACCCGCCCCCTTGCCCAACCAAGGGCCATCCATTACCATGGCAAAAGCCCCCGGGGAAAACCCGAGGCTGCATCTGGACAGAGGAGAGGAGGGTCTCTGGGTTCCTACGATCCAGTCTCCCACTGGGACCAGACTGAGCACCAACTGGCCTCTGCTCGCTCACCTCGGTGATGGGAGGCTTATGTCATGCTATCACCCACAGACAAGCCCTCCCAGGAGAACACCCTTTCTGAGTAACCCCAAAGCTGTTGCCCTGTTTCTTCGACCCACTGGTCTCGGCTCCTCTCTCCTTCCTGGGTCTTTCCAAGGCAGCCAGACTGTCCTCGCTAAGCCTTCCCCTGAGATTCCACTCATCATTCCCCACCAGAGGACATTAGGTCCTGCTGCCCCTGTCTGGGTTCCTCCTCTGGACACTCTGTGCCTATAAAGTGTGGGTTGCAGATTTGAACCCACAGCACCTACTGAAGCTGAGCAGAGCAGAGAGCGGGGACTGGAGGACAGTTCATTCCACCACCAAAGCCCCACTCAGTTAGGAGCTCAACTTGGGGTCCACGGTTTTAGTAGCCACATCACATTGCTTATGCTTACATTGACCTTGTGGGGGTCAAAGAAAAATGACCAGATCATTTCAGGTGGAATTCTGCCAAGCCAGCCCTGTCTACCCACCCTTGGCTTGCTCCTTAGGTCATTGATTTTTTTTTTTGATCTGAAAGTGCCTGACTTTACATCGATTACTGTTAAACTTCTTCTTGTTGATTTTGGCCCAGCATTCTGCCTAGGAAGAAAGCTTCAGATCATAAATCAACTGTAGCAGAATAACCTGTGCCTTCGAGGCTCAGAAGAACACACCTTTTGTGTCTTCATCCAAGTCTCTGGCAAAATTTTTGAACAGGTTGGAGCCTGGGCAATGTTTGCACTGCAAGCCACTCTCCCAGTTCATTCCCCTCTTCACAGACTCCTTGAGTAGGGGCCGTTCAAACAACCACCGCCATCCGACTCCGTCTTCTCCGATCTGCTAATCGGGTCACCCTAGGAAAAGAGGGGCCTCACTGGGGCAAAGCTGACTTTGATGAGCCCAGTCTGGCCCTTAGACCATGTCATGTTTCTTTTCTGGATGCTCTGAAGTTTCTGTCTAGTCAGTCAGTCTAGGCTGATTCTGCCATGATCAGAATTCGGTCTTCCACTTTCCCTGCTATTTGGCAAATGAAGGTAGCTTTGCACCTCTTTGGTCTCCTTGGAATTTTCTCATTCTAGCTAATTTTTCGGTACCCCACAGGATCTTGGAAATCTTTCTTGCAGAGAGTAACCATGTAATTTTTCAATCAAAAGAAGCAACTTTTAGAGTGTATCAGTTTTCAATTGCCAGGTAACAAATTACCCTAAAACTCAGCAGCTTAAATTATCAAACATTGATTATCTCAGTTTCTGTTGGATGAGGCATTTGGGAGGCTTCTAGGTAAAAGGTTCTGGATTTGGATCTCTCATGAAATTACACAGCTGACCAGGCTGTGTTCATCTGCAGCTTTCCTGGCTGAAAGATCCAGCAGGCTGTGGGCAGGAGGCCTCAGTTTCTCACTGCCTTGGCCTCTCTGCAGGACAGCTTGACATATATTTTGATGTGGCTCTGGGCTTTCACCAGGATGAGCGATCCAAGAAAGAGCCGGGGGGAGGCCACAATGCCTTTTGTGACACAGTCCTAAAAGTGATACCCTCCCACTTCCACCATATGCTATTCATGAGGCAAGTCACTAAATCCATGCCATATACTCAAGGGGAGAAGAATCAGGCCCCACCTTCTGAAGGAAAGAGAGTCCAAAATGTGTTAACAGACAAAATCACCACAGAGAGTGAAAGGAGATGCTATCTAATCACACCAGGATGATGGACTTGAACCAGGACTGTCTTGTACAGAGCATGTTTGCTTATCCAGCTCCTTCATGGCCTCTCAAATATTCAGATGGTGAACCAAGTTAAAAGCCCATCATGACGGGCTTCCTGGTGGTCCAGTGGTAAAAGAAATCACCTGCCAATGCAGGGGACTCGGGGGGCACACCTGGTGCAAGAAGACCCCACAGGCCGCAGTGCAACTCACCCGCGTGCCACAACTATTATCCCGCGTGCCCTGGAGCCCATGCTCTGCAACAAGAGAAGCCCCTGCTCATCACAGCTAGAGAAAAACCTGGAAGCAGCAATGAAGACCCAGAGCAGCCAAAAATAAATACACAAAATTAATTTTTAAAAATCCATCATGACCTTCTTCAATCATACATATATAACTGAAACAAAAGTTCACAAAATAGCCTTTGCCCTTTCTATATGCATTTTTAGGAGAACAGAAAGTATTCCTAGCTCCTCTGAGGACCCCTGGCTGGATCTGAAAGCTAAACTGCTGGAGACAGAATAATGGAAGAAAAGGATATATATTTATGTCATATGCATTTTACAGGACACAAGAGACTTCACAAGGGAAGAAAGACCCAAACAGTCAGACCTGTGCATTTTTATGCCAAGCAATGGAGAGTCGACAGCTGTGGGGGGACTGTAACATGTTAAGGAGTAGGAGGTGATATAGGAAACAGGGAAACCTTAGGATTCCTCTTGGTGATCCCTTTCCTTCAAAGATAAGGCTATTCCTTTCCTCCGAGTATAAGATGGACACCTCTCACATGAGGGTTTCATAACCTGTTTCAGGGAAGAAGGTGGAGGAGGTGTTTCAGAGTGAGCTTCCTACTTCTCCCATTTCCTCAAACTCCTTCAGCCTGCAGTATGCAATATGCCAAGATGACTATTGTCTCGAACCACTCCACAATGAAATATAACATACTCCATTCAGTTTCATTTCACTCATTCTATTCTCTGTACAGTCTTTTTTTTTTTTTTTTTGCCAAGTCCCCTGGCTTGCAAGATCTTAGTTCACTGACCAGGGATCGAACCCAGACCCTTGGTGGTAAAAATGCAGAGTCCTAACCACTGGACTTCGAAGGGGCTCCCTGTACATTCTTAAAACACTGCTTGGGGCTGACTAAATTGATTTCATCATTCACTAATGGGGTGGGGTTCACTTGGAAAAAACAAACCACCATGCTAGACTGCTGTGTGTATGGGCATGAAGCTACTTTCACTCTCCATCTATTCTGGAGCTCTCCATGGGTCTGACCCAAGTTTCCTAACCTCCTTCTTTTTTTTTTAACCTTTTAGACCCCTCTTTCGTTAATGCATACACACATATTCTTCATCGTAAGTGCTGTGGAGTCACTGAATCATGAAATGTCAGCATATGAAAGATACTCTGGACCAGGAATGGTACATGTCGTCTCCTTGACGAGGCCCTGACAGACTTTACTAGTCAATCTTAGCATGGTCCTCAAGTTCAGCATCTACCTCAGAATCCTCCCCAACTCCAGATATCTCATTTTTTGTGTGTGAGACAAAAATCTGTTGTACCAAGACTTTATTTGAGGCCCAAAAGCAAACTCCAAATCCCAGAGAGATTCAGTGGCCTTGCCAAGGTCACCCAGCTGGTCTGTGCCTGGGCAGAAATTGGCAGCACTGCTCTCTTGCTGAGTCCAAGGCTTTCCTAGGCTTTGCCCAGTTATTGTCTGTCATCTTAGACCTCGTTCTTCTGATCAGCATCCAGCAATCGCTCACCAGCTCACTCCTCACCAACCACCTATGGACCGTGAGATAGTTAATCAGACCCCAGATCCTTTCTAGAGAGAACATAGCATGCGGCTTCCCTGCACGGGATGACAGCCAGGAGAAGCAGTTTTGTTTGGGATGCAAACCATAGCTTAACTGCCAGCCCAGCTCAGCCACCACTGGCCGGAATCAAGGGCCAGAAGTCCCGTCGGCCACCATGACCACCAAAAGGACCCAGCGGGGGCTGCATGTCGTCTTCTGTGATTGCTCATTCTCTGGGGCCAGCCCAGGCATGACATGACTCTGGAGGATCACTGCCAAGCTTCCGGTTATCCCTCCATGGAGGCTGCTCTTACATGGGTGCCTGGGGTGCTACAGGAGCAGAGAGACAACACTTCATCCAAAGGAAGAGACACCTGAGAAGCCAGGTGAAGGTTTAGAAGGATAAAAAAAGGTTACTCTGTACAAAGGGAACAACAGCAAGGTCTCAGAAGCACAAGGAAACAGTGAGTTTGGGGGAAATACAGGCGTGTAATAGTTCAGGAGAGGGTGCTGAAAGGTTGCAGGACATGGTGAGAGATGAGGCTATTACCCACAAGGAGATTGAGTCTGTGAAGGGAGGGAGAGAAAAAGAACACACACACACACATATATTACTCCAGTTGGTAACAGGAGCAAAAAAATAGGAAGGGACCAGAGCTGGGGATGCTGTTTTTAGATGGGTGATCAGGGAAGGCCTTTCGGAGGAAGGAACATTGGAGCAGGGACCTGAGTGTGCAAAAGCAAATCTGCAGATCACTGGAAGAGCATCCTAAGCAGAGGAAACCTACAGCAGAGATGCCCAGAGGCCTGTGTAGCCAGGGCTTATGGAACACTGGTCCTAGTCAAACTTGGCACACAGAGCCCCCCACTTGGTCAAACTATCTGAGTGAAGATCAAACATCAGACTCTTGAGAGTCCCTTGGACTGCAAGGAGATCCAACAAGTCCATCCTAAAGGAAATCAGTCCCAAATATTCATTGGAAGGACTGATGTTGAAGCTGAAGCTCCAATACTTTGGCCACCTGATGCGAGGAGCTGACTCACTGGAAAAGACCCTGAAGCTGGGAGAGACTAAAGGCAAGAGGAGAAGGGGACGACAGAGGATGAGATGGTTGGATGGCGTCACCGACTCAATGGACATGAATTTGAGTAAGTTCAGGGAGTTGGTGATGGACAGAGAAGCCTGGCGTGCTGCAGTCCATGGGATCACAAAGAGTCAGACATGACTGAGCAACTGAACTGAACTGAACTGAACTGAACCCTCAAGTCAGGCCAGGGTAGACCTGGTTGAGTGAGACTCGGGCCAGATTTCTGCGGATATTGGTGGGGCCCATGTCCCATTCCTCATTTACCTACTAATGGTTCACAGGTGTCCCCTAATCTGGAGACTCACCCTTGGCCCAAACAGTAGCCAATGGTTGATGGATTTGTGAATCCAAGAGGCTGGTCCCCTTGCCTCAAGTTGGGCCCAACCAAGTGCTTTAGCTTATACTGCAGGATTCTCCATAGGGTGAGGCTTACGTGAGTCTTCTCCAGCTGAGATCTTCCCTGCCCTGGTCCTCTCCCCTCACTTGCCTTCTCTTTTCCCAACTAGTTATATGACTGGATCCCTGCTTCAGGCTCTGCTTCCCAGGAACCAGACCCAAGATACAGGTTCCCATGATTCATCTCAGAAATACCCATTGCCTTAGAATCTCAGAAAGAAGAGCTACCCTCCCCTACGCTTTTCCCCATAAACTGGTTTCCATCCTGTCCCACCTCCCCACTCCCCCAGAGGACCTTGCCTCACCAACTTTCCCCTCCCTGCCACCTTCATCTCTGCTTGACATGGCCTACCTGTTCCCCACCCAACTCCCATAGCAACAGCATTCATTTCCCTCCAAGTAACTCCCAAACCCACATGGCTGCGAAGCGTGCCCTCTCTCCCATCCAGCCCCACTGTCCCAGCTGCCTGCTAGGTGTCTGCACATGGCTGTCTGGCTCCCAACAGCACTTACTTTAAAACTGCACTCACAGTCTTTCTCCAAACCCAGCTCCTCTTCCTGGCTGCCAGCTACTGTAAGTGCCACGCCTCTCTCCAGCTCTCCAGGCTCCAAATTTGGCTGTGTCCTGATTCCATCTCTCCGCTGCTTGCCTGCCAACTCTCTTACATCTGCCCTCTTCTCTCTTGTCTCAGCCAACCAGTCTCTTTCCCTCATCCACCTCATTGATTTTAAAATAATCTTGGAAGGCACTTGCTAAAAACTTACTACATGTGAGACTCTGAATTCTCTGTTTATGAGCTCAATTACTCATCATAAGGACCCTTTTGATGAATTATCATCATCCCCATTTGATTGATGAGGAAACTGAAGCATAGAAAGGTGAAATAATTCACCCAAGACCCTACGGTTAAAAACTGACTGTCCTATTCTGATTTCCCCAGAAACCAGCTCCAAGTAAAGGCCGCATCGTGAGAAGTATATCTGGGCAGTGCGTCCAGGAAACGCTGGTAGGGGAGTCGGGAAGTGAGACAGGGAAGGCAAGGCGGGCAGTAAACACTGTCATAGCAAGCAAGTTATCACTGCAGGAACTGTAGCTTAAGCTTTCTGGGAAACCCTGGGAAACACGCTCTAGGGAGCTAGGGTATTGATACACCAACTTCTGTTAGTCCACAGTTGAGGGCTGTTTCTGGGGGCAATAAGTTCCTGGCATTCCTGGCACAGGTGGAAGGTGATTTGCCAGTCTGAGAAAGCCCTAATTCGAATCAATGCTGGGGCTAGGAGTTGGGAGTCAGACCTATGCAATCAAAAGTCAGGGTCAAGGGTGCAGAGCAGGGAACCCACAGTGCCCACTAAAGGGGTAGAGCTGGAACGGAATCCCGGCACCGTGGGTCCAGGGCCCCCACTCTTAACCACAGGCTCTGCTCTGATGTGGAGGCCTGCCGCTCTTAAGCCTATCACATAACTTTCTTCCACCATTTTGCCCGTCAGCACCAAGTTATGGTCCTGACCTCACTTGGACTCAGTCCTCTGTTCAGCCCCCTTTGGCGGCTCCCACTGCTAACTGTCCGAAGAGGCATGGTTTATCCCACAGCCCAGGTCACTGCAGAATGGCCCCCACCTCCAGCAGGAGCCTATCTCTCGCTCCTCCTGCCGCTCTCCGCATCTTGCTCCACCAGCCTCTGTACCTTCGCTCATTCTGTGCCTCTCCTTGGGATGCACTGGCTCCATCACAGCCTGTCTGAGTCCAGCCCCACTATCAGTCCTTTAGGTCACACAGCCCTTTTGGAGTGCTCTGTCTTCTGAATGAAGTGGCTCCTGTTGGTTGTTACCTAAGAGCACTTCTGTATTTTGTGCCCCACCTGTAGCACCCTGGTCAAGCCGCTTGCCCCAACTGTTAAATTGCTAGAGATGCTGAATTGCTGAATCCTCACTTTGCAACTGCTGTGACCCTGAGCAAGTGAGCTGATGGCGCCAAGCCTCAGTTTACTCATCCAGAAAATGGGGGAATAATTATATTTACATCAAGAGGTGGCTGAGGGGATTGAATGAGATAATACATGCGAAGAGAGCTGGGACATAACGTGTTCCCATTAAATGGGGACCATTGTGTTTGGTAAGAACCTCCCCCTTGGCCAGGCCATTCGCTCCCTCAGGAGGGGTCATCGCCTCTCAGTTAGTCCTCTCTTTATCTGCCACAGCACCTGGTTTTTCCTCCAGGTACTGACGGATCGCAGGAAGATGTATAGTTCATGCCCTGTTGGATCTAACACCCTACCCCCGCCCCACCGCAAGCCCTTCCTTTTGTTTCCCTAACCTTCTCTTCATGTTCTTCTTTTTTAACTTCCCTCATTTTGCTCCCTAATATTCAGCATTATAAACACTGTATTTCCTTGTTCACTTATTGGCTGTCTCCCCAGACAGAATTTAGGCTCCCAGATGACAGAGGCCGAGGATGGTTTGTGCCCTGCTGTATGTCTGGTGCCTAGAACATGACAAATTCCTAGCTGTAGAAAAATACTGGTTGAACCTGTGAATGAAAGAAGGAAGAAACTGGGCAAATGCCCAATAAATGTTCGCAGCTATAAGCACTCTTTCCAGAGATCCTGTGTTATTTTCTTCCAAGCCAAGGCTCAGACAGTCAAACAGGAGGTCTGATTCCTCTCCCATCCTGATCTTGGCTCGAAGGCACTCAGCTGTGGGAGTTTCTCGTTTGGGGCTGGGCCTCCTTCCATGCATTCTGTGCTCCCTCCAGGCCCATTCAAAGGGGGCCTCTGTCTTTGTTCTTAGATCCCAGGCCAGGACCACAAGGAGATTGTAGGGGAGGAGGATGGTTGGTAAGAAAGATGGGCGTCCACAGCTGTCCACACCTGCTGCATGGCCCTGCTCCTCATGGCAGCCCCACCTTAGTTTCTCTCAGGAAATGAGTAATTGAATCAGAATCCGAAGGAATCTGAGCTTCTGGGTGCCGCATGCAGGGAGGATTCTGCTAGCTGCCAGATCAGGCCCGCCGGCCCCCACCTTGGGAGCTGGAGGTGGGGAGAGTGGGAGATGGGAGCATATGGGCAGGTGTGACTCAGCAGCTGTCTCTGTGACTCAGCGAAGAGCTGGGGCAGGGTGGGGGTGCTGTGGGGCGTGGGGGAGCTGAACAAGCGGGAGCCAGCGGCCATGACCACCTCATCCTGCACAGAGGGTAGCAGCCAAGCAGACTCCAGAGGGAAGGAGAAGCACCACAGGACCCCGCATCCTATAGGCTCCATCCACAGCTCCCCACAGGCTTGTCGCCTGCCCGAAGCGAAATCCGGCCTCATTCCAAGTCCTCCGAGGCTCTCATCCTACACCAGGTCTCAACTCTGCTCCAGTCACACGGGGCCACCTGAGCACACGTTCATTCTACCCCCTCCTTAGAGGCCAAGCCTTTGCCTGGGTTGTGCCCTATGCTTAGAAGACCCACTGACACCCTCCACTGCCATCCAGCTGATGTAATCCCACTACCAGCCCCTGCAGACGCTACATGTCAGGGGTGGATTATGTGCCCCTCCTCCACCCACCTTGGGCCTGCCTTCACCCTCTGGCCTGTCTTAAAATGTAGGTTTTATTATCATTCAGGTATGTGGGGGCTGACAGGTCAGGAGATGATCACCACTGAAAAGATAGTTTGTTACTCATGGATCCCAAGAGGAAGGTGCCCACCAGGCCATAGGGGGCCACATGAGGAAGCACCAGGGTTGGTCAAGAGGCAGATGGACGGAGAGGAAAACATGGGCAAGAGCCCTTATTGTGATTTCTGGGACAAAATGGGCAGAGCAGACTAGACTGGATGATTCCATCGGACTCTGGAGCCTGGGGGCTGTCCCTAGTTATCTAGGACTTGGCTCTGGGCTGATTAGGACAGGTGGATAGTGACCAGAGAGTAAGAGGCTGACCAAGGGATAAAGACGGCAGACGAGGTTTGTCTCTGGCTGCTTTGCTTATGAAAAGTGCGTTCCTAGGCAAGTTGTTCACTCTTGCAAGCAATTGGCTAGCCCTGGGGTGGGGTGTGGTGGGGGGGAGTCTCTCCAGGGTCAGCAAGGCCCCAAATGTCAAAAGCATCAGAAACACATGGTTAATACAAGGCTCTTACCCCAATGCCGGACTCCCCTGAGGACAGCAACCAGGCCATGGTGGAGCCCCAGCACTGGCCTGGCAACTGGGGGACTCTTGGCAAATGTTGGACGAGGAGCTACGGTGGACCAGGCATAGTGCCAGCCACTTGGGGACATGGCAGTGGATAGGAAAGCAAGATCCCTCCTCACACGGATTTTACTTCCAGTGGGCACGGCTGACAACAAACCAGCAAAGAAACAAATAAACAAGTGAACTTCAGCTACTGGAAAGCACTGTGACAGAAGCGAAACACAAAGTTGTAATAGCTTCCAGGTGGCATGGAGAGAGAGGGACTCCCTTGGGTGGTCAGGGCAGCCTCTCTGAGGAGGTGACCTTTGGGCTGAGACCTGAATGTTGAGAAGGAGTGAGACAGGCAAAGATGTCAGGGCAGAGTATGTCAGCAGATGAATCACTGAATGAATGAATGGAAGAATAGATCCATCTTTCGGTCTGGATTTCCCATCTCTTTACAGTTGCCTATAGTGCCTTTTGAGGTTTGAACAACGGCAGTGCCAAAGTCTCACATATTAAATAACTTCCCTCAGGATCTTCCATCAGTAACAGGAACGTTCCCCGGGGTGACCTAGGACCTGTGAATAGGCACTTCTGGGCCTCAGAGCAGGACACCATTTAAAACCAGCCTTGCTCTTCGACCACTCATCCAATTTACACCGGAGCCAGCAACCTTCTTGCCAAACTCGTCCCTGATGAGAATTCAAGTGGTTGATTTATAGCCCAGGCGATGGTCCCTCTCACAGGGGAGGCCAATGGACAGTCTGTTCAATTACCGAGGCACTGCCCGGCCATCAGACACTCAGACCAAGCCCAGGCCACAGATGCTGCGAGCACGGACCCAGTGGTAGACTCCTACCCACACCCACCCACCCCAGCTGCCCAGAACCTTCCTGCAAGGTTTCTTTGGCAACCAGGGCTGGAGGCTCACCGGCAGGGGAACAGCCATGGTGGGCTCCTTGGAGCTTCTTGTAAATCTCCGGTCTACACTGGGAGAGACAGGCTATCCAGACGAGCCACCTGGAGTCACTCTTCCTGCCACCTGAGAAGGGGTGCAAATGTGGCTGACAAATACAAGTCATAGGAAGGAGGCACTGCGATTAAGCTGTCAGTGGGCTGGCGGGCGGGATGTAAATAGTTTTAACAGGCCCCTCTCCCTGCTCTGGGTGAAAAGCCCTCCTGAGATGTTCATCACGCTGGCTGAAGGGCTGTTTGAGCAGCTGTCTGGGCTCCCCCGTGGGCCGCGGTCCTCCCCACGACAGTCTCAGCCACGGGCTTCTCTGCTCCCCACTGGGAAGGCCGTGGGGAGGAACCCAGAGCGGCCCAGAATCAGATCGTGAGGAAAGACAGGGTGTTAGGGGAGGCTGGGAAGGGCAGGAAAGAAATATCCCCCGAGCACCTACTCTCTGCTCGGAGAAGATAAGCAATCGCCCCATGGTCGAGTGTTGGACTTGAACTCAAGTCTTTCCCACTTTTAGCTCTCACTGGTGTTGTTGCCGTCTTCTTTTCATTCATTTATTCATGCATGCATTCATTCACTGGTCCATTTTCTTGAACTCCATAGGGACTGGGAAAAGCATAGATCTCAGAACCCAGATACCCCAGTTCTCCCTTTCCTGGCCAAGAACTCCAAGGAAAATTGCTTTGCCTCGATTCCCTTATCACTTAAAAAAAACATGACGACACCCACTGCTTATTGTGAGGTTCCGCTAAGGATCTGTGCGGATGCGCTAGGATCAGTGCACATGCGCAAAGGTCTCCACCGCCCACAGCCCGCCTCAACGCAAGCGCACCCCTGGCATAGCGGTCACCGAAAGCCCGATGAGGTACCACAGTGCTTGCATTCAAAAGTGCTCTGGCTGCACAGGGTCAGACATACCACAGCTGCTTCTACTGGGGGGCAGAGGAGAAAAGATCTATGTGAGAATTTACGAATGTGCCGTGAGCGGTTCCACTTGACTGGGTGAGGGAGCTTTCTGCCAAGAAGGGGCATGTGAGTCCCACCAGCGGGGTAGAAGGAGAAGGGACATCCAAGGGCTAAGTGGGGAGAGAACAGCATCTGAAAAGGCACGTAGACCTAAAGGTTCCCTGGGAATAATGAAGACAGAGTAGACCCATGTCCCTGGGCAAGGAGACCGAGACGGGTCGGAGAATCAGGACAGGCCCCCACTGACTTTGGCTGTTGCGCTAGAGGACTTGAACTTTATCCTCTGGGCGTGGGGGAGCCGCGACCGTTTTCTGAGGACAGTTGTGACATGCTTTGGCAAGGGTCTTGGGGACATCATGAAGGATGAATTAAAGGGGCTATGACAGGGAACAGAGGCCAGCTCAGAAGTCGTGCAGGTCCAGCCACGAGGTAAAGAACAGACAGAGCCAGATAAATGGAGACCAGGTCATTGAGCACGTCCCACGTTTCCAGCACTTTCTGGACATCTCTGTCGCCTTCAGTGGCGCTTTGAGTTAGGTGCTCTTGTTCTCATCTTACAGGTGAGCAAACTGGGATGTAAGGAGGTTAAGTAACCGTGTCATGGAGGCGAAGAGTTAGAATTCAGATCCTGGTCTCTCTGAATCCAGAATGCTGATACTTCCCAGACCCTTTCGCCCAAAGTCGAGAAGACCCAAAGATGGAGAGGGGGGCGTGCAGCAGGCATCGATGACCTTCTCCATCCTCAGCAGCCCTGAGCTGGGCATCCCCCGTTGGCCTCTCCAGACCCACACTTTGCCCTCTGCCTCTATGCTCTGTGTCCTGGGAGGATGCTGTGTGGGCAACACCCACAGGGCTCCCTGGTCTGGCTGGGTCCATCGGTGGGGGGGAAGAGCAGAGGGGGGAGGAGAGTGAATGGGGGACGTTTTTTTCCTGCTGCCTTTCTCTTTCAGGCAGGCTGTGTCCCTCTACTGACAGCCTGGCTCCTCAAGCTGCACTCTCCAGTCACCTCTCTCCAGGTTCTGGCAGCTGCTCCCTCTCTTGTCTGTTCAAGCCTGGGGGTGGGGACAGCACCCTGTTTTACTTTTTTAAATATTTGTTTATTTGGCTGCATCAGGTCTTAGATATGGCACCCAGGATCTTCGCTGCATCATGCAGGATCTTTTGATGCCGCCTTCGGCCTGTCTGCTTGTGGCGTGGGCTTTGGTATCTGCAGCTTACAGGTGCAGTAGCTGTGGCTCGCAGGCTTACTCCTCGGCATGTGGGATCTTAAGTTCCCTGCCCAGGAATCTAACCCGAGTCTCCTGCATTGCAGGGCAGATTCTTCACCACTGGGCCATAGGAAAGTTTCAGCATCCTAGTTTTATTTTTTTTTTACAAATGAAACTGTCTATAGTGTCTGGACCTCAGGAGAGAGAGCAGCAGGCCCGCAGCTTGTAACGAGCACTGGTAAGGTCATCACGGGGGTGGATGAGCTTCCTGGAAGAGCAGAGGATGAGGCCCGGGGACCAAGCTCCGGGGGACGCTGACATTTACGAGGCCTCAGAGGATGGGCAGCCAAGAGGGCAGCTGAGACTTGATGGCACTGGAGCCCCCTTTCATGTTGTTACTCATTCTGTCTGCTTTGTCCCAAGGGCACTGGGTGGGGTGGGGGGGGCTGTGAGTGAGGCCTGCTAGTCTCTGGAGGCGGCTCTAGCCCTCCCTAGAGATGAAGTCTCCCAGCTAGTCGGGCTCATAGCCCTGCCTCCTGGGGTTTCTCCCAGCTGTGCATTTAGCAGCCCTGGCTTTGGGCGGTCAGAGGGCCCACGTGGCGCTCCCTGGGGATTATCAGGGACACTTGGTCTGGGAATGGAGTGACCTTCCCCTTGAAAAGCCTGTTCCACCCCCAGGGCCCTGGCTGGCTGAGCCCTCTGGAGCCAGCCCCAGTGAAGGGTGCCTTTTGGGGAATAAGGACCCCACCCGCCCCACCTGTCACCTGTGTCGGACTCCAGAACGGCACCGCCAGCCCGGGCAGCCAGGTGGCTGCAGAGAAGACCTGCCTGGTAGCAGAGGGGAGAAGAACACCGACTCCAGTCCTATTATGTCTAGGGTCAGAGAAAGGGAAGGAAGGATACAGCTTGGGAATTTGATTTGTACATTGATGTTACAAAAATCCATCTTTGAACAAAGGTAGAGCCACTGAGAACTGTAGGACTTAAGAGCTAGAAAGGGCCTTCCAGGACGCACAGATGAGGGAACTAAGGTCCAAAGAAAAGATGTTACTCCTGCCTTACAGACCAGCCTGGCCCTGCCCATGGGATCGTGGCCTTTCCACCTGCCTGCCCACAGCTCTCCCCCACCAGACTCCTTCCACAGCAAGAAGAGGGATTGTTCCACCCCAGTCGGCCTCTGTGTGCCTGCCGCTGGTCCTGATCCAAATTTCTGCCTGCCTTTACCCCACCATGGAAGCCGCTGGTTGTCTCATGGTGTGGGCTGCCTGGGTGCGAGACGGCTGTTTTTTTCACAGGGTGGAAATTAGATCGGCTTCTCAGGATGAAGTGTCTGTGAACTGAAATGCCAGCCAGTTGGGTGTGGTGTGAGGCCTTGTTTTTGTTCTGTGCTCCAAGGAAGCCAGCCACAAGGAGGAGGCGTGGGGTGGGGACAGGACGGTGAGGGAGGGCCCAGGCCTGCCAGGGCCTCTGAAGGGGCCAGGGAGAGTGTGCAGGTGGAGAACAGAGACACCTGTGCTGGCCCAGGACTGCGCTCTGAAAACAGCACCGCGTGTTCAGGCCTCCCCTGCAGCCCCCTCCCAGCCCCTGCCGCCTTTTTACTCTGCCCTTGAACCCTGAGCCCAAGGGCCCTGGAGCCAGCAGCGGCCAAAGTGAGCCTCTCTCTACTTGTGAATTTAACTTGGGGGTCTTCCAGCCATGATAGACTGGCTTATTATCCAGCAAATATTTATCACTTTCCCCTCCTACTGGGGGCTTCCCCAGTGGTTCAACTGGTAAGGGACCCGCCTGCCAAGGCAGGAGACATGAGTTCTATCCCTGGATTGGGAAGATCCCCTGGAGAAGGAAATGGCAACCCACTCCAGTATTCTTGCCTAGAAAATTCCATGGACAGATGAGCCTGGCAGGCTACAGTCCATGGGTTTGCAAAGAGTTGGACACTACTGAATGCATGCACACACACACACCCTCCCACTGTACAGTGGGGGCACTCCCTACACTGAAGTTGGGCTTGGCCATGTGACTCACTTCTAAGCAAGAAAAATCAGCAGACATGGCAGAACAGAAGGTGGAGATGTGCTTCCGTGGACTGACCTGCTCCCTTGCACTCTGGTGGTGTCTGTAAGAAGAGGTTCCCTTGGGAGACTGCTGCTCTTCAGCAGCAGTTATAGAATGACTTTATGTGGAGTGACCTGAGCCCAACCTGCAGTCTGAAACAGCACGCAGCTGAGCCTAACCTAAGTTCGGAGAACCACAGCTGACCTGCAGGTCACAAATGTGTGACTAAATGCCTGCTGCTCTAAGTCACTGAATTTGGGGGTCTTTGTTTTGTAGCATTATCATGGCAATAGCTGACTGATACACAGACCCAGAGCTGGAGCCAGAGAAGGGGCTGAGAGCTGGACTTGGAAGATCCAAGTCATCCATGTCCCTCCCCTCCCGCAGTTCTAGATAATCTCAGCTAACTTCAAGGTTACACAAATGCAGGGAGGCCCTAGGCCTCTGTTGGTACTTTCTCAGTGAGAAAGCCAAAGCTCCTCGAAGAGACCAAGGTTTCAGAACTTAAAAAATGGCCACGCTGTGACTAGAACCAGGTCTCCTGGCTCCCATTTCCAATCTACCAGGCAGCCCAATCCTGGGCCAGTTGAGCAGTGAGACCCACGAGGACTGAACCAGTGGTCTGCCTTGGATATGGTACTCCGGAGGCCCTGGGGTCTCCTCTGCCGAGGAGCTTCCCCTGCTGAGATGGCGAGGCTCTTGGGGGTCCCTGGGATCTCCTCTGCTGAGGCGCTTCCCCTGCTGAGATGGTGAGGCTCTCGGGGGGCCCTGGGGTCTCCTCTGCCGAGGCACTTCCCCTGCTGAGATGCCGAGGCTCTTGGGGGTCCCTGGGATCTCCTCTCCCCAGGCGCTTCCCCTGCTGAGATGCCGAGGCTCTCGGGGGCCCCTGGGGTCTCCTCTCCCCAGGCGCTTCCCCTGCTGAGATGCTGAGGCTCTTGGGGGGCCCTGGGGTCTCCTCTGCTGAGGCGCTGAGATGGCGAGGCTCACGGGGGCCTGGGCAGTTCCTGTGCCAGTTCCTGGCCTCCTCGGGACAGAGGGTCTGCCCGGGCCTGGCTGGGTCATCCTGGGTCCTGGGGCTGGGTCACGGGTCCCTGCCCCCAGTGTCATGTCCAAGGCTGAGAGGTCCAGAGTTAGGGCTCTTGGGTCTGACAGAACTGCATCCAGCCCTTTCTCTGTCCTCTGGCTGTGTGACCTTGGACAGGGTGCTTGCGATGTCTCTGGGCCTCACTTCCATCATCTGTGCAATGGTGCTTTCAGTTCAGTTCAGTTCAGCTCAGTCGTGTCCAACTCTTTGCGAGCCCATGGACTGCAGCATGCCAGGCTTCCCTGTCCATCACCAACTCCCGGAGCTTGTTCAGACTCATGCCCATTGAGTCAGTGATGTCATCCAACCATCTCATCCTCTGTTGTCGCCTTCTCCTCCCACCTTCACTCTTTCCCAGCATCAGGGTCTTTTCAGATGAGTCAGTTCTTCCCATCAGGTGGCCAAAGTATTGGAGTTTCAGCTTCAGCATCAGTCCTTCCAATGAATGTTCAGGACTGATTTCCCACCCTTGTGAATGGTGAGAGGTTACACGAGATCATATACATAGAACAGAGAGCAAAGACCCCGATACAGAAGCAGCTCTGATAAAAAGTGACAGCTGCCATCACCGCTGTGATGGGACTTGGGGAGCTGGGATCACTAGGGGTGCAGAGTGCTGGCAGCTCTGTCTGCAGTCATCGGGGCCTGGCTTTCCTGGGGGCCTGCTAGCTCATCCTGAATCCACCTTGAAAACAGGTAGGTCAGAAGGGGTTTCCTATCAGAAGAGAAAGCTGGTGCTGGCCCTCACTTTGTGCCCACAGATGAGAGCTCTGAGGGTCCCAGCAGCAGGGGCCCAGCCGGCTCCAGCCACAAAACCGCAGTGAGCAGTGTGCAGTCTTCCGAACCATCAGCAGCTCCCACTCTGGTTGAGGATGCCCCCGTCCTCCTAGGGTACGGGAACAGGCCCTCTGCCATCCACTCTCACCACGTGTTGGGTCACTCATTCAGTCAATTCTGAAGATGTTCTGTGAACAACTAGTGTGAGCCCAGCTCTGTGCAGGGCTTTAGGGATCCAGCAAAGAATCAGACCCAGGGGGCTCCCATCATTAAAGAGCTCAGTCTTGGGAGCTGGAAGCGTTCCCTCGATCCATCCCCACACCCTCTCCTTGTTACTCTGGGGTCCAGACCAGGCCTAAGGGAAGCATCCTGTCCATGTCAGGGCCTTGAGGAGTGACCAGGGACCCTGAAGTTCTGATCTCATCAGTCTGCTGTGTGACCTTGCCTAAGTCATTTCCCCTCTCTAGTCCTGGATTCCTGTTTCTTTAAAGAGAGGACTGCTGGACCAGATGACCCCTGACCCCCTGCTCTCTGGGTGAGTCCAGTATCGGGCTCTCCCCCTTGGGGTTTGCTCGGTAGGTCTCCTCTGAGGTTGCTCTGGCCGTGGATCTTGCTGGGGACCCACGATGACCAGGCCTGGTCCCCTTTCTCCAGGCAGACCCTGCTTTAGATATTTTAGAAATAAACAATGTGGAAAATAGTTAGGGACATCAACACACTTGGGCCAGCAGTTTTCTACTGCTCCCGAGTTCTCCTTCCTATGCAAAATTTAGAGATCACCACCTAAGTTGTGGTCTATTCAGCCTTTATTTCCAGGAGAAGAGCATGCAGATCTAGAATAACCAGCCTCACAGTCGTGGTGTGTCTCCTTCATACCCAAGAGATAAGAGAATCATTAATTATATGGTGAATAGTTGCAGGTGATTGCAAGGGACCTTCTCTTCTCCAGGTTCTTGGGTCCTGTGGGGAGAAGGGCTGTGAGAGGCAGTGGTGGAGCAGTGTCGAAGACCACAGACTCAGAAGCCAGGCGCCTGAGTTCTAATCCTGCTTGACCTCGGCCAAGTTTCTCAACCTTTCTGCACTCTGGCTTGCTCATCTGTAAACGGGGGATGGTTAGAACAATCCCTACCGACCTCAGAAAGGGGTCAGGAGGATGAATGAGCTGTTTGTAAAGTGCCTGCATCCAATAAGTGTCCCCTGGATGTTGGCTGGCTAAATGTTGGGTGAGCCCTCCCATGCATGGCTGAAGAATCCTGAGTTTTGGAGTGCCCCGTGTCATAGACCCTGTGCCATCATGCCTCGTGCTAAGCAAGAGAGCTGACCGCAGTTCATTTTTGCTTATGGAGAACTTACAAGAGTCAGATACTCCCAGTGTTTTTGGTGTACACTAATTAATCCTCACGATATTCCTAGAAGACATGTAGCTTCTATCTGTATCACTCCCACTTTACAGATGGAGAAACTGAGGCACGGAGCAGGTGCAGAACTGGCTGTGGGCACCACACTCCAGTGCAATAGCTGGGCAGAACACAGAGGTGCAGACTTCTCTGGGCCCAGCCCTGCTAGCTCTAACCTGCTCTGTGGTTTGGGCATGGGAGTCCCCTCCCTGTTTCCTCAACTGTAAAATGGGGCAAATTATACCTTTCCCCTAGGGATATTGTGAAGAGTAAATGAGATAACATGAGTGGCATGCCTAGCTTGCTTTCTATGTATGATGGGGTTCAGGAAATTGGAAAAGTTATATTTTTAAAATGTTGGGGGCAGGGGGATGGGGAAAGGAGATTGGGTGGATGTCCTACCGCCAGGGCAGCCCCAGGGCAGCCAGGACCCTGAAAACCTCTTTAAGATGCCCTGAACGTGTTTAGGGGGAACCCTCCCTTTCCTACCCGTACTCAGAGCCCCAGGAACCTGTCATAGGAGTAAGGATGGAGGGGGCATGGGTCTTGGACCTGGGATTCAGCCAGCCCTGGGTCCCACTCCTGCTCCACCACTCATAAGCTCCATGTCCTTGTGCAGTCACCCTCGTCTTCTAGCCTTGGTTTTCGCATCTGTTCAAGGGGACAGCAGCCAGCATGCACAGATGTGGAGGAAGGAATGAGACCAGTTAGCTCATGTTTATTAAGCCCTTGCCATGGATCATGCAGGGGACTCCCCTATGTGAAGTAGCTACTACTATTATCCCCATTTCACAGACTCAGAAACTGAGGCTCAGATAGGTCAAGCAAACTGTGTAAGTCACACAGCACCTGATGGTAGATGAACGGCGTTGGCCCCAGCAGGGCTACAGAGCTCATGCTTATACCTTTGGTAAATTGTTCCTAGGGGGTCCCTTCGAATTTAAAAGCAAGGAAGCATGGGTTGAGTCCTGACTTCATGGCCTGAGCTGAGAGGCCCCTGGCTATTTGGGAAATGGGCCTAACGAGGCCTGGGGTTCCAGAGTCCCGGCATAGTCCTACCTAGTTACCTAGTTGCCACAGTTCATGCAGTTATCTCAGGGTGATAACCAAAGCAGGGACCCAAGCAACCTGGCCTTCTGCCTCAGCTTTCTGCTCAGCTCAGAGGTCAAAGTGACCCCCCACCCCTCACTTCCCACCAATTCCTTTTCCCCAGGCATCTTCTTCCTGCTGCTCTGGTCTGGTCCGTGTCCCTTTAGGCCTAGGATAAATCCCTGTCTGCACTCTGCTTGCAGCAGAAAACATGCCACCAAAAGTGCAGGAAGCACTCCTGCCCCAAGTGACACCCTGTCCGCATTCCTGTAGCTGTAGAGTTAGGCTGGTCCAGTCTGCAGCCATCCGTCCTGGCTGGAAGGGCTCTTCAGATCAGTCTGTCCCACCCCTGACCCATTGCGCAAACCAGGAAATGAAGATACAGATGGGGCAGGGCTCTGCCCAAATGCACTGAGCTCAAAGCCGGGTCAGGACAAACCTTGAAAACAGTCCCCACTGAAGGGCCTTAGGACATGCAAAGAGCTGTGCAAATTGCTTGAGATGCATCCAATACTCAGTCCAGCCCTGTGTCAACCTAAAAAATAGTCACAGCCTAAAACTTGAGAGTTATGTTTTATTTGGCAGACATTTTTAGGACTTAAGGCCCAGGAGGCAGCATCTCAAGTAGCCCTGAGAGAACTGCTCAGAGGAAGTGGGAGGAGAAACCAGGTTATATAGAAGTCTGTAACAAAGGGCAGGTAGTCTGAACATGAAAAGTATTTTTGTGAATTAAAGAGAACCAGATACTCCAAGTTAAGGACTTCAGCGCTTTTCTATG
Source organism: Odocoileus virginianus (assembly GCF_023699985.2). Taxonomy (NCBI): domain Eukaryota; kingdom Metazoa; phylum Chordata; class Mammalia; order Artiodactyla; family Cervidae; genus Odocoileus; species Odocoileus virginianus. Next base: position 14,108,345 of record NC_069683.1, on the reverse strand, counting down.
TATGGGAAGATGCAAGGATCTGAGCTCACTGAAGTCTTTCCTTTCATATGCATCTCAGCTATCTGGGGCCAGTAACCTGCAGTTTTTTTCAGGAATATCCTGAGTTCTTCAGTGCTCACCATTGGGAGTGGCTGTAACTTGATGGCTGTCTGATTGCTCGGTATTTGCCTTCCCGAGTTGGAATCACTGAGGGCTGTGACATCCTGGTTTATTGATATGGCAGGAAATACTCTATTTCTCAACCTGCAGGGTTGGTGCTATTCCCATTTTACAGATGCAGGCACTGAGGCTCAGAAAAGGACACTTGATTACCTAAGGTCACACAGAAAGCAATGGTTTAGGGATTTAAGCCAAGGCTCTTTTCTCTTTGCTGCACCATCGGTTACCTCAGGTTGAGCCTACGGGTCCAGGGCCACCCACCAATAAAATAGCTGGATTCTTTACCACCGCCACCACCCAAGAAACCTCGCAGGGGCAGGGTGTGGGGGACAGCGTTTTCTACTTAATCCATCAATCTGGGTTTCCTCTTCAGGGCTCCATCCCTCAGCCTCTCAACTCAAACCCAGGCCTCCTGACTCCACCATAAGCTCCCTATTCTGCAGGCCTTCCAGGCCTGGACTGGGAGATTAAGGCCTGCCCCTGACACCAGTGCAGACTGTGTCAGACTGAACACTCATCTGGGGCCTGGGAGACCCCAGAGCTGGAAGAATGATTTCCTGATGAGGTTTCTGCACGCTTCTGATGCTAGACAATCCTTTCCGATGCCCAACTTCTGTCAGCAAAGGCCTTTCCCAAATAATAACACTCTGTGGCAGGATGGGCAGCACATCCTCCCATTTTACAGATGAACAAATGGACGCTGTGGGAAGTTGTGGCTTCCCCATGGACCAAGGTCAGGTCCAGGGCTCTTCAGGGTGGCTTCCCCAATGCCTGGTGTCCTTTCCAGATTAGCAGACCCTCAGATTTTTTTGTTGTTTGTTTTTGTTTGTTTTTGTCAAATGAATAAATGAACAAGATTTTTCTATTTCTTTATTTCTGAAATGATCGTATCAAAGACTGTTGCCTGTTAGAGCAGGAAGGGGCCTCGAGATCATTCAGTCCCCTCACTGTACTGATGAAGCAACCAAGGCTCAGAGACGGCCAGTGACTTGCCCTCCAGGAGGGTCCACAACCATTTCAAGCTGCCAGTGATCGTGAGATCAAGGTTCCCTCCAGCAATCCAGTCTCCCTCTTGTTTTCTCTGTCTCCTCCCTGTTGGTCCTATAGTGAGGTCACACCCACCCCACATCACCCACCTGCATCACTCTCATAGCGTTCAGGACTCCTCTCCTCATCCCTGCCTGTCAGAATCCTACCTATTTGCTGGCAGATGGAAGTTCAAGTTCCTCCCCGCCTTCTTTGAGCTGTGTGACCTTGAACAAGTCATTATGCTTACTAAGCCTAACTCCTTCTTTGCAAAAAGGGTGATAGTGCCAGTTTTGGAGGGTTATTTGGGGGAATGAGAAGAGCTACTGTGTGTAAAACATGCTGCATTATGGTGATTTGGGTGGCATGGGGGTAGCGGTGATTGCTAACAAGACCAAAGGCAGGATGAGGGCCTGGGCACCACAGAATCAGGATGGCATGGTTTGGGCACTAGAGCAAGGACCTCCAAGGGTGACTGGAACCATATCTAAGTGACATCAGACAACAAGGCATTCTAGGCAGTGGGCAGCAGGTGGAGTCCCAGGGGAAGGTAGCTGAGTGTCCCACTGGGTGGATGGGTGGGGCCCAGCCTAGAGGAACCCAGCAGGTGGGGGTTGGAGTGGGCAGTGGGCACCATACTAGGCCTGATCACCAGGCTCAGTTTGGGGAATAGAGTCACAATAGCCTTCTGAGGGAAGTTCTGTATCCCTCCTTTACAGACAGGGAAAGCAAGGCCCAGAAAGGGTGAGTAACTTTCCCAAGTTGATCCAGCAAGAAAGGAACAAAACCAGAATGAGAACCCAGCAGCCTGTTAACCAAACACTCTCCACGCCAGCTCCCCGCCGGTTTAAACTAAAGTCCTACCACGCCACAGTGCGATCTGCCTTGGATCCCAGCGGAGCCAGGATGTGGTCAGAGTCGCCAGCGAGGAATGCAGCGAGGCCAGTGGTCAGCCAAATTCTTCCTCTTTCTGACCACCCCCACCCCCACCCCCCAGGGCGGCTGGGAGGAAGACGGAGCTCCAAAGACAACTCCTAACAAAGAGAGGAAACAATTCATTGAGAGCAAAGTGGGGGGCCTGGGCCCTTAAACGTGTGGGGGCGGGGCTGGCGTCAGGCCCCAGTTTCTCCCTTGATTAAAACAGACCAAGGTATGCGGACTTTGGGCAGCTTTTTTTTTTTTTTTTCTTGGGCAGCTATTAAAAGGATTTGGGGCCGAGCCAGCCCAGAAGGTGCTGCCGGGTCTCCCAGACTCCAGCCCAGGTCACTCTGCCCTGGCCGTGGAGAGCCACTCTGCCCTGCAGGGGAGAGGAGAGGCCACCCAGACCCCAGAGACTTCTTCCTGGAGTGGGGGCAGCAGGGCCGGACTTTTTCTCCTCCTGTTCTTTCCTCTACGAACCATGGCATTCCTCTAGCGTCACAGCTGGGCTCAGGGGCTCTGTTCATCCAGCCTTCACCCTTAGGGGCTGCCCACGCCTCCTCCCAAGATGACTGCCAAGCCCTTTCCTCTGAATTCCTCATGGAGTGCCAGGCTCCCTTTTCAAGAGGAACAGCCCTCTGCCTCTGAAGTGGGGCCCGGAGACCCACGATGAGAAATCCCAGGAGAGTCGCCTTCTTCATCCCTGTGATGTGTTACCCATCACTCCCCCGCCTTCCCCGAACTATATCTTACAGTCTACTTTCTGCACAGCTGGAATGATGCCCCCTGGGGGTGTGCAATGCCAGCAGCTCCCCTGGGAGTTAGAGGTCACCCAAAAACGGATGGAGAGGCTGGAGGGCTGAAGAAGGGGATGAGGTACACGGGGAGATGTTCCCGTGGCACCTGTCACACTTCCTCACCCCCTGGCTGCTGGTCTGGGTCTGAGGGCCTCTTGTGCTTGCTCAAGGGCAGAGCAGAGGAGAGACCACCTCCCTATCCCCACCACCCCACCCCAGGCCACCTGGACCACAGGTCTTGGGCCTTGTCAGCGATATGGAGCCATTCCACTTCCTGCCATGCTTTTCCCACCTGCCAGGCAGGGCTACTGGTTGAACCTAGTTTCTTCCCAGCCTCCTGGAAAGTGTGACCCCTTCTGAGAGCAGACCCAGAGGCCCCTGGAGATAAATTGACTGCAGAGCTGAGCTCAGATCCTTGTGGCCTGGGGCAAAGGGCTTGGCTCTCTGGGCCTCAGCTAGTCCATCTGTAAAATCGGATGAGAATCAAACTGAAATGGTGGAGGGGAACTTGCTTCTTCCTGCCAGCAATAGAAACAAAAGCTAACGTTTAATGGGTGCCGACACTTTTTTTCAAGCATGATCTCATTTCATTGTCACACACACCTATGAGGTGGCAGGGCCGGAGGGCGGCTATGATTTTCTCCATCCAACAGATAGGCCAGCGGAGGAAGGGCGCAGTGCCAGGCTTTCAGCGTGGGCAGTCTAACCCCATCCCCACCCAGGGCGCTTCTCCTCTGTCCTCTCTTGCCTCTCCCGCTGCTCAGGGCTGATGGGCACTTATTTTGCCAGATGCTGTGCAGATCAGTTGGAGAGGGGTTTGAACTAGCAGACTTCCACCTCCCCCACCCCAGGAGCTGTCAACCTCATCTGTGACCCAGCCCACTCAGAGAGGAGGGAGACATAGCCAACGTTGGCGGGAGCAGGGGCCGGGGGTCCTCTAACCCACACCCCAGGGAAGGCTCTTTGGTTGGAGGAAGGAGGGGGACAACCCAGGCCCTTGGCCTTCACCTCCTACTCCCTCACCACCCCCACATCCCAAAGGAAGCCCTGTCTGCCCTCCTCTGCTTTCCTTCCAGCCCCCTTCCCTGCCCCTCCCAGCAAGGATTTATGGTTTTAATAATGCAGGCTTTCTCCACCGGCCTCCCTTGCTGTTTAGTCCCTTCTAAAGATCCTTAAAATTAAAACACTAATCAGGAATTTATTTTCTCATCAATCCTGCCCTTCGGGTTATGAGGCCCTTGTGTTTTCACAGCCACAGGGAGGGCCCTCCAGGGGCAGAGATGGGCACAGAGAACATCGGCTCTGGCTCCAGTCTGGGGAGAGAAAGGAGAAGAGGGAAGAGGGGGAGAGACTGCAGGAGGCAGAGTCAGATCCAGGTCAGAGGGAAAGGGGGGTGCAGGTAGCTCGGAGAAGGTGTCACCTCCCTGCATGGGCCCCCTGCCACACAAAGGGGCTGTTTGCAAAGCCCAGGAACAGACTGTTCCTTCCATGGGAAGCCTATGAGATGAGTCAGGTCACCCTGACCACTGAACAGGGAATCTGCTGCCTGCTTCGGCTCTGTCTGGCTGTGTGGCAGTGGGCAAGTCACTGGCCGTCTCTGAGCCTTGGTTGCTTCATCAGTACAGTGAGGGGACTGAATGATCTCTAAGGCCCCTTCCTGCTCTAACAGGCAACAGTCTCTGATATGATCATTTCAGAAATAAAGAAATGGAAAAAATCTGCACCTTGTTCATTTATTCATTTGACAAAAAAAAAACAAAAAAAAAAAATCTGAGGGTCTGCTAATCTGGAAAGGACACCAGGCATTGGGGAAGCCACCCTGAAGAGCCCTGGACCTGACCTTGGTCCATGGGGAAGCCACAACTTCCCACAGCGTCCATTTGTTCATCTGTAAAATGGGAGGATGTGCTGCCCATCCTGCCACAGAGTGTTATTATTTGGGAAAGGCCTTTGCTGACAGAAGTTGGGCATCGGAAAGGATTGTCTAGCATCAGAAGCGTGCAGAAACCTCATCAGGAAATCATTCTTCCAGCTCTGGGGTCTCCCAGGCCCCAGATGAGTGTTCAGTCTGACACAGTCTGCACTGGTGTCAGGGGCAGGCCTTAATCTCCCAGTCCAGGCCTGGAAGGCCTGCAGAATGGGGAGCTTATGGTGGAGTCAGGAGGCCTGGGTTTGAGTTGAGTATCAGCTGCAGCGCTTGCAAAATCAGTAGCTTGGGTGAGTCCCTTCCTCGTTGGGTGCCCAGAGTCATCCTCCAAGAAGGTTAAACAGTCCTGCCCCACCTGGTGAGATGTGTGAACTGAGCCAGGTACGGCAGGTGCAAGGCCCAAGCACACAGTAGGTGTTAGGAGAAATGCTTGCTCAGCACCTGGTTTAAGCCACATCAAGGTCGAGAGTACTGGGTGTCGAGTCAAGCTCAGGTTGGGATGGTGGTACAGCCCACTGCGGGTGGGGAAACGGGGGCTTCAGCCTCCCTGCCAGATGAGGCCGTTCCAGGCTGGCATTAGCATTTTCCAAGATGATTCAGCAAAACCAGGGGGCTTAGCTCGGCTTCCCCTTTATGCTGAGCAGCTAGTTCATGCCTCAGCCCAGCCTGTCTGACTGATAGGAAATCAATGTGTTTATGATCTGAGGCCTCTTGCACAAAAAGAGGAAGAAATAATTGCTCTTCCGAGGTCTGAATAGCAGCCTGCCCAGTCTACTGATTTAGCTTACCTTCCCAGCCCTGAATCTTGCCTCTCTTCAAGTCGAAGTATCCAAGAACAGTAGAACTTAGAGCTGTGAACAAAGGACTTTGAACACCCCCATCCTGAGAGATAGATGAGCCCTCCTGGGGGACCCCTGTCTCTGGAAACCAGTAGCTATCAAATCAAGCAACCTGAGCAAGAGTTTGGCTGTATTTTCGAGAGGTTCCGAGTCCTGAAATAACAGAGACATGGTCTCCAACTCACACTCCTACAAGAAATCTATGGGAAAAGGTAGATTTTGTTGGGAGGGCCAAAATAATTATACTGTGATTATGTCTCATTTATCCTGTAATCACATATCCAGGGTAGCACACGATCGTGCTAGCTGCTATTATATGGGGTTCCTAGGTCTAATTAACATTGTAGAAACTGATAGAATTTATGATGATACTGATACTGTGATCAAATATACTGGGAGAATGACTCAGAACACCTTCAGGATATTATACCAATGGAGGAGAAGTGCCCTGAAGATTTAGATCTGATTAATGATAGATTGATTACAGTCCTTAATCATTCATTAAATGCAGATGGCTTGTAGATCAGGGAGGCAAAAGAATCGCAAAGTGAGTCCAGAAGTATGAGAAAATCTGTGCTGGTCTTATTGGATGATTCAGTCACCTTTTCAGATTTGTTCCAATCCCCCACTGGTTATTGCAAATGTTTGACATTGACATGAGTTTGTTAATTGCTGTCAGACTAAGGATGATCACTTCTTCACAAAAAGATCTGGCCCATGGGACAGGGCTGAGGGTGGGGGGAAATGGGGGATGAACTGTGATCTGTTTTGCTGAAGCCCCCATATGGCACTTATCCCCTGTCGGAATGAAACACACTGGGCAATGGTGTTGCTCTGTCATAGAGGCGGAGGAGTTTCAGGGCAACTCGGACCAGCCTGTCGGCACTGTTTGTGGAGAGCAGTGAGACTGATGACTTGCACCTGGCCTTGGAAAGACCCCTGACGGGCTCTGCCTTTGAGGCTGGTAATGTAGCAGAAAAATGCCGACATGACCAGCAAAGTGTACAAATGCTGAAGCTGAGGCTCCTCCCCAGTTCGGAGGCGTTCTACATCCCTTACAGAGGGAAAGTGCTGGAGACCCGCACCTGCATCTCCAGGCCCCTAGCCGGAAAGTACATCCTGGCTTGAATGCAGTCACTCTATCGTGTCCTCTTCCTGTAAGCAACTGTGGGTTTGTGAGCGCTGTCGTTTGGGATCCTGTGAGTCTGATTTAGCAGTTGAATCCAACTTGACTGCCACTGTTTAAAGGTGAAACTTCTGTCTTTCATATTTCATAGATGAAGCAATGGAAAAACTCAGAGGGGAAATGACTTATCCACAGTCATGCAGCCGGTTTACAGTAGAGCCCAGATTGGAATTGTAGGCTCACATCTCAATCCAGAGATGTGGTCTGTTTTTCCTCCTGACCTTGCTCCTTAGAGGTGATCAGTCACTTCCCAGAAGGCCTTGAAGAACCAGAGAGAAGCATTGACCTCTAGCATAGGTGTCAGTGTAGCAGGAGAAGAATTGCCCCAGGATGAGGGGAGGTCAGAAGCCAGGAAACGGATGGGAAAACCCACGGCTCAGGGAGAGGAGGAAATTGAGAGAGAGGCTCAAGACTGAGTCTGTGAAGGAAGAATGTATCAGTCAGTGTAGGATCATTGCTGTAACAGACAACCCCAAGTCTCAGGCCTTTAATTCCAGAAGAGCCGGTTTGTTACTCAGGCCATAAGGCCAAAGCAGGTCAGTGGAGGAGAGAGAGCACTGCTCCGTGCAGTCATTCACGGACCCAGGTCCCCTCCATCCTGTAGCTTGCCTCCCCTCAAGTTCTTCAAAGTCCTCACCATCCAGAGGGAAGTTGAAGAAAGAGAGGATACTGGTGTTTTTACGGATATTAAGGCCCGCCCAGGCGTCCCCTCTCTTCTGGACATCGGCGTGTCAGTGTAGAAGCATTAGGACAGAGGGGCTGAATTCCTCTCTTTCTGATGGGCAGTGTAGCCCGAGCCAGCCCATGGCGGCTTCATCCACACCTCAGTGTCCTCGAGGGCTCTCCTGACACCTTGACGTCAGCACAGCCCCTCTTCTGCCTGAGGTGAGCCAAATCCCGAATATGCAGCCAATCCACAGGTAACCAGGCCCCTCCTTGGTCCCTCAAGTCTCTGAACTTTATGTCCCCAGTTCACCTAAAGTCACTCTTGGAGGGTCATGTCGGTGGTCGTGGAAGTTACTTGCCATCGTCATTGAGAATAAGTCATGGTAGGATATGAATTGTGAGCTGTTCTTCTCTAGGAGATAGGTTCCCTCTACTTAGAAACGGTTGTATCCATGGCGTGGACCCTCCTGGAAGCTGATTCCAATAGCTTAAAAACTACATAAGTGGTCATCTGTATATTACCCAAGAGATAACTTGTGCTGGAATTTTCCACCAAGCTTGACAGTAGGAATCAGTAGGACACAGGGTGGGAGCCAAAGTGGAAATGGGCTCAGAGTCAGGCTGGGAAAGGCTCCCGGACACGATACCCCAGGACACGGGATGAGGCATGGGAGGAAAGCAGGCCTTGGGGTGAGATAGCTCTGGCTTTCCATGTTAATGCTGTGTGACTTTGGACAAGTCAGCTCTCCTCTCTGAGCCTTGTTTTCTCATCTGTAAAATGGGTGTAATCACAGTACCTTTCTCCCAGGGATGCTGTGGGATTTAATGGGATGATGCCCTCAAGCACAATGCCTGTTCCCAGGAGGCTTTCAGTAACTGAGCTCTCACTGGCCCTCCTCCTGCCCTTCTTGAACCCTCTGTGATAAAAGGAAACTCGGAGCGTATGTGGGCTAGCCTTCCAATCATTAGAAAGAGTCCTGTGGGAACATGCTATTTTCCTGGGAGCTGAGAATTTCATCCAGCTACACAAGGGAGGGAGGTGAAACTTAAATGCTGATTCTGGTGACCAATGCCAAGAAGTGAGCAAGGTCTGTGGGCTCCATTTGCAGCGAATTCCTCCATTTCTGAGCTATTTTTCTCCACCCGGCCTGGGAGAGCCTGGGCTTGTAAAATGCACTTATTAGCTGAAATGATCTAAATCTAATCTAATTCTCCCACGGAAACGATGTAATGATGTTCCTCACTAAATACCTGATGCTCGACAGTTTTATAAAATGACCACAAACATCTTTGTTAATCACGTTGACACCTCATACCTGGGCTCGGGGCGGTGGTGAGCTTTCAGAAGTACTTCTAAATCCATTATACAGGGAGACACGGTATGCACTCACACAAATACCGTTTAATATGAAACAGAGTGATAGTGAAAAGTACAAAAGGTCCTTGTCAAAGTTCTTGTTAATTTTCACCTCGTTTCCTCCGTGTTGAGTAATGACACCTAGCATTTACTGGGTGCTTACAATGTGCCAGATGCTGTTCCAAGCTCGTTACACAACTCTGTGTCACTTTGTCCAACCCAGAAGCTTGCGGCCCAGAGAGGTTAAGGCTCCTTCCTACAGACACACGGGTGGGAAGTGACAGAGCCAGGCCTAGAAGCCAAGGGATGAGATTCTGGAACCAAAACTCTTAACCAAGTCAGGGCTTGGTAGAAGTGTATCAAAAGGCTTATCTTTCCCAAAGGCTTCCCTGGCCAGTTTTGGCAGATGACTTTAGGAGAAATTTGGGGACACGGACTCCTGTTGGCTAATTATGAAAGACATCAGCCAGTTATGTATGTTTAGTGCCTTTCTGTTCCACGTTCTGTTCAGTTCTGCTCCATCCTACATACTAAGAGCTGTGTTAAGCTTGGGAGATATCAAGGCATTTGAAAACTGATCTCTTACCTCTGGGTGAAGCAAATGTATAAATAAATGATGACTGCAAACCAGGAGAGAAAGCATAAGAGAAATACACCAAATGCTTGATATAGCATAAGGGAAGAAATGATCCACCTGGGAAAGACTGAAAAAAAAAAAAAGAAACAGGAAAGTAGTCACTGCTGGGAGGATTTGGGGGAATGAAAAGAAGTCTTCCAGGCACACAAGAGGAAAACATATCCTAGACAGAGGCACAAAGATTGGGTAGAATAAGCATGGGCCCACTTTGGTGTGGAGCAGCCGTGCTGAGTCCTGCAAAGTTTGGCAGGCCGTTCTTAGAAGCTTGGGTTCTCTCCAGAAGAGGATAATTGAATGAGTCGGGACTCTTACAGTTATATAGACAGAAAGCCAATTCAATTGGTCTCGGACTTGGAAGGTTTTGACTTGTGTCACTGAAACCATTTCATGTTACTGCATTCAGGCATAGCTGGATCCAGGCGCTTAAACAATATCATTGGAAATCTATCTCCATCTCTTAGCTAGGGTTCCTCTGGCTTAACCTTCAGGTAACCTCTGTCTAATTGATGACAAAGTTTCACAATATCTAGGGTTACATCTGACCAGCTGGGCAACCTCAGGAGAAAGAAAGTGCCTTATTCCTAACAACTCCAACCAAAGTCCAGTGACAGGTGTTACTTGCCTGTAACTGCCTTGCTTGAATGGCTTGTGTGCCGTTACTAAGAAGTGAACCCCAAATATCAGGAGACCCAGAGTCTTGCTCCATCCCTGACATTTAACCAAGTAGCCTTGGATGAATCCCTCTGTTCTCTGGGTCTTGTTTTCCTCATCCAAAGAAGGGTGGACATGAGGTCCTTTGGGGTCTTACCTTCCAGCCTGGACACAGCCTGCATACTCTGAGTGCTGTGCATGGTCATGTCTGCAATCTGCAAACTCTCAGCTCCCCAAGACGGGGACAGGCTTGCCTGGCAACCCTCCTCACCTCCTGGTGTCTCCTTCTTTGTGACCCAAGAGCAGGGGATGACTGGAGAGGGGCCTGACTGATGGGTGGGGGACAAGCAGGCATAGCCGGTCCTTCCCCAAGGACCTGAAGGCTTAGGGACCAGTGGCTCCCTGTTTCAACCCACTGCGTAACCTGCTGCCAGCTTGAGACCTTCAGGCGAGAGCTCCTGCCCAAATGCAGGGCAGTTTAATCATCTCAGGAGGCTGGCTTCACCGGAAAGCAAAGCTGTTTAATCCTTAAACTGAATTTTATGTGATTTTTTTCCTCCTCAAATTCTTACAGTACTTAATTCCAGGGCTAATCTGGGACCCTGACTCTAATTTATGGCCCAGGTAATGGCTGTATTTATCAGGCAGCGGTAAGGCTGCTCACTCACGGCTTCAGGGCCGTGGGCGGACATTCACCACCCCTCCAGTCCCCTGCTCACCAGGACTCCTGTCTTCTTCAAGCTCGAATCTTTCTTGTCCCCAGTTCAGCCTCTGGTCAGGCCCAACCTCTGGCGCTCATCTGGCCCTTCCCAGCGAACTTGACATCTAGGGGTGCCCGCCTTTATACGTTGCCCCTGCCCCCAGGACAAGGGAGGGGAGAGAGGCTCTGAGTGGGACAATAGTTGTTAAGCAGAACCTCACCCAGATCCTGTTGCTGGAGGGTAAAGACAGACGCCTGTCCCTTCCTGTCCTTGGTCCCCCTCCCTCCCCACCCCTGCTTCCGCCCACACTCTGTGCCAGGGACAAGATGTTTTGTCAGTTTTAAAGTGCAACCTTGCAATACAACAAGAGCTAGAAGCACTGGGTGCTCCTTTCTTATTTTCCCTTCTCCCACTCCCCCCTCCCTTCCTTCTTTCTTCTCCTCTGCACTCTCTTTCCCTCCCTCCCTTCCTTGCAGCTGCTCAAAGATTTACTGAGCACCTACTATGTGCCAGGTCTCCCGCCAGGTGCTGGGGTTGCTGTGACCAAGACAGACGCAGACTCTGCTTCCCTGAGGCTTCGCCTCCGGGGAGACAGGTGACCCCTCAGTCGTCACGGCCACACAGGAGCAAAGGGGACACGTGTCACCCCAGAGGTGGTGGCATTGCAGCTGTGACCTGAATGACAAGGAGGAGCAAGGACAGCGAAAGGGCCTTCCAGGTCAAGGACACAGCAAGGACAAGAGCCCTGGGGCAGGAAAGGGCTTGGCTTTGTGTTAAGAACAGAGGGAGGCCAGGGTAGCCGAGGCGGAGTGAGCCAGGGGAGAAGTGGACTCAGCTGGGCTCAGATGGGTGGGCAGGCCAGGTTCAGAGTGTCCCTCTAAAAGGGCAGGATGCCTTCTGGAAGAGGGGAAGGCAGGAGAGTGGAGAGTTCTCTGTACAGGCAGAGGGAACAGCATGAGATAAGGCCCAGAGGCAGGGGGGGGTACACGGGGAAATTCCAGTAGCTCATTCTGGTCCTGCAGCGTTGGAGAAGACTCTTGAGAGTCCCTTGGACTGCAAGGAGATCCAACCAGTCCATCCTAAAGGAGATCAGTCCTGGGTGTTCATTGGAAAGACTGATGCTGAAGCTGAAACGCCAATACTTTGGCCACATGATGTGAAGAACTGACTCATTTCTTCAAGAAAAGACCCTGATGCTGGGAAAGATTGGACGTGGGAGAAGGGGACAACAGGATGAGATGGTTGGATGGCATCATTGACTCAATGGAGATGAGTTTGAGTAAACTCCAGGAGTTGGTGATAGACAGGGAGGCCTGGCATGCTGCAGTCCATGAGGCTGCAAAGAGTCGTACACAGCTGAGTGACTGAAATGAACTGAACTGAGGACTATTGAATGTATGAGCAAATCCAGGGGAAGGGCTCAGCCTGGGACATGCTAAGGGCTCAGTAAGTTATCAACTACTGTCTGGCACTAGTTGATAATAAGGCAAATGCAGCAACTGGGGCGAGAACACAAAGCAGCCTGTGCTATAAGAGGGATAAGCAGAGTGGCAGAGGAGGGGAGGGTGTCATTAACTCTGACCAGGGGACCTCCGCAGTGCGATCCAGGAAGTCCAGGATCCACAGTCCAGGAAGGCTTCTCAGTGGAGGTGATGTGGCGGGGGCCCTTGAAGGCTGAGCAGAATTCCATCTGCAGAGGGAGAGGGCCCTGCAGCCTGAGGAAAGAGCACAGTGGGGTGTTTGGGGAAGAGGAATGGTCAAGACCGGCTGCGGGGAGGGTGGTGGGAGAGACAGGTGAGGCGGGAGAGGTAGGCTGGGGCCACGGAGCGCGGGCTCAGAATGTCATTCCAAGGAGGCTGACTCTATCCTGAGACCGGGAGAAATGTTCTTTTTCCTCAAAGCGGGGAATGAGTGACATAATGAGAACAGATCTGAGTGTTCAAATCTCTCTTTGGCAGCCACGTGGAGAGGCTACAGCTGCCTTCAGACATCGAACAGGGGAACCCCCAGAAGCCCAAGTGTGCGGGCTGTGGTCAGGGCAGCGAATGGCTCCCCAGGAGTCGGCACTCTGGGCTCCTGTCCTGGCGGCGTGATCAACTTTCTGGGTGACCTTGGGCAACTCACTCGCCCTCTCTGAAGCTCAGTGTCCTCATCTGTAAAGTGAGTGCACTGGTCTAAGTCCCCAGCCGGGTTTGCGGCAGGATGGGGCTCTCAAACTCAGGTGCCCACAGAGAATAAGCTGAGTACTGGAGAGGTGGGAATTGTGGAAAGCCTGAGAAAACGCAGCTTGTTCAGAGAGGGGGCCGCTGCTCTGCCCCAGCCTGCTGTTGTGATGCAGGGTGTGTGTGTATGTGTGTGTGCGTATGTGTGCACATGTGTGCGTGCTGGGGTTGCTAGCAAGTCTTCAGACTGGAAATCCAATTTTTAAAAAATATTTATTTTTAATGTGTTTGGCTGTGCCAGGCCTTAGCCGCAGCACCCGGAACCTTTAGTTGCGGCATTCAAACTCTTGGTTGCGGCATGTGGGATCTAGTTCCCTGACTGGGGACCAAACCCCAGGCCTCCTGCATTGGGAGCACGGAGTCTTAGCCTCCAGACCCCCGTGTAAGACCCCCAATTTTTTTAAAATAAGAAATCATCTGACTTTTAAATGTTGATTCACTTCTTTTTAAAAATCACTACTTGGGGTCATCTCATCTACTAGACGCAAAACGACTCACACCTCACAAACTTAGCACTCTTATTTTGGCATTTTTGGAAAGGGGAGAGAGAGCAAGTAGAAAGGAGGAGATAGACGGGGTCCTGGGGGGGAGAAGTCCTGAACCCCCAAGATTGACGACAGCGCAGTGCATCCTGGCAGCAAACGCTCACCGACAGACTGCTGTGAGCTGAGTGTCTCTTCTGAGCTCACTCGGGAACCAGGAGTCTGTTTTCATTAAAAGGCGAATGCTGAATCGGCCCTGGAGGCATGTAAACCAGCTCCCCTGTCCGGGAGGCTTTTAAAATCTATCTTGTAAACTTGCCTTTCAGACCTGACACGAGGCAGCCTTGTCAGGAGAGAGACTGGAGAGGCGAAGTCAGCAGCCCGGCTCTTATCAATCAGGCCACGGGGAGGTTGCAGGGCAAGGGGTGGGGTGTGTGTGGGGTGGACTCCAGGAGGCAGGGATTCAGCAGTCCTGTGGCAGGGTCAAGGGCACAGACCTGAGTGCCCAAGTACAAATGGGGGCATACTACAATAAAATCATCTCGCAGGGGCGGTGACATGACCACATCCAGGCGGTACCACCGTTATTTCCATTTTATACAGGAGAAACCTGGGGTTCTGGCACTTGCCCAGGGTCAATACATCTCATAAAGTCAGACAAGGGGACTTAAGTGCAGGTGGTCAGGCTCTGGAGCGGTCACCACCCCCCAGGTGGTCGAGGAGACCTCCCTCACCATCCTTAAGATTACAGGAGAAATGAGAAGGGCATTTTGACCATGACCCAGAGCCTCCCTTGCCACCTTCAGATTCACTGGGTGAGTCGCGGAAAGCTGCCCCCTGCCTCTGGACTTCAACACGGGGCTGGCTATTGAGCTTTCAGGACCGTCCAGCTCTGACGTCCATTTATTTGACGCCTGCTCACTTAGCATCTGTTCTGTGTCAAGGGCTTGGGGAGACAGCAGACAGACAGACAGAAATGGTCCCTGAGCTCTTGGAGTTTCCATCTGGGCCTGAGGGTAGGGTTGCGGGGGCAGTGGAAAAAGCGTCCGATCAGGAGTGCTGCCGAGCGTTGCGATGTGTTTTGAAGCAGACAAATCAGGAAGGTGAGAGAGTGATGTGGGTGAACAGAGCGGGTAACTTCGGAGAGTCCCCAGCAGCTTGTCCAGAGGGAGCTAGTCTGTAAGCCCATTACGTGGATGCTGAGAGTGAGGCAGCCACACCGGGGGGAGCCGCAGAAGCAGAGGCCTCTAGGAGGGAGCAGGCATGGGGTTTTCAAGGACCAGAGTGAAGCTGGTATTACCTCAGGGGCCCGCGGGCCCTTCCTGCCCCCCTGCCTCCTGCTCTGGAGGCCAAGTTGCCAGCAGCCAAGGGAGAGGGAGAGAGAGACAGGGCCAGCTTTGAGAGGCCACAGACCTGTGGGCTGGCCCTTTAATAATCCCAGGTGGGCACTCAGAGCAATTGCAATTTGAAGATCCCAGCTTGCTTAGTACAAGTGGAAAATTACCTTCACATCTTTTCTGGATTGCTTTCTGATCCTGATTTCATCATTCAGATGTACAGCAGTGCATTTTCAACGGGTACAATTTAATTAGGCTCAATTTGTATAACTACATTATTAAAGACTCATTTGGAAAGAGCTTCATGTCCAAGGTTCACCGGGCTCCACCGTTTGCGTGAAAACACATTTGGAGGAGAGCCCTCTGACGACCCTGGCTCCTGGAGTGCTCTCCTCCTCCTCCAGGGCACAGGCCCGGCTTGTCATTTCATTTCCATCTCATTTAATAGAATGTCTTTGGACATCTCTGGGTCTCTGAGCCTCTGACGGGTGTCTCCTGTAATTACACAGAGATTCCTCCTACGCTCCTTCAGTCGGTCATCAAATATTCACGAGCAACAAGACAGGAGCAAGGTCCTGAGCCAGGGAGCTGGGACAGGAATAAAAAGCTGCAGATACACACTTTAGAGTCTAGATGGGGGCGGGCAGTGCAGGGCCATCAGCCCTGTTAGTGGATGAGGACTGCAAGCCTGGACCCCTAAGTCAATGCCGGAGCCAGGATTTGAAACCAAGAATCTGGAGTGGTTCTGCTCCACCAAGATCTCTCTTCCTTTTGTGGGTGAGTGCAAGGAGATTTGCCATGCCTCCTGGCAGGTATCTTAACTGGAGGCCCAGAAACCTCCAAGTTACTGAACTGGGGTGGGGGACGAGGGGCAGGAGGAGGATATATTAGGCAGAGTTCTCCAGAGAAGCACCACCAGTAAGATGGATATATACAGATAGAAAGAGATTTTATTGTAAGGAACTGATTCACACAATTATGGAAGCTGAGGTCCCAAGATCAACCATTGGCAAGCTAGAGACCCAGGAAAGCTAACAGTGTAAGTCCTAATCTGAAAGTCAGCAGCCTTGAGGCCCAGGAAGAATTGACGGTCCAGTTTAAGTCTGAAGGCAGGAAAAGACTGATGTCCTGGCTCAAGTCAGTCAGGCAGGAGGAGCCCCCTGTATCCTTAGCCTTTTTGTTCTATTTAAGCCTTCAACTGATTGGATGAGGCCCACCCACATAGGGAGGGCAATCTGCTTTCCTTGGTCTACCCATTCAAACGTGAATCTCATTCAGAAACTCCCTCACATGCACACCCAGAATGTTTGACCATATGTCCAGGTCCCCGATGGCCCTGTGGAACTTATACATAGAATTAATGATCACAGAGAGAAGGAAGGAGGGAGGTTGAAAGGCATTGCTAGTTAGAGGACAAATGGTAGCCAGGAAGTAAAGGCAGCTCACATCTCATTTTATCTTCACAGCCACACTGTGGGATGGGGTCCCTATTCCCATTTTTGAGATGAGGACACTGAGGCTGAGATAAGGGACACACAGATGGTGTGTGTCAGGGCCACACACTCAGGGACACACAGATGGTGACTCAGTGCCTCCTTATCCCTGGGTAATACTTGTCTCCATGGAGAAAGACCGAGGATGCTGCCCATAGCACCATCTCCTAAGTCTCTTTTATGTTTTCTGTTGCCTCTTCTGCTCTTCCAGTGTGATCACAATCTGATTGAAGTGTTGAATGGTCCATCTCTATCTACTGCATGTACTGAGGGGTGGTGGCATCACAGCACTGTGGTCAATGGAGTCTCCAAGGTCTCCCACAGTCCTCAGCTTCAAAGATGCTAAGAGTCCTAGAGCAGGATGCAGGACCCCCGCTCTGCCCTCCAACTCTGAGTTGCTGTGTGGGCTTGGATAAACTTCTGATCTATGAGCCACAGGCTCCTCATCTGGAGAACCAAGGAGGACTGGAAGATGTCTAAGGTCTAGCAGAATCTTTGGAGGGGTTCCATGGCTCTCCTTTACTGGAAACCCTTCATCCACTAGAACCCACCCCCCAAGTCCTATAGGACTGTTCTGGCAAGGCCTCCATCCCAGGGGCTTGACACTTCTCACTGAAGGAAACTGCACCTGGGATCCCTGGCCCCTACAGGGCTGTCAGTGGGGCCACGGGCAGGGAGGGATGAGCTCAGATGCTGTGAGGATACGGCCTCTCATGCAGCCCTGGTTCCAATTCCCACACTGTCATCAGCCTGGTAATGTGCACGGCCTCGGACAGTGCAAGTCCAGGAGCAAAGGTCTCTCCTCTCTTGCCCACCCCTGAAGAACATTCCTATAGGAAGAAAACCATGTGTTTCTGCTTTTCTCTTACACTGCA
This sequence comes from Odocoileus virginianus, assembly GCF_023699985.2. NCBI lineage: Eukaryota > Metazoa > Chordata > Mammalia > Artiodactyla > Cervidae > Odocoileus > Odocoileus virginianus. The sequence continues at coordinate 14,091,072 of NC_069683.1, read as the reverse complement.
ATCACACCCACAACACTTCTGACACCAGATGTGTAGGTATTTTCTCCCACAACAAGCAGAGCAGCCAACTGTCCTACAACTTAATTCTGATGCTATCAGTCTGGAGATAACCCCAGATCCCACAGGTTAAGGGCTCCATCCCACAAGATTCATCCTAACTACCTCTCACTTTGGATGCCAATGCAAGTAGTAGGTTCCTCAGGTTATTTACACCTTCTGTCCAACTTGACTACAAACTGGAGGTTCTCATGGTCCACTCCCTTCAAATTTCATTATTTGCTAGAACAGATCCCAGAACTCAGGGAAGTGCTTGCTTACATTTACTAGTTTATTATATGATAATGGATATGATAAGGGATCCAGATAAACTGCTGGATGAAGAAATGCACTGGCTGAGGTCTGGAAGGGCCCTGAATGCAGGAACATCTGTCCCCATGGAGCTGGAATGTGTTACCCTCCTGGTACATGGATTTGCTCACCACCTGGGGAATTCTACAAGCATCATTCTTTGGGGATTTTTATGGATACTTCATCATGTAAGCTTGATCATTTATTATATCCATTTCTAATCCCACTTCCCTTCATGGAAAATGGAGGGTGGGGATGAAAGTCCCAAATTTTTAATGGTGGTTTGACCTTTCTGGTGACCAGTCCCACTCAGGAGCTATCCAGGAGCCCATCCAGAGTCACCTCATTAGAATAAAAGAAAATCCTATCACCCAGGATTTAGGAACCCTGTGTCAAGGACTGGGTTCACAGACCAACTTCTATCAGAGAAGAACTTCTTCTTCTATTAGAGAAAAACAGGTGCTTCCAATACTCCTATCTCTTAGAAAATTACTAGAGCCCTATTTCAGGACCTGGGACAGAGACAAATATATATGTTTCTTACTATTTCATAAGTCCTCAATTGCTCATCCCCAAGTCACATCCAGGGCTGGAGATTGAAGGAAGAGAAGTCAAGTAGATTACTTGTGATCCAAGAAAAAGATTGGGAAAAGCTTGGAGCCAACAGGCTTGATAGGAGTCTGTGATAAAGACCTAAATTGGGAATGGGCTCTCAGAATCCAGTCCCAGTTTTGCTTCTGCGTGACCTTGGGCAAATCGCTCCCCTTCAGATTTTTTATCTATAAAATAAGAAACAGGGTATGTAAAGATAATCTTTAAGATCATAAGTTTGCCTCTTTGCCACAGGACCTTTGTACAAGCTATTCCCCTCAGCTGGGAACCCTCAATTTCCACCTGGCCAGTTCTTATTCACTGTAAATGCCATCTCCACCAGGAAGCCTTCTTGGAATCCCCAGCCTAGATTAGGTTCTCTTATAATAGCCCCCTCCAAATGTCTCCTTCATAACTCTTGTCTTGATGGCAGCTAGAATACTATGTGTCAGAGCATTTGTTTACTCGCTACTTCTAGAATGTTGACAGGAGCAGCAGCCACATCTAATCTGTTCACTTCTATGGCCCTGGTACTTAGCATAGGGTTGGTGCTCATAGTAGACGCTCAGTAAATGTCTGCTGTCTGATGGGCTGAATGCTTGAGTGCTTTCATGGTATGAGACCCTGGGGATAAGGAAGAAAATAAATAATAAACAATAATAAATAATGCAGAAACCACCCATGTTCTCTGAGCATTATCAGCATCTGGCCATCCTGCAGATCACATGGCAAAAAAAAAAAAAATAGTGCATCCCACTACTGAGAAACAGGATGAACCAGTGAGACTGTCGAGTATGGGACACACACCCTTCTCCCGTTTCCTGCCTCCCTCTCGCCTGACTCTCGCTGTGGGGTTAACTAGAGAAAGAACTCAAGAGGACTCCAGCTCTGATTTCCCCACCAGAACCCCTCCCCCATGCTGACATCCCCATGTTTGCTATGGAAACTACTGTGGCATCATCAATGCGGGCTGAGGATTTCAGGTGGGCTAATCAGCCAGAGGAATCGACCCGGACACTTACAGCCTCTGGGTTATTCCCATGTAAATACTCTCAGCGTAGAGAACAGAAGAAAAGACAATTAGTCCAGGCTGTCAGGAACTCCACGCAAGCTGCTTCGTTCCTGAAAATGGTCCTCTTTTTTTCCCCAAGATCTTCCCTGGCTGTGGCACATCTCACACGCTGCAGGGAGCTGTCAGCTCTGTGGAGCGACTAGAGGAATTAAAAATAAAAATTGACTTTCAGAGAACAAAATCAGACCTGACAACTCAAGTCACTCAAACCAGCCGTGGTTAGAAGATTGCAAATATGTTTGTAAAAAGGAGGTGGCACAGACTGGTGGGGGAGAGATTCTCTCAGGAAGGAACTCTGGGAACGTGTTCATCTCCTGAGATGAGGTTTCCAGCAACCGCCCTGTCCCATTGTGTTCGTTGCTTCACTTTCCATCCTCATCGCGGTCTGGGCTCATGTCCGGTAAGCTGCAGGTCTTTCACTAATTACAGTCTATCCTCATTATTAGCAGACTCTGCATCTGTGAATTCACCTCCTTGCTAAAACTTAACCTCAAATCAATAGTCATTCATGGACATGCACAGAGTCATGGAAAATTCAAGTCATTCAACACCCATGTTCTCACCGGCGGGGCAACAATGAAATGCTCTGCCTTCTCATGTCAGCTCTCGTGATGTTAACAAGTATCCTTTCGTGGTCTACTTTCTGCCATGTTCATCATATTTCTGTGCAGTTTGTTGACGATTTTGCCATTTAAAATGGCCCCCAAGCACAATGTCTAGTTGTACTCCTGAGTACACGAAGACCATGGTGTGCCTTAATGAGAAAATGTTTGTGTTATACAGGTTTCACACTGTTCATGGGATTCTCAAGGCAAGAATACTGGAGTGGTTTCCCATTCCCTTCTCCAGGGGACCATGTTTTGTCAGAATGCTCCACCATGACCCGTCCGTCTTGGTCGGCACTACACAGCATGTCTCATAGTTTCATTGAGTTAGACAAGGCTGTGGTCCATGTGATCAGTTTGATTAGTTTTCTGTGATTGTGGTTTTCATTCTATCCTCCTTCTGATGGATAATAATAAAAGGCTTATGGAAGTTTCTTGATGGGAGAGATTGACTGAGGGGAAAACTGGGTCTTGTTCTGATGGGCAAGGCCACGTTCTGTAAATCTTTAACCTAATTTTCTGTTGATGGGTGGGATTATGTTCCTTCCCTGTTGTTTGACCTGAGGCCAAACTATGGTGAAGGTAATGAACAGTGTGAAAAGGCAAAAAGATAGGACATTGAAAGGTGAACTCCCCAGGTTGGTAGGTGCCCAATATGCTACTGGAGATCAGTGGAAAAATAACTCCAGAAAGAATGAAGAGACGGAGCTAAAGCAAAAACAGCACCCAGTTGTGGATGCCATTTGCTGATGGAAGTAAAGTCCGATGCTGTACAGAACAATATTGCATAGGAACCTGGAATGTTAGGTTCATGAATCAAGGCAAATTGGAAGTGGTCAAACAGGAGATGGCAAGAGTGAACATTGACATTTTAGGAATCAGTGAACTAAGATGGGCTGGAATGGGTGAATTTAACTCAGATGACCAGTATATCTGCTACTGTGGGTAAGAATCCCTTAGAAGAAATGGAGTAGCCCTCATAGTCAACAAAAGAGTCTGAAATGCAGTACTTGGATGCAATCTAAGAAATGACAGAGTTACTGGTAGACTTAGCTTACTGTGATATTGAAAATGGTTTACCTTGAAAAATTTGTTATAAAGTATTGGCACATGCCATGAAGATTGAGGTGTTCTGTGACCTACAATCTGCAAACTGGAGACCCAGGAAAGCTGGTGTTACAGTGCAAAGCCCAGAAAGCCAGGAGTCAGGGGTGTAGGTCCCAGTTAGAGTGTGAAGGTCTGAAAACCAGGACCTCTAAGGGCAGAAGGCAATCAGTGTTCCAACCCAGCAGTCAGGTAGAGAGTGAATTTAACTTTCTTCCACCTTTTTATTCTATCCAGGCCCTCAATGAATTGGATGATGCCCACCCATGTTGGAAAGGACCAACTGCTTTCCTCAATCCGCCAGTTCAAATGCTCGTCTCTTCCAGAAATGCCATCACAGACATGCCCATATATAATGTTTCACCAGCTCTCTGGACGTTCCATGGCTCAGTCAAGTTGATGTGTAAAATACACCATTGCACAAAATGAATAAAATGTATAGTATGTTATGTGCTAAGGATTAAAAAAAAATGAAGCAATAAAGAGGGCTAGAAATTATCAGGAGCGGAGAGGAATAGACATGTTAGATAGTGTAGTTCTATCTTCTCACTGAGAAGGTGGCTTCTGAGAAAAGGAAGTGAAGGAGCTTGGCAGGTAGTCTCTGGGAGAAAGGCCACCCAGGGAGAGAAGTAGGAAGTGCAACCTCTCTGAGGCAGAAACATGCCTGAGTGTTCCTGAGCAGCGGGAGGCCATGTGACTGCATTGGTGTGAACCAGCAGAGAGTGGTAGGAGGTAATGAAACTGTGAGGCCGTGTAGAATTGACTTTTATCAGAGTCTCGGTTTATTCCAGGAATGCAAGGTTGGTTTAATCTTTATAACATATAATATTATAATTTATAATATTAAGAGAGCAAAGAAAAGGAAACTACTGAATCATCTCAATAGATATAGCCCTGGAATAAACCCAACTGGATTGTGATGTATTGTCCATTTTATGTAACATGTGATGTGATGTTTTATCCATTATGCAATGTTTTAATTGAGTGTGGGTATCAGAGTCATGCTGACATCATGAAACAGGCTGAGAAGTGCTCTCTCTCTCTCTCTCTCCCTTTTTTTCTAGTCCCGAGAAGAGTTTGTACTTCTTCCTTAAATGCTTGGAAGAATTCCACAGTGGTGCCATATGAGCATGTACTTTCATTGGTGAAGAAAATGTTTAATTATGGATTCAGTCATGAAGAGCTATGGTACTATGTAAATTTTCTGTTTCTTTTTGTGTCCATTTTGGTAAGCTGTGTTTTTCATGGAATTGTTCATTTCTTTAGAATTTTTATATTCATTGGCGTAAAACTGGTCAAGATATCCTCATCTATTTTTAAGTGTCTAAGATGTGTAGTGATGTCCCTTTTTCATTTCAGATAGCAGTATTTGTGTTTTCTCTCTTCCTCTTATTCAGTGTTGCTAGGGGGTTATCAATTTTAATAATACTTTCAAGAACTAATTTTTCCTCGGCATTCTAGTAGGCACCGGGCATAAAAGTTGAGCATAACATTGCCACTGTTCCCATGTATTTTACATATTGGAGGAGATAAAGAGGCCATAAACAAGCCAACATAATTTTATTTGTTAACATAATTTTAAAAAGTAATTTCAGCAAGCAGTAGGTTTTAGTAAATTGCAATAAGCAGTAAGAAGGAAACAGAGCAATCCAGAGCAATTTTTGATTGTCTGCTTACTCTAAGATGGAGACCTTTGAACAGAGACTTGAAACACAAGAGTCAACCATGTAGAAATCTGTGGAAGGAGAGTTCTAGGCAGAGAGGGAACAGCATGTTCAAAGACTTGAGGTGGGAGTCACATTCAGCAGTGTGTTCAGGAGACAAACAAAGGCTGAGGTGGATGAAATGTCCCAGGTAAGGGAGAGAGGATGGCACGAGATGAGATCTGACAGGTGGGCAGGGTGGAGCCAAACAATGTATGGCATGTAGTCCATGGTATAGAGTTTGTACTTTATTTTAAATATTAAATATAATGACAAATGAATGTCAGCTATTGCCACAATATTGCTCCGTAACAAACAACCTCTCAAATCTCAGTGACTCTCAACAAGTTAATTTTCTATCTCACTGAGTCTACAAAGTCAGCTGGCGTGGCTGTAGTTCACACAAATGATCTTATTAGGTCTTTTCCATACATTTCTCCTTCTGGGACTGAAGACAGTAGATACATAAAAGAGCAAGCCAAACCATACAAGCTCATTTAAAGCCATTGCTTTCATTATGTCCATTAACATCCCATTGGTGAAAGCAAGGGACTGGACCACACCCATCATCAACAGGACAAGGAAATACACTGTGTATGCTCCAACTGGAGGCACTGGAAATCCATATTACAAAGGTGTCCGGTTCTCACAGGGAGGAAAAGATGGTGAAAGATAATCCAATTTACAAATAGCTTCTCTCTGAGACCACTGCGGCTCTTGTATGCAGGATGGATGGAAGGGATGGGGGGGTGTTGAGAGTGGAGGTGGAGACCTGGTCCAAGTGAGAGAGAACAGTAGCTTGAATTCAGGGATCGCACTAGAAGGAGAGAGAAACGGACAGATGTGGAGTATATTTTAGAAATATACTTCACAGGCGTTGATGGCGGATTAGATAGGAGTAACTATTACACTCTCTTTGGTCACTTCATTCCAGACACGCTAGCCCGCATGCTGTTCCTCAAACATTCCAGGCAGCCTGCGATTCCAGAATCTTTGCCATTGCTATTTCCTATATCTGCAATATTATTCTCTTAGACACTAGTTTGACACACTTCTTCTATTAATTCCAGCCCTGCTCAAGTGTCAGCTCCTGGGTGAGGCATCTCTGACCACTCTATTAAGAACAATAGTGCCCCCCCTTACTTTGATCTAATTTTTTACATTTTTATTATTTTTTATTTAATTTTTTGCCTGTACCATGCACCATGCCTTAGTTCCGCACTGCGGCTGCTGCTGCTGCTAAGTCATGTCAGTCGTGTCCGACTCTGTGTGACCCCATAGACAGCAGCCCACCAGGAATCAAACCTGTGACCCTTGCAATGGAAGCACAGAGTCTTAACCACTGCACTGCCAGGGAAGTCCTCGTTGATCTGTTTTTTTCCCATAGCTCTTATTGTCAACTGACAGATGCTGATTTGTTTATCAGTTTCCTCTTTCTCTCTCTCTCCCTCATTACAATGGAAATTCTATTCATGCAGAGATTTTTTTTGTATGTTCTTTTCACTGCTGTATACTCTCATCTTGGGTACTGCCTGGCACATACTAGGTACTCAGTAAATCTTGGCTAAATTGATAAATGAATTCCCACAGGCCAACCCTATGGGGACCATTCACCTTGGATCTGGTCTTCAGACATGAGAGTCTGACCCAATCCTCGCTAAGAAGACCCCTGTCTCCCCAGGCAGCTGAAGGGGCTGTCTGATGACTGGAACTGTAGTGAGGCCTTCCTGCCTGTTAAGAGTCGGTAGAAAGCCCACCTGGGGAAATCCTGGAAAATTGATTTCCATGGTTCTATCTACCCAGAGGCCTGTGGTCCTGAATTTTTTCTTCCTACTGCAGCTAAAGCAGACAGAGAACTCTGGACCCTAGGCTGGCATCTCTCCTGAGACCAGGGAAACTGGGATATGGACTAAGGTGAGAGTGAGGGCGTCTGAGACCTCCCTTGGCGCCCCCTGCTCCCCAGATTCAGCTCCTGGAACAGAGGCTGGTATCTGCAGGCAGATCTGGGGGAACAGAAGAGAAAGACTCTTCAAACATTCGTTGGTAGTGATGAGCAAACTGGGGCACTGGCTGCTTTTTCAAGAGAATAAATGGCTTCTGATTGAAATGGGAAACTAATCTGTGTTATGCGTGATGCGTGGGTACTTAGCTGCTTCAGTCGAGTCCGACTCTTTGTGGCACCACGGACTGTAGCCCGCCAGGCTTCTCTGTCCATGGGGATTCTCCAGGCAAGGATACTGGAGTGTGTTGCCATGCCCTCCTCCAGGGGAACTTTCCAACCCAAAGATCGAACCCACATCTCTTGTGTCTCCTGCATTGGCAGGCGGGTTCTTTACCACTGTTACACACAGGCTTTTCACAACACGACGTCTGCCATGAAGGGAGCTTATAGGGAAACCTATAGTTTGTGTACATCATGGAGAAAGGAGGAGGCAGCTAGGGTGTACACAATAGGAGGAGCGCTCTGGTGCAGGGTATGTGTGACCAGGACTGTTGTTATGCTCCTAGAGGGGCAGACGTTAGCTAAGCACTCTGCTGGGAGACTCTATAAGGCAGCAGTCCCCAACCTTTCTGGCACCAGGGACCAGTTTCATGGAAGATCAGAGGATGGGGGATGTGAAGGTCGGGGGTGGAGATGTGGAGGTGGGGATACAGGATGGTTTAGGGATGATTCAAGTGCATTATTGCTAATCTAATGCTGCCACTGATCTGACAGGAGGTACTTGTCCATGGCCTGGAGGTTGCAAAGAAAGTGAAAGTGAAGGTTGCTCAGTCATGTCCAACTCTTTGCGACCCCATGGGCTATACAGTCCATGGAATTCTCCATGGACTGTACTGGAATGGGTAGCCTTTCCCTTCTCCAGGGGATCTTCTCAACCCAGGGATTGAACCCAGGTCTCCTGCATTGCAGGCGAATTCTTTACCAGCTGAGCCACAAGGGAAGCCCAAGAATACTGGAGTGGGTAGCCTGTCCCTTCTCCAGGGGGTATGTTCCCTTCCCAAGAATTGAACCAGGGTCTCCTGCATTGCAGGCAGATTCTTTACCAACTGAGCTATGAGGGAAGCCTCATAGCTGGAGGTTGGGGACCCCCACTATAAGGGACACGTGCCATAGAGGGAGGCCTTGTAGAGTTCACACACTGCTGTGTATTTGCCAGAAATACTCTAACCTGCCTTGTGAATGGTGAGATGTACACTTGGAAGACAAACAACAGGAGAGCAAGCTCAGGGGTTCAGCCATACGTCGCACCCCGTGGGAGGGATGGCAGCTGAGTGTGTATAGATGGGCTGACTGCTCAGGAAACTGTTGTCACCAATGAGTGACACCTGCCCAGGTGACATCACTGGGCATCCACAGGCCTGCTTCACCGCCGTGCCCTGCATGCGGGCGTTTGGCTGAGAGGTTACTAGAGGGAGTGACATCTGCTTCCCGAGCTGTGTGCTCTGGTACCATTCACTGATTCATCTGCCCTCTTTTCCTAACTGGGCAACCCAGACGAGGTAGGTGACTGGTCTAACCGATCCACCCAGAGGGATTCCTATTTTATCTACTTTGCACCAAGAAGTCACAGCACTAACGGCAGTCTGATGTTTGGGACCCTCCTCCCCTCCCCACGTGACCTGCCTTGTCTCCCGGCACTATCCAACCTCATGGCCCCCTTCCCCCACCCCCACGCTCCAGCCAATAGGTGCCTTTGTCACCTTCTCTACATGCCGCCTAGAGAGAGCTTCCTGACACTCCCGGCCCCATCCACCTCCCTGGTCACTGTCACCTCCTCTCAAATGAGTGTGTTAGACTAGAAAGTCTCTAAGTTTTCTTCCAGATTCACCATTATAGGATTTTTTAAATCTGTATTGTTGAGGTTTAGTGAGCAAACAAAATTCACCAGTTTTAAGGGTCCAGTTCAATGAGTTTTGACAGAGTCATGCAGCTACTACCAAGGGTTAGGCCATTTCCTTCACCTCCACGTGTCCCCTCTCGCTCCTTTGCAGCCAGTCCCCTGCCCTCTTCAGCCCGTGGCACGCACTGATCTCTCTTTACAGTTTTAACTTCTCCTAAATACCGTATAAATGAAAGCAGTCTGTACCCTTTTGTGATTGGCTTCTTAGCATAACACGTTTGAGATTTCATCTATGTTCTGGATATATCAGTAATTCATTCAATTTTACTGTTAAGTAGCACCCCATTTGGGCTTATCCAGTGGCTCAGCACATAAGGAATCCTCCTGCAATTCAGGAGACACAGGAGATACAGGTTCAATCCCTAGGTCGGGAAGGTCCCCTGGATGAAGAAATGGCAACCCACTCCAGTATTCTTGCCTGGAAAATCCCATGGACAGAGGAGCCTAGTGGGCTACAGTCCATGGGGTCGCAAAGAGTCAGACACGAGTGAATGACTAAGCACAGTACAGCATCCGATTTTATGGATATACTATGCTTTATTTAGCCGCCAGGGAAGCCCATCCATTCCCTATTAGTGGTTATTTGTGTTGTTTCCAGTTGGGGCTAATATAAATAAAGCTTCTATTAATATTTGCATACAAGTGTTTCTGTGAGCATATGTTTTCATTTCTCCAATTTCATTGATTTCTGCTCTTATCCTTAGCATTTTCTAGCATCTGCCTATTTGCATTTAGTTTGTGCTTTTTTCTTTTCTAGCTTCTTAAGTTGGAAGCTCAGATCTTTGATTTGAGATCTTTCGTGTTTTGTAACATAGTCATTTATTGCTATATATGTCACTCTACACATTACTTTAGCTACATTCCACAAATACTGACATAATATCAATGAAAATTTTCATTTCCATTCAGCTTTAAATATTTTTATATTTGCTTGTGATTTCTTCTTTGATCCATGAAGTATTTAGAAATGTGTTTCTGAATTTTAAAACATTTGAAGATGTGGTCAGGGAGAATATTTTACATGATCTAAATCTTCTTAATTGTACTGAGACCTGTGTTATGACCTAATATATGGTTGATCTTGGTGAGCATTCCATGCTCAGTTGAAAGGAATGTGTGTTCTGGTGGTGCTGGGTGGTGTATTTTATGAAGGTCAATTAAGTCAATATTAATAGTGTTGTTCAGATCTTCTATATTCTTGCTGACTTTGTGTTTACTTGTTCTATCAATTACTAAGTGTTATTGTTTAGTCGCTAAATTGAGAGTACTGAAATCTCTAGCTATAAATGTAGCTTTTATTCTGTCCCTTTTCAATTCTATCAATTTTATTTTCATGTATTTTGAGACTCTCTTATATGCACATACAGGATTACTGTGTCCTCCTGATGAACTGCCTTGTTAACATTCCTTGCTCTGAAGTCTACCTTGTCTAACATTGATATATTTGCTCCAACTTTCTTGTGATGTTTGTGTGTGTGATTCACCCCAATCTTTTCCCACTCTTCTTCTTTTAATCTGAGTATATTCAAAATAGTTTTTTGAAGGCAGCATAAAACCAAGTCTTGACTTTTTTTTTTTTTGACAAAATGATCATCTCTCTATTTAATTGGGTCATTTAGCCCATATACAGTTAGTGTAATTACCAATGTGTTTGAATTTAAATCTACCACTTTGCTATTTGTGTTCTATTTCACCACTCTTCTCTCTTCCTCTGGGTCTCTAATTCACAAAAGTTAGACTGTTTAATATCCTTCCATAGGTCACCAGTGTACCCTCTCCCTCTCTCTCTGCTTCTCTTTCTTAAATCTTTTACAAATTTGTGCTATATTTAAGCTTGTATTGCTTTATCTTCAATTTCACTAATTTTTTTTCTTCTGCCGCTTCCAACCTGTTCTTAGTTCCATTCAGTGTATTTTTTAATCCATATATTGCATTTTTTATCTTTAGAAGCTTCATTTGTGTCTTTTTGTATTTTTCATTTCTCATCCTATATTCATGTTTTCCTCTATCTTCTTGAATAAATGGAGCATATTTTAATACCTGTTTTAACATCACTACTTGTGCTAATTTCATTATCTTTGTCATTTTCAGATCTGTTTCAGTTGGTTAATTTTTCTCTGGGGCAATGGGTCATACTGGATGTTGAACATAGTCAATTTTATGTTTAGGGGTGCTAGATTTTATTGTATTTCTTTAAAGAACATTGAGGCATGCAGTTAAGGCATTTGAGATCAGTTTGATCCTTCTGAGTCTTGCTTTTAAAGCCTTGTTGGGGTGAGTCCAAGGAAGTGTTTAGTCTAAGGCTAATTTAGTTCTATTATTAAGTATTTCTGAAGACTCTATCTGATGCTGTATGTATTTTGAGGTCTAGCCACTCTGGAGAGTGGGGATATAAACTATTCCCAGCCTTCTCTGAGCTCTGGGAATTTCTCTGCCTACTGCTTTCCAGGGGTACTTATCCCAACTGCATGGGGTTTCACCCCACACATTCACAAACCAGTGTTCTGCCAAATATTGGGGCCATACCTCTATAGACAGCTGCAGCTCCCTCTCTCCCCCTCCCCCCACCCCACTCCCTCCTACGTTTTGCTCTCTGCGTTAAGTCCTGGAAGTGTAATGGCTTCAGCTTCCACAAACTCCAATCTCTGTCTCCTCTAGTCAGCAACAACAGCTGGGCTCCATTCAGATTCCTTCCTTCTTGTTCTGCTCCCTGAAAAGTGCCTCCAAGCATTTTGCTGGGCTATCAAGGGGCTCACCTCATTTGTTTCCCTACCCTCAAGGTTCACGGTCCTACATCATCTTCTGTCCAATGTTCGAAAAGCAGTTGTTTCATATATTTTGTCCAGTTTTTTTTTTTTTTTAATGTGTTCAACCTGAGGGCAGTTCTGAATCTCTTACTCTCTCTTGGCTAAAAGTAGAAGTCTCCCACCATCCAAGGATTTTAGAATTAAGAAACCAAGTAAGCCTAAGAGGGATTGCCATCAGCACAAGGACTACAGTTCTTGGAGAGGTGACGAGGATGCTGCTGTTCTCTGACTCTACCTTGCCCTGACATTAGGAAGGGAAAGCAGGGTCGATGATACCTGTGCAATCAGGGATGCTCAGGAAGCTTCAAGGACTCCGAGCAAGAAGACGCTTAAATGACAGGACATGTAAGAAGAACACTAAGACTGCAGCGCTGGCGATGTATTCAGCAATGCTCCTGGGCTGTGGATTGCTAGGATCTGCCTGAAAGGGGTGGGGGTGGGGGGGGTGGGGGGGTGCGGGGGGAAGCCATCAATAAGAAAAGAAATTAAAAGAGAAAATAGAAGTATGATAATGAAACCCCTTTCGGTTTGGGACTGTGGAGGTTTTTTCTTTTCCTTAAACAAGTGGCAATGAAACCTTTATTGCACTGTCTCCCAGACTCTTTTTTTGTGCTACATAACGTGTTTGCAAGTTTCTGTCTAACACAGTTTCCCTGTGCTTTGTCCTATGTGAAGTCACTGGTTTCCGTGGTAACTAGACTGCCAGCTCAGGGAGTCAAATAGAGAGTCAGAGGCTCTGCAGGGCATCTAGAGGGGCTAACAGAGGCCTGGACCATAGGTAAGAAAGAGACATGGGTGCGATGATACATACAAGGGTCTTTGCAAGAGCTGAAGATCCTCAACCAGCTTTGCACCCGAAGTAGCTGCCCTATGCATCCACAGCCTGGTGCTCCTGGGAGGACACTGCCTGCTACTGAGTTCTTTCAGCTGTTGACATTTATGGGTCAGTCTCTGGGCCGAGTGCCAGGCCCTAGACCCCAAAGGGGCAAGCAGTCTCTCTAAAGAGAGAAACCACAATAAAGGGTGTCCAGAAGGAACATTGATTGAGTGCCATCCATATGCCAGGCACTGATATGAAAATTACATACCTTAAATTTTAATCCTCACAAAACCCCAGTGATTTCATTTTATCCAAGACAACCAGAAAAGGTAAAGGCAGGGTTCATACCTGGAGTGAATTCTTCTCAACCTCCCCTGACCTGCACAACCCCACCTGCATCAGTCTCTCTGCTCTAAGACTTCCGTCCAGATGCCTCAGAGTTTAGACACAGCCTCTCTGTCTGTCTCTCATCCTCTCTTTTTTCTCTCTCACTCTTTTTCCTCCTCTTTTCCCCCCAACGCCGTCCCTCTCTGGCCTTGTAAATATCTCTGCCTGGAGTCTCTTCCCTCACTCTGGAGAGAAATGTATCACGGAACTCACCCCCGGAACATGAGTTTAAGACAGGCACAAGTTCGAGGGCAGCCTCTGAGCCCCTGCCATGCGGCAACGGCATTCATGAAGGGTCTCATCTCCTCTGATCCTCCAACATCCCACCCGCTTTGTGCAGACAGCGGGAGGAAAGAGCTGACGTCCTAAAACGTGGCGGAAGTCTCCCCAGGCCGAGCGTTCCCTGGACCGCTGGGAGCCAGTGAGAGCAACACCTTCAACCAGACGCCTCTTCCTGGATGGCCTCGGAGGCTGCACCCACAGGGGCTCAACCAAGGGACACTCAAGCTTACAAAATCAAACGCTGCCTTGTCACCAAGGTCAAGGTGAGTTAACATAGCCAACATAGCTCAATTCATCAGCACATTCTGCCTCTGCTGAGACTTCACCCACCAGACAGGCTGTTGGGTGCAGACCTTCCCTCCCCGCATCCCTTCCCCTAGGCTGACTTTGCTTGGGACCCACACAGCATCAGAGGCTGCAGAGATCTTCAATCACCCTGTCTGATCCTTGTTTTAGAAATGTGAATCCAAGGAGAAGAGAGGGGTAGTGATGACCAATGAATGAGTCACACAGCAACTCAGAAGCAGGGCCAGGACTCTAATCCAGGTCTCACTATGGGTCCCGTGGCCTTTGGGGCTGGCATCACCCCAGGCCAAGACACTGGCCATCCTGTGAAAGGACAAGTCCCTTGTCCTGGATGGCCTGGAGACTCTGGGAGAACAGCCTTTATACACAAATCTCGGGTGGAAACGCCTCCCAAGGGCCTGGCAAAGGATGTGTAATATCTGAGAGGTATGGCCCCGAGTGGATTGAAGGCCAAGGGGTGGGAGGCCTTCTGGGCACCAGGAGAAAAAGGATCATCTCCGGCCCTGGCTCTTGCCCTGGGAGTGACGGGCGGGCAGTATGACTAGTGACCTCGGACAAAGCTCCTGACCCTCGTTACCTCCCTTGCGATACAGGAGAGCAGCGGCACGGGGGGCTGTGAGTACAGACCTGGATGACGTTATTCAGGAAAGTCTCCTTACAGGGCCTGGCACATGTCTGGCCTTGATAATAACAGCCGAAACACATACCCTCCCCTCACAAGCCCTGCAGTTTCACATGGACGCTCCCCGTGGCTCACAGCGCTCTCAGCAGCCCCCAGACAGCTGCCTTCTGCGGGTCTCTCCCTTGCAAGCGGTCCCGGGGTCTCTCCCGACCCCAGCAGCTTTGTGTCCCAGACGGCTGCCATCATTCATGTACCAGAACCCTGGTGCCACGGTTACCCAAGCCAGCTGACCTAGAAACTTGCCGTTTGGGCAAGGCTCAGCGGGGACCTGCGTCCCTCGGACAGGCCACGAGACACTGAACATCTCTGGGCTACAGTGTTCTGTTCCCTCATCTGAAAATGATGATGATCAACAGTACATGGTGTCCACACACACACACACACACACACACACACACACACACACGAGAATCTTCACTCACCTTGACTGAGGTCCAGTTTGTATACAACAGAACTCACTCATGTTTTCTTTAATTTTTTTTTCGGCTTTGCTGAGGTATAATTGACAAATAAAACTGTGAAGATATTTAAAGTGCACATGGTGTTTTGATATGGATACCTGGTGAAAGGGTTCTCTGCATCAAGTTAATTATCACAGCCATCACCTCACATATTTGTCTTTTTTTTTTTCTCTTTTTGGTGAGAACATAGACCTTTTAAGTTCTTCTCACTTAGCAAATTTTAATTATACAATACAGGGTTATCAACCACATTCACCATGATATACATTAGATCCTCAGATCTTATTCATCTTGTAACTGAAAGTTATTGTAACTTTATAACTCATCTTATAACTAAACTCATATTATGTTGTATAATGTATAATATATATTATATCATATTATTATATTGCTATATATCAACTTATATATGTTATAAGATATAAACTCATATCTCATCTTATCACTAAAAGTTATGCCTTTTTCCTACCCCCTCCCTCTTTCCCCCAGCCCCTGACAACCACCGTTCTGCTCTGTTCCATTGAATCCGACTTCTTTTTCAGGGAGACTCCACATGTAAGTGATAGCATGCAGCATTTACCTTTGTCTGGCTGAATAGCATAAAGACTGAGATGCATTCACATTGTAGAAAATGATAGGACTTCTTTCTTTCTCATGGCTGAACAGTATCCCACTGTGTGTGTGTGTGTGTGTGTGTGTGTGTGTGTATATACATATATATATATATATATATATATATATGTATATGTATATGTATATATACACCAAACTTTATTTATCCATTCATCTGTTGACAGACTTTAGGTTATTTCTAAATCATGGCTATTGTGAATACGGCTGCAGTGGACATCAGGGGACAGATATCTCTTCAATACCCTGTTTTCATTTCCTTTGGACAGACACCCAGAAGTGGAATCATTCCATCATAGGGTAGTCTTATTTCTAGTTTTTTGGGGAACCTCCATACTGTTTTCCACCCACAGGGGCTACACCAATTTCTATTCTCAGCAACAGTGCACAAGGGTTCCCTTTTCTCCACGTCCTCAAATATATGTGCTACCTCTTGTCTTTTTGGTGACAGCCATCCTAATAGAGGAAAAGCAATATCTCATTGTGATTTTCATGTGCATTTCCTTGATGATTAGTGGGAGCAATCTACAGATTAAATGCAATTTTATCAAAATTCTAATGGCATTTTTTCACAGAAATAGGAAAAAACTCTAAAATTTGCATGGAATCACAAAAGATCTCAAATAACCAAAGCAACTTTGAGAAAAAAGAACAAAGCTGGAAGCATCACACTGTTGATTTCAAAGTATATTCTGAAGCTATAGTAATCAAAAAAGAAGTATGGTATTGTCAGAAAATGAGACACATAAATCAATGAAACAGAATAGACAGCCCAGAAAGAAACCCAGGCAGTTTATTTATATGTGGTCAATATTTATGACAAAGAAGAAAAGAATATACCACAGTGCTGGGAAAACCAGATGTCCACATGTAAAAGAAGCTGAAATCCTGTTTTATGCCACACACCCAAAAATTAACTTCAAATGGATGAAAGACTTAAGTCTAAGACCTAACACCATAAAAATTCCAGAAGAAAACATAGGGAATAAGCTCCTTGACATCAGTCTTGACAATAATTTTTTGGATTTGATACCAAAAACAAATGCAATTAAAGCAAAAATAAACAAAGTGGGACTATATCAAGTTAAAAAGCTTCTGCGCAGCAAAGGAAACCATCAACAAAGTTAAAAAGCAGTCTATGGAATAGAAGAAAAATTTACAAATTCTGATAAGGGCCTAGTACCCAATATGCATGCATGCTCCGTGGCTTCCGTCATGTCTGGCTCCGTGCAACTCCATGGACTGTAGCCTCCCAGGCTCCTCTGTCCATGGGATTCTCCAGGCAAGCACCGTTGCCATGCCCTCTTCCAGGGCGATCTCCCCAACCCAGGGATCGAACCCATGTCTCTTATGTCTCCTGCATTGGCAAGTGGGTCCTTTACCACTAGCGTCACCTAATATCCAGGAAGACCTAATATCCAATATATTGATATGTAAAGAACACATACAAATCAGTAGACACAGCAATCCATTTAAAAAGGGACAGAGAAACTGAACATGTTTTTTCAAAGAAGACATACAAATAGCCAACAGGTAAATGGAAATGTGTATCACCAATCAGCAGGGAAAATGCACTTTTTAAAAACAGCTTTATTGAGACATAATTTACATACTGCACTGTACCATTCACTCATTTAAAGTGTACAATCCAGTGTTTTTCAGTGTATTTATATAGTTGTACGATCATCACCACAATCAATTTTAGGACATTTCATTGCTCCCTTTCTCCACAAAGCCCACCCAGATTAGCAGTCACTCCCCACTTCTTCCAAGGCCCTCTTCTCATACCTAGACAACCACTAACCTGCTTCTTGCTTCCATAGGTTTGCCTGCTCTGGGCATATACATGGAATAACATAATATGTAACATTTGTCTGCCTTCCCTCACTTGGCATGTGTTTTAAGGTCCATCTATTTTGTAGCATGTATCAGTACTTCATTCTTTACTGGCAAAGAATACTCCATTGTATAGCTGTACCATGTCTATTTTGTCATTCATTCTTTGAGTTGTTTCCACATTTTGGTTATTATGAATAAAGCTGTTACAAACTTGTGTGTGTGTTTTTGTATGGACATATGTGTTTCAAAGTCTCGGGTATAAACCTAGAGGGAGAATTGTTATGTTATACATTAACCCCTATGTTTAACCTTTTAGGAACTGCCAAACAACTTTCCAAAACAGTTGAATTGCTTCACTGTCCCACCAGAAATGCAGGAATATTCCAATTTCTCCACATCCTCACCAACACTTATTATTATGAGTCTTTTAAATTATACTCATCCTAGTGGGTATGAGGTGGCATCTGATTGTGCTTTTGATTTACATTTCCCTAATCCCATGGTTGGGCTCCCAGGTGGTTCTAGTGGTAAAGAACCCGTCTGCCAATGCAGGAGACATAAGAGACTTGGGTTCGATCCCTAGATTGGGAAGATCCCTGGAGGAGGGCATGGCAACCCACTCCAGTATTCTTGCCTGGAGAATCCATGGACAAAGGAGTCTGGCGGGCTACAGTCTATAGGATCACAAAGAGTCGGACATGACTGAAGCAACTTAACACACAGCACACAGTCCCATGGTTAATGATGTTGTATATCTTTTCGTGTGCTTATTGGCCCTTTGTCTATCTTTGGAGACATGTCTATTGAGATCCTTTGCCCATTTTTTGGTTGGATTATTTGTCTCTTCATCATTAAGTTGCAGTGGTTCTTTCCACATTCAAAGTGTATAAGTCCTTTATCAGATACACAGCTTGCAAATATGTTCTCCCATCCTATTGGCTGTCCTTTCACTTTCTTGATAGCATTCTTTGGAGCTTTTAATTGTGAAAAAGTCTTGTTTACCTATTTTTTTTCTTTTTTATTTTGTGCTGTAGTTATCACGTTTTGTAAGGATTGGTCACCCCTATGTCACAAATATACACTGTATTTTCTTCTATGAGTTTTACAGTTTTGGCTATTATATTTAGGCTTATGATTCATTTTGAGCTAATTTTTGTGTATAATGTGAGGGAAAGATTCAATTTCATTCCTTTGCATGAGGATATCCAGTTGTCCCAGGATCAATTACCTTCATTTTTAATGATACAATTCAATAAGTTTTAACAAATACACATGCTCACATCTCATTCCACCATCCCCACAATTTGCCTGTGACCATCTGCAGTCCATTTTCCCAACTCCAGTCCTGAAAGGTCTACTTTCAGTCACTATAGCTTCAGTTCAGTTCAGTTCAGTTGCTCAATCATGTCCAACTCTTTGCGACCCCATAAACTGCAGCATGCCAGGCCGCCCTGTCCATCACCAACTCCCAGAGCCTACCCAAACTCATGTCCATTGAGTCAGTGATGCCACCCAACCATCTCATCCTCTTGTCATCCGCTTCTCCTCCTGCCCTCAATCTTTCCCAGCATCAGTCTTTTCAAATGAGTCAGCTCTTTGCATCAGGTGGCCAAAGTATTGGAGTTTCACCTTCAACATCAGTCCTTCCATTGAACACCCAGGGCTGATCTCCTTTAGGATGGACTGGTTGGATCTCCTTGCAGTCCAAGGGACTCTCAAGAGTCTTCTCCAACACCACAGTTCAAAAGCATCAGTTCTTCAGCGCTCAGCCTTCTTTATAGTCTGACTATCACATCCATACATGACTACTGGAAAAACCATAGCCTTGACTAGATGGACCTTTGTTGGCAAAGTAATGTCTCTGCTTTTTAATATGCTGTCTAGGTTGGTCATAACTTTCCTTCCACTATAGCTTAGATTTGCCTTTTCTCTAATTTTATATAAATGGAATCACAGGATGTACTTTTCTGGGTCTGGCATCTGCCATTATATTTTTATCATTTAGCTCTCCTGTATGAGGATTCTTCAGAAAAACAGAACGAATAGAATGTGTGTGGGGTGGGTGAGGGGAGAGAATCAATTTTAAGGAATTGGCTCACACAACTGTGGAGGCTGGTAAGCACAAACTCTGAGACACAGGATGGCAGGCTAGAGACCCGGGGATCTAGGGAAGAGCTGGTGTTACAACTCAAGTCCAAAAGCAGTTTGCTGGCAGAATCCCCTCTTTTTTGGAGGAGGTCAGTCTTTCTCAATTAAGGCTTCTGACTGATTGGATGAGGCTCACTCACATTGTGGGAAGAATCTGCTTTTCTCAGAGTCCACTGATTTAAATGCTAATCTGTTCTTAAAAGAATATCTTCACAGCAATGTCTAGACTGGTATTTGATCAAATGTCAGTATCACAGTCTAACCAAATTGACACATCAAATTAACCATCCTGCCTCCCAGCAGACCTGTGAGGTGGACAATACCATTCCTATTTTGCAAGTTAACAAACTGAGACCCAGGGCTTCCCAGGTGGCTCAGTGGTAAAGAATCTGCCTGCCAATGCAGGATACACAGGATCGATCCCTGGATGGAGAAGATCCCCTAGGAAAGGAAATGCCAACCCACTCTAGTACTCTTGTCTGGGAAATCCCAGGGACAGAGGAGCCTGGCAAGCAACAGTCCATGAGGTTGCAAAAGACTAGGACATGACTTAGCAACTAAATAACAAACTGAGACCCAGATAGGCTAACCTGTACCCATAAGAGGCATAATAAGACTCAAGCTAGTGCTGTTTCTGCATCCTCATGTTCACCTGCTCCCAGTTTCCATCCATTTGCCGATCAAGAAGGATTTGCCGTGTTTGTCTATGATTGTATTTGTCAGACCGGAAACCCTTTCTTTGGGGTTTGCATCAGCAGAACTGACCTTCAGTGTTCCTCCTTCCTCGCTGTGGAGCATGAAGCAGGGGAGGAGGGTCTCATGGCCCAGAACCTCCACCCCAGCAGGACCCCCCACCTGGCCCCCTGTTTTTGCACCCAGCTAGCCTCTTTCTCCCTCTGGCCACCAGACCTGCTTGCTCCCTGCCCCTTGCAGTGGCTGGATCGTCTTCTGGGTTACGGCCTCCTAGCTACAAAGAGAAGCCAGGTCTCCCAGTACCGCCCCAGGTGATCCGTGCTCCTCTCCACACTCTGACGTGTTGTGCCTCTTTATTTCCTTCTCTATTGGTAGCATCTTCTCCCGTCATCTGTCCTGGCCTCCTGCCTGGCTGCCATCCCTCTGTCCTTTTTATAACTCTGCTGAAAAAACAAAATCTCTGGATTGTTGTTTCCTCAAGTTCAGAGACCTGGGAAGGAACAAGCAAAGCAAGAAGCTCATTAATATAAACATATTTTTTAAATTTTCGGATTAAGCCTGAAAAGAAAGAATCAGCAAAATTCTAAAGGCTTCCAGAAGCCTCCAGAGCCTCTCTTAGTGACCCTCCCTCCTCATTCAGGAAATAAAACCTCCTGGCAACTTTAGCCCTCAGATCCTCTGATCTGACCCCTCTGCCTTAGTTCAGATACCAGACTGTTTGAGATTTAGATTTCACATAATCTGGATAAATGCAAAGTCTTATTCTTCCATTTAAAGACACACTGTCTAAGTTTCAAAAAGACTGGGTTATCTTTGCCTTTGGCTTCCCAGGTGATGCTAGTGGTAAAGAATCTGCCTGCCAATGCAGGAGACACAAGAGACATGGGTTGGATCCCTGGGTCAGGAAGCTCCCCTAGAGAGAAGGAAAATGGCAACCCACTCCAGTATTCTTGCCTGGAAATTTTCAAGGACAGAGGAGCCTGGACAGAGGAGTCCATGGGGTCGCAAAGAGCTGCACACGACTGAACACACACACATCTTTGCCTGGGTTCCCCTAAAGCAGAGCCCAAAAAAAAGGCATGTGCAGGTAGTTTATTTGGGAAGTGGTCCCAGGGATCCAATACTTTGGCCACCTGATGTGAAGAACCGACCCACTGGAAAAGACCCTGATGCTGGGAAAGACTGAAGGTAAAAGGAGAAGGAGTGACAGAGGATGAGATGGTTGGATGGCATCATCGACTCAGTGGACATGAATTTGAGCAAACTCCAGGAGAGAGTAAAAGACAGGGAAGCCTGGTGTGCTACAGTCCATGGGGTCACAGAGCGTGGGCCATGACTTAGCAACTGAACAACCCAGGGATCCAAAAATAGAACAGGAAGAATGAAATGAGACAGAGAAAGTCAGAGACAGAGAAAGGATGCATCATGAAGATGACCCTCTGAGGGGCCTTATGAAATGTATCTCAGAATTGTGCGAGGAGGCATCATCTGTCAGCCTCCGACTCCCATCGATCCAGGGTGGCGCCACAGGCATGAGCTCCTCCACACTTGAAGCTGATCATTAATCAGAGGAATCCCGGAGGCCTCTCCAAAAGGAACAATGGAGAGGTCTCAGGACGGGAAGGGAGAGCCATGTGCCAAGGCTTGAGGGCAGTACTTTCTGATTATACCTGCACAAAGCCAGACAAAGTCTGCATGAGACTGGTCACTGCAACTGTGGCTGGAGTAAGAGGTGAGGTCAAGAGGCTTTTATAGTCGTATCATATAGTTGGTGATCAATACAGGGCAGGGGCTGGAGGGGGGATGCATCTCAGCAGGGGAACACAGTGAAAAATATCTTTGAACCTTGGTAGTTACTCTCAAAATGAGTCAGCAGTGTCATGCATATGCCAACCAAGCCAATGGAAATTCAGCACAAGCCACAAAAATAAGGGCATAGGGCATAGGGACTTTCCTGGCAGTCCAATGGTTAAGACTCCACGGTTCCAATGCAGGAGACGTGGGTTTGATCCCTGGTTGGGGAACTAAGGTCCTACATGCCACATGGTACAAGCCAAAAACCATAAACAATAGAACAGCCAGAGGAGAGAGACATGGTAAGAGAGACATGGAGAAAAGTGATTCATCGTGTCCTAGGCATGAGCATGGTACCCTGTTCCCTTGTAGCTCAGTTGGTCAAGAATCTGCCTGCAGTGCAGGAGACCCAGGTTCAATTCCTGGGTTGGGAAGACCCCCTGGAGAAGGAAATAGCAACCCACTCCAGTATTCTTGCCTGGAGAATCCCATGGATAGAGGAGGCTGGCGGGCTACAGTCCATGGGGTCGCAAGAGTTGGACACATCTTAGTGACTAAACCAGCACCACCACCCTGCTCATGGTAGATTCTCAGTGAATAGTGATTGAATGGCAGAAGGAACACGTGGGTCAAAGGTAGATGGAGAGTCCCAACAGATAAAAGGGTGTCATCTGCTTTAGAGTCAGATAGGCCTGAATATCCTCTGGCTCTGCGACTTACTACTTGATGCTCATAAGCGAGTGACCCCTCAATTGCCATCTCTTGAACTCCCGCTGACTATGAGTGAGTGACTATGGACTCACTTCATGACTGTTCTCACCTGTCCTTCACAAAATGAAAAACAGACCTCCACTTGTCAAGCTGGGCTTATCTCCACTTGGAGGAAGGGAATGCTTCTGTAACATGCAGGGTCAGTGAATGGACACCCATCGTCAGTACAAAAGGAGAAACAGAGTATATTATGGGCTACGATCACTGGCTTTGGAACAGATAGATAAGGGTTCAGATCCTG
The DNA here is from genome assembly GCF_023699985.2 of Odocoileus virginianus. Lineage (NCBI taxonomy): Eukaryota > Metazoa > Chordata > Mammalia > Artiodactyla > Cervidae > Odocoileus > Odocoileus virginianus. The sequence continues at coordinate 14,067,886 of NC_069683.1, read as the reverse complement.
ACCCTACTAATCACTGGTCATGTAACCTTCAACAAATTATTCATACTTCAATTCTCTGAGTTGTAGTTTGCTTATTTGTAACATGTGGCTCACAAGGGTGATGTCAGAGGTTAGTTGTGGGCTGGAAGTATGCTTTATGGGAAGCACCCTTAGCCTCTCATAGTTGGTGCCCAGTAGACGATGGTTACTGCTATCATTATTGCTGCTGTTTGCCCTGAGCTCCATCACTCCATGTCAGCCCCATCCATGGCAGAGCCTCTGTCCTTAATAACAGGGCCCCCTGCTTCTCTGCCCCGCCTTTCATGGATTCATGGCTCTTCTCCCCATTCTTGGCCCAGGCTTGGTCAGGAGTTCCTGCCATGACAAACAGGCCTGATAATAAATACTCAGTAAATACTAGCTGTCTGAATGGACAAGGATGGATGAAGGGAGGAAGCATCCATAAATAGACTGGTTGCATCCAGAATCTTAGGGTCTCCTCACTCTCTGGCTCCAGCCCCAAAGAGCTCAACCCCAGAAGCAGGTAGCAGAAATCACTATGTGATTATTGGGCAATTCAGACAGTGCCATGTATTGGGAAAAGCATGGATTTTTCCATCAAAGGCCTGTGTTCAAATTCTGTCTCAGTTGGGAGATGTCAGATGGACTAATTTCCTCTCCAGTTTCAGTCTCCCCATCTGGAAAATGACAGCCATGACCATACCAGTGATGACTCCACCCTCTTCTTCCTGGAAGTTTTGTACAGATTAATTGAGATATTTCATGTAACTGACTTGTAGCATAGGAGATGCCCTACAGGATTAGTTTTTTCTGTATCTGCCCATGTCCTTCTCACTTAGGAACCCAGACTAATGAGGCAGTCATCATCTCCCATATTGCTGGTTGCAATGGCAGAGGGAAAGAATGTTCTGGAAGGCCTTAGATCTACAACTAAATGCCCTAGCCTGGGGGTGACCCACATCACTTCAGCTCCCAATCCATTGGTCAGAATAGTCACATGACTTTAGCCAACAGCAAGGGGCCCGGGAAGTACAATCCTACCATATCCCCAGAAAACAGAGAGCTAGAAATATCTAGAAAATAGCACTAATGACCATCACATTTATTAAGCTCCCTCTTAATTTCTTCAACATGGTGTAATTTACTGCTTCAACCCTGTAAAAGTGAAAATGTTAGTCACTCAGTCATGTCTGACTCTTTGTGACCCTTTGGACTGTAGCCCACAAACTTACTCTGTCCATGGGATTCTCCAGGCAAGAATCCTGAAATGGATTGCCATTTCTTTCTCCTGGGGATCTTCCTGGAATTTGAGGTGATCACCAAGGCCATGCAGGCTTCTGGATGGCTGAGCTCTCCTAGGGTCTCTGAGCACAAATCTGCTTTTCTAAAGCTTCCTGGGTGATCAGAACTGGGGCTTGGGGAGAGGACTGTGGGGTCCATGCTGGGGGCCAGGAGATGATGAAGACCTTGTTCTCCAACCCTGAGCCCCAGGGGACTGGCCCTGAACCTTCAAGCCATCCTCCTGTTGAGACCCAGCAGATATTAAAAATGAAGAAGATAGCCAAGCAGGGTTACAGAACTCGTGGCCTATTGTAAACTTGCCTTTCACTAACTAAAGCTTTTGCCACATACCCACAGCCCAGTGACTGATGCATAACCTCACTGGGAAACAACTCTAAAAGTCTAGACGTGATGTCTTTCATGTGTATGAGAACTCCTCTGCCAAGGGGAAGTGAAGAGGTGGGAAAGGGACCTCGGTGTTGAGACTACTTGGAAAATTTCCCCTGTGGGCTCCAGTCTCGTCTTGCAGGAAGCTGGTTATGGCTTCAGTCTCATGGTTATGGGGTCAGTTCAGCCCTCGAGGCAACACTATTTCATGTTTAAAGTCTGGGACTGTTCAATCTGGGTAGGGCACACAGCTGGGACTGAATTCAGCCCTAAAGTCTCCCCATGAGTCTTTCATCAGGTCTGCCCTTTCCCCCGCTAGCAAGTCAGCCACTCATTTGGGACAATGCTCCTGGCTACTGGAGTATGGATGTGACGGAGAGGGGGAGGCTGAGACCTGCAGTGGCCCTGGAAGTTCTTGACACTTTAGGCAGAATTAGCTCTGCATAACAACTTCTCACCATCCTGGAGGATCCAAAGTCAGGTGTGAAAGGGGCCTCACCAGGACCCACCCTCGGTCTCCACGGGCTCATCCTATCCTTTCATCTTCTGCTTCTCCCCCTCTCTGCTGACCCAACCTGTCCCCTCTCCTCAGGCTCTCACTGGTTCTCCCGACCTCGCTCCAGGGACCTCTGGTCCATTCCAGCCACACACAGAAATGTCCTTCTTTCATTCATTCATTTACTAATTCATTCAAAACTTATGGAACATTTATTGACTGCTGACTATCCTGGGCACTGCGCTGTGCCTTAAAGCCCCATCTGTAATCTTTTTTTTCTTTCCCATCTGGGATCTTGATCAGAGCAGACATGGCCCCCACCCTCATAGACCTTTCACTCTCATAATAGAGAAAGATCTTAAAATCATAACTACAGCAACCCAATTTAAAAAATAATAATAGTGGGTAAAACCTTTGAACAGACATCTCACCAAAGATATACGGATGTATACAGGCAAATGAAAAGATGCTCAACATCAGTAAGTCATTAGGGAAATGAAAATTAAAATCACAGTGAAATACCACCACACCCTTATTCAAATGGCTACAACCCAAGAGACCGCCTATCCTGACACCTGCTAAGGAAGTAGCTGGACTAAGCCTCTCATTCGCTGCGGGCAGGAGTGTAAAATGGTACAGCCACTTCGGCAAAGAGTTTGGCAGCTAGGTAAAATGTTAAGCATGTACCAATTATATGATCCAGCCATTGCATCCTAGGTACTTACTCAAGAGAAATTAAAGCTTATGTTCATACAAAGACCTATACACAAACCTTAATTGAAGCTTTATTTGTAATAGCCCAAACTTGGAATCAACCCTGGCAACCATCAACAGATAAATGGATATACAAATGATAATACTTCCAGATAATGGAATGCTTATTGTTCAGTCGCTAAAAAACAGAATCACTGATACACTCAACAGTGTGGATGAATCTCAAAATCATTATGCTGAGTGAAAGTGTGTACACGACAGGATAAAACATGTTTATACTCTAGGATCATCCAGTTATTTTAGAAAATTCTAGAATATACAAACCAGAAGGCAGATCCATTGTTGACCAGATGGGGGAAGGGTTGGGAGGGAGGAATCACAGAGGGTCATGAGGTAGCCTTTTAAGGGACAACAGGTATGCTCATTATGTTGATTACAGTGTTGGTTTAATGAGCGAAAATGTATGTCAAAATGTATCAAGTTTTACACTTTAAACATAGGCAGACCAATAAAGCAATTTTTAAAATTTCAACTACATGATGAATCACTTAATTATAGGTGAAATAAAGAGCTATGAGAGGCATCTTGGAGACTTAGAATGTACAACACATTAGTCTGGGGGCTGAAAAGCACTGGCGGAGAGCAAGGTTTAGTTGAGATGGGAAAGGTGTGTTGGAAATGGTTGGAGTGGGGGCAGAGGGCTGAGAGGTGGGGGCTCTGGGGGAGAAAGACCAATCCTGACTGGGGAACCAAGTGTGTCGGGGCCCCGGGGGCTTGGGAGGCAGTGTGGTGAGAGGAGCTCGGGGCCTCGAGCCTGTGTGATCTCCAGATACCCAGCTGTCTCAGGCAACGGAGACCTCCCATGAGGACCTTTGCCCTCTTCATTGCCGTGGCTGGTCCCAGAATCATAACATGGTGGGGTCCCCCATTCTAGCCTGGGAAGCTAGGTCTACACAGGTCCCACACTGAGCCCTGAGCCCATCCCAGCGTGGTGAAAGCCTCCAAGGCACAGCTTCCCTCGCTCCAGCTGGCAGGGTCTACAGCCCGGTCGTCCATTCCTTCTGTGTTTGGAGCAGGCAGCCACCCTTTGTTCTGGAATCTCGGTTAGAATCATCAGCTCTGCAAACTTCTGGGCCTCAGTTACCTCACCTGTAAAACGAGGATGATAATAGCAGGGCTTCATTGGATTGTTTTGAGGATTAAATGAGCTGACACTTATAAAGCACTTGGAAGAGTGCCTTATTCCTTTGGCTATATATGTAAAATGAAAGGCTGTTCCACCCAATAAATATCAGGAACAACTCCGAGGGTGGTGGTGATGCGTCAGGGAGGAAGGGATGTGTCAGGTAGCAGCGGTAGCCTGGCCTTTCTGAGCTTGAGGGCATGAGTGTCTCTTCCAGCTCAGACAAACCAGGATGCTTCAGTTCTGCACCTTCAGGCACTTTTGGCATCAAAAGTCTTCAGGGCTCCTCCTATCTGGCCATGAGGTCCCCACTGAGATTTCTCTGGCTGGAGTGAACTTCCTGATCTCCCAGAATTTCCCCAGCCTTTGTCATGTGTGTGTGCGTGTGTACGCATGCACACACGCATGCATCTTTGCTTGGGAATGCTGGGCCCGCAAAGGGATGGATTCTTTTCCTGTCTTGCTTTCTGTTTTATTCTTTGTTCTTCATCAGCTCGAAAGAGAAGGCATAAAACGCCTCTGCTTAGGGCTAGCTGTTCCATTCACGCCAAGCAAGTTACCGTCCCCTGCTCTGTAAATGGAACTCAGCCCATTCTTCCATCCGTGGGCTCACACTGTATAATGCCGCTTTGATCCGCAACACCCCTGTGCATCTGGCAGAGCTACACATGAGGAAACTGAGGCTCGGAGAGCTAAAGGCGCTCGCGCCTGGAGAGAGTACCTGCCTTGAAGAGTCACCATCAACCCCACGACATGCTCCGCATGTGCGGGCTGTGTACATTACAGAAGACCTCCCTGCGTGGGACCCCGTGTAGGAGCGCCACCACACCCTCACAGGGCAGGAGAGGGCAGCTGTTATTGCTCTCATTTGCAGATGAGAAAACAAAGGTTTGGGGTATTAGTAGTATTTCCCACATTCTGTGGCAAGTGGACTCAGTTAAATTCAACAAACATTTATTGAGCACCTAAAATGTGTCAGGGCTTCCCTGGTGGCTCAGGCCAGAAGAATCCGCCTGCGATGCAGGAGACCTGGGTTTGATCCCTGGGTTGGGAAGATCCCCTGGAGGAGGGCATGGCTCCAGTGTTCTTGCCTGGAGAATCCCAAGGACAGAGGAGCCTGGCGGGCTACAGTCCGTGGGGTCGCAAAGAGTCAGACAGGACTGACAGATTAAGGACACAAGACGTGTCAGCCCCTGTTCTAGTCTTGGGGAATAAAAAGGAACCAGACAAGGCTCCCCACCTGTGAGGAACCAATTTTGGGATAAGGTGTAGGGGCTGTGAGCTGGGCGCTCAGAGGACTCTGGGGCAGCTCACGGAAGAGGGGGTTCTGGAAGATGTGACATGTGAGTGTTAAAGAATGAAACCGCTCAGTAAAGATGAGAAGAACATTTGAACACCAGGAACTGAAAATAAGCTTGAGGGAAGCACAGGTGTGTGGTGTGTGATGTATGGGTGGTCTGTGTGGTGTGTGTATATGTGGCAGGTCAAATGTTTAGCAGATCTCAGTGGTCAGAGTGTGGTCTATGAAGTCAGAGGATGTAGGTTCAAATCCTGCCTCTCTTGCTCTCAGTTATTGGATCTTGGGGACATTACAGAACATCCCTGTGCCTCAGTTTTCCCATCTCTAAGTGGGGATAATGGTAAGTTCTATTTTGAGGCATTTCTGTGAAGATTTTGTTAGGCAATACTTAAGAAGCTCCTCCTAATAGCATATGGCATGTAGTGTGCACACAATATATTGTTGCTGTTGTTGTTATTGTGTACTCACTAAATCGTGTCCGACTCTCTTGTGACCCCATGGACTGCAGCCCACCAGGCTCCTCACTGTTATTTCGCTAATGCTGACAGAACTTTCCAGACCTTCCTCAAAGGACTTCTGAGAACTTGAGCTGGAAAAGAATCACAGAGCCATTAGGTTCAGGTGTTGTCCATCATATTTGCCCGAGAAATGAACCAACCAAGAGCAAGCTAAGACTTCACACTGGAAAGTGACCTCGGAAGGCAGAAGGCACAGAGAGAGAAAGAGCAAAGCTTAGGTGGGAGGAAGGTATATTCAGGGTGTATTAAGGAAACAGCAAGTCTAGAGGTCTCTATTTAAGGGAAAGACTCATATAAAAGGAGATAAACTTACTCCACTTGACTCTTGCTCCAGAAGCCAGACAAGGGCAAAGTAGACCAATGGAGAAAAGTTTCAACATTAGTCAGAGCGATGCAATGGGTTGCCTTAAAGGTAGTGAGCTTTCTGCCACTCGTCCTTTCTGTTTAGGGGTATTTCAAGCAGAAGCTGGGGACCATCTGCTCTATCCTGTTCTGGGTAGCCAGGATCATCTCTGACATCCCAGTGAGCCACTGGGCTAGCTCATTTGGTAGGACCGGAAATGCACAAGATAGGGAGAAGGAGAGGAGCCAACAAATGTGTACCAGGAGATGAGGCTGGAAAGGAGCACTGAACTGCCTCCCTTTGGCCATTAAGTCTCATCCCTCTGAATCAGGGATTGGCTATTACAGAAATGAAAGAATGATAGATTGTCCTATCAGTCATTTTCACTTTAGTATAAATTAGACACATGATCATTTTCTGCATGACAGCTGACTGATGATAGAAGAGGATAGAAGATACCAAAAGAAGAGAGAAAAGAACGTGAGAATAAAATGGGCAGGGCTCTGAAACAAACTGCATTAATCTCAATTCTGCCAAAGAACAGCCCTGACAGCAACCAAAAAGGAAAGAAAAATAAATATTCAGTGGTGAATTCCCACCATCATTTATTCATTTCAGCAAAGAAGTCTGGAGTACCAACTACATACCACACTGTGTGCAGGGCAGTGGGGACACTGAGTGAATCAAACACAGCTCCAGCCCCCAGGCTACTGGGAGACACACGTGGAACTCCCAGTCATAAACCAGCATGGCCAGTGCCGGGATGGAAGGATGTGCTCAGCAGGGCATGATCTTTCCCATCAACTGTGCCCCAGGCCTTTCTCTCAGAACCACCCCTTCCTCCTGGGAGGAACAGGTACCCATTTCACAGACAGCTAAACAGAGACCCAAAGAGCAACCTCTTTGGGAAGCAGCAGAGTCCAGACTAGAACAGCACTGACTCAAAAGCTAGGCCCCTTTTCCCAAACACAAACACATTCCTTGGGGTCAGTTCCTGGAACATCCCCCAGCCCACGGGCCTTCCCACTCCATGGGTGGGCTTGCTCACCCCCTCCTTCCTTCCCGTGCTCCCTCTCCAGGATAAGGAAGACAGCCCACGACTGGTGAACGCCTGTCTGGAGCTCTGAGCGGGTGGATAATTTGAATCTGACTGAAGCCATCTGCTTCAGGCCCCTGGGGGTCTGCGGCGGCCAGAGCAGTGCAGCTGCTCCCGACCCGACCCTGCAGGCAGCTCTCTCGGTGGAGCCCCTACGTGCAAAGAGTTTAAACATCTCTGACCATAAGAAGGCCTGGCCACCTTCCCAGTCACAAGGACTTGAGTCAGGGCTGGGGGCTTGGCCAGGTTTTTATTTTTCCTGTGTACTCTACTTTCTCGGGGGTCCTGAGGCAGAGCTTCAGGGATGGGGGCAGGCCGGTGGGGAGGGTAGGCAAAGGTTACCAAGGGCCATCAGGAAATCGCAGAGATGGGCAGCATCTCAGCCATAACACATGGGCCCCTCCTCCCTCCAGAAGGGCAAACTGAGACCCAGGGAAAAAGCAGGAGTGGGCCAAGATCCCACTGTGAGACCCCATCCTCAAGGGTCATCTCATACGTTGCCGGGGACAGGAGGGGCAGTTGAGGGCGGCAGGGATGGGGGGAGGTGACAATCAAGCCGAACAGCCAGGCTCACAAGGGAATCCTACCCCACTACGCAAAGAATGCTACCCACAGGACCTTGCCTTATCTTGCCAACCTCTAAGGTTGGTATAGTAGCTTCTCTGGTGGTTCAGACAGTAAAGAGTCTGCCTGCAGTGCGAGAGACCTGGGTTCGATCCCTGGGTTGAGAGGATCCCCTGGAAAAGGCAATAGCAAGCCACTCCAGTATTCCTGCCTGGAAAATCCTATGGGTGGAGGAGCCTGGCAGGCTACAGTCCATGGGGTCACAAAGAGTGGGACACGACTGAGTGAAGGGTGGTATATGGATGAGGATCCCAGGACACAGAGAGGTTAGGTAACTTGCCCAAGATCACACAGCTGTGAAGTGCCTTTACCCCCCTGAGAAGCAGTGCAGAGCAGGAGTGAGCCCCGAGTTCAGGGCTGGACCGCTGTCTGGGTTCAAACCCAGCTCTGTCACTTACAGGCTGTGTGAACTTGGGGAACTTGCTTTTCTGAGCCTCACTTAACCCCCTCTCTAAAATGGGGCTAACAGTACCCACCTCGTGATGCTCTGACGATTACATGAGCTGAAACGGGTAAAAGACTCAGAGTTGTGCCTTGATAACAAAGCAAGTTCTTGACGCATGTTAACTGCTGTTACTACCGCGATCTGTTCTCAGCACAATGGTCAGGGGAATCCTTTGAAAAGGTCAGTCTGATCATCTCACTCCACTGGCTTTCCCTCCATCGAGAACAAAAGTTCAGGTCTTAACCATGACCTCTGACTGGCCTCCATCACCACCCTGTACCACTTCCACCCCTGCCCCCACCCCCCACACGGCAGTCTCCTGCCTCAGGGCCTTTGCGCTGGTTCTTCCCTCTATCTGGACCACTCGGCCCCCAGGGGTTAGCACAGCTCCTCCTTCAAGCATCTGTTCCAATGTCATCTTCTCTGTGAGGTCTGTCTTGACACCTGCTTCAAAACTGTCACCACCACCCACTTGCCTGCTTGATTTTCTCGGTGGCATTCGTTGCCAGCAGACACTCCAAAAGACGGCTTGCTTAGTTAGTTATTATTACGACTGTGTCATCTTTCTCTCCCACTGGAAAACAGTTCATGATGGCAGGGATATCTGTGCTGTCTGTTGTGTCTCCAGCCTAGAACATGCCTGGCACAAAAGTGGGGCCCCAGGAAATATGATTTGAATGAATGAATGAGTGAGTGACTACATCCATCTGTCACTACACTTGGAAGTCAGGAGTCTAACACCAAAGAGACCAAGTCCCAAGCATCAGAGGCAAGCCTGGAGGGGAGCAGAGCCAGGAGGTCGGGGCGAGGCAAGGACAGAGCTGAGAGAGGAAGTCTGAACCCCACAGCCCAACACCCAGCACATGTTAGACACCCATGAAATTCTTGTTGGGAGAATGGCAGGCAGGAGGGAGGAAGAGGTATTTACAAAACACCTACTAGGGACTAAGGAAAAAAACAACCAAGATATTCATTCATTCACAGACAAGTTGTTAAGACAGCCTTGTGCCAGACTGTTCTAGGGCCCTAGGAGCCGACATCCTGAATAGAAACAGGGAGGTATGACGTTCATGATCCCTGCCCTCTGACATCACAATCTGGTGAGAAGAAAGACACAAACCAGCTCTATATGTGGCATATTAACATCAGACACATTTCACAGATGAGGGAGCAGAGACTCAGGGCATTTAGGCATCCTGGCTGCTGGGTGGCAAGCCAGGTCAAGAATCAGCTGGGTCTGCCTGGCTCCCAACCCCCTTCTTCCGCCCAATTGAGTGTGGCTGGTGGCTGGTGCTCAGGGGTGGGTGGGTGTGGTCTTGGGGACCAGGGCAGTGGGAAGGCAGGAAGAATGGCCTGGGCAAAGGGGCAGAGAGGGGACACGGGGAGCCAGGTCCGGGCCAGGGAGAAAGCCATTTGAAGGTGCAGCAAAAGAAAGTGAAATCAGAGACTGGGAGGAAACCAGATGCAGAGCCTGCAGACGGATGGCTTTGGTTTTCTGCTTCAGGAGCTAGGGAGACAGGGAAGGTCTGTGAGCTCAGGGCTCTTGAAAAGCAGCCTGGCAGCTTGCATCAGACTAATGAGAATCCTATGGCAAGAAGGAGGCCTGGTGACTTCCCTGGTGGTCCAGTGGTGAAGAATCCGCCTGCCAGTGCAGGGGACACGGGTTCGATCCCTGGTCCGGGAACTAAGATCCCACGTGCCACTTGCGGTGGAGCAACTAAGTTCAGGCTTCACAACAAGAAGCCCTCGCACCACAACAGGAGAAAGCCCTATGCAGCAATGAAGACCCAGAGCAGCCACTAAATAAATAAATCTGTAATTTAAAATAAGGGGTCGGGGGGAAGGAGGCCTGGCCAGAGGCTGTCACCATGGGCAAGGAAAGAGGTGATAAGTGTCATGGGTGGAGGAAGCCACTGGCAGGGGCAAGTGCAAGGCCATCAACGAGGACGGACTGAAGGGACTTGGAGGCCAACAGATCCTGGAGGGGTGAGGCCGAGCATCCTTAAGGTAACGCCTGAGATGGCAACCAGAAATCACAAAGTGTTTTCCCCTGGTCACTGAAACGGTCCTGAGTCAAAGACAGCTTTAAAGAAGGAAAAATGCAGAACTGACATTCACAAAGCCCCTGGGACGGGCCAAGAACTGGGCTGGACACGCCATCTCATTTGAGTTTCACCCCCACTGGGTGCAGAAGGTGATTTTCACAACTTTATGGAGGAATATTTTACATATCCTATAATCTACCTATGTCAAGTTTACAATGAAAGGGTTTTTAGTAACCTTACCTAAGTTTTAGAACATTTTCATCACCCCCCGAAGACCCATCGTACCCATTTATGTTAATCCTTGTTCTACCCTCTGCCTGCGCCAGCCTACTTTCTGCCTCTATAGGTTGGTTTTTTTTCTAGACAGTCTTTACAAACAGAATCACACAATAGGTCTCTTATGTTTGGTTTCTTCCAAATAACATAATGGTTTTGAGGTTCATCTCTGTTCTCATACATATCAGTAGATTGTTTCAAGGCTGAATAGCATTCTGTTGTATGGATAGGCCACATTTTGCTTATCCATCCATGAGCTGATGGACATGCATGTTTTTAGTTTTGACTGTGTGAATAATGAATAACACTGCCATGAACATTCATGCACAAATCTTTGTGTGATCTATGTTTTCAGTTCTCTTGGATGGAATGGAATTGCTGGGTCATTTGGAAACTTTCACTGTTTAAGAAATGTGCACCAAAAAAAATAAAAGAAATGTGAAGAGTCTTGGCCCACCATTAAGAGATGCTAGCAGCTAGAAATGCCTGGGGACCCTCACCTGGGCCCAGACTACTTGTGGGGATCCCCACAGCAATTTCCCCAACTGGAACCAGTGTTGCAACTGGATGGGCCCTTGTGGTTCTTATTATAATTGTAAGATGAAGCTCAGGAACCACCATCAGGGAATTTGGGGAAAAAAACCAAGGTTTATTACTTGCAACCCCTGGAGGCTACACAACACGCCCAGGGCCACAGGGTAAGGTCACAGGGAGAGAGAGAGAGAAAGAGGACCTGGGGTTGAGGATGGATTTTGCAGGTTCGCTCTTTATCGGTGACTGGAAAACATAAGAACAGGAATTAACACATGGGAATGGAAAAGTAGGGTCACCCCAGCAATCAATCATCTGGGTCACCCAGGGCTTTTCCAAAGGGGAGCTTCATGCTTGGCTCTGTATATTTAGCTGTTTAGCTGGCAATGTGTTTATCAAGACGGGTATCTTTGAAATGGATGCCTCGGCCATGGAAAGCTTAAGGTCAAGCACTTACAATGAAAAAAGAAAAGAAAAAGCTCATTATCAGGCACTTATACTACAGTATTGTTACCGTCATTTTTCCTAGGAGGACACTGAAGTTCAGAGAGGTCAAGTGAATTGCCCTGTGACACGAGGTCAGAGCCCAGTAAGGGAAGTAGACCAATTAAAATCCCGGACTGTAGATGTCACTTGGTACTACTCGCCGTTGAAAAGGCTCTCCCCCACAGACCTATCCACTGTCCAATGCCAGCAAGTCCACCATTAACACATCTTCCACTGTGTTAAGCACAGCATCTCTTCATTCTCAATTGCAAGCTGAATTCCCTGGCCACAGGGATGTGTTAATTCCCAAAGATCTTTCTGTAAATGATCTCCAGCCAGCAAGCTCGAAGCCCGCAAAAGGAGGAGGAAAAGAGAGTAATGAAGTGTAAATAGAACCTGGGAAAGAGGCAAAGGTGTTTGCCTGACCCAGGGACCAGTTCAGTTTCCTTCAATCCATGTTCACTGGGTGTCTACCCTGGACTAGGCCCTGTGCTGGGCATTTCAAGTGAGACAGAGTAAATCAGGCCTGACTCTGCTCTTGGGATGGAGAAGGCAATGGTGCCCCACTCCAGTGTTCTTGCCTGGAGAATCCCAGGGACGGGGGAGCCTGGGGGGCTGCCGTCTATGGGGTCGCACAGAGTGGGGCACCACTGAAGCGACTTAGCAGCACCAGCTGCTGCTCTTAGGAAGCTCACAGCCCATTGGGGCAAGTGGATTCACCATCACACACCAAAGAGGTGTGATCTTGGGGTAGACACCAGGACTCTGACAGCCAGAGCAGAGACAGACCAACTCCTGTTGGGGGAGACAGGACATCTTTCCTGGATGACGTGGCATTTGAATGGAGGCCGAGGAAGAGCTTTCCAGGCGGAGGGCTCAACACGAGTGGCAGGGAGATTCCAGGTGGACCCATGGGCTTCTCCCATCACCTAGAGATTGAAGACTGAGATTAGAAGGCCGACCACTCAAATGCCTCAGGGGTGAATGACCATCCGGACCAGTAAATCTGGCCCGAGAGGAGATGTCATGAGCTGGGGCAACAGTATCCTGTCTCCAAGGGTGGCCGCTCTTCAGCATGAGTCAATTGTCTCCAAGTGGGAATACCATCAGAACTGACATCCTCAATGTTTAAAAAAAAAAATCCAAATATTTTTGTGAAATATCCAGATTTGGCAGTGCCAGAAATACATTTCAAATTCTTTAAACTCACCTGTGGGACAGACTTTGTCCAAGTGCCTCTGGTCTGCAACCGCTGGCCAATTTGCCGGGTCCAAGTATTTATCCCTGGATCCCTACCCTCTCTTGGTCTTTGAGAGCTGGTTTTCTGGCCTGAGGGTTCCTCCAGCTCAGAAGTGATTGGCTGGGGAGGGAGGGGAGGGGGGTTCAGGGTGGGGGACACTTGTACACCCAAGGCTGATTCGTGTCAATGTATGGCAAAATCCACTACAATATTGTAAAGTAATTAGCCTCTAATTAAAATTAATTAATTTTAAAAAGAAAAAAAAAGGGATTGGCTCTAACAGGAGCCAATCAGAACTCAGAAGAGAGAAGGGGGGTTGGGCGCTCCAGACAGAAGAGAAAGGAGATGAGCAGACATCAACCCCACCAGGAGCCAGTGTACGGGATTGACGGATTCTAATTACATCTCATTCTAATCCTTAACATTTATCTAAAAAGTGACGAGAGGCGGGCATGAGGGCGGTCACGAGCGTGCTCAGCCCCAGGGTTGCCGTGTGTCTAATTAGAAGTTTTCTCCCTCTTGATCACCTAAAGTCAAATTCATTTACTCTGCTCGAACTGAGGGTTTAATTGGTTCTTGTTTATCCTCCTCCTGTCTTCTCCCCCACTGCCTTTGCCTTCTTCCAAAGGGCTTCTCTGCGTGCCGGAAGCAGGCCACAGCCTCTCATTATGCAAGGCAATCCCTGTAAAGGGACCCGTTTGCGACTGTTCATGCCAGCCTGCGGCGGCAATGACGTTAACCCAGGAGCACAAGTATTATTGAGGCCACGGTGGAGTAGGGCCTTGTGATGCCACCTGATGGGAACTCGGGGTGGCCCAGGACAAAGGGGGGTGCTTCTTGGTCTAGGCAGGCCTCGCCCCCATCCCTCCCTGCTGAGTCAAAAGGCCCCCTGTCTCCTCAATCTGTTGAGTGACTGAGTGGGCTTCATATCCCAGTTCTGGAAGAAAAGTGGTGGGAAGCAGCAGCTAGGGACCGAGCCCCCTACATCCAAGGATGTGGTGAAGGCACTAAAACCACTTATTCTTTTGCCAATAAGCTTTCTTCCCCTTCTTTTGTAGCCTCTCTCCTCCCTTGTCAATTAACGTCAAACAAGGCAGCTTCTCTTTGCAGGTAGAGAAGGTGGGAGGCAGCTACTGACCCACAGGAGCTCTGTTTTCCAAACAGACCCTCTCTGGATGCCGGGGAGAGAAGGAAGAGGAGGTCCAGACACAGGCGCAGAGTTCTGGGCTCCAGTCCTGGCTGTGCAGTGGCCGGAGACAGCATGATACAGAGTGGAGCTGGATCGGGACCCGTCGCAGTCACACACCAGCCCTGTGAACCCGGGAGTACTCCCTGTTTGTGACAGAGCGTTAACATCAACTTGCTATCAAGACTCAATTTACCTGCCACGTGGCAAGAACTCATCACGCAACAGATGGCAGAGCAGCGTGTTATGTTGTTTGGAGCACTTAGCAAGGCATCTGGCACACAGTTAGTGCTCAATAAATAATAATCACTACTATTACCAGGTTAGCTAACCTGTCTGGGCCTCGGGCTTCCCCATCTGTGAACTGGGGGTAATCACTGCCCCCTACCCGGCTCTGAGACTTGTCAAGAGAAGGAAATGTGTTCATTGACACTGAGAGAAGAACGTCTGGCACAGGGTTAGGTTCTCTGTTATGTTAGTGGTGATTATTCCAGTAGCTCTCTGAGGGTGGGCAAGTCATTTTACTCTGGACCTTAGTCTGCTCATCTGCAAAAAAAAAAATAAATGAAAGATAAAAAAAATATAGCACCATCTGTCCTGCCTACCTCACAGGGTTGTTGTGATAATGAAATGAGATAGTGTTGATAAAAACATTCAGTGATCTGTAAGTGTTCTACAAGTGTTAGCTGTCAGCATCACTCCATTAAAAGGTAATTAGTTGGTAAATAAAGGGAAAGAATGAAGCATTTATCCTGCCTTTTCCATGCATACTGTGCCACTGAGTACCCAAATCGTAGATAAGGGACATTTCTCTTTTTAGAAGTACTCCCGCCTGCAGATGAAGACAGGATGGTAGGATGAGAATCTCACCATTTGCAACCCCTGATGGATAAATGGATCTAGATCTTGAACATCCACAGCTGCTGACATCCCCAGACTGGAGACAGCAGGCGCTGTGTGTCTCCCGATGGAAAAGCCAAATTTGAATCTGCTCAGGCCTCAAAAACTAATTGTCAATTTACCAGGACTACAGAAGGCAGAGGGATGAGTTAGAGGACGCTATGGGAATGAAACCGGTAAAGTCCACACAGGGAAAACACAGGACAAGCATCGTTTTCTTAAAAAAAAAAAAAAAAAATTAAAAGGAGAGAGGTACAGTCACTTTGGCAGACAGTTTGGCGGTTTCTCACACAACCAAACACACTCTTGCCATTCAATCCAGCAATTGTGCGCTTCCTATTCACCCAAAGGTAGTTGAAAAATTACGTCCATGCCAAAACCTGCACACGGATATTTATAGCAGCTTTATTCATAATTGCCAAAACTTGGAAGCAACCAAGATGTCCTCCAGTAGGTAAATGGATAAACTGTGGTACCTTCAGGCAGTGGAGCATTCGGTGCTAAAAAAGAAATGAGTTATCAAGCCGTGAAAAGACTAGAAGGAAACTTCAATGCATATCAGTGAGAGAGAGAAGCCAATCTGAAAAGGATACATATTGCTTGAATCCCACCATATGACATTTTGGAAAAGGCAAAACTATGGACACAGCAAAAAGATCAGTGGTTGCCAGGGCTTATGGGAGGCACGACTAGGCAGAATACACAGAATTTTTAGGGCAGTGAAAATACTGTGTGATACCATAATGATGGATACATGTCCTCCTACATTTGTCCAAACCCATGGCGTGTACAACACCGAGAATAAACCCTCGTGTACACTACGGACTCTGAGTGATTATGAAGTGTCAGTGTAGGATCGCTGATTATAACAAATGTACCTCTCTGGTAGGGCTGTTGAAAATGGGCTGTTGAAAATGTTTCTGCCAGGCTAGAAACACGGGACGCACAGGAACTCTCTGTACCTTCCTCTCAATTTTGAACCTAAAACTGTTCCAAAAGACAAAGTCTATTTTTAAAAATGAAAGAGAGGAATTGAGAAGGATTATAGATTAAAGGAGACAGATATATCAACCAACCTCCTTAGGCTCCTGATTCAAACCAACTATAAAATAAGCTTAAGAGGTGTGTAAGGCAACTGGGAATTTGAACAGTCGCTGGATATTTGATGATATTAAGAATTTATTCTTAATTTTTTGTGGAATAACTGTATTGTGGTTATGTAAAAAATTGTAGAAAAATGTACCGAGCTGAATATGGATAGAATATGCAGTGCCTGGGGCATATTCGCTTCAAAATGATACAGGGGAGTGGGTAGATGTAGACGTGAAACATGATTGATCATTGTTGAAGATAGATGACAGATGGAGGAGCTATCAAGATAATAGTCTCCCTACATTTGTATATGTTTGAATTTTTCCACAATAAAACATCAAAGGGAAAAGTTAAATTAGCCAAGGACAAGCCTGGATTGGGAATTCTGAGATTACATGCACTGCAAATGCTTTAGGGGTCCTTTTGAGAAAGTCAGAGGCCCATGGTCAATCTTCCTAAGGCCATTGGACCACGCTTTGAGTCCCTGATAAACTTGTTCCTTTGGGTGCCCATAATGATACTCTCCAAGATTACATAGGGGGTGATTTTTATAGCCATTTAAAATAAACAGTTAGGGGTACTCACCTTCTGAGGCAAGGCTGGGATAATCAGGGAAGGCTACCTGAAGGAGGTGACCTATAAGAAGGAAAGTGGGATATTCTAGCCAAAGCAAAGGTTCACAGCTACCCTGGGACTGTAAGGAGGAAGGTTTGGTTGAAGCAAGGAAGGGGAATTGCAGGTGCTAAATTGAAAGCCAGACTGGAACTTTGAATGCCAGGTGAAGAAGTCTGATTTCCTTGTATTTGCATAACTCAATAGCTCCATAACGCCCACAGCAGAGTCACATGTTTTTCTATGATTTAATAGGGTAGCGGTCTTACGCAAGCTGGATTAGCAGAGAAAAAAATAGAGGGAAAGACGAAGGAGGCAGGAAGGGAGGGAAGCAGGAAGCCTCATATCTCAGATGGCTGAGAAATAGACCAGCATTTCTCAAAGGAACCTCAAGGAGCCTTGGTCCCTCAAGATCCTCCACAAAAGAGGGGTACCATGGCCAGGAGTTTGAGAAATACTGCATTGGCTCCTCTTAGCATCACACTTATTAGCATATAAAGATACTGAGAAGTCCAATAACAAGTAAGTCATTTTAATTTTGTTTAAGCGTTGTCTCACAAAATACCTGCCTCTCTCTCCATTTTTAGGAAACTGTGGCCCAGACCACCAGGCAGTTGTGCCAAAGTTTCCAGACCTTCCTGTTCCCGGCCCACCTGCCAATCTCTTGTCCCAACTCCCCACACCCCTCCCTGCCTTTTGGCCCTGAAGCCGAGCTGACCCCTCTTGCCAGCATCTCTGCAGTACGCTGAGGGGGCTTGGGAAAGCATTAGGGTCTCAGTGGGCCCATCAGTCCGAGCCTCCCTGTCACAGGTTTTCAGTAAGGATAAACCAGTTACATCAGATGGGGAGAAATACAGGAGAGCAGCTGCCAAGCAGACCCTCCCCTCATTTCTGGAGCAGTGTGAGAGCTGTCGGCCTTGAAGAGCCCAGGCCTGACACTGGCTTGGACTTTGTGCAGAATTACAAGCCTTTGCCCTTGATCCTGGGGAGGGTGGCAGGGAATAGGGAGGGGGCAGAGACGAGACTTCTGTCCCTCCCGCCCCGGCACTGCAGGAGGACTCCTGGCGGGCTCCAGGACGAGCTTGTGCCCAGAATGACCCAGGTTGCACCATCCCACCCACCTGCCAACACCCAGCCTGGGTGACCAGGTGGGCAGTGAAGAGGAGCCCCCTCCCTTTGCTGGACTGGAGCTGCTGGTCTAAGGGTAGGAGGGTTCTGGGCAGGGGGCGAGGAGGCGGGGTGTGCTTCTCTCCTCTCGCCCCTCCCATCCCACTCACTCATGCTCTGAACTCATAAACCAGATTCATAAATAGCCTGGCCCTTATGGGGTATCTTTTCCTGCAGGAGACCGGGGAAGGGGGCATGCAGAAAGTTCACTTTAAACTTAATAAGGAAATAATTCATATAGAATATTAGAAGGGCACAAGTGCTGTGGAAGACAAGGAAAGCTGAGCAGGTAAAGAAGAGAAAGTGTTGGGGAGGGGTACCTCCAATCCCACCTCCCTGCCTTATATTTCTTCATAGCACTTACTGAACTCTGATGAACTGTATCACTCACTCACTCACCTGTTTAGCATCTCTCTCTCTCCACAAAAGTGGATGCTCCATAGGGTCAGGAGCTTTGTCTGTTTTGTTCAGAGCTGTTCCCACGTCGTAAATGCTCAGTAAATATTTGTTCAGTGAATGAAGCAGTCTGTGTGCCTGGGCATCCATACCCAACATCCCCTGCCCTCCCTCTGGGGAGGGAGTTTCCTTTGGCAGCTGATGCAGCCCTGCCCTGGCCATGCCAGGCGCTGGCCAGGAGCAAGACTGGCTCCCCGTCGGCACCTCCCTGCAGAAAGGCTGAGCGCGGGCCCATCCCTGTTAGGGATGGAGAACTAGGAGAAAACTCCAGGGCTGGGACCTAGGAGGCAGGCCAGTGTGGAGGGAGGGTCCCGAGTGTGCAAATCTCACTCAGAATACATCCAGAATCTGACCTTTTCTTACCCCCACCCTGGGGCCCAGCTGCCATCATGTTTCCCCGGCATTACTGAAGCAGCCATTACCACATTACTCCCCTGCTCTGCCCAGCCAGGACCATCCTGTTAAACATCAGTCAGGTCTTGTCATTCCTCCACTTAAAGTCCTCTGAAGGCTCCCTTCTCACTCAGAACAAAAGCCTGTGCCTTAGCCCACAAAGCTGATGGGATCTTGCCCCTCACATCCCCTATGGTCTCTTCCTAACCTAACTCCTCCTTCTTCCTCATCCTGAAGTACCATTGACTTTCCTGCCCCAGGGCCTTTGCACTTTCTATTCCCTCTGCCTGGAACTCTCTGCTCCTGAGATCCCTAGGGCCTGGGGCCTGTACCGTCATAGTATTCAGCTGACTGCTCAATACTATCTCTTCCTCTTCTACCACCTTACCTGACCATCCCACTCCAAAGATCACCCCCCAGTCTCTCTCTATTTTTTCTGTACTTAATTTTTCTTCGTGGCTTTTTTCTGGAGAAGGCAATGGCACCCCACTCCAGTACTCTTGCCTGGAGAATCCCATGGACGGAGGAGCCTGGTAGGCTGCAGTCCATGGGGTCGAGAAGAGTCAGCCACGACTGAAGCGACTTAGCAGCAGCAGCATGGCTTTTTTCACCACTTGACATTATACTATACATTATTCAACGCCTGTTGTTTATGACAAAAAATAAAAGCTTCATGTGGACAACAATGCTGCTATTTTGCTAACCACTGTATTCCCAGCACCTAGAATGGTACCCGGCACATAGTAGGTACTCAGTAAATTTTTATTGAATGAATGAAAGTCCCAGACTTACCATTTTCGATGGGCAATGCAAGAAGACAGGTTCCTCAGGGAACATGGACAGCGGTCCTCATCTTACCAAGGAGGAAACATGCTCAGAGAGAGCCCGGAAACTGTGTCAGGTCACGCCCAGCTTTGGGCGTGGCCAAGCTTATCCCCGCCCCCTACCTCCCCCGCCCCGCCCCCACTCTGACTCGAGGGCTCCCTGTGTCCGGACGGCCGGCCCCTCGTGGGTAGCCCCCCCACTGTGGCTCTGGGGACAGTGGAAACCCTGTGGCTCAGAGTTGAGCCTGTGGTTCCTCTACCCCCTCCTCATACCTGACTCACCCTTCAGGGCGTGGGCAGGGGCAGCTAAGAGGACGGGGCAGCAGCCCGCGGCATGTCTGGCTGTCGGAAAACCATGTCGCGTGCTGCCGGGCTCCAGGGGGCATCCCCTCTGGCTCAGCAGTAAAGAATCTGCCTTCCATGCAGGAGCCTCAGGAGACTCCGGTTTGATCCCTGGGTCGGGAACATCCCTGGAGGAGGGTTTGGATCTCAGGAGCAGAGAGTTCCAGGCAGAGGGAATAGAAAGTGCAAAGGCCTTGGGGCAGGAATGTCAATGGTACTTCAGGATGAGGAAGGAGGAGTTACATTAGAAAGAGACTCTAGTGGGTGTGAGCGGCCGGAGCCCATCAGCTTTGTGGGCTAAGGCACAGACTTTTGTTCTGAGTGAGAAGGTAGCCTTCAGAGGACTTTAAGTGGAGGAATGACAAGACCTGACTGATGTTTAATAGGATAGTCCTGGCTGGGCAGAGCAGGGAAGTGGCCGCTGAAGTAACGCAGTATTCTCTTTGTGGCTCAGCTGGTGAAAGAATCTGACTGCAATGAGGGAGATCCCAGTTCAATTCCTGGGTCAGGAAGATCCACTGGAGAAGGGATAGGCTACCCACTCCAGTATTCTTGGGCTTCCCTTGTGGCTCAACTGGTAAAGAATCCACCTGCAATGTGGGAGACCGGGGTTTGATCCCTGGGTTGGGAAGATCCCCTGGAGAAGGGAAAGGCTACCCACTCCAGTATTCTGGCCTGGAGAATTCCATGGACTCTTTAGGGCTTTCCTGGTGGCTCAGATGGTAAAGCGTCTGTCTGCAATGCAGGAGACCCGGGTTCGATCCCTGGGTTGGGAAGATCCCTTGGAGAAGAAAATGGCAGCCCACTCCAGTATTCTTGCCTGGAAAATCCCCGTGGATGGAGCAGCCTGGCAGATTACAGTCCATGGGGTTGCAAAGAGTCGGACACAACTGAAGTGACTTAGCAGCAGCAGCAGCCAAGCTCTAAGAGCTTCAGTGACTAATATGCTTGTGTCAAAAAAAAACTCAGATAAACATTTTCCTCCCCAAAACAAAAGGTGCACAGTCCACCTGGTAGTCCAGGAGTGGGTCCAGCAGCTGGGGGATTGGGTGGATTGGTTACCCTGCCCCCAGGGTGAGGCTTAGCTGGTGGGCGGAGGAGTTGGCCCAGCCCCAGAAGACTCCAGGCTGCCCTAGGACTGTGCTCTGAGTCTCCAGGCAATCAATGCTACACTTGCTCTGGGAATAGACTGGAGTCTTTTCCACCTCCTCAGCCTCTACCCTGGGGATGGGGAGGCAGGTCCTCTCTGTTCCCAGATCCTCCAAACCTATTTCAGTAGAAAACAGGGAGGGGTCAGGACAAGCATGTGGCCCATCTCCAACGCACACACCCATGCTCCTCCTATCACTGCACCTTCCCTCAGCCAAGGAAGCATCATCTGGCCTGGGGACTTGGAGCATCCTGCATCTTCCAAATATTTGGTTCTTTCCACCACCACCCCTGCCCCCCACACACACCCAGGCATCAGTTTTTGACACTCAGAAAGAACCGACTAACTTCTGGTGGGTCATCTGTCCCCTGAGGCAGTGAATGTTCTGAGTCCAAATGCCCTATAAAAGAAGAAGAAATGCCAGGGAAGGAAGGAAGATTAATATTTCAAAAAGAAAACCATCTGGCCATATAATTTTACATTTATTCTTGTGATCAATTAATCTCTGTCTCCCTTAGACCGTGAATTCTGTGAGGGCAGGACCCGCATCTGATGCGGCTCACTGTCCTAGCTCCAGTGTCTGGGATGGGGCCTGATACATGAGGGAAAATGAAGATTCAGTGAATGAAGGAATGACCAGCCCCCTCCCTGGGACTGCCTGGGTGAGCTCAGAAAGGACCTGTAGAACCAAGGAAGTGAGGGGGCTGAACCAGACCTGTGGTTGCCAAGCTCGGGTCTGTGGAGGCACTTGTGTGAATCTTGTTTTCAAAGGTCTGATCAAAGGTTAGTCCTCCTCCCTTCCTTGTGGATGGTTGGCACTGGCTCACCAAGATGGCAGCCTCTTGGATTTTTCCCAGAGCTGTAACAATTGTCCAGGGACACGGGCTGGCTCACAGTGACATCTCAGAGGCCAACACCCACTCCAGACCACATGCCCTTCTGCCAGTTACCACCTGATACTCAACGGACCTGTGAAGGTCCTGCACCACCCTGCAAAGATGGGCTGTGGCAGACACAGTATTGCAGAGAGCATGACACATGGGCTTACCCAACGGTCCACATGAGCTTCGACGGGGAAGAGATTTAGGATTCCAGCTTAGCAGCTACTTAAAGTGAAAGTGTTAGTCGCTCAGTAATGTCCAACTCTTTGCAGCCCCATGGACTATAACCAGCCAGGCTCTTCTGTCCATGGAATTCCCCAGGCAAGAATACTGGAGCGGGTTGCTATTTCCTTCTCCAGGGGATCTTCCCAACCCAGGAATAGAACCAAGGTCTCCTGCATTGCAGGCAGATTCTTTACCAACTGAGCTATCAGGGAAGCCTGGGATTCAAACCCAACCTTTCTGACCCCAGGGCACATGCTCTTAGGCACTGAAGTTTCAGTGCTTACAACGTATATTAAGTTTCATTGTAGGCCCCTAGTGAGTCCAGGGGCTTCCTCGGTGGCTCAGTCGTAAAGAATCCACCTTCACTGCAGGAGACCTGGGTTTGATTCCTGGGTCGGGAAGATACCCTGGAGAAAGAAATCGCAACCCACTCCAGTATGCTTATCTGGAAAATCCCACGGACAGAGGAGCTTGGTGGGCTACAGCCCATGGGGTTGCAAGAATCAGACACGACTTAGTGGCTAAACCACTCCCAGCGAGTCCATGAGCAGAGTCGTAACAGAAGCTCGGAGATGTCAAAAAATCTACCTGAGTTCACATAGCTGGTCAGGCTGGAGGAAGGCATCCAACCCAGTTCTGATTCTACACTCATACGGTTCCCAACTCTCCATAAAGCCTGGATCAGCCAGAGCCTGGGGCACTGGTGTTTAAAGCAGCTACTTTTTCAGTGCCTTTAAAGCCCCTCGCCACCACCACACCTCCTTGAATTTCATGAACAGCCCAATCTGCTCCCACCCACCATGAGATCCTCAGACAGAACAGGTGACTGCCTCAGCCAGGAAGCTGTGACTGCTGAACTGACCTGCCTGCTGCACCTTTCTCTTCTCACTGCCTTGTAGGAGCTGTCGGTTGTCTTGGATACAGCAGAAGATAAGAAAGGATGGCAGCTGAGGTCGCAGCAGGAGCTGGACAGGCTGTGGACAGGGAGAAATGGCTTCCCAGACAGGCTCATGCCCTTTCACCCAGCCTGGAGTGAGAGAGGAGTCTGTGTAGGAGACCTGCGGTCTCTGAAAGATCGCCTGGAGGAAGAGGGATGGGCTTGGAGTAGGGGGGAGGTAAGTCAGCTGCCCAAGGCCTCCATGTCTAATTATAAGGCTGAGAGGAAGAGGGCGTGTCATAGAGTCACCTGCAATGTCAGGGGGTGGAATGGCCACTGGAGGGTCCCCCTGAGGCCCTGCCCTGCCATCTACAGGGCAAGGATCTAGAGCTAGGCTGGCTTCCCAGAGTTGGGACAGATGTGGCCCCTCTCCACTCCACCATAAAATTAAATTAACAAGGGCTTCCCTGGTGGCCCAAGAGTAAAGAATCCACCTGTCAATGCGGGAGACATGGGTTCGATCCCAGATCCAAGAAGATCCCACATGCCGTGGAATAACTAAGCCACGGCTGTTGAGCCTGTGCTCTAGAGCCTCGGAGTCGCAACTACTGAGCACACATATCACAACTGCTGAAGCCCTAGAGCCCGAGAGCCCGTGTTCTGAGACAAGAGAATCCACTGCAAGGAGAAGCCTGCGCGCTGCAACTAGAGAGTAGCCCCCACTCCCCGCAACTAGAGAAAAGCCTGAGCGGCAATAAAGACCCAGCATGGCCAAAAATAAATACAGAATACAATTATTTTTTAAAAGTCAGCAGGCAAGGAGGAGGCAGCTGTGGCATGAGAGGAGAAGACGCTTTGAGTCGTTCGGACTAGGTCTGAATCCTCCTAGGTGTGTGACTTTGGGAAGCGTTCTTTATCTCTCTGAGTCTCAGTCTCTCATCTGGAAAGTGGGGATAGCCATCACTTATCTCGTGGGTTGCTATAAGCCCTAAGTGAGAAGAGGTGGTGAGAGCGTCTCATAAACCACACATGCCGCGTCGGAGCGATGGCAAAGGGACACTACGGCCCTCCTGCCCTTCTGGCTCCCCCAGCCCCAGTACTCCTCCAAGTCCTGGATGAGACCCCTAAGCACCACTCCCCGGAGTTCAAAGGGCCATCGAAGCCATCTGGCCCAAATGGCCTGGCTTCACAGTTGGGAAATTGAAGGCCCAGTGAGGAGGCCCTGGCTGGCACTGGGTTTCCTAACTCAGGCCCTTTCTGCTATATCATGTGTGTGGTCGAAGCCCACCCTCCTGCACCCCATGCTCCCTGGTCTGAGCCTGGGGGGGTGGGGGGAGTGAGCCAGGTGAACTGTTCCACGGCCCCTAATCCGCTAATCCAGCCCATCTTCTGAGTGAAGCAGTGCCTCCACATCACCTTAGGAGGCGGGGCTCCCAAGGAGACCCCGGGATGGTATCTATGAAAAGGAATCTAAAATCCGAGGGTAGCCTCTGTGGAAGACATCTGAGATTTGGGTGTCTGACCCTATCTGTGCCTGCTTAGCTTAGTTTTTTAATTGTTTTTCAATTTGTTCTTTTATTTTTTTTTAATTTTCAATTCTTTTTTATATGAATTTATTTATTTTAATTGGAGGCTAATTACTTTACAATATTGTATTGGTTTTGCCATACATTGACATGAATCTGCCACAGGCGATTTGTTCTCTTAATAGGATGCACACATGCTTGGTACAAGATTTAACAGGCATAACAGGATTAATACACAGGAAAGCAAGTTCCCTCCTTTCCTGGCTCCCAGTCATTTGGTTTTCCTCCCCAGGGGGCAGCTATTGCTCCCAGATTCAACTGACTGACTTTACACCTTTACAAGCAAAAGCGAACGTGTATTTATGCGTCTTTCTATATTGCATAAATAGTAGCATTCCATACACATGGTCCTGGACCTTGCCTTTTTTTCTCACCCAACCACCTGTCTTGGTGATCTTCTCTCATCAGGACATGGAGAGCTACTGCTTTCTTTTTCATGCCTGCATAGTATTTCACTACCTGGATCATTTATTCGCCAGTCTCCTCTTCATGATCCCTTCTGCTCTTTCTCATCAAGCTATCATAGTGCTACAATAAATTATCATGTTATATGTAGGATAAGTTCCAAGAAGCTGAATCCCTGGGTCAAGGAATATGTATGCTTATCATTTTGATAGATAATAAGTCATCCTCCATAGAGGTAGGACCAATATTACTGGAGAGTACCTATTGTTCCATACCAATTTCAACTCAGCATATTATATTTTTTAACCTTGCTCAAGCTGATGGATAAAACTGGTATCTCTGCTTATTTTTAATTTTCTCTTTTCCTGTTACAGGAGAAAATGAACAACCTTGCATATGCTTAAGATCCGTTTGTAGTTCCTTTCCCAAAAACTGTCCATACCTAATCACTTTCCACATTTCTTATGGTTTTCTTTTTCTTACTGATCTGTGGAAGCTCTTAATATATTGAAGATTTTAGCCTCTGTGATAACAGCTTCAAGTATTTTCCCAGTTTTTCATTTGTCTTTTGATTCTTACAGTGCTTATTTCCATGAAGATATTTTTGATATCACCAAATCTACTCATGTGGATGTTGTGGAATTTCTAAGGTTTGTATCATACTTAGAAATCGTCT
Organism: Odocoileus virginianus; assembly: GCF_023699985.2. Lineage (NCBI taxonomy): Eukaryota > Metazoa > Chordata > Mammalia > Artiodactyla > Cervidae > Odocoileus > Odocoileus virginianus. Next base: position 14,042,149 of record NC_069683.1, on the reverse strand, counting down.
AAATTTTAAACGTGGACCCACACTGACTTTCCATGTTGGTGTCTGGCCTGACCTTTCCTTCCTGGTTTGACCCACGGTCAATGCTGGCACCTAATATCTATTCCCAGCCTCTGCTGGGCAGCCCCACCTGGCTTTGGCTAGATGTCCCCCTTCCCTTCTCCCTACCCTACCTCTGTAGTTTGGCCCTTGACTTCCTTCCACTTTCTCAGCCCCCAACTTCTGTGCCTGTCCAGCTTCTTCCCAGCCTGCTGCAATCCCTCTGGCCCCTACTCATCATCCCACCCACCCCACATAAAGCAGTGTCTTAATGGCATTCTTCCTCATTCCCTACTTCTCCCCCATGGACCACGTTTATCCAGCCAGCCCAGCCTCCCTGCTCTTTTTGGAACACAACTACACACAGGGCCTTGACTTTGAACCTCTGCCTCCTTGGTGAAACTGGAGTGGTAGGGGGTCGATGGGCGATACAGTGGGTAAGTTGGGCTTGGGGGAGCAGAAAGGAGGAAGAGAAGAGTCTTCCCAAACCTTCGCTAGCAAATCCCGACATGGCGTCCTCCTTCCCAGCAACTTAGCTGAATTTCTATCTTTATTAATCAAATAACAAATTTAATTAATTACCTTAAATTGCTCTAATTGAATCTAGAAAGAGAGCATGGACAAAATCCTGGTAAGTAATGAACTCAGACATTTCCAGCATCCGGAATTGAAATGATCTTTAATTTCAATTTGGGAGCAAAACTAACGTGACTGCAGTCAAACCCTCCCCCTCCAACCTGCTCCCTGACAACCTCATTACCACCCACTGTGCCAAAAAGACCTCCAAATTCTGTTCTCCCTTTTTGACAGTGATGATCTTTCTGCCTCGACTTATCCCAACCAAGAAATGGGTGCAATCCCCACCTGCAAGTGCTCGCTGAGTGCCGGAGTCCACCAGGTGCCTGGCGAGTGTACAATAACACACCTGGTAGAGGCGCAAATAATGAGACAGCGGCCAAGTCAGGAGCTAGATCCATCCTTGCCTCCCTGCGGTTCCTCCTGCTGAGCCCTCTGACAGGAGTGCCTTTTCCCTGCTATTTTCCAGCTGTCACATCCCCGCTTTCAAGGTCAATTCAAATGTCTCCTTCAAAGGAAAGCTACAGAAAGGAGTCAGATGGACTAAGATGTTTTCTGTGCAGTTGCCCTCCCAGGGGTAGCCTCGGGCCAGGGGCAGGAGGAATGGAACAAAGCTTTTTTGGTGTGGGAGGATGGCAATGCATTCTCTGGATATTAGAGGTGAGGAAACAGCCTCAGAGAAGTCAAGTACTTTTTCCCCGATCACACAGCTGGATGGTAGCTAAAGCCACACACGAAACCCTCGCTGACGTGGCTGCCTTTCTGGCTTTGCCTGCATATTAGTAGAGAAAGCCACACCTCAGAAATCTGCCTTAAAGCCCATCTTTCCATCAAATCTTTTCCCTGAGCCATCAGATCCCTTCAGTCCCCAGTCTCCCTGCTCCCCTTACATGCTTCCCCTTCCCTGGCTCTCTCCATCCTGCACTTGGCTTTGTTCCAGAATGACTTCCAGGTGATCTGTCTGATTAAGAAAAAAGGATGCAAGGACAGCCAAGACACTAAACTTTTCATTCTTATTGTTACAGAGTTTTTTGGTATCATTATTTTATTATTATTCTTCCCTTCAGCTGCCAAGTCTCTGCAACATCCCTTCCATTATGCCATGCTCCTGCCCTGACACCTACAGTGGCTCCCTATTACCTCTGTCCTCAAGTCAGATCTCAGTCATTCACTGAACAGTGAAAAATATCCTAACAGGTAGTATGCACTATTATTACAATCCTGAGAGGCAGCCATTCCTTTCATTTCCACTTGATCAATTCGGGGTGCAGAGAGGATCACAGAGCTGGGATTCAAATCCTGGTCTCTCCTGCTCCAAAAGGCTCCAGAGCCAGCTCCAGCCCCACAGTGTGGGACAGCCCCATCAGGTGCTGGATGCAAGCACCTGCTCCAGCAGGACCCTAAGGGCCATACTTCTGGGACAGAACTAAAGAACCATCCGTGGTCCCTGCCCTCAAGATGCTTCCAGTCTCAGAGAGGACATAAGCCCAGGTGACCAGCTCTGGAAGAGGCAAACAGATGCCACTGCATGTTCAGAGAGGGAGGCCAGCTTCAGCCCTGCAGGGGAACTGCCCTCTCCCCTCCAGAAGCTGGGTGTGGAGGGGAGAGGGACAAGGGAGCCACTACCATGAGCAGCACATCACCCCTCACCTGCAGTCACATCCCTGAGCTGGTCCATTTGGGACACGGGCAGGCAGAGAGGTGGGGCTGGTGGGGCTCACCAGGGAGCTGATGGGGCCTTTCACGCTCCTCCAGACTGGGGGGTGAGTGTGGTTGAGTGCTGGCCACCCTGGCAGAGGGAACAGATGTCTCAGCCTCTCCCTGTTCCCCCGCAGGCCTCATCTTTTATAAATAGTTGTACTCGTTGGAACCAGAGTGAGTTAAGGCTTCGGCGTCTCTGACTGACAGCCTGGCAGAGCCAGGCCCATCTGCCTGGGGCTAGGCACGCTCACAAAAAACACCCCCTCCCCACCAGCAGCCCGTCTGCCACAAGGGTGTCATTGCACTCAGGACACGCGGCATCCTGGTGTGTGCTGGCTCCACGTGGCTGATGGCATGTGGGCTGTGTGGGCTCTTGAGCAAAGTAGCCAAGTAAAATCAAAAGGACTTTGGAACAGACTGATTCCTGGGGGAGCTCAGTGACCACGTGATGAACATGCCACAGCCAAGCTTTGAGCTCTGAAGCATGATCTGGGAGGGGAGAAGGCTGGGCCAGGGGACTGCAAAGTTCTTTGGGTACAATCTACATCTGGGGTGACAGGGGCTGGGAGCTCTCAGGGCCTTCGTGGCTTTGTAAGACCATGGCCTCCCTCCCCAGCTCTCACTTGCCAAGAAGCTCACCTGTGTGGGCTCCCAGAACCTTCCCACTCCTGTGTGAGCCCAGCACCTTCTCTGGATGCAGGAGACAGCCAGGAGAGGCTCTGCCCACAGTCCAGAGCTGTTTGCTCCCATAGGATCCTGCACTGAGGTTGCCAGCTCACCAGGCTTTCCATGAAGCCCAGGTTCTGAGATAGTGCCTGCCCACCCTCCCCTGCCCCAGCTCTGCTGATCCTTGGGGAAGCCCAGTTAGAGTGGGAACCCTGTGAGCCTCTGAAACCTTAGAAAATCCCTGCTTCCTAAAGCCAGGACATCATGAAATCCTTGACCTTTGGGATCAAAAGTGGGTATTTCAAGCTATAAGCTCCATGGAGACAGGGACCAGGTCTGTCTTATTCCCTCCTCCTCTTGTCCATGGTGGCATTTAAATAATTATGGATCAAGAGAATAGCTAACTGAATGAATAAATGATGCCAAGGCCACCTTACCCACCCGCTTGCAGGAAATCTAAGTCAACTGTGAATTCTCTCTGTCCTCTCTCTGTGGAGGTAGGGGACAGGCATGACCAGCCTGGAAAGCACATCATCTCTTGGGGTCCTGGCTCTACTTGAATCCTGGCCCTGCCTCTTATCAGATGTGTGATATCAAGTGGGTTTCTCAACCACTCCGCTTCACTAGCTGGAAAACAGAAAGCTACCAGAATACTCTGAGATGATATTCTTAACTTGCATATAGTAAGATTCCATAAATGATGCTGCGTAGTCAACAGTGCTGCTCTTCACATGCCTGTGGTTCTCTTCCCAAGCCTGTGGTAGGATCCTACTCCTCCCTCCTTGAGGTTGGGTGTGGTCCCATGAGCTGTTTCAGCCAATGAATTGAGACCAGGAGCAGTGCATCACTCCTGATGGAGGCTTTAAGAGCCCTCATGCAATTTACCACACTCTTAGTAATCATGGCAGCCGTAGGATAGAGCCACAAGCAGTCTGGGCCCTGGAGTGAGGAAGACATGAGCCAGATCGGCCGCCTCCCATCCCCCAACCCACCACCTCTGCTGACCCTCGATGGAGCAGAATGTAGTCAATTGTAAATCTGCTATAGTACTCCTCCCACCCCGTTATGGACGCCCCCTTGGTAACGTTACTTTGCTACTTCCCTTACCCCTTGAGCCTGCTCAGCCATGTGACTTACTTTGACCAACGGGATATTAGAAAATGCTACACAAGCAAAGACTTGTAAAGCCGTGGCACATTAGAGTTTGCCCTCTTTTGTGGCTGGAAGCTCTTCTGCCACCACGTGAATGAATGAAGAGAGGCCACATAATGAAAGGTCCAGTTTGTCCCAGCTGAAACCCTAAACATGTAATTGAGGCTACCCTAAACCATCTAGCCCCATCTGAACTGGCACAGACCAGAACCACCCAGCCAACCCACTGAATTGGGAGAAATATTAAATGCACAGTTTGCTACTTAGCCAAGGCTAACTAATATAATGAGAAATAAATGAATGAAAAATAAGCCTCAGAGTATTAAGCCACTGGTCTTTGGGGTTGTTTGCTACCGGAGTGTCAGCTAGCCCATTCTGACTGATATATTTCCTTCCCCCTTCCCTGAGGGAAAGGAAGTATATCCCAGTTAAGCTGTGAGGGGCTTTATCCATTACATGTTCCCTCTTGTTCAATCATTCCCTTCCACTCACCCCACTCTCCTGTCTCTTGGTTCAGATAGGATCTTCTGCTGTTGTCCAAGCTCCTGTCCCTTGGGCTCATCGTGGAGCCTTCTCCACACCTCCAGGGTGAGGAGACTGGATCAGACTTTCCCGGGTCAACAGTGCCTTAGAAACAAGTTGTGAGAGGTGCCCGTGTGACTCTGGTCTGCACAATGGACCAGTGGAGGCACCCTGGTCTCAGTTCCTGCTTGGTATTCCCTCACCCCCTTCACTCTCCTGTATATTATCTGGCTGCAACATGTGGTTAAAAAAGGCACTGGACTCAGCATCAGACCTACCTGAATTCAAATCCCAGCCCTGCCTCTTGCCTTTTCATCCTGGTTCTGCCACTCCTTAGCATGCGACTTTGAGAGAATTCTTCAACCTCACTGAGCTCCAGTTTCCTCCTCAGTAAGCTGCTGGTAAACAAAAATTCTTTGTTCACATGGCTATACGAGTTATAAATCCATTAAGTATCTAGAAAAGTGCCTGACATGAGTAAACACTGAATAAGCAGCAACATCAGGAGCATTTGGAGCCAGACTGGCATTGACTGTCCATGTGTCTTTGGAAAAGTCAGACTTCCCAGAGGCATAGCTTCCTCCTCTGTAAAATGGGGATTAAATAGGCTTTGTGTCAGGATTTAAAAAAAGAATATATAGTAAAGTGCATGGGTTGTTGCAAGTTCTGGAAAGTGTCAGTTCTTTCTCCCTGTCTAGTTTACAGATTTATTTGAGTACAGAAGTCTTGTTTTATCTCTCTACCCCCCTCCACTCTCACACATACAGTTTCCTGTCCAGGGACGGCTCTGTGCCCGCTCACCTCCAAGGAATACTTCTCAGGCCAGAGAGCCTGGTTCTGTCATGTGTCAACCAAACAAAGAATTCGCAGAGCTGAAGTGGTGGGGAGACCCTGTGAGCATCTCACACCAATGTCGTCCTCATCCTCCCCGCCCCTCCCCTCCCTTGCCTCACCCTCTCCCACAGGCATGCTCCATGACTGTTCAAGAGCAGTTTCCATGGTGATAGCATTTTAAAGTTTTCTAGGAGCAGAACAGGAATAATTTTCTACCTTCTCCTCCTCCTCCGTGGCAATCTGGGAAAAGGGAGCTTATTACAGATAAAGCGTGGGGTGAGGGGTGAGGAGGGGAGAAGCAGCTTTCTTTCATCGCTTGATTGGATAAGATGGTCATGCTGAAACTCCTCATTCCCAGCTTCCTCCACCCCCCCCCCACAGCCCTCATGATCATTCCTTGGGGTCCTTGGTCACCTCTTCCTCACCCGCCTCTGCTTCAATGAAGAGATGGGTGAAGGTAAGGTAAGAAAGGAAGAGATAAAGGAAAAAGAGAGAGAAAGGGTGGGCTGGTATATGCCCAATTGTAAGCATGCACACACTCATAAACAGTGTGGTTACAGAAAATTTCCACTAATCCCATTTTGGAAAGTGACATAAAGGGAGATGAGCAGATTTAGAAGCAAAGATATTTGTGTAACCTCATTGGGACCCATGATTGCGGGTCAATCTAAATGTTACAATCACCTTGCACATATCTTCAGAATCTACCAGCCCAAAAGAGGGTCCACACACTGCTGAGAAAGAGTGCTGTGGTCATGACACCCTCTGATGACCGTGGACATCATTTGGATTTCTATTTGCTTCCTCAGCCTTCTGTCTCTCAACTCTCAGCTAAGTTTCTCATGCTCATTTTCCAGTCTTTGAAGGGAACTTTGGTCTAGATTGTGGGTCCCCATACAGTTTGCATCCCTGGAGGAGGAAATGGCAACTCGCTCCAATATTCTTGCCTGGAAAACTTCCATGGACAGAGAAGTCTGGCGGGCTACAGTCAATGGGGTCACAAAGAATCAAACTTGATTGAGCATACGTTAGCATGTACAAGATACATCAGGGTAAGGAGACCAAAAAACCAGAGTCAATCCTGATTCTACCACTCCATAGCTGGATGACCCTAAGAAAATCACTCGGTCTCTCTGAATTTCTTCTGCTTCATCTTTAATTTCTATTCTTTCTGTCTTGCTCAAAAGGTTACTTTAAAAATTAAAAGTAAAATCACCTTGAAGATGAGCAAATACTACCTGTTTGTAAGATATTTCATTCTATTACTTTAACAGAGTCAATATTCAAGACAAACTTAAAGCCTGGTCTCAAACAACATTTGTGGTGAACCAAAGAGACAAGAAAAGTTGAAATGTCAGTCTAGAAATGCACAGTCCCCAGGCAACAGTGCGTGATAACGCCAACGGCACAGAGATCTGCTGTGTGGCCTTCCCTCTCAGAGCTGTGTCTCTCTCCATCACTGACTCAGTGGACATGAGTTTGAGCAAACTCTGGGAGATAGTGAAGGACAGGGAAGCCTGGTGCACTGCAGTTCACAGGGTCACAGAGTAAGACATGACTTAGCAACTGAACAACAGCAGCAACAATAATCAGGCTGTCTCCTGATTCTGAGGCAGGAATCCAAACTAGCTGAGAAGTCAAGTCAAGGTAGAGAGTGTGGATTTGGGGCTGGTACCACGGACAGCTCCCTGGAGCCTGGGAGCTACTGGAGACCCGGGTTCAAGTTCTAACTCTGCCCCAAACATAATGCTACCTTAAGCTGGGCCACTCCGATCTCAGTGTCCCCTTCTGGACATTCAGTCCCATGGGCTCACTGGGATGAGCACTTGCCCACATCACAAGAGAAATCCAGAGCGTCAGTGAGAAGCGGGTGACTGATTGCCCAAGGTCAGTGAGATTCCCTAACGTCCTCATGTCCCTCATCTTCCAAGGCTTAGGACTTGGGGTTTGTCATCCAAGTTCTTGCCTCACTAGGGGGGAACTCCCCTACATTCATGATTTTCCTAAAAGAACAAGTTGGTGCAATATATGTTGGAATCTGGGAGTCAAACAGCATTGAATGTGAATTTGGCTCTGGTGCCTACTAGCTCCATGTTTTAGAGCAAAGAAATTCCTCTCTCTGAGCCTAAGTTTTTCTCCTCTGTAATATGAGAATTAAATTATACCTGCCTCACACTACTCACGTGAAATTTAAGTCACATTTAAATTTAAATGCATGTAAAGCCTTTAATGGAGAAGGCAATGGCACCCCACTCCAGGACTCTTGCCTGGAAAATCCCGTGGATGGAGGAGCCTGGTGGGCTGCAGTCCATGGGGCGCTGAGAGTTGGACATGACTGAGCGACTTCACTTTCACTTTTCACTTTCATGCACTGGAGAAGGAAATGGCAACCCACTCCAGTGTTCTTACCTGGAGAATCCCAGGGACGGGGGAGCCTGGTGGGCTGCCGTCTCTGGGGTCACACAGAGTTGGACATGACTGAAGTGACTCAGCAGCAGCAGCAGCAGCAAAACCTTTAATATGTGCCTGTCCCATAATAAGTACCCTACTAAAGCTGATTCCTCAGTCATCCCTTCCTTCCTAAATTATGGTCTTTCTTGCTTTAAGAAACACCTCCAGCTGAAATATCTCTGGCTTGGTCACTTAGCAAAGGAAAGACAGTGGGCAGGAGTCCAGGCATCATTTAGCCATATGTTGTTTTTAAAGGGAAATGGTTTGTACAAGCCCATAAATTTGGTGGCTGATGAAGACCTCTCTGAAAGGGCCTCAGGTTGAACTCTCAAACCTGGAACCCTGGGCTGGTCAGGCAGGGCAATGCTAAATAATATAGGTCACAGGAGAGAGGCTAGAATTCAGAGATAGGGTCTCTATCCTACACACCTCTCAGCATTGACCCAAGAGGTGGGGGAGGTGCTCACGGGGTTTATAAAGATCCATTTTAGTCCCGACTTTGCAACCAACTGTGTTGTGGAACTTTAGCCAGTTCCCTCCCCTGTCTGGACTGCAGTCTCCATCTCTGAAAAATGAGAATCTTTTGCCTCTGGGATTGCTAGCAGTCTATGCGCCTCCCCCTTAGGCTTGTGCTGTGACTGCCATGGAGACTCAGGATACCACTCCCTCCTCTCTGCTCTCAGCCCAGCCTGCAGCCCGTTAGGCCCTTACCTGGACTCATCCTGAATTCCATCTGGGCTGTCACCACCGCCTCCACTCCAGGTACCCAGGCTTCCCCCAGAGCCCTTTGCCAGGGCATTGGGAAGGTGATCCAGGAGCCTCTGGGGCTGTGTAGCCCAAAGACCAGGGTCTTAGAGACTTCTCCAAAGGGGTACAACATTTCTCCATGGGCTCTACCTGGACCACAGGAAGGCCAGCATTTTGATTTCCAGCCTGATTTCCCCAGGGCCCAGGAGAGCAAAGCTGCTTCATGGGCAGTTAGACAAAAGAAAGTCAGTACATGAGGTGGGAGAAATCCACCAGCCTGGAGCCTAGAACATGGCTCCTCCACCCAGACATCTCCCCAGGACTGGGAAGAGATGGAGGACAATACTGTCAGTAACTCATGGGCCCTGATGCCTTCTTTGTAAATAAGACATCCTTACAGAGCTGAGTATTTATTATAATAATCACTCATGATCTTTCTAGAGAGACAGAATGGCTAGATGGTCATGAACACAGAGACTGGAAATCAGCCTGCCTTGTCAACTCCATCTCAGACAAGCTACTCAAACTTTGTGTGCCTCTGTTTTCTCCTCTATAAAAGGAAAATAATATTTCTGGCCTCATAACAACACTGTGCAAACCTAGAGTATCACATTTGTGGTAGGAAGCAACTCAGGAATCGCCGTATCCAACCACTTTCAGGTGGGATTTATAGGTGGGAAAGTCTGAGAACTCTCAACTTACGCTGCTTTATCAGGCCTCTTTTGCCCTACGGAGAAGAGACAAGAAGAGGTGTGACAGTCACCCTGTCTGGACAAGGTGAGTGTGGAAAGACCCAGAGACACAGATTAAGAGGAGGGAGAACAGGAGGAAAGGAGCTGGTATGTACTAAACACCTGTGATGTGCCGGGCCCTGGGCTTATCACTTTTCCAGATGATGTCTTTTGGGTATCCCCATTTTTTGTTGTTGTTCAGTCACCAAGTCGTGTCCGACTCTTTGCAAACCCCTGGACTGCAGCATGAGGCTTCCCTGTCCCTCTCCATCCCCATTTTACAGATGCAAAACCAGGATCCAGAGGGATTAAGTCATTTACCCAGGGTCACACAACCAGGATATGGACCCAGGTCTTCTTAGAACCCAAATCTTGGGCCCTTTCCATTAAAGGGGGCTATAATGGGTTCCTCTGTCAAACAATGAAAGTCTGAAGTCAGACTCACTCTTCCCCTACTCTTCCTGACTTGTTTCCCTGGGATCCAGTTCTCAGTTGCCCTGCACTGTCTAACTGAAGAAAAGAGTCTTCCTGCGACTAATCTGATCTATGTTGGCTTAAAGGTTTCACTTTCCCATGGGTGACAGGTTTGCTTTTGCTTTTGGGGGTTTCTGATAATCTACTGGTTGGACTTCCCTGGCCTGCCAATGCAAAGATTGGCAGGTTCAATCCCTGGGTCAAGAAGATCCCCTGGAGAAGGGAATGGCAATCCACCCCAGGATTCCATTCCAGAGAATCCCATGGACAGAGGAGCCTGGAGGTTTACAGTCCATGGGGTTGCAAAAAGTCAGATACGACTGGAGTGACTTGGCACACACACACATAAAATGATCCAATCAATATCCTTACTTGAAGATGCCAAGTAAACCCCAGATACATCCAAAAAGGTTCCAGGACACATGGGCCAGTCACCAGAGGGAGAGGAAATTCTTAGGTGAGAATTTCAAAGACAAACATTTTCACACTGCAGATATAAGAGGCACTGGAGGGCTTGCCCCTCCTACAAAGCACTCGCCACTTGTTCTGGCCATTGTGGGGATGGAGGGTGAGAAACAGCCGCCCAGCAGGAGAAGGAATTTTTGACTCACAAAAGCTTAAATCTAAACTTTAGATTCTGAAGGAATTCCTCTGCCTTTAGATATGAAACACTCTTGGCCTGATCCCAAGATGCCGGCAGCATCCTGGTGTCAATCAAGTTTCCGCAGATGCCATGAGCTGAATCAGTCTCTATCTACACTTCATTGCCTCAGGATCCCAAATAATCAGTTACCAAAGGTGGGGGTAGCAGCAGGTGTTTGTTGCACCTTCCATTATGCTTCATGCTGTGTGGGGACCACCTCCCATCAAGCTTAAACATCCCCCACCAGGCCCTAGGTGGCTAGTGGTACAGAACCAACCTGCAGGGCAGGAGACATAAGAGACATGAGTTCAATCCCTGGGCTGGGAGATCCTCTGGAAAAGGGCATGGCAACCCACTCCAATATTCTTGCCTGGAGAATCCCATGGACCAAGGAGCCTGGTGAGCTACAGTCCACGGGATCGCAAAGAGTTGAATACAACTGAGGCAACCTAGTAGGCATGCACACACCAGGCGACATAGGGTGCTTGAAATTCCATACGGGTAAATGGCTACTGTTGGGGCAGAATTACGCCCCCTAAACTCATATGTTAAAGTCCTAATCCTGGTGCTTCAAAATGTGATTGTGTTTGGAGATACAGTCTCTAAGGGGTTAAATGAATTAAAATAAGGTCATCAGGATGGACCCTAATCCTACATGACTGGTGTCCTTATAAGAGAAAGTTTGGACACAGACACATCCAGAGGGAAGGCCATGTGAGGACACAGCAAGAAGGCATCCATCTGCAAGCCAAGGAGAGAGGCCTCAGGAGAAACCCACCTGGACCTTAGTCTTCGCCTCTGGAAAATAAATTTCTGTTGTTTAAACCACCCTGTCTGTGGTCTTTGTTAAGACAGCCCCAGCAAATGAACACAGAGGCCATCTCCTTTTCTTCTGTCCAACATACCCAGCTGTCTCCTTCCTCCTTTCCCACCCGTCCTTCCCCCGGGCTATTTACTAGCATTCCAAAGTGAGTTATGGGGTGAAGAGGTTGGGGGTGTCTTAATATTTCTAGAGCTGAGGTCAGGAAGACTGAGGGCAGAAAGGGCCTTTTTATCTTCCTCTAGGCTGAGCCGATGCTAAAGGCATTTTGAGGTTACAAGAAGCCAAATTGATAAGCCATGTCTACCTTGGTCAGTGAATAAGCCAGGTTGCTGGGACCCAGCATGCATTTTTCCAGAGAAAGAAAATTTGTAAAGTCAAGCTGGCTCCCAGGCTAGTCCACAAAAGCCTGTTCAGTCAGTCACAGAACTCTGATTCTCTCTCTCTACCCTGGAGAATGCAGGGTGCAAGACTGCCTCCAGACTAATCTTTCAACCCTATAGGAAAAGAGTGCCATCCGGCAGGAAGTGGGCGGGCCAGGACATGCAACAGAAAGGCGGGCTTAGAGGGAAGCAGACTGTGTTAGCGGTGGCCAAGGAGGTAAACGGGGCCCTTGCTGGCGATTCTGAAGGGGGCTTCTGGGATTTCTCAAGGGCTTTTGAGGCTGAGCACTCTTGTTCTTTATTATGTCTAATTTCACTTGAGAACGCAGGTCCCCTTTGTATCCTTGCCAGACGGCTGAGCTGATCAGCCGTGATTAGGGCCATTTGGGGGAAAGAGAGAGCAGGAGGGGGAGGGTGTGATTGCGCAGGAGATAGCGGCAGGAAAAGGGCTCCAGGAGGGTAATTATTGGGAGAGAGGGACTGGTTGATGGATCAGAACTTGGCCTGTGAGCTCAGATTTCCTGCTGCATCCGAGCCAGGTCTCAGGGCCCAGGGCAGGGCTCCAGAGTCACGTGTTCTGGTATGAATCTTGGTTCTGGCTCTCACTAGCTGTGTGACTTTGAATGGTGACATTACCTTTCTGAGCTTCTGTCACCTCCTCCATAAAAGGGAATTGTGATAGTGGCCAGTTTACTGGATTGTTGTGAAGACTCAGCATTCATGCAAAGTTCTTAGAAAACTCCTGGTCTCAAGCGCCCTGTAAGGGGTGGTTGTCCCAACTTTACCGTCAGCTTTGGAAGAAGAAGGGCTGTTGAGAAGGAGAGTCAGAGGGGAGAAGAGTGGAAAAGATAGGCTGGACCAGGAGAGATGCCTCCGTCTCTGTCAGAAAAGGCCACTGGGATTTCCCTGGTGGTCCAGTGGTTAAGACTCCACCTTCCAACGCAGGGGACACGGGTTCTTGCCCTGGTTGGGGAGCTAAGATTCCACATGCCAAGGGGCAACACATGCAGTGGGGAACCTAAGCCCATACTAGGCAATTACTGAGCCCACGCGCTGCGACTAAGACCCAACACAGTCAAATAAATAAATTAAATTAACGTGGAAAAATGAAGGAAAAGAAAAGCCAACCAAATCCTGTGCCTCTTGTCCCTGCAGAGCGGTTCAGGCCGACCACTGCTGGCTTCCTCTCTTGACCTTGGCCCGCCGCTGACCACCCTACAGGAAGGCCTTCATGCCATGGCCTCTCCAAAATGGGGACAAGGTCAGGGATGTCGCTCTGCAGCTGAAATGCTGAAATCATTCTTGGGGAGCCTGAAGGGGCAGGGGGCACAGGACCTGGAAGAAGAGAATTGTGAATTCTCCAAGAGAAGCAGTTCAGAGCCCTAGCGGGCAGGCGTTTTCATTCCCGTTAATTATTCTTTTAGAGCAGTTCGGGCTGTGGAGAGCAAGAAAGAAGGATTCATTTACATTAAAATCAGCCCAGTCCTCCCCACCAAGATTCTTAGCCTGAGTGTAGATGCAGCGGGTGTGAGCTGGGGAAGGTGTAGGGGGACAGGGAGGGGGGAGCTGATGCCCAAGTCCCCCGCAGAGGTAGAGACCTCCCCCCGGGACTGCTCAGAGCTCTGTCCCCCTCTCACTGAGAGATCCCTACCTAGCAGATGCTGCTACGTTACAGGCTGCAGATGGAGACCTGGACTCCAGCTTAACGAGCTTGGCGAAAATGGTTTCTCCCTGGAGAAGCTACTCAGGGAGCCTGGTGGCTGGTCTTCACTCACTGCCTCACTGAGCCCAGGTCCAGCCTGAGCCTGGCTCCTGTCCCCTGCCTCCAAACCTCCGACCTCCCCTGCAAAGTCACACTTCATTTCACATGTATTTTCTGAGAATCACTCTGGTCCCGCCCAGTGCCTGATGATCAAGGAAGACATGGGGAGGAGGTGAGAAGCCCAATCTTAGGTTTGAAGAGGTCCTGTGAGAAGGTCCCTGCAATAATCTAGGTGATGCCCTCACAGGGGTGGGGAGAAGTCACCAGACGTGGGATCTTGGTAGAGCCACCAAGATTTCCTGATGGACTGGGTGGGGAGTGTGGAAGGAAGAGCAGAGCCAAGGGGAGGTGCGTGTTTTTGACTTGAACAACCAGAAAGGTAGACTTGCAGTCAAGTGGGCTGGGGACCTCTATAGGAAAAACAGGTTTGGGGTGGGGACCTCTATAGGAAAAACACGTTTGGAATGCGGGGATAATCAAGGGCTTGTTTTTGGACATGTCGGGTTTCAGATGCCTGAAAGTGGGTCCCTGGAACCCTTGCCTCCAAGCTTGGGAGCCAGGTCAGCCACTTCTATCTCTCCTTACTTCCTAAGGCCTTCAGGATGTTGGGTGTCAAGAGCACCAGGGATCACACAGCAGAATCAGGTCTCTGACTCCTTGTCAAATACTCCCCCTTCTTCTTTCCCACCTGGCTTCTCCAAAGAGTCAGATTTTGAGGTATGGGGTCAATGGTTTTCAGTGACCTTTTTCTTCAGGCTCACGACTACCTTATGGGAATATGTTCTGTTCCATAATTCATACTAAAGTGAAGATGGCTGCTAAGAAGGGAACAGCCTTAAGAGACCACTAAAAGGGGACAGTCAATAACAACAATGCTAATAATACTAAGAAAACAATGATAACAGAACCTAATCCTTGCATATCACCTAGTGTGTGCCAGGAACTATGATAAGCACTTATATATATATTATATGACTTAGTCTTGCTCATAACTCTTTGAGGAAATTATCCTTTTTTATTTTTTTTTTTTGCAGACGAGGAAACTGAGGCACATATCCGGGATTACACAGCTTGGAAATAGCAGAGTCAGGATTGGAATGCAAGCAGTTTGACTCTAGAGCCCTCACTCTGAGCCACCACTGTCTAGCACCTGTCTGCACAATCTTGTCAGTCCCCAGAACAGCGCCACAAGGGTGGTGCTTTATCTCCACTGTACCGGACAGAACACAGATCAGGAGAAAGGCATTCTGCCCGGGGTCACACATCTGGTGCTAGCGGGGCCTCCATAAGGCTGCCAGATAAAATACAGGATGCCCAGCTGAATTTTAATATCAGATAAACAAAGAATTTTTTTTAGCGCACCTCACTCAATATTGGCAAACGATTTATATTTTTAAAGTATTTGTTCTTTATCCCAAATGCAAATTGAACTGGGCATTCTATGCTTTTATTTGCTAAACCTGGCTGCCAAGCGCCCCAGGAGAATCCGCCTCAGCCAGGATCAGCTTTTCCAGTCTCCAGAATGAGCCCCGCTCCCCAAACCTCTGAGTCCCGGAAGGATGAAGGAGCTGAGGTGTCCCCTGGCTGCTCTCAACCATGACATCCCATCTCCCAGCAGCCCGTAGGGCCTCCTGATGCTCAGCCATCACCAGGAAATCCCTGGGATTACGCTTCAACTGTCTCTCCCAGAGCCCATGGGTGAGGCGCAGAGCCCTACTGGGCCCACAACATCGGAGTCCTAAGCGTCAGGCTTAGGAGCTTGCAGCCTGCAGCCCTCTGAGCGAGAGCACCTATTTATCACAGGCAGATGGAAATCGAAACTCGTTTCTCAGGCCGATGCACTGGTGCTGGATTGGTCACCTGATCTGGGCTAAGTTGCTTTGTACATTGGACATTTGTCAGCCATGCTCCCACGCTCAGATAGATACTGTGCATGTGCTGAAACTGAAAGGAAGGCTTCGCAAATTCCACTTCAGGGTAAAAGAGCACCAAGTTCTCAGCCGTTGCCAGCTCCCCCACCCCCCTGGGCAATAACCAGCTGTGATTTTGAGCACCTACTACATGCAAGAGTTGTTCCAGGCTGTAGGCCATACAAACAAACCTAATAATCGCTCTTTTAACCAAAAGAATCATTGCTCCCGTCTCTAGAGTGGGCATGTACTACCCCCCTTGCAAAGGGAAGAATTTTCCATGCATTAAGCTCGTTTAACTTACAAACTAAGCTGTGAAGTAAACAACATTATCCCCATTATACAGATGAGAAAACTGAAGCACAGGAAAGTTAAATGACATACTTAAGTTCACACAGCTCAAAGTTACTATCCAGGGACTGAAACCAAGGGCTCTGACTCCAGATTCAGGATCTCTTCCTACCCTCCTTGACCTCAATCACAAAGATCCACAAATCTGGATCTGAGCTGTAGGCTCTGTACCCCCAGCGGTGCTGTTCAATGTGCTGATGGGGCATCAGGAGGTCACTGGGTCCAGGCCCCTGCTTCTGTATGAAATGCTACCACTTAAGGTACTGGGTCAGACCGGGTGGAGTTAGAAACCATTACCTCATGGGAAGTTCTGGTGAGGGGTTGAGGAGAAGCTTGATTTCTGTTTGGGGAGGGGAGGAGGGTCTGCTGAGAGACCCTACTGCATCCCAGCACTGTATATAGTAAGTGCCCTGAGACCTGTGTTCTCATCTCAGATTCGCTGGTGCCTCTTGGTGTAAAAGACTTTCCCTCCTCTTAGCCTCAGCGTCCCCTGTGTAACAGATCTTGGAACTGGCTTGGTCATTCATGGGTAGCCCCTTCACAACTGGAGTCAGCCCTCCATCCTGACCTCAGGGTTCCACCACTCTGGGCTTCTCCAGACCAGAGAGAGAGCCTGGTGCGGTTAATAAAGACAGGAGCAAGGCCCAGGGCTGGCTGAAGCAAGCTCTCTCTTCCAGGGTCATCTCTAAGACTCAATGACATCTCAGACCTCTTCCTACCCTGAGGATGGAGCCCACATCAATAATCCGCACCCTGAATGGATTAGCTAGGTGATGCCTAGTCCTCAGAGGAGCTCCTATTGTCTTCAGGGAGTCTCCCAGTGCCTTGATTCAAGAGGAGTTGAGGTGTCTGCAGGTGTTGTCAGAGGTCCTGCAGACCTTTGGGGTCCAGGTGCATGACCTGCGGAGGTGAGCACCTGTGAGCACCTGTGGGGGTGTCCTATGTACCCTAGGTTGTGTGCATCTGTGCACACCCGGATGCATGTGTCCATGGTCTGCACACTGGCAGAGAAGTGTATGCCACGGATGAGTTTTAAAATAGCACATTCCCTGCTCCTCAGCCTCCACTCAGGTCAGCCTATGTCCCTGGAGTCCTCCGGAGATACGCCTGAGAACCTGCTTCTCCATTTTGATGGTTCTAGGATTTCGTGAACCCATGTGCACACACATACAAACACATCTACCCACACATACACACAGTTTCCTCCACTCCCTGGTACTGTTTGTTTGAATACAGCCTCGCATCCTCCATCTTGAGGACAGAACCTGAGCGACTCCGCCTCCAGAATCCCCATCCCAAGTCCCAGCAGCACTTAGCACGGCGATCTGAACCAGGGCATGCTGTTTTGTCCAGTGCTCTTGGATTTGACAAACGTGTGTGGGAACGTCCGCACACATATGCACCAGGGGCGTGGCTATGCATACGTGAGTCTCCCTGTGCTCTCTGGCCCGTGCCCATGTACTCACGGGTTCAAACACATGTGCACACATGTGTGCTCCTGTCTTTGTGTACCTGTTTGTGTGCTGGTGTCTGTGGCAGGTGTGTGTAGGAGGCTAATGCATGCTTGGGGACAGACATTGGTGCACTCCCACACAGGTGCACATGTGTATATCCACTGGTGTAAATCCATCCACTTGCTCACCCACTTAGTCATCGGCAGGCGGATGTTCAGCTGGCATTCTCTGTGCACCACTCACTGTTGCAGGAATGGGAACACAGCGGTGAGCAAAGCACAGCCCTCGCCTCTCTCCATGTAGAGCGTGGTCTGGTGGTTGCATGTACACATGGGTGCGTGTGCACATGTGTTGTCCTAACACACACGCACAGGGCAGTGTGTGTATACGTCTTACCCAGAGGAGGTGGGCATCCTCCCCTGACCTGGTGAGAAAGAAGGAGAACCTTCTGTCCTAGCCGCACTCCATGCCTGGACCAGCTCACCAGCAGGGAGAGGAGACACCCAGTACCAGCTGACCTCACAGTCCCCCCTCCCAGCCTGGACTTTGTCCCATCTTGGAGCCACCAGCCCAGGTCACCCAAGGTGACTCTTCCCTGCTTCTTGGGCTGAGGGGAAGGCCAAGAGATAAACAGGCCCCACGGTGCCCTCCTGAGCGCTTGAAGAAAATGAGGGCAAGGGCAGAGTCACTGCCCTCTCCTGTGTACTCTGACGTCACCATGGTACCGAGGAGGCATCAGGAGCAGCTGTTGGCAAAAATGCCGTTTCTCCAGCAAGCTTGGTCATGCAGGGGAAGGGAAAAGAAGGCGCCGGGGACTGGCCAGCTGAACCTAGCCTGTCTCCAGACCCGGGCTTAGGACAGACCTAGCTGGCAGCAGAAAGAGAATACAGAATACAAGAAGCCTGGCTTCTAACCTTGGCCATGGCTATGGCCTTGCTTGCTGTGCGCCTCAGTAGGGCCCCGGCCCACCATTAGCTGAGCAAGGCAGGAGGGCTGGGTGACTTGGAAGGCTGACTTTCATGGCGTCCCCCTGGGTGACTCACACTACCCCAGGATTTGGGCCACAAGGGGTGGGGTGAGGCTGAGTCCAGGCCCTGATGGACACAAACACCCGGAAGGAACAAGAAACTAGGTCAGAAGTTTCCGAAATCCGGCATCTGTCCCAGGGCCTGGCCCAAAGACAACGTGTCGCCGAGCCTCCGCTCCTGCCAGGCCCCTGCCTGTGTCCCCTCTCCACCCCCAGCTGCATTTAATAATCAATTAAAAGCATTCACACTTAACAGTGGAGAATGCAGCATAGCAAATCTTTCAATTGGTAAGGTCCTGATTTTGTGTGTCTCCAGCCAGCTCTACCTCTCCCCTCGCAGCACCACACCCATCAAGGCCGTCCCAAGTCAGTTTAGCTGCTCTAAGTGTCAGATCAAAGAGGGCAGGGGCTGGCTTGTTCTCACACACCGTTCCCAGGGCCCTGAACAAGGATCTGGCTGACGGGAGGCTCAACAAACACTGTTGAACAAATAGATGCATTGAACAGCCAAGCCTGGATATTCAGGGTAGGGAAATTTCAGATCGTTTTAATCTACTTCCTTATACTCTTAAGTCATTTTCATGTTTTCCAAAATGGGCAAGCATGGATTTCATAACCAGAAGCTTCCTCCTTCAACCTACCCCCACCCCCAGAAAAGCTCCTAGAAACAGAACAGCACAGAATGTTATCATCTCAAGGGCCTGCTCCCCAGACTCCTCAGTGAGAGGCTGTCCTCCCTTGGGCTTCCTCAGCACCTGGGCAGGTAAGCAGCCCAGGTCACTTGACGAGTTAGGGACCCAGTGCGTGTTCTCCTGACCCCAGCCCAGGAGGCCTTTCACGGCTCCATCATCACATCTGTTCTCAACTGTTTGCATTTTATTTTGCTTTAAATGTTTCAGTCCCCACTCTGCCATTCACTAGATCTGAGCTCTTGGGTGAATAACTCAAAAATCTCAGTGCCTCAGTTTTCTCATCTTTAAAATGGGAATAATCCCAGAAAGTGGATGTGAGAAATAAGCACATAAGACTAGCACTTAGCAAATTGTTTGTTTTAAATTTTTTTATTAAGCGCTTCTCACAAGCCAGGCTAAGCACTCTACATGTAAGCACTTAGTCCTCACAGCAATGTTCTCTGTGCAGACTTAAGATTGTACCCATTTTACAGATGAGGAACTGGAGGCTAAGACAGCCAAGTCACTTTACCCAAAGTCCTATAGCAAGGAAGC
Organism: Odocoileus virginianus; assembly: GCF_023699985.2. NCBI lineage: Eukaryota > Metazoa > Chordata > Mammalia > Artiodactyla > Cervidae > Odocoileus > Odocoileus virginianus. The sequence continues at coordinate 14,022,683 of NC_069683.1, read as the reverse complement.
CACAGAAGTGAAATTTGACCCTCAGTCTGTCTGGCTCCTGACCTATTGCCCCTGAAGTTTGAAATTCTGATGGACTTTCTAGGAGAAAAGGTTTGAGCATGTTTGGGACAAGATGCTGTGCCCAGGAGGGAACTGGCAAGAGCAAAAGTCAAGCCTGAATTCCTTCCCCATCCACAGATTTGCCAGTAACAGCAGCTGTGGGATTCTCTGGACTTGAGTTCCTCTTTCCCTCATGAAGACCAGAGTTCAGATCCCTGCATGGATCTTTCCATCCGTCTCTCCATGCATCCCTTCATTCACTTTAATCCAACCATTATGTTGAGCAACTACTGTGTGCCTGAAAACATTCCAGGGCCTGGAGATGCAGCAACAAACAGAACAGACAACAAGCCCAGCTCTCCTGGGGTTTGCGTTCCAATCAGGGGACACAGACAATAACCATGTTAATGAGTCACGAGACTGAAGGGCTGGTTTTCCCAGTGTCATGTATGGATGAGAGAGTTGGACAGTGAAGAAAGCCGAGCACCGAAAAATTGATGCTTTTGAACTGTGGTGTTGGAGAAGACTCTTGAGAGTCCCTTGGACTGCAGGGAGATCCAACCAGTCCATCCTAAAGGAGATCAGTCCTGGGTGTTCATTGGAAGGACTGATGCTGAAGCTGAAACTCCAATACTTTGGCCACCTCATGCAAAGAGTTGACTCATTGGAAAAGACCGTGATGCTGGGTGGGATTGGGGGCAGGAGGAGAAGGGGACGACAGAGGATGAGATGGCTGGATGGCATCACCGACTCGATGGGCATGAGTTTGAGTAAACTCCAGGAGCTGGTGATGGACAGGGAGGCCTGGCGTGCTGTGGTTCATGGGGTCGCAAAGAGTTGGACACGACTGAGCGACTGAACTGAACTGAACTGAACTGAGACAGGTCAGATGATGAAGAGAGTGCTTTATTCATGGACTAAGTAAGGGGGACAGGAAGCCCCAGGGTGAGTGTTCTATTTCCTATCAGCGGTCAGGAAAGATCTGCTGGGTAGGCGACTGGGCAGAGATCTGTAGGAAACAGGTAGCGAGTCGTGTGCCTGTCTGGGGAAGAGGGTTCCAGGCCCAGGGGGAAGCCCCCAGTGGCCCCTGTTTGCCCACCCTCCACCCCCTTTCCAGCCTCCCCTTCCCTTGAGAACTCCCCTGAGCCCCAGCTCTGGGAAACATTCAAAACGGGGACCTGAGCTCTGGGGCCAGACAGCCCCCAGCTTCCCCACCTGTTACAGGACCCAGGGCTTAACCCCCTGCAACCACATTCTATAAAACAAAGGAGTTTGGGGTGAAGGAAAGAAAAGATTAGGAACACACAAAAAGGGAGGCAAAGAAGTTTCTGATGTGAGCAGGCACCTCTTAGGTTTTGAGAGCACCTCCAGCCCCAGGTTCCGTGTTCCCACATGGGAGGTATGTGGAGCAGGAATCCTTACCCCTACAAATGGAGAAACTGAGGCTCAGCCCAAGCATACATTGGAGATGTCCTTCTAGAGCAAAAGGAAATATTGCTTCCATGTCACGGGCTGAGATTCTGGCTTTCCCAGGCAAGGGCCAGGAGAGCTCAAGGACCCATCCCAGACTTGGGGTTACAAGGAGAAGAGGTTTGGAGCTTTTCCCGGCCTGGCCCTTGTGGGAAGGTCCATGGTACCCAGAGATGGGCCGGATCACAGTCCTTGGTCCACAGGGCCACAAAGAGCCTTGGATCCTGCCTGCATCCCTCTCCACTCATCACAGCAAGGCCACCACATGAATGGTGTCTCAGCCTGAGTGTCACCTCCGCAGGGAAGCCTCCTGTGATCTTCCTCTCTGCTATGAGTTCCTCTCGCTCACCGTGCAACTTCGTGCACTTTCCACAGTTTGTAATAATATATTTATCTGGATGGCAACTGGGTTAACAACTGGCTTTCCCACTAGACAGCAAATTCCAAGGCCAGACACCGAAGGCTTAATCTACCAGACCTCCAGCACCAGGTATAGAGGTTTGTTGAATGAGTCGTGGATGGATGCATGAACTGATGGCATCACTGGGATCATCGGCAAACACATGCAGGGGGCAGCAAGGAAAGAGAAGCGAGTGGCTGTCTGCTACGACAGAAAGTCACTCTGAAGGGATCCACGCACAAAAGAAGGGACCGGTCAACAGGAGATATTGATAACACTGTGCATTTGAGGAGAGCCTTAACAGCTTACAATGTAAGTTCATTGGCATTGTCTCATTTCCTCCTCAACACAGCCTTATAATGTCAATGTTATTATCGCCAATTTACAGATGAAGACACTAAAAGATGAGAGAGGTAAAGTGACTTGTCTAAGGTCGCACAGCCCATAAATCTTGTAACTTAATTCTAGTTATATCTGGCTTCATTTAATAATAGCTGTTATCTACCCAACATAGACTAGCTGAATATCTACTGCTACCTACATATATTATCTCTAATTCTCGCAACATTCCCTCACTGTAAGAATAATTTCCCTTTCAAACCTGAGAAACAGAGGTTCAGAGAGGCCATGTGGCTTTCCTGAGGCCACCAGGAGATGAGCAGCCCAGCCCCGCACCAGAGCTTCTTGCCTGTTCCACTGCCTCATCGGCCTCTAAGGAAGGCCCCATCCAGACCAGGAGGTCTGTGATCCCGGGGCCTGCACTGCGAGGACAGTTAGAACTCAGAGCCAGTAGGGCAGCTGTTACGAGGGGAGATTCTGGAGTCAGATTGCCTGGATTTACATCCCAGCTCTGCCCAGTTCTAGCTGTGTGGTCCACCTTTCTGTCTCCATCCCCTGCTCTGATAAATGAGGGGGACAATGGCACTAGTGGCTGTAAGAATAGCCCCATGTAAAGATTTTAGGGCAGAGCTGGTAAATGACAGAAGTGTTAGCAGGAGTGAGTTCAGGTTGGGGCCAGCAGAGTGCTGAGATCAGCCGCCCAGGGACTTGGGGGCTGGACAGCGACACGTTTTTCTGCGTCAGCCCAGGACTCTGGCCCACACTGAGCCCTCTGTCTCAGGAGAACTCTGATACTCGCCTGTCCTTGGCTGACCAGAGGGGAGGGGCCTGGCCAGGGAGTTAGGACAGGATTCCTGACGGCTAAAGCCCAGGGTGGGAAGGGGAAGGGCCGCATGGACATTTGTAGCTTTGTAGCTCAGTGTTGTTTAGAGGCCAGGAAAGACTGGGTCCCTCCCAGCTCTGGGCAGTGAATCACAATTGATCTAAGCCCGTCCTGGTAACCCCAGTCAGCCTGCTTTGTGACATGTGGTGCAATTCTAGACAGCAAGACAATTCACCGGGAAGTTCGGGGAAAAGTCTCCTTGCTCTTAAGAAGAAATGAACAACAGGCCTTCTGCCTCTGGCTGCAGCTGTGTGAAGCTGTGATGCGTGGAGCATTCGCAGCTACTGTATGACCATGAGAGATGACCCGCTCTGAGGATGGCAGAACAAGGAAAGCAAAAAAAGAATCGTGCCCACAGGAGGGTGATATTGTTGAGTCACAGAATTAAGCAATCTGCCTCTGGACATGATAGCACATCTTTTATTTGTTTGTGCTTACAGTTGTTGGGCATAGCCTATCTCATGAGATAACACATTTTTTATTTGTTCATACCTGCCGTAGTTGGTCCTTCCACTGCCAACTAAGTAAAGCATCTTAACTGACAGCATCTTGGCCTGACCTCCTCTCCAGCCCAGGTCAGTGTGGGTCAGGAATGGAGCCAGATCAGACCAGTGCCCCACTCCTCCACATCTGAGGGCTTCAGGCAGATGGGAAACCACCCCTCCCTCACTCTCCAAGGTCCTAGACCCAGGAATGAGAGTCGAGGAAAGACGCTCCCATGCTGGAGAGAGACTATAGATGTGTCTTTTGTCCAGTGGCCTAGAAGATTCTGATTCTCACCCTTGACTCTCTGGGGACTTGAGACTCAGAAACCAACCTACTCCAACCTCCCTGGTCAAGCTAGGCTTGAAATGACCGTATCCTGGTGCATGGGGACCAAACAGATGGGAGGGGAGTAGGGGTCCCAGTCGGCTCAGCATCGTCTGCTGTGGAGAAAGACAAAGCAGAGAGTTGGCCTTGGCCTTGGTCAGAGGGGTGGGCCTGAGGGCCTCAGGCTGCTTCTACTATGCTATGAGAGTAGATGGCACACAACGGGGTCCTTTGTAAACTATAAAGCACTCACATGTTAAGTATTCATGGTGACATGACCCTGGTACCTGACATGCAGTGAGCACTTAACAGATGGTTTTTGGTTCGTGAGTGAATGAATGAGTGGATGGATGGATAGATGGATGAATGAGTGAACGAATGGATGGATGGATAGATGGATGGATAAGGACTAAGGTCCTGAATGGATGAATCAATCCACGAGCCCTGCTGTTATTACTGTTATGGGATGTATTAGTAATTCCCCTAAAACTTAGCAGCTTAACCCTCATTAGACAGCTCACAGGTTTTACGGTCCTGGAGCCCAGGCACCGCTTACTTGGGTCTCCAGCTCAGGGCCTCTGTCTCTCGCCAGCTACAACAGAGGCGCGTCCTCTGGGCTGCAGGCTTCTCAAGGGAGACCCTGGCCCTGCCCACTCAGAGGCAGGCCTGGGGTGGACAAAAGGACAGGGTCTCTACAAGGAAGGGTGGGCACAATGAGCTTGTACTCACCCCTGCACCATCACTACCTTCCTCGGCCTTCTCAGCTCTGCACCCCCAAACTACCCACTGTTCCTGCATCCACCAGCCCCACACAGAATCCACCACTGACGGTCTGGCCTCCACGTGAAGCCAGCCCAGACCGCAGGCGTCAAGTGGTGGCAGGGAGCTCCTGCCACTCCTCACCTCTTCTAACTAAAGCCAGCTTCATGTGCAGCTGACCCATGAAATCACCGGGGCCCAGGCTTGGTTTAAGGCTTTGCTGTCACTGTCTTGAAGTTCTTTAATAATTTTTTTTTTGGCCACACCATGCAGCTTGTGGGATCTTAGTTCCCTGACCAGGAATTGAACCCTGGCCCACGGCAATGAGAGCACTGGGTCCTTACCACTGGACCACTGGGGAAGTCCCAGTAATCTCTTACTAAGGGGCTTGCGTTTTCATTTTGCACTGGGTCCTGAAAATTGTATCACCAGTCCCACTTCCAGCCAGCACTCCCGGGGTGCTCATAGCCATTCTTTGAGATCGTAAGAGCAGAGCCTATAAGACCCTTTTGCAAATGAGGAAACTGAGGCCCAAGATTTTATGGCAGAAGAAAACCAGGATCACACCCCAGTCTCCCCTTCGACCCTTGACTATACTGCGGGCCACTACCTCAGACCCCAGCTCTGAGCCATGGAGGTGCTTGTCTTAGGAGTCCCTCCAGAGAGACACCCCTGGGTGTCTTGACCCCCAGAGCTCCCCTCAGGGCTGGCTCTGTCATCTCTTCTGTTCTGAGGCTAACTGGAGACTGATGGGAGGAGACCTCCAATTCTGAGGGCCCCCAGGGCCCTGGGGGATAATGGCTCTCAGAGACTTCCTCCCCTTACCACCCACCATCCCCACTACACACCCTCACCCTGCCCCATTGAGTCTCTGCTCTGATGTCTTTTCCAGCAGAAAAACATCCCAAACTTGCTCCCTTCTAACCTCTGGGTCCAGGGATGGGCTGGAGTCTGGTGGTAACGAGCGGGGGCTGGGAAGAGCCCCTTGGCTGGTGTTGCTGTCTTCCCTGGGACTAGATGTCAGAAAAAAAGTTAGGATCCAAAGTCAGGCAATACTGGATGGGGTTGAATGCTGGCTCTGCCATTAGCCAACTGTGTGACTTTAAGCATGTTTTATAGCCCCTTGGGGCCTCAATTGCCACATCTGTAAAACGGGGACAATAAAAGCCTGTTCTCGGTTCTCAGGGTTGCGATGACAAGAGCAGGGGACACCGGAGAGAAAAGTTCTTTGTAAGCTGCCTTACAAGTTGGAGGAATGATTTAAAACTTCTGCCCACACCAGCTGGGCTGCGCCCTCCTCTCCTCACTGTGCCCAGGTCACCCAGGGCACCCAGGCCACGGCTCTATGCCTGTCCTCAGCAGGTTGGCTGGTTCTGCGTCTGCGTCTCCCATCAGCCTGAGAACACCCGAAGGGCGGGGAGGGTGGCTCCTCCCGCCTGGAGCCCCAGTGCCTGGTCTGAGATTCGGCTCTGGATTGGCAGTGTGGCACAAGGCTAAGAGGCCGCCTTCGAAGCGGATGACCCTAGTGAGCCTCCAACTGGGCTGCTGGTTACCTGCAGGTTGATCTTCATGGGGGGTTAACCTCTCTGAGCATGCTTTCTCTGTGAATCAGGATGCGCCCCCGACTTGCTCCACTGGAGAGTCAAGGAGATGAGATGAGGCGGATGAGGCGTGGAAAGTCCTGAGACGCTTTCAGGCTCCAGCACGCAGTAGGTGCGCATCAAGGTGCCAAATGGGAGCTGGTCAGACAGTTAAGGAACAAGCTTAGGGAAGATGCCTGGTGAAGCACCAGCTGCCAAGTTTACAAAAGCACACGTGCGCGTGCACGGGCATGCACACACACACACATAGACACACACGCGCACACACACATGCGCGCGCACACTGGTCCGTACAAAGAAGCAACCCCTTCTTGGGCCTTCACTCCCCACGTACATTCCCCACTCCCACCCCAGACCAAACCCAACTCTCACCAGCAGCTGCTCCCACACTCCAAGGCCTCTCCTCACCCTCGCGGGAATATGTGAGCTATTCTGCCCATGTGTGCCACCGGTGGAGGCGGGGTTCTGAGCAGCCCCCCACGGATTCCTGGCTGGCAGGGGGGAGAGTGCTCAGAACTCCCTGGCTTCCTCAGAAGTCAGCCTGTGTCAGCTGAAGCCCGCGCTCCCTCACGGACGGTGCTCCAGGGGGCTGCACACTCCCCTCCGTGCTCTGCCTCTCCTCCCCGCTTTGCCCCCCTGTCCACCCTCATTCCCAAGCCCTTACCCTCCTCTCTCATGCCATCTGAGCCCGCAGAATCCACTCAGCCAGCTCTCACTTTGTAGGCAGGGAAACTGAGGCACGGGGGAAGGATTCATCACAGCACCTGCCTCAACAGGTGCATGTGAGGGTCCGTGGGATGATGGACAGAAAGAGCCCGGGTCTGGCACCTGGCCTGGGGCAGCGGGGGCTCAGCTCCTATTCTCCTTCCTGCTATCTCTCCTTCCTTCTTTCCTCCACCATTCCCTTCCCCGGGTCTCTCTGCAGTCTGTCCGCCCCACCCCCCCACCAGCTTCCCCATCTTGCCACCCTGAGGAGCTCCTGGAAGCCTGTTAGGATCCTCACCCCCTTCCTGCCTCACTGTAGCAGAGACCCCCCCCCAGTGCCCACGCAGGGGACCTGACGCTCCCCAGCAGCATGACTCAGGCCCGGCGGTGGGTAAGGATGTCATGGGTGATGGGTGGGAGCGTGGACAGCGAGCAGAGAAGCCACCCCAGGGAGGGGGAACTGGCAGCCAGCCCCTCCCAGCCTCCAACCTCTGCACTCCGGGGCCCAGGACACAGCCACAGCGCCTCCCATGTGAGTAACAGCCCTTTAATTAGGATATTATAGGAAGTGGGGCCCATGGCAGCTTCTGGCTAGAAGTGCCAGCAGCAATTCCGGAGCCGCGTGAAGACGGACAGATCGTGTATTACACCCTGCACTGCTGTCTCCCTGCACGGAGCGCTCCTCCAAATGAGATTTCGTTCTCCCTGAAGAAAATAATTTGATCTCCCTCTCTTTTCTTTTCTGTCTCCTGATTGTCAGGGACTGAAAACACTTAACTGGGGCTGGTTCATTGTTTTCAGATTCAATTGGGCCCAAGGAGAAGCGGGGTGGAGGGGGGCGGGGGGCAGGCCTCTAGCAGCCAGGCTGACCCTTGCTGGCAGGACTCTGCATGCGGATCCGCCTCTATCATGACCGCGGCGTTGACAATAGCCAACATTTCTCAAACACTTATATGTATTCATTCACTTGTTTGATTCTCACACAACTCTGTGAGTAGTTGTATTAATACCCCATTATGACAATTGCTCTTTGGCCGGAAAGCTATGAAAAACTTACACAGTGTGTTAAAAAGCAAAGACATCACTTTGCCAACAAAGGTCCATATAGTCAAGGCTATGGTCTTTCCAGTAGTCATGTACGAATGTGAGAGCTGGACAATAAAGAAGGCAGAGCGCCAAAGAACTGATGCTTTCGAACTGTGGTGTTGGAGAAGACTCTTGGGAGTCCCTTGGAAAGCAAGGAGATCCAACCAGTCAATCTGAAAGGAAATCATTCCTGAATATTCATTGGAAGGACTGATGCTGAAGCTGTAGCTTTAATATTTTGGCCGCCTGGTGGCAACAGTTGACTCATTGGAAAAGACACTGATGCTATAAAAGATTGAAGGCAGAAGAAGAGGGTAACAGAGGATGAGATGGTTGGATGGCATCACCAATTCAATGGACATGAACTTAGGCAAATTCTGGGAGATGGAGAGGGACAGGGAAGCCTGGCGTGCTGCAGTCCAAGGGGCCACAAAAAGTCGGACAGGACTAACAAGGACAGAACAACAACAGCATCATGCAGATAAGGAAACTGAGGCCCAGAAAGGTTGGTAACATGCCATAGGTCACACAGCTGGTGATCGGGAAAGCCAGGATGAAACCCAGGGAGTCTGGGCTTATTCATCTATTACTCAACACTGTTTGGGTTCTCAGAAAATAGTCAGTGCATTCTGAGCAGAGATGAGGCCTGGGACCTCAGTTTCCTCATCTTTAAAAAATGAAAATTATAACATCTGGCTAACACAAGAGTTCCCAGGAGAGAAAGAAGAGGAAAATCATCCCCCAGGGAATGTGAACTGGATGTCAGGAATGTGGTCAGCCACAGAGGAGAGAGAAATACAGCCTGGCAGTAGAAGGGAGAAGCCAGAGGTGACCCCATGTCTCGTGCCCCCCAAACGCTAGGCATATACCTTGTGTGAGCAACATACCCCTTGGGCAAGAGGGGGACGGAGAGCTGGGCAGAGCTGGGGCTGTGGTCCCACCCACCCCACCCTCCAAGCCCACAGGGACTGTTTCCTGCCAGGCGGCAGCAGCTCCTGTCTTCCTCAGCCCCCTCTAACCCACACTGACTGTGCACACCAGGCCCCCGCCCTGCGGTCTCCCTCACCCCCACTTCCTGTGCCCCGCGCTCCACCTGGCCACGTCTCTGCCTGCTCCCGGCCCACACGTGCCCTTCACATCTCTGCTGCTAATTCAAGCTGTCCCTTCGCCTGGTGTTCCCTCCCCACCAGCTTCTTCAAAGGCCCCAGACTCAAGGCCACCTCCTTCCTAACACAAGAGGGAGAGATGATTTGGAGAGAGTTAAGGGGAGGTGGTCCCGACCAGGAGCTGGAAATCCTGGCTTCTCACCGCTGACTTGCCAGGACGCCTGGAGCCAGCACTGCTCCTCTCTGAGCCTCAGTTTCCTCATCTGTATAATGGAGTCTGTGAGGCTTGTGCCATCTAAGCCCCCTCCTGGGATTCGGAGTCTCACTGCAGCCTCTATCCCTGGCCTGGGCTCAGGTCCTGTAAACAGACCCTCTGAGGGCTGGAAATGAAGATCTTGTTGCCCTCTGTGGAGTAAGGTTATTGAGGAAGTAGACAGATCAGTGGTCATGGTGGGAGGAGCCTGGATTCCAGTCTTGGTTCTGCCTTTGACTTGCTGTGTGACCTCAGGCAAATCTCTCACCCTCTCTGGGCCTCAGGGCTCCAGTGGCATCATGAGGCATCTCTATGGTCTTTTCCTGCTCTAGAATTCTAAGATCCTGGACTTTTATCTCTAACCTCTGCCTAGTTAAGAGTGGGGAGCTGGGACTGGGGAGAGATGCAGAAATCTGAGAGGAGGGGGGGGTCTAGAATCCCCTCCCCAAACCCCTCCATAGCCTGACCCATCTAATCCAGAGGGCAGCGTTGGCTAGTCCCAAACCAGGACTGCTAGCTTGGGGGAGCAGCAGCCTCATCACAGACTCAACACAGAGGCTGATCTCTGGGAGCCAAACAGCACCCAGACTCATCGTCCTTGTGTCTATGCGGGCGTGGTGACACGGTCTTTGAAACAGAAAGAAACCCAGTAGAGACGCCCCTCCCCTGCACAAGCCTCACCTTGGCACCAGGATTTATCGCTTTCATTTTAATAGGTTAATTACTTAGGCAGGTGTTTGAGGCTTCCTTCTCAGCACAGAGTGACCACAGGGTGACCAGAATCCCCCAGGCAACCTTCCGGTGAGCACAGGAGGTTTTGGGTTGTGGGGGGCAGGGGTTGATGCAGGGCCAAGCCAGCTTTAATTATATAGCAACGTGTGCACTAATATCCCAGCAATGCTTCTCTCAGAGCAGAGAGCTAAAAACAGATCATCTCTGCAGCCGGGCAGGATTTACAGCGGACAAGCTACACTCACCTCTCCAGCTCCATTTGCATTTTCTGCCTTGTTATTTACCAGTGGGGCTCATCTTCTCCTGGGAGGCAAGGCTGTGCTGATGCCAGAGGCTACTCCCATTCATTCATTCAACCAGTGTTTACTGAGCACCTACTAGATGACAGGCACTGTGCTCAGCACTGAGGTTTGCAGCAACCAAAGCATATCCAAATCGCTGCCCGTGAAGAGCTTCCATTCCCGCAGGGGAGACAGATAATAAAGGAAATATGTAGCTTGTATTAGTTTTCTGCTCCTGTTGCTTAGTCACTTCAGCCATGTCCGACGCTGTGTGACCCACGGACTGTAGCCCGCCAGACTCTTCTGTCCATGGGATTCTCCAGGCAAGCATACCGGAGTGGGTTGCCGTGCCTTCCTCCACGGGACCTACCCAACCCAGGGATCGAACCTGGGTCTCTTGCATTGCAGGCAGATTCTTTACCACTGAGCCACCAGGGAAACCCATATTTGGTTTGGCTACTGATGTGAAACGAATGACCACACACTTGATGGCTTCAAACAGTATGCGTAAATGACCTCACAATGTCCGTGGTCAGGGAGTCCAAGCAGAGAGTCTCATGTGGCGGAAATCAAAACGGTAACCAGGCTGCCTTCTCTGCTAAGAGCTTGGGGTCCTCTTTCAAGTTCATGTTGCTCTTGAAGAAATTGTGCTCCTCGCTGGCAGCTGGTGGGGCTTTTACTCTTAGCTCTTAGAGGTGGCTCTCAGGTTCTAACTATGTGGCCCCTCCATCTGCAAAGCCAGCAATGGAGAGCTTCTCACACGTGTAAAATGCACCCCCTCAAGCTTTGGATCTCTATCGCCAGGGGAACCTGGTCTCTTTGAAGGGTTGACCTAATCAGGTTAGACCCCTGGAGGATAATCTCCCTTTGTTAAAGTCAGCTAATGATTTGAGACCTTAATTCCACCTGCAAAATCCTTTCACAGCATCATCTAGGTCCACGTTTTATTGAATGGGAGAAGGTGTGTGTACACCAGGGGCTAGAGTCTGCGGGCATCTGGAATTCTGCCCACCATAGTGTGTTAGAAGGTGTAAGGTGGTACAAAGAGAAACTGAGCAGGGAAGGGGGGCACAGAGTGATGGGAGTGTAATTCTCAGTAGGTGGTAGAGAAAGTACCCCTGAGAAGTGGCATTGGAGGGAAGGCTGAAAAGGGCAGGAGTTAGCCACGTGGCCCTCTGGGGAGTGGGCACCAGGCTGAGGAACAGTAAGTGCAAAGGCCCTGAGGCAGCTTGCTGGAGTCATGGGAGTCAGGGGGATGGGGTCCGGCAGTGCCCTGGTGAGGACCTAAGCTCTTCACAGAGTGAAATGGAGGGTCATCCCAGGATTTTGAGCAGAGGAATGATGTAATCTGACTTACACATTTTTTAAAAATCTCTTGGGCTATGGAGTTGAGAATAGATTGCAGGCATCAAGGGCAGAGCAAGGAGATCAATTAGGAGGCCTTTGCAATTACCCAAGGGGAGAGCAGCCACAGTGCCTAAGCCCTGGGTCCGTTCTGAAGGTAGAGAAGAGTCACAGTCCCACCCCAAGGCTCCAAGCCCAACATCAGTCCCCAGACACCCTCAAGAGGCTTCTCTGAACAGGGCTATATGAAAAACAATAGGTACCTGCTAAATTGTCTTTTCAAATGAGAAGACGGAAGGCCTCCATGGGAAGGAATTGATCCAACCTTTCAACAATACCCCAGTGTCCTAATTAAATTCTCCCAGTTGCGCGCATCAGAGTCAGTGCCTCACTCACATCCCTGTCAGGGGCAGCCTTAGTGGGGCGGGAGGTCCAGATTTCAGGCTTCTAACCCCTGCTCAGCATCTCCAACCCATTCACACTGCTGCAGGAAGGCCTGTCCCAAAACATAAGTTACAATTTGTCCCTCACTTCTTCAAAAGAGGCTTCTGCAAGTCACAGCCGTGTAGCTTCCAGTCTAAGACATTGTGGATTGTAAGAAGCCCTATTAATAAACCATATTAAATAACCCACTCTCTGGGACATTAAAGAAACCTGAAACCCTGTGTTACATGTACGTGTAAATTGTGAGACAATCCCCTATCTCAGAAATATGGAAGTATTCATCTTTACAACTGTAATTGTTGTGAGAAAAAAAGGATTTTGTCAACACTTTGTTAACTCAACTGCCACTTCAGGACTTGTCAGAGCCTTGAAATGATCACATGTACTGTGCCTCTCCCAGAGGGTCTTAGAGAATCCATCTTTGTCCAAGCTTCTTTAACTGCTGATCTACTTGGTCTTTTCCTTTACAGAGTATCTTGCAGGACTTTGGAAATAACTGGCTCACAGACTGAAGAGCAAACATCTCATGGTCTGGCCCTAGCCCACTTTTCCAGATCTGGCTGCTGCTCTAGACTTATTAACCCTTCCTCCACTACACACGGCCTGCTCAGGTCCTGAACTTCTGCTTCTGGTATAGTTTCAGGCAGAATCACCCAGCCTCAACCCACTCCTCAACCTATTCTTCACTTAATTAGTCAAATACTATTTGTTGAACTTCTAGAATGTACCAGGGACTCTTCTAGGTGTAAGAGATAGCATGATGAGCAAGACAGGTGTGGCTTAGGCTAATGGAGTGTGCATTCACCTACACACACACACACATGCACGCACATGCAGATGCACACACCTAACTGCAAATCGGGTTAGCAATATGAAGAATAAAAGCAAATGCTATGACAAAGTGTAATAGAGACTAATCTCATTTAGAGCAGGCCTCTTTGAGCTGCGAACTGAAAGGTGAGTCGAATCCCATAGTAGAGAGCTGAGACAGGTTTTCAGGCAGAGGTTACAGTGTGTGAAAGGCTCTGAACTGGAAAAAATTAAAAAAAAAAAAAAGAGCTGGCATATTTGAACAACTGAAGACTTTAGCTTGGCTGGATAGTAATGAGTGAGGCTGAGAAACAGTCTGGGCCCAAATCTTTCTGGGCTTCAAGGGCCATGTGAAGGATTTGGGGGTTTTATTCTCAGGGCAATGGACAGTGACTAAAGGGCTTTACAGTCTGCAGCGTGAAAAACATCGGGGAGATGAGAAAGCAGGAGAGAGTGTCGGGAAATTCTGAAATACTACATCATTCTTTTGATTGCACATGTGAGAAAACCCAACCCAAAGTGGCTCATGTGAAAACAGAATTCATTAATAAGTGTAGCTGAAAGTCCAGATATAAGGAAGGGATTCAGGTAAGGCTTGATCAAGGTTGAACAATATTGCCATGACCCAGTTTCTTTCTCTCCAACTCTTGTCTCATCTTCCCCTAGGTGGCTCTATTTCCCCCCAGAACCACGCTGGGTGGGGACAATATGGCTGGCATAGCTTCAGTCCAACATCTCCTCTCATCCAGGCACAGCCAGGAAAGCGTTGAGTCCACTTCACTCATAAGACAATCAAGTTCGGGAGTTGAGTCTCACTGGCTCTCTTGGTGTGACTTCGGTCTTGTGCCCATCCCTGAACCAGTCGCTGGCCAGAGGCATGGAAGGAGCCTCGGCCTGGCCCTGGTCATGTGCTCTAACCTTAGCTTCCTTGAATTACATTCCTAGAAGGTGGAGAGGCACATCTCCCAGATGAAAACCAGGATCTGCTACAGAAAATACAGCGAGAGGAGGCTGGGTGGCCCTACACAGCCGATATCTACTAGAGAAGATACTGCAGTATCCAGGCAAGAGGGCAGTGGCAGTGGAAGTGGAGAGTAGCAGACAGATTTGACATATATTTGGATGCCAGGATCAATAGGACTTGGGGATGTCTCTCAGGTTTCTGGCCTACACACCCCAGGTGGCAGAGTCACTGAGTTAAGATGAGGAAGATGGAAGCTGATGCAGGTTTGCAGCCCCAGGGGGGACATCAGTTAAAGCCTTTTCATGCTTTAAGGCCTTGCTCATACGTCATGTCTTCTGCAGCATCTCCCAGACACTCCCCGGCAGAATCCATTTCTCTTTTGTCTACACCACCAGCACCCCTGTGACTTTCTTTGCCCTCTGCCTTATCCAACATTATCATTCATTGTTCCACAGCTCGCCTCCCCCTCCAGATGGTGGGCCAAGCGGAACAGGGATGGTTTTCCTCTTCATCTCAATGTCTCCTGCAGGCCTGGCACACAGGAAATGTCCCACTGTCCAGCTTAACAGATTTGCATTAGCCAACAGACAACTGCTGAACTTAATCAAAATAGACCCTCCAGAGGAAGGGGACCCTCTCAGACACCCCCTGAGGTCTCAGATCCAGGAGAATTTCTCGGAAAAACCCTCCCAATTACCTGTGTGGTCCAACAGGTTATGCAACCATCTGCTTTCTCCCCCATCAGAAAGGGGAGCGCCTTCCCTGAGAGCCTGTGCCGAGATATAAAGACCTGGCTGGTGCCTCTGCAATTCTGCCTTTACTAGCTTCTCTGCTTTATCAGGCTGTGCAGTTGTTTAAGGGAAGACATCGAGGCCCGCAATAAAATCTATATTGTATTTCCAAACTATAAACAGGGATAGAATTTGTTGAGCCTCCTAATGTCTCCAGCAGTGGAAATCGCTCTCACCTTCCAATAAAACGCCAACACCCTAATTAAACTCTCCGAGGCTGAGGTCTCCCGACCCAGCTTCCCTCCTCAGAGCAGCCTGTTTCCCCAGTAGGGGCTGGGAGAGACGAGGTGCCTCCACCTTAAGTCACGCGCGCTGAGGACCCTGGAGAGGAGACGATTCCGAGAGGACCCGTGCACCCTGGGTCTAGTTTGGTCTCTGTGTGGACCCTGCAGGATAGCCTTCCCACGTCCAGATGCCATTCTTCCAGAGGCGGGGTCCTGCCTAAGCCTAATTCTGGTTTTTCATTTATTTGTTTTTCACAATTGCCGCTGTCCTAGAGTTTATAAAGCAGAGGCTGGTATCGGGGAGAATGGGGAATTTCATAACATATCCAGCCCAGGGTGGGAGGGACTTGGCCCTTCCCCTGCGAAGGATAGCAAACAACAGAATGAGCGTCAAGTGCGAGTTTTCGTAAATGGAAAATGTCAGAGTGAAAATAGCAGCGCTGCCAGTCTCACCTCCTGCCTCTGCTTCATGGTGACTGTGCTCGGGCCCAGACGGATGGCGGTGGTGGGAAGAAGAGGAGGCTGGGCCCTGGAAGCCGTGGGACGCCCTTCAGGGTGGCCCAGTGAGAAAGAAGGCATGGGCGAGAGGGAGAGGGATGCGGTGTTGAGAGCTCCTGGCCGGATGACTGTCAGCTCGACTCCAGAGCGGTCCCAAGCGTTGAACCCCAGGCCTATGCTGCCCATCCTGTCTGGGGTAGCAGATCTGACAACAGCAACAACGGGGTATGATTGAGGGAGGGAGAGCTGGAGTGAGCAAAAATGTGGCTCAGGAATGAGGGACATCCTAGGGTTTTTAATCTACGCTAAGTATGAACAGAGTCAACGGGATTGGGCAGCTACCAAAAGCCCATGTGTCCTCAAGTGGCATCAACAGAAGTATGAGGTTTGAAAGAGGCAAGGGGATTGTCTCCTCCTGTTCCCATCAGAATAAACCTAGCAGAGGGTGTCCAGGTCTGACCCCTGCTGCTTTCCCTATCAGAAAAGGTAGGCCAATCTATCAGTAACCTGTTAACCACAGATACAAGGAGGTGTGCACACACACTGGTGTCGATGCTGATGAAGATGCAAACTGTCTGTTCTCTAACTGAACTCCTGATCACCACCACCCCTTCCCGGCCTCTTCTTGGGGGCTCTCCTATAGTTTGTGAGTTGCTCAACCACATACCAGGGGCAGGAAGATGGGGAATGGAGGAGAAACTCTTAAGTCCTGAGTGACAGCTGGAGAGAAGAAAGGGAGGGGTAGAAGATTTCATCCATGTGGCCTGGCTCCATCAAAAGTCAGGGGAATCTTTCCTGCTGTCATCTTGCTGAAAGAGCATTTCCATCCTTTTCTGCTGTGAGCTCAGTGTTGTTCTAGCTCCAGGATGTGCCAGCCAAGGGAGCAGAAAGAGGTCAGGAGGAAGACTTGATCCAGCCAGGCCTGGAGCTCTTGGTGGGCAAAGGATGCAAACCCTGTTAAGTGGAGACAGCAGGACCTAAGGCTGCTCTGGCTAGAGGCTGACAGAGGACAGGGGAGTGAGGAGTGTGATTACTGTCTGCAGGCAGCTGTCAGTTTATTGGGATAATCTGTATGGACTCGGGAGATGATGCTGACTCCATGGTGGGAGAGACAAAAGGATGATTGTGGGTCAATAGAAGGAAGAGTTTTGTAAAAGGCCAAGCTGTCCCAAAAAGAGGCTACCCAGGAAGTCCTCCTGTTCACGAGAGACATACAAGACACAGAATAGATGACCTTAGAGGGTTCAAAAGTGGGGAGCGAGGGCTAGACTTGACTTTATCTTCTTCCAAACAGAGTCTGGGACCTGTTCATTAAGCCACTAGCTCACGGTGACCTTGGGCAAGTGCCGCACCCATCTAAGCCTGTTTCCCGAGTAGCACAATGGAGCGGTCACTTCCACCTGGAGAGTGTGTGTCATCCTGGCCCCGAGGCTGCCCAGAGGGGCTCTCTGGAGGATTCTGCAGGCATCTGCTCTGCAGGCTCAGCACCGAGCCTGGTGACGGAGCAGGCAGTGTGTGTACTCTGGGATGAGAGTGCAGACACAGGCTGCCTGCGCCTGGCCCAGCTGCATGGCCTGGGGCAGGCCACTTCACCTCTGGGCCTCAGCTCTTACCACCTGCAAAACAGCTACCCAGGACGGTGACCTCAGAGCCTAAATGAGGTGCTGTGGGAAGTCCAAGCACTCAGCACGTGCTCCGTAAGTGTGAGATGTTATGATTACACGAGCATCCAAGCTGCCCCTTCACGGGTAGAACTCTGGATCTGATGCCGCCTGGGGCCCGAGAGAAGCCTGGGAGGTGGGCTGGGGGTCCTACTTCACCAGGAGGAAACTGAGGCTCAGGAAGGTAGAGAGACTCAGCTGCAAGGGGGAACCCTCATATGGTCACCCTGCCACCTCTAGAGTCACAAGCCAGGACAGGGAGGCCCCAGGGACCTGAGAGAGTTAGGTGCCCTCCGTCCTGAGCTGGGCACCGCAGGTGAGTGGGCCACCTCCAGGGAGTCTGCCCAGGTCTGTGGGGTTACTGAGAGGAGGGCGGGGCATGGCCAGGGTTCACTGTAAATCTCTGGGACTTTCACTGCCGACCCACCCAGAGGCGCTGGTGACTTGGCCAAGGCCTTGGGGACCTGCACCTGGGTGCCCACCACCCCTACCTCCAGGTGGCCCACCCACCTGCGAGGCCCAGCTCAGGACGGGGGAACCTAAGTTGCTTCAGGTCCCTGGGGGCACTCTGTGCTGGTTTGCGAATCTAGAGGTGGCAGGGTGACTCTCTGAGGGGACCGCCTTGCAGCCGAGTCCCTCCGTCGTCCCAAGCACGCTCCTTCTGGTCTCCATGAACTGCCCGCTGCCTTTTCTACATGTTCCAGTGTCCTTTCCCAGGACTTCACTGAAACTGTTCCCTCGCTGGAATGACTTCCCAATCCCTGCACTTCCAGATCTTAATACCTCCCGGCTGGCAGGGCCTTACTGAGCCCAGCATCCCCTCTGGGTCTCTAACTCCTCATCTGGGCAAAGGCAGACTTTGACTTGCTGATCTCTATCATCTCTTCTGAGGCCTAATCTCACCCAACGGATGGAGGCAGTCACCCTGTCCTCCGAAACCCCACAGTGCTCCGCGTGAAACTTCTTACAGCCCAGACCCCTGACTCCCGCGACTCAGGGTCACATGGATTGACACCTGTTCTTCCCTCCTAGCTGCCGGGTTTCCTGAGGGCAGGTGGGTTCCTCGACGTATTCATTTCTGTTTCCCTTCAGTGGGTGGTGGACGGACAGGTCGATGGACTGATGGTCAAGTGGAAATCAGCAGCCTCCCAGGAGCATCTGTGTCTTCAAATCGATTCTCGGAGCCCAGAAGACTCACCTGCAAGGAATGGAACACTGATGGTTGGGCGGCAGCATCCTTGGGCTGAGGGTGAGACACCGGAGCAGAGGAGAAAGAGAGGGTCCAAAGTCAAACCACCTGGGTAGGGCCCTCCTCGCCCTGTGTGCATTTCCCAGGGACCTGGGACCCTCCTCCACCAGGCTCTTCCTCCCATGTCCCCCCCACCCCACCCCAGCTCAGCACCTTCTCAGGCCCCACCGCCTCTTCACCTCCCAGCAAGACCCCTCTGCTTTGACCCCACCTACAAGACCCCTGCGGTCACACAGTTTGACACCACTGGTGAGCCCAGCAGACTTGGGCCTGCACATGTTCCTCTCAGCTCTCCCCGCAGCCCATCAGCATCTGTCCGGGTCCTCTGGGCCATCCAGTTTCCTGTATCACCAACAATTTGTTGATTCAGAGGCGAGAATGTCCAGCCAGATGTGGTGAGCTAAACCTTCCCCTCACTCCTGACCTCCACCAAAACCCCGTCCCCCACCCCTCCCCAGAGTCAGCCGGCTCTGAGTTTCGATCAGGAGCCCCTAGGGAGAGATCCGCGGTGACTTGGCCATTTCAATTCTCCTTCCCTGCGCCTGGCCCCCGGCACACCTTTTCCCAAGCAAAGCCACTAAATCACTTTTAAAAGATTTGAGGTTGTTTCTACTCAGCGAGTTTCCTGCCAGTACAGAATGTCTTCCAGGATCTGGGGAAGACAGGTTGGCTTGAATGGCTGTTCATTAGAGGAAGATTAATAGGGCCACTGATCCCATTAATGTGTTATTGACCCTTCCCTTAATATAACTGGCCAAACAGCTCAACCTCCAGCTCAAGGCAGAGTTTACTCGGGACTCGGGTCCCGTTCGTGGGGCAATCCATTGGCTCAGCCCCTCCTGCACTGCTTGGGCGGTACCAGATGAGCCCGTGTCCCATCTGTGAGGGTGTCCCCCTCACCTTTGATCTCATAGGCCAACAACATAACAACGAACAGTGAATGAGTGCTACCTATATGCTAGTTGCTCAATCAAGCACTTTACAGGCATAATTTTGTTTAATCCCATTAGTTCCATTTTACAGACAGGAAAACTAAGGTTTAGAGGGTTAAATAACCTTCACACAATCCTACGGGAATACTCGAACCCAACAACTCATAATGATAGCAGACACGAACCTCATACTTACTAAATGCCTAGCATTCCTCTATGTCAGCACTGGCCAAGAGAAATGTAATGGAAGTCACTGATATAACCTTCAATTTGCTAGTAACCACTTTCACTGTAAAGAAAGTGTAAAGAAGCGGTGCAATTAATTTTAATAATGTTTTATATTACCCAATATATCCAAAATACTATCATTTCAACATGTAATCAATGTAAAAAAATTATTAGAAAGATATTCTACTATTTCTTTGTGCTAAGCTTTCTAAATCTAGTGGTAATTTTCCTTCCCAGCACATCTCAGTTTGGATTAGCCACGTTTCAAGTGCTCAGTATCCACAGGTACCAAGTGGCTGCCCTGTTATTCCAGGTCTAGATACTTTATTCATTCATCTGTGTTCACATCCTATGGGGTGGCTTGAATTATTATCATCATCTCCATTTTAAACATAAATTATCGGAGATCGGAATGGTGAGGTGATATTGACCTAAGGTCACACAGCAGGTCAGTGGCAAGAATGGGATTCAAACCCAGCAGGCTGGCTGCAAAGCCTGCGTTCTTCCCCACTATGGAGTGCTGTCACGGCCCGTCGAGCAGGCAGGGCAGCCCTCCTCACACTGGAACGTGTAAAGTCTCCCTGCTCCAGGGTAGCAGGCCCTGAGGGGCCTTGAAGACCCAGGACTGTGGCTGCAGTCCCAGCAGAGCCGCGAAACAGCCTCCATGAAAGAGCTGTGCCTTCCTCAGCAGAAGGACGCGGACCGCGCCTAACGCTGCTTACAAGGGGCTCACGGTGGCTAGGGCCAGTGCCAGACATTTCACACGGGTTGTTTCGCTGATGCCCTGGGGCAACTCTGTGCAGGTGTGTGTGAGGGGGGTGTTATCCCATTGCACCCCCGAAAGACACTGAGGTTCAGAGAGGTTAGGTAACTTATCAAAGTCACACCGTCGGTGGCAGAGCTGGGAGTGGAACCCATGGCTGAGAAACTCTAAACCCCAGGCTCTGCCCTTTCAGTAGCTAAGGTGAAGGTCAAAGTGTTAGTTGGGCAGTCGTGTTTGACTCTTGCAGACCCCATGGACTGTAGTCTGCCAGGCTCCTCTGTCCATGAAATTCTCCAGGCAAGAATACAGGAGTGGGTAGCTATTCCCTTCTCCAGGGGATCTTCTGGACCCAGAGTGCGAACCCAGGTCTCCTGCATTGCAGGCAGATTCTCTACTGCCAGAGCCACCAAGAAGCAACCCCCAACTTAGCGGAGAGCTCCCAGAACCCAACCCCGCTCTCCAGGGCTTTGATCCCAGTTTCTAGCCTGGGTGGTGGTGCCTGGTGCACCTTCCAGCACCTTCTGCAGAGATCATGTTCATCCCATTATCTACTGTCAGTGTCCTGCCTGCATGGCCGCGCCTCCTCTCCCTCCTCACCCTCTGCTCCCCTATGCCTGAAATTCTTCACTTCATCCATGCCTGAAGTGCCGCTATTAGCCCTTTCTTAAATAAAACAAAACAAACGCCCCCTAAAGAAGCGATCAGTCAAACACTTGATGAGAATTCCACTGTCCAATCTCTGTCCCTCCCAGAGGCCTACTTGCAGGAACGAGAAGTTTAATAGGGAAGGAAATAAAGAATTCTCTTCAGTCAGAGTTAGATGAGCCCGCAGAGATCAGCCCGTCCAGCCCCTTCATTTCCCGCTCGGAGAAATTGAGACCCGGAGCATCCGGCGACCACGATCAGATATGGGTTGGAGGACACGCACTTGGGTCTGTGACTCCGACTGCAGCTGCACTCCCACCCTGCACTTCACTCCCTCTTAGAACAGGGCATGTGGATTACCTGGAAAGAGGGATCCACACTACCCTACACTCAGACCCTCCCTCTCAAGAGGCCCCAGGGCTCAAAGGTCTCAGCAAAGAATGTGCTCCATCAGCTTGGACCCTCCCAAGGGCAAAAGAGATAAACCCAGAAAGGTGCTGACTCTACCCACCTTCCCCCCAGGTCTGAAGGGCTTTCCTAATCAGCCTTATCCCCTCTCCTGAGTTGCGACAGAGGATCTAGGTATGATGCCCAGAAAAGCAGAAGTCTTCACTTCCCAGCAATGCCACGAGGCAGGGGTGATGACCGTCCCCATTTGACAGATGAGGCAACCGAGGCACAGAGAGATAAACAACCAACCACCTGGGCTGTCCCAAAACCTGGACTCCTGCCACTGCCCCAGAAGAAGGACTAAGGATTCCAGCACAGCGCTCCCAGTGCAGGGTTCTGCAAGACTAAGAACCCCACGCAGCTCTGATAAAGCTGACTTCCTACCACCCTGACGCCAGCTGCCACCTCAGCCCCTGCTGAGCCCACTGTGTGTAATTTGGTGCCAATTAGGAATGCGTGGGAACCATTAGTGCATTTAATTCCCAACCTAGAAACAGGTTCTGGGAAGCCAAGCTGCAATTAGCTGAGTTGCCTCCCCCCAGGCTGCCCGAGCCACCCTTTTTCTCACAGCTGAGCCCCCACCTTTGATGGGAACCATCCACCAACCACTTCCAGAGCCCCTCCTAGGGATCCAGGAGACCCGGATGGGAATTTGACTGGGCTCCTGCCCTTGAGCAGCGGCTAGGGAACAGCCTGGAAATGGAGCAGAGAGGCAGCTGCCAAAACCCTTGTTGCCAAAGACTCAGTGTCCCCATCTGTAGCATGGGGATAAAACCACTCAGCACCTCATCAGGTTGTCATGAAGAGTCATTTCTTAATTTATCCCACAAACTCTTTTGATCTCCTACTCAGCACCAGCTGTGGCTCCACCTACAGAGGACACAGGAAAATCAAGCCCTGACCTCATGGAGCCTTCACTCTGATGGGAAAGACAGACAACAGACAGTAAAACCATAATAAAATACATATATACGTGAAAATGAAGCAGTGTAATGAGATATAGAGGGACTGGAAGGGTTGACCAAAAAATGATGATCCCTATTGTTTTCATGACTATTACATTATGTGTTCAGTTGGGTCTTGAAAGCCCAATGGGATAGATCAGTGCAGGGAGAATACCAGTTGGAGGAAAGAGCATGCAAAGGCAGGAAGGGGTTTAATGAGGTCCTGCCACTGGTGGCTCAAGGATCTGAAATGGTCATGTGATCCACAGGGGACCCCAGCAAGACTGGAGAGGTGGGAATTCTGGCCTCAAAGGGCTGTGAATGCAATGCTCAGAAACATAACCTTATCCCGTGGGCAACAGGAGGCCATCAAAAAGACCTCAGAAGAGAGTCGAATGCCAAGACTTATGCTTCCAAAGGCCAGATGCGGCTGCAGCAGCCTGGTTGGAGGGGCGTGGGGAGGGAGGCTGCCCACGGAGGCTGTCAGTACTCAGAGACCATGCACAATCCCAGGGAGAGGCTGGGGCCGGGCCTGAGGGAGGCTGTGGGCAGGGAGAGAGGAGAGGTGTTCGGGAGGCAGATGAGAAAAGGGCTCGCTGACTGATGGGGTGTGGGAGGCGAGCGATGACTTGAGCGCTATGAATAACAGCGTCTTCTCGGGAACCGTGGGGGAGCAGCCCACCACGCCGGCAGCCCCGGCCCCGGATGAAAAGTGGCTGCAAGAGCTGTTGGGCAGACACTGGCTCCTCCGTGGTACACAGCCTGTCCCTGGTGTCCAACGACCCTCGGCTTCTTGGATGCCAGGCCTTCGTGTGCACTCCCTCTGCCTTTGGGACATGTCCGTTTTAGACAGGGCCCCATTCAGTGACGACTCCTTTGGGAAGCCTTCCCTGACTGCCCTGCAGTTAGTCACTCCCCTCTCCGGGTTTCATCAGGGCCCCACTCGCCAAGGTGTTGGCCCTTCCCCAGGGGAGGTCTTTGTCGCTTTCTTGGTTGTCTCCTCAAGTAACCTGCGAACTGCTCCAGGACAGGAGTGTCTGTCCCTTGTTGTAGTCTGGTGCCCAGTATACTAAGAGTGCGCTCTAGACATGTCTGCTGAATGAATGGGTGAAACAGAGTGGGACCACCCACTAAGATGTGGAATCCAGGGGATGGTGGTGAGCCGATCTAGGCTGGGAATGAAGGAGATGTGTCCACATGGATGCATGAGGCAGCTAGATATAAGCATCCAAAGCTCAGGGAGGTGAGCTGCCAGGTCATCTGACCCCCACCCCCAGCCCTGCCAGGCCTCCCCGACTCCCACCCCGAGAGCCACTTCTGCCGCAGTGATCCATGAGCCCCCTGAACAGAGGGACCGGGAGAGTGCGGGAATGTGGCACTGTCCCCCGAGCTCCTCAGGGAGCCTTTAGGGGATTTGGTTTCCATAAATACATGAGGTTTGGGGTTAACTGCACCTCCCTTCGTATATGGAGGGATGTGAAGTGAATCCGCTCTCCCTCCCTGCTCATCCTCACCAGGGAAGTGAGAGCAGACCCAGTACCAGCAGACCCAGGACCACTGCTCTTGGGGGAAGAAGAAATGACATTTTCCCTTTACATTGGAAATACTTAAAAGTCCCGAGAATAGATTTATAGGAATATTTTAACCTTTTCTTTGATCCTTGAAATGTCATTGTTCTGTGGGCTGAATCGCCAAATGTGACCTTTTCCTGTAGCCACAGGGCGGGGGAACCCCACTGGCTCTTTGAAAGGAGCTTCAGATGTTCCCCTGGCAGCTTCCCCAGCAGCCCACCCCGCCCCCCACCCCGAGCTCTGAGCTAGCAGAAGGATGGGTGAGTGGGAGAGGCAAGCAGGGGCCAGCCAGGGAGCGCCAGGCAGCACTCTGCTTGCCTCCTCAAGGGAAGACAAGCTAAGTGTGAGTCCATCGCTAGTTCACTCATTCTGTGGCCTTGGGTTAAGCTTTTTTTTTTTTTTTCCTCTTTCTCTTTAGGCCTCTGTTTCCTATAAAATGGGAAAAATTGTGGTACCTACTTTAAAGAGTTTTTGCAAAGACTAAATAAGACTATTCATGCTATATCAGTTGGTGCAGAACAAAAGCTGAAAATAAACAACCCCCACATTCCGTGGCTGACAACAGCGAACGTTCATTCTTGCACTCACGGGTCTGCAGGGTAACTAAGGCTGGGTGGACTAGGCTGGGTTTGGCTGGGTCAAGTCTTCTCTGTGCGTACTCTGCTCATGCTGGGCCGGATCTTAAGTGGACTGCTCTTCTCCGGGTGGCTCCGCTGCACTGCGAGGGGACCAGTGGAAATACACAATGCCTCTTAAGAATTGACTTGGAACTAGATCACTATCATTTCCACCCATCATCCAACGGCCAAATCAAGTCACATGACCAAACCCTCCATCATGGGATGAGGCAGAGGCACTGCCCCAAGGGAGAGGGGAGTGAATATTTGCCGAGCAATAATCCAATCTATTAAAGACTGTAACACCACTGGCACTGTGGCTGGCAGTGATAGAAACTCAGACTATTAATTCCCTTTCATCCCACATTGCATCATTATTATATTTTACAGCTCAGATTAATTCATTATAATTCACTGTAATAACATGAGTCTTTTTGGCTAAAAGTGCATATTTTATTGTTCAACATAAGTGGGCAGTGAAGTATTACATACATGTGAATTCTCCAAACAACAAAAGCCTACAAGCATCTTGATCTTAATTATTTTGATGGAAATGTTTCTAGAAGACGTTTCAGGCCTTCCCGCCTTCTTAAATGGAGACTCTCAAACACCATTTAATCCATGAGGTTGGTGCATTGAGACCATTGTGATGGGCACCAGCACAGCTCGGTGCTGATCTCCAGGGTCACTGAGACATTTGGTCTCTTTGCCCCACGGGGAGCACTCTTCCCATCCTGCCCCCTTCAGCAGTGGCCCCCAGACATCTGTCCTCCATGGGTCAGCTTCTTATCATCAGAAACGAAGGATCACAGATTCAGGCTAAATCTCCCAAGTGTCCTAAGGCTTTCAGGGCCCCCAATGAAAACTCTGCTACTGGCAGCACCAGGGAAAAACATCATTGTAATAGACTGTTGTGTTAGTTGCTCAGTCATGCCTGACTCTTTGTGGCCCATGGACTATATCCCACCAGGCTCCTCTGTTCATGGAATTCTCCAGGCAAGAACACTGGAGTGAGTTGCCATTTCCTTCTCCAGGGGATCTTCCCAGGGGTTCTAATCAAAGCAGAGTTTCTGAAGCTTTAAGCATAATGAAAAGTTGAAGAACTTTTAAAAGTGGTTATCTACTCATTTCATTTAAGGGGAAATCCTAGCAAGTAGCCCAGGGTCGGTGTGAAAGTCAGGAAACGGCACGGATGAGAAATGTAATGATCCACTAGAACCTATAAAACCTCCCTCCATCCCTTTGTTCCAAACTCTCATCTTACTTTCTTCCTCTCCCTCATCTCTCTCCTTTTCTGTAGATCTTTTATTTCCCCCTTTGATTTTCATCCTGCCTCCTTCCATCTTCCCCTTCTCATTTCCCTACTGGCAATAATGTGGAGGAGAGTGGAGGGTGAATGATTGCTACTCAAGCATAGTCCCAAAAGTCATTCCACCTCTTCAGATGTTACGCTTCTCCTTAACCTTAAAACTTTTCAGTTTCTGAAATCCCAAACAGCCACAAAATTCTGCAAAATCAAGTCATAATGCTCCTGTGAACACTTGGATTCTTTTTTCAGAAAATCAGTGACCCTCCATTTAAAAACCATCACCCATCCCCTGGAGACCAGGCTTCTGGTTATAAAGTTCTAGAGATTCCAAACTCCCCTGGATGAGCAGCTGCCCTCCGTGGAACTGTCCCTAGTGCTGAAATGGTATCCGTTCAGCCTGTCTCTGGTTCCCTGCTCCTTCATTTGAGAGCTCTGCCTTAGTACCACAACATTTTTTGTTTTTTTCCTGCCAGAGTGTTCTGAGCTGTTTCTAAGTGGGATGCATGACTGATGAGCGAGTCCCATGGCTTCCTTGTTATAGCCAATGACAGATGCCTGTCTGCTCAGCTGGCTGGGATTTTTTGGAAAAGGGTTTAGGCCAAGAACATATCATAACAGTTGTCTGTGAAAATAACCTCCAGGCTATGGCAATGAATGTTTTTGTACTGAGTCCCAGATCGGCCACACCAGCAGGCTAATTGTTAGCTGTGAACCCACTCCCTCTAGGACCTGGCTTCAAGTCAATATACCTGGGTTCTAGCCAATGCTCACCACTTGTCAGCTATGGGGAACTGGCAGTTACATCCCTGTTTCTGGGCCTCAGTCTCCCCATCTGTGTAACACAATCCCTAAGTTTCCAACTAACACTGACATTCTGGGACTTGATGATTACGTAGCCCAGAGTTTGTAAAGTGGAATGGAGGAGAAAGAGCTCTCAGCAAGGAGTGAAGAGCCCTTGGTCCCAGCTCTGCCACCATAAGCAGAGGCACCCTAGGCCATACCCTTGACCTCTCTGAGCCTTGGCTATAAAACTAGAACACCACTGTCCATCCATTTCCTGGTATCCTGAGGAGGTTCAGGTGAGGGAAAACCACGTGGTGCTGGGGATAGTTCAATCAAACAGGTACATTCTTTAGAGGGAGCTTGAGTTTCAGCACTCCTGAGGGCAAAGGATGTATGTGCTGTGCTCAGTCATGCCTGACTCTCTGCGATCCCCTGGACTGCATCCCACCAGGCTCCTCAGCCCATGGGGGTTTTCCAGGCAAGAATACTGGAGTGGGTTGCCATTCCCTTCTCCAGGGGATCTTCCCAACCCAGGGATCAAACCCAGGTCTCCTGACTTGCAGGCAGATTCTTTACTGACTGAACCACCAGGGAGGCCCAGGAGGTGAAGGAACCCAGTCTCTTTTGTTTTCCCATCTGGTTTCCCAGCCTGAAAGAGTCGGTAAGCCAGGGAGACATCAGTCTCCACTGTTGACCAAACATTCCAGATGCCAGATATATTCATTCCTTCATTCAGTAGATAATTCCTGAAACCCATCTACCGGCTGAGCAGGGAATCAGAGGTATACATGGTCCTGCCCTCATGGACCGCAGGATATGGTTAGCACGTGAGGCACTTATCCCCATGCTGGGTACCTGGTAATCATTTGTAAATACGGTGTTACAGGTGATGCTGGAGGATGCCCTGGCTACTGAGGGGCTAAACAGGAGGAGGACATGAGCAGCAGAGAGTAATATCAGAGATGGTTAGGAGTGAGCCAGAGGAAGCCTGGAGGAAGAGTGTTCCAGGCAATGAGAGCATCATGAGCCACTGGCCAAGGCAGGTGACAAGGATGACGGAGGACACCTCACCCCATGTAATTCTGCCATCCCAACACCTGCAAACCAGAATCTGGGGCCCAGGCTTCTGTCTCAGCTGGTATCTTAGCTGAGGGGCAGAGGTGGGTCGGATAGATTCCTGATACACTCTCCTGTTGTCCAGAGTTTCTGGGCATCAGGTGGCCAAGGGGAGGCTAAACCACATCTCACAAAAGGAGGGGCTTAACCCCATATTGCTAAAATCTGTCTTTGACTTCACCATCGTCACTAGCACCACGATTATTATTTATTGAACACTTACATAGGGCTTCCCTCATAGCTCAGCTGGTAAAGAATCTGCCTGCAATGCAGGAGACCTGGGTTCAATTCCTGGGTCGGGAAGAGCCCCTGGAGAAGGGAATAGCTACCCACTCTAGTACTCTTACCTGGAGAATTCCATGGACTATATAGTCCACACACAGTTGGACATGACTGAGCAACTTTCACTTTACATAGGCCAGAAGCTTTGTATTCTACCCCTACACTCTTTAAATCTATGAGGTAGGTGTGTTTGGACTCATTTTACAGATGAGTAAACTGAGGCTCAGAGGGCTTAGGTTTGCTGAAGGACACACGGCCTGGGGGAGGCCTAGAGTTAGATTGTTATTATACTGTCATGATAGCTGACCTTCCCTGAGCACCTACCTAGACACCCAGCAAAGCACTTCGGATACATTTGCCCGTTAAATCATCCCCAGCCCTATGAGGTAGGCACTATTATTAACCCCACTTTATGGGTGAAGAAGCTAAGTCCAAAGAAGGCAAGCAACCTGGCTGCGGTCACACAGCTAGGTCATCCCCGTGTCAGGGTTCTCATCCAGGTCTCAACCAGTGCCTCCCCATCCTGGTAACGGTTACACCATCAGCCGCGGTTCCTTTAACAAAACCTAGGAGGTGAAGGTGGGCGCTTCCTCTCCCTGCCTCTCAGGGCTGGCCTCTGCTCGTTCCTGCTCCGCAGTGGCGGGCAGCCCCCGGGCACCAGGATGGCACAGAGGCACGCCCGGGGCAGGGTGAGGAGCCACAGCCAAGATGACCTTGAGATCCCAGTGCTCCACCAGTTGGTAAACATCCCCAAGCTAAGTGTTTAAGCTCTTCCCGGAAAAGCTGCATGGAGGGGCTTCCATGTCTCAGGCTGGAAAGCGCCACTGGGCAGATTTATTCCTCGGGGAGGTCAGACAGCCACTGTATTTCACCATCAGGCCAACAAGGGCCCTCATTCTCTGGAATTATGTTTCTATCAAATATTCATTTGTCTGGTTTATGGGCTGCTAGAGACCTGGGCCCACCCGATCCTGCCAGCCACATGCTTGCCTGGACCGTGCCAATGCCAAACTTCCACTCTCTGCCCACAGCCCACTGTGTGGCTGGATGCCACCCCGATTAAGGGAAAATGCCTTCCTTGGGTCTATTCTTTCACCAGGTCAAACTGACCTCACCAGTTAGACCCTGGGAAGATTCTGCCCCTCCAATCTGCCAGAGGCAGAGAGGTAGACGGCCTCCTGCCTCCCTGCCCATTTTACAGACAGGGAATCAGAGGTGGAGGGACTTGTGCAAGGTCGTGGAGCTAGACTAGGGGAAAGCCAGGAATGAAGTCCAGGTCTGTCTGACTCCAAATCCCAGGTTTTTACCTGGAAGGGGGATCTGAGCATTCTGAAGCTACAGCAGTGGAAGGAAATTGCTGCTATTTCCCCCAAAGCAGAGGGGCTTCCCTGGTAGCTCAGTTGGTAAAGAATCCACCTGCAATGCAAGAGACCCTGGTTCACTTTCATTTTCCCCAAAGCAGTGGATCCGAGGTGTGGGCAGTCACATCTGCACCCTTCACTGAAGGACTGTCCTGGACTCACAGGAGCCGCCTTCTCAGAGATGACTGGGAACTCATGGACCCCCACCCCCAGGGTAGCCCACAGCCAGTGGAGGACTGATGTGGGGGTTATAACAAAGGAGACCTCTTGTCACTGGGTGGGACAAACTCTGAGAAAATTTCTACTCCAGGGCTCAGGGCTCAGGTGGGATCCGGCTAGTTGACGTCTCCTGAAACCAAACCACATCTTTTCTACTTTCTTCTGCCCTATTTTGCTTCTCTCCTTTCCTTACAAGTTTCTCCCAAGAGGCCTCCCTCTATAAAACTGATGCATAAGAATCCCCATTTCAGGTTCTAGTTCTCCAGAACCCATCCAAGACAGGTTCTTAAGCCCAGCAGCTCTTTACATTACCACCTGGAACTAATCTCTTGAAAAGTTTCTTGCTGCAGGAAGAATGGGAGGACTTCACCAGTTAGACCCTGGGAAGACTCTGCCCCTCCAATCTGCCAGTGGCAGAGAGGTAGACAGTCTCCTGCCTCTCTGCCCATTTTGCAGACCAGGAATCAAAGTCGAAGGGACTTGTGCAAGGTTGTAGAGCTAGACTCTGGGAAAGCCAGGAATGAAGTCCAGGTCTGTCTGACTCCAAATCCCAGGTCTTTCCCTGGAACGGGGGCTCTAAGTATTCTGAAGGAATGCCCTGAGCCCATGTTTGCCCATCTCATCTTTCAAGGTGCTATTAAAATGCCTCCTCATCCAAGCAGGCTTCCCTGCTTTCCTGCCAGAATTGACCAGGCTTTCTTCTGGGCATGTCATACGTGCTTTAGTCTAGCCTTTATTTCATTCCATTCTCAGTGAAATTTAGGGGTTTCTCTACTTTCTCCCCAACTAGCATGGGAATCCCTTGAGCCCAAAGCCACAAACATTTTCCTTAATAAAGACAAACCCAGGGCTTCCAAGAAGAGGCTAGAGGAATTTTCCCCTGGGGAGGTGAGCCTGCCTCAGGTTTTTCTCTGCTCATGGTGCACCATGCCTCCGAGGCCTCTGTCAGGCTGCTGTTGCCATTGGCATCCTGACCTCAAGGGACATGCAGGTATCGTAACATTTTGGCCCAGTCATGGCCAAATGCCCCCCTCAATGCCCCTGCCATCTAAGAGCTGGGCGGGACTTTCAGACCTGAGGTCAGGAAGGGTACCTGGGAACTAAACACAAAGAGAACGTTAAGCCAAATCATTTTTCCTGTCTTCCGTCTTTGGGCGCCCCCCACCCTCAGAAGTGTGCTGTGTCTGCACACACCATGTGACAATTTACTTCATATATTTATTTATATTGACTCTCTGTCTTTAATGCTGACCCTAAGAGGAAACTTTTCCCTCTCCTGCATGGGAAAACCAGTATCACTGTCCACCAATGCAACGTAACTGTAAAAATAGATACAGTATCTGTGAGGCAATGGCATGATAACCACTGTTAGTGTTTAGCTGCATGCCGCAACTAAAAATCTCACATGTCACAATGAAGATCCTGAGTGCCACAACTAAGACCCAGTGAGACCAAACAAACAAATTAAGCATTTTTTTAAAATGGGAACAGTGACAAGGGCTAGAGTGGTATTAATGACTCACACGTCCCCATCAGAGACTTTCTCCAGCCAAGATCAGCACTGAAAATGATTGCAAGAGAGTAACCTTCTCACTCACATCTCAGTGAGACTTGATGCCAGGCCTGTGGCTTTCCTGGTGGCTCAACCAGTAAGGAAGGAATCTGCCTGTAATGCGGGAGACCTGGGTTTGATCCCTGGGTAGGGAAGATCCCCTGGAGAAGGGAATGGCAACCCATTCCAGTATTCTGGCCTGGAGAATCCCCATGGACAGAGGAGCCTCGTGGACTATAGTCTATGGGGTCTCAAAGGGTGGGACTCAGCTGAGCAACTAACACCACCATGAGTGCCTGAAATCATCTGGGGAACACACACTTTGAGAAACGTGGCCCCAAGGATCTGGGTTGCAGGATCTGGGTCTTGCTTACTCATCTTCAGCCTACAGTCCACTGAGGAGGTCAACTCTCCCTCCCGGGGGATAGCCATGTGCCTCACTCATCCCTGATCTTGTGCCTGGCATACAGTAGGTGCTCAGGAATGGGTGTATGCAGTAGGTGCTCAGAAACGCTTGTAGTGAGGCTGAGAGGGATGTGGAGGAAGGGAGGGGAGGCAGTTATTGAACAGTCTGGCAACTGACTCAAATCTGTGAATTTCTAGTACGACAAAGACTGATTTTTATTTCTTTCTTTCTTTTACACAGTAAAGTGAGCTTTCTTTGTGTTTGAATAGAAAACACATACGCTCAGCACCCTATTGTGGAAAAAATCAGGCTTTATTGTAAAAACAATTGTGCCAAATTTAAAGTGGGGATTAAAATTGAAGCATGTTAAGTGTGGTCGTTAATACAACAGGCTTTTTCTCCCCATTGGGAAGGATGCTATTCTGGTGTGCCTTCTGCTTGCCTTTCCTGGGCTGACGGAAGCAAAGGGGGAGGGGGAGGGGTGCTCAGCGAGGCAGGAGGGGAGTCTCTGACTCCAGAGCACCTTAGGTAAGACATGAAAAACACGTGAACCCAACTTGCAAACAAAAACAGAAGACATATGAGCTGATGGAGGATCTTTTTTATTCTTATCTGTAAATATGTCTACAGCCAAAGGATCACACATTTATATGTTTTAAATCACTTAGAGTTATGGATTAAACAAACCCCCTCTGCTTAAAATGAACGCATAAAATTGGGGCTTTCTTGGAAACAGGACTGACCAGCATAGATCCCCCTTTTCCTCGACTTTGCCTGGTTTGTCATCTCCAACCAATTATGCAGGCTGCGGTGGTCACAGCTGTATTTTTCAAGCTTCTGTTATCTCTTGTGATCCTTACACTGACCCTCGGAGGTTGAGATCATCATCTGCATTTTACAGGGGTACAGAGAGGGTAGATCAGCCACCAAGGTCACAAAGCGAAGACAAGTGGAGAAAGGATTTGAACGGAGATGTGATCCCAAAGCCCTCGTTCCTAGGGAGACTTGCCCCCTGCCTCCCAAGAAGTTGCTCTAATAGGAGACTAGACCCTCAGCGACCCAGGAATGCAGGAGGGAAGTGGACTGAGGGGAAGAGGGAACCCAGGACATCCTTATTTCTGAGTACAGGCAGACCTCATTCTGTTGTGCTTTGCTTTATTGCACTTCACAGATACCGAGTTTTCTACAAATTAAAGATTTGCACCAACCCTGCATTGAGCAAGTCTATCAGTGCCACTTTTCCGTTAGCACTTTGCTCACTTCATGTCTCTGTGTCACATTTTGGTAATTCACACAATATTTCAAGCTTTTTCATTACTATTATCTTGGTTATCGTGATCTGTGAGCAGTGATCTTTGAGGTTACTATCACTCTTTCGGATGACAGAGTTTTTTAGCAATAAAGTATTTTTTAATTAAATTATGCACATTTTTGGACAAAATACTATTGTGCACTTAGTAAATCACAGTATATTGCAAACATAACTTTTATAAGAACTGGGAAACCAAAAAATCCATGACTCATTTTGCAATATTCTTCGAATTGCAGTGGTCTGGACCTGAACCTATAGTATCTCCAAAGTGTGCCCGTTTGTCTTATGTCCTTGGCCAGAACTAAGTGCTGGCAATTTTAAAGTAAAATGTAATCCTTGTCCACCAGAAACCCTCAGGCTATATTCAGAACGGCTGGGACCGATTTCTAAGACTCTGTGAGGCCACACAGTGTATTCAGAATAGGGGACCCAACCCTCAGAAGGAAAGGAAGAAAACAAAGAGAAAGGAAGGACAGGACATTTCAGAAAGGCATGGGAGTTCGCCTGAAAGAGCTCCCCATGACCCACGCTGGAACAAGTTGAGCAAAAAAGACAAATCACAATAGTACTGAAATCTAACCCAAAGAACAAAATACAAATCCATGAGTCCATACAGATATAAATAACCAGGGATAAAGATACAACTTTTCCTCACAGAAGAATTTCAAGTAATAAATCTAGAAGGAATGCATAAACACCACAGCAATATCAATAATTACCACAGACAAGACCCATCCATAGATGCTAAAATCTGTGGCTGAAAGTTTAAGCAGAAACAGGACATACTGTTTCAAAGTGGTTTAGTCACTAAGTCGTGTCCGACTCTTGAGAGCCTAAGGACTGTAGCCCGCCAGGCTCCTCTGTCCATGGGATTTCCCAGGCAAGAATACTGGAGTGGGTTGCCATTCCCTTCTCTAGGGGATCTTCCTGACCCAGGAATCACACCCAGGTCTCCTGTATTGCAGGCAGATTCTTTACTAACCGAGCCACCAGGGAAGCCCTTGTTTCCAAGTATATCCTCCCAAGAGATAAATAATTACAAAGAGAAAATTATTCATTTATTAGGGGAAAATCCTAGCAGACATCACCTGCACCAGGGCTAAGGTTCACATGGCCAGTTATATGTCCCTAAAACATGTCAACATCACGTGTCCCCATGTGATGCCCTGATGAAGCACCTCCTGCTGTGGAGTCCATCCTGGTAACACATAACCTCAATATAATCACAAGAAAATACCAGACAAACCCCAACTGGAGAACATCCCACATCAAAAAAAAAAAAAAAACCGACCAGCACCCTTCGAAAGTGCCAAGGTCATAAGAGGCCATGGGAGACTGAGGCAATGCCACAGATCGGTCTAGAGTAAGCAGTCATGGAGAAAGGACCGGCAACCCACTCTAGCATTCTTGCCCTGGAGAACTCCATGGATAGAGGAGCCTGGCGGGCTACAGTCCATGGGGTTGCAAAGAGTCGGACACAACTGAGCGACTGACACTGAGGAGTCATAATCGCTAAATGCAATGTGATGTCCTGGGCTGGATCCAACCAAGAAAAAGGACATTAGTGAAAAAACTGTTCAAATCCAAATATGTTCTAAACCTTAGCTGATAATATTGTAACAGGATGAATCTCTTAATTTTGATTGTTTATGATAAGCAATCATAAGGGAGAATCTGGTGAAGATGTGTGGAAACTCTTTACACTAGTTTTACAAGTCTTCCATGAGACTAAAATTATCTCAAAACATTTTTTTTTAATGCTGTGGCAAGCTGAATCATATTTTCCCCAAAGATATCTGTGTCCTGATCCCTAGAACTGGTAAATATTACCTTCAGTTCAGTTCAGTCACTCAGTAGAGCCTGACTCTTTGCAACCCCATGGACTGCAGCACACCATGCCTCTCTGTCCATCATCAACTCCCAGAGCTTGTTCAAATTCATATCCATTGACTTAGTGATGCCATCCAACCATCTCATCCTCTGTCATTCCTTCTTCTCCCACCTTCAATCTTTCCCAGCATCAGGGTCTTTTCCAATGAGTCAGTTCTTCGCATTAGGTGGCCAAAGTATTGGAGTTTCAGCTTCAGCACCAGTCCTTCCAATGAATATTCAGGACTGATTTCCTTTAGGATGGACTGGTTGGATCTCCTTGCAGTCCAAGGGACTCTCAAGAGTCTTCTCCAGAACAACAGTTCAAATATAGTCCAAATGTCACATCCATACATGACTATTGGAAAAACATTAGCTTTACCTTACATGCCGAACAAAAGAGACTTTATAGATAGGATTAATTATCTTGCCCTGGGGACCTTATCCTAGATAATTCCAGGTGAGCCTTCATTGCAATCACAGGTATCTTTACATAAAGTGGAAACAGAGGGAGACTTGACAGAGGCAGGAGAGAAGAAGCCCACGTGGTCAGAGAGATCAGAATTATGCAGCCCGGAGCCAAGGAAAGTGACAGGTCCCAGAAGCCAGAAGAGGCCAGGACCAGACTCCCGCCCTGGGGTCTCCAGAGGATGCACCATACTGATAACACCTTGATTTACACCAACGATACTGCTTGTGGACCTCTGGCCTTCAAAACCTTGAGAAAATAAATCTGTATTGGTATAAAACATCAAGTTTGTAGTACTTTGTTATAGCAGCAATAAAAAAGTAATAAAAATGTTATTGAAATTTTTGATAAGGTTGGCCTGGACAACCCCCAAAGCTCCTGCCAGCTGTGACATTCTTGATGCTTCAGCTCTGCCTGGTAGGACTGCATGACCATTGACCCCTGAGAGAGTCGCTCTGTACGTGCCCCAGAGCCTGCTGGGAGCTGCCAATCTAATGCCCTTCTCTTTCGCAGCTGCCAGGCTCACTAATGTCTCAAAGTCTCCTCCCTAACACCCCTGGGATCTGTCCAGCCTGAGGTCAAGGGGCAGAGCCGACATGTTCCAACTACTCTACCAAAGATGGAACAGCTCAGCTGTCCACCAGCTGAGGAACCCAGGAGGCTAGCCCCAAAATAACAGTAACCGTAATTACAGCTCTTCTTCCTTTATTGAGGGCCTATTATATGGCAGGCACGTTGCTGAGTGTTTTATATGCGCCAGCCCACTTAGTCCCCATAACCACCTCGTGGGCGGCTCAGAGAGGCTACAGGGCTTGCTCACAGTCACACAGCTATCCAGCAGCTGACTCAGGGTTCCAGCCCAGGTGTCTGTGACTCCAAAAGACCATGTCCCCAACGATCAAGCCACACTGCCCGTCCACCATCTGTTAGCCCTGCCTTCTCAGCTGTGTGCTCTCCTCACCACAGTGGGAAATCCAAAGCGACCCTCCTAGGGCCCCTGACTGCAAAGCATCCAGGCTTCAGCTGCCTTCAAGAACCCAGAGAGATGTGCAAGTGAGAAAACTCCTCACCCTTGAAACCAACTGAGGGAGTTGAGAGAACTTTTCACTTCACACAGGTATATTATTAGCCTCATTCGTTATCCCCAGGCATCTGAAGATGGCTCACAACCTCCAGTGTCACTGCTGAAGCCTTGGAGAAGTAGGGGTGGAGGTGAGGGGTGGGGGAGGGCGAGTCCAGGGAAGATGTGGGGCTCTGGAGTGAGCAGAGAATTTGGACTGCAGAGGCTGGCACATGACCTCGACCACCCATCAGCCAGCAATCCCATTTTGTCCAGCCATTTTGCCAAAGTGGGTCTGGGAACTGAGTCATAGCTCCCTTATTTAGGGGTGGGGGGTGGGGGGCAGGGTGAATGAGCAGACACTCCACCACTCTTGGACCAACCCGGGAGCCTTAGACCCTGGGATAAAACAGCTTCCCAGGGTCCAGACCCTCTGGGCAGTTTCTAGAGTGGTTAGAGCAATGGTCCACCTGAGCTTGAATCCCCAGCAAAGAAGTTCATGTCCTACTCGGCTAGGATCACAAACCCTTCAAGGGTTCAAGGGTTCTAGGGTACCTGTGAGGGTTCTAGAGTACCTGCGAGGGTACTAGGGTACTTGCGAGGGTGCTAGGGTAGCTGTGAGGGTACTAGGGTAGCTGTGAGGGTACTAGGGTAGCTGTGAGGGTACTAGGGTACTTGCGAGGGTACTAGGGTACCTGTGAGGGTACTAGGATACCTGCAAGGGTTCTAGGGTACCTGTCAGGGTACTAGGGTACTTGCAAGTATATCAGGCAGGAAACTTAAAAGTGCGACCTAGGCCTGGTGGGGTATGATGAGGAATGATGAAGGCTATGGCAAGAAAAAAAAACAATGCTCCCTTTGAAGCTTCGCATGTATTTTAGTTAAACACCAAGCTAACAAAACCAAGGGCGGGCTGGTTAGTGGCCTCCTGAGGGCAGTCCCCTCCTCCCACTCGCTCATTCTCCAGCCTCTTCCCAGGCCTCCTATGCCCACCATTTAGATCACACTTCCATTTCCGCCTCCACATGCTACCCCTTAGTTCCACCCCCTCCAGGGAGACCTCCCTGATGGCCCCAACCCTCAGGGACCTCCTCTCCCCCCTCGTCTCCGTTGCCTATGGGACGCACACTTGCCCAACATTGCAGGGTGTGTCAGGGTGCATTTGTGGCAGACTTGTCTTCGCAGCTGGACCTGAAGGGCAGGGCCCGGGCCTCAGGTCATGAGATTTCAGACCTAGAAAGACACTCTTCATGTTCTCTACCCTACCTCCAATATTCCACAGATTTTGATCACTTTTTGTCCAGGTCCTGGACTTATCTCATCCACACCATGGTTGCCCGGGTGGCTGATGAGTTTAGGATTGGAATACAGGACCCCTCTCCGAGTGCCCTGACTTTGCAACAAGCAGCCGCAGAGCTGACAAGGACCGGTGTGCTCCCGAACAGCCAGGCACCTTCAGACTCCTGGGCTCATTCTCCCCAACACAGAAACCGAAGTTCATCTGAAGAGAGTTAAAACTCTGAGCAACCCCAAATAAATAATAGGAACAGTTTACCCATTGCTTCGAGTGTGTCCGGCCCTGTTTAACGCTCACATCAACTCTAGAAGGAAGGGATTACCATTACTCCTGGTTTACAGAGGGGCTGCCTCACAGAGAAGTCAAGGGACTGGGCCAAGGTTATGCTGCTAGTAAATGCTGAAAAGTAATTCCTTCAGGTTCAAGGCAGAGCTAGGAACGAACTCCAGCCTCTATGTCTTCCACCCCCATGTTTCCTAGATTCGGCTCACCTGTTCCCGGATATTGTTCAGTGCCCTCTTCCTAGGGGCTTCCTTCTCCTGAACAACTACCACAGGCAATTATCTGGAAACACAGCTCCCCCACCCCAGCCTAGACAGCCTGGCAGGGAGGAAGCAGGTCATGCTCATGTCCACATCCCAGCACCCAGTCCAATGCCAAGCACGTGGGAAGCACTGGGTGATCATTCTGTTGAATAAACAAAACTCCAAGTGGTTGAAAGACAAAACTGACAGTGTGCCCGCTTTGCGGGAGGAGAGGCAGCCAGCCACCCTGGCCTCTCTGCTCTGGCTGCCCCAGCGATTCCATTTTCGCCCATAACAGGAGGCCCGACTCAGCCTGATCTGCTCCCAGCACAAGCTGCTCCTCGGGACTGTCCCTGTAGTAGGGGATTGCAAAGTCATATTGGATTAAGACCTGCTCCGGCTGTCACCCGTGGTGGAAAGCTCACCTATCAGGCAGCCCAGAAGGGCCTCGGTATCTAATGGAGATTTGCTAATAAGATCTGAGTTGGTGAGCTTTGCATCCTATTAACACGGGGGGAGTGCAGGCCTGCCTGTCTCCTGGAAAATTGCAAACACAATAGAAAAGTCGCTTATGAATATTAATGGCACTGGAAACAATGCTGAGAGAAATTGTTGATGTGATTGGGAAGCTGGGAGGGGACTGTGGAGTGAGGTGGGGGGGTTGGGCAACCTCTCTTCTCTCCCACCCATGCCTGTCCCTTCAGAGTTGCCTGGAAGTGACAGGTCTGCCTGGCTGTCACAGCTAGATCGAGAGCAACCAGCCTGATGACCCCAGAAGGGAGCCTTGAGCCTGATTTCAGGGTCCAGACTTCCCTCCCCAGATCCATGCAGGCCAGACCAGAGTCAAGTTTGTGGAGGCTCACGGTGAAGTGTTTGGGAAGGAACTCGGGATCCCCCATTTCTCCTCCCAGATTTTTCAGGTCAGACGAGCATCCCTCTGAAGCTCTTACCTGAAACTAAGACTTGTCCAGAGGAGTTTCCAACACGGAACACCCAGGCAGACCCGTGTGCACGGGTCTTCGCACAGCTGACACCCAGAGAAACTCTTGGCACAGCCCAAAGAATCATCAAGTCCAAAGGATGCTTGGCAAGCTCTCCTACCCACCACCCACAGTTCCAAAACCATGTTCTGAGGAGCCTTGGGGTCAGGAGAGGTGCTTCATTGGAGAGCGGGCAGGCTAAAAAGGTTGGGTTGCAGGTTCAAGCCTGGAATTCAGATCTCCAATCCCCCTTGGTTCCCCTGATTTGAAGCTGAGATAGAACCTGAGGACCCAGGGGTGAGTGAGACATAATCCCTCCCCTGCTAGGAACTCAGAGTCAGACAGGGAAGGCAGATGTCAGTCACACGCTCATCCCATCACAGACCCCCTACTGAGGGCTCTGACCCAGTATTTTGTGTCCTACTCATCACTGAAGAAATAGCACAGACCCCCGTAGGAAATGAATAATGGCCGCGAGCAGACAGTCTACAGGATCAGAGTGAGCACAGAGGGGTGACGCCCAGTGCACACAGGTCCTTCTGTTCAATGCCAAGTACAAAGCAAGGCCTTTTCTCCACCAGCTGGGCAATTTCGCAAAAGCAACAAACTCCCCGGAGCTCCAGCTTCCCCATTTGTAACCTGGCAGTAGAATACACAAGTGTGTGTGCTCATTCAGTCATGTCTGACTCTTTGTGACCCCTTGGACTGTAGCCCACCAGGCTCCTCTGTCCCTGGATTTCTCCAGGCAAGAATACTGGAGTGGGTTGTCATGCCCTCTTCCAGGGGATCTTCCCAGCCCAGGGATAGAACCCAAGTCTCCTGTGTCTCCTGCTTTGCAGGCGGATTCTTTACCCCCCTGAGCCATCTGGGGAGCCCAGAATACATACATGGTAGGCTTAAGATAGTGTAAGTACAGTGGGCAGACCACTCTGGCATACAGGAGGCACTCAATACATCTCCAGTTCCTTCTTTTCTTCTCTCCTTGTGTAGGGTGAAGTCCTTCAAACATCCATCCAATCTTCTTCTCTGAATGGGTCCTCCCCAGTTTTTAGTCCTTCTGATCTCTGCGGGACTGACCCTGCCCTCTAGGGCGGGCCTGTGAGTCAGGCTTGGCCAATCAGAGTGCACTGTTGCCTGTCCATACTGATTGGTTCAGAGATGGGTTTGTTCCCTGACTGGGCCAATCAGAGACAAAGGGGCTCAACTTCAGGACTTTGGCTGGTACTTGCTGGTTCTGCAAAGGCTCCTGAGAGGGACTGGTATATGCCTGTTGCTGCTGGCAGCCATTTTGTGCCCAGGAGGCGGGTGTCATCTGGGAAAGAAATCCTCATCGAGGAAAGCTGAGCTAGGAGATGGGCAAAAATAAGATTCTTGGATATGTTTGTTATACGAGCCAACATATTCTTTTTTCTTTAAGCCAGTTGGGTTTCTGTCCCTTGCTATTTGCTGAATGAGTTTTAACTAGCCCATTCAGCCACATGAGGCTTCTGTTCAACTTGAACTTGAAGCTAGCAGATAGCCCATTCGCTCCTTCCTCACTCATACCTCCTACCCAACTCAAGGATCTAATTACCTTGAAAGACTCAGGATTTGGGAAGCCTTGGTCTCCATTTCTGAGATTATTCATCATCTATCCACTATTCCAACCTGGTGTCAGCTCCTCCATCTGCTTCTCAGTCACAGCTGGAGTGCAGAAGTGTAGACCTTCTCAGGCTCTGGGGAGGGAGGTCCCGGCCCATCCCTCTGTATATACACAGCCTGGGAGAGTGTGGAAAAGTGTGGAACCCACACAGTCCTACCCAGCCAGGCTACCAAAACTTGGCATTGTGGGGGGAGGAGGGTCATGGGAGAGGGGTGACTTCTTGA
Organism: Odocoileus virginianus; assembly: GCF_023699985.2. Lineage (NCBI taxonomy): Eukaryota > Metazoa > Chordata > Mammalia > Artiodactyla > Cervidae > Odocoileus > Odocoileus virginianus. Next base: position 13,981,679 of record NC_069683.1, on the reverse strand, counting down.
GTTAGACCAGATTCTCAAACTCGTGGCCCACAGCCAAACTCAACCTGCAGCTATGTTTGTATTTCACAGCTAGTCTGTGTTTCAGTTTTTTTAATTTAAACATTTTTAGGAGAGAAGTGTATCTTCCAGCTTACCAAAGACCCACAGTTCTGTGTTTTCCACACCTGTGAAGCTCCATAGATTTGTATGACATGTCTAGCCTCCAAGGTCACTTGAGGCTACAACCCCTGGTGAGACCTCCAGCTGCCTTTCCTGAGGGTCCACGCAGAGAGACTGGGTGATGTGGTCGGTGTTTCTGGTTTGCAAGGTTACTTGGCACAAGGTGGGGAAAGGCCAGTAATTATCATGAATTATCAGTGAGCCCCCAGGGGGGTATACATGACCTCTCTTGCCTCTTCTTGCTCCAACACACCACAGACCCAAGCTTTAGGCCTGCCCAGACTCTCTGTCGGTCTGCCTGATGCTGGTTTTTGTCTGTCTTCCAGGGCTCCTCCCTGCTTATACTCACCTGTTCACCCACAAGTGCTGGGCCATCCCACCCTGCCCAGGGCCCCAGGAGGAACTGCTCCAGGCAGCAGGAGGGGCCCAGTCTTCCAGTTTACATTGTATTTCTGGGATAATTACTAATGGCACACATCATTTTTATTAGCTGAGCTGTCTGCATTAAAATGATAGATTTTTTTTATTAAAAACCTCCAAGGGAACTGCCATCTCAGTAGAAGGATAATTTTCCATTTAGTTTAAGAGCAGATGGTTACCGAAATGTTCAATGTAAATAAAATGAGACTCAGCCTAAGCATTGGGTAAACATATCGGAAATTTCCCTGTCTGCTTCAAGCCTCCTGCCTTCTCTGGCTCTCCCAGCCCCTCCTCAGGCCTGAACCGAACTCCTCCCCACAGTGAAGGGAATTCTTCCCCCAAACCACTTGGGAAAATCCAGGCCTCCAGGAGTGCTGAAAGTTGGACCATAAAGAAGGCTGAGCACTGAAGAACTGATGCTTTTGAACTGTGGTCCTGGAGAAGACTTGAGAGTCCCTTGGACAGCAAGGAGATCAAACCAGTCAACCCTAAAGGAAATCAACCCTGAATATTCATTAGAAGAATCAATGCTGAAGCTGAAACTCCAATACTTTGGCCACCTGATGCAAAGAACGGACTCATTAGAAAAGACCCTGATGCTGGGCAAGATTAACAGCAAGAGAAGCAGGGGGCAACAGAGGATGAGATGGTTGGAATGGCATCATTGACTCAATGGACATGAGTTTGAGCAAACTCCATGGGATAAGGAAAGACAGGGAAGCCTGGTGTGCTGCGGTTCATGGGGCTGCAGAGGGGAACTCAGCTTAGCAACTGAACAACAGGAGCGGTGAGCCAACCGATGAACAATGATCTACTAGGGGTCCACCCAGCAACTTGGGGTGCTGCTGATGTTGCTATAGAGACTGCAGCTTGAGAAATCAAGAAGCAGGGTGGAGAGAGGCAAGGACTATAACCCCATCACAGAGCAATGGTCTGGGTGGGCATCAACAGACCTGGGTGCCCCGTACTGGGAAAATGCCCTCTGCTCTCAGGACCTTCACCTTCCACTGAACAATGGGGGCCTTGGATCAGCCATAGCTCCCAAAGGAGTTAAGTGGGAGAGAATGTTTCCCTGAAAAAAAGAAAGAAAGATTTAACAACCAAAGTGATTGGGAAACATTGAGTTATGCTGATTTCTTTATTGCAAGAACATCTACTGTGTTAATATGGATTGTATTTCTCTATGTGTGTGTGTGCTAGCTTGCTTCAGTCATGTCTGACACTCTGAAACACTGACACTGGTTTTTATTAAACTGAAAAGGAAATCAAGAGTGTCTTTTCCACCTGTAAACCGGGTCTCTCTCTTAAGCAAATTGAAAGGGGAAGAGGACCAATGACAGGATCAGGGTCCAAACTAAAAGATAGGCTTCACACAAGGAACGCTGCTCAGTACTATGTGGCAGCCTGCATGAGAGGGACTCTGAAGGAGAATGGATACATGTGCATGTGTGGCTGAAGCCCTTTGCTGACCACCTGGAACAGTCATGTTGTTAATCATCTAAGCTGCTGCTGCTGAGATGCTTCAGTCATGTCTGACTTTTTGCAACCCCATGGACTGTAGCCCACCAGGCTCCTCTGTCCCTGGGATTCTCCAGGCAAGAATCTTAGAGTGGGCTGCCACTCCCTCCTCCAGGGGATCTTCCCAACCCAGGGATCAAACCCACGTCTCTTATGTCTCTTGCATAGGCAGGCAGGTTCTTTACCACTAGCACCACCTGGGAAGCCCCATTAATCAACTACACTCCAATATAAAACAAAAAGGTTTTAAAAAATTAAATAATTGATCATATTTTTTAAAAGAAAAAAAAAAGGGAGAGAGAGATGAGCTTGCAGACAGAAACGCTGAGAGCCAGAGAGGAGAGAGAGAAAGGAAGGACTCGCAATGACGTGGCCAACAATGCTGGACTCTGGGATTATCACTGAATTTACTTATTTCTTTGTGATTTTTCTTAGTGTTTTCCAAGTTGTCTTCACTGAGCATGTTTCAGTGTTCTTTCTAAAATATGCACTATTTCAGACAGACCAATCAATGTTTGTTGATTTTTTCTTTTTACTTTTTTTGAAAATAGAGGCCATGTTGCCCTTGGATTCTCAGCTTTGGTGCAGATCCATGGGTTTTGGAGTGTCAGGGGTGGGACAGGTGGGAGGAGCCTGTGAGGTCACCTTTCCCCGGGGCTACTGCGCTTTTTCAGATACAAAACCTTTTCTTCAAACCAAACCTTCTTCCGAGGCCTGGAGAAGGGGAGAGTACATCTGGGTAAAGCCAAGGGTGGGGTAAATAGGGGTTCCCCAGGTCCTGAAACACCACCTTGGAGTCCACAGGCCTCGGTATGAAAGCTATCATCTAACTCCCCGCCCCACCCCATTCCCCAAAGACACACTTTTTTCAAATTGAGCACAAAAAGCTCATATTGAAGATACCACACAGCAAGTTGGTAACCAAACCAGGTCAGACCCAGAACTTGCCCAGGATGGCCTCCTTGGCCCTGACCGATCTGTCTATCACAAACAAGTCGCTGAGGCCATGGGGAGGGGAGACACTGGCAGTCTGAAGCCCGTCCGGACCCACCCTGAAAGCTGGGGCTCAGTGAGATTTCTCAAATCACACGTGTCAGAATATCAGGGTACTGTTGGTTATAAAGGGGGAAGAAGGCAGTGGAAGGAGCAGCAACAGAGCCAGGACAGAAATTTCTTGTTAGTTCTATCAGACCAATGTCGCTGCATCTCCACCGCTGTATCTGTCATACGGAGACGGTGTATTTCTCTTCCTGGAAGCAGACTGCGTCTTGTGGCCTCTCCCACCCTGGGGTCAGCAGGGGGCAGTGGAAAGTCAGGAGACCGAGCTCTGCCACTGACTATCTGTGTGCCTTTAGCAAGTCACTTCGCCTCCCTGGGCTTTAGTTTGCATCATCTGAGGGAGTAAGATTAGATCAGGGATGGCTAAGAGGTTCACTCATGGGTTGTAATTTGTTGTTGTTTAGTCGCTAAGTCATGTCTGACTCTTTTGTGGCCCCATGGACTGTAGCCGCCAGGCTCCTCTGTCCATGAGATTTCCCAGGCAAGAATACTGGGGTAGGTTGTCATCTCCCTCTCCTGGGGATCTCCCAAACCCAGGGACCGAACGCATATCTCCTGCACTGGCAGGCGGATTCTTTACCACTGAGCAACCAGGGAAGCCCACTCATGGGTTAACCCTGGTCAGCCAGTGGAGAGTGCCTGGAGAGATCGCTGAATAGGATACTGAAGCAGCTCCTGAGCTCATGGGAAGGTGATGGGGGTGTGCTCTCCCCACATCAAGGAGTCCAAACTGGTAGCACGTCTCTAGGCAACACTTCCTATACTATAGGAATCAGGAAAGCCTGACCTGGGCATTCTTGTGAACCCTCTGGAATCCTAGGACCTCCCTCTTCCCTAGGCTTTGTCTCCCTACTCTGTCTGACCCAAAACTTAGGGGTCATCCAATCAGAATCTGAAGCTAATGGGCCCTTGAACAGAGGGGCCTCAGATAGTCACCCCTGGACAATCCCCCCAAGCTGCCCAGCACCCTGCACTGAGATCCGGAGAGAATCTGGAAGGGAGGGTGTGACTCACAGGTTGACCTTACTCTGTACAGTAAGTGTGTGTTCCTGAGAAAATTGCACTCAAATTGAATTTTTATAAATGGAATCCTATTTGGGCAATGATTTACAACACAATTTCTGAGATACTTTATCTTCATTTTGAAGTAATGTTCCTAACGTTTTAGTTTTAGAACTCCCCTTCCTTTTTTAAGCACCAAGAATGTTCCAGGCTGATGATGTGACAGAAACCACCAAGTCCTACCCCTTCAGTTTCTAGGAATTTGAAGCCCAGAGATGGAAGAAGATGAGCGTTTGTCAAGCAACTGCAAAGTCTCAAGTACCGTTTTAGCTTTTCATATGCATCATGTTGCTCAATTTTCCAACAATCCCACGAGATGGGATGGGTGTCATCTCCCCTTTATCGATGAATAAAGTGAGGTTCAGGCAGGTTAGTCACTCAGTCACGTCTGACTCTTTGCAACCCCGTGGACTGTAGCCAGCCAGGCCCCTCTGTCCATAGGATTCTCCAGGCAGGAATATTGGAGTGGGTTGCCATTTCCTCTCCAGGGGATCTTCCCAACCCAGGGATCAAACCAGTGTCTCCTCTGCCTCCTGCATTAACTGGCAGATTCTTTTACCACTGAGCCACCTGGAAAGCTCAGATGGTAAAGAATCTGCCTGCAATGCGGGAGACCTGTGTTCAATCCCTGGGTTGGAAAGATCCCCTGGAGGAGGAAATGGCAACTCACTCCAGTAGTGTTGCCTGGAGAATCCCATGGACAGAGGAGCCTGGTGGGCCCCATTCCATAAGGTTGCGAGCATACACACACAGGGCGATTATATAACTGGCACATAGACACCCAGCTCATAAGTGGCTGCTTCAAATCCCTGAGGACGTCCATTGCTCACTCCATTCTGACCTGTGACCTGTGATGGTCTGCATGACCAGGCCCCTCTCTTATGTCCCTCTAACCTCACTGGCCTCCTTTCCAGTCCTCAAACCAGACACCCCAGGGCCTTTGCACTTGTTCCTTCTGCCTGAATGCTCTTCTCACTCACCTTATTTGCCTGGTATTCAGGTATCACACTCATAACTCACATCTCCACGGAGTCTTACCTTCCCAACCTCCCACACACTTTCTATTATACTAACTTACTTTGTTCTCTTCATAACAGTTATCACTATATGAAATTACTTTTTTGTTGTTCGTTTATTTATTTACTGTCACCCTACTAGACTACAAGTTCCATGAAGACAAGGACCTATCTCTCATTTCCCTCTGTATCTCCAATCCCTACAGAACCTGGGATGCTCAGTAAATCTTGCAGGACAAAAGAGTGTAGCAGAACTGGGTTTTAAATCCAGATCTACACAAACTCTGAAGCCCAAAGAGCTTCACATCATACCCCAATGTTCTCATGCTCTAAGAATTATTTTTACAAACTATTCCTCAATGGAAAAGTTCTCTGAACTTGCCTTTGAAATATAACATTTTGGAGTTTGTTACATGGGACTAGCACAGATGAGAATCTCTTGTTCGAATAAAATGAAATAAAAAATCCAGATCCAGAGGTAACCATGGCTCTGGAAGATCAAGAAGACTCCATATCCCTTGGAAGAATCTCAAGGGGAGCAAATGACTTGTCCCCAAAAGTTTTCCTGTGACCAGCTTCTCACTAGACCAGCCCACACTGCCAGGAATTGACTGGATCTTAACTGACAAGCCTGGGTTCCCAACACCTGTGGAAGAGCAACTTTATAGCATCAGTAGTAAAGTCAGCGGCCCCTTCTTTATGTGCCCGGAGGGTAATTGCTGGCATAAATGATCATCAAGCAGAGCAGGGTGAGAGGCCAGGTAAGGAGAGAGGCCCTGTGCCCTGGGAAGAAACGATGCCACATCTGGGGCTCACTTATCACAGTAAGAACCATAGCAACCACATAATTCCAGGTACCATGCTGGGTGCTTTGCACTTGATGTTAAGACCCACTTTACAGAAGAGGAAACTGAGGCTCAGAGAGGTTAAGAGACTGATTCTACATCCTCCAGTAACAGAGTTGAAAATCAAAAGTTTATCATTATAAAAGGCCCTCCTTTTATCCCTCGTAATATTTTTTTTATTCTGACTTTGAACAAATATCTACTTTGTATTAATATAGCCATTGCAACATTATTATAATTAGCATGTGCATAGTGTATATTTTTCCATCCATTTACTTTTAACCTGTGTCTTTATAGTTAAAATGAGGTTTCTGTAGATCATATGTAGTTTGGTCTTGCTTTTTTATGAAGTCTGATAACCTCTACCTTTGAACTGAAATGTTTAGACAATTTATATTTAATTATAATCATCGACATGTTTGGTTTAAATTTATCATCTTGCTATTTGTTTTCCATTTGTCTCATCTGTCCTTTGTTCCTATTTCTTTTTTAACTACCTTCTTTTGGACCAGCTGAGTGTTCGTGTAGTATCCCATTTTATCTCTGTTAGCTAATTAGCTGTACCTCTTTTTTTATTTTTAGCAGTTATTCTAAGGTTTAAAATACACAACTTAATTTGTTTAAGAAATCTTAAAATACTTAACTTCCATTTCTCCCTTCTTTTCTTTATAGGACTGTTGTAAACACTTTACTTCTATTCATATGATAAACATCGTAATACAAATTATCCTTTAAAGAATTTTTTTAAATGGGGAAAAAACCCTTATGTTTTTGCCTCTTCTGACACTCCTTGTTTCCATTTCTTCTTCCTTTATGAAAAACAAACAAGCAAAAACCATCATTTGTGGTGTGTTAACACATGCTAGGCACAGAAACCTCGTTACCACATTTAAGTCTTACAAGAACCCTGACACAAGTTACTAACCACATGTTCTAGATGAGGAAACTCAGGAATGAGAGGGAAACACAGCCCTTGAAAGAAAACGAAAGCCAGGATGGGCCCTTTCGGGACGGGGGCAGGGGCCCCTGGGGAAGACGGAGCGGTTAGTTGGAGCATAGATGGGCCTGGGGAAGGAAGGAGAGAGGCCGGGGAGGATGCGGCCTGCACCGAGAGGAGCCCAGGCCACTGGACACCCCCTCCTCGGGGCCCACCCCAGCTCAGCGGGCCCCAGGCTTGCTGGCATTGCCTTCTCCTAAGGCAGTCCGAGGGGAGAGGCGGAAGAGATGGGAGACCGAGACATTCCCGCTGTCAGGGACTCTCAGGGGTGAAGCCCTTGCCTCTGAGCTGGGAGGCCTTCTCTCCTCTCCCTCTGTGCCCCTCGTGGCAGATCCCCACTTCTGTCAGCCTCTGACCTGGGTGGAACGTTCACTGTCTGTTTCCTCCCCAGGTCTCACTTGCCTGAGCACACACAGTCACATACATGTGACCTAGAGCACCCAGAGCTTTGCATTCTGCTTTTTCACATGTAACACATCACCTCAAAGACTTTGCCATGTGTCTGCACAGTCTTTGCTAAGCTCGTCTGGGTTTCCTTTTTTCTTTTACAAAAGTCCTTTTTATCACTGCATGATTCTTCACAGAGAAGGCAGACCCAATGGCCGACCCAGTTCCCAAAGGCCTGCTGTTTAAAAGGCTTCCAGTTCTTCCCTGAGGCAAGGGACCCAGCTACCTAGGGCTGTGTTTGGGATTTTTCTCTGAAGCTTGGGGCACTACACCTTAGAGCCCGGACCTCCTAGTCTCTCCTCCACCCCCCAAAGGTGCCAGGCTCTGCCACGACACCGCCTCCCCCAGGAGAGCTGGCCCAGGACAGGCAGGCCCTCCTTTATTCATTCACTCATTCATTCCACAACTGTTACCAAGCACCTCCTGTGCACACAGACCCAAACCACTCACTGGGAATGGGGCACCCCGGAGATGAAGGCAGCAAGTGAATGGGCAGTTCTGACCTAGGAGAGTTTGCGCTTGATGAAAGGCTGGTGGTCTGGGAGCAGAAGGGCTGCTAATCCTGCAGAGAGCTTCCCAGGGGACACGCCCTCGAGCCTGAGATGAAGAGAATATGTGGGAGGCAGCCAGGTAAGCAGATGGGGGTGCAGGAAGAAGGGAAAGAGCACCGACTGGCCAAGGCCCAGGGGTGAGAGAGTGCACCCTTCCAGAAGCACTAAAGACTTCCCGTGTGATCACAGCCCAGGGGATGAGGTGGGAAACAGCGAGAAAGGAGACCAGGAGATAGAAGGGAGCAGGTACCAAGAGCCTGTAAGCTGTGATAAAGTGCTGGCCGTTATCCTGAGGGCACTCGGGGGCCATTGAAGGTTTTTAAGTAGAGGAGAGACCCGACAAAAATTGAATTGTAGTAAACTCATCCTGCCTTCTCATGTTCTCTCCCTGGCAGCAGATTGGGCACCAGGGCAGTTCGGAAGAGCCCTGGGTGCATCCTGAGTCAGAGTTGCTACAGGGGACAGAGCGAAATCATTGTGAAGTCTTAGAGGAGAGCAAGGATCGGAGTGGAGGACAGATGACAGCTGGGCTCCTGGTGAGAGGCCCTGAGCAAAAGCCGGGCAGCTGGAAGACCCTGAGCCGGCACATCCCCAGCAGCTGCGAGGGCCGAGGGCCCAGGTTTCGGGAAGGTGGGCTCACCGGAACATCCTGTCCCCCACCCCCACTGGGGATCCTAAATGCCTTGGAAACTCTGGCTTCCCATCCCCACTTCAGGCCCGCCCTGCTCCTCCCAGCCATGGTTGCCATAGTAACCATTAGAGGCACCGAAATCTCGCTGAGGCTGCGGAATGGCATTAAGCCTGGCTGAGCGGAGGGTGGGAGGATGGGAGCATATCCTGGTACTCCCGTGGATGGAGAGTCCCTGGCCTCTCTCACTTTTCAGGTCAGAAGGACAAGAAGCCAGCTTTGTTAGAAGTGTGATGGGTTGTGGAGTTCACAGCCCTGCCTCTTCTCTCTAGGCCACAGGCTGACCCTTAACCATGCCGTTTGCTACGAGGGGCAGGACTTGCTGGCTGTTTTAGTCACGAAGTCATGTCCGACTCTTTGCGACCCCATGGACTGTAGCCCGCCAGGCCCTTCTGTCTATGGGATTTCCCAGGGAAGAATATAGAAATGAGTTGCCATTTATTTCTCCAGGGGATCTTTCCAACTCAGGGATTGAACCCACAGATCCCCTGGAGAATAAAATGGCAACTCACTTCAGTATTCTTCCCTGGGAAATCCCATGGACAGAGGAGCCTGGCAGGCTACAGTCCATGGGGTCACAAAAGAGTCTGACTCAAGTTAGGGCTCACTGGAACCCTTCTCAAATGCCTGAAACACAAGAATCTCAACAGCTCTTCTTCTGTGAATGCTCTTAGAGCAATAATACAAATACTTCACGTGCAGAGTCTTATCGAGGGCCTGCTACAAGACCAGGAAGTACACGCTCCCTTATATTCATTGTACTGAAGTGGAAACAGAGGCTCTGAGAAGGCAGGTCATTGCCCCAGGTCATGCATCCAGCAAATGGAGCACCCAAGGGAGGCCCCAGTCAGTCTGAACATCTTCTGTAAGAGTCACGATGATTATCTAACAGCTGCCTATGAGACACTTCTTCAGACAGGGAACTCGCTCTCCAAGAGAATAACACTTTGCACTGCAGGGAAGTCGAAAGACAGAAGGTCTTTCTTGACTGTGAGTGGAAGCCAACATCCCTGAGCTTGCCTCTCTTGGACCCAGGTGTGCCACCTGGAACTTGCAGAGTCTGGCTGCCGTGCCTGCCAAGCATCAGACACCAAGGCGGTGCCCTGACCCCCCACCATCCTGGAACAGCTCTCAGCAGCTCCAGAAGTTCTTCCGTAGTGAGCTGTCAGATGGTTGATTAATTGATTGATTGGTGTTTGGAGCTCATTCTTCAGCCAGACACAGGCTGTTTGTGATCAGGGTTAAGGCTTAGTCGATGGCAGGGATGAGAGGCTGTGTACCTGGCCAAGGTCAAGTTCACCGTCTGTGCCTGGGTCAGAGAGCTGTGAGCAGACTTTCTGCCTGTGTAGCTCCAAAGCCCTTCCAGGGTCATGCTGCAGCCTTGGCTTCATTAGCACACGATGCTCACCAACCAGCTGGGCCCATCTGGTTTCTTATTAATCCAAAAGTGAGATGGAGGAAGAAGCCTTCTAGGGAACCAGCAGTCTTGGATAAAACAGCCTGCAAGCGTGCCAATACCTCCTTCTCCCTGCAGCCAGGAAAGAATCTTGCCCTCCTCTTGGCTGTGTCCTCCAAATCCTCCCCTCATGGCCAGACTGCAGAGCTTTGGCTGGTGACCAAGCTGTGCCTCCTGCAGGGGACAGAGGAGAGGCAGGTGGGACAAAGAGCTGGGAGCAAAGGAAGGGCTTTGAGGGAAGGGGCATGGCAGGGGGCAGAGGAAGCGGATGTCATGAGGTCATCCAACGTCCAGCTGCATCCAGCTGCCACACCTGCCTCTTCCCTTTGGGTAGCCAATTCTCATTTTGCACCCTACTTTCCTTTGCACAGGATATTCTTTTTTTTTTTTAACTTTTTATTTTGTATTAAGTGAAAGTGAAAGTCGCTCAGCTGTGTCTGACGACTGTATAGTCCATGGAATTCTCTAGGCCAGAATACTGGAGTGGGTAGCCTTTGCCTTCTCCAGGGGATCTTCCCAACCCAGGGATTGAACCCAGGTCTCCTGCATTGCAGGCAGATTCTTTACCAGCTGAGCCACAAGGGAAGACCATTTTGTATTAAGGTATAGCCAATTAACAATGTTATGACAGTTTCAGGTGAACCGCAAAGGGACTCAGTCATTCATATACGTGTATCCATCCTCCCCCAAACTCCCCTTTCATAGGCTCTTCTTATTATGTAAAAAGGCACTTTTGTCCCAAATCCACATAACCTAATTCAGTTTCCCATTCCCCATCCTTCGTGGCCCATCTCAGGTGCTACCTCCCCTAGGAAGTTGGCCCTGACCCCCTCAGTCTGAATAGACCACTCCTCATTCTGACTCCCTTGGTGGAACCATTGGTGGACAGGTCTAATCATTCCTTTGATACTGTGAACTTCTTGAGGGCAAGGCCCATGTTTGATTCATGTACATTCATCCTTGATAATGCCCAACTCTTGTACAGATAGCAAGTTTAAGGTAAGTATGTATTGAATGGAAGGATACATGAATGGAGGGATACATTTTTAATGAAATGATGGGGTCAAAGTCATAGATTAAATTCCCTGGGAAGCAGGGAGGCAGAGTCTGGTGTGCAGGATGTTTATAGAGAGTGTCCTTGGGATCAACACCTGCGGAAGGAAGGGGAAGGAAGCAGAATTGGCAGAGGAGAAGTCAAGCTGCAATGCAGTCTAACAACAGCAGTCTTGGTCAACACTGCATAGAGCTCTGGAGCAAAAACAGACCTTCAAAGCTGTCCTCATAGATTGAAATAGTCAGACCTTTATACATACACATTCATCAATCACTGGATGTGGGTTGCCCTGGGAAGAGGCATGATCTTCAGCAAGGCAGCTTTCTGTAGCTGTGATAAGCCTTGAAGGAACTGATCTCTAAAGGCTCTTTGACACCAGTCCTCCTAGCAGCTGGGACCAGAAATTCTTCATTGCAAGGGGGTCTGGACAGCACATCACAGTATCTAGAAGAGGTGGACATGACAAATAATGGACTAAAACATAGTTGGACAGATGGACAGTTAGGATGAAGGGTGGATTCATAGATGATACGTGAATGGATGATTAGATGAGTTGATATCTGGATAAAGATGGATGGATGGATAAATGGATAGATGTATGAATGGATGGATTTATGGATGGATGGATAGACAAATGGATAAATGGATGGATGAGTGGATGTTTGAGCAAATGAGTATCTGGATGATGGATAGATGAATAAATAAATGTGTGGATGCAGAGATTCATGGATGATGGGTGGATGGATTCATAGATGAATCTGTGGTTGATGAATGGTTGGGAGGATGATTGGCAATAGACGCATGAGCAGATGATGTGTTCTCAACATTTCACGTCATTTAAGTAACCGGACCCTCCCAGTTATTCCCCTGCTTTTTCTTTTTGCCTCAGGCAGATTCAATGAGGGCCTTCAAATAGTAGTTTTAGCAAGTGAAATGATCTAGAGAGTGGAAGGGAACCCTTCGGCATCACCACAGAGCATGTAAGGGCTCTTGAGGACTGCTACTGGGTGTGTGGCCAATACCTACAACTTAATACAGATGTGACCGCTGCCCCACGACAAACACACACGGGGAGCAGTCAGCAGCAACCTAGACACCATGCATGGTGCCGTGGGTGGTGAGAGTCCCTCCCCTGCCAAGAGAAAGGACAAGTCTGACTCAGGGAGGATGGGGGGTGGGAGGTGGTCTCTCTCCTCCCACTAAAGACCAAGCCTAGGTACCCCCTCAGGCCACGTCACTCTTTCGCCTAGAGGGACAAGACTAACTTCTGTCAATGACAGCACAAAGCCCTTCTTTTCATTTAAAAAAAGTCTTATTTTTCTTTTAATTTATGTATTTTAAATTGAAGGATAATTGCTTTACAATACTGTGTCGGTTTCTGCCATGTATCAGTAAGAACCAGCCATAGGTATACACATGTTCCCTCCCTCTTGAACCTCCTAAAGGCCTTCTTTATACTTTGGGTTTTGGCAACTAATCCCCAGCCACTGCCCATTTCTTGATGTCCAACCAGTGGGGGACACTCACAGAGTCGGCTCGGGCCACAGAACAGCCTTTGGAGGCCACAAAGATCAGGGCCATCTATCAGGGGTTGGAGACACTGACCGAGGAAGCTTGCTCCTCCACGTCTGTGGGTGCTGTGGCGGGAGGGCAACTTTCACTCCCAGCAGGACAGAGCCCACAGCATAATTTGGACCAGGGGAGAGGCCCACATCTGGGTGAGGGGATCCCCTAAGATGACTGTCCCTCCCTCTCTCCCTGGGCCATGCTCCTCCTAGCTTGAGATTCTTTTCCCTCCCTGTGAGATACTTTTCCAAAGCTAGAGGTCCTCCCTTGTAAGGCAGTGAAGCTGGGTCTTCTCTGGTCTCCAGAAGAGACTTAAGATGATGGAATATGAGAGCAGGGGGGAAGAATAGTCCTAACCCCCTATTCATTACGTGAACCCACTGCACAACCTCCCAGCCTCAGCTGACACACTCTCCCGGTGACTGTGCACCCATGACTTACCTAGGCAAGCTTCTCCATTCTAGAGCTGCTGTAATTGTTTAACAATTCTTCCTTTTATCCCACCTTCTATCTCCGATCTCTGGGGCTTATGGTTAGAGAAAAACAAGCTGGATCTTTCTTAAACCAGAAGCAGTTCTAGGGCCGACAATCACCTTTTCTCCAAACCATATCCACACCTCATACAAACAACCTCCCTCATTCCTTAAGACAATGTTCCTGGCTACCTGAGGCCTGCTTCTTTGACTATGTTCCGCTTTATCTCTTTTCTGGCACCCAGTGGAGCTCAGTACTGTCGGAATGGCAGACCAGATGGGAGACTAACAGAGCTCTCTCCTTTGTATTAATCCAGGCGCAGAACGTGGCAGCGGTTTTGGCAGCCACATCATTCTACTGGTGCATTACGACCCCGTGACAGCTAAAATCCTGGGTCATTTTTACATTTGCTACTGATAATCTCGGTGCCCTCCTGTTCAGTACTGCTGTAGAGGTTTCTTTGAGGGTGCAGTGGCGGGACCCCTCATTATTCCTGCTACATCTCATCTTAGGTTTAGTCCATCACTCAGTCCCATGAAGATCTTTTTAGATCCTGGCTCTGTCATGAAGGGAATTTACTATCCCTCCCAGCCCTCTGCCTTCTGCCAGTTTGATTGGCCAGATACTTTTAGGGCTCTAGACGGTGGGAGGTATCTCCTCATTGCCCTACTAATCACTTGTTGTAGACAATCTCCAAAATAGCCCCCAATGATACCTGCCTCTTAGTATCCACACCCTTGTATAGTCCCCTCCCACATTGTTCCAGGATTGGTCTGTGTGACCAACAGAATACAGAAGAAGTGACAATATTTCACTTCCCAGATCCATTCAGAGGCGCGCTCTCTCTCTCTCTCTCTCTCACTTCCTCACTTAATCTCACTTTCTCATCACTCTGAGGAAAGAAGTCAAGTCACGAGCAGCTGCCTGGAATGGCCCACATGGCCAGGAACCAAAGCCTTTTGCCACCAGTCAAGTGGGTGAGCATGGAAATGGATTCTCCAACCGGGGTCAAGCCTCTGTTGCCAGCAGCATCAGCTGGCGACTTCACTGTAGCCTGGTGAGATAACCAGAACTAGCCAGCCAAGTCTTTTATAGATTCCTGACCCTCAGAAACCTTGAGAAACTGAATGTTTGTTGTTTTAAGCTGCTAAAATTGATGACTAATACACCCGCTCACTTACATCCAGAGAGGAAGAGTTGATAATTAGGTTGTAGGTCCCAAGACAACAGAGAGCCACAGGTACTGTGGGCAGGGGCAGAGGGCATTTAAAAATGTGATTTACATGGGATTAACTCTTTCCTCTTCCTTTTCAGTTCATATCATCTGATCAGCTAACCAGCTGGAGTCTTCCCTTGCTGCCTGCCCCACCCTAACCCCACCGTGGGAGTAGATCAGACTCTCTAGCCCTGTCTTTGGGGACTCTCCTCTTACTTGTGCTCCAGAAACAAGAAGTTATAACCTTCTCTTGCATGGGAGGGGGCTTGGTCTCTAGAAATGTCTTAGAACCCAAGCACATTTTAACTCTAGCTTCACGCAACTGCCTAGTTTGGGGCTTAGAAGGAGGGAGAGCTCCCTCCCCTTCCCACTTAAGCCTCGAACTTTACTCCATGTGGTTCAGCCCAGGTTACCAGAGAGCTCTTCACTGGGTATTCAGACATCAATACAGCAAATAACAAAGTGGCAATTTGACTGCCCCTTTGCTCTCCTCCCTTGGGACCTTCGTGGGGCAGGCTGGCCATGATGCCAGGCGCAATTCTGGCCATACCCATCTCCTTAGGCCAGAGCATCCAAGCTAGTGAGCTGTGAATAAGTTTTGGATGTGCCCCAGATATTGATCCCCTCGGGCCTTGAGGTATTGATCCCCTCGCAGTCTTTGGAGCAACCAAGTAGAGCCCGAGAGAGCCAGATTCCAGGCCAGTCACCTTCAGCTATGCGCAGACTCAGGATTTTCCCAGTAGACTGGACAAATATTAACCTTTCCATGAAAGTCGTGGTGTAGAAAAGAAAGTCAGCAACACTTTCCTCAATAGATATCTTTATTCTTCATCTCTCCATCTTGTCCGAGTGGATATCAAGACGTATCTTGTCAAATGTTTGCTGATTTTATAATCTCAAATGAATTAATAGATTAAAGTAATCATCATTAATGACTGATAACAATATATAAAAAGATAATCATCCAAAAAAGATAATCATCCAAGCCATTATACTTCCCGATGAACATGTAACACTGCCTGTGCAGAGGGGCACCGGTTTTTCAGCTACTGTCTGTCAGCTCGAAGCCCCTCCCCTTCCTTCTCTGAGATGCTGGGATTGGCTCTCTGAGAAGCACCCTCCTCCTCCGCAGGTTGACGTCAGGTTTAGCTCCGCCCATAAAGACCCTAAGCAGAGACTCAGCTCAGTTCAGTCACTCAATGCAACCCCATGGACTGCAGCACGCCAGGCTTCCTTGCTGCTGCTGCTGCGACCCCATAGACAGCAGCCCACCAGGCTCCTCCGTCCCTGGGATTCTCCAGACAAGAACACTGAAGTGGGTTGCCATTTCCTTCTCCAGCCAGGCTTCCCTGTCCATCATCAATTCCCGGAGCTTGCTCAAACCATGTCCATCGCGTCGGTGATGCCATCCAACCATCTCATCCTCTGTCGTCCCCTTCTCCTCCCGCCTTCAATCTTTCCCAGCATCAGGATTTTTCCCAGTGAGTCTAGGGTAGGAGAAAAGCAAGGACTCACTTCTTCCTGCTGGCTTGCTGGATTCCGATACCATTGCTCCAGGAGGACACCTTTCATCCTGCCCTCTCAGAGCAGCCGGTGACAGCAACTGGGTGTTGGCCACTGAAGTCTGAGCCCCAACTCTGCAAATCTAGATTCCGTTGTCCCAAACTCTTATGTTCCCCTTCCCCAGGAATGGTGACTGCGCCCTGTCGTTACTATAGCCCATCAAACCCGTCTGTTCATGGGATTTCCCAGGCAAGAATACTGAAGTGGGTTGCCATTTTCTTCTCCAGGGGATATTCCCCACCAGGAATCCAACCCACGACTCCTGTGTCTCCTGCATCGCAGGCGGGATTCTTTACCACTGAGCCTCGGGGGAAACTCCATATACTACTACCCCTGCTGAAAGGGCCAGTGTGGTTTTTTGTCTTCCCTACTGGACTCCTCAACAGTACAGGATTTTGCCAAAATTAAAAAAAGAAGAAGAAGAAATCGAACCTGAATCTGATCAAGTCTTTAGATCTAATTATCAATTTAAGTCATTAAGCTTTGTGGTGATTTGTTATGCAGCAACAAACAACTAATACAGGTGAGAGAATGGCATTGAGGTTACGGATTCTGGGACACAGTGAAGTGTTGATGAAGTGTCCAGGATTTCCTTCAGAATGATGGGGGAGGGGGGATAGAGGAGAAGCTGTGGTTCAGAGTGAAACAAAATGGGCCACGAGTCGAAAACTGTTGAAGCTGGGGGATGGATAGCTTGGTTTCACTAAGCTATTCTTTCTGATTTATATGTTTTTTTAAATTAAAGTTAAAAAAAAAAAACTTTGCTCAAACCCCACAGAACAGTCAAAAGCAGAAATTACGTATTTGATAAGATTTGTTCTTCAGTTCAGTTCAGCTCAGTCACTCGGTCATGTCCTACTCTTTGCAACCCCATGGACTGCAGCACACCAGAACTCCCTGTCCATCACCAACTCCCAGAGTTTACTCAAACTCATGTCCATTGAGTCGGTGATGCCATCCAACCATCTCATCCTCTGTCATCCCCTTCTCCTCCCACCTTCAGCCTTTCCCAGCATCAGAGTCTTTTCTTCAAATGAGTCAGTTCTTTACATCAAGTGGCCAAAGTATTAGAGTTTCAGCTTCAGCATCAGTCCTTCCAATGAATATTCAGGACTGATCTCCTTTAGGATGGACTGGTTGGATCTCCTTGCAGTCCAAAAGACTCTCAAGAGTCTTCTCCAACACCACAGTTCAAAAGCATCAATTCTTCAGTGCTCAGTTTTATAGTCCAACATGACTATAACATCCGTACATCCATACATGACTACTGAAAAAACCATAGCTTTGACTAGATGGACCTTTGTTGGCAAAGTAATGTCTCTGCTTTTTAATATGCTGTCTAGGTTGGTCATAACTTTTCTTCCAAGGAGTAAGCGTCTTTTAATTTCATGGCTGCAGTCACATCTGCAGTGCTTTTGGAGCCCCCAAAAATAAAATATTTGTTTTTAGTGAGCCCATATTGGGTCCCGGTGATGCTCACTTCCATAGAAATGACATCAGGAATAATTCATCCTCATGCATTGAGATAAGTATATTGATCTGTAGTTTCAGAATCCACATTCTTCCCCCTTTTGAGAACTGGAAGAGTGTACACCCCTCACCTATCTTCAGTAACACTTCCTATTCTCTGATTTCTTGAGGACAGAGACAGTGGTTCAGCGGTCTCATCCGCAAGTATTCTAGGACCATGAGTTCTCTGTTCAGTCTGAAGCCCGGAACTCATTTAGGGCCGCTGGGTCAGTGCTGGCAATTTTCCATTCATCCCAGCTTCCATTCCATGTTTGTATTGCCAAAGAGAAGGGATAAGAGCAAAATAGGAGATGAAGAATTCTGTCCCATCCATCCCCCCAAAATGCCATCTTCCCCAAGCTCTGTTGGACCTACAGAATAAATATATCAGGAAAATAGGAACTAGAAGAAAGAGAAAGGTGCTATGGAAAACAGTGTAAAATTCAAGGCAAATTGCATTAAATAGGGCAAAGAGAGCCACTTGATACTGATAAAAGTTATGATCAATAATGAAGTCATAGTTTGCTCCATGAACTTTAATGGACCAAAGAACATAGCATTGAAATATATTAAGCATAAACTCTTTGAAATGTGAGTATAAATTGACAGAAACTCAATTATAGTGGAAGATTTTAGCATATTCATCTCAATCCATGTAAGATCAAGAAGCAAACTTAATAAAGCAATAAGAGATCCAAACAGTATCATTAGTAGCTGAATTAATAGATACTGAACTTATATCCTACCAACAGAAACTATATCTTTTTGTCAAGTGTGTGTACAACATTTATAAAATTGATCATATGCCAGGTCACAAATCAAACACCAGTAAATTCCAAGTAGCAGGAAGTATACAAGTTACCTTCTCTGACCAAGTGTTACAAAACTAGAGACAAATAATAAAAATTTTAAAAATAAATTTTAAAAGTCACCATTTAGAAATTTTTTTTAAAAATATCCTTTTAACCCAAGTAGTGGACATTGTGTTCATGATTTTCTTTTTGCTGTAAATTTCACAAAAAGCCCCTTCTGTCATCCTTGATGTGTCAGTAAGACTTAGCTTATTGGCCCTCTGTTTCTTGCAACTGTCTGCTTGCATCTACCAGAGTGGACTTTGACTTTTGGACCACCTAGGATGCATTTTCTCTTCTTCTGGTACTTGATTTCCTTCTGGAAAGCCTCTCTTCCTCATTCCCAGGGAGCTGGTGTTGACTTCACCCTGTCCCCACCCCCACTGACGGGCATATGGTACCAACCTGGTCAATGAAAGCATTGTGTTCCCTGACTACAGTGTTTAGTCCAGAAATAGCCGATGAGACATTTCCTAGGACTGCTGGCTTCCGTCTCCTGCTGCACTTGAACCTGGGAGCATGTAAGTCTGGAATTGCTACTGCCACCTGCTTATCTTAGGAGTTCCTTTGTGAGAAGAGAGCCAGTGCAAACTCCCATGCTGTGTCCCATGACATCATTTGAACCCCTGAATCAAACCACACCTGAAACCCAATCTACTCCTACGCTTTTCAGTAAGTGCCTTTTAGTTTAATCCTTCTTAGAGGGAGTTTTCAGTTACTTGTGTCTTTTCTTCCCACTTTGAAGCTGCCTTTGGATCCAATTCTTTTAATCCTCATTGAATTACTTAGAATTGAATGGTCTAAACTGCATTTTTTTTTTTAGAACTTCCCAAAGCTTTCTGAGCAGTCTTCCCCTCAAGCCATGACTCATTGGTATCAGTCATCAAATTTGTCTACCATTCTCATCTTTTTCAGAACTTTTAAAGTCTTTCAAGTCAGTGCTTTATATCTGTGAATTGACTCTGGTGGACTCTGAGGTCACTCCAAGATCACTCCAAAGGTAGAAGGTCAACAGCAAGTCTGCCTGACTCCAAAGGCTTTTTCTGCTACACCAAACTGCCCTGCTCTGGGCTATTTTTTCCTCAGGAAGGGGACTCTGGGGCATCTCTCCGAGTCAGTTTCTAAGGAGCAGCCCCTGTGGGCAGGCGGGAGCTGGAGGAAAGCCTGGGAGAGACTGACCCAGTTTCCTCAGGGAGAAGCGAGCAGTGGGATCTAGAAGCCCCAGGTTTACGCCTCTGAAAATGCGCCCAAGTTGTCCTGCCCTGACACCGTGGAGTGTTCCAGACAGCTGTCAGCGTCAGACAAGCTCAGAGGGCACCAAGCCTGGAGGCCGGTCCCTTACAGGGCACAGGGGGACCAGAGAGGAGGGGTCGGGTGTGGCTTCTGCTGCCCTAACCCTGCTCCCCGCCTGTCCCCACACCCTGGCCCTGAGCGTGGGGGACGCTGCCCACCCCAGGTGGGTGTCACTCCCTCACGTTCTGTTCCCAGCTGTGAGCCTGAGCCTAACAGGGTCTCCCAGGTGCAAATGGAGCTCACCTTCCAGCTGGTGGCCCAGAATCCAGAGTCCTCCCCTTCACTGTTCTCTGTTTGAATAGGGACGCTGGGGAAAACACTAGGGCACCCCAAGAGTGCAGGAGGTTGTTTTCTTGTTGGGGGGAATAGGATTGTCTTGATATTTTTTATTGAATGACGATCAACACTGAAGCTTGACTAAACCAAGGGTGACTTAACAAAGGTTAACACTTCCCTGAATTCCCAAGGTAGACAGGTCCTGGACTCTCCTGTCTTTCCCAACCTCTCTGCTACCTCTTGAAGGCATTTTGCATGCATGCACACTAAGTCGCTTCAGCCGTGTCCAACTCTTTATGACCCCATGGACTGTAGCCTGCCAGGCTCTTCTGTCCATGGATTTTTCAGGCAAGAATACTGGAGTGGGTTGCCATTTCCTCTACCAGGGGATCTTCCCAACCCAGAGATCAAACCCATGTCTCTTACGTCTCCTGCATTGGCAGGCAGGTTCTTTACCACTAGCACCACCTGGGAAGCTAGGACCCCACAAAAAGAACCCTGTCTCATCCTGTTCACACTAATAAATATAACCTTCTATTGGACATCTATTACATCAGGCAGTTTACATACAGTATCTTTAATGTGAACACTAGTCCTTATATCATAGGTAGGACCATGCCCATTTTGCACACGAAGAAACTGAGGCTCAGAGAAATTAAGAAATCCAAAATCCCAGGTCAGTGGGAGGGACTTGACCTGGGACTTGACCCCAGGTTGGCTGACCATCCCCTTTGCACCATTCAGCACCACCGATGGAAAGAAGGCCACACGTTCACTCTCACACCAGCGAAGGGACCGGAGTCAGGTATAAATGTGCAGCGGATAGGTGGATGGTCTGTCTCCATTTGTCTGCAGTTATTTATGTGGAGGCTTGTCTACCCCGACAGACAATGAGCGCCTCTAGGAGCTGGCTCCAGCCCTGCCCCTTGCTCCCACATTCCTCATGCGCTGCTTTGGGTAGCAGTGTAGGAACAGTTGCCATCGTCCATCCTTTGAAAAGCTTTCTCTTTGGGGGAAATTTCCTGTGAGCTCTGCCTTCCCAAGTATATAATATGCTCCATCACTCAGTCATGTTCTCCAGGCAAGAATACTGGAATGGGTTGCCATTTCCTTCTCAAGGGGATCTTCCCGACCCAGGGATGGAACCCACGTCTCTTGCATCTCCTGCATTGGCAGGCGGGTTCTTTACCACTGGCCCCATTTGGGTTCAAATCTTTGTGACCCCATGGACAGCAGCACACCAGGCTTCCCTGTCCTTCACGCTCCCTCTGAGTTTGCTCAAGCTCGTGTCTATTGAGTCAGTGGTGCCATCCAATCATCTCATCCTCTGTCTCCTCCTTCTCCTCTTGCCCTCAATCTTTCCCAGAATCAGGATCTTTTCCCATGAGTCAACTCTTTGAATGAGGTGGCCAAAGTACTGGAGCTTCGGCTTCAGCATCAGTCCTTCCAATGAATATTCAGGATTGATTTCCTTTAGGAGTGACTGTTTGACCTCCTTGCTATCCAAGGGACTCTCAAAACTCTTCTGCAAAACCACAGTTCAAAAACATCAAATTTAAAAAAAAAAAAAAAAAACATCAAATCTTCAGTGCAGAGCCTTTTTTATGGTCCAACTCTCACATTCATGTATGAAAAACACACCTTTGACTATACAGAACTTTCTCAGCCAAGTGATGTCTCTGCCTTTTAATATGCTGTCTAGGTTTGTCATAGCTTTTCTTCCAAGTAGAAGTGTCTTTTAATTTCATGGCTGCAGTCACCATCCACAATAATTTTGGAGCCCAGGAAAATAAAATCTGTCACTGTTTCCACTTTTTCCCCATCTATTTGCCATGAAGTGATGGGATGAGATGCCATGTTCTTAGTTTTTTGAATGTTGAGTTTTAAGCCAGCTTTTTCACTCTCCTTTTTCACCCTCATCAAAAGGCTCTTTAGTTCTTCCTCACTTTCTGTCATTAGAGTGGTATCATCTGCATATCTGAGGTTGTTGATATTTCTCCTGGAAATCTTGATTCCAGCTTGTAAGTCATACAGCCCGGCATTTCTCATGATGTACTCTGCATAGAAGTAAATAAGCAGGATGACAATATACAGCCTGGCCATACTCCTTTCCCAATTTGGAACCAGTCTGTTGTTCCACGTCCAGTTCTAACTGTTGCTTCTTGTCTGACATACAGATTTCTCAGGAGACAAGTAAGGTGGTCTGGTATTCCCAACTCTTTAAGAATTTTACACAGTTTGTCGTGATCTGCACAGTCAAAGGCTTTAGCGTAGTCAGTGAAGCAGAAGTAGATGTTTTTCTGGAATTCTCTTGATTTTTCAACGATCCAATGGATGTCAGCACATTGACCTTTGGTTTCTCTGCCTTTTCTAAATCCAGCTTGTACATCCGGAAGTTCTTGATTCAAGAACTGCTGAAGCCTAGCTTGAAGGATTTTGAGAATTACCTTGTTGGCATGTGAATGGAGCACAATTGTAGGGGTGTTTGAATATTCTTTGGCATTGCCTTTCTTTGGGATTGGAATGAAAACTGATATTTTCCAGTCCTGTGGCCACCAATGAGTTTTCCAGATTTGTTCACATATGGAGAGCAGCACTTTAACAGCATCATCTTTTAGGATTTGAAAAAGCTCAGCTGGAATTAAGTCACCTCCACCAACTTTG
Organism: Odocoileus virginianus; assembly: GCF_023699985.2. Taxonomy (NCBI): domain Eukaryota; kingdom Metazoa; phylum Chordata; class Mammalia; order Artiodactyla; family Cervidae; genus Odocoileus; species Odocoileus virginianus. The sequence continues at coordinate 13,958,995 of NC_069683.1, read as the reverse complement.
TCCGTAATAATGCTTCCTAAGGCTCACTTGACTTCACATTCCAGGATGTCTGGCTGTAGGTGTGTGATCACACCTTCGTGGTTATCTGGGTCACTAAGATCTTTTTTGTATATTTCTTCTGTGTATTCTTGCCACTTCTTCTTAATAGCTTCTGCTTCTGTTAGGTCCTTGCTGCTTCTGCCCTTTATTGTGCCCATCTTTGCATGAAATTTTCCCTTGGTATCTCCAGTTTTCTTGAAGTGATCTCTAGTCTTTCCCATTCTATTGTTTTCCTCTATTTCTTTTCACTGTTCGCTTACGAAAGCTTTCTTATCTCTCCTTGCTCTTCTCCTCCATTCAGTTGGGTATATCTTTCCCTTCTATCCTTTGCCTTTCACTTCTCTTCTTTTCACAGCTATTTGTAAGGCTGTATGTATCAGAACTCAATTCTCAGACTCCCTCGCAGTGAGGATGGAGGCACGTGACCTGGGCTCTCTCCTAGAAGTCCCTGCTTCAGAACTGAGCCCCAGGCAGAAACGGGCACAGACTTCTGTCTTATGGTCCAGTTATCAGCGTGGCCTCAGTTACAAGGTCCACTTCCTGTGGCAGAAGAGACCACGGCTGCGGTGAAGTCAGTTCCTGGCCTCCGGCTCAGTGGCTGCTGCTGCGGCAGCAATAATTCCACCCATCGGGCCAGCACTGCAGCAGGGTCCTGGGTTCCTCCTGCGAGCTTCACCTGGAGTCTGTTCCTCCTGCCCTCCTGCCGACTGCCTGCATTTGCTCATATTGTTTAAGAAACCCCTGTTCTGCTGAAACTAGCCACAGTGGGTTCTAATATTTGCAACTCCGTAAACATTTGGCAAATAAACATTTTAAAATTTCCTCTCACACTGGAGGCTGGAGAGGAAGCCCCATCACATGGCATGTCTGTGCCCGCTTCCTCTTCGCTCTGCCTCCTCCCGGATGCCGGGTCCCTCAGCAGTCTCCAGCAAGCAGGATGCAGCCCAAGGCACTGCGGTACATGGCACAGTGCCCGGCACACGGTGGGCCCAGGGAAATATTTATTGATTGTTATAATTCTCCTAACTTGCCTGCATCCCAGGATCCCCTGAACCGCTTCTTAAAATTCCCATCCCTTGAATTCTTTTCATGTGTCAGAGCTTTACAGCTATTAACTCATCTAATCCTCGGAGCACCTTGTGAGACAGTAGTCACTGCATCAGCCTCTGGCAGAGCAGGAAACTGAGGCTTGGAGGCATGAAGCAACTTGTCCAAGGTCACAGCCTGGTAGCAGCAGGGTCAGCCTTGTACCCAGGGGTGTTGGACTCCTGAACCCCAAACACCTCAGCCCCTTCTCTCTGCTACACAAAGTGTAGCCTGGGAGGTGGGCGTCTGGCCTTAGGAAGTTCAGATGCCAGCAGGGGATGCGGCCAACTCCTGCGATCTGGGAATTAATGACTAAATGGGCTGGAGCCACAGACGCTCCGACTTAAAGCAAGACTTAAAGCTATTGTACTTTTTCTTTCCTCTTTCAAAAGCAAATGTTAGCATTTCTGAACACCTGTGGCTATTGTCTAAAACCACACAATGTCTGGACATTCCTTACTGCCTAAGGCTTTCTCAAACTCCTGAGAATCGGAGCAACAGCCTTTGTTTTCTCCGGAGGAGCCGGAGCTAGTACCTTGGGTTCCTGTTGCAGACTGAATGTGTCCCCCCAAAAGTACATACATGGAAAACCAACCCACAATGTGATGGTGCTTGGGGGAGGGACTTTGGGGTTAGTGCTTTCATAAGAGGCCAGAGGGCTCCCTCACCCTCTCTTTCCTCCGTGTGAGGACACAACTCAAGTGGACTGTCAGCAGCCCAGGAGAGGGCTCATCCGTGTTGGCATTCTGATCTCGGACTTCCAGCTCCCTGAACTGAGGGGAACAGATGTCTAAGCACCCAGTTTATGACACTTTGTTATAGCAACCCAAGCTAAGAAAGTCCCCTGTCTCCACGCCTTCTCCTACCCCTCCTCAGCTTCTGGGAGCCGGCTGCCAGCAGGAACACCTCCTGCCAGAAAGAACTCATCTCCTGTGACAGGTGATGGTCCTGAAAGACCAGGGTGGAGAGAGAGGTAAGGTCAGTGAGGCTGCTAGAGTTCCTCCTCAGGACACACAGAACTCGCTCCTGACCTGTGTCGGGGGCTCCATCACAGGGTCTACTTGAGGAGGGGCTGAAGCTGCACCCAAGGCTTGTTAGTGTGGACACAGTCCCTGCCCGGAAGAGACACATGGGATGTCAGGAATGCATGACCCCTGCATGCAAAGGTCAAGGGGAAGGCTAGTTCGGGTCTGGGCCTCCAACTTGCAAACTGGAGACCAGTAGGCTGAATCCATTTCCTGTGCTTTATTTGGCTGGCAAAGTGCTTCCATAAAATATTTTTTTAATTACTTTCTAGAATCTTCTATTTGGGGAAGTTCATAGTCTAGTGGGCCCCTGGGCTTGATATGTGCATGGCCCCTTAAGAGTGGAAAGTGAAAGTCTATTTAGTCAAGTTAAGTGCTCACAGACACCTTTCTTAGACAAAGGTGACTGTGGACAGAGGAGCCTGGAGGGCTACGGTCCATGGGGATCACAAAGAGTCAAACACGGCGGAGCGAGCAACACTTTCACTTTCATACACCTTTACCAGAAATGCCCTCCAGGATTGAGATCCAAAAGAAATTGTCCAACATTTCTGGGAGGAGAGGAAAAGGCTCTCCACCGCCAGGTTGTCTGAGGCAGCGAGAAGGGGAGGAGGAAGTTTAGAAGCGAGCTAGGCCTCCATCGCTGAGGGGTGGGTAAAGGTGGTGGATAGAGCAGTTTAGAGGCACAGCCTAGAGGTCCATACAGTAACCTGGATAGGTCTTTAAAAGCAAAATGCTGGGAGAGGAAAATAAAAAAAAAACAGAATTGGGTTTTTAGCACAATACTGTTTGCATAAATTAAATACATGCACATTAAATATTATAGGCTTCATACAATCATAAAAATAAAAGCAAGTATGTCAAGCTCATCAGATACAGAGGAAAGAGCCCAGACATGGGACATGGAATCAATAGAGAAATTCATCCGGATACCCTCACATGGAGCAGTGATGCACGAACTGAGAAGTGGGCTTAGAGAAACTCTGAGTCTCCTGAGCTGAACCTGAAAAGACCTGGAGGTCTGTCCCTTAGGTGTTGGGGACATTTCTTTCTGGGTGGGTACCAGGCAGACTTCCCTGGCCAAGGTTATGGTTGAGGACCTAAATTAGTCCATTCATGCCTTCCTAAGGATAGTCTCCACCTCGCAGCCATCTCATTCATCATCCGTCCCCTCAGAAAGCTCACAGCTGGCTGGGGAGTCAGGAACGTGACCAGACCCCAGAGGTCTGGGTGTGGGGTGTTCAGACAGGAGCATCTCATGCAGCTTGGGGTCAGCAGGGCTTTCTGGGGGAGGCAGCATCCGAGCTGAGACCTGAAAAGGGGGCAGCGGCCAACTGAGCAATTCTGATTACATCTTGCTGGGGGACTTTTGGCAACTCCCTTCCCAATCAGAGCTCCAGTTCGCTTACCAAGGAAAGACCAAAGTTAAGCTCTAATCTGGGGGGGTGCTAAACTATCAGATGCCATATGTGCTTGAGGAACCACTGAAACATCCATAGTGACCAAGCTCCAGGCCCCCAGCTTCAGTTTATCTTTTATGATGAACACAGAGATGAGAAGCCCATATCCCCCTTTAAGGGGGTAGCCCTGTTCCCAGGAGTGCCCCTTCCACATCCACCAGCTGCAAAGAGTCACCATCGGAGCTCATGCCCTTCCCAGAGGTCATGCCCTTCTCATAGTCAGTGAGTGACCGAGGAGGCTGGTCAATGGCCTATCCAGACAAAGGTGAGGGACCCCTCTTGGGGTTGATCTGGACCATCCTCTGGCCTGACTTCTCCACCTGCCAGTCCTGCTTCCTCCCCCTCACTTCCTGGATGCTCATCCCTCTGACCCGTCCCAGTAAACACCATGTGCACTAAACTTGTCTCAGAGCCTCCTTCCAGAGAGAGCCCACCTGAAACACTGCTTGCTACATTAAAACTTGCTTAAAAAGCAGCAAAAACAATAATACCAATGCTATTTGTTATCAGTCAATTATTAATTTTTAGTCTGCTGCAAAAAATGAGAAACTTCAAAGTAGACAGACTAAATTCCCCTCCAGCCTTAACATAAAATGAGAGTGGCCAGAGAACTGGTCATCAAACATCACTGGTCAACGGATCACAGCTTCAAAACTCCAAGGTGAATACAACTTTTGGTCAGAAATTCTGAACATTGATAACAGTTTTACTGTTTTTTTCTATAATAAGTTCTCTTGGGTCCTCCCTAGTGGTTTCATTTATTAATTACCCTCACTTTATGCAGAATTGTTGATTTACATGCACAAAGTTTGGGGCATATTTCTGCCTGGGGAAGCTGTTTTCTTTGAGAGACAGGCTTACACAAACAGCTAAAGAGGTCACAGTCATCTGAACCCCAGGTACCTGGCAGGATTTGTTGGGAATAAAAAAGGAAGAAAACAAAGGAGCAATTCAAGGTGAGAGGAAAGTAATAATAATAATAACATGAATCCTCTTTGATTGAGCACCTACTGCATGCCAGGATCTGGGCTGAGAGCCTGACAAAGTATGAGCTCACATATGGCAACCTTATGAGATGGACCTTTAATAATTCCACCCTATGTATGCACGTGGTTGCTGTTCAGTCACTAAATCATATCTGACTCTGCAACCCCACGGACCTCAGCATGCCAGGCTCTCCTGTCCTTCACTATCTCCTGGAGTTTGCTCAAACTCGTGTCCATTGAGTCAGTGATGCCATCCAACCATCTCATCTTGTGTTGCCCCCTTCTCAAGACTGTGGCTATATGACTTGCCCAAGATCCCAGAGCCAGTAAGCGACTGAGCCAAGACTTGATTCCACATCTTTCTGACTCCAAAGCCCGGTCACATGGTTCACACTACTTGTACCAGTTGAGTCTACCTCAGAGCCCTGGAAGTGAAAGTCAGGTTCAAGCTGGTAGTGTACAGATGAGGCAAAATATACCTCTGGGACCCTAAGAGAAAGGTTGAAACCAACTGTGTTCAGAGTGTGGCATTATAAAGAATTAACCTTTAGAGAGACCCAGAGACCTGTGAAGTGTGGAAGGCAAGTGTCCAGGGGACCCCAGGCAAGGCTGTGTCTCCTGCATCTCTGTCTGAGTGAAGAGGTCCTCTGCCCCCAAGAGTGACCTGATCCCTCCCACTCGCCATCATAATTCAGGGGCAGCTGAGCCATGGAAACCCTTCCGCAAGTCAGGCCAGACCAGCTCCTCCAGCCTGAGGGTTACCATAGCAACGATTTGAGGCTGGGCCTTTTCACTAAAGAAGGGAAAGGAGCAGCTCCAGGGAGCAGGGAGGAGAATTGGGAGGGAGACTTTCGGAGGGTGTGGGGCCTCACTGTGATCTTTCCCTAAGTGTGTGGGGGGCCCCCATCAGTTCAGAAAAGTGGGGGGCACAGAGGGTTACAGCCAGATTTCCCCAGGAACATCACACCTTGGCACACAGATAAAATGATCAAATTTGCACATTGTGTTGGGGGTACACTCAAGGTAACTAGTAACTGGGTGATAGACTGTATTACATTCTGTACATTATATAATTCTGGTAGGAAAAAAATAAGTACAAAGTAATGAAAGTAAAGTGAAAGTCGCTCAGTCGTGTCCAACCCTTTGAGACCCTATGGACTATCGGTCCATGGAATTCTCCAGGCCAGAATACTGGAGTGGGTAGCCTTTCCCTTCTCCAGGGGATCTTCCCAGCCCAGGAATCGAATCCAGGTCCCCCTCATTGCAAGAGGATTCTTTACCAGCTGAGCCACAAGGGAAGCCCAAGAATACTGGAGTGGGTAGCCTATCCCTTCTCCAGTAGATCTTCCTGACTCATAAATTGAACCGGGGTCTCCTGCATTGCAGGTGGGTTCTTTACCAACTGAGCTACCAGGGGAGCCCTACAGAGTAATAGGGAAACTATTAAATATTGACTGTAAAGTTGCTCAGTCATGTCTGACTCTTTGTGACCCTATGGACTGTAGCCCACCAGGCTCCTCCGTCCATGGGATTTTCCAGGCAAGAATACTGGAGTGGGTTGCCATTTCCTTCTCCAGGGTATCTTCCTGACCCAGGAATTGAAGTCAGGTCTCCCATATTGCAGGCAGACGCTTTACTGTCTGAGCCACCAGGGAATCCCCATTGACTATGTTAAAAAAAAAAAAAAACTTCCCAATGAAATCTTTTCAAGCAATTTAATGAGAAACTTGAGATTTCTTCCATGAACATGCTTTTTTTAACATCAGGCTTTACATGTGAAATGGCCATACGCAATTTTTGGTGGGGGCTTTTTAATGAGGAGCTCTTGAAATTTTTGAAAGTCACTGTTGGCAGGAAACTTTTGTTCACTGAGTACATGATAAAAAATGTAAGACCATTTTATATCCATTCAAAAATGTATAACACTTGAAATTATATTAAAAGAACCTAACAGCGCTTTCTCTTCTTTCTTTGACAAATGTAATGTTGAAATTTCTTGTAATAATGTGAATGGATGGTGGATATAATCAAACATTTCATATCAAGGATTTCAAAATAATGATGAAGTTCTAATTTGCGGAGTGTGTGTGTGTATTGTTAGAGCTTCCTCCCTGCAGCTAACGTGGATATCACTAAAAAGACACATCACCTGAAAAGACTAAGGCTTCAGTTTCTACTCGATGTAAAGACAGGGATTTGGAGCCTTCTCCCAGAGCTGATCCACCCTGGATAACACACCCAGCTTCCTTATCACCTTCATGACTTGACCCATGTTGGACTGGGCACCATGCTTCTAGGACACCAAGAATGGGAATTCCTCTTGCAAGTCCAGGGGCCCCTTGTTCGTGTTGGGAGCACAGGACTTGGCAGCTAGTTGCTGACACAGGTGAGAAGTCACCTCCTGGAGGTGGGCGCAGCCCACGTGGTACCAGATGTAGTTCCTCCTCATGAAATCTACTGGAACCACAGGGATGCGTAGGGCCCTGTCAGGTAAGGGGACCAACCATCCCAGTTTGCCTGTGACTAAGAGGTTTCCAGGCTAACCAGGTGGCCCTCGTAGAGAACCCACCTGCCAGTGCAGGTTCAATCCCTGGATCAGGAAGTCCCCCTGGAGGAGGGCATGGCAACCCACTCTAGTATTCTGGCCTAAGAAATCCCATGGACAGAGGAGCCTCGTGGGGTAAAATCCATTGGGTCTTGAAGAGTCAGACACGACTGAAGCAACTTGGCACATATACAAGAGGTTTTCAGGGATGTGATTCTTCCAGTGCTAAAACTGGGAAAGTCCCAGCTGAGCAGAAAGCAGTTAGCTGGTCATCCTACATGGCCACCTGAAGACTGTAAGAATCAGTTCTTCACTGCACCCCTATGATTCATTCACTGCACGTGCGCGCGCGCACACACACACACACACACACACACACACAGGTCCTGGGGACTTCTCTGGATTACAGCAGTGTTTCGCAAACCTTTGTGTGCGTATGAATAGATTGGGGATCTTATTAAAAGTGAAGATTCTGAATCAGTAGTAGAAGGGGAGCAGGGGCAAGATTCTGTATTTCTAACAAGCACCCAGGTGATGGAGGTGCTGCTGGCACATGGACCACCCTGTGAGCTGCATGGGCTTGGACCACAGCACTGAAACCAGACATGAGACTCCAACACTGTGAGATGAGATCTGCAGCCAAATGCCCAGGGGAGCCAGGAGAAGGGCAGAGAAGGGTCACTGGAGTCCATCCCCACCATATGAAAACCAATCGTCCCTGAAGGCCCACAGATTTGGAAAGTTGCTTTCTGCACACGGCAAGCATCTCTATCGAGGACAGATTTCCCATGGCCTTTAGGCCACTCTGAGTCAAAATCAGTTACCATCAGCTGAACCCTAGCATGGATCGCTATAGCCAGTTTAGGGGCAGTGGTGAACTCATCAGATCAGATCCCTGACCTCATAGTGTTTCAAGGTTGACTGACAGTTCACTCAGCCAAACCATGCACATGTCTTTCTTCATCCCCTTTATCATTCATTTATTTGCCAAATACTAGTGTAGAACCTATGAAGTTGTAGACACTGCAGAGAAATACTGCTCTTAACCCTGATAATACAAAATACCAAATACCTGGGATGGCTCTCCTATTGAAAACAACTCAAGTTTAGTCACTCAGTCTTTGGGACCCCATGGACTTTAGCCCACCAGGCTCCTCTGTCCATGGGATTCTCCAGGCAAGAATATTGAAGTGAGTTGCCATGCCCTTCTCCAGGGGATCTTCCCAACCCAGGGATTGAATCTGGGTCTTCTGTATCACTAGTTGATTCTTCATGGCAAGAAATATTCACGAATAAACTATCTGGGAAAAGAAGAAAAAGTCTTCTTAAATGTAAGGTAAACTGTCAAGAAAGTAAATAATGTACAAGGCCAAAAATGCGTGGAATGGAGGCAAGAACCATAAAGGTAAGGAGAGCAGCAGCTATGTTTCCCAGGGGTATTTACTGAACCCTGGGAAACACAGCTCTGGTTTTCCTGGAGTCCTCGGGGTAAGGGAAGAGCTGACAAAGTCCAGAGTGTGCCCACGGTGAGGAATCTGATAGGAGTGACTCCCCGTCAACAGCTGAGAGTTCAAGGGGAAGCAGTCTCCGGTTAAGGACAAAGGAGTAACATCAACAACCCCCTCGGTCACGGGGAGTGCAAGAAAAATGGAATGTCTTAAAACACAGCCCTAAGTGGAAAATGGAAAAAGTAACTACTGAGAATTTGGAGCCATCAGTCATCCCTGACACAAGTTTGTAACCAACCAAGTTGAATTCACACCACCTGGGTGGTCCCCAAACTCCACAAACCAACAACTTAATTACAGCGGTTGCTGCCAAGAAGTGCCCTCCAGGGGCCTGGCAGAGGCCAAAAATAAAAAAAATTTAAAAAAATACTCTTTGGAAGAACCCTCTGCAATCCCAGGCCTCACGAATTTCCATAAATAGAAATTCAAGGAAAATGAGTCAACCACAGTTCACAACTAAACAAATACAACAAGGAAACTCTGCATCATATCTGGGAACCAACAGAAAGCAGGAGACCACTTCTCGCAGACCTTTGCTGACCCATCAGTGCCCTGGCTTATCGGCCACTCGACAGGCAGACCCTTTAGACTCTCCTGATCCACCCCCGCCCCACCCCTGCACTCTCCAGTGGGTTTTTCAGTCACGTGGTGGACTGACATGATGGAATGCTCTAGCCCACACCCTCTGGAACGTGTCTTTTCCTCTGGCAGGCCGTGTTCCTGCAGCAGCAACGTCTTCGAGAGCTGGATCTAGGCAGGAGGTGTGTGGGATGCCTCTTCCAGGTTCTTAATTCCTTCCTGGCTTACTCTCCCTCTGCCCCAGAGGAAGTGGGACTTCCTGCATTTGTTATTCTCATACTCCGTAAGAGTTCTCCTTTACAACCCCTTTAGTAATTAATCATATTTTACTCGCTAATCATTAATTATATCAAATGAAATTATCAATGTCGGTTCTGTCTTGGCCTGGCCCTTGACCGATATGTTCAGCATCCAATTAAAATCATGAGGCGATGCAAAAAAAAGCAGATAAACATGACTCATGACCATGAGGAAAATCAATCAATCAATAAAAACAGGCCCAACAATAATAGAATTAGCCATCAAGAACTCTGAAACCTACTCCAGTATCCTTGCCTGGAGAATCCCAAGGACAGAGGAGCCTGGCAGGCTAGATAGTCTGTAGTGTCACACAAAACTGAAGCGACTTAGCACACACGCATGACTTTGAAACAGAAGTCTTAAAAAATTTTCAGAGATATAAAGGAGAATGTGAATACTCTGAAGGTAAAAATGGAATGTATAAAATAAAAGACACAGGGGCCATATAGAAAGGAAAAATAAAAAATAAAAAACGTGCTGAATTGGATTATAGCAGATTAGACATTGCAAAAGAAACAATTAGACAACTTGAGAACATCGGATTAAGAATTATTCAAACTAGGCACAGAGAGGATAAAAGGCTAGGAAAAAAATAAACAAGCGTCAGTCATCCTTGGGATGATGTCAAGATGCCTTACATACGGGTAGCCAGAATCTCAGGAAAGTTGAGGGGGACAGACAAAAATATTTGAAGGAAAAAAAATGGTTGAAAGTTTTCCAGATCTGATGAAAACTATAGATCCACACATATAAGAAGCATAATGAAACCCAAGCAGAATAATGATAACGAAAAACCTACCAAAGCACATTATAATCAAAGTTGCTGAAAACAATAAAAAGAAAATCTTAAAAGCAGCTAGAGAAAAGAGATATTACACATAAACAAAAAAATTAAGCATTACAGCAAATTCTTCATCAGAAACAATACAAGGCAGAAGACAGGGAATCAAAATCTTTACACTGCTGAAAGATAAACCATCAAATTAGAATTCTAAAGCCAACAAAGGTATCTTTCAAAACGAAGGCAAAAATAGACTTTTAGAGAAAATCTGAAAGAATTCATTGTCCATCGACCTGCACGCCAAAAAATGTTATATTCAATCAAGTTATTCAGGTGGAAGGAAAGGGACTTCAGGCGGGAGACTGTATCCACACAAAGGAATGACGAGCACTCAAAATAAGATGAAATAGACCTCCAACACATTCAACACGAATGAAGATCAGTCGTCAACCCAGTGAAGGAATCCAGACCCAAAAGGCTACATTTGACTTCGACTCCATTTATACAAAATCCTGGAAAAGTTAAGACTATAGTGACAGAAAGCAGCTCAACGGTTGCCAAGTTCTGGGGGTTAGGGACGGAGACTGACAGCAAGAGGCAGGGCACAAGGCAATCTGGGGGTTGAGCTTTCCTATATCTTGATTGTCATGATGCATCGCTATGCACTTGTCAAAACTGATCAAACTGCTTATCGTATAAATGGCACCCTAATAAAGTTGATCATTTAGAAAAAGTCAATGGAAGACCACATACAAGGCTTTAAAAATGCATCACAACAATCACAGAGAACTTTAAAAGAAAGGCACATGGAATTAAAGTGTATTAAGGTATTAAGTGTCTTTTTCAAGAGACAGGTAAAGATATTGACTAATTTTAGACTTGGATAAACTGAAGAAGGAATTTGTCATTTCTAATATTACCAGTAAAGGAATAAAAACGGATAAGTAAATCTCCAATCAGTGGAGGAAAAAAGATGTCATAGACAAAAAAATATCAAAAGTAAGGTTAAAAAGAATGGGTGAGACAAATAGGAAGTACAAAATAAGATGGTAGCTATAAATTCAAATGGGCTTCACAGGTGGTGCTAGTGGTATAAAAACCCACTTGCCAATGTAGGAGATGTGAGAGACTCAGGTTCAACCCCTGGGTCAAATATATCAGGAATTACAAAGCATGGATATGAACTAAAAGATGGAATAATAAATTACACAAATTCTACCCATAGAAGGCTAGTGATGCTATATTGGCATTAGATAAAATGGACGTAAGGCAGAAGCATTACCATGGTAAACAGGAACACTTCACGATGAGAAAAGGTGAAAATCACCAGAAATTATGATAATTTTCTATTTGTATGCACCTAAAAACACAATCTCAAAATCACAATGCAAAAAAAAAAAAAAAAAATGACAGAACTACATGGGGAAATAGAGAAATCAATCTACCCACAATCCCAGTGTGGAAACTTTAACTCACTTTTCTCAGTAATCATCAAAATAAACAGACTTTTTTTTTTAAGTCAGGAGCAGTATTTGGCCAATAAGTTTAACTTGACTAGATGGGCATAGGTGGTCCACTACATCCAGTTGTTGCACAAGACACATTTTTTTCCAATGCAGTCCCCAGGCTACAGCTGAGAGACCGACACTCAGTACAGACTTCTGGCTTGCCCAGCAAAATGCAATGGAACCAGTTCTCAAAGTGAGTCTCCCGTCACCTGAACTGCTAATTTTCTGCTCTTCCTGGATGGTTTTAAATGCCTCCTGTTCCCCTCTGTGCAAAGGTTCTTGTTTCAAAGCCACATCCGGGTTCCCAAAGCCAGCTAAAGGCCAGAGTGACATTGCTAAAGGCTGAGGTGTTACCGAGGAAGGAAGAACGCAGGAAGCAATGCCGGCAAAGGCATTGTTGTTGGAGGCTGTAATGCTGGAATGTGCCAGAGGAGGAAACCGCCCGACAGCTGGGTGTGTTCAGCTGGTTGTTCTCAGATCCACTCCAGGAAGCTCTGAGATTCAGGTCTCAGAAAACTCAACATCCTTCATTGCTGGAGACAGTGGGCTTCCCTGGGGCTTCAGGAGGAAGACTAGGTCTAGGTCCCCATGCGAAAAATGGTCCTTTGTGCATGAAAAAGAGCACACAGGCAGGTGGCTTAAAGGGGGCAGAAAGGCCAAGTCTATCTGACCCAGACGTAGCAGCTGAGCAGCTGACTTGGGCCATCCCAGGAAGCCATTTTCCCAGGAATTTAAATAATTTTGGACATGTGGCCAAAAGACAGCCAGTCATCTCAGCCAACTTCTAGTCCTGAGGGTTACTCCTCTGAGGGTGCAGGACAGCTACAGGTACCATCCTGTGGGTAGGCCAGCTTGTCTTCATGCCTCACAGCCATTCTGTGGGCATTTCTGTCTGTCCCCTACTTGTGTCCCCTAGTTAGCCCTCGGTTCTAGGCCTTAGCTGAATGAGGGGACTACACCTAAATCAAATCCCTTATGACTATACAGTGGAAGTGAGAAATAGATTTAAGGGACTCGATCTGATAGACAGAGTGCCTGATGAACTATGGACGGAGGTTCGTGACATTGTACAGGAGACAGGAATCAAGACCATTCCCAAGAAAAAGAAATGCAAAAAAGCAAAATGGCTGTCTGAGGAGGCCTTACAAATAGCTGTGAAAAGAAGGGAAGCGAAAAGCAAAGGAGAAGAGGAAAGATATACCCATTTGAATGCAGAGTTCCAAAGAATAGCAAGGAGAGATAAGAAAGCCTTCCTCAGTGATCAGTGCAAAGAAATAGAGGAAAACAACAGAATGGGAAAGACTAGAGATCTCTTCAAGAAAATTAGAGATAACAAGGGAACATTTCATGCAAAGATGGGCTCAATAAAGGACAGAAATGGTATGGACCTAACAGAAGCAGAAGATATTAAGAAGAGGTGGCAAGAATACACAGAAGAACTGTATAAAAAAGATCTTCACAACCCAGATAATCATGATGGTGTGATCACTCACCTAGAGCCAGACATCCTGGAATGTGAAGTCAAGTGGCCTTAGGCAGCATCACTACGAACAAAGCTAGTGAAGGTGATGGAATTCCAGTTGAGCTATTTCAAATCCTGAAAGATGATGCTGTGAAAGTGCTGCACTCAATATGCCAGCAAATTTGGAAAACTCGGCAGTGGCCTCAGGACTGGAAAAGGTCAGTGTTCACTCCAATCCCAAAGAAAGGCAATGCCAAAGAATGCTCAAACTACCGCACAATTGCACTCATCTCACACGCTAGTAAACCAATGCTTTAAAATTCTCCAAGCCAGGCTTCAGCAATCCGTGAACCATGAACTTCCAGATGTTCAAGCTGGTTTTAGAAAAGGCAGAGGAACCAGAGATCAAATTGCCAACATCCACTGGATCATTGACAAAGCAAGAGAGTTCCAGAAAAACATCTATTTCTGCTTTATTGACTATGCCAAATCCTTTGACTGTGTGGATCACAATAAACTGTAGAAAATTCTGAAAGAGATGGGCATACCAGACCACCTGACCTGCCTCTTGAGAAACCTGTATGCAGGTCAGGAAGCAACAGTTAGAACTGGACATGGAACAACAGACTGGTTCCAAATAGGAAAAGGAGTACATCGAGGCTGTATATTGTCACCCTGCTTATTTAACTTATATGCAGAGTACATCATGAGAAACACTGGGCCGGAAGAAGCACAGCTGGAATCAAGATTGCAGGGAGAAATATCAATAACCTCAGATATGCAGATGACACCACCCTTATGGCAGAAAGTGAAGAGGAACTAAAGAGCCTCTTAATGAAAGTGAAAGAGGAGAGTGAAAAAATTGGCTTAAAGCTCAACATTCAGAAAACTAAGATCATGGCATCCAGTCCCATCACTTCATGACAAATAGATGAGGAAACAGTGGAAACAGTGGCTAACTTTATTTTTCTGGGCTCCAAAATCACTGCAGATGGTGATTGCAGCCATGAAATTAAAAGACGCTTACTCCTTGGAAGGAAAGTTATGACCAACCTAGATAGCATTTTAAAAAGCAGAGATATTACTTTGCCAACAAAGGTTCATCTAGTCAAGGCTATGGTTTTTCTAGTAGTCATGTATAGATGTGAGAGTTGGACTATAAATAAAGAAAGCTGAGTGCCAAAGAATTGATGCTTTTTAATTGTGGTGTTGGAGAAGACTCTTGAGAGTCCCTTGGACTGCAAGGAGATCCAACCAGTCCATCCTAAAGGAGATCAGTCCTGGGTGTTCATTGGAAGGACTGATGTTGAAGCTGAAACTCCTATACTTTGGCCACCTGATGTGAAGAGCTGACTCATTGGAAAAGACCCTGATGCTGGGAAAGATTGAGGGCAGGAGGAGAAGGGGACAACAGAGGATGAGGTGGTTGGATGGCATCACCGACTCAATGGACAGGGGTTTGGGTGGACTCCAGGAGTTGGTGATGTACAGGGAGGCCTGGCGTGCTGTGGTTCATGGGGTCACAACGAGTCAGACATGACTGAGCAACTGAACTGAAATGAACTGGCTGCTATGCCATTTTGTTCAGGAGTAACTTTGTGCGTTGTTAGCATTCATGTTAGAAGAGCTCACCAAAAAAATGTACTATTCAACGAATATGCATTGAGCATTTTCCAGGTACCCTGCTAATAACCGTGGATAAAATGATATGGTGATGATGATGATAATGGCGAGAATTTAATAGGCATTCCCTATACACCAAGCACAGTGCCCTGCACTTAAATACATTACCTTATGCAATCTTCAGAGTAGCCCTCTGAGGCAGGTATTATAAGCATTACCTTTGTACAGATAAGAACATGGAGGCTCAGATAAATTGTGATGTGCCCTAGGTCACACATCGACTAATGACAAAGATGGAACTGGAACCTAGAATCATGCATTTTACCATAATGGTTCCCAAGATGAATAAGACATTGTAATTATAAGTCATCAGCAGATGACAACTCCCAGAAGCAAAAAGTGCAATTAGACAGAGGCAGGGTAGGGAGATGGGCGGTTTGGGTGAAGCTTTAAGGGCTCTTTGAAGCCTGGGTAATTGTCCCATGTATGCCCTGGGCAGGCAGGCTGCAGGCCCCCAGGCCAGTCAGATCCTCAGTTTGGGGCATTAGTCTCCCAGCTGCACACACACACGCACACACACGCACACACGCGCGCACACACACGCACACACAGAGCCCGCCTACTGACCACTCAGCCCCTGGCTGCAGGCATACCCCCCGGTGCATTCAAACCTTGACTACTTGCCTCTAAGGACTTGATTCCAACCTGTTTTTCAGCACTCAGGAAACAGGAGCCTATGTGTTTTCTCCATGGGTCTGTGAAGGGGCTTCACGTACATCTTTTCCTTCCCAGTGAGGAAAGGCATTCCAGCATGGAGAAATTCTTCCCCCAGGAAGAGGATGAATCGGGAATGACAGGTTCCTTCTGGACAATACCCTGCGGAATGATGGGACGTGGCGCTCAGTGAGCTCCCCAGAGTCCCAGGGAAGTGGGGCTGGGAGGCTGGAGTGTCTGCTGATACAAAGAAACAAGGGCAAGCAGGTGAAAGCCACAAACAGGAAGCCTATGAGGAAAAGAATCGGCAGGACACAGCCCTCAAAGCTGCGGCATGCAAGGGTCCCTTAGTACGGGGACAAGACCTGGAAGTTACTCCTCAGGATCTAAGCCATCAAGGCGCTACACACAGCCGAGGTGGGGCCCGGGTCAGCCCTGCCTACGTGGCGCTCTGACCACCATTTCCTGGCTGGAAAAAGGTGCCTCTGTGTCAGCAGGAAACAGCCGCTGGAGAGGTGCAACTAACAGGAGGGGGAAGGGTGCTTGGTAAACTGCAAAAATTCCCTACATGTGTTTGTTCACTGCTCTTCTCCCTACAAGCTTTAACCTCGGAAATTGTAACAAGTGGCAAAGACAAAAAATTAGGAAGGCCAGTGTCCGTGTGTGGAGTGCAAAAAAAAAAGAATTGTCGACTACAGGGGGTGATGTGGATTCTTAGAACAAAACTCAGCTGAACACCCCCTCCCCCCATCCCCTGTGAGAAACAGGCTGGGAGCGCATCAGCTGCCTGGGTCTCCTTCAGATTCCTAAGACCCCACCCCCTAGTAAAGGAGCAGTACAAGCAAATTCTTTTATCTGGTGGAAAGCACCTGTTTTATCCCTTCTTTTATTCATGCAACCAATGTTTACTGGATACTATCATGTGCCAAGTCCTGTAATAAAAAGTATTACACTTGTGATTAACACTATAAAAGAGATGTACATGATGCCATAAGGGCCTATACTCAGGATATCTAATATCATCACTTACATAGGGGACTATGATTAGGACAACTGAACCAATCTGATAAAACCAGCGAAGTGTTGATAATGACACTGAGATCCGGAGGATAAGCAGATATTAACTAGGTTAAGAGGGCAATAGGAGTAACCCAACCATGAGGAAAGAGCTTAAGCAAATATGCTGCAATGAGCCAGAGTGCCGTATGTATTGGTCAGCTTTGGCTGCATAACAAGTCACTCCAAAACTTAGTGGCTTAAAACAACCACTTTTCCCTATATGCAAAACAGAAAAAGAGACTCAGATGTATAGAACAGACTTGTGGACTCTGGGAGAAGGCGAGGGTGGGATGTTTCAAGAGAACAGCATTGAAACATGTATATTATCTGGGGTGAAACAGATCACCAGCCCAGGTTGGGTGCATGAGACAAGTGCTCGGGCCTGGTGCACTGGCAAGACCCAGAGGGATCGGGTGGAGAGGGAGGTGGGAGGGGGGACCGGGATGGGGAATACATGTAAATCCATGGCTAATTCATTTCAATGTATGACAAAAACCACTACAATATTGTAAAGTAATTAGCCTCCAACTAATAAAAATAAATGGAAAAAAAAAAAAAAAACTTTTTAAACCCAGTTTTGTAGGTCAGAAATTTGCCTGGATTCAGCAAGGCCCTTCCCACAGTCTAGGTCAGACTGCGTCACTGACTTGGGCTGGGGCTCACTCGTGCACCTGTGTCAGCGGCCAAGTCAGTGAGGAACTGGCTGGCCATTGGCTGGGGCTCTTTGGTTCTGCACTTCGTGGTCTGTCATTCTCTAGCAAGCTGCCCTGGGTTTCCTTCACAAGGCAGTTAAAGGTGTCTAAAAGACAGCAAAATGGACAAGTTCCAAAGCTCAGGTACTTCTCATGCCACTGCACCCATTGACAAAGGCAAGGCATGTGGCTAAGCCCAAACGGGGGAAGGGGCACTACCCAAGGGTGTGGTTATAGGGAGAGGTGAACAGATCGGGAGCAGTAACCTCAGTGTGTTCCCGGAATTGAAAGAAAGCCAAAGACCAGAGCGAATGTGAAGGGGAACACAGCCCAGGTGAAGCTAGAGGTGGGCAGGAACCAGGATGTGCAGGGCCTCCAAGAGCACTGTAAGAGTTAGGTCTTTAGACTCTAGAAGCAGGCCAGCACTCTGGTTTCTGATTCTCTGCCATGCAGGCTTGTTTGCCACAAATAAATCCTCTGAAGGCTGTACTGCCCTGGGTGACGGCTCTGCCAAGCTTGAGAAGCCCAGGACCTCTGGGGCTGCCTAATCCCAGGAGTTCTCTCTGTCCCAGGCCGACAAAGCTGTGAACTCCACCCCACAGAGCAGCTGTTTTCTTGGAATAAGAGCTGGGGAAGCCGCTCGGAGAAGATGCTAGATTGCCAAGAATCGGAAGGAAAGCAAACAGGACTGGTACTCCGCCAGTGTGGACAACAGGACAGCCGCACTAGCTGTTAAAATACTGAAACGCACCCAGACCGTGGACAGAGGCCCCTGCCCTGAGTCAACCCACTCGGGAATATCTTTCCCTCCCCGGCTATCCTGGCCCCAGACCCAGCAATAAAGGGAGTAACATCTGGCGCAGAAAGAGTCACCAGGACATCAGCCGCTCCAGACACCAATACAGCAAGCCAAACCACTTGTTAAATATTTTGAACATCACCTCCTGGCTATCAGGTGACTGGTCTCAACTAACCGAAGGGGAATGAAACTGTGAACTCACTGTTGACGGTGTTGAGGGTGATACGAATTCTGAAAACCAGAAACTGGTCATTGAATTCCCTCCTCCATCTCCACGGCTCTCCTCCCCAAAGCCAGAAACACCTGGACCCCAACAAGTTCTGCCTTCCCCCTTTCAGTATGTCCCATAATCACACTCAGACATTATTGCACTCTTTTATTTACAGAAAACACAGATAAAGCATTTCAATGTTCATTTAGCAAACTGAACCACTTTTTTTTTTTCTTTTTGGCACAAAGAAATATCACAGATGGACCCCAAGATCAATCAGAAAACCATAATATTTATCAGCCATCACTAGTCCAGGGGCAGCCACAAGACTCAGACAGACAGACAGACAGCGTTGCCACAGACTGGAAGAAATAAACAAGGTCCACATTCACCTCACAGTAAAAACCTGCTCACCGCCAGGCAAGGGTGGGCAGGAAGGGGCAGTTTTCTCTGCTCCATGTAGTGGGGGGCAGTGGTATTGGGGGGCAGAAGCAGGATGGGGAGGGATGAACACCATTCATAAATTAGAGAGAGGTGGCCTTTTTGTTTTTAACCTCTTACCTTGTTGAAGTAAGACAGTGCAAAAACTACCATACCCTGACCACTCATCCATTCAAAAAACCTCAAAAGTTGTGTGGTTGGGGTGTCTCTCCTCTCAGGCGCCCGTGTGTGTGTGTGTGTGTGTGTGTGTGTGTGTGCACGTGCGTATGTGAATGTGTAAGTGTGGTGCTTGTAAACATTGTCACCATCCACCAGAGACACACACCCGAGTGTCTGAACGGGGTGGGGTGGGGGCTGGACCCCACTTCACCGCCCCCTCTGCCCCAGGGATTCCTGTCCAAGACATAGTGCAAATTTCAGAGACAAAGAGAGGCAGGTGGAAGTTGGGGGGCGGACAGGGGGCAGGTAGGACACAAAAGACGGGGTGGGAGAGGGAAGGGGGAAATAAGGCAACAGTTAAAAACGGTCCATGTTATCAAAACCGACACCGTGTGCCCCCTGCCCCCACCCACGGAGCCCCGGTCATGAGAACGGGCGGAAGTCCCGCTCCTCCACCAGGCTGACGGAGGGGTTCTTGAGCTCCTCCTCCGAGCTGGCCATCTTGTAGCCCAGCTGCGCCAGCACGCGCTGGCAGGCGTTCTGGGCGAAGGCCACGATGTCGTAGGAGAGGCGGAAGCGCCACTTCTCGGCCGTGGCCGCCGAGTTGCGCACCGTGCCGTACTTGTGCCTGCCCAGGGCGGGGTCTCCCCGCGTGTTGTTCTGGATCCAGCGCGCCACGTGGCTGTCCAGGGGGATGCCCAGGAACCCGTAGATCTCCTCGGTCTTCTTCATGGGGTTCCTGGCCAGGTCCTCGTAGCGCACCAGCATGTACTTGCCCTTGAGCCACGGGGGCCGCATGAGGCCGGTGGACACGGAGTTGGAGAAGTCCTCGCACACCGTGGTCAGCTGCGTCACGTCCAGGTTGTAGGGCTTCCGCCCGGTGCCGTACCAGAGCCGCCAGAGGCGGTAAGTGTCGCGGAAGGTCTCGCTGCGGGAGGCCAGGATGCCCCGGGGGTCCCGGACCAGCTGGATGACCTTGAGGTTTAGGCGAGGGTCTTCCACCAGGGCCCGCAGGTCGTTGACCTCGGGCACGCGCACCGTCTTGATGGCCACGTGGCTGCGCTCGCGGCAGGCTTCGGCGGCCACCGTCAGGTTCAACAGGCCGCACCTGCGCACGCAGTCCCCCTCCTCCAGCACCAGGTCCCCCGAGCCCGGGGCGTCGCACACCGGCCGGGAGCACAGCACGCGGCTAGCCCCGCGGCGGAAGATCCTGTCCGTGGTGTGGTTGACGGGCGGCGGCTTGATGTAGTTCTCCAGGAAGTAGAGGTCGCAGTCGTAGAGGCTCCTCAGGAGGTCCCGGCTGGCGCCCAGCATGACCCGCCGGTCGGCGGGGCTCTTGCCCTGCGTGAAGCGGGGGATGAGCGTGTTCTGCACGTGGTAGAGAGGCTCGAACAGGTAGAAGACGTCCAGGTGCTGGTTGAAGAGCTGGCCCACGAAGGAGGAGCCGCTGCGTGTGGTGGCCAGGATAAGGATGTGGGTCTTGCGCGAGAGGTTATAGGCGAACGTGGGGCCCTCCTCGCACAGCCGCTCGGCCAGCCCGGCCTCCGCCAGGCCCGGGCAGGTGTGGAAGGACTTGGCCGTGAAGGTGCGGATGGCCGTGTACTGAATGGCGATGGAGGCCAGGGCAAGGAGGAGGACGGCCTTCCAGGAACATTGCATGGCTGGGCACCTTCATGGGGCTGCTTCTCCAGCATGTGAGGTCTGGGGGCCAAGGCGGGCAGCCGTCAGGGGGCAGCCAGGCTTGGATGCCTCTGACGGCTGCGGTCGGGGGCACCAGCTTGCTCCCTGAGGGGAGCTGGGTCTCCAGCCCTCAGGGGAAGGACCCCAGCTCCCTGGCTCAGTGCTCCCACATACACCTGAGCACTAAAGGGGCTCCTACTCTAGACTTTTACCATTCTCTGGGGACTCCCGGGGGCTATTAGGGACTGAATGAACCGATTCCCATACCCCAGGGTCTAACTTACAGAATACTGTGGGGCGTCCCATCGGGAACTGAGTACCTTAGTGGGGCCTGACTGGGCAAGACGCTAACTCCCTCAACTCCCATACCTGGGGGATGAACAGCTCCCACCTACCTTAAGCCATTCCCCTGTCTCTGCCTATCCACCCCAGCCGGCACCTCCTGGGCCACCTGCATCTTCTTCCACTCCCACGAGCTGGCACCCACTTCCCCATGTGGTCCTCTTTCCTCCATCTTCTGCCCATCCCCAGAGGAAGAAATGTCCATGTCAGATGCCACCCCCTGACCCACGTCCCTGTGCAAAAAGAATCTGCACACACCTTGAGTGAGTGGGCTGCTAGCAACCTCTGGCCACCGGGCTGGGGAAGGTGGACAACGGCATCAAGCCCTGCCTGCGCTCCCCACCCAATTTACGGATGCAGGTGACCAGCTTATTCCAGTGGAGGACTCTTGGGGCTCATGGACTCCCTCAGAGGCAGCTGGCCCAGAGCAGACAGGGTCCAGGGGCTGCTGAGAAACACCCCTTCCGAGGCCCCAGTGGCCTCCAGGATTTTCTCCTGGCCGCTGAGGAAGGGGTGCTCCCCAGGTGGTGCTAGTGGTAAAGAATCCGCCTGCCAATGCAGGAGATGCAAGGTTCAATCCCTGGGTCGAGAAGATCCCCTGGAGAAGGAAATGGCAACCCACTCCAGTATTCTTGCCAAGAGAATCCCATGGACAGAGGAGCCTGGCAGGCTACACAGTCTATGGGGTCACAGAGTCGGACACAACTCAGTATGCACAAGTCTACTGAGGAAGGGGTCCAGGTCATGGGGCACATGAGGGAACTGATTTAGCTGGATCGACTGCTTCCTCCAGCACCCCTCCCCCAGCCAGTCCTCAAGGGCCTCCACCCCTTCAGCCCACAGGGTGAGCTCGGGGACCCCCCTGTGATTCTGCAGTGGCCCCAGAGAACCCAGGCCAGGCAGAGAGAAGAAGGGTGGAAGAGAAGGGGCACCTCAAGGAACAGAGAAAGTGCGGGGAATGGGAGGGCAGGGAAAGTGGGGGTGTGCTGGGGTCCCGGGGGAGAGGCCAACCTGAGCATGTGAAAGTTGCCCCCCACGCCGAGAGAGGCCAGCTCAGCGACCCGCCTTGGGGAAGGCAAAGGCGGGGGGAGGCCCCACCAACTCACCAAAGAGGGGCTGTTCTGCACCGGGCAGTCCGCAGCCGCCGGCTCTCCAGTCCTCGCCAGCGGTCACAGCCTGTGCAACAGTCCCGTGGCCAGCAGACTGCAAGGAGACAGGGAGAGGTGGTACTGAAGCGGGGCTCCCAGGGCCTCCCACCCACCTCTTCGCCCTTGGTCGCCTGCCCCACGGACAGCTCCCCGGGGCTGGGCAGCGCAAGCCCTGTCTGCTCTCCCAGATCTGCCCACTGAGACTCGGGGCTCCAGGTAACCCAGTGCCGTCTCTGAGTCCCTGGGTCCATCCCACCACCTTCACCCGCCTCTCCCACCCGCTACCCATACCCTACGAGAGAGTGATGCTCCAGTGGGCAGGGGGCTGGCAAGCCTGCATGCCCAGCTGAGAGTAAGTGCCCCATTTAGGGAACCACCCGTGAGGCACCCCTCCCAGCTACCACCCGAGACAGGTGCAGAGAAATCCACTGGACACAAACAGCTCCAGGCCGGCCAGCTCAGCTCAGCGCCCAACAACGGTATCATCAGGGTCAAAGTTATCCCAGAAAACAGGGCCGACTGGAGCAGTCTAGCTGGGTTCACTCAGCTCAGTGCCCAACAACGGTACCGTCAGGGTCAAAGTTATCCCAGAAAACAGGGCCGACTGGAGCACAGTCCAGATGGGTTCTGCATTTAAAATCCGCAGCATCCTGACCCTTTGCGATTCACCTTGTTCAGTGATCTTCCCCAGTGGGGGTTAGCGGAAGTCGGGAAGAGCAAGGAGCCTCACCCCAGATCTCCAGGTGGAAGCGGCGGCTCAGTGGAGGCAGCCCACCCGCTGAAGCCCAGGAGGAAGGGACAGAAAGGAAGCGAGGGTCCTCTTCCACCCACACAGAGAGAGGAGAACGGCTACCTGAAACTCAAAGCAAAAGTGGACCAGGGAGCATCCCTGACCCTCACGCTCTTTGCAAACCCTAAGTCAAAGCACCAAGGTCGCAGCGTTGTTTTGGTGAGTATCCAATGAGTATTTCCTAAGCGCTAAGCGGTTCACCTACCTTGGCTCATCAGTGCTCCACAAGAACTTTACGTGGAAGCCAGCATTGGTTCCATTTCACAGGCAAGAAAGCTGAGGCACAGAGAGGTGGAGAAACCTGCCCGACTCACATGCCTGGCTTAACCCTCATCCAGCAGGTTCCCCAGAGCCCACGCTCCTTCCCTCCAAGGAGATCTGACTTACTGTTCCTCCAGGTTACCCATTTATGGCCTTCAGACATGCACGCAATTAACGTCCCCTGCTCATTTGTGAATCAGTGTGTGAGGCACCGGACGTTAGAAGGCGACGTTCAGATGACTTCTGAGATTTAGAGCATGCTTCTTCCCTTTGCTGTCTTTCTGGTCTGGTTGAACTATGGGGCTCGTGGAGGTTGGGTGAAGGCCTGCGCCTTGTGAGTATTCTTCCCACGTTCACTGTTGGGCACAATTCCCCTTGGGGGCGGGACGAGTGGGTCCTCATTTCCCAAATGAATGCTGTTGGGTTCAGCTCACTCACCCAGCTCTCCACACCAGGGAGAGAGTCTGTTTTCCTGAGAGCCCCTGCTGGAAGGTCAGGGTCCTCACTCCCATTGTTCAGATGATGAAACTAAGGCTCAGAGGCTACACCAATGGTCATGGTAAGCAAGTAAGAAGTAGGAGAGACTCGAGGCGCTCTGGGTCAGACTCTTGGGCCAGGGCTGTGGCTCTTTTACCATCAGTTTAGTGGGGAAGAAACAAGCTGAAGCTTAGGGATGGGCACAGAGGCTGGGGTGACGGCAGTGAGCTGGCGGCGGTCCTGGGAGTCCTGTTTCAAGTGTGAAACCCTACTTGGTACTTAGAGGAAGCAGTACTGTGTCACCAGGTGGCAGTAAATAGGGGAAAGGCACAGTCAGAGGTTCTGGGGAACCTCCCGTGTGAGCCGACAAATGCACCCATCCCACAGTGCCTCACTCCATGACAGCAGAAGACGCTTTCTCCATCAGCTGGGTTGCTTGGAGGACCCACAGAGAACAGCTTCTCAGCTTTATATGTGACCCTCCTCCAGCTCATGCAGAGTGCAGGCCTGCCCTGCCCAAGGGCCCCAAGACAAATGTGAACATCTTTAGAAAACAGGTATGGAAAATCACCGATATTCGTGCAGAGTAATATTTTTAAGTTACTCTGGAGTTCATTCTTTAGCGGCAGTGCTGTTTCATTCGGCCATATTTCCTTTGTATTTATTCACAAGCATGTTATTATCTAGCATGAGCCAGGTGCTGTTCTGAGCACTATGGGCGAAATAACAGGAAGGAAAGCAAGTACTTCTGGGCACTCGTGATGTTTCTCCCAGTCATATGCTCCCTTTCCAGGCATCAGCTCATGTAGCACTCACAGTAACCCTGTGGGGTCATAGTCCCATTTTACAGATAAGGAAACTGAGGTTCTGCACGGTTAGATAACTTCTCCAAGCTTAGAGCCAGGATTCCAGCCAGGCGGTATGCTCAGATCCTCCTCCCTGACCTACTCCCTCTTCAACTACATGCAACACCCTTTGGTCCTCACCAAGACAGGAGATGGAAGCTTGAAAGGGAAGCTTTCCCTTAACTCTTAAGATTCCCGCTCCAAAAACAATTCACCCAAGGTTTTCTTTAGAGATGAGCATCTTTCAAGGAGGAAACCATTTTAAGTTTCTTCCCCTCACTTCCCTGAACCACCAGCACCCCCAAAAACTGTAAGGCCAGGATTGGAAGCTGCTGCCTTTGCCAATAAATCAGAAGGAACTGAAGCGTCATTGCGATGCTATAAATCCCTAAAAAGCAGGAATCCGATTTACAAGGTGCAACCTGGACACCCGGGAGGGGAATGTATTGAAGGCAGGCCACTCCCTGTCACCCCCACCCCACCCCCAAAGAGGGCAAAGCCAGGGCATGGGAACGGGAAGATGGAGGAAGTCAGGCCCTCCTAGAAATGCCCCTGCTCTCCTGCCAGCCTGGCAGAACCAGGCCCAGGGCCCGCCAAGCGTCCTTGGTATGCTGGAAGCAACTGCCCTGGAAACCAGAGGCCCTGAGGCCCGGCCCCATTGTTCCCAGGGGAGCTCTGGCCACTGCAAGGGATATCCTCAATACCCTCATCCTCTGAGCCTGACTGTGGGCCCCAGAGCCCCTCGCTGGGGCTTCTTGAAGCCTCTGGCCTGGCCTCCCTCCACCTCTGGTGAGTCAAGATCCAGGCAAGCCTTAGACGTGGGCATCCAGAATCTAACTTCTCTTGGGAGTCACCCACTCTCCAAGGAAAGTTCAGACTTTGGAACCAGCCACCTTCAAATTAGGGTCCAGGATGGGAGGGGGAAACACCTCCCCGTGGGAGAACTAGAATTCAGAGCTAAGAGCTCAAGCCATGAAACCACACCTACCTGGACCTGTCACTCAGCAGATGCACAGGCCTGTGTGACTCACTCGTTGTCTCTGAGCCTCAGTTTCCCCACTGGTAAAGTAAGTATAACGGTAGCGGTGGTCATGTGGACAGGCGTGTAATATGGTACAGACTTACTCTCGGGACGCTGGCTCTGGCACCAGCCCTGTTAATGACCAGATTCCCCCAGTCTCCCCGGACTTCTGGTTTTCTCACCTAAGAAGTGGTGGTAATTTTAACAAGGCTATTTTTTTTAAGACTGATTACTTCCTACAGTGACTAGCGAGGAGGAAGTGCTCAATAAGTGTTGTTACTTTTATCGTCATTAATGTCTCGTGTGCTTTCTGTCTCAAGGAGGTCCGTCAGCACACAGCATTCCAGACTGTGGCGGTGAGGCAGACACGGTCCCTGACCGCTCTGCCCAGACCTCCGCCAGGCCAGCCTCTGCGCCGAGCCCCTGCCCTCCCGCACGCTCCGGGCCGGCGAGCTCTCTCCGGCCGAACCGCCGCAGTGGCTTCCCTGCTGCCCTCTAGTGGCCACATCCTGCAGTGCCGCCCCTTAGCGCTGCGTCTCGGCTGGCTTCAGCATTCCTGGCTGGTTGGCTGCAGTCTAAAGTGAGAACGCAGGCAGGCAGGCAGGCGGCGGCGGCGGCGGCGGGGAGGCGATGTTGCAGGGGCAGCGAGGTGGGGAGATGACACGCCCACCCGGGCTGCGGGCTCGGCTCTGTGCTCCCCTCTTGTCTCACCCAGACACCAAGAGGCAGGCGGCAACCGGCAGCCTCATAGCGCCTGGAGGGCCTCGGCTCCCTGGTCCCCTCCGGCTCCGGCAGGGACAGGGGAAGGGACACCGAACGTCACAGGCTGGAGCAGCCCACAGGCTCTGCATTCCCCTGGCCCTGACCTCTTTGTGCCTCGGTTTTTCTCTAAAGCCAGTCACCCTCAAAGGCTTCCCAGGTCTGGCCATTGGAATTGTCAGATCCCGGGAAGCCCTGTTCTTCATCCTCAGGGTCAGGATCGCCCTCCCTGAAAGATGGGGGAACCTTCCTTCGGAAGTAAGGCTCCAGTCACCTTCCAAGAGGCTACCAGGGCTGGCAGCTCTGCCCCTGTCTCAACCCGATCCATGGCTGCCCCGGTGAGCCCCGGAACCAGGGGACGCTGTCCTCTGACGAGTTAACCTCTGCCTCCTGCTCTGTTTAATCCACGCAACCCAGTGCTGTGGTTCTTTGTCTTTTCTGGGTCACAGACCCCCTTGGAGAGACACAATCCCTCTTCCCAGAAGATCCATTTGTGCCCACAGTTTTATACACACAATTAGAAGGCTCTTAAACCTCCTAACACCCACCCATGAGCATCCCTTCTCTTCCCTAGAGACTTAACCCTTTCATTATTAACATTCTCCCCCACCCTAGTGTTTTCTTTTTAACCAGTTCTATCAGAGAAGGCTCCACAGATGTGTAAGTACCAAGGTGGAACCATCACCCAAGATGCATTTTTAAGTAAAAAAAAAAAATTTTTAATATAGGGCCAGAAAAGACATGGGCAATAGTGTGCCACCATCTCTCAGCTTTTAAAAGGGACTGTATGTGAATATATATATATATACACACACACACATTTATTTGAATCTATGCATAAACAACCACAAGAACTTGCACTGAACCAGTTAACTGTAGCTGCCAGGTGGGAGGAGCTAAGAGAGGGGTGGGAGGAAGGCACAGTTTGTACTGAGTATGTTGATTCAGTTTGAGTTTATTAACTTTGGGAAACGGAGAGCAGCCACCTCATGCAAGAACTGGAGGGACAGCGGATGGCAGGGTGGGGCACTGAAACCCAGCACCGGCATCTCACTGTGCCCCCAGGGCACCGCTGTCCCCCGGGCACTGCTGGCCGGCTCTCTCCACCAGCATTTCCAAGGCATCGGGGCTGCATTCACCATCTTTCAGCCAGAAAAACTGGGCTCAGTCTGCTCAGGCGGGGGACATAAGTCACCTGGGGCTGCTGAGACAAGACAGGAGCTGAAAAAGGGGGAGGCCTCCAAAGGGGGACCTGAGGCTTTGGGAAGAGCAGCTAAGGCCCAGTTGGGGAAATGACTCCCCTCCTGGTTTTTCTCCTTGTTCCCTTTTCCCCTGCTTTTGTGAAGCCTGGGAAGACAGAAGAAGCAGAGGGAAAAAAACCTGATCGTTGTATCAGATGATGCAGCTTACCAGAGTCAGGAGTCAGTATGGAGGAGCCCCAAGGCTCTCTGGGGTCCCAGAAACTGGAGCAAGAAGCAGAGGGAACTGGATGGGGAAAGAGATGGAGCAGGGCACAGTGTTGGCAAACAGGCCTCTGGGATGGAGACTGCAGAAAGGAAATGCTTAATCCCTGTGTCTGCAGTGGCCAGTGATGATCCACCATAGATGTTTGTTTAGTTTAGTCTAGAACACATAAAACAGCAAAGTTTTTTCTTCCTAAGGAAAATAATGTGATGAAAATGAGGCAAGGGGAAAATAGGGGTATGAAAGTCTGAAAGAACGGGGAGCCAGGTCAGTGCACAACAGCCCATGAGGTTACACAGACAGGTCAGAGTTACCTGGCAGCCAAGGAGAAAAGGGAAATACTTCATTTATGTGTTTCATAGGATCCAAGAGGTGAAGATTAAAGCACCTGCTCAAGAGATACCCAACTATTCCTGTTACTGAATCCAACACAAGATTTCTCCAGAAGGCTCTCCTCGAGAGCCCTGAACAGGTATCACTGTCCTTAAGACCTCACATCTAGTAAGTCCAAGGACAAGTTTAGCAGTCCTGTGTCCTGGAACAACCTTCAAAGTGAGCAGGATGCCCATATGTAGTTCAGCCAGTGCAGCCTTGGGGGGAGGTGGTCTGATGGTGTCCAGACTCAGCCTCTGAGGTCTGGGTCAGCCCAGGGGTGACAGGAAGCCCCAGTGCTTCTTTCTTTTTGGGGTCATGCCCCCTCAATCTGAAACCCTGTGAGGTCTATGGTCCTTCTCTCCAGATCCACACCAATCCAAGCATGTGTTTTGCACACAATCTCTTGAGTCCCTGGGCCTCATGGCTTATCCACAGACCCCATGGAACCAGTACACACATCTTTTGGGCACTTCCAATGGGGAGCAAGTTCTCACAATCATGGTTCCAAAGACAAGCATCCAGAGATGACCATGCACCAACTTTTCACCATAAGCAGAGAGGCTTGGCTATCTCTCATGAGCCCTGATGTCTCCAGAGCAGGTCACTCCAATATCCACACGTTTTGACCCTGGGATATGCATGGTGTCCCAAGCCTCGTTGAGAAGTTTACCCATAGGCGTGCGAGGGGGCGGGCTGAACGGAGGTTGGACATCTTGGCTGTGGGACCAGCCGGGGCTGGGCTGACTCCTACTGCTGATGCTTTACCCTGAGCAGAGCACTTAACCTCCAGAGGCCTCAGCTGTCCTTATCTATGAAATGAGAAAGACGATCACAGTCTTTCCAATATTTGGATTCTGAGACAGAAAGCTGATGAAGCTTAGCACAGGGCTGGGCACAGAGCAGGATTCACTAAGAACCCTGGGCATGATTTTGAGGGACTACTCTGCTTTCAAACTGTGGTGTTGCAGAAGACTCTTGAGAGTCCCTTGAACTGCCAGGAGATCCAACCAGTCCATCCTAAAGGAGATCAGTTCTGAATGGTCATTGGAAGCACTGATGCTGAAGCTGACGCTTCTAATACTTTGGCCACCTGCTGCAAAGAGCCAACACATTGGAAAAGACCCAGATGCTGGGAAAGAGTGAAGGCGGGAGGAGAAGGGGATGACAGAGGATGAGATGGTTGGATGGCATCACCGACTCAATGGACATGAGTTTGAGCAAGCTCTGGGAGACAGTGGACAGGGAAGCCTGGCGTGCTGCAGTCTGTGGGGTTGCAGAGAGTCAGACACGACTGAGCGGCTGAATAACAACAACTCAAACCTGCAAACAGGCAATAGTGAAGTCGCTCAGTCGTGTCTGACTCTTTGCGACTCCATGGACTGTAGCCTACCAGGATCCTCAGTCCATGCAATAGTGGCCTGGAAATGTTCAAAGAAATTACAACAGTGCCACAGCCTCCTCCATGAAGCTCTCACCACCTATGTAGGTTGGAGACCCTTGCTGTTCAGACTGCAGAGGCTACCTACAGTCCTGCCGGTCAGCGGGTCCCGCCCGACCTGAGGAAAGTTCTCCCCAGCAGCGGGGAGAGTGATCGACCTCCTGCCTAACGGGCCCATTGTGCCTGACTCCTCGCTGGGGAGGGATGAGTCAGAAGGGCCCAGTTCTCTGTCTCGGGCTGATCCTACCACTGTGGTAGGCGGAACCCCCTGCACCCACACGGGCGGAAAGGCCCCGGTTTCCGGTCGCCCAGCCCCTCCCCAGCAGCCTGAGTCGTCATCTGAATAGTACCCAGGCCCCGCCCCCTGGATACCCCGGGGCTTTGGCCCCTCCTCCCGGGTTCAAGGATGAGAAACAGCCAATGGGAGCTAAAGCGCAGACCGCTGCAGCCGGGGCTGGGGGTGGGGGCGCATCTGTCCCTGGATCCTGGAGTCTCCAGTCTCGGGCCACCTGCGTAAGGCCCAGCTGGCCCCAGGGGATGTGAGAGGGAGGGCTGGGTGCGGGGGACGCTCACCTGAGCTTTGGGGCTGTTACATGGGATGGAGCGGGTACTGAAAGGTTGTTGCTGAGCCGTGAAAGGCACCAGGATTCTTGGCCTCAAGAGGAGAGGAATTCAACCCTGGGCCAGTGGCGAGGCTTGATGGCTCAGAGCTTTTGTGAAATAAAGTTTTATTAAAGTATATTCTGACATAGACATCAGAAGGGGGGCAGAAAGAGTGCCCTCCCCGCCCCCTCCACTAGTCTTTAGCCGGATGTTATATAGCTACTAGCAGGCTGCTAATTAAAGACAGGAAATGTCTCAGAACTCAGAGACTGGCAACAGCCCCTCACCCACGACATGCATTTTGAGATCATGTTGGCACAAGGTGAGTTGTCCCGGGCCATAAAATGATTGACATGAATGTTGAAGAAAGGCAGGTTTCCAAGCAAAGACATAGTCTTATTAACATAGCTTAAGAGAACATTTGCCTGAGTAAAACATACTGGTTTGTCAAGTAAAACATACTGGTTCTGAGTATTAGGCAGAACCAAGTTGAAGACAGAGTCTAGGGTAAATACATAGCTCATTAACATAGCTTAAGAAAAGCATTTCCATAAGAAAAATGCATTGGTTAGCTCAAGGTTTGAGAAAAGTTAAGTTCAGGTGGAACCAGGTGTCGTCATGGCAACACAGAATTTTAAAAGAAACCTCTTTGTAAATTTGTATAGAGAAGGGAAAAAAAAAAGTCTGACACTTGTAGTTTCCTCCTGCCACTCAAGAGCGAGATTTAAAAATGTCTGACACTTGCATCCTATTTCCTCTGTTTGGAGACCCCTGACCTTCCTGCCTGTCACCCTCTCAATACCCAGAGATGATCAGAGGCCTTGCTCCCTTCAAGCGGGGGCTTTCCACAGGTACTGCTGCCATCTTTCACAGACAAGGAGCATGAGGCTCAGACAAGTGAGGGAACTTTTGTCCTTGGTAGGGGTCAAGGTTCAAGCTCAGCTCCGAGGACCCCTATGCCCTGGCCCTGACCACAAAGCTTAAATCCCCAGACCACACCCAAGAGCATGGAATGGCACCGGCAGCTGGGGACTAGAGGGGACAGGCAGGGCCAAGGTGGTCACCAGGATGCCCACACACACCAGTGCCAGCCTTGACCTCAGCGTTCACCCAGACCCAGAAGCGGGTTCACCCAACAGACACCTAGTGACCATCTCCAAGGATCAGAGCCCTGCTGTGTCAGCCGGAGGGACGCGGGCTGCCTGCAGCCCTTCCTGCCTGCTTCCTGGCACATCACAAAGGCGTGGATACCATCTCACCACTTCCCAAGGGGTTCTCCCCTCCTCAGCTGAGTGACAAAGAGAAGCCCGTCGCGTAGATTAGAAAAAAATATCGGTGCGAGCATGCGGAGGGTGCAGGGCGATGTCCCACCAGACAGGCAGTAACCAAAACACACTCTGCCCCCGACTCCGGGGCCCTAGCTCTGGCTAGACAAGTAGAGGTGGGGGAGTGGGTGGTTTCACGGCCAGCAGTGCCAGAAATGCCCAAATGCTATGCAGCCAAGAGGACACCCAAAAATGTCTTGATTACCACCTGGCCTGGAACAGTCTGGAATGGGGCAGAGGGTTTGGGCTCAAGGGCCAGAAGGTCCCCCTGGCCCCTAAGCCCAGAACTTACCACCAGCCCCCAGCTGGCCCCAAGGATGCCAGACAGTTCAGTCTGTCAGTTGTCTGTCTCCTGGATGAGAAGTGTTGGGGAGAGCCGCTCACAGGTACCGTGACAATCAGATGGGCACCTCTGTGTCTGCCCCTACGTCAACAGGGACCTCCCGAAAAAGACGTGACCGCAACAGCTCCGCGGAGGAGCCATCTCACAGGGGAGGGGCCGAGGCTCCCTGAGGTGGAGCGGCGTGCTGAGACGAGGCCGGGGAGGGGCCGGATGCAGGTTACAGGGTCCTGTGTGTGAGGTGCGTACGCAGCCAAGTCCTCACCTGTCTGAGTTTCTCCCTAAAGACGTACCTTCCTTCCCTGACTCCTCCTAAAACCCGTGGTCTGAACCACCCCAGCTATTTTCCTGACCCTGTTAAGGCACGCTTAAGAGGTCAGGAGCAACACGGCAGAGGCTGAGACCCACAGGGCTGAGATCCAGGGCAGGCTTACCCTCACAGGACTTTCCCAGGCACCCAGGGAGAGGAGAGATCACCCACCTCCCTTAAAAAGATCACAAACGAGACACTCTTAATGTTAGGGTAACGCTCTTAGTGCACTGTGCAAGGTACTCACTCCACGGCACCTTTGAAATGTCAGCACCAGACTTGTCTGTCATCTTCATCTGCCTACAGAATCCCCGAGGGAGGGCCCCAGGCCCTCTGCCCACCCACCCATCTTGGGGTGGGGGATGCCCAACTTGGGGCCCTCAGCACCCCGCAAGGACTCAGTGGGTGCTAAACAACTCATTTTCCCCAGCAGAGACCCGGAGAAGGGGAGGACGGTGCTCTGTTCTCTGTCCCAGAGGAAGAGATGAGCGTTTCTGACAATTCCCAGCCCATGGCCTTCCAGCTCTAATCAAGGAGCAAACACAAAGAGAGAATCTCTAAACGTTTAGAAAACGCGGGAACTCTGTGCCCCATGCAGTACCGTGGGGATTTATAAAGAACAAATCATGCCTGACAAACTTGATCGCTTTCTTGATAGAATTACAAGACTGGTAGATGAAGGAAATGCAGGCAGGGTAATATATCTTGATTTTTAGCAAAGCATTTGATACAGCACCTCGAGTAATCTTACAAAATTAATTCAAACAGACTTGGCCCTAAGCACTTGTCATGGGGCTGAAAGCAAGAAGGGGCAGGTCCCAAGGGCCCCAGGTGGAGGAGACAAGCCCAGGGGGAAAGAGCTGAGGGACAGAGTCCGGGAGAGAAAGCAGGGCTGCCGAGACCCAGCTCTGCTGGGTCAGATCTTATCTAACATCTTCATTAACGATCCTGAGAGAGGGAGTAAACAGTCCGTTAATGAAATTTGCAGAGGGTGTTAAATCGGAAGGTGTTGTGAACACCAATGAGGATGGCAAAGCGGTCCAGACAGACCTGGGGGAAGAACCTAGGCAGGAAACTGTCAGCATGGAGGGGGATGGGGGCCAGGGGATTCTGGGGCCACCCGGAGTTGTCAGGGAAGAGGGGAGGACATCCCCAGGGCTGGGGTGGGGGTGGGGGCAGCCAAGGCCAGCTCGAGTGATGGCTTTGACTGGCAAAGCCCAGGGATCTCAGTTTTCCCATCTGTAAAACAGAAGGAAGAGCAAGCAGGTGTGGAGGATGAGCCGTAGCTCCTAGAGCTGGTACTGATGCAGGGACTGCCTTTAGGGAGCTTGGAGCAGACGCCCTCCTTATGGGAGGGAAGGAGAGGGACAGTGACCAGTGACGTGGAGAAGAGGAAGGGTTGTCTGCAGGCCAGGGAGGGGAGGGCAGCAACCGCAAGACGGGCCGGTGAGGGAGACTGGCTGGGCCATCACTGGAGCCCAGAGTGGCCTCGAGCCACTGCCCAGACACTGCCCAGAGGCGCGGGTTGCTGGGGTAAGCAGATGTGGGAAGGTGCCCGTCTCCCAGCCTGCTGGGCTGGAGCCCAGAGCCAATCCAGACTTGTAGGGCACTCTGGGCACACTTCAGCAGCAGAGGTTCTAACCTGCAGGGATGAGGAGGCCAGCATCTGTTATCTTTCTGGAGAGTTCCTGATTCGTCTTCAGTGGATCACCAGGAGATGCTTCTCCAGCCAGGTGAACCCACCTCTCCGGGATCCGGGAAGGTCACCCCGGCTCCAGTCCCCTCTCTCCATCTTCAGAGCTCCAGGGGGCCAAAGCAGGATGCTGCCCGGCCATCTGGACTTGGGAGGATGTGTTCCCACAAGTCTCCCAGGCAGGTGGGGTCTGAACGGGAGCCAGAACTCCCGAACGGTGCTCAGACCCTCAGCCACCTAAACATGTGCTCTGTGGGAGGAAGAAAGGGATGGCTGGTTCCCAGCTGGGGGGTGTACCGGTGGTTGCTGGGGAGGCTCTTATATGAATCAGGAGGCCAGCCCCGCCAGAGGGCGTGGATCCAGGTGAATGCACCTCCGGGGGGCGTGCCCTTCCA
Organism: Odocoileus virginianus; assembly: GCF_023699985.2. Taxonomy (NCBI): domain Eukaryota; kingdom Metazoa; phylum Chordata; class Mammalia; order Artiodactyla; family Cervidae; genus Odocoileus; species Odocoileus virginianus. The sequence goes on along the minus strand of NC_069683.1, from coordinate 13,924,752 downwards.
ACACCCTGAATTAGGCGCTCACTGAACACTCACTATGGCCGTGTTCTCGGTGTGTTCCCCGGGTTAACGCATTTGCCCTTCACCACAGCCCTATGAGGTGGGTGAAGAGCTCTTACCTTCCCATTTCACAGAGGAGGAGACTGAGGCAAACGCTGGTGGCCATGAGCCCTAGCACCTAGTCAGAAAGCCCGTGGCAGTCAGAACCTGCCAAGAGCCACAGAGGAAGCTGATCAGCTCCCGGGGTGAGGGGGTAACCCCAGTGGGTGGGGAGAGGCAGCCCCTCCCACAAGGACCCCAGAGGCTTGCCCGGCCGCTCCCTGCTCCCCATGAAGGGAGTTGGTCCAACTCCTACCACACTTGTGGAGCCTGGATTTTTACTATATGTTTCCCTTCTCCCCCACCACCGCCGCGATACACCGAGTCCTCTGAACAAGTCTGTTTCCATGGAAACCATACCGTGACTCAGGGCTTCGGGACCTTCTCTGAACCAGATTATGAATATCAAATGCTCTCTCCCCGCACCAGTGCAGAGTGAGTTGGAAAAGTAAAGAGAGACCCACAGTGGGCAACGGAGGGAGACAGGGGTGTGGGCAAGGGGAACTGCGGGGGGCCATGGGGGGGGTTGGCGCAAGGAGGTTCAAGCCTCTCCCGGCCCAGTGAGAGCATGGCATCTGGGCCCCCTGCACACTCAGTGGAGCACAGATGCACACCTCCTGCGTGTACATGTGGCCAGTATGCTCACACCCCTGTATCAGCACCCTCAGGACACTCCTCCTAGGGAACTAGGGTCCTAGAAGAACACATCCCTTCTAACTAACGGGGACCTGCCCATGGCAAAGGTGGCCCCGCAGCAGGGAAGCTTGTCAGCAAGAGGAGCTTGACTTCAGATGCTGAAGAGGAACCCTCCAGCCAAAAACATGGCAATACTCAGCAAAGAGGGAAATTTGGAATTTTAAGGGGAAAATGTGCTTCCGCTCTGCGATGAGGTTGGTTGTTAACGGTGTGTGCCAGGAAGGAGGTGGGGCTGGGATTTCAAAGCTTCAGCAGGATTGGGGGCACCATTAGCACAGACAGCCTCTCACTCCCCCACCCCACCCCACCCCCCAGCCCCAGTCCATGGCCCTGGCCTAGCCCCTCACCTGCCAACATCAGGACAGCAGCAGGGAAATGGAAGTTGGCAGTGCCAGGCTCCGGGCCTCTCTCAGGGGGCTGAGGCCCCAGGGCAAACCCACCCCCTCCCGACCCCAGTAGCTCCCAGGAGGTCCAGGAGGGAGGGGAGGAGAAGAGATTGGAAGCTTGATACCACCCTGGTGAATCCAGTGTGTGTCATGACGGGGAAGGAAACAGGGTCACCGTACTGCCTGTAAGTGTCCCCGGCTGCTGTGGACGGGAGCCGGGGGGCTGCCCTTCTGAAGTCAGGTCTCTGCCTGGGGCAGCCAGCCCCACCCCAAGGGGTTGAGGAACCCTTGAAGCAGGTACCTGGTACCTCGGGCCCCCACCTGCTTGCCTCTTACACCTACGGCTCCTCTGGCTGCCCAGAGCAGCACCCCCACCTCCCGCCCCCAACCCCAGGTCCCCTCTGCCTCTAGTCCTTATCTACCCTCTGGACATCCAACTCCCTACCCGCTGCCTTCACCTCTGTCAAAAGTCTAACCTCTTTCTCTGGCGCCTGGACTCCCTAGACGCCTCCAGCTTCGGAGCAGTGTTTAAGACCATCAGGAGAAAAGCCGCACCAGAGGTGAGGAGCGGTAACCCTGGGAGGGGGCGGGCGCAGGATGGAGGTGGGAGGTGGGAGGTGGGAGGTGGGGGGAGGATACCCTGTAGCCTCGCAAATCAAGCCCAGGTGCCACCTGAGGGCTACCATTAGGTCTTACCTTTTAACCCCTAGCTTCCCGGCCAGGGCCACTCTGGGTTCCCAGAGCCTGGGAGGGGCTGCTCTCCAGGAGGGGAAGAGCAGGCGGGTGGTTCTGGCTTCCGTGGGAGGTCTGCACCTTCCAGCAGCCCCTGTTCCCCCCTCCCCCTCCAAGACCAGTTCATCGCAGAGTGGTGGGTGCGTGTGCGGGTGCGCGGCAGAGGCTGGGGGCAGGAAGCAGACGACTGCCCCCGTCCCCGCGTGCAGCGTGGTTTTGGAAAGTTGGTAGACGTGGGGACCCCAGGGTCTCCAGGGGTCTCAGCAGCCCCAAGCCCGGCAGGCTATGGGACGCCGAGCCTCGGGCAGCCCCCGAGTGCGCTCCGCAGCGGAGGGGAGCGGGCGCCTCGGGGCCGCCGAGCGACTCAAGTTTGCTGCCCTCCCCGAATGGGGGCGGGGAGGGCTAGGGCGATCGCGGCGCTCACCCGCCGCCGGCCCTGGAAAGCCCCTTCCTGCGCCCGACAAGCTGCTGTCCTCCCCCCGCCCCGCACCGCCCGTAGCGACTGTCCCCGAGCAGAGGGGCGTCTCCCACCGCGCCCGCGCCCCTCCCGGCTGCTGCGGCGAGTGTCCGCTCCCTCCCGCCCCGGGGCCCGCCGGGCCCGGCCGGTACCTGGTCGGGGGCGCACCGGGAGCCGCTGCAGCGCCCAGCGCCGGCTCCATCCTGGGATCTGGAGTCAGGCTCGCCGGGGGCCGGCGGGCGGCGGCGGTGGTGGCGGCGGCGGCGGCGGCATCCTCCGCCTCCCGCGCCCTCGTCCTCGGCCTCCCTCCTCCCTCCTCTTCCACCGCCTCCGCGCGCCCCTCACGGACCCCTCTCCATGGCCCAGGGGCGCGAGCCCAGGACCTCTCGGACAGCTGAGAACGTTCTCCGGGTCGAGGTACGGGATCGGGGACCGGAGCGCGAGAACCCCGGGGGCGCCGGGCCAGGGGCCGGGAGCCGGGACCGAGAGCGCGGCAACCCGGGGCGCCGGAGCCTCGCCGAGCGCCTGCCCGCCCTGCGTCCCGAGCCCTGGGCAGCAGCTGCGGCGGCAACGGCGCCGAGCTAGCGGCGGGCGCTGCGGTCCGGGCTCCACCCCCCAAAAGCCGCCCGCCCCTCTGCTGCCGCCCGCCCCTTGCTCTTCCCCACCCCGCCGGCGCGCGCCCTCCCGCTCCCCGCGCCGCCCTGCCGGCTCCGGTTCCCCGCGCTGCTCCAGCCACCAGCCCTCGGGACACCCCCGTCCGCAGGCCGGTTCCTGTGCCAACCCATCCAAACCCGGGGGGAGCCACACCCACAACCCGGATTTTGGGAGCCCGGCGAGCCAAGGCGCAGGCTACCCATTGGCCCCACTTTCTGTACTCACCCCCACCCCGACCTCGGTGCGGGGGGCGGGGGGGTGGCGCTCACCGAGGGCCTTCGGCCTGAATGCTCCTCCACCTCCAGAAGTTCGCCTGCAGCCCCCAGCCTGGCCCCGGGACCCCAGAACCCAGAACAGGAACCTTTTTGTATCTTTTGGTACCAACACCCCAGCACACACCCCTAGGTCACGCCCCTCCACCCCCTTTATTTCTCAGATGTGGAAATGAATCGTTTGCCCCTGCTCTGTTGGCTCTTGGGCGGGGTCCACAGGGTGTTTGGGGTGGAGGGCAGGCATTAAAGTGCATTTGCTGGCGGACCCTCTTCCAGGCCAGCCCTCCACCCCGCCCCCGCCCCCGCCCCCACCCTTCCTGCCAGCCAGATGCTGGGGCTCCTAGGTGGAAATCTGGAGCCGCTGCCTGCCTTCTGTAGGGAGACCCGCGGGAAGAGCCCAGAGCCGGCAGGCAGGCTGAGCACCTTGGCCTCTCCTTCTTTGCACAAATATTGACTGAGCATCTCCCGAAGGCCACATCTTCCATGGACACCAGGAACTCGTTAGTGACAAGACAAATGGACCCCTGGCCTCTCAGAGTGAAGTGTAGGAGGAGCAGGGCAAACAGGCAGAGAGTACCTGGGAGCAGTGGCCCCTGGGCTGGAGGGGACAGAGGGAAGCGCAGCTCTGCCACCGTCTCTGACTGTGCAGGGGCTGGCCACCACGGGACCCTGTGTCAATCCTCAGCTTCTGAGGCCAGAGAAGGCAGTCAGCTTCCATCTCCACCCATCTCTGAAACTGATTTCCAGTTATAGCCAGACAGGAGCCAGAGAGTCATGGGTGACTTGAAAACTTCAGGCGACCCAGGGAAGCCTCCTCACCCAACCACAGACAGTATGGTTGAGTGGTTGGCGTGGGAGCCCTTGGGCCACAGTCTGCCGAGTATGTGCATGAAGGATGCAACCTCTTTGCGCCTCAGTTTCCTCCCCCAGAAGTTAGAGATACCAGTCCACACCTCTCGGGGCTGCTGTAGAACACTAGGTGGTAAAATGTGTGCCAAGCACTCAGCCCTTGCCAAGCACTTAATAACTGCACGGTGCTGTTACTGCTACTGGCAGGCTGGGGTTCAGAGTAGCCAGAAATGAACATGAAACTCAGTCACCCAGGGAAGGATGTGGCCTCTACGCTCCTCTAAGGGCCTCAGTATTCGGACCACTGAGACCTTCTCTCCGCCAGAGCCAGATGGTGTGAAAGCCTCTGCCCCCCAGGGGCCCACCGAAACCAAACAGTCATTTATCTCGGTCACAACTGCAAATTCCTAATTAGATAAACTCCCCCACCACCACTGACGGCCAGTCTGACAGTGGATCCCTGTCAAGCCGTCGCGATCCGATGTTATCCACTGTCATCTTCCAGTGGGTTCTTCAGCTGCTGCGGCCTCATTGTGGCCCGCCCTCCTCCCGCCACAGCCAGGATGGTAGCCCCAAGCCTCCCTCTCCACCTCAAGCTGATCAGACCTGTCTCCCCACGTACTCCCCCCCAAGGAGTGGCAGTGCCCTGGGATGCCCAGTGGGAGTGCTGACCTCCCAGGAGCAAGGGCTTCTGTGTTTCAAAACCCCGTTCATCCCTCTAGAAAACCAGTCTCCAAGAGCCCAGAGCTGAGCCATCAGGACCTTCCCTTTCACCCAGAGCTAATCCCTCCCCACCGTCTGCAGCCTGACAGGAGTAGTTGGGGGGGTTAGAGAGCACCTCCTCTATCTCGCCCTCTCAGATCCAGCGCCTCGTTTTTCAAATTCTAGTGTACTTCGAGTGGAGAGGAAGGAAATGTACCTCTGGCCGACATGAAAAGATTGGTGGGGTTGTAATGGAAAGACGGAGTGGAATTCGGATTTTTTTTTTTAAGACTATTTAAACTCTAAAAATAGACAAAAGACCTGGTCCGGGGAACACGGGGATTCTGTTTCATTTCCTGGAATCTCCCAGTTGATAGGCATGAGTGTTTTGTGAGCACCTACTGTGTGCACAGCACTGTGGCAGTCGCTACAGGGGAATAGAGGGGGGAGAAAACAGGCCTTTGCTCAGGGAATTTGGATCCCAAGGGAGGAGTCAAAAGCAGTTGATACAAACGTGACTTGAGTGCAAAACATGTAGCGCTGCAAGTCGGAGGAAGATGGAGCCTCGGATGACCATTCAGGGAGGGCTTCCTGGAGGAAGAGGCCATTGAACTGAGGCTTGAGGGGTGGATAGGGTGTAAAAAAGGCAAAAGAGCAGGAGAGGCTGTAAGGAGCAGCTACGGCTCGCTGGATGGAGCTTCTTTGTGGAATAATATAGGAAGGTTAACTTTAATGACTAACATTCAAGGTCTTACCCTGTGCCGGGCACAGTATTATTTACTTGGTGTGGATTATTCCGTTTCATCCTCAGAACAACGCTGTGAAGGGGGTGTGAGCATTCCCATTTCAGAGATGAGGAAACTGAGAGCCAAACAGGTTAAACGGCTTGCCCAGGCTTGCAGAGCTGGTGGGCAGCAGAGCCAGCGTTTGAGCAAGCAGGGTGGTTGGTTCTACCTGCTAACCATTTAGATGCCCCACCACTGCCAGTCTGACTCTAGGGAGGGCGCCTCCAGGGGGGAGTGGCAGGTCAAATGGGCTGGAAAGGACGGTGGCAGGGGTTGGGGCCTTCAAAAGCCCCCAGCCACAGGGGCTTCCTGAAGCAGAGCCCCCAGACCTTCGTGGGGAGCCCTAAAATGAGTTCTCCCTTCAGTGCACAGGTCCCCGGGGTTTGGGGAAATTGGTTAAGGGATCTGGGGACTCGAGGTTTCAGCTTTTTAATATCCCTCACTGTCCAGGCGGTGGCAGTCTGTGCCGCCCACCCGGTTATTTCAGTCTGTTCTGAGAGATTGATGGCCCAGGTTCTGATTTAAGACCTGCGGCAGGGATCCTCAATTTGCCCTGTCTCACAGGGACGCTGACAAGGCAGCCAGGGCGTGGAAGATGACTCCTGGCTGGCCCCGAACTTCAGGCCCGAGAGCCTGAAGCACCTGTAGAGAAAGTTCCAACCTGAAAAGCCCGGGCAGAGGCGGCAAGGCCCCGTGGACCCGTCCTCTGGAGCCTCAGTTTCCCCACGGATGATGTGAAAGAGAGGCCCACTGGATGATAAGAGTTGGAGGGGGCCTCAGAGGCGAGCTAAACCAACTCCCTCGTTTCATAGATCAGCAAACTGAGGCCCAGAGAGGTTAAGCAACTTAGCCGAGGCCACACAGGAAGTGAGTTGAAGTGAGTGGGTCTCCAACTCTTGGGAGGAAAGGTCTCTTACTTATCTCTTTTTTCCCAGTTCTGTCCTGTCCTAGTTGAAGTCTTATTCTGGATGAATTCTTCTTCTAGATGAATCAAAGGACCTCAACTTCTCTGTGGTTGAAATAAGGCAAATATTTGAGGACCTTACCTGGAACCTCAGCTTCCTTAGGAATACGTGATCCCATTTCTTTCTCATAAGAACCCTGTGGGTCACCAGGCCCACAGGTCACCAGGCCTCATGAGCTCCTAGATTCAGAATGTATCATTTTGGCCAAAACTCCCAAATTCCTGTTCTTTCCAGTTCCTGCCCTGTCAGACGATCCTCAAGCTGAAGCCCCTTGAAAGGTCACCCTACTGTCCCAGCTAAAGGGTCTCTGAACCTCTCAAAGGGAATGTGTGCTGTTCCCAGACCAACTTGACCAGTGCCATCACCACTGACCACCTGTCTTGTCTGCTCCTGCTCTAGAACCTTCCAAAGGCCATGAGGCTACTTGAAGTGCTCCCACCATGTACCGTGTCTCCCTGATTTTGACCTTTGTGGGGAAGCTAATGTCCAGGCCAAGAGGTGACTCCTGATGCCCCCAGAGCCCCAGTCCTTGGGCTGCTAGAGCCAGAAGAGCAGCCTCTTCCCCAGCACAGGGGTCCTAGGTAATAACAATTTGCACTCTAAGTTTCCCAAAACCTCTGTGTGAAGAGCTTGTCCTGCTGCTGTCTGCAACCTCTAAGCCCGAGCCTCAAATGCCAGCCAAGGGACGAGGGAGGAGGCCCTGTTCCCTCCTGACTGCTCCTCTTCTTGAACCTGTTCCCAACAGACAGTCCCTCTCCTCCAGTTACAGAAGTAAATCAGAGGATGCCAACAGATCTTAGCGGATGGCAGGAAACAGGGGGACTAAGCGATTTATTTCTGGGAGGTAGCCAAGCCACAACACACCTGCTACCCGGACCACCCCGGGCACCTCAGGGCTCCAGCCCTCCTGGGCCTGCTGCCTGGAAGGCAGGAGGGGTCTGTCTCCATCCTCCGCTAACTGACTCAGGCCGTATCCCAGCCTGCAGGCTCCATCTTCCTTCCTCTGGCCTCACTCAGTCCAGCCCAGATCTTGCCAAGGCAAGTTCCCCCCAGTTTCTGGGAGGAAGGAGAGGTCACAGAAGGTCAGATGGCCACTTCCTTCTGGAGGAGCCGCCTCTGAGGAAGAGGTCAGCACAGAAGTTGACCTGCCCTGAGCCGCTCTGCCGCCGTGGCCACACGCATCCCGGAGGCCCAGACTGAGGACAGATGGTGTGCTCTCGGGATCCAGTGTCTCCCTAGGTGCTTCCGAGGGCTTCCTTGCTGGGGGGGCGGTGGGGGTGGAGAGGTGGCCCCATCGTGGTCTGGGGTCACCTGGAGAGGACCTCCACCTCCGGCTCCCCATCCAGGGCAGACCCCAGGACCCCCAGTCACACAACCATGGGGGGAGACGGACAGACTGAGCAAAGGCAAACAAGGCCTGAGGTGGGCCGCGTCCCCGGGTCCGATCTGAAAACAGGAGTACAGTGAACAGGCCCGGGGGCGGGGAGGTGATGGGGGCCGGGGGTGGACGGTGCAGGGTGGTGTGCTGCAACGAAATCCTGCATCCTGGGTCATGCCCAGGCCTCCACGTTACGGTGGCCAGGGAGGCTGGCCCAGAGGAGACAGGCCCCTGGCAGGGCTGGCCTCACACCTCTGGTCCTGTCTTCAGAAGCCTCGGCCCCTGGGTGGGGCAGTTCAGACCAGGGTGTAAGGTCCAGCTTGGAGCCAGGCCAGCGACAGGTGGAGAGGCCCCAGCTCTGAGAGGCAGGTGCCCAAGCTGGCAGGATTAGGGAGGGAGGGGCAGTGTCTGGGCCCAGGGGGTAAGTAAGGGCACATCCTGGTACTATGGGAGGCCAGTGGGGCCCTGGCTCCCACTCTGGGGCCACAGGTTACCTCGAACAGCCAGGAAAGGCCAGTCTGATCTCCTGAAGCAGAAAGAAGCCAAGCCCCAAGGAAGCCTGGGATTCCCATCGGGAAGCCCTTGCCCCTACTCCCCAGGCCCCATCCCCTCACCTGCCTCCTGGCCAGCTCCTCCCTCTCCTGCCCCCTGCCTCTCACTCCTCACACGCCCCCACTTCCTCTAGCTCATGGGGACTCACCTCATGTTGGACCCCGTGGCAGTCCCTTCCCCAGCCCTGGCTGGCGCTGAGAAGGTCACATTCTCTGCAGGCAGATGGTGATAAGCAGGGCAAAGGTGGGCCCCACACTGAGTCTCAGAGGTGGGGCGCGGAGGGTGTAGGCAGGTAGATGCCAGGAGATCCATGCTGGGGCTGTCCTGAGGCCTCACCTCCCAGGAATTTTGGAGAAGCTCAGCAGGCGCGCAGATTCACCTTTTGTGCCAGGACGCAGAAGTCTCCGTCTGGGAGGGGCCGACCCTGAGGCAACCATGAGGCCTGCCTCCTGGGCCGGTTCCCGGGTGGGCTGCTGCTTCTAACCGGTTCCCTGTGGGCCGCTTCCTCCAGACTCCCAGGCTGTCCGCATCCATTGACCCCAGGAGGGGAGAAGGGGTCAGAAAGTGTTCAGCATCCACATCCCCTTTCCTTACTGGGTCCCCACTCCTCATCTGCCCCCAACTTGAGATGCCAGCTCAGGAGTCCACCACCTGCAGGCACCCCTGCCCTGGTCTTTCAGGAGCCGGGAGGCTGAGCAGAGACCCAGAGGTGTCCTCGGGGCACCCCCTGCCCAGCCCTCAGGCCAAACTGGGAAAACTGTGGCTCCTTCCCACCTCCCTCTGGGGCGGGAGGGGACGAGGGGTGCCCCGCCGGGTGTGGTCAGCCCTTGGCCAGCGGCCCATGGGCACCTCGCACTGCACAGCCGGCCCTGGTAAGCGCTGCACCGGCTGGCTCTGGGAGCTCAGCCCAGGAACAATGGAGCCATTCAAGCAGCCTGGGCTTTGCAAAACAATGGCCCTCTTGGTCTCTGTCGGTGGCTAGACGGTGTGTGAGTGAGAATGTGGGGAGGGTGGCGGCGGTGGGATCTGGAGGTAACTGGAGAGCCAGGCAGAGGCAGGAGAAGCAGTACTGACCAGGGACTCATTTATAACAATCCTGATGGCCATCCTCTGTTAGACAACTCCTCTGTGCCCAACACTGCCCTAGATACCTGCGTTATCCTCACAACTCACGAGCGAGCCAGCTCCAGCAGGACCCCACTTTTTAAGACAAGGGACTCAAGGTGCAGTTATGTAAGCCAGAATAATGGTAACTCCTTGAGAGGGGTATTAACCAGGAAGGGGCATAAAGGAACTTTCCAGGAAAGTGCAAAACTCTCTGTTCGGGTGGTGGTCACATGGTTGCACACACACACTTCCATTGTGCTGTCCGCTGGAGATATGTCCGTTTTGCTGTAGCTGTATATAGGTCGCTCTATGTAACTTTATATTTTTTAAAAAATGACAGTACCTCCATAGAATGGAATATTACCCATAATTAAAGACGAGGGAAGCTCTTTATAAACCTCTTTATATATTTTACCTTTATATAGCTCTTTATATACAGATCACCATGATACACAGAGTTAAGTGAAAAAGTGAGGCACTGAACATGAGTTCCCAGATAGTACACAAACACATGTTTAAAAATACTGTCTGTACAAATCCGTCTGCATAGATTAGATCATCTCTGGATGGATACACAGTCCCCACGTGCCGGAGCCTGCCGGCAAACGAACTGGTCGAGAACGCAATTACCAGAGTACCTAAGAAAAATAAGACTTAGAAAGACTTAGAAAGATGGGGTTGAGAGGGACGGAGTCAGCTTGCGTCTGACTCCGCCAACTTTATTGAAGAATACCACCCCTATATATATGCTAACAGGAGTTACTAATAGATTAAAGGTTTGCATATGTGCAGAGCTACAGGCACAGATGTTTTAAATTCCTCCACTTAAGATCAGTAAAGTATTACCCTAGCACCCAACATGACTGAGATCAATAGAACATTAACTGGATAGAAAACAGGCTTCAATCATGACGAGTTTATCAGCACCAGGAAAACAGGTGAAAGATCGCTACAGCAATTTCCTTGAGGGAGGTGAGAAAGGCCAACCTATACTTTAATAAATCAGGGGTGGCGGGACAGAGAGGGACCTCTTGATCTCTCTCAGAGCCAAGAAGGAGCCTGAGCAGTCAGGCTGGCTCCCCGCACCCACGGTTAGCTCTGGGAAGAGAAACCCCACTGCTGGACATAGGCTGGAGGAAGACTTTCCCCCGTATACCCTTTTCTTAACCCATAGGAGTGTATCACTTGTTCAAAAACTAGGTGAAATTAAACAATAGAAGAGTGCCCAAGTTGCCAGTTCCCAAGCCACTATGTCCATTGTTTCAGCACACTTAGTTTCAGAGTCAGTCAGTCTCTCTCCACTCTCCCCACTCGCCTCCAGCATGTCGTCCCTCCTTAAACCCAGCCAGACTGCAGCTGGCTGCCCAGCTGGGCAAAGTTCATGGCCGGGCTCTACCATGGACCGTCCAGAGCCCACTGTGGCCTGAGAGTCCAAGGGCTGGAGCTGTGGAGAAGCCACTACTTCACAGAGCCCAGTCCCCCACCCACCCACCTCGTGGGTGCCCCCAGAATGCTGAGCGCCTCACAACAGGCCCCCTCCAGCTGCAGGCATGCCTGCCCAGGTCCCCACCTTGCCCGCTTTTCCCACCCTGCTATTGCTTTCTCGTAGGTTCCTCTCCCTGATCCCTTGAAAGCAAACCAGGGAAGTTCCAGGCCCAGGGAGGCCAACCAGGTGTCAGAATCTGGCGTGAGGTGTGCAGAGCGGAGCAGCCCTCCTCTGGGGGGACCTCGAGGCTTTCGCTCAACTGCTGCTCATCACATCCTGCTCAAAAGGGGCCAGCTTGGGTCCAAGTCCTGGGTCTCAAGATCCCAGTTCGGCCACTTACGGGCCAGAGGACTGCAGGCACGTTAACTTCATCTCTTTGTGCCTCAGTTTCTTCATCTACAAAATGAAAACAAAGACGCATCCCTGCGTGGATTATTGGGACAGGAGAGGAGATGCAGAGGGGTACGGATGCTCCAGCGTAGAACCTGGAGCCAAGCAGGCACGTCTTGGAAGGATCCACTCCTCACTCCCCGGGCAGCAGTGTCTACACAGCATTTTGCAGAGAGAGTGAGGCGAGGAGAAGGCCTGCCCCTGCCAGGGCTCCAGGTCCCTCTGGGTCCCTCCCTGCCCTGGGGTCATCACAACAGTGCATGAGAGCCAGGGAGGCACCCAGGATGTGGGGTGCATGGATACCTGGTTTTCTTTCAGGTCTTAGAGCCCAGAGGCAGGAAGACTCGTGGGGCCCCGGGGCCATTTCCGGGTCTCCAAGAGTTACCACAAAGCAGGGAAATCAAGACAAAGGTGGTGGGCGTTCAAGTGGGACACCTACCTGGCTTTCCTTCTGCTACCAGATGCCCACAGCTTCACACTCCCAGCAGACAGGGTGTGCACACACGCCCCCTTGCCTAGGCAATTAAACCCCTGTGGCTGGGCCTGGAAGCTGATGTGCTTTGGGCAACTCACTGAACCTCTGAGCCCCATTTTTCCTGTCTGCAAGGATCAAATGGATGTCCCCGCCTGGGCTCTTTACAGCCTCTTAACACCCTGATGGTCGGCAGTGCCCTGCTTCCAGGGTCCCTCCAGGATCAAATCCCCCTGGAGGAGGCAGAGTCTGTTGCTTCTGCAGCCTTCACCTGGAGACATGGAGGATGCCCTCCCGTCCAGGCCTTATGCCGGGCATAGGAGAAGTGACAGCAAACATGCAGCTGCCTGAGCCTGAATGAGCCCGTGTTACCTGGGGGAGCGGGGGAGTCCAGAGACAAGCTGGAAAGTAAGCGGCCAGGTCACACAGTGATCATGGTGGATGAGGGGGAATCAAACATCATGGAACAGAGAGGAAGGGGTTCATTTGGCCAGGAAAGCAGCATCCCTACAGACCCCCAAGTTTCCTGGTGCAAGTCTGCTCTGAGCATCACATCCATAACTCATATCACCCTCTAAGCAACTTCAGGTGAGGCAGGAAGGCACCACTTTACTGATGAGTGCCAAGCCTCCACGGGGGGCAGTCAGCACACCACTGGGGTAGGTACCCAGGGCTCCAGCTCCCAGCCTGCGGCTCCCCAGCACTTTCATGACCATTCAGCACATCCCCACCCAGGACTGGCTGCACCTGGCCAGGCCCTGAAGGTAGGAAACTTCCTTGGGCCGTCCAGGGTCATTCCTTGATAGGTGAGAGCTGTAGGCAGTCCTTTCTCTGGAGTGAGAGGGTCTCCCCAGACCCTGAAACAGCCCCACCTCTCCTCAGCCTTTCGCCCTGCTCAAATCCGTACCAGAAATGCTGTCTCAAAACATTCCCTGTAACGGGACTTCCCTGGTGGTCCAGTGGCTAAAACTCCGAGCTCCCAATTCAGGGGGCCCTGGCTTTAGCCCTGGTCAAGAAACTAGACCCCACATGCTGCAGTTAAGAGCCCGTATTCTGCAACAAAGGATCCTGCAAGCTGCAACGATGTCTCACATCAGGCAATGAAGACCTGCGTGCCACAGCTAAGATCCAGTGCAAGCCGTAAACAGAGGTCACCCATAATGATAATCCATGCATCAAGCATCCCTTGACTGTCTAACCTCTGGGAGACGCTTGCTAAGCCTGGACCAGCCCCTCAGGGCCTGGGAGGCAAGTGGCAAAACACCCAGAGTTATGGCAACTGGTCCATCAGGTTTTCCAGGAGTTCTAGAGAAAACCTCCCCTGCAGGTGAGTTATCTCTGCCCCTCTCCAGGGTGGTTCCACCAGAGTTGCTCAACTCTTTTCTAAGCAGCCCCAGAATACAGATTGTCCCAGAAGATTTCTTTACATTAATGATTAGTTCCTCACCCTCTAAAAAGAAAGACATCTTTTTTAAAGGGCAAAATCTTCCAGCCACAGCCTGATGGGCCCTGAGCCAAGCTGTGGAAACAGCAAAGATGCACGTAGCAGAGTGCCGGGGGCCCCATTCTGCCTCTGAGGGTGATACGGAGCGTCACAGGGCAGGGGGCTGCCGGCCGGGATGCGAAGGAGGAGAGAAGGATGTGGAGCCCCACATCCTAGCTGTCCTGTGTCTAGCTTCAGGACAGAGGGTGAATGTTAGGATCTTGGGACCCAAAGGAAGAACATCGAATTAAGACACCTGCTTCAACCTGCTGGAAGGTGGGGACCTGGTAAAGAGAAAATGCTGACCCCACTCCAGCTGACACTCCCTGTAATACAGGGGTGTGCTGGGGGCAAGGAGGGTTCAGCTATAAGAACGACCTTCTGACTACCTTGAACAAGACACCAAGAATCAACTTCCACCCAAGATCCCTCAGCCTGGTCCAGAGCCCTCCTCACCAGATGTGGTTCTCTGAGTCAGTCCTGGCCAGAGGCAGAGGGATGCCCTAGTTGGCCTTTAGAAAGTCGTTCTCCTGGGGAAGAAAGACCTCCCACCAAGGAAGCAGTGAAGTGGCTGGCTTTTCTCACCCTTTCTCTGGAGCCCCATTCTAAATGAGAACCTAATGTGTGCCTACTTCCTTGGGTCGTTGAAAGGAATAAGGGAAATAAGTGTACTAAATAAAGCATTTAAAGCAATAGGCACATAGTAGACACTCAATAAATGTCAGCTATTATTATTATGACTTTAAGACTGCCTGCAAAGGGCACCCTTGTGCCACCGCATCCCTCTTCCCCTCAATTATTCACACAGACATACATACAGACACCAATGACATATCTGCTCAACCCTGCAAAAACAAAACAAAACAAAATCTGGGCTTCTGGAATGGGACTTAGGGCCTTGCTTGGAGATGTGCAAAGCCTTCAAAGCCAGAAGTGGAGAGTGGAGGAAAGGGGCGGGGAGGGGGCCTGGGTCCCCAGGGACAGCTGCAGGCAGCAGATAAGGGCAGAGGCAGTCACGGCTGGAGCTGAGCAGGACACGAGAGCTCAGACAGGTGAACGCACGGGAGGCTGGAAGGAAGTCAGAAGACCAAGCAAAGCGGGCAGGACACACACTCTCTCTCTCTCTCTCTCTTTCTCTAGAATAACTCTTCTTCCATGTGTGGAAGAAGCCCTTGTATCAACTCTGATTTACAGGAAGGAAAAAAGAAAATACGTGACCTTTGCCAAGTGAGGAAAATGCTAAGGCCACACAGAGACCATTGTCAGCACCTTCTGTGTGGGGCCTGAGAACTAGGGAGCCTGGTGGTAGGCCAGGGTCCAACCTGGAAAGACCTTCTGCAGGCCTCTCAGCCCGTGCCAACGCCCCCTCACTTCCTCAGCAGCCTTTTGGCCCCTCCACGCCAGCCCCACTCCTCCTGCAGGAGGCAGGGGTCGGGCCTTCAGGCACACCCCTTAAGGGCAGGGCAGGCTGCCTCCTGTGGCGCTTGCCCCTGTTTCTATGCTCACTCAGGACAGCACGGTGACCTCAGGGAGCCCAGGAGGCCAAATCCAGACCAAGTTCCATTTAACAAGCTAAGCAGCCCAGAGAGCTGAATAAACCTTGGCAAGCCATCTCCCTCCAACTTGCCTTTTTAAAACACTGCCTTGAAGCAATATGGCTCTCAGCAGTGACCTCTGCATGTGTTCTGACCTGGGGCTGATCCTGACGTGGCTCACAGGACTGCCCCTCAGCCCGGCCTAGTCTGTGCCAGCCCCCCGCTCTTCCTCACCACCTCCTGCCCTCCTCCGCCCTGCCCGGGCACCCCTGCCTCATGCCACTCCCAGCACCCCAGTCTGGATGGACCAGATTTCCCCCGACCAGGCCCCACCGCTCCTACGTCCCCCCCCATCTGTCTGGAGAGCAGCTCCTCAGGCCTGATGTCTCACTTTGGTCCTCTCTCCTGCCAAGGCTTTTGCCCCAGCTCCCTCCCATGAAAGTGGGATACATCGTACTTTTCACACCCTCATCCATTATAATTTTGCCGCATTAAACGTCTATGCATGTGCCTTTCCTACTAGACTGGGAACAGCTTGAGGTCAGGGCCGTAGGGCTTGCTGGTCTCTGTAAACCTAGGACCTAGTTCACGACCAGGCTCATAGTAGTAGCCACAAAGTAGCTGCCAAATGGACCCCAGACGTGACCTCAAAATGTGAGGTTCTCATGACCCAGTGAGTTCTTCCGACTGACACCGGAGCAGGGCACTGGTCTGGACCAATAGACCCTCTCATCTGTCCATCCTTGGGTGCTTAGGGAGTCCCAGCCTAAGACTCAGACGGGCAGAGGCTGTCTTGTCCCAGGGACAGCGCCCTGCCCACAGGACTGCCGATGCTGACTTACCAACCAACACGACCCCCTGGTACCTGCCCCCCGCTTCATCTCAAGGATACAGAAAAGACACAGATCCAAGCACCAACATTCGGGTTACTGTCCCCCCAAGGCCCCAACCCAACTCACAATAGTTCAAACGAGAGGCCACGAGGACAATGCCTTGTTTCACTTGTAGAGAACAGAAGGCTTCCGGTCCACCACCAACTCCCAGAGCCTACTCAAACTCATGTCCATCGTGTCGGTGATGTCATCCAACCATCTCATCCTCTGTCGTCCCCTTCTCCTCCCGCCTTCACTCTTTCCCAGCATCAGGGTCTTTTCCAATGAGTCTAATGGCTCCAGAGAGACAGTGGACGCTGGTGGAACATGCTGAGGGGTGGGGCAGTAGCAGGAAGGCCACAGTCAGGCACAAGGGGTGGAGTCATGCATGAGGCCCAGGGCCCTAGACAGACACGCAGGGCCTCCCTCCCTTCACACCCACAGGTTCTACTTCCTCATCCATGCTCCAGACTGGCTGGGCCTCACCTCCACCAGCCTCCCACCCCACGTAGCTTTTCTGGTCCACTTCTCTAGCCGTGCTCCCGAGCTTTTCTGGGCCACTCTGCCCAGCCCCACACCGCGAGCCCTCCCTGCCCCTGTTCCCTCTACTGAAGGAGCCAGAGGAAACAGCTCCAGCCTCTGGTGCCTCGATGAGGACAGGGAAGTCAGGACGCCCAGCAAGCGGAGTAGGGCAGGGGGCCTCACATAAATATGAGAGATGACAAACGCAAATCAACACAGAAGATAAACCACACCAACGTTTCTCATCATGTGTTCCACAAAGCAGGTGCTCCCAGAAATAAAGGATCCTATGGTCAAAGAAGATTTGGGAAGGCAGTCAAGCAGGTATTTTTAGCAGGACTCCCCAGAGTCTTTAATACTCTAGTTCATGGCACATCTCCGAGAGGGATAAAATGCAGCATTTCTCAAACACGTTTTTTTTTTTTTAATCAAGAAACCCTTATTCACAGCAGACTTCTCAAGACCAATGTTCTATGGAACGCTCTGGAAAACACACGACTAGATCTAAGTATTCTCGTTCCCATGTCAAGTCTTTACTCTAACGAGAAATTCAGGGACAGACAGAGGCTTCCCAGAAAAAGGCAGACAGGAGACAGAATGTCTAGCTCTGCCACTCCCTCTCAGGGGCCATTTCACTGTCCACCGTGCCGGCGCCTGAGACTCTTGTGGGGTCAAAGGAAAATACGCAGAGCCCCTTTAGTTTTAACCAATTAATTTTTAAAAATATTTATTTGGCTGCGCCAGGTCTTAGTTGCACGCAGAACCTTTTTTTTCAACTTGTGTCGTAGGGCTCCTTAGGTGTGGTGTGTGGGAGGGGAAAGACCACACTTTACAATATGATTCGATGTGTAAAAACTCTTTGCAGAGTTTAAAAGAACTTATCTTCTATATAAAGCAAGATACGTCTATGAAAGGCAAAGATGAAATGATGGAAGAAAAGCAAAGAAGAGAAAGAGCTGCAGTGTGGGCCGTGGAAGAGGGCCGGGCAGAAGGGTAGAGGGAGGCAGGAGATCTGGGTCTGGATCCCTCTTGCCCCGATCCCCCCATGAGGCCATGGTCAACTTCCGCCTCTTCCTCTGCACACAGGGGGCTGGGGGGAGATGATCTCTGAGGTCCTCCTGACCCTCAAGTCAGAACTGAAGCTCCCGACCCTACTTGATGGGGTCCATCTCCCCAGAGGATCTGTCCAGGTGAGGACATGCAAGGCATCGAGGGGAAGGACAAAACTGTGCCCAAGGAGAAGCCCTCCAGGCTTAGCCAAAGAAGCTAAATCTGCTCCCAGTATGAATCTGGTGGTGAAACTCGAGGGGGAGCCGCACTTTGGGAACCAGGTAAATGCAGAGAAAGACAGAACCATTGCCCTGCGCGTGTCCAAGAGGCCCCGCCCCACCTGTTCAGGCCCCAGCATCTCCTCTGGGGTGGAGAGTTGACCAAAGGGAAATGGGCAGGCCAAGGCCAGGTTTCATTCAGCCTGGTTTGCTGCAGGAGCCTTTGAGGGAAGCAAGGGCTGGGAAGACAGACAGGATGTCACAGCCAGTTCTGAAGGGTGAGAATGGCTCCTGGAGCCCACAGGGTGGAGGGGTGTCATCCGCCCACTCCCACGGCAGGCTCCCCTCCCCACCCCCACTCCCTGGAGGCTCTTCCTCTTCCTCACAAGGAGGTCCATGCCCCACTTCCTGCAGAGTCCACGGTTAGCTGCGCGGGAGAATGAGGGACGGTCGTCCAGAGTGCTCCAGCCTTTCTGCCCAGCAGAGCAGCTGTCTAGTCTGGAGCCCCGTGCCGAGGGATGTGTGCACGTGTTCCTGTGTGTCTGTGCGTGCACGGGCACACTAGTGTTGGGCACAGGGGTGTTCCCCAGCCTGAGGCTCACGCAGGAGGAGGTCAGGAGCCTGCGGCTGTCTGGCACTGGGTGACTGCGTCTGGGGATGCGGGGGTGTGGACACGGTCTGCAGCCCTGTGAGTGCGCAGACTCGGGGACAGCATAGCACCCCACAGGGTCTCCAGGGGTGCGGAGGCGACTCTTGGCGCCCAGAGAGGGGGGCCCAGGACGGGAGGACCCGCCTGTGCTGCGGGGGCCCCTGCCCTTTGTGCAGACCTTTGCCCAATGAGAGGTGTGCAAGAGCCTTCTGCCAATTCATGAGCCCCTGAAAAGAAGGGAAAGGGGAGGCTTGTGTTTGCGCATAAGCACATCCGATAGTGTTGGTGACAATACCCAAGGGTTCTAATCCCAGGCCCACCTCTGTACCAACTCACCCTAGGACTTGGGCTGAATCTGCTTCCCCTCCAATGGGAGGAGCGGACACAATTGGCTGTGTTCTGCAGTCTGACCCCTGAAGTTGGGGCTCATGCAACCCCATCAGGGAGGGGGGCCTTATCCCCCCGTCCTCCCCCAGCAGCCAGAACCTGGAGGGCAGAGCTCTGTGGGATTTCATCAGCTGCTCATGAAATGCTCGGGCACACGCCACCCTGGCCTGCTCAGCCCCCTGAAGGGGAATGATGTGGGGGGTGCCGAAGGGCCAGGGATGGGGAGTTGGAATTTCCGAGCGACAATCCTGGCCGAGGCTGGTATCGGCTTCCCCAGCCCCACAGCCAAATCCTACCAGTGTCCAATGGGCTCCAAGGGCTGGTTTCCCAGCCACAGGGCCTTAACCCACTCCAGCCACGGAAGCCAGTCTGGCTCACCAGGGTCAATATCCTGCACCTCTCCGCAAGCCCAGATTGCCTGCCTCCGGGACCGGGGGAGGCTCCAAACTGTTCAGGGAGGAGAGGCTGAGGTTGAGGTTGAGGTCACCATGAAGGGGCAGTATCCTCCAATGGACCCCTTTCTTCAACCACCTTCCCTTCCTTCGTCTCACTTTTTTTTTTTTTTTTTTGCCAGAAAGAGTTTAATTGAGTCTCCTTAGGGAGACTCAGCCCCATCTAATTCAGCTCTTAATTAACCCAGCACACCCCAAAGAGGCTGCAGAACTACTCGTAAATTAAATATGAAAAGCATTATTTATCCAGGAACAGCCTTCTAACGGCTCTGACTCTGACGTTTATAGTTGCTAATGGAGATGGATTTGGAAGGAGAGAAGTCGGAGAGGAGAGAGTCTATTGCCTGGGAGAGAATGAAGCCCTCAGGCCTCCTGAGGTCTCTTCCAGGGCTCGGAGAAGGTAGTCATTGCATTCAAGGGCCGTGTGCCGCCACCCCCCGACCCAGTCCCTGCTTCTCCAGATCTCAGAAATGAGGTTCAGAGCAGGCTCAGGGGGTTGTCCGGGTTGTTGGACAAGACTCTCTCACAGCAGCCGCCAGACCTCTCTCACCATCCCATTTTTCACTCCCAGCCCTTGTTCTGACTGTCCTTGGCTGTCCTTGACTCACCACTTAACTGCTATGCTCCTTGCTCCACCCTGTCTCCATTCTATCCCTGCAGACAAGACCCCTTGGTGCGCTGGGTGGTTGCTGGTTAAGACCACGCCTCTAATATCTGAGCCCCTCCCCTCCCTCCAAATGGCCACAGGTAGCATCAGGAGACTCTCATCTTGGCTTTCAAGGAGCAAAAGATGCCTCTTTCTCTAGGCACTTGCACAGAACCAAAGAAGAAGCCAAAAGTCATCTGGAGCCTGGAGGGTCTGGAACAGGAAAATGGCTGCGATTTCATTGGTTACCACTCCTCTGCCATCACCCCACCAGACCCCATCAGTCACACGAGGGTGAACCTTGGGAATCATGCCTTACTCATCTTTTATAAGCCAAGTCCAGGGCCCGGCAGATAAGCACCACAAATGTATATAGGATTGTGGAATTTGAAAAAGCAGAAGGGGAAAAGGAGGACGAGGGAGGCAGGCAGGAGCAACTGAAACCAAGATGAACAGGTGGGAAAAAATCATGACTATCCCTGCAGATATAACGGCTTCAGTTCTTCAGGAAAGACAGCTCTGTGAGTGCCCTTCCTTCTCAGGGCCTTCCTTTCCCCATTGAGA
Organism: Odocoileus virginianus; assembly: GCF_023699985.2. NCBI lineage: Eukaryota > Metazoa > Chordata > Mammalia > Artiodactyla > Cervidae > Odocoileus > Odocoileus virginianus. Next base: position 13,904,395 of record NC_069683.1, on the reverse strand, counting down.
GCCCCACCCCCACACAACATCCATAGTGCCAATTCAGCCCAGGAGTAGAAGGTCAATTTCCCTTTCTGCTAGAACAGGAGGAAGGAGAGCTTGAGTTTGGGATTTGCTCTCTGTGCTACTGCCTTCACTGTCTCGCCAGAGGTGTCTTGGCCTTCTTTTCCACCCTTGCTGGCCTCTGGAGAAAGAGGAGGGACTAATTTTATTCTCGGCTCTGTCACAGACCTCTCTTTAAAAGGTTAAGCTTCCTGCAGGCCTTACCCAGATGACCACATAAATGCCACCTGCTGAACCACCCCCTCTGGGCCCGGTGGGGTGCTAGACACAGATATACCACACGGGGGGCTCTGTCCTTCCAAAGCTTCCAGTTAAGACAAGGAAGATATGTGAGAACGAAACGAAGCATCTCATAAAGTCCCACAGTTCTTTGTGATGTGTGTTCACTTTGACTGCCACGAGTCAACAAACCCAACTTTGTTCAACTACAGGTGTGTTGAGAAAAAGGTCTTCACAGACGTGGCGGTTCCAGGAAGATATGACTAAAGCTCTCACTGCCTTGGCCCAGGGCCACGGTCTCCATAATAGGACACACATCTGAGACTCCGGAGCCTCCACCCAGGCGAGGTTCCACTCAAGCAAGCCTCTCTGCGTGCCCTACAAGCCTGGAGGTTCGGCCTTCTGGCACCCTGAAATAGCTAGACGAAAACAGCTTCTGCACCTTGAAAGACCTTATCAAGTACCGTTAACAACCAACACAGCCGTAATACGCCAAGGTGCTCAGCATCAGTTTCAGGATTCCCCCCGAAAAGAGAGACATCCCCAGACTACTGAATGTCCATCCATTCCACTGGAAGACTTCAAACTGAGGGCTCTTATAAAACCTCTAGGAAAAGCTGATTCCAGAAAAGGAGATCTCCTGCCTGAGACCACAGACAAGCTGCTGCCAGCAGAAGTGGATCACTTCCGCCCAAGACCACAAAGCAAGGTCACTTTGGATTCTGCAGTGCCATTTTTCTTTGCCTTCCCCACTAATCTTGTCACTAACTATACTTTGACACTCCCCAATAACCAACTAGGGCTTCCCTAGTAGCTCAGATGGTAAAGCACTCGCCTGCAATGCAGGAGACCTGGGTTCGATCTCTAGGTCAGGAAGATCCCCTGGAGAAGGAAATGGCAACCCACCCCACAGTATCCTTACCTGGAAAATTCCATGGACAGAGGAGCCTGGCAGGCTACAGCCCATGGGGGTCACAAAAAGTTGGACACGACTAAGTGACTGAATTCCCTCTATTAATCAACTAAAAGATTTCTCCACATGACCTCCCCTATCTAAATCCTGCTGCCTTTCACCACCTGCCACCCCCAACCCAGGTCTTCCTCCCCTAAGAAAAAAATAAGACCTTCGAGTTTATTTTTCTCAGCCCATATTTACTGCCCACCATTGATGACAAACATCTAATAACTGTTTCTCTGACTACTTCAGAAGGTAGATTTCCTTCTAAGGTCCTTCTGATACTTGTTTCCCTCAACATAATTAATCTCAAATTTAATTTTTAAAAAACTGAATCTTGACCCCCCATGTCAAAAATATGCTTCTGTTTAGGTCATTATAACCCTATCAAGCAAAACTTAGTCCATCAGAAACAGAAACTAATATTCAGACTGTTGTTGCTACAGTAGTTTAATCTCTGCAGAGACACTTCATCCTGTTTTGCAGAAAACTGTTTAACTCCACTCGGGAAAGCTTCTGACCCTGAAGGCAAAAAAAAAACCCGGCTCACTCCCGCTGCGATAAATGACATCGCCAATATGGTCTGCGCACCACTGCGATTCTGCTTTGTGTGTGGACGTCAGCCTTGTACCACCTGCCACACATTAACTTTTCCTCTCTTTTTCAGGACAGATGTTAGAGACTCTCAGATGTTTAAAATTCCCACCCCTCCAGCGAATCATGTTTCCCGGAACAGAATGTTCAGAAACTTCCAGAAAGAGGCACACACAGACTACCTGAGAGGGCTGCCAGAGGGACAGCAGAGCCACTCATTGGACCTACCAGGCAAGCGGCAATCCTCCCGGTAGGAGCAGTTCAGCTGCCAGAGGTGACCCGAAACTTTCCCCTGATCCTAGTAGATATCGTCACTTACACAGCTTTTGCTCTGGAAACCAAACCAACCATTTTAATGTAAATCTATCAGCCAGAATTGTCGTGCATGATCACATAGCTCTTAATTTCGTCTTGAATAGCATAAGGGAATCAATACCGTAGCAAGTCTTCTCACGGCACCCATAGAAACACTACAGGCTCAGGTAAAACAATTTAGAAGTAGATCAAATGAAACAGTCACCCGGATCTCTAGAAAAGAATTTGGGACACAGTTTCATTGCCTGAACTTGGTCATTCTGGCCCCCGTCTTCAGGATCAATTACAAGGACCAATAACAAGTTTTGTTTCTGATCACTCCCCGCCTGAGTGACAGCTGCCTGGTGTATTCTGCAACCCTTGTCGCATCAGAAAATTAAGAAATTTACCCTGCGCCACAAAGAGGCAGGGAGACGAGCTCTTGTCCAACTACACTCTGTAAACAGCCTCCTAATCAGCAAACTGTGAAGACCTGAAATTCATAGGTGAATGCCTTGCAGTCTTGACTTTGCCCTTGGCCAAAAGGGTGCGCTAGGAAGAGAGAAAAAGCCCCAGACAGTCCTGACTTGGCACTCTTTCATAGCGCTTGTGTGCCCAGGCATTCAGTCGTGTTTTCCGACTCTTTGCACCCCCATAGACTGCAGCCCACCTGGTTCTTATGTCCATGGAATTTTCCATCCCAACCCTGAGAGGGAACCTGCGTTTCTTGCATCTCCAGCATTGGCAGGTAGATTCTTTATCTAAGTAGCCCTTGGTATCGTCTGAGCCACGACAATGATCATACATCCTCCCGTTCTGGCTAATACGAGTGACTGCTGCTTCTTTACCAATCATGGCCTGAATCTCACTTCATTCCTCCTGCCTTCTAGGAAAGACTTAAGATAACAATCAGAGTTAATGCCTCTTCCGGACAGTATCCCATCCAGAGCAAAGCCCAGCTTCCTTGAACCCTCCTCCCCGAATCACTTAAACAAGCCCCAGTCCTATAACAAGTCCTCCCTAACACCCTCTTCCTGAGACCACCCATGTTCCCCGTGAGGTGCGTTTCCCCTTTGTTGCAATGAGCCAATAAACCAAGTTTATTCGACGAGAGATGTGTTTCTGGTGACCTTCGGCTGGAGGTCTCTGATACATGTATAAGCAACTGGCCAGGAGAGAGAAGATGGTACATGCTATGAGACTCAGCTTCAACTCAAGGGGGAGGCTGTATTAGGAATACAGCCTAAGAGGAATCGTTACGTTCTGTGCGTGAAAATGGCGTCTTGTAAGCATTTCTGGGTATGCCGGGGCAGGAGGAGGTTATTTTGTCTCCTGCCCACCCCCCCACCCCAGAAGTAGACTATACTAAACTAAATGAGATCAGTCCAGACAACCAGGAAAATGTGTCTTCATTAGCAAGATAATAGAGCCCCAGCTAGGAGGAAGAGGAAGACATTGTCAGTGCTGACATGCTTCTACTGGCCAAAGAGAAAAAGGGAGCCTAGGATAGTTCCTAGAAGGAGTTTGTGCAGAGAGCAAGGCCTGGGATCTCCTAAAGGAGGGCCTGGGTCATAGAGGAGAAAGACTGTGTTGAGTCTGGGGGCTCCGGGAGCTCCCTAGAAAGCCGGGCTGCCTGACAAGTCTCCTGGTACCTGGCGGCTGGTGCATCTTTGCAAAGGACTTGCACCCTACCCTCCTGCCATCTCAGTTGCTTTTCTGCCTTTGCTGCTGCCAAAGGCAAGGGGGGGCTACCCCTTGCCCTACCCCACCCCCACCCCACCTCCAGCTCATACAGGGAGGATCTGGGAAGGAGGCTGGAGGGCTCCGTGTGTGCAAAGCAGTAACCGTTTTACCACCACAGTCATACAGGGCCAAAGAGAAGAGCACATTTGAAAAGAAAGAAGAAAAAATGCTGAACACATTTTGGGAGGATATGATGCCCTCCAATGTCAAGAGAACAAATCAAAATTCACCAGCCAAAAAGCTCTCCTCTCCACAAAGAGACACATACAACTCACTGAATGCACAAGAACACGTAAGCACTTCACCTAATTAGACTCTTCTGCTGGACTGTCCCACCTAATTTCCCTCCTCTTCACCCAGCCAAACACCAGATACCAACACCAGGCCAAAGGGCTTTTGTATTTCATTATAAAGTGACTCTGGGGCAGAAGGAGCTCTTCTTTTACAAATGAGAGACTTATTTTACAGATGAGAAAACTGAGGCCTCTTGATAGAATGTAGGGAATGACAACTGAGAATCCAATCCAGGACTTAACCCTGGATCCATTGTTTGTTTTTTTGTTTGTTGGTTTTTTCCAACAGCATCAGCTCAACTCCAGTTTCTAAAATCTACGTGGCCTAGACTGGGACAAGCTTCCCTCCTCCTTGGTGTGTTATACCAAAGTTGGGACACCGTGCGTAAAATGCAGGTTAAAGCCTCGGTAAGCAGCCTACAGAGGTCCAAGGCCTTTGCTATTAAGAAACATGTCAGAGGCTGCATGCAGCTGACACAGACCTAGAGTATTATAGCCCAGGACCGGGTTGCCTTTTTCCCTTTCCTATAACATACATTATGGATACATAATTACGGTAATCAAGAAACTAAACCATTGGGTGGGCCAGAGCCCTTCTCCAGGGATTCTGGGAGTTCTGTTCATTCATGCCTTCCAGGCATTTAAAATTCTCATGAGTTCACACTAGACTGTTTTTTTTTTTTTTTTTCCCATGCCACACCACCAGTTCAGGTCCCTTAAGAGCCATTGACCACTTCAGTTTCAGAATTTATTTTTCAAGCTCAGTCTGATTCTGGCAGGATGCTGAGGTATCCCTTGGAATTTTCTAGTTCTTCTAAGTCGTAGATAGCTGGGGAGACATCCGGTTTTAATTCCCAGATTATCTGTTGGGAAATCTCTAACAGAACTCAGTTTGCAATTCTAGACAATAGTTTCAAAAACTCAAACTCATTTTCGTTGCTGTTCTTCATACTAGACTGAGCCAAAGGGCTAGAGGGACTTTCTAGTAAAGCCAGCTTTTAAAATTGAGTTTGAGCCTCTTTCTTTCAGTAGTGGCATCAAGATGGCACCTCTACCACATTTCAAGGTGAGTGGCTTCAGCATTACGAACTCCCACTTCCTTGTGTCCAGGCTGAACTAGGACTCACATCCACCCTCTATCTAGGATGGGGGTGCCTCACTCCTTTTTGGGAACTAGAAAGGAGGTAGCCCTTAGATCCAAAGTCACCTGCATGTAGATTTAACCTTAATTATGGGCCCCTTGTAGTTCTAGCAGCCATTTCTCTTCTTACCCTTGGTCAAGGCAAGTCCTTTGACTTGAGTCTCTGTTTTCCCCATCTGTGTAATGGAAGAGGAGTTGGACCATACAATTTTTAGGTTCTCTTCTGGCTCTATGACCTTCTGACATGGATTAAGAGAGGCAAGATGAGGATCTCAAGAGAGGAAGATTGGCTGGAGATCCTTTCTATCAGAAGGATGTCCGCCATTCAGCTCCATCCAGACCCCCCTTCCTAAAGCTGCAGACAAATCAAACCCCCGTCACATCCCACCTAGACTCTGGCAATGGCCCCTAAGCAGCCCAGACTTTGTGGATCTCTGCCACCCTAAGCATCATCCCACCACCCAGTCAAGAGTATCTTCAGGAGCTCCCACTTTTCTCAGAACCTGTGCTCTCAGGAAGGAAGGCATGCTCTAAGGATAGAGACTCTGCCCAACTCTTTGGAATCACAGATTTCTACGCTCCCTTAAATGCTATGCTGCAGGATTCACTGTTCTCTTCCCTCCTCTTTCTCCCTTCTCTCTCTTCCAGGCCTGTGAATATTCCATTCAAACCGTAAGAACTCCCAAGGCCGGCGGCTCCACCTGATTAACTTCCCTGCGTTCTTCAAGGTGGGCTCCGCTCTCCCCTTCCCTCCCTGTGAAACTTCCCTCAGCACCAGCTCCTCCTACACCTCTCCTACCCCAAGCACCCCTAGCAGAATATTTGGGGCTCAGTCTGCTTTGTAATTCTTGGCCTCTTTGTCCATCATGGTCTCTAGACAAGACATACTCCTTTATCAAGAAGAGGTATTTTTCTCCAAGCACTCTTACTTGGCACTCAATACAGACTCCGTGCATGTTTGTTTAGGCAATGAATAAGAAATGAATCGATAGGTCTCCAACTTAATTGGAAAACCTGAAGAGACAATTAGAGATTCCAGAGTAGAGAGGTGCCAAACCAACGAGATAGACAGTGTTTTAGAAGTTCAGGGTCAAGCATTGTGAACCAAAACAGGTTGTTTTTGCTTTGTCAGGAATTGGAAGTGTTTTGGTTTATGTGGCGAGGGTGTGGGAACTTCATCATAAAAGCAGTGTTTCGAGATTAATCTAGAAGTGGCATCCACCACCAGATTTAAAGAAGAAATCTAGACAGTGGCCGGTCCAATCTATCTCAGGTAAGAAAAAAAATCATTTTCTACACTTACGAGAGAGTCTCAAGCACTCCACTCATCAGCCTCACCCCACCCTGACCTTCCATCGTCCCATCATCTCCTCGGCTTGCCTCCCTGTCAAGGCTCCAAGCAAGAGCCAGTCTGGGAGGGGGAGCCAGTCCTCACTCAAGGTTATCCTGTCAGAAATAAAACCAGCAAGGTGTTTTTCTTTCTTTTTCCTTTTCTTTTTTCTCTGTAGGCCCCTGATTAGGAGATGAGGTTTCTGGAAGAAACTCCATCCCACCTTCCCCTGCTCTACAAGACATTAGCCAAGAGCCCTTCACCACCAAAGCACATCTCCAGGATTGCATGTGGGGTCCATCCTCTTTGGGAAGAATAAAATGAGCCCAAGCTCCCCTTTTGGGACTACATGTTGTTCAAATGTCCTCTCTTGAAGACACTAAGCCCTAGAGAAGTCCAATGACTTGCTTGAGATCATGCTGCTAGTTAACAGCCAAAATCAGATTTCAAAAACCCCCATCTTAAAAAAATTTTTAAAAATTAAAAAAAAAAACCCATCTTCTCTAAGGCCTCTTTCTCAGCACTCAATCCAGGACTGGAGAAGAGCTGATTTGGTGGGCTGCTGCAGGGGGTGCCCCGTGCCCAGGCTCCTACCCACATGGCCACAGTGGTTGCTGCTAAGGTTACTGGTCTCCAAAGATGATAGCAACAGGTGCTTGCTTGCTTTTATCCTTTGCTGTCCGCGTAAGGGGTTTGGGTTTCCCAGGTGGTGCTAATGGTAAAGAACTCTTCTGCCAATGCAGGAGACATAAGAACCACAGGTTTGATCCTGGGTCAGGAAGATCCCTGGAGGAGGGCACGGCAACCCACTCCAGTATTCTTGCCTGGAGAATCCCATGGACAGAGGAGCCTGGAAGGCTACAGTCCAGGGGGTCACAAAGAATCGGACACGACTGAAGCAACTGAGCACGCACGCGTGTCCTCATAAGGTCCCGCCTGACTGAGCGAGGGTAGCCTCAGGTGAGCAAGAGGCTCTGGACAAGGAGGAAAACACCATGGCGCCCTCCCCAGGTGCCCACACAGCTGGCTAGGGCTGGCAAGGGAAGAAGCGATGGCCCCAGGCGGTAGCTCATGGGGCCCCCCTCTCCCGCCCACATGCATATGCCACTCACAGACTTAGACTGCCCCCTGGGGTAAATAGCAAAGCATGAATTTTGTGGAGTTTCTAGTGTGCCCCTGAGGCTAAATTCAGGTGAGGGGCAGAAGGGTGGATGTCCAAGGCAGAGCCGAAAGCTGCTCTCTGCCTCGGACACACAAGCCACCACCTGGGGCCTCAGCTGTCCCAGGATACCTGTTCTCTTCACCAGTAAAGGAGAAGCCAAGATCTCTTTCTACTCAGCAAAGGTCTGGCGACCCTCTCCTGGTACCAGGCGCGGTGGGAGGGTCAAACAAGTCCAGCAGCTCTGGAATCCCCTGTCCTCTGTTCCTATCGCATCCCCTACACACCAGTATATCGGCATTTAAGGGCATTTCTGAAAGTGGGCCTCAGCCGCTCCAGCACAGCCCATCATCCACGATAATAAAACAAATGAACAGAACCTCCTCACACTTGATCCACCTTATGTAGAAGACGAAAGTCCCCATAGCATCATTTCCCTACTGAAATTCCTTGAGTGGTTTCTCTTGAGTGGGTCTGAAGTCTGGTCTTGCTGCTAAACTAGCTGTGTGACCTTGGGCAAGTCGCTTGACCTCTCTGGGCCTTCCTTTGTAGGAAAAAGTCTAAAACCCTCAGCATAGTAGCCCAGGCCTTCCCCAAGCCTGTGCTACCCACCACCATCTGCTCTCCTGCCACTCTACGTCCCTGAGCCTAGAGTTGCTGTCTTATAGGACCTGTCTCATTATGAGACTCTTGAGTTATATGGTACCGGGTCTGTCTACCAGCTTACTGCCAAAGTCCCTTGGGGCAAGAGCATCTCTGTAGCTCCCAGAGGGCCCAACATGGGGTATGAAACACAGTACGTGTCAACAGATGTTAAAGTATCAGTGAGAGGCTGAACAAATACACATCCTTCCTTCCAGGAAGCTGCGTGATGCCCTCCCCCAAAAGGTCTGACTACAGATTCCAGAGTCAGCCTTCTCAAATGTGGTCTGTGGGCCACGGGGCAGCAGAAATACCCAGCAGACTTACTGTTAACTATGCAGATTCCCAGGCTCCACCCCAGGTCTATGGATTCAGAACCTCTGGAGCGTGCTAACCCAGGATGGGGGGAGGAGGGGGCTCCCCTCCACAGACTCTTGGAGCAGGGCCCTTTGGCAAAAAACATATTGCAGGTGCTCCCCCTAAGCAGCCTGGGGTGGAGATGGGGTGAAAGGTGTGGGGACTGTGATTCTGTGCCTGCTAATGATCACCACCAGCTCCCATAACGCATCTTCTTCTTCCACTAACCAAGTCAGGAAGACAAAAGCGCTGCCTTCCCTGCCCCATCCTGCCTCCCCAAGCACCAACCCCCAGCCGCACCCACCCCCCCCACACACACACCACCTGGCATTTCTCCTCTTGCTGCCTCCCTCCCTCCTTCCCATGAGCACAGCAGGGCTGGAGACTGCTCTTGCCCTCAGCCAGCCTCTCCCTTCCTCCCCAAGGCCTCCTATCTCTTCTTCCATTGGATTTAAGTTTCTTCTTCTGTTGGATTTAAATTTCCTCTCCACCTTCCCACCCCCAGACAAAGGAGTAACTCTTGCTCCTCCTTGCCCTGTCCACTAGCATGCTAATGGATTTTATAAAACCAGCGCGAGTAGCATTTCCAGCCACACACTTTGTATCATACCTAATAATTCAACATTTGCTGGTTATCCAAGCAGCCTTCCCCTTCTATTGCAAGGCCTGCAGAGCCTCACAAACACCTCTGATGCCAAGTGTCCATGGTCGTGCAGGCATCCTCACAGAACCGGGAACGCACGGGTCTAGGCTAGTACAAGCACTGGAACTGATGGGTGTTTTGGGGAAGGTAGGTCCCCCATCTCAGTCTCTGAAGAACAAAGAACTGGGGACCACAGTCTGCGGGAACCCTTTGGATTGAAGACTCTAGAATTAGAGAGCTTTAACACTCTAAGAGCTATTAGTTCCTGGGCTGAGGGCTGCAGGGTGAGGGGCAAGTTCCCCAAAGGCCAGAGAAGTCACCATGAAGGGTGGCTATCAGTTCAGCTTCACATTTTATAGCAGTGGCTACCCTGGGGAGAAGCCACAGGGCTAGAATAAGCTGCGAGTATTTGCCACAAGAAGCAAGTACTCAGCCAGAGGGGGGAAATCATAGCAAACACTTACACAGCATTTACTCCCAGGTGGGCAGCGTTCTGAGCACTTTACACACATTGACTCATTTAATCTCCACAACACATCCAATATGTAGGCACTATTATTATCCCCATTTTACAGATGAGGAAACGGGTTCAGGGAGGGGAAATAATCCACACAAGGTCACAGAGCCAGTGGAGGCAGAGCTAGGATCTGAGAGCTAGTGGGCAGAGCCGGTCTGTGAATCCACACTCTCAACCCCAATTGTTCAAACCTATCACCTTCTCATACCCGCAGAGAAGATTCACCCCCGTCCTGTTACCCCATCACAGGGGAGTAAGTGGAGACGTCACCGCCGTGGGAGGCATCATCTCCAGCGTCATATCTTTCATCAGGTCTTCTAGAGCCAGATAACCTTCCTTTGAAGAGACCAAAGTATTTCGTATCCCACAGATGGATACCAGAGCAAAAACCCTTTGGCGTTCTCACCTTTCTTCACTCCCTCTTTCTTCCCAGCCCCTTGTTCTCACCTCCTCACTACCTCTCCCACGCCCAACCCCCCTGCACAGGGGACTTCAGAGGCAAGAGACCTGAGCGTGAGCCACCTTCAGACACCAATGGTGATGTCAGTCCTCCTAGCCTCTAGGGTCAAGAGGCAGTAACAGTTAAATGACTAGCTTGCGGGCTGGAGAAAGCCACCAGGATCACCTGTGGGGCCTGTGTCGTCAAGCCCGGCTTCCACAGGTATGAAGCGGGGCTTTGCTGGGTTGGCAGGAGGCTGAGGCCCGGAACCTAGCTTTGGGATCCGCAAGTGAGTTGAGTGCTGGGCGGTTCATGCGGTGCTCTCACAAGCATAGCCTCACCTCACACCACGGATGAAGCAACTGACTCTCCCCCCTTCCAAGGTGGGACCTGGTACCCAAAGTTAAACAGGGCTCAGCCTGAGAAAGAGCTTTGTGAGCAGGCCACAGGTGGCCAGGGGTTAGCAACCAGTAGCCAGGGATTCCTCACAAAGGTTTGAATTATTCTCCATATTTTTCTGTCACCTTTTTTGCTCCCCTTTTGTGATGCCAGCTCAACAGCACAACCTGTATTACGGAGAAAGTGCCTCCTCCGAGAAGCTGCCCACGACAGCCTGGGACACACTCTCCCCAGAAACCACAGCATCCTCCCCTCCCCCAGCACCCTGCTGGCCCCACCTCCTACCTTTGCCCACACCGCCTGGAATGCCTGTTCTCGTACCTCTTCAACTCAAACCCCTGTTCCTCCTTGGAGGTCCTGTTGGAATCCCGCTGCTGTCTCATGGGAAGAATCAGGCAGGAGAGAACCACCTGCTCTACTCTGGTTTTATCCTAGGAAACTGGGGACCTGCCTGGGACCCATCAGATTTTCTGCTTCCTTAAGAGAAACCATGCCATGTGCTTCCCCTAAACCTGCTCATTACCCAAGCCCAGGACCTGGACACAGAGTAGTCGCTCAGTAGTAGTCACAGCAGTCATCCTTGATGAGTGAACTGGGAGGAGCCAGAGAGCAAAGACACTTCCAGGCTCTGGTCAGACAACACAGAAATAGCAAACGGCAGTGGTTGCCTTCCCTGGGGAACCTGACCTGAGGGTTTCTCTGCACCAAGGACTCCAGGACCCTTTCACAGTCACCGAACAGCACCATACCACCCTGCTCTTTAAATCTGAACCCCAAGCCTCTTGCTGAAAGTGTGGATCTCTCTCCCCAATAGACAGCAGACCCTTCCCTGTTGATTTGTAACTAGAATCTGCTGGAGGCAAGAGTGGGGCTTTATGCATCGGGAGTTTTGGGAAAGAGCCTCTCATCACAGCATGGGATAGGGTGAATGAAGAATGTGCCCTTTGCCTCTCTGTGGTCCACATTTTCAGCCAGAGATGAGAATTTAGTACCTGGCGGGTTCCTGGGGCAGATGGGTGATAGAGCATGTTAATCAATCCACGTTTAACACAATATGGCCAAAAGTAACCAGCTCACCCAAAAGTCAGACAGGTGGCCTCCTCGCTACTGTGGCTTCTGTGTTTGTTGTGTTAGGATTCATTTGGGTTTTTTGGAGGGAAGTAGTTGGTGTCATAAACACTCCCTCTCAAAAGTATCTCCCTGGCTCCTTGCTAAAGGAATGACAATTCGCAGGAAAGCAGTAGATACCTCAGATAAAAGAGGGCAGGTGATGCCTTCTTGTCCTTTGGGCCAGAGTTAGCCTTGCAGGAGGGGCTCTGGATTAATGCCGACCTTCAGTTAGGTAGAAAACACTTTCCAGGCAGAAACACCTGGAGGGAATAATTACACACAAAGGGTTATGCACCCATAGGCTCACATTACAGTGTTACTTACATTGATGAAAAACTATAAAAATGTAATAACTGTCTGATAAAAGTTGAATGGCCAAATAATAGTGGAAACTCCTTAGGACAGATTACTATTGATAATCTATTTGAAGGGTCTTTAATGGCATGGGGAAGTACTGGTACTATAAAGAGAGAAGGCTTGACATACCACTATATACGTACAGAGTATATACAGGTTTAACTGGGTAAAGCACCAGATCAGGAAAAAGAAACCAGACCAAAGTGCTATATCATCTCCATGCAGTGAGGTTCTGATTTTATTCTCTGAGTATTTTCTGTGTGCACTCTCCCAAGTTTCCTGTAATGAGCATACATTCGTTTTGGAAATATGGGAATCATATAAAAAAGAAACCAAAGGAGAGGCTTGGAGAAAAAGAAGAGAATAGGGAGAAAAGAGGGAAGCTGAGCCGAGGAGGAGGAAGTCATGAGGAAGAATGAGGGCATCTTCATGCACCTCCCCCAAGCTGGGGGACTACACGACCACTTCCGGGGCAGAGGACACCGTGGGCAGAAGAGGGCAGCTCAGGACCTAGTCCCAAGTCTAGAGTGGAGGTGAAGGAAGGGGCAACAGCAGGAGATGTGGGCCTGCATGTTGTGGGTCACAGCCTTTGTGCCCCAGCATCTCTTCTTTGTCACTGGTGAGCATGCCATCTGTCTGTCACCAGGAGCCAGTTCCCCACTGAGCAAAGCAGGTCCCTAAGGAGAAGCCCTGATTCTTCACACACACACACACACACACACACACACACACACGCACGCGTGCGCCGCTCCCCATTTCACAGACCTGCATCTCCTCCAACTGCCCCCCTCCCCACAACCAACTTCACCACCCCATCACCCCCCACTCCCATTCCTTGGCCTGCTCAGGCCGGGCAGCTCAGGTCATCATCCCTTGCTGCCTGGAATAACTGGAATATTCCCCCTCCCCCACCCCTGCAGTTTCTTTTCTCTTCCTCCTCCCCTTTTCTCCACGGTCTGGTTTCTTTCTTCTTCTTTTTTTTTCTCCCCAACCTGGGGCCCTGTTCCTCCTGGACAGGCTCCCTGCCGCCCCTCCCTTTCCAACTCCTTCTAGCTCCCAGCAGGCCAGCCTGGGTCTAGTGGATTGGCTATCTCTCAGCACCACCTGCTGCCCACTCTGCCCTCCACCATTGTCCCCTTGCAATTTCTAGAGTCCTCAGGACCTAGCTCCTTATCACACCATATCCATCCAGTGCCTGTCTTTGGAAAGTAGCAACTGAAGAGTCAGAGCGTCCAGGCTTCTTCGCCTTTCTCTCCAGCCTCTTTCTATAAAACCAGGACATGTTAGAGCTGGATGAGACCTCCAGGCAGCCCCATGTGCCTGACTGTGCTGCCCCCCAAGACCCTGGGGCAAAGACAGCAGCCACAGGCCTGTTCCAGCTCCCACAGAATATAAGTCTCCTCTCTGCACAGGATCTGAGGTCCAGGGTGCACAGGGAGGGCAGACAAAAACACCCACTCTGCACAAGTGTCACAAGGTTACGACTCAGGGGCTTAAAGATGCCCAGAGCCCATTCGAGGCTCAGGTTGCCACTTGGGCCCCGCAGACAGTCACCTAGGACTCAATCCCTGAGCTACCAAGGCCAGCCACGTGAGGCTCTTATCCTCTCCCATCACTCCCCTTTGAAGGCCATCACCCCTCCCAAGGGAAGAAGAGAGCTTGATGCAGAGCCGATAACAATACTTGGCAGGCTCTGGAGGATACCTGGGCTACAAATGTTCGAGGGTCCTAGAAAAATCCGCAAACTCAAACAACCGCAAATGGTACAACTGCAGCTACTTTCAGGGCAAAGGGTCTACGGCCTACTCCCGCCATCCTTCTGCTCAGGAGACCGCGTGGAGCCCTAGTCCGGAAGCAGTCCCAAGGTTGAAGAGACATCCTTGAAAGAGATGGGCTCCCTGTCTTCCTCCCACTGCCTCTTCCATTCTTCCACTCCCAAGGACAGCCCTCCTGTGTCCTCGTCCTCGGTTGGCCCCAGGCGAGCAAGGCCACTGATGGCACCGTAGTTCACCTGGAACAATAAACTTATTAGCGAGGCAACACTTTTCTGTTTCTTGCTGTCATCAGACCGCAAGTGGCTGCACTGGCCACTTGACAAGTGCCACTTGACAAGCTAAGACAAGCTGTCGCCACAGTGAAGCCCAGGCCCCGCCATCGCTCCCTGGCAACCCAGGAGTTAAAACTGATGACTGAGAAAGGGCAAGCCCACGGGACTCCAGGAGACTGGCTGGAATTTGCCTATCCCAGAAAAACAGGAGTTTGAAGGCACTGCGAGCATGGGAGACATGGAAAACTAGAGAGAAAGGAGGATAAAGAGAAGGAAGACGAGCAAGATGGGAAACAGGGCCGGGCAGTTTCCCGAGCATCGCCGATCCCAGACGCTTCTTCTGATAGAGTCCATCCTGGGGCTCAGAGGGCCGCCTCCCCTCTGCCCACCCTCAGGGAAGCAGTAGCATGGAAAAATGGAAAGAGCTTTAGAGCCAGACCTTGGCTCCCATACTGACTCCATTGCTTCCTAGCTGTGTGATCTTGAGCAAATTACTTAAATCCTCTGAGCCTCACTCTTGCCATCTGTAAAGGGGAGGTAATGATGCCTCAAAGTGTTTTGTGAGAACAGAATGAGATGAAATGTAATCCAAGATCTTCTCAGGCTGCAGAGCTATTTGTCCACTTGCTTCCCTTTCATTCAAACAGTAGTTTTCTGGGAGGCAAAGAGTTATGAGCACAGTTCATTCATTCACTCATTCATTTGTTTGCTCAAGACGTCTTCATTGAGGGGCCCCATACGTGTCATGCCATGGGACTATAATCATAAACAAAATGAAGGGGCTATGCTCATTCTAACTGCAGAGGAGAGACAATGAACAAGTGAATATACAAAATGCCAAACAGGGACAAGTGCTATTAAAAAAAATGTATAAAGTCTGGTGTGGAAAGAGAAGGGCTGTTTTACATGGGATGGTCAGGGAAGGCATCTCTGCAAAGGTGGACATTTCACAGACATCTGAGAAAGTGACCAGGTCAGTTGTGTGGTTATTTGGTGGTAGGGGAAGTATCCCAGAGAGGGGACAGTGATGCAAAGGCCCTGGGACAGTAGTATGCTCAGGTTTTGTTCATAAGAAGGAGCACCCCTATCCATCGGGGAAAACAATGAAAGGCTCAGAGACCAAGGCATTGAGACTGACCTTCAAGAATGGGTAGTATATTTTTAACTTAATTAAATAATTTATTTATGTGGCTGCACTAGGTCCTCGTTGTGGCACACAGGATCTTTGGTTGCGGCATGTAGGATCTTTAGTTGCAGCATGCAAACTCTTAGCTGCTCCATGCGGATCTAGTTCCCTGGCCAGGGATGGAACTTGGGTTCCCTGCCTTGGGCGATGCCCAGAGTCTTAGTCACCGGGCCACCAGGGAGGTCCTTTAGTAGTATTTAATAGGCACAGCTGGAAAGGAAAAGAACTCCAGACAGAGGCCTTCAGCCTTCATGTTTTGGAATCTAGCTCAATCCCCTACCCTGTGTTAAGAGGGAAAGAAGCCCCAAGAAAGGCTTGCTACAAGTCACACCACCAGTTGGTAGTCAAGTCAGAACAAGACCCTGTCCTCTTGACTCCCAGTCAAAGGCTTTATGTAACCTGGCTTGTCCTTATAATTCAGATACATGCATATCTGCTCCCCAGAGAGGCTGTAAGCTCTCTGCTAGCAGAAGCCCACTTCTCACCAACCATGGTGCTCTCCCGGGGCCTAAAAGGCCAAGGGCTACCCAGAAATTCTGACCTACCCTTGTTCCATCTTCATGGGGGTTTTCTGAGCATACCAGTTGCCATACCGCCAGGCAACATGCTGCAACTCTGCAGAAGTGCCACATGTGGTGATTAATACCCCATATCCTAGCAAGCAATTATAATTAGTGCAGAATAGGAAATCAGGCATTATTAGGAAGAATTAGCTACTTATTTTCACATTACACTATGCTCTCCCCCCATACCTCCTCCCCCATCTCCCACCCTCTCTGGTTTCCCAGTCCCAGGTCAGAGGTGGCGGAGAGGAAGAGTTCAGCCAAAACTTCCTTCCTTCCACCAGTGTGTGGGTAACACCTACGTGCCAGGCGGTAGAAAGACAGGATTGCCACAGTCCCTGTCCTCAGGGAGCTTTTACACGCTCATGGGAAGTGCTCTTCCCAGGCAGTCGCAATGACGGGAGTAAACAGAAGCTACAGAGGCAGCCCGGGAGAGGGGCTGCCTTCCAGAGTCAAGGAAGGCTTCCAGAGGAGGCAGCATTTGAGCTGGACCTGGAAGGATGGGCAAGCACGTTCAAGGTAAGCACGCAGGGAAAAGGTATTCCAGAAGCAGCTCCAAGAGAAATGGCCAAAGAGCAGACAGTGTAAAAGCGGGGAACGAGCTGGGAGAAGGCTGAGCAGACAGTTGGGGTCCAGAGCAGGCAAGGCTGTTGGCTGTGATCCCCCAGGGACCCAAGGGAGCTGAGAAAAAAGGTTAAGTAAGGCCCTGAGATTTCTGGCCAGCCCCAGGAGGTGAGTCCCAGAAGCAAAAGTCTTGGGATCAGGAAAGATGAAGACAAGTCCAAGAGCATTGTCCTGGGGGGAGCCAAGAGAATCAGGTCTGAACTGGCAGCAAGCAGAGCACTGATTTCTTCTCTTACACTCCTGGTTCCTGGAGGCTTGAGGGCACCCACCAGGATTCTGTCCAAGGGACTGATGGTTGGGGATGTTTTGCTTGAAGGCAAGAAGAAAAGTAGAGTCAGAAGTGATGGAGGGTCGTTAATTAGACTGTGAATTCCAGGAGTGCAGGAGCAGCAGATTCAGGATGTCTTGATAAATATTCGATGATCAGGTGGTGACTGCTTGAATAAACAAATTCTGGCAGCCGTGTGGAGAATGGTTTGCAGCAGATGGAAACTAGAGGAAGGAAGACCACCAAGGAAGCTATTGCAATACACCTGGAGGCAGATGAGACAAAAGTGACAAGCCCCAAGGAGAGATGCCTGGCCCCCAGTAAGGGAGGATGTCTGGATCATCCTTGGGGAAGAAAGGATTTGGGAAAGAATCTGAAGAAAGGACCAGCAGAGAAGTCCTGCAAAACGGATCCGCCAGCCCCCAAATCAGCCTCCAGATTCCTCATGCCCTGCTGCTTTGTCTCAGGAAAGTACAAACAGGAGAATTGCTCCCCCAGGGCCTCCACAAATGCCTTCTAGGGGAAAACACAGCCTTGACATTTGTAATCCTAATCACAGGGGATTAAAAATGGTGCATAATACAGCAGACTAGCTTCAGGCAGCCAGACTCAATGAAGAAGCAGCATCCTGAGAACACAGAGGCATGTTGTGAGCAGCCCAGGAGACAGCAGCAGGGCCTGAGGACTCAGGGTTGGTGGGGCAGTTGCCCCACAAGCCTGTCGGCATAACATCTAGATGTAGTAGCTGCTGCAGGAGTTTCTGCTGTCTTGGCAGCCAGAAGAGGTCACACCTGTCCTACCTGACCCACCTCTCTGGATTCAAACAGCTTTCCCAGCTTGGAAGATCATCATATCCCCCAGGGACTTTGCCGATGACACCCCTTCAGATTGGATGCAACTGACTTAAAGGATTCCTGATGCTGAGACCCCATGGAATTCCCATCCCAGGATATCAACACAGGCCTTGAAGTCAGATATGGTCTTCAACAACAAGTTTTCCTCCAGTCTTAACAGCAACTTAGCCCATTTGAGTGCAGCTTGGCTCAGATGTTCATTACTGAGCATCTGAGACCTTGTATCACAGATGTCTAGCTCTAACCCTTCAAGCTAAGTATTATCCCCATTTTTCAAATGAAGATTCAGGTTTAGAAGAATGAAGTGACTCTGTCCAATATCACACGGCGGCACTCAGAGCTCAAACCCAGATCTGATTAACTCCAACATCAGACACCAGGGGCCTCTGTCTGGCCCTGTCTATGTTAGCTGGAACTCGAGGAGCGGTGGTAACACGGACTCTCCTCTGGATGAAAATTATACCATCAGTCTTGAATTAGGCCGCCAGAAAGACAGTTAGCTTTTTTTGAGTAGCTACCACATGCCAGAATGTTCAGGCAGCCATTCACTAGGCTTTGTTTTCATTGTATTTCTTTCACTGTGAATGCCTCTGGTCCAGCAATTGAGTTCAGCCCAATATGGACCCAGGTCCCTCTGTCCCCTTTCTTCTGCTCCAGACTCATGAAAGTCTGTTTTCTCAGATCCCCTCTGTTCCTCCCACCAGACCAGCCTGGAGCTGTCCCCAAGAACCACTTCCCCACCCTGACTTCACCTCCAGCTACAAAGAAAATAGTAAGTCCATTAGCTCCCTCAGCAGCTTCTGCTCCAGGCCCAAGCTGAACTACACAACAAACTCCAGCTGGACACTGATCTCCTCTTACAGTGTTATTCCTGCAAGATATCCTAGGTTGTTCTCCTCTCTGTAATTCTCTCTTACAAATTAACTCACCCTGGTGATGGAGAGAAAGACTATCACCCAATGGCATGAGTCAGACTGAAATCAGAAGTGCACAAACTCAAACAAAAAATACAGATTTACAGAGAAAGTGATCAAAAGAAAGAAGGCAAGAGAGTTAACTGGTCTAGAATTTCCCTCAAATCCCCATCCTCTAGACCCCCATTCCCCAGGACGTGCTGAGCCAACTGACTTCAAAATAACCTTTCCTCAAGAAAGGTGGCTCTCAACTAAAGTCCCCAAACAAGTCAGCTTCCTTGGAGAATGAATGACCTCTCTTGGCAACCAGAAAGAGGCACCACCCCCAAATTGCTGTGTAAATTGGAACAGCCCTTGTAGGTCAAGTGAGCCTTAAATTCCTCATCCATACACTCAAATAAGCTTAGCCTTGCCTACCTTACAGGGTTATTTTGAGGATCCAGTAAGATCTTGGATACAAAAATGCTTTGGGTATTGGGAGAGGAAGATGGGAAGGAGGAAAGCAATAAGATATAGAAATCAATAAGGGATGTTTGAGCTCAAGCAAGGCCATATGGTGCCCCCCCTCTCCAATCTGGCAGGTAGTATTCATTCTGAAAAATTCTAGGGTTCTGGCTGTGCTTTAGGGCAGAAGTGCCAGTGTGGGGAAGTGGAGTCCTAAACTGCATGCTTCAATACTGGTCAGGTTACATGCAAACAAGGCTAACCCACTCCTCAATACCACCAGAAGAAAAAGCAGTAGGACTTGAAGGAGCATGAGCTCTGAAGACAGAAAGACTTAGAGCACAGCTATGTTACCTACTTAGCTTTTTTACTTCTCTGAGCCTTTATTTCCTTGTGTGCACAATGGGGACAGGATACCTAAGTTATAGGATTGTTGCAAATTTGTAAGGATCATGTTAAATAACTTGTATAAAGTGCCTGACATTAATGATAGTTGTTCTTATTATTATTAATAATAATAATCCCCCTTTGCCACGGCCTCATCCCTAAACATGAGGAGGCAGCACTGAAAGGCAAGTGAGAAATCCACAATCTACCTTGCAACCGGCAGTCAGTGGGCCCTCAACAAGCTCACTAAGCATGAAATTGAGCAAGAATATTTTTGTGTCTACTTGAAAGCTAATGAGTAATGAGGCTCTAACTAGGAAAGAATGGGGTTCCCATGTTGGTGATGGGGGTGGGGGTTCGGAAAAGCAAGTGCAGAGATGAAGGACAGCTGGGAGGCAAATGCTCAGATCCCAAAAGCCAAAGACTTTGGCCTGATAGTGTTCAGACAGGCAAGCTCCATGAGCCCACTGAACACTCCTTTCCAGCCCAGGATTAAATGCTTGACAAACTGCAGCTTGGTCATTTCCAAAACTGGAAACTGGAAATCCTGGATTCCCAGGTTTGGCAGGGTGAGAAGAGGTGGCTTCAGGAATCCCAAGAGATGGTCACCACTCTCTCTGGTGGCCACCCCAGTGGGATAAGCTAGGAAACAGCTTCTATAACCACAGTAGATAACTGGCTTTAGAGCTCCCTGGAAGAGGGTCTCAGGACAGAACTCGACTATGAAAGCAAGGGAAAGGAAAGGAAGGGGGAAAAGGCTGGTATGGACTGACTCACAGTTTTAGTGGATAGGAAAGCCTGAAGAAAGAGGGATAGTAAAGGGGGAACTGCAGAAGGGCAGATACGTTCCTAGAGTATTCATGAAGGCAGACAGGAAAGGAAGGGCAGTAACACCTCTTGAGCATCACACCTTTATGATGGGGCACTCTACTAGGATGGTCATAGATATTAGCTCATCTAAGCTTCACACCATCCTTGTCAGGGCAGTAACTTTTATCACCATCTTCCACAGGTAAGAATCCTGAGATTTGAGCCATCACCCTAGTTTACTAACTTTTGGGTTTGATTCTCTAGCTTTTCAGCAAAGCAACAAGTTTTGATATTTAGATATTCTGACATGTGCTAAAGAAAAATTCCACCGCTTTATGAATGGACACCGTAGTTTTCCCCTACTATTCCACCTACTCAATGGTTCGCTTTCCTTCAGCCCTTCTCTTTTACCTATGAATTTCCCACCCCTTATTGGTTAAAAAGACATATATATTCTTATCTAAATGCTTAAATGCAAAAGCAGACATCACAGAACCCGTTTTTCCAAAACTATACCAGCACATGTTTTTAAAGGAAAAACCCCTAGGTTACAAAATTCAGTACCTTTCTTAATTAAGACTTCTAGACCTTTCTTCAGTTCACTCTGAATTTTCATTTGGAGACAACCCAGTGCCTCTGTTTTAACCTTGACCTTCTCAAAGTCACAGGCTCCCTCCTCCAAGCTCATTCCCCCTCAGTAGCAGCTATTCTTTCTCCCTCACCCCCTCTTTCTCTTTGCCACCAACTGTTTAGTTCCCCCTACTGAGGCTGTTCAAGTCAATCAGAGGGAAAGCCTTAATTTGCCTTTCAACCTTCCTAATTTGAAAGTGCTTGCCTTCTTTCCCCTCACACAGAAGACAGCAACAAGGGGATAGAACAGTCCATATAGGACCCTCCAAAACCACAAAAGTTCATCTTCCAAGTTGGCGCTATTTGGCCTTTTAGAGAGACTTCCCTTCCTGACTCACTAAGTGCCTTTGCCATGGAGCTATACCAGGCAGACCTCCCCACTCCAAATTAACCTTCACGAGCTCAAATTTTATCTCAGGAAGATAGAGTGGAATACCTCCTTGTCCAAAACATTTTCCCAGATCTTCCCACTGAGAACCCTCTCTTCCCCTCAATCACCATTCTTTAGCAGAAGCCCTTAGTACTTTTCGCTTGCAATGCAGTCAGCACCTGTCTTTCCTTTTTCTCAGACTATAAGCTCCTTGAGGGCAGGACCCAAATCTATTCCGGAGGAACTTCAGTGGCCCTCCTCTTAATCTAGGTAAGTCTGAAAAGGACCTGACCTGGCAGAGTTGCCTAACCTGCCCGCTTGCATCTCTTACAAGCATTTTATATTAATAAATCTACTTCTTGCCTATCACCTTGCGCCTCCAGCTGAATTCCTTCTGCGCTGAGACACAAAGAACCTGAATCTCAGTAAGTCCGGGCATCAGGTTTCTGATAGCCATTGAGAAGCAAAAGAAGCACATGCTGCAGGATGAAACTGCCGTCCTAAGACTAGAAACAGATCCAGTGAAAAATCAAAACCAGCAAAAGGAAAAGAAACACTGGAAGATATTGAAACTGTAAAAGAAAGTATGATGATCTTCATTTTGGACTGACTCAAGACTGGACTGACCTGGACAGACTCAAGACTGATCTGTGGATGAGAAAACTAGTGATGTGTAAAAGAATTTTAACTTTAAAAAGGTGTCTGCAAGAGTAGGACACAGCACTGCCGTGCTTGAGCTAGTGAAGGAGGCGTTAATGATGTACGCCCTAACGTCTGCATCCACGTCTACCTGAAGAAGGCAGTCTTTTCCCGTCCCCTGTTTTTCATTATAAGTTGTAGCCCGCTCAAACTTCAGGGCAGAGCGGCCTCAACTGCCCACTTGCATCTCTTGCAAGTGTCCTAAATCTACTTCTTGCCTAAAACAAAAACCAAAACAAGCACCTGACTTTACATCTTTTTCAGATTTCCCATATTAAAGGCTGAGCATCCCCCAAGAGGGGCCCTTTCTTAGAAGTGGACCCCATGAGGATAAATACTTTGGGTCTTAATCACAGATGTCCCCAGCAGCTAGAAGAGTGCCTCCTTCAGAGCAGGTTCTCAGGAATGATGTGTTTAACAAGTAACATCTCTAAGGTTGGATTTTCCTAGGATAATTCACTACCCTCAGCTTCCTCTGCATCACCGAGATATCCTGAAGGAGATCTAGGCCCCTTTGACGAGGATCAGATTTCTGATCATAAGGCTTTTTTCACCGACTAGAATACCCAGCTCCTTTCCTTATCTGCTATTCAACTTTTTTATTTAGAACTATTTAGAGGTGATGTTATTTGCATGAAATACCTATCTACTTCTCTGATAGCCTATTACTACCAGCAATGCCATCAGGCATAGGGGATAAAAAGATTTCATAGAAAGATTTTTTTCAAGGTTTCTTATCCCTTATTCAAGATAGCATATGAAAATATTGCATAACACATAGAGGGCGCTCACTAAATGCTTGCTCGCCTTCACCCCGCCTATCAAACATGCAAAATAAAATCTAAACCAAGTTCTCCGTGGAGAGTTAAGTTGCCCCTCTGCGCTCTTTCAGGCGTGCCTGCATGTAGAAGGCAGCCTGCAGAGTGAGGGTACACAGGCGAACACACAGGGTAAAGTGACATGTGTGGGTGAAGTCTGTCACTGAGGTGACCTTATAGATCCTCAAAGAAGTTTGGATCTGAAGTGAGACAGAGAGATTATTCCAGGAGAGATTAATCTTCAGTAGAGGTTATTCCTCTAATGTGTGAAGTCAGGAGCCACCCCGAGAAGCCATGAGTGTAATAAGTTGCACAGTAAACACACGGCACCAGTAACATTTATTTGTGCTACTAAGACATTTGAAGCCTTAAGATCACTACAGCAACACTAATTCTAACTTTTTCCCCTATACTCTTCACCTCCTAATCAAACCAGACCCCAAAACAGACCCTAAAGGATGTTTAATTTCTGACTTTTCTAAATCCTTAGACTGTTACGATATAGTTAACATGAAAATATCATTAAAAGCATCAGAGGAAGAATTTAAGACTCCGAGGGGCTATTAACTTTTCATGTTCAGCAGATGAGTTTGAGTCAATTCTTAGCTATCCTTTTCAGTTAATGAGTGAGAGTTAATGCCACCTGAGAAGTAGCGATGGTAGTCACCTTAAGACTCTGTTACTGAGAAAATAGGGATATTGTGTAACCATGAGTTATGAAGGGAGAGAAAACAGGACCTCTACAAAGGCATTATTTGCATATGCATCACCAATGCAGTCAATGTTCACTCACTCAACACACTCAGATATTCAATACATTCATCCAGCTATTACTGAGCACCTACTATATGCCAGATGCTGGAGATACAATGGGATATAGGGAAGACCATGTTCCTGGCTTTCACAGAGCCTACATATCAACCAGAAAAATGGACAGGGATCAAGAAAATAAATAAGATAATTTCAGATAGTGATGTATGCTATGAAGAGCACATGGCGGGCCATGGTAGAGAGCACTGCAGCAGAAGCAGTCCTGGGTAGAGGACGTGGGGACAGCCTCCCTGAAGAGGCAACACGTGAACTAAAACCTTAATGCTGAGAAAGGGCCAGGCCAAAGATCGGAGGAAAGAATGTTCCAGATGGAAGAAACAACTAGGGAAAGATCCTGAGGGAACAATATGTTTGGAGTATTTGAGGGCTAGAGTTGGATGGACCAGAGCGTGCGGGCAAATGGTAAAAACAAAGAGATGCACTGGAATGGTGAGCACCACGTCTTTCAGGCCATGGCAAGGAGTCTGGATTTTATTCCAAGTGCAAAGGACAGCCAGAGAAAAGTTTTAAGCAAAGCAGAATTGGATTTACATTTTTAAAAGATCACTCAGTTGTTGTGTAAAGAGTAGACCCAGGGAAGTTAAGAGCAAAAGCAGTCAAGAAGCTCTCCTGATCCATGAGTCATGCAGGCACATGGTGATAGTGGCCTTGCCTGACAGTGGTAACCACCAATTAACAAAAAGGTAGATGAGCCAAGAATGTATTTCAGAGATAGCATTAACAGGACTGGATGATGAATTCGATGTGGAGATGTAAAAAAGAGCAGACAAATCAAATGTGAACCCAATTTGGGGGTTCTGAACATATTAGATCCCCACTATTAATACAGGGGGAGACTAGAGTGGGAACAATTTGAGGGTGGAATTGGGAACGTCTAGAGTTCTGTTTTAAAACATGGTGTGTATGTATAAAACACCTGCTAGACACCCACGGAGTTAAAAGTTCATTCTGGGTCTCATGGGAGCATCTGCAGTTGAAGATCTAAGCTGGGGAGTCATTGACATATAATCTTAAATCATAAGTCTGCCTGAGGTTACGGAAGTAAAGATTTTTTAGTACCCAAGACCTAGCTTAGGCTTTTAAGAGATCCCTGAGAAGGGCTCATGAGACCGAAAGAAAATCAGAAGATGGTAGTGTCAACCCAGCCATGGAAGAGGGAGACATTAACCCATGTTTAATGACCATTCAACTCTCGGCACAATCAAAGCTGATCCTGGGCCAGGCACTGGGATCACAGTAGTGAACAAGACACTGCCAGAGCCTCAAGGAACTTACAGTCTAATGGAATTATGAGTGGCACCCAGAGAATAGGGAACTTAAATTTTGTTTCTTGGCAGTATAGCTTCTGATTCAATTACAATAACACTAGAAAAAAGTAGAACATATTCCAACTGAAAAAGAAAGTTAAAGCTACAAGGTAATCATTGTTGGAGTCCTCCCATTTTATGTACAGATCAGTAGATGTTTCAACATTGGCTGTGGCACAACCTACCAGTTATTGAACTTCTGGTCAACTTTTAGATACTTTGAAAGTCTTGCAAGTAAGACTTGCAAGAAGGGGACTATCAGCTGTCCAGTCTGAAAGCTGAGAGGATCGAGAGATGGGGATCCACCGCCCCGAATGCTCTGCTGTTATTCCTCAGTACAAGTGCACAAGGCTAAAATGATGACATGAGCAGCTCCGAAGACAAATGGTAGGCCCCAAGGGACAGCCCATGAAGTTCACCGGGACTGGATCAAGGCAGCCACTATGATTTTCTGGATCATAGTAATGGACTGGGGTGGAATTTACAAAATGGGATTTAGATCTATTTCTGATAGAGTGTAGAGACTGTCACCCTTCAACCATCCCCTTTGTCCTGCTTCTCCCAATTCTCTGCCCCTGGGCTCCTGCAGAAGCAGGATGACACTGGTCATCACAATACAGGAAACCCTAAAGACCTGAGGAAACAACCCAAATTTGCACATCAACACTGCCTCTGGCAAAGCAGCTTACATAAAAAGCCTGTACAATATTACATACACAAGTTACATACACAGAGTATCCTGAGGTTCTCTGAACCTAAAAGTAGCATCTCAACTGAAGGAAAAGACACAACAATAAAAGAACTGGTGAAAATCCCCTCCTTCATAAATGAACTTAAACAAGTCAATGGACAACAAAACTTAAGCATCTCACCATGGTAGAAGTGAGTAATTATTTAACCATCAATAAGCAAGGGAGGTGGAATGCTGATTCATGGCATTTTTCCTATTGTAGCCGTTTTGGATTTGTTAGCCAGAAACACAAAAAGCACTAAATCAAGAACTGGGAGAGTAGACGACCTGAGGAAGTGCACATCAAGAGCAGAGAAGTCAAGAAGGACGACTGTTGGATATGAACAGCTGAGGATAACTATTGCATTATGAACATTCTTGCACCAGAATTTCCTTTAGATATTAATTTTGTTTTGTGGCTTTCTGTATTTCTCCCTCTCCCTCCAATTTCAACCTAGTAACCTTAGTGTTTTAAATTCTCACTTCAGGGATATTGTCATGATGAAAAGCTGAAGCAAAATGAACCAATGGTTGCTGGGGAAAGTAAAAAGCCATCCAGTCACATGCTGGAGGTAGAGGAGGAAGGTGCCTGTGAGAAACAGGGAGGGGAGGGAAAAGGTTTCCCAAGTCTAGGAAGGGGGCAAAGTCCAATGTCCCCTTGAGCAAAAGGGGACCAGACTCTGTTGCCTAGCAAGGTACTAGGAAGGTGGCAAAAAGCCAAGAAAGGAACTAGAGATCTTATTCCCGTTCCTTCCTGAGCATGAAATGGAGGAAAAGCCAGCGGTCCTGATTTGCACAGACGTGTACAGTTGTGACTGATGAGTCACCATGCCGTGGACCGCTGTGACCTTGGAGCCATTCAGTAGCAGGGAACAGCAAGAATGACTATAGTTGAAGTTCAAAAGAAAACTCACAGATGTAACCTATTACCAGCTGACATAAGCAACTAGTTAGAAGCATCATAAATAGAAAACACTCTTACTGGACTTTACAAGCCTGCCATCATCTTAATTAAAAACCTCAGTACTTTCATATACCATCTACTTAGAATCAGCTAATAAATTAACCATGCCAGGATTTGGGGGTGGAGGAGCTTCTCTTTATATCCCTTCCTAAGAGTCTAGGAAAGAAACAGAATGAATAATAAAGCACACCAGTGGACAGCAGACTTCTCTTTTCTCACCCCTCCAGGTAGCTCCTCTTGATCCCTACCATACAACCTACAAGTGATTTCTCTCTCATCTAAATTTTGGTTGGTTGCTTTAGGCTGAACTTCCCTGGGCAGTCACCCTTTGGTGGGATCATTTCATCTCAGGATTTGAAAAATATTGCAAACTTGATTTCATCATCTCCTCAGTCAGGCTCCAATGAACAGATTCACACACACACACACACCAAGTTCCTAAGAAACAGATTTCAAAGCTCAGTTGCTGCTTAATTCCTTTGCAATAAGCAGCGTGCCAGCCCAAGTTCTTCTTGGAAAGGCAGTACAATGAAGAGATCAGAATACAATATTGCTTGGTAAACACAGAATCAGAAAAGAGAAAGTATTGTCTTGCTCAAAGGATATTAGAATCAAATATATATATACAGCTTGGGGTAATCCTCCCTTAGTCTACCATAACTAAACAAGAAAAACAATCCCATCAGAGATTCACTGATAACAAGTCATGCTATATTAACCAAACTTCTGATTTTGGTAGGGGGACGAAGATTAAGAACAGGCAGAAACAACAGCCACATTTTATACTTTGACCAGGAAAGGGTTTGACAAAGTGTCTCATAATATCCACACCAACCAGGCAGAAATATGTGTACAGGATGACAGGACAACCAGGTGAACCCGTCACTGTGTGATTAACCACAGTCATATTCTGCTTGGCTTCATCATGTTCAACACTTTTTTATATTATAGTAACAAAGACAAACATAGCATCCCTCAATATATGCTAATTTCACAAAAAAGAGAGGTAAAGCTGATATAAGCTGACTGAATTAAGACTCAGAACTATCTCAACCGACAGGACATTAATCTAAAATAATGAAATTTACTAAGACTAGTTGGTAAATCCTGCACTTAAATCAACTGCATTGAGTGTAAAATGGAAAACCTAGCTTAACAGGCTTTCAAATTTCCAGAAAAATGGGACAAATAACAGGGATATTTAATGACCTAGACCAAGTCCAGAGAAGGGTAAGCAGAACTGTAAAAGGACTTAAAAATATATTCTGTGAAGAATGGTTGGGATAAAGGAGAAAACGTAATATAAAGAGCCAATAAGGTTTACTATAATTATTGGGGACATTTGTTTTCTTTCTTGGAATACGCAAGTGGATTAGAGACTGGGGGGCTTTTATAGGGTACTGAAGGGTGAACAAGAACCCATGGGTCCCAGAAGGCAGATTTCAGTTCAATAAAAATAGCTTTTAAAAATAATCACAACTATTCTGAAGCAAAATAAACTGCCCTGTGAAACTGGGAACTCTCCATCACAAGACTTTTCAGAACAACTTGAATGGCTATCTGCTACAACCTGCTCCCTACCAGGAAGCACACCAGTTCCCCCCTCTGCAACTCAAGAGACCAAGGGGTCAGCTTTATAACAAAATATTAAGAGCAATCCAAAGAAGTTGGACCAGGTCAAATTGCTGGTGGTCCTGCTCTGACCCAGGAAACTGTTCCTAGCATCTGGGCCTCTAGCACATATAATTATGACAGGTCATTTCCTCAAACACTGGTTTCAGTAGATGAAGCAGTTGTTTTACTACTTGGACCTCAAAAACAAGCTGGTATTTTGCTTTTCATTCTGTCCACTATTTCTTAAACTGGAGTCTTATCTATGAACCCCAGGCTTTATAGGTAGGTCTCCAAAACCACCCCCAAGGAAGCCAGTCAAAACCCCAAAGCATAAAACAGCTGTCAGTCTACATCAACACCTACTGCCCACTGCCAAGAGACCTGATGCCAGCCAGTCATAAGTTTTAGAGTTACAAAACTCTGACAAAGTTTTGCCGACAAATGTCTGTCTAGTCAAAGCTATGATTTTTCCAGTAGTCATGTATGGATGTGAGAGTTGGACTATAAAATAAAGAAAGCTGAGAGCCAAAGAATTAATGCTTTTGAACTGTGGTGTTGGAGAAGACTCCTGAAGAGTTCCTTGGACCACAAGGAGATCAAACCAGTCAATCCTAAAGGAGATTAGTTCAATATTCATTGGAAGGACTGATGCTGAAGCTGAAACTCCAATATTTTGGCCACCTGATGTGAAGAACTGACTCACTGGAAAAGACCCTGATGCTGGGAAGGACTGAAGGTAGGAGGAGAAGGAAATGACAGAGGATGAGATAGTTGGATGGCATCACCGACTCGATGGACATGAGTTTGAGAAAGCTAAAGGAGTTGGTGATAGACAGGGAAGCCTGGAGTGCTGCAGTCCATGGAGTCACAAAGAGTTGGACACGACTGAGTGACTGAACTGAACTGAACAAAGTTCCTGATGAGTTGGACTTGAAGTTCCCTCCTATATATCAGGCACTGAGGATACAAAAATAAACAGTTCTTGTCTCCGCAAACTCCCTATTCTGGTGGGAAAGTCGTCACCTTAGCACACTGTTTATGCCACTAATAGAACATATGAATGAAAAATTAGGACAAAAATTATTCTCTGAAATACAGAGAAGTAAAGAATAGTAGTTCCCCCAACCTTATCCACAGTTTCACTTTCTGAGGTTTCAGTTACTTATGGTCAACCACAGTTCAAAAATATTACATGAAAAATTCCAGAAATAAACAATTCGTAAGTTTTTAATTGCACGTTGTTCTGAGTAGTATGATGAAATCTCACGTTGTCCACTCCCTCCCACCCTGGACGTGAATCATCTCTTTGTTGGAGGCATGCACACTGTATAGTTAGTATGTGGAGAAACACCCAGTATATATATAGGGTTTGGTACTATCCAGTTTCAGGCGTCCACTGAGGGTCTTGGAACACCCTGGAGACAAGGGAGGACTACTGTAGTCAAAACTTCCTGATGTGACAGTGGGAAGGTTCTCAGGAAACGACTTTAGAGGACATGGCACCTGAGCTTGGTTTTGAAGAATGAGTAGGATTTTCCCCCTGGAAAATGTGAAAGAGAGGAAGGCATTGCATTCTCTGCTGATGAAAGAACACAAAAAACAACCCGGAGGCACAAAATTCACCAGTGAACTCAGGAAATCGGACTAGCTGGTCCACTCTGATTAGAGCAACAATCAGCTGCTGCTGGCACCTCTATAGGCTGCCCAGACTCTAGGAGTCTAGTCTGTTTGGTCCCCAGGTGTAAGTCATTCAAGTTATCCCATCCTGCTGTCAAAGCAAAGGCAATGCAACAGAGAAGTAGACTAAATCAAGATTTCTCAATACCAAATGTTGGCCTGTCTGCTGCCCAAAACAAATCATGAAAACAGTGTTTGCTCTGAGATTATATTCTTCCTCTTTTTATGGAGTAAAAGACCCTTTTCTTTTGTAAAATGATGGTGACTGTAGATCAGGTTTAGATTTTTAATATTCTGACCTAAAAAAATGTTAAGTCTTCCAAATTTTAGAGGGGATAGTTTGCTTCTTGTGAATCCATGTCTGGGAACCACCAGGAGAGGAGAGAGGTACCTCCCTATACATACATTTCCAAAACCTGGGAACTTCATTCCAGACTCCTAGCCCCTCCATAGGTCCTCTTCTCCATGGGTCAGATTAGGGTCTGTTGATCAATTCCCCTTTTTCTGCAGTCATGATTATGCTGCCTCCCAGCAACAATGCTGCACTCCCAGATGCCAAATGGCTGTGGAGTTAACACTGAGACTGTTGAGTTTCTGATTAGCTTGAGTGGCCTCTTCATGACATTTACAACATGTAACAGATCAGCTCTGAGCAAAGAGATCAATATGAACAGATTTTACAGATGGCGAATCTCATCTATTGCCTTTAAGTACCAGCTATCTTTCATTGAAGCAGTAATAACTCTCCTCTCTTGCAACTCTGTTTTAGGGTCCACCAATACATTACCCCTGGCTTTAAGAGCTTTGACCCCCCCAAACCTCGTACCACCTGGGAGTCATTCTCTCCCTATACCTCCATAGTATGATTATGCTGTGTTCTCTAGTGAGAGGCCAGGGGTCCTACTTGACAGAACTACAACCGAAAAGTAAGACTCAAGACTTAAGGTCTTGGAGGAAGAAGTATGCACAAAGACGACATAGCCCTTGAGCTAGACTGCCTCCATCTCTGCGCCCTTAGCTTTTCTTCGCTCTTCCAGTTCATTTTACCCTCTCGCTTTCTCATGTCTGTTCTTATCCCCACTCCCACTCGTGATTATCTGGGATATATTCTGCTTCTCTCCTTTGGATTTCCAATTTTAGATCATCTTCCCTCTATCCTCCACTTTTGTGGTCCCTTATTCCACTAGAGCTAATTTTGTGTATTTACCTACATGGAAATTTAACAAACTATTAGTTCAATTCAATAAATACCAATTTACTGAACTCTATGATATGCTAGACATTCAGGATACAGAGATAAAAAGAGCCTCTTCTCTGCCCTCAGGGAGTTCCAGAAAACAAGGGAAGAAGCTGTCTTCTACCTGGCTCTGACTCTAAAATTCTCTCCATTTTCTATCCCTCTTCTCACACACAAACCCAAGTCCCATGGGTAATTAACAAGATGAGTAATGGATTTTCACTTGCCTCTGGCAAGTTTGGAAAGAAGGTTTTTTTAGCAAAAGTGGCTTTAAATAGTTCCAGTTGTTTTTCCCTTTGCACCTTTACAAGGCTCTGAAAACCTGGTAAATATAACTATGAATCATCAGAATCTTTTTGAGGGGTGGACTGCACAGGTGGGGAAACTTGAAGGACTTGACAGGTAGATGTAGTCTTTTCTGGATCACCACATTCCAGGCAATATCTGAGTTTTCTCTTTCTGGGTCTATCTTTCATGTTATATGATACTTTTCCCCTCTCAAGATGGAAACACACTAGGGAAAGCTATGAAAGGGGAGAGAGGGCGCCTGCCACCTCTCAGCCACAAGAGCAGGGTTGAATCAGCAAGAAGAGCCACCCCACCAAGTAATGCTTCATCTGGAAATGCTGCTTCTGAATCTGCATCTTTTAGAAGAGGCTTTCCCCATTCATCAGAAACTCTCCATGTACCTCCTCTGAAGGAATAACCCCAGCCCATTCATGTCACTCAACTTGCCGTAATGTCCTCACCCATGACCTCACTTAACTAACACAAGGGTCAACCATCTCCTAGACGCTCACCTTAGATTCTGGCCTGCCAAAGGAAAGCATTAACCATTCTATCTCCCAATTGCTCTCTGGCATACTTATTATTTTTCACCAATATAGTTATTAGATACAAACTATTGGATTCACAGCCCAAAGTTCTCCTGGACCAAAAAAAGTCCACCCCTGCCTTTTCTACCTTCTTTCTGCATTTGTTTTGCTAAATCCCACAATTCTACCACCACTAAAGAGTGGACTAGAGAAAAAAAACCAGGGCTGGGGTGGCAAAGAGTTTTTAGGAAGGATCAAGGAACTTCCCTGGTAGTCCAGTGACTAAGACTTCACGCCCCCAAGGTAGGGGCCCTACGTTCCATCCCTGGTCCTGGAACTAGATCCCACGCGCTGCAACTAAGAGTTCACATGCCACAACTAAAGATCTGACATGCCACAACTAAGACTCCGTGCTGCCAAATTAATTTTTTTAAGAGATTAGGAAGAATCTAGAAAAGGAGTGATGACTGTGCCTACCTTCTGTCAGAGCTGAGATAAAGGGAGCACACTATACCTGGGCACTGTTCAGAGGCAACCCCCTTGTATTGTAACTAGGTCAACCATTCCCCCAGACAATGCATCCAGACATTTCCCTCAGGATCAAGGCACAATAGAGAAAGCCCACAGGAAGAATGAG
This sequence comes from Odocoileus virginianus, assembly GCF_023699985.2. Classification (NCBI taxonomy): domain Eukaryota; kingdom Metazoa; phylum Chordata; class Mammalia; order Artiodactyla; family Cervidae; genus Odocoileus; species Odocoileus virginianus. The sequence continues at coordinate 13,871,723 of NC_069683.1, read as the reverse complement.
TTTCAAATGGAGCTGGGAAACCCTAACTCTCTTCCTCCTCCTCTCGCCTCCCATTCCTTCTCTTCCCCTCTCCAGTCCCAGATTTCTCTGCCTACACTGCTGGAGTTTGTTGAGGGGCTCTCAGAGGGGATCTGACTTCCTTTCTTCATTTGATTCCTAAGCCCAGCACTCCTCACACTCAAGCCCTTTCACAACTCTGTCTTCTGGGCTGCCCACCAAAAGTCTAAAAGTGCAGGCTTTATCTCTGTTATGTTAGACCCCCAAGAAGAGAGACAGAGAAGGCAGCTGGCAGGAGTTAGAGCTCCTTACACTCCATGGCCCCTTCCACATTCCCCGAGCAGACTGAGAATTGGACACAGTGAATCCTGACTAGGTTCAAGCCTACTTCTATAAAAGCAAACACCTTCTCCAAGCAGAGAGGATTGATCTGAAATGCAGAGTGTAAATAAACAGTTCCTCCTGCGGCTTACAACTCTCTAAAAACACAATGCACTCTGCGTATTAGCTGAACTGTTTCTGATGGATCACAAGAACTTGGTCACCACCTTTTCCTAGACTGTCTAATCCACTTTTCCTAGCTTAACTTCTTTCCATGATTCTCTCTCCTCTTGTCTGTTTTCTGCCCCTACCCACCCTCCTCCCATCTGAAGCTTTTCTCCCCCTCAGGAGAGCTGGGAGAGCCCAGGAAGTGAAGCTAGCAGATGATTCAGAAGAATTTTCCCAATCCCTGAACCTCAGAATCTCAGGTGCCCACGCACCACGTGGCCCCACAGGAGGTACAGTGAAGAGATGGTCCCTAGTACTTCCTACCATTGCATGGTTCTACCTAACTGGATGCGTCCCTGCTTACGCACAAGAAGACCAGTCATATCATACAGAGCCCTCATCAGAAGACCATCACTGGTAGGTTCTTCCAGTACTTTCCTAAACAACTCTGGAGGTCAACCAGGTCTGTTACAGCAGCCATATATAGGCACCTTAGACTCCAGCCTGCTGAGGACCACCATGACCCTGCCTTCCCCTTAGCCTTCTCCCCACCACCGCCCCCCATAAAACCAGAAATTTATCAAGTGTTATCTAGTCCATCAGATGTTGCTATGTTATCAGTGTTTCCATTTACAGTTCTGAACTTGAAAATTTTTTCAACTGTCCCTCAGTGAAGTCTTTTTCCTCGCAATCTCTCCCTTCTAGCCACTTAACCTCATCTAACCCAATAATTGGGGAGGAACCAGAGGATGGAAGAAAAAGAGTTGGAACTCTGGAAAACCAGAGAAAATGAGAGGATGAAAAGCAGAAAGTGTCTACTTTCTAGAGCATTCCAAGGGAACAGTCAGAGATGTGAGTCCTCTTGTTTGCTCATCCTCCCTTAAAAGGCAACTTGTATCTAGGAACATGATATAGTTCTTCAACAAATTACCCCAAACCACCATCACAGCTCTCATTCTATCAAGACTCAGTGACTTGATGAGAAACCGTTTTGGCCTAGAAGTTTCTGCCCCACAATTCTGTAATAATGGAACCAAGTGGCCTTCAAGTAGGGCCTAGCATTTCCCTTGGGACTCTGGCCACCAGCCAGGACACACTCAGGCTACTTCAAGATGTATGCCATTTTCCAGCTTTCCTCTCTCCCCACCCAGGAAGCTTCTACTGAAGCACATTTGACCCAACTGAGGTCCAGTCCCCAACCTCTCACTGAAGCCTCCTCTCAGGCTGACTGACGAGCACTCACCAGTCACCTCAGACACACAGTAACTCACGCTACGTTCAGCTGATCAACAGAACTTGCTTGGGCTCTGCTATTGACATCCCTCATCTGTTTCCCAGCCACATACCCACAAGCCTGCCAATGTCCAAGGAGACTCCTGAACAGACCACTAGACTCCAGAGCCTGCCCAAGGCAGCCTCCCCACTTACCCACACCCTTCCCCTTCAGGTCCATCTGCTCACTATTTTAGCAGTAGCACAAATTCACTCTTTTAGATATTGAGTAGGTTCATATTTTCTTTGAGGTTTAGTTTCTATTATTAGGCTCCAAACCTGTCTTCTCTGTGAAGAAATGACACTTCTTTTCTTTTAAGAAAAATTACTTTGAGAGAATTTGTATTTTCAGTATTAATTTTGTAAAAGTATAAAGACTGGATTCCTTAACCATCAGGAGGATGGGCATGTGGGGACAGGAAATGCAGTTCTTAGGAGTTTCCAAAAAGGGAACAAAGAGGAAAATGTGAGTTTGGGGCAGCATGTTCCCTCTCTGGCCAATGACCTAACAACTCTGCTCTGTCTATCACAGTTAGAGCCTGACTCCCTCCCCACTCCACGAAAAACCCTACACAGGTTAGAAGGAGAAAATAACAGGGATTTGCACCCCAACTAGCCAAGGTTCCTCTGTCCATGGGAATTCTCCAGACGAGAATACTGGAGCGGGTTGCCATGCCCTCCTCCAGCGGATCTTTCCAACCCTGAAATTGAACCCAGGTCTCCTGCATGGCAAGCAGATTCTTTACCATCTGAGCCACCAGGGAAGCCCCCAACAAAGAGAAATCTAGGTTAAATCACAGGATTCCAAAAAAACAGAGGGGCTGCCCAGGGTCTGGAGGAGACAGAAACTAAAAACCTATAAAGATGCACTTTATGGGCAGACTAGGATAGGTCCCACCCCACTGGAGAAGGGCAAAGGAGACATTGGAGTGGAGGAGACAAGCCCAGGGTCTAGGAAGAATCCATTTTCCACAAGATCAAACTGAGAACAAGTTCGTAATCCAATCCAAAGAGCTCATAGCAAGTTAAGGATCAGAGCAGGTCCCAAACTAGCCAAAAGATCTCTTGGCCCCCATATTTCACATTTTCTTATTTTTTCTTCTTAAACTTTCAATTTCCCTGTAAAATTCCTTTTGAAAAATTTCAGTCTCGTCATAGGCTGCTATGGTGAAAAGGCTCTGCTTACTTCCATGGCAGTAATAGCGCTCTTGTCTCCTCTGTCCTACGCTTCTCATCAGAGGAGCTTTGAAGCAGGAAGGAGAACTGACCAGAGAAGGACAATAGTAAGAAAATGCCTTCCAAGGATGAGAAACTTTTATTTCCTTTCAATCTTACATTATTATTTCCTTCCATTCTCACATAGAAGAAACAATTCACCCAAAACATTATTCCTGAATCTTGGAAGCATCAAGTTCCAATTATGCCACAGGGAGAAGAAAGAATTGAAGGAGACCCATCTCAATTTCTTGTGACCACAAAGAAGACTTAATGATGCCATAAAATGACTCCTTGAGGAGCAACCCTGGAGTATCTATCACCTTCAACCTCATCTCTTAGTGTTCCCACTGAGGCTCACTACCACTTCTGCCCAGTGCTATGCTCCTCTCTCAACACATCTTCTTTCCAAACCACATTTTTTCAGTAGATTGAGAGGGTAAAAATTCACAACTCCCTCCAGCCTCCTAACTCCACATTGTATCCCCAATTCTATCTTTTCCTGAATTTGCCCGTGTGGAAAGGGAAAGGCGGCCCAGTGTGACTTGTCTCTCAGAAATGCTCTTTCTTCATGGTTTGGCAGCTGGCACAAACCACCATCTCACTTCACTCCCTCACAAGCTGAGGAATCATTCTGGAGCAAATAGAGGCACCCAACTCAAACTGAGCTCAGAAAGTATTGTGGTTGGAGTAGAGGGCTCTAAATTCTGGATTTAAGAGGGAAGATATCCCTTGAGGATGGGCGTAATCGCTAAGTTGAAGAGAAGAAAGAAAACGTAGAGATCTGTTACTGCCTCGGCATACCTGTCTTTCCACCTCTGAGGCGGGTATCATCTAGGCTCAGTCTCTCCACAGCCCTGTCTCTCCTGTTTTTCAATCTCTTCCCTCATCCCTGCTCTTCATTTTACTGTAAGTACATGAGGGCCAACAGGCTGAGGAGGCTAAGAATACTGAGAAGTCAAGTCTCACAGATAAGACAGATGCAGGATATGGCCCAGGACAGCCAGAGGAAAGCCAAGGGATTCATTCATTTGGGTGCCCACTGCCCTCTTCTCATAGACTGTTTCTCCCTTCAGAATAAGTTCTCGCTGCCTACCTGACTTCCCCTCCTGCACTTTTCAGTCTCTTTACTGACCACCAGATCCCATTATAAGAGGGAAGCCCTTGGGCATGGCATGTAAGATCAGGGGATAAGTAGCTCCTGGCTGGTCAACCATCTCCCTTCTTCTTGGACATTTTCCATATCTTGAGCCCCTAAGACAAGGCCACAGCAAAGAAAGGCATTCGTCTTCCTACATAAAAATCCAGTTTCCACTGTACACATACTTCTCACACATTGAGAGGATTTAGCTGAGGGTGAGTAGTGGAAGCCACTTTCTAAATCCCCAGAAAACCCTCAACCCTTTCTAAACATCGTTGGCATTTTATTAGGACAATCTCAGGAGGAAGAACAAAAAGAGACCTCCTTAGATGACCTGAAGAAGAATCAGTTTAATGGGAGCCTCTCCGACTTCTCTAACACACTTGCCTCTTTCACCTCTGTTTATTTCCTCTTCTCTATCACCAACTCAATCGTGATCTTCTCTGGCCTACATGGTTTCTCTCTGCGGAAGGGGCGAGTACCTTCCTCTACTATCAACAGTTGGCTTCAGGACCCTGTTCAGTAGCTGTATCATCCTTGCCCAGGCCCTACTTCCTTCCCAGCCTCTTATCTGAGTCCTGCTCAGTTTCTCAGAAGTATTTCTAGTCACTGTGGGCAAACCATCCAAGATCATCAAAAACTAGCCTTCATTGATAGCCAGTCAGATGCCCACTGCTCCCGCCACCCCCACCCCCACTCCCCCGCCCACCACAGTACTCCATTACATTCTCCATCCCAGGGCCAACAGCTCCTCTTGTGATACTATTATCACTTGCCTTAGTGCCCCAACTGCAAGGCCACTGTCTTGCCACATCCCATGGCTGCTCCAAAGCAGCTCATTTCACTCTCCTATTCAACTGCTTATAATTAAGCCCTTGATTCATGGATGTGAAAAATCAGAGCATCTTCCAGAAGCTGATTGCCTAGATTTATTTCTCCAACTACCCATTGCCTATCTCATTTGTCCCACCCATATCTGAAACCCATGATAAGATCATCAGGAACTGCCTGTGAGCATCAGCAAGATCCTGAAGGGTTTATGTAAAACGGATCTACTTTAGAAAATGTGAGGCTTTCTGGGATCTTGAGATACTGAAAACGCTATAAATTTTCTTTGTAAGTTAATAGAAACTTATTCCGTGGAAACAGAAGTAGAAAAGACTTTGGAGACTTGGCAACTAAGTTATTTAACCAGCTTATTTAAGGGCTAGCTCTTGGCTCTCTCAGTCTGACGTTGGCACCTCATTGTCACTGGCCTCCATCTTGCCTCAGTCCTTCTCATCCTTGTCCTTGTCTTTTTCTCTATCTTCTCTTGTTTCCCTCTGGCCGACCTTATCTCCATCCTACTACCTTTTTTCTCCCAGGCACAATAGGCCAGAGCCCCTTAGCTTGGGGAGGCCAGTCCACACAGCTTTGCACTTCCACAGTGGGCCTATGGGTTCCCCATCCTTCAGTAGAACCATATTAAGGGTAATCTGGGAACTTAGGACTCTCCATTCTTCAACATCACCTTCTCTTAGCTACCTCAGCACTGCCAACTCTGTACCCCCCAGCAAATACCTCCAACTGAACAACTTGATAAAGGGGAACACAGAAACTAGTGAGGATAGGAAAGACCAAGGGAAATGGAGTACAATGTGGGAGTTCTTTTCTCTGTTCAGAACCTTCATGAACCATATTATGTACTCCCCAGAATATTCAGGAGCCTCCAGTGATATACACCCTCCCTGTCAAAGAGAAAATGATTTGTTTCAGGGTCTGTTGGGGCAGTCTTTCTCTCTCAGCCCTTAAAGGCCAGTGGTCCCTGAGAAAGTTCACACTTGTGACAATGACTGATGGGGATTTCCAATGGAGTCTTGAATCTAACCATTCCCTCTTCCCAAGAGAGACAACAAGGTGGGCCCCTCCCGAAGACCCCAACCCAACAACCATGATAACCTAGCCAGTGCTTGCCCACACCAAGTCCCAATCCCCTTCTCACCTGTACCTCCCTCGTTCGCTTCATTTCTAACAGGTACCATTTAAGATACATTTGGGAAGGACCATAAACAATCTCTCTTCATGCCCACTTCCCATCCTTTGGGCTCCCAGCTCTACCACATCCAACACCCTTACTCTTTATAATTCAATCCTCCTGTCTCATCCTCCAAGAGGGGAGGCTCCTGCAATTCCCATAATTACAGTGTGTACAAGAGGGCATGACCTATTTTCCCGGATCTATCTTTTACTTCTCCACTCAGTTCCTATTCCATTTTGACTATTAGACTCTAACAGCTCCTCTCCCATCCCCCAACAGGTGTAATAATAATAGCTAGCACTTACTGAGTGACAACTATGTACCAGGCATGTATCTGCTTAGCTTTTCTGGGACTCCAGCTGTGAGTCCCTACAGTCGTCTCCCTTGTGTCCTACTTTGCATCTCAGTTCTCTATCCCAACTCTCTTCATCTCTGACACCCTCTTCTAAAAAATGTGTATGGTGATCCACTGCCGCTCTTTCAGAGGCCACATCTTCCCTGGCTGTACACTTACAAGATGGATCACTCTATCTCTGGGCTCCAACTATTCCGATATACTCTATAAGAATCTAAGTCCAGGCCTCCCCTTTAGCTATCCATGACAGCGCTTACCTAGAGGCCTTTGCAAAGAGACCGTTTCCACAGGCAAGACCACCACAACCACTGCCCACCTGCCTGCCAGCCTCGTCCCTAGCTCCCGGACATTTAGAGTCCCCAGAAGTGGTCGCATCATTTCACCCAGGTCCCAGAACCTATTCAGGTCCCAGGAAAAGCCTCAGCATTTCATACAAGCTATAAAAGCTTCTGTAAACACCTTAAACTCTGGCCTTCTGAGGACTACCTAAAGGTACACTGGCCAACTTTCCACCCTCCAGCCCACTTGCTTTCCCACCAGCTTCTTAAGAAATCAGGCCCCTGCCCCATTTATAAGTTTGATCCCCCAATGCATGACTCCTTTGAAGGAGGACATTTCCTTTCGCCCTTTACTAGGAAGTCGCGGGATTTCAAGTATGAACAATGGCCGATCCGATACGGCCAAAACCGTTACCCCAGGGCCTCGCGATGAGAGCACTGGCTGTTAACTGCCGCAGCACTTTCAAGATTCATCATTCATTGGGCTGCCGACCTGTCAGTCACTTCTGCTGGGCCAATGAGTAGCATTGCCTCACAAGCAACAGCGGTTGGCGCGGGCAGGCCAGTGGTTGCCTGACTTTCTGACCCCGGAGGGTGGCTCTGCTGTTCTCATCTGCAGCTTGCAACTGTTCATGCCTGTGCATCATAGGCAGGTGGGCATCAGGAAGGAGGATCATTGAGTCAGCCTAGACCCACGCACAGGTTACGGAATTTGGAGGGGGAAGGGACAAAGGGGAAAGGTTTAGCGCCAACTAAACGCTGAGGTTTCTTAATAGTAATAGCGTTGGGAAGGCTGCGTTGGTTCAATTCTGCCCCAACCCTGCTGGTTCCCTTACTATGTGAACCTCTCTTGGTCTCTTCTTTGACCTGGGCCTCAGTTGCTTTTTCATAAGGAGGGGATTGATCCCCCAAGATCTCGCATGCTTCTTATTTTTTGATATTTCAAAAGACAAGGAGGTGAGAACCCAGCTTAACCACTGTCCGGTTAATTGTGAAGGGGAAGCCAGTAGGTCAGAGGTGAAGAAGCACTTCCAGGATCTAGAACCAAGAGGATGTTCAAAAGGAATGAAGAAGTGATGCTCTCTAGCCTGAGGGAGAGTTTGAGGAGGGGGATAGCTTGTCAGAGGATCTCTCTGAGTGTGGATTCAAAAGATAGAAAAAGCATTTTGGCCAGTGTCTATAACAGGGTTGGGGTGGGGAAGGGAGCACACTGGTGGAGCTTAAAGAATCTCCTCTCACCCACTTATGGGTCATTTTTTTGTTTGTTTTTCTGGAGTTTCCTACAAAAAGGTTCTTTTTTGGCAGGTGGGGGGAAGTTATTTTGAAGAGTTTGGCGAAGTTGAGCAAGGATGTGTTCCCACGGTATAATGAACTCCCTTCATTTACTGTCTTCTGTTTTCTCAACCAACACCACCTGCAGAATCTGACAATGACCCTTGGGCTTTGCCAGTGGTTACCACAACACCATTTCCTGCCGCCTGGAGGGAAGACAGAGTAATTGTTGGCAGCAAGAGGTGAGTGTGGGTAAGGAAAAGGGAACTCTTTCCCCTCTTCCCAGCCCTCCTCCTCTCTTTTTCTTTCCCTCATATCCTCCTGCCCAGCCCTTTCCTCCACCCACCTGCTGACTCCAGCCAGGGTCACACCAATTTTCATTTTTCACTGCCTCCCCAGAAATCCAGGGGGCCTTAAGGCGTGCTCAGGGAAGGCTGTTCCCTGGCACAGCCTCTCCATTGTCTGCTCCGCTGAGAAGTAATCAGTTTCCAGAAAGTTTGAGAAATTGATTTCCAGCAAGAGGGCACCAAATCAAAGCCATTTCTCTAGCCCATGGGGTATCTGCATATTTGACATTGGCCTTCCTGACACTGGCCTCCCCCTGGTGGTTCAGATGGTAAAGAATCTGCTGCAATGCAAGAGACCTGGGTTCAATCCCTGGGTCAGGAAGATCCCCTGGAGAAGGGAATGGCTACCCACTCCAGTATTCTTGCCTGGAGAATTCCATAGACAGAGGAGCCTGGCAGGCTGCAGTCCATGGAGTCACAAAGAATTGAACAGGACTGATCGATTAACACCTAACACTACGTGAGTTAGAGGTTGTCAGCCGAGGAAGTATAATAACTTCATCCAAACCCAAATAATGTCTTGCTATTTAGCTTTTTACCAAGATTTCTACATCTCAAACCATCCACCTTCCCCACAACTGGTTTCCCCCCCCTTTATGTCTCATTATTTCTTGCTGTCACTCTGTTCTCCTCACTGTCTTTTCCTGTGTCTTTCCCTCTGGTTTGATTTGTTTTTCCTTTTGTTTTCTGAGGCCAGAGTGGAACCTGGAGATGATGTGGACATGTTGGTGTTCAAAGGAAAAGACCTGAGCCTCTGCCTTAAGAGGCAGACTCACCCTCTCCAGCTTAGCGGGGGTGAATGTTGCCCCCCAGCTCCTCAGACACCCCCTTGGTACTAGGCTTGTTCTCCAGGCTTACTAGAGGAGTACCCCTCACTCTAACCCAACATCCTCAATGATTATCACCCCTGCCTCCTACCTCCCATGTCCACCCCCATGGCAGGGCCCCCACAGAGGCAAAACATAGTCACCTTAGACTCTGGCATACTGAAGCCAGGCCCTGAGCCTGTCAGCCTCACCTTCCTGCCAACTTGTATTTAATAAAAATATTAAGTGGTATTCCTGTGTCTAAAGTACTGTTTGAGTATTTGTCGTTTGAAAATGTAACATTGAATTATATTCTCCTTCTTTTCCCCATTGTATTCTTTCTGGGACCCAAATGTTAAAAACTGAGAATGAGTAAAGGTGGAGAAAGTGTGACAATATACATTTCTCAATAGAGAGCGATCACAAAGCTCGCTACTCACAGGCAAGGTGTTTGAGAACACAAATGGCCCTAACCACTTCAGCCAAGAAAGTGGTTTCCCTGAGTACCAGACACAGCTTTCAGTTGGTTGAGGGGCATTTCCACTACTCTATTAGGACATTATATAACAGCAATGTACAGGTCAGAAAGACCTTCTTGTTGTTTATAATAATAAATGCCCTAAAATAGTGACATTCAGTTTGGTCCTTCTAGTCAACTGTTATGTAGCTGTTAAAAAAATACGTTTTGAAAACTTTTATGACAGACATGAAAAAGCATATTCTAAAACTGTATCTGCAAAATCTTCTAAACACCAAAAATTCCAGAAGAGGTTGGAATTCTGGCTGATTTTTGTTACACATTTTTTTATTTTCTGTTATAAAATGAACATATAAACAGAAAAAAAAAATCCAAATTGTAAAAGTAGTTGGTTCTTCCCTGTTGTAAATGAAGAAGAAACTGGAATGAACTGATTGAGGGAACTCTTTTTAAGGGGTCCCTGACAGGACAACCTGGCAGGTGGAGATGAAAGGTTTAATGGAAGTCAGGATCCCATAGACTTGCAAACTGTCAGGAAGATATAGGCAGATTCAAATCTGGTGGAGGACAGGACAATGTATATTCCACTTCATCTTCACTCACTCTTGCTTTCTTATGCCTTCTTTGTGCTATAATGACAAGCATTCCATACTGAAGGGCAAAAAACCTGAGTTTACATCCTGACCCTGGCCCCTCCTAGGTGGGTATCAAGCATTCAATCCCGCAGAACCTTAACTAGATGATCATGCGATGAACCTTAGCCAGATTATCCAAGGCCCTCACCCCAGGGCCTTTGCACTTGCTTTTCCAAAACTCTTTCTGGAATGCCCAGATCTTCCTGTGGTTTGTTCCCTCCTATATTTAGGTCTTGATGCAAATGGCAACTCCTCAAAGAGTTCCTCACTCCAATAACGTCTGGTAACATTTTTTTCAGTTTTATTTTCTCTGAGCATTGATCTCTAACTAAAATAATCTTCTGCTTTGCTTAATTGCTTATTGTCTTTAGAAATTAAATTCTTGGGGAGCAGGAATCTAGTCTTGAGCTCTGTATCCCCAGTGCCTAAAACACAGCCTGGCCCGCCGCTCATTAAATAAGTCAGGCGCCAGGGTGATACAATTTCACCATGTTTTCTCATTTAATCTTCGTAAGACTAGTGTAGTTTTCCTAAGAGGGAAAGGTTAAGCACAGAGAAGTGAAGTACATTGAGTAAGTGGCAGAGCCAGAATTAGAACTAATTCCAGAATACTTTCCACTTCGCTACCCTTCCCTCCCATGCAGCCGGCGTGGGGCCTGTTTGGGAGAGAGAGGGCTGGGACAGTTCAAGGGCGGCGAACATCAAGAGCCAAGTCTCTGAGCCCAGAAAGTTCAAAATAGTAAAAAGACTGAATTGCATATGGACATGGGAAGCCGTGGGAGTGGAGGACGGAAAGCGCCGGAGGGGCTTGGTTGCAATTGTGGAACTTGAGAGCGTTTTATGAGTATCTGAGCAGCACAGTCCCTTTTATTCACTCCATGAAGAGAAATCGAACACCTCCTGTGGGCTTTAAGCGATTCAGCACGTCGCTGGAATGGGCAGTCCCTGTCTTTGATTGAACACCTACTGTGCGCTCTGCACGGCTCAGGGCCCTTCTAGGCTGGGAGAGTCTTGTCCTTGTCCTCCCGTATCTGGGGTACTGCAACTGGGATGTCTGGGTAGCAGGGGTTACCCGCCCTGAGCAGAGACAGATGGGAGTTTTCAGTCATCATTAAGGTTTATTGACCAGCGCGGCTGGAATTTCCCAGAGAGAGGAATTAATCTCGCTACCGACTGAGAGCAGATACCCTGCTGGGAGTAGTTACATAAATTCTGTTGCTCAAATTAATTAGGATTGTGATTCATTTGTTTAATGAGGAAGAATCTGATGGTGGCAAGAGGCAAGCCGGCGGGCCTTTCAGAACCCAGCCAATTCCAGGTGACGCTCCAGCTGGTGGAAGGGCTGGCATGGTCGGCAGAACCGGGCCCTGACGTTGACGGAAGGACCCGACCAATCAGCAAGAGGAATAAACTGAGGCAGGCGGAGACAGCCAATCAGAATACACTGCTTATTGAGAGGCGGGTGTGAGGCTCACCGGCTCCCAGACCTTCCGCCTGTTAGGCTTGCGAGCGTGGAAGGACATCTCAGCTTCGTCCCCAGTATTCCATCCTCCTCTTTTTTCAAAGCGGTGGAGAAAAATGCCAACAGCTGAAATCGCATCCATTTCCTCGCGTCCCCCAAAAAGCCAAGTTATTCACAGAAGGAAGGATTCTTTCAATAAAGATCTATTGCTTAAAGCATACAGACACACTTGTCTCTTACTCCCACCTCTACTTACAAAGAGAGCCCTCCTCTTTACCCAGAATGTCCCTCTTTACCAAACCCTGTCAGTGTCCTTCACTGCATCTGTGAGTCCCGCCTATAATGGAAACCGACCAGGACGGCGCAACCTAGGTAAACCGGGAGTCCGGCAGCACCAGACTTTTCATGAAGCAGGAACATTGTCAGAAGCATGTGTCTGGCTGCCCCAGGGGCTTCATTCTCTTCCCAAACGAGGCGGAGAAGCTTTGACTGGAGCTTGGTCAGTTACTCTGCACTTAGAGAATCGGCAGCCATGAAGGGGCACCGATCTGGGAACCGGAAGTCCAAAAACAGGTGACCTAGGACAAGTCTTGTCAATCTCTGAGCCTCACTTTCCTTCTCCTTGAAAGGCGGCTGCTTTCTGCTCTGAGGAGAATGGAGCTTTGGCTCCGGCACCCTACAGACTGTCCCCCCTCCAGCAGTTAGAGGTCCTTTTCACATCGAAGTCAGATCTTGGCACTTCTCATGTTTTAAAACCCTCCAAAGGCTTTCCCACACATTGGGAAATTTTTTTAATATGAAAAATGTAAACTGACATTTATTCCACGACTAAGGAGGCCCACAAGATCCAGCCTCTGCCTTCCTCTCTGACCTCAACCTTTGCAGCACCCCCTCCCTCACCACGTCAGCCTTTCTTTTAAAATACAAAAAGCCCACTCTCTCCATCAGGCCTCTGCACTGGCTGAGCCTTTTCCCTGGAAGGTTCTTCCCCAGCTCTGTGTATGGGCAGAAATTTACCATTTCTTTCCCTGCGTGAATGTCACCTTCTTGGAGACACTTTCCCTCAGTATGCAATCTAAGGTAACTCAGGCTCAGGAATTCCCCGGCCGTTCAGTGGTTAGAACTCTGCACTTCCACTGGAGGGGCCATGGATTTGATCCCTGGTCAGGGAACTAAGATCCCGCAAACCAAAAACAAAACAAACAAAAAAAAAAGGTAACTCGGGCTGTGTCCATTACCTTGTCTTATTTTTCATCAGAACACATTTTTTTTATTTTTTTTTTAATTGGAGTGTAATTGCTTTACAATGCTGTGTTAGTTTCTGCCGTACAGCGACGTGAATCAACTTAGGGACACGTATATCCCCTCCCTCTTGAGCTTCCCTCCCACCCCCACATCCTACCCCCTGGAGGTCTTCACAGAGCAGCAGACTGAGCTCCCCTTGCTGTTAGCACCTTCCCGTCAGCCGTCTACTCTACACAAGGCCGCGTTTGCGTCAGTGCCACTCTGAGCTCATCCCACCCTCTCCTTCCATCCCTGTGGCCACAGGTCCCTTCTCTATGTCTGCATCTCTATTCCTGCCCTGCAGATAGGTTCATCAGTACCATTTTTCTCAATGCCATATATATGTGTTAATATACAATATTGTTTTTCTCTTTCTGACTTACTTCATTCTGTATGACAGACTCTAGGTTCAACCACATCACTACAAATGACCCAATTTCATTTTCATTCCTTTTTATGACTGAGTACTATATATATATTATATTATATATTATTTTATTTTATTATTATTATTATATTTATATATATATATATATATATACACACCACATCTTTTTTATCCATTTAAAAATGTTCTTCTTTATCAATGGACATTTAGGTTGCTTCCATGTCCTGGCTATTTTAAATAGTGCTGCAATGAACATTAGGGTATGTGTGTCTTCTTGAATTATTGTTTTCTCAGAGCGTATGCCCAGTAGTGGGATTGCTGGATCATATGGTAGTTTTATTTTTAGCTTTTTAAGGAAACTCCATACTGTCCTCCATAGTGGTTGCATCAGTTTACATTCCCACCGATATTGCAAGAGGGTTCCCTTTTCATCAGCACACTTTTTGCTGCTGGCCTTTTTATGTTTTGCTGTCTATCTTGCTCAAGTCGAATTTAAGGTCCACAGGGCCAGGAACCTTCCCCATTTCATCTGTCAGGGTCAAGCTAAGAAAATAGAAACTGCATTAGATATTTCAACAGTGATAATTTAATAAAAAGGAGTTCTTTTAAAATATATTTAAAAAAAATATTTTAGGAGAGAAAAAATGTTAAGGAAGCCCTAAAAAAAAAAAAAATAGAGGTGGTAACCACAGGAAGCAATGGGGTTGTGACAATCTAGTAACTTGCAGGAGGAGCCCACAGCACTGGGACCCAGCCCTGCCGGAGGTCATCTGTTGCTCACCTCTGAGAAGTCAGGGGAGGTTGTTCTGGGAGTGTCAGAGGAAGCTGGAGTCCAGAACCAGCTGTAGCCAATAGGAAGAAGGCCGTTGATGGGGCAACCCCTACAGGACCCAGCAAACAAAAAGGCAGGGGCAGGTCCTGGCTCCTTCCTTCTGACTTTCAGACTCACTCTAGTGTCTCTGCTGGCAGAAGCAGGAGGTCCCAGAACGAAGAAGAATGGTAGTTTGCAGGGTTCCCATAGGTTATAGAGGCCTTCTCTGATGATTCAGATGGCCCCTGGGTCGGGAAGGTCCCCGGAAGAAGGGCATGGCTCCACTCCCGTGTTCTTGCCCGGAGAATTCCAGGGACAGAGGGGTCCGGCGGGCTACAGTCCGTGTGGGTGCAAGGAGTAGAACACAACTGAGCAAGTAACACTCTCCCTTTCACAGTTTGTGGCGTCCATGCCCTAGTGTCAAGTGAAGTGAAGTCACTCTGTCGTGTCCGACTCTTTGCGACCCCATGGACTGTAGCCTACCAGGCTCCTCTGTCCGTGGGATTTTCCAGGCAAGAATACTGGAGTGGGTTGCCTTCTCCAAGGGATCTTCCTGACCCAGGGATCGAATTCGGGCCTCTTGCTTTGCAGGCAGATGCTTTACCCTACCAGCATCAAGACGCTACCAGTATCAAAAAGCATAGTAATAAAAAGATGGATTTGGAGCTGGGAGACAGCTGGCTTTTCCAGTGGTCATGTATGGATGTGAGAGTTGGACGGTGAAGAAAGCTGAGCACCGAAGAATTGATGCTTTTGAACTGAAGTGTTGGAGAAGGTTCTTGAGAGTCCCTTGGACTGCAAGGAGATCCAACCAGTCCATCCTAAAGGAGATCAGTGCTGGGTGTTCATTAGAAGGACTGATGTTGAAGCTGAAACTCCAATACTTTGGACACCTCATGCAAAGAGTTGACTCATTGGAAAAGACCCTAATGCTGGGAAGGACTGGGGGCAGGAGGAGAACAGGACGACAGAGGATGAGATGGCTGGATGGCATCACCGGCTCGATGGACATGGGTTTGCGTAGACTCTGGGAGTTGGTGATGGACAAGGAGGCCTGGCGTGCTGTGATTCATGGGGTCACAAAGAGTTGGACACGACTGAGTGACTGACGTGACCTGACCTGACAGCAGCTAAATAACCAGCATCCTTGTCTTGTTGTATAGCCCTTAGTCCCCATGTTGGAAGAGAGTGTGGCATACAGTAGGTACTCACTACTTGTTGAATGGATGAATGAATGATGTACCACATAGAGTGTTAGTAGCTAAGGGTGCAGAGATGAGACAGACTCTAACTTCAAACTGCTCACACTCTAACAAGAGAGTCAAATATCATTTATGGTTCAGAAAAAGTGTAGTAACTTCATGGTTCAGAATAAGTGTAAATGCAAAAATAGCCACAACGTGCTGCAGAAGCACATCGGAGGGACTCTGCTCAGTTGGGGCATCATAAGGAAGACCCTCACAGAGGGGATCGTGCTCCAGCTTGATGCTCTGGTGTGTGTGTGCGTGCGCTCAGTCACTCAGTCTTGTCCAACTCTTGGTGACACCACGGACTGTAGCCCACCAGGCTCCTCTGTCCATGGGATTCTCCAGGCAAGAACGCTGGAGTGGCTTCCCATTTCCTACTCCAGGGGATCTTCCCAACCCAAGGATCGAACCCATGTCTCTTGCTTCTCCTGCTTTGGCAGATGGATTCTTTACCACTGAGTCACCGGGAAGCCCTTGATGCTCTAGGATGAAGAGGAGTTTGGAAGGCATGGAGGGATGCTGAGGGTCAGTGACGTGAGGATGCTAGATATTTCAGGTCTGGGAACAGATCGTGCAGAGGCAGAGAGCTTGGAGAGAGTGTGGCTCAAGTTCCTTATGGCTGGAGCATCCAGGGAAGTGGTAGCAGCCTGGAGGATTCAAGTTCAGCTCATGAAAGCCTCCTGTGTCGCTCTAAGGAATTTGGGCTTTGACCTCAAAGCACAGGCATGCCGGTTAAGGTTTTAGAGCAGGAGAATGACATGACCCAATCTGAGGAATGTGAAGTTGCAAGGAATGAGAATGAAGGCTGGAGCCCAACTAGAAAGTTGTTAGATCTGGGCAAAAAGGACAGGCACTTATCTAGTTGTGCTTTTAACGGATACTGTCGGTTGTGCAGAGGTTATACCTCAATACAGTTGCATTAAAAGAAAAAACCACATGGGCTTCCCTGGTGGTCCAGCAGTTAAGAATGCACCTTGCAATGCAGGGGGAACCAGTTCGATCCCTGATCTGGCAAGATCCCACAGGCCTCAGAGCAACTAAGCCTGTTTGTCGCAGCTACTGAAGCCCGCGCACCTAGGGTGTGTGCTTCACGACAAGAGAAGCCACCACGATGAGAAGCCAGCGAAATGCAAGTGGAGGGGAGCCGCTGCTCGCCGCAACTAGAGAAAGCCCTTTCACAGCAGCGAAGACTCAGCACAGCCAAAAAATTAAGTAATCCTTAAAAAAAAAATCAATAAATTAAAAAAAGAAAAAAGAAAAAACACATGCTTGGGATCTGAGCTACAACTGAGGGAGTTGAAGACTAGGGGAAGAGAAGGGGAAGCTGCTAGAAGCTGGGGTCCCTTGGTCTGGACTCTCTCTGTCGTGGGATAATCAGAGCTTCACGAGTCCTGGAAGTCGGCCAGCTCTTTGCATCTTCGCCCTCACAAACCCTTCAAATCACGGAGCTGGAAGGGGCCCTTCAGAGGATGCATCAGCGTCCCAGCAGGAAACAGAACTTCACTCAAATAGTTCAACTGAAGAGATTTGAACAAAGAGGAGAGACTTATTTCCAGAGAGATGGGCAGGATTAGAGAAACTAGAAGGGATGCTGAAAACCCTGAGATTACAAACAGCTGGAGGCCACCCCCCCACCCCGGGGGGCCTCACGGGTCAAGGAAGGGGAGGAGGCAGGAGCACTCCTGGAGCCCAGGGAGCGCTGAGGCAAAGAGGGGAAGAGCTGTTGGCCGAACAGAGAAGCACTTTCACAGCCCCCGCCACCATGAAGAGAGGCCGTGGGCAAGAAATCCTCCACCCTCCAGCTGGCAAAGGCGTCCACTGATTGACTGCACAGAGGGCAGCCTCCCAAGACACAAGTCAGGGCAAAGAAGGGGAGACCTGAGACCCTAAATTGGAATGGACAAGCAGAGAATAACAGCCTAGTGAATCTCAATTCACTTTTTTTTTTTCCCCAGAAGCCTCAGAAAGCCGAGGCGAACTTGCCCAAGGTCAGGCAGCAAGTTAGTACAAGGCCATTGGCCCCTCTCCCTCAGGGTCAAGGTTCGTTAGGTACTGGCCCTGCAGTGAAGCCAGCCAAGTAAAGATGGCCCGTTGTCCCAGAGCTGGAGCTGCAAATCCAAATTAGCCAGAAGAAGACGGCAGAGTGTGGGAGGAGGGGCCCCCAGGGGCCGGCCCTGCGTCCTCTGTGTCTGCACGGTAAGAGGCACCTGCTCCCTTGTCTCTTTGTGACCTGCTGCCTGTCCCCAGCCCCCTGTCTTCCTCTCTCCGGTCCTCTCCAGGCCTGGGTCACAGGAGCTCAGCCCTGGGATTGGCAGGGATGAGGGGAGGAGGCTCCCCTTCCCTGGTAGCCAGCCCTGCTCATCGATTCCCCAGAGCTGCTCACTGATCCAGCACAAGATGGTTTAATTGAAGTCATTACAATAAATGGTGCAGAAAAGCAACACCCTTAGTCTGCCAGGAGCCTCAGAGATGAGAGGAAGGGCCTCTGGGAAACCCAGAGCTCACAGCTGGCTATGATGGCAAGGCCACAGGGCTGAGAAGTCACATCAGCCTGGGTTCAAATCCTGACCCTGTGACTTACAAGCCCTGTGACCTTAATCAAGTCCCTTTATCTTCCTGAGCTCCTGTGTCCTTGTCCAGGAAAATGAGGCTTTTGCTACTTGTTCTCCATGCATGACCACCAGGCCATGCATGACCCCAGGCGCTGCCTGCCTCTCCTGCTCTTCTCCTGTGACCTCCCCTCACCTCCACACTGTAGATGGTTACTGTTCCCTGCCTCACATTCTGCCTGCTTCTGGTTGCTCTTCCTGAAATACCCTCCCCCACTGCTGCCCTGGGTCATTCCCACCCACCTTTCAAGGTCAGCTTCAGCTCCAAGGTCCCCTTCCTCCAGGAAGACTGCCCTCCCCCGTCTCTCCTTCCTTTGAATGCCTCTCCCACTTTCTGTGACCCCCATCTGGCATTCAGCATGCACTGTCATGCACAGCAACCTTTTTCTCTTCTCGTTGCTGGTCTTCTCATCTAGATTAAAAGCAGAAACTCTGTCTTCCCTTTCTCACCCTCACATGCCTAACACATGCTCAACTTCATCATTGTACTGGCGGGGGGTGGGGGGAAGTGGCAGGCTGGAGTGAGGGGCAGAGATTCAGAGCCCAGGGGTGGGCACAGAAAGAAATCAGCAGGCGCTGGTCAATGACAAACTACCCTGAGCTCCCTTCCCAGATAATTAGGATGATACATTCATTCTATGCTTGTGACTCTAGCATGAGACACAGCCACCTGTGTGGCCAGGCTCAGCTGGCTCTCGGCTTGGCTTCATCAACTGGCATCTGATTCATTAGCAGAAAACAGAGGATTCAGGTCAAGAAATCATAAAATTTCAGCATCAAAAGAAACCTAATTATGTAGCAAAAAGTGATGTCTTTGTACCTCTGAGTATAAGTTATAAGAAGCCTTGCAGCTTCCACCTGGGTGCCTTCTTGAGCATTCCCTCCGAGAACCCAGACACCATACCGTGAGAAGCCCAAGCCACGTGGAGAAGCCATGTCCAGGTACTCCTCAGTTTGGCAGTCAGTCCCAAATGAATCTCCAGATGGCAGGCAGCATCAAATAAACGCCAGCCATGAGAGTGGACCATCTCAGACATCAAGTCCTGTTGACCTTCAGATGACTCCAGTCCCAGCCACTCTCTGATGCTGCCACGTGAGAGAACCCAAGAAAGAATCTCCTTGCTGAGCCAAACCAATTCACAAATCGGGGGGGGGAGCAAATCATTGTTTAAAAAATGATAAATCATTGCTTTAAAAAACAATAAATTTATTTTCTTGTAAAGAAATTTTATCAAAATGTCATTTTGCTGGTGAGACGCTGAAGCTCAGAAATGCCACGTGATTCATCCCAGGTCACACCATGCTTTAGAAGTAGAGTCATGTAACTGTTGTCACCCGTTAAAAACAGGTGCATGTAACTTGTCACCCCATTGCCACCGTCAGAAAAGCTAAAGAGGAGTGAGCTATCTGGGGCAGAAAGCTGCTGGATTTTGTAGGAAAGCTCTCAATTCCTCGGGAAGAAACCTCTTCCTTAAATGTATATGAATTTCATGTTTAATTTTCAAAAAGCATCTCATACCTTTCATAACTTCTTAGTTTATTGAGTTAATTGCTCTGTATTTTAGCTGGGTTGGTTTTCTTTTTCCTTCCCCCTTGGGGTAATCAGCCATAAGCTTACCTGAATATGTTTCTCATGTCAAACAATGGCTTCAAAGGAAGGGAAAGGACCCAAAAAACAAGGCCAAGTGACAAAGCAAAACCCCCTAGAGAAATATTCACATTTCCTGAATGATCTGTCATTAAAAATGCACACACACGCAGGAGGGCAAACAACAGAGTCAGAGCAGACATTACCTGGCCAGGCACTGTCCCCGTTGGTGCCTTGAGTTCCTTGATCTGAACCAAACCCACACCCAGGGCAAAAGCAACAGCCCTCCCCCAGTTCACTGCCATCTGTTTGGCTAAACCACGGGCTCAGAGGAAAATCTTGGACTTTGCTTTTCTTCTTCAGCCCCTTCAATTTAAGCAACCATCTTTTTAAGGCCCATCTTGCTCAATACATGACAATGGCAGATTCAAGGAAGCTGCATCTCAGTGTAAGGATAGAATCAGTCCCTTCCGGTCTTCATTATTGTCTTTGAGTTGATGTGATGGGTATCAACCTCACATTGGACAGACCTTGATCTGGGTCCCATAGTTGTTCGTTCTGAAGGTTTGCTGGGAGAAGCCACGATCTTTTGGACATCATCTACAATTTATACTGGGTCCCAAAGGTTTTCTTTCTTTTGCCTTGTGTTTAATCTTTCTAGCCACCCTACGAGGGAAGAATTACTACCTCATCTTAAAGAGAAAGAAATTTAATCTCGAAAAGGAACACACTCCAAACATCACAGCTGGAACTCAAACTGAGGCCTAACCAGTTCCCAAGACCTGCTCTTTTCCCATATACTCACGCTATCAGGTATCTCTTGCCACAACAACGCTGTGAAACAAATAACAAGAAAACCTCAACGGTATTCAGTAATCAGCATTTATTGCTCACGCATCTGGGATAGTTGGCTAGGTGGTTCTGCTGATCCTGGCTGGACTCACTGACATACCTAGAGTTTGGCTGCCATTGAGTGATTTAGGCTGGGCTCCAGGGACCACTGCAGGGACTTGCTCTCCACACGTCTCTCATCCTCCAGTCGGCTAAACCAGGCGCGTTCTCATGGCCACGGCAGAGCTACAAGAGACAAGGCAAGTCCAACTGACTGCCCAGGGGCGTCTCAGGCTTTTGCTTACATCACGTTTGCCATCATCCCTTCAGCCGGAGCAAGTTTCGTTGCTAAGCCCAGAGCCAAAGAAGAAGGACACAGAGGACGCAGATGATGGGAGAAAGGGTATGAATGCAGGAAAGGATGAAGAGCTGGGATCACTTTTGCAACCTACCTCACTGACCTTGGGCAAGTTACCGTTCCCTATTGACGCTTCTGTCCCTGCATTTCTTTTTTTTTTAAAACTGGATTGTATCTATCTTGTAGGGTAGCTGAGAGCATTCAATAACATAAGCTCTGTGAAACACCAGCAAAGTCAAAAGTATTCCTTCTGCTGATGTATTTCAAGTATACAAGCTTGGGGGTTGTGGGGGGCAGGGTGAGAGTACTCATTATTAGAGGTACATGGAAAGTTCCATTCCTATTTCTAGAGTCCAGAAGGTTTACACAAGTCTCAGAGGTGAGAAGGCCAAATCACTGAGACAATAAACAAGAATCGTAAGGAGAAAATAAATCAAGGGAAAAAAGAACAATAAGTAAAATGATGTAATTAAAGTTACTGTTGAAGAAACGATCAAGGAGAGAATGAGTCAGCCACAAGTTTAAGCGATGAATCAGGCCCAATGTCATGTTTCTAGAATTCTTGTCTATTTCAAGAGAGCCTGATGTCCCAGTTAAAAGAGCACCTTGAGCCTGTAGCAACAACATCTGGAAGGAAACACGCCTTTAATTTTAATTCCTCCTCGACACCACTGCTAACCACGGGAGCAGAGGGCTGGGTGCAGAGTAGCCCATCTGAACAATCCCCATGGGGAGGGCCCAATCACTGCAGCATTATTTCACGTGTATTCAAAGGGATTTTAAAATCTTTTAAAATATAAAGCCTGTGCAATATGCCATTTGATTGTCAAAACAAGGCTATGAATATTAATTGCTCTACTCAACAGATGTGGAAACTGAGGCTTAAATGGTCCCCTAGTTAGAGGCAAGTCTAAGAGTGGAAGGCAGGTCCCTGAGTTACTCTCTCCCAGACTGACAGAGAGCCATCTTCCTGCTGTTGGTAACTCATTTGGATTTTTATTTCCAGTCTGTAAGAAATAATATCAAACATTTGCTGAGCCACTCACCTCAGAAGCATGACAGCTCACTGAATCCTCACCGCAGACGGAGGTCAGCACATGGCCGGTTTCTTTCACAGATCAGAAGTGGAGCTCAGAGACTGAAACCACTTGCCTGAAGTCACACAGCCCACAAATAGCGAGCTATTAAACACACTCAGGTCTGCATGGCCCCCTACCCCGGCAACAGCACATTCCACTCTGCCAGCATGTTTTTTTTTTTTCAAATTCCACTATCACCTACATTAAAGCCTGAACAATTAAAAGCAATTGTATGGCGAAATCTGCCCGCCCCCTCCACACGCACACACATATGCTTTTCCCCCAGTTAATTCAAAGAACAAGTTTTCTGACCTGTATTTTCCACTTCGCTTTTTCTACCACGCCACCGCCTCTAACAGACACAGCTCAAAGCAGAGGGACCAGTGATATTGGTTCAGGAAACCTGAGCTGCTGACAGAATGTCTGATATTTATAGCAACTTAGAGTCAAGGACCGAGGAAAGTGTGTTCTGGATTGTTGCAGATGTCCTCAGGGGAAAAGAAAGCATCTCTATGAAAAATTGTGTGGGATGCTTAACTGATGGAACATCAAACATGAAAGGACAATTCAATGGGTTTGCATCCCGGTTTAAAAAAAAGAATAATAAAAGGATGGCCCAGCCAGTCTCTGTGGATAACATTCTTCAAACACTTAGGATATAGCCACAGGAAAGGCCACATTGCTTGTTGAATTAATAAATTGCCCCTTACACTTTAACTATTTCATTTACGTGTTTGCCTGTTGATTTAGATTTGTCCCATTCCACAAAGGAGTTGAGGCTGAGTGTTTAACTGTGAAAACTATGGCCAAAATTGCACAGGACCACTGACGGCTCAGCAGTAAAGAACCCACCTGCCAAGGCAGGAGACTCAGGTTCGATCTCTGGGTGGGGAAGATCCCTTGGAGAAGGAAATGGCAACCCACTCCAACATTCTTGTCTGGGAAGTCTCACGTCCAGAGGAGCCTGGTGGGCTACAGTCCATGGGGTTGCAAAGAGTAGAACACAAGTGGGCGACTAAACAACAAAATGACCAAAACTTCTCATGCCCCCTGTAACCCTGCCCTTGTCCTGCACGCTGACTCTGGGCCTGGCCTCATGACTTGCTTTGGCCAATGGAATGGCAGTAAACTTCATGCAAGCATGACTTGAAAAAGCATGCAGAAGAGTGCCCCAGCCATCCAGTCAAGGCTATTCTAGACCGACCAGCCTCTGTCAATGTGCCAGTGACCACAGAGCCCAGGTGAGAAATAGCCAGTCCTGGCCAGATCAGCAGAATAACACGCAGACCAGTGAGAAAGACACTGTTGTTTAAAGCCACTAGGTTTGGGGATGCTTTGCTCCATGGCACTAATTGATACAGAAATTTTATTCTTGAAAAACATTATTAATTAATCAAAGGTTATGGATTGAGTGCCCGTGATCAATCCTGTGGTAGGTTCTGGAGAATACAGAAAACCATGTTGTGAGACATGATCCTGCTTGGAGTTTCATATTTACTTGTGGCAAGACAAAGGAAAAATACCAGCCAGATCTACTTAAACCATGTGGAAATTGTTTATATCCTACTCTCTCCTCAAGGCCAAGCTCAAATGCTACCTTCCTCTTGTAACATTTCCTTCCTCTAACTCCTTGCCAAATTGAATTGTTAACTTCTACCTCCTCTGGGACACTGCAGACCATTGTTTAAATTCTTTCAGGGTGACTTTCATGTTACATTTAGAGTGATAGTTGGATGAGAATGTGTCCATCCCACCCACTGATTATACTGGGTCTTGCATCTCACTATGTGGAACCCAACATCTGCTTCAGTGGTTGCCTGAACATGAGCCGTGTCAGTGTTTGCTGACTGAATGAAGGTTTTAAGAGTTCAGCGTGAGGGAAAAGTCAGAGAGGAGTTTGTGGTAGTCAAGGAGTGCTCCGTGAGGGAAGCAGGAATTGAGGTTCTCAACTGATCCACAGTAAGAATTCCTAGAATTCATGGACTGAATTCAGGGGGACCTATGAACTTGGATGAGGAAAAATTGCCTCTCTGTGTTCACTAATCTCTAACTGAAACTTAGCATTTCATGCCATTATAAATGTAGGTTACAAACCACAGAAGCAGGTGTAACAGATGTTTTCCTAATCACCATATACTACTGCAGAGAACTCAAAATATCATTAATGTTCATCACTGCTTTGAAATAATAGTGTTTATTTAATATAGTAATAAAGGAGAATAGCATTATTATATCATAATTTGGTGTTCTTTAATATTTTAACAACCACATCACAACCAGTTTCCTTTATAGTACTATGTGTTTTTTTAATGTATCTAAAATAATATTTTTGAGATGAGGTCTGTAGGTTTCATCAGCCTGCCAAACGGGTCTGTGGCAAAGGAACGGTTAAGACTCCTCTCTACCTTGGGGAATATGCAGACTGTAACTCCCCAGATTGGCGAGAAGTAAATATTTTGGATAGATGACCAACATAAACAAAGATCCAAGTGGGACGGGACATGAGTTTCACACAGGATGGAAAGTTCACCCTCTCCCCACCCTTGAGGAGAGAGCCTCCTGGACAAGATGAAGTAAAAAGACAGAATCTGCTAGCATAATAACACATCCAAGAAAGGAGGGAATAACTGATTTCTCTTAGCCTCTAAGAATTTGGAGAATTTAAATGCTTGAGGATCTAACAGTCCCCCTGCAGGGTGGAGCTGGGACTCAGGAGAGAGCTGAGCTCTGAACCTTGCAGAAACCACGTCCCCTGCCACACACAACTCTAGTCAAATGGACGCCAAGAAAAGGCCACGCCCCAGTCCCCCGGGACAGGGCTTCTGCACGGTGATTAGGCCACACGCTGCCTGTGGCTGGGTTTGAGGAGACTGGCAGCTGACTCACTGGGACCAAGGATGCTTTGCACCATTCTTGGACTCAGAATGGATATGCAATTGGCTAACACTGAGACTCTCTTTTAGAAAAACACAGTGATGACAGTTTGTCCTCGCAGAAAGACGTTACAGGCATAACAGAGGAGTGACCACATGGGTTTGGGGACAGCGCAGAGGCCACCCTGATGAGATCAGAAGGCTGGCTCAAGAAGTAAAGCTGAAGGGGGAAGAAGACAGAGAGGAATGAAGGAGAGAGAAGCAAAGACTAACTCTAGGCTTTCAAGAGCCTCTGACTGAGGCAGGGAAGTTAGCCGGGGCTTGGGACAGATGGCAAGGTCTATCTAAGGGATATGAGGGGGAGCCTGGTGGGCTGCCATCTATGGGGTCATACAGAGTCGGACATGACTGAAGCGACTTAGCAGCAGCAGAAGACATCTCAGGGACAAGGTCCCGGAGTCCACCAGAGACTCAAGAATAGAATTCCAGGGGCAGACTGAAACGGAAAGGGGAGATAGTTAAGGGAATCATCCATGTAAAGGGCATTGTTGAAGTCTCCAAGAATAAAGGCAATAAAGTGAAAGAAAAGCAAGGACTGGGCCTAAGGGGATGGTCACAGAATCAAGACAAAGACAAGCTAATAATGATGATAATAATACATGAGTAAGGAGACTCCTGTGTCCAAAGCCAAGGTAAGAGAACATTCTGAGGAAAGGGTTAAACGTAGCCAGAAAAAGAAACTTGTCAAGATCTCAGGCTGTGGCCGGAGGGAGGTGCTTGGTGAGTTCCCACGGAGCCGTCGTGGATGGACAGAGGCCCACCGTGGGGGAGTGGGTGGGTGGAGCCAGTGAAAGGGGAAGAGGGAAGCCAGGACAGAGGGAGGGCCAAGCCTGGAATTAAGTTTCTTTTCTCCAAGAAGATCCAGACTTTCATTAGAGAAAGAAGGAAACTGCAAATCTGGGGTATTTAAAGGTCATGTGAAAATCATGGAAACCTCAAGCTGAAACTGTTCCCACCTAAATAATTTTTGTTTAGAAAGCAGGCAAAGCCGCTGAAACCATCTCAGCACAGCTCCCAAAATGGAATGACTCAGATGTCTCTGAAAATGTGTAGATGCTCTGAACTGCTCTGCTAATACATGGTCTGCCCACACTGAGTCCAGGGTCTGTTCTGGGGATGTCTGACACGGAGGCCAGAGCTCCCCGGAGGAGCTGCAAGAACTGGAATTCAGAAAGTGGGGTCAAGGGAAGAGAACTGCTATCAGTGAACACACCCTGCAGCTTAATAAAACCATCCACCATTTAACCAGCCTCTACTGTTTGCCCAGCACGTCACCGACGTTCTCCTGATCCTTAACCACAGCCCGACAAAGCAGTTTAGCTCCATTATTCTCCCCACTGTCCAGATGAGGAAAACTGAGGCTCGGGGCGGTAAGTAACCTGCCTTGAACTCACAGTATACTGAAAGGCAGAGATAGTGCTGGGACCCAAGCATGTCTACCTTCCAACCTGCTTCTGTCTACCCTGTGACCTCAACCAGCTCCATCCCACCCCCAAAATGGGGCGGGGGGGGGGGGGGGTGTGTGGAGAAATGTGACATTACCACCTGTGATAGCCAATGAAAGACAAATCTCCCGTAATGTTAGTTTGGCTTTCCAAGTTCAACCTCTGCAAAAGTCTTTTTTTTAATTCGTCTGAACTTAACCAGCTTTAAGGAATCCATTCACTTCTTTTCCAAGAGCCCTTCTTGAACTCTTGCTGAGGACAAGCGCTCAACTGGCTCCCAGAGGGAAGGGCTCTCAAGGGATGCCCTGGTGGTCAGGGAAGTCTTCACAGAGGAAGAACATGAACCAAATCAGTTTCTTAATTTTGTTGTTGTTGTTGTTGTTGTTGTTTAAACAAAGTAGGACTTCTAAATCTTTTGAAAAGTCAAATAGTGCTCAAAGGCTTACAATTGAAAAGAGCATTCTCTTCTCCCCAACCCCATCTCCCACGCCTCGTTCTCCTGAAGCTCTTTCCCCTGCTGTTTACCTCCCTCTCCCTAAATAACTCTCTCTAAATTACGCTCTGGGGCACCAGGGGGCTTCCATGGCGATTCAGAGGGTAAACAGCCTGCCTGCGATACAGGAGGCCTGGGTTTGATCCCTGAGTAGGAAAGGTTCCCTGGAGAAGAAAATGGCAACCCACTCCAGTATTCTTGCCTGGAGAATTCCACGGACAGAGTTGCCTGGAGGGCTACAGTCCATGGGTTAGGACTGAGTGGCTAACTTTCACTTTCATGCTAAATAACACTTATTCTTCAATCTGTTGAATCATCATCTTAAACATTGGTTGACATCTTAGTGGACTAGAAGTTTTTCTTCTATTCTCTCTCCTCCTCCCCTATCCTCCTCAACTACTTGCATCTCAATTTTTAAATGTTTATTATTTTATTATTATTATTTTGGCTGCACTGGGCCTTCGTTGCTGCGCATGGGCTTTGTCTATTTGTGGGGAGTGGGAGCTACTCTCTAGCTCTGGTGTGTGGGCTTCCCATTGCATTGGCTTCTCTTATTGCGGAGCACAAGCTCTGGAGTGCAGGTTCAGCAGTTTCGGTGCCTGGGCTTAACTGCTCCACAGCACGTGGGATCTTCTGGAACCAGGGATCAAACCCATGTCCCCTATGTTGGCATGTGGTTTCTTAACCACTGGACCACCCTCATAAGGGATGTTGCTCATAATTGCTTTAAATCCTTAGTCTACGCCTTCACTACTATGTATTCCCAGCCTGAATAGTAGACTATGATTCTACTTCCTTTCTTTTTTGTTTTTCCTATTAATAATTACCTCATTTTTCATCAACTTAGGCTTGTTTTGTAAAAAGCAATTGACTAAACTTTTCCATGCCCTCTATGTAATTTTCCACATGACCAAACCTGTCTGATAATTTGTCAGTCTCATTTATTTTCCTGGGGACAAACTCCCTTACCCCTTAGAACGTTCAGATACCCTGCTGATCAGGTCTAGTTGTTCCCTGGGCCAAGGCACAGCTGGTCTCCTGACATTCTCTTAGCCAGTACCCAAGGAATTCCTTCCCTCATCTCCCCTGGGTTTGGGGTCCCTGTTCCTGGACCCCACATCTTCTTTCTCAGCTCCCTGGTTTTAGCTGAGCACATCCTTCAGTAGTTTCATGAGAAAAGGTACGTGGGTGGACAAGTTATTCTGAGATATCACATGTCTAGAAAAGTCTTCATTTCACCATCACATTCAATTGATAGCCTGGGTTGGTGTGGAAGGAAGATGGTAGTCGCTCAGTTGTGTTTGACTCTTTGTGACCCCGTGGACTGTAGCCCGCCAGGCTCCTCTGTCCATGGGATTCTCCAGGTAAGAATACTGGAGTGGGTTGCCATTCTCTTCTCCAGGGGATCTTCCCAACCCAGGGATCAAACACAGTCCCCTGCATTGCAGGCAGCTTCTTTACCATCTGAGCCAGCAGGAAAGCCCCAGGTTGGGATGCAAGTAAGTCACAACAAGAAAGACAAGGGCTTGCCTGGTGACTCAGTGGTAGAGAGTCCATCTGCCAACGCAGGAGACGCCGGTTCTATCCCTGATCTGGGAAGATCCCACGTGCCGAGGAGCCGCTAACCCTGAGCCCCGCAGCTGAACCTGTGTTCCAGAGCCTTCACCACTACTGAAGCCGGGGCACCCTAGAGCCCATGCTCCGCAGCCAGAGAAGCCACTGCAGCGAGAAGCCTGCGTGCTGAAACTAGAGAGTGGAACCTGCTCACCGCAACTAGAGAAAAGCCGTCACGGCAAGCAAGCCCCGGCACAGCCAAAGTAAGTAAGCAAAATTATTTTTTAAAAAAGAAAGACAATACCACACGCTATCACTCAGATGTGGAATCTAAAAAATACGACACAATCGACACAGCCACAAAACAAAAGCAGACTCACAGACATAGAGGACAGACGTGTGTTTTCCAGGGATGGGGAAGGGGGCAGTGGGTGAAGAAGAGAAGGACTGGGAGTTTGGGATTAGCAGAAGCAAGCTACTATATATACAAGAAGATCCTACCATATAACACAGGGCACTATATTCCATATCCTGTAATAAACCATAATGGAAAAGAATATGAAAAAGAATATATATATAACTGAATCACTTTGATGTACAGCAGAAATTAACACAACTTTGTAAATCAACTCTACTTCAATAAAATCTAAAAACAGGAGGCACCAAAAGATCAGTCAGAGGCTTTGAGTACCTGGGCCTGACTTGTCCATTTGATGAGCTACATTCTAGGACAGTCGTTCCTCCTGACAACTTGTCTGCTACAGACCCCTAGATATATGCATCGATTGGTCATTTCTTTGGAATTATTCAGTTCCTCCAGAGAAACATTCTTCTATGTCCTTGTGGGGTTGAAGCCAGAATACCAATACAGACCTGATTCTGCTGCTCTGGAGCTGGATGAGAGAAAGGTGCTGGAGTTCTCTCAATTTATCTGCAGACTCAATCCCCCTGCTTTTGAGTAGGACTCCTTACCCCTTTCCTAGGTACACCTGGCTTCCCTGAGATCAGCGCCCCCGATCTCTCATGAGAGTAGGAGGGACAGCCACCCGACTGCTGAGGACTTAGAGATGTACCTACTCCTTACCTAGACTGTGAGACTCCCTCCCCATGGTGAGCCCCAACCTCCATCCCACTTCCTGCGGCACTCCATGCCTCCAATCCCTAACCCTCTAAACTGGGTGAGTGTGGGAGAAATCAACTCGCTTCCCAGTACCTTTCCCAGCTGTGAGTATGGAGATGTGGTATTCCTCCTCTCTGCTAGGAGAAGGGAATGGCAACCCACTCGAGTGTTCTTGCCTGGGAAATCGCATGGACAGAGGAGCACAGTGGGCTACTGTCCATGGGGTCACGAAGAGTGACCCCATGGAGCTGAGTGGGTGAGAACACAGGCCTCTCTGCTGAGTCATGGGCTCCTCCTCTAGCAGCTTTACCCGCTGAGATCCAGGAGCACAGACATTTGAGTCCATCAAAGACAAAATCCAGGTTTCTGTTCCAGTTCTCCTGGTGGTTTCTGTACAGTTTTCAGGGAGTGAATAGAGTGGTGACACCTCTCTTCTACCACCTTGGAAAGCCTCGAGCTCAGTCTCAGAGGTGGATAGAAGCTGACCTGGCAGCTGAGGCAGGAAAAGTTATTCTTGGCAGAGGGCACGGTGTGTTCACAGGCAAGAGGAATGAAAGCAAACGGCCTACAGCTTCTGGTGACTGGAAGCAAGCTCAAGGGAGAAGAGGCTGGACGGGGGCCAAGGAAGTGGGTCTTGAAGGGCCGCAAGGGTGCCAAGAAGTTTGTCACTGATCCTGGCGTAAAGGGGAAGCCTGAAGGAGAGTAACCACGTGGCCAGATTGGCCACTTGGGCAGCGATATGGCGGGCGTGCTTGAGGGAGTCGGGGGCACACACGCCTGGGAGGACAGAGACCTGCTGGGGGTTATGGCAGTGGTTTCCCCATGGGAAACAGCAGCAAGAAAGTGAACTAGAGCAGTGGCAGTCAGCGCATGGGGAGAAATAAACATGCAACCCACTCAAACGTAGAATCCACAGGACCCGCGACCAACAGGGGCGGGGCAGGAGGGCAGTGGGAGGAGTCTAGTTTGAATCCCAAGTTTCCGATTTGGCAACAGAACAGGTGGCATGGCAACCCACTCCAGTATTTCTGCCTGGAGAATCTGCATGGACAGCGGTGTCTGGCGGGCTGCAGTCCCTGGGGTCGCCAGGAGTCGGACATGACTGAGCTACTAAGCACAGGTGGCAAGGGTGCCCACAGAGATGGGGAAATGCTGGAGGAGAAGCAGGTATAGGGAAGCTATGTTAACATTTTTATTATGTGCCTCCAAATCCAGGCTCTGGGGAGTCCAAACTGGCATTGTATAGTTGCCATCAATATCCACACAGCTATCTGAGTCTTGCTTTTTTCTCTTAGAAATAATTTCCGAGGGTCAACAGAATCCTCCACTGTCCTTCTTTAATTTGGCCACAGAATATCCCATCACGTTAATGTCCCGTGTCCCACCTCCTCAGGACTCTTTTCCGGGCATTCTACAGAGGACTGTAGGAACTCCACGGTGCTCTTGGCAGGCTCTCTGAGTGGCCTCCTGCTTCCCCCGAGGCTCAGGACCCCTGGAGAGCTGAGTCAGTGGCATCCGCTCCATCCGCTTTGCCACCTGAAATAAGAGTGAGGAGGAAGCATGCTTGGCCACACAGCCTGAAGCTCATCCACGCCCCAAACCACCTCTCAATATGATCCTCTGGTCGCCAAACAACAGGGACCCTACCGGACCTGGAGGGAGCAAGGCCCTGTCCGTCCCCTCACCTGGGCCCTCTCTGCTTCCCAAACAGCCGTGCTGCTTTCTGCTGCCAGCTGTTCTCAGGAGTGGCCCCATTCAGATCTCCTCCCAAGAGGGTGTCAAGGTGCATGGGGTCAAAGTGTCATCAGGGTCATGCCTAAGAATGGTGGGACCCACACAGGGAAGTAGGTGGCCCTATGACAGGGTTAGGGGAAGAGGAGTGGACCAACGGTTGTCATGGCAACCAAGGCTCCCAAGATGGAGGGAAGGGGAAAGGCGGCCCTGCTTAAGAGTTGCCATGGCAACCCAGATCCTTGAGACCAGTTCTGAAGACAAAAACCACACACTCCCCACTTACAAAGAAGTTACCAGGGAGTCCTCAGGATTCTTTGCATTTCAGAGAGCTGAATGGAATGAATCAAGGTCTCCTGGTCCCACAGTTGACTTCAGAGACTTTTTAGAGACAGGAGGGCTTCCACTTTTCTTTGGGAAGACAGCCAGGGCTTGGCAATCCCTCAATTCACTCAAGAAGCATCTATTGAGACTACTGTGTACCAGGGACACTGTGATAAACAAGACTCAGGCCTTGTTCTTAAATGAGGAAACTAGACATTTAAAACATCGGTGTAAGACTGTTGCTGGTGGGCGTAAATGGTTCAGCCTTTTCTGGAGACAGTTTGGCAGTATCCATTAAAATTATAGGGCTTCCCTGGTAGCTCAGATGGGTAAAGAATCTGCCTGCAATCTGCCCAAGTTCAATTCCTGGGTCAGGAAGATACCCTGGAGAAGGGAATGACAACCCACTCCAGTATTCTTGCCTAGAGAATCCCATGGACAGAGGAGCCTGGCGGGCTACAGTCCATGGGGTCTCAAAGAATCAGACAGGACTTAGAGACTGAACAACAACAAAGGATGGTTGGTACTCTAACATTTGTGGAGGTGAAAAATGTGTGTATTGCTGGTTGTGGGACAATGCAAAGAGCCACACTAGGCGGAAAGTTAGAAGAAAAGACAGGTGGGTGGTAAGAGTGAGGTCAAATTTCATCAGAAGGAGAAAGAGGAAGGCATTTTAAAGGGATGGCAAGAGCAAAGACTGGGAAGCCTGGAAGTCCAGGTGTGTCTGAGAACTCCAGGCAGACTCCATGCAGAGGTGGCAGAGATGTGTTGGGGCCACAGACCTCCCCAGGGACAGGGGAGAGCCATTTCAAGTGTGGAAGCCAGAGAGGGACGTGAGAAGAGCAGAACCTAGACAGATAGCCCAGAGGGCTCCTGTGTGGTGGGCGGACAGAAGGGGAGACATCCCTGGGGCAGAAAGACACCTTGAGAGGCTGCTAGAATCCCTCCCATGGGGAGAAATGATGGGGACTCCCCTGAAGGCAGATGGAGGGCAGGGAATTCCTAGAAGCATTTCACAAGTAAGCAGAGCAGGAGTTGATGTGTTTATGAATCCATAGACTGACATTCTATCAGGGCCAGATGAGCCTCCCCCACTTCAGTTCAGTTCAGTCACTCAGTCGTGTCTGACTCTTTGTGACCCCATGGACTGCAGCACACTAGGCTTCCCTGTCCATCACCAACTCCCGGAGTTTACTCAAACTCATGTCCATTGAGTTGGTGATGCCATCCAACCATCTCATCCTCTGTCATCCCCTTTTCCTCCTGCCTTCAGGGTCCCTCCCACCTTCCCAGCATCAGGGTCTTTTCTAATAAGTCAGTTCTTCCCATTAGGTGGCCAAAGTATTGGAGTTTCAGCTTCAGCATCAGTCCTTCCAATGAACACCCAGGACTGATTTCCTTTAGGATGGATTGGTTGGATCCCTTGCAGTCCAAGGGACTCTCAAGAGTCTTCTCCAACCTCACAGTTCAAAAGCATCATTCTTCGGTGCTCAGCTTTCTTCACAGTCCAACTCTCACATCCATACATGACCACTGGAAAAACCAGAGGTTTGACTAGATGAACCTTTGTGGGCAAATAATGTCTCTGCTTTTTAATATGCTATCTAGGTTGGTCATAACTTTTCTTCCAAGTAGTAAGAGTCTTTTAATTTCATGGCTGCAGTCACCATCTGCAGTGACTTTGGAGCCCAAAAAAAATAAAGTCTGACACTGTTTCCATTGTTTCCCCATCTATTTGCCATGAAGTGATGGGACCAGATGCCATGATCTTAGTTTTTCTGAATGTGGGGAAATGGAGGCTCAGAGAGGAGAAATGACGTAGTCCCTGCTTTTATGACTGAGTGTCTTCTGGGCCGCTTGGAGGAGGTGGCTCAGTCCTTTGAGGACCTGGCCCCTTTTAACATCTGATTCAGACAGTCCTCAACTGAGACAGGATGGACCAAGGGAGACCTGCTGCCCAAGCAGCCTCTGTGGGAAGAAGACAGGGAGAAAGACGACGACTTTGATGTCTAGATGGCAAGGGTCCCACTTGAGATCCAGGCCTCCTAGAGGGGAAGTGTTCCCGGCATCAGACGCAGACATGGCTGGCCTGCAGGGAGCCTGGTCGGGGGGTGGGGGGGTGGCTGGGACCCTGCGAAGGGTGGCTGGTCATGAGCACACTGCCCCCAAGAGCTGGCAGGAAATGTCTCTGTCACCTGCCTCTCTGGTGCCCCGCCCCATGCCAGGAGACAGGCACTGTGGTGGCCCAGGCAAAGCATGGGACTCTGGAGTCAACCCCTGACATCTAGCGCCTTCCTGTCTGCCCACTGGGTAAGCTGGCCTTGAACTTGCCATGTAACCATCCCTTGTGGAAAAACTGACAGAGGCCCAAGACTCACTCTGAGAAATGCTGTAGTGAACGCAGCCCTCCTCCTGGACAGAAGGGAAAAGCCCCCAAGGGATCCCTGTTGCCAAGCTGCCAGTGTGGCCCCATTTAGCAGATCAGCTAGAAGGAACAGTGGTGATCATTACCCTCCCTGAACTGTGTGCAAGCACACAGTGGGCGGTGCGCCTCTGCACACAATGTCCTCTCATTTAGAAAAGAACTGAACGCCCAGGGCAGGTGCGGCTATTCCGTTTCACTGACGCAGGAGACGAGTTCTGATTCAGGCTCCCCCAGCCTCACGCCAACCTTTGGACAGCAGTCGCAGCAGCTGCTAGACTAGATTCGGATCTGTTAACTCTGGCCCAAGAAGTTCTCAATGAGGAAAAGTTCTCCCCTTAAACAAGTTTGGGAAATGCTACAAATTCCTGCCTTCTTTAAGAGAATCACAGTGCCTCTTCAGTTATCAAAGGCTCTTAGAGTCCCGTAGAAATGCTGTTTAACATAACATTTCCCTAACATATGGCTTCCCTCATTACTCAGACAGTAAAGAATCTGCCTGCAGTGCAGGTGACCTGGGTTGGATCCCTAGGTCAGGAAGATCCCCTGGAGGAGAAAATGGAAACCCACTCTGGTACTCTTGCCTGGAGAATCCCATGGACAGAGGAGCCTGGTGGGCTACAGTACCTGGGTGACAAAAAGTCAGACATGGAAGAACAATTAACACTTTCACTAACACACTTTCCTGGCCTCTTTTACAGTCTGCAGAATGTGAGCTTCCTGAAACACATTCTGACAAATGTGGATCTGACCAATAGCAGCAGAACTCTAAAGGTGGGATTTCAGACCTTGAAACAAAAGGTAAATCCTTGGGCAGAGTCTTCCCTCAGTTCCTCAAGTCACAGCAGAAGCCTCTGCTTCCTCCCAGGCCTCGGAACAGAGAGAGTGGATGAGGCTGAGGTCTGCGGGTCTCCAACCTGCACCCTCGGCGGGCAAGGGGAGGACCACGACGCTAGCTATGGCAGGACTTGTCTGCGGCGTCCTCGGGTGGGCGGCCCAGGTCAGGCATCTGGAAGAGCCAAGGCACAGATGTTCCAGCCACTCTTGGATTCCAGCCTGGGCTCCTGCCTTCCCTAATTCCAATATTTGGCTGCTGCTCTCACCTAATTCATATTCCAATGTCAACACTGAGTAATCTCCCCCAAACACTGACAGCCTTGGAGCTGGGCAAGGGGAAGGGGCAGCTGACAAGCAGGGACAGAGGGACCAAAGGAGAGGCGAGGAGGAGGTGAGGGGGAGGCAAGAACTCACACAGCGCCCGCCCCCCGCCCCCAGCCGGGCCGGTAGCACCTGCGAGCTTTCCTGGAGAGACGAGACCGTGGCCCTAAAGGCTCCCAGCACTCACCTGTGCTGATCAAGGCCGTGAGGTGTAAGGGCCAAGGTCCTCCCAGGCACAGAGAAGGGAGAACCAGAGCCTACTCAGATGTTGGGCCGGGCTGCCCGGGAGGGTGGGTCTTGTGTGATGGCCAGACAGAGTGTGACCGCAGTCAGGAGGATAGGGTCGAGCTCCAGCTCTGTCTCTTAACTGGCTGTGTGACCTTGGGCAAGCCACTCAACCTCTCTGGGCTTCATTTCACTTCTAGAATGAAGAGGTTGCCTGTCTCTGGGGGAAAGGCAGGAGAGCATCAGGAGAAGCAGCGTGGGCCCGACTGCTGAGCTGGCTCTGTCCTGGCTCTTGCCCTCACTGGCCTCTGGCATCCTCATAGGTAAAATGGGGATAATAATGCTGTATCTGTTCAAGGGCTCCCTGGGATGAAATGAGAGAGGGCATGCAAAGAGCGTGGATCTCTGCACGGACTGCGGGGGCAGAGCGGGGTATGGAGCAGCCCGAACATGGTATGCCTGCAGTCATCTTCTCCCCCACTGCAGGCCCTCACTGAACCGAGCTTCATGTGAGCTCTATGAGGGAGAGACTTTTGCAGAGGCGGAAACCGGGGCCCGTAACTGGCCCACAAATCACACAGCTGGAGGGCACTGGGGTCTGTCTGACACCGAAGCTCCGGGGCCTGTTCTGATGTCCTGCGCTGTCTTTCTAAGCTTGTAGGGGCAGTGAAGGCATGGACCCGGGGCCCTGGAGAAGCGCCATCATCTGGCTGATGAGGAGTGAGGGGTAGGGGCATGGGGGTGCAGGTCTGGGGTGCCGGCGCGGAGCTGCAAAGCGGCCCTGAGCTTGGTCTCCCTCCTGCCCTCGGAGCCCTTCTCCACCCTCACGGACCTCTCGACCCCCAGCCCCACCCTGTTCACCCCAGTCATTGCTGCCCACCTCCCCCGGCCGCCCTCTGCACCCCATTCCCAGGCAAAGGCTTCCCTAGTTCTGACCACAAACTCCCTGGAATTCAGGGACCTCCACCCAGATTTTCCCCCGGGCCGCATTCACTCAGACTTCCTGAGGAGGGCTGCTCATCAGCATGTGTTGGATTTGCATGCAATTTGCATACACGCATAGGGACCTGCAAGGCAGCTTTCCGGTGAAGTATTTTCAAGGCTGCTTTCCCCTCCTTATCTCTGTGTTTCTTCCTGCTGCTTTGAACCCACCCTCGGGCACTGCTCCCCGCTTTCCTACTTCTAGATGAGTAACTAAACAGGAGGAGGAATATTTTTTTAAAAAATAACAATTGCCATTTATTGAGCACCTGCTATGTGACGGGCACTGCCCTTCACAATTACTCCCCAAAGAACTGCTATTTGAGGGGGTCTGAGGGAACCCAGTAAAGAGGAGTCCCCTTTCCAGCCCCTCTTCAGAGCCACGAGAGTGACTCAGGCAGAATTTCGAAGGGCCTCTTCAATGTTGGTAAAGCTAATTCAGGGGGCTTCCCCAGGCGGCTCCGTGGTAAAGAATCTGCCTGCCAGTGCAGGAGATGCAAGAGCCATGGGTTCGGTCCCTGGGTCGGGAAGATCCCATGGCGTAGGAAATGGCAACCCACTCCAGGATCTTTGCCTGGAAATTTCCACAGGGCAGAGGAGCCTGGTGGGCTTCAGTCCATGGGGCCCGCAAAGAGTGGGACATGACTGAGCACAGCGCACGCGCGCGCACACACACACACACACACACACACACAGCTGATTCGGGGCAAACATGCCTCAGGTCTTGTGGTTTCCTAATTCTGAACAGAGCAGCATGGAGGGGATGTATGCTCTCTGCAGGTGGGCAGATCCCCCAAAGAGCAGGGGGGGAAGGACACAGCAGCAGCAAGTGAGCAGTGTTCCCTTTATTTTATAGATGTGGAAACTGGGAAGTAATATAACTTCCCCGAGGTCCGTGAGTAAGCGAACGAGGGGCATGGCTTTGAAGCCCAACATTGCCTAACTCCAAGAGCTTGTGGGCTTTCCAAATGGCCAGAGTCATCTCTGAGCAAAGCGCGCCGACCAGGGAAAGGGAACGCGGAGAAGACAGCAGAAAGCTGGCAGGCGTCCGCATGTGGGTCAGCCCACTGCTGGGGAAGTCAACCCCCTGAGAGCCAGGGCCGGGAGGGCCTCGGGGCCATGGAGTTGGTGGCGGAGGGCACCAACTCTCATCCATGCCCGCAGGGGCAAGGCAACCTACACAGGAGTCGGTGGGCAGGCAGACGATAGGGAGTGGCGGGGACTGCGGCCCGCCCCACTGCGGCAGGCCCGACTCGAGCCCAGCCCACCTCAATTGTGCAGCAAAAAGCCCAGGCCACCAGATCTTCTGACTTTTCAAGAAGCGTTAAAATCGAATTATTACACAAAATCTCCCAATCTGTTTAGGTTGGCTCAGCGTTTAAGAGAATGAACAGATACTGTTGAGGCAAGCAAAACATCACTTCTTCTTGGCTACAGCCCACCCACCCGTCTACAGCGGCAAAAACGTCCTGTCACCTCAGAAGTGTGCTCGGTGAGGCGAGAGTTCTGAGCTCCAGGCCTGGCCGCGTCCCAGGGCCACCTCTCCCAGCCTGCCATCTCCCAGGCCAGAGCAGGAGGCGCTCAGTCAGTCATGGGGAACATCCGTGGAGCCCATCCCAGAGCTAGCAAGCAGAGAGCCGGGCCTCCTGATTCCTAGTTCAGAGCCCCTTCCACAAACTCACAGCTACTCACTGCCGTGTTTTCTCTTTAACTTTTTATTTTGTACCGGAGTATAGTCGATTAACAGCGTTGGTAGTTTCAGGTGAACAGCGAGGGACTCAGCCATACATATACATGTATCCATTCTCCCCGGAACTCCCCTCCATCCAGGCTGCCAGCAATATTGGGCAGAGTTCCCTGGACTATACAGTAGGTCCTTGCTGGTTATCCATTTTAAAGACGCTACCTGCTGTCTTCTGATCCAGGAGATGCGTCTTAAATTACAGTCAGAATCTCTGCGGTTGCAGGTTAGAAATCAGCATCTTTAACAAGCCACCCCAGGGAACTTTGAGCACAGGAAGGTGTGGAAACCATAGCAGGGGCACTGGGTGCAAAGATGGAAATGCACAGGCGTAGATCAGTCCTGTGCGGACCTGCTATGTGACAGGAGGTCACAACTTCTCTAAGCCTCAGTCTCTCATCTTTAAAAGAGACACAATGCTGACCGCTTCACATGGCTGCATTGGGGAGACCACAGTGAGGTGAGGCACACAAAAACGTTTTTGTCAGCACATTAGTAGTGGTTTTCCAACCTGCAGGTCCCCATCAATAAATGGGTCACGGGATCAATTTAATGGGTTTTGGAAGTTCCCTGGTGGTCCAGTGGCTAAGACTCTGCACTCCCAGGGTAGGGGGCCCAGATCTGATCCTTGGTCAGGGAACTAGATCCTGCATGCTGCAATGAAGTTTGAAGATCCTACATGCCACAACTATAGACCCAGCACAACCAAATATTTTTTTAAAAAAATTTTTTTTAGTGGGTCTTGACCCATTCTATTTTTAGTGAAATAGAATAAATAGGAAGACTATTGTCTTATAGAACTTCACGGAACATAAAGACATATATGGGAACATATGCACGTATGGGAATGTTGGGTCGCAACTCATAATGTTTTTGTCCCATGAGTGGTGAAAAAAATTTTTTTATTTAAAAAATACACTGCTCTATGGGAATTCCCCAGTAGTACAATGGTTAAGACTTGGCGACCTCACTGCCAGCGACCTGGGGTTCGATCCCTGGTTGGAGAAGTAGAATCCCACAAGCCACACGATACAGCCACCAAAAAAAAAAACACATACACTGCTCCACGCATAGTTGTAAATCCTCGTGACCTTGTATGAAGCAATGGTTTTTTTGGACATGACAAAAAACACAAGCAACAAAAGAAAAAAATAAACTGGACTTCATCAAACTTAAAACTTTTGTGCTTCAAAGGGCATTATTAAGAAAGTGAAAAGACAACCCTCAGAATGGGTAGAAAATAATTACAAATCACATATCTAACAAAGGCCTGTTGTGCAGAATATATAAAAGAACTTTCAACTCAACAATAAATATGATAATCCAATTTTAAAAAGGGGGGAAATCTCCACAGACATTTTTCCAAAGAAGATATTCAAATAACCAGCAAGTCTGTGAAAAGATATTCACCATCATCAGGCTTCCCAGGTGTCACTAGTGGTAAAGAACCTGCCTACCAGTGGAGGGAGACATAAGAGACGCAGGGTTTGATCCCTGGATTGGGAAGATTCCCCTGGAGGGGGGCGTGACAAGCCCCCCCCCGCCAGTATTCTTGCCTGGGGAGTCCCTGGGACAGAGGAGCCTGGTGGGCTACAGCCCACGGGTCACAAAGAGTCAGACACAACTGAAACAACTTAGCACACACATATACACATTATTAGTCATCAGGGAAAGGCAAATCAAAACCACAGTGAGATACCACTTCACACCCACTAAGATGGCTATCATCAGAGAGAGTGACAAGTGTTGACCAGGACATGGAGAAACTGGAAGCCTCATACATTGCTGGTGGGAATGCAAAATGGTGCAGCCACTTTGGAAAACAGTTGGGCATTTCCTCAAAAAGTTAAATATAAAGTCACCATATGATCC
Organism: Odocoileus virginianus; assembly: GCF_023699985.2. Lineage (NCBI taxonomy): Eukaryota > Metazoa > Chordata > Mammalia > Artiodactyla > Cervidae > Odocoileus > Odocoileus virginianus. The sequence goes on along the minus strand of NC_069683.1, from coordinate 13,831,765 downwards.
AGAATTTTTACTCTTAGGTATATACTCAAGAGAACAAGGCGTGAAATACTGATTCACACTACAGTATGGATGAACCCTGAAAACATTATGCCAAATGAAAGAACCCATGTATTGCATGATTCCATTTACGTGAAATATCTAGAATGGGCAAAATCACAGAGGCAGAAAACAGATTAATGTTTGCCATGGTCTAGAGACAGGAGGTCACAGGGAGTGAAGGTTAGTGGTGTTGGGGTTTCTTTGTGGGATGCTGAAAATGTTCTAGAACAAAATAAGGGTAATGGTTATACAACCTTATACGAGTGCTAAAAACACACAAAACTGTACACTTTATTTTTTTTCCATTTATTTTTATTAGCTGGAGGCTAATTACTTTACAATATTGTAGTGGTTTTTGTCATACATTGACATGAATCAGCCATGGATTTACATGTATTCCCCATCCCGATCCCCCCTCCCACCTCCCTCTCTACCCAATCCCTTTGGGTCTTCCCAACGCACCAGGCCCGAGCACTTGTCTCATGCATCCAACCTGGGCTGGTGATCTGTTTCACCCTAGATAATATACATGTTTCGATGCTGTTCTCTCGAAACATCCTACCCTCGCCTTCTCCCACAGAGTCCCAAATGTCTGTTCTGTACATCTGTGTTTCTTTTTCTGTTTTGCATATAGGGTTATCGTTACCATCTTTCTAAATTCCATATATATGTGTTAGTACTGTAATGGTCTTTATCTTTCCGGCTTACTTCACTCTGTATAATGGGCTCCAGTTTCATCCATCTCATTAGAACTGATTCAGATGAATTCTTTTTAATGGCTGAGTAATATTCCATGGTGTATATGTACCACAGCTTCCTTATCCATTCGTCTGCTGATGGGCATCTAGGTTGCTTCCATGTCCTGGCTATTGTAAACAGTGCTGCGATGAACATTGGGGTGCACGTGTCTCTTTCAGATCTGGATTCCTCGGTGTGCATGCCCAGAAGTGGATTGCTGGGTCATATGGCAAAAACTGTACACTTTAAAAGAGTGAATTTTATATAAATTAGTTCTCAGAAAAAGCAACACTGTTCTAAAACATTATGGAATTTACTGATGCTAAAGAAGATGAGATGGGAAAGAAAATAAAGAGACCAGGAAGAGAGTGCCAAGATTGTGAAGGCCCTGCAGGGCTGCAGAGGGATGTCATGTCTCCACGCACCCTCTGCTCAGCCTGACCCACGGCAAGCCCCTGGGACGCATGACCTAGTGAATGATGCTCATACACTACGGGCGGTATTGTTACCTGTAACAGTCTCATTGAGAGACAGTTTGGCAATGTCTGTTAAAAACAAAAAATGCTCACACTTCTGACCTCAGACTTTGTATTTTAGGATGATAGCCTTCAAAAACACTCCCAGAAGGGGGTCACCATCAATAGAAGTACATTCTGTGCAGTGTTGTTTGGAATTGAGTATCTTATGTTGAGTACATAATGACTAGCCCTGGAGAGACGATTAAGTAATAATCACGGTATACCACACATGGAATACTGAGCAAAGGTAGATATTTGACAATTATTATTAAGTAGGGGAAGAGGGTATAAAAACAGCAGGGATCAGGGAGAAAGAATCATTTTTTCATAGCAGAATTCCAACTAATAAACGGGGTAGTCTCAAAGTATCTCTCCTACCCCCAAGATATGTACTAATTACAAAGGAAAAGACAGTTTATAGGAAAGAAACCCAGCAGTTGCCACCTATACCAAGCGATCAATGTTAACATCATCTATAACATGACACGTGGATAATGTGTACCCCATGGGAAAAATACATTACTGGGACTTCCCTGGCAGTCCAGTAGCTAAGACTTGGCCTTCCAATGCTGGGGGTTCAGGTTCAATCCTTGGTTGGGGAGCTAAGCTCCCACATGCTGCACGGTCAAAAAACCAAAACAGAAAACAGAAAAACAATATTGTAACAAGTATAATAAAAGAATTTTTTTAAATGGTCTACATCAAAAATCTTTTTTAAAAAAAATTTGGGGTATTCGTGCCTACAATGCCTAAACTCCAGGAGTTGGTGATGGACAGGGAGGCCTGTGTGCTGCAGTCCATGGGGTTACAAAGAGTTGGACACGACTGAGTTACTGAACTGATGCCTACAACGCACAATCTCAATCTAATCATGACCAAAAAACAGCAGACAAAACCAAACAGAGGAATATTCTACTAAATAAGTCACCTGTACTCTTCAAAAGTGTTGAGGGAGACAAAGAAGGACTGAAGCTCCATCCCTGACCAGAGAGAGCTAAGTGGACCTGAGACTTAAATGCAGTGTCGATCGTAAATTGGATCCCAGAACAGAAAAAGGTTGTTCATGGAAAAGCCAGTGAAATCTGACTAAGGAGTGTAAGTTAGTTAACAGTATTGAACCAATGTTCATTTCTTAGTTTTGATAACTGCATTATGGTTATGCAAGATGTTAACATTAGGGAAGTTAAGTAAAGGATATTAAGGGTACTCTGTACTATTTCTGCAACTTTTCTGTAAGTCTAAAATTATTTCAAACTGAAAAAAGTTTCAACAGAAAGGATATTATAGTCCTATTTTTGTATAAAAGAATTATAATCTGCTGAGCATTTGCTGGTTGTCCTCTGTACTGGGTGGAACAGCGTTTCCCCCCAGATTCACAGCCATCTGGAACTTCAGAATGTGACTTTGTTTGGAAATAGGCTATTTGAAGATGTAATTCGTTGACAGGAGGTCACACTGGATTAGGGTGGGTTCTAAATCCAAATAACCAGTGGCGTCTCTATAAGAAGGCCCTGTGAAGACACACACACACGCGGAGGACACAGGGTGAGGACAGAGGAGACAGTGCAGTGATGCAACTACCGCACAAGGAACACCGGTGTTTCTGGCCACCGCCAGAAGTTAGAGAGACGCGTAAAGTAGATTCTCTCTCGGAAGCCCCTAAAGAAACCAACCTTGCCAATACCTTGATTTTAGACGTCCAGGCCCCCAAAACCAAAAAAAAAAAAATTATGTTGTTTTAAGCCCACAAGTTCATGGTAATTTGTTACAGCAGCTCCAGGAAATGAATACATCTTTCTAGGCAGCTTTCCCCACCTCTCACCCTGGTCCCGAAGTCCCTACTGTCTCTTGAGGATCCGTGTGGTTCAATGAAGCCGACTTACTCCCCTCCTAACTGTCTTAGGTTACTCAGCGTATTCCATCTCTCCAGCCTCTAAGATGTGTGACCCCTGAGGCATTGAGACTTGAGGACAATATTTGCTGCCAACTCCTGGGAAAGAAGCGTCTACACCTCCAGAAGAAACTCTCTCTCTTGTTAGACCTGAAAGAGAAAACCATTGTGCTATATAACAACGGGAACCAGTCTCCACATGAAAAGAACAAAACAGGAAGCAGAATGGAGAAACAAAGATTCTGATCCATCAGTAGGCTGCTGGATCAAGCCACACCTGAAACCGAATCTCTCTGGACTTTTAGCTATAGGAGCCACTAATTCCCTCTTGGTTAAAACCAGTGGAGTAAAGAGTCCTGACCAATTCAAGTAAGGCCATGCATGGAAACAAAGCCAGCATCATGCTCAGGATCCTCCTGCTAGATTAGCTCTGTTTCCCTCTCTGCCAGTTTCACTGTTCGATGAGTTCTGCTCTCCTAGTCCAAATTCAGCTCAGCAACCTCTATGGAAAGAAAGCATCTCTATTTTTAATCATCAGGTGTCTGCTGCAATGAAGCTGTGTAACAAGCAACCCACAAAATCTCAGTTGCTTACAGAAACAATCCTTTTTCATACTCATGGCTTCTCTGGGTGGCTCAGATGGTAAAGAATCTGCCTGCAATGCAGGAGACCCAGGTTTGATCCCTGGAGAAGGGAATGGCAACCCTCTCCAGTATTCTTGCTCAGAGAATTCCATGGACAGAGGAGCCTGGCGGGCTTATAGCCTGTGGACTCACAAAGAGTTGGACACGACTAAGCAACTAATGCTTTCACTTTCATGGGATTAGCTAATTTCAGCTGAGTTAGGCCGGACTCAAGTCTTCAGGTTAGTTTTGGTTTGCTCCATATTCTCCACCCTGGACTCCAGATGAGGGCCATGTGGGGAACACCCTTCTCATGGCGGAAGTCAGGAGCTGAAGAGGGGCAAGCAGGAACATAAGACTGCTCTTTTTAGGACAAGCTAGGAACGGGCCCAGTGACCCAGTGACTTCTACCTGCATTTCGTTCAGAACAAGTCAGGTGGTCAAGGCCACCACTCTAGTATCAGGACGAATACTCACCCACAGCAAGCCATGGCAAGGACAGGAACAGAGGAAGATTATCACTAAATAATCTGATCACGCACATCTTTCTCAGTAGTGCTTCAAACAGGTTTGGAGATAACTCACCCACCGGGCTTGGGGTCAACTGTTCTCCCCTGAAGCAACCACCGTGCCTGACAGGGTGAAAGTAGTGGGGGTGGTAAGGGTCCCTCCCAAACTTTACAGGCTGGGGGAATGCAGGGATGGGTTGTTTCCCAATGGAACATCAAAATGCTGTTTCCACAGTAAGGATGAAAACCATCTTGACCAGGGCCCAGTGCCTCAAAGTACAGCATTGCAAGTGAATCACCTGAGTCAGTAGGCACAGGGTGGGACCCGAGAGTCCGCCTCGCTAGAAGGTCCCAGGTGATGCGGGTAAAGATCTGTAGCAATGATCAAGAATGAAATCAGGAGAGGCTGTCAACCTCCCGATGCCACCTTCTCGATTACAAAATGACAATCCCGTCTGCCAGACAGATTTTTTTTTTTTTTTTTTTTGCAAAGAAGATGGCGCCCCCGGGGAGTCAGGGAGTGAAATATTTGTGCTATTTCTCACCCCCTGACTGCCCTTCCACCCCTCGGCCAGTCCCCAGGAAAGGGCTCAAAGTCAGGCCAAATGGGAGAGATGAAGCAAGTATCACAATGCGAGTGCGGCTTTCCATTAACTGCCTGAAACTGCTCCCTGCAATAATGTTGGTGTAATCCATAAGATTCAATTATGGTTATCAGGCAATTAGGCACACTGCAGCGAGGTTCTCGCGTAATTAATGCTCAGCCCCCATCCAGCAGCTTCTGAAAGTGGCACAGGTAACATGACTCACCCACCCTCAGCCCTGGGAGAGAAACAGGGGACCCAGAAATGAAGCCTGCCCTCCTCCTCGGTTTCCAGAACGTTCCTAGGAAATAAGCCCTGGATGTGTCGTGAGGGGACAGGGTGCAGCTCAAAAACTGGGCCAGCAACCACCAGGGAGCCCTCATACCTGCCACGATGCTTGAGCGGTGGAGCCTGAACCCCGGGGCAGAGTTCAGATCCCGCCTCTGCTGTTGATCAGCCATGCAGTATCCCCTCATGTTTTTATAGTCTCGAGTTCCTTGTCTGTTAATGGTGATAGAGACTAACTATCTCTTAGAGGGGTTATGAAAACTGGATCAGAGAGTTTGCATGTTGCTTCAGTAGTTCCTGCAGGACTGTTTTTGAGATTTCCCTGGTCTGGGTCAAGGTCCTCAACTGTAAAACGGGGATAGTAAGTCCCACCTTGCATACGCTTGGGCTTCCCTGGTGGCTCAGATGGTAAAGAATCCTCCTGCAATGTGGGAGGCTTGACTTCAGTCCCTGGATTGAGAAGATCCCCTGCAGGAGGGCATGGCAACCCACTCCGGTATTCCTGCCTGGAGAATCCCCATGGACAGAGGAGCCTGGCAGGCTACAGTCCATGGGGTCGCACAGAGTCAGCCAGGGCTAAGCGACTTTCACTTTCTTTTTCCTATGCTTGAAGGGTCATCATGTAAACCAAGTGAAATGACACATGTGCCGGAGGAACGTGAAGCATTTCCCAGGACCTCCCGTTGTGCCCAAGCTACCACTGCCTGGTTCTGCTCCACCCGCCGGAGCCCGCTGTGTGCGTGTTTTCTGCTCCCTGCTACCCCACAAGAGAGCATGGTGGGTCAGCCGCACCCAAGGGGTGTAAAACTAATGATTAGGGTGGCTAGAGTAAAGGAAGCCACAATTTGTGACATTCAAGTGAGGCTCAAGGGACACAAAAGAGAAAAAAGTAGCCAAAGAAGGTTGTTGAAATAGTGCAGGTGAAAAATGAGGGAGAAGCGTGAGATCCCAGAGTCAGGAAACTTCAGGGAAGTGGGGGGATCAGACAGAACAAGGGGAGAGGAAGTTGGCTGCAAAGAGAGTGATTGGACCTTTGTGAGAAAGACGGGGGCTTCTCTATCGGCCTGTAAGTCCCAGGTGCCAAAACACACACTCACATGAACATGTGCACGCACATACAGACGGACACACGGAAAGGCACGGAGACGCAAGCGCAGACAGACACGGGCACGAGCAGGGGCACCCACAAGCCAGCACACACAGACATGCACACAAACACACACACTCGCGTGTGCACAGGAATGCATGTGTGCACACACGTGCAAATCAAACACACACTCCGTGATACCTTCTCAAGGTGAAGCTAACCATTCTGCCCTGAGCCTTTCCCGCTGAGCATGTAATTCTACAACTGCCCACAAGAGGGTGCTCAGGAACTAGAAATCAGGTGTCCCAGCAGGTTAGCTGAACAAGCTGCTCGGAGGTCAGGACTCACCCTGCGTGTCATACCCGAGAAAGCTGAGCCCAGAGACGGAGGGGACTCGTCTGAGCGCACAGGTAGTGAGCCCTGTCCTCTCTCCCTACAGGAATTACGCTCAGGAATGGGGCTGGGGGGTGTGGGATGGACGGCTTGTCATTGCCACAGTCCAGGATGGAGAGGAAGGTTTGAGGGAGTCAGGGTACTTGAAGGTAAGTTCTCCTGAGGTTTTTGTCAGCCCCGTCCCTAACTTTTCTTATGACCAACCTAGACAGCATATTAAAAAGCAGAGACGTTACTGTGCCAACAAAGGTCCATCTAGTCAAGGCTATGGTTTTTCAGTAGTCATGTATGGATGTGAGAGTTGGACTATAAAGAAAGCTGAGCACCAAAGAATTGATGCTTTTGAACTGTGGTGTTGGAGAAGACTCTTGAGAGTCCCTTGGACTGCAAGGAGATCAAACCAGTCCATCCTAAAGGAAATCAGTCCTGAATATTCATTGGAAGGACTGATGTTGAAGCTGATACTCCAGTACTTTGGCCACCTGATGAGCTGACTCATATGAAAAGACTCTGATGCTGGGAAAGATTGAAGGCGAGAGGAGAAGGGGACGACAGAGGATGGCATCACTGGCTTAAAGGACATGAGTTTGAGTAAACTCCAGGAGTTGGTGATGGACAGGGAGGCCTGACATGCTGCAGTCCATGGGGTCGCAAAGAATCAGACACAACTCAGCGCACATGCACGCACATTGCTGGTTACTGCACTTGAAAGAGCCTTGTTTATGATGCGCTTCCGTTGTTTATCTTGTCTCCTCCAAGAGGATGTAACCCTCATAAAAGCAGGGTCCTGGGGTGTCCCGATCTCCCTCATTGGTATCACTTGCACTCAGAACTGGGCCTGGCCCGCCCCACCCAACCCCCCCCCCCCCCCCCCCCCACCCCCAGGCCTGCAGTGACTGGAGGGAAGCCTCCCCTCCCGGCCAGGCCCTGGCAGAGGCCGCCTCAGCCGTGTGCTGGTGCTGCCCTCTAGTGGTGCCAGGTCCCCATCACACCCGACTTTCTCCCGCCCTTTTCATCACACCTTTTCTTTCTTTTTTTTTTTTTTTTTCATCACACTTTTTCAATCGGCCACCACTTGTCACCACCAGGGCACATCTTGATGGGACAACAGGGGTGGAGACAAAGGGATCTTGTCTCCAGGGATCACCCCACCTGGACGAACCCCACCTGGATAAGTGAGGGATCCTCTACGGCACCTAGTATTTGAAAAGTCAGTCTCACAACGAATCAAGATGGGTTTAGTGCATGCTGTGGACTGTCTCCGAAAAGACGTCTTCGGGGCAGAAAAGGATGGTGCCTATTTCTACAAAGTCTAATAGAGCGAGATAAGCCAGCCTGTCCCATTTTACAAGTGAAGTCACCAAGGCCCAAGCCAAGACAGAAAGAGAAAGTTGCCTCCTCTAAGAAAACCTTAGAATAACTGACCCATTCCCCCACCCAGTGAGAAGCACAGAACAGTCGCATTTTATGCAAAGCGTGTGTTCCTGAAGACCGTGTATGATTCAAAACGTGCATAATTCTAGACTAATTTCGCCATAGAAATGAATGCAAAGTGGATGGGGTGTCCTGCATAAATCTACCCCCATTGTGGCATATTTTTGCTTCAATGCCACTTTTTATTTTCCCGGCATTACCTCCAATATTTCACAGCACGCTCTCAGCTAAATTAACACTGCAGTATTTCCTGCTGGTGGTTTGGTCTTCTTCATAACGTTTTATCACATCTCACTTCCTTTCCAATGTTATTGATTTTCAGGTGCATTTTCCAGCACCACCGTTTAAAGAACCCTTGGATGACGTTGTTACAGGATGCAGATAAAAGATTTAAAGTTATAATCACTGTGAATGTAGAGAAAGCATCACAATCGTCTTTAGAATCCCCAGCAGAAATCAGAAATTCGGATGCATGAAAACAGCAGTGCACGCATATAGAAGGCAGGTATTTCTATTTAACAGCCTGAGCAACAGTACCATGTGGCAGGTTTACAACTCCCAGTTAACGGCCCACTTAACTCCTCCAACTCCAGGAAACAGGGAAACTCTGATGATTTTTATTTTAACTGAGGGGCTTTGTATTGCCAATGTCGTGCATAAACATTTTTACATTACATCTTTCCAAAGCCACGTAGTTGAAGCTCTCATAAACCGTGACCTCATCGCCTTCCCTATGTCCTTAACCCCAGAAGGATGGAAACGAACAGCCACACCCAACCGTAGCAGATACAGACTTCAGAAATTCCAGGCACCCCACTCATACCCATGCCCGGGCCTTTTAGGATGAAGCATCAACAGGGGCGCCCACCCCTCCTCCAAGTGAACTTCTACTGGGCAGAGAAGGAAGTCCCCTGGGAGGAGTCCTCCTGTTCCCTCTTGCCCTGTCTCCCCACCAGCATTTGGTTCAAGTTGTCCATCTTCTTATTCCAGCAACCCCCTGCCCCAAAAGTAGCCCGAAGAGGCTTTAGGTCCATGTTGGGGTGGAGGGGGGAGGATGAAGGAAAACTAGCTCTTCGTTGCAAGTATAAGACCATCAGCCTTTTTTCCCATCACCAAAAAGGATCTTTCAGTCCAACTCCTATGAGTTGTTTCTTTGGCCTTCCTCTGCCTGGAATCGCTTCTAAAAGGCTCCCTCCGCTTGGCCAGAGCCAGGCCCCAGGAGCAGGAAGGGGCCTGACTCTGGGAAGGAGGGGTAGAAGGACAGCCAGGGGAGACTCTGAGCCCGTCTGCTAGGATTTGTGTCCAGAGTCCATCTCCACCTGACCTCGAGCAAGCCGCTGTCCAGGACACTTCCCCTCTCTGGGCCTGTTTCCTCCTCTGGAGAATGGGGACAATAATGCCGCCTACTTCCCAGGACCACCGCGGGAGTAAAATCAATCCCCCAGGTGTCAGCCCCTAGCACAAGAGTAACGGGTGGTTACTGTAACAGGTTACGTACAGAGTAACAGGCAAGCAAACCCTTACTGAGAGTTTGGGATGTCTGAGGGTCAGCACCAGAATCTGGGAAATCCCACCCCTCAGAGGACTTATGGTCCAGGGGTAGCTAATGGCCCAGCCCGGAAGATTCTTGCCGCTAATTCACAGATCCACCAGTGTGGATGTGGAAGGAACTGCTCAGCGGAGAAGGGCAGGGGTTCCCAGTCCTGGCTTTGACTAAGTGTGCGTCAACTCGCCTTCTGCCTCTGGGACTTAGGGGCAGGGACAGGCATCTGGAGCCCTCCAGTGGGTCCATTCCGGTCAGCCCCTTCCCCTGGGCCCACCCTTCCTTGCACTGCCAGTGAATCTGCAGCTTTGCCGGGTGAGTATCTCTTCTGTTACCTCAGTCCTGCGACGCACCAGGTTCCAATCTGTGTGCCTGGGGAGAGAAGGGGGGGGGCGGGGAGGAGAAATTCGTGCTGTCTGGGTAGCAGTTAAGAATCGCCAGGTGTGGCTTCATCTATCACCAGAGAGATCCTGGTGTCAGCCCTGAAATTTCTTCTCCTCCAGGAAGCCCGTGAGAGATGGGAGGGCAAGTCCCATGATACAAGGAAGGGTGTTCGATGTCTCCCAGATCCATCTCTTGTTCCTGCCTCTACGTCTGGCCACCTGGACAGCCCTTTTTCCTCCAGGTGAGTCCCAGGACTCCCCCATCTTGTCCCTGTCACACTTCAATGCCACTGCTTCCTAGGTGAAAGTGACTGCTCCCCTAGTAGGGTCACCCCAGTATTTTCTACCCTGGGCTGCTAAGATCACAGGTGCCAGGAAGAGTTGCTCAGACTGGGGGCCAGGGGCAGGTCCCAGCCTGGCTTTGCCCAAGAGTTTTTCAAGTCGGTTTCAGCCTCTGAACCCCCTCTTTGACCTGAGGGGTGGACGTGAGCTTCGAGGCCGTTTAGGCTCTATGTCCAGCCTGGTGTCGTTTACCCACCAGCCTGTGAGCAAGATCCTTGATCTATATCCTTGGGACACTGAGGAATCCGTCGATTGTTAAGTGGCTAACGGATGGACTCAGAACTTGCAGACATAAGCCATAAAGCTCTCTTAATGTTAAGCCTCTGAGGATCCCCAGTCTTGCAACTACCCTTCCTTTTCCTTACACCAGCCCCTCCACAAAATCATCTTGTAAGCCCCCAGCCAGCGAGCCACACCCTCAGTATGACCCCAGGAAATGTGATCAAAAGGACTGATACCCTGTCCACTCAGTGCTTTTTTCCTCCATAAAGGTAATAATAATAATAACTTTTTTTTTGAAAGTCGCTCAGACATGTCCGACTCTTTGTGACCCCATGGACTATACAGTCCATGGAATTCTCCAGCCAGAATACTGGAGTGGGTAGCCTTTCCCTTCTCCAGGGGATCTGCCCAACCCAGAGATTGAATCCAGGGCTCCCACATTGCAGGCAGATTCTTTGCCAGCTGAGCCACAAGGGAAGTCCAAGAATACTGGAGTGGGCGGCCTATCCCTTCTCCAGCGGATCTTCCTGACTATTTATTAAATGTCTAGTATATGCCTGACACTGGGCTCTATACTTTCCCATGAATTTTCTCATTTAATCTTCCTGATAATACATGAGGTAGGTTCTATTATTAAACCCCACTTTTCAGGCCAGTAAATAAGGCTGGAGGAGGTTAAACTTGCCCAAGGTCAGAGCAAACAAGTGACAGAATTGGGGAACTTTGTAAATAAAACATTTTTATGCATTTGTGTTGCAATACATTTGCATTTTTATAGTTCTCTCTCAGACTTTAGATTTTTGTTTTTTAATTTAATGTCCTGATCTATTTTCAGTCCATTATGACTGCTCTGCTTGTTTGGCAATGTTTCTATGAGCTGTCAATTTTGTCTCCCTCTCTAAGAGAGGAGAAATATTCTGTGAAATTTGTGAAAAACATAGCTAAATAGGTAAGTGGACATGGATGACTGAAAATGAATTTTTAAAATGAAACAACCTAGAAAGCAGACAAAATTGCTTTCAAAATGCATATGAAAATTGCAAAATCACCCCAGGGTCCAATGACCTTATCAAGACATGAACTAATGGCTGTAAACATTCGTTTCCAACTAAATTCCTTTCAGTTGATTCATTTGAAACCTGGGAAAAAACTTGAAAATGTGTTCTAACTTTGTCAGGCAAATGCATAATTGCTGGAAAATTATTTAGAAATTAAAAGCCCAAAATACTAGAGATGGGGATGGAGAGTAAAGAGATAACAATAAAAGCTAAAATATACTTTTTAGCATTTTAAGGGCACCCCATGGTACATAAAAAGTAATAATACTTGAAAAAACAGGGGCCAGAAATACCATTTCAGCAAACTTTTTCATATCAGCACTGCTGTTTTCAGTACCTCTGTTGTGTCCGACTCTTTGTGACCCATGGACTGCGGCACGCCAGGCTTCCCTGTCCATCACCAACTCCCAGAGCTTGCTCAAACTCATGTCCATTGAGTCGGTGATGCCATCCATCCTCTGTCACCCCCTTCTCCTCCTGCCTTCTATCTTTCCCAGCATCAGGGTCTTTGAAGTAAAATTGCATACAGTAAAATGCAGATTTTTACGTGTAGAGTTTAAATTCTGAAAAATATGTATACCCATATAACAACCATACAATCAGGATATAGATTGATATTGACATTGATAAAAGATTGAACATTTCCACCACCCCAGAAAGTTCTTTTGTGCCTCTTTGTAATCAAGCCATCCATCCCCAGTCAATCAATGATCTGCTCTCTATAATTAGTTTATTTGTTCTAGAATTTCATATAAATGGACTTACATATTACATACCATTTTGTGTCTGTCTTCTTGGTAAAATGTTTTTGAGAGTCATCCTTCTTTTTTGGTGTGTTTTTTTTTTTTTGCTGAAACCAAGCAGCTATTTCATTTTTAGTAGTATTCTATTGTATGGAAATACCACACTGTGCTTATCCATTCATCTCTTGCTGAATGTTTGGATTGTCTCCAGTTTTTTGCTATTATAAATAAGGCTTCTATGAAGACTTTTGCATAGGTCTTTGTCTGAATACAATTTTTCATTTCTTTTGGTAAATACCTAACAATGAGATTTCTGGGTCATGTGGGATGCATATATTTCACCATTATAAGAAGCTGCCAAACTACTTTCTCAAGAGACTCTACCATTTTACTTGCCCCCAGCAGGGTGTGAAAATTCCAGTTGCTCCCCATTCTGGCAAGCACTGTGTAGTGTGAGTTTGAATTTTTTGTTTGTTTGTGTGGCCGGTAAGCAGTTATATATCATTGTTCAACCAAATTGCTTTTTATCCAACAGTCTGCTTGCTTCTTGTCTGCTTTCTAGGTTGTTTCAGATATAGATTTGTATATTTATTCAGATGTATACTTGCCTGCATGCTCACACACCTGTGCACGTGGACACACACCACTCCTGCCACCTCCTGTGTGGCAGATGAAGAACGTTCTGGATGAGGAAACAGAGGTGGCGTTTGCACTGGCTGACCCTGGGCAGGTCATTTCAAACCTGTTTTTCCAACAATCAAATGTTGACAGAAACCCCTGCTCACCAAAGCAAAAACACCAAAAGGACAACTGATGAAAGAAAAATTGACAATTTGAACTTCACTGAAATTAAAAACTTCTGTATACTGCAATAGAAGTTAAGAGAATAAAAAGATAGGCCACACACTGGGAAGAAATACTGGCAAAACACATATCCGATAAATGACTTGTATCCAAAATATGCAAAGAACTCTTAAAAGTCAACAAGAAAACAAATAATCCAACTTAAAAATGGGCAAAATATCTGAATAGAAACTCCACCAAGAAAAGATATACAAATGGCAAAAAATCATATGACTCAGCACCACATATCATTGAAAAGAAGTGGAAGTGTGGGTTGCGCAGTCGTGTCTGACTCTTTGTGACCCCACGGACTGTAGCCCACCAGGTTCCTCTGTCCATGGAGTTCTCCAGACCAGAACACTGGAGTGGGTAGTCATTCCCTTCTCCAGGGGATCTTCCCCACCCAGGAATCGAACCCAGATCTTCTGCATTGCAGGCGGACTGTTTACCATCTAAACCACATTTCATTAGGGAATTGCAAATTAAAATAATAGTGAAATATCACAACCACAAGAAGGAGTAACAACAAACTCCAGGGAGAGGGAGAATGTGAGCTCCAGTAATGCCATGTTATACTATGCAAAACGTCCAGTGTTCAAACAAAAATATTATGAGACATGCAAAGAAACCAGAAACTAAGTCTCATTCACTGGAAAATAAGAAATTAATAGAAACTGTTACTAAGAAAATTTAACCATTGGACCTACTAGAAAAAGCCTCTAAATCAATTGTCTTAAACACGCTCAGGCAGATAGAGGTAACCAGAGACAAAGAACAAAAAGAAACCAGAAGGATGTATCACAAAATAGACAATACCAATAAAAAGACCAAAATTACAAGTGAAAGTGAAAGAAAGTGAAAGTGAAGTAGCTCAGTCGTGTCCGACTCTTTGCGACCCTGTGGACTGTAGCCTACCAGGCTCCTCCCTCCATGGGATTTTCCAGGCAAGAATACTGGAATGGGTTGCCATTTCCTTCTCCAGGAAAATTACAAGAAGGAACCAAAAAGAAATTTGGGAGCTGATACATACAATAACTGAAATGAAAAAAAAAACTTGCAAAGAGATTCAACAGTAAAACTAAGAAGGCAGAAGAAGTAACCAATGGGCTACACAGGTAAATATAAAAGCCAGTACTTTCACATATTTCATTTGCAGTCTTTCTTTTCCTATGAGATTCAAAAGTCAAATGTATAAAACAATAAGTATAAATCTAACCAGCACTCAATGTCTAATGACGTAATTAGTGACAATAACAATATAAAGGGAAGAGGTTGGATCTGTAGAAGGGCAGAGTTCCTGTGTATGGTTGAAACTAAACTGGTATTTAGTTTAGGTACTTAGATTTAGTGTAGATTTAATAAGATTTTAACTGTAATCCTCAGGGAAAACACCAAGGAAAAAATGAAAATAGGACTTTTTTTTAAAAAGGAAAGAACCAAAATAAAACAATAGGAAAAAAAATCAACTGATAACAAAAGGCAATTGAGGAAAAATTGAGGAATAAAAAAGATGTATGATGCATAGTAAACAGCAAAAATCTTTTCTGCCAGTTATTACAAGTAAATAGATTCAGGTCTCCAATTATAAAGCAGAGATTGGAAAACATGGATTAAAAGAAAAAGAATTCACACACTGCTGACTACAGAAGACTCACTTTAGATCTAAAGAAACAAGTAGATTGAAAGTAGAAAGATAGAAAAAGATATTCCATACAAATCATAACTAAAATGTAACTGGGGCAGTTCTATTAATCTCATACAAAAGAAACTTTAAGACAAAAAGTTTCAAGAGATAAAAAAAGAATCTATATTGATAAAAGATTCAATCCATTAAGACAGTTATGACAATTACAAACATATATGTGTCTGGTAACAAAACTGCAAAAAAATACATGTGGCAAAACTAATAACTAAAGGAATAAGTAGTTGTATTCATCTGCTCTGGCTGCTATTATAAAATACCCCAGACTGGATGGCTTAAACCACAGAAATTCATTTCTCACAGTTCTGAAAGCTGGAAAGTGCAGTATCAAGGTGCCAACAAAACAGGTTTCATTCCGAGGCCTCTTCTCTTGGCCTTTTGGCAGCTGCTGTCTTGACGTGTGTTCACATCACCTTTTCTTTGTGTTCACAAAAAGAAAAAGAGAGCTCTCCGTTACTTATAAGGACGCTAATCCTATCATATCAGGCTTATTACCTCATTTAACCTTAATTACTTCCTTAGAGGCACTGTTCCCAAATACAGCCACACTGGGGGAGTTAGAGTTTCAAAGTATGAATTTGAGGAGGCGGGTGAGCGCAAACACAAACATCAGTCCGTTACATCAATTCTACAGTAATTGTTGGACTTCTGCATCCCACTGTCAAAAATAAATACAACAATAATGGACAGATGGTTAATAAGGAAATGTAGGACTTAACACTATATACCAACTAGACATAACCAACTTCTATAGAACACTCCACTCATCAAGTGTAGAAATCAAAACATATGTCCACACAGAAATTTGAACCCAAACGTTCATAGCAGCATTATTTAAAATACCCCAAAAGTGGAAATAACACAATGTCCACTCGCTGATGGATGGATAAATAAAACAGGGTATATTCATACTCTGGAATATTATTTAGCCTGTGATGGTTCATTTTATGTCAACCTGACTGGCCATAAGCCACCCACATTAAACACTGTTGTCTGTGAAGGTATTTCCAGATGGGATCATCATTTGAATTGTCAGGCTCCGTAAAGCAGAGTTCACTCCCTGGCGTGAGTGAACTGAGAGCCTGACTGGAACAAGAGGTGAAGAAAGAAGGAATATTCTCCCTCCGTTTTACTTTCCGCCTCACTGCTTGAGCTGAGACATCGCATCTTCTCCTGCCCTCGGACTGGGATTCACACCCTCAGCCCCTCTGATATTCAGGCTTCTAACTGAGACTGAATCACACCACCAGGTTTCCTGGGTCTCCAGCTTGCGGATGTCAAATCATGGGACTTCTCATTCTCCATAATCGCATGAGTTAGTTCCTCATAATGAATCTCCTTTTATAGATATATTTTTTCTTTTCTCCTATGACTAATACACAGCCATAAAAAGGAATCACATACGGATACATGCTGAAATGTGAATGAACTTTGAAAACATTTGAAACATTACATTTAGTAAAAGAAGGCAATCACAAAAGACCACATATTGTAAGAATTTACTTACATGAAATGTCCAGCAGCAACTAGAACAGCGCACAATGTGAGCCTGTGAGTGCAGTTTCATGTGGGACAAAATGAGGACTGTGGCCAGGAAGGCAGCGCCCAGACAGTCCTCAGAAGTCAATATATATGGGGGGAAGTCAATATATATGATTTTGGTGCAGGGGCAGTTCGATGCAATCAAGTACTCATCTTACAAAAGGTTTTCTGCTAGTCACAAGGAGCTGATGTCATCATGAAGGGATTTAGTGCTTTTCTAGATATGAGGAGATGCAAGGACTGGGATCTTGAAATCAGTCCCTGAAAATATCTAACACTCTAAAGACCTGATCCACCCTGGAGCGCAGAGTGCCTCACTCTCCTCTCTGAATTCCCTTCGCGGGGAGTTGAAGGTCAGCAGCTGCCTCAGCACAGGCCTCAGTCTCCACGCAGGCAGGTGGCAAATGCCTTTGGAAAGCGTCCATTCGCAGTTGACACCAGCCTAGGCAAATCCATACCAGAGGCGGAGCGTCGATTACTATTTGCCTAAGACCAAGGGGCTTGGGGAAGATAAGAAGTGACTGTTCAGGGATATGAAGGTTCTTGCTGGTGTGATGAAAATGTTCTAAAATGATGGTGGTGATGGCTGCACAATTCTGTGACTATATTAAAAGCCATTGAATTGTATACATTAAGTGGGTAAATGGTATGATGTGTGATTTATATCTCAATAAAGCTGTTTTTAAAAGCTATTAAAGCTTATAAGTGAATCAAGCAAGGTTGCAGAATACAAGATCAATATACAAAAATCAATTGTATTCTATATACAGAAATAAACAAGTGGAAATTGAGATTTTTTTTTAAAGTGTCATTTATAGTAGCAACAGAAAACATGAAGTAATCAGGAATAAATTTAATGAAAGATGTGTAAGCTTTGTTTGCTACAAACTACAAAACATTGATGAGACAATGACCCAAATAAATACATGTGTGATGTTCCTGAATCAAAACACAAAATTAAAACGTCACTTTTCCCCAAGTTGATCTATATATTGAATACAATCTCAAAAGAGCCAGAGCAGGTTGGTTTTTTTGTTTTGTTTTGTTCTGTAGAAATTGGTAAGCCAGTTCTAAAATGTATATGGAAAAGCAAAGAACCTAGACAGTCAAAGTGCTGTCTATAAAGAAGACAAAGCTGGTGGGCTCACAGTACTTGAGTTCAGAACTTAGTATAAAGCTAAAAAAAAAGCTTATATTACTATTTATCATAATTATTTATATGTATGAAAAAGATGGATATATATATATATAAATGGAATAGAAGACAGTTCCAAAATAAGCTCTTTCATATACATGTACATGTTAAGTCACTTCAGTCATGTCCGATTCTTTGCGACCCTGTGGATTGTAGCCTGTCAGGTTCCTCTGTCCAAGGGATTCTCCAAGGCAAGAATACTGGAGTGGGCTGCCATGCCCTTCTCCAAGAGAGCTTCCCAAACCAGGGATCAAACCCACATCTCTTATATCTCTTGCATTGGTAGGCAGGCTCTTTAACACAGTTGATTTTCAACAAAGGTGCTAAGGTAATTCAAAGCAGAAAGAACTATTTCCAACAAATGATTCTGGCACATTTCAACACACCTGCCAGCACATTTGGAAAACTCAGCAGTGGCCACAGGACTGGAAAAGGTCAGTTTTCATTCCAGTCCCTAAGAAAGGCAATCCCAAAGAATGTTCAAACTATCGCACAATTGCACTCATCTCACACACTAGTAAAGTAATGCTCAAAATTCTCCAAGCCAGACTTCAGCAATATGTGAACCGTGAACTTCCAGATGCTCAAGCTGGTTTTAGAAAAGGCAGAGGAACCAGAGATCAAATTGCCAACATCCGCTGGATCATCAAAAAAGCAAGAGAGTTTCAGAAAAACATCTATTTCTGCTTTATTGACTATGCCAAAGCCTTCAACTGTGTGGATCACAATAAACTGGAAAATTCTGAAAGAGATGGGAATACCAGACCACTTGACCTGCCTCTTGAGAAACCTGTATGCAGGTCAGGAAGCAACAGTTAGAACTGGACATGGAACAACAGACTGGTTCCAAATAGGAAAAGGAGTTGGTCAAGGCTGTATATTGTCACCCTGCTTACTTAACTTATATGCAGAGTACATCATGAGAAACGCTGGGCTAGAGGAAGCACAGGCTGGATTCAAGATTGCTGGGAGAAATATCAATAACCTCAGATATGCAGATGACACCACCCTTATGGCAGAAAGTGAAGAAGAACTGAAAAGCCTCTTGATGAAAGTGAAAGAGGAGAGTGAAAAAGTTGGCTTAAAGCTCAACATTCAGAAAACTAAGTTCATGGCATCTGGTCCTATCACTTCATGGAAAATAGATGGGGAGATAGTGGAAACAGTGTCAGACTTTATTTTGTGGGACTCCAAAATCACTGCAGATGGTGATTGCAGCCATGAAATTAAAAGACGCTTGCTCCTTGGAAGGAAAGTTATGACCAACCTAGATAGCATATTAAAAAGCAGAGACATTACTTTGCCAACAAAGGTCTGTCTGGTCAAGGTTATGGTTTTTCCAGTGGTCATGTATGGATGTGAGAGTTGGACTGTGAGGAAAGCTGAGAGCCGAAAAATTGATGCTTTTGAATTATGGTGTTGGAGAAGACTCTAGAGAGACCCTTGGACTGCAAGGAGATCCAACCAGTCCATCCTAAAGGATATCAGTCCTGGATGTTCATTGGAAGGACTGATGCTGAAGCTGAAACTCCAGTACTTTGGCCACCTCATGCGAAGAGTTGACTCATTGAAAAAGACCCTGATGCTGGGAGGGATTGGGGGCAGGAGGAGAAGGGGACGACAGAGGATGAGATGGTCGGATGGCATCACCAACTCGATGGACATGAGTTTGAGTAAACTCCGGGAGTTGGTGATGGACAGGGAGGCCTGGCATGCTGCGATTCATGAGGTTGCAAAGAGTCGGACACAACTGAGTGACTGAACTGAACTGAACTGATGTTAAAAAAAAAAATCTTGACTCACACCTCTTGCCATATACAAAATTAACTCAAAATGGACCATAGATTTCAATGGAAATCCTTTTTTTTTTAATCCCCAATGGAAATTCTTAAACCATAAAACTCCTAGAAAACATAGGAGAAAATATGTGTGATCTTGAGTTAGACAAAGATTTTTAAAATCATATACAAAAGCACAAATCATAAAAGAAAAAAATTAACAAATTGAACTATCAAATTTTAAAACATCTGCACTTCCATAGATACTGTTAAAAGAATGTAAAGTCAAATCAAAGACTGGGAAAAAATATTTTATGCATATAGATAGAGAATTTTATCTCACAACTCAATAATGAAGAGCAAAGAAACCAATTCAGAAATGGACAAAGCATGAGAACAGATACTTCACTAAAAAAGGAATACGAATAGCACTTAGGTACATAAAAAGAAAACATCATTAGCCAGTAGAGGAAAGAAAAATTAAAACCACAATAAGTGATCACTACACATTTATTAGAAGGGATGAACATTATTTTAAGCTGACAATACCAAGTAATGGCAAGAATGCAAAGCAACTGGAACTCTCCTACATTTCTGATGGGTACAGCCATCCTGGAAAAAAATTGTCAGTCTCTTAAAAAGTCACTATACTTGCCATAATACCTAACTATGTCACTTCTAGGTTATCTTCCCAAGAGAAATGAAGACAGACCTCCAACAAAGACCCGTACAAAAAAAAAATGTTTATAGCAGCTTTATTCATAGTGCCCCCATCCCAAAAATCTTGATTCCAACTTGTGCTGCATCCAGCCCAGCACTTCGCAGGATGTACTCTACATGTAAGTTCAATAAGTTCAACATACAGCCTTGATGGACTTCTTTCCCAATTTGGAACAGTCCATTGTTCCATGTCCAGTTCTAACTGTTGCTTCTTGACCTGTACATAAAGAAGGACCGTAAAGAAGGCTGAGCACTGAAGAATTGACACTTCCGAACTGTGATGCTGGAGAAGACTCTTGAGAGTCCCTTGGACAGCAAGGAGATCAAACCAGTCAGTCCTAAAGGAAACCAACCCTGAATATTCACTGGAAGGACTGGTGCTGAAGCTCCAATACTTTGGCCACCTGATGCAAAAAGACGACTCACTGGAAAAGACCCTGATGTTGGGAAAGATTGAAGGAGGAAGAGAAGGGGGTGACTGAGGATGCCATGGTTGGGTGTCATCATTGACTCAATGGACATGAGTTTAGCAAACTCCGGGAAAGAGTGAAGGACAGGGAGGCCTGGAGTGCTGCAGTCCAAGGGGTCACAAAGAGTCGGACACGACTGAGCGACTGAACAGCCACAATGAACTGGTGATTTTAAGAACAAATTAAGGTGCATGCAACAGGGATGGATTTCAAAAGCGTATGCTAAGGGAAAGATGTCGGACACAAACACTACATACTGTCTGATTCCACTCATAATGACATTCTGGAAAAACCAAAACTATAGGAACAGAAGTCAGTTCACTAACGACCAGAAGGAACTTTCGGGGGTGATAGAACTATTCTCTATCCTGATTATTGTGGTGGATACCCAGGTGTACATATTTATCAAAATTCACAGAACTGTATACCTAAAATAAAAAATTTTTTTAACATAATGTATATATGAATAAACCTAACCAAAAAAAACCCCTAAACATTGTGCAGGAATTCTACTTTCTCTATAATCAGCTCTTCCAATTATATGCTGCATATTTGCCACACTAAGTATCCTCTTATTTTCAAATGAGGCTAGTGGAAGAATAAGATATTTGCATTTATAAAAGTGCAAGATACCTCTTTACTTTTCTCTTTTCCTCCACACTTTTCATATTATTCATCATGTCTGAGTAGAAGTTAATTTATCATGGATTTTGCTGTCCTTATATCAGAATTTTTCTTCCTTATAAAATTTTGAGGTGGCAAAACAGACATTTTGATTTAATTGATCCCACAAGATAAGAATAATTCTCAAATAGACATTTTGTTCAAAGATCAATAGTCTAAATGTATTTAAATAACAACGAATTAAATACAGTTCTTAAAAGTAATTTTGTTTAACGGTAAAAATGCAATTCTGCCAAACAATTCTATAAAGATTGAAATTACAAAAGATAATTGAATCTCTATTATCCTTCTTGGTACTCTTATTTAAATTTGTATAAACATTTATTGCTTCCAAAAGAATAAAATGATCTTCCTAAAGTTATCTAGCTAATTCCCTTTCTCTTAATATTCATATTAACCATCAGTCTATTTTCCTATTTATTTAAATTTTTGAAACTTTTTGTTTCAAACAGTTATTGCAAACAATTATTTTTCACAAAAAAGTAACAGTTTTCAATTATCACTAATTATTGTACCATTTTACCCTGCAAAAATAAATATATGTGTATTCGGCAACTGATTGAAATAATCTCAATATATAAGCACAGAAGAATTTTCATCTTGGACTACTTCTAAAACACTTACTTATGTTTGAAAATGTTCAAATGTTAATAATAATCCAAATTCCTTATGTAGTTACATTGGTTAAATATGATGTCCTTCTCCTGATCACAGGCTCATCGATCTTGTACAATTTCAGGGATGTCAAGAATGACACAAAAATAAACGTTTCACTATTTGACCTTTCAAGGGCTGAAGCCCAGATTAAATAGAGTTTGGCTGAGTTTGGAAGACTGAAACCAAACTTCAGTGCATAATGACTTAACAATGGTTCTCAACTACATGTTCTGTTCAGTTCAGTCGCTCATTCATGTCCGACTCTTTATGAGCCCATGGACTGCAGCACACCAGGCCTCCCTGTCCATCACCAACTCCTGGAGTTTACTCAAACTCATGTTCATCAAGTCAGTGATGCCATCCAACCATCTCATCCTCTGTTGTCCCCTTCTCCTCCTGCCTTCAATCTTTCCCAGCATCAGGGTCTCAACTACATGAGAGTGTCTCTTATAGAAACTCAGCAGGGCAACTGGCTCCAGGCAAGAAATCCTGGAGTGGGTTACATGCCCTTCTCCAGGGGATTTTCCTGACCCAAACATCCTTCTCTTAAGTCTCTTGTATTGGCAGGTGGGTTCTTTACCACTAGCACCACCTGGGAAGCCCAAGGTGTTTCATAAATTATGTGAATTGAACAGTGAACCCAACAGAGGGGAGAGGGCCAGGGGTGGGGGTGTCGAGCAGAAAGATCAATCAGAAGATATTTGTTAAACCAATTTTAAATTCCCAGGTATCCACACCGGCCCACCTCACCATCACTACGTGCCACCAGCCTGTTTTATAGCCCAGAACCAAAGACAGAAGCCAATCTTGACCTTTATCTGCCTACTGGCAGCCATTCTGCAAACAAACCATTATGAACACATCCTGATCTACACTTCCTGCTGCCCTTCCCTTTCCCCTTCTCCCATCCTGTTCTTGGAACCACAGCACTCGGGGGAAGTGAGGCTGTGATAGCTAGATTCAGAGAAGGAATAAATCATCAGTGGGCTCATTGGTATGACCTGGGTCATACTCACCCCTTTTAAAATTCAGCAGGACCCAATGGTCCTTGCCTCACTCCCACCCCCTGTCCTTCGCCTGTCTTTTGTCTGTGGAAAACATTAAAACAAGACCAAATAATAGTAGTTTAATCATTAAGCAGAGTCAAGGACCTTAATTTCTCTCCAAGAGCTATAGACAATGTTTTGAGCCCTGTCCTTTGAGCTGTCTTATAGGGCTTCCCCAGTGGCTCAGCAGTAAAGAAACTGCCTGCAATGCAGGAGACGCAGGTTTGATCCCTGAGTCGGGAAGATCCCCTGGAGGAGGGCATGGCAAGCGACTCAAATATTCTTGCCTGGGAAATCCCACTGACAGAGGAGCATGGCAGCCTGCTATCTGTGGGGTCGCGAAAGAGTCAGATGTGAGTGAAGTGACAGAGCGCTCACAAACAGAGAGAGACTGAGATCCCCACCGAGTGGAGTAAATTAACTGTTAATACATGATGACCTGACTGTAGCCGTGACCTAGGCTGCCACAGTTCCGAGAACCCACCTTAGATTAAAGGGAACAAACTTTATAGATGCTGGAACTATAGACTAACTGTATTTAAAACAATCAAGATGACACTGATCAGACCACTCCATGGCCAATTTCAAGATGACCCTCAGAGCTGACTGTGCTGTTTCTGCATGTAGCCCCCTCTCGCCACCTATAACCCACTGATGGTTAGTAGTAGGCAGTCAGTCTTTGGGGAAGAGTCCGCTCTCCCCTCCAGGTTGCTGGCCTCCGAAATAAAGCAAACTTTTTATTCCACCAACCTTGTCTCTTTATTGGCTTTAGATCGATGAGCAGCCAGACCCCCACTTTCAGTAACGCTTAGGCTGGAAGAAAGCAAGCAGTGGATTGATGGCACCAATGACAGCAAGAGCCAACGAGGGCGCTGTCCCAAAAGGAGATCAAGACTTTCTTGCCCAAAAAAGGAATATTAATAGATGGCTCCTGTGTGTACTTTCTTCATAACTCATTGACAAAGGGAAGCTGCAGGAGTGCACATCGGGGAGATCTTGTCTAATTGGAGGGTTTCCCTAGGGAAGTGATGTCTGCACTGAGTCCCGAGACAAGAATCTAGACAGATTTAGGGGCGAATGTGGGAGAACACTGAACAAGGTGTAACCACAGGAGCAAAGGAAGAGGGACGAGGTCCATGCAACCCTCCAGATACCCTTCCTTCATCCAGTACAGGCCTTCACAGCACACACGGGTAGTTTGCCAGTTCAGCATCACCCCCGTTTCTTCCCCCCTTCTAAATTTTATTTCTGGAGCCAAAGCTTCCCTCCTCTCAGATCATCTGATCTGGGTCCAGTGGTGGAGCTTGCTATGCAGGGCTTAAGCCAGACACTGGATTTATCTACCTGGTCACAATGATTGATCTAGGGTGGTCATGTGACCAGAGCTGGACCAATCAGAGAGAACCTCAAGGCTTTTGAGAACCTGATTTTTTTTTCCCCACCAGACTTAAACTTGAGTGATACTTTTTAGGGCAGAGACATGATTGTATATGATACTATAATGGTAGATATGTCTTTATACATATGCACATATGTCAAAACCCACAGAATATAAAGCAACAAGAATGAACCCTAATGTAAACTGCAGACTCTGAGTGATAATGATGTATCAATGTAGATTCATGGATTCTAACAAAGGTACCACTCTGGTGGGGGGTATTGATAATGGGGAGCTGTACATGTGTAGGGGAGGGAGTTTATGAAAAATCTCTGTACCTTTGCTCAAATTTGGTGGGAACCTAAAACTGCTCTAAAAAATAAAGTCTATTTTTTTAAAATAAACCTGAATGGTGTGAGGTCTGGAATGCTTAAAGCCATTTGCCATCACATGGAGTCTGAGAACAAAGGCAACACTTGGAGAAGAGCCTAGACCAGGATCTGTTTGATGACATTGTTTGGCTGCTGGGGGCTTCCCAGGTGGCACTAGTGGTAAAGAATCCTCCTGCTAATGCAGGAGACACAGGAGATATGGGTTTGATCCCTGGATGGGAAGATCCCCTGGAGAAGGGAATGGCAACTCACTTCAGTATTCTTCCCTGGAGAATCCCATGGACAGAGGAACCCGGTGGGCTACAGTCCATTGGGTCGCAAAGAGTCGTACATGACTGAAGCAACTCAGCACAGCATGCACAAGCTTCTGGGTCAAGCTCACCTAAAGCCAGCCACTCCCCCTAGACTTTTCAGTAACATTAGCCAATATATTCCATTTTGCTTCAACAAGCTCTCCCACATCCCTCCACATACCATCTAGGACAAGGGTCAGAGTTTCTTCTTTTAGAGACCAGCAAGCCTGGCTCCTCTCCATTTTACTGATAGGAAAACAAAGGTCCAGAGAGGTGGAGAGAATTATCCAAAGTCAAAAGATTGTAGATACCAGGCCCCAAACTAGAAGTCTAAGGAGATTTCTACTATGCCTTGAGGTCTGCTGGGGGGTTATGCATTCAATTAGCAGCTGGTACCCTTTCTCCTGTCACCCCCAGCCAAGACTGAGAAAAGACTTGATAGTTGTTGCTATCAAGATATTCATCAGTCAGGCAAGAGTTTTTAATTTTGTTTTTCACAAACCTACTGTATTAATTTCCTCCCCGGTGGTACTCATTATTTGTCTTCTTTTTGATGATAGTCATTTGTGAGGCGACATCTCATGGTTGTTTTGATTTGCATTTCCCTGATAATATCGACAGAAATGGTATGGACCTAACAGAAGCACAAGATATTAAGAAAAGGTGGCAAGAATACACAGAAGAACGATACAAAAAAGATCTTAATGACCCAGATAACCACAGTGGTGAGATCACTCACCTAGAACCAGACATCCTGGAGTCCGAAGTCAAGTGGGCCTTAGAAGGCATCACTACAAACAAAGCTAGTGGAGGTGAAGAAATTCCAGCTGAGCTATTTCAAATCCCAAAAGATGATGCTGTTAAAGTATTGAACTCAACATGCCAGCAAATTTGGAAAACTCAGCAGTGGCCACAGGACTGGAAAATGTCGGTTTTTATTCCAATCCTAAAGAAAGGCAATGCCAAAGAATGTTCAAACTACCACATAATTGCATTCATCTCACATGCTAGCAAAGTAATGCTCAAAATTCTCCAAACTAGGCTTCAGCAGTTTGTGAACTGAGAACTTCCATATGTTCAAACTGATTTAGGAAAGGCAGAGGAATCAGAGATCAAATTGCCAACATTGTTGGATCGTAGAAAGAGCAAGAAAATTCCAGAAAAAAACATCTACCTCTGCTTCATTGACTCTGCCAAAGCCTTTGACTGTGTAGATCACGACAAACTGTGGAATATTCTTAAAGAGATGGGAATACCAGACCACCTTACCTGCCTCCTGAGAAATCTGTATGCAGGTCAAGAAGCAACCATTAGAACTGGACATGGAACAACAGACTGGTTCAAAATTGAGAAAGGAGTATGACAAAACTGTATACTGTCACCTGCTTATTTAACTTCTATGCAGAGCACACCATCCAAAACGCTGGGCTGGAAGAAGCACAAGCTGGAATCAATATCAGTAACCTCAGATACGCAGATGACACCCTTATGGACACAACCCTTATGGAAGAAAGCAAAGAAGAACTAAAGTGTCTCTTAACAAAAGTGAAAGAGGAGAGTCAAAAAGATGGCTTAAAACTCAACATTCAAAAAACAAAGATCATGGCATCCAGTCCCATCACTTCATTGCAAATTGATGGGGAAACAATGGAAATAGTGACAGATTTTTATTTTCTTGGACTCCAAAATCACTGCAGATGGTGATTGAGGCCATGAAATTAAATGACGATTGCTCCTTGGAAGAAAAGCTGTGACCCACCCAGACAGCATAATAAAAAGCAGAGACATTACTTTACTGAGAAAGATCAAGTCAAAGCTATGGCTTTTCCAGTAGTCATGTATGGATGTGAGAGTTGGACCATAAAGAAAGCTGAGCACTGAAGAACCAATGCTTTAGAACTGTGGTGTTGGAGAAGACGCTTGAGGGTCCCTTGGACTGCAAGGAAATCAAAATCAATCAATACTAAAAGAAATCAGTCCTGAATATTCATTGGAAGCACTGATGTTGAAGCTCCAATACTTTGGCCTCCTGATGCAAAGAACTGACTCATTGGAAAAGACCCTGATGCTGGGAAAGATTGAGGGCAGAAGGAGAAGGGGACAACAGAAGATGAGATGGCTGGATGGCGTCACCGACTCGATGGACAAGACTGAGCAAGCTCTGGAAGTTGGTGGTGGAGAGGGAGGCCTGGCATGTTGCAGTCCATGGGGTCTCAAAGTGTCAGACATGACTGAGCGACTGAACTGATAATTATCAATGTTAATCATCTTAGACTCATATTCATTTAACATACACTCCCTGAGCCCCTACTATGTCTGCGTTAGGTGCTGAAGAATTAAAGGTGCCCAATGGCACAGCCCCTGTGCTCACGGAGCTTCAGACCAGCGAAGGAGCTTGGCATCTGCAGGGTTGTCAGCAGCCAGGAGAGTAGTGGCTGTCTCACCTTTTCATAAACTGCCCCTCTCTGGACCCGTTTCCTTCTCTGTAATGTAAGGGGTTTAGAATAGACGATCTCTAACACACTTTGGGGCTCTAATGTTCTAAACACTTTTTTTTTAATGTGTTTGAAAATGCTTTTTAAACCGCAAAGTGCTATACACTCAAAGACAGGCAGTAAAACATTAATAGTTAAGTAAGTCAGTCGGCCTGGATTCAAATCCCAGCTCTGCTGTCTACAAGCTCCTATGACCTTAGGTGATTTACTCTGTCTCCCTGGATCTCGGTTTCCTCTTCCATAAAGTAGGATAATATAGCATCTCAAAAAGTTATGAGGCTAGAGAAATTAGTCCATGCAGTATTGAGGCCAGGGCATGGCCCAGAGCAGGGCCTGAAAATGATATACACCTATTAGCTACATGCTTTCTGCCACTGGGACTTTACAATTCATGTGGGAGATGAAACTAATAGGTGAAAAAGTTAGAGAAAAAGATCAAAAAAAAAAAGATCCAATAATGGATAAAGCAGAGGGCTCTCTAGAGACAGCACGGCACGTTCCCTGAGGGTTGGGGCAGTGAGGCCTGAGGCACACATCTGCCCTTCAACAAACTGTAGGACAGAGGGCAGTAATGCCAGGATCACCCCATAAGTCACCCCATAGGACCAGTGACCCAGGAGACCAACTGCGAGACCAACCAGGAAACCAGGCTTCAGGGGCTGAGCTCATGCAACAGAATAAACTTCAGCTCAGCGATCAGACTAGTCTGGGTTTAAATCCAACTCTTCCCTCTCACTGGGTGGCCTTGGGCGAGTGACACCTCACGTCTGGGGCCTCACTTTCCTCATCTGTGAAACAGAGATTAAAACAAGAGAGCATCCCCAGCAGCCTTGTTGCAAGGACTGCCAGGTTGCACATGGAAAATCCCGGCATGGAGCTGCCTCCAATAAGGGTTAAGTGTTAATAAAACACCCTCCACTGGGCAGGACTGGTTCTGTCACTCACTCCCCACAGGTTCACACCTAACCTGTGGAATCATCCCTCTGGCTTGGAGATTACTCAGGTGCATGTAACAGGAGCTTTGCAAAGTAATGCTCTTGGCTATCCTAGATCTCAAAAAAAACAAAAAGGCCTGCACGATCTCAAGTTAGGTGCTTCCCAGAAGCCAGATCTTAGCATAATCGAGCCGTCTCTAGTAGATGCTATCGTTACAGAGAACCAGCTCTTGCTAATCCTCAACTCTCCTACTCTCGTCTACAGAACGCCCTCTCCCACACTGGAGCTTCCTTGCTAACAGTCCTTCCTCCCCTGGCCATGCATCTCATGCTTTGGGATTTGCCCGGCTCTGCCACTCCTAATCCCTGTCTAGCAAACAAGCCCTGCCTTTCAAATTCTCCAGCCGGCCTCCAACTCTGCAGCTTGTATTCATTCCCTGATAATTGCGTCCCCTCTCTTGCAGCTTCAGACCTAGTACCACCCAACCCCAGGCCTTACTGGAATCTTAGATGTGAGTTCCAGCAATAAAAGAGTTACCTGATATAGCTGGACCTTGCTGTAAGGGAACACTGACAGGGGCTTATTCATCTCTTACAATAAAGAGTAGGCGGTGCAGAGCTGGATGGCGGCTCCTCCAAGCTCTAAGGGACTCAGGCAGGCGCTCTCCACACGTCTGTCTGCCATCCTTTGCTTTCCTCCTATCTCTTGTCTCATGGTTACAAGGTGGCTGCTGCCCCTCCAGACCACATGTCTGCATTATAGACAGAACACGTAAGAAAGAGAAGCAATAAAGACTACCTACATAAGAAAGCAAAGGCTTCTCCAGAAATTCTCAGCTTATAACTCTTTGGTCAAAAGTATGTCACATGGCCACATCCAGCTGCTAGGAGGTCTAGTGAGTGAGTATTTTTAGGTAGACACATTGACATACAAATAAAATATGGGTAATGTTAGTAAGAAAGAAGGTTAAGTTAATAGAGGGTGAACCAGGGGTCAGCAAACTACACCAGTGAGCCAATTCAGTCCATGGCCTATTTTTACATAAAGCTTAATGGAAACATAGCAACACCCGTTTGTTACAACACTACGATAGCAGTGTAGGATAGTTTTGACAAAGACCATACGGCCCACTGAGTCTAAAATATTTATTCTCCGGTCCTTTACAGAAAAAAGTTCCCAACTCCTGGGGTGGGCAATGAGTACCAGCAAAGGAAAGCCTTTTTTTTTTTTTCCTGGAACACTCCAAAAAACATTCCAATCATGAAAAAAATCAGAACTTTTTTCTTCTCTGTTTACATTATTTTACAGTTTAGGACAGATTTTTGTTTTGAATCACACACAGGGTGAATGAGAAGCCTTTTAAGCTTTTCAGGGCATAGAACCATAGATTTTAAATCAGGTATCTCTAGTGGTAGTGTGACTTCCATTCATTCCACAAAGAGGTGCTGAGAAGCTACTGTGGTGGGAATTGTGTCATGTCCTAGACAGGGACAGGATGGATGGATGAATAGATAGATGATCAATGGAGAGAGAGAGAGAAAGCAAAAGAGAGAGGGGTCAGACTCACAGTGTCATGCCTTCTTAATTTTGCCTAAAAAGAAAAGTGAGAGGGTTAGTTTCTCAGTTGTGTTCAACTCTGCAACCCCATGAACTATATAGCCCATTAGGCTCTTCTGTCCACGGGATTCTCCAGGCAAGAATACTGGAGTGGGTAGCCATTCCCTTCTCCGGGGGATCTTCCCAACCCAGGGATCAAACCCAGGTTTCCTGCATTGCAAGCAGATTCTTTACTGTCTGAGCCCCCAGCAAAGCCCCAGTTTTGTCTAGAGAATACACATGTATCTGAGGAGAAAGGCATATAGACTATGGTCTGCTGCTGCGGCTGCTAAGTCGCTTCAGCAATGTCCGACTCTGTGCGACCCCATAGACGGCAGCCCACCAGGCTCCCCCATCCCTGGGATTCCCCAGGCAAGAACACTGGAGTGGGTTGCCATTTCCTTCTCCAATGCATTGAAAGTGAAAAGTGAAAGTGAAGTCGCTCAGTTGTGTCCAACTCTTAGTGACCCCATGGACTGCAGCCTACCAGGCTCCTCCGTCCATGGGATTTTCCAGGCAAGAGTACTGGAGTGGGGTGCCACTGCCTTCTCCAGGCTATGGTCAGTATTGGGTAAAGGCCTAATTGCTGTAACAAAGAGATCCCTTCATAACGACATCAGGGATTTATGGATGTAAGTTGATCCCCCTCTCCTAGAACAGTCTCAAAGCAGTCAGGGCAGGTTGGCAGGTGGCTCCACTCCACACAATCAGAAACCCTGGCTCTTTCCATCATCCTTCGCCAACAGCCTCTAAAAGCATGCATGCCATGGTAACAGCTGGGTGACAGGCACATTTAGGTCTCGGGTTATAGGAAGAGGAGGAGAGAACATGGAGGAGTGCCCACCTAACATTTTAAGGCTTAGACTTGGAACATGCAACACATCACCTCCATTCCCAATCCAGACAGTCACGTGGTGGTTCAACCACCCACAAGGGAGCCTGGGAAATGTGCCCTCTGGCTGGGCAGCCATACAATTATCTTAGACAAATGGGAAATGAATCTTGGTGGAAAATTAGTAATGCCCACCACATACAACAGGCTCAGGAGTCCTTGATGAACTCAGGCTTGAGACAGTCAATACCTGTGTGTTGCCAGGAGCGCTCAGGCCCTCCTGGTACCAACCCACTGGCCCCTCCCCCCTCATACCTGGGAGGTTAGTTCTGTTCACCCTTACTGGTAGGTATTGTCTCCTTCTGACATCATTAGTGGCTCCCAATCAAGGTTAAGAAAATAGGACCAACACACCCATAAATGGTCCCACTGCCACATTAATGACCTTTTGACCTGCCTCATAGCAAGTTCACACCCTGGATAATTATTCTTGACAAAACCTAAAACTTGACCCTTTATAAATGGATTAAACAATGAACATACCTTAAAAACAACTCAAAAGCAGTTTGTGCAAAGTGCACAGCTCCTAAGGCCTTAGATCTCTAAGAAACATCCCCACTGCTCCTTTCCTTATGAAAAGCTAAAAGGATTGGGGTCTGTGAGACTTACGGTACTGGCCTATCACAACCTTAATCAAGGGAGTGCTGATAATGGTGGAATTTCAGATACAGCACATGGGGAGGGATTGGACACAGGGATACACCTTGGTCTCCTGGCCCCTGGAGAGTTTAGACTGTGCCCCAAACATCCAGTGTAGACTGTCCCTGGGTCTCTCTTGGTGAAGTGCATCAGGCCTATAAAGAGCATATACTTTTGCCTTAGGGGATCTAGGTGATGGCACATTCATCAGATAAATTAATTCCTGTTAACCTGCCATGTATGGATGTGAGTTGGACTATACAGAAAGCTGAGCGCCGAAGAATTGATGCTTTTGAACTGTGGTGTTGGAGAAGACTCTTGAGAGTCTGTTGGACTGCAAGGAGATCCAATCAGTCCATCCTAAAGGAAATCAGTCCTGAATATTCATTGGAAGCTGAAGCTGAAACTCCAATACTTTGGCCACCTGATGCGAAGAACTGACTCATTGGGAAAGACCCCGATGCTGGGAAAGATTGAAGGTGGGAGAAGCAGGGGATGACAGAGGTTGAGATGGTTGGATGGCATCACCGACTCAATGGACATGAGTTTGAGTAGGCTCCAGGAGTTGGTGATGGACAGGGAAGCCTGGCATGCTGCAGTCCATGGGGTTGCAAAGAGTCGGACACGACTGAGCAACTGAACTGAACCTGCCAAGCTGAAGGGCCCTTCCAGGAAACCACAACCTCTCAGAAACAAGCTTGCCCTGTTTGTCACTAAAGTATTTGTCACAGTCAAAATATCAGGCCTAAGAGAGAAGAGCAGGTTTAAGGAATGCTTTTCACAAACTAAACCCCACACCCTTTAATGTTAGGCCCTGAAATGAGACTCTCCAAGTCAGAGGACCAGCTCAGTCCCTTTAAGCCTTTCCTTCCCCCAAAGGGTAATTTGATCCCCAAGGTGACAAAGTGATCAAACAGGTATCCTCCACCTAGAGACTGGCCCATAACTAGGAAGCAGGAAGTCCCATTTCAGGAGGAAGAGGACAGGCCAGGGGCAGAGCTCACCCTGGGAGGTCTGCACTGGCTGGGGCTATTGGTCCGTGTTTATTCCATTGCAACCTCTCCAGTTCCCATAGCCCACCACAGGCTGTTTGAAACCCTGGTGAAGGTTTATACAGTGAGCAAGTAAGACTCTAAATGCACTCCATAGGTTTTACCTTTTTATTACGGAAATTTTCAAATGTACATAGAAGTAAGGAGACTCTTGTACCCTCCATAGACCTAAGCCTAACTTCAACAACTGCCTATCTCCTTTTATCTATCAACCTTTGGGGTTTTCTTGCCGGGGAGCTGGATGGTCTTGAGAATACTAAGTATTTTCAAGTAGATCTCAGACTGCTCATTCACAAATCAAAAAGGACTAACCAAATGGTGTTTGAAATACTACAAACAAATAGCAGTCCTTTCTTTCAACCATATCAGCTAGGAGGTTGAGACCCACTGGCAAAGTCCAGCCTCCTGGTTTTAAGGACGGTAACTCTGGAGAAGTGAGCTACCCAACGTTAGTGGCTAGAGCGGGAACCAGAAAAAAGTCCTCCCGGCTTCTGGAACCAGTCCTCCCGGCTGTCTGGTGAGTGATGGCCCACGCTGGCGACCATTTCCCAGGCCCCGTCCCTGGGAGGGGGAGGGGGACCCTCCACTAACCGCCGGACTGCCGGCGGGAAGAATCTCGGCTGTTCCCGCGAACACATTTCTGGAAGCACAGGCCGGGCGCCTGGCAGCGGGTCACGGATGCAGCGGGGTACTGGGACCTGCAAGCCGCGGTAACTGGAGTGGTGGGGGATACCGGGGTCTGGGGTGGCCTTGAAAAGAGAAAGGGGCCTGCTCGCACGACCGGAGGGATAACTCGCAGCCAAGATTAGGCTGCGGCCTGGGTCGCCCTGCGGCCGACCCGGTTCCACGTGGGGAGTTGGCTGGCGAGGCTGGCGCGGCGCCCACACCCGGGGCTGGGAGCAGGAAGTAATCTCCCGCGGGCGAGGCCCTGGGCGCGGCGCGGCAGGTGCAGCGCCAGGCGGCGCGGGCTGGCGGCCAGTGCAGAGGAGGTGAGCGCCGGGGTCGCCTCGCGGCTAGGGACCGCCAGCCCCGGGGCGGGAGTTTGCAGCTGGGCCCGGCCTGGGGTAGGGTGGGGAGGGTAGCTTTCTGGGAGGGGGAGTGGGGCGCTGCCTTGAGGGTCGGATCGGGCCACCCGGGGGGCCTCGAATATGGGGTAGGGGCGTTGCTGGGGAGGGCTAGGTTTCAGGCTCGGGAGAGGGCTGGGGGCTTTGAAAGTAGGGAGAAGGAGGCCACTGCAAGAAGGTTTCGGAAGTGTGAGCGTGGATAGGTGGAGGGATGCGGCGAGGCCACTGTTCTCTGGACCCCGGGGGACTCGGGGTGGTGCCAGGGCTCTGGGGACGCGGTCCTGCCGGGGCATGAGGGGCAAGATGGCCCTGCAGATGAGCGGAGTCGGAGGGAGTTAAGCCTCTCGAGGAGATGGAGCAGGGAAGGAGGGCTTGCTGGAAGGGGGCCGAGGCTCTAGCACCCACAGGACCCTTCCGCGGCTACCGAGATCCAACACCCAGCACCACCAGCTGCGGGCGCCAGGGGCCCGCCGCGAGCCAGACTCGGCAAGCCTCTTCTCTGAGGCTGTGGCTTTATGGGAGATGCCGGGCGCGCGGGCTCTTTAAGGAGGGTGTTGGGGGCGTGTCAGGAAATGAGTCCTGGGCCCGCCTTCCCCGGGGGAGGGGCCTCGGATGTCGGCAGGCTTCGGGGCCGAGTGGAAGGCTGGAGCCTGGGAAGACCGCGCGCCGTGGGCTTGTACCGACCCAATCCACTGCGGGTCCGGAGGACCCAGGCCCTGAGCGCCCCCTACCTCGCCTGCACCCTCTTTCCAAACCCCCCCCTCCCCCGCACACCCTCCTTTCAGCTCCTTGCATGCCCCGCCCTTCTCGCCCTGCAAACCTTTTCTTTCCCATAGCAGCCCGCGCCTGTTTCTCTCTGCACCTCTTCCTCACGCCGTCCCCCGCCCTTTTGAAGCCCCTTCGCCCAGCGTTTCTCCTGCTCCCCCTTCCCCTTCCCTTCCTCCCCTCCCTCACTTCCCGCTGGTTTCCTCCCTACTCGGTTCCAGCCCCTTCTCCCCTAACTTGTCATCTCTGTCCAAACTTAGCCCATCAGGCACCTTTCCCCTGCCTTGTCTCATGAGCCCCCTGAGGGTGGGAGCAGGTGGTGGAGCTCATCCCAAAGCAGAACCTCTCAATCCGAGAGAAAAGTGGGAGGCCTCCAGGCCACCCGCCATGTGACAGTTGAGGGCTTCAGTTTGCAGAAAGCAGATGTGAGCTCTCTGCCTTGTACTCCAGGAAATCAGTCTGGCTGTAAGCTGACCCAACTCCCCTGCTACCATGAACAGGGCCTCTCTGAAGCGGTCAAAAATCCTGCACATGGCACTGATGGGGACTTCCGACCCCACCGGAGAGGCAGAGACCAGCCAGGAGAAGCCCTTTGTGCTGCGGGCACTGCAGATCGCCCTGGTCGTCTCTCTCTACTGGATCACGTCCATCTCCATGGTGTTCCTTAACAAGTACCTGCTGGATAGCCCCTCCCTGCGGCTGGACACCCCCATCTTCGTCACCTTCTACCAGTGCCTGGTGACCGTGCTGCTGTGCAAAGGCCTCAGCGCGCTGGCCACCTGCTGCCCTGGTACCGTGGACTTCCCTGCCCTGCACCTGGACCTCAAGGTGGCCCGCAGCGTCCTGCCCCTGTCGGCGGTCTTCATTGGCATGATCACCTTCAATAACCTTTGCCTCAAGTATGTGGGTGTGGCCTTCTACAACGTGGGTCGTTCACTCACCACCGTCTTCAACGTGCTGCTCTCCTACCTGCTGCTCAAGCAAACCACCTCCTTCTATGCCTTGCTCACCTGCAGCGTCATCATTGGTGAGTGGCCAGCCAGGGACACAGGGAGTGGGCGTGGGGGGTTGAGGGGGGAAGGATTGGGGGAGGATGGGAGCTGAAACCCTAAAGAACAACCCTGTCAAACGTCTTTGGGCTTTATCTGCCCCGGCTCCCTTGTTTTGACAGTCATATGAGGAAGAGTCTGGGGTCCAGAGAGGGCAAGTAACTTTCTGGAGGTCACCCAGCAAGCTAGGGGCCCAATCAGGGCCCTTCAGACAAGATGGGATTATAGTCTATACTTCACACAGAGAAGACCAAGGCACAGAGAGGTTGAGTGATTTGTCAAAGATCACACAGCTAGTAAGTGGTAGAGGTGGGATCTGATCTCAAGCAATCTGGCTCCTGACACTTGACCACTGTACTCTATTGCTTCTCAAGAGTTCCAGTGTCCTGACTTCTCATCCAGTGCTCTTTCTAGAGGACATTGCATCTCTTAATAAATATGTGTATACCATCATCCTCTGACCTTGCAGGCTTACAATAATGCCTGAGACAGTGGCAAGAGAGATGCTTTGAGATAACTTAGCTGTCTTCCCAGACTTGACCCTCAGAAAATAAAAATTACTAGTGGGGACATTGTGTTAATTATTTGCATACAACATCTCCTATGTTCCCCAGAGATTCCCTGAATGGTATTATCATCACCATGACCGACTACATACACACAAGGAAACTGACACCAGAGAGGTTAAGTCACTTACAGGGCCCCACAGCTAAGAAGTATCCAGCCTGGGTTGGACACTCAAACTGGCTGGCCCCCCAGGCCTGTATTTCTAATCACTCCGCTCTGTTCTTGTCCCCTAGAATAGCGGCCCCCCAGCCTTTTCGGCGCCAGGGACCAGTTTCGTAGAAGACAGTTTTTCCACAGACTTGGGGGTGGGGGGATGGTTTCAGGATAATTCATGCCCATTACATTTATTGCACATTTTATTTCTAATCTAATGCTACCGTTGATCTGACAGGACGTACTGGTCCATGGCCTGGAGGCTGGGGACCCTGCCCTAGAGGTTAGAGCAGTGCCATCTAGTTCAGTAGCCACTGACCACATGTGTCTATTTCCATTCAAATTCAATGAAATTTTTAAAATTCAGTTACTCAGTCATGACCTGATTCTGTAGCCACATTTCAAGTGTTCAGTCACCACGTGTGGCCAGTGGCTGTTGTACTGGACAACACAGATGGTAGATCATTTCCATCATCACAGAGTGTTTTATTGCAGCCTGTTAGGTAGGAGCACCCCCAGCTTCCCACCCCCTCACAGTCCTCCTGGGGCTCAGTCTTCCAGGAATGGAATCTTTCTTTCTTTGAACCTCTTCAGGTTCTTCCTGGTTTAGCAGACTTCATCTTAGTTGACCTACATCATCTTGGTTAGTATCTGAGTCCCCGGGCTGAGTTGCAGCAGTTGTGGGGAGGGGCCCATCCCATGCCACCTGTCCTAGAAAATGTTTTCCTCATTGAGCCACTGGGGGACCTAGGCCTGCCCAGTCTAGGTTCAAGGTGGGAGAGAGAAGAAGGGCAGAGGTTGGAGTGAGGGCAGCTGCCCAGACCCCTGGCAGATCCATCTCAGCAGCTCCCATTTCCTCCCCCAGGGAGCTGGTATGGACTCCCAGGCCACACTTAGACAAATGCCCCAGGGATCTCCACTTCAGCCCCACTGACTTTATGGAGTGGGGGTGAGGGGGGAGAGGGAGGGACTTCCTGATTGGCGAATTTGCATGCAGGCTGGTGAGGTCATTAGGGAAACTAGGCCCAAGTCTGAAAAGTAATCAAAGCAGCGGATGGTGAGACAGCTTCTGGGAAAGTGCATTCACTGCTTGGCTGTTGGGACAGGCGCCCAGGAGATAGTGCTGTCTGCTGGCCCAGCGCCTGGGCCTCCTCTCCGCAGTGTTGCCCCATCCCCCCACCCCACCCCTGTTCCTCCTTATGGGGGAAAGTGGATCTCAGGTGACTCTCCAGGCCCCCTCCTCCTCCCTTCCTCAGATAGTATCATTCTGTGCTCCCTCTTGGCTGAGATTCCCTCTGGGGTCTGGAATCTTAAAAGGGGCAGTCTCTCTTCTGGGCTCAAAAGGTAACCAGCAGGAGGGCTGGGGGCCCTCTGGCTGTGCCCCCAGAACCAGGCTGTGGGTACCCATTTGCAAAGGTTCTGCCGAGAACAGAACACTGCCAGCAAGTGCTTACGGCCCAGTCTTGTCTCCTCTGATCCTCACGCCCACCTCCAGAGCAACCTACATGCACTCACTCAGCAGATACTACTCACTGGCCAAGCATGTGCCAAGAGCTCTGGGGATGCAAATTCTGAAAAGGTAGATGCAGCTCCCACACTCCTGGAGGGCATGTGGTTGATGCCTAGCAGTCAGGGAGTTATGCCGTGACTCAAACATAAAAGGTGCTGCGGAAACCCTGGCAGGGGTGGAGAGGGGGAGAGAGAAGAGCTGAGGGAGGGTTTTAAGCTGGCATTCCAGAGGAAGTACTAGATGGATGTAAGGAAGAGGTGAGGAGAGAACGTTCTAGGCAGAAGAAAAAACCCGCATATCTGCGTGGCTGGGCCAGAGCAGGCTGTGCCCGTGAGGCTGCCCAAGTTAAGTGAGCCTAGACTGTCTCCTGAGGGCTGTGGAGATGCCCAGAGAGGCTTTAAGCCAGGACTGGACCCGAGCAGATCTGTCCTGCAGGGAGATCATGCTGGCTGCAGGGTGGAGAGTGGATTGACTGGAGTTGGGGGGTGGGGGTGCGTCAAGAACATGAACCCAGATGTCCACAGCGGAAGGACAGGGGAGCTCAGAGAATTTAAGTAGACTTTCCGTGGGCCACCCAGCCTTTAAATGACAGAGCCCGATCGGAGTCCAGACCTGTCTGACACCAAAACCATGTGGCTGGCTGCTGTGGCGGGAGATACAACACATGTAAGATTTTGGCCCCTGCCTTCTGGGAAAGTGGGGTCTAAGCTAGAGAGACTGTACTGTCCCCCTGGGCAGGTGCCTAGCAGCCCAGGGCAGGCAAGGGTCTTGAAGGAAAGCACAGGCAAGAAGGAGCCAGGAAGAGGTCTGGGTGATGAGGGTACCAGGAGAGACTTCAGCCCTGAAGAGGCTGGCTTTGACCTCGAAGAATGCGTGGAATCTCCCAAGAAGGAAGAGAGTGTTTCTGGATCAGAAGATGATCAAGGGTGCTGAACCCTGGTGTGAGAAGCAGGGAGATGAGAGTGGCGACTCGGGGTGATCGTGGCACAGAGGTGGAGTTCAAGCGTCTGGGGAGCCCAGCATGCCAAGCTGAGGGTGGGCAGTGGGGCACCAAGGAGGCTCCATGGGTAGGAGGTGTCACAAAATGAGTCTCAGAAAGAGTAAGCAGCTCCAAAGACCTCAGGCCGTAAGTGCTTCTCACCACAGTAGACTCCCATGTCACAGACCGGGAGGCTGAGTGAGGCTCCAAGACCTCAAGTCACTCGCCCAGGGTCACCTCCATCACTAAGTGCTGTAGCCACGCTCAACCTTCAGAACCCATTTCACACGTTGCTTTTGAGGAGTCGTCCAGTTACAGGGCTCTCACGTCACCCTGTCCTGTCTTATGGAACTCATTACAATTGTAATTAAAGAAGTAATTGGGAAAGGAATCATTTTAATGGCTCTCTCCTTTGCCGGAACGCAAGCCCCGTGAGGAAGGGTTCCTATCCTGGACTAACTCCCCCATCCCTTGTGCGATGCTCTGCACATAGTGGAGACTTTGCATACCCTTCTTGCAGGAAGGGCCGGGAGGATGGAATGGTGAGATCAGCGTGACACAGTCTGTGAACTTGGGTGGCAAAAATTCTCTGTCCTTCCTCCTCCCCATGCTGTTCCCCTCTGCCCGCTGCAGGTGGCTTCTGGCTCGGAGTGGACCAGGAGGGCGCGGAGGGCACCCTGTCTTGGACGGGGACCCTCTTCGGCGTGCTCGCCAGCCTCTGCGTCTCGCTCAACGCCATCTACACCAAGAAGGTGCTCCCGGCGGTGGACGGCAGCATCTGGCGCTTGACCTTCTACAACAACGTCAACGCCTGTGTCCTCTTCCTGCCCCTGCTCCTGGTGCTGGGGGAGCTCCGGGCCCTCTTCAGTTTCCCCCAGCTGGGCAGCGCCCACTTCTGGGGTATGATGACGCTGGGCGGCCTGTTTGGCTTCGCCATCGGCTATGTGACGGGACTACAGATCAAGTTCACCAGTCCCCTGACCCACAACGTGTCTGGCACAGCCAAAGCTTGTGCCCAGACGGTGCTGGCCGTCCTGTACTATGAGGAGGCCAAGAGCTTTCTTTGGTGGACGAGCAACATGATGGTGCTGGGGGGCTCCTCTGCTTACACCTGGGTCAGGGGCCGGGAGATGAAGAAGATGCAGGAGGAGCCCCACCCCAGGGAGAGCGAGAAGAGCAACATGGAGGTGTGAACTTCTCCAGACCCAGGCACGGCCCAGCCCCTGGGGAGCACGCCCCTGAATGCAGTGACAGTGTCTCTCCGGACCCGGAGACTGTGGCCTTACAGACGTGATGGGAATCTGGTGGTTGACATGGAGCCAGTGTTTCCCAGTGACGTCAGAAACTTGCCAAACCCGTCTCAGCCCCTTTTCCTGGTTCCAGGGTTTTGTCCTCTCATAGGGACAAAAAGGGACGCCCCCGTGAGAAGAGCCAGTTAAGTTCTCTGGAGGAGTACCAGCTTGCAGGGAGTAGGGCAGGGGCATGTGCCAGAGACTGTGCCCCCTTCCAGGGCCTTCTACCTCCACACGACCTTTGAGGTTGGGAACAGGCCACAACCTTGAAGGGACAGCATTGGCAAAGCCAGCCAGTCTTCACTTACACTCAGGGGAGATGGGGCTGTGACCCCACTAGAGGTTTAGGGTTTGAGAAACCTCACCTCTCTGTGTCCCGGGAAAGTAGCATAGCTTTGACCCACCCACCCACCCCAACCCCAGACCAGCCTTCTTTTGGAGGAGAGCATGGGCTGGGCTGTGGGAGGAAATGGACAAACATTCCCTCTTCTCTGTGATGAGACCATCAGGTCCCATGAAAGGGAGTGAAAGGTTGGTGGTACCCAAGTCTGGTCCTGGCACCCGCAAGGGCTGCTGGGAAATGGCCTGGGGATGGGCGGCATCATGGGAGAGCTCCCTGTCCTGTCCCTGCCATCTGCACCCCACATTTCTGCTGTTTGAACGTGATACGTCCTTCACAGGCTCGGCAGGGTCAGTGACCCTCTCCCCCAATCCCCAACACCAACTTTCCCTGCTCACTCCCCTGCCCCTAAGAGGCAGCTGCCACGTGGCACAACTGCCTGGCTCGGGCCTCCCCGAAGTGGAGCCAGCGGGCCACTTTGGCTTCTGCAAGCTGTGCCTCCCCAGGAGGTGCTGAGGGAGCAGGGGTCAGCTCAGAGCCTCTACCTCAGCTGGGCCAGGCCCCCTCAAGATACAGTTCCCGCAGGGCTGGGCTGGTAGCCTGATCTAGATGAAGGCGTTCTGCTAACAGTTGCAGACATCCCTGAGTTTAAGGCTGAAAGAATCTTCCCGTCCGCTCACCCCCACCTTCCAGGTCTCAGGGTGGCTTTCATGACTCCGTCCCTTCTGTCGGGTGTTTCCTTCCACCCAACTTTTGGGGGGTAACTCCTGGTGTTTTCAGTCCCTGGAGCGAAAGGCTGGGGAGAGTGGGCCTTCTCACCGCCCCTCTCTTCCAGCCCCTCCACCCTCCCAGGTGATTTCTAATGAAGTTGGTGGGACTTGATGCCCTGAATTGTGTGCGATTTAATTAAAAATTGGACTAAAACATCTTGTGTGTGTGTGGAGTGAGAAGGGACAGGCAGGGTCTGGATGGGACCTGTGAACAAAGGCTCAAGCCTGCCATCAGCAAGCCAGGGTTCTAGCACAACAGCCCTTCTCAGAACCTGTTCTCCCTCCAGGAAAGGGGTTGATCCAAAGACCAAAGCTGCTTCCAGACGTCAAGTTTCCTGTTGGTAATTGTTGCCACTTTCTGGGTACTTGCCAGAGACAAGACACTGCTGAGTGCTCTGTTCCCTCATTCATTTCCGCACCCCTCTGCAACACGCCTTGAGGTGGGCGCCATCACTCATTCCCCCATTTTACAGATGAGGACACTGAGGCTCGGAAAGCAGCATAGGAAGGAAGAGGCAGCAGTAGGAGTCAGACGGAAGTCTCTGCTTTCAGAACACAGTTACTTCACCACAGTTGTCTTAAGTATCCCCAGCATTTTTTGAGCATCTACTGCTTGCCAGGCACTGGTGGAAGGACGTACCAGTATGAGGACCCAAATCTGCTTCAAGGGACACACATCAAGGCTCCCATAACAGATGCAGTATTGTCCTGAGGTCTCAGAAGATGGAGAGACCACGTCTTCACAAGGGCCAGGGTGTTTGAATATTACTGGGCAAGCAGGGGCTCCAGGAGCAAGGGTACACTGACCCAGGAAGCAAGATTAAACTGAGAAAAGAGTACGCGGGGAGTGATGAGAGGTTTTCTTTGGCGAGGGGGGTAGTGTATAGAAAAGGAGAGTGGACCATGCCGTGAACAGCCTTGAATGCAGTGGTCCATCTGGTCTTGATTCTAATCAATTTTAAAGCCATCGCCAGGTCCCTTAAACAGAGAAGGGACATAATCGTTTCTGCACCCTCTGTATAGTCAGCAGATTGAGACAACATTCTTCATGTTATTAGCACTTTCTTGAACAAGATTCAAGAGAAGTCTAAATAGTTTGAAAAATATTCAGGCAGTCTCAATTCACAGGACAGAACTGAACAGCCTACTGTCCAAGACCTCCACACAGAAGAACACAAAGATGTATGGTGTCTGAGGATGGATTCGCATCCACATGCAGCAGAACACCCAGTTCTGAGGCACATGAAGCCCAGAGAACAACCAGAGCCAGCCTTCCAGCATCCCAGGTTCCCACAGTCAGCACCACCGCCCCCAGCTCATCTCTATGGTGTTTAAAGGAGCCAGGGCTGCCCCCAGGAATGTTTCGCCTGCAAGAAGCAAAGAATTGTGCCTTCCCTGGCA
Organism: Odocoileus virginianus; assembly: GCF_023699985.2. Lineage (NCBI taxonomy): Eukaryota > Metazoa > Chordata > Mammalia > Artiodactyla > Cervidae > Odocoileus > Odocoileus virginianus. The sequence goes on along the minus strand of NC_069683.1, from coordinate 13,789,170 downwards.
AGTCCACAATTCCCCTTCTCTTTGGTCCCCCGCCCCCTTTTTTTTTTTAACAAAGTGTCTTGGTTTTTTTTTTCCCCAAAGTGTCTTGTTTGTAACATAAAAATAAGATCACTTTTCCCCTTTGATTCCAGTGGTAAGAGGTTGCTAAGGGGAAAATGTACATATCAAGAAGGAGTTTATCTCCAAAATGTCCTCTAAGAAAAGGCCAGGAAGGCTTAAAGAGAACCATATACATGTCATATACACATCTGACATCAACAAAGACACCCTGAAATAGTGGGAATACAACTTGGAAAAAAAAAAAAAACCTCAAAAAATATTTTAATATGCCCCCCAAAAACAAGCATAAAATAGTCTAGTACAAAAAGGCAGAGAAGTGGAAGTCAAGCTGCCCAGAAAAAAAAAAAAGAAAAATTGTGGATGAAATGGAAAATTTAGGAACAGGGAGCTGATTCAACACTGACACACACTTTTCCAGAATGCATCACTCTTTACTTCTGTTTTTGCAGAGCACTTGATCAGAAGTCTGGAGACCTAGGTTCCACTTCTTAGAAGCTAGGGGGCCTCGGACAAGTCTCCTAACCTTTTCCAGGCCTCATTTTTCTTGAGATATGGGGGTAATCCTTGTCCCTCCTGCCACATGAAATGGTTGTGAATTGATGCTCAGCATCATTCTGAAAATACGGTGAATTGTTCTTATCCGGAGAAGGCAATGGCACCCCACTCCAGTACTCATGCCTGGAAAATCCCACGGATGGAGGAGCCTGGTGGGCTGCAGTCCATGGGGTTGCTAGGAGTCGGACACGACTGAGCGACTTCACTTTCACTTTTCACTTTCATGCATTGAGAAGTGTTAGGTAGTTCGAATAGGGAAAAGGAGTCCAGAATGGCGGTGGCTAAAAGATCTGGAAGGGAAAAGCCCTCGAAAATAGAACAAAGGAAGGTCCGGGGACCGGAGTGAGAACCTCAGGTAAAACAAACAACACTCCTGGCTGGCCCAATTTACATAATACAGGCCCAGGGACAGAGAAACACAAAAAAAGAGGAGCCAAATCTCGCTCTCTCTCTCTCTCCCGCTCAGTGGGGCGCTCTTCTCTTCGAGTCTTTGGGTCGACGTGCCTCACGCCTCGAAGATGGATTTTCCTGCTATTATCTAAATAAAATAGAGCTGTAACACTGATTTCTTTAAGAGCTATAATGGTCCATTCAAGACCTGAGAGCTATAACACGCCGAGGGGGCTTTAATGTCCGTCACTCCAAATTTTTGTTGTGACGAGACAAAGAACCGAGGAGCATACACTCTCCTGACAGAAGGAAATGGCAACCCACTCCAGTATTCTTGCCTGGAGAATCCCAGGGATAGCGGAGCCTGGTGGGCTGCCGTCTATGGGGCTGCACAGAGTCGGACACGACTGATGCGACTTAGCAGCAGCAGCAGCATTGTTCTTATCAACATCAACAAACAGCAACCGCTTTGAGTGATGACTATGCACCAGGTGCCAGGGAGACAAATAGTGGACAAAACCCTAGAAACAAAGAAACAATCAAGTAAGGACTTCCTGGTGGTCCAGTGGTTAAGAATCTGCCTTTCAATGCAGGGGATGTAGGTTCGATCCCTGGTCAAGGAACTAAGATTCTCACATGCTGCAGAGCCCAGGTGACATCTAAAGAGTCCGTGCATCACAACCAAAGATCCCTCACGATGCAGCTGAGATCTCGAGTGCTGCAAGTAAGACCCGATGCAGCCAGGTAAATGAGTATTTTTAAAGAAACAGATAAATACAGCATGTTTAGGAAAATGAAGAAAACAAAAAAGCCAAGTGGAGAATATTAGAGGGGAAACTTCTCTAGATAAAAAAGTCAGAGAAGGCCTCTCTCTGATCGCATTTAACCTCACCCAAATGATGGGAAGCAGCAGCTGTAGGGAGAGCTAGAGAAAAAGGTGGACCAGGCAGAGGTCACAGCTCAGGAGAAAGCCCTTTGGAGGGAAGAGCTGAGTGTGGTCCAGAGCCAGAGAGAAGTAAGCTGGGGAGGGGGCAGTGGGGGGCGGGGAGTGAAGGAGCAGAGTTGAAGAACCAGTTATTTCCAGGGAACAAAAATCCGGGGAAACAGGAAAGGCAGAAGAGACAGATTCGGCAACTTTCTGACATTACTAGGGACACTGGCTCCTTTTGGTCCCACTCACCGTGGGGTGGAAAGAGAGGAGGTCAGAGGCCAAGTTCCAGCCAGGGAGCACCTACTGACCACAGCAAGGAGGTCAGATTTGTTCTCAGTTCCCTGGGGAAGCCGCAGGGAGCTCCATGACTGGTTCATGTATTAAGAAGATTCTCCCTAGCTGCTTACATCTTTAAAAGAGCTCCTCTAGTGAGAAGAAAGAATTAGATAAATCACTTACCCTCTCAGATCCTTTTCCCAAATGAAAGAAAAGAAAGTTGTTCTAATGAAGAGATTGGAAAAGACCCTGGTGCTGGGAAAAATTGAAGGCGGGAGGAGAAGGGGATGACAGAGGATGAGATGGTCGGATGGCACCACTGACATGATGAACATGAGTTTGAGCAAGCTCCAGGAGTTGGTGATGGACAGGGAAGCCTGGCGTGCTGCAGTCCATGGGGTTGCAAAGAGTCAGACAGAACTGAGTGACTGAAAGGAGATAACATGACGATTTAAGGAGTTATGAAGTACATGAAAGGAGCTATGACGTACATGAAATCTGGTTACTAGATGAGAAAACCGTGGCCCTATAGGGTCACATGATAAGTCTGAGACACCAAGGACAAACTAGAGTGTGGTACTCCACCCTCCTGTCCCCTCCTCTGATGATCCCATAGCTGCCTCACTGGACACAGGCCCTGCCCACACCGAGAAACTCGGCTCCTGTGAGAGGGCTAAATTTAGGACCTGGAACCGGCTAAAACGGGGACACGGGAGCCTGCTGCACTGAAGCAGCTGGCCCAGGTGTGCCGGGAGCTAAACTGAAGGAAGGCTGGGGGAGGGGAGGGGAGGAGGGGCTAGCGACTAGTGTGAGGGTGACTGCAGGGTATTGCTGAGCCCTGGTGGGGAATGTATAGCCGTAGAGCTGGGAGTGAGTTTGAATCAGCCCCAGATCTCACAGACAAGCCTGAGGCTCAGAATGTGTGACTGACTTGCCCAAAGCTGCAGTGCGATGGGGCAGGACCCAGACCCCTTCCCTCAGACCAGTGCCCTTGCTGCTAAGCATCATCAATCACTATTTTTTAAAAATAATGATAATCACTGTGACTATTATTATCGCTAATATTTGTTAGACGCTCACCACATGCCAGGTGCTATTCTAAGCATATTACCCGTTAACATCTGACACCCGTTGACCCATATTAACATCTGCAATAGGTACTGTTTTGGTTTTCTTTTTTTAAGATGTGGAACTTTTATTTATTTATTTTGATGTGGGCAATTTTTAAAACCTTTATTGAATTTGCTACAATATTGCTTCTGTTTTATGTTTTGTTTTTTTGGTCAGGAGGCATATAGTTTCTTAGCTCCCCAACCAGGGATCAGATCCACACCCTCTGTATTGGAAGGCAAAGTCTTAACCACTGGACACCAGGGAAGCCCTTGTAACAGGTCCTATGAACAGCCCCCGGTCACAGATGAGGGAACCCCAGAGAAGTTAGCATCCTGCCCCAAATCACAGAGCTGGGCTACCTCTCTGTACAGTGAGACGGAAAACAGAAAGGGACATGGGCCGAACCATGTGTGACGATAGAACTCTGACCCGCAGCTTTGGCAGCACTCAGCCCTGGAAGCTAAACCGGTTCCTCCAGTGGCATGAGCCCAGAACACTCAGGATTTGGGTAATGACAGCCTATTTTCCTATTTTTGGTCTCCACTCCCTACTTCCAACTTAGGACCAAGCAATCACACAAGACTCCCTCTCCCTTCTAATGAGCCCACCTCCACCTTTCCGATCAGTTTAATAGCCTCCGGAAGCATTCCCTTTTCTCTAGAAAGCCTTCCCACTCCTCTGCCCACCTTTGAATCTTTACCACACTAGGAGTGATGGTGGCTGACTCCCCCGCTATAGCAAGTTCAGAATAGATAGCCTGCTTGTTCTCTTGTGGGTGGTCTTTGTCTACTTCTGGAACTCCCACTCACCATCAGCTTTCTGTCCAGGTGCAGACTGGCTTGGGAAGGAGGAAATAGTCTCAGAGGAGCCCCAGGCAGGCGGAAGAATTTGGAAGAAGCCTGTGGAGTAGGGTGGGGGCTGGGTAGGGGCAGCTTCATTTCTACCAGGCCTGCTCTGGCTTGCAGTTTGCTCTGTAGCCCCAGAAGGGTTAAATGATTTTCCATCCAGCTAGAGACCCTCTCTCTGCTTCCTCCCCGGGTCACTATGCACAGGGTCCCTGCCTTACCTCACTTTTCATTCCCCTAGTCCTTATTGAGTACACTATATGCAAGGCCTGAACTAGTCTCTTTACATCTTCATTCCAGGTACCCCGTGAGGCAAGATCATCTCTCCACTGCTTTTGAGATACACTGGTCTCTAGTTCTGTGTCCAAAGTCATCTAATTCCCAACCCTCCATAACTTAGTTTCCTTGCCTATAACACAGGGGGAAGGAGGCTAGATTAGATCAGTTCCTCTAGGAATTTGGGGAGCCCCCTTAAAGCAGAAGGGAGAACTGAGTGGACCCCCAGCCTCCACTCCAGGGCAGCCTCAGTTTCACCCATTTACATACCAAGGATGCAATTTAGATTTAGTTATGCTCAAACAGTAAAGAATCTGCCCACAATGTGGGAGACCTGGGTTCGATCCCTGGGTCATGAAGATCCCCTGGAGAAGGGCATGGCAACCCACTCTAATATTTTTGCCTGGAGAATTCCATGGACAGAGGAGCCCGGCAGGCTACAGTCCATGGGGTCGCAGAGTCGGACATGACTGAGTAACTAACACTATGGTCCACCGTGCTAACAAGGGGGTAGGGGGCCTTCCGCATAATACGCTACTAATGGGGCCCCTAAGACTTCAGGAGAGAACATGAGGAAACTGTGTGGTGCATACAGTATTTTTTGGACCCAGTATCAATCCCTGCTTCCTTGCCTTTGCTGCCATTGCCATAATTTTGATCCTTTTTCTTCTGAGACTTGCAGAGGGTAAAGTGAAAGTGAAGTCGCTCAGTCGTGTCTGACTCTTTGCGACCCCGTGGACTGTAGCCTACCAGGCTCCATGAGATTCTCCAGGCAAGAATACTGGAGTGGGTTGCCATTTCCTTCTCCAGGGGATCTTCCCGACCCAGGGATCGAACCCAGGTCTCCCACATTGCAGGCAGACGCTTTAACCTCTGAGCTACCAGAGGGTAAAGAAGGCACTAAATCTTGATGCGTAAAGATGAATCATGGTAATCCCAGTCTCCTTGTCTGTTATTAGTTAAAATGGAATTGACTAAGAAGACATGAAAAGTCTACTAGTGGCCAGTCTACTACTAGGAAACTTTCCTAACTCTTCAAAAGAGACACAAAACAGGAATGTTCCTGCTCTGGCCTCTTGAGGAATCCTCAGCAAGATGGCTGGAGCTCTGGAAGCCATTTGGAATCATGAGAAGGGTCAATTTTAGGAATTCTAGCCTACACACCATCAGAGTGGAACAAGAGAGAGAACCTGGGTCCTTGGTGACATCACTGAGTGTTGGAATTAAGAAACTCAGGCAAAATTTAAGCCTCTTTCAGTAGGCTTTCCCTTTGTAGCCAGAAGCATTTTAGCTGGCTTAGCTCTCCTTTTCTGTATTGTGGTTCACATGGTCCTGTTCTAAGCCTTAAGCACCCATGACTAGAACAATGGAATGATGTAGCCTATCTAGGGCTTGAGTTGAATTTATCATCCAACAGCATCTGTCAGAGCATGCTCCTGGGCACCTGCCTGGTTCCAAACCTCCAAGCAACCTTCCTCTCTTCCTTCCACTCTGCACTGTGATCCCTGGCCTGCTCCTGGCCTCTCCTCTCTCCATGGCTTGGCTCCTTCACCTTGTACCAAATTGGACTCTGCTTTTGAACCTCCACCCTCCCTTGTCTCCTGGACTTTCTGGTTGCTCTGTGTAACCACCAGCCCCATCTAGCCTGATCCCAAACTCTTGCCCTAATACCTGCTCCCTTAGACCCAGGTTGTCCTGCCCCCTCCCCAAGAAAGGAAAATGAGACCCTGAGAACCCTCACCTGAAATAACCTTTAACAAACCCTGATTTAAAGCAGGATCACTTTACATGGAATCTCAAATAGAAAGAAATGACTTAAAATGGTAAAGTCAACTCAACCACCACCCCCAGTGAGCCAGTGGATCCTGGAGCCAGCCCAATCTATCCAACAAAGCTTGAGCTTTGGAATAGCATTGTGGTCATGGAGCTGAACCCGAACTCAAATCGTATCTCCTTAATCTCAGCTCTCAGCTCTCATGAAGCTTGGTGGGATGGGGTCCACAGAGACAAGCACAGACTTCCAGCTCTGTCCTAGAACCAAGAGCTTATATTCACCTGAGTTGGACTCTGTGAGAAAGTGAGGGGACATAAAAGGAACATGAAGGTTGTCAACATGAAGGTTGTTCTCCAGAGGCCAGGCAAGCAACAGGCAATGGGGGAGAAGCCAGCATGTGAGTCAACAGGGATTAGTCAAGCCTACAGCAGACTGGGAGCCAGTGAACCCAGCAAAGGGCCCCAAATTCCTAATTTCCAAAACTAGTTTGCCCCTCTAACCATCAGTTTTCAACTTCTAGGTCATTGGACCTAAGTCGAAATTCCAGCTCTGCCATCTGTGGGCTGGGCATCTTTACACGGGCAGGATAACATCTCTGCAGACTCAGTTTCCTGTCCACTTTCCAGCTGTGTGGCCATAGGCAATATGACTTGATGACCCTGAGCTTCTAATATACAGAATAAGGATGAAAATAATTCCTACTCCAGAGGGCAATGCGGCGACTGGATAGGATAATGCAGGTTGCGTACTTAGCATGTTGTCTGCTACATGAACAGCAGCTGTGATTATTAGGTGGAAGCTCACAGCAGAGAGAATTATAGGACTTTGTCCCTTCTGCCACAAAGGCCTATGGATTCAGCTCTGAGACCTGCCCAGAGCCGCCTGCTGGGTGGGAAAGAGCTGCCCTGGCCGGAGCTGGAGCTGCCAGGAGTCTCCATCCCTACCACCTTCATCTGCTAAGTGGGTCTCCGCTCCTCCCCTCCCACTGCAACCACAGGGAAGGTGAACCCTCATTTATCACAGGAGTAAGCTCCTGATGAAAACAGCACTGTGGCCCACCAGTCGCATAAGGGAGGGAGGCAAGCTGGACAGGAATTGTGGTGGATGGAGGGCTTCCCTGGTGGCATGAGTGGGAAAGAACCTGCCTGCCAATGCAGGAGACCTGAGAGATGTGGGCTTGATCCCTGGGTTGGGAAGATCCCCTGGAGGAGGGCACAGAAACCCAGTCCAGTATTGCCTGGGGAACCCCACGGACAGAGGAACCTGGTGGGCTACAGACCATGGGGTTGCAAAGAGTCGGACAGGACTTAGCATGCATGCACAGACAGTTTCACACAGGGGAGCCATGACAGAGTTCTTTTCCAGAACCCTGGGTCTATATGTTTGCTGTTTGGGAATGTGGGTCTATATTGCTAGAACTTATACTTTGGCAAGAGGAGCTGGAAATCTGAATCTCTACGTGCCACCTCCTGAATTTTTTTTTTTTTTACATTTCATCTCATTTTATTTTTTCTCTAAACACCTCATTATCAGCCAAGAAATGACTAAGGATCAAGGGAAAAATAGGCAGAGGCTTGGATGATTCACTCCTTACGTGAATTTTACAGCACGGGGAAAAAAGAAAATAAAAACCCGTATACATATTCAATCAATAAGTCAAGACAGTCTTTATAAATATGTAAGATTATATATACGATTAAAAATTTGGGGCATTTGAATTTCTTTCATATATATTTTTTAACTTCGCAGAGTCCTCATAACAAGCAATCTTCCATAAGACCCAAGAGGTAACAGCAAACATAAATGCAACAGGTGAAAAAACTGTTAGCATCCTTTTCTCAGAAGAAGGAAAAGTCATATACTCCAGTCAGTAGATGTTCTTACAGGAATGCTGAAAAGCACAGTCATTTGGGAAGAATTCCTAAACAGTATACGTTTCCTTCTATTTGTATACATATTTAAATGACCCTATTAATGTAGGTAGACTCTTAAAAATGTAACAGATCGATCACCTTTTCTCAGATGTAATTAAGAAGGCATTTCACAGGTTCAAGATTCAGCACCAAGATGACACCCTCCTTTCGAAGACAATGGGCTTTTTTTCTGGGTGTCTGATGTTCTCTGCTAGCCATCAGTAGTTGTTTTGTGGAGTTGGCTCAGTGTTCAAATGATCTTTCGATGAATTTAGGGGGAGAAAGTGGTCTCCCGTGCTATTCCCCCTCCGTCTTAGTTCCCTCCCTTCCTGATTTGTTTAAACAGTGACTTGGGTTTAAAAATACTGTGTAGGCTGTGTGGCATGGACACCGACCAGATTCAGCCTCGGGCCACCATTTCATGCCTTCTTTTGTGGAATATAACTTCTTCTTCTTCCTTTTTAAAAAAATATACACTTATTTATTTGGCTTCGCTGGCTCCCAGTCCCAGCATGCAAGACTTTTAGTTGTGACATGGGAACTCTTAGTTTCGGCCTGTGAGACCTTAGTTTCCCCACCAGGGATGGGACCCAGGCCCCCTGCATTGAGAGCATGAAGTCTTACCCACTGGACCACCAGGGACGACCCAGAATCTAACTTCTTTGGTGGCCTTGTCATATCTGTGGGAACTTAAGTAGGACGCAGAATTGAAGGGAAATTCGCTCAGTCATGTCCGACTCTTTGTAACCCCATGGACTATACATTCCATGGAATTCTCCAGGCCAGAGTGGGTAGCCTTTCCCTTCTCCAGGGGATCTTCCCGACCCAAGGATCAAACCCAAGTCTCCTGCTTGGCAGGTAGATTCTTTACCAGCTGAGCCACAAGGAAAGCTGTGGGACACAGAACCAGGGGGCAAAGGTGGCAGGATCTCTATGAACCAGAGCTGATGGGGATTGTCACTCTGGAAGGTGCCAGCTAAAAGCACCCTTCTTTTGCTACCTCCCCAGAAGAGTCTAGCTGTTTCCAGCATTTTCCAGCAGCCATAAGGAGAAACAACACTTACGGTCTTTTAAACATTTTATTGCCTCTCTTCACTCTGTCCTTGAAATGCGCAGGAATGCAGGAGCGGGCCTGTGGGGCTTCTGTGATCACTGTTGCTACTGCAGATAGTAAGAATAGTTCATGGAACAGTAATCATCACAAAGCCGTCTATTTCTGTAAGGAATGTTTGTATATGGTTGCACAGTTTATTTTGAGAGAGTGAATTCTATCCTGTCAACCTCCTCCAGAAATTCCTCAAGGCTTATAATCATGTTAATAGGAGGTGCAAATGGCAGCCGCTGCTGGGTGCTCACCCATAGCCCTCTCTTCTAGACCAAAGAGCCCCCATTTTGTTCAAGTGTCAGGTGGCCTGTTGATTTCCCGAGGCCAGCCCCTTCCACACCCCAGCGGTGAATCGTGATTGATCTAAATTATATCAGATTGGCCAGGGCAAGGCCATGCATCCTGGCCTACAAGACCTGAGGGAGGTCTTCTGGAGGTGCTTCCCTGAAGACTTTCCTCTATCTTACAAAGGAGTGGGAGGAAGCCTTCTGTAGGGTGGGTGGAGACGCTGTAGCTATTTTGCCACTTTGAGGGAATTGGCTAACACCTGAGGACAGGTAAGCAGAAAGATAGAGGGAACCTGGGTCCTTGACCTGGGGCTTCTTTATAGCATCTAATCTTTAATTCTTCAAGTGGTCAATGCTCCCACCCACCTCAGGACCTTTGTATATGCTGTTTCCTCTACCCACAACACTGTTTTTCCCTTCTCCATACATCTCAGATCTCAACGCAAACATTGTCCAATAAAAACAAATCAGGACTTAGCTAGGGAGAGACATTCATTAGAAAGAAAGAGTCTACTAGACACTAGAAAGAACACATCTGTCTCAGAAATCTGTGAGCATCTCAAAATCAAGCCAAGAAAGGTTTTTCTCTTCTAGGATAAAGGAGGAGGCAAGCAGGATCTTTGGAGGGAAGCCAAACAAGCCATGGAAAATGACAAGTGGGATCTGGTAAGAAAATTGTCTGGCTGTGGTCAGCTGATTCCCAGGAGAAGCTGGCAGGGGAGGCACATTCTACTGTTTCGGTGCTTGCTCAGCCGGGCCCTGTGGGGCTCCCGGGCACAAAGCCTCTCTGTGTTCCGCATTTCTCTGATTACAGGAAACACCCTTCTTTCAGTCTCCAAGACCTTCCCTGGGTTCCAGCGGGCAGATTCAGTTAGGGAAGGGAGGGGATGCAAGACCAGGGAGAAACAAACTGTCAAGAGTTTGTCAAACAAACTGGCAAGGTCCTGTTTCCCCAGCAACAGATACACCCAACAAGTACATGTTAGTGGCTCAGTCCTGTCCGACTCTTTGCGACCCCGTGGACTGTAGCCCATCAGGTTCCTCTGTCCGTGGAATTTTCCAAGCAAGAATACTAGAGTGGGTTCCATTTTCTACTCTAGGGGATCTTCCCCAACCCAGGGATCGAACCCAAGTCTCCTGCATGGCAGCCAGATTGTCCACCATCTGACCACCAGAGAAGCCCCCCAACACACAACAGTATCTTTGAACTCTTTTCCCTGAAACTCCCTCTAGGTGGGAGACATTAACGATTAAGACGGTTTGATGCCCACAAGCATGTAGACCCCAGACCGGTTGGACTTGAAGGCAGTACATGATGCTGACTCCTACTTACCTCACCACTGATCCCTCAGAAGAATGTCCACAAGCTGATCATGCCCTCTTTGAACAATTACTATAAAACTTCTCACTATCTTCCCCCTTCTCCTGCCTTCAATCTTTCCCAGCATCAGGGTCTTTTCCACTGAGTCAGCTTTTCGCATCAGGTGGCCAAAGTACTGGAGTTTCAGCTTCAGCATCAGCCCTTCCAATGAATATTCAGGACTGATTTCCTTTAGGATGGACTGGTTGGATCTCCTTGCAGTCTGAGGGACTCTCAAGAGTCTTCTCCAACACCACAGTTTAAAAGCATCAAGAAAAGGGGATGACAGAGGATGAGATGGTTGGATGGCATCACTGACTCAATGGACGTGAGTCTGAGCAAGCTCCGGGAGTTGGTGATGGACAGGGAGGCCTGGCGTGCTGCAGTCCAAGGGGTCACAGAGAATTGAACACGACTGAGCAACTGAACTAAACTATCTTCCCCAAGGGGGAGCACACAGTTTTGAGGGCATTAACCCTCTGTGACCCCCTTTGCCTGGCAAAGCAATAAAGCTATCCTTTTTTACTTGACCCAGAACTCTCTCTGTGAGATTCGATTCGGTACAGTATACAGAGAAGCTGAATTTTCAGTATCAAAAACAGATCGGATGGTAAGAAGCGGGAATCTGGGGACACCTGGTCCACACTGATTCCTCAGAAAAGCCACCCTTTATTCACCCACCATGGACCCTGGAGTCAGACTGCCTGGACTTAAACCCCAGCTCTGCCACCGACTAGCTGTGTAACCTTGCATGGGCCCCTTAACCTTTCAGTGCCTTGGTTTCCTCACCTGCAAAATGGTGATTAAAAAAAAAAAAAGTGATGTCTCTCACCTGTGGTCATGGGGATCAAATGAGTTGAGCAGGTCCCTGGCACAGGTAAGTGCTCAGAATCACTAGCTCTTGGCGATTAAGATCGCACCCCTGGCATTTCTGCCTTAGCGCTCTCTCCCCCACCTGACTGTCAAGTCCTTGACAGCAGGTATGGGGGTCTCCCTTGCTCACAACTGAATCCTCAATACTGGTTAAGAGGCTATTGCAGAGAAGGCTCTTAATACATATTTTTAAAGTGCATTCCAGCATGCATGCGGGAGGCAGGGAAAGAAGGTGAGAGGGCTTTCAACCTGCAGACAGGTGATGACAGGTAGAACCCCTGCCCGGACAGTGCTTTCATTGTTCTTCCACCAGGAAGGCAGCACAGTTTCCGTACGTGCCTCGCCCCTTAGTTTTCAGTACACTGCTCGGGGCTCCAAGAGGCCAGTGTTCAGGTCATTTCTCCTGCTAAGCAGATCGGCCTCCTGCTCCCAGGCAATGAGGATTTTCCCTGCACTGCGTTTCTTTGCTCTTTTTGACCCGGGGTTCTCAGCATCAATTTCTCCTCATTTTGTTTTTTCTTTTTGGGTGCCTTTATCAATTTAGATGCTAGAAAACCCAACTCAAAGAGCCTAAATCCAGAGTTGACAAACTTTTTCTGTAAAAGGCTGGATAGCAACTGTTTGGGGCTTTTCAGGCCATAGTTTCTTTAGCAATTCTGCCTTTGTATCTCAAAGCAGCCATCAACCATATACTTTTTTAAAAAATGAATGGGACTGTGTTCTAATAAAATTTTATTTACAAAAGAGGTAGTGATAGAGGAAGCTCAAAAATATAAAGCTAGATGAAAGAAGCCAGGTATGAGAGACCACATCATGCTGATACCACTGATATGAAATATCCAGAACGGGCACTTCTCTAGAGACAAAAAATAGATTACTGCCTAGGACTGAGGGTGGGAGTGAGAAAATGGAGGGGTAATTGCTAATGAGTATGGGGGGCTGGTCTTCTGGAGTTAGGAAAATGTTCAAAAATTAGACTGTGGTGATAGTTGTACAATTCTGTACGTATGCTTCAGCATAAAACATTGAATTGGACGCTTAAATGGGTACTTTTTTTGGTAGGTAAATTATATCTCAATAAAGCTGCTTAAGAGGAAGAGTACTTTGATGTTCATGGCATCATTATTCACAATATCCAAAAGGTAGAAACACCTCAAGAGTTCACGGACGGATGAATGGATAAACAAAAGTGGAATATACACACAGTGGAACAGTGTGGTTAGATAGCATCACAGACTCGGTGGACAAGAATCTGAGCAAACTCCAGGAGATAGTGGAGGACAGAGGAGCCTGGCATGCTGCAGTCTATGAGGTTACAAAGAATCAGACACGACTTAGCCAGTGAACAACAAGAGAAAGGAATGAGGTACTGATACACGCTACAACATGGATAAACCTTGAAAACATTGTGCAAAGTGAAATTAAACAGACTCAAATATTGTGTGATTCCACATATGTGCTTCTGTTCCTGAACGAGGTTAAGCTTGCTGCCCAATGCGGCGCACCAAGCCAAATGCTGAGACAAGGAGATTTGCAGCAAAGGTTTATTCCCTAGGCAGCCCTGATGGTAGAGAATCTGCCTATAATGCAGGAGACGTGGGTTCGATCCCTGGGTCGGGAAGCTCCCCCCTGGAGAAGGGAATGGCAACCCACTTTAGTATTCTTGCCTGGAGAATTCCCTGGACAAACCATGGGGTCGCAAAGAGTCGGACACGACTGAGCGACTAACACTTTCACTTTCACTTTAGCCAACCAAGGAGACAGGAGGACAAATCTCACACCTGCCTCCCCGAAGGCAAGGGGCTTGGGATAGTCATGGGATTAAGAAGCAGGGTGGCCTTAGTTGTGGAGAAAGGTGATTGAAGGAAGGGAAAAGATGACATAATCCATGCTCTGCTCAGGCATATCTGAGTTACACGTTGCCTCATAGGATTTCGAAAACGGAGGCGCTCAGCGTGATCTGAGGGTGGCATTTTGGGCCCTCCCCAGTGGCAGAGGGTGTTTATCTGACATCTGCAGAGGCCCAGTCTTAGGGTTGCTGGTCCCAAACAGCTGAGCTCAAACAAGACGCAGTTGACTCCAAGTTCCTGGAAAACAGCGTGGGCAAATCTATAATCATTTAGGCTCAGTGAAGCTTGGAGAGTACGTAATTTGCAACAAAATAATTAAGGTGGGCTTGCTCAAAATAATTAAAGCAGGCTACTGGTGGTGGGGGATTTAGTAAGCTGTATGACTAGCTCAAGAATTTCTGTTAGTTACCAGTTTCTGTTAACCCTACAGGGCATAATTTCAACATGGGTTTTTTTTAACCCTATGGGTCATCGTATCTGGGCCCCCATTTGGGCCAGGTTTTTGGATCAACCTTTATGACTGCTCCCTTTGCCCTTCAGGCCTTCACCCTCTGGTTTGGCAGTTCTCCACTAGGGGTGATTTTGCCCCTCCAGGGACATCTGGCAACATCCAACTGTTTCCTGACACTCGTGCGTGGCAGGCTACATTGACCCATCTAGCTATCCCTGGTCTGAGGACCAGCCTTAGGAAATTGTTCATTTCCCTGGGTTAGGTTCAAACCCTGGCTCTGCCACTGGGTGACCTTGGGCAAATAACTTAACCTCCGTGAGCCCCCACCTCCACTTCTGTAGAGAAGAGGTAAAACCAAAATTTTTTTTTTTTAACGAATGTGCATGTGCACATATATATATGTGTATGTGTACATACTATAAAGAAAGCTGAGCACCAAAGAACTGATGTTTTTGAACTGTGGTGTTGGAGAAGACTCTTGAGAGTCCCTTGGACTGCAGGGAGATCCAATCAGTCCATCCTAAAGGAAATCAGTCCTGAATATTCATTGGAAGGACTGATGCTGAAGCTGAAACTCCAATACTTTAGCCACCTGATGCGAAGAACTGACTCACTGGAAAAGACCCTGATGCTGGGAAATATTAAAGGCAGGAAGAGAAGGGATGACAGAGGATGAGATGGTTAGATGGCCTCACTGACTCAATGGACATGAGTTTGAGCAAGCTCCGTGAGCTGGTGATGGACAGGGAAGCCTGGAGCGCTACAATCCACGGGGTCGCAAAGAGCCGGACATGAATGAGTGACTGAACTGAACTGAACTGTAGCTTAGTAGAGAAACTGGCACAGGACAAGCTCAATGCGTTAGAAGAGCTCTAATTAGTGCTCATTTCCCCAACCTATGCCCTAAGCCAGAATGCGAGGCTGCTCAGTGTTGGGTTCCTCTGCCTTCCCCTCCCCCAGCCAGTGTTACCAAGCCCCATGATGCCTTCTCCTGAGCTGGGGTTGTGGTGGGACTGGAAGAGGCGCTGGGAAACGTGATGCTGGCAGGCCTAGCTCGGGCTCCGTGTGATTTGTTTGTTTTTGCCTGGCTTGACAAAGGGACCTCAGACCCTCAGGGACCCAGCATGCCCCAGCCATGGCTTAAAGCAGTGTCTTCCGGTCTGTGGTTCAGGCAGGATCACCAGCATCTTAACTGCCTACGAACCATTCAAAATACAGATTTTGAGACCTCACCCCAGACTCCCCTGAGTCACACTCTGCAGGGAATCTGCGTTTTGAATACCTAGGAACACTCCTTTTTGAGAACCTCCACTAGAGAGACTGGAATCACATCACATTTCTAGCCCCACTGAACTGTTGGCAGGTGTGGGAAGGGTTGTTAATACACTCTCTTTTATAAAAGGAAGCTGGGTGGGGTTGCAGGGCTTCTAAGAGTAACACAGAAGGGAAACAGAAGACGCCTTAGTCCCCAACTCTGGAAGCTAAGTCCATCACCACGTGGTATCAGGATGGGAGTATGTTCCTTTTGAATGAGAACTAAGCAAAGTCATTTTCCTTGTCATTTTTTAAGTTAGTTAACATAGTATCTTTTGAAAAAATTTATTAATTAACTGTAAGTTGAACAATACATATTTTAAAAGTTCAAATGGCACAGAAACATAGAGTCAGTTTTTCCTCCATCCACGCCTTTGCAATCCCAGTAACCCATCCCTGAGAACACAGTTACATCACCTTCCTCAGTATTAACTCCCATTACCTTCTGATGTCTGTTTCTGAATCATTTCTTTATTTTTACAAATTCTCAGACACATGTAAACTTTTTCAAAAAAAAAAAAAACAACAATGAGATGCGGTCATCCTATACCTATTATTTCATAGCTGGCTTTTTAAAAAAACAATTTAAATTTAAAATAATCTTATCCTCTTTATTTTTTTTATGGAGATAAAATTGACATAATATAAGTTGGTATTTTCTAAAAACTTTGTTGATGCAGTGAAAAACTCTTAGGCTTCGAATTCAGATAGACTTGTGTTTAAACCCCTGATTCACAATTCCCACTCAGGTCACTTAACAAGGCACAGAGGTTCTCCATGGGTGCCCCTAAAGGCTCAGCGGGTAAAGAATCCACCTGCAATGCAGGAGACACAGGAGATGAGGGTTTGATCCCGGGATCAGGACGATCCCCTGGAGGAGGAAAACGGCAACCCACTCTAGTATTCTTGCCTGAAGAATCCCATGGACAGAGGAGCCTGGAGGGCCACAGTCCATGGGGTCACAAAGAGTTGGACACAATTGCGCACACACACAAGCCCCCAGTCCACTATTGACTGGACCAATGTCCTAAGCCAATCACCATTCCTAAGCCAGGATTCAAAAGACACTGGTCAAGAGACACTGGTCAGGATTCAAGAGACAGTCTCTTAGACGTAGCCAGAAGTTAGAGCAGGCAGAGAAAACTGGTCTGGAGAGAAAGAAAATGCAGAAAAATCCAAAAAGAGGCACACAGGAGATCACAAGATCTTAGAGTGAGAGGGAAGCAGGGTGAGGATGTCTGTCTTTATATCAGTGGCTTTTAAAAAATAATAATGTTATTTATTTTTAACCATGCTGGGTCTTTGCCAGTGTGTGGGCGTCTCTCTAGTTGCAGTGAGTGAGGGTGGGGGCTCCCCACTAGTTGCAGTGCGCAGGCTTCTCATTGCGGTGCCTTCTCTTGTTGCAGAGCACAGGCTCTAAGACAAGCGGGCTTCAGTCTCTAAAGCATAGACTCAGTAGCTGTGGCTCACGGGTTGGGCTGCTCCTCAGCATGTGGGATCTTCCCAGATGAGGGATCGAACCCGCCTCTCCTGCATTGGCAGGTGAGTTATTTACCACTGAGCCACCAGGGAAGCCCTTCGGTGGCTTTCTGATGCTTGATTTCATTTCTGGTGGGGCAGGATCTGGGTTATACCCATGGGTCCCACAATAGCAGCCAAAAGCCTACTCTTCGTGTGGGGAGCAGTGAAGGGGACTCCACTCTTCCAACAGAGGCTTGTAACTGAGGGCAGCTCAAGGCAAGGGGCCTCAGCAATCCATCTCCTCGAAGTCATCCTCTCTCCCAAGGCCCTGGAGCGGGATTAGCAGAGACAGGCTTATCATGAGGTCCTTTTTCTGGCGGCCCAAAGGACTGTGTTTTGTGGCTACTCTTGCTAGCCGGGTTCCTGCCATGCACAGACCTACAAACACACACCACGCTGCCCTCCTTTGAGCTTAAAGAGCAGTTGCTGTTTTCTTGAGCAAGAACCTATGGAATTTCAGTTTTCATAGAACTAAATTTCAAGAACCTATGAAATTAAACAAGGTTATACCCCTACTCCCAGTTGCAGTCCTTCCCCTGGTTTTGCTTCCTTACGTTTACTCCTTTTGCTCCCTGGCGGCTCAGATGGGAAAGAATCTGCCTGCAAAGCAGACCGGGGTTCAATCCCCGGGTCGGGAATATCCCCTGAAGAAGGCACTGGCAACCTGCTCCAGTAGTTCTGCCTGGAGAATCCCACGGACTGAGGAGCCTGGCGGGCTACAGTCCATAGGGTCACAGAGTTGGACACGACTGAGAGACTAATCCTCGGCTGGGGCCTCCTCACCTCTGAGGGCAGCTTTCCTTTGATAAAAGTGACAGAGGGCTAAGTCCTGGGGGATCTGAGCACAGCCACCAGCCCATCCCCCACCAGCCACTGGGCCCAGAGTCTGATGGCCACACCTCATCTGATCACAGCTCAAACATCCCATTGGTTCCTGGTCATCTATGACAAAGATTAGAAAAGCGCTCACTCATTTCTTTGGCCCTTTGCTCAATGTTATCAAAGTCTCAAGTGGTGAGTCAGCAGGAGGTGAGGCCCAACCCACCCGATGTCGTCTACTCCGAGTTTTACAATTGGTTCAAGCCCCCTAGCGTGCGTGCTGCATGCTTCAGTGTCCAACTCTCTGCAACACCGTGGATTGTAGCCCGCCAGGCTCCTCTGTCCATGGGATTCTCCAGGCAAGAATACTGGAGTGGGTTGCCATTTTCCTCCTCCAGGGGATCTTTCCGACTCAGGAATCAAACCCTTGTCTCCTGAGGCTCCTGCATTGCAGGCAGATTTTGACCGCTGAGTCATCAGGGAAGCCCTCAAGCCCCCATAGGATTTAACAAGAAGGTGATACTGGTTACTTCCTGCCTCAGGTGATACCTCCTGTGTGTCTGTAGGACAGTCTTCCTCAAGATGATCGCCCTCAACTTCTTTGACCAGCAGAACAGTCTAGGAAGGCTCCTAGGGCAATCTTTAGAGAACCACTGTTTTTTTGTTTTGTTTTTTAATAAGTAAAGAATTTTTTTAAAGCCAACTCTCTGTGTATTTTTTGGTTGCACCGCCTAGCAGGCAGGGGCTTTCCTGGTGGCTTAGATGGTAAAGAATCCACCTGCCAACACAGGAGACCCATGTTCGATCCCTGCTTTGCAAAGATCCCCTGGAAGAGGAAATGGCAACCCACTCCAGGTATCTTGTCTGGAAAATCCCATGGACAAAGGAGCCTGGTGGGCCCTGGTCCTCAGGGTTGCAAAGAGTCAAACATGATTGAACAGGTAACATAGATAGCAGGCAGGACCTTAGTTCCCTGACCAGGGATGGAACCTGCACTCCCTACAGTAGAAGCAAGTCTTAACCACTGGACCGCCAGGGAACTCCCAAAACTACCATTCTTTATAGGATCTGGGGGGGCCACCAGCTGTTTCAACTCCACCAAACCCTGGCCATTGCTGGGGACATCCTTAGGAGCAAACACTCTGGGACAAACACAGCCAGAGAGGACAGGGACAAATGTATGGAATTCTGGACTCATCACACCAGACCCAATCAGAGCCAGCATCCTATCTTCCTAAGCTTCTAAAGGCATTTGGTTTTTCAAATTTAGTGTATAACACAGCTTTCTAAAGGAGTTGTATCAGTTTACACTTCCAACAACAGAGGATGCTTGTTTTGATGGCTCACATTTTCCCCAACACACAGTTTTGTCAACTCTTGTAACTTTACCTGTTCTAGTGGGTCTACGGTGGCATCTCACTGTGATTGTTTGTATTTCTCCACTGAACTTAGAAAGGTGAACACCTTTCCCTGTGTTCATTGGCCACCTGTATAACCTTTGTCGGGGAGGAGGTGGAAGGTGCCTGTTCCAACGGCTGGCCGACTTTCACCTTGGGTTGCCTATCTTTTTTCTCCTTTTTATTTGTAAGAATTTGTTAAATATTCTGGATCTGAGCTTTCTAAGAATAAGTATTACAACTATCTTCTCTCATTCTGTAATTTGCCTTTTCACTCTCTAAATAATGCTTTTTTTGATACACAAAACCTAATTTTAATATAGTTCAATTTATCAATCTTTCCTTTATGATTAGCACTTTCCATGATGTATTAAAGAATTCTGTGTTCCCCCAGGGTCATAAGGATATTCTCCTATGTAATCTTCTCAAAGCTTTACTGTTTTACCTTTCACATTAAGCATGTAGTCTACTTGAAACTGATTTGCGCGTAGGCCCTGACATACAGGTCAATTTTCTTTTCTTCTCTTTTTAACACTAGGACACCCAGCTGACCTGGGGCTTCTCTGGCGGCTCAGACAGTAAAGAATCTGCCTGCAATGCAAGAGACACGAATTCAGTCCCTGGGTCTGAAGGATCCCCTGGAGGAGGAAATGGCAACTGACTCCAATATTCTTGCATGCATGCTAAGTCACTTCAGTCATGTCCAACTCTTTGCAACCCCATGGACTGTAGCCTGCTCAGGGTCACAAAGAGTCAGACACAACTGAGCGACTAAAAGTGGTTTTTCCTATAATGGAAATGGGCCAACCAGATGAAAGTGTTAGTCGCTTGGTTGGCCCATTTCCATTGTAGGAAAAACCATTTTTACTTCACTTCTTTACACAGACATCTTTGTCATAAATAAATACCCATATATGTGAGGGTCTTTTCCTGGATTCTCGATTCTGAGATGTTTATCCTTTTTATCTTGTTCCAATTCTATGCTGCACCTGTTTTATTATTTTTATTATTTACCATCATCATCATCATCATCATCATCATTATCCCCATTTTACAAATGAGGAAACTGAGGCCCAGGAGATTAAGTAACTTGCCCAAGTAGTTTATTAATATTAGTTAACCACAGAGTTGGACATGGAACAAGTCGTCTGGCTTTTCAGTCCATCCTCTCAATAAGTTTTACAGCTCCTTAAGCCAAATAGCTCAAATAGCATACATCAAAGTAGGCTTTGAATGAAGTGTTGAAGCTAAGAATGCTGCGTTTAACTTAAAAGAGGAGGGTGGGCCCCTCCGGCTCCCAGCTCGGCCTGAAACTGAGCCGCTGCTTCTTGCTCAGTCTGACCACTAGAGGGCCAGGGTCACTTAAACTCACTCCCTCCCTTCCTCTCTCCTGCTCCTGGTTACCTTTCAACCAATTGTCAAATATTTATCCAAAGTGTAGTTCTTAGGGAATGTAAAAAACTGCCTAATCCAGTCTCCATGCAGGACTACTACAGGAAGAGAAAACAGGACTCTGACCTCTGTTTTCTTAAATATTTTTAGCGAAGAAAGAAACTTCCCAATACTTGGCTAATTTGTCTCATTTCTAAACCACTTAGTATAAAAAGGGAAAGGGAAAGTTGCTCAGTTGTGTCCGACTCTTTGTGAACCCACAGACTATACAGTCCATGAAATTCTCCAGACCAGAATACTGGAGTGGGAAGCCATTCCCTTCTCCAGGGGATCTTCCCAACCCAGGGATCGAAGCCAGGTCTCCCATGTTGCAGGTGAATTCTTTACTGACTGAGTCACCAGGGAAGCCCACTTGGTATGAAGTCCCTCCTTAAATCTCTTACTCTTTCTAACCTAAACTAGATTCTTTCGTTCTGCCCTTAGTGGAAACATGGGCTTCCCTGGTGGCACAGACAATAAAGAATCCGCCTGCAATGTAGGAGACCTGGGTTCCATCCCTGGGTTGGGAAGATCCCCGGGAGAAGGGAATGGCTACCCACTCCAGTATTCTGGCCTGGAGAATTCCATGGACAGAGGAGCCTAGTGGGCTACAGTCCATGAGGTTGCAAAGAATCGGACCCAACTGAGTGACTTTCACTTTCTTTAATGGAAACAAGAAGTAACCGTTTGGCATCCACATGGCAACTAGTAAATAGCAAGGTGTTAATAAATAAAAAAGATGTATAACTCAGTTCTCTTTTATCTCAAAGATGTAATAACTCATAGTACATTTCACCTACTTAGCAATTTACAGATTTCTTTGGTCTCTCTCCAATTCCTTTTTTTTTTTTTTAAGTTAAATAGATATTTTTACTGTTCTCATTGATTCAGTTCAGTTGCTCAGTCGTGTCCAACTCCTTGTGACCCCATGGACTGCAACACTCCAGGCCCCCCTCTCCAATTTCTCTATGTCCCTTTTGAACTGCAAAGTCCACTTTTGGACTTTGCACTCCAGTATTCCATCCAGTGCCAGATTTACGTCCTGATTCTTGGATATTATCCTGTTATTATACCCAAACAATACGCAATCATTCGGTAAGATAATCCATCTTTATCAACTTGAAAATAAAAATAACAAACACAAAGACAATGACACAGCAATATGTTGTTGTTCAGTCGCTAAGTCACGTCTGACTCTTTGCGACCCCATGGACTGCAGATGCCAGGCTTCTCTGTCCTTCACCATCTCCCGGAGTCGGCTCAAACTCATGTTCATTGAGTTGGTGATGCCATCCAGTCATCTCATCCATCTCATCTCATCTGCCACCTCCTTCTCCTTCTGCCCTCAATCTTTCCCAGCATCAGGATCTTTTCCAGTGAGTCGTCTCTTCACATCAGATGGCCAAAGTATTGGAGCTTCAGCTTCAGTCCTGCCAATGAATACTCAGGGTTGATTTCCTTTAGGATTGGCTGGTTTGATCTCTGTGCTGAGAATCTTCTCCAGCACCACAGTTTGAAAACATCAGTTCTTCAGTGCTCAGCCTTATGAAACATGTTTAATATTTTGTTCAAAGATGCATGCAACACTGCACCTCTGCTTTGATTAAAGTTGCAGAACTTAGATGTTTATGGACAAAGTCTGGAAGGCTACATGAAGATAAAAACTAATTGATCTGTTTGGGGATTGATGGTGATGACTTCCCTTTCCATTACTGGTATAATTTTGAGGATTTTAAAAAACTGACTAAAATCTTTTATTTACTCAACAACTTATGGAGCACTCATTATGTGACCTGGGGCATGGGTGTTGCAAGGAAAATAAAAGCAGACAGAGATCCTGCTGGTTAGAATAATAGTAGCTAGCTATTATCAAATACTTACTGTATCCTAATTATTATATAGGTTAAGAAAGTGGGAAACAGAGAGGTCAACTAGTTTACCTAAGATCACACGGAGCAAAAGCAGAATCAGAATTTGAACACAGTCATTCCAAATGTGTAAGACCTTGGGCTTAACCACACTACCTTTCATAATAACCTATAGGATAGAAAGAGCCATGGCATTGGAAAATAGTGCTCAATCTTAAAATCACAAAAGTCGATATCTTATGCCTGCTTCCTGGAGAAAGTTCATTTATAAGCTATCTTTGTCTGAAAAAAAAAAATCCTGAATTCCAAATGACAGGAAGTACAGGATTAGAGAATGGTATGTTAAATGATTCTAAGAGATGCAGTCAATGAGAACAACCCAGAATGTGGACTCTCTGCAGGGAAAATGACCCTATTTCCGCAACAAATAAACTGCCAAAAGGAAAGAGAGAGAGCAAAGAGGAACCTATAGATTAAAATAAACTTGCAAGACATGTCAACCAAAAACGAAAGAAAAAGAAAGAGAGAAATGACGATCACCCAGCCACTCAGCAGACATTTATGAGCACCCACTGCATGTCAGGTACCAAACTAAGTGCTGGGAATACACTGATGAGCAAGATAAATGCAGTCCCTGCCCTCATAGAACTCATGCTCTATAGAGAAAGCATCATGGGAGTTCAGAGGAGAAAAAGCAAATACCCATCTTTGAGGCTGTAGGAAAGAACAATCTCCTTCCACTCTCTGTTCCATTCCTAGTAGAACACTCTCTGTTCCATTCCTTGTGGAGAGAAAAGGGGCTAGAAGAGGGAACCCAAAGTCTCAAAAGAAAAGTAATGCTCAACCATGTCTCAATCTAAATATTATATAAATAAATATTTTTTTAAAAGTAACAAGAGGTGGCATCTCATACATTCAGCAAGACTTTGGAGAGAGGATTAAAAAACAACAAAAGAGTCAGGACTGGGATAGACCATTAATGTTCCTGGCAACCTGAGATTCTAGTCCCTGTCCAACTTTTACTCAAATAATCCTTGAGCATTTAGTGCCAAGCACTGAGCTAGATCTTGGAAATATAGCTGTAAGTGAGCCACAGTCCTTGCCCTCCAGGAGATTATAATCTAATGAGGCAGACAGAAAAGAAATTCCAATACCATGTATAAGGCCAGTGATAAAAAGCACGAAGTAAGACGTGCTGTCTACACTGACAGCAAACGACCTCTACACTGGGCATTGTTGTTTTGTCATTGTTCAGTCACTAAGGTGTGTCTGACTCTGCAACCCCATGACTGTAGCCTGCCAGGCTCCTCTGTCCAGGGATTTCCCCAGAGTACTGGAGTGGGTTGCCATTTCCTCCTCCAGGGGATCTTCCCCGACCAGATACTGAGCCCATGTCTTCTGCATTGCCAAGTGGATTCTTTATCATCAAGTCACCTGGGAAGCCCTAGGGAAGTCACTCTGGGCAGTGACACAGGGCAGACTGCAGTTAGAAACAGGGCGGGGTGTGGTATGTGATCCAGGTTTGAGGGAACAGTTTGTACAAAGCCCTGACAATGACATCGCCTAGGATTGCAACAACACAGTGGTTCACAGAGTTGTTCCAATTCATGCTGCTAAACTGCTGACTATATTGCTAAACTCCTTCATTTCTCATTCCCAAGTTCAGGAAGGGTTCTGAGCACAGGCACAACTAGGGCCAAATTGAGACAGATTCTTCATTTGATAACCCCCAGAAGAGGGCTCCATTTGGCTCTGTTATAGCCATGCTTTCCGGGAAACAAACTCACTCAGGACAATGCAGATAGTGGAGTACAGTTTATTACACCGGCGGGTCCAAGGCAGAGTCTCCTCTTAACCAAGGACCCCGACCAGCATTTGTGAAAATCTTTTATACCCCATGTGTATGTGTCCAAACCCACCATCCCAATTCCCTTGAGACTTACATAAACAATGGTAGGGTAAATACAACTACAATAACCCCATCATTCACGTGTTATGTGTTCAAACAGTCAATAATCAATAAACCCGCAGTTACATTCCAAACAGTTAATAATCAATAAGCTTGTGCTCATGTTCCAACCAGTTAATAATCGGTAAGCCTGTGATTACATCCTGATAGATACGGAAAATGTTTACGACCTGTCCGGAGACAGGGGTGATTATGGTATGTTTCCTCTTAGGCAATGAGTAACCTGGATGTGATCTTCAAGATTCCCCTGTCTGGAGGGGGTCTTATCCTTCCATTGTCGTTCCCACAGGCACTAAGCAGAGAGTTCAGAGTCCACTGGAGAGGCAGCCGAGCATGATCAGCACAGATTGCCCTGAGATGGAGTCCTGGCCCTATGAATTCCTTCTTCAGCTCCCCTGGGGAGGACTGGGGAGTGTCAATCTCACACAGACTTCAGTTCAGTGCTTTGCACACAGAGGTAGCACTGAGTCTGCTAAACACAGAACAACAAGAAAATATTCATCTGATGGCATAATTACTATCTCAAAGCACATCCTCCCCATTTCTAGTCCCGACCCCCAACCCGTCTACTGCCACACAGCAGGGCACCTCTCCACACGTCAGTGTAAGGGTATTATCATGCTGCTTGGCTTAAAAGATGCACCCAATAAATAGTGGCTGTAGTTAAAGGTTGTAATGATGTATAGAGTGAGGTAGGTGACGATGCTATCGATGATGATGATGACGCAGGGCAACCATTTGTTCGTCCTGTTAGTCATTTTTTGGAGTCACAGCAACCCCGCCAGCCTGCACAGCTTCAAGCAACACGTCTGGGACCCACTGTCCCTCCAGACACCGTCCACGCCCAGACCTCCTAGGGAAGCACCACTCTGCGTCACCCTACCCCGCCCTCCGGCTCCTCGCCAGAGCCCACACATGGCGGGAACGTGAGGGGGCGGGGACAGAGCGGGGCGCCTCCGAGCCAATCGCCGGGCGAGAGACGTTCAGCCAATAGCAGAGGCGATCCAGGGTCGTGGGGCGGGGCCCCAGGGAGGAGCCGCGGCGTCATAGGTCACTGGGCGGGCCGGGGGCAAGGCCCGCGGCGGCTCCGGGGGCGGGGCGGCGGCGGCGGCCTCAGCAGTCAGGGGAGTGATGGCGGCGGCGGCGGCGACTACCTCAGCGGCGGCGGCGGCCCAGGCGCCTGCGGCCCGTGGGGACGGCGCCTCCTCAGTGCACTGGTTCCGCAAGGGGCTGCGGCTCCATGACAACCCGGCGCTGCTGGCGGCCGTGCGCGGGGCGCACTGCGTGCGTTGCGTTTACATCCTCGACCCTTGGTTCGCGGCCTCCTCCTCAGTGGGGATCAACCGTTGGAGGTGAGGTGGGCTCCCGGGGCGGGGTTGGGGTTCGTGGGTCCGGGGCACGCAGCCTGGCCTCTGAGGCACCCACCCTCGGAAGCGGAGGCTCTGGCCCCAGTCGCCTCTGCCGAAAGACCCCGACCTTAAGGACGTGCAGCAGGGCGACGGGCCGAGTCCCTGGAGGGGAGAAGCCGGGGCCGGGGAAGCAGTGAGTCCCGGTAGTATCGGCCTGGGGTGGAGGGTTAGCCTCAGAAAGGCTAGCCTCTGACACCGCGGGTCCGCACTGTGTGCCTCCCTCTTTGGTTGGTCCTCACGACGTTCCTGTGGGACAGATCGTGATCCCCGTTGTACGGGTGAGACTCTTGAGTCCTAGAGACACAAAGCTGACCTTGACCTGCCCGAGGCCTTGCAACCAGCGAGTGGCTAAACGGGGGTGAACCTGGGGCCGGGGTGGGGATGGCGGAGGGGACAGGAGCTATTGTGTGAGGGCGGGGACGGGTTCCTGAATTGACAGCACAGCAGATGCCTGCATTCATCCAGTAAAGAGCGCGTTGCCCGGCTCCTGAAGATCATCTTTAGGCTTCTGGGGTTTTCTTAATCCGTTTTTTTTTCATCCATCCTGCCTTCCCTCCACCGAGATCATCCTGTCTCTGGGAGATATCTAGAGACTCTGGCTTAGCATTAGATAAGGCAAAGTGCCAGGCTCCCTTCTATTATAGATGAAGACCTCAAGGGCATGTTCAGTTAGAGACACTTTGTCCTGAGTTTGAGAGCAGAGAACAGTGCTTAACTCACTTTGGAGAATTCCCTCACCAGGTATGGACTTGCCAGGAAAAAAAAAAGGAACTAAAGATGTCCCTTCCTCTTCTTCTCTCGAGATTGGTTTTAAACCACGGTTGAGCGATTGTGGATTAGACTTTTATCAACTGATGTGCTGAGGTTAGGGAGCAGGAAAGCTGTGATATTGAGGGCCCCTCTTTGATGACTCCCAGGAGATGGAATGGACAGGATCATGGGAAAAGATGGACAAATAGGCAGTGGATGTGTTTTCTCTTTAAGCAGTGTTTGAAACCAAGGGGTTCTGAGACACTGTGTTCCCATCTGTCTGCAACACGCCCTGCCATAGTCCTCTGGTTTGTTTGCATTGTTCTGGAGGATATTTGCTAGTGGCCTTGTTGCACAAGAGGCAGAGTTATTCCCAGGATGCTCCAGCTCGCCACCATTCTTTCCTTTCCAAGGTGTGTGCCCTGCTAGGAGAGTAAGTGCCCCCCGCAGTGGATCTATTCAGTGCCCCTCCTGCCCCACTTATATTGAGAGAACCACTAAAGACAGTCCTGTGGAGAGCCTGCCCACACAGTTTTCAGCTGCTCTATTGCTCTGCCTCTGCTCCAGTTTCTATAGATAGGAGGTTGGATTTGACAAACACCCTCAAATGACCTGCCATCCCTAGCATGGACTAAGCCTCAGACTCTGCCCTCTCCCAGTGGCAGCATGCCAGTCAGAGCAGAGTAAATAGAATCCAGACTGCTTGCTGGTTGTATTGTCATGAAGGAGTTTCTTCTTTTATTAGGTTTTGGAGGACATTGCATAGGACTGCCTGCTCTTTTGTGGTAGTGGAGGTCACAGATCAAGTGACAAAAACTCTGTTGCTGGTTAAACGCAGATACGATAGAAACTAGGCATTTAATGGTTTTTTGTGGGTCACCCTTTTGTGATTGTGCTTTTGAGCTTGTGAGAGAGAAAAGGAATGTGGTAGCTCAGATGCCTGGGTCAAATCCTGAAGTCAGAGGCCATGCAAGAATGCAGATGTTAATTGAGCAATTATTTAATGAGTGTCTAATATCTGCCAGGCATGGCTGCTAGGGACATAGCAGTGAACATGCAGATGTGGTATCCAGAGTTCCTGGAGCCTACGTTTTCGTGGCACAAGACAAGTAACCAGCCTTTGTTTAGTAGAATTGATGCCATGAAATAAATAAAACCGGGGGACATACTAGAGTGGTGGTTCTTAACCTTGCGGCACACAGGAATCATTTAAGGATCTTGAAAGATGCCTGGGTCCCCTTCTCTCCCTATTCTATTTCATTGTTCTGGGTTATGGCCTGGGCACTAGGGTCTTTAAAGGTGACATGTGCAGCAAAGACAGAGAAGCACTGGACTCAGCCTGACAACTTGGGATACGTGTTGCAGCTCATTGGCAAGAAGTGCGATTTGTTTTGGCATCAGAGAGGTGAAATCACCCAAAATAGATGGAATATGATCATTGCTCTTGGGTTTGGATGCAGACGCATTCATACCACCCCCACCATAATCTTTGCTCCCAGGTTCAGAATGAAGGCAGAACTGCAGGTGGTTTTGTGCATTTTGTTGGCGGTTGGGGGAGTGATAGAACCAGATGTAACTCTGCATAACTACAATATGTGTAGTCTTCCGGTGGCTGTTTCTGGATCTGGAAGTGACTTGGGAGAACTGTGCCGCAGCAGAACATTCTAGCTCTGCAAATACTTCAGTTGCTGCTTCTGAGAAGCCTTTCTCAAAAGAGTGGGCTCCGGGCCTTCTGCCAGAGGTCAGGGGGACACAATCTGTATCTCTGTTATCCTCCTGCACTTCCTACACTGACTCCTACACTGTGTTCTTCAGCAGATAAATCAGATTAAAATATCCATGAAGGATACTTTCTAAGAGTAAAAATGGACAGAGAAAGGCAGCTGAGAATATGTAGATTTATTAGCATAGGAGAAGGGCTAGTGCATTCCTTGCTTTGGTGGCAGTGGGAAGTTTATGGCTCATTGTAGCATTTGAACCTCAGGACTTTCTTTTTGTTGAGTACTAGTTAGCTAAGCCCTGTTCCACTTTCCCCAGCCCTACCTGCCCCAAATTTACTGCATCCGGAAGGACGTACTTCAGTGAGAATCCACCCCCAAAAAAAGAGGGGGTGTGAGCTGCTTCTAGATTTTAAAATGGGTACTCCAAATAGGCCCCTGCGTTTTTTGCTTTTTTTTAAAATTACCTTTCTGTCCCTACTGCCACCGAGATAGGTGTTGGGCAACAGTTCATTCACCTCACCCTTTATTTCTGTCATTTTCTCCTTGGCTCTGTGCTGCACCTGTCGTCAGGAACTTTGGGGACAGAAGGAGTTGGTAGAAATAAAATATGAACTGAAATTGTTCAATTAATAAATGAAGTGACCCAGGATGCCTGGTAAGAACAAATGTGTCTCTCTTCCCACTGCTGGGAGCTAAACACGCGTGCACTGTCCATGTTGGGTGGCTCTTCCCTGGAGCTTGGTCAGCAAGAAGGAGATTGAGAACTGTGGTCTGCTGGCAGGGAAATTTGAGTTTCTCTGAGCTATTCACACTGGTTACCCAACAGAGCATTTTTATTGTTCTACTGCTGAGAAAATGTTTCCATCTGCCCCAAAGGGGTGAAAACTTTGATCTTCATCTTTCTCTTTGAAGTTAGGAAAGAATAAATATATTATTATCCAAGTGATACATAGAGATCCATCCCTGCTGTGGATTGTGGGTTTGAGTTATCCTTTTCCATTTGACCTAAGCACTCTTAATTTCTTTTTTTTTTTAAATTGGAGTATAATTGCTTTACACTGTTGTGTTAGCTTCTGCTGTACAAACAGCGTGAATCAGCTATATGTATACATATATCCCTTCCCTCTTGAGCTTCTCTCGCACCCCACTCCCATCCCACCCTTCTAGGTCATCACAGAGCACCAGGCTGACCTCCCTGTGTTATGTACAGCAGCTTCTCACTAGCTATTTTACACATGGTAGTGTCTATATGTCAATGCTGCTGTCTCAGTTCATCCCACTCTCCAGGAGAAATTGTGTGTGTGTGTGTGTGTGCACATGCTCACTCAGTCATATCCAACTCTTTGCAGCCCCATGAACTATAAACTGCCAGGCTCCTCTGTCCATGGAATTTTCCAGGCAAGAATACTAGAGTGGGTTGCCATTTCCTAGTCCAGGGGACCTTCCAGACCCAGGGACCAAACCCTTGTCTCTTGCATCTCCTGCATTGGCAGGCGGCTTCTTTACCACTGCATCACCTGGGAAGCCGATAGGAGAAATTAATTTCTATTAATGCCGTATGCAGCCAGTCTGGGCCAGCCAACAATATCATCATTACAGTTCAGTAACCTTGGCTTGAAGCAGAGAAACTTGGTCAAGGGCAATCTAGACCCAAAAAAAGGGTTCACAATCATTTTCCTTCCTCCTATTAATAACAAATAAACAAAAATATTTCTCAACACAGAATCTGCCGTCTCTGGAGAAGTCCTTGCCTAAAGATTTGTCTGTCTTGTTTTAAAAGGCTAGCTCCACGGAGTCTCTGAATTACTGTCCTTTTAGTATTTTTGGAAATCCCAAGTTGGTTTCCTCCACTTCTGCTTCTGACTGCAGAGCGCTTACATAATGCAACTGAGCGGCACATGTCTGATCCAAAGGGGGAACTTGAGCCACTCACACAGGACTGTGCGCTCTGAATTTCGGCCTGTGAGCTCAGCTGGAGCTGCCAAGGGTGAGCTGCTGCCCGAACACTGCCACCTCCAGTGCCCAGGCCAGTTTTCTCTGGAGCCGTCCCTCACTGGAGTAAAGAAAGACTGGCCCCATGGGGCCCATGGGGAGGAGGGCTCTAGGGGAGCACAGAGGCCCAAGGTTCTCTCTGGTGAAAGAACGTGCCCGCTGGCACCGGGACGCTTTGGCCCAGCAGCAGCACTGCTCCACATTCCCTCTTGGCAGGCCTCTCGGGTGGTGCGTAGCAGCGGCTGCAGTTTCTCTGTCTGCTTGGAGGCTGGGGCTCCTGGAGGTCATCGTGAGACCTCCCTTTCTGGAGAAGCCCTGCAGGGCTTGACTGGGGGTTAGGGGAGTTGGAAGTAACAGCATTTCTAGAGGGCCAAAACCAGGATCTCAAAGAGAGGAACTTTAGTGAAAATAAACTAGAAGCCAAGGCAGGCAACTTGTCAAGAGAAGCTAGAAGTCAAGTTCTGTCTTCTGGGACGGTGCTTCTGAAACTTTAACGTGCAAAGGAATCACCAGGGGAGCTTGCTACAAACGCAGATTGTGTTTCTGGAGGTCTGGGAGGGAACCTGAGGTCCTGCATTTTGGCAAGCTTCTGGGTGACTCACAGCTGTTTTGATCCCCCTGGAGGAACCAGGATTTGGTAGCAAAGTGTTGGCCTATGAGTTGAGCTCTGGTGCTCTCTGATGGCTGTGTCCCTGGCAGCACAGCCTCAGTGCTCAGGGGTGAGTCCTGGTTCAGAGTCAGTGGAGCCTGGTGGTTACGAATGCAGACACCAAGCCACACTGTCTGGGCCTGAATTCTGGCTATTCGTCAGGTGAATTATGTTACACACATTGCTTAGTCTCTCTGCGCCTCAGTTTCCCTCAGCTGTAAAATGAGAATTAAATGAGGCGAAGTATGTAAAGCAAGTAGAATAGTACCTGTGCATGCATGCTCAGCCCTGTCTGATTCTTTGCAACCCCAGGGACTGTACCCCACCAGGCTCCTCTGTCCATGGAATTCTCCAGGCAAGAATCCTGGAGTGGTTGCCGTTTCCTCCTCCAGGGAGAAGAGTACCTGGTTCACTGCCACTGTTACTGTCATTTGGTTGCTGAGTTCGGAGTCCTGTCTTCTGCCGCCTGCCTTGGCTGTAGACTTCTCTTGTCAAAAATGAAAAGGGTTCTCATTGGGTCATCTGTACTTCAGAGGTGCTGCAAGGAATCTCTCCTTTTGATCAATGAGATCTGGGGTCCTCCCTCGTGGTTCAGTGGTTAAGAATCCGCTTTGCAGTGCAAGGAACACACTGTGGATCAATCCCTGGTTGGGCAACTAAGATCCCACATGCCATGGAGCAACTAAGTCCGGGGGCTACAACACTGAGCTTGCTCTCTCTAGAGCCCACACACCACAACTAGAGGGTCCATGTGCTGAAACAAAAGACGGTGCAGTGAAGATCGTGCGGCACCTAAGACCCCTTGCAGCCAAATAAATACATGAGGTCTAGAAATAAAGTCTAGAGAAGGCAGCTGGAACCTCGTTTTCATGTGCATGCCAGTCCTGTTTGTAGCTCCAATGTCCTGTGCAGCCTAGTGGATTGTGAAAGATGTGGGCCCCCAGGTGCAAGGCAGGTACATTTCTGGGAGCTGCAGAGGAGGACCCTCTGTCTTGAGGTTGTGGGGGTCTAAGTTGCCAGTTATCCCTAGGCATCCTGCCTGGCAGGGTGCAGGTGGCATGGAAACAATCTCTCATATTTTCCTCCTGAGAGGAGGCCAGCGCAAGTGCGAGTACGTCACTCTGTCTCAGCTTTCCTTTTCTAAGCGTGCCAGTGCTCAAAAATAGAAATTCGCAGAGGCGGAGCTCTGGCTTTGTGGAGACCAGCATTCAGCCTGTCAGTCTCCCATCGCAACCCCTCGGAGAGTCCCTGCCTGCTCATCAGCCAGCACGATGCTTCAGGCTGAGCCCAGGAGTCAGCTCGTGCCGGAATGTGGATCTGTGGTATTATCCACCTGGGAGTGTCATATCATAGACATCAGAGGCGGCAGGGGGGCCTGGTTCTAGTTGGCAGCCTGAGAACAGTCGATGCTTCTGTAAGACTCCCACAGTCAAGGGAACGTGCTTCGGAGGAGCCCTGCGTTTCATTGTGCTCAGAATAAACTCTAGTGACTCCCATTGTTGACAGGCCTGGGTGGGAGACCCATGGTAGAAAGCAGGAGGTGGCTGTGAACCAAGCTCACCTGCCAGGGCCTCTTTCCTGCGGAAGAGCAGGTCAGTGGATCACCTGGAGTCGGGTGTATGTTCATCAAAACACACAGGAGCTTGCAAGAATCTCAGCCCCCGGGGCAGTGTCTGATATGCCGCTAGAAAACTTAAGGAAGAAAACATGGTTTGAGTCTGACCAAGAGTGTGGGTTAGGAACCTGTCTCCAATAATTGTGATCTTCAGCAAATTTATTATCCTCTCTGTACCTCATTTTCCTCATCTATAAAACAAGGGTAGTATTTTCCTTCAAAATGTGTTGAGACAATTCAAAAGAAAACACACTTAAAAAGCATCCCAGGTCTATAATAGCATTGATAACATTAGTTGTCTCTAGGGAGGAGGATGAAATTCCCAGGGGGTTGCAGGAGAAGGAGACCTTTTTACTGTGTACCCTTTTATAACTTGAATTCTGAATCACATGAATAGTTAATCTATTTAAAATGTTAATTTGAAGATAAAATAGATGTCATAAAATGTATTGATGGGGACTTACCTGGTAGCCCAACAGTTAAGACTCCACACTTCCAATGCAGGAGGCACAGGTTCAATCCCTGGTCAGAGAACTAAGATCACATATGCCCTGTGGTGTGCGGCCCTCCCACCCACTGCCACCAAAAAAAAAGTATTGATGAGTTTCTCAGAAAGGTGATCACGCCTAGCTGTTCAGTTCAGTTCAGTCACTCAGTCATGTCCAACTCTTAGCGACCTCATTGACTGCAGCACACCAGGCCTCCCTGTCCATCACCAACTCCCAGAGTTTACTCAAACTCATGTCCCTTGAGTCAGTGATGCCATCCAACAATCTCATCCTCTGTCATCCCCTTCTCCTCCTGCCTTCAGTCTTTCCAGCATCACAGTGTTTTCCAGTGAGTCAGCTCTTCGCATCAAGTGGCCAAACTATTGGAGTTACAGCTTCAACATCAGTCCTTTCAATGAATATTTAGGACTGATTTCCTTTAGGATGGACTGGTTGGATCTCCTTGCAGTTCAAGGGACTCTCAAGAGCCTTCTCCAATACCACATTTCAAAAGCATCAATTCTTCGGCACTCAGCTTTCTTTATAGTCTAACTCTCACATCCATGCATGACCACTAGAAAAACCATAGCCTTGACTAGACAGACCTTTGTGGGCAAAATAATGTCTCTGCTTTTTAACATGCTGTCTAGGTTGGTCATAACTTTTCTTCTGAGGAGTAAGGGTCTTTTAGTTTCGTGGCTGCAGTGATTTTGGAGCCCAAAAAAATAAAATCTGTCACCGTTTCTACTGTTTCCCCCATCTGTTTGCCATGAAGTGATGGGACCAGATACCATGATCTTAGTTTCCTGAATGTTGAGCTTTAAGCCAACTTTTTCACTCTCCTCTTTCACTTTCATCAAGAGGCTGTTTAGTTCTTCTTGACTTTCTGCCATGAATGGTGTTATTTGCATATCTGAGGTTATTGACATTTCTCTTGAATCCAGCTTGTGCTTCATCTAGCCCAGCATTTCTCTTGATGTACTCTGCATATAAGTTAAATAAGCATGGTGACAATGTACAGCCTTGACGTACTCCTTTCCCCATTTGGAACCAGTCTGTTGTTCCATGTCCAGTTCTAACTGTTGCTTCCTAACCTGCATATAGATTTCTCAAGAGGCAGATCAGGTGGTCTGGTATTCCCATCTTTTTCAGAATTTTCCACAGTTTATTGTGATCCACACAGTTGAAGGCTTTGGCATAGTCAATAAAGCAGAAATAGATGTTTTTCTGGAACCCTCTTGCTTTTTTGGTAATCCAACGGATGTTGGCAGTTTGATCCCTGGTTCCTCCGCCTTTTCTAAAACCAGCTTGAACATCTGGAAGTTCATGGTTCACATACTGTTGAAGCCTGGCTTGGAGAATTTTGAGCATTACTTTGCTATCATGTGAGATGAGCACAATTGTTCGGTAGTTTGAGCATTCTTTGGGATTGGAATGAAAATTGACCTTTTCCAGTCCTGTGGCCACTGCTGAGTTTTCCAAATTTGCTGATATATTGAGTGCAATACTTTCATAGCAGCATCTTTTAGGATTTGAAATAGCTCCACTGGAATTCCATCACCTCCACTAGCTTTATTTGTAGTGATGCTTCCCAAGGCCCACTTGACTTCGCATTCCAGGATGTCTGGCTCTAGGTGAGTGATCACACCATCGTGATTATCTGAGTCGTGAAGATCTTTTTTTGTACAGTTCTTCTGTGTATTCTTGCCACCTCTTCTTAATATCTTCTGCTTCTGTTAGGTCCATACCATTTCTGTCCTTTATTGAGCCCATCTTTGCATGAAATGTTCCTGTGGTATCTCTCATTTTCTTGAAGAGATTTCTAGTCTTTCCCATTCTGTTGTTTTCGTCTATCTTTGCACTGATCACTGAGGAAGGCTTTCTTATCTCTGCTTGCTATTCTTTTGAAACTCTGCATTCAGATGAGTGTATCTTTCCTTTTCTCCTTTGCCTAGCTGTACAAGTAATAAATTTTTGCGTAAAGTAAACAGACGCTGGAAGCTCTCAGGCCATGTTCATTTCCTGTCCCTGTCCCACGTTGATCCAGCCCTCAGGCCAGGTGTTTCTGGAGTCCCCCACACCCATGGATGCATGGGAGGGAATCCTACAGACACACACCTCTCCCTCTTGGAACAAGAACTTGATGGCCAGGGCCCTGGAGAGGCCTGGAGAAGGGGCTGCCTGCCAAATGAAATGGTGGTGACTAGCCCAGGCTGTGGGGCCATGGGGCTGTGGCTGGAGACACCCACGCAGACCACAGCGTGAGTGAAGAAAGACAGGGAGTCTGTCAGCCCAGGGTGGGTGACACCATCCGGGGCAACTGCAGTCTTGCTCCTCTGCTGATGCGGCCTCTGGCTGCATGCCACAGGACTGCGCTTGCTTCTCAGATGGCTCCCCCATCTCTTCTTCCTTGTGATTCTCACAGCCTCCTAGTGATGGGTGGACAGTTACACCCAGGGCCTGAGGCCAAGAGGGAGTAAGTGACTTGCCTCTGATCGCCGAGGAACAGCATAAGTAGGAGCAGCTCACACTTACCCCAGGTTTTTTCTGTTCCAGGGCCTGTACTTGGAACTGTCCTCCTGCATTATTTGGCTTTCTTTCCTTAACAATTCTATGAGATAGGTACTAACACCAACTCTGTATCACAGATTAGGGGGGAAGAAGCTAAAGAGATTAAGTAATTACCTAAAGTCATGCAGCTAGTAATGGCAAAAGCAGGATTCAACGGAGGCAGCCCTGACCCCCTACCACATCACGCCTGGACAAGAACCCAGGGGAACCATGCTACTTGTTTGGCATAAACAAGGTTCTCCCCGCTTTGTTAGGAAAGAGTGACTCTTTGTTATGTTACCACCAACAAGGACTCCGTGGCTTCTGCAGGTTCCTCCTTCAGTCGCTGGAAGATTTGGACAGAAGCTTAAGGAAGCTGAACTCCCGCCTCTTTGTGGTCCGAGGACAGCCGGCTGACGTGTTCCCAAGGCTGTTCAAGGTACGTGCGCGGAGTCCAGGACACAGTGGGAGTCTGCTCCTAGGTTTCCCCACAGACTGAATGAGACGATGTTCTGACTGAGGAAATGGAAATAGGGATGGGCTGACCACGCGCTGCTAGGGAAGTTGGGAGCGAATGAAGCTGGTCAGCTGCCCACAGAATGGAAACTGTGTTAAGGGAAAAATCAAGGAATCTGGTGTCTTGTTGGAAAGTTCCCAGCTTAGTTCAGACATGGGATGTGGCAAGTTATTTCACCCCAGATATCCCTGGCTTCCTTAAATATTTTGTTGGTTCAAGCCAGCAAGATTTGTTAGGATTCTTCTTTCTCCAGGAGTTTGAGGGTGAGGCTTCCTGTTTATCTAGGGGCGTTTCCCCTCTTGCTTTGCTCTTCTTATTGGGAAAAAAAAAAATCAGCCTCTTTAAGGGAGTGTCCCTACTTCCTCCATAAATGATTGACAAAATCTTCATTTCAGTACCACATAGGCCTCTGGTTGCTGTATCAGGTAGCCAGCCCAGTTTCCCCCACAAACCCTTTATAATACACATTTTTTAAGACCCAAATGGAGGCGTAAGTGCTCATGAACAGAGGGCTCTAGTGCATCAGCACACAATTGTTTCTGTGCTTATCTGCACCCTATTTCCTTTCCTATTCTTCCTGGGGGGAAAAGACAAGAGGAAAGACTAAATGTCAAGGCAGGCAGCTGAGTAAATACTTCAGCGTTCACTTCACCTCCCCACACTGACACACACGCACAAATCACACAGTGCTGGTAGGAACCAGCCTTCACTGGGGCTGCCTGTGAGTCAAGCCTTGTTCTCGGTACATGCTCTGTGTACGTTAATGCCTGTACTCCTGGCCGCTGTCCTCAGAGGTAGGTGCTGCTGTCCCTGTTCTGCAGATGGGGAAGCAATAGTTCACCCATGCCTGCAAAACTCAGAGCAGCAGTCTGGGAGCTGAGCCCCGGCTCTGAGCCCAGAGCTGTGTTTGTGACCACCATACCATTAAACACACGGGCTTCTCTTCCCCCGCTGCATTGCCCCCACCTCCCAGCACCTCAGAGGCCAGCCCACTAATAGCCCCGAGATACAGACACAGTGTCCAGTCTCTGTATATTATTAAGCTTCTGCTATGCGCGCGGCCCCACACCAGGTCCTAGGGTGATGAGTGAGATGACACTATCTCTGCTCCGAGTACTCACACTAATGGAGGAAGCTGGCACGTAATGGGCAGCTTCACTGCCATATGGTAACTGCTGTGATGGGAAACGGGCAGGTGCAGGAGAAGCTTTCTGAAGAGGGTCAGGGAGGCTTCTTGGAGAAGGTGTCATCTAATAATAACACTTTTATTATTATTCATAGGGTTGTGAGGCTTTAACCTTGTAACCTATTATGAACTGCTAAGCATAGTTCTTGGCTCATAGTAAGTGCCCAGCGAATGTTTAGTGCTAACCTTAGCCTTGGAGGAGAGAGAAGCAGCTCTGCCCGGGACCCACACCCCGCAGGACTGAGTCAAGACCAGACCAGCATGTGTGTAGCCAGGACGTTTGCCCCGAGGGTTCAGAGTTTAAGATACTGTGGCTGAGACTTCGGTTGGAGTGTGGTTTCCTCCTGCTATTTGCCTGCTCTAGGGCTTTCTGTGGGTTCCAAAAAGGGTACAGCCTTTCAGTGGGCCGCTCTCTCCCAGGTCTGCTAGGAAATACAGAAATTTCTCCCAGACATGACTAAAGACTTGGAAAAGAATTCCCTTCTTTTAAAACATGTGGCCCCTCTGCTCTGGTTTCTCTGACCTCTGGGCCAAGGGCTGCTTCTCCTTTCCCAGCTGTCTGAGAGCTGGAGCCTACTAGTTCTGTTTGCTACTGGCCTCAGGAGTGTTGCCGTGGAAACCATGAGGACACTTCACATCACCCAAGTCTGCTGAGAAAACTAGGCCAGAAGTTTGCAGGGCCCCTAGGAGCTCTGGGAAAGGCCTGCTGAGCGGGCGGGAGGTGGCGATCCTGTGCCTCTTTCTGGGACAGGGGGCTCCCTTGGGAGCATGTATTTATAGCCTCCTGCTGCATTCTTCTACCACAGGGATGCCGGCGGCGCCCAGAGCTGCTCACCTCTCTCCTGATCCCACAGGGACCGCTAGCCTCGGGCTCCACTGTTGTAGGCTTTTGGCCTCTCCTCAGGGGCCTGCCCTCCTCAAACCTCATGGCCCTCAGACGGTTGGCTTTCTGGTTCAGGTTGTTTTCCCCAGTTTGTTCTGACAGGTCTCCCGATGTGCTCGGTTTCCTCTCGGCAGGGAGCTGAGTGCCCGCCCAGCTTCCTTCTCCCCAGCAGTGGTGAGCATTACAGATTCTCTCCCCCCACAGGAATGGGGGGTGACCCGCCTGACCTTTGAGTATGACTCTGAACCCTTTGGGAAGGAGCGGGACGCAGCCATCATGAAGATGGCCAAGGAGGCTGGTGTGGAGGTGGTCACCGAGAACTCGCATACTCTCTACGACCTGGACAAGTAAGAGATGGGTCCCAGGGCTCAGCTTGCCTATTTCGGGAGTTGGTGGTTTGGGCCCCTGCTGAGCGGAACTCAGGGAGGTTTGGCAGTAGGGCCCCCTGGCACATGGGGCATGGAGAGCCGGGGGAGAATAGGTCAGAGTGGAGGCCCGTAGAACAGCTCAAAGAGCTTACCCGATTTGGGTGCAGAGAAGCTCATTCGGCCCAAGAGACGCAAGCAGGATCTTCATAGATCTGCTCCTAACACGATCCAGGCCCGCCCACCCACCCCACATACTCCTGCTTCCATCCTGCTGCTCAGAAACCGCCCTCTGACCTCAGTGGGGCCTGTCCGTGGACCCTCCCAGTAGATCTCTGTTCTCACAGGCACAGCCTCTGTTCCCCAGCTGCGTTCCCTGGGCCCCCCTGGCTCTTAGGTTTTTAGGCCTCGAATTTAGGTCTTGCCCCAGAGGCTTGAGAGATCTCTGCGGGGCCCTGTGCTTTCAGAGAGGCCAGGAGGAAACCCCCTCCTCCCCTTCCTTCCCTGCCAGAGCTGTCCCGCTGCTGCCGCCATGGCGGCTCACCGCCCGCCTCCCCTAGACCGGTGGTGGCTGCTGGGAGGCCAGGTCACACAGCTCTGCATGTGAGCTGGGCTCTGCTCACGGGAGGCGCTGGGTGTGGAGCGCCGCCTCCTGCCACGTGCCAGAGGAGGAGGCGGGAGGTACTGCAGGGGCAGCAGCCAACCTTCTGCCTCCGCTCATGGAGAGGAGGAGAGAGGAACTGAGAAATGAACTCACCCGGCAAGTCCCGGCTTTCTGTCAGCTGCTGCTTGGCCAACAGCCCCGGGAGTCTGGCTCCAGCCCATCCCAATTCATCCTTACATAAACAGCCTCAATTCACCTCTAAACTCTCCTGTAGCTTTTCTTCTTACCTGAGTGCAGCTGTGTTTCCTGGGCTCATGAAAAAATACTTTGTGAACTGCAAAAAACTCTTTAAGGTTGAGTTGTGACTGTAAATCCCGAGCCTCTGATTGAGGGAGGGACAGGCTGTTCCCCACTTCTTTGTTCTAGTAACTAGGGCCCAAGGAGTTTCCAACCAAGGAACACATTTGCAGCCCTCATCAAAGGACTTCCTGGAGGCTTACGCTGGGGTAGAGACAGTCCACAGGGCACCCTGTGGCTTGGACAGGCAGGCCAAGCACCGTGAAGGCCAGTGGGGACTTTCCTGTGATAAGAGAGATATGGTCAGTCTCTGTCTTTAGGCGCTCCACACCGGCAGCAGGGAACCTGGAATTGAGCCCCAGCTTTGGCCCTGAGTTGCTCCGTTTCCCGAGGCATCTGCTCCAGCAATCTGGGCTTCATTTCCCTCTCGGTAACATGGAGACGTAGCCTCCCTTGCCCCCTCCTTTCCCCCCAGGGGTGGGACCCAGAGCAGATGAGGAAGGCCACCCTCCAAGCCTGTGCAGCCTGGGCTCTTTTTCTGGGCGGAAAGGGACCTGAGACGAAGGGCCTCATGAGTGACAGCAGGCGTCTTTGGGATTCCCAGGATCATTGAACTGAACGGGCAGAAGCCGCCCCTTACCTACAAGCGCTTTCAGGCCATCATCAGCCGCATGGAGCTGCCCAGGAAGCCCGTGGGCTCCGTGACCAGCCCGCAGATGGAGGGCTGCCGGGCCGAGATCCAGGAGAACCATGACGAAACCTATGGCGTGCCCTCCCTGGAGGAGCTGGGTGCGTACTCCTGCCTGAGACACTTGTACTGTCACCTCCTTTTTCATTTAAAAAAAAAAAGCTTACTATTTTTTTTCTTTTTCATCAAAGTAATGCATGTTATTGTGGACTCTTTAGAAAATACAGAGAGATGAAAATGGAAATAACTGTCACAGTTACCTACCACAGATAATTTTGCAGCAATCCTTCTGGTCTTTTTTCCTGTTCATATTCACATGTTCAGCTTCTGTTTCTAGTTCATGACTATTTTTGTACTTTTACCTCTCAGACGATATAGACATAGCCTGGTGTTGGCATCAGTGGGCTTCTTAATACCAACATAACTGGTATTGCTTCTGATGAAAGGGGCTATGTCAGCCTGTCTCCCTTTCCTCCCCTATCACACAGTTTTTTTTGATGTGAATGAAGTTAGCCTTTCTCACCTGAAAACCACAGCTGTAGCCAGCTGACCTGCCAGGGCCAGCCCTATAGGATTGTTCTCACCTGCCTATAATGAAACGTGGCTGAGATGAGGGAGGCAAGGGAAAGGAGAGAAGATCTCACAGTGGGAAGAAAACCTGCATGACTTAGAAAATGTCACTGAGGAAACAGTAAGGAGTCTCTCAGCAGCTTCCCTGGTGGCTCAGACGGTACAGCGTCTGCCTACAATGCGGGAGACCCAGGTTCGATCCGTGGGTGGGGAAGATCTCCTGGAGAAGGAAATGGCAACCCTCTCCAGTACTCTTGCCTGGAAAATCCCATGGACGGAGGAGCGTGGTAGGCTACAGTCCATGATGTCGCAAAGAGTCGGACACGACTGAGCCACTTCACTTCACTTTGCATTAGTCCTGTTAGCACCAAGAACGCCATAGTTCAGTTCGTACAGAGCTCAGAGGACAGACAGCAGGTGAGGACTTGCTGAGCTGTCAGCAGACTGACCTGACCTCCAGTCCTGTGACCTGCTGCTCCTCGTGTAGGGTTCCCCACTGAAGGACTCGGCCCAGCGGTTTGGCAGGGAGGAGAGACGGAAGCTCTGGCCCGCCTGGATAAGCACCTGGAACGGAAGGTATGGCCCCAGTTCTGAGACACAGGGCTTCAGGTGCTGACACCCCCATGCAGCCAGGGAGATGGAGCCAGGTTCATGTCCCTTTAGTGCCTCTTAACTCAAGCTGGCTGAAGAAGTCTTTAGGTCAATAACAGCAACAAGAGCAGCTACCACTTAGTGAGTGCTCACACCATGGGCTGGTCATGGACTGAGCATTTCTAGGTCTAGCACCTGCTTTGCTATTTCCTTTCATCTTTCCATCTGCCCTGCAAGGTAGGTATTAAGCTCTCCATTTTACCGATGAGGAAATCAAGACTTCCAGTGGTTAAGTAACTTGCCTGAGGTCACACAGTTACTAAGTAGCAGAGTGAGATCTTGTTCTACATGGTTCTAAAACTTGGGCTAGATTGCTTTTTTTCCATCTGTGTGTCCTCTTACTAAGAGGTCAGTGGGTAAGAGGACAGATACTCTCTTACTGAGAGGATATCTGGTAGTGAGCCCACTCCCAGAGTCCGAGGTGGGCTTAGCTCTACTTTACCCACTTGAACTGAGATTGGGGAAGGGTTGGGTCACCACAAGAACATTAAGTGCTGTTATCAGAAAGAGGGGGCCAAACAATATGATCTTTACCAGTGGGTTACCCAGCAGTAGCTGAGGGCAAGCATCTCTCCACAAAAGTGTCCCAGTTATTCAATGAAAAAGGAACAATGGAATCTTGCAGCCCCTAGTGATTCACTAATGACTGCTAACCCCAAGGATAGCGGCCGTCAGGCATGCTCCCCCTGTAGTCTTGGCAAAGACAGGAAACCTGAGTCCAAGCCAGTCTGGTACCAGCCACCAGTCTGCAAGCAGCACATAGGCCAGAGGAATGCGTTGAACTGCACCCGTAAGAACACAGGGAAATCCTGTGTTGTGAGAGTTAGTACAAGTCAAAGGTCTTGAGTTCTTTTACAAGAAATCTAAAAGGAAAAGAAGGAAATGGCAGGAAATGCATAGAATAAAATAAATAACACATCAAACTCTTTTACATGACCAAGACTAAACAAAATGTGCCTAGGCATGTATATTTGGATGAAAAAAAGAATAGAAAACTCTTAAAAATGCAAGGTCTAACTGAAAAGATAAAGCCCTCCCTTCCTAATGTGCTTTGCAAAAACAGAAAAATATAAACATTTTTAAATGCCAGGACCTGATTATTAACAAAGTTGGGCAGGTGGTCACTGATGGAGCAGGGAAGGGACCTGACTGGCCAGGATGTAGGTGGGCTTCTGGGGTGGCCGGCAAGGTACTGATTCTTGAACTTTGGTGGTGGTTGCAGAGGCATTTGCCTTGGAATAATTCATTAAGCCACACATCAGTGTGCTTTTGTATCTATGTTTCACTTAAAAATTTTCAAAGAGTGGTGGGCAAGGATGTGAGCAGGCAAATACACCTTGTGTCAGAGGTGTTTAACCAATACCTGAGGATCACCTGCTGGGAAGGTGGCCTTGAGGCTGAGGCTTGAAGGAAGAGTCAAAATTAACCAAGGAAAGGGAGCTGCGTGTACAAAGGCTAGCAAGAGCATAATGCTTCAAGAAAAGTGGTGAGGGAGGAAGCTAGAAACATGGGCCTCCTGCAGACTGCAGGGTGCTTGTGAGCCTTATTTAGGATTTGGAACTCTAGGCTGAGAACACCAGGAGGCCTGGTGCAGGCGTTGCCCTCAGGGACAGGCATTTTAAAGAACCACTCTGCTCCCAGTGTGGACAGTGGATTAGAGGGGACAAGAACTGATGCAGAGAGGCAGGTGGGAGGCTGTCACAGTTGTCCAGTATAGATAGTCTTAGCCTAAACCAGGTCGATGGCAATAGGGAATGGAAAGAAAAGGACAGAGTGGAGAAATACTTGGACAGTAGGATTGACATGTCCTGGTGAGGGAGGGCAGGTAAAGGTAATGGCCAGGCTTTTGGCTTGGGCAGCGAGGTGGATGACAATGCACTTTCTGAGGCAAGGCATGCCAATGGAAGGGCAGTTTAAAGAAAAGAGCCTGCTACCCTTGAGGCCTGAAAGTCAATCAAGTGGATATCTCTGACAGGGAGTTGGATAGGGTGATTTGGGAGTCTAGGTCGCAGTTGGGGTGCAGGCCAAGAGTCGTGGTGATTGTCTGCAAGGAAACACCTTAGAGGGTCCGCGGGGCAGGGTGAACTCAGCTGGAGCACAGTGCAGTGGAGGCCCTGGGACGGAGCCTGGGCCGCCAACACCGAAGGGGTTGGGAGGCGCGGCGGAGCTGGTGAAGCGTGAATGGCCAAGCCGGTGAGAGGTGGCCGGGGCCACCGGAATGGTGGGTGTGGAGACGGGGGCGCGGGCAGCAGGGTGAGTGGCTGGGAGGTCCAGAAACGAAAGGGCAGAAAATGCCCACAGGATTCAGTGCCGTGGACATCATGGAGGCTCTGGTGGGAGTGGTGGAGGGGGACGTGGAGGTGGGTTCGAGGAAATAGAGTGAGGCTGGCCGTGAAGGGAGGGAAGAGGATGCAGGGGGAGTCTGCAGGGTGACCGGAAGGTATTTGTTTTTGTTTTGTTTGCAAAGAACCGAGACCATTTCCCCAGTGTTCTTAGAGTGGACACGGAAGAGAAGGAGAGGTGGGATGTGTGCAAGAAGGAATGGAGGAGGGCTCCAGAGCCAGGTGGGGGCCTTAGCCTTGGGCAGGGTCGCAGCGGGGGTGGGTGCAGGTGAGTCTGTAGATTTGGTGGCTAAAAGTTGAGGTGTTTCCTACCTGATGGCTTCCATTTCCTTATCATGAGGAAAGAAGGTCATCTGCTGAAGAGGCGTGGGTAAGTATGGAATTGGAGGTCTCAACAGGGTATAAGTTTGTGAAATAGTCCTCACAAAGAACAAGAGGGCATTAGGAAATGAGAAAAAAAATAGTTGTTAGAGGGAGTGTTAAAGACTGGAGTCAGCCCCTCCGCCCTGTCTCTTACCATCTTTGTAACCCCAGCTGTCACGTAACGCTTCTTAGCCTTATTTCCTCATTTTCAAAAGGAGGTGACAAATGCTGCCTCACAGGATTGTTAATAGCAAATGAGAGAACAGGTGTCCCTGAGTTGTGGAGGTTAAGCACCCTGCCAGCAGCTGCTGATGAGAGAAACGAGACAAGTGACCCCCGAAGTTCATGACTGTGGGTCCGCAACAGTGGGTTTCTCAGTGCTGTGAGTGGCGGGCGGAAGGGCCTGGGCGAGTCTGTTCAGCAGCCTCAGGGCGCCTGTGACAGGGGGGCTGAACGAGCGCTTCCTCTTCTGTGATGTGGGAGCCCCATTCCTTCCTTCTGTAGGGTCGTGGCCCATTCCGTGCTTTCAGAAACTTTCAGATCTGTCAGTTTATTTAATCTCCAGCAGGTGGGAAACTTTCTTCTCATGTAATAGAAAAGTCTCTGAGGGACTAAATAACTTACTACAGTCGTAGCACAAATTAAACAGAGTCAGGGTAAGAACTTGGGCCCCTTTGTTTGGTCGGTGGTGGTTCCATCAGAAATTGTGCCAGCCTGAGGGGGTGGGACGTGCACAGGACTCTTGTCCTGGCTCCGTGGCTTTCTGGTCTACGACCTTAAGCAGGTTCCTTAACCACCGGGTGCATCAGGCTTTTTCCTCGGCAGCATCCCAGTCTGTCCTTCCTCCGCCCTCTCTTCCTGCTGCAGGCCTGGGTTGCCAACTACGAGAGGCCCCGAATGAACGCCAACTCCCTGCTGGCCAGCCCCACGGGCCTCAG
This sequence comes from Odocoileus virginianus, assembly GCF_023699985.2. Lineage (NCBI taxonomy): Eukaryota > Metazoa > Chordata > Mammalia > Artiodactyla > Cervidae > Odocoileus > Odocoileus virginianus. The sequence continues at coordinate 13,744,214 of NC_069683.1, read as the reverse complement.
CCCCTACCTGCGCTTTGGCTGCCTCTCCTGCCGTCTCTTCTACTACCGCCTGTGGGACCTCTACAAGAAGGTGAGTGCCGCCAAGAGGACCGGGGTCTTCTGGGCCTGCAGGGAGGCCTTCCCTCAGGCTGAAGTGTGGGTACTGTCCAGAGACAGTGGGGAGGAGGCCACGTCTGAGAGGTGACAGAGCCAAGCACAGCCCCAGCCTCTTACGGAAACCAAATCCAGCTTCTCAAGGGGAGCCGGACTGGCCGACCTCAGGGTGCGAGCCTGGGGTGGCAGCGCTGCCAGCAGCAGGGGGCTGAGGACTGAGCCTGCAGGGTGGGAGGCAGGGTGGGCAAGGCTGGAGCCAGTCCTGAGGTGAGGAGCACCGTGGCCGGCTACGGGGCGGTGTCCAGACCGTCTCGCGGCGCTTGCCCATCAATGATGAGGAAGTAGCCAGAGGGCCGAATGCAGGGCTGGATGGGGCAACAGGCAGGGCGCCTTGTGTGTTCCCGCCCCCACAAAGAGAGAGGGCCACACCTCCAGCTCTTCAGATTCATCGGATCATCCTTGAATCTGCATTGTTTCATGTGTCTTTACTATTGCCAGTATCCAGATTTTGTGGCTGGGGTAGCCTTGCCAGCTCAGTGGGTAATCTTGTGATTTTAGGAAAATTATCATTCCCTTGGGGCTTCCCAGGTGGCACAGTGGTGAATCTGCCTGCCGATGCAGGAGACACAAGAGATACAGGTTCGATGCCTGGATTGGGAAGATCCCCTTTAGGAGGGCGTGGCCACCCACTCCAGCATTCTTGCCTGGAGAATCCCAGGGACAGAGGAGCCTGGGGCTACAGTCCATAGTGTTGAAAAGAGTTGGATGTGACTAGCATACACGCATCATTCGCTTGGAGGTCTGATGTCTTAGGTCCCTCATGGCCCCAGATCCAGGCCGTTGGGCATCACGTATTTAACCAAAATCTAGACTGAGCGTTTTTGTGTCTGTGCTGTTGAGAAACTCCCTTTGACGCTTTAGAAAGTGGAGCTACACAGGGGCCCCTGAGGACAAGGATCATGACCAGCCTGGGGAGCTCGGTTCCCAGCTCCGGGTTCCGCAGCACTGCCCCTTCCGCTTCCTGCCGACCCTCCGCTGTTGGTGCTCAGAGCAGCAGTGGGCACAGCCAGGGCGCTGGGTTCAGTCTGCGGGCACCCTCTGCTATGTCTCCCAGGGCATGGCCCCTCCAGATTTCTTCGTGGGGAGGCCTGAGTGGTGCTGGGGCAGGGCCCACATTTGTACCTGTGCCATCCCCGCCCCCAGGTGAAGCGGAACAGCACGCCCCCGCTCTCCCTATTCGGGCAACTCCTGTGGCGAGAGTTCTTTTACACAGCAGCCACCAGCAACCCCAGGTTTGACCGCATGGAGGGGAACCCCATCTGCATCCAGATCCCCTGGGATCGCAACCCCGAGGCCCTGGCCAAGTGGGCCGAGGGCAAGACAGGCTTCCCCTGGATTGACGCCATCATGACCCAGCTGAGGCAGGAGGGCTGGATCCATCACCTGGCCCGGCACGCCGTTGCCTGCTTCCTCACGCGTGGAGACCTCTGGGTCAGCTGGGAGAGCGGTGTCCGGGTGAGTGCTCTCTCAGCGGGCAGCCCCCTTGGGGGCTGGGGGGTGGGCTGGGACCCCTGGATCCAGGAAATTCCCTCCGGATCCTTCTTGACTTGCCCTCAGCAGAAGGCTTTGACGCCCTTCTCCAGGGGGCATGTGGTAATGGGGGGAGACCCATGGTCATAGGCCCCCCAGAGGCTCATGGTTTCTCCTGCCTGCATCTAGGTGTTCGATGAGCTGCTCCTGGACGCAGATTTCAGCGTGAATGCTGGCAGCTGGATGTGGCTGTCCTGCAGCGCCTTCTTCCAGCAGTTCTTCCACTGCTACTGCCCGGTGGGCTTTGGCCGCCGCACAGACCCCAGTGGAGACTACATCAGGTGAGGATGCAGACCAGGCTCTCTGACCACTGCAGCCTCCTCCTCGGGTGACAGACACTTGGCCTTTGAAGGAGGCTTCCAGCGCACTGACAGGTCATCTGGTGGGTGCGTTTCAGGCGATACCTGCCCAAACTGAAAGGGTTCCCCTCCCGGTACATCTACGAGCCCTGGAACGCCCCAGAGTCCATTCAGAAGGCAGCCAAGTGTGTCATTGGTGTGGACTACCCCCGGCCCATCGTCAACCACGCCGAGGCCAGCCGGCTCAACATCGAGCGGATGAAGCAGGTTTACCAGCAGCTCTCCCGCTACCGGGGACTCTGTAAGGAGCCACCCCCCAACCATCCCCTCATCCCCGAACAGAGGGGACAGCACCTCCAGGCTCCCGGGGTGGGGATGGGGATGGGGATGGGGATTCCCAGATATTTGCAGAGGGACACTGCCGAGCACTGCCTTTCAGGCTGTTGACTTGACTTCCTGGGCACAGGCCGCTCAGGCTGGCCTGAATTAGTTGCAGCCAGTGGAGAGAGACAGAACCTAGGACCCCCCCTGTCTTGTCCTCACCGGCCCTGGGGCCCTGTGCAGTCCTGTGAGTTTGCATTCCAGTTACTCCCCTACCTCCTTCCCAGGTCTGCTGGCGTCTGTCCCTTCCTGTGTGGAAGATCTCAGCAACCCAGTTGCGGAGCCCAGCTCAAACCAGGCGGGGAGCTCGAGCAGTGCGGGTGAGTACAGCTGGCCTCCGGGGGCCTGTGCCCGTCCCAGGGGCACTGCAGAGCCACCCTCACTTCAGTCACGGGGGGCTGAGGACGGAGACCAGAACACTCATGCCCCGGTGGAGCTTGTATTCCCCCTGGGGACACGGATGGTAAAGGAACCATGCAGGATCATGTCAGATACCAAGTGCTTTGCGGGGAAGTAAAGTCGAATGACCTGATAAAGAGCGCTGGGGAGGGGGGTGACTTTAGGTGGAGGGCCCCATGTGGTAAGCAGAGCCAGCCTTTCGAGAACAGGGGAAGAGCATCCCAGGGAAAGGGAATAGCAAGAAAAGACAGAGACAGAATCGAGCTGCCTGTCCCAGGAATGAGAGGAGGGAGGCCAGTGGGGCCAGCATGTCCTGAGTGATGAGCTGGAGCAAGACGAGGATGGATAGCCAGAGCAGCGCCGTGTAGACTCCACGTCCACGGGGAGGGTTAGCATTCCTTCATGTGCAGGGAGAAGGCGCTGATGGGATCAGCAGGGCAGAGGCGTGACCGCTTTGTGACTTAAAGAGCTCACTCTGCCTGCTCTGTGTGTGTGGAGAGCACAGTGTGGGCAGGAACCCCCGAGGACGGGGAGGCTGGACAGGGGGCGACGAGTCGTCCAGGCAGGAGGTGGCAGGAGAGACGGGTAGGCAGACTTGCCCCCTTCTTAACCTCTGCCTTTCAGCTCTGGGGCGAAGACTGGCAAGTTCAGACTGTAGAGAACTACAGAGCTTTTTTTACTTTGCCCGGCCAGCTGGGCTCTGCAGGGGAGAGTGCGCTCATCCCAGCTTCGGGAGGCCGGTTGCAGAGGGAAGGCCTCAGTCCCCGAGCAAGGATAGCTGCCAGGCCCATCGTCTCTGGCCTGTAGCCCTTGGGACTTGGGGCCCAGAGCTGGCACTGCTGCCTTCAGGCCTGGTCATGCTCTCCTCAGATATTTCCAGGCGGTCACTGCTGAAAGGAGGGGATCGGGTCTGAGGAGCAGTCTCCCTGCCCCCTAAAGAGCAGCCTCTGCACAGTTGAGGGTCATGTTGGCTGAACACATGCGTCCGTGTGACACTGACCTGCTTTCCTCCAGGCCCAAGACCACTGCCCGGGGGCCCAGCGTCTCCCAAGCGCAAACTGGAGGCAGCGGAGGAGCCGCCTGGTGGAGAGCTGAGCAAACGGGCCAGGGTGGCAGAGTCGCTCCCCTCAGAACTGCCGAGCAGGGGCGTCTGAGAGTGAGTGAAGCCGTGGAGTGGAAGGGAGGCGGGAGTGAGGAGGGGGAGAGATGGGGTGAGGCACGTAAAACCCAGCAAACGGGATTAAAGCCTGGGGAGGACTGCATGACTTTTTTAGGATTTCAGCTCAAATTCTACCATTCTGACTTTTACACCTTCTAATACTAAAAAGAGAATTTAAAGATAAAGCCTTGTTCCTTCTTTGCTAGCTATGGGAAAGAAAAATAAAGACTCTTTCTACCTATCAAAGTGAGCCAGATCCAAAACTAAGAAAGCGGAGACCTGGATGTGAAGCTGAGGGGGAAGGGCAGGGCTGGGCGTGCTCCAGGCCCCTCTGCCAGTTGCCCCGACAGGCTGTGCGCTTGAGGCTGGCCAGCAGAGGGCAGCACATAGCTCCAGACTGTAGGCTTGGGGTGCTTGGAGGCTCGCTCTGCCCAGCCCCCCGCCGACGGGAAGACCCAGGCTTGGGTCAGTCCTCTGTGCCTCTTACAGCCACGCCTCCACCCACGCCTGTCTTGTGGCTTCAGCTCTGCATTTCCCTGTCGGCACTCATCTTCCCTGGAAGCCCCCGAGTGTCTTCAGAAACCAAAACCTGGCTCTTCCTTCCCCAGAGCAAGAAGGGCCTTTTATGCCGTTCTGGGGAAGACTTAAATTACCATCCACTTTGGGTCATCATCTTGGGCTGTTCCTTATGTGCTGTGTCTGCGAGATTAGATGGGAATGGAATTTTCTCCATGAAGCCAATTCTTTTTTTCTAAGCTCTTGCACCTCAAGGCCAGGCGGGGCCATCTGTTCTGTTCATCTAGACTCACATGTCAGTGACGTGGCAAATGTTTGATGCCCTTTACCCAACCAGACTCTTGGTCACAGACGTCACAGGTGGACAGAGTTGTGTTATCTCGTCCTCGGAGTACTAGCAACCTTAGACATTACCTCTTAGTTCTCTCTTAATTCTGTGGTACTAAGCAAAGTCCATTCTGTCTTACAAATCTGGAACTTGCCAGGCTGATGCTCTGACTTTCAGGTGAGAGGATCAGAGAACAGAGAGGTTAAACGTCGGGGTCATGGTTGCTCAGGAAGGTACTGGCACCCACTTGCGCCTGAAACTGTTGCCAGCAAACGTGTGAGGAAAGGCCGCTTAGGACATAAACAAGGTACGGTGCCTGTCCGTAAGGGTGTAATAGTCTGCCTAGGAAAGCAAGACTCATGATCTGTAATTCCTGGACAGATGATTCGGGCTCCACCAGCTTAGCCTCAGACAGATGTTGGTGAGCTAGAGCGACCCGGGAGCACAGCACAGAAGCCTCAGCCTCGAGGACCTGGAAGACGAACTAGGCAGCACGGGGGCGTTTCCGACAGGAACGGCAGCTTAATGAGTACATGATCTTGTGCAAATTACTTAACCTCTCTGAGACTTGGTTTCCTCACCAAAAATTAGGTTCTTGTTACAGAGATTGAATGATTAAATATATGAGTTAGTAATGTATGGGGCTGCTAGGATAAAAAACATGACTACTGTGGTGAAAACAAAAGAGGGATTTAGTTTTCTTAAGAAACAAAAGGCTCAGAGCACAGTGTTGCTGGTTTGGGTTTGATGGCTCAACAATGTCAGAGCCAGTTTTTCTGAGATCCTCTTGTTTCTTGGCCTAAGGTGGCTGCCACAGCTGCAGCCATCAATTCCTTGCTCAAAGCAAAAAAGAGAAGGAATCACGGAGATAGCTGCACTCATTCGTTTGATGAACATGTATCAAGTGATCACACTTTGCCAAACACCATTGTAGGCACTGGATATGGTTGTGAACATGACTGACAGAGTCCTGCCCGCCCTTGGATTCACCTTTGTGGGAGGAGACAGACAGTAAACAGATAGATACATCTTGTGTCAAGAAGCCCTAAGTGGTATGAAGGAAAAATAAAGTTGAGGAAAAGACAAAGTGAAGTTTGGGCTTGGGGCACAGTGCAGTGTTTTGCAGTTTTATACTGTGCCAGGTCGTCAGGGGGTGCCTCTCTTCCTTTTCATCAGGAAAATAAAACCTTTACCAGGACACCTCTTCTTCCCCAGCTCTTCACATTGGCATCATGAGCCAGAACTGAGTCATAAAGTCACCCCCAAGCTGGGAAATGGGATCGGGATTGTTCAGACCATTGATCTCCAACCTGAGTGAGCAACAGAAGCCCCTGGAGGATTTGTTAAGCCGCAGATGGCTGGGCCCCACCCCCAACAAGCCTGGGCTGAGGCCTGAGAATTTGCATTTCTAACGCGTTCCCAGCAGTTGATGATGCTGCTGTTCTGGGACTGAACTCTGAGAATCACTGACTTAGACCATTCCTGATCTATTGTCTGAGCCACGTCCACGAGCTGCCAGACAAAATCCAGGTCCTATTAGCTACAGAGTGTGGGTGCTGGTCAGTAACTAACAGTGTCTGTGTAATACACAGAATACTTAGCCTTGCGTGCTAGGTTGCTTCAGTCGTGTCTGACTCTTTGCAACCTTATGGACTGTAGCCCACCAGACTCCTGTGTCCTTGCAATTCTCCAGACAAGAATACTGCAGTGGGTTGCCATTTCCTCCTCCAGGAGATCTTCCCCATTCAGGGATCGAACTTTCGTGTCTTACATCCCCTGCACTGGCAGGCAAGTTCTTTACCATCAGTGCCACCTGGAAAGCCCCACTTAGCCTTAGAAGTTCCTAAATAAAATGATAGCTATTATTATTATGGGTATTGTTATTACTATTTTTTTTTACAATAACATAATGTTACAGTTGGGTCCAGTTATGGAGGGTCTTAAATGTCAGGCAAACAGAGTCCTTGGTGTGTACTATCTGGAAACAGAGGCGCATTTTGAAACAGAGTAAATGATCAAACTGGCATTTTTAGAAGATTAACCAGGCATTGGGCTGAGCTGCGAGAGGAAACAGTGTGGGGAGAGAGCCAGTTGAGAGGCCGTGGCAGTGATCCAAGTGGACACTAAAGGGTGCAGAGGCCAGCACCTCTCCTCGCCTTGTAGTCCAGGAGTTGTCCATCAGCCTGTCGGGGTCAGGAGGCCTGATTCTCAAGGGTCAGCCCTTAATCATGGTCAGTCGACTGGAAGTGGGGCCAAGAGGTCAGAGGACAGGACAGATACTCATGTTCTTTGGAAACCCTGAAGGAAAAGAATTTCTCGATGACGCTTTTGCTTCAGTGAGTGCTGGTGGTCACACCGGGGCCTGAAGATGGCTGGGCGTCATCATCAGTGAGTCAGTGATAACAGCGTCACGTCACCGGCCCAGCCCATCAAGCACGCACACTGGGGAAAGAGGAGAAAGCGTGTGTGAAAAGCCCCTGAGTAAGATGCACCACACAGACGAAATCTCATCGCCACCTCGCATGTGCTTCTCAGGGTGTCTTTGACTCTGTCATTGTTACCTCGGTCAGAGCCGGCACCCTGGGCTGGATGGGCTGCAGAGCAGTGGCCCATCCAGTTGAGTCGATAGTCTCAACTACCTTCTCCCCTCTCTCTGTCAGTTTAGCTGAGTGACTCAAGGCAGGACTCATAACTTTTCCAAGATGCTTTAGCTGTCAGGTGTGAATAAGCACATTTTACCAGCCGGAAGGCTCCATCACCAACCCTTCAGGCCGCGTTTGGCTCCAGCCTCTCTAGTTTGTTATTCTGTTGTTTCTGATGCCTTGGGCCTGGGCCAGACAATGATTTAAACTGATCTTCTGGGAAAACATATCCTGATATCAGTTGCTTCCACACTTACCTCAAACCCACATCAGTATCTGTTCTGCATTTGGTTACTGTACGATGTTCACAAAATTGAAAAATAAGCCAGCCTCAAATAGCTTTCATTTCAGCTGCTTCTCTGTAATCCCCAAAGCTGCTGACCGCTCAGGATTCCATCAGCTTCCAGTTGTGTGCAGGTTTTTTGTGTTGGCCCAATTATTTTAGCGGTGCACATGATCCGTTTGCCCTCTGCTGCTACATACTGATCTGTTGAGAGAAGCCCACTGAACACGGAAGGTTCGTGGCCAAGGACCACCTCTCCCCCTCCTCTGCCTGAAGTTCACACAGGCTCAGTTAGCCGTGGGGCTCCCCTGAGGAGGGCACGGCTCCCCACTCCAGTTTTCCTGCCTGGAGAATCCCCGGAGTAGAGGAGCCTGGCAGGCTACAGTCCACGGGAACAGAGAGTCAGACAGGACAGAGCGACTAACAATTTCGCTTTTACTTTTCAGTGAGGAGAACCTGACTTCTGGGACCTCTTCGATGTCTTTGTGACATTTGTCCCATGTGTTTCCCTCCTTACGTGAAACCATGTGTGAGGGGCACTGGGCAGTCTGTGAAACGCTGCCTGGTGGAAGCGGAGACTGTGTGGTGGTCAGAAAGCCTTCCTGGGAGCCTTCACACAGGTTTTTCTCGCCTCTCTGACTCAGTTCCTGAAACAAGAATTTGTTGGGACTTGACATCCCCTTGTGCTTTCCCTGGCACTTGCTCAGTAGCTGTTGACTGACAGATACCCCTCCCCTCTGCCGTGTGAGTTCTGTGGTGCAGCAGGAAGGGCAGGCGTGTAGCTAAAGTGAAGAATGAGGCTGAGCCAAGAGACCAGAGGCTGAGCTGAGAGACGAGCTGTAAACCTCCTCCAGGCCCAGCCGCACCTCTGCCCTTCCCCGCTTCTGATGTGGGAGCTGGTGGCAGCCTTCTGCCCACCTCAAGCTCTTGGGCACTGCACCTCACCCCATGTGGTGGGGAGGGATGGCCACTGAGGCCTGGGCCAGGCTTCAAGCCATGTTTCTTCCAGACCCTGAGCTGCAGTGGTCTGCTCTGCTGACAAGGCACATGTGCAGTGTCCACACACAGCCCTCCCGGGCTGGGAACCAAGGTGGGGCAGGCTTGCAGGTTAGCGTCCGGCGGGGAGAAGGGGTGTGAGGGCCCAGGGAAACGCGGCCATCCTAACTGACATTGGCACATTGAGGCAAGAGGTCATTACTTAGTCTGTGTTCCAGCCACTTCTGATGGGCTGAGGAGTTGGACAGTTGTGAGATTGGCTTTGTTTTTAGCGCATGTTTTATGAGTTGATTTTTCCCCTGTTGCCTCTCCCCCAGCTGCGCTTCCCTGTCTTCTAGTGATGCTGTCATTTTCCTGTGTGGCCTCATTTGATTTCCCCAAACGCCTTTTTCTGCAGATTTATGCCCTAGCTTGAGAATAAGAGCACAGGGCCACCTCATTATTTGCTGACTGAGCAGCTTGAGTAAGTAGTTTACCAGGCCTTTGACTAGCTTTGTAGACAAGGATAAGCTGGTTCTTCCAAGCCTTGATTTTCTGTGTGGGTTTTTGAAGCCATCACAGAGGGTCGTGGGTCGCTGGGGCTCATCTGAGACCAGGTCATTGCCACCTCTCTTCACGAGTCTGCCCCATGGCTAAACCATGTCCAGGTGAGCGTAGGTCTGAATGAATTTTTAGTGTTATACCTGCCTGCCTGCACCTCATCTCCTTAGCGTCTAAGCTGAGGCATCGGTTCTTAACCACTCTTTGGGTTACCCATGCTTTGAAGAGTCTGATGAAGGATGGAGCCTCTCCCCAGAAAATGACACCTATTCCCACACACAGCAAAATGTGCCCAGAACTTCACGGTCCCTGTGGACTGCCCCAGGGGCCTGTCCTTGGGGCCTTAAGGACCGGGAACCCCAGAGCAAGAGCCCTTGTTCTAAGGAGCCCTCACGCACCCTCGGTCTCCCCTCGTCCCTGATGGCGGAGCGAACACTCGAGATGGAGGTGGTGGGTAAGAGTGCCTGCTTACGCTCCAGTCCTGAAGCTTTCAGTTTCAGAAGAAGAGTCAATTAGCATGTTTCAATAAACATGTACACTTTAGGAACGAATATATTCATTTGTAGTGAAAAAATATGACTAGGTCATTATAGTACAAACTTAAAGAGAAAATTGTTGAAAATATTTTAAAGAGGTACTCAATATTGGCCCATACAGGTATCTGGGTATCCTTGTATGTTTGTTCTCGGTTTTTCCCAACTTTCAGAGAAATGATCATCATCCAGTTAAAATCTTACTCGGATTTAACATTGTCTGGAAAGGGCTGCATGTGTCAGAAGACTGACTCTGAACTCCTGACTCCAATGTCTTTGACTCTCGAGAGCATTTTTTCCTTTTCTGTTAACATCTGAACTTCCCTTGATGTTGTTCGAATATTGGTCTTCATGCCACCATGTTGAATTTCTCATTACATCCTCTGAAAGTCTTAAATGGGAGATAATGTAGCGGTTACTTAGTGCGGTTAATGTAGCGGTTACAATCTATTCCGCAAAAATAGATTGCGGAAGCAGACAGACCTTGATTTCCTGTCTTGGCTCTGTCACTCCTGAATGCTGTCATCCTGGGCAGCTTTCGTATTCTCTCCATCTGTAAAAATGGAGGCTGTATCTTCAGAGTTGATGGGGTCGCAAGCTGCCTTAGTTCGCTTGGATTCACACAAGGTGCCACAGACTGGGTGACTCTAACAGCAGAAATTCATTCTCTCACAGTTCTGGGGGCTGGAAGTCTGAGGTCAAGTTGTCCGCAGGGTTGGTCTCTCCTGAGGCCTCTCCCCTTGGCCTGTAGATCACTGCTGTCTCCCTTGTTTTCACAGGCTCTGACCTCTGTGTGTGTCTGTGCCCTAATCTTTTCATATAAGAACACCACTCATTTGGGATCAGGGCCCACAATAAGCACCTAATTTTAACTTAATCACCTCTATAAAGACCCTCTTTCCAAAAACAGCCCCATTCTGAGGAGCTCAGGGCTTCAGTATATGAATCTGGGGGCACATGAAACAGGCAACCTAGCATTGTGATGGGCTTGCCCTGTCGTGTTATCAGGCACGAGGACTTTTCTTCCCTCTGCCCTACATCCAGGATGTTATAAATCTTTAAATGACTCATCCTTGTGTCTCCTCTCCCCCACCCCCCAGTATTCTAGCACAGGGCCAGCTTTCTTCTATCTCTATGTGGAAGTTCGCTCACCCGCTGATTCCAAACTCAGTCATTGCCTTCATCTTCAAAATTACTGGTCCTGGCTGGCTTCTATTCCAGCCTTTTTTTTTTTTTTTTCTGATTCTCCATCTCTGGCAGCAGCCCTTGTGCCTTGATTCAGAAACTGCCCTTGTCTTATCTGAGTAAGTGTCACCCAAGGCCTCAGGTAGTGACCCCTCCCCTGCCACCCTCAGGCCCGGGGCAGAGGAGGCCCAGAGCCCTCCAGGGAGAGCTGGTCCGTTTCAGCACCTCAGAGGGAGGGGGCCGTGTCCAGGCACCCACTGCCATCTCGGCAACCACCTTGTCCCTAGGTGTCGCGGCCCGTGCGCTTCGCTCTCCGCTCTCCCCTCTCCCCTCTCCCCAGAGAAGCAGCCCAAGGAGCCGCGTCCCGGGCAACGGAGAGTCTCCTGAACGCTTCTTTCCGCTCTTGTCTCTCTTGCAGCTGCAGTGCCGTGGCTCCGTGAGCAAAGCCTGGGTGCCTGAGCCGCCACCGTGGTAGCGGAGTGCAAACTGCAGAGCCACCGATCACCTGCAGAGACGGAGCGAACATGTGTGCGTGTGTGTGCGCGTGCGGAGGAAGGAGGGCCACCTGTTTGCGTGTGCATGTGTCTGTGTACACTCGTGTGTCTCTGAACGCTGTCTGGGCTGGAGGAGGACAGGTAGCACCTTCACCTCAGCCTCCAGACCCCGGACTAGAGGTCACGGTGGTAGCGGAGCCCCCAGACCTGTCCCTGGGGGCCTGCTGCCTCATCTGCCTAGAAGGGTGGTCAGACCTTAGGTGGGATTCTGACACCTGCTCCCCTTCCTCCTCCCCCCCAAGTCAGACTGAGGAGCAGGGGGAAACATCTCTGGCTCTTGTGCAGAGTGTGGGATTCTCGAGGCAGCCAGGGACCTTCTGAGTTCCTGCTTTATGACCCCAGGGGCTGGGCAGGCTGGGGGGGACAGGTGCTGCCCAGACAGTCACCTGGCCTGGCTGCTGCTTTTAAAATTCCCTGCCACTGGATCCCCCAAACTCTTCCTGGGGAGCTGGGGCTGAGCTGTGAGCAGATCTGCAGCCTTTCTGCCTCATAGAGAAGTGCACCAGGGACCTGACCGCGGTGCTGGGTGTGCAGTGTGACGGGTAACAGCAGAGGAGCATCTCACCCTTCGGGGCTGAAAACCTAAGGCTAGGAGTTAATCCCTGCTCTCGCTGCTCCTTCTCCGTCAGAGCAGACTGGAGACCCAGAGCCTCTGGCAGGAGGAGGCCAGGTTCCTGGTGGTGGAGGGCCCCCTGACTCCCCTGGCCACACTCCACGGCACCTCAGTCCTGCCCCCGAGGTCGGCTGACACCAGCCAGGGAAGCCGTTATCTGCACCCTGTCGGCCTCCACAGCCTGCCCGGGGCTGGTCAGCCCGCCCGGTAGCTGGACATCAAGGGCCCAGGCAGGTGCACAGCCAGGGACAGTTGGTAAGGGTCCTAGCCGAGGTCCCGCCTGGCACGCCAACCCTTCTGGAAGCAGCAGGTGGGGTGTTTGACCCAGAGAAGCCAAGGGCTTGCAATCCAGGGGCAGCCGGTGCTCCCGCCTAACCCTCCCACTGGTGGAGGTCTGCTGAGGAGGACCCCACAGAAAGGAGGACTGTGCCGCTGGCTGGAGCACATCTTCCTCCCACCCGTGGCCCGCACTCGAGCCACAGCATGTGCGTGCGCAGGAGTGTGTGCAGGTGTGTGTGGCTGAGAGACCAACCCCTCTTGGGACTTTTGTCCTCACACGTCACATTAAGCTGGCCCTGGGCCTTCTCCTCTCCACCTCCCCCACGACCTTGCCCCAGCCCTGCCCTCCTCTCCTCTGTCCTGGGACCCGAAGGCTGGGTCAGGCCCCTGCCTCCTGCATCTGTCCAGCACCTTGACAGGCTTCCCCCTGAGATGTCCTCAGACTTCCTCAGCCGGAGAGCTGCCTTTAGAGTCCAGCTGTTGCATCTGTGTCACCTCCCAAGAAATGTCCTGTAATTATATGGGGGAAAGAGGGCTTTTCTGCATTGTTGGGCTGGGGGCTTCACTGCTGGCTTAGCCCTGGCCAGGAGGAGAGAGGATTGGGGACTGTCGTCGGAAGGAGGGGAGAGCAAGCCTGGAAAGGCTGACCGGGGAAACGGACGGCCAGAGGGCTCAGGGCCAGAGTGGGTGTTTGTCTGACGGCACCTCGGACGGCAGGATGATTCCCTTTGCCTGCCTTTTTGATGATGGGTCTCTTCCCTAAGGTGCACATTGGCAGGACCACCTCCCCCTACTTACCCACCATGCCTGGCGTGCTGGCCCTTTCCCAGTGGACTGGAAATGAGGAGGTGGGTATCCAGTGGCCTGGAGCTCTGTGATGGCTCCGTGTCTGCCCTCTGCCAGCCCAGGTGTCCCTGGGGGCTCCTGCAGAGCAATACACCAATCCCGATCCGAGGGCCAGCAGGCGGAGGAGACGGTCTCAGGCCAAATGCACTTTGTACAGAGATTGTGTATTGCTGGGAAGGTGTGTTTCTCCCACAGTTTGTGTATGAATATTCATGTGTTTCATAAATGTCTGATCCTGTCTGAGCAAAGTTGTAATGTCAGTTTTGTGGGAGGTCTGGGGACTGGGCGGCAGTAGGATTGGACTGAGTGAACCAGGAGCTTCTCGCCCACCTTGGAGGTGGCAGGGAGAGTGGGCAGGAGATGGAGGACCAGCGAGGTTCCTAGTTGAGCAGCTGGAGCAGTTAGTGGTCTCTACTCCAGAGCTTGGTCAGAGTTGGAGGTCAGCCAGCCAGAATGGTGGCGAGCGTGCCAGGCCTGGGGTGAGGTTCCTGCAGTGACCCAGCCCCTCAGCCCACTTCAACGCCCCGGCCTGGGGATCAGCGGATGGCAGGGCCCTCTGCAGGCTCTCCGTCCGTTCTCACCTTCACTCAGGCATGAGAGCTGCAGCTCCCTGGTGCAGAGGAGAGCCAAGCCCAGAGCCTGGATGCGGACTTCGTCTGGGCCTTTCTCTACTGTGCGAGTGTTTCCAGTTTTGGACCGCTGGACATGAGAGCTTTATTAGCCCACATCCCAAGTTCCTGTGAGAAGGGGTTCAGGCCAGGCCAACAATATCACAAGCTGCCTTGCACAGAGAAAGGGGAAAAAGGAAGAACCTGACCCTGGGACTCGTCTGGTTCTCGGCTCTGCTTTGAAGCTCCTGATGGCTGAGACTAGGGCCTGGCCTTCCCTCTCCTGCCTTCTCCTGCCTTCTCTCTAATATGGCTTTGCTTTGGCCTTGGGAGCTAATATACCTTTGCTCTCGAGCAGAAGATTCTGGAAGGTGGAGTTGTCCTACACGCACACACATTCCTGACCTGAGATGCTCCCTAGTGGAGAAGCACACACACTAAGGAACAATTATTAGCCACTGTGGCAGAACTGCCTTCCTGGGAGGGGAAGTCAGCACCGTAGCAGCAAGGGGTTACCTCTTGAGCCTAGTGGAAGGAGCCTGAGCCAAGACAGGAAAGATGACGTGTCCCCTCTGGGCCCAGGAACAGGGAGGAGAGGCAGCCAAGGCCCCCGGCTCTCGGCATTGAGATATCCTCAGAACTGGAGCTGGGGGTGGTTTACTGCAGGGCAGGTGCCCACTGCCCCTTTCTGGGCACTATGCTGTAGGCACAACCAATGCGCAGTCTAGGATTGCACATAGGGTTCCGCACCTGTGAAACAGTTTGCCTCTTCAGAAGGACAGGACCTCTGTGGTTCTCTCAACTGGCCAGACAGGCCAGTGAGATTTGGCAGAGGCTCTATGACCCACCAGAGCTGGGGACCTAGCTGTGCCCAGCAGCATGAGTGCCCAGAAGTCCATGTGCTGTGAGACAACGCATGGGCTTAATCCTCTTAGGGGAGAGAAGTCCAGGAGGAACCATGACCCAGAGATGCAGAGCAGAGACACTGGAGGGAGCCAAAAGACCATCAAAAGAACCCCAAGAAGTCAACCGTAGGGGCAGGAGGAAAGGCCCCAAGTCTTAGAATGTGAGAAGCTGGCTATGGGGCGTCTGCGTGCAAAAGGGGGTGCTCTGCAGGAAATACATTTGAGGTGCTAAGTGAGGAGAAGATGTTAAAGTCCTGACATGAGGGAGGAGAAGATGAGAGAAGCCAAAAGGAAGGGCTCAATTCACCATTAGAAGTGTTCGGGGCTGGAAGGGGCTTAAATCACTCTTTAGAGAGGAGACCCTCGGGAGAGTCCTTGGGCTGGGGGCGGGGTGTCCCCTCAAGGGGTGAGCCCCGGTTCTCAGCTGGAGTTGGGTGTTCCCAGTCTCCAGTGCCAACATTTGTATTACATTTCATCCTCACGACCGTGAAATGGACCATTATCGTCCCCATTTCACAGATGAAAAAGAAAAAATCAAACCTTAGGACTGTCACTAATGCAAAGTTACACCACCTATTCTCTCGGAGAGGCGGGCTGTGACTTCACACCACCTCGCTCCAAGAATCTGTCAGCCCTAGGAGCCAGCTGCCAACACCCGCCGGTGTTTCTCTGCCTTCCGCCACGGCTCTCCTTTCCTGACTGCCTTCTTTGTCTGCAGCGAGGGGGTCAAGTCGCGTCCTAGGAACCAAGATCCCGCCATTAGTTACCCCATACCCGGGCGCTAGGCCCACCCCAGGAACAGAGCCCGCAGGGGCACGGAGGGCTTTGCGGAAGGGGAAACTTAATACTGCATGGGATTGAGCTCGGGGCGGGGCCAAACTCGGGGACCGCGGGGCTGAGACTTCAGCACCTTGGAAAGCGCCGCGGGGCGGGGCTCCCGGGTAAGGGGCGGGGCGGGGCGGGGCGTACCCGAGCTCGGCCGAGGGCCCGGGAGCGCGCTCGGAGGCGCTCGCGCCAGTCCCCAGAGCGGCGCGCGGTCTGGAGCCGCGCCCTGCCCTGCGCAGGTGCGCCCGCCGCGCAGTTCCCAGCCGATCCCCGCGGCGGCGGCCTCTCGCCGCGCCCGCGCCTCCTTCCCCGCCGCCGCCGCCGCCGCCGCCGCCGCCGCCGCCGCCGCCGCCTCCGCCTCCGCGCCGCGCTCCGCCCGGATGGCCAGGGCTGTGCGGGAGAATGGCGGAGCGAGAGAGCGGCGGCCTGGGCGGGGGGGCCGCGTCCCCGCCTGCCGCCTCCCCGTTCCTGGGGCTGCACATCGCGTCGCCGCCCAATTTCAGGTGAGGCTCTCCGGCCGCCGCGCCCCACCCTTCAGCCTAAATCGATCAGCCCGGGCTCCCCCCGCACCCGCCCCGCAACACACACTCGGGAAACCGCAGAACGAGAGGGCGGCGTGGGGATGGGGTCTCTTCCCGAATCCCCGTCAGCCTCAAGTCTACACTCGTGGCCGATGCATATCCGCGGTGCGGCTCTCTCCGCCATTCCGTGTCCGAGGCGAGGAGATCCTGAGCTGGAACTGGAGGAGGGGGCGCGGAGGCCGCCTTCTCCCCGACTTTGGAGCTGCGGCGGGGCCTGGGGTCCGCGTTGAGATCCCGCAGGAGGCAGGAAGCCTAGGGCTTTGCCTGCGCCCAGTCGGAAGGCTCCTGAATAGAGGATGGCACCAGGTCGGGGTGCCCGCGGGTCCGTTTCTTGGGGCGACCGACAGCCTTGGTGCTGGAGAGAGAGTCGCAGGCCCCTCCCCCAGCCCTGCCTGGCCAAAGGGGCCCAACTCCCAGGCCTGGCGTGGCCAGGACCTTCCGTGGATTGGGACAAACACTGACCTGGTCCGGTGCGTGTAGGTACGGAACATAGGCTCAGCCTCAACCCGCGAGATCGAGGCCTGGCTGTGGGAGAGGGAGTCTGGGTTGGAGCCCTCAGAAGTAGCCGGGGATATTGGTGGGGTGCGTCCTGCCGGGGTGAGCACCCGGTACCCTGATCTAGCTCCTCCTTCAGCTCTCTCCCTGCCCCCAGTCTGGTCTTAGGCAACCGGGAGGTGGATTTCAGAGAGGTGGCAGTGGGTGTTGTGGGGTTTGGGATGGACGTCCCTCCGTCCTCATCCTGGCTGATTGGAGAGGAAGGAGAGGAGGGGTTACGGCTCCAGAGCCCCCAGAAAGAGGCCTCCATTCTCCATTGTTCCTCCTTGTAATGAGCTGGAGCCTGCCCCTCTCCTGGGGCCCCCACCCCGCCGGGCCCCAGCTGGGCTCTGGCGCCAGCCCCTCTTCTTGACCAGGGGCTTGCTGGCTCCCCAGCCCTCAGGTGGGCAGGGACCTCCAGGGATCGCTAATGGCATCATCATCAGGACTAGAAATCTCCCAGAAGGCCCCAAGCTGAGCTGCCAAAGACCAGATGGAGGAGGCCGGGCTCCAGGGCTGGGGGCTTTGTGGTTCGGGCCTCAGAGTGAGGAGGCCGAGGTCAGACTCACTGTACCCGACGTGGACTGCTCTGCCTTCACACCGATGCCTCCCTCCTTCCAGGAGGCCCCTCTGGTGGGAGAGCACAGCCCTCGGACAGACGTGGATGCGAATCCTGGCTCCACTAACTTTCTAGCTGCCTGGCCTGGGCAGCGCTCTGGTCTTTCCTGAGTCTCATCTGTTGATGAGCTAATTCACATTGATTCCTTAATGTGCATCACGTTGGCGCTCAACAAGTGTCATCCTCCACACCGGCGGGCATTGAGATGGCTCATTCCTGCTCCGGGCCTGTTCCCCGGGCTGGCCGAGGTCTCCCTCCCCACCACTCAGGGCGTCAGGATGGACCTGCCCATTTTGTAGATGAGGAGACTGAGGTTCAGGAAGGCGGGTGGCTTCCCCGAGGGCAGTCAGGGCCTGAGCTGCGTGTTCGATCCACTCTACCTTCAGGCCCTGCCTCTGGCCCGGAGGACAGCTTGGCCTCCCCGGGGGAGAGCGCTTTCCATCCCTCCCTGTCCCCGGCGGGCAGGTTATCCTGGACGCCTGAGTGACAGTGACTGGTAAGGAGGGCCCACCAGTGAGTGTGGCCAGCCCTGGGCCCGCTGGGTGAGTGTGGCACCACGCCAAGGCGGAGAGTGGGTTGGCCCTCCAGGACCCCAGGGCCTGGATGTGGAGATGTGAACAGTGAGGCCAGTGTCTCCGGCCCGAGGCCTGCCCTGCCGGCTCCGGCAGCCCCCGCTGCCCTTTCCCCATCCGCCTCTCACAGTTCTTAGCTCAGCTGGTGGAGCCCGGGTGCGGCTGCCCCTGTGGCTCTGGCCTGGCTTTGAATCCTGGCTCCATCCTCTTAGCCGCGTGCTGAGAGTGGGTGCTGAATGCCTTGGGCCAGTCTTTTCTCCACGATGCCTACTTTGGTCCCTGCTCAGGGCGGCCCTAAGACTTGGATAAGACAATACATGTTGAGTGTTTCAAGGGCTGTGAAGAGCTATATTCACGTAGAGCTGTTCTTGTGGGTATTATTTTGCGTGTGTGTGCACACGTGTATGTGCATGCATGCATGTGTGTGCACATATGCATGCGTGTGACCAAGCACCACTGTCTACTTCCAGAAGGCACAAGAAGTCAATACCTAAACTTAGGTTTGCCCGAAGCCCGGCACAGAGTAGGTGTGCAGTAAGGCGTTAGGGGTTTATTATTTAATTGGGGATGCAATTGGAGAGTTCCAAGGAGAAGAACGCTGGAAACCCTGCCACTTGGGAGGCCTTTGCTTTGCCCAGTCACCATTCTAAGCACTTTTTGTGCAGGGGCGCCTAGTCCTGCCCAGAACCACATAAACAGAATCTTGTCATTATCCCCACTTTGCAGATGAAGGAACTGAGATGGGAAGAGGTTAGATAAGTGGCCGAGGTCGCGTTCGGAGCCACCCTGGAAATAGAGGAGAGTTTGTGGAGAGGGACATGCGGTGTGGATCTGAGGAGGGCGAGCATTTGTTTGTTGAGAGTTGGTGTAAATAAACTTTGTTTTTTCTGATTCTAGAAACGCTCCAACCAGTTACTAGTAATTACCTTTGACTCTGGTGTGGGAGAGGGATTTTCATTTATTTCACAAACTTCTGTATTCTTTGAGTTCTTATTTTTACCATAAGCATAAGTTACTTCTGTCACCTAGAAAAGAATAAAAGAAAATTGGACGGTAAAGCGATACATGTTCATTTTAAGGAAATTCTGTGAGAGAATTTAGAAGCTTAGCTGCAGACTCCTTGAGCTCGGTGGTAGGAGGAAGAGAGGGGAGACAGTGGCACAGTCCGCGTGAGAGGCTCGTGGGGAGTCCAGTGAGCGGCCGCCCGGGGTGTGCGGGAGGCGGCGTGGAGGAGGGGACCTTGGAGACCAGCTCGTCCGGCACCCCCCTTCCTTAGGGGGAGACAAGAGAGGCTGAGCGGGTTCTGGAGCACACACAGCAAGCTGCAGTGGAGCTGGGGCGGCACCGGGTCTCAGGACTCCTTGGACACGATGCTCATGTTCTGGCCCCCTGCTGCCTGGGGGGACGGGAGCCCAGGGCCCCAGGGTTCTGTGCACTCAGCGAGAACTTGCGGGAATTCCCAGTGGTTAGGATTCCACACTGGCACCGCCGAGGGCCTGGGTTCGATCCCTGCTCAGGGAACTAAAATCCTGTAAGCTCTGCCGCCCGGCTCTCCACCTCACCCCCAAAAAACCCAAGTGCTTGCACTCAGCCGGGCTCACTGCGACACTCCAGAGGCACAGACGAGGGCCTGGCCTGTCGTGCGGGCGGCGACATGGTCTATGTGGTCGGACAGACAGGCGGAAGGTGAGCTGGTGACTCGGGTCAGGGGCCTGGAGGGGCCCTGGGTCAGGGCCGGGTCAGCTCAGCGCAGGCCTGGGGGGCGAGTGGGGGTCAGCCAGGAGGAGGGGTGAAGAGGGAGGGGGCTGACAGGGCATGTGACTCCCAGGCTGGCCCGAGCGCGGGGACCGGGAGGCCGGGTGGCCGCTGGGAGACCGACCGTCATGCGGGTGTGGACGGGGCTCAGGGGAGGGACATTTGGAGGGTCGATTAGCCCACCTGGGAGGGATCCAGGGGAGGTGGGAGGGGAGAGAGGCGTCTGGGATGAGGCCGGTCCCGAGGAAGGGGGTGCCCCGTGGGAGACGAGAGGCTTGGCGGGAGGGGTGATGACGTCACTTGAGGCTGAGGCTGAGGTTGCTGATCGTGGGGGGACCCAGTTAGAGGGTTCAAGCAGGCAGCTGGTCTGGGGTCTGGAGCTCAAAGGGGAGGATGGGGCTGGGGCCACAGACCCTGGGAGTCTCCGCTCAGAGAGCGGGCGATGGCCTGAAGCCTCAGGAGGAACATCGTACCCGGAGGGGACAGAGTGAAGGGAGAGGCCGGGAACCAGCCACATTTGGGGGGCAGGGAAAAGCTGCTGCTCTTGGGGCCAGCCCAGCCCAGGCCCTGGGCAGCGCCCCGAGACGGCTGCGATGAGCCTCCAGTACAGGAGACGGAACGTGGACTCTCCTCACGCAGACGGCTGTGGCCAAGGCAGGATTTCACCCCCAGTAACTGGATGTCAGAAGTTGAGCCCCTGGCCCCGACCCCCCTCTAGGCGCTCTTGTGTCCAGGGCGCCGTCTCTGCACCTGGCCCTGCTCTTGGATTCAGTCAAGAAATCTCTAGGCGCATCCACCGTGGGCCTTACCCGGCCCCAGGGACACAGGCAGGGCCCAGGGCCTGGGTCCACTAGCGCTGCTTCTAACAAGCATTTATTTAGTACCTGCAGTATACGGGGCCCTGGGCTTCACGTGCGGAGCAGAGCGAAGGTGGGAGTCAGTTACCTCAGAAGCCCGGCTCTATGAGGGGCAGCTGCTGGGGGCTGTGAGCCAGAGTGGACTTGAGAAGACCCCCCAGATCCCACCGCGTCCCACAGCTGTGTCTGTGTCAGGTTCTCTTCTGTGTGTGAGTCATCACGTGGAGCCATAAGGTGACACGTTCTGTCTTCTGCTTATTGTATTAGTTCCCATTTTCAACATTAATGCACAGACTTTATAACGTTCATCCCAAAGAGCGAGCAATGCTCCCTCCTCTGGAGGACCCCGCATGCCAGACTCGGCGGTGGTTTCCATGATGAGGACACACACCCTTGTGTAGAAAGGCTTTTCCAAGGTTGGGATGGTTTCCAAAGGATAGTTTCCCAATAGTTGAGTCACCAGATCCCGGAGTTCTTGCTCTGTATCAGCACCAAAGTATTTGAACAGCTTAGATGCTTGCTAACCCCAAGTAGCGGCTTCCCGGGTGGCGCTAGTGGTGAAGAACCAGCCTGCCAGCGCAACCAGGCTTCCCTGGGGGCTCAGATGGTAAATAATCCGCCTGCAGTGCAGGAGACCTGGGTTCCATCCCTGGGTCGGGAAGATCCCCTGGAGGAGGAAATGGCAACCCACTCCAGTATTCCTGCCTGGAGAATCCCGTAGGCAGAAGAGCCTGGCAGGCTACAGGCCATGGGGCTGCAAAGGGTCAGACATGACTGAGCTCAACCCCAAGGAGGGGCGTCCGTGTGGGGCTTGTTTTCTTGGGTTGGATTCAGTTTTCAGTGAAGATGACCCCAGTGTGGACACGGTTGGGAAAGGAATTCCAGACCAGAGGAGAAAACCCAGCCTGACCCCAGGGTCCACCAGAGCTGGGGGTGGGATGGAGAGGGGACCGTGCGGGTGAGGCTGGGCCTGGTGCCCCCCTCTCTGCCGTCTCAGCCAGCACCATCTTCCCAGAGGCCCCCACATCCTGTCCCAGCCTGGCGCAGGCAGGGTGCGGGGCACCTACAAGTCGGGCTGAAGAGAGAACCGGCTTCGAGCTTTCCGAAGGGGAAGTCTAGAAAGACCTGGGGACAGCAGCGTTTCCCTCATCCAACAGCAGTCACTGAGCACCTGTCATGTCAGGCCCCCGCGCGGTGCCGCCCTCATGGGCCTCTCAGGGGAGCCCGCCTCTGGTCACAGAGCCCACAGGGAAATTCCCAGTGACCCCCCACCCCAGGATGCCTGCGAGGGGGGCCTGGCCCACAGCGGGGCTCTTCGGCCCAATCAGGGAGCCAGTGGGGCAGGTGCCTAAGAGTTGGGAGGGTGGGAGGTGGGGGCAGGATCCACAGGTGAGAATTTGGGCCCCTTCACCTAAGGATGGGGGAAGCTGTTAGGATTCTGAGCTGGGGACGGGTGACAAAACCAGACTTGTATTTCGTGTGTTGGTTTTGGTGGCCCCTCAGAGAATGGCCTGTGGGGAGCCCAAGGGAGGTGGGGAAGCTGCTCGGAGCAGGGCAGCCCCAGGCTCGGGTTCGAGAACCCCTGGGCAGCCATGCTCAGCCCTCAGAGGGCGGCCGGCGGGACCCCTGGAGCGCAGCTGACCCCATCATAGCGGGGTCTCATACATCGTGGCCGGGACCCAAGGTGGGTCAGCTGGCACCCTGACCTCCCTCCCCAGGAGCCAGGAACAGGAAGAGCCTCTGGGCAGCCAGATGCCTGGCTGGGATTTGGCATTGCTCAGCTTGAAGCCTCAGCACTTTACCATTTAACGCTTGCTTGGCAGGCACTGCTAACTCCGCCTCCTCCTGGGTGGAAACAGCAGCTTAGAAAGAGCTGCTGTTGGTGGAATGCAGATGTGACTGACGTTCACGTGGCAAGGGAAAGGCCATGACGTAAACATTGAAACACAGGAGGCTGGTCTGTCTGTTTAGGGGAGCTTGGCTCAGGCAGGGGGAGCCTGAGGGTGGCACGTTCGGAGGACAGTGAGCAGCAGGCAGAGGGGAGGACGGGGGTGCCAGAGTGGGAGGCGATGAGGTTAACTCAGAGGAGGGGCCTGGGTGACAAAGATTGATGCCGAGGTTGGGGGTGGGCTCGAGAGACCAAACACTTGCCGTAGACTCACCAGATGCTAGTGTGGATGAGCCCTCGTGACCCGTCTCACCCGAACGGGCGAGCAGGTCTGAGTGATGACGCAGCTGCCTCCGAAGGGCTGGGGTTCCTAGATCTAGAGGCAAAACCGGGGACCCGACCTGCGGCGGGTCGTGTGGTTCAGCCTGAGCCGTCTTCTGGCGCTCCGGGGCCGGTTTCCATGGGGAAGGTGGGGCAGTGGGCTCAGGAGGGGACCTCCCTCCTTCTTTCCGGCCCCTGCTGCCCCCCTGCCCTCCATCTTTTCCTTCCTCCTGCAGGAGCTGCCCTCCTTGAACTTGGAGGGACCAAGGGTCTGTATGGCTTTCCCTCCACAAAGGGCCTCCTGGGGCTTCAGCTGAGAGACCCAGAACTCCTGGTGCCTGGATAAGCAGGAGGAAAGGGCAGGGAATGGGGCGGTGGAGAGGTGGGCAGAGGTGGACGTTGAGGGGAGTGGGTGTGACTTGCAAAGAAGACTCCAGGGTCAGTCCAGCCCCTGATCGTTAGTCGGGACCTCCTCACATAATTTACACACACTCCATTCGGTTAAGTTTACCAGCACCCAGATGGGGTCCTCATCTTACATATGGGGAAGCTGCAGGCCTATGGCATCTTCTGTCTCAGCCTTAGTGTTCCTCATCTGTAAAATGGGCAGAATAAAACCATCTTCTAAGGCTGGAGTGAGGATGAAGGGGGACGCAGAGCATCAAGAAGGTTGGTGGCCAGGGCATGGCAGCTGCTCCTCATAAGGGAAGGAGTCGAGATTTGATCTCAGGCCTCCTGCGTCTGAGCCTGGTATGGTGGCCATTCCACCATCTTGCCTGGCCTAGGAGTAAAGTGAGATTGAGGAGCTCCGTGAACCCACCCCACCGGAGCCAGGGGTCAAGTACAGGCTGTTGAGGCCCAGCCCAGGGCTCTGTCCACCACTGCCCTCGGTGACCCTCACTGCTCATGTGTAGAGGCTGAAACAGCTGTCCCTGCCTGCCCCCCCAGACCTGCCTCCTGGGAAGCAAGAATATCGGGTGATGCTAAGATTGCGTGTGTAGAAATGATCTGAGAAGCCCCGGCCCGAGGTCCAAGCCAGACCCTGCAGGTCTGCTGCGAACACTCTGGTCTGAGAGGAGCTGTGGAGACTGAGGCTGTCCCGGACAGACATCAGCAGACACAGACTGAGTGCCTATTGTATGCAAGATGACCTCACCAGCTCTGCCCTCCAGACTTTGCTGGGGGCAGGGGGTGGGGGGAACCTTTATTCTTCACCTGCTGGGTGCAGGGCGCGGGTGGGTTGTGAGCTCTGTCTACTTTGGAGCCTCCTGAGAGGACGGGAAGGGTGCTTGACGCAGGTCTCTTTCCCTCCACTCCTTCACACTGCCTTCCCTCCACGCACAGTGAGCACTGCCTGGAGGGCTGTTAGGCGCTGACACCGGGAACCAGGAGGGCTTCCTGGAGGAGGGGGCTTAACCGAACCTTCTCCCAGCAGGCACAGGTTGACAGCCTGCCACATACTTCATCCAAGCACTGGGTTAGACGCTTGGGAGGCAGATGCAAGAGATAGGCCATCACACACAGAGTTGGCAAGAGGAGTCGCGAGCAGAGGGTGGTGTTTCTTCGGACAGCTCTGCCTCGTCATGGTGGGTGTGGGCGGAGTGATGTGCAGGCATGGGGAAACTGAGGCAGACAGGCCAGGGTGGAGGCCTGGGACTGCAGAGGCAGGAGCTAGGCCAGGCTGGGCAGTGAGGACAAGAACATGCAGATGTGTGCAGGGGTCCCAGGCCCCCAAGGGGGCATCCGAAGGCACGTCTGGGTTAGATACCCAGTGGTCCTGCCGCCGCCTGGTGCCAGCTGAGTCCAGGGGTGCCTTCTCCGTGATGGGCCAGGCTGCCAGTGTGTGTTCCCCACCAGATCAGTACCACTGCAAACGGGTTCTCGGCCCAGGATCAGAGATGCCACCCTGCGCCAGACCACGCAGGGCTGCCCTGGCTTCCTCCCCAGCCTGCCCCTACCTCCACGCCCTCCCCCAGCCCGGGGAACCTCAGCCCATCAGAATCCCTCCACACCGCTCCTCCAGGGGTCTTCCAGCTTCTGCTGCTGCCGCCCCGCGGTGCCTGGAGGCTCTTGGGCCCTCCGGCTGCCCTTCCTGCCCTGCCCTTAGCCCCCGCCTTGGCGCCTCTTTTGCCTCCAGGCACTTCCTGGACGGAAGGACAGAGCCCTGGGGAAGGGGGCCGGGTTCTGTCTGCACCCAGGTGGGCAACAGAAGACGCCTAGACCCACCCCAGGCAGCGCTGTCTAGGAAACATGCCTGATGAGCTGCGGGGGCTGAGCATCCCTTTGTGGAGATTGGAATCACAGCCCCCCCCACCCCCACCTCACCACCAGGAGCCCTACTTGTGCTGCTGGCCCTTTAAAAGCAGATCCGGGGCTGGCTTTTGGGGGGAAACAGCCCAGATTTCTGCCATCTGCGTCCAAGCCTGGGCCAGGGAGGGGGGGCCACCCCAGCCCCGGACAGGATCGGGGCATTGGAAGGGCAGGTGGAGCCCGGCATTGATTGCAGTAACCTGATCCCGCGGGGGAGGCGGCCGCGACAGCAGCGGCTGCGAAGGGCCGGGGGAGGAAGCTGCCTGCAGCTGAGGGCTGGCGGGGCAGAGCTGGGGTCGGCAGCCAGCCGCTGCCTCCTCTCCCGGCCCATCTATTTTTAATGAGCTCCCCAGGCTTCTGCAGCGGGCTGGACGCAGAAAGGCAGGCCCAGGCGGCGGAGGCCGGAGGCCCCAGCCCTGCCCCGAGCCCTGGCCCCCGCCCCCACCCTTCTGGGCATGAGAGGACGGCCCTGGGGCCCCTCAGCCCCCCGGCCGGGCAGGGCTCTCCATGCAGCTGGTGCTGAAGATGGATTCGAGCCCAGACAATGACAGCTGGTTGGAGGATCAGTGGGAGCGCTGGTAGGGGTTTGGGGACCGGCATTGGGGAGGGGGAAGCTCTGGGGCGGCTCCATTGGGCTCCGGGTCTCTGATCAGGTGGAGGCCAGAGGCAGGGGATGTGGCCTCCTCGGGCCCCCCGGGGCTGAGCCCACCACCTCTCCTGGATGACCTTGGCCTAGTGGGTCTCCGTTCTCTATGCCTCAGTCTCCTGGTCTTCTTGAGGAAAAGACTCCCAAGAATTCTCCCCAAGAAGAATTCTCCCCAATTTCCTTAACAGAGTTCTCCCACTGTCCCACCCACACCAAACCAGGCAGATACCCAGGACTGGGGCTGAGTAGGGGCTGGCACAGCCCTCCACTCTGGGGTGGGGGGCGCAGGGCCGGCCTGGGGGTGAGAGGGTCCTAGTACAGCCAGTTAGAGTTCCCATGCTTTGGGTGGGGTCTCCTGAGTCCAGCACACCTCCAGCTTAAGCCAGTCCGGCCATGGGCAACCTCCTGTTCAGGGCCCACATGCCAGGCAGGAGGATTTTGCGTTCGAATTGATGAGACCAAGAGCACAGAATAGGGGCGCCGTCGTTCCTAGAACTGGATGGGACAAGATTGACACCGGGTTCCCCTTCACCTGCTCCCAGGGCTTCCGAGGAGCGGGACCTCCTGGGCCGGGGACACGGAGCGCCCCTCCGAGCTGGGGCGGGGCCTCTGCCAGCACCCTGGGTTCTGTCCCCTAGGTGCACAGGGAGCCCCCACTTCTGGCCTCCCTTGGAGTCGCTCCTCGACGCTCTTGCCTCCTCCATGAGTGAACTGGAGTCAAGTCAATGCCTTGACTCTGGGAGCCATTTCTTTGGCAGAGCCCAGGCTCTGACCAGCTGGGCCTTCCAGGCACAGCCTCTGGGTTGACAGCAGGGTGGACAGCTCCCAGCTGGGTAGAGCTAGAGGGACCCAGAGCCCTCCCTTCCGCTGCCACGCTGGAGACCTGCCTTTTGATCTGAGCCTCAAACTTACCCTAACCCTTTGCACTGAAGCAGGCAGACCTCAGGTCCCATCCCCTGGTGACATGTCTTCGAGGGGCCACCCCTCTGAAGAGGTATGGGGGAGGCCTCAGGGTCCTCAGCCCACCGCCAGCAGTCCCGAGTGGTAACTTTGGCTTCTTGTCCCCACCAGGCTCACCCATGACATCAGCCTGGAGGAGTTTGAGGATGAAGACCTCTCCGAGATCACCGATGAATGTGGCATCAGCCTGCAATGCAAAGACACCTTGTCCTTACGGGTAAGGGTGGGGTGGGCAGGATGGGTAGGGTTAGGAGGGAGGGTATCCCTGTATCTAGAGGGGCTCTCGGGGTCCGTGTGGTACTCCTATCTAAGGAAATAACATGCAGGACAATGCTTGGCACATCTTGAGTGCTCAGATTTTTTAATTTATTATGTATTTATTTATTTTGCCAGGGGCAAAGGCAGGAGACAGCTCCTTCAACTGCCCATAAGAAGGGAGAGAGCAGGAAGTCTTGAGGCCTAGGACAGTAGCAATTAGGACCCAGAATAAAGGGAAGGCTCAGGACTACCCTAAATCCTTTCCAAAGCTTCCTTGGCAGAGGGCCTGAGGCAGTGCAGGGTGGAGTCCAGTGGAATCTGCAGTGCTTTGGGGCAGGAGAAGAGAGCCAGGGCACTCCCTCGGCTACCGTTGCACAGAACACACCACACAGCGTCGCCGACCCCCTCTGGCCCACTGTCCTAAAGGTCCCTCTGGAAGGTTAATCCAGCTCTGCTGCTCTGGGCCCCCATGGCTTTGCCATAGGACAAATGGCTCTCTCAGCTGTCAAAGGTCTGAATTCTCCCTGGAGGGAGGTCCCCAGCATCTGGGGAGACCCAGTCAGACAGAGATCCCTCATGTCTCTTCAGAACAGGGAAAAGGGGCCATGGACCAGGAGATGGGAAGCAGGCATGCAGCTAGGTTGCAGAGCCCAGAGTTTCTCTCAGCCCCCAGGAGGGTGGGTGGCCAGAGTAGACATGCTTTGGGAGAATGGTAGCAAAGGAGAGCTGTAGTGTGAGTTGGGGTGGGGTGCCTCTGTGTTGACCTCCTTTTACCCCCAGAGAGTCTGTAAGCCCTTCCAGGCAAGAGGAAACGGGGGGTAGGGGAAACCCTACAGTATGCTGGACCCCAAGCCCCCACCCTCTGGCCAGGCCTAGAGGGGATGGAGGCAGAGGCCACTTATTCTGGACTAACACAGCTTCTTTAAGGTCACTCATCAGCTTGGGACTCCCACACCATCCTCTTGGCTGACTTGTAGGAGCAGAGCCTTGGAGAGGGTGGTCTTTGCAACCAGCGGACCTGAGGCAGTACTAGCTCGAGGTGTACCCTGTGGAGCCTTAGCCAAGCTCCAGGGGGCTATCATGTTTTCTTGCCAGTAAATCCTCGCCTCTCTGGGAAGCTGGGAGGCAGTTAACTGTTGAGGGAATTGGGAGAGTCAGGGGATCTGTCCAAGGTGCCAGGGAATTAATGGCAGGCCTGGAACTAGAACGGAGCTCTGGACTGTCAAAGTTAGGCTGGTCTGAGAGAAGACCTCAGGTTGGAGGGTCCTCAACCTGACGGAGGAGGGTGTGGATGCCACTGCCTCGGGCGGGTGCTCGCCACTTGCTCCTCCCCGCCCGGCATCCGTCTTCCGGACACGCTCGGGTCCTCCTGTCCGCACTGCGGCCCTCCGGGCTGAGACTGTTTCCTGAGTTTTCCTTACTGCCCGCTTCAAAAACTAACCCCGGTCTCCATCCCTTGTGGGGCCCTGAACTCCTCGGCGACCCCTCCGTCCCCATGGCAACAGCGGTGACCTCACTCTGGGCTCGGTTTACTACTCGGGTGAGGTTACCGGCTGTTGCCAAGGGAACGAGGGGGGTTGCAAAGAGTCGGAAAGCGGGGGACCGTGGGGGCGGGGAGCGGTGTGGACTGCCAAAGGTGAGGACTGACATGCGGAGGAGGCGGCGGCCTCGCGCGTCCTCGAGGGGGCAGGAGGGCATGGCTCCCTCTCGCGGGCCTCCTTTGCTCGCTCCCCGTCTCCCCCTCTTTGCGGCCTCGGAATGGGCTCGCCCGCGCCGGGTGTGGGGAGGAGGGAGGTGGGGGGCGGTGCTCGGCCTCCTGGCCCCACCCCCGCCCGGCCCCCTGACGCCCCTCCGTTCGCGCCGCGCAGCCCCCACGAGCCGCGCTGCTCTCCGCGGGCGGCGGCGGCGGTGGGGGGAGCCGGCTGCAGGCCGAGATGCTGCAGATGGACCTGATCGATGCGGCGGGGGACACTCCCGGCGCCGAGGACGACGACGAGGAGGAGGAGCGCGCTGCGCGGCGGCCTGGAGCGGGGCCGCCCGAGGCCGAGCCCCGCCAGGAGACGGCGCCCCGCGGCCAGAGCCAGGGGCAGGGCCAGGGCCAGGGCCCGGGAGGCGGAGACACATACCGGCCCAAGCGACCCACCACGCTGAACCTTTTCCCGCAGGTGCCGCGGTCTCAGGTGAGGCGGGGGCGGGGCCCAGGGGGCGGGGCTGAGGGGCGGGGCTCCGGCAGGTGTCCTCAGGGTCCCGGCGCGGGCCGCGGAGTGGGCAGGGCTTCGAGAGTTGGAGAAGTCTCCAGCCTGGTGATGCTTGGCGTAGCTTTCCGAGGGGAAGGTCCCTAGAGAGGTGATCGCTGAAGGCAAGCAGAATCCACCCTAAGTGAGACGAGCCGAATGGTCTAGCTGGTTTGGATCCTCGTGATGAGACGTGGAAGGAATGTAGGGGCTGAGAGGGGCAGGGGGATGATGCTGCTGGAGAGGCAAGTAGGAGATTAAGAGAACAGGGGTTGCCAGGGTGTCGGGGTTCCTGGTGAACGTGGAGCAAAAGCAGGGCCTGGAGAAAAGGGCACGTGAGGTGGCCGCGTGGGAAAAGTCAGGGGAAGTTGTGAGGAGTTGCGGCCGGGGAGCAGCCGCTGCTTTGAAATTCGGGCAGCTGGGAATTCCCGGGAGGCTGGGAAGAAAATGGGAGGCGGAGCTGCTGGGCTGGGCTGGGGGCCTAGGGCCCCTGGGCTGGGTGGCTGGATGCCAAGGAGGGTTGAATGGGATGGGGGAGAGCCGGCCGTGGACCATTGTCTCCCAGGCCCAGTCTGGGGAGGTTCAGAGGAGCAGCTCGGGGAGCTGGGGCTGTGGGTGGAGGGTGCAGGGGCTGCAGATAGAGGCTCGGTCCCTTTCCCAGGATCCTCTCTGGTGGGTTTTGGCAGCCAAACTCATGAATGTGCAAGCCTGCGAGAGTGTTCTCAGGGGAGGGGACCTAAGGTGTCTGTAGGAAGCCTTGTATATAGGCATTGTGGAGAGGGGTCCCAGGGGCAGGAGATCCAGGAAGGAGGGCCTCTGACAGTTACATCTGTCATTCTTCTGTCATGTGCTCCTGGCGAGGAGAGTGGGGGAACCGAGTCCTGGAGCCATCGTTTGTATGAATCATCCCAGTCCCCCAGGCCAGCTGCCAGGGAGACCCTTCTTCCTGCCCCTTTCAGGCTCTATGAGCACGTCCCTGCCCCTTCCCTAGGCCATGGCTTCCCAGGCTCCAGGGGAGCTGGGCTGGGAGTGAGCCTCTTCCCTGTAAACCCTCCAGGTCTGAGACCTTGGGGTCTGGCTCTGTCCCTGGATGGCTCTGGCTCCCCTCCCCACTCACCACCACTCATGTTGGCCACGGCCACTTTCGTTGAGGCCGTTGAGAGCATCTCCCTGAGGCCCAGCCAGCTTCCCTGGGCCGGGGGGTGGGCTGTGACTTGCCACCCTTCCTGCCTGCGCCAGGGGGCTGAGGCCCTTGGCAAAGTGGTAGGGAGGCAGGGGCAGCAGCAAATGGGCTAGGGCTGGCCCGGGTGGGGGCGGGGCGGGGCCGGGGCCTCCCTGTGCCGGGCACTGGAGCGCCTCTGTCACAAGGGCCTTTTGTTCCCTGCACAGGACACATTGAATAATAACTCTCTGGGCAAGAAGCACAGTTGGCAGGACCGGGTGTCGAGATCATCCTCGCCGCTGAAGACAGGTAAGTGGGGACCCTTACCCTTGCCAGAACCCCAGCCGTGGTCGGCAACGGCGGGGCCCCGCGGGGAGGCCCCCCTTGCCTTGGTGCCTGTGTCCTGGTGGCCCAAGGGCCGGTGAGGGCGCCGCCTTCAGCCCCTCCCCGCCTGCTCTCCAGGGGAGCAGACGCCTCCGCATGAGCACATCTGCTTGAGCGATGAGCTGCCGCCCCCCAGCAGCCCCGCGCCCACCAAGGATCGAGGCACCTCCACGGACAGCCCCTGCCGCCGCAGCGCCGCCACGCAGATGGCGCCTCCCGGTGGGCCCCCTGCTGCCCCCACGGGTGGCCGGAGCCACTCGCACCGAGACCGCATCCACTACCAGGCAGACGTGCGGCTGGAGGCCACCGAGGAGATCTACCTGACGCCGGTGCAGAGGCCCCCGGACCCTGCGGAGCCCGCCTCCGCCTTCCTGCCGCCCGCCGAGAGCCGCATGTCGGTCAGCTCCGACCCCGACCCCGCCGCCTACCCCGCCAGCGCCGGGCGGCCACACCCGTCTATCAGCGAGGAAGACGAGGGCTTCGACTGCTTGTCGTCCCCAGAGCGGGCCGAGCCGCCCGCGGGAGGATGGCGCGGGAGCCTGGGGGAGCCGCCGCCGCCTCCGCGGGCCTCGCTGAGCTCGGACACCAGCGCCCTGTCCTACGACTCGGTCAAGTATACGCTGGTGGTGGACGAGCACGCGCAGCTGGAGCTGGTGAGCCTGCGGCCGTGCTTCGGCGACTACAGCGACGAGAGCGACTCGGCCACCGTCTACGACAACTGCGCCTCTGCCTCCTCCCCCTACGAGTCGGCCATCGGGGAGGAGTACGAGGAGGCCCCCCGGCCGCGGCCCCCCGCCTGCCTCTCGGAGGACTCCACCCCCGACGAACCCGACGTCCACTTCTCCAAGAAGTTCCTGAACGTCTTCATGAGCGGCCGCTCTCGCTCCTCCAGTGAGTGGGCAGCAGGGAGCTGCGGCGGGACCTGGGCGAGGTGTCCCCGGGAGGCGGCCCCAGGTCCGTCTAGTCAAGGCATTCGGGCCCAGACCAGCCTCTCCCAGCTTGTCCCCCTCGCCTACAGGTGCGGAGTCCTTTGGGCTCTTCTCCTGCATCATCAACGGGGAAGAGCAGGAGCAGACCCACCGGGCCATATTCAGGTAAAGAGCTGAGGCTCGGGGTTGGGCAGGCAGGAGCTGGCCACACCCTCCTGGCCTCCACCATCACCACGTGGCCTAAACCAGCCCCTGCACTCAGCCCCAGGAGGCCAGTGTCCACTCTCTAGGAACCTGGAGTTCAGACACAGAGTGAAATGTATTTGCTGCCAGAGCCCAAGAGGGTGCCCAGCAGACACCCCTAACCACACTTTAAAACCCACCAGCCCCTCTCCCTCCCCCATGTGGAAATAGTCGCTACCCATGACCCCTCACTTAGAACTTCACTGTAGCTCAGACAGTAATGAATCTGCCTGCAATGCCAAAGGGTTCGATCCCTGGGTCAGGAAGATCCTCTGCAGAAGGGCATGGCAACCCATTCCAGTATTCTTGCCTAGAGAATCCCATGGACACAGGAGCCTGGCGGGCCACACTCTATGAAGTCGCAAAGATTTAGACACAGCTGAGTGACTCACACTATTACCACCATGACCTCTCACAGTTGACCTGTGGCCTTGCTCCCTTGGCTGTGATTTCCTCGGTGGCAGATGTGTGTCTGATTGATCTCGGTCCTCTCCTCCCGGCTCCAGGAGTCATGGGCACATGGGATGCTGTGCAAAAGTTTATTGAACCAGTGATGTCAATGTAGCTCCCCGACCCCAGAGCAGGGTGGGGTAACAGATGTCTGGTTGAAGGGGCCCAGGTGGTGTATTCCTCACGGGCCCTCGATGGGGACAGGTTTGTGCCTCGACATGAAGACGAACTCGAGCTGGAAGTGGACGACCCTCTGCTGGTGGAGCTGCAGGCCGAGGACTACTGGTACGAGGCCTACAACATGCGCACGGGAGCCAGGGGCATCTTCCCTGCCTACTACGCCATTGAGGTCACCAAGGAGCCTGAACACTTGGCAGGTAGTGTTCCTTCCCTGCCCTGGCGCCCTGGGGCCCCCATGTCAGCCCCGCCCCCATCACTCCTGGGCAGATCGGTGCTCCAGATCTCAGCCTCCCGGGGAGGGGGCCCAGCAGCGGCGGCTTCAGATCCATCTCACAATTGAGAAAAGTGAGCCGCAGCCCAGCAGGGTCAACCCTGGGGGGTGCTGGGGAGCCGGGAGACAGGGGTGACCCTCTGTGGGTCTGCTTGCTACTCATTCCACACTTGCTTTCCAGCCCTGACCAAAAACAGCGACTGGGTGGACCAGTTCCGGGTGAAGTTCCTGGGCTCAGTCCAGGTCCCCTATCACAAGGGCAATGACGTCCTCTGTGCCGCTATGCAAAAGGTAGCCGCTCCGCTGGGGAGGGCGCCCACCCCCGGCCCTGTCTCCCAGCCTCTCCTGGGGAGAGGGGCGCCGGCCTGACGTCCAGTCCTGCACCCACAGATTGCCACCACCCGCCGGCTCACCGTGCACTTTAACCCGCCCTCCAGCTGCGTCCTAGAGATCAGCGTGCGGGGCGTGAAGATCGGCGTCAAGGCTGACGACTCCCAGGAGGCCAAGGTGATAGCCCGGTGCCCCCCTCCCCGCTCTCCTGCCAGACTCCCAACCTGTGTCCTCTCGGGCTGACGACCACCCTCTTCTCTTCTCCCTCCTGTAGGGGAATAAATGTAGCCACTTTTTCCAGTTAAAAAACATCTCTTTCTGCGGATACCATCCAAAGAACAACAAGTAAGATCTGAGGGGAACGGGGCGGAGGCAGGCGTGCTGGCTCAGGGTGCCTGTGGTCCAGCCTGGGGCCTGGCGCGCACCCCAGTGCCCCGAGCCCCCACCCCACCCAGATGGACTGCTGTCCCTCCGCAGGTACTTTGGGTTCATTACCAAGCACCCTGCTGACCACCGGTTTGCCTGCCACGTCTTTGTGTCTGAGGAATCCACCAAAGCGCTGGCAGAATCTGTGGGGTGAGTGTGTGCGTCCTGCTGAGCTCCCAACCCTGGCCTGAGGGCCCCAGCACATTCCTCAGGCTCGGCAACAACCCCCCAGTCCTCCCAGCGCCTCTGCACAGCATCCTTAGCTCACGGAGGGAGGGCTGGGTGGTCCTACGGTCCTGGCTTTCCCTTTCTTCAGTTGCAGTCTTACTCAGGAAGCACCACGTGTCGAGAACAGAGCTGAGCAGCTCTGACCGGGGCGGGGGTGGAAGACAGAGCCCGGAATAGGGACCCCAACGCTCCGGGTGAAAACCGCGGGTGGAGATCCTGCCCCTGCCAGGTGACTCCTGGGTGTCTGCCTGCCTCCTAGGAGAGCGTTCCAGCAGTTCTACAAGCAGTTTGTGGAGTATACCTGCCCCACAGAAGACATCTACCTGGAGTAGGGTGGCATCCCCAGGCCAGGGCCAGGACAGCGGGCTGCTGACAGGACGTGGCACGGCTGGAGGGGGCACCTGCCCCCGCCAGAGGGGGGGGCGGGGGGCTGCTGGCCAGGGTGGGGGAGGGCCGGGGTTACGGGCAGAGGCAAATGCAGTCTATTGTAATATATGGGGTTAGATTCACCTATGGAGGACGGTGTGGGCTGCCCGGGGGTTGGGAGGGCGTGGGGCTGGGGAGAGGATGAAGCCTCTGGCCAGGACAGGGTGCCCGTCCTAGCAGCAGAGGGCTGTCTCATCTTGGGCCTCCCTCACTTCCCCTGCCAGGGCCTCTGGCCATCGGCTCCTGCCTTGACAAAGCCCATGCCACCTGCAAGTGCCCACCCCAGCCCTGCCCCCACCCCCAACCCCCAGCCCCGGGGCCCCGAGCTCAGCCCCTCCCGAGGACTCTGGTCAGGAAACGACCGCAGGTGGGGGCACCGTCCCCGTTCCCAGCTCTGTCACCGGCGTGGCCTCTGGACCGACAGCTCCCACCGCCAACCCCACTGGCGCACTGGCCCCCTGGCAGGCGTGGGGTCCCACAGGGAGGGGAGAGCATGGCAGCGGGGGCCCTGCCTCGGCAGGAAAAGGAGGCTCCGCCGTGGCCCGGGCCACCCAGGGCCTCTGGGCTGCTTCAGCTGTAGCCCCATCCAGGTCCTGTGACCCCGGCCTCAACTATTAAAGTGCCATTTCCTGTCGGGACAGAGCTGAGTGTCATCTACTTGGACCGCCACCCCCCCAACTTCACCCGGCTCGTTCCCACCCCAGGAAAGCCCGAGAATTTTGCTGCACAGAATAGTTTTATGAGGGGTTCCCATCACAGGCGTGAGTCATAGTAGTACTCGGCCATGTCGGGCCCATCTCGCTTGCGCTGCTGGGCCCGGGAGAGCAGGGGTCGGGGCCCCCGAGGCCACGGGTGTTTCGGTTGGACGCCGTAGTCTAGAGAGAGAGAAGAGGGGGTGAGTGGCAGGGAGTGTCTATGTTCCCCCGAAGTCTTCCCCAGACACAGGCTGTATAGGGTGAGAAGGCCCCGAGGCTGGCGGGGTGCCCGCTCCCAGGGCACGGCGCCCCCATCAGGGAGTGGGGTTGGGAGAGGAAGGGGAGAGCCTACCGTCCACCAGGCCGGAAAGCGGCTCCGAGAGTTCCAGGGGGGCCGAAAACTCCTCAGGAACGGATCGCTGAGGCCTGTGGGAGAAGTTGGGGTGTGCTCAGCGCTGGCCAGGGGACAGCCACCACCTCCCAGAACAGGGAGCAACATCTGAGGGTGGGGGACCCCGACACCGCAGAGGGGCTGGCCCGCAGAGCACCCCCACTTCCAGGCCGCTGGCCCCAGGCCCCCAGGAGTTACCTCAGCGGCTGGGGGCGGAGAAGCGCGGCTGCCAGGACGAGGTACAGGACAAAGAGGCTCAGCCCGGCCCTGGGGTGCAGAGCCCCCAGCATGGTGAGAACCATCTTCCGCAGGGTCCCTGATCCCAGCTTCTGCCTGCCCCTCCCCCTGGTATGCAGGACAACGGAACCTGCTGCCCACACCCGGGGCCGCCTCACAAAGGCCTCCCTCTCCACGGCGCCGCGTCAGCAGTGGCTCCGGGGCCCGGCTGGGCAGCTCCGTGCTGAGGCCTGTGGTCTGCTTATACTGAAGCTGTGGGCCGCCAGGTGCCAAGCCCATCTTGTTTTATTAGACGCACCGGTGAGGGCACAGATAGTGCAGGTCCCCACCTCGCCTCTTGCCAGGCAGAAACATCACCTCCCCTCTGCGGGCCTGGGCTTCCTCACCACTGAGGTAAGGTCCCTACACAACCTGCTCAGGGACAGGCACCCAGGAGGCCCTGTGCAAAGGTCACAGCCACAGTCCCGGAGCCCCAGCATTTCCCCTGCTCGCCCAGCCTCCCTCTCCCACCCCGCTTCCTCCCACACTGACTTGCCCCAGGAAGGTCCTGCAGCTGGAGAGCCCTGCTCCACCCAGGCCCCGCTGGACAGAGCCCGTGCTGAGGGCCCCCACAACACTGCCCTCCGCAGCTTAGCACGGCCCCAGGGACTTGGCGGGCCCTGTGTCCACCTCCGAGGCTGACAGGGACTTCAGCTTAGTTGGCAAAGCCTGGGACCTGGGCCTCTTGAGTGTAAGCTTCCCAAGGGAAGGGACTACAGGATATCCAGTATTGGATGCCTGCTGGGTGCTCAGTAAATCCTTGATGAACAAATAAATGGAGCGTGACACTCGGCCAGAGACTGAGTCTTCACAGGCTTGCGGCAAGTCTGTGTGGCCCTCTGCTTCCTGCCTGCCCCATGTTAGCTCAGTGTGGACCCGGCTCCCTCCCTAGACACAACTGGCTCCCAGGAACCCCGCCTTAGCATCCTCTGCCCAACCTTCCCCCCTCCCCCCCTCCCCGCCCTCCACCAGGAACCACAAGTTCAGACGCTCTGGCTCCTCCTGACTCCAAACCCCTCATTTCCTTGCCTCCGAGACGCCACCCTCTTCCTTTGTATCCACAACCAGTCCCCAAGGCCTGGTTGGCTTACCCCCCCCACCCCTCCTGCCACCGCCTTAACTTGGCCCTATCCACGGCCTCCACCCGGCCTCCACCGGCAGCGTCCTGCTGCACCTTCCTCCTCCCCTGCCCACAGGCCCCCTGCCCCGGCACTGAGATGCGGTTTCAAACAGGTCCCTCCCCACCACCTCCGAGACATTCCTTGCCAGACCACCCCTGGTCTTGCCTGGGAGGCGATGGCCTGGTGGCTTCAGCCCTGCCGCCCCCTCGCGCCGACGCCTCTGCTCCAGTGCAGCGGGGGCGTCACACCGCTGCAGCAACTACTTGTGCTGTGTTTTTGCGCACACAGCCTCCACCTCCCGTCTGCCTGCTGAAAACAAATGAAGTCTCAGCAGTTTAGAAGCCGGCTTGAGCGGAGGGCTCCCTGAGCAGGGTGCCCTCCGGCTGGTGCGGACAGGCAGGCAGTCTGACCACAGCCCGCACACACTTCCACCTACCGCAGCGGCCCGGGGCACGGAGGCATCCACACACCTGTCTCCTCCACTGTTGAGAGGGAGGGCGGCGAGCCAGGCCTGACTCACTTCCACGAGCAGCACAGGGCCCAGAGCACCCTCCCTAACAGATGCCCAGCCATGCTGGTTCAGACAACCCAAGGCAGGGGGTCTCAAGTGGTGACCGCTCAGGGCCTCCGCCCCCTGGCCCGGAACCAGGACGGGGCTCCTCAGAGGCACACGGGGAAGGCGGTCGGGGACAGCCGGCCCATCCCAGGGTGTCTGGGAGCAGCAGAGGTGCAGCTGAGAGCTGATGGAGCGCTCTCAGAACCCGAGGGGCCGCCCGACCAGCTAGAAGCTCCAGCCGGAGCATGTGGGCTGCTCATAGCACAGAGGCAGCAGAGACGGAGGGAAGGGGGAGGCCGGGCAGGAAGACTGCAGCCGCCGTGCCCCAATCCCTGCACGGTGCCTCCAGAAAGACCACGGGGGAGACGGCGGCTCGTGCCCCGTGAACCCGCACCCGGCCGCTCCCAGCCCTGCCAACCTTACCACTGCCCAGGATCGGCCGCAGCGCTGGCTGGGGCCCGACGTTCCCACCCCACAGGAGAAAGGCCTTTCTGCCCTCGAGCAGAGGTCAGGGCTTGAGGGGCCCCTCTGCACTGAGGCAGGCCCACCAGCACCAGGCTCCACCACGGAGTGGCTGCCAAGCATCAGGCTCCGGCAGGGCGTGGGCCAGAAGACACAGGGGCAGCTGGCATCTACTGCCTGGGTTCAGCCTTGTTGGTCGTCAACAGGGACCGACGAGAGAGAAGCAGCATTTACTCTCGCAGCTGCTGTGGCAAACAGCTTCCTGGGCTCATGAGGTGGGACTCCAGCTTTCCAGGAAGCCCACGTCCCAGTCCTAGCAGGGGCTTGGGCTTCCCGGCCAGTGACGAGGTGCGGCATGTGCTCAGGATGCAGAGTTGAGAGGGAATTAGGGGAGCTCTAGTGGAGACCAGGGCTGTGTGCGGAGCCCAGCCAGGGTGTGAGAGCCGGATGCGTTCCGGGCGGTGGGCATGGAGCAGTCACAGGCGTAGACGCTGCCAGAGTCAGGTTTATTAGGGCAGAGGGGCCCAGGGGACATGATGGGCTGAGGCACCCCCTGCCCCTCCCCACCCCCCACTTTCGGAATGTCCATCAGCCCCAACTGTAGAAATAAATTTTCTGCCAGTTGGGCAAGTAATCCATGAGCGGCCCTGCAATGACAGAGGGGAGCAAGTTCAGGGCTGAGGGCCAGACTCTAACCTAGCTCTTCCCAGGGCCCTCCTGAGGCTCCCATCCGCCCGGCCGGACCCCGCACTCCCACCTCCCCCACCAGCGTCAGCAGCCATCTTTGGCCGTGTTTACAGACAAAGAGTTTCAAGCTCAGAGATGTCACACAGCTGGCCCGCTTTCCACGCGGACAGCCCCGGCCCAGGGCCTCTCTGCTGAGGGGCCTCTCCAAATGGCCAGCAGGCTTCATTCCCCCATATGGTCCCCACCCAGCAAAGCTGGTGTCGCGTCACTCAAGGAGCTTCACCCACCCAAGCTGACCTCATGGCTCCCTCTCCCAACTGTGCCAAGAGTCAAATTACAAGGGGATACAGGAAGCCTGGCCACACATAAGCTCCCTGACTAATTATCACACCCTCACCCCACACTTACTTGTGACCAGACCAATGCCTGGGACGTGGTCTGCCAGGAGCTGGAGCAGAAAGAGGATCTTGGCCCTGCAACAAAGGAGTAGCCTGAGTAGGGGGTCTGGGTTCCTGCAAATCCAGGAGCAGCAAACCTCTGCTGACCACCTGACTAAAGGCAGTGCATCCCAGAAGCCAGAAAGTCACCACGTGGATCAGAGACATCCTCGAGGACAGAAGGACAAGGGCTCTGGTCCAGCCGTCCCCAACCACACGGCCCGGGAGGGTCACACCTCAGCCCACAATTGGGAGGCAGCCCAGTGCCAGAGACTATATTGTCTAACAATAAAAAGGGGAAAGGAAAATTCTCTCTTCCCAGACTATATTCCAGAGGTCCTCGGCATCCTGCTCCCTGTCCTCTGGGGTTGGGCTCTGGGCCCTCCTCAGTCTGGGCCACTGCTCTAAGGCCACTGCTCAGTCTGGGCTGGTCAGGTCGGCAGGAAAACAAGCCAGACTGGAGGCCTACAGCCTGGGAAGCTGCCTCTGCAATCAGTTAATCCTCAATTCAGAGCAATGCTGGGGCTACAAGTTTTCCTCCGTAGAGTGCAAGCTGTCTGTAGGCAAAGGTCACGATCCACAAAAGTCTCCAGAGCATTCTCTCTGGAGTGTGGAAAAGTATTTGGCTTTAGAACCTTATGAGATTTCAAACTCATCTGAAAATAGAAACTGCCAGGCAGTTACTTTCACTGAGGTGGTTATTAAATCTGACCTAAGCTTACTTTCTACCAACTCAGAAAATTAACAGAAGTTGTGTGTACAGAATGTCAAGTATAATTCCTATGGTCACTCCAGCCTTTAAGCAGTGTACTTGTTGCGACCTGGACAGAGCGGGTCCCGGGAGCCTCCAGCCTGTCTCACAGCCCCAGTCGCAGTATAGGGACCCCTCCTCAAATCTCAACCTGACCTCAGGTGACCTCAGTCACCCCTGACACCCTCAGCAGGCCTCTCTGTGGCTAGGAGCTCTGGACCCTCTCAGGGGATGGATGGAGGGCTGGGCTAGCAGGGACAGGCCAGGAGAGACCATGGATGTGGGAACTGGCTCTGCCACTGGCTGGCTTCATTTCAGCTGCCCAGCCTCTTTGAACTTACGTGTCTCCTGTGAGAAGTGGGAAATATCCCAACTCTTTAGGAAAGTGGGCAAGCAAGCTGAGGACAGAGAAAGTTCACGCCCAGTCCCCAGGGCCCTGCCCTCACCTGCCAACAACAGCTTAAGCAGCACACTGGGTAGACAGCCCCAAGAAATCAGGAGTGACCACACCCAGGGTGAAGTGAAGTCGCTCAGTCGTGTCCGACTCTTTGCGACCCCATGGGCTGCAGCCTGCCAGGCTCCTCTGTCCACGGGATTTTCCAGGCAAGAATACTGGAGTGGGTTGCCATTTCCTTCTCCAGAGGATCTTCCCAACCCGGGGATCGAACCTGGGTCTCCCGCAGTGTAGGCAGATGCTTTGCCATCTGAGCCACCAGGGAAGTCACACCCAGGATAGCACACGGCAAGTGTTCAGTGAACCCAGATCGGGGAGGGAGGGAGTGAACAAGCGTGGGGAGCCGGGCCCGCTTCCCCCACTCTGCCCCGCGGAGGTTGGGCCCTGCCAAGCTGGGGCCAGTCCTTACTCGGAGAAGCGGTCGTAGAAGGGGGAGCGCAGCAGGTAGTAGAGCAGCAGGATGGTCCGGCGCCGCAGCTCCAGCCGCTCCCTCCGGGTCAGGCCCTTCCTGTCGCTCAGGAGGCTCAGGCTGGGGGGAGGGGACAACGTTTGGGCCAGCGACAGGAGCGCAGGGACCCTGCCTGCCCGGGTGAGGTCAGGCCTGTGGCACAAAGCCGGACAGAGGGAATGGGGCCCCCAGGCAGGCCCGGCTCACCTGGTCACATCCACAACACCAGACAGGAGCCAGGGTGTCCACGACCGCTGACCCCAGAGGCCCAGGCTGAGCACTGCCGGCCACGGCGTTAAGGATGTCTCTGGCACACGGCCCGCCCTGCCTGCCCCCATCTATCGCGACCCAGGCCTGGGCTAAGGATACAGTGCAGCAGGGGCCGGGCAATATACAAGGACTCGGCGATGGTCTCCTGCAGCCCCAGCGGGGTGGGGGTGACACCCAGCTCCTCGCGCTGCTGCGGGGCCCCCCAGTGCCTTGAGTGCAGGGACGGAGCTAGAACACAAGCGCGGCAGGTGAGCGGCTGGGCCCAAGGGCCAGGGTAGTGACGGAAGCCAGGCCCTCAGGCCCATGCTGACTTCAGCACTGAGGTGTGTTGTCCAGCTGCCTCCCATACTTACTGTTCTGGAGGGTTCGCACCACCCGGTTTGACCGCTTCCCCACATATGACTGCTCCTGGCTGCCAGTGCTGTTGTCACCATCTGGCAGGAATAGATAGAAGGTCGTATTGTCAGAGGGACACACTTCTACCAGAGCCTACAAGCGAACGCATGTGCAGTGAACGCTCATGGGCCAAGGGGAGGATGGATAAACCGGTACTAAGGCAGCAGCAGAGTCAAGGACACCACTGCAGAGGCTGTGCCTGGGACCTGTCTATAGCGGGGAGCATTCTGCAGCCCTTCCCGACCTGGGGAAAGGCCAGCATCACCTGTGCAGATGTACCAGCTGAGAACTAAGGCCTTCCAGGCACTGGAACAAGAAGGAGGACCTGTGGCCCATGGGGACCACAGCACAGAAGGGGCTGTATCTGGACTTGCCCAGTGGTCCAGTGGTTAAGACTCCATGCTTCCACTGCAGGGGGTGCGGGTCCCACCCCTAGTCAGCAAACTAAGATCCCTTAGGCCATGTGGTGCAGCCAATAAACAAAAATTTTTAAGAAGGAGGGGGATGGCGTATCTCCTGTGTGCTTTGCTTTCAACATGATCATGAAAACAGAAGCAAAGACCTGCCCACAACTCAAAGCCAAGGGGGTAAGACCCAGAGGCCAACAGCTGATGGGCCTGAAGCCCTAAAGCGGTACACCTGCTGGGTACCCTGCCTTATGAGGCTGTGCTCTCGATACAGAGCCAGGCCCAGAGACAAGGCTGGCAAGACCCTGCTACCTCCTGATGCTCTGCCCTTCTTCCTGCAGCCCACAAAAATGACTGAGGACTCTGACGCCAGGAGTCCTGAGTTTAAGCTCTGATCGGCCTCTGACCTCATCATTCT
This sequence comes from Odocoileus virginianus, assembly GCF_023699985.2. Taxonomy (NCBI): domain Eukaryota; kingdom Metazoa; phylum Chordata; class Mammalia; order Artiodactyla; family Cervidae; genus Odocoileus; species Odocoileus virginianus. The sequence goes on along the minus strand of NC_069683.1, from coordinate 13,702,307 downwards.
TTCTCTTCTCTAACATGCCAATAAGGGCTGATGAGGACAAAACGTGTTGATGGGGAGAGATGTGCTCCAGGGTGACAATGCCATATTCATGCAGGTCAGCTCTCACCTACCAATCAGCCCATGCCCCGTTCCACTCCAGAGTGGGCAAGCACTTACCCTGGGACTGTGCCTGGGTCTCCCTGTCCAGCGGAACGATGGGGGGTGAGGTCTGGAGGCCAGCCTTGAACCAGATCAGCAGGAACATCCGAAGTACAGCCCTGGGTTGGGGGTACGGCAGGGCTGGGGAAGCGGGAGGTGGCTAGCCGGCAGGGGCCTGGGGTGCTCTGCTGAATACCGCCGGTACAGCTGGTCTCATGACCCCCACCCCAGGCCGGCCCTCCACGGTCCCGACATACTTGGCCAGCTGGATGAGGGCGATGACGAGCCAGCGTCCTACTTCGCCCCACACCTTGGTGGCCCCCATCTCCATGAAGACCTCCACACACTCCAGCACGCTCAGCCATGTCAGCAGCTTCTGGTGGGACAGGGACTGCAAGAACCCCAGGCCAAGAGGTCAGGAGGGCCCCCCTGGTTTCAGCCCCTCCCCCAGAGGACACTTCTGACAGGGGGCTAGATGTTCCTCTTCCCAAGATTAAGTGCGTAAGCCTGAGGTCTCCTGCCGGGACAGGTGACTCTACCCTGTGAAAGCCAGTCTCTTCATCTGTTAAGAGGACATTAACACCTGGACTGTCACCTAACGGCTAGAGGCACAGATGGATGCAGCCATGCCTCGTACTCTACGAGACCGTAACAGGTGCTCCAAACCCGGGTTAGTGGTTGCTGTTTTGTGTCTGAGCCCCCTGCTTCTGGCCCTCAGTTCCTGGCACAATTCTTACCACGGGTAATTTTTTCCGAAGTTCCTTGCGTAAGATTCCGTCATTGAGCAGCACCAGCAGATTAGAGGCAGAGTACACTGAGGGGCAGAGAGTGGCCCTGAGAGGCTGGCCCTGCAGCCTCCACCCCCCCACTTCTCCCCAGAGCAGCAGGGATCACCTATTACCTGCTGCGCTCAGCCACCCACACATACTATGTGGAAACAACAGGTCTCACCACCCACTTCCTTAGAGCTCTCCACCGCCCCCAGCGACCTCTTGTGTGAGCAGCTAGAACAAGAAAGGCTGGTTTGATCTCTGTGACATACCAGCTACTGCCCTGCTGAATAGCACAGGATATCCAGCAGCCCAGAACTGCCCAGCATGCTCCAAAGAGACATGGGAGGTGCAGTCACCTCCTGGCCTTTGCTCTCTCTGCAGCCTGTCCCTGAAATTCTATTCCATCCCTATCTTTTAAAACCCAGCTCATCCTTTCGGGACTGCGCCTCCTGTACTGACTGGGTAAACACCACTGAGGCAGTTAGTCTGGGCATTCTGGACTTTGGGAGACTGGGATTTGAATCCTGGTTGAGGCCTTCGGTGGCTGTTCCTTAACCTCATTTAAACTTCTGTTCCCTCAACTGGACAAGGAGGACAATAACAGTACCTGCTTCACGTGACTGGAGGGAAGACTAATGGAGCAAAGGCAGAAGTGGCGCTTGGCTCAGCCTCCTGACCAGGCAAGGTCCCCAGACATCTCTCTTAACTATGGCGGGGAGGGGGGCATACGCGACGGCCTAGGACCGTGGACGCTGGACCCCTGTCTAATTCAATCACAGAACTGGATGATCTAACGGGAAATCTAGGAAGCCCTCTGGGAAGCCCTCCTCCACCCTCTCGCCCCCAACCCACCCCAGAGCCCAGCTCACCCAGCTCTGACAGCTCGTGCGAATCGGCGAAACGACCTGGGGAGAAGGCACAGGAGGAGGCGCCGGTGAGAGTCTGCCTCTCCCAGCTGCTTCGGGTCCCCGGACGTCCCCTCCCTGTGCCCTAACGGGAACCTGGAAGGAACGCCTCAGGCACAGCGATCGCTACTCAGGCTCCGCAGGGAAGGGGGGGGAGGCAGGTGGGGTCAGAGGTCAGAGACCCGAAGGGATGGGTCAAAGGTCAGGGTGGCACCTGCCAGCAGGTAACTGAGGCCGCGCACTGCCGTCTCCAGCTGGGCCGTGGCGGCCGGGTGACGAGTCACGTACTCCTGGTAGCGGAGGCCCAGGAGCCGCAGCTTCTCCATCCTGCCCTCAGAACCGACAGACCTACGGACCGACAGCGCGACTGGCTACAGGGCCCTGCTTCCTGCGCCCTCCTTCCTGCTTCCGGCGCTGGGCCCGCCTCTGTGCTGCTTAACTTCCGCGGGCCAGAAGGACGGTGACGCGAAGAGCCGTTGAAGCACCCTTCACCCCATTTCTTAAATCATCTCCCACCAGGGTAGCGTTAAATAACTGCGGGCCTAATCCCGCCCTCCCTAACTCCTTCAGGTCATTGGTTCACACGCTCTCCGCCCCCGACGCGGCGGCCCCAACCGGCTCTTCCGCCTTCCGGGTTTGCTGCCTTGCACCTGCGCAGTTACAGCTCCGGGAAAAAGCTCCCGCGGCAGCCTGAGCAGTTAACTCTGGAGTAGGGATCAAGAGCCAGTCCAATAGAACGCCGAGAGACTCCAACGGGAGGACTGGCTTTTAAAGGGCTGGGAGGCAGTGCCCAGAGAGAAGCCTCCTCCATCAGATTGGGGGGGGGGGGAGCGCGGGGACAGCCTAAGGGCAATCGGACTGTGTGCAGGCGCGCGTCTGGCCCGTTGCCTTGTCTCCTGATTTCTCCCAGAGGTAGTGCTGGGGAAACTGAGGCAGCGAGGAGTCCAGCCTCCCACGCAGTCAAGATCCCCCTGGCCAGCATCGTTAGTGCCCCGGCTCCCACACGGAGCATGTCCTCCCTTCCCCTGCCCTCCCGCCAAATCGCGCACCTGAACTCCCATCTTCACGGAGAAAACCCTGACCTGGGCTTCTGCTTTCCGCTCGGGGTGACCTTAATGAGGATTTTCCCTTCTCTGGGCCTCGGGTTTCCCCATCTGTAAAATGGTTAGAGGGCAGACGGGCTCCTTGAACTCGGGGTCAATTTCACAGCGCTTTTTGGCCCTCCGGTGCATCTTCCAGCTCTCAGCTGCTTCCCAAGAAATGAGAGCTTCTCCAGGGAATCTCTTCCCAAACGGGGCAGCCTCCCTGGAAGGAAAGGGCTGTGGGAGAGGAGCGGCCAGAAGTGGAGGGAACGGAAGCGGGGAAGAGGCGGCCGCCGATTGGCTGTGGGCAAATGGGCGGGGCAAGGCTGGGGCCCACGGGGCTGCGTCGTTGGGACCAGAGCTGCAGGTTTATGGTACTCTGAGAATAGTACAGTATTTTACTTAATCCCCTCCACCAGATATTATCTCCACAAGAGGAAAGGATCCGCTTAAGAACGCCCCGTCAAGATTGGAATCCTGGTCTAGTCTGACCACAGAATCCAGGCATTTTAACACACCTCACCAAGAAACCACAACCCATCTCTGAGCTGCCTCCCTAAATCTCCTCCCCAGCTTAGTTTTCTTTTTTTTTTCAGATGGGGGATCTAACTGCCCGCCCTGCCCCTGCCAGGGAATGAAGACGCAGGGAGATGTGTCCAGGGCCTCAAGAGTGGCAAACCTCCTGGGGAACAGAAGAGGTGGCCATGGGCATCATCTACATTTTTTCACCACCTCCTGGGTGCCAGGCTCACTCATGCTTAACTCCTCCTAGCAACTTGGCCAGATTGGTATGAACTCCGTTTCACAGATGGGGAATAAGAGGCCCAAGGAGGGGAAGGGACTTGTCTTAGGTCACACAGCATGGCACTGGCCAAAGAGACCACAGCAAGGGTCTCCTGTGATAGGATCCTCTCTCCTACTGCCCACAGCGAGGGTCTCCTATGGTAGGGTCCTCTCTCCTACTGCCCACAGCGAGGGTCTCCTGTGATAGGGTCCTCTCTCCTACTGCCCACAGCTCAGCCAGAGCAGCGACTGTTGAGGCTGCTTGGTCTATGAATCAAGTAGCAACTGGGATTAAGACCAGGGCTCAGGGCATGTGGTGTGGGGCTCTTCCTCCCTTCCTCCCTACATCCCCACGGTCTTAATGAACTTGTTCACCAAACCTTATCAGCAGCACTCTTGCCCCTGTATCTGAGGCTAGAGACGCAGAGTGAGGAAGGGGAAGTGTGGAAGGCAGAGTGAGAGAGTGAGGAAGGGGACTGTAGCATTCCCAGGGCTAGTGGTTCCTGTGCTTCTGGGGAGGGAGAGGGGCATGGGAGACAGAGGAGCGTGCCCCCCCCCCCCACCCTTACCCTTGGACAGACTATAAGGGACACTGGGGCTGGAGGCTGTTTCTCTCCCCTCCCTCAGGCCAAGGAAGGGATCAGGAGCTCAGCCAGGCCGGCGGCAGCACAGTGGCCTGAATTTCCTCTCCAGATCTCGTGCCTCATTAGGTCCCAGAGACAAAGAGGGCCGTGTGTACGGGAGGCACCCAGGGCAGCCCCGCCCTCCTGGGCCCCTGCCTGAATTTGGTCACCTGGGCTGGACTTTGAAGGGCCTTTGGGCAAGTTGGACCTGATCCTGTCTCCTTCACTCTGGCCCGAACGAAAGGGAAGACAGCTAGACCAGTCCAACAGGTATACCGAAGTGGACACCGAAGCCCAGAGAAGGGGCCTGGGTGGTCTAAGGTCACATAGAAAAGTCCTGGGTAGAGCTGGGTCAAATGAGGTCTCTGGCCTAGAAGACCAGCACTCTTTCCATATGCCCATGCCTATCTCCCTTTCTCCCTCCACACCCCAGAAGAATTTCTTGGAGGCCCAGCAGGGATCTGAGCACCTCAATATCCCCCAAGTGATACTTTGAGTGAGGGGTAGGGCCAGTACCGTGAATGCCTACCATCATTCTGCAGACCCAGCTCCCTGCACAGACTTCCTGATCAGGCCCTCACAGGGTACCCTATCTACTCCCCCGCAGTCTCTGCTGAGGGGCCTGGGGAGGGATTCACTCACACTCATCCCAGCTCCAGGCTAGAAATGAGGCTCGGGGGACTGAAGGTTCGAAGCTCCAGACACATCAGCGGACTCTACCTCCGTTCATCTCTCAATTCCCAGATGTATGAGGAGCCGCATAAGTCTCCATAGTAACCGCTGCCCCTGGCCTCCAAAGGCCCAAAGCCAGCCCTTCCTTGCAGAACCCCCATTTCCCAGAGAAAGGCATCCTGGCCTCACAGAGCAGGGAGACTTGAGGCGAGGCGGGGGGTGTGTGGTCTCAGGCTGGGCTGCTCTGCCACAACTTCTTCCTGGGCGGGGGCCTCTCAGACCCTCACTTGTTACAGCTGGAAGTTGGGCTGAAGGACACTGCCTGGACCCCTTCCTTTCCAGGTCACACGGCGGCCCATCCGTGTTCAGCACATACTCACAGGCCCTGGTTGGATGCTAGAGGCCTAGTCTGATGAGCAGCTACCTTGCAGGGGAGACAAGCTATAAACAAGTCAGTGAGGTCTCCTTGCGAGAATGAGGAAAACAACAAGCCAAGGAATGTGGAAGGAGAGGCCTACCTTGTGAGCATCTGATAGGATCCGGGAGCTGGAACCTCAAGGGCAGGTGCTGGGCCAGGGTTAGGGAGGAGTGGCTCGCTGCCGGGTAGACCCCCGGAGGGTGCTCTAACAGGTCACTTCAGCTCTGCAGGGAGAACCCAGCCCGCGGCACAGGACTGACCGAGGGTTGCCTGCTGCGAGGCTGGGGAACCTCAGCACAGGGCCTAGAGCAGAGGACAGGCACTCCGGCTCCATCAACGGTGATGGGTTGTTGGCGGCCTGGAGTGGACCCCCCCCCCCCCCCGCCCCCATCCCTCCAGGGCGGGAGAAGACAGATCCAGGCTCGGGGCCTGGCACAACCACGACGGTCTAGGCAAGGGCTGGGGATTCCCGGCGCTGCCCAGCAGGCCCCTGGCCAGCTCCTGGGCGGAAGGCGACCTTCACAAGGCGGGTTTTCTGCCGCCAGGCCACCTGCACCGAGTGGGGGGTGGAGCAGACCCGGAGGAAAGCTGGGACTCCAGGTGCTCCGCGGCTCCGGGGCGGGTCTTGGCCGCAAGCCCCGCCTCCGCCCCAGAGCAGGTGTCCCGACCCCACTCCCCAGCCCCCACCCCGCCAGGCCCTTCCTTCCAGCCCAGTCCCCTCTCCCTAATTCTGGCTATTCCTTTGATCCTAGGCCTGGGGACCCTGCCCCTCCCGCAGGGGAAGGTTCGCGGGGCAGGGAAGAGGGGGATGGGCTCAAAGAAGGTAGTTTCGGACAGGTCCTTCACGGGTGGCTGCCTCCGAGCCCTCCGGCCACCCTGAGGGTTCCCGCATTTCTTCCTTCCCCTTGTAGGGGCTCCTGGTAGCGGGGCGGGTCAGCCCTCCCCTCCTCCTGCCCCCAGGGGGGGTCTCCCCGCCCCTTCGGACTCAGCCAAGCGGAGGTGAAACCTGAACCCAGGTTGGGGGCGGGGCTGGCTCCGGCTCGGTCGGGGCTGGCCGGCGCCTCCACCTCCCCTTTCCTGCACCCCAGCCAGCTTCTGAGAGAGTAAGGTTGGGGACCCCACGCCCCTGGAGCAGGTGAGGTGGCGACTCAACGGCGGGAGACAAGACCGGGTGGCCGTCGCCGGGTGGCCGTCGGGCCCCGCCGCCCAGGCCTGATGGAGCCCATAGCCCGGGGTCGCGCCCCGCCGTGAGGACCCCTGCCCGCAGCCATGCTGCTCCGAGGGCGCCCCCGGGCGCTGGGGGCAGCAGCGTTGCTGCTGCTGCTCCTGCTACTGATCGGCTTCTTCCTGTTTGGCGGGGACCCGGACTGTGAGCTAGGCGGCGAGCGGGAGGCGAGGCGGGGGGAGGGTGGCGGGGGTGACCCGGGATCCGTACCCGGCTCGCCAACGCCACGTGTACCTTCAGACGGGCGGCTGCGGCCGCGGGGGGCCGCTGCCTTCGATGGAGTCCCACCGGCAGACCCCGGGGGCCACAACCGCTCGGACTGCATCCCGCCGCCGCCGCTGCCCAAGTGCGAGGTAGGTAGGTGCGCACGGCCCCTGGCGGCGGGAATGCCAGGGTCCCCCCGCGCCCCCAAGCCGAGGGACCTGGACACCTGTGGGAATCCCAACACCTGGTGTGGGCTCTGACACTGACCAGCCAGCCGGGGGCGCCTCGGGTTCACACCTGCCCTTCTCCTGGCCCCGGCCTCCCCATTTGGGAAATGAGGGGGGTGTACCCCAGCTGCGTGGAGCCCCCCCTCCACACTCCGGCCTAGCTCCGATGCCAGGTGGGGCTACACTGCCCTAGGCCGGGTCAACCCAACCCCAGGTCCTTCCCGTCTGGAGTCCACTGACCTGCTGTCCCCTCCCCAGCTCTTGCAGGTGGCCATCGTCTGTGCAGGACATGACTCCAGCAGAGATGTCGTCACCCTGGTGAAGTCCCTGCTGTTCTATAGGTACAGCCAGGAGTGTCCCTTTCCTCCCTGGAAGGAGGCTCTGAGAATACCCTGAACTGGGCAGGGAGAAGCTCGTGATAGCAATTGGTGCTTCCACTTCCGAGCCCCTCAGGGCAGGGCTCGCGTCCCTTGTAGTTCCTTCTGGGGCCCATCAGCTTTCCTCCCTTGTTCTTCCTGAAGGAAAAATCCACTGCACCTTCACCTGGTGACCGATGCTGTGGCCAGGAACATCCTGGAGATGCTCTTTCACACATGGATGGTGCCTGCTGTCCAGATCAGCTTCTACAATGCTGACGAGCTCAAGGCAGGAGCCCCAGCCCTTCTGCCCGCCTCGTTCCTCCCAGGGTTGGGGGGATCAGTGGGAGGGCAGGTTAGAGCTGTCTGGGACCCAGTCCCATCACATCTACTGAAGCACCAATCCTTCACCCTCCTGGGTACGTCACCTCGAGTATGTTCCGACACTGGTAAGCCCTTCTCTTGCGGGCTCACGCCCTGTGCTTCCACCCACAGCCCCAGGTCTCCTGGATCCCCAACAAGCACTACTCTGGCCTCTATGGGCTAATGAAGCTAGTGCTGCCCAGTGCCCTACCCCCCGACCTGGCCCGTGTCATTGTCCTGGACACAGATGTCACCTTTGCCTCCGACATTGCAGAACTCTGGGCACTCTTTGCTCACTTTTCTGGTGAGAGGTCTGGGACCCCAACCCAGTCAGCCCCCTTCCCTGGCCCATCCAGGCCTCCCTGTGGCCTAACCCTGAGCTGAGGTCCAGTGGCAGCCTTAGACAGCTCCCTCGTGCCCTCCCTCCCAGACAAGCAAGCGATTGGTCTCGTGGAGAACCAAAGCGACTGGTACCTCGGCAACCTCTGGAGGAATCACAGGCCCTGGCCTGCCTTGGGCCGGGGATTTAACACAGGTGGGGACAGTGTGGGGGTTGCGGGGAGAGGCAGGAGGGCAGCCACTAATCCTTGGGTCCCTGGGGCTGGTTAGGGCATAGAATGTTTGGGAGGCCCCCAAGAACTGTTCTGTATAAAGAACACTGGGAGAAGAGCCAGAAATTACAGTTCCCACCTGGGCTAATGATGCTAGATGCCTTTGGCCAAGTCACTTGATTCTGCTGAGCCTCAGTTTTCTCATCCTTTAAATGGGGATGATTTCCCCAGCCCTGGGATCACTGAATCTAAGAAGATGGTTGTGGGGGTGCTTTGTAAACTGTGCTTTGCCTCCCCTTCACCCCGAAGAGGGTTAGTTGTGGACACAGCTAGTCCACACTCATGTCTGAGCAGTCAGAAAATATGAACACTGCACAAAAACAAGCATTTGGAAGACCCCTTCAGGAGCCTTGGCCCCAGGAGCTGGTCATCCCAGGTGGGCATGACAGCCTCTCCCCCCTGAGCAGGCGTGATACTCCTACAGCTGGACCGGCTTCGGCAGGCTGGCTGGGAGCAGATGTGGAAGCTGACGGCCACGCGAGAGCTCCTCACCCTGTCTGCCACCTCGCTGGCCGACCAGGTCTGGGGGCACCAGAGGGCGGTGGGGGCGGGCTCTGGGCCGAGGTGTGACAGCGACTGTCCCTGCCCAGGACATCTTCAACGCCGTCATCAAGGCGCACCCGTGGCTGGTGCAGCCCCTGCCCTGCATATGGAACGTGCAGCTGTCAGACCACACGCTGGCTGAGCGCTGCTACTCGGAGGCGTCTGACCTCAAGGTGAGCTGGGTGGGGGTGCTGAGCGGTGGCGGTGGGCTCCCATGCGGATTCCTGCTCCCAGCTCCCGTCCCCCCCATCCCCTCCCATGCCCTCCCTGATCCCAGGTGATCCACTGGAACTCACCAAAGAAGCTTCGCGTGAAGAACAAGCACGTGGAATCCTTCCGCAACCTCTACCTGACTTTCCTGGAGTATGATGGCAACCTGCTGCGGAGAGAGCTCTTTGGGTGCCCCTGCCCGCCCCCTCCTGGGGCTGAGCAGGTGAGAGGGAGTCACCTTCCCTTCCCTTTCCTCAGGGAGGCTCTGCACCCCCTCCCTCCTGCTCCGGTGGAACCTGGCCTTGTCTGGGGCTTGTCCGCTTGCCCACCCAGCCCGTCCTCCTCTCTGCAACGACCCCCCAGCTGCAGCAGGCCCTGGCACAACTGGAGGAGCAGGACACCTGCTTTGAGTTCCAGCAGCAGCGGCTCACCGTGCACCGTGTGCACATCACCTTCCTGCCGCACAAGCCGCCACCCACCCAGCCCCACGACGTCACCCTGGTGGCCCAGCTCTCCATGGAGCGGTGAGGGAGCCAAGGGCAGCCCCAGGGGGCACCGTGCACGGTCTGGGAGTTTCAAGAGGAGGGTTCCACTTGGTGGAAGGGAGAGCTCTTACTGCCTGATGCTTGAGGAGTTCCAGGAGCTGGAGACGCTGGAGAGACGGTAGAAGGAGCTCGGGCTGTGGGGATCACCCACGTGTCGGGAAACTGCCCTCCGTAGCTGTGGAACCGTGGGCAAAGCTTAGTATCTCTGACCCTCAGTTTTCTCATCTGTCAAATGAGAAAGTACCCACCTTGTGGGCTGGCTGTGAAGATGAAATAAGAACAGTTCGCAAAGTGCTTGAAAGGGGCTCAGCAAGCCACTGGAGGGGGGCTGTCCGCACGTGCGGGAGGCAGCTCAGCCCTCCCCTGGACTGACCACCCCCCTCACCCCAGGCTGCAGATGCTGGAAGCCCTGTGCAGGCACTGGCCGGGCCCCATGAGCCTGGCCTTGTACCTGACAGACGCAGAGGCCCAGCAGTTCCTGCGTTTCGTGGAGACCTCGGCGGTGCTCTCTGCCCGGCAGGACGTGGCCTACCACGTGGTGTACCGGGAGGGCTCCCTCTACCCCATCAACCAGCTCCGCAACGTGGCCCTGGCCCAGGCGCTCACGCCCTACGTCTTCCTCAGCGACATCGACTTCCTGCCCGCCCACTCCCTCTATGACTACCTCAGGTGGGCCGGGCGGGTGTGGACGGGGTCGGGGGCACCCGTGGGCCCTGGCGGGGCACCCCCACTCCTTCCTGACCTGCAGCGTCCGCGCCGCAGGGTGTGCTGGCCCCCGAGAACCCCCGGGCCCAGGGCTGGAGGCAGAGCCCCCCCAGTTCTCTGCGGTTCACGGCGTGCTCCCTCCTCAGGGCCTCCATTGAGCAGCTGGAGCTGGGCGGCAGGCGGAAGGCGGCCCTGGTGGTGCCCGCATTCGAGACCCTGCACTACCGCTTCCGCTTCCCCAGTTCCAAAGCCGAACTGCTGACCTTGCTGGACGCCGGGTCTCTCTACACTTTCAGGTGGGAGAGGCCACTGGCCTAGCCCCGCCCAGCGCTGCAGTTCCCCACACCGACCCCCATCAGCCTCAGACTGGTCCCCCGCCCTACCCTGCCCTGGCACAGGTACCATGAGTGGCCCCAGGGCCACGCGCCCACAGACTACGCCCGCTGGCGGGAGGCTCAGGCCCCATACCGAGTGCAGTGGGCAGCTGACTACGAGCCCTACGTGGTGGTGCCACATGACTGTCCCCGCTACGATCCCCGCTTCGTGGGCTTTGGCTGGAACAAGGTGGCCCACATCATAGAGCTGGACGCACAGGTGAGGGCCGCCCTGCTGTCTCCAGCCTTGATCTGAGAATACCTCGAGGGCCAGCGAGGGTTGCCCCGGGTGGCTCAGAGGAAAGAAACCCACCTGCCGGTACAGGAGACACAGGTCCGATCCCCGAGTTGGGAACATTCCCCTGGAGCAGGAAGGGGCAACCCACTCCAGTGTTCTTGCCTGGGAAGTCCCATGGACAGAGGAGCCCGGCGGGCTCCAGTCTGTGGGTTCACAAAAAGAGTCAGACGTGACTTAGCGACTAAACAGCAGGCCCAAGGACCTCACTATCCAGTGGCACACCATACCATGAAGGGCCCTCTGTAGAACTCAGGTCTCTGACTTTGGATGAATCTGCTCCCCATGCCCCAGAGCTGCCACGCTCCCCCAGCCTACACAGTGACTGTCCCCTGCCCTCCCCAGGAATACGAGCTCCTGGTGCTGCCCGAGGCCTTCACCATCCACCTGCCGCACGCCCCAAGCCTTGACATCACTCGCTTCCGCTCCAACCCCACCTATCGTGACTGCCTCCGGGCCCTCAAGGACGAGTTCCACCAGGACTTGTCCCGCCACTACGGGGCTGCTGCCCTCAAATACCTCACTGCCCTGCAGCAGCCCCGAGGCCCCGCCTGACCTCGCGGCTACCCGCCGTCTTCGCCGTGGTTCTCACACACACTCCCTGCCGCCCGCAGGAGCAGCCCTGCCGCCTCCCCGCCCTCCCTGCTTACTTAAGGTCTCCAGGGAGGGGCTGTGGGGGGCACCTGTGTGGTGAGGCCTGGGGCCCCCGTGTGCTGCTGCTGGTCGGGTGGGTCTAGTGTTCCTCAACCCCAGCTGGTTTGGGGCTGGTTCCTACATCCTCTCAACCGTAACATCCCTTTTTCCGTTAAGTTTTAACAGCTCTTTTCCAGGGTCCTCTTGGTTTGGGGCATGAGCCAGTCAGTAAGCCTGGGGAGGTGCTGGATCTGGCAGGAGTCCAGGGACGGGGCCCTCCCCTGGAGGCCGGGACTGGAGTGTGTGCCTCCTGTCCACCCTCCCCTGCCGCAAACCCAACACCATGAGTCTGAGAGGCTTTATTTGGCTTTATTTAGTAAAATGTTAAAATAAATAAATACAAATTGATCAGCTGCTCTGTATCCCCCCCACCCCCTCAAAACAAAACTCAAACAAACAAAAACAAAAACTTTGAAGCACAAAACTCCAAATACAAGTTCTACCCAAGACTGAAATCACAAAGGGCTTGGACAAGAGACAGATTGGGAGCTGGCTGGCACTTTTCTGCTCAGAGCTCACTGACCTCCGGCGGTCCTGCCTGACTGCAGCGTACCCTGGGCTGAGGACCCAGCAACAGCGGAGAGAGGGACAGGGGCCAGAGGCTGCCGTGGGGCTGGTGGAGTCCTCGGAACAAGAGCCTCTGTGGGCGGAGAGTGAAGAGACGTGAGCCCTGCTTTTCCTTGACAAGGGCTATTTTCAGGAGCTCCACCAGGGCTCTCTAAATAGGAAAACCCTCCAGTTCTTCCCCTTTACCCTGGTGGGAGGGTCACCCTTCACCTCCTGGAAAGGAGCTGACACTGAGGACGGCTCTAAGCCCAAGAGAACAGGTCTCCCGTTTCCTGCCAAGGGTGCCCAGCTGAGGGGTGGGGGTGAGGTCCACGGTCTTCTTTTTCACACAGAGCAAGGTCACCTCCATCCAACAAAAGCCACGCAATCTGGAGAACCCAGGGACTGGAAGATGTACCTGGGCCCCCATTCTCCCTCCTACCAAAAAGCCTTCTTCCCCTGGGGTAAAAGTCTCCTAAATTAAGCCCTTTGGATAAATGAGAAAGACTAAACCCTAAAAGGGAATGTAGGGAGGAAACTGCTATGAGTGTGCTGTGTGGGTCGTCGTGGTTCGGGATGAGAGCCCAACAAGGCTCTGCTGGCCCCAGGAGTAGGAGGCAGAGATGGCTGGAGAGGCGACCGCACACAGAGACTGCAGTGAGCTGGAAACACGGTCGCCCTCACGGGAGAGGCGTGGGGCGAGGAAGCGCGCCCCACTCACACGCCCGGTTGAGCCTGAGTCAAGAAGCCACAGGGACACAGCAGGCCAGCAGGGACACTGGGCACTGGGTGCCAGCCGGAGGCCGCCGTGGCCACGGTACAGGCCCCACACAAGTTAAGGCCCGTGAGGGGCTGTCTCGAGCGGGGCCTCCCTGGCCCAGTAAGGAAGGAAGCAAGCAGAACTCTGGATTAGCTCAGTGGAGGTGAGACAAGAGCCGGTGAGACAAGACCCAGCAGGCTCTGCAAGAAAAAGGGAGCTGCAGGCCACACTGGCAAGAACGTGAGCAGGGAAGATGACAGCAACATGACCTCACTGCCTCCAGGGCGCGTCACCGTGGCTGCGGGCCTGACAAGAGGCCTCTTGATCCAGCCCAAGTGGGCAGCTGGATCAGTCCCAGTCCCTGACCAGCCGCTCCCCTGGCCTCTGAAGTGGCCACAAGCCGGCTGCCCTTGGACGTGCCTGTCCGTGGCTACATCCGGACATGGGGAAAAGCAGCGGAGAGGAAGAGCGAGGTGGGGTGGTCATGAAGGTGTGTCTCGGGTGGTCACACGGACCCTCGGGTCTGGAGGGACGGGGAGGCTCTTCTCTTGGCAGGACAGTGGAGGAGGAGGACATGGGTGACTAGGCCTTCCCTCTGCAGTGAGGGGAGTTTGGGGATTTGAATCCAGAATGTGGGTTTGGGGGCAGGGCTGCAGTTTTTCACTCAGTCATCCTAGCTGACTAGCACAACGGCTTCCATCTGAACTTGAGAAGAATCGCACCCCAACCCTAAGCAAGGTCAGAATGCCTGCTCACAGCAGCCTGCAAAACCCTGGTGTCAGTTCCTAGCCCGGCCACCCACCCCTGAGAATCCCCGGGGGCTCCTTCCTGAGCAAAGGCCTCTTCTTTCAAGAAGACAGGTATTAAGCGGCCACCTCCTGTTTCCGGGCCCAGACAAGTCCGATGGGAGGACTCCAAGACAGGGCACACAGCCCGCCTCTGGGCTCTGAAGCCCTGCCAACCATTCCTCCAACGAGTCCAGGCATCTCCCAACGCTCCCTGACTAGACATAGCACCTTGGTTTTTGCATGAGCAGAGGGAGTGCCTTTCTTTCCCCCTTGGGCAACCCTACAGCCACGCCCTGACTCTCAAGAGGCCGGTGCAGCCCCCTCCTCATCCCCTCTTCTAACAAACATCCCAGGAAGAGGAACGAAAATGGTTGGTAGAGAAGAGACACATTTTACGTGCAAAGGACTGCTCTGTGACAGTCGCCTTCAGGGTCCGTCTCTGTCTCTCCGGGCCGCACTAGGTGAGGGAGAGATGACTGGTCCCTTTCTGCCCCCTCCTACACTCTGGCCCTTATTGGACACGGGGCAGACTTGGGGGAGATGCTCTGGGAGTGCCCGGGCACAGAGTCTCTGCCTCTCTCCTGGGGCCAGATGTGTGCCGTGGGCAAAGGTCTCCAGCAGGAGTGCACATGTGACAAAAATTTATTTCCCACAAGGCAAAAATGACAGAAATGGTCTGAGCCTCTCAGAATCCTGGTTTTTCTCAAGAAGGCGACAGGCCAAGCCAAGGCAAGCACAGCGTTCTAGCCAAAGGTCACCCAGGAAGCTTGTGGGTGGGCAAAGTGGGGTAAGACTCCCATCGCCAGTGCCTGGAGCCAGCAGGCAGAGAAAGCAGCTGGAGATGCAGACCTCTCTTCAAAGGCGTGCAGACACAAAGTCCGCCCAGGGACTCCCTCGTCTCAGAGACACCCTGTCCCCTCAAGACATCTCACTCCCTCGTTCTCTCTAAGCACCAAGGGCTGATGCAGCCAGCCTGCTCCCTGCACCCTTCAAAGCTGGGCTGTGTGGGCAACAGTGAGCTTCACTGGCCACTCCCTTCAAAGCTGTCCCCCAGGCACTCGAAATGCTGGTGGCTGAAAGACCAAGAGCAGCACCAAAGGAAGGATCTTATTTAGGCACCAGCCTTTTGCTCCAGCAAAACCCGAGGAGACAAGAAGCAGGGCCCTGACACCATCCGCGCTCCATGTGGGCTCCAGAAACGGGAGCCCAGCTCCTTGCACCAAGCAGGGAGGACAGTCTTTTCCGAGGAAGGGAGGATGGTGGGAGAGCTCTGCCCCTGCCTTTCAGGGCTGCAGCTGTCCGGAGGACAGAAATCACGGGGACTAGCCCACCAGTCTTGAGACACAAACACAGCAAAATGTCATCATGATCAGCAGGTTCTGTGCTAAAAAATTATAACTACACAGCATTTTCTCCAGTTCTGACACCTTTTTAATAGAAATCACTGTTTTTAGGAAACAAATAGCACTTTTGTAATTTTTTTTTACAATGTTTCTTACCTTGATCTTAATTTAAGTAACACTAGGAAGACCTCAATATCTTTTATTTTCCTTTTTAATTAAAAAAAAAAAAAGTTGTTGTTGTTTTGTTTTTTTTTCCCCAGATACAAAGATTTTTGCCCTTGCATAAAAAAACAGTGCCCCGAACGATGACACAAGGACTCACACAGACTCACTGGACCTCACTGACACTATGATTCCTATTCTACCATGCAAGGTCTCGACTACCCTTAATTGGACTGTCAGCCTGAAAAACAGCTTTTCTATTCCTTATTTTAGTTTTTGTTACCAAAAAAGTAAAATAAACAACAAAATAAAACTTTTTTTTAAAAGAAAAAAGAACAAAAACAAAAATTTTAAAAAAAAAAGAGAGAAAAGAAACATCTCCATTCGATTCACACACACCTGGGTCGCGTGCTGCTTCGCTCAGGATCTTCTCTTCTTATAAATATAGAAAAGGGATGGAGCTTGTTTTCAAGTAAAATCACTGGTCCACCGTTTTTCCTTCCTCAACACACACACACACACACACACCCTTCTTCCCTGCCCCGGGCAAGGGCCACCTGAGGCCTGGTTCTGCTTGTTCTTGGAGAGGGAAGGTAACCAGCTCACCCGTGGGGATGGCACCAATTTGCCAAAGCAGGGAAGGAACCTGGGGAGCGTGGGGGCGCCCACAGTTGGGAACGGGGTGCTCCAGAGAAGAACCGGGAGGCTGGTTCTTGGTGTCCATCTTTCCGGGCACGGTGCCCACTATGAAATACTGCTTATTCGGTATGCTTTTCCCACCCCGGCTCCCTCCCATCCCCTCCCCCACCCCTCCTCTGGGCACTGGGGTTGGTGAAATCTCCATTTCCTCTTTTTGGTTTTATAGTAGTGAGAGTTTAGAAACAGGAAAGCCCACACACTCTTTGGACTGTCTTCTCTACCTAAACGAACGGCTCGGCAAATAAGGATCTGAAACCTGCTCTCCTCCCTCCGCCCGGCCCTGCTCCCCACCCGACAAAACAAAAACAAACCCTCGTGGCTGTGGAGGCTGCTGCAGGCACACACTGGTGTATAATAGAGAGAGTAAATATATTATTTCACTTGGCATGGTGCTGGCAAAGAACCTCCAGCTGGCACTATTTCATGTAACATGGTCCAATCTTTGCATGTACACACAGAATAAGAAGGATCAATTGGCAAACTCTGGTGCCACCTGGCACAAGCATCTTCTCTCTCTCTGGAACCAAAGAACCAAAAGAATTCTGTACTTCCCAGAAGAAACCCGGCTTGGCTTTGCTAGAGTCTTCAGGGTTCTGCTCTCCTTGCCGCCGGGATCTCGTGGCTTCTCCTAGCGGGGCTCTGTTATTTAGTCTCTTCCCCCGGGTTACAGTTCGCTGTGCAGCTCTGGGAGGAGGAGGAGGGTGGGGAGGGGGCCGGCGTGGAGGTGCTGGCGTTGGCAGGGGGGGTGCAGTCCGGGCCGTTGGAGAGGGCCCCCACAGTGGCCTCAGAGTCTACAGGTTTGGAGAGGTCGATGCCGTGGATGAGGCGGATCAGCTGTTTTACCTTCTCCAGGGAGCTGTGCATCTCCTTCTGCCGGGCCAGGATGGTGTTCTTCATTTCCATGCATTTCTGCAGCCAATGAGAAGGGCAGTGGCACTGAGCCTCTGGCTGTCCTGACAGGCCCGGCAGCCCTCTCCAGACACAAGAATCCCTGTTGGCTAGGGTGCAGCCCTATACCTTGTTCTGCTCCACCTCGAGCGGGTGCTGCTACCCAAGGGAAGGAGGAGGCCCAAGAGGCGAGAGAGAGGGAGCAAGTGACTGGTTTCAAAGCCCACTTCTTGACACTAGGATTTACAGCCAAACATGAATTACCACTATCATACTGCAAAATAAAAAGCATTTAAAAAAAAAAAGGCTCTCACAGCAGAGCTGAAGCTGGTTTGAGCAGGTCTGGGTATGCTTCTACCTTGCTAATATGCTGATAGGCTCCAGGACTGGGCTGAGTTTTCCAGGATAGACACAAGCCAGTGGTATCTGGATTCAGTTTGAGGGCCTACTGAAGGCCACTGGGACAGTAGGATTTTAGAGGCAGGGCCCTAAGGCGGGATAGTCAGTGATATTTAGGAGACCCAAAGACTGCAGCCAAGAGAAGGCCTTCTACTCTGTCAAGAACAGGTAGCCTTTGGCCATGGTATATGAGGGCAGGAGGAGAAGGGGACGACAGAGGATGAGATGGTTAGATGGCATCACCAACTCAATGGACATGAGTTTGGGTAAACTCCGGGAGTCGGTGATGGACAAGGAGGCCCGGTGTGCTGCAGTTCATGGGGCACAAAGAGTTGGACGCGACTGAGCGACTGAACTGAACTGAACTGATGAGGCCTCCCACACCTGCTGGCTTCTGTTCTATGCAGGGAAAGTGATGTGAAACCTGCCAGCCACAATGGGCAGTAAAATGAGGAAGGACAGCAAGACTGCCACAAAGTCCAGGGTACCACCTGGCGTCCACGAGGGTTAGGGCCACCTCACTGCAACAAGGGGAACTACTCAGTGGAAAAGGGACCTACTCAGTGGGAAAGAAAGCCTGCTCCAGTCAGGAGGAGCCTCTGAATCCCTGCAGCAAACACAGCCCTCCTTCCCACCTGGTCAGCCAGGCTGGGCGGTGTTTAATTCCAGTACTCATCTCCAGAAAGCACTCCTTCTCGAGCTGCGCCGGGGACCCTAGAGAGGCGATCAGCAGGGCGTGGGAGAGGGGACAGGAGGGAAGGCCCTCCCCATGGGCCCACTAGCTAGCTAGAGCGACTGGGTAGAGTCACACATGGGGACCTGGTCTGTTCAGGCGGCTCCACACTCTTCCCAACACGCTCAGGAGCTCACGGGGGTGCTGGCTATGCTCCTGTAGCTGCTACTTGACCTCTTCAAGTAGCAGAGAAAATCTGGAGACTGATAATCTCTCAGATCAAAGCCAAGAGGATGCTCCAGAGCTTGGCTCAGGAATCATGTACCAACTGGCCCCATGTACCAACTGGCCCCCTGTACCTGAGGACCAGACTCTGACTGGAGGCAAACTGCACCCGCCTAAGGCAGCAGTGTCAATACGCTGAAGGAATGCATCAGCCCATGACAGCCACACATCCTCTGATGTACACATGAAGTTCTGCATCTCTGTACCCGATACTGAAGGCATGAGGCTGACTTACACTTATAGAATTGCTGAGCTGTTTCACCTTCTGCTCTAGTTGTTCTCGTTCTTGTTTTAAATCTGAACTCCATTTAAGTAATTTCTGTTTCTCTTCTTCTTTTGCTGGGAAAAAAAAAAAAAAGAACTTAGTCCCATGTGCCATCAGAGCACAGAACCTGCTCACCTGGACTTTCTCTTCTACATGTAAAAGGACACTAAGAAGACTGTCAGTGGCTTGGGCCTGGCATTACATAAACAGATCTCACTTCTCAGTTTTCCTCCCCAACAAAGTACTACAACCAACTTTTTTTATTTCATTCAATAAAAGCTTTTCATGTGTAACTTTAAAGTTCCTTTTGAAAACAAAACAAACACTGTCAGTACTTTTAAACAAAGGCAGGCTCATTCAAAAGGCAGTATGGATAATTCTTTACCTGCTTTGTAGGCAATATAGGAATGAACAATTGCTAAAGTTCCAGGCCATGGAATTGCTTCTTCCTTCTTCAGCATCTGAAAAGATTTTCAGAAGTTTATCCTTGAGAAAGAAGAATAAGCACACCCCACTGTGTAACAAGAAGCAACAGCGTCTGTCGCTATCGGCAGACGAGATCCAGGAAGGGTTTGTGGCGGCAGTCTGGCAGAACCATGGCTGTAGTTTCTGGACTATGGAGCTCCAGTTTACCAGCATGAGAGAGGAACGGTCAGCAGCAGGAAGAGCCGAGCCGCCTGAGCCTGAGGAACGGGCGGGGGCGGGGCTGGGCGCCCCCAGCTTCTCAGACCTGCTGCGCGACCCTCAGCCACGCCCCATGGCCAGAACCGTCAGCACACAAGCTGCACATCTGCATGAAGGCAGAACCATGGGCAGGTTCATCCTCGACCTGACACGCGCTGCCTATCTCAATTTCAGCTTATATGTCCCTCAAAGACAGCCTGATCAAGGAAATTAAATATCAACCCCAAACACTGAAGTATAATCTAGACCCCATGGAGAAAGTTATCAGAGGGTCACAAAGCAGCATCAGTACAAGGACTGTCTCTACTACATCACAGAGACAGTAAGGACGAAGACTAAAGATTTAAAGGGGGAGACCAGAAGTCTCCCAAATCAGGATTCCAAAGAATTGAGCAGGGCTCCTAAAGCTTGCTGAGTACTCGGCTTATTTACTATTTATACACTTGCCTATATTCAAAAAGGTCTCAGGACAGCTTATCATAAAAACATTAAGATATATACGAATCACTGAGGGAAAAAAAAATCAGAAACTAAACAGAAAGGAGAGGGATGGAGCACAGTTTCTCTTCTTTCAAGTGCATTAAATATTAAGACAGTACTTTATATAGTCAGTGCTCTGATCCTGATGAGAACTCAGGTTAAAAGTAAAACTGTTCTTATTTGAATTAAAACGATCAATTGCACATTCTCCTTTAAGGATTTTCTTTCCAGACATTCAACCATATGCTGAGTTTGGACCATTTTTAGAGAATGAGGCAGACAGTACTGTGGACTTTAAAGGGTAATGGTAATGAAAAGATACGTCATTTCAAATAGAGAGAAGCAGTTATTGTCTCTCCACCTTACATGAGTTACTGCCTCATGAACTGAGGACCTCTGAGAGGATGGAGGCTCTGCAGGTGAGGGCTGTCCTGTGAGTATGGCAGACGTGGTCTGGAGAACTACTGGAGTGGGGAGAGACCAAGCCATTCCCCCAGATGGCAGTGGGGGTCTTTCTCCTCCTCCATCCCTCGTTCTCTCTGACCCACCCCACAGTACCTGGTCCTGACATCTGGGACAGATCCACATGCCCTTGGGAATCGTTTTCAGAGGAGGGTCTAAGCAGTCCAGATGATATACACGGGAGCAAGTGTCGCACATCAGCAACTGGCCACTTTTTCTGCAAACACTGCAAAAATCCTCATGGATATCACCCTATGACATTGTGAGGAAAGGTAAAGAAAGGACAAAAACGTAAAAGCTGAATGTTAACATGCACGTTCTGAATACACATAAATGCTTTAGGACACTCAGCTGTGCCCCTCCAACTCATTACAAGGGTGCTCAGGAAAAGTAGGAATTACCAATGGTGCAAGCCCCCCACCTGGTCCATACAGTTGGGGTTCCCCAGGTGGGGCCGGTATTCTTAAGAGTTTACAGCAGACTGTAACTCTAGTCTCCCAGGCCAAAATGAGCTTTAGAGGCGACAGCTCAGCATTTATGTTTTAGTACAGTCCAACTCACAAATCATAAAGTTAAAAGACCTTGAAATCCATTCATCAAAGTGTTCCACAATACGATACCAAAAATTCCCATTACCTATCATTTTTCAGGGGAGTTTAGAAAAATTGGAAAAGACAGACAGACAAAAAAATGTAGGCTTTCGTTAAACTCTTTGCTTGTTCTGGGAGAAAAACTATAGTCAGAATTCACATGGGAAAGGCTTAAGTCCAGAGCGTATTAAACTCCTACGAGCGTTCTGACATGAAGAATTAAAAAGCCACACACCTGACAGTGCTCTCTTAAAACCAGCTCCTGGCACTGGCTGTGCAATGGCCCATTCTATGCCGGGAGGCTGCATTCCTCCCTGTGAGATGCTTCACCAGATGGAAGAAGAGCAGCCTCAGTGCCCTCTGCAAGTCTCCCCCTCCCCCACCCATGACAGTTCTGGTACTCAGGCGAGCCTGCAGGAGCCCTCACGACAAAAGGCACTATCAGGAAAAAGCAGATCTATTTAAAATTTGGAGAGAACACATTTTTTAAAAACGAGGTATTAAAGAGGTGGTTTCCAGCGAGTCAATCCCTGGCCGTTCTCTGAACAGGACTACTGCTGTTGCTAATGACACCAGGGAAGGGAAGACTGAGGGGTCCTGCCAGAGGTTAACTGAGAAGGCAGTGCCACAACTTGAGGCAGACTCCTTTTCACTGCCAGTGTGCTGTTTTAGAATTCCATGCTATTCTGCCAGAAGGTCTAATACAGAAAGTTTGCCCAGGAAGCAAAGATAGACAGAGCAATGCCCAGTTCTTCCTTTCTATGATATAACCTTTCAGCCACCACTGCAGAAAGTGAAAGTGAAAGTCGCTCAGTCCTGTCTGACTCTTTGTGATCCCATGGACTATAGACTCTGTGGAATTCTCCAGGCCAGAATATTGGACTGAGTTGTCTTTCCCTTCTCCAGGGGATCTTCAGGAATGTTATCTTCTCAGACCTACAATTTCTCTCCAAAGGAAAGGAAAGGAGACTATCTGGCAGTATCTACATATCTAGGGTATCTGGTGGAGTAGAAAACTGGCTGCAAAAAGTTGTAAGATACATCAAAGTATGGATGGATGCTAATCTTTTTTAGTAAAACAATGTTATCTTTGGACAATTAAAAAAAAAGATACTTGTACACGTGCAAAAATACTGCAGGAGAATGCAGCATAACAGCTTAACTTCAAAGGCACTGAAAGACATAAAGTTTCTTTCCTAGATGAGCTGTGACTTTCTTCTTTTGTTCTTAAGACCAGGCTGAGGGGAGTGCTCCTCTAGACAGCTCATCTTTCTTAAACCACAGCCACATGCTTTAAGTCTGCGACTTTAAGGAGTTTATAGAAATTTTATGGTTTCCGAAACTCTTTTACATGACCCACAGGTAAAATTATCAGTGATGAAGTAAATGAGACAAACTGGACATCTTATCCCAAATACCTATCTTATTTGTTGGGTAGAGTTCTTGTTCATTTCCCTTTGCTACTGAGTAAGAGACCATCAGGAAATGGAAGGTGGAGAGTACATAAAATAAAGGTTAAATAATTTCTTTCAAGTTCTTAAAGGAAAGAAAACTCTTATCTTATTTACATATCCTGTAGTAGCAGTTCATAATCTTTTCAGTGTGAGGACTCCTTAGTAATTTTAAGAATTACTAAGCGCTTTTGTCTACCTCAAAGTGCTCTTGTTTACTTCAAAGTGCTTTTCTTTATGTGAGTTCTACCTATTGCTATTTATTGTACTAAAACTTTTAAAGCTTTTTTATTTTGAAATAGTAACAATCACCAGGAAGTTACAAAAATCATGTACTGAAAAATGTTAAAACCCAAGCACACACAGGCACACCTTTGGTTAGCCCTCACAGTGATGACATCATCACTGATCATGTCGTATGTGGAAAACGTCACTGTCCTACGCTTGAGAGAATGAGATTGAGATGGCAAAGAACATTTTAGTGCTATCATGAAAATATTTCTCATTTTATATTTTGATTGATACTATATTTGAAAATACATATTCTGACTTCCCTGAAAGAGTCTCAGGGACACGCAGATCACACATTGAGAACTACTGGCCATTGAAATGGAATATAAAATTCCAGGATATGTATTTCATCCACACAGAATTGATTCTTTGTTTAAAGAGGCACAGAAGTCCCACAGAGGTGCTGCCCCAGGTCCAAAAGCTTATTAGGCTTTGGTGAACGACCATACTACCGTAAACCAAACAGCAAGCTGAATGATGGCTGACCCAGGAGTCTCTGCTAGGAGCTGAGGGGTGTATGTTTTTTGGCTATGTCAATCACAACTTCATCATTTGCTAAAAGAATGTTCAACCGTGTCAACATATCTTTTCTTCTCATGAAAATGATGACAGTGGCAACAGGTATATCCTGAAGATTAGTGACCGGCTGGGTCTTATATCACTAGCTCCTTCTGGATGATTACTGATCCCCAGGAAAGGCTTGCCTTTTGACTGTGATTGTTTAATTAATGTTGCTGGGGTTTACACTACCTGGAGGCAAACACAGATAGAGCCCTGTGCGCGGATTTTAATCACTGCCACTGTTGGGACACTGGAAAAGTAGAAGTCAATTATCTTTAAGAAAATCCACTCCACTAGGGTTTTTATTTATTTATTTGGTTTTCTGGGGTCTTAGCTGGGGCATGTAGGATCTAATTTCCTGACCAGGGATCGAACCCGGGCCCCCTGCAATGTGGAGCATGGAGCCTTAGCCACTGCACCACCAGGGAAGTCCCATCCATTCCACTGTGTAACCTAGAAGGTTCTCAACATATTTAGTGGTTTTAGGAAAGCTTTATTTCATCTTTAGATTCCTGAAAAGAACAAAGTTTGCATTTTAAGATGAAACTTGGCAAAAGCTTTTCAGTTTGTGATTTGATCTGAATGGATCCTTTGGGTTCAATCAAATAAAATCATAAACCCTGTAAGTCAAAAGTCATAAAAATAGCATCTTTAGCAATGATAACTCAATTGCATATCCACAATCACCTGTTCACCACCGTTTGTGCATCACCTTGTAAGGGATCCCTACCAAGAAACTGTGAGCTGGCAATACCTTGGCAATGCTTCGACAGAGGAAAATGGAGACAATCTTTGGGGCCAACAAACAAGGTTTCTGACAGTGACCTGGTACTCGTTAACAGGACAGGCAGTGTCAACCACTAATGCCAAAAGCCAATGCTGAGTCTTGAGAGCAATTCTAGGCCTGCAGCCTTGGCTATGTCCCAGGAAGGAGACCTGCCTGAGAAGACGGCTCTTCCATGACGCTGGTCCTCCAAGACAACACTGACTTTGCTGCTTCTGCAACTGTTAACTTGCGCTCTGCACATGGTATTCTTTTGCTCTTTGGAGAGGAGCAAACCACTAACAGAGGAGGACATGGCAACCCACTCCAGTGTTCTTGCCTGGAGAATCCCATGGACAGAGGAGTCTGGTAGGCTACAGTCCATAGGGTCGTAAAGAGTCAGACACGACTGAAATGACTTGGCATGCATGCATGCAGATCATTAATAAGTACAAAAAGAACCTTCAAGCTGAAAGGACATTTTACCTGAAGATGTAGCTTCAGGTAAAGACAAGCTCTGTAATCCACAAAAGAAATGGGACATGTACAAGATTAACTCCTTGGTCTCTCTTCTCAAACCTGCTCTTGTCATTCCAATAAATGGCAGCTTCATCCTTTCAGTTGTTTAGGCTAAAATCTTTGGCTATTCTCTTTTTTGTCACATCCCCTTATCTAATTCTGCTCATTCTTCACAAGAGACGCAGACCCGATCAGTTTTCTCCACCTCTGCTTCTGCCACTCTACTGCGCCAAGCCATCGTCAGCTCCTGCCAGGATGCCTGCAGCAGCCTCCTACCTGGTCTCTCTGTGCTTCCACCCTGTCCTCCTCAGTCTCCTGTAAAACCCAAGTCAATTCTGCAAATGCCTTAAAAATAATAAATGCAAGCAAGCACCATCAAAGGATGCTAACACCACTGATTAAGACTGCTGGTCAAGGCTATGGTTTTCCAGTGGTCATGTATGGATGTGAGAGTTGGACTATAAAGAAAGCTGAGCACTGAAGAACTGATGCTTTTGAACTGCGGTGCTGGAGAAGACTCTTGAGAGTCCCTTGGACTGCAAGGAGATCCAACCAGTCCATCCTAAAGGAGATCAGTCCTGGGTGTTCACTGGAAGGACTGATGTTGAAGCTGAAACTCCAATACTTTGGCCACCTCACTCAAAGAGCTGACTCATTTGAAAAGACCCTGATGCTGGGAAAGACTGATGGCAGGAGGAGAAGGGGACAACAGGGGATGAGATGGTTAGATGGCATCACTGACTCAAAGGACATGAGTTTGGGTAAACTCCGGGAGTTGGTGATGGACAGGGAGGCCTGGCGTGCTGCGGTTCATGGGGTCGCAAAGAGTCAGACACGACTGAGCGACTGAACTGAATTGAAGACTGGTATTTTTACAGACTCAAAGCTATCTGCACCTAAGGAAATAGGCACCTTTACAAGTAGAGACATTTGGTGGAGTCTACCTTAGAGATTAAAGCTAACATCAACAATGAGACGGATGGACAACACATGCCTCTTGAGATGCGCTGAGAAGGGCTCATCATCATGTATTTATGCTCCCACAGAAAAGCACACCCTGAATCTATTCTAGAGGAAACAATCAGATCATCCTAATGGAGGGACACTCTATACAGCACGTGGCTTATGTTTCAAAAAACGTAACGTCATGAAAGACAAAGACAGGCTGAAAAACAGTTCCAGAGTAAGGAGACTAAAGACAAAGCACCATAAAAATTAATGTCAAAAGTGATCTTGGATTGGATCCTAGAACAGAAAAAACAAAGTGCCGCGAAGGCATTTACTGAGACAACTAAAGAAACCTGAAGATGGGCTGTATGTCATCATAATAACGTTTTATCATATTAAAGTTCCTCAATTTGATAAGCTTATTGTGGCTATGTCAGAGAATATCTTTGTTTTTAGGAGATATACATTGAAGTATTTTGGGTAAAGCTTCATGATGTTTGCAACTTCTTAACTGGAACAACAAAACAAGTGTGTGTGGAGGGGTGGGGAATAGCAAACGTGGCAAAATTGTACCAGTTGGTGAATCTAGGTGAAGGGTATACACTTGTTCTCTGTGTTGTTATTGAAGCTTTTTGGTAGGTTTGAAATTTTTTCAAAATAAAAAGTGAAAAGTAATGCTACTCTTCTACTTAAAACCCTCCAGCATCTCCCATTTCATTCAGAGTTAAAGCTACAAGGCCCTGCAAGACGGGCCCGGGCCTCGAAGCCTCTTCTGCCACAGGTTCTCTCGTGTGCTCACCAGGTGCCTCTCTGTGCCACACGCACTTCCTCCTGTGAGCGGGGCTTCTGCGCTGCCGTCCCCTCTGCACGGAACGCCTCCCCACGCCTGTTCCCACCGACTCCACTCCCATCTCTCTCACCACTGTCCACATAAAGGACCTCCTGCCGTAACTCTGACTTTGTGCCCCTTTTCTTCACTGCACGCTTCTTCACCTGACATTTAAGTGTTCATTTGCTTAGCCCCTGCCTCTGGCCGCGCAATGTGAGTTCCCTGAGGGCAGGGATTGCTTGTGTTCCCCGTGCTGTCCCCAGCCTCAGGAGCAACGCCTGCTCAGCAGAGCAGTGCGCTCTGTCTGTTAGACGAAGTCACCTCTCTGCAAGCGCTCGCTTAAAGACAGGTGTGTGTGTGTGTGTGTGTGTGTGTGTGTGTGTGTGCGCGCGCGCACTGTCTGTTAGACGAAGTCACCTCTCTGCAAGCGCTCGCTTAAAGACAGGGGTGTGTGTGTGTGTGTGTGTGCGCGCGCGCACTGTCTGTTAGACGAAGTCACCACTCTGCAAGCGCTCGCTTAAAGACAGGTGTGTGTGTGTGTGTGTGTGTGTGTGTGTGTGTGTGTGTGTCTGTGTGTGTGTGTGTGTGTAGGGGCGGAGGGGGGCGCAATCTAAATGCCTGCAGCCTCAGGGGCAGGCCTCTTAAGTACTGATGCTTTCTCAGAAACCTGTTTCTGATCAATTCTGCCGAATAAAGTTGCTCGAAGGAAAAGTTTTCCATGTCTTGAATTCTACTTGAAGCAAGAAACAAGGACTGCTGGGGGAAATGTGCACCTTTGTCCATTATCCCCACTCCCCAAAACTGATGACAAGACGCCTGCACACCTCTCAGTTATATGAGCTGACTTCCCCACCCCATCCCCCTGCCTGAGAACTCCTTCACTGCAGATAAAATCCAGACTGAAAACCCTGACCGAGCTTCCTGAGGTGGAATTTAACATGATTCTCAGGTTCATGGCAGGACCAGGGGCCCCAGCAGAAAGCTGCCTAAGTGGCACACAGTGTCCTGGGGGGATTACTGCCATTCCAGGGTCAGTCAAGGAGACGCAGCTGGTAAGGAGACAACACATGACAACAGCTTCCCCGATCTAAGGCCTGAGAAGGAGCCTGAGCGCTCCCCGTTACTTACGTCTGTGGAGGTGGGGCTGGGCAGGGACACAGGCTGGGCAGACGCAGGGAAAGCGAATGTGGCCTCTGTCTTTTCATTCTCAGGGGAGTCGGGATGACTGGATGGGGGGGATGTTGGGGTAAGGGCTCCAAACCCCAGCACTGCATTGTATTTTGGAGGACGACCTATATACCGAGAGAAGGGAACAAAAGGGGAAAGAAGGGGGAGGGAAAGAAAGGGGGAAAAATGATCTTACATACCTTCGGCCAGTGTTCCTCATTGGCTAGCATGGAAAAGGAAGTGAGGTAGCAGACAGAAAGTTAATACAACAGTCCCAAAGAGAGGAAGAGAAGCAAAGATTTAAATGTCATTAGAAACAAATGCATGAGTCTCGAAGGGAGGATAAGAGAGCCTCAGAGAATGGCAGGAGATTCTGGGTCATATGTTAAAAGTCTTCGTCTTGGGCAGATTATAGAGAGATTCCTCAACTATTACAATCTGAGATTTCTAACGGGAAAACAAGATATCAAAGCTCAATGGGAGCCAAGGCCAGGATAAGTATTTATTTTTCTGTATCTTTTGTACGTTGTTCCCTAAGATTTTTCTGCAATCACTATTCATATAATAATATTAATGATTCTCAGTTCCCAGAGATATTCTTGAGGACTTCTGATTGTCCTTTTCTCTCCTATACACATTTTGGTCGCTTCACTGTGTGAGGGTGGAGAAAGGCAAAGGGAAGAGGCAAAATTCAAGTTAACTACTCTGCCCCTTGCTGGCAGAGCTAGTAAGAGAGATGTTCTGGAAGCAGTTGAAACCTAAGAGCTAAAAAGATGTTGTGGGCCTAATGACGACTTTAAGTATGCCTGGACTCAGATACCCTCCCCAGTTATTAAGGAGTGCTCCCTGCTTCCATCACAGACATGCCGGTGAACTACCTGTCTTATTGTCTCAGGTAAGGTCCTGTCATCAGTAACACTGATAACTGAGACAGCTAGTCTGATAACCGAGGAGCATATTGTATCAAACTTCACGGCTACAGAGAATCTACAAACGAGTCCTAATGGGTGTCCGAGGTCCAGGCCAACCCCTCTTGCCTTATGATATATCAAGTCAGGGTCTTTATCTTCCAGGGTCCAAGGTCATAGCTTCTAAGATGTCAAGTGATCAAAAGTGTACACCCAGCATACCACAGGCGGAAAAAAAAACCCCAAAAAACAGAGAGGTACACAACTGCCTACGAGCACTGGTGAACGGTATATGGGATCATGACTTTGCCAACAGTTATTTACATTAGAATTATGCACAAGAGTCATGAGTCTGTCAGATATTACACAATCATTACCTATCTGTGCTAAACCAGCACTGTCTGCAGCACAAAGACAGATCATGCCGGTTTGTCTTTTCTAAGGTATTTAGTGCTGCTGGAAGGGAAAGTGGAAGATGAATACTCTGTTTATACAGACAGAAGGCACGTCCTAGGCATTGTGAATGCAGGCTTTCATCCTCTGACCTTGGCAAGAGATGCCAAGGTCTTTCTGGCTCATTTAACCCCTATCCTCTTAGCAGATACTGCCCACTGGCAGGCCAATTAACTGTAGCTTCTGGCTGGGGGCTCCTTTCTGAGAATTATGTCAGAGGTCACTAAAAATTGCCCCAAACAAAATAAAACTACAGAAAACAACCCATGACACTGTGGCCTAGGGATCAATATGAAGCAAGCCCAGTGACTCCAGGACTCCCATCTAAGTGTGTTTTGGCTTCCAGAAGGAGGGACTGATGAAACACTGGAGTGGGTCACTAAGGCGGGTAATGCTCTCCCTCTGAGCGGAAGAGGTGGGAACGGTATAGTTGGAGCCCTGCCTAAGGCAGACAAAGGGTCGGGGTGACCGCCTAAGCTTCCAGCAGCCCTGAGACGGCGAGTGCACGCACACAGATCAGTATGCTACTCCACTCACTCTGCAACCTTTCCGGCCTAGAACTGTAATTCAGGGCCACATTATCACATGGAGAAAGGGACCCTGGACTGTATCACTGACATCAAAGAACAATTTCAGAGCCCTGCTTATGAGCTCAAGCTCTGAGCCATTAAGGCCCACTCAGGCCTCCTTGGTGAAGAGTGCAGGCTGCCCTGAGGGTGAGGCGGCACGCCTGCCCTGGGGGACTACAACTGGGGGATGCAGCTCTTCAGCAAGTTCTGCTCTGGGGAGCCTGTTTTGACAGTGATCTTTTCTTCCTTAGTTGGAGACGCCCTCTTCTCTCATACATTCTAAATTCTCAGCATGGCTACCCTTCTCCTTCCTAGAAAGCCTGCAGCTCACAGACGCTTCAGAGTGATGCTCTGTCCTCACTGCGTCAGGACCATTCACACACTACTAACAACACCTTGGCAACAGCAGCGTTCTGTTTGGCTCAATGCTGCTAAAATGCTTCCTCTTACAGGGTGTTCTGTTCACTGTGCTATTCATCAACAGCCTGGTGGGCCTGGGGCAGAAATGCTGCATTAAGCCATTCCCCTGAGCCAGCTCTGCCAGAACCCCAGGAAGGCAGCTTTCATCCAGTATACAGACCTCTAATAAGAAATCTCACTCTTTCCCCCCCATTCTCAGAGAACAGCAACAAGACTGTTTTCAAGGGATACAGGAATTAAGACAGGCTCCAGGACAATGGGAGGAGGAGGGGAGGGAAACACAACACGGAAGCAAAAGCACAGCAAGGAGAGGCACAGAAAGGCACTCACCTCTCTTCCGGGTCCCGGGGTGCATCGTGCTGTTCAGGTACGTGACCGCACTCTTCTTTCGCTTGGGGGATGAAGGGGGAGAGGTGACTGGCTGAAGAGCAGGCCATCACTAACACTGGGTAACAAGCTGAAGGCCAAGCACAGCAGGCCCTCCAGCTCGCCAACTAGTTAGGGCTGGTCACCCCAAGGTCTGGGCTTAGCATGTGCACTTGGCTCTAAGAGAATACTCCAGAGAGGCCTGTCTCTGCTTTAGGAGACAGTCGCACTCGGATGACAGGATGAGTTAAATTTTTAAGGTAGGTTTGTAGCTACTTGAACTTCGGGAAGAAACTAAGGGGGAAAACAGTGAGAAAAATGAAATACTGGGATCGGCCAGAGGAAAACCCGCCGTTTTACAAAGCTGGCCGAGTACAATCTGGGTGCTGCTCTCCGGCAGCTTTTCAGAGGGGAGGCACTGAACACGCGAAGGAAGGGCTGAGTGCTGACTAGAGTACCTCCGGCTCGAAGACCGCACCACTGTACACCGGATTCGCTGTTGTTCTTCTTTTCCGTTCTTGCCTCTTGCTTTGGATTTCTTGGGAAAGCAAAAGGCTTGGATTAGAAGAGAGGCACGGAGAACCGCACCAAGCCTAACTTCCCTGTTTACCTACTGGTTTTCCCGTGACAAGTTAAGAGATGAGAGCAAGTCTCTCGCTTTCACTGCAGCCTCAGCCCAGGCAAGCACACGGCTGGGAGCAAACACACAGGACTGTGCCCTCTTGCCTGTTGGAGAGCAAGGCCGTGCCGTCCTACAGGATGGCTCTCTGTTGACTGAGAGCTTAACAGCAGACCACACTTGTAAACAAGCTGTCCTCATCTATTTTTAGGTCACTATAATACAGGTGTGAGTGAACTTTATCCACAGACCTAGACTGAGGAATCATAGTTTACTATTCTTGAATTAAATAACTAAGAGAGGTACAGCTCTGCAACTATTCCTAAGATTCTGATAATCAAAAGTGACTGAAAAATACCAAGACTTGTCAGAGGGCCATTTGCTACTTTGTGCTGCCAGAAAAAAAAAAAAAAGTTTCTCTAAGTGAACAGCAGTCCCCTTAATCCAGGCAAATAGGGAATTTCCCCAGGACAATAGTGTGGATAAATAAAGACAGGAGAGAAGCTGAACATTAGATAGAAGGAAGGTAAGTTTACTCCAAAAAAAAAAGTCCACATGGGCTGAATCACACTCTGTGTTCCAATTTTCAAGTCTAACAATAAATTGAACACCATTTTCAAGAACAAAGCTCTAGGCCAGAAGCAAGGCAGCCCATGAGCGTTTTCTCTTACCTTCTAGATGGTCATGTGTCACCAACCCTAGAGACACCATGAAGGCAAGTTTCTGTTGCAGAAAAACAAAAGAAGAATACACTTCAGTCTGGGTTCTCACAACGCCAACTGCATGTTCCCAGTTAAGACTCCGAGGGAGAGTCACCCAACGGCTGGTGGCAGGAAGAAAGCCAGGTTCAGGTGAGCAAGGAGCAGGCACCCTCTACTCTGAGAAGCTATGAAGTTCCCCTCTAAGCTTTCTGATCTTACAGGAATCAAAAGAGAGTCATTGGGGCCTGTATCTTCTACTTTCTCAATGGCAGAAATCAGAATCCTGAAAGACCTAAGTTTTCCCAAAAAAAAATTCTCTAAGAGAAAAGAGGACTCCACACTGAAAAAAAAGAGAGAAAAAAAAACACAGAGAGTGTTCCAAAGAGCCTCCCATACAACAAGCTCCAAATTCTAAGAACTTTATTTGTGACACCAGGTCAAGAGTTCTTGTATTTCTACTACCACTGATTGGACAATGAAAGTTCAGTTCAGTTTTCAGGACAATGAAAACTCAAAGCTAAGAGTTTTAGGAATGATAGCAGGTGGTTTTGCTTAATACTGTGACTTTCCAATCAACCACGGACCTATAAATTATATAGTGATTTCTCTTTGACCACCACTCTCAGCGCTCCATCGGAAGCTAGACTGATGAGAACAATGGACTGCAAGGCTGGAACGTTCGTTGCTTAAACATGGAGTGAGCAACAGACTGATTACTATTTTGCTCTTTGGTTAGATGTGGGTCTGGAAAGTATGTCTTCATTTTCTGCTATACCACTGCATGCGGCTGCTAAATATGCCAAATGATATATCATCAATTTCTCTAACTGATGAATAAGGAAACATCATTAGTTGACACGCCTGTAGAATTACGTATACCACAATTTGGTCTCTGAAAATCCAGACATTTTACTCTCAACATTAAACATTACAATATTTTGGCCTGAACTGACAGGTTCAGGCTACTCAAGTTACTGAGTGTTTTACAAGGATAACCTTGAACAAGCAACTTGAGAACACAAAAATGTCCTTTACTGGTATTCTCAGCATCCTGAAGAAACGTTATTATTTTATTTCTTATTTCAAAAGCAGGTGGGCACTTGTCCTGCCAACAGCCCGAGTGCTTCAGTAGGGAAAAGCCTTGGACTTGATGCCCATTCTCTACACTGCATGCACTGTGCAGCTGCCAATTAACCGCGTCCCTAATTTTCACTTATTCCTTCAAAACTTAAGATCAGAAGACTGTCTCCTAGCTGTTCTCTGCTAATAAAGCAGTGTGTGAACTGACATTCTGATGCACCTTCTTTTAATCAAGTAACGGCACCCTTCTTGGCCACTCACATCCAACTCATCTTTGCCAGTCTAGATCAAGCTCATCAAAGAATTACCACACGGGGAAAAAATCTCTTTCATGGAACTGATTTTTAGTGATAAATAGAATAAAAAGTTGTCAACAACTCTGGCCTCATCTGTGTATCACAGGTATACCAATAACTAATTTATCTTCTTTATGGCAGTGATTCTGTCCAATTAGAAATACCTGTTATACACAAGGGTACTTGCGTGCCTACATGGTGCTACTGACATAAGATATCCTTCCGTTTCTTTTGATAAGGGAATTTTGCTAATAATCTGCTCTCTTTTTCACCCTCCAAGCCTAATACTTGACACTAATTTTGCAGATGATTTTTTTTTTTAAGTCATCTGTATTTGTTACAATTTTTTAAAGCAGAATGTGACTTGAGCACTACATTTCCATTCACAAAACTTGCTCCAAGTTACTTTTCCAGCGGCTTTACAACATGCCTGAGCAGGCTTATAAGTTTCTCAGCAACATGCATGACTAGTACTGCTTTTTGGTTCAAGTTTTGGTCTCTTCTTTAAAAAACAAATTAAAAATTAATTCATTTCATATCATAAAGAATTATAATTTGTACTTGTTGTAGAAAAACCTGAACTGACTTAATAAGTCATTGCTCTAAAAAAATGACATGAAGCTTTGACGGCTTCATGCCACTATCTGACATGGTTTCATTACAAAGAATGCACTGAGGACAGAAGAAAACGGATTGCTGGTCTAATAAAATCCAACTATCAGATATTCATCATCATATTACCTGTCCACATTTTTCTTTTAGAGCTGCCTGTACAAAAGTATCAACTATAATATTCTGTTGTCTAATTCTGTTGTCTAATTCATTAATATTCTAATAATATTCTGTTGTCTAATTCTGTTGTCTAATTAATTAATATTCTAATAATATTCTGTTGTCTAATTCTGTTGTCAATATTCTGTTGACACACAAATTCACAATCTGTATTTGTACCAGAGTTTTGTTTGCTATTTAAGTTTATAATTCTATATTAAGTTGTAGTACAGATGCTACTATTTTCATCTCTACTTTTGTGCTTCAATGATCTACTTTTGAGCTACTGATTCATCTGGGATATGGGGCTCTAATGCAGTACAATAGTAATAACAAAAATGCACATGTAACAAGTGTAATCAGTAACATAGACAGACGTTAACTGAGTGAACCAGACAGCTTATAAATGCTGGCTGAAACAAACAAGACAGAATGATCATTAGGAATGCGGGGCGGGGGGCAGGGGGTACCTGGGGAAATGGTCATGAATCACACAATTCAAATCTGTGACACAGCTATGGAATCTCTGTTTGCCAGCTCATGAGCACTACAGGCCACACTCCCCAGGCCAACCTGACTTGGCAATAACATCACTGAAGAGTGAGAAAGCACAAGAAAAGGAAATCAACTGATCCAGAAAGCAAGGGTCCCCCCGATGCACGAGAGTGAGTCACATCTCAGAGGCTGAGCCACGCCTGGAGGGCTGGGCCTACCTGAGGGTTCTCCTCCCGTTTGGGTTTGGGGGCAGCAGGCGGGGTGACGGTGCGGCTCTCCGTTTGTTTTTCATCTGTTTCTGTGTGGGATTTAACCGTCTAGAAGAGGAAAATTAAATGAAACTTCAGAATTCATTTATTTTTTATTAAGAGAATAAAAGCAAACATACTTTGTTGCCAACAAGAAAGAAAAGAACATACTCAAACCAGAAACATTAACAAAGGAGGTAATATGGACTTCAGGTGAGAACGGGGAGGGATTTCCCTGGTGGTCCAGAGGTTAAGACTCTGTGCTCCCAATGGAAGGGGCCTGGGTTCGATCCCTGCTCAGGGAACTAGTTCCCACATGCTTCAACTAAAGATCTCACGTGCTGCAACTAAGACCTGGAGCAGCCAAATAAAAAAACTACATTGGTCTATTTCTACCTACTTTAGGATGCAGGATACAGTTTTCCAGAAATAAGTCCCTTCTTGTTATATATAGGTCAAGCTCTGGTTCACAGTGAGCTTAAGATCTGAATGATGTTTAAAAAAAACAGTCTTACATACACACATTTCTATTTCAGAAGAATTCCAATCACAGCCTTAAGAGAGGTTGCAGAACTCCCGTTACTCGGGACACTTAAAATCTGCCTGTATCACCCATTAGAGGAAAGATGCAATTGTCAAGGAAAGACTATCCTGTAAAAGGCTGACATCCTGATTGTGGCCAACCTCACCTTCCAGGTGCGCGCATGCAAACAAAACACTACCACTAGCATTACCATCTTCAGACACAAAAGGAAGCTAGCAAATTGGTAGACTGGGGGCTAGGTTTGCCTTTCTATTCTTATCATGACCCAGTGGCTAATTCATTTTATGAAACCCTCTGTAAATACTGAAATGATATTAGAACAGTGGATACAAAACTATAAACACAAACCTAATTTACTTTTTCAAAATTAAAAACAATGCAGATGCAAATGATCTTTTTGTATGGCAACAAGTAATTAAGTAAAAGTGAAACTGTCTGATTACTGATGAGAAGGAGCCAGATGAAAGTCAAATGTAAAAAGAAGGTTCTACAAGCAGGATATCAAAAGGTCTCAGAAATCATTATGTTGTGAAATATTTTACTAGATCTGAAAAACAAACATATTAACAAAGACTTTTCACTTTATTTCCTGGCCATGTCCATTATTTTCCTTCTGCTTCTCACATTATTACTTAGGAAAGTTTAAGTATCTGCCTTATCAGTACTGTGGCAACCACTAGGGGCATAAATGCTACTTTGTATTTTTTATTTTTTTTTCATCAGGTAATATTTCCACCTCTGGACTACACAGAAGCCACTTGAGCATTGTTCTCCACACTTCAGCATCCCTCGGCACCCAGTACAGGGCCTCACCATACAGCAGGGATTCTGTGAACAGGTGCTGATCTTCTGAGTGGGGAGTAGGACCTACCAGAAGAATCACCTGCTCTCCTCTCTCACACACTTTTTTTTTTTAAACCAAAAAGGACACATTTCCCCCATAAAACAAACCACCAAACACAGCTACAAAGGAACACAATGGGAAAGCAGTTTACAGTGGTATTTTTAAGGTCCTGGGTGCCCAGGAAGCCCATCTCATAGCTCTGTGGACTGGAACAACAGGAGTCTGATAGGGGAGGGAGAAAAGGTCAGTTATAAGGGTTTGCTGCTCTACTCCAAGGCTGTGTGAAGTCTCTTAGGGTCTCTCATTTCCATCTCTAGGGCTGAATAAAGCAGGTAGTGGTAATGCCTCCAGGGAAGATCAAACCAATTCCTCTTCACTAAGGAATTATCCAAGGTTCACATTTTCTCTCCTGTAAGAAGAGCACAGCTATCTCAGCCTCACATAAAGAATACCAAAAGCATCCAAGAACATAAAGATAAAGCAAACAAAACACGAAGGGGGCTTTCCTGGTGGCTCGGTGGTAGAGAACCCGCCTGCCAATGTAGGACACACGGGTTCGATCCTTGGTCCAGGAAGAGTCCACATGCCACAGGGCAACTTGAGCCTTGACATGACTGCATTTCTGGCCAACCAGTCTGAATGCAAATTTGTCAGGGACCTTGAGCCAGGACTACTAAACTGAGAGGCAACCTGATTTCTGACCTCAAGAACCATGTGGGATAATAAATTTTTGCTGTTTAAAACTGCTTAAAAGAAACAAAAAACATGAGGGTAGGGGAGTGACATCACAGAAATGGCCAGACATTGAGTTTCAGAATCATTGCTTTCACTGAAACAAACATTAAGCTGGCAGAAACAGACAGAAC
Organism: Odocoileus virginianus; assembly: GCF_023699985.2. Taxonomy (NCBI): domain Eukaryota; kingdom Metazoa; phylum Chordata; class Mammalia; order Artiodactyla; family Cervidae; genus Odocoileus; species Odocoileus virginianus. The sequence goes on along the minus strand of NC_069683.1, from coordinate 13,665,829 downwards.
CAACTTTTTAAAATTCTGGAATCTAATAAAAAACTGAGCACAACCAAGGACGCACCTACTGAACAAAGAAGCTGCTAAATTTTGTTAAGAAACTATTTTCCCTACCTACCTACAAAGCCATCCGCTAGCTCAGCAGAGGCTTTGGAGATGGTAACCTGTGCTCCTAGTGTGTTTTGCTGAACCTTGTTTTCAACGTGTGGCTGTGTATTCTGACCTGTCTGGTAATCCCCCAAGGACTGGTACAGAGGTTGACCCTTGTTTGCCCGCCTAAGGCTGGAGTGGCTTTCCAAGTGCCATCTAATGAAAGCATCTAAAGACATAAGCTACCTGTAGTTATGTGTGCAAAGGACGCTGGATGGAGTATGCAGCAGACAGAGCCAAAGGCCTAGGAAGAAGGAGGATGAGGAGGAAGATGCTTAGAGGAGTAAAGGCTTTAAACGGCTATCCCATACACTGGGGAATCCAGAGCGCATAGAGCATTCCAGGGACTAGATGCATCCTTAGGAAAGAGCTGTGAGAACCCTTAGCTTGCACCTCTGCTGATCTTTGAGCTCTGTCCAAGAAACAGGTTAAGTCTAAGACAGTTACAGGTGGCCTGTTTAGCACTGAAGGAATGCCCCTGCTCAAAGCCAATCTGGAAAGACCAAGAAGGGTTTTCTGTTTTTGTTTTAATTTACTTATTATTACCTCTTTCTTCTTTTTGGCTCCAGTTGTTTAAGTAAATCTAATAGGACACAGATTTCAATAACCACAGATGACAAGAAATATTATTTGCAAAAAATAGTCTGGAAAAGGCACTAAACAGAAAAACAACATAGGCTCTCAACAATCAATAACAATAAACCCTGGGGTAGGAGGAGAATCTAATTTCCAGAGTTATCACGTTGTAATTTAAAAGTGAACGTTTTTCACAATTAGGAGGCACACAAATAAACAGGAAAGTATAGCTGTTTCATTGGGGAAAAACAATAAGACACTGGCCTTAAGGAAGCCCAGACATCAGACTCCCTAGAGAAAGACTTTAAGTCAACTGTCTTAAATATGCTCAAAGAGCTAAAGCAAACCATGGCAAAGAATGAAAAAATAACCCAGGAGAACAATGCCATACCAAAAACAAAATATTAATACAGGGACAGAAATTATTTAAAAGCAGCAAATAGAAACCTGCGACCGAAAAATAGCTGAAATGAAAATTCACTAAAGGAGTTTAGGTAAAAGAAATAATCAGTGAACTTGAAGACAGGACAGCTGAAATTAAAGTCTAAAGAGCAGACACAAAAACAAATGCAGAAAAAATGTACCAAGCCTAAGAAACCTGTGACACTACTAAGCATACCAACATATGTGTCATAATTCCCAGGGGAAAAGGAGAGACAAAGAAACAGAAATAATCTTTAAAGAAATAACATCTGCAAACTTCCCAAACTTGATGAAATATAGGATTTACACGTATACCTTGCTTTATTTACTGCACTTCACGTTAGGGGATTTTGCAGATATTGCATTCTTTACAAACTGAAGGTCTGTGGCAACCCTGTCTCTATGTCACATCTTGGTAATTCTCACAATTTTTCAAACATTTTTGTTATATTTGTTAAGGTGTTCTGTGATCAGTGATCTCTGATGCTACTGCTGCAGAAGACTATAACTTGCTAAAGGCTCAGATGATGGTCATTTTTTACCAATAAAGCATTTTTAAATTAAGGTATATAAATTTTGGGGGGACATAATGCTACTGCACACTCAGTAGACCACAATACAAAAATAACTTCAATATGCACTGAAAAACCAAAAAATTCATGTGACTACCTTTATCTGCTTTATTGTGGTGGTATGGAACTGAACCCATAGTATCTCCAAGGTTTGCCTATATACATCGAAGAAGCTCAATGACCTCCAAGGAGGATACACTCAAAGAGACTCATACTGAAACACAACACAATCATACTGTCAAAAGCTAAAGAGAATCTTGAAAGCAGCAAAAGCAGAAGATGCATCACCCCTTAGTAAGGGGTCCTCACTGAGATTAACAGTCAGTTTATCATCAGAAACCAGAGACCAGAAGGCAACGGGATGACATGTTTAAAGTGCTGAAAGGACTTCCTTGGTGGTCCAGTGGTTAAGACTCCACACTTCCACTGCAGGGGGCATGGGTTCAGTCTCTGGTCAGGGAATTAAGATCCCATATGCCGTGTGGTGTGGCCAATAAATAAATGAAGTGCTGAAAGAAAAAAAGACTATCAACCAAGAATTCCATTTCCTGCAAAAAGCCAAGGGAGTTCATTGCTAGAAGGCCTGTCCTAAAAGAATTCCCTTTAGATTCTTAAGGATGAAATAAAAAAACCTTAGTAAATTAAACCCCCTTCCCCCAAACAAAAACTTCAGTAAAGGTAACTATATAAGTTAATGTAAAATCAAGTATTACTGTATCTTTGATTTGTAACTTTCCTTTTTGCTTCCTATATGATTTAAAAGAGAAATGCATAAACAGTAATTATAAGTATGTATTCACGGCTACACAATACATAAAGATGTAATGTGAGACAATAATAACATAACGGGAAGTGGGGCAGAGCTTTCGTACACTACTGAAGCTAAGCTGGGATCAAATCAAATTACACTGGTCCAAAAAGATGTAAGAAATGCAAATAACAAAATAGCAAAATGGCATAAATCTGTGCCTATCAATGACCACTTTAAATGTAACTAGATTAAACTCACAAATTAAACAATAGAGTGGCAGAATGGATTAAAAAAAAAAAAAACAAGATCCAACAACATGCTCTCTATAAGAGATACATTTTAGAGCCAAAGATATAAAAAGGTATCCACCAAAGAATGGAAAAAGATACTGCATGGAAACAGTAGTCAAAAGAGTATAGGGATGGCTATATTAATATCAGACACTTAAACTCACTTTAAGTCAAAGATTGTTACAGGAGACAAAAAGGTCATTATTTATTGACGAAAGAGTCAATTCATCAAGAAGATATGACAATTTTAAATACATAGGCACCAAACAACAGAGTCTCAAAATATATGATACACATATTGACAGAACTGAAGGGGAGAAATAAACAGTTCTATAATAATAATTGAAGACTTTAATACCTCACTTTAAATAAAGGAAAGAACATGTACAAAGAAGATCAATAAGGAAATTGAGGACTTAACACTAAACCAGCTAGACCTAGGAGACATATAAAGAACAGCCTACTCAACAACAACAGAACACACATTCTTCTTAAGTACACATGAAACATTCTTCAGGATAGACCATATTTCAGGACACAAAACAAATCCTAATACATTTCAGAAGACTGAAATCATATGAAGTATTTTTTCTGATGATAATAGAAGCCAGAAGTTGATACAAAGCAATACTGAAAAATTTTAAGTAAGTAGAAATTAAACAACATACTCTTAAACAACCAGTGGAACAAATAAGAAAACACAGGGGAAATTTTCCATCTCCCTGAAGAATGAAAATGATAATTGTACATACCCAAACTGATGAAACACAGTGAAAGCACTGCTCGGAGGGAAATTCATGGCTGTAATGGTCTACATTAAAAAATAAAAAAGATTTCAAATCAATAACCTAAATTTATAGCTTAAGGAACTAAAGAAGAACTAAACCCAAAACCAGTGGAAGGAAGGAAATAAAAAAAAATTATCTCCACACTAGAGTGGAGATAAATGAATTGGAGAATAGAAGAATAACAGAATTAATGAAACCAAAAGTTGATTCTTTAAATACATCAACAAAACTGACAAGTCTTTAGTTAAACAGACTTGTCCAAAAAAGACTCAAATAATGAAAATCAGAAATAAAAATGGCGACATTATGAATCTTATAGAAATAAAAAGGATTATAAGAGAATACATTGAACAACTGTACACCATAGGCTGCCAAAGGGGAGGGGCTTGCAGAAGAGATGGTGAGAGGCTGGGGTAGCAGATATATGTCCCTCCTATACACAGGATGGATAAACAACGAGATCCCACAGTACAGCACAGAGAACTACATTCAGTATCCTACGTTAAACCATGATGGAAAAGAATATAAAATGAATGGTAACTGAATCACTATGCTGTGTAGCAGTAATCAACACAACACTGTAAATCAACTATACTTGAACTTAAAATTTTTTAATTGTCCCCAAAAACAGATAATATAGATGAAATGGACAAATTCTTATAAACATACAAATTACCAAGATGGACTCAAAAAGAAACAGAAAATCTCAACAGAATATACAACTAAAGAGATTGAAACAGTAATCAAAATACTCTCAAGAAAGAAGGTCCAGGACAGACAGTTTCTCTGGTGAATTCTACCAAACAATTGAAGAATTAACACCAATCTTTCTCAAACTTTCCCAAAAAAGTTATCTGTTATGAATATAGATGCAGAAATCCTCAATAAAACACTAGCATACCAAGTCCAACAGCCTATTAAAAGGATGATACACAATGATAAAGCAGAACTTAGGAATGGAAGGTATTTTAAAAAATCAATGTAATATACCATGTTAATAAACAAAGGCAAAGAAAAACAATATGATCATCTCAATTAATGCAGAAAAAGCATCTGTGAAAACTCAATACCCATTCATGATACAAACACTCAGAAAACTAGGAAGAGAAGGGAACTTTCTCAGCCTCATAAAGGACACCTATGTGAAACCACAGCTAGCACCATACTATACTCACTGGTGAAATATTGAAAGCTTTCCCTCTGAAATGAGGAACAAGAGAAGTATGCCCACTTTCACCACTGCTATTGAACAATGTAGTAGAAACTCTAGCCAGAACAATAAGGCAAGGCAAAGAAATGCAAGGCATCCAAACTGGAGAGGAAGATGTAAAACTCTATTTGCAGAGGACCTGATCTTACATACATAAAATCCTGAAGATCCACAAAGCAACTACTATAGCTAGTAAATGAATTCAACAAAATTGCAAGATCCAAAATCATCACAAACATCAGTTGTATTTCTAACACACTGTAACTCATAATAGCAGTGAATAATCCTAAAAGGAAATTAAGAAAACAACTCAATTTACAGTATCATCCAAAAGAATAAAACACCTAGGAATAAATTTAACCTAGGAGGTAAAAGACTTGTACATGAAAACTATACAACACTGCTGAAGAAATAAAGAAAACCTAAATAAATGGAAAGACATCCATGTTCAAGTATAGGAAGATTGAATATTGTTATTAAGATGGCAATACTATACAATCTACAGATTTAACACAATTCTTATCAAAATTCCAACAGCCCCTCCCTCTTTTTTTTTTTTTGCAGAAAGATTGGAAAAGACAATTCTCAAATTCATGTAGAGCTACAAGGGCTCCTGAAGAGCCAGAACAATATTGAAAACGAAAAATGTTGGACTCATCCTTCCCAATTTCAAAACTACAGCAATTAAGACGGTGTGGTTGGTAAGGGACAGACATAAAAGCCAACAGAATAGGACTGATAGTCCAGAAATAAACACATACATCCACGGCCAACAGATTTCCAATAGTGATGTGATGATCGTTCAAATGCGGAAAGAATAGTTTCTTCAAAAAAATAGTGCTGGGAGAACTGGATATCCACATGGAACCTTGTTTCACATTATATACAGAAAATTAAGTCAAAATGGATTACCGACCTACATATAAGAGCTAAAACCATGCCACTCTTAGAACAAAAATTAGGGTTAAATCTTTGTGACCTTAGATGTGACAATGGTTTCTTACCTACAACACCAAAAAGCAGAAGGAACAAAAGTATATCTCAAAATCTCTCAAACTATCTGGACTTCTGGTTTTTATTTATTTTTGGCCGCGTTAAGTCTTCGTTGCTGCGCAGGCTCTCCGCTAGCTGTGGCGAGCAGAGGCTACTCTCTAACTGGAGCAGGCAGGCTCCTTACTGCAGTGGCCTCCCCTGTGCAGAGCAGAGGCTCTGGGGCGCACAAACTTCTCTTCTGTAGCTCCAGGCTCCTACAGCGCAGGCTCCATAGTTGTGGCTCGTGGGCCTAGGAGCTCTGCAGCGTGTGGGTTCTTCCCAGATCAGGGGGCAAACCCGAGTCATCCTGCACTGGCAGGCAAATTCTTTACCACTGAGCCACCAGAGGAGCCCTCTGGCTTTTCTTAGAGAAGTTTCTCATATGATAAAAACTGGCTACTGTCAAAAAGTAGCTGCCTCCTTGAGATGGAGTATATTACTTTGCAGTTTACCTCAGTCTCTTCTACTTTCTGTTCTTGACACCAAGGCCAAAATGTTAATTTTGTCACACTGGTCTTACTATTTCAAAAAGAAATTAAGAATACGACTAGGATATCTCTTGTATTCATGTTCCCATTGAAAGTGGAAAAAAGAATCCATTTGTTTACTCCCAATCTGTGTTACTTATTTTTATTTACTACTCTGCACCTGTACAAATTTGCAAATCTTGTTCTTTTTTGGTTTTAAAAGATAGAAACCAAAAACTCTGGAAAATAATAGAACTGAATTAGCCACATAAACCCCTGAATTACAAATTCACCTTTTGAGGCCATGATGCACAAATAATCAAAGTCAGACACCTGCCAAGTTTTTAAATGTCCAAATGGTTACACCAATCAAGGTTAAAATTTGGGTTGAGGGCAAAGCAAAATCCATCTTTTGGTCACTTGGCTTTGTTTTCCCCACTGGAGGGCAAAAAGTCACTACCTCAAATTTCCTTAAAGGGAAGACTGGGATTTGAAGATAATATACAGGATAATATTCTCAACTTGGAAGTACTTTTTTTTTTAAGAACATACTGTGTAGGTTTCTATATGAAGTAATAAATGCAAGTAGGGGAATGGGTAGCAATCTGACCAATTTTCCCATAGTACCTGGGATTTTTTCAGCAGTCTAGCCTCAGGACATACACAGAAAGCTTTGTTGCAGGGGATGGGATAGGATGGCATGCATAAAAAATGAACATTAATTCCTGGGAACTAACTGTGCCAGGCACAGTTTAACAGACTTGAAGTGCTTTATGACTTTCTAGCACCCACAGGCATTTAGCCCCATTTCACAGAATGCTGGAGAGGACAAAGACATAAAGGGAAGCAGAGGGGGGGTTCCGATGTAGGTTCGTCTGGGTTTACCTACTTTTCTGCCTTAAATATGTTTCTAGCCTCAAAGCTCTTTAAACTTTACCACTCGGTTTCTCACAGCCACAATGTAAACGGCTTCTAATAAGGGATAAGACAGGGGCTCTTTCATCTGGGGTGGATAAGAAGTTGCGGATGCCTAATGGGGGCAGGGAGAGAAATGAGACAACTGCTGTTACAGCTGATGCTACCTCTTTCCTCTCCTACAGCGAAGCCTTTGCAACTACCCAACCTGCTGTGCTTCCTCCTATGAAGGCAGAGCCACAGGACCTGCCCCAGATGCTCTAGAGACTGAGTTCTGTGATGGTACAGGCTTTCACTTACCAGCCCTCATGTCAGTACATGCAGCATAACAGCTAGCACGGAATCAATGCATTTTTACTAATGATTGCTATCATCCTAAACAAAAGAGCAAAAAGCAGAAAGGAACCCATCTAGCCTGGTCACATACACAATGGTGGGATACAAGTTTGGGTATCTCTACAAGTAGGCTGCAAGCGGTACTTCTGTGGCTACATGTCGCCTATCTGTGAGATCTCTGAAACAGCTCTAAATGAGATGCTGGAAATGAAATATGAAGAAAAAGGGGGAGACTAGAAAGATCTGAAGATAATCTTGAGAATGGAGTCTAAAGAGAATCCTTCCGACTGAGCCTGATAACCTGTAAGACTACTATGCTAAGTGGTCTGCTAAACTAGAACAGCAACAATTGCATTTGTTTATTAGATCAACAAGAAGGGAGCCCATGGAGTTCACTGCTAGAAAAGTTGTTTTAATTTATGGATATATTTTTATGATATTATAATTAACATGAAGAGCTCTATCAATATATAAGGCTGAGAAAGGAAAAGATATTCAAGATCTAATATGGAAAAAACAAGCTACAAAGTAATATATAATCTGATTTTGCCTTTTGCTTTAAAAAGAAAACATGGAGGAATATGATGCTAAACTGCTAGTAGCAACTGCGAAGGAAAAAATTATGGGAGACGTTTACTCTCTTCACAGATCATGAGGGAAGGCACTTTCTACCATATGTATCTCTGTAATGTCTGGATTTTCTTTCAATATGTATCATCGTTATAATCAGAAAAAAATAAGAAATGTAAAAATGAAGTGAAATGGAAAAGATTCTTGTATCCTAAAAATATCTTGATCAAATAAGAGATCAAAGAGAAATAACATTCTAAAATAATGTTTTGAAACCACATTCTTCGTAACTCTAAGGCTCCTCAGAGGTCCTCTGAGAGCCAGCACAGGATATGACGGCAGATGGTCTACAAACATGACTCCACCCAAACTCCTAAGCTTGGGTATCTTACTTTCCTTGTTTCATATTGAAGTTCCACTGATAATAAATTTGAAAACTTCTGATCTAAAATGCATGTTAAGTCATTTATCTCTAAATGTTCCTCAAAGCATTTCCTAGGGTTTGAGTAGGCTCCCCAGGAATAGATATGTGTTTTCGCTTGTGTTTCCTGATATAAGATTGTGGTACCCAGATTCTTAGTGCCAAATTAGCAGCATTTATGAGCTGCCTGGTTAGAAAGCCGGTGTTCTGTGCATAAGGCTCCTCTGTTCAAGGCGGCCAAGGCAGCAGGAAGCCTTCTCATTTTCCACCATCTGGCCAGCCTCTCTGAATCATGGTCAGCCACCCAGAAGCAGAAGATTCAGGATCACCAGAGACTATTTTCAGATGAATGAGAACTCAAGCCTGAGCAATTAGATATAGGTCAATGACTTTTTAAAGCAACCTTCTTAAAAGAGCTTTTCTTTGCAAAATTCTTTCTTGTCATTGGTTTTTCTTTAAATAGAGTACAGTGACTGCCTATAAAGTCCTTCTTCTTGGTTTTAGAAGTCTTTCTGTCATAGAACCCTTATGTATTCTTGGGAGGTTTAGTTCTACAGACTTGCGTTTCTGCCAGAAAATCTGATTTTAGAAATACAAATGAAAGGCTTCAATATTTGAGCTAAAATGTCTGTAACCTCTAGAGTTAAAAGAACGCATTTTAGAAATCTTAATTTTTCATTGGCTCCTCATTGTCTGTAATAGCCAGGGAAAATCTTTGTAATGAAATTCTTTTCCTTGTTCTGTTTATTCTTCCTGACTTTTATAGTGATATCCTCATACGGATTCTCACTGGGCCGAAAGGAACAGGACATTTTCTGTTTATTTCCTTATCTGTGCTTCCTGACTGAGGGCAGCAGAACTGGTATCTGTGAATTTCTGCTTCTGAACCAGCAGGGGGAGCTCACTCACACAAGAATCAGAATTCACCTACAAGGAGATGGTGGGTAAAGCAACCCCAACTTTCTTCAGTAGGAACGGCCCTTTTGTGCTGTGGATAAATTATCTCCTGATAAGCAACTAACAGTGGTGCTGAGATAAAGAGCCTTTGAGAAGATAAAGACCCCTTACAGACTGCCCAGCCTCAGTGGCAAAGCTATGCCCAAAGCAGGTGCATACTGTGCCTGTACCTGTTTCTCAAGGCTTGGCTTGCTAAGCTGTACAGTCTGAGGTCCAGCGAGTCTGGTCCCTGGAGTAGCTATCACAATGCTGGTGAGCTGGGCCATGGGGAACGTTTTGGCTATGGTTGCAGTCTGCCCATTGACGACACGGACGGGGTGGATAGAATTCTGGGAGGTAGGGAGGGTCGTGGGGGTGAACTTGGTCAACATGACGGGCCTCTGGATAAGCTGAGGAGCTGCAAGCATGGGAGGAGGTGCTGGGGCAATAGGAATGTTATTCTGGGCCACAGGCTTGGGTCGAACCTATGGAGAAAGAAAGAACAATTATCGTATTACTAAAACTTCTCAAGTCCTATAAGCTTTAGACACTGCCAGATCTTCTACACTATATATGTGAAATGGTATTCAGTACAAATATTTATTGATAGCCACTTCAGAATTATCAATTCTATAGATCTCAGGATATATAATATTACAGAGATGCATCAGCTCTTAAGAGGATCCAGATGCTACCCTAGAATGTAGATTTTCTGATTCCAAACCATAGCTCCCTCTCCTATACCATGCCACCTCTTCAGGCTGAGGTCAGATGCCTAATCCAGAGACTGGTCCCACCCAGAACTTGTGCCCAGCAATGGTAATAACGCTGCCAATGCCCTGAACTCACATTCTAAATTTCTTCACACCCACAGCTTCCGTTCACTCTCATCTCTGGTCCTCTAACTCCCTGTTCCCAGCCAGTCCTTCTCTATGTCTCCCTTCTGGCTTCCTGTACCTCCGCTCAATCCAAAATATAACTATTTCTCAGGGTTTTGTCCTGGAACCCCTTTACTTCCCGATGTCCTCACTCCTTCTGGGAATTCTCACGTATCCTACCGCTTCAACTGAAGACTTCCACACTTGGATTTTAGGACCAGACATTTCCTGAATTTCAGAATCATTTGTTCATCTCTCTGTTATCCATCTCTACTTGGAAATTTCACAAGAAGTTCAAAATCAACATGTCTAAAACTCATCAACTTCTTCCAATCCTTTCTTCTTATAATCATTACCTCAGTAAATGCCCCTTTCTTACTAGGAAAAAAAAAAAAAACCACTTCAGAATCATTCCTAATGTTTCCACTCTACCTCCGCGTCCTAAATCCTTCTCAAATATGTCTACTTTTCTATCCTCACTGCCACTACTCTAGCTGTGACGTTTTACTGAAACAGTGGCAGAAAACTGTGATTAAAAACATGGGATTATCCTTGCCTGTGTTCAAATCCTGGTTCTACCACTTACTAGTTGGCTGTGTAACCTGAGGTAACATACCTGACCTCTCTAGGCCAGTATTTTTTAAACTTTCTAAGTGACCTGGAGGCAAAATCCCTTCTCCTTATACATAAGAATTTGACCTTCAGTTAACTCTAGCTGTACACCCCTGGAAGCCTGATAACAGAAGAATGACAACTATGTTAGTAGGAACACTGCTGATGGTAAAAATGACCTCTTGTTGCTAAATCAAATCTACTATTTCCATTACTTGCAAAAAGCATAGACAGAAATTTGCTATAAACACTTTTGAAAAAGAAGATGAGACACACCATGCTTTGGGTTTCCTAAAATGGGGTGACTCTTGTAACCAGGCATGTCCACTGCGGGGACCTTGAAAGTCACACCTATGAATTGTTGCAAGATACACTGGGCTCCTGAGAGGCATAAGGTTTCTGTTCCAGGGAGGCTCTCCCACTGTCCTGATGAAGACCATTTGCCTATACCTGAGCAGTCCCTGGACAGCCGCAGAGACTGTTGTTATGGACACCTGTAGGGACTCCTACTGAAGAAAAATGTCTGATGCTACCTTGCTGGCAAGCGCTGGTTTCTGTCCTGTATCATTCCAAGTGGACTGGTGCAGAGAGTGGCCTTTGACAGTCTTGTGAGTCTGAATACTTAGCTGCATCTAAGACAACCTTATACTATGTGCTAAAGATACATAATAGGAAATATGTTTTACACTGTAAACATATTTATCTATAAACAGACATTTATCTATACATCTATTTTTTTAAAAAAAAACCTCATGAAATAATACTTCATACTCTTAACATTTCCTATTCTGTTTTCTTCATTTTACTTAAAAACTCTGGTTACAGTCCACCAAATTGATTTCACAGTCTACTAATGGGTCATGACCCACCCTTTGAAAAACAAACTAAACCTTAGATTCTTATCTAAAAAAAAAAAAAAAACACCTACTTTCACAGAGTTGTTGTGAGGATTAAAACAGATAACCCGTGTAAAATGCCTACTACAATAAGTGGCACATAGCAAGATTCTCTAAACATTAGCTATCGTTAATTGTTGACACTGTCCCAACAGTTTCTACTGCCACAGTCTAGACAATCACCAATCTATTCTCTACGCAGTGTTAAGGGGGAATTTTCTAAAACAAAAATATAATCATGCCAAGCACTTGTTTGAGAATAATTTAATGGATCCTCACTGTTCCTAGGCAAGGCCCAATTCCTATATAGCCTCCAAGGTTCCAAAGGCACTGGCCCATGGGCTTCTCCATCCTCATCTTACTCTAGCCTGAGTCAGCCACGTGGCCCACATACTCAGTCACATCAAATTTCCTTTGGTTCCTCAAGCCTACGTGTCTCTCACCATCATGGACTTGCATACATGTTCCTCTTTCTGCCCAAGACATTTTTATTTCTCCTCCATAACTATGTCAAACTGACATCATTAGGACTTTAGGTCTGAGATTGAATGTCAACTCTCCAAGAAAGCTTTCTGTAATACTCCAAGGATGAGCTGGGCATCCTTCTCACGTGTTCTCAGACTGCATGGTACTTCCAACGACTGTTCAGTCGCTCAGTCGTGTCCAGCTCTTTGCAACCCCGTGTACTGCAGCACGCCAGGCTTCCCTGTCCTTCGACCTCCTGGAACTCACTCAAATTCATGTCCACTAAGCCAGTGATGCCATCCAAACATCTCATCCTCCGTCACCCCCTTCTCCTCCTGCCCTCAATCTTTCCCAGCATCAGGGTCTTTTCCAGTGAGCTGGCTCTTCGCATCAGGTGGCCAGAGTATGGGAGCTTCAGCTGTAGCATCCGTCCTTCCAGTGAATATTCAGGGTTGATTTCCTTTAGGACTGGCTAATTTGATCTCCTTGCTGTTCAAGGGTCTCTCAGGAGTCTTCTCCAGCACCACAGTTTGAAAGCATCGTGGACACAAGTGATTGCCATACATGTGTCGGAAGCTGCATGAGGCTGAGAACTATCTTGAAACCCTCATATCCACAGTTCTTAGGGCCCTTTTGATACCTATAGCATTAAGGATTTACCTGATAAATTATTGATTTATCTCATGTTAGCACTGCCCATCCCCCTCCCCAAGGCAATACAGAAACAACTAATTTCTTTCCCTTCTCTCTCTGTCTGAAAGCTGAGGCCTCAGACAGGAATACCCAGTCTTTCTACCAGGCAAGTCAACTCCCCATCAAAGTCCATACTGGGACAATCCTGGTAGTCTGTCATGAGAATGGTGAGTTTGGTCCAATTGCTGGAAGAATGCTCTCATAAGAATATGGGCAGTGTTGCTGGGGTCTGGGTAGAAAGCTCCCTGTATAGCTTCCTAGTCTAAATCTTTATTAGCAAGACTCTGTGCTCCAGTATAATGCTCAGTGCCATCACTTTCCAGAGAACAGAATGCTTTCTACTGGTTGAGTTGCTACTGTCTCCTCCCTACTCTCCTCAGCATATGGGGGTCAGGGGCGGGGCAGAGAAGTGAGAACTGCATTCCTTCCCCATTGGCAGGCAGTTCTGGCTAAATTCTAAGTTAATGTCATAAGGCTGAAAATGGTGCTATTTTAATTATTTTAAACTTAGGACAAATTCCCTTTCCATACATCCCTCTGCTACAGCATTTTGTCATTGCTAAAAAAAACCCTGATGATAACATAAGCTTCTTCTGTGGGACTTCCCTGGTGGTCCAGTGGTTAAGACTCTGTACTTCCACTGCAATGGACATGGGTTCGAACCCTGGTCAGGGAACTAAGACCCCATATGCCGTGTGGTGTGGCAAAAAAAAAAAAAAAGCTTCTTCATGGTATACAGACCTGCAGCTAGAATCTTTAGCTAAGTGGGATCTGAATATAGCTGAACTGACAAGTACATTATAAGCTGCTTCGAAAGGGTCCACAAGGATTCTTGTCTCACCTAACCCATCACTGGGCTCGTCACTGATTTACTCACCTGTGGAAGAAAGTTTGGACGTGGAGTGAGTCTAGGAGGGGGGATAAACTGTGGTACTTTGATGGGCTGAGGAGGTGTTGCCTGAACCTGCTAAAAAAAATGAGAAAGACAAATCAGAGGGGAAAATAATTATTCAATAAAAAATAAAAGCTAGCATCCTTTTTTTTTCAGAGTATAATTGCTTTACAGCGTGTGTTGGTTTCTGCTACACAACAAATTGAATCAGCTATACGTGTGTGTATATCCCCTCCCTCTTGAGCATCCTCCCACCCCTCATGGTCATCACAGAGCACGGAGCTGAGCTCCCTTGCTACAGGCAGCTTCCCACTGCTGTTTTACGCATGGTGGTGTATACACGTCAGTGCTACTCTTCCGATTCGTCCCACCCTCCCCTTCCCGCGTCCACACGTCCATTCTCTACATCTGTCTCTATTCCTACCCTGCAAATAGGGTCATTGGTACTATTTTTCTAGATTCCATATATACGTGTTAATATGTGATACGTTTCTCTTTCTGACTTACTTCACTTTTTATGACAGACGCTAGGTCCATCCACATCACTACAAATGACTCAATTTTGTTTCTTTTTATGGCTGAGTAATATTCTATTGTATACATGTACCACATCTTCTTTATCCATTCAGATGTCGATGGACATTCGGGTTGCTTCCGTTGTTCTGGCTATTGTAAATAGTGCTAAAGCTCGGGACTCTTAAAGGGTTTGCAGGATCACTATTTTCTTGATCAGACAGTATTTTCTACAAGCTTTCACTGGAGAATTAACCATCTGAATTAACATCACCTTAAGAAACTTTCTTATTCTCCTGCTTGAATGCTTTGCCCCATAAAGTGAACCAATCGCATTTGTTTCCTTATACCTCTAATGTAGAACATAACAGACTCAGCAGTCTTAAGACAATTTCCTCTGACATTCAAAAACTCCTGCACTTGTGTATTTTAAAAGTCGACACTGATTCCAAAGTAAAATCAAACTTGCAGCCTGGACAGATGGGCTTTTTCCTAATATGAGAGTTTTACCTAACAGTGAATGGCTTTCTTCCTACAGAGAATTCTCTAACTCTCAGCATCTGTCTGAGTTATTTGGCTGCTTCCCTAAAGATTCCTGGGTAAGAAGCAGAGCTTGCCTTTAAGGCCCTCTGGCTTCACTCACCACTGGTCATTATTTGAAAGCCATCAAGACCCTTAGCGTTCACTTTAAGAACGGACCTTTAAACTGCAATTTGGATATATTCTGAAAACACTGGTTTTTAGATGGTTTTACCCTAGAAATCTCAAGAACAATTTTTGTTCAGGAACCTCTTCCTTCAAGAGGTCTTTTTTTTCTGATGGACCTTGGAACAGACAGGGCACTGTAATTTGTGGGTTTCTTAAACATTTTTAAAGCGCCCCAACTAACTCCATTACTTCCTGGGTGTGATTTCAAGGAAGAGTGAACTAAAAACTTGAGCAGGGCATCTCCCCTGACTTAGCAATACAGCACCAGAGCTCTCACGTTTCACAGGGAGGACTGTGGATAGGAGGCAGGGAGAGATACATGAGACCGCGCAAATGCCCCTGTGAAGGACATTTTCCCCCTTTAAGTCAAGTCATATTTTGGCCATCCTTGGTGTCAGGACACCTCTACAGTTATTTAAATAGACAGTGTGTGTGTCAGTCGCTCAGTCATGTCCAACTCTTCACAACCCCATTAACTGCAGCCTGCCAGGCTCCTCGGTCCACGGGATTTTCCAGGCAAGAATACCAGAGTGTGTTTCCATTTCCTTCTCCATGGGATCTGCCCAACCCAGGGATCAAACCTGGGCCTCCTGCACTGCAGGCTCTTTACTGTCTGGGCCACCAGGGAAGCCTCAACTACTAGAGTGGGTTGCCATGCCCTCCTCAGGGCATCTTCCCCAGCCCAGGGACTGAACCCAGGCCTTCTGCACTGCAAGTATATTCTTTACTGTCTGGGCCACCAGGGAAGCCCCTATAGATAGCAGGAATGCCATATTCCCTCGTCAGCCCCAAAGGCGAATTTGGTATGGTAGAAGACTGATGGAGACTGAAAAATCCAGCAGGAGCGTAACCTGGATAGAACTCTACAAGTGCATATCCTGAACCCTCTCATGTGGGCACACACGAGTAGCAGCTGCTGGCTTACCAGAGTGACTGTGTTTTTTGCCACAATTTGGACAGCCTCTGCCCCAGGCCCAGTGACCTTACTAGACGTCTGGAGGTTGACTGGTGTGTTCTGCACATCAGTGCTGAGCACAGCCTTCTGACTGTTGATGGCGGTCACCATAGCAATGGTAGGTCTCTGGCCCACAACAGAGGCAGGCATGGTCGCAGTTGCTGCTTTCAAGACGAGAGGTAGTGTCTTTGTGGTAATCATAGAAGCTGTAGTTACAGTCTTCTAGGAGACATGGAGAACAGATATTAGGACACTGAAGTGTCATCCCACTAAACAAAATGCTAACCTCCAGAAGAAAACAAAGCAATGGTTCTCATAATCAGTCAAGCTTTTTCGTGTAACATTTCTTTTATGTACATAGAGCACAGTTCTTACTAGAGGGCAAGACAATGTCAAGTTTGCCAGAGTTCTCAGATTTAGCTTCAAGTCTGTTTATAGTAATAACTGCAAGATAATATGGCCGTAGGATTTTCAACAAGGAAAGGAGTGGGTTTACAGATAGAGAATGTGAGTGTAACTATTTCTTCTGGTTTTTAAATTTTTTGCTTGCTCTCAATTTAAACTTTGTAAAAGTTGCAAATCAATGAGGTACACACCATCTCTTTAACTGTTACAACCTCATCAATATGAAGAAACTTATCATATAATTCTGGTTATCTGCCTTCTGTGACACAGAGGCTTGGATAAAAGGACAGTCAGTGTCTTTAACTCTTTTGAGTGGAGAGGAGGAGAGGAAACTCACATGAGAATTAGTACAACTGCTGCCTCAAAGGCAGTAAATTCCCAATTCTAGATAATGAAACTTATTAACCAACTAGTATAGTAAATACCAGCTCTTGATACCAAAGGGATATGTCACTATCAACAATCCTTTCTCTGAAGGACTGCTGCAGAAGTGACTAAAGAACCAGAAAAAGGCGATGGGGTGGAAACAAACACCTGAGTTTCAGAAAGTCTGATAGAACAGAGTCTGAACTAAGGTGACAGGACTTCACTGATGCTCCACAAGCACTACTGCAGCTTTGGAGCTGTATTTTTCTAGATTCTTCTATCAGCATAATTAAAGGAGCCAGCTACAAAAGAAGAAAATATAAACAATCTCATTTCATGGTGCATACATCTATCAAATGCTATTAGTCACTCTATATAGAGATGTTTCAGAAACCTGAAAATACACCTGGTCTAACTTGTTGGTTCTCATTTTAATATTACTATATTTCATCTTTTTCTCTTACTCTATACTTGTCCTGTTCAGTTTCGTAACTAATAGCCACATGTGGGTATTCAAATTTAATTAAAACAAAATAAAGATTAAAGTATCGGTTCCTCAGTCACACTAGCCACATTGATAGTATTTACAGCCACGTGTGACTGGCGGCTACCAAACTGGCCAGTGGAGTTTTCAACACTACAGAGAGTTCTATTGGACAAGCGCTGCCCTCAACCAGGGTGAAGGACCCCACTCTCCCTGAAAGAGATCTGAACAAATTCCTTTGTGAATTTCTATTTCAGTGTTTATGCAAGTCCTTAAGTCATTTGGTTCTAAGTAATTTTTCTGCCTTAAACATTTGCATGACAATACATTTGCATGTATTATCTAACTTTTTAACACCCTTTTTTTAACCAAAAACAGGTAATAAGCTGACCTCAACTATCCCATATTGAGAATAATTAGTGATCCTTATTGATGCCTACAATTAATATCACCCAAATACGTTTCCTCTTCCCTTAGTCAATGATACAAGATGACTTATCTTCCTTGCCACTGTCCTCTCCAGTGCAAAATGGGAGTGAAAGGGGAAACACTGATAATTATTATTTATCTTGGGAGGTAGCAGGCCATCCACTGCCTATCAGTGATGAAAACCAAATAAAAGCGAAATGCTGCTTACCATCAGAAATGTCACAGCAGTACAGCAGCGAGGACTGGCTTTATCCTACCAGCTATCTTAATATCTGTTTTGGATCCAGTGTGGTATTAGTTCTATCTTTCAATTTAAAACGTTTAAATACACAGAACTTTTGAAGTGGTGAGCAAGTCACACCAGATGGCATTCAATCCTGGTACCACCACGAGTTGTGGAAGAAAAGCTATAATCAGCAGAACTCACTGACATGGATTTTAGAAACATTTGTGCATGTTGTACTACTTTAAAAAGAGGGTCAGTATACTTCTGTTTGAAATATGCTTGGTTCAGGTTAAGTCATTATCAATTTTCTGAATAATTATCCTTTAAAAGTGAGTAAAACCTCAAACTAACCCGAATTATATACTTACCATTAACTGCAACACTAAAAAGCACTGAATTCTAACAAGTGTGTTCACACGTCAGCATTTTTATTCTACTTTAGAAATATTTAGTTGTAGCGAATTTCACTCCATGTCTTCTAGCAGCTACATAACTCTCTTTGTCTATAAAGGCCCAAGACCTAGTACTGTATGTTCTGATGAAAAGCTTTTGATGAATATATTTGCTAACCATTTACTGACATCAGGTATTGCCACAAGTACTGCTTAGCTCTTTACTCCTGGTCTGGTGCTTATTCTATTCTAAGTACTGCTGTTGCTGTTAAGTCACTTCAGTCGTATCCAACTCTGTGCAACCCCACAGACGGCAGCCCACCAGGCTCCCCCATCCCTGGGATTCTCCAGGCAAGAACACTGGAGTGGGTTGCCATTTCCTCCAATGCATGAAAGTGAAAAGTGAAAGTGAAGTCACTCAGTCGTGTCCGACTCTTAGCGACTCCATGGACTGCAGCCTACCAGGCTCCTCCGTCCATGGGATTTTCCAGGCAACAGTACTAGAGTGGGGTGCTACTGCCTTCTCCAATTCTAAGTACTAGGGAACACAAACCAATCCTGGAGTTTTGAGTTTAGATGACAAAGAGAATCTAAAATTTTGATATCCAAACCCAATGAAAACCTCTGAATTGTTCTGGCAGGAGGAAGAGAAGACACAGAGAGGAAAGGTGTCCCAAAACAAAGAAAGTTGTTTTTATGGAAGCTGATTAGTCCTTGACTGGTTGATGTGGTCCAAGTATGATCTCTTTCAAGAGATCATTAACTAGAAGTTAATGCAGAAAATATATGGCAAAAAGTATTAACAGCAAAATCTTTTTATTTTTTTGCTAAGTTACTGGTTTTTTATGGTCACATGTGGCTAGTGGCTGCAAAGCATAAGGTACTGAATTTAAAAAGACGGGCTCCAATGTACAAATCAGAACTTAGAGGGATTATTACTATGAGCTCTAATTAACTTCCACATCTATTTCAGATTGTTGGTTTAGTTTTGAACGGAAGGTAACTGTTGTACACTTGGACAGCTATCAGTAGAATTCCAGTCCCATTTGTCTATAAGCATTTATTTTCTATTTGGTTTTATTAATTGCATGCTTCTTTATACCTGTACTCATTTAAAATGACAGAGCTGTGAATATAAGTTGAAGAGTACACCTGTGTTCAACTGTTCTTTCACTGTTTTCTGTAGATTAGAAAATTTTCTAAACATACGTACAAACATGAGTTGGAGTTAGCTAAGTAAAGGGAACAGGTTTCCTTCCCCCCTCCCTCCTTCTCCCCAGCCTTAGTACACGCTAATCACCCAACTTAGAATAAAACGCTTGCTCTTCTAGCATCTCCTCCTTGCTTACACAGACCGCTAAACTAATAGTTAATCCTTTCTGGACTGAAACATTTAGTATATGCCATATATTAAACTCCCCATTTGTCCCTGACTTCATGAACCTTTAACGACTCCCTGTGACCGCCAAAAACTCCTGAAGTTCTGCCACACGTTAGAGAGCGTCCACAGCTAGCCTCTTCCTACCTCCTGGCTCTGTCTCCCTCTCCACCACTTCCTGGAATCCAAGCTCCAGCCACATCAGCCTCCTTGCTGTTCCCAAGGCCCACATTTCCTTTCTGTCCATACTTTTGTTCACACTGCTCTCTGCACTGTGACGCTCTTTCCCGTCTGCTCCATCACGGAACTCTCTTATCTGTCAAGGCCCTGATCAAAAACTGCCTCCTTTATGCAGCACTCTCTGGTCCCTCTGGTCAATATTACTGTCCTCTGGTATTTTCACAGCTCCTCACTTGTGTTTTCATGTTTTTCTTGTTAGCTGTTTACATCTGCCTCTCTTCTAAATTTTTTAAGTTCTTGAAGACAGAAACCCTGTCTTATTTGTGAATCTGTCCTCTCCAGTGCCCAGCACAGGGCTTGCATATAGTAGAGACTCAATAAATATTTGCATACTTAATGAAAATACTTATCATAGTTTACCAGATTCTAGGCAGGGACATTGTTGTTGTTCAGTTGCTAAGACATTACTACCTCTCTGTATACTAAAAGCTAGCACATAAGGAGCACCCGATAAATAATAATGGACAGTTTACTATAAAAACAAAACCCCCAAACTTGAAGATCTTTTGGCTTTTATCATTTAAAAAAAAAAAGCAATATAAAACAAGCTTAGCTAAATTAGTTAAATTATCAGATAGGCTACCAAATGGAGATGCCACTGTTTTGGGACTAGCCCTGGGCCCCTTACTATTGCCATCCCAAACCAGCTCGGAACTCAGATTACCAGGGAAGGGAATAGCTATTATTTAAGTATTAGGTAAGTATTTCCTCTCATTTGTGCAATATGGAATGGTACTTGAAGAAAAAGTTTCCATGGATGAATAGAGAAAACTCCAAGTACCAGGAAACAGTGAATTCTACCAAACTCCGTCCATGTAAACACTTTCTGATCAAACTATACTTTGGAAAGAGAACAACCAATCCAACTCTGTTAAAAACTCCAAAAGAAGTAAACTGATAGGCAACCTTTTAGAAGAAACACAAGTCCTGGTCAGGGGGGTTTAAAAGTCAGTTTGAATGCCTCATTTCCAAATAGCCTTGGAGATCAGGGTAAAAATGATGCAGGCCACTCTAGCTACCTGATTTACAATGGGGACTCTTCATTTTTCCTTCTCTGGCATTTTATATAATGTCAGTATTTCTCTTTTGGACATTGTATAGCAGTTTAGAGTAGCAAATGGGCAGATTTTTCAGTCAGAATATCTGGGTTCAAACCCTTGCTCCATCACATGACACTGAAATGACTTTAGGCGATTACTAATTTCTCTGTGACTTCCTTAGTTTTCTTCTCTAGAAATCAGAGATAATAATAATAATACTGTCCTCGTAGGGTCTAGGTGAGGACTGTGCACATTGCACATGTAAAGTGCTTAGGAGAGTGCCAGTATAACTTTATAATATAACCTCTATCAAATGTTAACTGCCTTCAGTAACCTTCAGTGTTTTTATAAGTATTTTTTTGCATTTGCAAAATATTGTATATGAACCAGTCCAATGTACTTCAACAGTGACTAGCCAAGTAAACTATCATCTTTTGCTGTACATGTAAAGATATGGTGGAGATGGTGTTGGTGGATGAGCGGTGTCCATGCTTAGGTTTCACAAGACCCCCAAATCCTTGACACCATGTGCAAAAATGACTGTATTAGGTGTGAATGTGTTTTTTTCCAGGGAGGGAATCCATGGCTTTACAGAGTCTTAGAGGAGTCTGTGACCTCCAAAGACCAAGAGCTACTGTTGAAGAGTCCCATTTTAAAAGGTATGCCCACACTACAAATAAGAGTGTGGAGATCAAGCTTGATTACTTCTCTTAATTGAATCATTCCTAAATACATCCTTTCCATGTGTCCTGAATGCCTTAATATCCTTACATTATGTGGTAGTATAAACGCCCTTTTCAGTAAAATCACTTACTTGCACAGCTACACCAATTAGAATGTTCTTAAGCTTTCCACTCCTTAGCACTATTTTTGACCTGCAGCTTCCATTTCAGATTTCCTTCACTGTATGAGAACAAATACATATTCTCATATGAGATGAATATGAACTTGGAAGTGAATATTTCACTTCTATGAAATGTGGTATCACCTTCTAAATGCCTCTTTCTACTGGTCCCCTGGGCATTAATCCTGGAATATTTCCACACCAACTGCTAAGCATTCCAGAAAAACAATTCCTGAAGACGTCAAGTCACAGAGACATTTAGAACAAGTGTAAATAAACACTTTCAGAATTCAAAATAAGACTCTAATTCTGCTCCAATACAGAGACGTGATTTTTCTTTCCCTTTTCCCCTTCTTTGGACACAGGGGAAACCATTTTAACTTTTACTCCTTGGTAATGTTATTTCTCTCTGCCAGTGACTTCCAAGTGCTTGTTACCCCAGACACAGTAGAAAAGTAACCAAAAAACTAGTTCCGCGCTAGTTCCGCTTGTCAGCGCAGGCTGAAACAGGACGGAGCTCTGCGCGAGCAGCGACAGGTCAGCGCACAGCGTACCTGCGAGGCGGTCAGGCTGGGGGCGGGCGCGGCCGACTGGGCGTGGTGGTGGTGGTACTGCTGCTGCTGGGGCTGCGGCAGCGGCTGCTGCTGTGCTGCTTGCAGTTTGCCTTCAGACTGTGGCAAGGGCTGTATCTGGAACTTGTCTGGCTGTTCCTGCTTTACTATCAGGTTCTTCCGTAGCTGTTCAACTACTCTTTTCTACCAAGTGAGGACAAAAAAGAATAAAATCTGTTAGAATATTGTTCTATCAGCTGTAGAGAAATAGGCAGCAACTACATGCCCCTGACAGCGTCTCTGGAACCAGCTAAATCTAAAACCTGCTACATTTAAAATTCAGACAACAGAGCAGGAACCCACGGCCTAAGAAAACACTTCACATGTAAACGGGAGCTGAGTCACAGATGAGAAGAAAAGCTACCGGAGGGCACACTGCAGGGCCGAGACTCCTTGACTATCATGACTTCGTGTGCCGGGCTGGAAGGACAGTTTAAAGAGGCAGTAAATACATGATTCTGGAGATACACTGCCGCAATTCAAATTTCAGTTCTGCTACTTACCAGTTACATGACATTGGTTAAGTCACATAACCTATCTGTGCTTCAACTTCCTGTTCTATAAAATGAGGTAATTAACAGTAACTTTAAGACTCTTCCAAGTACCAAGATGCCTCATGTAAAGTACTCAGAATTATTAGTGGTGTACACTGTTGGTCATTTTTTCTCTTTTGCATCTGATAACATAGATACCAGTCTTACTGATTTTTATTAATCAAACAAACATCATGTATCTACCCCAGTTTAAAACATTAAACAGACTTTAAGAAACCTTGATCCCAGAACAGAGACTTCACTGAAACAGGTAACTCATGTAACAGGATTACTAAAACTTTGTTTAGGCAGAGTAGCATTTTCAGTACATGGGATGAAATTTTTAAATAAATTTTTTCCCCTGTCTTTATTAAAATCAAAGAAAATGGTGTGTTCAGAAACCTTCATGACTATAATACTACATTTCAACAAAGTTACGCTCCACGCAGGCACAGACTTAACTTTGTTCACAACTAAACTCTGCATCTAGAAGTACGTGGCTAAGTGAATGTCTCTTCACATGACGTTGGAGCGGTGGAACTGAAGACTGGCAAATGGCTCAGAGAAAGTACACTAACCATTTGGGGCCTGACTTGGGCTCTGACTCTCTGGCCCTAATGGCTGGAAGAAAGTCTAAGCAGCACTCCTCATTTACACTTTTGAGGTGAGTTCACCAGCTGAGGTTTGTTACTTCTGACAAAAGCAGACTGCTATTTTCTAATATAGATTTTAAATAGAGAAAAAGAAGTAAATAAAGATCGCTAAATGAGGGGTTAAGTGAAACCATAAGGGCCAGGCTGATTTTCACATTCCTGCTTATGACTCTAACCAACTTCACTACACAATACTCTCTAAAGAAGCCAAACCTGCAGGTTATGTGCTTAACCTATTTGAACATTAATATATTTACAAAATGGATTTTTTTTCAATGTTAAGCCAATACAAAATACATTCTTGATTAAAAAAAAAAATTTATTAGTTCTTTTTAGGTAATGAAAATATCGTATAAAGGTTGGTGAAGGGAGAGTAGGCTACACTTTACACTCTGCTAGCACTGCCTCTCTGAGAAGTTAAACATTAAAAAGAAAAAAGAAAGATGCAGAGTTCAAAGTATTTCCAGAAACTATCTGCAGAACATGAAAAATGCAAATCAATAAAAATATAAAATCCTTATAAAAATAACTTTCAAGTCTTCAAAATCCTATTTCTCAAATATAGAAGGCAGAGTAATGAAATGGATATAGTTTAAGAGAAGAGGAGTAATAGCAGTGGTGCTATGGATAATTCTACGCATCACATGTAGATTTTATTACTTGATGACTGCCAAAACATTTAGACATTTAACAATTAAAGAATTATTTAGAGCTGCTTTCAGTCCCCCTCCCCAACATATTAATCAGCATTAATTAAACATATTAACAAACTACGTAAAGCACAGCACCGCAGCCAAAGAAAGGGACTAGAGGATCTTTACCAAAACAAAAACAAACCTCCCAGCTCAGATCAGGGTGGGGAGGAGAAACAACACAAACATAAATTGGATACCTGCCAAAACATATACTTTGAACAAAAACAGCACCGGAAACTAAATCACTGCTATACCAGGCACAGAAGGAAAGGGTGTTTTTCTCCTCTCCAGCCATCCTTGGGAAATACACTGTGCTCTTCCACTTACTGCCTAACCGGGTTAAATGAGAAGCAAGAGACAAAGCTCGGGACCCACTCCTCTTGTTCTGTGCAACAGGAGGGAACAGTACGGGAAGGAACAAGAAAGGGACGCAGGCTAGAGCACTCTGCGGCCACATGGCTAGAGCAAGGCGACGACCAATCAGAACCAGAACCAGGACCGTGGGAGTCAGTGCGTCACCAGGGTTCCCAAATGTTCCTCCCCCGGGGCCTGAAACAAAGAGGGGAGGGGAGATGGGGTCAAAATATCTGCAAACTTACTAGTCCTTGAGAAGAGGGAAAGAAGAAAAGAGAGAGAGCTGTGCAGACTGGACACAGGTCAGATCATATGAGCTGTGTAATGCTTCCTTTGAAAGAAGGCGCTAGCATATTTCAGAGAGCCGCTCAGAAATGTACTGCCCCGGCAGTCCTTGCTGTGTTCACCAGAAGATGAGAAGAATATCCAGCATACAGTTGTGCATGTCTATGGATTTTTTTAAAATCAAGGTTCATGTTGATTCTTTACGTCACTTAAACTCCCATTCACTGCATTTTGAAGACCAATGCTCTGAAGTTAGGTGAGTTCTGGAGTGGAGGTGCTCCTTCCTTATGAGCACAGAGACTGCACACTCTTTGAAGGCCCAGCTAATAAAGGAGGGCTGCCCTGTGCGGTACTTGGCTGTTCCAGGTTCCACTTCCAGGCTTGTTCTAGTTCAGTCTTGTAGCTGTTGCAAATAACGATAATCACATTAACTTCAGTAAGACCCTGATCTAGGCCTGCACAAGTTCTGGGTGGCAGTGAGGGAATACAGCTACAGTATTTCATAACTCTTAGCTTGTGGGGTCAAACAAAGTTCTTAAATAAGAACTTCACAGGTAGTGAGCCTACATACTCTTGCTATTGTGTGTTTTAAACAAAGAAATCATGACTTCTGCTAGTCATGGATGAAGGTTATACTAGCATAAGCAACTAGGGATTTTCAATGTTATTCACATATATTCAACTTAAACAATGCTAATTATCTTGGAACATTATCCTGAAGCTTCAAGAAAAGGCAAAGTCTCACAAACTGGCTATTCGTTACTCATTAAATACTGGGAAAGACCGAAGGCCAAAGAAAGGAACAGCAGAGGATGAGATGGTTAGATAGCACCACCGACTCAGTGGACATGAATCTGAGCAAACTCCAGGAGATAGTGAAGGACAGGGACGTCTGTCGTGCTGCAGTCCATGGGGTTGCAAAGAGTTGGACACGACTTAGCAACTGAACAACAACAACAACAAAGTCAGGAGGGAGAGGAGGGACAAAAGAATTGAAAAAGGCAAAGCTGGAAAGAATGAAGGCAGAAAGGAGAGAGAAAAACCTAACAATTTGTTATCTTCTCTCCTTAATATACTTTCTATAAACAATAGGCCAGTGTGCCAGACATCCAGAATGGCTAGTAATGCCCCCTTCAATTCATCTGTCAAGAAGTGCTCCAGAAACCCAGCATGTGATTCCAAGTCTGCGATTCCCTTGACATTCGCATCACTAGGTTTCATCAGGGTTTGTTAAGGCAGAAGGGTTCAGAGTCCCTGACATGTGAAGTCACAGTTTCTGAGACAGGTAGTCTCTGTGATAAATACTGTGACATTCAGCAATACTATCAATGTGTTCACACGACAGCAAGACAGACCCCAAAGAGAAACACAGAAGTTTATAGGCTCAATTCAACAGAAAATCAGGTTTATTTTTCTGAAATGTAAGTCAATCATTCCAAGTGCCACGACCTTTGTCAATACAGAAGGGAGATGGAATAGTGGAAGAACAGCCTACTCTTCCACTCAAGCCACCAATTTATTCCCATCAAATACTCACACAAATTCAGAAAGCTTCACTCAAGCCCTGCCCTCCACAACTGCACACTGTGCTTCAAGGCTCTGCTTTCCCACACAGGCACTCAGCTCGCTGGCGTTCCACTCAGCGTTACCTGTCCGTCCAACAGTTACGAGAGGGCCACACCCACTCAAACATCTTCCTAACTTCGTCTTTTTTCCTCTGTGATCAACCACACAGTCAGGAAATATAACCCTGCCCCTTCATACCAGAAACTGATAGAGGCATGTGACTTTTCACAAATCCAGAAAGTCAAGAAAAAACGTTACCCATTTTCATACCTAAAATGCAATGGAAAAGCTTTCCAGGTCTTAAGACTTACCAACTGCAAAATGAAGACAGGATACTAAATTTTTTGTGTGCAGAAAAACTAACATGGAGAAATTTACATTTGTTAATAAAATCAGAATTTAGAAAGAGAAAAGAGGATTAAAAAAACCCTTTCTACTGTTCAACTGAGAATTAATCGACTATTTATGAGCAACACCAATATTTAACAACAATGAAAAGGTAAGAAAGATCAGATGAGTCTTCAGAATGCTGCCATGTAATTATTCTCTGAAGAACAGGGTATGTTACTGGCATAACATCAATGACAAAATTACAATCTGGAGTAAAGATACATGTTATTTAAAGGAGATAGAAAATTCAGTGACAATTCCACCATTTTATGAACAACAACAAAAAAAAAACAGAAAAGAAGCAATAAACTCAAAATAAGTTCCTTCTTGATGTTAAAGCTGAAATTTAATGGGAAGATATATACTGAAGTTATTAGAGGGAATGTTCAGGGGAGACACACAGAATTCTGACCGGGGAGCAGAAGGAGGAATATTGGTGGCAGCATTTATAAAAATATACTTAGGGGAATTCCTTGGTGGTCCAGTGGTTAGGACTCAGGCTTTCACTACTGGGACCCAGGTTCATCCCTGGTTGTGGAACCAAGATCCAGTAAGCTGCACAGAGCAGCCAAAAAAAAAAAAAAATATATATATATATATAGATGGATAGATAAAATACACACATACACTTAAATATTCAATATATACTCAGATAAAAATAATTACATTTCATTCATTTTGTAAGGCACTAGGAGGTTTTCCCCCAAACACTCCGACATTCCGTTTCAGAGTTAGAATCAGACAAATAGCATCTAACCTTAAAAGTCTTTTTTAAAAGGAATATATTCTTGAAAAACACTACCTGTTTGGACACATAGTATCTACACCTCATCTAATACGTGAACTGTGTATATTGTCTACTAAAGAGGATTTGTTTGGTCTTAGAGAGTTGGGAACATAAGATATTTTACAGCTCTGCAAGGTGTCACAGAATTTGTACAGTACAATTTAGATGAATTAAGGAACAGCAGCAGTTGGAATTATCAGGGTTTTTTCCTGTAAAGTTAAAAATTCTCTACATAGATGCTTAACAGATGGTAGAGAATGCATATGTCATGATAATGATTAGACTTTGGCTTTTTTAATTAAAAAAATATTCTTTGGGGTTTACTCTTCCTTCAACACACACACACACACTGATATTTACATCAATAGGTTTTACATTCATCCCCACAGGAGATTAGACCTTTTATTCATATCAATGGGATTTATATCCCATTTCCATTGGGGATTAGATCTTTTATTTGACAGCCTGATTGAAATGCAGTTTACTTTTTTCTTATAATAGTTCATTCACGCTCTAATAGGTAAACTCAACCCCACCTTCCCCCAACTCCTTATGCAGGACTATAAAAGACTGCCAAGACAGCTATAGACAAACTTTGTCTAAATCTATGAACCCTTGTAATAAGAACCTGAGAACTTATCTTTAATTTGCATCAAACAAGAAAGAGTGTAGCTGTTTACTCAAAAGTGAACAATCCCTGGAGAACTACAGTGTTTCAATATGTAACACACCCAGATGCTGGGACAAAACAGTATCAACAAAGATAGAGGCTAAAAAAGAGCACGGCATGCTGGGAATGGTAGTTATAATATATTTATCCATAATAAAAAAGGAAGGAAGCCAAAATCAGAACCCAGTTAGCTCGCATTTAAGTTCTCTATGTTTCTTTGAAGTACTAAGCTATACTGTCCTGCCTGCTCCAGAAAAATGCTGAGGATCAAATGAATAAATGGTGGGGAGTGCTTAGGAAATTGTCAAGGGCAATGTAAAAAGCAGAGATGATAACCAATGAATAATACAATTTCTCTAGTATGAGTTTTAAGCTCAGAGCAACAGCTAATTAAATGTGATTTTTCTTTTCAATGTCAATTATCTTTCAATCAGTTTATTTTTAACATCTAGTCCAACACTTTATGCTTGTTCAAACTGTTATTTTCTTAAAAAATAAGAATCACCAAACAAAGTACAGGATTCAGAAAGAGAATGCTACCTGTTGCCTTTTTATCTCAGAAATCAAACATAGTACAGAATATTTTCCTGTGCAGAAATCTAGTACAGCCCAGATTCTTCTACCTCTATTAGTGGTTCAGGGCCACATTCTGAATACATAAAATAGATGTTCAATTTAAATGTAACCTGACCCAGCAAAGACCCTAGATACAGTAATGCGAACAATAGGAAAAAATCATAAGAACTATTTATAATCTGTACAATTTAGCTGCCTGATAATATTAAAAAAGTGCCTGAATCACTGTGTTTGTACCACAGTGAGATATGACACACAGGCTATAATTTGTAAATTAAGCTCCAGTTCAGTTCAAGGCATGGCCCTCTGTAACGATCTGTTACAAACCTGCAGGCTCCACCAGCCTGTCCATCATTCCATGGCTCTACCCCACAACTTTAAAGGCAGCACTGCCTTGTTAATGTCAGAGTTGCCCCATGCACTACAGAAATCCTCTCACGGCTCTGCCCTGAAGCTGTTACGGTTCTCCTCACAAAAGAAGTATGATTGGATATGGCTGCACAGTAGCTGTCCCTGACAAGTTGGATATGAAAATACAATTTAAGCACAATAATGATCCTAAAATGGGGGGAGGGAGAAGGAAGAACAAAACCAAAAACCTCTACTGTTTCACAGAACACTGCAGATTCTTTACAGAATACCTACAGATAAAACAGACTGTTTTGGTGACTCAAGCCCTGGGTACAATTTGAGATTATGTAGGAAGCCTTTTTTTCACAGAAACATAAGACAGAATCAGATTCTAGGAGAGGTAAATATAACAGGCTACGTAACCAAATTCTGAGCAGAATATGTGTACGGATCTATCATGGATCTATCAATCCCAGAGACGAGGATATCTTTTAACAATCCTCAGTTTTGCAGCTTTTTTCTTAAATGAGATAAAAAGAGAAGAATATTAGAATAATATACTGTGTCAGGCAGGATATATCAGGTATAAAATATTTTTGATGAAATGTAATGCTTTGCTCACACTGAAACAAAAGTAGGGCTTATAAATCACTAAACACTGATATTTTGTATTGGTAAGTATTTAATGAAAGTACAACCTGAATAACATTTTTTATCATCTACCGTAATAGCATAAACACACAGATTAAAAGACTCCAAAGCTACTAAATGAATATCTCTTAATTTCAAAGTGTTCAGCTTCGGTATTTTATCACTAAGTATTTATTATAATCACTTAAAGAGAAAAATGAACAGTTTATAAATATACTTTCTGACAAGACTCTGCATAAAACAACAGAGGAAGCAATTCTATCACCTACATAGGCTGCCAAGATGAGGGACAGTTAACTTCAAGGGATTGGATCTCACAAGACACGTGACATAAGGATGATTTGCATTACTCTGTATTTAGTCTGAGTTTTCTGCAACAGAAACAGAAGAAACCTGAACTCATCTTTCAGAATTTCGGAGCAGGTTTGGATTTTCTTTGTTTTATACGGTCAATACTAGAAATTTTAATGAGAAAGAGAGAGATTTAGCAATACAGGAGAAAAGCATGAACAAAGCATTTCATTAAGAAATTTTAATTTGTATTAAATCTTCAGTGTGAAGAATAACATTTTTCATAGACTATGAAAATGACTAAATCCAATCCACAAATCTCTACACAAGTATTTAAAGCCTACACACACACACACACATATGCAAGCACATAACTCTAATTTTTAGAAAAGATGGTATGGCCACAATAAAAATGATTTGTTGTTTTATCTTCTTTTAGCATACTTTTTAGTCCTGAAGGTGTAGCTCAGTCTTTACCATACTGTTCTCCAGTTTACACATCCAACAAAATAGTGAGGGTCAAAAGAGAAGAGGTCACGTCATTAAACACAAGACATGGCTCTTGGTTTGTTTTTGCTGTTGTTGTTTGATTTTATTTTTTAATCTTTTTTGGTTGCACCATGCAGCTTGTGGGGTCTTAGTTCCCTGGTGAGGGATGGAACCCTCACACCCAGCAGTGGAAGGGCCTGACAAGTTGGATATAAGAATACAATTTTTTCGCTCTGTATAATGGGCTCCAGTTTCATCCATCTCATTAGAACTGATTCAAATGAATTCTTTTTAATGGCTGAGTAATATTCCATGGTGTATATGTACCACAGCTTCCTCATCCATTCGTCTGCTGATGGGCATCTGGGTTGCTTCCATGTCCTGGCTATTATAAACAGTGCTGCGATGAACATTGGGGTGCACGTGTCTCTTTCAGATCTGGTTTCCTTGGTGTGTATGCCCAGAAGTGGGATTGCTGGGTCATATGGCAGTTCTATTTCCAGCTTTTTAAGAAATCTCCACACTGTTTTCCATAGTGGCTGTACTAATTTGCATTCCCACCAACAGTGTAAGAGGGTTCCCTTTTCTCCACACCCTCTCCAGCATTTATTGCTTGTAGACTTTTGGATAGCAGCCATCCTGACTGGCGTATAATGGTACCTCATTGTGGTTTTGATTTGCATTTCTCTGATAATGAGTGAGCGAAGTAAGCCAGAAAGATAAAGACCATTACAGTATACTAACACATATATATGGACTTTAGAAAGATGGTAACGATGGCCCTATATGCAGAACAGAAAAAGAGACTCAGATGTATAGAACAGACTTGTGGACTCTGGGAGAAGGCGAGGGTGGGATGTTTCAAGAGAACAGCATTGAAACATGTATATTATCTAGGGTGAAACAGATAACCAGCCCAGGTTGGGTACATGAGACAAGTGCTCGGGCCTGGTGCACTGGGAAGACCCAGAGGGATCGGGTGGAGAGGGAGGTGGGAGGGGGGATTGGGATGGGGAATACATGTAAATCCATGGCTAATTCATTTCAATGTATAACAAAAACTACTGTAATGATGTAAAGTAATTAGCCTCCAACTAATAAAAATTAAAAAAAAAAAAAAAGAATACAATTTTTTAACCCTTTCTTTTTCTTAACCACTGAACTGCCAAGAAGTCTCCCTCTTTTTTTCTTTAAATAGACTTCATTTTGTATTGTCGTCTCGTTTATATTTTTTAATTTATTGAATTTTCTACTAAGGTATGCTGGATATACAATATTATAAAAGTTACAGGTGCACAGTATGGGGGCTCACAGTTTTTAGAGAGCATATTCCATCAAAGTTATTATCAAACATGTGCTCTCTTCCCTGTGCTGTGCAATACGTCTTTGCAGCTTGTATCACACCTGACAGCCTGCACCTCTTAATCCCACCCCGTACCACCCCTATACTGCCCTTTCCTCTCCCCTCCTCCCACTGGTAGCCACTAGTTTGCTCTCTGTATCTGTGATAGACCTAATTTTTTAAAGCAATTTTAACTTCACAGTAAAACTGAGTGGAAAATACAGGGAATTCCCATATATTACCTGCTCCCCCACCCACAGCCTCCTGTATCAACAGTCCCATCAGAAAGGTACATGTGTTAAAACTGATGAACCTACACTGATACATCATTATCACCCCAAATCCACAGCTTACAGCAGAGTTCACTCTTTTTATTAAAACTGAAGTACAGCTGGTTTACAGTGCCGTGTTAGTTTCTGGTGTACAGAAAGTAGTTCAGGCATACACAGATTCTTTTCCATCACAGGTTACTGTAAGATGCTGACCACAGTTACCTGCGCTCCACAAGAGGCCCTTGCTGTTTATCTACTCTATATATAGTAGTCTCTATCTGCTAATCTCAACCTCTAATTTACCCCTGCCTCTTCCCCTTTGGTAATCACAAATTTGTTTTCTATGTCTGTGAGTCTGTTTCTGTTTTGTAAATAAGTTCATTTGTATCATATTTTAGATTCCACATATAAGTGATATCATATATTTGTCCTTGTCTGACTGACTTCACTTGGTATGATAATTTCTAGGTGCATCCATGTTGCTGCAAATCATATATTCATTCTTTTTTATGGCTGAGTATTATTCTACTGTGTATATATATGTATATGTGTGTATATATATACACACCACATCTTCTTTATCTATTCATCTGTCAATGGACATTTACATTGCTTCCACGTCTTTTTGGATATTGTAAATGATGCTGCTATGAACATGGGGTGCATGTATCTTTTCAAATCAAAGTTTTCTCCAGATATTTGTCCAGGAGTGGGATGCTGAATCATATGGTAGCTCTCGTTCCAACCATAGGTAGTTTTCATTCCAATCCCAAAGAAGGGCTATGCCAAAGAACGTTCAAACTACCATACAACTGCACTCATTTCACATGCTAGCAAAGAAATGCTCAAAATTCTCCAAGCTAGGCTTCAACAGTACATGAACCGTGAACTTCCAGATAATCAAGCTGGAATTAGAAAAGGCAGATGAAGCAGAGATCAAACTGCCAACATCTGCTGGATCACAGGAAAAGCAAGAGAATTCCAGAAAAATATCTACTTCTGCTTCACTGACTAAGCTAAAGCCTTTGACTGTGTGGATCACAACAAACTGATGAAAATTCTTAGAGATGGGAATACCAGACAACCTTACCTGCCTCCTGAGAAACCTGTATGCAGGTCAAGAATCAACAGTTAGAATCGGACATGTTCAGAATCGGAAAAAAAGTACATCAAGGCTGTATATTCTCACCCTGCTTTTTTAACTTACATGTAGAGTACATCATGCGAAATGCTGGGCTGCATGAAGCTCAAGATTGCCGGGAGAAATATAAAAAACCTCACATATGCAGATGACACCACCCTTATAGCAGAAAGTGAAGAGGAACTATAGAGCCTCTTGATGAAGGTGAAAGAGGAGAGTGAAAAAGCTGGCTTAAAACTCAATTAAAAAAACGAAGATGACGGCATTCCAGTCCCATCACTTCATGGCAAATAGTTAGGGACATAATGGAAACAGTGACAGACTTTATTTTCTTGGGATCCAAAATCACTGCAGATGGTGACTATAGCCATGACATTAAAAAACACTTGCTCCCTGGAAGAAAAGCTATGACAAACCTAGACAGCATATTAAAAAGCAGAGACATTACTTTGCCAACAAAGGTCCTCTTAGTCAAAGCTCTGGTTTTTCCAGTAGTCATGTATGGATGTGAGAGTTAGACCATAAAGAAGGCTGAGTGCCAAAGAACTGATGCTTCTGAACTGTGGTGTTAGAGGAGACTCTTGAAAGACCTTTGGGCTGCAAGGAGATCAAACCAGTCAATCCTAAAGGAAATCAATCCCAAATATTCACTGGAAGGACTGATGCTACAGCTGAAGCTCCGATACTTTGGCCACCTGATGCAAAGAGCCGACTCATTAGAAAAGACCCTGATGAAAAAAAAAAAAAAAAAGAAAAGAAAAGACCCTGATGCTGGGAAAGATAGAAGGCAGGAGGAGGAGACGACAGAGGATGAGATGGTTGGATGGCATCACCAACTCGACATACACGAGTTTGAGCAAGCTCCAGAAGATGGTGAAGGACAGAGAAGCCTGGCGTGCCACAGTCCACAGGGTCACAAGAGTCGGACACCACTGAGCTACTGAACAATGGTAGCTCTATTTTTAGTTTTTTGATAAACCACCATTCTGTTCACCATAGTGGCTGTACCAATTTACATTCTTACCAACAGTGTAGGAGGGTTTAGCGTTCACTCTTAATGTTGTACATTATATAAGTTTTGACAAATATACAATAACATGTATCCACTATTGTAATATCATATGGAATAGTTTCATTGCCCTAAAAATCCTCTGTGCTCTAACTCTCCACCCCTCAAACCTTGGCATCCACTGATCATTTTACTGTCTCCATAATTTAGGCTTTTCTACAATGTCATCTGTTGCAATCATACAGTAGGTAGCCTTTACAAACTGGCTTCTTTCACTTAGTAATACATATTGGTTTTCCATGTCTTTTGATCCCCATATATAAAATTCCACTGTCTGAATATACCACAGTCGTCTCTTGATTTTTAGATACAATGTAATGTGAGTGATTACAATAAAAACAACAACAATAATATCAAATAGCTATTACCTGCCAGGAAAGACAGTAAGGCTCTGAGCATCTAAGCGACTGGACCTAGGTCTCAAGTTACGGACAGAGTCAGACTTAAAAGTTTTAGTTCCTGATACCTAATTTCTATCTTTCCTCTCACCACATTATTTTCCTTGCTGGTAAGGACCTGAAGTTCTCACATCTATTAATATACAATTTGTGACCTTGGGTAAGTTATTTACTGGATCTTGGTCTCAGTTTCTCCACTCAGTATTCAATATTTTCTTCTGTTTATAAATCTGTGAATCTCTAAATAGCAGGAATATAATCTCACGATCTTTACTTTTCACCTCTATAAGCACAGAACACAGAAAACTAGTAACGCTCACAATGATGATCTTGACACACTACAAGGAGGCTAAATCATTAAAGATTAGTTTCATTCAAGGATTAAACATTCACATGAACAAGGGTCAAGCAGGTAATGTATGTGAATGAAGCAGGCCAGCTATGAGATAACAGAGAGTATTGGGGACTACAGTCAACTGGAGAGGGAATGACCTCTCTAAAAGCACTAATACAAGAATTGCTTTTAACACTGTTAAAATATCTTTGTTACTTAGATTAAGCCCATGGGTTACCAGTTTTCAACTTTTAGACAGTAATTACATTCACTGAACTATAGTTACTAGGAAAGGGATCAGTCATGACTTAGGAAATTTTTCAAAGTAAAAGGTGAGTCAAAAAGAATTTCAGATAACCCCAAAATTCAAATGTATTTCCTGTTAATCAAAATCTTATTTATCACTGTTAAACAGCTGGGCTGAGACTTCAGTGGGAAGAAGCAAAGACATAAAAGCAAGTGATAAATGGGTACTGAGAAAAATATCTTAAGAGAAACAGACAACAATACACGAAATAGAAAAGAACAAAAAATTTAGTAATAATATGTTCCATAATTGTGCCAATTTTATCCAAACAGCTTCAAATACTTTGTAGACAATTTACCCTCCTCCCCATCATGTAACACCAACGTAAGAATAAGCTGGAATCAGTTTCTCTACCACTGAACCATAGCTGTCTCTAGAACTGAAGAAAGCAGCTGTTTAAACAGCCACACTGTAGAGGTCAGAAAACTGAAAACTACCTTGTTGAAGCTGTCCAGGGATTTACAGTAAGCAAAACATAATCATCAGACTTGGAATCCGACCGCAACACTAGAAACATCTCCTATACTTAACTGGCTCTCATTTCTGAGTACTCCAGATTTTTCAAAATCATTTAGTTTACATGATTAAGAAAAAGGAATCCATGTTATAAACATATGTATTAATTAATAATTTTTCAAGAATCTTACTTTCTGAGTGAATCCTAAATGAAAAGTGATTCCATTTTCACAAATATTTTCCTAATGGTGTGCTTCTTTTAGCTTAAGCAATCATATGTATGTTCATACAGCACTTTGTATTTGTAAATTCTCAGACCCTCTTACCAAATAAGATTCTCACTACTGTGTGGGTTGAATTAAGACAATTGTCTTTGATTAGACAGGGACACTGAGGTGATTGATGACTAGCCAAAAGTTATGCAGTTACTTCATAGGAAAAAGGGCACTAGAATATGGACTTCCTCTCCCCTAGAAAACTAGTCTGAATGAAGCTCTGTTCACTGAACAAAGAGCTGAAGCTCGTTTGTTTGAGCCAGTCCTTCTGGGGTTGACAGGAGGCTGGGTGACATCCAAGTGGACTGTCTAAAAGTGGAGTATCTTTTAGATACTGGACTGTCTAAACCTGGTGTGGGGAGATCAGCCAGGGGGAGAAACGTCCTTTGCTGGGCATCAGTCTCTAGATATAGTAACTGCCAGGAAACAAAGACAGGCCACTGAAAGCCAAGGAAGAGCAGCCCGCACAACAACCTGAAGGGGCCAAGCGGGAGAGGTGTCTGAGGATACAGTCGAGCTGGGAAACGGGACCGTCAGAGATGGGGCAAGGATGGCTCACAGATGGGTCTGGAGCAATTTGCACAGAGTGACCCTCCTAAGACAAATTTCCTATAGGCTCTGAGCACCAGAAGAGCTGGGAATGTTCTTAAAAGGATTGGGATGTCCTAGATAACTTGCTCCAAAAGGCCAGAAGACTGTAATCCTGTCATCAAAGATACTCCCTCTGGCAGCTGAGGTGGGATGCATGGCGAGCAACCCAAGAATGACGCGCTTCCACCCCTGTGGAGTGCGACGGACACTTGTAAGATTCTGTTGCCAACCTTATACCTCAAGCCAGAAACTTCAGCTCTGGAGCAATGGCTTCAGTTTAGTAAACGTAACGGGCTTCCCTTGTGGCTCAGCTGGTAAAGAATCCGCCTGCAATGCAGAGACCAGGGTTCAAGTTCTGAGCTGGGAAGGTCCCCTAGAGAAGGGAAAGGCTCCCCACTCCAGAATTCTGGCCTGGAGAATTCCATGGACTGTATAGTCCATGAGACAGCAAAGAGTTAGACACGACTGAGTGACTTGCACTAATGGATGCTGGCAACATGTATGTGCGTGCATGCTAAGATGCTTCAGTCATGTCCAACTCTTTGCAACCCTATGAACCACAGCTCTCCAGGCTCCTTTGTCCGTGGGTTTCTCCAGGCAAAAATACTGGAGTAGACTGCTGTGCCTTCCGCCAGGGGATCTTCCAAACCCAGGGACTGAACCTCCATCTCTTACATTTCCTGCATTGGTAGATGGGTTCTTTAACCACTACTGCCACCTGTGAAGCTCAGCAACACACATATTGGGTAAAACACTGGGTTCCAGAATTTAAGGGAGTAAACCACAGCAAACTTTACACACCAGCCACTAATATCAAACTAGATTTAAAATTCTTATTCACTAACAGATGTATCCTACTGCCATTTAAACCATACAACTATTTTGCTTTTAAAATAAACCACAGATGATCAAAATCCATATGCAAAGGGGCTGGAGAAATAACATTATAAACCAAACAGACAGGTTTCCAAATCAGCCTCCCTGCTTTCAGAGCGGCTACTGGGAAGCCTGGCAGCCCCTCCCCCACCCGCCATGCAAGACCAGGGCTCAGTCACTAAGACCGCTGTGCAAGTGACACAGCCATCACTTCTGCTTAGTCTCCACAGGCCTAATGTACGTGATGCTGAATGTACTCATCTCAGTAGGCAGCTCAGCCTCGCCAGGAGTGGTTATGTTTCAGACTCGGTAAGAACAAGATGTCAGGGGTTTTGTTGTTGTGGCATCATTCTGCAACACCTTATTTCAACTCTGTGCTGAGCTGGCAAAAGCACTCAATCAACCCGGCTCTACAATCCAGCTCTGCTTACCCTTCAGATGTTCCAGTAGCGGGACGGATTCACTGTATTCACTGGCAACGTGACATACGAGTAACACAGATCTGTCCATTAATCACACCCTCTGAATGTCTCCTTGGTCCTTTTCTGTCCTCGTACCTCCCAGCTGTCATTTTCCTTTCTAAATATTTCCTGTGATATTTTCATCCAAAGGACCTACAGGTCTAACTCCATCACAAGCCCACAGAAATGTGTGTAACAGTCACTGCTATACGGACATCGCAGGAGAAAGACCCATCAGACGGCATGCGGGCTTCCTACAGCCTCCTCTGCTCAGATGCCCAGAATGAGAGGAGACAGTTGCTTCCATCCCCTTTAGAAGGACGCAGTCGATTTAAGGACAGTGGTGAGGGCAAGCATGACAGACCTGCCCGGAGGAAGCAAGGACAGCTGTTGTCTGATGGATACAGTGGAATGGACCTACTCGAGTGCAGGCTGTTGGCCTTGCCACTAATCAGAAGGGGGAAAGCATCTTCAGGAAAAGAAAATAGAACAAACTGAGTGGAAAAGAAGAAGTGACACGAAAGTACACTGTTTAACAAGCAGCTTTTCTTGGTGGTTGAAGGTGCTCCTTTCCTGAGACTTCCTGTAACAGGAAGGAATCATTCCTACACAGGGGTGCATGCCTATACGTCACGGGGTGTTTGTGTGTGTGACAGTTATACTGTCATAATTTTAGATGGTTAAACCTCTGCTCCAGGGTTTATAAAAGATCAGAGCACTTGTCACTCTTGGTGCAGGTAGAGTGAGATAGAGTAGCTGAGCAGTTCATTTTTCTTTATAATTACACTCCATTAACCTTCCACATGAGAGCTCCCCTGTGCTTTCATACCAGCAGCACCAACTGGCGGCATTTGATAAGGCTCTACAGAGTCTGCAAGACGAGCACACGCAACAAAAGGAACACTTCAATACTGCAGACTTAAGCAGAAGCTCTACGCAGGTCTACAGCTCCTCTGCTTATTGGCAGATATATTCAGCTCAATTATACATGTGTAGCAAAAACAAACCAAAATCATAAAGTCTTGGAACCAGCAAACAGATGATGGGAACTCATTCAAACCAAAAGTGATTCAAAATCTTCTGATAATCTTTACAATATTAACCCCAAATTTATTACTATTTTTCTAATCTTGGATAATGTGGCACCCTGTAAGAAATGGGCTCAATAAACTAAAGCTTGCAGGGTGACACAATTACTGGGTGATCGCTCTTACAATTAGATCACATTGGTGACTACAAGCTGCCTGTTGTGACCGTAATTTACTCACTTAAGTATTTCTCCTTAGGTATCTCTCAGTAAATCATTAAAAAAATTCATTAAGAACTAGCACTAAGTCAATCTTTATCCTTCTTGACAATGCACACATAAATGATTTCCCTTTTCCCTTTTTTGAAGACAGAGACCGAGACCTACCCCATTAATAATGCGTTCTCCTGCAGTTTTTAATGCAGCACCCTGAATGCTTCTTTCAATACATACAAAGGTAGACTCGTGCTCTCCCTACCCTAACAAAGGCCAGGTGTGACTGGCTTGAGCCAGTCTGGGAAACAGGGGCTGGCACAATCAATCGTGAATCGTCATTTAGTCACTCAGTCATGTCCAACTCTTTGTGACCCCATGGATGGTAAGTAGGCTCTGTCCATGGAATTCTCCAGGCAAGAATACTGGAATGGGTTGCCATTTCCTTCTCCAGGGTTTTCCTGATGCAGGAATCGAACCCAGGTCTCCTGCATTGCAAGCAGATTCTTCTTACCGACTGAGCTATGAGGGAAGCTCCCAATTATTGGGGAAACAAAAGAAGCCAAAATGTATACCTTTGCCCTAACCAATGGCACCCACAATCCTCACATTTCAGAATAACGTTTCCATCATTGTAGCTTGTGTTTCCAGGTATATTCCCTAACCTCAGAGATCTAAAGAAGGGCACAGGTACCCTGACAATGCTGTTCACTACTAACTCTCTTTCTTTGGCAAACTTATGCCCTAAGGGTATTGGTCTATGATAAGTGTAATCTGACAATCAGAAGATTAAAGTGTAAGAATTCAGAGGTACAGCATTTTCTTCATCAAACGTTACATTTAAAACACTTTGTCTAGAGGTATAAACTACAGCAAGACCTTGTTTTTGAAAATTAATGAGATTCTTAGTACTTCTGAAAGTATCTGGCAGAGAAATGATTGTTTGCATTTATAGTCTGAAGATGGATGATTGGATCTGGGCATTCCACTACACTCTTTTTTTTTTCTATGCTTTACATTTGAAACTGAAGGATTTTTCCATTAATATTTTTCTTTGGCTTAATACCATTACAAACACATTACTTTTATATTTGCAGGACACTTACCACCATGGTATACTTTAAAAAAAAAATGCTTTTCTCAGCCCAAATATCAGACTTATGCTTGCAACTAAACAGTTCATAATTCTTTGAAACCCGGTATCAAAATGCAACTTTAAGATATTCTTGCTGCACATTACATGCTGAAGTATTAAGCATACTGATGCTGAATGACCAAATGCCAAAAGATAAAGCCAGCCCATGCCTATAGGAAGCAGCTCCTGAAAACGCTGGGTTTCAATGTCCAGATCCAGCGACAGTCAGGTTTCTCTTCTGCCTAATATGCATATTTTTCATTGCCTAATGAGTAGAATTTCTTTCCCTAAGTACTTATTTTTCAGTTTTAAAAGTGATAGACATTAGCCACTCTCTATAACCACGTCAAGAATTCGGCAAAAGCCAATCTACCTGCTCAGGCTCTGGTGCTCTGACTAATTGCTGGGCCATCTGTTTATGTGTGCTGCTTGTCTCACGGTGCAAATCAACCTGCTGCTGGGCAGATCTGCCTCATGCTGCAAACTCATTCTGCGATTTCAACCTCCCTCACCAGCAATTGGTCCTCTTATCGGAATCTAAAACTACCACTTCAATCAACTAGAGTCAGACCTTATTCTACTGCTCTTGTACCAAAAAATGATCCACCACAGGCCCATGTGCAAACAGGTCATCTCTGAACACTGGGCTCATGAGGAAGGTGGCAGAACAGGTTTGCTCCTATCAAAACATTTTAGTACCATCAGCAGCAATCAGCCTGCTACCCAGAAATATACACGCATGACTGTGGAGAGGCTAAAAAGATTACTGAATCCCAGAGGACAAGAGCATGAAATACAAATACAAACCATTCTGGGTCTTCTTTGTTTTAAAGATTGGCAACTTATCCAGAGATGGGTTTTCATCTGTGTGATTAACACAAATTTAAAGCAGCATTAGAAAAGGTTCTCAGAACATTCTCTGAAATCCACAACTACCAATTTGCTTGCTATTTTGCATGCACTTTGCTAATCATTCTTTCATCTTAGATTTAAAAGGATGTTAGGGCCATAACAGGTAGTCAAGGTTTGATGACATTATTTATTGAATGAATATACTTACAAAATACGTAGTACAGTATTAGATTTTGTGGCATAATATTAAAAAGTTAAATTCTTTAAGAAATTTATATAGCTATTTCAGAAAATAGAAGATGTGTGTGTAAAACAGCTATAACATTTCTTATAGATTAACAAGTAAACTTACTGGAAGATTTTTTAAAATATGTGAACAAAGCAGAGAGAAAATGGAGTCAATACAAGTAAGAAAGTCAAACCTGGGAGTGTACATTTTGAGCAGTGACAATCCAAGAGGCTTTCTTGAGACAAAAACAATTAAACATGGGCTATCAATAACAATTAAAAATTTTACTTTGGAGAAATACAGTATTGTGAGTTTAGATGCTAGTATTTGATTTATGTAAAGAATTTGAGATGACTGTTCTTTGATAATAAAATGTAGAATTAATCTATCTTGTTTCTAACAAATGCACTTGGAAATGCAGGTCTATTTTTAGAAAGGAAATTTTTTAAATGTATATGTAGAGGACCAAAACATGTATAATTTTGAAGGAGCTGAAAAGTTACTAGATTGGTGGTTAGAGAACATGAAACTATGTCAATGATGTGTAGAAACAGACCTGAAAACACAGACTTGAGAGAACCAAATATTATGTTGCTTATTAGCAATAGATATCTGGGGATGACAAATCACAGGAATGAGAGACACTGATACCTTCCTGAGAATTTCTGTGTCCTTAATGAGTGAGAAATTCATCACATTTCATTCTGTTCAAGGTACTACTGTCTCCAACGTACACAAACATCTTAACTTTTCTCCTAAGGATGAGTTACAGCAGTGATGGAGAGAAATATCTGTCCCACTCCTCTGTGCAAAGGCAAAGTCACAGCTTCCTACGAGACTGGCAGCAATATGACTTCTACTAAACAACTACCAATAGTCTTAGTCTTTTTTTTTCTTATGACACTGATAAATAGAAATAATCTAGAGAGGATTCTAATTTTTACATTGACTGGAGTGTTGAGGCCAGTATGTCAACCCTTTCAACTGCATGATACTTGCAAAACAAAACAAAATAGTACCAATCAAAATTATAGGTGAAGATAGCAAACTAAAGAAGAAAGTAACATGTCTAGCATGAAGAACTGCTACACCATTCCCTGTGCTATGCTATGAAAACAAACTATTCGCTTCTATAACATACACCAAGGAATACAGTATTATTTAGAAACTATATCCTCCTACCTTTAGATTTAACAGTAGATAAACCCTACCTCTTACTTATACTCCACTTGGAGTTGCAGGGTCTTCCTTCACCAAGATATGAAAATACTCATAATCCTTCTGAACTCACTGCTGAAAATGCCTATAGTTGAAATGTGGGACAAAAGAAAATATTCAATCACCTCAACTAGCTAACAGTCAAATTGTAGATGTTAAAGACATAAATGTTTTCCTATAGAAGAACAGTAGATTTAAAACTGACCAAAAACTCAGCAACTGTAACAGTTTAATGATTTTAACCCAACCCTTCTAGAACACTTCTATTAGAATATAAACTTACAAGTCAGTTTTTCATTATTTCTTTCATAGTCAGAGGTCACTATTTATGTCATTTTCTAAATAAAAATTTATGTTAAAACAAGAATTTAACACTCTAAACTTTGAGTAATGCCACATCAATAGTTCAACAAATCTTAAGCATCAAACCCAGACATTCTGCTAAAACAAATGAAATAACACACTGGAACTGATTCATAACTTAGCTACTTTAAAAGCAGAAACTTCATACAAGTCATGTATTGCCCTGGGAGGGAACCTGAAGGGGACATGGAAGTTGAAAAATCATCAAAGTCAAGGATTCTGTAACTACCAGGGTGGTGGAAATGGGGCAGTGTTTTAGAATTAAGATTTTAGAATCAGGTCTCTAAAATGTTTTAGAATGCCTAATGATATGTCCATTCAAACTTCCATATCAATGAACTTCTAGTCCAATGAATTACTGCCATGTACTTAACCAATGGGGCTTGTAGGTTCTAATGAGATAAAACCACATTCACCTGACCTGAGAAATAAATAACAAGACCAAATAATGAAAGCCACAGTTGTGGTGACTAATCAGTGCTTCCGCCACGTGTCCCACAGCTTCAACAGAGCAGCTAATAACACGGGGAAGAAAATAATAACACTGCTAGCTAACACTGCATTTCTGTATAAGAAAAGAGCAGGAAGGGGATTAGCTGTATTCTTTCTTTCCCCCTGATGCTTACATTTTAAAAATTCCATTAGTATCTTGCCAGATTTTCAAGAGAAAAACTGCATGCATCAGAGTTAACTGGTAAGATAGGCCATGGGAGAATAAAACCAATAAGAAACCTTTCTGTTCTGCACTTCACAGGGCTGTCACTCGTACTAGAAAAACGTCACTTTGAAGCCCTGTTTGCATTCCATTTTTAACTAGAGGGAAGAGGATGGAGGTCTTTGGTTTCTATGACAACCCAGATGGGCCATAATACAAGATACTTACAAATGTTCAATCGCAGGGATGCCAAATCAAATTAAGGCAGAGTTAGCACTACTTCATAAAAACTAGATGGGGGAGAAAACAAAATACTTATGGCAAAATGATGCCATTTCTAGACATGGTTCTGAAAGATTTCAAGGAGAAATATAAGAGAAAGAGTGGTTATTTTTAGTAAAAACAAATAAAG
The DNA here is from genome assembly GCF_023699985.2 of Odocoileus virginianus. Lineage (NCBI taxonomy): Eukaryota > Metazoa > Chordata > Mammalia > Artiodactyla > Cervidae > Odocoileus > Odocoileus virginianus. Next base: position 13,621,457 of record NC_069683.1, on the reverse strand, counting down.
TGGCAAAACTAATATACAAAAATAAAGCTCCAATTTACATGAGTAAATGTTTTCATTAAATTTGACTACTGGAAAATTACTACCTCACTTATTGTTTAAAAAAATTCCTCTCAAACAACATGAATTTCATTAGTGATTTAAATCATTACAGTCTGGCACACTGGCTGGGCTTTAATGGTAAGTTGAGCTCCTTGGAGCAACTTTTTACTTTCCTTCATCCTCAAGATTTGTTTCTATATTTGGCTTTCATAACTAGGTTACTTAGACCTCAAAATAATTGTGGAACGGTTGATGTTTTTCAGAAAGGAACTAATTTGCAACTTGTACTTACTATAATCTGTGAAATTTAACTTTCCAGTAGAATGCAAGAGTAATCTATTGGATTTCTTTCTGTTTATAAATTATGATTCCTCAGCAAACACTTCTAGCTTTTAAAAATACTGTTCTTAAAAAAAAGGTATTCACATGTGGCCCTCTTCATTTCAGGAGAAAAATGAAATGTTTATATTCAATCCTAGTAAGTGATCTGATTTAGTATCTCACCAGTAGGTTAACATTTATAATACCTTTAGTATAATAATGAAGAATTATGGACCTCACCTCCAAAAATTTCCTAAGTACAAGAATATATACACACATATTTTGCACATATTTCAGGGTGTTGAGGCCCGCCTAACTCCAAACAGCTTCCAAGGGCTAGTTAACATCCTTATTCAGGTACCATCTTTCCCAAAGCCAAAATCACACACTTGTAATAACAGAAGTTTCCCCTCAAAAAAACTTATTCTCAACAATAAGTAGACTGATGGTACATTTCAACCTAAAACACAGGACAAATAAAGTGGATTTAAACAAAATACATTAGTAAATACGAATCTGCTGTGAACACTGTATGAAAGTTTGAAAACTACTGTTTCAACTCTTTTGGACTTGCAATATCAGGTATGTTAGTCTCTGGGCTTTTTTCTTCTCCCCCAAATGGCATAGACCCATTTAAAATTATTGTTAAAAATTCTGTGGTAAAAGAAGGTTGTAAAACCAGAACCAGAACCAGTCCCTCAGTAGAATCTTTTAAAAACTAAGATGCTTATTGTTTTGAAAAGAAAAATCTGTATACAAAAAGTTCCATTTAAACAAAAATAGCCCTGAGAACGTTGTACCTGATGTACTGTTAAAGGGAAGAGCTTGGGTTGAAGGCTAAAACACTTTACCAGCCAGGATGCTGGCTTCCCTTTCATCCCATCTGTATGACTCTGGTCAGTACTCCACTTTAATATTCTGTTCAGTTCAGTCACTCAGTCATATCCGATTCTTTGTGACCCCATGGACTGCAGCACGCCAGGCCTCCCTGTCCATCATCAACTCTCAGAGTTTACTCAAAGTCATGTCCATTGAGTTGGTGATGCCATCCAACCATCTCATCCTCTGTCATCCCCTTCTCCTCCTCCTTCAATTTTTCCCAGCATCAGGATTTTTTCCAATGAGTCCATTTTTAGCGGCATGTGGCCAAAGTAATGGAGTTTCAGCTTCAGCATCAGTCCTTCCAATGAATATTCAGGACTGATTTCCTTTAGGATGGACAGGTTGGATCTCCTTGCAGTCCAAGGGACTCTTAAGAGTCTTCTCCAACACCACAGTTCAAAAGCGTCAATTCTTTGGTGCTCAGTTTTCTTTACAGTCCAACTCTCACATTCATACATGACTACTGGAAAAACCATAGCTTTGACTAGATGGATATTTGTCGGCAAAGCAATGTCTCTGTTTTTTAATATGCTGTCTAGGTTGGTCATAGCTTCTCTTCCAAGGAGCAAGCGTCTTTTAATTTCATGGCTGCAGTCACCATTTGCCGTGATTTTTAGAGCCCCCAGAAAATAAATTCTGTCACTGTTTCCATTGTTTCCCCATTTGTTTGCCATGAAGTGATGGGACTGGGGCAGAAGTACGGCGGCTGCAACGGGATGGACCATGCAGAAGCGTGGCCAAGAAGAGCTACCCCTCGCCGAAGGTCAGGGGTGGCAAAAAGGGAAAATGGTTGTCTGAGGAGGCCTTACAAATAGCTATGAAAACAAGAGAAGCGAAAAGGAAAGATATTCCCATTTGAATGCAGAGTTCCAAAGAATAGCAAGGAGAAATAAGAAAGCCTTTCTCAGCGATCAATGCAAAGAAACAGAGGAAAACAACAGAATGGGAAAGACTAGAGATCTCTTCAAGAAAATTAGATACACCAAGGGGACATTTCATGCAAAGATGGGTTCGATAAAGGACAGAAATGGTACGGACCTAACAGAAACAGAAGATATCAAGAAGAGGTGGCAAGAATACACAGAAGAACTATACAAAAAAGATCTTCATGACCCAGATAATCACAGTGGTGTGATCACTCACCTAGGGCCAGACATCCTGGAATGTGAAGTCAAGTGGGTCTTAGGAAGCTTCACTACGAACAAAGCTAGTGGAGGTGATGGAATTCCAGTTGTGCTACTTCAAATCCTGAAAGATGCTGCTGTGAAAGTGCTGCACTCAATATGCCAGTAAATTTGGAAAACTCAGCAGTGGCCAGGACTGGAAAAGGTCAGTTTTCATTCCAATCCCAAAGAATGCTCAAACTACCACAAAATTGCACTCATCTCACATGCTATCAAAGTAATGCTCAAAATTCTCCAAGCCAGGCTTCAGCAATATGTGAACCGTTAACTTCCAGATGTTCAAGCTGGTTTTAGCAAAGGCAGAGGAACCAGAGATCAAATTGCCAACATCCGCCGGATCATCGAAAAAGCAAGAGTTCCAGAAAAACATCTATTTCTGCATTACTGACTATGCCAAAGCCTTTGACTGCGTGGATCATAATAATCTGTGGAAAATTCTGAAAGAGATGGGAATACCAGACCACCTAACCTGCCTCTTGAGAAACCTATATGCAGGTCAGGAAGCAACAGTTAGAACTGGACATGGAACAACAGACTGGTTCCAAATAGGAAAAGGAGTACATCAAGGCTGTATATTGTCACCCTGCTTATTTAACTTATATGCAGAGTACATCATGAGAAATGCTGGGTTGGAAGAAGCACAAGCTGGAATCAAGATTGCTGGGAGAAATATCAATAACCTCAGATATGCAGATGACACTACCCTTATGGCAGAAAGTGAAGATGAACTAAAAAGCCTCTTGATGAAAGTCAAAGAGCAGAGTGAAAAAGTTGACTTAAAGCTCAACATTCAGAAAACTAAGATCATGGTATCTGGTCCCATCACTTCATGGCAAATAGATGGGGAAACAGTAGAAACAGTGTCAGACTTTATTTTCTTGGGCTCCAAAATCCCTGCAGATCATGACTGCAGCAATGAAATTAAAATACACTCCTTGGAAGGAAAGTTATGACCAACCTAGATAGCATATTGAAAAGCAGAGACATTACCTTGCCAACAAAGGTCTGTCTAGTCAAGGCTATGGTTTTTCCAGTGGTCATGTATGGATATGAGAGTTGGACAGTAAAGAAAGCTGAGCGCCAAAAAATTGATGCTTTTGAACTGTGGTGTTGGAGAAGACTCTTGAGAGTCCCTTGGACTGCAAGGAGCTCCAACGAATCCATCCTAAAGGAGATGAGTCCTGGGTGTTCATTGGAAGGACTGATGCTGAAGCTGAAACTTTGGCCACCTCATGCGAAGAGCTGACTCATCGGAAAAGACCCTGATGCTGGGAGGGATTGGGGACGACAGAGGATGAGATGGCTGGATGGCATCACCGGCTCAATGGACATGAGTTTGAGTAAACTCCGGGAGTTGGTGATGGACAGGGATGCCTGGTGTGCTGCGATTCATGGGGTCGCAAAGAGTCAGACATGACTCAGCGACTGAACTGAACTGAACTGATGGGACCAGATGCCATGATCTTAGTTTTCTGAATGTTGAGTTTTAAGCCAACTTTTTCACTCTTTCACTTTCATCAAGAGGCTTAGTTTTTCTTCACTTTCTGTCATAAGGATGGTGTCATCTGCATATCTGAGGCTATTGATATTTCTCCCAGCAATCTTGATTCCAGCTTGTACTTCATCCAGCCCAGCATTTCTCATGATGTACTCTGCATGTAAATTAAATAAGCAGAGTGCCAATATACAGCCTTAAACATACTCCTTTCCCAATTTGGAACCAGTCTGTTGTTCCATGTCTAGTTCTAACTGTTGTAAAACTTTAATATTAGTTTCCTCTATAAAATTAGGATAAAATTAGGATGATAACTATCTAAAATTAAGATAACACCTATCTGTCCCCTACCTCACTCAAAGAAAAATGACAAAAAATTGTTTTTATAAAATTAGAGTTATTAAATACTCAGAATTCCTAGTACTAATAATGACATTAAATAATAAACTGAATGTCTAAAAATGCTGGTAAACTTGATTTTAAAACACCATAAAGCTACCCTACTGCCCATTATTATGATATTTTCACAAAGGGCAATGAGAAAAGGCTGCAATTCTCACTAGGATGATGACTAATACTTACAGAAGATTAAAAATAAGAATGATATATTGTGTACAACAGTAGCAAAGATGGAAATATAAGCATGGCTCAGTGTATTATGGAGAATAAAGTATTTAATTTGAAACCTATTGATACAACGTTGTAAATGAACTATACCCCAATAACAATTAAAGAAAAAGAAAGAAAGGTACTGGCAAGGCCTTGCACAGAGGTCCATACAAGTGTCTTTAAAAGTTTCATTAGACTCTGTGGATATGTGCCCTTCATCAATTGCTTCCTAGGTTAGGATTTCCTTTTTGAGTGTTGCAACCTAATAGTCTTCACCCAGGCAATCACAAGCCTGTTTGGAAAGGTTCCCTATTTCAGCAGCCTCAGTGCTATTTCCATTTGGAAACACATCTTTATGAAAATATGTATCATCCCCAGAACTAAAATGCTTAGATATATTAAGTTTCAGCTGTGATATTTTTAGAAAAGTGGTTATTTCAGAATCTCTACTTTAAAATTACAGAGTTGGTTCTTTTTTTTTTTAATGGAGTCACAAAGTGGAAAATTAAAAAGATATATCAATGATTAAAGGCCTCGCCTCTTTTTCTAGTACCATTTTACTTAAAATTTAAAAATTTTTATTTCCCTTAAATTTTAAAAAAGCACCAAATTATGCATACTAGTAAAAAATTTAATCAGATATTCATCTTCATAAGAACAAATAACTCAATGAGAAAGAGCTCTTAACAACGTTCTCAGAAATGATCTGAAATTATGGACGGTGTTGCTGCACAACAAAGTGAGTCAACCTGAGATGCCTTGCTTGGCATAAGGCAAAAAAACTGTACCTTTAATCAAAAGAAAAGAATTTCACTGTTAATAAATAAGAAATTAAAAAACTAGTACCAGTTCAGTTCAGTTATCGGTCATGTCTGACTCTTTGCGATCCCATGGACTCCAGCACACCAGTCCTCCCTGTCCATCACCAACTCCCGAAGTTTACTCCAACTCATGTCCATTGAGTCAGTGATGCCATCCAACCATCTCATCCTCTGTCATCCCCTTCTCCTCCCACCTTCAATCTTTCCCAGCATCAGGGTCTTTTCCAATGAGTCAGTTGTTCACATCAGGTGGCCAAAGTACTGGAGTTTCAGCTTCAACATCAGTCCTTCCAATGAATATTCAGGACTGATTTCCTTCAGGACAGACTCGTTGGATCTCCTTGCAGTCCAAAGGACTCTCAAGAGTCTTCCCCAATACCACAGTTCAAAAGCATCAATTCTTCGGTGCTCAGTTTTCTTTATAGTCCAACTCTCACATCCATACATGACTACATGAAAAACCACAGCCTTGACTAGACGGACTGTTGTTGGCAAAGTAATGTCTCTGCTTTTTAATATGCTATCTAGGTTGGTCATAACTTTCCTTCCAAGGAGTAAGTCTTTTAATTTCATGGCTGCAGTCACCATCTGCAGTGATTTTGGAGCCCAAAAAAATAAAGTCTATCACTGTTTCCATTGCTTCCCCATCTATTTGCCATGAAGTGATGGGACCAGATGCCATGATCTTAGTTTTCTGAATGTTGAGCTTTAGGCTAACTTTCTCACTCTCCTCTTTAATTTTCATCAAGAGGTTCTTTAGTTCTTCACTTTCTGCCATAAGGGCGGTGTCATCTGCATGTCTGAGGTTATGGATATTTCTCTTGATTCCAGCTTGTGCTTCATCCAGCCCGGCATTACTCATGATGTACTCTGCATATAAGTTAAATAAGCAGGGTGACAATACACAGCCTTGACGGACTCCTTTCCCAATTTGGAACCAGTCTGTTGTTCCATGTACAGTTCTAACTGTTGCTTCCTGACCTGCATACAGACTTCTCAAGAGGCAGGTCAGGTGGTCTGGTATTCCTATCTCTTTCAGTATTTTCTGCAGTTTGTGGTAATCCACACAGTCAAGAGGATCCAACCAGTCCATCCTAAAGGAGATCAGTCCTGGTGTTCATTAGAGGGACTGATGTTGAAGGTGAAATTCCAATATTTTGGCCACCTAATGAGAAGAGCTGACTCATCTAAAAAGACCCTGATGCTGGGAAAGATTGAGGGCAGGAGAAGGGTACGACAGAGGATGAGATGATTGGATGGCATCACCGACTCGATGGGACATGGGTTTGGGTGGACTCGGGAGCTGGTGATAGACAGGGAAGCCTGGCGTGCTGTGGTTCATGGGGTCGCAAAGAGTCGGACAGGACTGAGAAACTGAACTGAACTGAACACAGTCAAAGGCTTTGGAGTAGTCAATAAAGCAGAAGCAGATATTCTTCTGGAATTCTCTTGCTTTTTCTATGATCCAGCGGATGTTGGCAATTTGATATTTGGTTCCTCTGTCTTTTCTAAATCCAGCTTGAACATCTGGAAGTTCGGTTCACGTACTGCTGAAGCCTGGCTTGGAGAACTTTGAGCATTACTTTTGTAGCCTTTGCAATAAGTGCAATTGTGGGGTAGTTCAAGCATTCTATGGCATTGCCTTTCTTTGGGATTGGAATGAAAACTGACCTTTTCCAGTCTGTGGCCACTGCTGAGTTTTCCAAATTTGCTGGCATATTGAGTGCAGCACTTTCACAGCATCATCTTTCAGGATTTGAAATAGCTCAACTGCAATTCCATCACCTCTACTAGCTTTGTTCATAGTGATGCTTCCCAAGGCCCACCTGACTTCACATTCCAGGATGTCTGGCCCTAGGTGAGTGATCACACCACTGTGATTATCTGGGTCATGAAGATCTTTTTTGTATAGTTCTTCTGTGTATTCTTGCCACCTCTTCTTAATATCTTCTACTTCTGTTAGATCCATACTATTTCTGTCCTTTATTGAGCCTATCTTTGCATGAAATGTTCCCTTGGTATCTCTAATTTTCTTGAAGAGATGTCTAGTCATCCCCATTCTATTGTTTTCCTGTGTTTCTTGCACTGATCGCTGAGAAAGGCTTTCTTATCTCTCCTGGCTATTCTTTGGAACTCTGCATTCAAATGGGAATATCTTCCCTTTTCTCCTTTGCTTTTTGCTTCTCTTCTTTTCACAGCTATGTAAGGCCTCCCCAGACAGCCATTTGGCCTTTTTGCATTTCTTTTTCTTGGGGATGGTCTTGATAACTGTCTCCTGTACAATGTCATGAACCTCTGTCCATAGTTCATCAGGCATTCTGTCGATTAGATCTAATCCCTTGAATCTATTTTTCACTTCCACTGTATAATCATACAGGATTTGATTTGGGTCATACCTGATTTCCCTACTTTCTTCAATTCAAGTCTGAATTTGGCAATAAGGAGTTCATGATCTGAGCCACAGTCAACTCCCGGTCTTTTTTTTTTTTTTTTTTTGCTGACTGAATAGAGCTTCTCCATCTTTGACTGCAGAGAATATAACCAGTCTGATTGTGGTACTGACCATCTGGTGATGTCCATGTGTACAGTCTTCTCTTGTGTTGTTGGAATATGGTGTTTGCTATGACCAGTGCATTCTCTTGGCAAAACTCTTTTATTAGCCTTTGCCCTGCTTCATTCTGTACTCCAAGGCCAAATTTGCCTGTTACTCCCAAGTGTTCCTTGACATTCTACTTTTACATTCCAGTACTCTATAATGAAATGGACATCTTTTTTGGGTGTTAGTTCTAGAAGGTTTTGTAGGTCTTCATAGTACCACTCAACTTCAGTTTCTTCAGCATTACTGGTCGGGGCACAGACTCGGATTACCGTGATACTGACAGTTCGCCTTGGAAACGAACAGAGGTCAATCTGTCATTTTTGAGACTGCATCCAAGTAGTGTATTTTGGACTCTTTTTGTTGACTATGATGGCTACTCCATTTCTTCTAAGGGGATTCCTGCCCACAGTAGTAGATATAATAGTCATCAAAGTTAAATTCACCCATTCCAGTCCACCTTAGTTCACTGATTCCTAGAATGCTGACATTCACTCTTGTCAGCTTCTGTTTGACCACTTCCAATTTGCCTTGAGTCATGGACCTAACATTCCAGGTTCCTATGCAATATTGCTCTTTACAGCATTGGACCTTGCTTTTATCGCCAGTCACATCCACAACTGGGTGTTGTTTTTGCTTTGCCTCCATCTCTTCACTCTTTCTGGAGTTATTTCTCCACTGATCTCAGTAGTACAATGTGCACCTACCAACCTGGGGAGTTCATCTTTCAGTGTCCTATCTTTTTGCCTTTTCAGACCGTTCATGGGTTCTCAAAGCAACAACACTGAAGTAGTTTGCCATTCCCTTCTCCAGTGGACCACATTGTCAGAACTCTCCAGCATGACCCATCTGTCTTGGGTGGCCCTACATGGCATGGCTCATAGTTTGAGTTAGACAAGGCTGTGGTCCATGTGATCAGATTGGTTAGTTTGCTGTGACTGTATATTATATGCCAATTACACTTCGATAAAAAACTATACCAGTGCCAAATCATTATGTCATACACCTGAAATACTGTTATATATAAATTATATTTCAATAAGAATAAAGAAGAGAAAGAAAGAAGAGACATCAAGATGGGGGGACAGAGAAGAGAGGGAAAATTCTTAAGAAGAAAACATAGGCAGAACACTGACATAAATCTATGCAATATCTTCTTGGATCCACCTTCTAGAGTTAACGGGAAAAAAAAAAACAAAAAGAAACAAACAAGACCTAATCAAACTTGAAAGCTTTTGCACAGCAAAAGAAGCCATAAACAGAACAAAAAGAACTCGCAGAATGAGAGAGAATATTTGTACACGATGCACCTGACAACGGGCTGATCTCCAAAATATACAAACAGCTCACACAGCTCAACATGAAAACCAAACAACCCAATCAAAACAATGGGCAAAGATCTCAACAGGCATTTCTCCAAAGAAGACAGGAAAAGATGCAGAACCTCACTGATTATTACAGGAAAGTGAAAATGAAGTTGCTCAGTCGTGTCCGACTCTTTGCGACCCCATGGACGGTAGCCCACCAGGCTCCTCAGTCCATGGAATTTTCCATGCAACGGTACTGGAGTGGGTTGCCATTTCCTTCTCCAGGGGATCTTCCCGACCCAGGGATTGAACCCAGGTCTACCGTGTTATAGGCATACACTTTACCATCTGAGCCACCACGGAAGCTGAATTATTACAGAAATGCAGATTAAAACTTATAGGTATCATCTCACACCAATCAGAATGGCCATTATCAAAAAGTCTACAAACAATAAATCTGGGGAGGCAGTGAGGGTATGGAAAAAAGGGAACCCTCCTATGCTCTTGGTGGGAATGTAAACTGGTGCAATCATAATGGAGAAAAGTATGGAAGTTCCTTAAAAAAACTAAAAATAGAGCTACCATATGATCTAGCAACTCCACTCCTGGGCACATATCCAGAGAAAACCATACTTTGAAAAGATACCTGTACTCACGTTCATTGCAGCAGTATTTACAATAGCCAATTCATGGAAGGAACCTAAACGTCCACCAAAAGATGAATGAATAAAGAAAATGTGATACATATATACAATGGAATATTACTCAAAAGAATGAAATAATGCCATGTGCAGCAACATGAACGGACCTAGAGATTTACTAAGTGAAGTAAGTCAGAGAAAAGCAAATATCATATGATATCACTTATATGTAGAATTTTTAAAATGAACTTGTTTACAAAACAGAAACAGACTCACAGACTTAGAATGCAACTTACAGTTACCAAAGGGGAAAGGTGGTGGTGGGGGAATAAAACAGGAGGTTGAATTTAACATATATACACTACCACATATAAAACAGATAATCAACAAGGACCTACCATATAGTACAGAAAACTCTACTCAATACTCTATAATAACCTATAGGTGAAAAGAACCTAATTAACAAAGCTGTGGTTTTTCCAGTAGTCATGTATGGATGTGAGAGTTGGACCACAAAGAAGGCTGAGCACCAAAGAATCAATGCTTTTAAACTGTAGTGCTGGAGAAGACTCTTCAGAGTCCTGTGGACTGCAAGGAGATCAAACCACTCAATCCTAAAGGAAATCAACCCAGAATATTCATTGGAAGGCCTGATACTGAAGCTGAAGCTCCAATACTTTGGCCACCTGATCCAACAGCCGACTCACTGGAAAGGACACTGATGCTGAGAAAGACTGAAGGGAAAAGGACAGGAGGGCAGCTAGAGGATGAGATGATTGTACAGCATAACCAATTCAACAGACATGAACTTGCACAAAGTCCAGGAAGCCTGGTATGCTGCAGTCCATGGTGTTGCAAGAGTCAGACATGACGTAGCGACTCAACAACAAAAACATAACTAGATCAATTTGCTATACACCTGAAACTAACACAATACTGTATACTCCAATATAAAATAAAAAAAATTTTAAAGATGTAGTATATATAAACAATGGACTACTACTCAGCCATAAAAAAGAAAGAAGTAATGCCACTTGTGGCAACATAAATGGGCCTAGAGATTATCATACTAGGCAAATTAAGTCAGAAAGAGAAAGACAAATATCATATGATATCACTTATATGTGGGATCTAAAATATGACACAAATGAACATTCTATAACAGAAGCAAATTCAGGTACAGAGAACAGGGAAGGAGGGGTGAGAAGGGAAGAACTGGGAGCCTGGGACTAGCAGATGCAAACTATTACATACAGGATGGATAAACAATAAGAACTTACTGTATAGCATAAGGGACTATGCTCACTATCCTGTGATAAACCATAGTGGAAAAGAATACAAAACAATATATATCTGTATAACTGAACCACTTTGCTATACAGAAGAAATTAAAATAACACTGTAAATCAACTATATTCCAATAAAAATTTAAAAACCACATTATTTTGACTCTACTGGCAAAAGTCTTTGATTTTTTCCCCAGGTTTAAAAATTATAACTAGTAAATAAAACTATCGGCAATCTTCTTACTGAGAAATTTGAACTACCTTACACTGGAACAGTTAAACAAACATTAAGGGACCCATCAGCACCAACCACTTACTCCCCATGAGCAATGAATAAAAGAATAATATCTGTAGCACAATTAAGCCTCTATGGCTCAAGATGGATCATCCCATCAATTTTGAAACAATTTTATTCTAGCTGCATGAATATGATCATAAAGAAAAAAAATCACTTCTAATGAAATCTGAAAGGACTTTTTTCCCCACTGAAACAAATTCATCATCATTTCTTTAAAAAATTTAATGTCAGAACTCTAAAGAACAGAAAATAAAATGTATATGGAAAATAGCTTAATTAATTATTTAGAGCCTACAAACAACTGTGAAAAAGCACAATTTTTAAACCTTGAAATGGACTAATCTGTAATATAAAATGGCCACTGTAGATAATAAGTACTTCACATTCATACAAGAGAGAATTAAAGAATTGTGATGTTTCTTTTATTTTACATTTATGACTAAAGAACCATAATAACCCACAACAGACCACTGTTGATCTCATCCTTACAAATAAGAACCAAATGATTTAAAATTAAATCTGTTATAAGCTATATGTTTTAAGTAGTATCTGTTTCCCATTTTCCAGCATTTCCAGAAGCCCAAACAAGAATTATGATAAGGGCGAAAAATATGAGTAAACAGTAAGTTCTGAATCTTTTAGCTGGATATACAATTAGGGCAAAGGCTAAGTCAAAAAACGAGAATCTAACAAAATACTGTACTTTATTATAGTTTTTTAGTTTGAATAAATCTGCCCTTAGCCTTCTGATCTTCCTAGTATTTCCAAATAACTTCCACAAATCCTATATAAATAGCAAGGAGTCCAAGAACATACTGCTACACTCAGCTTCTAAAGATACTCAAATCAGTTCAGCTACACAGGAGGCTGTCTCAGTTACAGGATGAAGTTATCACTTAATGAATTGACGCCATCTAGTGGGATCAGTGAGATTTCAGCTGAATCTGGTTTGCTCCAGGTTACTTCAATCTATTCAGCTGGTCAAATGTCTTGTTTTAAAATACACATTTGAGAACTTCCCTGGTGGTCCAGTGGCTAAAACTCCAAGCTCCCAATGCAGGGGGACAGGGTTTGATACTTGATCAGGAAACTAAATCCCACCTGCTGCAACTAAGATCCAAGGCAGTAAAAAAAAAAAAAAAATATATATATATATATACACACACACACACACACACAAACACACACAGTTGTACTAATAAGTGAACTATTCTGACTGTCTATCATAAGAATGTGGCAAAGTTGCCTACAATAAAAATAGCACAAAAATATTTTAAAACCAACAACCCTCACTTAAAAAAGGGAATAATTTTCTATTCTTTCCTTCAAAGGCACAAAATACAAATCAACATGTACTAACAATATGTATTTTCAAAGATCAGAAAAAAGTGAAGTCAAAATCAAAACATTTGGTCATAAAAATGTTTAAATAACAACAACTATTATTATTAAGTGCCTAACATACACTTAGCATGCCACAAAGTTTTAATATTAAAAGCTATCTTGCAATGGAGTTCTATAGCCAATTCCCTGTTACAAAAACACTTACACCCTGAGACTAATCAAAAAAAGTGATCCTTCTTCCCTCTGACCATGATGTGAATGTCCCATCTATTGACATTACCTCACTGCATACCTACTATATGTCCAAAAACATGCCAAGACATGAGGAGGTTCTAAAAGAGGAAAAAGAGTTCTGGTCATTGAAGGAGCCCAGGCTTGGCTCTGATTTCAAAAATCAGTGGCACATTACAGAAGATGCTTACAATTACTTTTTATCATAGTTTTACTGTTAAATTTCTTCACATTGAAATAAACTATTAGTGTGAATAGGCTTCCCCAGGGGCTCAAGCAATAAAGAATCTGCCTGCAAGGCAGGAGACACAGAATCCATCCCTGGGTCGGGAAGATCCCCCGGAGGAGGAGATGGCAACCCACTCCAGTATTCTTGCCTGGAAAAGCCCATGGACTGAGAAGTCTGGCGGGCTACAGTCCACAGGGTTTCAGAGAGTCAGACATGACTGAAGCAACTGCGCATGCATGCACACACACACTAGCGTGAATATTAAATCCATCACGATTTTGATTCAGTGACATAATTCAAACCAAAAATCATTGAGAAAAAGATGTGCATCCTTCATATTACCTAACAACAAAAATATCTCTACTTTCACTTCCAGAAATATGATTTATCATTTGAAAGTCTTAGGATAATGCAGGACTTCCCCCTAAGGTACAGGATCTATCACAACAATCAGCATTATTCAAGCTATTTACATTCCTAACAGCATATCTGCTTCTACTTCTCTTTGCATTTCTTGGGATTACCATATTCCAGGTAAGAAGAGAAAAGAACGTCAAGTAAAATGTGTTCATTGTTTTTCTGCTCACTGGTAGGTAGGAAATTACACAGAGTGAAGTTCATGTAAGTCATCTGCCAACTATTCCATTTTCGAAGTGGGAATGTTAATCTTAACATTTCACCATCTTCCCCTAAACTGTGTATCTGTTTACACACACTCATTCCTACATTCTGCCATGTCAAACATTAGATTAATATATAATAATGTCCAGACGATAATTCAATTTAATTTAGCAAGTTTTGTAGAATCTTTAAGGGTATCAAAATTTTCCCATGTGTGTGTTCTTATTAAAGAAAGTATACAGCAGGGTTCCATACTATAAAGCATATCCGGGGCACCATGAACCATACACGGCCTCAATTCTGAAAAGAACAGCTAAATTTAATCAACCTCCTCTCTTTTCCTGAAAGAGTCAGGAATTGGGTGGCATATATCTCATCTCGACCCAATTTGCTTCACTAGAGAAGTGCCAATGGCCTAAAGACCACTCCATGGGTCAAAGGTAGAAGTTGGGAAAAGGGCCTACCTGACTGGCTGAGTTGACTATTAAATCTACCTGTACATCTAGCAAAGGTAGGAAACACCTAGCAAAGACAAACAGCAAGGTAGGGAGGAAGAGGGCTGGGTTTGGAATACGAAAACCTGATGCTGCTGGACGAGCTAAATGTAATGTAAACTGCAAAGTGCTATTTTCAGCCTAATAATCTTATCTACCCTATCTACTCTCATCCCACCACTTATCTGAGCAATATTCACCCTCTATCTCATCCAGATCCTTTGATAAGACCGGTCTCTTCTATGCTAAGTGAACTTAACAAATTGGCCCAATTTTAAAGCTTTTGTTGATGACATTCCCTGGACCCAATTTACCTTTCTTTCTCTCCTCTGCCTTTGTCCATCTACCCTTGAAGGTTCTGGTAAGTACCATCTCCTCTATAAAACATTCTCTATAAAACGACTCTACCTGCCTAGAATGATCTGTGAAACCCTATTACACCAAGTGTCTGAACCATACATAATATAACATCTAAACATATAATAACAGCAGCTGAAAACACGTAAGTCCTTACTATATGGCAGGCATTTCTAAGCACATTAACCATGTATCATGTTGTTTAATCTTCAAAGCAATCCTATGAGATAGTCTCTATTAGTATACCATTTTACAGATGGGGAAAAATGTTTCCAAAAGTAGTAAGTGGCAAAACCGGAGAAAGATTCTAACTCAGGCAGTCTGGTTCCAGAGCCCATGCTGCTCTCCACCATACAGCATGGATTCGGCTTGCTCAATGTTTTACATGATTCTGTCTTTTGACTCAGAACGTATGATCCCTAAGAATAAGGGCATTTCATTTAGTGTAACCTTTCCATAACCTTGTATTTTTCTGGGCTGTACAATTACATGCTCAGTGTTACCTTGAAACTAGAGATGGGCTATCAGTCACTTTATATACTGGGGAAGGGAGTTCAACCTTACAATGAATCATTCCAAACTTCAGTGTTTTCACTAAATAAATATACTAATTTGTTAAGCTTCTGATAAAAGATTATTCTTGCTGATAGCCCAGAACCAAAAAATTTAGGGATGTCTGAGGAAAATTAATTTAGTCACTTAACAATAAATGACTTTAAAATGGTGAAAATATGCCTAGTTTGAGAGTCAGGAATAAGGATAATCTTCTAAAGATAAAAACTAAAGCTCTCTCCTGATTTATACTCACACAGCAGTCTCTTGGGCATTTGTAAGGAAAATTAATAATGGAGATTTAATAATTCAATGATTAAATCACCTGAGACCAGGTACAGTACAAGTCTAAGATACACAACTATTTTAAAAATGTCAGCATTCTATAACTGATATTACGGTTTACAAAGGCTTTTCTTTTAAATATATCAGTATTTATACCTGACAACAATCCTGTGAAGATACTTATTTTAAAGAATAATAAAGCAAAGCTCAAGGAGATTTAGTGATCCGTCTATAAAATTACACAATTACAGGACAGAACCAGGATCCAAATCTTTGCTTTCTGATTCTAATGCCTAAATTCCTTTCTGCTTTACAACGTTGTTGGGGAAAGCAGTGTGGATTAACTTTAAATTAAATTTGGAGTATGTTTTTGGGGGGTCTCATCTTTTGGTAATTCATAATGCTGCAAGTCAACAACAATCATAAAGCAAAAATAAAAACAGTCTTGATTCTGGAAGAAATAGCAGGTTTCCTAAGCCACTGTGCAAAGCCCTGGCCCAGAGAAGTTAGAGAACAAAAGGTCAAAATATACATGTGTCTCAGAGGACAGACAGAATGAAAACCACAATCACAGAAAACTAATCAAACTGACCACGTGGACCACAGCCTTGTCTAACTCAAAGAAACTATGAGCCATGCCGTGTAGGGCCACCCAAGACAGACGGGTCATGGTGGAGAGTTCTGACAAAATGTGGTCCACTGGAGAAGGGAACAGCAAACCACTTCCGTATTCTTACCTTTAGAACCCCATGAACAATATCAAAAGGCAAAAAGATATGACCCTGAAAGATGAACTCCTCAGGTCAGTAGATGCCCAATATGCTACTGGAGATCAGTGGAGAAATAGCTCCTGAAAGAATGAAGAGATGGAGCCAAAGCAAAAACAACACCCAGCTGTGGATGTGACTAGTGATGGAAGTCAAGTCCAGTGCTGTAAACAACAATACTGCATAGGAACCTGGAATGTTAGATTCATGAATCAAGGTCAATTGGAAGTAATCAAACAGGAGACGGCAAGCATGAACACTGATGTTTTAGGAATCGGTGAATCAAAATAGACTGGAATGGGCGAATTTAACTCAGATGACCATTTTATCTACTACTGCGGGCAAGAATCCCTTAGAAGAAACGGAGCAGCCATCACAGTCAACCAAAGAGTTCAAAATGTAGTATTTGGGTGCAATCTCAAGAATGACAGAATGATCTCTGTTCATTTCCAAGGCAAACCATTCAATATCACAGTAATTCAAGTCTATGCCCCAACCAGTAATGGTGAAGAAGCTGAAGTTGAACGGTTCTATAAAGACCTACAAGACCTTTAGAACTAACACCCAAAAAAGATGTCCTTTACATCATAAGGGACTGGAATGCAAAAGTACAAAGTCAAGAATCCCCTGGCGTAACAGGCAAATTTGGCTTTGGAGCACAGAATGAAGCAGGGCAAAAACTAACAGAGTTTTGCCAAGAGAACGCACTGGCCAGAGCAAACACCCTCTTCCAACAGCACAAGAGAAGATTCTACACATGGACATCACCAGATGGTCAGTACCACAATCAGATTGGTTATATTCTCTTCAGTCAAAGATCTCTATACAGTCAGCAAAAACAAGACCAGGAGTGACTGTGGTTCATATTATGAACTCCTTATTACAAAATTGAAAAGTAGGGAAAACCAATAGACCATTCAGGTATGACCTAAATCAAACCTCTTACGATTATATAGTGGAAGTGAAAAACAGATTCAAGAGATTAGATCTGATAAAGTGCCTTAAGAACTATGGATGGAGGTTTGTGACACTGTACAGGAGGCAGTGATAAAGACCATCCCCAAGAAAAAGAAATGCAAAAAGGCCAAAATGATTGTCTGAGTAGCCCTTACAAATAGCTGAAAAAAGAAGAGAAGCTAAAGGCAAAGGAGAAAAAGAAAAATATACCCATCTGAACACAGAGTTCCAAAGAACAGCAAGGAGAGATAAGAAAGCCTTCCTCAGTGATCAATGCAAAGAAATAGAGAAAAACAATAGAATGGGAAAGACTAGTGATCTCTTCAGGAAAATCAGAGATACCAGGGGAACATTTCATACAAAGATGAGCACAATAAAGGACAGAAATGGTATGGATCTAACAGAAGCAGAAGATATTAAGAAAAGGTGGCAAGAATACACAGAAGAACTATACAAAAAAGATCTTCATAACCCAGATAACCATGATGGTGTGATCATTCACCTAGGGCCAGACATCCTGGAATCCAAGGTCAAGTGGGCCTTGGGAAGCATCACTACGAACAAAGCTAGTGGAGGTGATGGAATTCCAGTCGAGCTATTTCAAATCCTAAAAGATGATGCTGGAAAAGTGCTGCACTCAATATGCCAGCAAATTTGGAAAACTTAGCAGTGGCCACAGGACTGGAAAAGGTCAGTTTTCATTCCAATCCCAAAGAAACGCAATGCCAAAGAATGTTCAAAGTACCTCACAATTGCACTCATCTCACACGCTAGCAAAGTAATGCTCAAAATTCTCCAAGCCAGGCTTCAACAGTACATGAACCATGAATTTCCAGATGTTCAAGCTGGATTTAGAAAAGGCAGAGGAACCAAATATCAAATTGCCAACATCCGCTGGATCACAGAAAAAGCAAGAGAGTTCCAGAAGAACATCTACTTCTGCTTTATTGACTATGCCAAAGCCTTTGACTGTGTGAATCACAACAAACTGTGGAAAATTCTGAAAGAGATGGGAATACCAGACCACTTGACCTGCCTCTTGAGAAATCTGTATGCAGGTCAAGACGCAACAGTTAAAACTAGACATGGAACAACAGACTGGTTCCAAACCAGGAAAGGAGTGTGTCAAGGCTGTATATTGTCCCTGCTTATTTAACTTATATGCAGAGTACATCATGAGTAATGCCACGCTGGATGAAGCACAAGCTAGAATGAAGATTGTTTGGAGAAATATCAATAACCTCAGATATACAGATAACGCCACCCATGGCAGAAAGTGAAGAAGAACTAAAGAGCCTCTTGATGAAAGTGAAAGAGGAGAGTGAAAAAGTTGGCTTAGAACTTAACAGTCAAAAAACTAAGATCATGGCATCTGGTCCCATCATTTCATGGCAAATGATGGGGAAACAATGGAAATAGTGACAGACTTTATTCTGGGGGGCTCCAAAATCACTGGAGATGGTGACTGCAGCCATGAATTAAAAAGATGCTTGCTCTTTGGAAGAAAAGCTATGACCAACCTAGACAGCATATTAAAAAACAGAGACATTACTTTGCCAACAAATATCCACCTAGTCAAAGCTATGGTTTTTCCAGTAGTCATGTATGGATGTGAGAGTTGGACTATAAAGAAAGCTGAGCGCCGAAGAATTGATGCTTTTGAACTGTGGTGTTGGAGAAGACTCAAGAGTCCCTTGGACAGCAAGGAGATCTAACCAGTCCATCCTAAAGAAAATCAGTCCTGAATATTCACTGGAAGGACTGATTCTGAAGCTGAAACTCCAATACTTAGACCACCTGATGCAAAGAACAGAGTCACTGCAAAAGACCCTGTTGCTGGGAAAGATTGAAGGAGGAGGAAAAGGGGATGACAGAGGATGAGATGGTTGAATGGCACCAGCAGCTTGATGGATATGAGTCTGAGTAAGTGCCAGGAGTTGGTGATGGACAGGGAAGCCTGGTGTGCTGCAGTCCATGGGGTTGCAAAGAGTTGGACACGACTGAGTGACTGAACTGAACTGACCTCTGTTTCACCTTTATTTTGGAAGTTTATGGTTCCCCTCCCCTAACAACCCCCACTCCCAACCCAGAGGATGAGGCAATACAGTTGACTGGTTGATTCTTAAGACTGAGTTGGTAGGTGCACTAGAGCAATAGATGTAATCAGACAGTGAACAGTATCTCCCTCTTCACTGGCTTCTTTCCCTCCAACTATCAACAGGCACACTCTGGTCTCGTCTATTAAAAACACGAACACACTCCCTCTCCCCAAGGCTGCTATTCTCTCTCTTCTCCTTTCCTGAGAGGTGACAATGAAATGTGTGACAAGTAGAGAGCCCAAAAGAAAATGGGCATCCACTAAAGCATATTCCTCATTCCCCTTTATCACTAAACTCTTTGTTGCTGTTGTTATTTTGAAATACTCGTTTTATTAGAAAAGCAATTGATAGCTGTATTGGATTATATTGATATAATCAGTCACTTAGTTTTGAAACTATGTGGCCTGAGGATATCAATTAAAATATGGATTTTTTCATTCATTCAACAAATATTTGAGCATTTTTACTAAATTTCTTCATGGAGTTACTGGGGTCTTTAACCCTCCCACTAGACTGTGAACTCCTTGAAGGCAAGAATAAACTGTTTCAACTGGTAACTTTACTTCCTAGCTGACCGGTAATAGGGTGTTTAAGTTAAATCAATCAATCACCTACTGAAATAAGACTGCAATTCTTAAGACAATTTCTGGCTCTTGAAGGCTAGGATTTCAAGACATCTCCCACTTGGTACTAAGCATTGCTTTTCATTTCTAAAGTCAGGAAAGTTTTGGCTGAGATCCTTTTTCTTTTCTGACTTCTACAGAATAGAGATGTTATTTCAGGCAATGTCTTCAGCTAACAAAGTTTTCCCAAAGCAAAAAATGTGGATGCCCGTGAGCCTGGCATAGCAGAGCCTTAGAGCAGTTTTTATTCACTGATTGACTTTCAAAATAAAGGAATTACTATGAATTTTTGACTTCTTTTAATTTAAAAACCATATATGCAACATACCAAAACAAAAAAAAGATTGAAAGCTTCTTTAGTATAACATTAATTTTAAAACTTTGTGCATAAAAATTAGAAGCAAGCTAAACACTGCAGGTCCTTCACTCTGTCTACACTTGCAGACAACCCATCAGTCATGGCTTCAGTAGTTCCCCTGCATCCTGGGATCCACACTAAACTACTTCCACTACATCTCCCTTGCACTGCCTCTTTTTTTTTTTTTTTTTTAACTTGATAATCCTTATACCTGACCTGCTTGCTACCACTGGAAAGAATCCTTAAACCAGGTCACAGGCTCTGCCTGAAGTTCATGCTATCTTTACCCTCACCTTCTGGTTACCCTTAGTACTCATCTATCAATTTCCCTCAAAAGCTATTCAAATCCTTCTTTTCCTTGACTTCTTTGGACAAGTGCACTGTTGACCATGCTCTTCCTGGGATCCTCTGCTCACCCATTACTACTACTTGTCATTATTTAGTTGTTTATCTTTCCCACAGCCCTGAAAGTTTCTTTAGGCCTAGATCCTTTTATAGTCATATGCTTTTTAAAGTTCCTATCCTAGGCACTCTTTCTCTCCCTCTCTATACTCATTTCCTCTGTTATCTTCATTCAAAATCAATGCTGCAATTATCTCCTTTGTCAGACAATGGAAGACCACAGAACCTGGATAGAATTTTGGTCCTTAGGATAGCATACTGCATGGCCTCAGGCAAGTTAATTAACTTCAATCTGTTTACTCACATTTAAACGGGGATAGCAGTATCTATTATACCTTACAAGGCTACTGTGAATATTAAGTGAGGTAACAGTATAAGGTACCTACCTAATAGTCCCGGCCTCTCCTGAATCCCCACACCCACATGTCTAATTATATGATAGACATGTCTACCTTACCACTTCTCCAACACTGAAAAGTTGGCTAGCTCAAGACCAAATACAGCCCTGTCGTCCTCCCTTGCAGTTTCCTATCTTAATAACGCCCTAACAGCTCAAGCTGGGAGCCCTGAGCACTCCTTCACTCTTAGGCCTAATTAGTCCTTGCACTGTCCTGTACTTATACACCACTGCCGTGAGTCAGGCCTCTTACGAGGACGATTTATAACATCTTCCTAACTGGTATCTCTCCCGTCTAGAGCAGATAGGTCCCTTGGCTGACAGAATACTTTCTCAAAAAGGGATCTCACCATGTCATTCCTCTGCTTAAAATTTCCCGTGTCTTCTACCTAGTAACTATGGAATAAAGCCTGGACTCTGAGGTGAGGCATTAAAGGCTGTTAACAATTGTACTTCATCTCCCACTATATTCGTTCCTTCAGTCACTCTGAATTATCTGCTTGATAACTGAAATGCTTGAAATGCTTCTTCCTGCCTCTGTACCTTTGCTTAAATCAGTTCTTCCTTTCCATCCAACACCTCTCCTACCTGTCTATACACCTCTCATTCCTGAAAACCTAAAACAAACAGTTGTTTTATACAAATCTTTTCCTAATTCCCTACTCGGGATTGATATCTCCTTCTCTATGTCTGCAGAACACCCTGTTTATAACTCTCTAAAGGCATGTACCATAATCTACTTTATATTTCAATTTATATGTTATACATCTCTCTCTTCTTCTATGCTACCAGTGACCTGAGAATAGGAGACTAGGTCCTAAGCATTCAGTAGTCCATTGCTTGGAAGCTGGTAGTCCTCACAGATGTTTGTTAAACAATAGAGTAATTATATGATTTTATCATCTAGAATGCAGAACCATAGCACCTAAAAAAATAACAAAACAGAAACTACATCAACCAATCATCAAACTCAACATCACTGATAATGGGGCAAATGGTCATGCTGTGCCCTCCTGTGAGGAAGGCACAAGTACTGTAAGAAGTATTCTTAAACCAAGAATGCTTAGTGTGGATTTAATCATGAGGAGCCAAACCAGATAAATCAAAACGGCAGGACATTCAGCACTGCAACCAGGGCACAGGCTCTGCCTGAAGATCATGCTATCTTTACCCTCACCTTCTGGTCACCTTTAGTGATCATCTATCATTTTCCCCCAAATTGATTTTTCTTCAAAAATTTCAACTAATGTACCTCTCCCCTTTCCCCTCCACGCCACAAAAAAGGTCATTAAACTGTTGTAGATTAAGGATCAAAGAAAACTGGCAACCAAATGCAATGTGTGATTCTTGACTGGATCTTGGATTAAAAATACAAAGCCCTCTAAAGAATATAGTGGCCACCTACTAGGGAAATGTGATTTTGAGATTAGTCCTACCCAAAAGTATAGTCCATGGGCCCACGCTGATATGTAAACTATTGATGATAAGTAGTGAGATAAGTATAAAACTTAAGAATGTACATTTAGAAATGTTTAGAGGAATGTGACAGTAATTTTATGTCTGTCTAATAACAAAGCAATTGGGCCTGTGCTTTGTCCATATGATGTTTTTTGAAATTTCATTTTTTCTAGTAATCCATTTTGTTGTATATCATAAAAACTTTATGGATGAATTGGAAGTTTAAAAACAGATGCTTCTCCACAGATAGCCTGAGAAGTACACTATTAGAGAAAATTATCAATCTTAAATTACTTGAGTGTGATCCTTATGGCTATCTTGGAGATAAATGTCTACAAAAAGCAGCAAAAATCAATTTAAGTAAACATGTATACAAAGAAAGTATACAGCTATATAGAAAAAAGTTAACTAGACTTTTCACCCAAAACATGTATATCTGTTAATCTTTAAATGATACATTTGCTATCCTATAGCTCTAGTACAGTGACAAATGACAGTTTAGCGCTACGAATGAGGAAAGAGGCAGAAGATGTCAGAGTATATTGAAAGCTACCAAGACTGCACCCCACTGCTTGCACACAGTACTTGGACATATTCCCTTCTTGCCCTGTGGGTGTGGACCGCAGATACTCTATCTACTATATCTGCAGTGGTGGTGTCCTAAGAAGCTGTTTCGTAAGATGAAATTCTTGACAATGAAAAGCTCCATGTTTTTAAGTAACATGTCAAGATTTGCTCTACTGAAAAACCCCAAAACTAAACTGGGAAAGAAATCATTATCCTTACTATACTCTTTTATTTCTAATTTCAATGCAATTAACAAAGATTATACAGATCAAAATGCAAGTGGGTTTGTCCCTGAAAACTGTTAATTATAAACATGTACTGGTAGGAAAAACTAATCTTCTCCTTAAAAGTAACCAGGGTTCAACAGAAAAGACTATCACATAAAGAAGTATAAGGCAATCAGCTGCCTGAATCATATGCTGCTGTACTTTTTCTCTGTAACTTTCTAATCTCAATTAGTGCAACATAATTTTTTTTTGTTATTTTGGCTAATTAAATTAATTACTCTAGCTAGCTGTAGGGGTTTTAGAAGTATGTCCTATGCTTATTCTGTGCTGCACTGTCATATACAACTCTTTGTGCCACTCCAAGGACTGTAGCCCACCAGGCTCCTCTGTCCATGAAATGATTTTTTTCAGACAAGAATACTGAAGTGAACTGCCGTTTCCTATTCCAGGGGACCTTCTGGACCCAGGGATCCAACCTGTGTCCTATGGTTAAAGCTTCCTTACAAAGACATCAAAATATAACGCCTAAGAATGCCCTCGAGACCTGTTAGTTGGGTATCCTCAAAGTCTGGGCTCAAGCTCATTGTCATCTTCAGAAGAATGCACACTATCACCATTTAACCTTTTCTAATTGGGCATTCCTATAGGGGAAAAATAAATGCACCTTCCTAAAACTGAAAGAAAACTGTCAGAAGACTTCATCTCTTGTCACTTCAGAGAAAAAACAACTATGCTGAAATGGTCATCAGTGTATAATTAATTTATGTGCCTTTAAAAATCTCACTAACTTATTTGACTCAATTTCTCATGGAAGGGATTTCACAGAATTACAAGTATATATCACATGACTCAGAAAAAGACAATTTGACAAATTTGAACAAAATCCTAAAACAGACACGAAATGAAAAAAAAAAAAAACAGAAACTGAGAGAGCAATTGATGCTTGTAGAAAAAATGATGCTGCTGTACTAAGAATGACTGCAGGTAGGAGCAGATGGCAATAACTGGCTTAATGGCACTGCTTACTGCATACCATGACACACTCTCACAGACGCACACCGCCAATCTCTAAAATAACATCTCAGAGCAATGCAATCCAGTGCAAGACTTTTTATGACAAAATCAATGTATCATCACTGTAAGCAGCCGAACACACAAATCATGTAAGAAGCTAAAATTGTGTTTAAAGACAAACTCATTTGGTCAAAAATAAGGCAAGAAAAAGAAAGGGAGAATAAAATAAGACTTTCCCATTCTGGAAGCTTAGTCTACTTTGGGTTTTTTGCTTTAAAAAAAAAAAAATTTGGAGCCTTTGAAACTCACATACTCCCATTTTCGAACTTTCGGGGATGCTAATTTCTCAGTTATTGGTTTCTGCTTTATTTTCTCTTAAGAGGCAAAGAAAGAACTGCTTTTTAATGTGTTCCAGGAGATGGGAGAAAAGACTGCTTTTAAACTTGGCAGGAAAGGTACTTTTTGATGACTATAGGATCTAAGTTTCAAACAAAGTCATGTCAAAATTAAGCATTACATCAAATCAATCTCAACTGTTTTCACTTGAGATTTAGACTAACCTAGAAGCTAACTTTTATTGATAAATGTACATGCATGTATACAGCCTTTAAGAAACTAAGTAGGAATGAACTAGGCCCACAGAGTACTTGGATATGACTGACTAGACAACTTCTGCTGAAAGTAGACATCAGAGGGGTTTAAAAGACAGTCTGCCATACTCCTGTGTAAGTTCTGGAGTTGGTATTACAGAGTATCATGCTCTTATTGATGCTATAAACTGCACTGTGTCCACCGAAACTAACTTTTTCAAGACCTAACGATTTTACTTTTGTATTAACTTAGGCAGTCAGACTACATTCCAATCTTGGCAATGAAATTGAGTCTCATCATCTGTTTGGATTTGACTGGCTCCTTTGTTTTTATTTTTCGTATCTCAGCTTGAGAGTTAAATAGCACTCTGCTCTATAAATGCTAGCATGACACTAAAATAAGGGATACATTTCCTAGGTAGTAAAGGATCATATAACCAGAAAAAGCAGGAAAAGCCAAGTGCTCGACTTTCAGGGTTCCTAACAAACTTAACCATCATGTCATAGCATCTCAAGTCCTTTTCCTTTAAGGACATATCACTAACCCCTACATTTTAACTCCCTTTTGGGGACTATCATTTTGGAAGAGACTGCTTGACTTGAATGAGGGGAACTCAGGCAAACTCTGATAAGCAAAGCCACTCTAGTGAGACCAAGTCTTCTCCAACTCCATTTTATTCACTCTGGTTAGTTACTACTACTAGCAAACAGGCAATTCTGCCATTCATAAATACTGACTGGAGATAGGACTGCCTTTTCTGGGGTCTGGTCCCTATTTTGTGGCATCAGTGGTGTCATATCCCAATGTCTTCGTTTGCTGCCTGTTGACATTCTCAGACATGGCATTTCATTCACACATATTGCATCTGTAGAGTAAGATCCTGTGACATGTTCAGGGACGACAGTAGAACTCCCTGAAGTGGCTGCAGCTATCCTGCAGCAAACCAATTTTTCATCAGAACTGCCACAAGGAGCAAGAGAGCCGGCTCTGACACTGCTTGACTGGTCTTCACGCGGCAGGGCGGGGAGCACCCATCTCTGTGCAGGAGGTACGAGTCCTCCCTAGGCACGGGTGCTGTGGCTGTGCCTTTGAAAGCAGGCCCTTGGCGTAGCTGGCTCCCGCTTTCCCTTTTCTCCTGCTCTTCTGGTGCCTCAGACCATCTGGTCATCTAGACTGTAAAACACTATCGTCAGGACTTCCCTGGTGGTCCAGCGGCTCCCAATGCAGGTGACCTGGGTTCAATCCCTGGTCAGGGAACTAGATCCCACGTGTCACAATTAAGACCCAGCACTGCCAAATAAATAAATACCTAAAAACAAAAGCAAACAACAAAAAACCACTATCCTCTTTGGTCCTACTTACCTCCAGAAGTTATGAAATTTCTCATATATGAACATGACTCCTAGCTCCCTATGTCTTTATGTTATCTCCAAGCAACTGCACCAACTGAAACTGCTTCCACATTCAAAAGTGTCTTGTTTTGAATGTTGATATACTGATAAGTGCATGACAGTTATAACTGGAAAAGATTATCCCAACTCTAAGCATACATGGAAGGGACCATTAGATTGGTAATAGTTAGATTACCAAAGGTCCAATGATAGACTGGACCCAGGCATAAATCTACCTTCCATCAAAATTATTACTTTCTCTGATTTTCCCAATTCTCCCACTGACATGTCTAGGCCATCAAAACTTTCCTTTCTTTCCTCCCTTTTTTATCTTCTTCACTTTCTTCTAACTTCCTTCTTTTTCTTGTTAGTAGTCCTCTTCCAAAAAAGTGCATTCCTTTGCTTTCCATTGGTAATAAGCAGTATCATTTGTCTTTCATTAAAAAAAAAAAGTCACTGCTCGTCACGTAATACTAAGTTTCACTTTGATCTAGACCATCTAGTTCTGATACTCATCTATTTTTCATCTATGATTTACTTACATAAGTCAAGGATTTCTCTAAGATTTAACCTGCTGTTCTGATGATTCTCTAACCTCCATTGTCTCTGCCATGACTCCCTATCTCTAGACTGGTCTATGAAGCCATCATCCCTTATTACTGAACATCCTTTCCTCATAGGAAGCTGTTCAAGATGAGCATTATGCTATGCTGTTCCATTTTTGATTCTTAATCTTATCATTATTAAATATTATTCATCAGCAATATCGTGGTGTTCTAGACACTTTATGAAAATAAGCACACACTACCTACCCACAAGAGTTTTCTCTGAAAGAGAAGGCACTGAGTTGGATTTTCTCTCTGACACATGTATAAAGTTTTATTTTTAAAATCTTTTCTCCATCTCCCAATTATGCCATAGACTTATTTATTATGCCATATAAAAAGGAAGGCATTTCTTTATGTCTTAACATCACTAAGTTTCCTCTTCATCCAAATCTGTGTCCCTTTCACTTGGACATGACCATTAGATAGGCAAACATTTCAACTGTTTTTTAAAATAAAGGTCAAATTCTTACTGATAAAGTAGATATCCCCCTCCTTCCTATTTTAGTTTTAAGATCAGACTTTCCATGATAATAGATTAAGTTAGTAGAGATGTCACTCTCCTAGTAAGAAAATAATAAAACCCTAATCACTTGTAGTTCTCAGCTATAGAAAATCATTTTATCTAAGGAGTCCTGATATCCTGTTCTCTGATACCCTGAGAACATTCTGATTTTTAATCTAAGAAAATTACATTTTTCTTACAATCTCAATTTATTTTTTCTTTTAAACTTTTCATTCTGACATAATTTCTGACTTACAAATAAGTTTTAAGATGGCAGAGAGTTCTCAAATAACTTTCACTCAGACTCCCCAAATGTTAACTCTGACACGTTTTATTCTTTTTTCTTTCTTTCTCTCTCAGATACACACATATACGTTATCCCCCGAACCATCTGAGAGTAAGCTGCAGGCATTATGTGCCTCTCCTATTTTGCTAATAAATAAACAAGATAGAAAAGGTGAGTAAATAAGATGGATACATGAGCAGAGGTGATGACACAACTATGTACAGGTAATAGGCATGGTTAGACGTTCACTATAAAATCCTTCAACTTTTACTGTCTGCTTGAATTTTTTCATAATAAAATGTTATGAAAAAATCAGAAAATACAATACTATTTTCTGCAGATCTTATTCAAGTAAATTTTGCCAATGTCCCAGTAATGTTTTAAGCAAAAGAAAATCTCAGATTATGCCATGTAAGTTATTTAAATGTCTCCTATTTCTCTGTTTCTCTGATGGGCAACAGAGGAAGTCAGCTTTCTAATTATTCATAATTATGTAAGAGACCTGGGCTAAAGATTAAACCAAAATGCTAGAATATCCAAAACTCTGGTACATTTGGTTCTTAAATTGTCAGGCTTTTAAATGGTCTTGTGGGGGTTAGATAAATCTATATAATTAGGTTTTGAGCTTTAAAATTAAAATTCCATTAGAATGTTCTGAAACACCCAAGCTCAGTGGCACAGGAAATGTTTTTGTAGTAAAGTATGCCTCGAGGAAATCTGCCTTCAGTGGAAAATGTAGTTGCAGACAGCCTATGACGTAGACAGCACGACCAAGGTGTGTGAAAGCTGACGAGACACGGACTCAAAGATGCCATTCCAATGCTTTACAATCCTTTGCAAGAACAGGTGTCGATGTTATTTTTATTAATGTATCTCTTTTTTGGATCCTTAAAATAAACCTAAGGGAGGGTACTGAGGAGGATTTTCCCCCCTTTTCAGAATAAAAATGTGGGAAAGCTTTAGCTACCTCTTCTATACCCGGCATGCTGCTCAAACAAGTTTATGTGGTAAACTGTCTCCATTCTGAATGGCTGACTGCTTTTTATAATCTGAATTTAAAAATGAAAAAAAAAAAATCCTTTAAAGTCAAACAGTGGAATTAACATACGAGCAGAGCTCCTGTGGGCATTTAAATCCGTAATTAAAAAACCTGAGACGCGTTGGCTTGGCAATCGCTATTGTCTAACGTGCACAGATAGCCAAAAGGTACTGAGATGCGACATTCTGTCCCACAGGACTCACTCACTCAGCAGAGGCGGCCCCATGAAGAATACTGAGAGGGCCTCACATCTTTAAATGCCTGGCCCACCAAAGGTCTTTCCCCCAGCACTGAAAAATGCCCAGAGGTCCTAGGGAGAGACTGCTGAGCGTTTAGAACTCAGAAAATCTGTGCTTCTGCTAGTATGTTCCATTTCGATGCAGGAAAAGGAACCCTTTCCGGAAAAATGGAAAGTCTGAGAGTAGGAACACAGGCGCATACGCACGCAAATCATCATTCCTTTCTGATGTGTGAGAGCACAGCGCACAGCACAGCAATCTAGCTGCGAGCCTCCTGGATTATAAATAGGCTGCCAATCCAAGCAGCAGCTGTCTCACATCGCTCTGCTTTTTCTCCCCTATTTTATTATACGTCAAAGATGAAGCACAGATTTCTACAAGTTTTCTCTGTGTTAACAGGTACAACATGCACAGGCCAAGGAAATTTGTTTTTAAGATTATTCACGTCAAACAACATTCCATGCTAATCTGCCATTGTTTACCTTATTTATACATGTAGAAGGGGTTTAACAGGTTTGCACTCCTGCGTTTTCTATTATAAATTAGGCCCTGAGTATTATAATTCTGCACTCAATCGCAGTCAACCAAGAAATTGCCTTTATAAAGGCAACTGAGCACCCTGCCCTTTCTGGATTTCGAAAACAGTACTACCTACACCTGAATGCAGGCGCCTGCACAGAAAACACACAAAACACAAGGCAATTTGATGAAGTCTTTAATGCATACAACTCTTTCAAGAATGAAGCAAACCAATCAACGGAACGCACTGCTTAAGATCTTTATACCCAACTGCTGAAGACATTTCCAGTTCACCTTTCACCATGAGGACTAACAGCCAAAGCTGTTGAGAGAGACCTTTTGTTCCTATAGGGAAAAGCTACCTTCTCAGGAATCAGGATTCAGAGGACCCCTTTTAAAAAACGACTCCTATCTTCTCCTTGTTTTCAGCATATAATTCACTTTGGGAAGACACTTAACAGGCAAAATGGCCATTATTTTACTTTCTTGTTTATGGTCAGTACAGTGAGAATTTCTACTTGCCTGTCACAGAAATGTCACTCCCCACCCATGAGGGATCCTACATTACGCCAAGGGAAAGCAGCCAAAACTATCATTTTCTTTCTTTGTCAACAAGGAATTCACTTCAGCCTAATAACACAAACAGGGTAACATTTCACTATGGCTGGAATTAACAGGCTGGTAGTTAACTCTCTAAATGCTTGAGTTGGGCATCTCTGAGGACAATGTTTTTTGAAGGGTGGGCTTTGGAGGAATATAACAAAAAAGGATTTGGAAAAAGGATTTATCCAAAAACACTTTTATTGTTCATTATCTTGAACACTTCAACTTTCCAGCATTTGATGTCAGAAAACAAAATTATTTCAGTTTTCAAGTACATGCACATATAGCTGTCATTCCTGAAATTTTAACTGGAAAATCTTGATTCCTTCAGAACAATCTCACATTCATTTTTTAAAAAATGAAAATACTAGGATTTCCCTGACAGTCTAGTGGTTAAGAATCTGTGCTTCCATTGCAGGGGGCATGGGTTTGATCCCCAGTTGGGGAACTAGGAGTACACATGCCATGTGGCAAAAAAATGAAATAAAAAAAAATTCTAAGTAGAGTACATCAAAGTATTAGCAGTTGAGTGCAAACCTTACAAGTAATTTTTGCTTTGCTAAATTAACTGCTCTGCTAACTGAATTAATATATTAATTGAATATATTATTTTCATAGTTAGAATAATAATTATACTATCTACTATGTTTTGG
Source organism: Odocoileus virginianus (assembly GCF_023699985.2). Classification (NCBI taxonomy): domain Eukaryota; kingdom Metazoa; phylum Chordata; class Mammalia; order Artiodactyla; family Cervidae; genus Odocoileus; species Odocoileus virginianus. The sequence continues at coordinate 13,590,565 of NC_069683.1, read as the reverse complement.
GAAAGAAATGTTTTACCCTCCTCACACTTTAAGGCGTCCTAATTCAGTCATAAGGCTCACGTTAAAGTCTATATGTTAAAAAATACTTCCTTACACTTTAAAAGCTTGCCTTTTAAAGGTGTTTTTTTCACTTGCTTTAAAGTGTGTTTTAGGTCCTCCATCCCTGAAGGACATGTGAACACAGGATGAATCCTATTGGATCCTCAAATTGAACAGAAGTTCAATGTTGATGCAATCATGGTTTATTAATCTGAACTTCACCTTTTCAAAATAAAACAAAGCTCCTAAAAGAGTGGTATTTTCCATGATGAACTAAACTTTGGGGATATCAAAGAATTATTTCAGGAAGTCAATGATAACTTCTTGTCCCATGATCATTTCCAAATTTTTTGCACTTAATGTTCTGAGATACTTTTTACCAATTAATTCTACTTGATACTGAGTTTCTCAAAGTCTAACAATGACCTGGGTTGAATTTTTCCTCATTTAAGAGATTTCCAAAACAATATATTTTTATTGTTTAGTACTGCCCAACTAAGTAACTGCTCTGAAAACTAACTTTTTCTTTCCACTTAAGGTTCTCTTTTTCTAGTTCAAAAAATTCTTCACTATCTTTATTGTTAAGCTATATTTCCTTAAATATAACTTAAAAACCCAGCAACAAATTCCGCATCATTTCTAATAGTACACTTGAAATAAAAACAATAAATCATCACTGGAGTTCTTTTTGTTAAAAAGTATTTCAACTTTACTCAACCTTACCTGTGCTGCAGTTACACAGCAAAAATAACAAAAGAATAGAAGGAAATAAAAATGTGAACTTGTAAATTGTAAGGGGAGATGGATAAAATATTCTATTTATGAAAATGCTTTAAAAGACTTATCCTTTGAATGGTGTTTTATAACTTGATTTGATAATTATCCTTTTCACTGAAATTTATTCTCGTAACTGGAATGTAATACTGCCTACTACAAGAAGAAAGCCCTGACATACACAACTGATACAGTGAGTTGTTATTCATATTAATAACAGCCTTTGGACATAGAATCAACAAGAAACAATAGAGCAAACTGTTGGCTCTACCTGGAGAACATCTTCTAATGGATTAAAAGCTACTATAGGTTTAGAATCCCAGCCTCCGTAAAGAACTATCCAGAGAATATAGCCAAACAACATTTTTAATTTCTATTCTCTGATTTCCTTAAGTGTCAAACAACCAAAAATTATTTATTCTTTCCATAAGCTCTCCTACTCCAATCAAGAAAGCTTCTTTCACTAGAAGAGAACATTGAACAATTTTTTACTCTAATCATTTTATTTGCCTAGATTTTTTACATTTGTCTAACATCATGTTCATGAGATTCTTCTTTGAAATCAGTGGGGGATTAAAATCTGACTTCAAGAAGAGCATTAAAACATAATCTGAAAACAGACAATAAAAAAGTATTCTTTTGTCAGCTGCAAATTATAAATAAGTTACTTTACATTAGTCTACTACTCTTTGAATGCTACTAAAATTTAACTTTGTAACAACCTTAAACACAAAACTCAAAAAGATCTTTAAACCCCACAACACTGTAAATCAACTATATAAAAATTAATTTTACAAAATCTTTTAATGCTAAAGCACAAATTCTTAGACTCAGAGAAACAACCTGCATCATAAACATAAAATTTTATTCAAATAATATTTTATGTTTTCATTCAACTATTTTTGCTTCCATTTTTAAATGTGCAATTTTCAGAACTTGAACATCATTTCTTCTAAACCACACTTTGTGAGTGAGTGTGTGTGTTTGTGTTTATGCAACCAATTTTTACTACTTTGGGGTGGGTTGGGACAGACTAGAAAAAGTGCTGATTTCAAAACAGTATCATCTATCCATATTTGCTCACAAGTAAATAAATGTTTTAAATAGCAAGTAAAGCAGAACCATAAGGAGCTAGAGACTATATTAGAGAGTGGAGTTCTACAAGAAATTTTTGTAAGGACACACTTAGTAAAGAAGTGCCCCTATGTGATACATTTTTAGCCTCCTCAGCTCAAAGTCTCAGAATCATCTCTCATTCTTTCCTTCTCTGCCTTGTGGCCCAGTTTCAACCAGTTCCTAATCCTGTTCATTCTTGTTCTGCATCTGCAGTCCTATTCATTCCAAACCTCTCTTCCTCATGCTTCTTGCCCCTTACCTTTGTCAGAAATAATTTCCTTATCCCTAAACTGCAATAATGTGATTCTAACTGTATGTCTGTACCCCATTTCTCCCTTTCTGTACAGTGCTGCCAGATTAATTTCAAGAAAGCATAACTCAGATTGATTATGTCACTTCCTTGGCTAAAAAAAAATCCAACAGCAAAGAATCACAGACTATTACAGTTGGAAGGGGCCCTGGTGGTCCCTGAAACCATCTGCTGAGAGAGCGGGGGAAGGGAAGGTATGGAATTGAAGCCTGGAAACAGGAACCCGAAGACAAACAGTCCACAGGACACAATGAGGTAGAGACCTGGCAGGTTTCAACCTAATTGTTCATGCAGATTGCACAAATTCATTATCTTTCTATAAAGTTTGTAATAAACATGTGTAACAAGGCAGTATATAAAGTGTTTAGTTAGGTGATTCTTTTTAGATTAATATGCACTCTGAGGAAGGTCATATCAAAGGGGTTTGGATGGGACTCTTCCTCTGGTTTTGTCTGTAATGCCTAACAGTGCCTGGCAAAGGATGAAACAATCTTGTTTCTTTCTGATACTTTATTAACACTATACTCAAAAGCTGGAATTATCTGCAGTTTTCAGGAGTGACACTTACCCACAGACTGTGAAAATGGAGTGAGATATAAATACCTGATTGAAGTTAGCAGCACCATTGTGAGTCCAAGGTTCTGAACTACTGTGTCACACAATTACCCAACTCCCCCCAATGCGTGTCTTTTTCCTCCTTTTTCCCAAACCAAAATGAAAACCATAGCTCTATAAGCTGATTGCTTAAATCACAGTCAAAGCCAAAATCTGAAGTGCTGCTTTAAAAAGAAAATTGTCCTAATCTATAAATTTCTCCACGGAAAGATACTAGAGTTTTACTTAGACTAACTCTATCACAACGTCCAGTGTCCCAAGGATCCTGCTAGACAAAATAACATCAATCTCACAAGAAAAAAAGGGGGGGGATACCCTCATATTTTCCTCTTTATAAACATAATACAATTTCATTTCAAATTTTTCAAAATAATGAAATATCAAATAATCATCTGTCTGCCTCAGAGATAAGGACTGTTACTTGATTTATCCTTTCTGATGTTTTCCTAATTTTACAAAACAGTATTGGAACTGTATATCACACTGTTCTGCCCTTGCTTTATTTAACAACGTGTCATGGACGTGTTCCACATCAATACATCTATTACCTATTTCTTTTTAACAGCCGCACTTACAAAAACACCATACTTCATTTAACCAATCTGCTACAATGAAGGTTGTTTTCAATTCCCCAGTTACCAAAAAAAAAATGCTTTAATGAACATCTCATTTACCTGAGTTTTTCCTGAGAATAAATTCTTAGAAGTTAGGTTGCTAGGTTAAAGAGTAAGCCAATTTAAAACCTGGATTCCTATTCCAAAACTGCTCTCCCTAGAGGCTGAATATTCTCATCAGTAGTATGTAAACTGCCTGTTGTCTATTCCTTACAAATACATGGACTTGACATCTTCAAAACACTTTTACCAGTTTGATAAGCAAAAATATTTCATTATTGTTCTAACTTATAATTCTTCGATCAGTGAAAATGAGTATCACTTCATATTTACTGGCCATTAATGACTTTAATACAGCAAATGATTTATACAAGAATGATTTATATATATGTGTGTGCATATGTATGTATGAATGTATATGTATGTGTATATTCTCTAATAAACAGGTTATTATCAGTAAATTTGCATCCCTGAGCCCCTCTCCAACTGCATCCCTCTCCTTCTGCTGAAGAGTTAGTTATTATTATGGTTTTAATTATTCTTTTTCCTTTATAAGTTTACCACTTATAGAACTATCCACCAACAATCTTTCATCAACTTTAATATATTTTTCTGCAACTCGTATTTCTTTTTTTCCCTAATATTGTGAAATTCTCCAGGCTGATACATATGCATTTCATTCCTTTTTTAAAAATGTATCCCACAGTGGAAATTGTGTTGAGGCCGAAGCTCCAATACTTTGGCCACCTGATGTGAAGCGCTGACTCATTTGAAAAGACCCTGATGCTGGGAAAGATTGAAGGCGGGAGGAGAAGGGGACGACAGAGGATGAAATGGTTGGGTGGCATCACCGGCTCAATGGACATGAGTTTGAGTAAACTCCGGGAGTTGGTGATGAACAGGGAGGCCTGGCATGCTGTAGTCCATGGGGTTGCAAAGGGTCGGACACAACTGAGCGATTGAACTGACTGACCTATCCTGTCAAAGGACATCTAGACAGGTTCAATTCTATGTTATTATTTTAAAAGTTTCTATGAATATTCAAGCATAAGAGTATCTCTAGAGCTGCACTGTCCAATACAACATCCACTAGCCACATAGGGTTACTGAGCACTTGAAATGTGGCTACTCTGAGTTATGTTGTAAACAACAAAATATAAACAACCAGATTTCAAAGGAAACATCTCACTGGCAATTCTTAATATTGATTATATGTTGAAATGATAATATTTTAAGTATATTTGTATCTAAATAAAATTTAATAAAATGTATAGTTAAAATCTAATTCAATAAAACACACAATCATTATATATAATCATAATTAATCATGTTTATTTTTTTGCAATGTGGTTACTAGAAAATTTTAAATTATATATGTGGCTTCTGTTCTATTTCTAATAGACAGTGCCGCTCTAGATTTATCTAGGAGTACAACTGGTGGGTCACAACATCAACGTATCTTCAAAGTAGGCAGAAAACACAAATCTGCTTTCCTAAGTGGTTGAACCATCTTACTTTTCATCCAGCAATGTACATGGTTTCTTGCTGCTCTATCTTTGGCAATAATTGTTGCTGTTGGATATATTTTAATTTTTGCCAATCTGGCAGAAGCAAAGTGGTATCTCACTGTGATTTTAAATCTCACTTCCCTAACTACTAGTAAGTACATTTGTCCATTGATGCTTCCTTCTCTGTACATTTATTAACATGTTTACTTCTTTTGTGATTTGCCTATGAATGTCCTTTGCCTAATTTCTCTTGAGATGTGCATCCTTCTTTTAGAGATTCATAAAAACTCTTTAAACGTAAGACTAATATCCCCATTGTAAGACATGTGTTGAAAATATTTTTCTTAAAGTTTTTATTGCTATTCTCACAAATTTTGTTTTTACTGTCTTTGCATTAAAAAGCAGGTTTTTCTTCTTTTTCCCACTTACGTTACTAAGTCTTTCCTGTACGGTTTCTGTTCTTATCATGAAAGAAAGTCTTCCACAGTCCCAAGATTTTTTTTAAAAAATGAAGAAACTGTTTTCTTCTAGTATTTTTATACTTTCATATTTTATCTCTAATCCAGTTTAAATCTATTTTTAAGTATAATGTGAAATAGAGTAAGAGCAAACAAAAATTAGAGTGACCCTCAATTCATCACAAGTCCCTCAGTGGCTGTGGGTTTGCTATCCACTTCCTTTTTTCTGAGGAGGTTTTCTTCTTACCATCACCCTCCTTCCAATAAACACATATACCCCCACAGAGACCAACACCTACTCAGTGAAGGAGCTCACATTACCTAGACATAGCAACTGCTCAAAGCCTTAGATGGGGATGATGGGCAAGCAATGTGATCCAAGCCATATAAATCAAAGTACTTCCTCGGGGATATTAAACATGGAAATAAGACTAGAGAGCACTCTCCTCTGAAAGGTGACAAAGTTTTGAGCCTGGAAACTGCTGAAGGCTACATTCCCTGCCACATAGAGTTAGTTTACCTTGGAAACTAAAGCTGAGAACATAAGACATAGGAGAAAGAACATCATAGCTTTCAAGTCAGTGAGGGCTGAAGAGGTTTGCTGCTTCTTGAATTCCTAAAGCTTAGTTGTTCAGCTGTTCCTTCCTTTCAGAGATATCTTTAAATACTTCCAAAAAATCCTTTTTGGCTTAAGCTAATTTGAGTTGAGCTTGTAATCTGCAACCAGAACTGTCTGAAATAATGTAGGAGTTTCACTTGATACTCATCCTTAAGTGGATACCCAATTGTTCTGGTATCATTTATCTTTCCCTACTTCTGTAATATTTTAAATTCCAATTTATATTAAAGTTTTGTTTTTGAGTTTGCTTTGTTCTACTGATCTGTTTGTTTCTGCCAGAATAATACTATTTCACCTATTGTAACTTTCTAGTCTGTTTTTGCTGCTGGTAGTTATTTATTTCACTGCACACATTTATTGAACACATTACACTGTGCAAGGCACAGAAAATATCCCCTTGTATAAAAAGATGTCCTAACTCTCATGGAGTTGAAAAATCTAGAAGCAAGAAAAGATAGTTACAATAAAATAAAATGAATACTAGAGTAAAGAGAATAATAGGCTGCACTAGGTTAACATCCAACAGTTGGGCCTAACCTGATCTACAGGTGAGAGAAGGCTTCCAGGAGGAAGTGGTTTTTACACGGACACCTGAGGATGCATATGAGTTTGCAAGTGGGAAGAATACCTCAGAAGGAAGAACAGTTAAATTCAAAGGCACAGAAGGATCAGGGCCCATAGTTAGCGGGAGAAGCCCCAAATGGCTGGCACTCGGAATGAAGGAAAGAGTAAAATGAAGAAAGACTGGAAAAAGCAAGCAAGGATCAATACAGGTTTTTAAGTCATTTTGGGATTTTGGACTTGGTCTAAGAGCAAAGAGGAGACATTGAGGGGTTTTATGCCATGATTCAGATCTGTGTTTTTGAAGACTCAGTCTAGTTACAGCAACTGGAAGGGAGGAAGACTGGAAGTAAGGGGATCCACAGAGGCCATTTTTTTTGTTTGTTTGTTTGTTTGTTTTCCATTTATTTTTATTAGTTGGAGGCTAATTACATCATTACAGTAGTTTTTGTTATACATTGAAATGAATCAGCCATGGATTTACATGTATTCCCCATCCCAATCCCCCCTCCCACCTCCCTCTCCACCCGATCCCTCTGGGTCTTCCCAGTGCACCAGGCCCTAGCACTTGTCTCATGTACCCAACCTGGGCTGGTGATCTGTTTCACCCTAGATAATATAGATGTTGCAATGCTGTTCTCTTGAAACATCCCACCCTCGCCTTCTCCCAGAGTCCACAAGTCTGTTCTATACACGAGTCTCTTTTTCTGTTTTGCATATAGGGTTATCGTTACCATATTTCTAAAGTCCATATATATGTGTTAGTATACTGTAATGGTCTTTATCTTTCTGGCTTACTTCACTCTGTATAATGGGCTCCAGTTTCATCCATCTCATTAGAACTGATTCAAATGAATTCTTTTTAATGGCTGAGTAATATTCCATGGTGTATATGTACCACAGCTTCCTCATCCATTCGTCTGCTGATGGGCATCGAGGTTGCTTCCATGTCCTGGCTATATAAACAGTGCTTCGATGAACATTGTGGTGCATGTGTCTCTTTCAGATCTGGTTTCCTTGATGTGTATGCCCAGAAGTGGGATTGCTGGGTCATATGGCAGTTCTATTTCCAGCTTTTTAGGAAATCTCCACACTGTTTTCCATAGTGGCTGTACTAATTTGCATTCCCACCAACAGTGTAAGAGGGTTCCCTTTTCTCCACACCCTCTCCAGCATTTATTGCTTGTAGACTTTTGGATAGCAGCCATCCTGACTGGCGTATAATGATACCTCATTGTGGTTTTGATTTGCATTTCTCTGATAATGAGTGATGTTGAGCATCTTTTCATGTGTTTGTTAGCCATCTGTATGTCTTCCTTGGAGAAATGTCTGTTGAGTTCTTTGGCCCATTTTTTGATTGGGTCATTTATTTTTCTGGAGTTGAGCTGGAGGAGTTGCTTGTATATTTTTGAGATTAATCCTTTGTCTGTTGCTTCGTTTGCTATTATTTTCTCCCAATCTGAGGGCTGTCTTTTCACCTTGCTTATAGTGTCCTTTGTTGTGCAAAAGCTTTTAAGTTTCATTAGGTCCCATTTGTTTATTTTTGCTTTTATTTCTAAAATTCTGGGATGTGGGTCATAGAGGATCCTGCTGTGATTTATGTCGGAGAGTGTTTTGCCTATGTTCTCCTCTAGGAGTTTGATAGTTTCTGGTCTTACATTTAGATCTTTAATCCATTTTGAGTTTATTTTTGTGTATGGTGTTAGAAAGTGTTCTAGTTTCATTCTTTTACAGGTGGTTGACCAGTTTTCCCAGCACCACTTGTTAAAGAGGTTATCTTTTTTCCATTGTATATCCTTGCCTCCTTTGTCGAAGATAAGTTGGCCATAGGTTCGTGGATTTATCTCTGGGCTTTCTATTCTGTTCCATTGATCTATATTTCTGTCTTTGTGCCAGTACCATACTGTCTTGATGACTGTGGCTTTGTAGTAGAGTCTGAAGTCAGGCAGATTGATTCCTCCAGTTCCATTCTTCTTTCTCAGCATTACTTTGGCTATTTGAGGTTTTTTGTGTTTCCATACAAATTGTGAAATTATTTGTTCTAGTTCTGTGAAAAATACCGTTGGTAGTTTGATAGGGATTGCATTGAATCTACAGATTGCTTTGGGTAGTATAGCCATTTTGACAATATTGATTCTTCCAATCCATGAACACGGTATATTTCTCCATCTGTTTGTGTCCTCTTTGATTTCTTTCATCAGTGTTTTATAGTTTTCTATGTATAGGTCTTTTGTTTCTTTAGGTAGATATACTCCTAAGTATTTTAATCTTTTTGTTGCGATGGTGAATGGTATTGTTTCCTTAATTTCTCTTTCTGTTTTCTCATTGTTAGTGTATAGGAATGCAAGAGATTTCTGTGTGTTAATTTTATATCCTGCAACTTTACTGTATTCATTGATTAGCTCTAGTAATTTTCTGGTAGAGTCTTTAGGGTTTTCTATGTAGAGGATCATGTCATCTGCAAACAGAGAGAGTTTCACTTCTTCTTTTCCTATCTGGATTCCTTTTACTTCTTTTTCTGCCCTGATTGCTGTGGCCAAAACTTCCAAAACTATGTTGAATAGTAGTGGTGAGAGTGGGCATCCTTGTCTTGTTCCTGATTTCAGGGGAAATGCTTTCAATTTTTCACCATTGAGGGTGATGCTTGCTGTGGGTTTGTCATATATAGCTTTTATTATGTTGAGGTATGTTCCTTCTATTCCTGCTTTCTGGAGAGTTTTAATCATAAATGGATGTTGAATTTTGTCAAAGGCTTTTTCTGCATCTATTGAGATAATCATATGGTTTTTATCTTTCAATTTGTTAATGTGGTGTATTACACTGATTGATTTGCGGATATTAAAGAATCCTTGCATTCCTGGGATAAAGCCCACTTGGTCATGATGAATGATTTTTTTAATATGTTGTTGGATTCTGTTTGCTAGAATTTTGTTAAGGATTTTTGCATCTATGTTCATCAGTGATATTGGCACAGAGGCCCTTTTAATAAGCCAGGCAAGAGATGATGATGGCATGGACTAAAGTAGTTGCTATGGAAAGAAGACAGACTTCCGAGAAGATGTGCAAGACCTAATGACTGAATTTTGGAGATGAGTAAAAGGTAACAATCAAGGATTCCTTTCAGGTTTCTGGTTTGATTATTACAGTAGATAGCAGTAATATTTGCAGCAATAAGGAACATCAGGGAAAACAAACTAGAGAGAAGATAATGAGTTCAGCTTGGGACATCCTGAGTTGGAGGAATTTGTGGGACAGTTAAGTGAAGTTGTTCACTAGCACCGGGCATACAGGTGTGGGCCAGAATTGTAGCATTCCTCATTATTCTTTTCCAAAGTTTCCTTCGTTATATATGGGTGAACTTCAGAATCAATCTGTCAAAATTCCTCAAAATATCCACTGGAATTTTGAATGAAATACTAGTAAATTTCTAGATTTCAGAAGAATTAACTTCTTTAAGATGTTGACTCCATCCAGAAAGAAGATATAGATCTTTCTTTATTCAAATCCTTTTATATTCCTAAGTAAAGCTAAAGGTACACATATTATACATTTCCTATTACGTTTACTTCTGTCTTTTAAAAGGTTTCTTGCTTGGGAACTAGATAATTCCTTTCCATTATTATTTCCTCACAAAATACTGCTGATATAAAGGAAACTTCTTAGTTTTGACTTTATCCTATATTTGGCCACCTTACGGGAAAGACTGACGGCAGCAGGAGAAGGGGGTGACAGAGAATGAGATAGTAGAATGGCACCACCAAATCACGGGACATGAGTTTGACTAAACTCCAGGAGATAGTGAAGGACATGGAAGCCTGGAGTGCTGAAGTCCAAAGGGTCACAGAGAGTTGGACACAAAGGAACAACAACAACAGTTTTAAGTAGTAGAAATGTTCATTGATTTTCCTGGTTTCTTTAGGTAGACAATCACATCATCTGCAAAAATGAAATATACACCTACTGTTTCAACAGTATTTTTCATTTCCTTTTCCTATGTTAAGGAAATACTACCTAGAACTTCTAGAATAATCAACTTTTTTTCCCCTTTGTCAGTATAGCTAACGATTTGTTAATTTTTGTTGGTAACTTCCAAGAATTTAACTTCTAGTTTTTGTTTTCTGATTCTTTAATTCTGACTAATCTGATTGAAGCACATCCAATCGGTTTTTGAGACAAAACTTTTTTTCAAAAGAGTATGTGAAAAGTATACTTTTTGAGTCCAAAACTTTAACCCACACACTTAAATTCCTTTCCTAAATACAAAGTTCTAGTGTCACAATCTTGTATCTTCATGTTGATAAAAAATTTAATGTTTATCTGATTCTTATCCCCTTATAAATAACTTTTTTGGCTGCCATTATTACCTATTGAGAAGTCAGTGGGATTTTTCTCCTTAAGTATTTAATATTTTTAGCAATAGGATGAGTCTGTTTTTACCCAAAACAATCTTGCCTGATGCTAAGAGCTTTACCTCAAGACCTGAAGTTTTTTTTCAGCTTAGGAATTTTTTTCTTCTAAAAGCTTTTTGATCAGTTTTTCTTTTGAAACTCCTGTTATATAGACAATATATAGTAGATCTAGTATCCATGTTTATTTTATACCTCTGACTCTTCCTATGTTACAGGAAAATTTAATTGGTGGCTTAGTGGTAAAGAATCCTCCTGCCAATGCAGGAGATGCAGATTCAATCCTGGGTTGGGAAGATTCCCTGGAGAAGAACATGGCAATCCACTCCAGTATTCTTGTCTGGAAAATTTTATGGACAGAGGAGCCAGGTGGGGTATAGTTCATGAAGCTGCAAAGAGTTGGACACAACTTATCATCTAAACAACAACTTCTTGCAGAGTCCACTCTGTTATCCACCCCCTCTGTTATGTTTACTTTTGAATACTCCTATTTATTTCAATTGATCAAAAACCACTTACTGAATGCCTACCACGGTCCAGATCACACTCCAGTCTCTTGAGGGAGCTAAAGGAGTTAGCTGTGTGTCTGTTTCAGAGGTTCCCAGGCAGAGAGCATGGCCACTGTAAAGCCTGAGGGTGTGAACAGCCCAACACGGACAAAACAGCAAGGAGCCCCAAGTGGCTGGAGGGGAGTAGGAAATAAGGACAGGTCATGACTTTATGGGCCATGTAACTGAGGGTAATAAGGACAACCTGTTTTGTTTTACTGATGAAATAATATCTTCTCAAATCTCAGTGAGAATACTAATGAAAAACTTAAGAAGTTACCTCCTATTTTCTTGAATTAGTTGTATTAGTAGAGGTGGGACGAGGGGTTTGGTTTGATTGCTTGGCTTCACTCTCCACTTTCAAGCTGTTTATTCTTTTCATATAATTAGCAATCTTTTCTCATATGCTTATACTTAAAAATAAAGGCTGAGTTAACAATACATGTGTGGCCATGCAAGTCCAGAAGAAGGCTTTGTCCCAGGCACAGTGAGCATCTGGGGAGTCTCAGAACACACATGTAAATACAGAGCCCATCTTGAAAGGAGACAGTTCACCGCAATTTTACTGTCATATGAATTCTCAGGAAGCATGTAATGGCCCACACCAGGAGCTCTAACTTAAACTCAGAGACTGTACTCTAACCGTCATATGCTTCATGGGAAAGTGAAAATGAAAGGCACTCAGTTGTGTCCGACTCTTTGTGACCCCAAGGACTATACAGTCCATGGAATTCTCCAGGCCAGAATACTGGAATGGGTAGCCTTTCCCTTCTCCAGGGGATCTTCCCAACCCAGGAGTCGAACCCAGGTCTCCCACATTGCAGGGGGATTCTTTACCAACTGAGCTATCAGGGAAGCCCTGCATATGCTTCATATTAGTCAATAAAATCTTAAAAACCAAGATAGGTATAGGCTCACTTGTAGATTATAAAGGCTGAATTCAATTCTGTATCTTCTTAGTAGTAAAGACAAAAGGTCAACATTACAAAGAGCAAACTAAAATTACAGAACACTGTCAGGATCTCAGTCAAAACTGCACAGCCTGCACCTTTCTAGAGTCCTTGACTAAAGTCAGAGAAAATAACTTAAAATTTTTCCTATGATTAAAAATATCTGCATGAATGAAAAATACTGAATGCTTATCAATCTGCTTCCTTCTCTGCATCTTCCCGACAACTTTCAAGCAACACATCTACGAAAAGTCCTCAAATAAGTTTATCATTATTTGATATGAACAGTATTTTCTGGGAAAAAAGAGATTAGACCTTTTATAAGCCTAAAGCACATGTAACTGAAAATGTTCCAGTAGGAAAATTTAACCTTTCAAGTCTTTCTGTGCTGGCTCTGAGTATGAATTATGCCAGGTACAACAGGGTTACTAGATGTGGTTTCTTCTGAACAACCTCTGGCAGTAATCCCAAGTGACTTTTCACTCTAGTCTTGTATTTTAGTGGGTAGAACATAATACAAGTCACAGAGGAAACAGAATTCTATTAAACTGAGTGGTCCGACCTCAGTGGTGAATGGAGTTGGGATGGAGGCACAGTTGGCTGGTAGTGGAAGAAAATACCCACACTACACTCACATGCAAAGAAGAACACTATGTTACACAATCTATAATAAAGGGTTGGTTTTTTTTTTAGGATTATTTTATTCCAAAATAATTTAGCAATATAATTATAAGAAGATATAATTTGTGGATAGTGATTTTAAAAAGGTAAGAAGGGGGAAGGCTCGGGGCACCATAGCCCTTGTACCATCTAAGATGATTTTGAGAGTAAAACAGTTAGATTACTCACTGCAGTATATCAGGGCTTAGCAATCAATATGACTTCAGTTCAGTTCAGTGGCTCAGTCATGTCCAACTCTTTGCGACCCAATGGACCGCAGCACGCCAGGCTTCCCTGTCCGTCACCAACTCCTGGAGCTTATTCAAACTCATGTCCGTTGAGTCGGTGAGGCCATCCAACCATCTCATCCTCTGGCGTCCCCTTCTCCTCCTGCCCTCAATCTTTCCCAGCATCAGGGTCTTTTCCAATGAGTCAGTTCTTCCCATCAGGTGCCCAAAGTATTGGAGTTTCAGCTTCAACATCAGTCCTTCCAACGAATACCCAGGACTGATCTCCTTTAGGATGGACTGGTTGGATCTCCTTGCTGTCCAAGGGACTCTCAAGAGTCTTCTCCAACACCACAGTTCAAAAGCATCAATTCTTCAGTGCTCAGCTTTCTTTATAGTCCAACTGTCACATCCATACATGACTACTCGGAAAACCAAAGCTTGGAAAATTAAGAGTATGTGCTAAAGGATTACATTAGGAGGCCCTGCTGGTAAACACTTGCTCACAATTCAATACTAAAGTATCTTATACAAAACTGCATATTATGGCAGGGAGTGGAGGAGCCTACATATGTTCAAGTTTAAACAATATTGCAATTTTTTTCTTATAGTTCTCATTCTCTTTCATGAGTTGATTATTTAAACAGTTAAAAACCCAGGAAAAGCTCCCCTTTTCCTCTATGGCTAAATGTAAATCTATTCACCCTTAGGACTACATTGATTAGGGATCAAAGCAGGATACTACACACCCATACCTACCCAACCACCATGCAAGGGTAAGGTTCTTGATCCAGCAAGAGTAAGGATTTCCCAGGGTGGTCCCATCCTTTGTCACTGTACCAGATTTAAACATGCCTATATACAATAAATAGGTCATCCTTGCTAATTTTTCATGGTAAAGATAATATATGAACACTAGATACATGCATTCATTTTTCTCTCTTTTCTTTAAAACACATATGAAAATCCAAACTATTCTCCTTCCTTTCTCCATCATCTCTTCCCCCCTGACCCCAACACAATGTGAAACATAAAAGTGTACACACACAAATGCTTTTCAGAAAACACAGCAAACATCACTAAAAAAGAAAAAAAGAGTCAGAAAGATGGAAAAGACAAGTTGTTAACAAATGAGATCTTAGAAACATTTGGGTTGTAGAAAGAAAAGTACTATGTTGACTATTAATTTCAGTGTTGTGGTTATTTCTTTTGAGCAACGACTTTTTCTTCTGCACACTACTAACCACTCTGAAAATTGATTATTTTTCAGTCATCTGGGTCAAATTTATCTTGGGAACATTAACCAAGGGGTTAATCTGAAATTCACAGGTTTCTTTTCCTTGGTTTCAATTACAGGCAGGCCAAGATGACCTGATTCTTTCATGGCAGGGGGGGTGGGGGGGTGTATGGTCTATTTGGCAAAGTATGCATGTCAATATTCTGAAGATACGCGTGCTGCCCAATTTGTTGCTTTGTAAGTATACCTAACATATGAAGACCCAGATTTAAAATAAATTAGGAAGCATTTCCTGTTCTTATTTTTATGACTTTTTATTTTGTAAAATTTCAGATATACAGGAAAGCTCAAGAATAATACAATGATCTATTTTACAAACCAATTATCTATCTATTCTTCCACCCTTCTCCAATCATGTATTTTTTTTCCCATGATCTATCTGGAAGTATACAACACGACACCTACTCCTTAACCACTTCAGTGACAGGCACGTCTATTAAAGAAAGATGGTGTGCATTATAGTAAAGATACACTCCAGAAGATCCCCGAGAACAGGAGTCATCTAACATATTTTTTAAAATCCTGTACATCAGTTTAACTATTAAAATGGCAATTTCCCCTATTATGTTTAATATGGCTTTAGATTTACAGAACCATCTTTTAGAACACATAGTCTGAAGAAAGGTGAACAACTAACTCCTCAGAATTACCAATCCAATAATATTGTGGTTATTTTCCAAGGTGTCAGGCAAATAGATACAGTACTTTTCATTTTTAAAAAGGCAAACACATGTTGGGTCTGTGGCAGAGCTACATGACTGACCATATTCCTCAACAGAGCATATTTCAAAACGTTAGGAATTTCTGAACCAAACTTTCAGATCACTGGACAAGTCTGAGGGCATTTTAAACTGGGGGGCTAGAATTTGACAATGATCAAGAAGATCATAGGAGAGGCCATATGAGCTTGTGAGTTACTGAGTGAGGAAGCGAAGTCGCTCAGTCATGTCTGACTCTTTGCGACCCCATGGACTGTAGCCTACCACGCTCCTCTGTCCATGGGATTTTCCAGGCAAGAGTACTGGAGTGGGTTGCCATTTCCTTCTCCAGGGGATCTTCCCAAGCAATTCTGGGAAAATCTACCACTACGCGAGTTGGGCTAAGATAAGGTGCTAACACAAGCCATGGACACATTGTAAGACTGGACTGAAACCACCTGCTCATTTTTACAAATACTGGGGATCTGAAAGAAGAGACTGGTGAAACGGAGTAACAGTTCTCCTGGGCAAGTAATCTGAATTTTCCCCGTCTCCCTCATGTCCTATGACTAAAACACAGATCTCAGTCTCAAGATCTCCACAAGTTCTCTCCCCGTCTCTAGTACTTCCTATTAGTCTAACACTCCCTTTCTCATCTTACTGTCCTATCCCTCCTTTCCATAAAAAAATATTTAATTTTTTTATTTTGTGAGGACAATAAAGACATTCATGTTTAAAATGCATTCTGGGTCCCTTTGATGTAAAAAACTCAATCAATATAAAGTACACTCTATATAATCATTAAGCTTAAATAAATGATGTAGGAATAGGATTCACAACCTAACAATGATCCCATTTTCTCCAACAACTTTGTTTCAAAAGTTATCATAGTCAAATAAAACAAATTTATGCAATTATGGAATTTATTCCAAAATACCATGCATCTGAAGGTACAGGCTACTGCTGTTTATTTACATTGTCACCTTTAACATTCATCTACATCTAAAAGTTTTTTCTCAAATTAATCCCTTCTGGCTAACATGCTACATCTAGAAAAGCATATACAAAGGCAAATAAGCCCATATTATAGTCTTCTGGCTATTAATATCTGCAATGCTCTCTCTTTACACTGGCCTAGCGAAGTCTTGGCCCCCGAAGTGATAAAGATGAGCTCTGCCAAACTATTCCCCGGCTCTAAGGCAGTATTAACACATTGCAAAGTGCCAAAAGGGCCATTAAAAAAAAAACTGACCCACTTTTAGAAGTCAGCAGCTTTTTCCTTCTGGTGAAGTATGAATATTTAAATCAGGCAGACAAGTCAAGGAGCAAACATTCCATCCTGAATGCAATGTGTGCATCTCCAGCTCAGAGCTGAAAGGATCCCCGTCATATACCAACATGGAAATGAATGCTCGCTTAGGACTCCAGAAGGGCAGTTTTCTAATCATTCCGCTGCCTTTCAGACTCAAGGTTCCGTATTTGGATGTGAAGGCAGGAAACAGTAAAAGATGGATCACAGCAACTGCTTTGAATTATATACTTAATGATTTAGATCAGGCATAATATAATCTAATTTGTAATAAATCAAGCAAACTGAGAAAAGGTTAGGTTTGTGGTTAACAACTGTAAATTTATTTTTACCTTCATGATATAGTAACAATGCATTAGAGGAGAACTTGATTTGAGAAGATGGTAAACTCGTCATAATAAAATTGATTACAATCAAGTTTCAACCTAAGCACTACTGTTTAAATGAGAAAAATAATAGCAACCATCAACACAAGATACAGGAAAATAAACTGTAAAATACACTTCTATTCAAAAGCCTACGTATATTTACAGGCTCCTTTATGTATATAGGCTCCTTTTGGCTTTACCGAGAATATATTAAATGAAAATGTACTTTAAACAAGTGAAAAAATAAATACTGAAAATTTACATTAAGATAAAAGATACTACTGGAAATTTTAGGGTCATCTGTTCCTATTCAAATCTAAAATACAATTTACAACAGAAATTCCCAACCTTCACACTGCCAGAGCACCCTGAACTACCTTCCCCTCTCCCCTTACTACCCCAACTTGGATCTTGTATTTTATCTTTCAAACAAATCAGATTTCTATGTAACTTGTGCAATTTATCATAAGAAAGATTTCTCTTATTCCTTCAGGCAATCCCAGATCAGGAAGCAATGGTATAAGTCAGCTTGCTTCTGCAACAGCTATCCAAACTCTTTTAAACCCATTCTTTCACTCACAAACAATCTCATTTATAAGCAAACAGGCTAAGATTTCAAAACTAGGAAACAAAATTCCTTCCAAGGGGAAAAACCCTGCTCTCTTAGCTTTCTTCTACAAGATGGAGAACTGATTTAGTTCTGTGAGCATGTTGTTTTGGCAAAACGAAGAAAGAAAACAAGCCAATGAAACCCTGTGTGTGTACTGAGTCGCTCGGTCATATCCGACTCTGTGAGACCCTTAGATCTCTAGCCTGCCAAGCTCCTCTGTCCATGAAACCTTCACTTCCGCCAAACTCATTCCACCCTTCAGGTGCTAAAGCATTCCATTCAAAAGACAGATACTGACCAAAGTTCTCTGTGCAAGTCTAGTTCCAGGCTGAGGACAGGATAGTTAATTAAAGCCTTCAGATACCAGGCCCTATCATAGCCACTCAGTCTTCATTTTCATTGTTTCCCAACATATTTTATGAAAAAAAATCTCAGCAAACAGTAGAGGTCTCAGTTGTTCTTGTGTATCACATTCCTTGCTACATCCCTGCAGCTGCTCACATGCTTCCTCTTAGAATGCCTCCCCTCTTTCTGCCTTTCTGGATCTAGGTCCCATCTTGGTTCCCTGCCTTCTCACTACTCATTACCTATACCACACTGTTGTTTTAATCACTCAGCCGTGTCCAACTCTTTTGTGACCCAATGGACTGCAGTCCGTCAGGCCCCTCTGTCCGTGGGATTCTCCAGGCAAGAATACTGGAGTGGGTTGCCATTTCTTCTTCCTAGAGATCTTCCCGACCCAGGGACGGAACCCACGTCTCCTGGCACATACTAACTCTTTTTATGCAGTGTCCTGTTCTGCTATTAATATGTATATGTTTACTCCCTTCTTCCTACTAAAGATCATAAGCATTAGCACACATACTAGAAGCGAACAGAGGAGGGCGAAAAAAACACTTCCTGGTTGATGGATTTCATACAGAAATACACAGTTAAAATCTGCTGAGTGGAGCTGGGATGGGTAGGAAAAGAACAGAGAGGCTGCCTGATTCAGCAACTAATATGTTTCCAAGACTCCACTGATACCCCAACCTGATTAACTTGCCTATATTTTACCAAAGGAAGATGAGGATTAGGAAAATTCATTTTTTTCTTATATAACCTTTTTAGGTGCTAATAAACAGAATCACAAGGAAGATTCAAAACACAACAAAGTATTTTAAAGAAGAATAGTTGGAAATCAAGATTCGCCCTCTGTACATTTAGTTAATGAAAAAGAGTAGGGGCCTAGCTTCAAAGGAAATCACTATCTGTTCAAAACGTGTAGGTTACTAGACTTTTCGAAAGTCCTACTCTCACATTCTGTGAATTCTTTTTATGCTTCAATGAGCATACAGCACCCATACGTCTTAGGGAGAAGGCTCTGGACAAGGTTTACCTTCTTGGGAAGTGGTCACCAGAGAAAGGCAGAGAAACTCCACTTTGGGTTAGACCCAGTGGCCCACAAGCACCACTGGCTTTGCTTTCTTGCTCAGAGAGATAAAGTACCATATTAAAATTCAATACATTTTGGGAAGAACAGATAAAAACACAAAAAGGGCTTGGCTTATCTTCAGAAATGCAATTCTCAGCTTTGTGAGCTCTGGCATTCAGCTACCCAGATTACCAAGCTTATTTAATAGCTGAAGGCTTTCCCCCAACTTCCTGTTTTGCTATTTCCAGGGTCTGTTTCCACGAGTGCGCCTCAGATTGTGTACATGCACTGCACTCGATTCACACACATCAGTGAACAGCGGCAGCAGAAACTCAGTCCACAGCAGGAGGTTTAATTAACTGTACAGAGGACAGTGCCAACAGCGCCGGGGCCACCTCCCCTGGGGCAGCACACCAACAAAGGCTAATATGAAGGAAAATCTACTTCCGAGGGGAAAAGGTACACCCCCATCAAGCAAGATGAAAGATCAATATGACAAAAAAGAAACTCCTCCAAAAAAAACACACAACGCCCCCACCCCCGCAAAAAAAAAAAAAAACTTGCCAGAACAACCTCAGAGACAAACTAGAGCTTTTCTCTTAAATCAAGGAAAGAAAAAAAGCCAGAATTCAGTAGTTGCCAATAGATGGGGTCAGGCTTCACTCTGCTATCTGGTGGGTTATTAGAAATGACCCTAAGTCAATCTCTCATAGGTCTTTCCAATCATCTTACACATTCCTCCCATATACATTCTCTGTCAAAGGGTTGGTAATGGGATGAAGCCATAAAACCAAAACACTATTAAACAATGATGGCAATGGTGAAGGTCTAGGTTGTAATCCAGATGGTAAATGGGCTTGCTACATGTAAAGAGACTGCAGAACTCAACAACTTGGAAGGAAGTCTGTCTTCACTGTGTTAAGGGTGTCTAGACAAATGAGAGTAGTTTCCAAAAACTGATCAGGTTTTCCCCTGTCTACACAGCAAGACACACAGTTGGCACCATACCCCACAGTGAATAATAAAAAAGGAGACTTTCAGGAGTCTCGCACAGTCTTCGAGTCTAGATCAAGAGTGACACAGTCAGGTCAAAGTACAGTTTTATATCCTCAAAGTTAAAGCTGAAGGAAAAGAAGAAGTTAAAGCTGATCTAAAATGATTCCGGAGGGATATTCAAGCATTGTTTTCATATTTAACAAGTGACAAGCTCACAAAGAATGTATGTAATCAACCAAATAAATATCACTAGGGGCAAATAAATGAGCAATTGGTATAGTATAGACCCAGACTGAAATAAAGGCTTCACACAAGTTACTTCATCTCTCTATACTCTAGGCTCCTCTGATACCAGCCCCCTATGTAACTCACAGAGAAATAAGAAGGATTAATTTGATAATGTCTGTAAAATGCTTTCAGCTCCTTAGAGAAAAGTGATATAAGTGGTTATTATAACATCTCACTGAGGCTGTCAGGTTGTACAATATAAAGGAAAGGAAAAAACAAGACTCTTTGATAGTTTATTATAAAGAATTTTTTATAGCTTGGCAAGATATTTCTTAATTGGCTTTTTGTTAGTTTTTATTATATGCCCATGAGACAGGAAACATTCCCAGCTCCCTTCTCTAGATAAAGGAAGTTAAGCGACTTTTGAGATGGAAGACATTCTTATCTCTATCTTCCAGATAAGGAAAGCAAGACAGAGAAATGGAGTGACTTTTCTAGTCATGTTCAAGAGGTGAAAGGGTTAAGCATAATTAAGAACCTGGAAAACATCAAGGCTCACACCATTACTTTCTTTACAGTCCTGACACTGTGCTGACCAGAGTGCCCTGGCTAGGACAAGAACGCCTGAGATGAAACACTCATTCTGTCATTTACCGGCTGTACAATCTTAGATAAGAAACTTTTTCTTCATGTGTGTCGCTTTCATCTGCGCACTAGAGTTCAGTGGAGATCGAATTAGATGACATATGTGAAAACTAAGGGCAAACAAGGACATTCTGTGCAAATAAGTTGTTACTTTTATTAGGTTGGTGTTCTTATTGGGAATATGGGTTCTTCTAGCCTCTCCAACTTAAGACAAACCAGTGCCCTCACACCAAATGAAATATATAGTAATAAATTTTAAAATAGCTTTATCGAGACATAATGCACATACCATACAATTCACCCATTTAAAAACTATACAAATCAATGACTTTAAGTATATTCACAGAGTTATACAACCACCATCAAAATCAATTTTAGAACATTTCATCAACCCCAAGAGAAAATTCTGAACACTTTAGCAGTCATTCCCCCATTCCCCCACCACACACACACACACACACACACACACACAGCCCCCCCACTGCCTTGGGCAGTCATTAGTCTACTTTCTGTCTATATAAATTTGCATGTTCTAGACATTTAATATAAGTGGAATCATATATTATGCGGCCTCTTGTGATTTGATTCTTTCACTTAGCATGTTTTCAGGATTCGTTCATGTGGAAGCATGCATCAGTACTTCATTCCTTTTATTGCCAAATAACAATCTATTGTATGGGTATACCACATTTTATTTAACCATCTGTCAATTGATAGGTTGTTTCCACTTTTTGGCTATCATGAATAATGCTGCCATGAACATTTTAGTGTATAAGTTTTGTTTGGACATATGTTTTCATTTCTCTTCAGTATATACCTAGGAGTAAAATTACTGAGTCACATGGTAATTCTATGTTTAACACTTTGAGGAACTGCCAGATTGTTTTCTAAAGTAGCTGCACCATTTTATATTCCCACCAGCAATGCCTAAGGAGAAGGTAATTGAAGGGAGACCATTAACTGGGTGCCTGTTCAGGGAATAGCTAAACTATTCACTGGAATGATAATTTGTGTTGCTGACGACAAGGATAAAGATGCTTCACATCAAGTTTTAGAAAAAAGGGACACTGGCTGGCGGTGTACCTTCCTCCTTTCCCCCGCTCTCGCCGAGGCCCAGGTCAAGGCCAAGGGACAGAAGCAGCTCTTCACACACAGACACGTGGTGCTCCACCTCGAACAGAAGGAGATGCAGAACTGCAGAGCCAGGCTTTGAACGGTGTTCTACTACTTCTCAGGTTCAGGTAGTAAGGTGTGTCGTCTTTTTTCGTTCAGTAAGTAGAATTGGCGCATAAAATCTATGAAATTTTATATACTGGGCCCTCACCATTCCCTTCAGTTCGTCAGGCCGAGCCCAGCCCAAATACATACGTTTAGTACAGGTCAAGCATACGCTAGCTCCAACACAGTGTATTTCTGTATAGTGGCATCTGCAAGCCAAACAGAACTGGTAGAGGGAAACAGATGGCTTCTAAAAGGGGAAGAGAAGAGAAACAGAAGGTCAGGTAAAAGAGGGTGGGGGAAAAGAAGGGAATAGAAAGAGGATAAGAGAAAGGAGAAGCATATTTTCTGGTTTTGCTCTTCCCACCTGTCACAGCACTCCCCTTGCTGGTTGCCAGCATGCTCCCTTGCAAACACAGCTGCAAGTGACAAAGAGCAGCCACTGTCCTACTCAGGGGGTCCCTTCCATGTTCCATGCTGTAAACTGTACTGAAATGCCAGCTGCTTACAAGAAAGGGAATTATACACCCATTAGAGCCACGAGTAGCAAACTGCCAACCATATCCAACTAATTAGCATTGAGGCCCGTAGGTTTCCTACAAAATAACGTTTAAGACTATGTGGAAAAGAGTAAAAAGCAACAGAATCAAGAGATAAAATACTTTTTTAAAATGTGGCTTTTTTTAATTTTGTAGATTTGTCAGACCTGTTATTAATGCAATCAATGTAAGACCATATTGTCATATATTTCCTGTAGTCACCACATGTTCAGTTTGCTGTGGGGCTCTGCTCTTTCACAATTAAAAGAAAATTACCAAGTCTTTCCCCAGCAGAGTTAGGGGTTGCCACTAGGGATTGCCGATAGAGGGAAATGCTCCACACCAAGTTTTACAACGGAGAGATGCTGGTTGTCTGGGCATTTTCCTTCTTCCTCCCCCCTTGCCGAGGCCTAAGCCAAAACCAAAGCCAAGGCAAAGGGAATGTAAGCAGCTTTTTACACACAGACTAATGTTGCCAGCAGCGTTCCAGTGGCCTTGCTCACGGCAGGAGAAGGCGTAGTGACTAATACCGCTGGGTCTTGTTGAAGAAAAGTGGCTGGCTTCCTTTGATCAACTGAGTGGTGTGCTGATCAGTGTGATTTCCCTGTTCTGCTGACTGAGAGCATGTTGGGGAGAGCAGGAGAGCTGGCTTCTGAGAGGCCCATGCAGGGAAGCAAATTCCATAGCTGCCGAATCACAGAAAGCAACAAGAAATAAAAGAGGGCTGAGCTGGAAGCAGACACCTTAATTCTGCCAGCATGTTCCTTACTGATATAAGGATCTCTGGGAAGGTAATGAAGTAGGTGCCTCTGTAACTTTAATTCATCAATTGCAGTACTACACGTAACTATTAAACACAAGGTTCAAAATCAGAGTCCAAGCTCCTGAGACTATCATTTAACAGAAGTTTTAATCTGTTCATTTTGATAGGTGAGGAAAAAATTGGGAATTACCATTTTTAAAAAATTAAAATGGATTAAAAACAAAAAAAACAGGAACTCATCGGCATATGTAACTCTTGGCACAGTTTTTGAGACAAAGGAAGTATATCCAGCACCTGAGCGTGTGTGCAGGACTACAGCTGCATACCCACTCTTCTATTTGCCAGAGAAGCAGCTGCTGGATTAACACGAGTTAATCTGCTTGCCCGCTATACAGAATTTTCCCTCGTAAACTGCAAAATTTACCTAAAGATAAATATAGCATTCTTCTAGTTCTCTCCTCCATTCAGCTGCTGCTGAGAAACACTTCTGTGATCTCAAGTTTCATCAGCAGATTGTACTCCTTCCTGGGGAACAGCAGCAGAAAGTAGCTTTCTAAAAGCATAGTCAGTCTCTGAGGTAAAATACACCATATTTAAATGACTTCTTCCAAAAAGGGTAACTTCCCACGTTTAAAGTTTTAATTCTTGATTTCTTAAACTAGACCTAATCATTACTGCTTTAAAGAGTAAATAGTCAATTGCAAATTGAACAAATTGCTTTGGCTATCCTAGTACCAGAAATGAAATGGATTAGGTCAGCAGGTGGCATGTCATTTCAGTGCTGCCTGGGGACCCAAAATACAGTTAGGTCATTTTTATTCTAGTGACAGCAGGAATGAAAGCCAGAGCATTTAACAGTACCTCCTGGCTCCATTCTCATAGCTATCTTGGACAGAAAGAGTTTACAGAAGCCCCTGCATCTCCAGTACTTGGCTGCTTCTAAGGCCTCCGAGCTACCTGAGCTGAAGATTCCCCAAGAAGCCTGGGACAAGATCCTCTGATTTTGGTCCTCAGAGTCACAAAGCTTCTCGTCCACACAAGGAAAATGAGTTATCCTTAACAATTCTTTATCAGCATATATTCTCATTCTGTGGTACTTTACTTAGAGGAGGAGACTAGTTAATATGCCTCTACTCAGGGGGGAAAGGAAATTGTCTAGCTTCTACTCCCACGGCGGGAATGACTAGAGAAAGGAGTCAACTTAAGCCAACAGAAAGGTGATGGGGGTGGGAAGACAGGCAGGCAAAGACAGGGTGAACTGGGAAAAAAGTTCTTCTGTCCAGAAGTCAGAAGCGTCTCGCAATGTTGAAAAATTTAAACAATCCAACAAACTCTATTAGTAAAATTCCAAAACTTGTAGCCTTCAAAGCTTGCTCCTCTGATAACAGTCAAAATGAGATCAGATTATTTAGTACTGTTTAGTTACTACACTGTTATGACAATATTCAACTTGCAAGGACGAAGGAAAATGTTTTGATATTAAACAATCTACAAATCTCAGACTTTGTGATTTTATGTCCTTTAGACAATTTTATTTATTTTGTGATTGTACTTCTTTTGCCATTTTTAGTAGCAGAAAACTGAAAATAACATCAGTTTTAGAATCAGAACTCCAGAACTCAGTAACTTATTGGGGACCTTATTTTTTTTTTGCCTTCCCATTATCTTTTTAGAGAACCACTCTTCCCCTATCCTCAGTATATGCGGTTATTCCTGAGATGATGTCAATCTTGTTTCTAGGGTGGCATGTGACCCAGGGCTGGTCAGTGAGAAGGCTCCAGTTCCTTAGCCATGGTGAAGGATGACTGGTTTAAGAATGGACCTGAAAATCAAGTCCATGTTTTGTGCTGATATTTCTAGAAGGGAAAAAAAAAAATTTCTCTTTTCACTGGGGTTAATAAAATGGCAGGTTATAAACTAAGACCTGCCAGAGGCAACTGCTGAGTACAGGACAGCCTTTGTACAAATAAGGCCGAAAAGGAGAAAGCAACCTACACACAGTTTAAGCCCCTAAACATAGCCATGTCTGAAACCAGCCATATCTTTCAACTTACTAGTCCTTTAAGCCAACAAATTCTCTCTTTTTTGCTTTAGCAACTTGAGTTGTTTCTATCACTTGAAACCAAGAATGTTCATTAATGCACCAGCCAAATAACCTTGGACAAGTCAATCTCATTGCATATCAATTTTCTGAAATATAAGGAGTGAAAAAACATGTTTGTTTACCTGACAGAATCAAAAACTGCTAAGCACTACATAGGAGGCATTGATATTTTAACTAAAACAGAAGGTAAGGATAGAAGGAATAAGATATTCATTGGGCTAAATTGCTCTTAGCTGCTACTGCTGATAAGATAACATTTTATTAGTTTTCTCATCATTTGCCCTGGTGGAGCCTATGAAATCTTTATCAAACCAGTTAATCACCTAGTTAAGTCTATAAGTATTCTCCCTTTACTACTATGTCTTTAAGTATTTTCCCATTTACTTTCAGTTGACAATATTTTCCCACCTTCTTAGACATCTTTGATCAACTATCTAAGTAGTTTACCACGATGGATAAGCAAAGGGATCACAGAAAGGGAAAACTAACAGTTTCATCTTCAACGAGGTGGGTGGGTGTGGGTGTGTGTGTGTGTGCCAACTGTCCATGCAAGGGTGTGTGTGTGTGTGCGCCAACTGTCCATGCATACATGTGCTGGGAGATGAGGTAAAGCAGTAATTCTCATACGAAGACAAATCAAGGGTGAAAAGAAGCTACCCCTATACAAGATGAAAATCTGAGTGCTTCAACTAGTGTGCCAGACCATCTCTTCCCCCAAAACATTAGTATTCTAAGAGTAGAAGTTAACTATTAAGATTAAATTTTTAATTCAGTATTCATAATCAAATGTGTATTTTGAAATTTGTTGTAATGTCCTGATAAATGCTTGGTTTCAAACAACACCAGATAACATCTCTTATGAATACCAGAAAGAATAAGAAACTTTCTGGATAAGAATATATTCAATCTATAAAATATCAGTATCAAAGGATTTTAGTGAAACAAATACCTGAAAGTACTAATCTTTGGTCCTCTTTTGAGTGATACAAGTGGGAAAATAAGCAAGAAAAGCACAACTATATTTTACAAGAGCAAGGATGAAAAATAATGAATATACTACACTTTAATTTTCAAAGTTTCTGGGCCTAAAGATTAACTAAGAATGAAATCATTCTTAAGAGGAGGTTTTAAGATGTTTTCGATACCTTTGACACTAATTAGTTTTTGTTCTTCATATGTAAAACTATAACTACATGCTATGACTGGTTAAAAGAACCCCATGGCTAGTATGTACAAACCTTAATCAGTGTTTCATATAAATGTTCATATAAGCTGAATATTAATATTCTAAAGCAAATAAAAGATATGATGATTTTCTCAAGATTTCTCACCAAAATGTTTCTGAAAGCTAAAATACACTGGTAAAAGTTGCATACTTCAACCTACAGAGAAAAGTCAAAGAAGAATTCCAACCAATTCATTGTCTTTCTTAAAAAATTTTCCCTTTTAAGGAAAAGTTGAAAAGTCAGATCATTAATGTGACAGTCTGTCCACAGTGAGGTATCACACCTCACACTGGCAAAACGGCCATCATCAAAAATCCACAAACAATAAAGGCTGGGAAGGTGCTGCAAACTGATACAGCCACTATGGAGAACAGTACGGAGGTTCCTTTAAAAACTAGGAATAGAACTACTATATGACCCTACAACCCCGCTACTGGGCATAAACCCTGAGGAAACCATAGCTTAAAAAGACACATGTACCCCAATGTTCACTGCAGCACTATTTACAACAGCTAGGACATGGAAGCAACCTAGATGTCCACCAACATGAATGGATGAATAAATAAAGAAGTGGTGGTACATATACATGGTGGAATATTACTCAGCCATAAAAAGGAACATATCTGCCTCAGTTCTAATAACATGGATGAACCCAGAGCCTATTAAACAGAGTGAAGTAAATCAGAAAGAGAAAAACAGACATCGTATGTTAATGCATATACATGGAATCTAGAAATAAAATACTGATGCACTTATCTGCAGGGCAGCAGTGGAGAGGCAAACAGAGAACAGACTGGTGGCCAAGGAGAGGGTGGAAGGAGAGGGTGGGACAAACTGGGAGAGTAGCACTGGAACATGCACATTACCATATGTGAAATTCGATAGCCAGTAGGATTTGCTGTATGACGCAGGGAGCTCAAATCCAGCGCTCTGTGACCATCTCTAGGGGTGGGATGCGTGGGAGGCGGAAGGGAGGTTCAAGAGGAAGGGGACATATGAGTACCTATGGCTGGTGCTGCTATATAGCAGAAATCAACACAATCTTGTAAAGCAATTAACTTCCAATTAAAGATAAATAAATTTTTTTAAAAAAATGTCAGTTTCTTCTCTAGGAAGATTCAAACAAATCATTAATTCTGACAAACCATATCATATAGATTTGTCCCCAGATGATTCAAGAATAAACATGCTCTACCAAACTGGCTTAGGGTTATCATATCTAGTCTGGGCAATACTGAACTACTTTTAACTAAACTCAACTTGCCTTTCGTACACATCTTTGTATGAATGGGCCCCACTCCCAGAGACTCTAACCTAACTGGTTTCTAAGATGGGGCCCTAGAGGCAGCATTTTCAAAAGCTCCCCAGGTCACTCTAGGGCACAACTGGCTCTACAGCACAATATTTTAAGTCCACTACAATTTTAAAAATGCTCAGCACAGTATTTTTCTTAATGTCTTTATAGTAAAAACCTCAAAAGGATACAGACAAGCAGAGTCAGTCTGTTTCGCTAATTCACAATCAGCTCCCATTTGGTAGGTGTCTCAAATGAGGACACTCTGGTAACAAAGAACTGCTGCCACCAGGAGGCTCTGCAATGTACCTTTTACTGAAAGTCTTGAAATTTAAAGTATTCTTGTTTCTTTATAGCTAATGTGATACCTTTTCAAATATACAAGTTTTCCACGGAAACTTTTAAAAAAATGAAGTTATAGCATGCCCATGTACTACTCCCAGGAAACAGGACCTCAGATTTTGAATTTTATCATGTAAAAAAAAAGAGAACCATTTAAAAAGTTTTTAAACTTGGCAGCAATTTTGCTTTTATTTATACTTTTCCCAACAAAGCTGATAACTCCAATTTTATTCCATGGGAAACCTGGCAGAAGACTTTGAGAGCAAAACAGACTTTAGCAATTTCATTGGCTTGGGCTCTGTGGGCCAGTATCTATGACAAATTAACACAAATTATTTATGTTAAATGTAAAGGTAAAGAGAAAGACAAAAGGTAAATTTTCACGGGAAGGATCTATAAACCTGGACTGCTTTTAAATTAGCCTCAGCTAGTATCACAGCCTGGAGAAGGCAATGGCACCCCACCCCAGTACTCTTGCCTGGAGAATCCCATGGACGGAGGAGACTGGTAGGCTGCAGACCATGGGGTCGCTAAGAGTCGGGCACGACTGAGTGACTTCACTTTCACGTATTGGAAAAGGAAATGGCAACCCGCTCCAGTATTCTTGCCTGAAGAATCCCAGGGACAGACGAGCCTGGTGGGCTGCCGTCTATGGGGTTGCACACAGTCGGACACGACTGAAGAGACTTAGCAGCAGCAGCAGCAGTATCACAGTAAAGATTTTAAAACAAGGACCTGGACTTTTTTAAACAACAGGTCCTTATTAACATTGTTTTTGAAAAGGGGAGTGAATAAATTTGCTAATCTGTCAATTTCTAAGACTCTGAACTTGTTCAAGATGAATGTTATCATTTCATTTGTCTACAAAGCTTTTCTTAACCTGTGTGTTTACTTCACCAATAATGGCTCTCTCAATCAATGAATCAGGATTTAGTTACAAAAATACATTATAAATTTCATGGATGCTCCTGTTTAAGACCTTTAGACAGGGAAATGTTAAGGGTAGTTACAGAATCCTTGTGCTTTGTGTTAGTAAACAAGCCATGTGCTTGTCCTCCTCCCCAGGGTTGTTCCATAAAACAGTTACATTATTTACAAGCAGAATAGTTTTTTGCCTTATGCTGGGCTGACAGGCTTTTCACTTACCTATTTTAAAAACTAATCAAGTAGCACATCTTATCAAGATAACTGATTTTATTTACTTTAAACAGTAAAAAAAAAAAAAATCAAGACAAAGTTCTGAAAAGAGACGGAAATGTTAGCACAAAAAATAAAAATGTTATTGTTATTAATCTGTTTTGATTTACATGAGAACTGTAACTGGGTTTTAACCCCTGCTCCCCAAAGTTCACACTGGACTTGATTAAAGGAAACAGCAGAGTACTTATTTTCACTAGATCATGATCAGCAGGCTATTGGTGCTTGAGACTTTTTGTTTCCCATCTTCAAACGACATATGCAGTTACCATATCACTGCATACTCACACAGCTGTGATCTTTGGGTGTCTATGAGTCTTATGGGAGACGGCTTCTTATCATTATAGAACAGCCTTTTTCAACCAGGATTTCTCATTTGAATCACAGGACACAAACTTATTTTTATGACTATTTC
This sequence comes from Odocoileus virginianus, assembly GCF_023699985.2. NCBI lineage: Eukaryota > Metazoa > Chordata > Mammalia > Artiodactyla > Cervidae > Odocoileus > Odocoileus virginianus. The sequence goes on along the minus strand of NC_069683.1, from coordinate 13,560,497 downwards.
CTCAGTACCACAAGATAGTACAAAAACTAGTACCATTCTAGACTCATAGGAAAGTTAATTCAATACATATAATGAATACCAAGAGCACTAGGGCTTAATTCTCTCACTTAACCCAGGTTGGTTTAGAAACTGTAAAATTGAATAAAATTTCTTGAATTACATATACCACCACACATATAGTTTATTATAATATAAGTACATAAGAAAGCTTACACTTATTGTTCTCCATATTATACTTCTAAATAGAGAAAAGAGAAAACTTGCTGTCTCTTTAAAAATGTCATCCACAACTACTGTAATCATTTTGCAATATACACAAATCAAACCATTATACTGCACACCTGAAACTAAATAATGTTATATGCCAATTATATGCCTCAATAAAAAGAAATATTATTTTTTGGAAAAAAGTGCCATCCATAATATGGCTCACGTTGAAATCAACTAAAACTCTAAATCCAGCAGCAGCTAGGAGTCTCACAAGTGCAAACAGGCAGTAGCAGAGCTGTTCCAGAGTCTGCCCCATCCAAACTGAGATCAGGTCTCCTGAGAAGGCACTACCCACTAACCCTGGCTTAAACGCAACAGATTTTCCAGGTATAAAAAAATGATTCTTAGGAGGAATTTTCCTCTAAAACACCAAGCTTGTACATCACATTTTCAGGTTTGTCACTGGATGACTTACCTCTTAACTTGACTGATAGGTACAAAACACAATCTGGAAAAAGTCTAATCGGTTTTTGATGTAAACTCAAAACCTAACTCCTTCTCAATTTTGCAGAGGGTTTCTGTCACGTAATTTTCCAACTTGGAGAACTCTAGTCCTCTAACATCTCACCTGTGAGAGATTCTTGTTAAATGTGAAAGATCTCATTTAAACTTGTAGAAAACAGAAACTAGAGACCCACACAGCCTGAATACCACCACTGCCCTACCACAGAGCTGGGGGGAGGAGGAAGGATAAACTGTCAATATAAGATGTCAAGCAGCACAACCTCACAGCTTCCTATCACTCACTTAGAAAAAACTGAGTAGATATCCCCAACAGGGGAAACATGAGGGGTGTTTCCCTTCTGGGCTCAAGTGTGCTTTAACATCAGTAAAATGAAATCTGATTCAGACTCTGAATGGCAGTTGAGAATGCTTCAAACTTCTAATACATGACTAAAAGAAAAGCTGCAGCTCATAGGACTGATGGGGCTCCCCTGGTGGCTCAGGGGTAAAGAATCTCCCTGCAGTGCAGAAGCTGCAGGAGATTTGCGTTCGATCCCTGGGTCGGGAAGATCCCCTGGAGAAGGGAATGGCAACCCACTCCAGTACTCTTGCCTGGAGAATCCCATGGACAGAGAAGCCTGGTGGGCTACAGTCCATACAATCACAAGGAGTCGGACATAACAGAAGCCACTTAGCATGCATATGCACAGGACTGGTACACAATTGACCCTTAAACTACGTTGGAGTTGGTGCATTGACCCACCGAGGAGTTGCCTCTGTGTTTGTAGTTCCTCTGTTTCCGTGGCTCTGCATCCAGATTCAACCAACTGCAGATCATGCAGCACTGAAGTACTTACTACTGAAAAAAATCCACATGTAAGTGGACCCATGCAGTTCAAACTCATATTGATCAAGGGTCAACTGTACTGTCAGCATCCAGAAGGGTGCCTGGCATATAGGAGGTCCTCAATAAATATTTGCCAAATGAATTGATTGTTAAAGCTTTTCATTACATTCAAGATAGAATTTCATCAAGGGAGGGGGGACCGGGATGGGGAATACATGTAAATCCATGGCTAATTCATTTCAATGTATGACAAAAACTACTGTAATGATGTAAAGTAATTAGCCTCCAACTAATAAAAATAAATGGAAAAAAAATAAAAATAAAAAAAATAAAAAGTTAAAAGTAGAAAAAAAAAAAAAAAGAATTTCATCAAGCATGTTAAGTACAATAGCCAGTATATCCCTGGCTATAAAACAAGTAAAAATCCCTGGCTCTCATGGAATTTACAGTTCGGGGGCTTTGAGTATATCACCTTAAGGGCAAAAGAGACATTATATCCTAAGGGGCTAAACTCATCAGTAGCAATATGCTTTTATTATGTTTCATTATTATACTATTATTATTTCATTATTAGAGCCTAAAAGTATTAACCCATCCAGAAGAGAAGAGCAACCAACTAAAGGGCCAGTTTCTCTCTCCTATAGATTCCTAAGAATACCTTAACCAGATTTTGGAGTCACCTTGTGGCCTGTACTAATAAAAATGAAAAGAAAGAATTTATGAGCCCAAGCACAGTCCCTAACTGTCTGGGATGGGATGGGTGGGAGGCCAAAGACTTAAGTCAAGAGATGACCTGCCTCAGGAGTCCAGGGTAATTCCACAAAAACTAACAAACATCCCATCTAGTTAAGTCCAGACTTTCATTCTCCTGTTTAGCTTTTTAACCGAAGCAATATATATAGTATACACAGCTTTAAAAAAATACTACTGCAAGACTTACAATAAAAACAGCAGTCCCTTGCACCAACCCTCTCCAGCCCTCTAGCCCTACTCCTTTTAGGAAACCACTTTCAACTATCTTAGAGATTTCTTTAAATGTTTATCTTTATATTATATATATTACGATTATTTATTGTGTTATATATTGTGATTTCTTGATTTTTCACTTTAATCATTACCTACTGAATTCCTACTACAGATAATTAAAATTTAGTTTACTACTTTCTCCTTTCCCACTTCCTATTCCCATTGCAGTCATCTCACAATTTTTAGTTAAATCCCTATTTAAGGTTTATAATATTAGAATATACTATTAGAACCATGCAAGTAACATTAACTGGTGAAACAATGACTACTAGAGTTATACTTATATTTCTGCACATTTTGTTATTCCTGAAACTAAAAATGCTCTGTCATTTGCTTAGTTTTCTACATTCCCATCATTAATTCTACCCCATACTCTCTAAAGAAGTTAGAAAACATCTCTAAATAATGGCTCCAAACACATCATATAATCTATCAGTCCATTTCTTTCTTGGCTACATCTTTCCTGAAGACCCCAATCATTCTGTTCAACCTAAACTGGTTGCTCTCTAAACCTGTTGTACAGTAGTCATCTGTGTTTTTCCTTCATCAGATAGGAGATTTTCTTCATCTCTCTTTTGTAGTGGGTTCCCTGCTTCTGGATCCATGTTTTCATCTTTACTGGTGTATTTTCTTATTTTGATGGAGAACATCCTTCAGTAGCTTCCTCAAAAGGGTGCATGGGAGGTAGGTTTGTAATCTTGCATGTCTACTGTGTCTATTCTACCCCTCAGACTTAATCATCAAGAGTTGGGATGGGAAATAACTGTTTTTCACAAGCACCATTATACTGAATTCTAGCTTCCTGAATTGCTGCTGAGAAGGCTGATGCTATTTGATTCCCAATCCTTGTTCACGATTGTGTTTTTTTCCCCTCCCTTTGAGGAAGCATTCAGGAACTTTTATTCAAAGTATCTTTCAGAAGTTTCACAGTAATGTGCCCTGGTGCAGGGGTCGGGGGTGAAGTCTTTTTTCACTCATAGTTTCAGGCACTCAGTAAACTCTAAAATAGGACATGGCAACCCACTCCAGTTTTCATGCCTGGAAAATACCATGGACAGGAAGAGCCTGGAGGGCTACAGTCCACAGTGTCGCCAGGAAAGAAAGAAAAGAAAGTTAAGTCGCTCAGTTGTGTCCAACTCTTTGGGACCCCATGAAATGTAGCCTACCAGGCTTCTCTGTCTATGGGATTTTCCAGGCAAGAATACTGGAGTGGGTTGCCATTTCCTTCTCCAGGAGATCTTCCCAACCCAGGGATGAAACCCGGGGCTCCAGCATTGTAGGCAGACGATTCACCATCTGAGCCAGCAGGGAAGGGTCACCAGGACTCGGGCACAACTGAGTGACTGAGCACACAACATAAATTCTTACTAATCTGGAACATACGCTCTCCAGTTCTGAGAAATTTCCTTATATTCATTATTGGATGACTTCCTCTTCTCCATTTTCTGTCCTCTTGCATTATAATTGCTATTAGTCAGGCATTAGACCTCTTGGATTGATCCTTGAAAATTCTTCTCCTCCATCATTCATCCCCTTGTCTCTTCATCTATTTATTGAAAGATTACTCCTATTTCATCTTCTAAACATTTCACTTTTTATTATCAAGAATTATTTTTGGTATACCTGAAACTAACACAATACTGTAAATCATCTATACTTCAAGTTTTTAAAAAAAGAACTCATTTTGTTTTCTAATGGTTTTTTCCTAGCATCCTATTCCTGTTTTAGGGATGCAATATCTTTCTCTTTCTGATCAGAGGATCTAAAGTTATAGTTATTTTTAATTGTCCCTTCCAATTCTCTGAATCTGTTAGTAGCTTCCCTTAACTAGCTGAGATTCTTGGCTGTTATGTTTAAAGTGTTTAAGAATAAAAGGCTAAGGATGCCGAGCAACTCGAATTCTCATACACGGCTGATGGGAATGTAAAATGGTACAACCACTTAAGAAACATTTTGGCAGTTTCTTTAAAAAAGTTAAACATACACATACTTTACCACTGGAGCCACACCGAAGTATTTACCTTGGAGACATGAAAGCTATCTCTATACAAAGACTTGCATGTGAATGCTCATAGTAGCTTTATTCCTAATAGCTAAAAACTAGGAGGGCTCCCCTGATGGCTCAGTGGAAAAGAATCTGCCTGTGAATGCAAGAAATGTGGGTTCAACCCCTGGGTCAGGAATATCACTTGGAGGAGGAAATGGCAATCCACTCCAATATTCTTGCCTGGGAAATCTCATGGACAGAGGAGTCTGGTGGGCTATAGTCCATGGGGTCGCAAAAGAGTCAGACCCAACTTAGTGACTAAACAACAAAAAAAACTGGGAAAGAAAATCCCCAATTGTACATACTGTATAAATATATTCATTAAAATTCTAAAATGTATAAAACAATCTAAAGTGACAAAAAACAGACTAACGCTTGCCTGGGGACAGGACGGGGAAAGTAGGGAAGGAAAAGAAGGGTTACCAGGAACATATGGAAACCTTTAGAGGTAATGGGTATGTTCATTATCTTGATGATGGTGATGGTTTTACTCCATTAAAACTTATACTCTTTAAAAAAAAAACCTGCATAGTTTATTTTATATTAATTATTCCTCAATAAATCTATAAGAGAAAAGGAGAGGGAGTAGAAGGGAAAGAGAAAAAAATCCAAACAAAGCAGCTTTTTAAAAAATGAACTGAAAACTATGGGGCTGGAATGCATGCATATAAGAGGGCCTTTTCATTGTTTAGTATATATACTGTTTCCAGTGTGGCACTCACTCTTGATCTTCACTGTTACACTGTGCCTACTACCTCTCAGTCAAGCGCCTCTCTGGTTAAATTCTCTCAAGTTGGCAAACTTTTTCTATAAACGGGCAAATCTTTGTTGCAGCTACTCAATTTTGTCACTGTAACCCCAAAGCAGCCAGAGACAATATGTAAATAAAAACTATGTGGCTGTATTCCAACAACATTCCCCAAATGTTGGCCAGATGTGCCCAGATACAGGCCGTAGTTTGCTGATCCCAGCTACAGAGATTCATACCACTCTTTCCATCTTTGGAGAACTAATCAATTTCTCTTCAGAAGTCATGGCTATAAAATTCTTTGTAACCAAAGAAGACAATTAAGCAAGTTAAAAGAGGAAAGGAAGACGAAGAGGGAATACTGGAAATTTTAAAAGTTGTAGATACAATCTTATCAGCTATTAGCAGAGGGTGAGGCCCAGGGGCAGGACTCTGATAACTTGCCAACAGTCTCATCTGATGAACTCACATCTGGGATAAACAGAAATCAGAGTAAACAGTTAAGTGTCTTCAGAAGTTTATACGACAGATGTTTATAAATGACCTCTGTTACTTCTGTCTACCTTGACTTTAGCTGGGGGTTTGGGGTGTGAGTAATAGTCTCTAAGACTTCACTGCAGATGAAAAAAATCAAACATTCTATGGAAAAGGTGAACTTCTGAATAATTTATATTTTTAAAAAAAAGTAAGACTGCCACCTCATTCTTAATTAAATAGAAGTGATGGATTAACTCAAAATCTTCATAAATCTGTCTCAAATTCACAACCAACTTCTACAATCTGTAATAAATGAGGCACACTCAGAAAAACAAATTTCAATTCCTGTCGATTAATACACTCCCCAACTTCACTTCAGGAAACGCAACTTTTCAGAGTAAGTTTATCTGTGCCTCTTGACTCCATAGGAAAGGCAATGTTAATTTCTTCTCCAATCACTATATTAGATGACAGAAGCACTAGATAAAACAGGATTAGCAATAATCATTCACTGCTCATAGGAGAAGTAAGTTCAGAATTGATCTCTACCTTTAGTGTTCTTCTTGGTCAAAATGATATAATTTGTTTTGGCAAAAGAAGAGGTTTTTTTTAAAAGTCGAAGTGGGAGTAGGACAAAAGGTGACAAATTAAACACATTAGTTGAAGATTGCTAAGGCCTAATTTTTCAGAGCAAAGGAATATTTGGTGCTTAACTGACAGAAACTAATAATCACTCTGTCATTTTCAGACGAAGCTAGTATGAGAGAGGTTAGCCAATCCCTGCTGATTCACACAAACATTTGCTTCCTGAACTTACAGAAAAATCAACTTTGGGGAACGTGTCTTCTGTAAACACAGTATTGGAGGGTAGCCTCTCATCTAACCAGCGACCACATGAAGACAACAGCTCAAGAGTCAACTTATTTTTCCTGTCTGGTTCTCCCACCCTGTGCTTAGTTGCTTCAGTCGTGTCCGACTCTTTGCAACCCCACGGCCTGTAGCCCACTAGGCTTCTCTGCCCAGGAGACTCACCAGGAAAGAATACTGGAGTGGGTTGCCATGCCCTCCTCCAGAGGATCTTCTCAGCCCAGGTATCAAACCCATGTCTCCTGCATTGCAGGTGGATTCTTTACTGCTGACCCACCAGGGAAGCCCCTCTCCTACCCTAATCAGTAAAAAATAAAAAACGAAATGAAGTAATCTGTTGATTTTGCCTGTCATTTATAGTGTTCAACCTTTTAAAAAACTGAAATCCATGAATACCATTGGGTTTGATAAAACTCTGGCTTTTCTGAATAATGCAGGTGGGTAAAAGGTATTGTTAACTAACGGACATCAGGCTGCCATGCTTCAAAGGCATAGACTATTAATATTCGTAATTGTGATGACAATGATAGCTTATAGAAAATAATTTTTAAATATTGAAAAACTTCAAAATAATTTACAGTTCATATTTGAAATAAATTACATTGTTTTCTGTAATAGATTTACCCTTAAAATAATATACTATTGATACTCTGGGGAACAGCAAAATTATTTTTACATTCCTGACCTAAAGCAGGTTGTTAGGTAGGCTGGCAAAGGAAGACCTTTCTAAAACAATCTATGAAACCAGTAACAAGCGCTAAGGCCTCACATATCTTTCAAATATATATTTAACTTACAATAGTAGGGACAACTGTTATATAGATAGAGACAGATACTGTTGATTGCCTTTTCAAATCTGTTACTCTCCATCTCTTCTGTTTACTTGCTAACAAGAAACTAATTTTGTGTATCTAGTGTTCAAATGTTTGAGAGGCAAATCCTCAGCTCCAGGATATAAATTAGTCTTGGACCCACTCTTTCTGCCAGTCACTACTTTACACATTAGTATGTGGCAAAAGTATGGTCAATAGGATGCAAAATCTGCTGAGTAACTTCTAATTCTTCTTTGCTCTTAAGAAGAGACATACCAGAAGAACTGGAAGGATGTAAAGCTTGGAGCAGCAGCAGCAATCCTGTGACAACAAGCAATGTTTGCTGACTCACTAAGGGTGGCAGAGCAGAAAGATGACCAGAACATGTGTTCTGGTGGTGTTGCTGAGATGCTGAACTGGTCAACTCTAGCAACTTACTAGGTGAATCAATAAGTCCACTTACTGTTTTAGCCACTTTCAATTGGGTGCTCAGTTACATGCAGCTAAAAGTATAGGAGCTGATGCAATCATAATGACCATATTAGATATGAGGAAATCAGTTCAGAGAAATTCAATAGGCAAGGCCAGTAAATATATGGCACAATGTAGAACACACAGACTAGAATGTATTGCTTTTCTTTGACAAATGCTATTTAAGTACCACTGTGTGTGAAGCACTAAGTATATACTGGATTTTAAGAATGGGGATAAAAAAAACCCACACTACTTAGGGACTCACAATCTAGAAGGGAGATAAACATACAAACAATTAATGAAATGTGATAAAAACAACAAAGCAAGGAATTATCAATTCACAAGAGAACACATTTAACAATGCCAAGAGATTTTAGGGTGTGTATATCCAGGAGAGGACAAACTTTTATTCTTCAGTGATATAAAATTTCAAAAGACAACTTACTGTGACTCTATTTCAGTTTTTAAGAAAAACTTCCAATAGATACAAGCTCATAAACATTATGTTGAACAAAGTAAGCCAGAGAGAAAACAGAACACCTTATTTGATTTCATATAGGCAAAATTAATCTAAGCTGTTAGAAGTCACAAGAGTGGAGGTGGGTAGTGAATTGAAGAAAGCATATAACATTTTCTGTGGCGATGTTAATGTTCTGATACTGATATGGGTGCTAGTTACCTGGGTATTTCAGTTTGTAAAAATACATTGGAGCCATATGCACATATATATATATATATATATATATATATGGGGATGTGTGTGCAGTTTTTGTATTTATATTATACTTCAATATTTTAAAAAATTAGAAAAGAATATACAAAAAATAAATGATCATAAATGCATGCATACAAACAAGATTTTTAACTATTTTTTATTTTAAATAATGAATCATATTGTACATCTGTTTTAGAATTTCTTTTTTTCACCTCCCATTCATCTTTCTATCCAGTTAAGCACCTCATAATATGCATATATAGCCCCTGTGTATTACTTGCTAATTGCACCCTGATTTATTTGTAGTTACTTTAAGTTTTTCTTGCATGGCTATTTCTGAACTACAATAACCTGAATATTAGCTTACTGGGTCAAAGGGCAGATGGTGACTCCAGGTTCACAGTAAGCAAAGATGAGAAAGAACATTTCAGGTCAAATAAACAACAGAGCATATCCAAGAAAATTTAAGTATGCGGCGAGTCTGGAGGAAAAGGTATGCATGAGTTCAGCAGAGAGGCAGCCATTGGTGAGATAATGAGGGGTTTCTAAGCCATCATCAGGCATTTGGACTTTTTCCTAGAGTACAAGAGGTGAGCTACTGACTGAAGGATCTCAAGCAGGAAAGCAACATTCAAGGGTGTGATTTTAGATCAGCCTGAAAATAGTGAAAAGGTTCAATCAAAAAACAGTAACTGGATGCAAGGTAATACCATGGAAAGGGCACTAGGCAGGCACTGAAAGGGGGTGGGATATTGAGGAGCCTGAACAAACAGGACTTCATAATCATGGATGAGACACAGAAAGAACTTCACGATTACGTCCAAGTTTCTGCTTGGCTACTGGAGGGATGGGCTACCATTAACCACACAGGGAGAGGAGGAGAAGTAGGATGAGACAGTTGGATGGCCTTACCAACACAATGCACATAAGTGTGAGCAAACTCTGGGAGCTAGTAAAGGACAGGGAAGCCTGGTGTGCTGCAGTCCATGGGGTTGTAAAGAGTCGGACATGACTTAGTGACTGAACAACAAGAAGAAGTTGAAGAGGGGTGGATACCAAGATCTGTTTGTAGAATACAGAGCTTTGGGACATCCAGTAGGAAGAAGCTGAAAATACGTATCTGTCTGGAGCTCAGGAAAGAGGGGAGAAGACAAACATTTGGAGGTCAGTGGCATTCAGTAGTGGTTTAAGACAGGACATCACCCACCAGGGGAAAAAACAGGAAAAGATGAAAAGGATAAAACACCATGGAATATTAGTTTTTAAAGGGCAGACTGAGCAAGAACTGTTTGAGAAAGAAACTGAGCAGGCTCAGTCAAAGATGTAAAAGGAGGCCAGGAAACGAAGGCTCTTGGTTCTCTGAAGGAGACTGAAGAAGAATGCCATCATTAATATGAAATACTACTTACTTCAAGTAAGATGAAGTGTGAAAAATTTCCTTCAGATTTGGCAATTATGTTACCAGAAGTTTCAGTGAGCTCAGTAAAGTAGGATGAGAATGGAAACTGACTGCAGTGAGGCTGACAAGGACCACAAGGTTATACAAAAGTAATATAAAAAGAGCCTGAGTTGAATAATATTTCATGGTTTAATAAGTTTAATAACAAAGGAATGGGAAGGAGAGAGAGACAAGACAATAGCAGAAAGAAATTAAGCAACAAAGGAAGCAATTTTGTTGTTGTTTAAAAGAATACAAGACATGTAAGCATGTTTTATAAAGTCAGGGGAAAAAACCTAAAGAGGACTTGGAGAAAGTACCAGACAAAGAGGTATGTCAGATAGCAACACTGCAGAAGAGACTGTTCCTAGATACACTGCGTTCCTAGATGGCTGGACCCAGGCTCAGGCACCAGTTCATGCTACCTCACCTCATTCAAGGTTTCCTTTTCTGGACTAAGACAAAGCTGCGCTGAACTGGAACATAGGTTAATAATGCCAGTGTTCTTTTTTAACATATATTGAGTGCTTTTAAAGAATTAAGTAGGAAACAATATTGAGAATATTTTTCCCCAAAAAAGAAGAACTGAACTATATGAATGCAAATCTCCTTTTAATGGTAAAACACCTTAGTATGGACATCCGATATACTGGGCCACCTTACTAGACTACTAGCTTCTTGAAAGCATAATGAATTACTACATTAAAAAATGCTACAAATCTACCATGCCAGCCTTAAGGGGTATAAACATGACAAGACACACTCCCTGTCCTGGAGAAACTTACAAATATATAATTACAATACCACATAGTAAGTAGAAATAAGAGAAGCAGGCACAAACACCAGGGGTACACAGAAGATGGATATCTAACTCTGCCTGGAGAGTGGACAAAAGTCAAGGGAACCTTTTGAGGATCTTTGTTAAAACTGGGTCTTCAAAGGATAAGCAGGAATTTACCAGGCAAAGAGGAAAGAGAATTCCAGCTGTAGAAAACAGCATGTGCAAATGCTGCTGGGAGACCAAAAGTCTTGAGAGAACCCAGTGAATAAAGGTGAAAACAGAAAACTTACAGGGTATGTATGTATGGCAGGAAAGGGTTAAAGAGAGGAGATCAAGAATGAGTTACCAAAGGTGTCAGGAAAAATGACCAGTCACAGGTAAGGAACACTGTAAAATTTTCATCCTCAGCATTTCCCATGGGCCTAGGACCATGCCTTTCACCACAGAAAACTTTCAATAAATGGGTATGGAATAAACAGATGAGTCAGAAACTTAGAATGACAAAGAAATTTGAAAAAAAAAAAAAAAAACCCACAGATCCTAGGGAGAAGGGAATAAATTAGATGGAGCTGACTATTTTACTTTACTGACATTCAACACCTGATGACAGGATTAAAATTTTCATCTGATTTTTTTTTTAGTCACTGCATTTACAAGTACCAAAAATAAATGATTAGGATGACCTGAGAAGAAGATAACTCAGAAGCAGATGGCTGCACTCAGTACCAGTCACCAAACTTACCTGATTTTCCTCCACCGTATTCAGGTAAAATGTCCTACAATAACATGGCACAGAATTATTAAAATATGAGTTCCTTCAACAAGCTTTTCTATCTTAAGGAAATAATCAAATCATTGACCAGTAGGTTGCAACTTCTGGCCAAAGACACAACTGAACTCTGAGAATAAAGATTAAAAAGAACCAGGTGACAATGCAGCACTGGGAACCACGGCCACATCACAAGCATATGACCTCCTGGTCTTTAGAAACTTAATGTTCTTGTCCTGTATTTCTGAGCCCTTCATTCATCTCACCTTCACTGAATACAAGCCAAAAGGATTTCACCAGGAAAAAATTGAAATAATACACTTCCTGTATTTGAAGCAAGGGAGAAAGAACTGATGTACACAAGAGGAAGTAAAACCAACAAATATTTGGACTAATGGTTTCACATAAATATTTAACAGGAGGAATGAACTAGTTAAATCATATGAACGCCTAAATTTTGGATGAAGATGAGTTCAGATTCCCATCATAATTCAAGGATCTCTAAGAAAACAATCTTCAATTCTAATATGACATGTCAATCACATTAGTTTGGATATGAATGAGACAGGGTAACTTTCTATGGTTACTGGTATCAGAGGCTAGAGACAGTCATGTGTCAGGTTACCAATATGAGACTACAAGAAGCAATTTACTTACATGACTCCAAGGCAATGAAGCTTAAAGGCAATGTAATTATTGTGCCTAATGTCCTATTTCAAAAAATATTTGATAGATAAAGGTTCACAGAGTAATTTAAGAATATAATTTACTAAATAAAACTGAACAAATAGTACAGTGATCTGGATTCTAGTCTTGAATCTGATACAATTAATTATATAAGTCACAAATAGTCCGTGTCCCAGTTTATGTAGTACGATGATGTACTCACGACTGAGTTAAATGTGAAATGTTCTAAGCTCCTTTAAAAAGTAGTACTTTACTTATAAGATGAGGGTATTATATATGAGATGAAGTTGACCACCATGACTGAAGCTAACAGTTTCCATTTAAACAGAACTTACCTTCAAAACTACTCAGTGCTCTCAATAGATATATGTTCATTAACTCTTAAAAGGCATTATTCAAACATTCCATAAATAATGAATTAAGACATAATAAATTATTGGACAGCTCAAAAATCTATCAACAAGTCTGTCACAGAGTAAGGAACAGAATCAAACTCTCAGTGTCCCCTCCCCCACTCCCCACCCAGTCCACTGTTCAAGTTGCCTATTTAGCTTAAATTATGTTGTTCTATGCATCAGAAACATAATTAGTTATGTCAGGAACAGAAATTTCTCTCCCAAAGGCTTCAGAATCCATTTTACTACAATACATTCAAATTTTAAATGAGAATGGTTTCATGAACAGCAACTATTCATTAAACCCTCAGAAAAGTATTTCATCTTGTATTAGGTTAAGTAATCTGTGAGGAAAAGAGACTATGATTTTTACACACAGAGTCAGAGGCAAATACCAAAGACTATGAAGGAGTCTACGTCTCTTAAAAGGATTAAGAGAAACAGTGGAAAGAGTGAAAGAAAAACCAAAAGGTAATTTTATGGAATACTATCTAATATGTGTACCATGGACAAATGGCATGAAAAACATATCTTCATATAAGCATCAGATACATATTACTCCATCTTAAAAACTAGCACAGTGCTTTCCCCCCACCCTACCTCCTCTCAAGGTATCTCTTAGGGAGAACTTGGTACTCTCACAAGTGCTGTTAATCTGATATAGCCTTTTCTGGAGGCTAATATTTAGAAATAAGTTGCTGTTGTTGGTACTTAGTATTTTAAAAACTTTTTATACACTTTGACCAAGAGTGGTAGATGGATTACCGCTCTCAACTCTTCATACTCTGTCATAAAATGATGCATTCACACCCTTTGTCATATAATTTTGCAAGGCATGACACACGATTTGTTTTGGTGATGCCAGCAGAGACTTAAAAGGTGTTTTGGTGGCCTGGCTTGTGCCTTGCCCTCCAGTGATAAACCATGACAGGGCTATGCCCCAGACAGCTGCTGCCCTCTCATGACCGGCCTCAGGACAGACAGACTTAGAGGAGTCTGACCCAACTGAGAGCCTGAGGCAAGCCAGCTAACCCACAGGCTGAAGCAGACGCGCCTGGCCAAGCCAGCGTAGACCAGGACTGACAGACGCAGCGTGAAACTTCAGTGTTGTGATTTAACACAACATGCTTTGCTATGCAGAACTGTTACGGCAACAGCTGACCAATAAACCGAATAATCTCACACCTAAGAATGTATCCTGAGGCAATTAGAACAGATTCACCTGTAAGGGTATTTATCATAACAACATTTATGAATAACAAAAAACTGGAAACAGTCTATCGTCAAATAACAGAGTGAATAGTTATGATCAAACCAGACTATTAAATATTTGAAGCTATTAAAAGTTTCATTCTTAAAGAACACTCAAAAACGTATGAAAATGTTCATAGTATTTTAAGCTTAGAAAATATAAAAAGCAACATGCACCATATAAAAAAATATCTACAAGTACAGAAAAAGATCAGGTAGATAAAATAATTCACTTAAGAAATATAAATGCCTTTCTGTGCTAAATATTATTTTATGCTAAATATTATGCTAAATACTATATTTGGAATAAAGAGGTAAGTATGCTCCCTGACTTCTTGAAACAGTCTAGTGAGGACAACAGGTATTAAAAAATAATAACCATATATATGTAATTACAAATTTTGATAAACTATTGTGGCAAAAACTGCTAATTATCCCCAGTATTTATTTCCCTCTTCCTGCTCAGTACCAGAGTCCCTGAATTTTATCTGCCCATGGCCATCTGGAATAGACTATACTTCCCAGCTTTCCCTGCTCCTAGTTGGAGCCATGTGACCAAGTTCTGACCAATGGGCTCTAACTGGAAGTGAGACATGAAACTTCCAGTAAACATCCTTAAAAATAAAGGGCTTGTTTTCCCCCTTTTTGCCAGATGGAGCGGCTATTTTGGACTATGATGTGGAAGCTTCAAGCTGAGAATGGCAGAGCAACAGAACAGGAGGAGCCTGGGTTCCCTGGCACGGTGGAACCACTATCACCAGCCTTACTACACCCACAGAGCTTTTACACGAGACAGACAAAATTCTACCTTGCTTACACCATTTTCATTTTGGGTTTTCAATCATTCACAGCTGAACCCTAATCCTAAGTGGCATAGCTATGAAGGAAAAATGAAGGGTTTGATGAGAGATTATAACAGAAACTGTTGGTTTTGACAAGAAGAAAGGGTTTCAGAGATCGGTCCTCTGAGGAAGTAACTTTTAAGCCTCAACCTATCTGATGCCTGGCCAGGAGAGCACCAGGTGAAAGGAGGTGAGGTGGCAAACCCCTCAAGCCAAGTAGTTTCAAAGATGAAAACCTCAACTGCAATAGGAATACGCAACAAACTCTGGGATGCAAGACTGCTTCTACTGTAACAATGAATGAATTAGAATGAAGGCAGAGCACTAAAGCAGCTAAGTGCATTGGCTCCAATATTAGAATCTCCACTATGACAAGTAAAAGACCACATATGTACGTCAAAAATGAAAGGGGAGGGGTGTAGAATGAAAACGAATCCCGTTAAATTAATAGCTGCTTCCACACTTCAGTATTTCTAGTGTTTAAAACAGTTGGATGCTCTGATTAGAGTGGTTCATAGACCATAAGGAGAATGTCATTAGATTTTTAAAGGCTAACTATCCTTGGAAAATAGGACTTCAGTGTTAAAAAAAATTTTAATAATATTTCTTGTGTATTTCTGATTTTAAAAAAGAAACATTTATTATGGAGAATGCAGCAAATATATTTAAGAATATAAAGAAAAAATAAACTACCTGTAAATCATCACTTCCCAACCACATTTTATACTGACACTGTTTTTTATACACACTTACATGCCTATATACATGTAGACACACAATACACACAAATGGGATTGTTAATGCCTATGAAGTTGCACGTGTTTTTTCACTATTTATCATAAGTGCATCCCTGTAGCATTAAAATATTTCTGAAACCATGATTTTAACTATATTACATAAAATTTATTTAGCCAATCAAGTCTGGGCTAAAACTGACTTTAAACTGTCAACCACAAATTAAAGTCCTGTGGGTCAAGAAGATGACTCCAAAACTGCCATGGGGAGTTTCTATTCAGAAATCTCAAATCACAATTTGAAAGCACTGGTACCATCTAACCAAGAATTCACTTAAATTCATTGAATTTTAGCCATGAAGAGTGCTTAATAAAGACTATATTTTCCCAAATGGAGTGCGTTATTTTGTAATTGGTCTTGAGAAAGAAATAAAAGAAGTACGAAAGATTGAGGTAGCAATAACAAATAAGAACTAATAAGTGCCTACTGTATGAATTAGTGACTATCTGCAATGTTTTATTTTTTTAATAAAGCAAAATAAGAGAACATATGCATTTATTACTTCTATAATTAAATTTTCAAGTGGGTTTAAAAAATGAATATGGAAAAATGCATATAGAAAAAGAATGGAAACAAATATGACAAAGGGTTAATAACTGTTAATTTTGGAATATGACATTCTTTGAACTTTTGTTTTTAAATTTCACAACCAATAAATTAATATTAAATTAAAATATTAAGTCATGTGAGTGAGGTAATTCAGATTTCAGTTATTAAAGTGGAAGGAATATCAGTAAGTTTTGCCAGAGGCTAAGTGTATCTTCTGAGAAGGAAAAACAAAAAGCTGAGTACATAGCATTAAGAGTTTGCTCTAAAATAAAACTATTTTAAATGAAATATCGTAAGTCTGAGGAAAGAACAGGTTTTGAACTTCAGAGCTGTGCTTCCTTCAAGTACTATCCTACCTAAAAAATGATAGAGTTTCTGTACTATCAAAAATGTTGTTCCAATAGTTAAGCAAGTATTTTAGAAACTGCAAGATTGCATTTTAATGTCTTACATCGGTTTTCTTTACTTTGTAAATCCAAGGTTTTCCTGATGCTACATCCATTTTTAAAATTCTAGTTTCTAATACCAAAACTTAGTTCAGAA
Source organism: Odocoileus virginianus (assembly GCF_023699985.2). Classification (NCBI taxonomy): domain Eukaryota; kingdom Metazoa; phylum Chordata; class Mammalia; order Artiodactyla; family Cervidae; genus Odocoileus; species Odocoileus virginianus. The sequence goes on along the minus strand of NC_069683.1, from coordinate 13,543,720 downwards.
GACAGAGGTTGCCACTTGATGAAACATCTTACTAAACATAAATGGTTGCAATGTTCTATTAAGGGAGATCTCTAGCAGAAAAAAAATTATAAGAAGTCACAGAAATAAGCCAAATCCTTACCTCAGTTCTCGAAATGATTTCAAATAAATGTAAATTTTTTACAATCATCCCATTTTCCCCAAATGTAGCCTTAGGTTGTCTTAACTTTGTGACAGCATTCCCCATCCCCTACTCCACTAATCAGTTCTCACCTTCTTTCCCTGATAGAACACTTGAGTTTTTCAGCAAAAATGACTCATTCATTGGCATCTTGTCAAAAAAAAAAAAAAAAAAAAACCTGAAACTTTAAGAAGGCTCAGCGCTAAAAGAATTCTAAAACTACAACATTTCACTAACACACATCATTTTGACTTCAGAGAACTGAATCACTTTCAGAGTCAAATGTATCTAATGAACTCTGTTTATATTTTTCCTTACAAATTGTTCTCCACCATGCTACATACTCAAAATTTTAGTTTGGCAACTCCCTAATCTAAAATACCTCTTGTCTCTGAAGAAGACAAGACAGAAGAATGTAGAAGCATTAGAATAAGAGGTGGGGGAAGCAACTGTTCACTCAGCTTGGAAAAAAAGATTCTATTCTGAAACATTAATGACTCACATTTATTCCACACAGTTCTCAAAATGTATTTCTCCCATTAGTTAAATGAAAACACAATACAATACATAATACAAATGCAATCAGAAATCTCCAGGAATAAATTACTCTCACTGCTATTATTTCACTAAATAAAAGTTTAAAAAACATAACACAAAAATCAATTATTGAGAACTATGTAACTAAAAATCTTCAATAAGCATGAACTATCAACTGCAAGTCACCTTATCGTTTTGGTTCACACATTCACCTACTCCAAAACCGTGCCTTTTAACCAGAGGGAGAATGGTGTGGAAGGAAGAAGAAAACAAATGCTTTGTCAGATTACCACAGACATTTACTTATGGCTCTATCAATTGTCACACTCCACCTGCTGGCAGGAGCTGCGTGAATTGGTGAAGTGGAGGTCATTATCCAAGAAATTCCAAAGAACACTTTCTAGATGTACTTGGGGAAGAAAGCAAGATGTTCTTTTTTTTTGTCCTACACAGAAATATCTAACAAGGCTCCACAAAAGTTTTTTTTCACATAATAGTAGGTCAGTATCTAATAAAGATTAACATAAAGGAATGACAATAATCAGAATGGGAGACCTACATTTATAGCAATCTACTTAAACCATTCTCTCCACGGTAAGTTAAATGTCATCTCAAGCCTTTAATACAGGTAACAAGGCACATCCAGCAACTTTAAGATTCTCTGTCACACACTGTAACATTCTTTGCCTCCATCTTCTATGGGTAAACTATGGAGTTTAATTAACACAGTCAACAGCAGCCTGCCACACGGCTGTTAGATATTTGTCACTAACATATACTCATGGGATACTCTAGAGATTGATTTCAACTGAAAATAAAAATAGATAAACAGAGCTCAAAAAAAATTAAAACTGAGTCTGGCTGCCCACACTTATTTTCACACATGAGGAAAAATAGCAGTTCTCCTAGAAGCCTCGAGCAGACATATCTTTAGAACACAATGTTAAAAATATGCCCCCCCTCCTTTTTCCCCTACCTGTTTCTCACTCAAAGCTGTGATTTTGGCTTGGAGTTCATGAAGCTGTTTCTTTAAATCAGCATTCTGATTGGAAAGAAAAAATATCTGTGAGGAAGATATTTCATTTGTTAACAGGATAGTAGCAAGAAGACTTTATGCACACTGCATTACAAATGATGAAGAAGCCTTAAAGCATTTAGCCCATCGCACTGTCATGCATTAAACTGTAGTCATGTTACCACCACCTAGTGCACAGATCCCAGTGTAGGCTGTTAACACAAGGACACGGGTAAACTCCTTTGTGATTATTTCAAATTAAAAGATATTTTACATTTTAGCATTTTGTAGTGTAATAGTACTCTTTTCTACTAAAATAGCTATTCTTCATAAATAACAGCTGACAGAAACCCTAAAGTTCCACTCATCAGACAAAAGCAAAAAAATGGAATTTATAAGGATGAACAAACTGGATGCTTAATAGCATTATCAATAAAAGAAGTTTTACTCTGCTTGCCCTCTCCCTTATTTAGTAGAGTACATTGTTACTTTAGCCTAGATTTGAAAAGCTGTCAGTGCTGCAACTGCCTGAACACTACATCGTTCAAATTAACATACTGACTACCAGGGCAACTTCTCAGTTCTAAAATGTTAGGAATCAAAAAAGAATACTATTTTAAATGAGATACACTGAGCATGCTTGCCTTTTACTCACGTGGGAGAAAAATCCAAAATTAAAGTTTTCAAAAGCTTAATGTAACAAGATAGCCTACTTACTAGCAGACTGAATACCACCCCAATGAGAGACTACTTTTCCTTTTTTGTTTCTCATGCAATTCTCTCAATTCACTCTGCCTGATCTTCTGACAGGGTCACTGCATACACTCTTCCTTCATGTTTACTCCATGAGGCCTTTTTTGTGACGGTGTGTGATATAAGGTCTCTCTAATGAGATCACTCACAAGACTGTCCAGCAACTTACTGCCAGCTCAGATTCCCTACATTAAGATTGCTCTGTTATATAACTGCCAGCTATGTCAGAAATGCTACAGTTTTCTAATAATATTTCAGTTGCTGGTAACATAGGTTACCATATTAAATATAAAAAAATCTATTCATTGATCTACTACTACTTGGTTCCCTAAACCTAATTTAAACTATAGTGTATTTTAAAAAATTAAAATGGAGAAACTTCTCAAAGAAGTTGGACTGTCAAATAGGAGTTAAGTGGCCATCAATGCCAGCTCAGAATCAATGGATTGTGTTAAAAATAAAATAGTTAAGCTACTAAGGGCTAAATTTGTAAAAAATGAATACTATGTCCCACTTGCAAAAATCAATCTGCCTCAGCACCATTCTTTAATCCAAGAATCTATTTGACTTAACTTTACAATGAGGCATGTATGATGTGTTTAACAAGATTAAAAAAAAAAAAAAAAAACCAGTGTGTGGGTCTAGGTGTTCTGTGAACAGATTACGAGTAAACAAATGCAAGGGAGAAATCTTGAGAATGTCTGATACTTTGACCCCATACTTATGGCCCACTATCTAATTGGTGCAAAAGAGACATTGCCTGAACAATAAATATATTAACAGTAATTAAAGACAAGGTAAGTTTTTGGGAAGATTTCTCTTCAGGAATACAGAATAAAATACCTGAGCCAAAAACTCCTATGAGACATTAAAGAAAAGGTAATACTTGATGGATTACTATATTAACATAAGGTTCTTTAAAACCTTCCTTAAGGGCTCTTTTCAAAAAGAATTTTTTAATGCTTTTTAAAAATTATTCTAAAATTCTACTCTAAACAGTGAGATTAAGCGTTTAAATGTTCTAAACTATAAACTATAAGAAACTAAAAAATGGTTCTGGGCTATGTTCAATAATTTTGAGAAAGCCTCACAAACTCTGATTTCAAGTAAGCAGGCTTGTGGAAACGAAATTTAAGCTAAGTATTTAATATACATATTAACTCTCAATTTTTCCCCAAAATATTCAAAGCAATTAACTTAAAAGCAAAATAACAGTAATAAAGATGAAATAATAGGTGTATTATAAAAGAATGACTGGATTTTTCTTAATTCTTAAAACATGACAGCAAACGTGCCCAAAAAAAAAACTGCTATAGAGATGAAATAGTTTTTAAAACCTAAGTAACATCTATATTTTAGTATTTTACAGTAACTTTATCTTAAATTATTTTAAAAATTAAATGAAAAAAAGGAGTATTTTACCTGTGGATCCTGCTTCATTTGAGCAACCAGTTTCTGATAATAAAAAGAGAAAAAGAGCCATCAGTCTTACATATTAACTCACTATTACTAAGTAGGCTTGGCCCCCAAAATCTAAAGTTTTAAGTCCACACACACATACATATACACACAAAACAAGCAATACCATCATCAGAACAGACCAAAAGCTTCTGTGATCCATGTAAAAGATTAATGAAACACTCTCTTAATTAAAAAAAAAAAAAAACCTGAAGTATTGCTTTATATTTGAAATAAAGAGCTTCCTGCTTTTAAACATATCTGGAGATGGGATGGGGAAAGGAGCTTTTAAAAGACAATTTAAACTAACTGAATGCTTCAAAAGTAAAATATCCCTTGAAAATGTTGGCATTTTGTCTAGAGTCCCAAATAAGGCCTGGGAAGAAGCTGCTCTCATATAAAAACAGACCTGTTTGTATACAGCAAACAGACTTGGCAAGTCAGCTAGTTGGTTTGGTTCACAGAAGGGGCCTAGTGTCAGATGTGACTCTGCCACTGTCCTCTCTGTGGGGGAGGGGATGTCCCCAGTGGAGCAATGATGCTAGTATTTGAGAATAAGGAAGTGAAGAACAGTAATGCAAAATTCGACCTACCTGGGGTTCCTGGGTGAAGAGAGTTCTACCAGAATACTGAATGGAAAGACCTTATTAACTAAGGAAAACATAAGTCCAAAAACTGAAAAAGGAAAATGGATGTCAACTGACCTACCCATCTTCTAAAAGCATCACTGCCCAAAGGTAACAATAACCAGGGAGAGAAATTGAAGAATAAAGAAAGAGAAGAATAAAGAATAAAGAAACTGAAGCATAAAGGAGTATCAGAAGACTGATTCCTGAAAGTATCTGGAAATAAGCTGTTCTCTAAGTGATTTTTTCCTATAACTGAAAAATCTATGCCTCTCTTTGGGTGACAAGACACTTTTAAAGTTTTTAAGTCATAAAATAAAAACTTTCTAAAATATATACTTATCCACCTTATTAAGTAAAATCAAAGTCAGCTTTTAATGATATTTAATGATAGAGGCATGATTACATCAATATACTATTCTGCAAACAATACAATAAGGTCCTTAAATAAAGACCCCAAATTGTTATGTTCTAAAGAGTTCTTTCCGTTTTTTCATCTACTCCTTAGGGTCAAGCAGGCAGCTACCAAACACTGCTACTATCACTATGCCTCCCTCTAAGAGCCCCTGAGCCATAATTCAAATTTGCTACTTCTGATCTGCTTTGTGATATGCTCAATGAACTAATTCTAAGATGAGCAAATATCCTAAGAAATCCCCCTTGAGTAAAAGGTATAATCTTTGGTGAGTGACTTTTGACATTTCTTCTAGCTTGTCAAAAGCCTTACATGAGGTGCTAAGACACAGTCTGGATAGCTGAGATTGCCAACCATGTGACCTCCAAATACACAAGGTATATTTTACTATACTCTACTTCATATACGACAGTAGTAACTCTTCTATATCCTGGTCTTAATCTACAAAATAGTAACAACATACATTCCAAGAGTTCAAGGATATAAAAACACAAAGTTTTCTACATATGCATTTTTACTAATGCAGCTTAAAGGCGAGTCACATTCTTCAGTGAAAAAAGCCCTTGGTCTTCCTTTCTGATTTGGTACCAGAGACTGGAGTACTGTAATAAAGTTGCCTTTTTAAAGTTGCGAAAAGTTTTCCTCCATGACACTGGGATTTAAAAACTGACTACCAAACTCAGTCTCCACCTCTGGAGGAAATAAATAAGTCAACTTTTCTACCTACAATCACCCAAGCTGCAGTTTAGACCATTACAGGCAGGACAGAAAAGCTGGGCAATTCAACCATTGAAATCCCCAATGACTTTAAGGTGACACTGTGTGTTATCAAAATTGTTACTTTCTATTTCAAGAATGCAGCAGTTTTTCATGAGGATATAGTTTATGCCAAAGGTTGGCAAACTACAACCCATAGGCAAATCTGGTTTACCACCTGCTCCTATAAAGTTTTACTGGGACACAGCCACACCCCTTCACTTACATACTGTCTATGACTGCTTTGTCCATACAGCAGCAGAGGAAAGCACTTGTGACAGACCATAAACTATTCCCAAAGCGTAAAATACTTTACCATCTGGCCCTTTGCAGTAAGTTTGCTAATCTCTGCTTTATACTATTCTCTGTTACATGTAGAGTAAATACTCCAAAAGTTTAAATATGACTTGCATCAAATCCACATAGGAATATTCAAAACGGCAATTTCTCAAAGAAAGATGAGATGTCCATCACAGGCCATTACTCTTTAAACATTCATTCAACATCAACCATCTGCATGTCGCTACTTTTTCAATCATTTCCCTGTTCAACAAGAACAAAAGTATACTTCTACCACAGCAATACTAGGTAGTTTCATTAACACACTTCCTATCCAGTAAGCTCATTTTCAGCCCCAGTTTCATTCCCTAAATGGAAATGATGAAGGGGTGGCTTCTGCCCCAATATTTAGTCAAATGTACAATCTGGCTTTGGCCTCAGCCTAATAGCCAGTGCCTACTTTGATGTCATTTCTGGCATCCCTGAATTTCTCATGATCATGTAGGTTACCATGGACCCAATCAGATAACAACATCAGATTTACATCACGGCATGTCATTTGTATTTCCTGTTAATACTTATTTTTTAGGGGACGCTGTACATCGCAGCATGTGGAATCTTAGTTTCCAGACCAGGGATCCAACCCATGTCCCCTGCATTGGAATGCAGAATCTTAACCACTGAACTGCCAGGAAAGTCCCTACTGTCAGTACTTAAATTTTTTTCTAATAGGAAAGGATTCCAAAATTAACTGGAATGACTATCTTACATTCTATACAGGTTAAAATACAATCAACCAAAGTTGATAAACATAAATAAGTGTTTATTACCATATAAAGTGCTGTATAACAGTTAAAGATGAATATAAAAGCTATTAATTTTATGCTAAAAACAGTTAAATACACAGGAAAATAATTAATGTGAATATTAAGTGATAACTTCAGGAGAGTATTTTATTCCTTTTGAGTCATGTAATTTTAAAATTTAAATTATATTTTAAAACAATAAACATCCAATTTTTTCATAATTATAATTTTTATAAAATTGGTTATGCTTGAATTAAAAATATGAAACTAAATAATATTTAAGAACTCTATTTAAACTTTGTGATTCAGTTCAATTATATCATGAACTTTTCAAATAAAGTCATATTTGGACTTGTTCATGTCTTGTGAGGATGAACCAAAAGCTGGATGTTAACTATGCCATCCCAAAATTTCTTGAGAGGAGGAATATGTCCAAAAATCACATGTGAATAACTTTGGTATACATGATAGTCAACCGAAACATGTCTTATTTTTTAAAATATGCAAGCAAACACAGGGAATTATATTCAGTATTCTGTGATAAACCATAGTGGAAGAGAACATGAAAAAGAATGTATACATGTATAGCTGAATTGTTTTGCTATACAGCAGAAATTAACATAATACTGTAAACCAACTATACTTCAATAAAATAAATTTTGAAAAATAAAAAATAAATAAAATACGCAAGTTAAAGTCACATGAACAAAGTCCCTCAGATTAACCAAAAAACAGGAGAAAGGGTTTTTTTTTTTTTTTAACACACTCAGTATATGGAAAAAATATTTTTAGTTCTTTTGCCTGGAAGAGAAGTCAGGGTTCTTAAAATTCTCAAAAATATTACCAATGAGTTTGTTGAGTAGTGTTAAAAGGCAAATAACATGGTTCTTGAACAACTGACTGAAAAAATGATTAAAAACTGTGCTGAAAATCAGAGACAGCCAGGTAGTTTATTAATTTAGCCATTACCTAATAACATGATGTGGGAGAAGCCGTGAATGAAACATACCTGGTGAACCTGAATTTCCACTTTCAGAGCCTCCTGTAGAGTCTGCAACTCCATCCTCTACCTTCTCCACTTTTTCTCTGTCTGCTATCTACAGTTTCTTCCGCCTTTGTTTAAAATTACAAACTCCTCTTCTCACTGCAGCTGTAGAGATCATAAAATGTTTGGGATCATTATGTTGGTTATAAAGGAAACATACATGTTAGATAAAATAAATTACATTAGGCAAAAAATTAGCCAACTAAACACAGGGCAAAAACTTTCCCCAGACAGATTTCTTTCCAAAATGAGATTTGTACTGAATTGGTACCAAAACTTTCTGAGTATTCTCTGAGCACTCCTCTACAAAACACTTCAAATAAGTAAGAAATGAAAAAAAAAAAAAGTGTTTAATCTGGTCAAGAAAACATCCAAGCACTTACTACGTGCTCAGCACCATGTAAAATACTACTTTCTGAGGACACAGAGCTGAACAAGACCACTTCTGTCCTAGATGGGTCGGGAGACAAGAGGAGGAGGACAGCCACCCAGGACACACTGTTCTTGGAAAGAGACACACAACAGCATGGTCATACATTTTTAATATCACACAGAGTGAACTAGAGAGCTCAGGATCTCTCGGAAGTTAAAGAAGGCCAGAGTACTCTCACTTGGATGGACTTCCACAGTATTTAAAAAAATAAAGAAACTCAAAATAGGGGAAATTCTGGTATAAAGGTTTACATATAACAAATTAATGCTTAACCACATTACAATGGAGCTCGGCTTTCCACAAAGTTATGACAGAGATGTTAAAAAATAAAACTATCGTGCACAACAGATGAGGTGGGTCTACAACAACAGAACAGACTCTTCACCTTTACAACACCATCTTCTTTTCAAGCCTGCTGGTGCACCGCTGGGGCTACATGTGTAACTACGCATGGGGACAGTGTCAGAAGTCTAGATTTGTGAATGTGAACCTTGTGCTCTGCTCATCACTACTGCAACTCAAATTAACTCCATAGCTGACTTTTCTTTCTTTTCTTTTTTCTTGAAAGTGGCCTTAGACATGATTTCAGGTGCTCTCCTCAAAGTAAAAGCTTAATTGAATAAAGGTATATATAAAACTTGTAGTTAGAGCAGCTTTTCAGCATTTTTACAAACTGAGGAAGAGGAAATCAAGAAGTTAGAGTAACTGCTACTCCTTATGCTAATTCAATGAGACTCATAATCTTTAAACCTTCTAAAAACTGTTTATCTAGGATAAAATTCATAGTTAACTTGAAAGAGTTAGTCGCTCAGTCGTGTCAACTCTCAAACTCTACGGACTATAGCCCGCCAGGCTCCTCTGTCCATGGGGTTCTCCAGGCAAGAAAACTGGAGTGGACAGCCATGCCCTTCTTCAGGGGATCGTCGCAACCCAGGGTTCAAACCTGGGTCTCCTGCATTGTAGGCAGATTCTTTACCACCTGAGCCACCAGGGAAGCCCCACAGTCAGCCTAAGTTTTTTTAAAACTTCTTTAAAACCTGATTTAACAGAGTTATAGTGAAGTCATTAATTTCAGGCTGTATTCGTGTGAATATTAATCTTCATTATATTTGTTTAATCTTACTAGGCTTAAAACATCACTGGCAATCTCTCCCCTCGGGCTTACATACTATGTTATGTAATATCAAAATACTCTAAGCTTTTTTTAAGAAAATACACTTGCAAAGTGTAAAATTCCTTCAAACTTACATTTGTGGAGGCTAGGAAATGATATTATTATACAATGATATTGCCCACCAAAAATTTTCATAAAGGGAGTATGTTTAGGGGAGATAATTTGGAAAAGGTGATATTGATGAACAAACCCAGGTTTTCCAGATATTTATTAAATCTTTAAAAATCGTTGAAACTACATAAATATCAGAATCATTAAGTTATTGGTTTTAGAACAAGGTTTTTATTGTCATGTAGGTTTACATACTAAAACAAATGTTAAAACTATACACTCACTGTAGTTTTAAATGTTAAAATAATCTCCCTACTCAAATTCCTGATTTATGTATTAGAGGTCTTCCTGAAAAGAGTACTTAGTTTTAAGGCTATCAGAAAACATGTCTAAAAATGATTCCCTACCATTTTCGTTAAATTAAAATCACCTTGAAGGGTATTTTCAAAGACAGAAAAGCCACACTTTATTTTATTAGTAGTTACATATAACATCATAGTTCAACTCAACTCATAAGCTCTAGAAATAAACAGGAACTTAAAGACATGAAGAATTCACAATATACACTAACAAAGGGTTAACCTAATTTGTACGGTTACAGAGTGCTTACAAATTAATTACAAATTAATTTTTCAAAAACTATGAAAAAGCAATTCACAGAAGAAGAAATAAGAATGATCAACATGAAAAAAAAATCTATCTTCAAGAGACTCATGGAAATGTAAATTTAAGAAGACACATTTTTGTCAATCAAACTGACAAAGACCTGTAAAAATTAATAATACTCTAATCTGTCTAGAGTTTGCATCAGGTGGCACTTTTATAATTTGCTATTAGTTATATCTGAGTGGTAGCACTGAGGGTTATTTACTTTCTTTTCAGAGTATCAGTATTTCCAAAATTTTCCATGGAAAATATGTACTTATTTTTATATAACAAAAAATTAACAGAATTGCTAGATAAAACATCAGAAAAATTTATACTGATGAAACAAAACGTTCAGGAACAGAGTAAGTAAAGCCAGGGTTTAACCTGGAGGCTCTAAATGTCAAAAAGTGCCTCACAGGATGAGAAGCCTGCAACTCAAGTTAATGAGGAGCTGACAGCTTTTACTTCCTTCATCAGATTGTTGTCTGCTTATTAGAGACACACAAAGGCACGAAATTTTATTTGGCTAGGACTCTAAAGGCCAATTACTCATTTTATTTCAAGATAAAACTGAAGGGTTAAAAAAGGTAGTGACATTATAGAAAAATATGTGAAGGATTAGAAGATTCATATAATATCTTTTTCACAGAAGCCTCTTTCTGAATAGCATTTTTAAGAGACTGATCTCTGCCTAAAGGAACAGGTTATATACATATATATTCATATCCTACAAAAAACAATGCAAGCACATGTTGAGTCCTTTTATGGGGCTTACACAATGCATGCAGCCATCATGTGATGACCATTTGGGGGCAGTTTATAGTATTATAAAGTAATATAGGAGGTAATATAAAGTATTATAAAGAAGGCAAAATTTATAAAAAGATGGTTTATCATATTTTGACCAATTCTAATAAATTATAAATAACAAATCTGCTGCTACAAGGTAAATAGGAAGAGACTTACAAAACAATTTACTGAGGTACAAAGCCTTTTGCCACCCATCGCTTCTAAGTACTACCACCAGAGAAGGCAAGTGCTTAGCACAAAATACCAACATTCACTATATTCAAGACAGTATGTGTCAAACCACTGGGACACCTAATGGCCTCCCACCTTCAAATAACAAAAAACATAAATAAAAACTCCACAAACCAAACGAACAAGCAAATAAAATAACCAAATCTCACACACAAAAAAGGGCAAACGTAGTGTCTGAAAGGAACATTCACTGTCTCAAAAAAAAAAAAAAAAAAACCTGATTCCACTTGTGTAACTACTCTCAGCTTTAGGTTTGTTTGCTTATAAATCAGAAAAAGGGGAACAGAATCATCTGTTTCACAAAACTATTATGAGGTTTAAATTAGGTGAAGTTACATGAAAAGCCATTTGTAAACTGTAAAATTATATGCTTTTCTTAACATACTTAACTCTTACTCATACACACAAACTTTTATATAAACTTCTCAACACAGTATATTTCTGAAAAGAGTGTGAGCTTTCTTATTTCCAACTTGTCTAAGAAAGGGATTCTAACCATTTTCCTGGTTACAGTTCTGCTTGGAGATGTATAACTGCTATATGTTTCATAATGATTCTAATAATGCAGTAATACTACAACTCTGAATTTATTACCAAAATTACTGCTCTGTTCTTGAATTGATATAAATCTTTTCCCAATCAAAACTCTTTGCATCAACCAAGTTTACTTAACTACAATAAGTCTGTAATACATTGTGCCCCCAGACTGAATTCCTTAAAAATGAACAGCTCAGGGTTCTCTATACCATGTACCTACTTGATGTTAGACTCCACTTTTGATCTACACTCTCAAAATAGTGTTTCAAGTAGGTTTAATTAATTTTTTAAAATATGAAAAAGTATAGTCTTGTAGATCTATGTATCCTTACTTGTCACATGCCTATTACTAAAATACTAAAATTAAATTACTACAATACTGAAATAGCACCTCTGTCCACGGAATTCCCCAGGCAAGAATACTGGAGTGGGCAGCCATTCCCTTCTCCAGGGGATCTTCGCAACTCAGGGATAGAAACTGGATCTCCCACATTGCAGGCAGATTCTTTACCACCTGAGCCACCAGGAAAGCATTTTGTTTCAATTTGTACTGAATACTTATTGATTACTATGTATCTAATATGCTAGGAGATAAAACATATCTTTAACTTTTAACTAACAGTGCTAAAAATGATCACAAATGTGAAAAATTTAATAAGTTATGAAAACTAACATTTACTAACATGAATCAATAAGATGACATTAAAATATATATATAATGTTTGTTTTCTTGTTTTCATGGTGGTATTTCTCTGATGACACTCCACAGGTCAACAGGAAATGCTACTGCACAAACAACTTGATGTTGGAGGCTACACTTTGAATCTGGCAAGGTTACTATGCTCAAGTATTGGTATTACAGGTGTTGACAAACCTGAGCTAGTAAGACTGATGCTTCTTAACCACTAAGTTTATACACACACACACACACACACACACAAACACACAATTCAATTAATGGTATCTGAAAGTATGAATGCCTTTGAGTATAAAATATGTATCTTTCCTTTGGCTTTTTGGGTGGAAGGGGGCCAGATCCTTGTTAAAAAGGAAAAAAAAAAACAAAAACCAAGGAATACCTGCACAAGTCACACCATTCCAGCACAAGGAGGTGGTATTTTTGGTCAAGTCAGGGTTTCCCCACAGCCCCGTCTTCTGCACAGGTCTGCTGCAGTGAGTGTCCTGTCCCACTCCCTACCACCAGTGTTCATTCTAAGATATAGTGTCTACCTCAGCTTCCTGGCTCCAGGCCTGGCAGACACACATACACTCTTCTATTTGCTACTTTTCTTTACAGAAATGAAGCATGTCTACTAAACTCTTCCCAACTATACCCAACAACAAGAACCTTGAAGCAAATTCAAAATGCACAGAAATTCAAAATGAAGGAGACTGAAGAGTCATATATGAGCATAGTGACAATGAGGTCAAGATTTTAGAAATGGTTGCCATATTTACCAGAATGCTTTTTAATGATAAATATTTTACTACACAAAGGAGAACATAAGTGAGGACGGTGGTCTTGGTATAACAAGTACTTAACAGAAGTGGAAGTTATGGGAGAGAGATTTCAGATCGATTTAAGGAAGAGCTAAGGATTAGAGCTGTACAAAAAAGGAATGGGTTACCTTATGAGGTAGTGGGCTCCCTGTCAATAGAAGTATTCAAGAATGCTGCATATCATATCCCCCTCTTGGAGATTCACAATGCACATTAGCATATTAAAGGTTCTGAGAAGTCCTGCAGTAAAGAAACCTGTTTAACTTTGTTTAAAGCAGCATTTTCCAAATTATTTGACCACAGAACATTTTCCCCACCCCCACCCCACTTCAATAATATTTATTAATTTCTGTGGAAATTACAGTTCCTCAGAACACATTACAGAAAATATGAGCTACATTTTTTAAAATGTAGAATTCAGTACATCAGGGATATATCTGAATAACAGTATGTCAGGGATATAAGAGAAGAAATTGCCACACCTGGTAAAAGGTTCAAAGAGAAGGCCCTTAACATTCCTTCTTCTTTAAGAAATTTATGATTCCACTGCATCTCAAACTAAAGGGCTATGGGGTCTTGATTATTTATTTTTAATGGGTCTATGACAGAAAGGCAAGTAGGATAAAAAGGTAGTATAATGTAAGATTAACTGGTTCAAATGTCTCCGTTTCATGTTCAAAGTTCATCACCTAAGAGATACCTCAATGACCATTAAGGTATGAAAGAAGCCTCAACTAAATATCTACTCCACCCACTAAACGAATTACCATTTGAGAGAGAGAATTTTTTTTTAAAAAGTACCTTGCAATAAGGGACTACCCTACTCCAGTTATCTTGTTTGAATTTAATTTTTTATCATAATGCATACTCTTGAAATAAGGTTAATATTTGTTTGGTCTTCAGACACTGGAATGCCCTGTGTAACCTGAATTATACACTCAAATAAATGATTAAGTGTGATGATTTATAAGCTGTTAAAGCAGACATTAAAACTGATACTAGGGAAAAAACATGTTTGCCTATATGACCCACACTGCTACATTTCTCTCATTTTAAAAACATTTTCCTCTTCAAGAATTATACAAAACATACACTGAAAATGCAGTATCAGACATGAGGCCAATCCAACATTAAATTTAATAACATAAATGCTAAGAGGCCCCAAATTTCAAAGTTAAGGTTCCCATAGTTACATTAATTTAGCCTTTTTTGCACATATACTAAGACCATCAAATTAAACAGCATATTAAGTAATACAAGACACAATGGGAACCTTAACTTTTGAATTTCCTGGCTTTTGAATTTTCAGCCCTAACCACTGCATTAAGGACATTTTTCGCAAAGGGGACCTTTACATTTTAAGAGGTTATCGAATGTAGGAACATGCAAGCCTAGCAGTATTATTAGAAACACAAATGCATTTGAGATATGGTTATGTGAAATTAGACAAAAATTCACTTTCATTCAGTACAAACAGCGAAGCCTTTCTCATTTCTGGGAGACAGCGTTTTTGCAGAAAAAAGAAAAAAAATCACTGAATATTTGAATTATCATCCAACCAGCATCAGGCACAGTGTGCCTGCTTGAAAAAAGTACTTACCAATTCTGGGGAAACTGGCTCTCCTTCAGTTTTCTTGCTCCCTATGAGAGAAGAAGGGAAAATGGAATTAGACTGCAAACACAGACTTATGACAAGTTATCAAACGTTGATAACTTAAAGATTTCTATCTCATTTTAATGAGGAAAAAACCAAAACACACAAGAATCTCCAAAGCAAGGAGAGAGACAGGTAGTTTCGTTTTTACGAGAAGAATTCAAGGGCAATCAGATATCTAATTTTTCAGTTTTTTTTTTTTCTCACTTTTCCACAGCCTTTTCAAGACAAGAAAAAGTAGTTCCCTTTCCTAAGAGACACAGAAATGCAGAAATACACCCACATCCCCAACAAATGACCTTCACTGTTTGCTTTTTTTTTTTTACAAATTAGGCTAACATCATTGGCCCTTAGGTTGATCTACTTTTTTTCAATTAATCTTGAAATGGACCTATCTTATATAAGGCTTTAAAATTCAAGCATCTTATATGTAGTCATAATTTCAATTAAACTTTTCATTCACATTCTTAAAGTCCTACCAGTTTAAACTGCGAACCACATAACACTAAAGTGACTTTCCCTATGCCATATCAGTGACAGAGCCAGGGGAAAAAAAAAAAAAAATCAAGGTTTTGGGATCCCAATCTATGCTCAGTGATGTTTTTATCAATTGTGGTTTTTTAAGATTATCTAAACTCCATTAAGTTGATTTCAAAGTCAGAAAACTCACGTCAAGCTATATTGTTTATTTTTAACTTGTCCTTGCCCCAAACTGTTCTAGTTAAAAAAATTAGTGAACAAAAAATAAAACTTTTTCCTTAATATTTTAGTATTAAATTATTTAACTTCAACATACCATGCTCTAAATCTATATCACTCTATGCCTTAAACATAGTACATTTGTCCACTGATGTCACTCCAATAATGTGATGTAAATTCTCATTTGTTTAAGGGATATTTTAAAAAATCTTCATCCAAATCACAAATTTTTATTTAATCATGCACAGTCATACCAAATATATAATAAAATAATTTTAAAGGGCCTCAATTCATGCAGTTAACATTCATTTCCGAAAGAAATTCAATTTGCTGGTTTATCCTGCCTTTCTTTTAGCAACAGCACTTTTTTAGAGTTCTAAAGTCCATATAAATGGCAATTTTAATCACCACAATTAGAATGATTACCAACCAAAAGAAAAATCTATAAAATGGCCTGTAGAATGATGTGGTTATTAAAAAGCAGATTCTTGGGAATTCCCCGGTGGTTCAGTGGTCAGGACTCTGTGCTTCCACTGCAAGGATCACGGGTTCAATCTCTGCTTCGAGAACGGAGATCTCACATGCCACAAGGCCCGGCCTCCCCCACCAAAAAAGCGGATTCTCACTAGGGAAAAAAATACCCAACGATATGTGATGATGGTGATCACCACTTACTGTGGTAATCATTTCACAATACACACCCATATCAAGCCATTATGTTGTGCACCTAGAACTAATATGATGCTCTATATCAATTTTAAAAAGTGGATTCTTAACAGTACAGATACCTATAGGATTCTGTACCACTCAAAGACAGTACCAGGCAAATAGTAAAGGCTCCTTAGAGAGAACTCCCTAGAGGTCCACTGGTCATGACTGGGCACTTTCACTGCTGTGCCCAGGTTCAATTCCTGGTTGGAGAGCTAAGATTCCACAAGCCAAGTTGTGTGACCAAAAACAAAGTAAATGGTCAGTAGATATTTGTTAAATGAATGAATTGACTGAGTGGACCCTTAACTCTCAGTTGCAGGCTTATTTACCCTACTAGGCATCTCTTGTTAGCTCTTTCATGCTGGGGATAATCTCTTATGCATCAATCTCCCACAGAATTATTTGTTAAATGAGTGACTCTGGATAAAAACAGCTGATTAGGAAATAAAAAATTGCCATTTTAAAATATAATGAAAAGGAAAAGATAGATAAATTGGATCAAATTAAAATTAGGAACCTCTGTTCATCAAAAAAAAAAAACACCCCACCATTAAGAGAATGAAAAAGCAATCCACAGAACTGGAGAATTATAACTGCAATACATAACAATAGCTTATACTCAGAATGTATAAAATACGTTGAGACTCAAAGTGGTCAGGATGGGATTGGGATTTCAACTTTTACACAAATGGCATTTGAGAAGGTATAGTCAAATAAACTCTTTTGAAAATCATATTCAGTAAAAAAGGCAATGGATGCACCTTATCTCTGGGGCATTTTCTCCAAAAAATAAATAGCAGAGTCAATCTCTAATTGATAAGGAATTGTACCATGATATCACAAAACTACTCATAACACTGCTTGCACGGACTGCAGAAAACACAGTGGAAATCAAAGTCTGAGAGGTTAAGTGACTTCCCTGAAGGTCACACAGCTAGTTGGTATCAAGCGAGAGAGAAGTCTACAGACCCTGAGATTCCTTTGACTAAGCTGGCCTTTCTACTAGATCATACTTTCTCTTACCCAGCTTCAGCAGTTACTCTCTTAAGAAACTAGGATAAATACTGACCAAATATTTTGGGGAAAATCTTCATCTAAAATTTTAAAGAAAAGTCACTTAAGTAAGCTCTCTAGGGTTGGTTTTAACACTTGATATCCTTTATATCTAAGGAATCCCCATAAATAGGCTTCAGAGGGGTTTGCCAACTCCACAATGCTATATGCTAAATTCTGAACGTAAGAGTATTCTGGGAAGAAGATCCACAACTTAAATAAGATTCGCAGAGGTTCAGATACCCAAAAAGAGTAAACTATTTTTAGACGAGTGATTCTTAAACACTGCATTAGAACTACCCAAAGTGTTCCTTCTGAAGACTGATTATTAATTGACTACCATTGGGATTTTGATTTTAAAAAAGAAAAGCAAGTAATTCATCTCTGTAATTTAATAAATATTAGTTAGCTGCAAAAATATTTACATATAACTTGTACTTTTTACACTATCCATATGCAAAATGTGTATAAGTCTGAAAAGCAAGTTTGACTTCCTCAGGTTAGGTTGATTGTAAAGTCCACTTAATTTCTCACATACATTTGACACTTGCAACTAAAGTAGTTCAAAATTTTAGACTTATTTGCTTAAATTTTTAAAATAGATTTTTTTCCTGAAAAATATATTCAACACACATGAATTGGAGTAATTATTTTTACTTTTACAGATGAATACTATCTTGTTAACATAACTTCACATGATTTTTTGCAAACTAAAGATTGTTCCACCTCCTCTCTGGAACTTCACAGGTATTGAAGCTGCTTTAATTACATCCAATAAAGAAATGAATCATTCAGATTTCTGATATGGTTGTAAAATTTTTAAATATCATCAATAAATCTAAGGTGATTAATAACTACTTTGTAAATATCTTTTGTAAAACATCTAAAACCTTCGTGTATGAAGAATATACATAAACCAAAAACAAACTTTGCAGAGGAAAATTTCAGCACTAGATTATGTCTTAAATTAGGCTAAAATCCACCCCATTACAAATTTTGAACGGTTAAGTTTATAGTCTGTGCTCAATCATAAATTTTGATAAGGGACTAGAATAGCACACATAATTGTCATTCAAAGACACTTTAAAATGTCACCTTACACAGAAGATTCAATCTCTTCTCTTCTACTACACCAAGCTGATACACTAAATTCATATACAGTAAGTTTTACTGCTTTTTATCTGTCTTTTCTAACTTCTAACCGAGAGTATAAGTTTGAAATAAATTAAATGCAAATAAATGCTCAGATGAAAAAGCAGAATCCTGCTAAAGGAGATTTAGTCCTTTAGGTGCGGCCCAATATCATAATTATCCTTCTTGCCCCGAGCCCTCTTAATCTCACCCTCTCAAGGGCATCCCTCTCCCCTCTCTTTCCTGAAGCATCAAACTTTCCTTCACTACTGGATCATTTTGCTTCTTTTATCTAAAAAAAAATAGCCTTCCATAACTCCATATTCTTCTGTAGTTACTGTCTTCTGTAGTTATTATCTGCACTGCCACTTGTAGCAAAACTCCCTCAAAGAGTTGCCCAAAGTCACTGTCCCCAGTTCCTCTCCTTTCATTCCCTATGGAACCCACTCCATTAGGACTTTTGCCTCCTTCAGTCTTGTTTAGAACAGTGACCTCTCTGTTGCTAAATCCAACAGTTAAGTCTCAGCCCTCATTTCCCTGTTCATACAGTATTGTCTGACCCAGCTGATCATCCCTTCCTTCATGAAATCCTTTCTTCCCTTGACTTCCAGGACACCAGTCACATTTGATTTTCTTCCTAATCTCTCTAGGCACTCTTCTGGGTTTCTTCTGCTAGTTCTTTCTCATCTCTCAAGACCTCAAATATTGAACTCCCCCAAAGCTCAGTTCTTGGAACTCTTCCCATTAGGTAAACTCATCCAGGCTCATAGCTATAAAAGGATCTGTACACTGGTGACTCCAAAATTTATCTCTCTGCCCAGACCTGTCCCTTGATTTCCAAATCTACCTATCAAATTGCCCGTCCGACACCTGTCAAATTGGCTTCTCAAGCTCAACAAATCTAAAACTAAACTCTTGACTACCTAACCCCCAACTTCCTCCCCAGAGTTATCCTCATTTCAATAAACAGAAACTCCATCCTTTCAGGACAAAATCTTAAAGTCATCACTGACTCCTCTTTCCCACATCCTACATCCAGTCCAATAACTGACCTTCTTGCCTCTGCCTTCAAAATACATGGGACTGTGACCACTTGTCTCAACTCTACTACTACCTCGTTGGTCCAAGTCACCATCATCTTTCACCTACATTATTGCAGTAGCCTCCTAATTGGCTGGCCTCCCCACTTCCATCTTTGTCCTCCAAAGTTTATTCTCTCAGTAGCCTTTTTAAAAGACAGATCTAGTTACTCCTCTGCTCAAAATCCTCCAGTGGCTTCTCATCACGCTCAGAGAAAACGCTGAAGTCCTCTACAATGGCCAAAGACTCTAGTGATTCAGGCCTCTGTTATTCTTAGACCTTGTCTTCTTCCCTCTCCCCATTCCTCAATCTACTCCAGCTACCCTGGCCTCGTTCCTGTATTTCAAAAACTCCTAACAAGTTCTCTTCTCAGGGCTCTTCTGGAACACTCTCTCCCATCAAATACCTTCAACAGCTCACGTCCTCAAATGTCAGGAAACCTATAGCAGCTGCAAGAGAAGAATACTAAAACAAAGATTAAAACATCCATCAGAATTGTCCCCCTCCCCAAATGTTCACTTTAGGGATGTTCTTTCTTACACCAAGAATACCCTTTTTTTTACCTTCTCTCTGCCTATCCAAGTCTTACTCAACCATTAGGACCCAGATGAAGACTCACTGATTAATAGCCTTCCCAACTCCCAGTTCTCCATTCTTTTAATTCTCAAAATGTTTATCATCTTTCTCATTCATCTTAGAATTTAACCATGTACTATCTTACACTATAACTTACATGTCTCATTTCCCTAACTATGCGCACACACACACACCCACACACATATGTGTACAACAGAAATAATATCCTGCACAAGCAGTTCTCAAACTTATATCAGGGTAACTCTAAAACTTCAAAAAAGGTATAGATTCACATGCCCTACCCTTAAAGATTCTGAATTCATTATGTCTGATTTGGAGCCCAGATATCTGTATTTTTTTTTAAGTTCCTCCAAAAGATTCTGATGCATAGACAGGATTAGGAACCATTGCCTTATGCATCTCTATTACCTTCAAGACCTAGGAAAGTAGGCCTTCAAATAGCCTAAAGCTAGAATGGACACCCTAGAGCACCAGATCCATACCTTCATTTCAAGGGGAACAGTGGTCCAAAAAAATCTAGATGTCTAGCCACAAGCTATAAAGATTATAAGAGGCAAAGCCCAATCTAAAACCCAGATTTACTGCTCTCCATCTAGGAATCCTTCCATTACACTGTGCATAAATAAAGTAATAAAAATCCACAATTCAGATAGGCAGAGTAAACAGTGATTATCTAATACTTGACCAGTAATTGCAATGTCCACGCTCTAAGACAGTGCACATTATTAGCTTCTATACGCTTGAAAAATGTGAGCAACATTAGCTGACAAGAGATGTAAAACGCTAGAGAGTAATTATGTTAAGGCTTACAAATTTTTTTAAAAGTTACTTAAATTCTTAGAATATGTACAAAAACTTGCAAAACTCATATATTTTGTAGTAAAATATGACGAAAAATCAATGGAAAGGAGAATTCTTGCTTCATCATGCTATAAAGTACAAAAATCCTTATTCACAAGCTTCCACAGTACACAAAGGTGTAAATGTTTTCTGAGTCTAATCATCATAACATAACCTTCTTAATTACAGATCAGACTTAGTAAATCACCCCATATCCCAAGACAACTCAAACTCTTATTTTAATAATCAGTTAACCTCAGGACCAAAACTCTAGCCATAATCAACAAAAAACAACTGAGGTACCTATAAAGCATTACAGAGGAGTTTGGATTCATCTTGGTGTATTGGGATTTAAGCAACTGCCTCCTGTTAACGCTAATGGGAGTTCTGAGTGTCAAGCAAGGAGGAGGATCAGCGCCCAGCACCGAATCTGTGAAAACCCTTTCTGTGGCACTAACTGCAACTACTGGGACTTGTTCTCTTAGGGATGGGATAATAGACCCAAATTCCTATGTCTCTAAAGAACAGAGATCATTCAAATAAAAGCCACTAAAGAAGGTCACTGGTAAACACTTGAATTTAAAAATATACAAGAAAAAGCTAAACTAAAAGAACAATTACTGCATAAGGGAAATTTTATAAAACAGAACCAATATGCACAGGTGGGGGGAAAAAAAAAACTAGTGAATTGCTGGAGATAAAATATCTCACACAAAAATTCAACAGGATTAAAACAACTAGAATTTCTTACATTAGAGCACAGAAGCCCAACTGTAGGAGAAGCCTGTCCAAAGAAACACACACACACACAAAAGAAAAACCCCTCCCCTGATGGAGCCCTGAGTGCACTGCAATCCTTGCCTTTAAAGCACAGAAGAAAACTCCTGCCGCACCGACAGCCTGGGATAATCACAGAGCACTTCCAGACAGACAGATAACAATCACAAGCTGCCAGAGACAGCCAAAACCGACTGAATAAAAATTACAGCACCTTACTGGGTCTCATACAGCCTCACTTCTCACTTCACTGCTATACTCACCAGGCTGAAAAATGAGGAGGTGTGTTTCAGGCTACAGAAAAATTAGTGAGACACACACACACGCACTCACACACACATCCCAAGCACAAACACACACACAAAGGGAGTGATATTCTTTCACACGAAAGGGCTTAAAAAAACCCACAAGGCTTTGCTGAAGGCCTACAAAAACTAAGAGTAGGCCTTACCGGAGCAGTGAGGAAAAAGCCAAGGTTTATTCCTAATCCACAGTTACTAACAGAATTAACATTTATTTCAATTACAAAGGCTTTGACAACAATCCATTTTATAAAGAAAGAGAAATTAAGATTTTCCCCATTTCTATCCTCCAAAGAAAATTAAGATCTTTTTCTGACTTCATAGGTTTAGCTCCACAACACAAATGAAAAAGAACCCTGACTTAAGGCCTGAAAACTAAATGGTTCCATAACATTCACAGTTTAAAAAAAAAAAAAACTATGTCGTCCAACATATTGATTCTTTATCATTACTGCTATCATTAATGAACATTTAGCTTTTTATTTGTACTTTGAAATGTCAATGAGAAATTGAAACAGCTACAATATGCTGGGGATTTTAACTTCTGAAACAAAAACCACAAGGAAACATGACTCTGAAGCATAAAGTCTCAATCATACTGATAAGTAAGTGGTCCTAAAACCTGAAAGTGAAAGCAATACATATCAAAAAAGAAGTTTGCCTGATATTAAAGCTAGCCTTTAAAACCAAAAATATTTTCTATTACAGAAGACTGAAATCAGGGCTTCCATTAACCTTGTTTAAAAAAAAAAAAAAAAATCCCATGAGCATGGATTTTTTTTCCTAAGTCTCTTCATCAGAGCAGCATGGGGTCCCATTAGGCACCCTATTTTACTTCCACCTTATAAATAACGTTAGCTATTCGCTATTTCCATGGAAACCAAGTACAGAGAAACCCACTTAAATGAATACCGGTTAAAGGAATAAGTTTTATTTTAGAAAGGTTTTGCGGCTCTAAATGAACTCTACTGGGGAATACTACAAAGTCTTCTTAAGTATAATTTTTTAAAAGATATCTTTGGTGTAGTGGGAGCTGATTAAGAGTCCTGTTAAATAAGTGCACTCTTTGCACTAAACTAAATATGCCAAACAGCATCATAATGTTGAAAGTTATCTTTCCAATGCACTGTACATGGGTTTAGATGCACAACCACCAATGACTGCTTCCTCATGCATTGGGGTGGAATAATTACCCCTATGGGTCTAATTTAAACTAATAAAAGCAAGGAAATCTAGAAATAAGCCTACCATCACCTTGCAGTAACTGGTAACAAACAGGACCCATAACTGCAGACACGCACAACTTGCTACTCCTCCAAAGAGAAATGAACAGTAACCTAAGTTCTAAGTTCTTAAAAACTGTTACTGGGTCGAGATAGCAGGGAGTCAAAATTCCCTCCTCAATAAACTATTTCACAGTTATAGTGTATATTCCCTAGTCAATCAACACATACATTTGAGTGAAGTACAAATAGAATATGCAAGAGAAAGTACAGAACAAAACTTGGCGATTTTCCACTATAAGCTGACAAATATTGACCAACACACACTAGAAATAACCATTTCTGGTGGTCCACACAAAAGCTGCAGACAGAAAGTGCTCATAAAATTAAATGCAACTCTTAAGAACAATAAATTCAAAACCAATCATCTTAAGTTTCAAAAGACAGAGAAGAAAACTAAAATCTTTCCAGTAGATATGGTTCTCTATTAAGTTGATGGTGGTTCAGAAATTTTCAGTAAGTTAAAAAACAACATTATCCTAAAAGATGATTACCAGTATTAAATTTACAATGTATGTAAAGAGTTAATATCCCAGCACACATACTTTTCATTTGAGTATACCAACATATCTATTTGTAATACATGTTCTAAAAATGTAAAATTATTTTTCTTATATGTAAAGTTCGGCAAATGTTGATAATTGTTAAAGTTGGGTTAACAGGTATGTAAGGTTTGCTAATATTCACTCTACTTATGTGTATGTTTTAAATTTCCATAAAAAGAAGTTTTTAGAAATCCTATAAATTTAAGGCTCTTGTCTCAATTATGTTTTTCTCTATGTGTAACTGAAAAATGGATGAAATGCCTGGTACAGACCTTAGAAGCTACTGAATTTAAATCCAACATAGCCATTACATGTAACCACAACTAAAATCTCCAAGTTTTACTTTTCTTATGAAAACAATTCAGTTAACAGTTCAAAAATCACAGGAGAAATCTAGAAAGGAAAGGCTCTGTTATTGTGTAATTAGCAACAATGAAATGAAAACAATGCTTAATAACAAGGTATCATTAGCCATATTTTGTATTTTACAAACTAAAGAAATTCTACTAGCCCTCTCTCTACTAATAAATCAAAATACTTTCAGAATAAGCAACACCAACTTCTCCATTTTCTTCTCCAATTAGGTTCACAGGACTAGAGGGCAATCTAACAAATTAATGCTTCCTATTTCTTTTATCTTGGTTAAGTATCAAGGCTACCCCTTCACTCTCTACGATCCCAGTTCACTTCCTATTGGAAAATAATATAGCAACTTTTGAGGTAAAAAGGTCTTCTATTCTCTCCCTTAGTCCAGATACGAAATGTTTCACAAATCTTCTGTTACTTTGGAAGTGATTTTAAGTTATTGTCCAACTCCTGGCTGAGGGGTCAAAATGCAGAGGTTCACAAACTGTCAAGCTTTGAGGTCTATGATAACAAGTCTCTCTGTTTAAAAACTAATCATTGAAATAATGTTCTGTTTTTAAGAGAAACAGAATAAGATGGTGGTTGCTTTGGAAGGAGTGATAAACAGCAGACAGGGAATGGCACAGGCACAGATGAAACTTCAAAGATAATAAAGAGGGGAGAGCAAAAGAAATGGAGGGGTCGATGGCAGCATCTCTCTGCAAAGTAGCTAACTTATCACGAACCAGACAGGCTCCTGCACAAGTGTAACAGCAGTCAAAAGTAGCCCACCTTTTACAAATGAGGCAGGGACATGATTTTCAAAATTGTGTAATTCTTTAAATCAACCCCAAAGAGGCCATTTAGGGTCCACTTCTAACTCCCCTGTTTGTTAAAATAAAATTCACTTCTAAACTTTTTGCAATTCCATTCACCCAAGATAAGCAACTTTTATAGACCCTGAATACTGACTGAAATAAAGAAAACATAGGACACACAATATACTGCTATGCTAATTCTAAAACTACAAAACTTTACTTCCTGACCACTCTGGCTACTGTAAAGTAAGACAATTTATTAATTGAAAAAAAAAAAAACTACACAACATGCTATAAAATTGCTTAATGTTAAAAAATATTTGTCAAGCTAAAGTATGACATTTTATCAAAACAACCTTGTTGGAGTTTCTGCTCAGAAAGCAGAAACAATGTTTTAGGAACACAGACAAAATAAAATTGAATAAAGACTTCTATCCACCTACTAGGACTTTATCAGTGGTGCAGTTGGGTAAATGAGGAAAAAAATTAATGGAAGCTATTATTCTATTTTTTAACTCAAATGCTCACTACTGGCAACATATACTGTATTCAGGATGTTTTGGTTAAGCTATTACAAACACACTTGTTGATCCCAGGGGAAAAAACTACACAGACCAAAGACAAAAAAGGTTTCAGATCTAAACTGGCAGTAAATGAATAAAACTAATCCTACTTCATACTCAATGATCATCCCCCTCAATGACTGGCTTCACTTACTAGATACATACATACCTATAGATACACTTCTATGTACCTACATACTAATGAATATATTTAAAACTCAAAAGTACATTTAAAAACTCAAAAGACATTTAAAACTCAAATTCTTTTCCAAAAACTTAATTTTGAGATCACTGTAAGACAGAGACAAAATATAGCTTTTCTCACAATCAACTTGTTCTCAGGCCCAGTTTCTAGGCTCAATATAGGTAACATGATGATTAAATATAGAAAGAAAATAACAATTACTGAAAGAAAAAAACAGGCACCAAATGAGAGGAAATTTCACAAAGGAAAAATGCTCAAAAGGCAAATAAACTGTGTCCATCATTACTAGAAAGCATTCCTATGCCACTTTTACATCTTTGACGTTCTACATTTGTCTCCATGAGTTATTAAACCAAGCATGTGTTCTCAAGTTGTCCTGGGCTGTAGACCCAATGGACTGACCAGCTGATGAGAATTCTGAACTTGTGAGCTGTAATACAATGCCTAATCTGCTACTGCCTTGATGCTAAGTGACCTACTGTAAATATCAGTATCTTGATGCCAAAAAAAATCTTTTACCACTAAGTTTTAAAAAATATAAAGTGCCCTGAAATACTTTTCAAAGTCTCTGTAATAACTGACATACTCCCATGTATTTTATACTTCTCTTAGCAGTTTCCACAAACAAGAACTCATTAGGTCACTTTTCCCATCCATATCTTTTCTCATGACATTTCAGGAAAAAACTCTTTTTTAACTAAGTTGTTCCATATTTACCCTTTTCCCATAAACTTTTAGTGGGATTGTAACAATAACAGTGGGTTTCTCTGGTGTCTCAGTGGTAAAGAATCCGCCTGCCAATATAGGAGACCTGGATTCAATCCCTAGGTTGGGAAGATCCCCTTGAGATGGAAATGGCAACCCACTCCAGTACTCCTGCCTGGAGAATCCCACAGACAGAGGAGCTGTCAGGCTATATATAGTCCACTGGGTCACAAAGAGTTGGACATGACTTAGTAACTAAACAAGAGTAACAATGATAATCAAGCTTATTAAGTATCTTAAGATATCCCCATTTAGTTTTCATGTCAATCCAAAGATGTCACTACTATTGTCCCTATGTCATCAGTAAAGAAACTGAAAAGTCCAAGTGAATAGCAGAATGCTTGATATATAGCACTGGTACCGAAGTGCACATAGTACCCTTCTATCACCCTTTCTTCTTCTTCCTAAACACCATAAAAAACATAGCAAAAGGAATGAATGAATGTACAGGAGACATATTTGTCAAAAAGAGCTTAAATAATCAGTCCAAGGTCACACACTCAACTTGAAGTGGTTGTACTGAGAGTCCAGGGGCTTCTCTGGTGGTTCAGATGCTAAGAATACACCTACAATACAGGAGAGCTGGGCTTGATCCTAGGTTGGGAAGATCCCCTGAGGGAATGGCGGCCACCCACTCCAGTATTCTTGCCTGCAGAATTCCATGGACAGGAATTCCTGGTGAGAGAGGAGCCTGGTGGGCTACAAGTCCATGGGGTAACACAGAGTCAGCTACAACTGAGCAACTAACACACACGAACACTGAGATTCCAACCCATAGTTCAGACCTCCAAGCTTAGGCTCTTTGCCCATTATGCAACATCTGTCTCAAACCCTGAGAAGAGAACAAGTCTAGAATTAAGGTTAATAATAACTAAAAACAGCTACCATTTGTTTAGTGCTCACTATGTGTCAGGCACTCACTTTTTCCTTCTAACAACCTCAGAAAGAGAGTACTCTTATTTACTCAAACCTGACAGATGAAGAAACTGAGGCAGAGGCACAGCAGATGCAGTGACCTGTCACAGAGCTGATACAAACCCAGACTGCGCACAGCCTGAGCACAGCCAGGGCCTGAGCCCATGCAGACTGACCCAGCTCCAGCACCCACACTCTCAACCACTGTGCTCTATTGCCATGCTAGAAGCTTCCCTCCATTCAGACTGCCCGAAAACAACTTTTACCCTTTTCACAAAACTAGTAAATTGTGAGGCTTCACGCTTCAACCAGCTGAGAGAAAGCGAGTAGTGCTCGTCTGAGCAAGCTCAGCAGACTCCGTGACAGGCACAGGAGGCGTGCCCCCAGTGACTAGGTCACTGCAGTGCTCTGGAAGCAGCACACTGTGAGTCAGGCTAAAAGCCCCAGCCCATCTCCCTGCACACAGACCCACACTAACCACGCACTGCAAGATGCAGGCAATTCAGGGACGTCCCAGTGAGATCTTCCATAAAATGAATGTCACCCTGCAAGTACCCAAGCGCATATAGTACCCTTCCATCACCCTTTCTTCTTTCCAAACACCATAAAAAACACAGCAAAAGGAATGAATGAATCTAAGCTACTTAAAAATCATAGCAAATGTCCAATGATAACTGCAGATTTAAATGAGAAAAAAATGCAAAATTCTCATAGTTTTGTAACTTGTCCAAATTCTACATTCAAAAAGCAGTAGGCCTCTTTGAAAGCCTCAATTCTTAGACTACCTTATTATCATATACGTGCCGTGAAGGGTGTCTAGAAAAGTCCATTTTTGCCTCAGATTCTACAAATCTTGACATGCATATTTAAAACAAGATTCATTACTGTTGGATTACAAGTTACTGGGCTTTTACCCTAATATCTATTAATATGACAATGTATTCAATAATATAAACAAAATATTAAGCATGGATTTAATATTTGCAATATTAACATGGATTATACACAGAAAATAAATAGAAAAACAGGACTGGACCTGGAGGTACTCAGAACTTGACACAATAAGAACAGGAACTATTGCAGCTCCCTCCATTGACATCGTAAAGTTGCCACATTTTCTGGGCTCTCTTTTGAATTAATGTGGCATCTGTTCCAAGTACAGCATGCTAACATTTTACTAAAAGATATTTTCATTCTACATTTGTATCTGGTTTGCTTTTTATTTGAACTCCTGTTTTATTTCAGTGGTCATTATTTCCTTATACCAAGTTGTCGATTTGGCATTCCTGATCTATCCCCCTTGAGGACAAAAAGGGTGGGGAGGAACCATCGGCTTAAAACACTCTGACAGCAATAATTACAATATGCTTTGCATATACATTAAATAAAGAGAATAAGCAGCAGAAAGATTTTTGTGGGCTTTTTAGTATCAGGTCCTGATAAGCTAACGGCATCTGTTCCTTTCAGAAAAAGAATTCTGCTCTGAGTTATGTGGGGGGTGGCAGGGGGAGTAGAAAACAAATACTAAATAGAATAATTCAAGTTACAAAGTTTGGTCTTTGTGAAATGATGATTTCAATAATTTGTACATATCCAACCCTATCGAGTGATAATTGCTTTTTAAGACAGCCTCAAAACTGCTGCAGCAACAAGCCAAATACAACCACTTGTACTTAACATGCATGCTGCATACTCCACAATGTTACGTCATATCAGGCACAGAGAAGACGCTTACCAAGCTATCCTGCGTTCTATAAACTGCCTAACAACAACAGAAAAAGGCCCTGCCATCTCCATAGTGGGAGTAGGAGCCATCAGGGTAGGCCAGCCTTCTCCCTTTGGTCAACTCTGAAGAAAACAAATAAGGCCTATATTTCTGTCTTTTAAGCTAACCTCTCTCAAGGCCTTTACTCTCGATCATTCAGCCTTCACAGCAAGAAAGGCTGTTGCTTTTAAAATTAAAAAGCTGTAAAAGATCACGCCAACTTAAGAGCCCCACACCTTGTACCAAGGGTCCTCCAGGTGTCCCCACGGCTGCCTCTTCTGCAGAAGAATGGCCTGTCTAGGCCGCTAGTCTCCAAGTGGGTGCACCCACCCTGGGGAAAGAAGAGGGCCATGGGAAGAAATTACTACAACTTATATTTTTAAATCTCATCCTTTTTAAAATTTCTAATTTCCTGTATGTTTTATAACATACATAAAATTCTAGGTTCAGGAAATTATATATAAATATATATTTATGGGGGCCATAATATTTAAGTTTGGGTACTAGAGGTTAAGAACACCAAAGCTAGAATAAGAAAGCCAGGAAAATTAGGCTCTGCTATTAATATCAACTTACTCAAATTCTTGTCTCTGCCTCAGTTTTACCATCCATGACATATACTGAGTCCTTTGTGCACTTATCAAATTATTATGAGAAGTAATAAAATACCCTCCAGAGCATAGTCTGAGCCACACAAAATGAAAAGCACCTAAGAACACTACCAATGAGACATAACCTTAACTTGGCTTGTTAAAACTAGTTAACTGCTACACCCTATCAGACCCAATTTGTAGAATTTTAAGGCCACGCCCTAGGACTTCAGTAAATACGATCTAAAGATGGACAAAGCACTTTAGATATGAGCACATTCTAGAATTAGAGAGACACTTTTTAAACTTTTATCATGAAAGACTTATTACCCATGAAATAAAAATTTTCAACTTAAAAATTACAAAGGTGAATTATTAATATAACCTTACCAACAAGTCAAAACTCTCAAAGCTAGAATCAAAAGATATTTACTGCAGATTATAAAGTCTTCAGTATGCTTTTTAAAATATAAATAACACCAGAAAAAAATGAAGTATTAGTACTCATTAAATTATTGGCACTTCCAATTATTTACCTTTTTTTTTTTTACTGCTTTAAAAAATGCTGGGTTACCAGTATAGCATTCAAAGGTGATTGAGTAAGTAAGGTTAGGGATGGTGAGGTCAACCAACACTAATTCCTAGGCAGGATATCTGTATGCAATATCTGTATGCCCATTAAGCAGTATTGGTTTGAGTTTCTATTTATTAAAATAGCACAAGTATTTTCTTGGTTTTAAAACTCTACTTTACCGTGTAAATGTTGAATGAACCCCTCCTAACAATCAGAAAGAGAAACTACAATTTTTTTTTTAAAACTTATCTGAAACCTCAACTGATCTCCTTATAAATAACTACTAGAATAAACTAACGGAACTTAATTCTGAAGCGATATTTCCTAATTTACTTGTGGACAGAAAACATGTTGTCATTTTACATAAGATGACATTTTAAATTTTTAAAAAATAACGACGACGATTTCTAACAGTGGCACAGTTGTCAAGAATCAGCCTGACAACGCAGGAGATGCAAAGAAACAAGGACTCAATCCCTCTGTTCAGGAAGATCCCCTGGAGAAGGAAATGCCAACCGAGTCCAATATTCTTGCCTGGGAAATCCCACGGACAGTGGAGCCTGGCGGGCTACAGTTCATGGGTTCACAGAGTCGGACACAACTGAGCACGCGTGCAACTCAACTCAAACAAAAAGAACTTAAAATGCTTTTTGCCCCATAAGTAATAATCAGTCTAGGGCATTAGAGGTTTACAATCTTAATATACAAATCTTACCTACCTCTCTCCTTCCAACCTCACTACCATTTCCCACCTCAGCCTTATTTTCAAAAACAAGCCAAAGTTTTTAAGATAGCCACCTGAAAAAAATGAACTTTAAGAGAGTACAATGGTATAATTCTACTTATTTTTAAAATGGATATACATTACACATGGGGCTTCTTTAGTGGCTCAATAGTAAAGAATCCACTGGCCAGTGCAGGAGACATGGGTTCAGTTCCTGAGTCAGGAAGATCCCCTGAAGAAGGAAATGGCAACCTGCTCCAGTATTCTTGCCTGGGAAATCCCATGGACAGAGGAGCCGGTGGGTTACAGTCCATGATGGGGTTGCAAGAGAGTAAGACACTACTTAGCGACTAAACAACATTATACATAGTTAAATACACAGGAAAAATTTAAAGTAGATGAGAATGGGCTAACTTTTGCTTTCTACTTTACACATATCTGTATTGCAAGTATTATATTTATAACTCCAATTCCCTGCCTTTTGATATTTTTAAAATATTCAATTATTAAAAGAAAGGACACTTACCATCCTACCCTCTAAAATGCTGACAGTTACCTAAGGACTGATTGAAATAGCTAATGTAAATCATCTGCACCTACTAAGAAAATGGATAACCTGCCATGCTACAGTGCCCAGACTGCAACCTTTAAGAAACAGATACTAGACCCTACTCCACAGCAAGCACTGTGCTCTGCAACGGGCATACAGTGATGGACAGGACACAGGTAGCGTGCGCTCAGTCATGCCTGATTCTCTGCAACCCCATGGACTGTAGCTCACCAGTCTCTTCTGTCTACGGAATTTTCCAGGCCTAGAATATAGGAGTGTGTTGCCATTTCCTACTCCAGGGGATTTTCCTGATCCAGGGATCGAACCCACATCTTCTGTGTCTCCTGCCTTGGCAGGTGGATTCTTTACCACTACGCCACCTAGGTCAGGAAATACACTATCCCAAATGCCTTCATTTCCATTCCATTCCACTGCTTACTATTTCCAAAACATTCAACCTAACCCAACAAAATCAGATGAAACATTCTTAAAAGGATATGTCAAAGCTGTGGCCATTTCAGTGGATTGAAAACTCCTTTAGTAATGCACTTGCTAAGCTTCTACAGGAATTACAGAGTTTAGTACCGCATTACAGGCACTTAAAAGGAGGGGCTCTGGAATCAAACTTGGGCTTGCATTAATATTGTATCATGGCTATGTATGTGATCCCAGGGAAGCCTTCACTTCCTCATCTGTAAAATGGGGGTAGGATAATAACAGTAAATCCTCAGAACATTGCTGTGAGGACTAAAATTAACTGAGGTATTATATGTAAAAAGGCTAGTACTAAACATCTTCATAAGCATACTAAACATATAATAACAGATAACCCTAAATACAAAAACTGTTCACAACTTGCCAAATATTAAAAATCTTATATATATATGACCTTTCTCTAAGAACAAATATATGTATTTAAGTTTGAGTATTAACACATAAGAATATTTTTCAACATAAAAGGCCATAATTGAAACTTTCCAATAATGTAACACACAGTACACTTACAATATTTTTATATATATATACACACAAACACAGCAGTGCATATTGTCAAGAACTACACTGTAAACACGTTAAGAACTTGTCTGTTGGCCATGGTGCAGGGAGGGTGATCTAGATCACCAATTATGATTCTAACTCATATACTTAAATTTTGTAAATATTAACATTGTTAACATAATATAGACAAATATCTTAAAATCCAGCCATCTATTAGTGATTAAAAACTCAAATTTGTATGCACTTCTTTAGTCTATAAAGTACATTCATGAGTATTATTTCATCCTTTTAGGAATACAGTGAAGCAGGCTTTCACCATTATCCCAATTTTACTACAGTACTGGGAAAATTAAAGCTCAGCTAGGATGAATTTCCCAAGAGTGTACAGCCAGTGACAAGACTGGTCTTAAACCCAGGTCTTCTGACACTATCACAACTGTTTCATTTACAAGTGGTTTGGGATACTTCATTTAAAAAAAGATAGAAAACTGTGCTCAATAATTTAGGTGTGTCAGAGGACTCTATACATAATTACACATGGCTGCCCAGTTTCACACCTCTTACATTCTCTCCTTATTTCCAACTTTAGTGTGTAACTATAAAATGTAGATAAGAATTCATCCAAACTTCCTGTACTGGCCAATTAACACCAGAGACCATTTTCTCCCTTACCCTTAGCCATTAGAATTTAACATCTTTGTAATCACTGAATTAATTTCATTTTAATATTAGGTCTTGAAAAGATGAGTTAATATAAAATAAATAAAACCATTCATAATGTAGAAGCATATCAGACCAGATTCCATAAATTTAAGACATATCTAAAAAATCTATCTAATGTCTCAACTACAAATATTAACAAGTTTCAGCTCACCTTTATGAGGAAAAAAGATTAGTAGTATTACAATGGAATGGGTTGCTGTATAAATAAGTACTTAAATAATTACTACTAAAGGCAGAGCTTCCTTAAATAAACACAGCAGCCCTCAGCAATAGCATTTGATGAACTCTAATAGACAATGGTCAAGGAGGTAACAAAGACACTTCCCTGATTCTACATACACTCAGACTAAGGCACATACACCACAACTTATGCCTACATTTTTCAACATTCCCAGGTGTCCCTTTTCCTTCTCAAAAAGCTAAAAGCCATGTAGATAAAAAATTATCCTCAAACAATTTCAAGAGCTGAAAAGAAGTTCATGTCCTAAAAGAGAAAAATAATGTAAAGACTTATAACTTCTTTTGAACCTAACATTTTAAATACATCCCACAGACCTGAAACTACACTTTCTTTTTGGGGCTGCTCACTGGCCTCCAATACATCAATCCTGTAACACTGTGAACTGTGGTGATAGACTGTTTCATGCTTCTAAACACGACAGAATTTTTCCAAGGTTACATACACTGTGACACGAGGAAATTTATACAGCATCTTATTTTCATGAATCAACAAGTTTAGATGTTCTAACAGTGCAAACATTATTAACAAAGAAGTTTTCACTTATCTTTTGAACTTTCTAAAATCAACCAAAGGCCATGGCACAGTGGCAAAGAGTTCTGAATAGGCAAAGCTGGATCCTGATGAAAATTCTGCTACTAGCTGGTTGTCTGATTTGGAGCATATATCACTTAGGGAGAAACTGAGGTGTGAAGACATTTTATGTATGGCAAAAAGATTCTAAGGAACTGCCACATCATTACTATACACCAAAAATCTCAAGGCCTTTTTAGAACACCCTGAGTTTCTGATCAAACAAATAATAATGTAAAAAGAGAGGAAAAAATGTAAATAATGATATTTTAAAAAATAACAATAAACACTACTACTAAACCTACTGCTAACAATAAACATTTATTGAGACTTTATTATGTGCCAGGCACTGTGCTAAGCACTTTCACAGATTTTAACATTTAATCCCTACAACAACACTGACACTAGTTAAGAAAGGGGAAAGTATTAGAACCCTCAAAAGGACAGAATTTTTTAATTTACAAATGAAAATATAAGCAAATTACATTTTGTTTTTATAACCTTACTTTTTTCTCTACCTTTCAGCCTTTAGCTTTGAGTATTAAACTTACACTAAAATAACAATTACTTTCAGGACTTTGTCTTCCATTTAAAGAATACTGAGACTCAAGACGTTGACAATCATTACAGAAGAATAAAAAATTCTACTTAAATTCTGGCACAAAAATAACCCTTCCATCCAACTTAGCTGTCCCCATTCAAAGAAAGAACCACATATATATCAGGCCCTACAATAACAATCTTCTAATTCTAACGCCCACACTAGCAATCAATTAATGCTGTAATTATAAAGAAATCTGTACCATCACAAACAACAAAAAGGCTACAACTGCTAAGTCAAGTTTTGAATATACATACATATGTATGCTATTCTACATGTAAATCTTTTAGTAACTGATTTTAAAAAACAGCTAACGCATCTAAGGTAAAATCACACTAGGGTGTTTCTGAAGACTCACTTTAGAATACTAGCAGCATAATAATCATGACATTAGCAATCAAACTTTACTTAGCAGAAAGTTCTCAGAGGCTTTGGGAAGCTGTGTATAAAATGGAGTAGACAGGAGGGAAGGGTTCCCTGTGCTGTTAAAATCAACTACAGGTCCCAGCATGCAATGCTCTAGTCTGGAGCGAGGCAAAAAAAACTGCAATGCATCTTGGGACTTGTAGTAAGTAAACCATTTCACCCTATCACAGTAAGTTTTAAGAAACTCTGAACTATCTAGCACAATCTGACTAGATCTTATTATCAGGGCCTAGTCAAATCTACATATAATTTGTTTGTTCTCTGCCGTAGCACAGGTTCTTTACTATATACAGAAAAAAAGTATCAATTAACATTTAGATCAACATTCTCACTTTAGAAAAACAGAGTAACTGTATAAAAGAAATCCTTAAAAAGCAAAAAGATGTGACACAAATTTTAAATGATACTTAAAGATACAACTTTTAAAACAATTTCTTAACTTTGATCAGTTTCAAAGCTTTCTATCCCCTATACCCCAAAAGAGTTTTAATTGTTTTATCAGGTTTTCTCTTAACAGTCTTTCAAATTACATTTTATAAATAATTTTTCTTGAAGAAAATTCTCACAGGAAAACATTTTCCATACTTTCATACTGCCCACTAGGCCCACTAGGAAATATATTCTTATAGTATACACATATAACCACCACACACAACAACAATAATACTTAAGTTCCTCTTTTGTGGAGTTCTTACTATTCACCCCCTCCACTTCTCACCCTTCAATTCACATACACATCTGTTTGTGAAAAGAACACTCAGGAAAATACCAATTACAGATCCATTTCTCTCATCCACTGACCTTTTCCAGAAACACAGGTTTTTTTTTTTATAAGCTATCAGTGACATGTCCAAATCCAAGTGGATAACTTTGAGCTGTAATATATGTATATAATTTCTACACACTCTCTTATTTTCTGCAACACTGAAGAAGGAGGCAGGGAAAGAACTAAGTGCAATCTGCATTAGGAGGCCTAACACAGGTGGTGGGTTATTTTCAGGCAACAGCACCTTCACAAACATGTTGTGGAATACAGTCCAAGAAATTCCTAACAAGGGAAGATAAGCTGGCACACAAATTTAACACAATCCAGCTAAAAATCACCTGCAACACATGCTACTACATTTCACCATAAAAGTGACAGGCTACTACAGGATCTTACTGTCCATAAGGCCAGAGATAGCAGTTGCCATGGTTACTATCACCCACTTTTATCAGGAAATTATTGTCATTACTCTGAAGTTTTTGGTACTTGTTTAAAATTTTAAAAAACAGTCTAGGGCTCTGACTGCTAATTGAGTCAGAGAATCAACTACTGTTTGATTTGTAAGTATGCTGCTTTAGAGATCCACATGGTTAACAATACTTGGATCTGCAGCAGAAAAAAATCAATTCCTTTCTGCTGCTCCTTCTCCTCAAGTACTGACAGTTTGTATTCTCAATGCAGCCAAAACGATAAAACAAAACCCATCTTTTTGGCTTCTGTGTTTAAGTTATTTTTCTCCCCTAGGCCCACAAACAAAGTCAAAATATAACCTAGATCATCAACCTGTTAGGCCCCATCCCTTTCCTATCTCCAAATTATCTGTTCACTTCCATAGATGATTCCAAAATATAGGAAAGAATAGTTTCCTCCAGCTGAGACCTGCTCACTATTTTTTATTTAAAAAGGGGGCAGAGGTGTGCAGTATGCAGTGTGTTGGGAGGGAGAGAAGTGGAGGGGCATTCAAACTGCCTAACAAGAGTCTAGTGTAAGAAAGTTGCTTTAGAAAAGCTCAAAGGATGACTGAAACACAGCTTCTCTCTTAAAGGGAAAAGTTCACTACCATCCCAGTTTAAGAGTCAATTGACAGACAAGCAATATAAAAGTTACTCCTAACAAACAGTCTATTTCAACATTCCCACCAAAGGTAACTGTTCAGAAACTCAATACACAAATAAGATGATATGAAAGCCCACAAAACAGTATGGCCACATGCACACACATGATACAAAGAAGGAAACATATGCTATTTAAGAAATAATTAGCAACAATAATTTCCATGCAGTATTAACATATTACTTTAAAAAACACCTCCAAGCAGCAAAAATACACACCAGGTAAAGTTAGAAAGTGACCAAAATACATTGCTATGCTCCTAAAGAATATTTAGGGCCTATGAAAAAAGCCCATGTACAAAAGTTCTAAGAAGTCAACATAAATCATTAATACTTCCCAGCACAAATTAATATGAAGATTTAAACATGTTTCAAGAAATCAGCTCTGAATATAGATATAAATGATTGCTGTCAAAGATTAGAGACCTAAAACTATAACCCCTTCCTTTTCTCCCTTTTCAACAGTAATTAAATACAAAAGACTTCGGAAATAAAATATTAAGGATCCAAAATTTAAAACACGTTACTAAAACCTTAATGTCAGTATTTCCTCAGAAAAAAAAAAAAACTTTAGTGTTCACTGTCTAGGATGAAATCATTAATATTACCCTGAGAAGCTTCATTTTTATCTAAACAGTTAAATGTTTTTCTCACCCTTCACTGAAGCAAGTTTCTATATTTAATTTCTAGTTGAGGTTATTTCATAAAGAGTAGTTAATTCTAAAATTTAAGCTACTACACCTTTTGATATGCTCACAAAATAGGAACTCCTCATTATCTATATGTTACTTTATTTCAGTCCAAATTTATGAGTAGCGTCTATTAAGAAAGCCAGAACTCAAAGTTCTGAGTTTTAAACTTCTAAGTTATTTTGACACCAAAAATATTTCAGTGCACTCCTCTAGATTTGAGTAGTCATTTCCTCACACATCCTTCTCAATTAGAAAAACAAAAATGATACACACAGGTACCTAATACTAACGCATACAGATACATGTCTTTTTCACTCTAAAACAAGTCTGAATGGTTTAGTTCGAAAGAATTTTTCAGAAAGTTAGCAGGATCAATCAAAACAATCAAAATATTAACTGTGACAGCTGTTACTCTGTGTGTTACTAAAAGTCTACAGAAGAATACAGGAACTTTAAAATAATCACTAAAATTAACTACTATCACATCAATGGAGAATGAAGAAAAACTTTAACAGGAGATATACATTTCACAGGGTCTACAGAAGGAAAAAATGATCTTTTTTTTTTTTAATTAGGGGAAACTGCCTAGACAGCATTTTTAAACAAAGCTTCAATATTCTAACAAAGAGCTTTTTGGTAACCACAGCAGTATTAAAAAAAAGTTCATAAAGTGTCTGGGTGCACTTTTAATGTACTCGTTTCCCAAATGATATGGAGAAAGTTAATATTTTAAAGCCAGGAGCTTCTGCCCATGTATTAATTAGTCACCTATCTCAACAACTTAACATCTGCATGGCTTCTGACAATTTACAAAGAACTTTCACATGTATTATATCATTTGATCTCACTGAGAAAAAAGGACAGCATTATTTCCAAAAAACAAACATAAGTCAAAGCAAGTTCATCAAATTTTCTACACATTCTTAAGTTTTTAAAACTTTGATATAAAACTTTAAAAGCCACCACAGTACCATAATATTTCCAGTGATAAATCAATTCACCTAACACTAACAAGAGTTTCAAAGGACCATGTGCTATAAATGTTATGAAAATAGTTCCATCTTTATGCAATTGTTGTTAAGTGGTACTAACAGCCATATCAGCAATGACCTATACCCACAGACAGAACTTTACTTCTAGTTCAAGAATCTCAGTCTTTGGAGGCCAACTCAAACACATTAACTGCATGTATTTATAAAGCTGAGGGCCTAAAAATTTATCTATTAGGATTACTGTCCATAGATGGGAAGAAAAAAAACAGAAAGTCTAAGAATTTTTCCATACAATATCTCCCTTTCCAATAATAGTTCAAGTACTCTATATCTCACTCGTATTAATATTATAAAGATGACCACAAAGTCGAAAGTCCCAAGTCATATTAACTACTTTTGTTTATAGCCATCCACAGCACGTAACTTTTAAAAACGTGTTCAACACTCCACTCACCAATATGAGAGTAACTCCAATATGAGACTAATTATTTTCCAAGCAAAATATTTCTAACAGTACTCTGTACCTAAGGGCAGCATCCTTAAGCTGTCCACCATAAGCAATCTACTTTGTGTAATATTGTAAGCAGGTAAAAAGCAGTCACAAATTTCAGCTTCTAATAGCAAATGGAATTTTTCAAAGGACTTACTCAACATCTTTCTGGAACTTGGTGTTAATCCTGTTGCTTAGCTGAAGCTAAGTAGAGCTGTAATAAATAGCAAGACCCTTACAATTCAGAGGTTTCCTTTATCTTGCTGCAGCACCTCCTGCTGGATAGCATTTAGAGTTCTTCATGTAAGCAGAAGAAGAGTATTTCTGAGGCAGCTCTTTCCAGATGACTGAATGGGAAAAAGGATGGATCCTTCAAAGCTAAACGAAACAGGGGCCGCCCAACACTTACACCTCTTAAAAATAAAATCTGGCAAAAGCAGGGGGCTTTTTACTTTTCTAGTTCCATAAAGACTCGCCTGGGAGTTCTAAGTGCAATAAGCTTAAATAAAGCTTGCAAAATTATCTAAAAACTATGTTAAAAAGCCTTCTGAAGCATTCAAGCAAAAAGACTATTAAGACCATCCAAGCAACATCAGTCATATTGCAAATACTATTACCTTAAAAAAAAATAAAAGTATGACATAAAGAAA
The DNA here is from genome assembly GCF_023699985.2 of Odocoileus virginianus. Classification (NCBI taxonomy): domain Eukaryota; kingdom Metazoa; phylum Chordata; class Mammalia; order Artiodactyla; family Cervidae; genus Odocoileus; species Odocoileus virginianus. The sequence continues at coordinate 13,503,738 of NC_069683.1, read as the reverse complement.
AGCACCTGGAATATTTTTAATGTGTTAGTCAGAAACTTGTTTGAAGAATTTTCTGCACTATTACTGTGCTCTTCATTCAAGGATAGTTGTATATCTACGAAAGTTTTAAGTACAGAATTTTTCCATAAACATGAGCATAACTGCAAACAAAAACTTCCTCTTTGCCATCAAAAGATGTGAGACTGTAAAATGCGTTCTTCAGACATTTTAAATGGACCTTAATAAGCCAGCTTTAAGCCCACAACTTAGATTCCATATACAAACAGAAAGAGAAAAAAAGAACAGAAAAGGACTTACCAAAATCAAAATGAATAATAGTATTTCCAGTAAAAATGTAGTAACAGTTTCCTACAATGCTGTGAAACCAAGTAAATTGTGAAACTTAGGAAAAAAGGGGGTTGGGGGAGGGGGCTAGTTTTCAGAAGGCAAAAGAAAAGCTGACCTATTTACTTCTACTGCCCAAACGTGAGTGAACATCAGATGTAAACAAACAACATAAAGACTGAAAAGTACACTTCGATATCTTAGCCCCAGTTTCAGTCCCTTTATCAGGCCCTCAATGAAGCTACAGATGTTGGTGAGTATCCTCTCTAAAGGGAGATATTCAAGCTCTGCGCCCTAAAGAACCCCTATAAAGTGTGCCTATGAAAAAGCTTCTTTCCTAGAGTGCATAACTGCTTTAAAAAAAAAAAAACTTTCATCAGTCCAAATTAATCTGATCCTAATATTCAGCTATCAATTATTAATATATAAATGTTCTTCCTTCTCCAACGTCCCCAGCTCAAGCATCTACATTCCTGACACTAAAATGCACAGCTCGCACCCCAGCTATGGAGCAAATCTTTGAAAACCAAAACAGAGCCACAAAGTTCACTGTCAAGGCCAGTGCTGAGGCCCGCACACGCCCGGACCTTAACTCACATTTTAAATTCTAGAAAGCCATACTTGCAGAGACATCATTTAAAAACACCACAATGTGGACGTGCGGAGTAAGATCCTCTACTTCAAGACCTAAACAAAGAATATTTCAACATATGACCGGAATATGATGACACCAGATTCACCAATGAAAACAAAACCTGCCTACCATTAGCAGTCTTACCCTCATCTCGACAACTCAACTACTTAGAAATCACTCTCGGCACATCTGCACCCCACAACCGGCGTGTGGCCTTCTCCGGGGGTGCAAGCCACAGACAAAGTTGAAAGGAGACATTCTTCCCCCCGGTGCCCAATCTCGACATCGACCCCTCCCCTGCCAGGACCACCTTGCTGCTACCCACCATCGCGAACGTGGTCAGGGGAGGAAAAAAAAGAAAGAAATCCTAGCAGCACCGCTCAGCAGAATAAAGAGACCAAAGAGAGGATGACGAGAAGTGTTGGGAACTGCGTGCACGACGGGGCTGGACCAAACGGAAAGAGTCCCACTCCGCGCGCCCCTCCCCCCGGCGGGGGCGCGGGCGGGGGAGGGGCGGCCGCGGCCCCTCTCTTGCCGGCCCCGGCCCGCTCGGGGTCCCGGGGGCGCCCCGCGGCCGCGGGCGGCGGGGGCGAGTGCGGGAGGGCCGGCCCCGGGGTGAGGGGTGCAGGCAGACTCTCCGGAATAACAAGTTGCAGAAGAAGAAGAATAAGCGGAATTTCCCCAACGCTGCTCCGGCCACCCAAGACAAATGCACCAACACACACACATACACACACACACACACACACACACACACACACACACAAACACACACACGGGCCCGGCAGCGTCAGCAGCCGCAGCTTTTTTTTTTTTTTTAAACCAGATCCCTCAGTCACCAAACAAGATGGTTTTCCCAAAAAAAAAAAAATTAAATAAATAACCATAATAAAAACTTCCCCCCGACAGCATCCCGAGGGGTGGGGGGTGGGGTAGTGAAAAAGCCCCGGCGACCATCCCCGGGCCGAGGGGAGAGAGCCCGAGGGGGCGGACGAGGCTCCGCGCCCCCCGCCCCCGCCGGCAGCCCCCCCCCACTCCCCGGCCCCCCGCCGGGACAATGTGACACCCCCCTCCCCGCCACCCCCGGCGCGCCGCCTCTGTCACCCGCTCCGGCCCAGCACTCAGCGCCCAGGCTCCCGAGGCTGCTCATAAACTTACTTCCAATTTATCCTGGGGAGGGGTGGAGGGCAGAGGGGAGGAAGGGGGAGACCAGGTTTTTCCATTGTCTTTTTTTTTTTTTTGGGTGGTGGGGGGGTGGAATAGGAAAGGCACGCAGGGGGAGGGGGGGCGCCCCGAAGGGGAAGTTATTGCTCAAATCTCAAGTTGACTGAGGGGTCCTGGCGAGAACACCCCCCGTTTCCCTCCTCCCTCCCACATACCCCTCCCCTCCCCCTCCCTCCTCCCCCCCCCCCAACAACAAACTCCAAGCAAGCAGCCCCCTGTTCCTCCCAGAGACAAACACCAGAGACGAGACAGAGAGAGAGGAGAGAGAGGAAAGAGAGAGAAGAGAGAGGGGGAAGGGGGGAGGGAGGGGAAACAGAGCTACTCCAGAAAAAAAAGAGAGAGAGGAGAGGAGAGTGAGGAGAAGAGAGAATGGAAAAGCTGGGATACTGCACCCTCCTGCTGCTGGCTGGCTGTCCCCCCTGGCAGCTGGAGGCAGGAACTCTGAGCAGGAGAAGCAAGGAGGAGGAGGAGGAGGGAACTCTTCTTCATGGGGAGGGAGGGAAGGCGCTGGAGCGGCTGCTGCTGCTTCTCTGCTGCTCTGGGCCTCTCGCACTTTTTAGATATTAGTGTGTTAAGATGGTAGGTTGTTCCCCTCTCCCTCCTCCTCCTCTCTCTCTCCCTCTCTCCCTCACTCACTCTCCCTCTCTCTCTCTCTCTCTCTCTCTCTCTCTCTCTGGGCTGTTTCTTTCCTCCTCTTCCCCAGGCAAGGGGGGGTGGGGAGGAGGGGGTGGGGGGGAGGAACTGGATCCTCCTCCTCGTCCAGGAGAGACACACACAGACACACACACAGGCCCCGGGCCGGAACGGGAGGGCAGAAATCAGAGCAGCAGGAGAGAAACTGTGGGAGACAAACAAGCCCAACTCTTCATCCTCCTCCTCCTCCTCCTCAGCAGCGGCGGCGGCGGCGGCGAGCACCACCAGCCCATTCACCACCCGGCCCCGGGCCGCAGCACCTCCGCCGCCTCAGCCCGGGGATCCCTCCGCCCAGGCCCAGACACACTCTCGCCCGCGCGGGAGCCCGCCGCGCGGCCCCGCCGGCCCGCCGCCGTGCGCGCCCCCGCCGCTCCCGAGAGCCGGGCGAGAGGGACTGGGGCTGAGGAAAGCGGGGACGAGGGCGGAGTGGGGGGGGGGGGGGGGGGGGGGGGAAAGAGAGGAGGCGCCGGGGTAGAGGGGCACGGGCGGGGGGGCGGGGGCCGCCGGGCGGAGTTGTACGGCGGCCGGCCCGGGCCCCCCCCCTCCGCACCCCGCACCTCCTTCCCCGCGGCTCCCGGGGAAGCACGGGCCCCTCGCCTCCCCCGGGCGAGTGGGGGGGCGGCGGGAGGGGCGGCGGGGGGCCCGCGGCGGCGCTCGGGCGGGCGGACTACTTGACGTGTCGGTGCGGCGAATTTATTTCACTTTGCCTAAGGAACGGGGTGTGCTGCGGCCCCCATTGCCTAGGGAAAAAACCCGGATGTAAAGTGAGTGAAACTAAACTAGAGTGAAGTAGGGCAGCGGCAGCCAAACTCCAGTGCAGCGGCGGCGGCGGCGGTGGTGATGGGGCTGAGCACCGAGCGGCCAAACTCCGGGGCCGCCGCAATGATGGGCCCGTGCAGCGCTGCAGCTCGGCACCCACGGAGCTGCAGCTGAGGCGAGGCCGGAGCCCGCTGCGGCCGACACCCCCCCCCAACCCCCAACACCACCACCACCACCAACTCGGCGGCCCGAGCCCAACTCCCCCCTCCCGTCGGCAGGAGCTGCAAAAGGGGCTCCGGAGCGGCCCCAACTCCCTCCAGTGCAACAGCAGTTTGGAAGGGGGGTGGGGGGGAGAAAGCCGTGTAGGGCAGGGATGGAGAGAAGCGAGGAGGGAAGCACTGCAATGGGGGAGCGTGGTCCAGGCAACAGGAGAAAGATGCCACCTCAAGTCGAATGCAACATGCAATCCCCGGCCGCCGCTCGCTAGCTCGCTCGCTCGCCCGCTCCCTCCCCTCGCTACCCCGCCCCCTTTCCAAATAACTACCCTTGAACCACTTTATTAGCCACACTCCGTCCCACACTCGCTTCGGGGAGGGGCGGGGGCCGGGGTCCTCGCTCACCTTCATTTATTGCCGCTTTCTCCCCCCTCCGTGTTTTTTATTCCTAAGTTCTTTTGTTCTAAGGGGGATGATGGCATTTACTTTTCTGCTTTGTGTAGCTGGGCGATCACTGGGAATCGGCCACGTATAATCCGGCGGTTTGTCATATTTTATTAGTGAAAGTATTTTATGCCTATTCTACCTCCAAGGACTGTAACATGGAGAACTGCAGGGAGGAAAAAAAAACATCAGAAGAATTCTTGTTTTGAGAGATTTCTTGGCGGGGCGGGGGAAGGCTTTTTTTTTTTTTTTTTTTTTTCTTTTCCAGGGGGTTTATTTAGATTTTCAAATCGATAGTTTTCAACTTAGAGCTGAATGTTTTTGTATGGATATATTACTAGATGCTAAAATAACCCCTAACCGCGAAAAGGAAAAAATAAAAAGTCCAAAAATCTTAGATTTTTTTTTTTTTTAATTTCTACTGGGCGGTGATTATTATCTGTTCTGTTCAGCACGCTGGACTTAACGTAGTGTTGGCCTTCGAATGTTAAATAACAATAAGCCCCAACCTCAACTGAATACAAATCGGGGGTGGGGGTGGTTTTGTTTTTAAGGCTCAGCACTTTTGTAGCATCTGCCACTACGCATTTTTCAGGCATTGATTAGCCATGCAACTCCCATAGGCATGAAGTCCAGTTTTTGCAGATAAAGAGCAACAGTGGCGAGACGATTTGCTCAAAGTCAAAGTGAGTCATTGACAGAACCAGAAATAGCCTTGGACTCTATTTGTTACTAGTCACATCTTTTATATTAAATACTACTTCCCTCAAGAAGTAAACAGTATTTAAAAATAAATAGACGTTCTTTACCCTGTTTTGTATTTCCACCAGAGGTGCTTTGAGATCCCTGGACATGCAAGCATTTTTTATTTCTGCAAAATTAAGTTTCATTTCTCAAGAAAAAGCAATTTTTAAAATTCTGATTTCTTAAAGCTAAAGGATAAATAAAATTATGGGCTGTATTTTACATGTGTAACCCATTTAGTGCTCTGGGCTTTACATTAAAAAAAAAAAATTTCATAGCAGAGTGGAAGAATTTGAGATCGAAAATGAAAGTCCCTATAAATGATTCAAGAAGCTTGGATGAACTCATAATGTTGTGAAACTAAACCCATAATGCAGTCAGTATAAATAAAGGAAGGCCTGGTTGGATAGTAAGATGCAGCTTTACTGTCTAGAGATAACTCTAATGTATCTAAAAGATGAGTGAAGGCAGGGGTCTTTCAAGAAGGACCCACTAGGCACTGGACTGTAATCTAATGGTGTCATTTCAAATCAGCCCAGGCTATCAAAATTTTTTCAGAGAAAGGCTGCTTTAGCATTCTTTCTGGCAGGAAAAAAAAAAAATTAGAATGTTTCAGAATTTCATAGAAAAAATTCAGAAACTCACATTGTGCCTGAATGTGTGAATGCTCTAGAACAGGGGTCAGCCAATTTTTTTTCTGTAGAAGCTCTGATAGGAACTTAGACTCTGTAGGCCACATAGTCTCTGTCACAACTTCTCCGCTCCATGCAGTTGTAACACGAGAGTAGCCATAGAAAGTAGGTAAATAAATGAACCTGGCTGTGTTGTAATAAAGCCTTTATTTATGGGCCGTGACATTTTAATTTTATGTACTTTTATGTGTCAGAATATATTCCTATTTTTTTCACCCTTTAAAAAAAAATGTTAAAACATTCTTAGCTCATGGGCCTCGAGAAACCAGTGGGTGGGCAGATTGGGCCCATGGGTTGTCATTTATCAACCCAGTTTTTGAAGACTAGAGCCCCTGAGCTTCTAGTATGAGTGCTTGGTTACTAACATGTTTGAATAGCAATCACACTGTTCTCCACCATGCTCTTCTGTCCATGGAATTCTCCAGGCAAGACTATTAGAGTGGGTTTCCTCTCCCTTTTCCAGGGGATCTTCCCAACCCCTGGGACTGAACCTGGGTCTCCTGCATTGCAGGCTGATTGTTTACTGTCTGAGCCACCAGGACACTTCCCAAATATTTCTCACTAAAACAATCAAAAATGAATGTCATAAAATAGCTGCTGTATAACCCAGGGAGCTCAGCTTGGTGCTCTCTGATGACCTAGAGGCCTGGCTGGGGGAGGTGGGGCGTGGAGGGATGCTCGAGAGGGAGGGGGTCTATGTATACATAAGGCTGATTCACATTCTGCTGCTGTTGTGCAGCAGAAACAGACACAACATTGAAAGCAATTACACTCCAAAAAAAAAAAAATCAATGTAATGTAAACTCATGTTTGATATTTACATTTTATTAAAATATTTTAGCCAAACAATTGTCTGATAACATATATCAAAACTCTATGAAAAAGAATTCTTTAGCTTGTGATTCATTATGTGGCCACGTTTCCATTTATATACTCTTCCTCACTCTAAGATGGTGGAAAGGAGTGAAACCAATGGCCTTGGATTCTCACACCTAAGACATATCACTGCTTCTCAACTAAGGCACCTTAGACAAATAATCTTTCAGAGCCTTAGTTTTCCTATCTTGTAAAATGCAGCTCTTAATACCTACTTTTTAGGACTACTGAAAAAATTGAATGAAATAATTCAGGGAGAGTGCTCAGCACGGTGCCTGGCACACAAGGCCACATAAGACATCTTTTCCTGTGCCTTCAGATTCGTTTTCTGAGTTAATGTAACCGGTGAACACATAAACATGTGTTCATAAACATATAAACTGGTGAACATGTAAAAGGTGAACACGTGGAGTTCCAATACCTCATCAGTGCTAATGTGGCATATGGCATCCCATGAGTCCTGGGGTGACTCGAGGCTGTGCTATATTTCCATGGGTCTTTCTCAAGCTCTAGGTGTCCCTGACACGAGGCACTCAGTAGACCCACTCTAGCTGTGTGGCCTGAGAGAAACACTTAGGCCTTCTGAACCCTGGTATTTCTCATGCATAAAATAAATATAATACTTTGTAGGATTTTTGAAAGGGCTAACCAGCATATTCATGCTAAAGGAAAAAAATATAGCAAGTAGTGTAAGTTAGTGAAGATCCCAGAAATAAGCTGCATATGGAAAGCTTACCACTAGAAGTTCCTTTGAGGTAAATAGTTCAACTTTCAGATGGGAATGACCTAATAATAATAATAGCAGGGGCACAGTGACTTAAGAGTTTGCTCTCCTACCACCTGTTTACCCTCCATTCTCATTTATTAGTCATCAAAACCCTGCCGAGAAGAGGTAAAGCTCAAGGTTTGGATGTTGTTAAATATTGGAGTATAGGTTTCTATTTGTATTTATTTATTTGGCTGTGCGGGGTCTTCGCTGTGGCGTGGGCTTTTCTCTAGTCGCGGCGAGTGGGGAGCTGCTCTGTCGTTGGGGTGCACAGGCCTCTGGTTGTGTATGCTCCTTGTGGAGTATACGCTCTAGGGCACGGGCTCAGTAGTTTCGGTATACGGGCTTAGCTGCTCTGAGGCATGTGGGATCTTCCTGGACCAGGCATCAAACCCGTGTCTCCTGCACTGGTAGGCAGGTTCTTTACCAGTGAGCCACCAGGGAAGCCCTTTAATTTTTACATAAACAGTTAAATCTGTCAGTGTTTTCCTATGTATATTCCTGCCTTCCATCCCATTGTTTCAAGAGGTCATTCAAAGTCCATGATTAGAAAAATACCTACAGTTTTCTTCTTGTATTTTTATGGTTTCTATTTTTCACATTTACCATATATGTATGTGTAGGTTAGGAGGCAGGAATCTAAATAACTTTCACTGGATAGAAAATATTTGATTAATATTGGGATTCTCTTAGAGAATGTAAAATGTCATTCAAAATGATAAAACAGCTAGCTCCCTATAAAGGCGATCAGTCTAATGCAGAGATACTGTAAATATAGGGAAAATATAAAGAGGCATTATATATTATGGTGTCATAGAGACACATTATATATTAGAGAATAAAGAAGTGTCTTTGGCATTTTCTTATTTTACAGTTTTATGGTAACATAATACATGCCATTCCCCAGATGTTAAGGTTTTTGTACCCATAATTGTATATGATTGTCTCGGATATTCTGGAATTTGACAGTATTTCAAATAACATAATGAACCCTGCCCCACAAAGGGCTACTTGAATAGTTTTCTCATCCAATCTCCCTAACTCCTACCTGTCCTTCACTCCAACTCTGTCCGTTTTTCTACTCCAGGTTGAAAAGGAACCCCATTGTCTTTTAAAAGGTCACTCTAAAGAAGATTTTAACACTGTCTGGAAATCTGAAGGTCCTATCTCTTCACTGAGGCAGGGAAGTAACTGCTGGAATTGCTTTCTAATTTTTATTGGGCTGCAATAAGTGAAAGCCTGGCTTGTACCAACAAAATACTTAAATAAGTAGAGAGGATATATCAATGTGATTTTTAAAGAATTATGACAGAAAATCCCCAGTGACTAGCAGAAGCTGAATGTATGTTCTTTCTCCCCTCTGTCTCAACGGTTTCTGATCTTTTAAAAATCTCCTTAACTGTCTTGTGTGTGCTTTTATGGTAAGCTGAAATTATCATTGGAAATGGGTCAGATATAACTGGTACATAAATAAATATTGGTGATTAAGCAGTCAACCTTCTCAAGAGTACTTTCAATTTCACTGCCTTGCCATAATCACCAAATAAGCAGTTTAATCCTAAGCAACCTCAGGTATATGTGTTTAGTAGAATTGACTAGACTAGGGCTCTTCAACTTCACACTATTGACATTTGGAGCCAGATAAGTTTGTGCTGGGGGGTGGGGAGGGCAGATATTTAATAGTGTCCCTGGTCTCTATCCACTAGATACTAGCAGCACTTCCCCCACGGTTGTGACAACCACAAATGTCTCCAGACGTTGCCCAAAGTCCTCTTCGTGTGTATGGGGCCAGAGGAAGGAGGGTAAAATTGCACCAGGTTTGGTGGGGAGGTCGAGGATGAGGGATTTCAGGTGGTCAGGGTTGAAAACCGCTAAACACCACGGATAGATGTAGGTGTGTATTTGCATATGTGTGACTCTGCCCTGCACAGAAGCAGATCCCAATTCTTTTCCCAAAAAAACTGAGGTGGATCAGGGGCTTAGGCTGGATCTGTGGTTAACGAAAATGGTTGCAATTAAGAGCGGTAATGGGTGCCTTAGAGCTGCTGAGTTGCTAAAAGTATCACAGGGAGATCCTCCAAGACTGGGGATGTGAAAAGAATTTTTTCATCTTGTTGTGTGCACCTTTAGTTTATCTATTATCAACATAAATAAATTGTATTGTGGGCCTTGAACAGGGACATTATCTGGTGGAAGGCATTCCCAGATTCAGTGTGTGAGAACCTGAGCTTGGGTCTGGGCTCTGCAAATGTCTAGCTAATCACTTTATCTCTCTGGACCTATTTCCTTGCCCAAAATGGGAGAAACAATAACACTTAATCCACTGGGTTGTTGTGAAGGTCCAAGCTGTTAATGAGAAGTAGCAGGGCTTGTTCTTGAGGAATTAGGAACACTGAAATTGCACAGTCTTGGCTTGACCTTGGGTAAATGATGCACTGTTGTAAGTCACAGTTTCCTTGAGTGAAAAATACAGAAATAATCACATGACCTCATTGTTAATGGAGGTTAAATGATATAAGTTACACCATATGTATTGGATAAATATTATTATATTATTGGTCTTTGGTAAACTGCATCACATTGCACAAATACGTATCATTTTATTGTTATTTCTTTTCTGTGAACATTGAAACCTGGAAATCTGAAGAACCAATTAATACATCTATACAACTGAAACCTTGCTATAAATATGTGGCATCCCAAATTCCAAACAAGGAAAGCAGCATCAAACTGTAGTATGTAACCTTTCATCTTTCAAGTTAAATCAGGGCACAAGTTTGTTGCAATAACATAAGGTTCTCCTCCCCTTATTGAAATAATGTTCTAATAAGTTTTTTACAACCTCTGTACCACATAAAACACATAAGGTCAAACCTAGTATGCCCAGCTAGCACAATGTACGTCCAATATTTAAATCTGACTTGGTGCTGTTGCAAAACTCACCTTCCCCCATAGCACTGGCAAATTGCATTGCAGTCCTAAATAGGGTGCAGGGAGGTATCTGGTATAAACTGTTTAATTAAATTATAACATTCATACAGAGAAGCACACAGATCACAAATCGTGCACAACAGTAAATTTTCACAAAATAAACACACCTATGTAATCACTGGGTGTTTTTAAAGGTTTGAGAATTCTGTCATAAAGATGTGTTTTATCATTAGGATATTTTTTAAAAAAGGTTACCATGAATTTGAAAAAAAAAAAAAGTGGAGATTTCCTAGAGGACACAGTAATGCCTTTGCTGTCCAAATTTGATTTTAAATGATCACATGGCAGTTTTGCAAAAGGATCAACTGAAATCAGATAGTAAAAGTCCTGTTTGCCATTTACCACTTGTTATATGATTCTGGACAGTTAGCGTCTAGTCCCTCAGTCTTTTCATCAGTTAAATGGGGATAATGATAGAATTGTTGTTAGGATTAAATGGAATAACAGGTATTTGGATGAGTCTGGTACCTAAATTCTCAGTAAATGTAAATTATTGCCTATTTAGAATGATGCCATGGGACACACAGGAAAGAAGTTACAGACATCTCCATAATTCTTTTAGAAAAAAGGAAAAATTTGCACAGAAGAGAAGCTGGATCAAAATAGCTAAGGGGTGCTATCACTGAGTCTCAGGGCCAGCAGGGAGGGTTGGTCTGCAGGAAAGTCTGCAGAAGGAAACCTGAGACCAAGCAGAGTACCTGGAGGTGGCGGGCAGGGTGCTGAACCAAGGAGCTGTAAAGACGGTGCCATTCTGAACAGAGAGCCACGGGTGTGCCTGGCATCCAAACAGGACATGACCTGATTTTTCAGAAACCAGAGTAAGGTCTAGGAGTGATAGTTTGTTTGATGTGGGCCTAGAGAGAGGAACGAGAAGAAGGAGCAACCACAGGAATCATAATCCCAGGGGTCAGACCCTTGAAAGGCCTGGGCACTGAAGGAAGGGGACTCACTGAGGGCTTTCTCCACAATGAGGAGACTGGAGCAACTCAGAGCTTGGAATAACGTCAGATGTAGCTCTTCAGGCCTGGCGTTCCTTCACACTGAAATGCGATGGAGGGATGCTCTTGTATCAACTTGGATGCTGCCTAGAGAAAGATACACTGCTAAGGAAGAAAAGAAAGGAGGCAGGCTGAGTTTCAGAACCCAGACACGGCAGAGAAATCTGCCCTCCTGGGTAACAGGGACAAGGAGTTACCCCCAATCCAGCCAGCAGCCCAGTCTGTCACAGCCGGACCGAAGAGTGTCCTTATTTCTTCTTCATTATCTCCATCTTGCAAATGGCTTATCATCTCTCTAAGGGTCTTTGAAAGGAAGCAATTTGGTTTCTTTTTTTCCTTGATCGGCTGTAGGAGATGCATCAGAGTACAGGATTCAGCAGGACAATTTTGGTGAGCAAATGTGACCTGGTGGGCTCACTTTGAGGAAACCTCTGTCACTGATGGATAAAGAGGATGAAATACCCAAGTCAGGAATGGCAAATCTGTGGCCTGTGGGTTTCCAGAGCCTGAACTCGGCCTCAGAATCCTTCTCAACTCAGAGCATCAGCCATCACCAAATATTTGGAGCTTGCTCAAGATGGAAATCCATGTTGTCACAGCTGGACTTACCCCCATCCCGTGTTATAATCAATGCACCTATCCTAATCCACTTCTCCCTAAGCCCAACACTGAGAGAATCAGAAACGCAATATACTTGGCTTCAACCCTGCTTATTTAAATTAAACCCTGGATAGGTAACAATTGCCTCCCTATTTAGGGACCTGTTCTCATATTTCTGAGTTTATAACTGATTTATGACCTATAAATAGTCACATCAACCTCGTTGCTGAATAATTTACGTCCTGAGGTCATGATCTCTGGATGAACCTGACACCCATTCTTGTTAAACTCATCATCTGTGTGCATCCAAGCTAGAACACAGAACCACACCCCACAGTGGAGGCAGTGCAGAAGCAGAAGCAGAAGCCCTAGACTCTGTTCTCCTTTCAAGTCCAGTCAGTCTACTTTCCTTTTAGCTTCATCTCTGAAACGGGAAAATATTTCACACAGGTGGTAATGCTAAGAAAACTATTCGAATAATAAATGTTTTTAAGGCTCTCTGAACTCAAAGCATTATGTCTATAGATGTCTATTGATGAAAGCTGTAGCACTCCTTCCCCAGGGCTAAACAGAGGTTGATCATTTGTGTTTTACACTTCACTGGCATGAATAAGTCAAATCTCTTCCACACTATAACGTTGATGAATGGGAGAGAAGTTGTTCTCAGCTTTGATGTACAGTCCACTGGTATTCCCATCTGTAAAATGGACACACCATATACTGCTCATGTCTCTCTCTTTGCCTGCAGAAAACTGATGAGATAGAAGTGGCAAAAGACTGCATTTATTGAAAACTGGTGCTGTACGTGAAAGAAAGAGGAATTCAATAAATTTTCATTTTAATTTAAAATAATACTACTTCTATCATCCCAGCATCTGAGTGGGTGAATGAAACTAGTGGGAGTTTCCCACTATAAAACTAGTCCCACTACTAGTGTCAGTAGTGGGTTACGAACCTTGGGCTGAGAACTGCACTGGTGGACAGGGAGATAACACAGAGAAGTAGGGACCAGAATTAGCAGTACGTTCTCCTAACTTACTGAGAGACAATTAAAAAACAAGAAGCACTTTCCAACAGCCACTTGGGGACTTTTGACTCCCAGAAGGTACAGGGGTTATGAGTCTCAGAGCCACAAACATTTTATTTTAATATTACTTCCTCAATTAGCATAAGCACAAACTTCTTTCTTCCAAGTACATTGTGTTGTTGATGTTCACCTAATAGAAAAGAAAAACTCATTCCAATTCCAATCTGGGTGAAGACTACATTTCCTATGATAAACGTCAGTGGGTTGATGGGAACAGACTCATTCAAAGGTGAAATGCTCGAACCTAAGCTTTGTGACTAGCTGCGCCTAAAGACAGCTCATTTCATCCTGGAGCATCCTTGTCTCAGCAGTCTAGGCAAAACCAAAAAGATCACAGAGCAAAACCAGCTAAGAATACAACAATATTAGCATGGAGATTTTATGTCCTCCATGCTATGGGAACCTAAGTCGATTTCCAAAAGAATGTTGTTTTAAGGGGAAATGATCTGGCTTGAGTAATTGTGAAAAAGAAAAAGTAAACAAAATATGGTAGTGGGTGATACAAGTGGGCCCTGCTTCTAGCCACATTTTAGATCTAACTTTTAAAATGAAAGTTTCTCATTTTACCAAACTTAAATTTCAGGGAAATTTTTATGATCACTGCTGACTGGGTTTCAAAGGGAAATAGCTCCCAAATTTTAAATCTGAATTTCTCTGCCTTCTCAGGTGCATTTAGCTATTTGACACCTCCGAGTGTCTTAACTTTCTGTGAACTTAGAATCGAAGTCCCTCTGCTATTTGATAGCTGTGTGCTGAAAGAGCCGCTGGCTTAACAGGTTTCTATTTCTTCATCTTCAACTCAAAAACACCATGTCTTATCATACCACGATAGTTGGGGGGATTTAAAACAGGGATCCCTAAAATTTTCTTGATAAGTTTTTTTTTCTCCATGAAAATTTACTGTTAATCATTAACAGTGAAAAGTAACAGCTGTCATTTACCAAGCATTCTGGACCAGATGTTTTGTACATACTTAAAATTTTATAGATAAGAAAATTGAGGTACAGAGGGGTTAAGTAAATTGCCTAAAGTCACATAAATAGTAAATGGCAAAACTGGGATTCCTGCCCGTGGCTACTTACATTCAGGTTCTGCTTTCTAATGGGAATTCCCATGAGCCAGGAGGAAGGCAATACGGCGTAGGGCTATGCTAAGAGATTAATCAGGCAAGGCTTTAGAAAAAATGAATTAATTCTGAGACAAGGGTCTCCGAAGAAAAGCAGCTCACCAACTCCTGGGCAAAAAGAGATGGAAGTCTCTATCCCAGAAAGACAGATGGTATAATAGAAAATGTGGAGTTTAGAGTCAGAACTGCCTATGTGAAGAATCCTGGTTAAGCTGAAGGGCCTTGGGCAGGTTATTTATCCATTCTTAGCCTCACTCTTCTTATCTGTGAAATAGGGATAATACTCCTTGTAGAGTTGTTTTGGCGATTAGAAATAATCATGTAAAGTATCTTGCACATGGTAGGAATACAATATATGGCAGGCAAAATATCATATCCTATTATATGTACCTTGGCAGCATTTCCCAAAGTGTGTTAGTAGGCATTAGGTAATATAAAGGGAAAAGACCAAAGAAATTTTAAGTGAGAGGACAACTTAGCAGTCAAGTAAACCCAGGAAATGCTGTTAAGCAAAGTTATACTGTTTTCTTAGTGCAGGGCTTCTTAGAAAATTTAAACTGCAAAGACCCAATCAGAATCTCCAAGAGGAAGCATTTTCCCAATTTATTTGATTATATAGCCCAGGTTTTTATTTATTTATTTTTTTAATCCAGCATCTTACAGGACTGATGTTGCTGTGAACTCATGTTAGGAAACACTGGTCTGGCGAGTTTGGGAAGAAAAAGCTGGGCTGTTCAGGTCCAGCCGTTATGATGCATTCACTATTTTGTAGCCATCTCCCTTCTCCATTTGTTCCTCCCTAAAATAGGACTTCTCCTTTTTTACAAATGTCACAGAATGAAGCTCTAAGGAGTGATTTCCAGCATCCATTCAAGCGAAAAGTTCAGCTCCCGACAGGACCAGGCGACCTCCACAGAGCAAACCAAGGCAGGCCCATGGGGCCAAGGCATCATTGGGCCTCCAGGATGACAGGATATGGCCACTTCTTCCTGCCTGCCAGGGAAGCTTTCAAAGTGCAGGTTACTCCACAGACCGCCAGAAGGCACTGGCGTGGGACAAAGCAGAACCCATGGCACCTACTCGGCACAAGGCCAGCCCATCCAGAGTGGTCCTGCTTAGGCACCTGTCAATGCCGCAGTCAAAGGCCAACCCAGCCTAGGGAGGGGGAGAGAATTAAACAGAGGATCTGCTTTTTATTTTCATGTAAAAAGCACTTGCCCTCGGGTTATAAATGTTATTGCATTTGTGTAGCACTTTACTGCTGCCCTCAGCTTGCAAGCATCACAGGACCCCAGTGGCAGTACTTTTATAACCCTTGATCAATAGCTTATTTCTATCGCCTTCAGTCCCAGCTGCCAATCCGTTATGTATAATGTGGGAGGCAGACTTTGCCGCTCTCCAGCTGTACACGTTGTGAATGTAAACTGTGAGGGTAACATATGTATGGGCATTGAGTGAGGGACATGGGATCTTTGAACAAGGACTGACGAAAATGGACCCCTTGTTACGGGAGACTACCGCAAAACTGAGAGTTTTCTCTCTGGCAAGATCTCTCTCTTTCTCTCTCTCTCTCTCTCTCTCTCACACACACACACACACACACTTGGTATTCTTTGGTGGGTTGAGAGAAATGAAACATGATTCTTTTTGTGAGTGTTTGCATTTCATGTGCATTTGAGGGTGGTGGTGAAAAGTCGTATGGAAAGATGTAAAAGGATCCGAGGGCCACGACTGTCTTGATCATCACCCCTGTATTCCCAGCCCCTCCCTAGACAGAGCCTAGCACAAGGCAGGTACTTGGGAAATTTGTGCTGACTCAATGAATGCATTCCAGTTTGCAATGGGAAGGGAGGTGGTGAGTCCTAGAACGTTCTCCAGGGGCTGTTTGAGCAAAAAAGCAAAGGGCAAAGCCCTTTCAAAAATATTTTCAGTTATTTATTTATTTGGCCGGGCTGGGTCTTAGTTGCCGCACGCAGGATCTTTAGTTGTGGCATGTGGGATCTAGTTCCCTGACCAGGAATGGAACCAGGGGCTCCCTGTATTGGAAGCTTGGAGTCTTAGCCACTGGACCATCAGGGAAGTGCCTAGGACAAAGGCTTTTTGTTGTCAGCAGCCCTGGGGACCACAGACAGCTACTGGCACAGTTGCTTGATTTAAGGGCTCACTGCTGGGCACTCTGGGAACCGCAGGGAAACAAGATCTCTAAGAGTAAGCAGCTTCTACCATTCTATTTTCCCACAGGGCAGAGTCAGCCAGGTGACCCCCCCAAAGGACAGATACCTCGCCTCACCACTTTCACCCTACTTCAGAAACCAGTTTTGGGACCAATCCATTCTGCAAGAGCCGTTGAAGCAGGGCCCCGAGGCTCCCCAGCGTTGTTTCACCACAGGAAAATGACTCCGGCTCACAGTAAGAGGCAGCCAAGCCTGCCCTTGTCTGAACCTGCGTCCTTGAGACTCAGCCAAACCTCTCCCGGCTTGGCGGAGGGATGTTGAGGTGACATTCTTCTCTCTGCCACTCAGCATCTTTTAGACAATCCTCCTCCACCTTGGGAGAATATGCATGAACTCAGTGCAGATGAGGGCCTCGAAAGCTGAAAATTCCCTTTGTCCCTGGGAGGGGGGGATTCATCGCAAGGAGAAAAATAAGAACCTGGTTGTCTGCAAGTTGTCCTGAAGTTCTTCTGGTGGCCCGTGGTAGAAAGATAGCTGCTTCAGGCGGAGTCAGTGAACAAGAGACCTCGTTGGAAGGATGAGTGTCTCAGGGGGCCCCGCTCGGTGGGCTTCAGAAGGACCTGGACTTGAGCCCTGGCAAGGCTGGAGAAGCGGGCGCAGCGACTCCCCACGTCTGCCTGCTGCCAGCTGCCCTCGGGTTTCCTCCTGTGCGCGGAGTTCACAGCCTAGGGGCACGTGGCGGGAGGGGAGCGGGAGGTTGGCACGAGCGCTCTTGGCTGTAGACCACACCGCCTGTAGTGCACCATGAATTAATATTTTGAATAAATCCTGTAATTATCTTGTGAACAGATCATTTTTGTGGCACTCTATTTTTTTTTTGGTGTTAAAAGCATTAATTTGTTCAATATAAACATTAAAAATATACCATCATTTCTGTAGCCTCATTTCTTTATTTCTTAAGGCACCAGGAGCCTCATGACATAGAAGTGAGCTCTAAGGCCCCACCTAAGAGGTGTTCTCGGCCCCGTGCAGCCACCTCAAGAGGCCAGCCGGACCCTGGCCAGCTCTCAGGCCCTTTCTGAATGTCTAGGAGAAACCACTCTGCTCCAGCTGGGCCAGAGGTTCACCCTGGCACAGTCCACTGTGATACTGCCAGGGCCCCCTAAGGAGGCAGAAGAAAGGGGGTCCTTATGGGCAGGACAGACACTCCACAGTGTATCAGTGTCTGCTCTCCTCTTCATGGGTTCACCCTGTGCAGGTCCCAGGATGTTGGAAGTCTCCAACTGCGAGACAAAAAAAAAAAAAAAATCCCTAAATTTAAATAAATCTCAGGAGTTGTATTGAAAGCCATCAAATCAGCCCACCTTGTAGGTTTCTCAGGATCCTAACTGTCCTCCAAGAGGGCAATGGACCAAGTTAATTTGGTTTGTCCATCCCTCCTCCCCCTCCCACCTTCCTTCTTTCTTTCTTTTGTTTTTTTAAGAGTAACATTTTTTGTGTTTTGAAAGTTAACAAATGTCTTTCAAAAATATTTTGAAACAGGGAAGTATCACCAATAAAATAAAAATCATTCAAATTCACATCATACTTCCTCCCCACCATACCCCTCTCAAGAGATAACTACTGTTAACATTTTGGTGTACAACTTTCCAGGTAATTTTCAATAAAATTAGCTCCACTCTTAAAATAACCCTATGATAACATTGACTTGTATTCTGTTTTTAAACTTAGCAATACATCATATTCTTCTTTTCATATCATGGTATATTATTCTGGAAACACTTTATTTCCTAAACTGGAATCAATTTTGCTTTTTCTGATGTATAAAAATTCAATCAATACAGAAAAATAAATGTTCCCTCATAATCCCACTTCCTAAAGATAATCACTATTATTAAAAAAGAAATCCTTAGAGCTTTTATTTCTATGTATGTATATACATATATATAAACATACATTTACATAAATGGAATCATAACAGAGTGTTTTGTAACCTGTTTTTTTCCTTCTTATTGCTAGATCATGAATATCTTTTCTTGTTAATCTATATAGTAATGCATCATCCTTCTTAATGGCTACATAGAATTCCATTCCATTGAATGAATGTTTATAACTTATTTAACTCATCACCTATTGTTGGAAACATCTGAGTTATTCCCCCCCACCTTTTTTTTTTTTTGCTATTCTAAGGAATACTGCACTAAACATCATTGTATACACATTTTTGTCATAAATCTGATTATTCCCTTAGAGATAACTCCTAAAAGGAAAATTGCTGAGAAAAATAGGATACATGTGTTAAAATTTGATTCATATTAATAAATAGCTCTGTAGAAAACCAATTTACATTTCACCAACACGTAAGAGATAGGATTATTCTCCACACCATCTCCAGCATCAGCCATTATTACTCTTTTTCATCTTTGCCAGTATGATAGCTGCAAATGATATTTTATTGCAGTTTCAATCTGTAAGTCTTTGATCATTGGTGAGGTTGAGCATATTTTCATGTCTTTATTTGTCAATTGAATTTAATTTATGAATTATATGTTTATGGCTTTTGCACATTTTATGGTATTAAAGCATCTCCTTTTTTCTTTTTGGTAAGTAGAAAGGTTTATTTTAATTAAATAATAGCCTCTATTAAGGTTATTAACCTTGACATCAATGTTGAAATTGTATTTTTTCACTTAGTTCATTGTGTCTTATGCCATGGAATGTTTTTATTTTTATATATCTGTATCAGTCCTAGGAAACAGAAAGTCAAGTAGCCAGGGTTTAAACCAGTTAAAATACTATATAATTTACTGGAAATCTAGAGGGAAGCAGACTCAGAATTGGTTTGATGGCTCAGAGATGTCATTATTCCCTCTACATGTCTCAAATTTGCCATCTACAATGTGTTGACAGTGTCTCCCCTTGTGAAATGAGATGGGTACTACACCGTCAAATATTACATCCTCTTGTGCCAATTAGGAAGGAAGAGGATAAGGACAGATTTTTTTTTTTCATCTCACAGATCTGTTATCTCCTCAGGAAGAAAAATCTTTCCCAGTAGTCCCCAGCAGATTTTTATTTACATCTCATTGGTAACCAGTAGTGTCTGCCAAAATAGTCAAAGCTGTCAATCATTTCCTCCATGACTTGTGGCTTGGTGCCATACTACCAAAGGCCCTTCTCACCCCCAAAATTCTCTTAAAATGTGCTCCAGTATTATCTTCTTGAACTTTTGATTTTTTGGTTAATTTTCTTAATTTCCACACCTATATCTAGAGTTTATTTTGGGGTGTGGTTTGGCATAACTTTATTTTTTCCTAAATCCTAAAGATTTTTGGTGATACCAATAACTTTGATTAAATAATCAGTCCTTTCCCTCACCACACTGAAATACCATCTTTGTTACATGTGAAATTCCCCTATATTATGGGCCTATTTCCACAAAGTTTTAATCACTACAGTTTTATAGGTCATTTTTCTATCAGGTAGAACAAATTGTCCTTTTTCATTATTTTCTTGGCTATTCTCCATTTGTTTTTTCTTCTAAATAATCTTTAGAATTAGTTTAACTAGTTCCCTTCCCCCTCCAACAAATGTTCTCTCTTGGCACTTTGATTGAAATTACATGAAAATTACAGATTAATTTTAGAAGACTTCACACCTTTACTGATATTTAGTCTTTCCTTCCAGGACCATGGAGTGTTCCTCTCCATTTTTCCAGGCTTCTTTCATGGCTTTTAGCAAGGTTTTATAGTTTTTTAATAAATATCCATTTTGTTAAGTTTATTTGCATTTATTTTTATGCCAATTGTTGAGTGGGGTCTTTTATGCCAACAGGGAAGCTGAGTAATTAATGACCATTCTTGCATTCCTTAAATAAATCCTATTCAGTTATAATTATTATAAATATTGCTTGATTCAATTTGCTAATATTTTATTTAGCATTTACTTCCAAGAGTTCAGTTCAGTTCAGTCTTTCAGTCTTGTCTGACTCCAAGAGAGCCTGGGCTATAATATCTTTATGCCTTGAAGGATTTTTATAACAAAGTTTACAACATTTAAAAATGAATTAGGGGGAATTCCGTGGTGGTACAATGGCTAAGACTCCAAGATCCCAATGCAGGGGGCCCAAATTCGATCCCTGGTCAAGGAACTAGATCCCATATACCACAACTAAGGGTTTGCATGCTGCAACTAAACATTCTGCATGCTACAACTAGGACCTGCCACAGCAAAATAAATAAATGAATAATAAATATTTTTTTAATAAATAAATAATGAATTTGGGAACCTGCAAGCCTTACCTTATTCTGTTGTTGTTAACTCACTCAGTTGTGTCCAACTCTTTGTGACCCCAAGGATGGCAGCACCCCAGGCTTCCCTGTCCTTCACCATCTCCCAGAGTTTACTCAAACTCATGTCCATTTTAGAACCACTTTATTCAATACAGTAGCCACTAACATCTGGGCAACTGAGCACTTGAAAGGTGATTACTTCAACTGAGGACCTAAATTTCTAATTTAATTTAAAGTAATGTATGTTTAAAGTTAAAACCTGATCCTCAATCCAGTTACTGGAAATTGCTTAAGTATGTTTGGAACAACATGGGTATTTGACTCTACTTTTCAACTGTAAATTTCATGAAACCTAAATCTTTAGGGATCAATATTTCTGATGAAAATTTAGCACCTGAATTGAGATGTGCAATAAGTGTAAAACACACACTAGAGTTCAAAAAATTAGTGTGAAAAAAATTTTAAATACCCAATTAATAATTTTACATGTTGAAATGATAATTATGTTTGATATATTGGATTAAGTAAAATATATTATTAATTTTACCTGTTTCATTTTACTATTTTTGTGGTTACTAGAAAGTTTTTAATTATATATGAGGCTCATGTTATATTTCTATCAGTCACCACCATTCTAA
Organism: Odocoileus virginianus; assembly: GCF_023699985.2. Lineage (NCBI taxonomy): Eukaryota > Metazoa > Chordata > Mammalia > Artiodactyla > Cervidae > Odocoileus > Odocoileus virginianus. The sequence goes on along the minus strand of NC_069683.1, from coordinate 13,482,461 downwards.
ATTTTTAAATAATAGCAATTATCTGATCCTTAATATTTGATAGAACTACACTTTCTTCTTTTTATTTAATTGAACTATAGTTGATTTACTAGGACTACAGTTTCTTTTAATATCTATATATCCTATCAGATGGATGAAATAAATGTTTAACCAAGCTGTCCTTGTGGCATATTTATTTCTTCCTTCCTCTCTTTCTTTTTTCTTCCTTTCTTTCTATAATTATAAAAAAAAAATTATGTTTAACAAGTTGGTGACTGGACCTTCCTGTAGGGGAATGACACGATCAGATTTGCTTTTTGAGAATCTCTGATTATATTGTTGAGAACAGGATGGCCAATGCCAAGCATGAATCCAGCCAGTCAGGAAGCCACTGCGCAGTCCTGGGCAGGTGGAGCATGTGGAGATGGGAAGAAATGGACACCTTCCAGAGATGTTTAGGATGAAGAGTCAATAGGACTTGAAATGAATTGAATACTGGGATCATGGCAGGGAGACCATCAAAGATGCATCCTTCAGGTTTTTGTTGGGCAACCAGAAGTTGGTGAGACAGTCACCAAGTTGGGAATCCTAAATGACTCCTTTGGGGGATTAAGCTCTTGAGTTCATGTTAGGAATGGTGAGCATATATAACATGGCCTTGAGGCATCCAAGTGGTGATGTGAAATAGACAGGTCTAGAGAAAGAGGGGAGAAGAGGATGGAGACAAGAATTTGGGAGGATTGGTGTATAGGTTTAATCTGAAAGCAACAATGGCCTGAACGAGATTGTCTGTGGAGAGAATGTCAGTTAAGAGATCTGCATGTTTAGGGTAGCAGGAGAGAATGACTAAGACCAAAGCTTAAGGAACATCGGTATTTTTTAAATGTTATTTTTAAAACTTATTTAATTTTGGCTGTGCTGGGTCTTTGTTGCCACGTGGGTTTTTCTCTAGTTGCAGTGAGTCGGGGCCACCCTCTCCTGTGGTTCGAGGGTCTCTCATCGCAGAGGCCTCCCTCGTCGCGGAGCACGGGCTCTGGGGTGTGCAGGGTCCGGTCAGGGCTGTGACGGGCTCCGCAGATGCTGCTCCCGGGTTCGGCAGCTGTGGCGCATGGGCTTAGTAGCTCAGATGCATGGGAAATCTTTATGGACCAGATATCAAACTCACGTCTCCTGCATTGACGGGCCAGTTCTTTATCACTGAGCCATCAGGGAAGCCTCAGGAACATCAGTATTTAAACCCAAGTGCAGAAGGGGAAGTCGGGAATGGAGAATCAGAGTGTGACCGGCGGTGCGGAGGCAAAGCCAGGGCAGTGTGCCGGGGCGGACTGCCACAGAAGCCGGGGAGAGGGAGCGTGGTAGGGAAGTCTGCGGGAGATAAAGTTACGATTTTAAAGTGCTTGTTGCTCACTCTCACTAATAATCAGAAAATACAAAGTAAAACAAGATATCACTGTTCAACCAGCAGATGGTTCAGATTTTTAAGATTAATAATCTTCAGTGTGGGCAAAGGTAGGGGGAAGGATTCCGCTCACATCTTCTTGGTAGAAATGTCATGATACCAACTTTAGGAGTTGTCTTGATAGCATCTATAAAAATATGAACTATATACACTATTTAACCCGACAATTTCTCCTCTATGTATCTATACTCAGGAAACGCTCCCTCATATACAAGAGGTGGTGATTACAATACTGTTCACTGCAGCATTGTTTGTAAAACCGAAAAACTGCTGAAAACATAAATGTCTTTTGGGAGAAAGAAAACAATAGGATATATTATTGAATACTGGGCAGCAGGGTAAAAGAATAATGTACATTTATAGACACTTAAATAGAAAGCTCCCTAAGACAGAATGAAGTGCAAAAGTAAGTTGTAGAAGAATATATATAGTAAAATCTTATTGGTATACATTTATAAACCTGTATACTTGCATATTTAGATTTATATGATCATAAATGCATAGAAATATGTCTGGAAGTATATCAAGCAAACTGTTAACAATGATTAACCTAAAAAGTGGTTTAGAGTTAATATAGTAGAGGAAGACTCGCTTTTACTCCGTATATTTTGAAACGGTTTGCATTTTTCAAACAAAAATGCATCGGTGAATTGTTTAAGTTTTTGTGTTTTAATGCACATGGAATGAAGGAACCTGGAGATTACTGGTGGTGAATTAGGCAGTGTCTCAGGGATAAGTGATGGGCGTGAAGCCATATTGGAAAGCTTTTCCTCTTTACTTCTGTGCTATTTATTCTATTACACCCATTAGATCTGTGATAGCTGAGCCAGGCTCTGGCGGGGTTGTGGAAAGCATACGAGCTCAGCGTTAGAAGACTCAGACGGAGATTCTGGTCCCGACCTGTACTAGCTGAGGCTTTTCTTTTCTGTTTGTTTTTAATTTATGTATTTTTCATTGGAGGATAATCGCTTTACAATGTTGTGTTGGTTTCTGCTGTATATCAACATGAATCAGCCATGGGTAGCTGAACCTTTTCTTATCTGTTTAATGGGAGCATTCATTGAGTTTTGCGAGGATTATATGAGATATTATATCACAGACACCATTCAGGTGTTTGTGAATTATATTACTATTGCACCAACCCTGGGGCCACACAGCTCATTTATTGTCCTGCACCTTGACCTCTTCAAGTGCTTCTCCCAGGCAGTCAAGTTTGCCCAGGACCTGGTTTTACATCAGCGAGTCCATATGTTACCAGCCTGCCCCAGCAGACTGGTAGCAGCACCTTGGGAAGCTATGTTGAGAAGGATGTTCAAGGCCAGCAGGCAAGTGCATCACAGTCTTTCAGCAATGTCCAAGGCGGCTGCAGGACGGAGGAGTGGACACACAGACCCAGACAGGCAAACAGACGGACACACACACACACCTCCTGTTTACACAAGGCAGTGAAAGAGTTTTGGCCCCTTTTTCTTTCCACTTTTCAACCATTCTCTTACTATCAACTGGTTCTATCTAATCTTTTCTGAGGTCTAGCCTCTCTTTTGTCTCCCAGGGATATCTGTGTTCATGAAGGGCTTCTTGAAAACAGAAAACCCTTCAAAATCTCCCAAAATGAATCTTTAACAGTGAACCACTAGCACAGTGAAAGGTAGTCATTGAAATCATTTTGAGCCCAGAGTTTTATCTCGAACTTTTAAATCACACCTCAAAGGAAGCCTCCTCTTCTGCTCTTTTTAAAGTCAAAAGGACACTCGAGCAGTGTGATGACTCCTATGACGGCATCCTCCCAGCCAGCGGGGTCTGGTCCCACAGCCTGCCTGGGTCCCAGGCCAAGTGTGACCTGAATGCCACCTGGAAAGCCCCATGGATATGTCTCCGCCTTCTGGGACTGCCGGCTTCTCACTTCGTTTCTCTCAAACTCTCATCTCTTCCCTACAGGCTCTTAACAAACAATACAGCGTATGGGACATAAAAGGGTTTGTGTGTGTATTTAATGATGATGACAGTGATGGCAGCTTTTATGGGGGCCGCCTGGGACCAGGGTATAGCACTTGTGCAGGACGTGAGCCTTTTCTTTCTATCCTTAACGTAAAATAGTCCCTTTTCCCACACCCTCCTTTCAAAGATTTCTTAATCGTAAAACTGACTTTCCCAGAAGGAGATCCTTTCATTTTGCCTCTAGTGTTAGATTTTTAAAATAATGATTATATATTATTTTTAAAAAGAGGCTATTGAGGACTTCCCTGGTGGTCCAGTGGTTAAGACTCTGAGCTTCCAAGGAAGGGGGTGTGAGTTCGATACCTGGTCAGGAAACTAAGATTCCCACATGCCCCACAGTACAGCCAAAAAATAGAAAAAAAAATAATAATTTAAATTAAAAAAAATAAAAAGAATTTTTTCCTTGCGGGGAGGGAGTAGGAGGAACAGATTTTCTAATAGTTGTCTCTACCTTCATCCTTTACAGCTAACTCATTTCCCACTTACTTGAGTTTACTGGATGACAGCTACATGTAGTTTGAATATTTGTCCTCTTATCCACAGTATTTGGTATGATTAGTTCATTAGCATAATATACAAACAACTTTACCTTCATTGTTTGAAAGGCTTTAGAGTGAGGAGGTAGGAACACTGAGTGGCAAAAGCCCAGCTAAGAAACCCTAAAGCTGGATGAGAATGGCATTTTGCATTTGTTTGGAAATGAAGCTATTACATTCTGTTTGTTCTAAGCTGCCTTTTCCTTTGTTTATTGCTGTGTTGTTGTTGTTGTTGTTTTTACCATCTCTATTAGTTCTATTAGTTGCTGCATGATAAATGATCAAAAATTTAGTGACTTAAACAACATCGATGTGTGATATCGAAGTCTCCCTGGCCGAGCATGGCTTAGCTGAGTCCTCTGCTCAGGGTCTCCTGGTTTGCAGGGCAGGTGGTGGTCAGGGCGAGGGTCTCATCTGAGGCTCAGGATCCTCTTTGAAGCTTGTGTGTTTGTTGGTAGAATTCACTTCCTTACAGCTTGCTTCTTCAAGACCAGCAGGATCTTCTGTGATCTCAGTCAGCTCAGTTCAGTCGTTCAGTCACATCTGACCCTGTGAACCCATGGACTACAACACTCCAGGATTCCCTGTCCATCACCAACTCCCAAAGCTTGCTCAAACATAGGTCCATCAAGTCGGTGATGCCATCCAACCATCTCATCCTCTGTCATCCCCTTCTCCTCCTGCTTTCAATCTTTCCCATCATCAGGGTCTTTTCCAATGAGTCGGTTCTTTGCATCAGGTGGCCTAAGTATTCAGTTCCAATGAATATTCAGGACTTATTTCCTTCAGGATTGACTGGTTTGATCCTGTTGCAGGCCAAGGGACTCTCAAGAGTCTCTGATCTCAGGGAAAGCCTAAGTCTTCTTTTAAAGGGTTCACCTGCTTAGGTCAGTCCCACATAGGATCATCTCCCTTTTGATTAACTCAGAGTCAGCTGATTAGGAACTTGAATTATATCTGCAAAAATCCCCTCACCTCTGCCATATGTGTTACCTATTAAAGGAGTGGCAGCTGTCATATTCACACAGCCCACCCACACTCCAGAGGAAGGGATTATACAAGGGTCACTGGAAATCACTTTAGGATTCTGCCTATCACATCATATTTTTATACTGAGGCATCACAGATAAATGAGAAAATACAAGTAAGCAAAAAGAAAAATACATTAAACAACTGGAAACGCTACCACCTAGAGATAACCTCTCTTGGCTTATTGACTTAGCCCTCTACATGTTTTCCATATGAATATGTATTTGTAAAATGAGACTGTGGCATACATACCATTCTGTTACTTTTTCTCGCTCTAACAATGTTTTCAAACTATCTTTCTATAGCCACATATAAATGTCTATTGCATCTACTTCAAAGGATGTAGTACATTCCATTTTACGATGCAACTCTGATTTATTTAAGCAGTCCACAATTTGAGGGGGAAGTTAAATAAACTTTTCATATTTGAACAGTTATAGATTTACAGATAAATTATGAACCTAATACAGACAGTTCCCATAGCCTCACACCCAAGCAAATAATAATTTCCCTCATTATTAGCATCTTATATTAGTGTGGTATATTTGTTAAGATTAATGAATGTACATTGATACATTTGTTTTTGTTCAGTCGCTCAGTCGTGTCTGACTCTGTGATCCCACGGACTTCTGCACGACAGGCTCCCGAGTCCTTCACTATGTCCCGGATGTCCATCGAGTCGGCGATGTTTATTGATACATTCAGTTCAGTTCAGTTGCTCAGTCATGTCTGACTCTTTGCGACCCCATGAACTTCAGCATGCCAGGCCTCCCTGTCCATCACCAACTCCCAGAGTCCACTCAAACCTATGTCCATTGAGTCGGTGATCCCATCCAACCATCTCATCCTCTGTCATCCCCTTCTTCTCCTGCCCTCAATCTTTCCCAGCATCAGGGTCTTTTCCAATGAGTCAGCTCTTCGCATTAGGTGGCCAAAGTATTGGAGTTTCAGCTTCAGCATCAGTCCTTCCAATGAATATTCAGGACTGATCTCCTTTAGGATGGACTATATTATTATTAACTAAATACCATATTTTATTCAAATTTCCTTTTTTTTTTTTAACCTAATGTCCTTTTTCTGTTCCAGGATCCCATACAGGATCCCACATTACATGTAGTTGTCATGGCTACTTAGGCTCCCCTTGACTGTGACCGTTTCTCAGATTTTTCCAAGCTTTTGATGACCTTGACAGCCTTGAGGAATACTAGTCAGGTCTTTTGTAGAATGCTTCTCAATTGGGATAGTTTCCCTCATGATTAGATGGGGGTAATGTGCTAGTGTTTCTCTCCTGATTAGATGGGGTAAGGTGTTGGGGAAGAAGGCCACAGAAGTAAACTGCAATCTTCAGCACATCGTATCAAGGGTACAAACTATCAACACGACTGCTCACCACTAAAATTGACCTTGATCATCTGGCTAAGCAGTGTTTGTCAAGTTTCGTCACTGCAGAGTTACTCCCTTTCCTCCTTTTCCATGTTGCAGTTTTTGGAAGAATGTCACTATGTGAAGCTCACACCTCTGAGGTGAGAAGTGAATCTCCTCCTTGAGGGCTGACTAGCCACATCAATTGTTTGAAATACCTCTGCATGGAAGATGTGTCTCTTCTCCTCCACTTATTTATTTATTCAGTTATCAATATCAGCTTGGACTCAGGGGTATTTATTTTATCCTTTGGGTTATAATCCAACACTTTTTTTTTCCCTCAAATTGTCCCATTTATAGCCACTGGGAGGTCTTTCATTTGATTCCTGCATTTCTTTGACATTTCATCATGATGGGTTTAATCTTTGTTTCTTGAGCACTTCCTTACTTTCTGGTGCTACATGATGCTACAGGTTTATCTTGTATTTTTCTTGTCTCAGTTCTAGAATCAGCATCTACTATTTTTTGACACTTGGATCATTTCCAGGATTTTTAAAATTTCTAAACAATAACACAATGAATATCCTTGAGAACATATAAATAGGTGTATTTATCTGTTGTTTCATTTGAGTTACAAAAGGGCAAAAGTTGGAACTTAGACAAGACCAGTGAAAGGATTTAGACCAAACTGTCCTCTGTACATCCACTTTGAAAAATAGCTTGGCAGTTTCTATAAAAGTAAATATACACTTTCCATATCACTGGCAATTCCAGTTCTAGATATTTACCTAAGAGAAATGAAAACATGTCCATCAAAACACTAGCACTAAACAGTCACAGCAACTTTATTTGTAAAAGCCAAAAAGTGAGTCTAAATGTCCATCAACAGGTCAATGTATAAACAAACTGAGGTTTCTCCAGACAATGGAATACAACTCAGCAATGAAAATAAACTACTGCTCTGTGTAACAACATAGAAATATCTTAAACATAGACTGAGTGAAAGGAGTCACAAAAGAGTATCTTCATTATGATTCCACCTATAGGCAATTCTGGAACAGATGAAGCTAATCTATAAGGATTAAAAAACAAACCAGTGCTTGGGGTGGTAGGGAATGGGTGGGGGAGACTGACTGCAAAGGACTCAAGGGAACTTTTGGGGGTGATATGAATGTTGTATGTAGTAGTGGTTACATGAGTTTATACAAGTTGCTAAGTGCACTAAAATGGGTACTTTCTTGGTGTGTAAATTATACTTTGACAAAGTTGATTAAAAGAAAACAATAAACTGACCAGGTTGTAAAAAGAACCCAGAGAAGAGGGGGTTAGGCAGGGAGGCCTTCTCAGGAAAGGGGACAGGCCCTTTCCTGACCATATTTCGTTATCTGTGCGTGCTTAGTCGCTCAGTCATGTCCGACTCTTTGTGACCCCATGGACTGTATAACCCACCAGGCCCCTCTGTCCATGGGGATTCTCCAGGCAGGAATACTGGAGTGGGCTGCCATGCCCTCCTCCAGGGGATCTTCCCAACCCAGGGATTGAACCCAGGTCTCCCACACTGCAGGCGGATTCTTTCCCAGCTGAGCTACCAGGGAAGCCCAAGAATGCTGGAGTGGGCAGCCTACCCCTTCTCCAGGGGACCTTCCCAACCCAGGAACTGAACCAGGGTCTCCTGCATTGCGGGCGGGTTCCTTACCAGCTGAGCTACCAGGGAAGCCCCATTATCTAAAGATGCTCATTCTGCTTCTGAAATGCGCCCCTCCCATATCTCAGGGATCCCTCGCCTGAATCAGCCCGGTGGCGGGGTCTGGGCTTGGAGAGAACGCACAGACGCAGAGTGGACCCTCCTCACCCAGCAGCCCTAAGGCTGGAGGTGCTTTGTGTCTTGTCTGCTTGCTGGGGTGCAGGGGAAAGGCTAGAATACGTTGAGGTTCAGGCAACTTTCCTGCAGGACACTCCCAGACAGAACTAGATGAAAGTCAGGGTGCCTCACTGCCTGTGCAAATGGGCGGAGGTCTGCTGGCCTGAAGTTACCTCAGCAGCAGGGTGACAACCCCCAAGCGGAGGCAGCATTTGGGGCCAGGGGGGACAGAAGGTGCAGGCGAGACGGCGGGAACAGCTCCTTGGAGGCTGTCAGGGAGACCAGGGTTTGTGGACTCTGGTCTCAAGAGACATGCCTGGGTGTCCTCCTCCACTCACTGAGAGGGGTGGTGAGTGAGGACCAGGAATTATGGAGACTTCAAGGGGTACTTCAGCTGCGTGGGAGAGCAGGACATTGGTGCAAGACTAGATCCACTGCCAGTCAAGCAGAGTTTGAGACCGGAGGTATTTTTGTAACATAAGTTCATTCATTCCCTCAGGAATCTTTGTTTCGGGCCTTCAATGAGTCAGATACTGATTAGTCACTGGGGGTTGCAAATCAGAAAAATCCCTGCTGTCGTGGGAGTCACCTTCCCTGACAGTCCCATCCTGTCATTTCAGCTGAGGGAGTGCTTTACAGAACACAAGGGAGGGTGAGAGGAAGGGGGAAGCACTAGAGAACAGCCCTATGGACCCAGGGGCTGGAGAACCCTGGGATACACTGGTTCTCAGACACATTCCTCGGAGAAGGCACTGGCACCCACTCCAGTACTCTCGCCTGGAAAATCCCATGGATGGAGGAGCCTGGTAGGCTACAGTCCGCGGAGTCGCGAAGAGTCGGCCATGACTGCGTCACTTCACTTTCACCTTTCCCTTTCATGCATTGGAGAAGGAAATGGCAACCCACTCCGGTGTTCTTGCCTGGAGAATCCCGGGGACGGCGGAGCCTGGTGGGCTGCCATCTATGGGCTCGCACAGAGTCGGACACGACTGAAGTGACTTAGCAGCAGCAGATATATTCCTAGCAGGGCAATCTCTGGGTCAAAGAACATAAACATTCTAAGGCTTTTGATAAACTGTTGCTGTGTAGTCGCTAAGTCGTGTCTGACTCTATGACACTGTGGACTGTAGCCTGCCAGGCTCCTCTGTCCATGAGACTTCCCAAGCAAGAATACTGGAGTGGGTTGCCATTTCCTTCTCCAGGGGATCTTCCTGACCCAGGAATGGAACCCATATCTCCCGCATTGGCAGGCAGATTCTTTACCACTGAGCAACCTGGGAAGCTGGCTTTTGATAAAAAGGTACTACTAAATTATTCTCCAGAAAGTTTCCAAGGTTGTCTTTTTAAAGAGAGAGGGAAACGCTATGTGTTTTAGGAGTGCTCAGAGAGTTTTAAAAACGTGTGCGTGTGTGTGTGTGTGTATACAATGTCACCTTTTCCAGATGCCACCCCAGAAGGTATGGCTCAAGTCAGTTCAAGTCTGTTTTCTACTCTTGTCAGACCTAAGGGTTTTTTTTTTTTTTTTTTTTTTTTAATATTTACTTATTTGGCTGCCCAGGGTCTTGACTGCAGCACACGGGATCTTTCGTGGCAGCACGCAAACTCTTAGTTGCAGTGTGGGATCTAGCTCTCTGAGCAGGGATCAAACCTCTGCCCCCTGCAGTGGGAGCACATAGTGTCAGCCACAGAACAACCAGGGAAGACCTGGACCTGAGATTTTAGAAGTTAAATATATGAGCAGTTGAAATGCAGTCAGAAAGACCTGCATGTGTATCCCAGTCTTAGCACTCACCAGCTCTGGTATGACTTTGGACAACTATTGCTGAAAGTCATGTAAGCCTTGGTTTTCTCATCTGTAAAATGGTCCTTCCGATAACACTTAGCTCTAAGGGTTATGCCAGTGTCAGTCAAGATAATGAAAGTGAGAGTACCCAGCACACAGTAGGTGGTCATGATTCTTTTCTCTGCAAGATCAGCATAGTCTCCTGGCCCAGGGTTAGGCATTCCCACAGGACAGGGACACAGCACACGCCTGCTCTGTGCTTGCTTGCAGACACCAAATCAATGGTTGTCCTGTAAGATTTCCTATCTGGACAAAGTTCCCCACCCAGGTATGCGTTAACCTGACTTTAAAAGACCCAAGATGATGTGTGTGTATTGTGTGATTTTTTTTTTTTCTAAAAGAAAAAGAGAAGGATTTTTCCACACTCTCCTAAGCGAAACCAGATGAGCAGAGTTAGCTCAAACTTCTCAAAAACAATTCACCTCTGCACTTAGACCAGATATGGAATGCTTCAACCCCAAAGTATACGTGTGTGTGTGTGTGTGTGTGTGTGTGTGTGTGTCTGAGAAACCACAAGTGGCTCGGAACAGGGTCAGAGTGAAATCATGGTGAGCCCAAATACCCTTCAGCTACAGACGTACAGATGTGGTGAGTTTTAATGTTTGCTTGTGTTTTAAAACGAAACACAACAAAAGTCAACTAAAGATCCAGCCATTATTTTACCTGGAACTCAGACAGGGCAGTTCTGCCTCTGCTGTCTCACGTACTTTATATTGTACATCAGCTTCTCATATTCACTCTCTAACCAGCGCCCCCCACCCCCCCACCCCCCACACATACCCCTGGCCTCAGCAATCACAGCTCACCAGCTCTTGAAACTTTTTTTTTTTTTCATTTATTTATATTAGTTGGAGGCTAACACAGAAAAATGCGCAGCTCCTCACCCTCCACCTACCCGTCCCCACCTCCGGGCAAGGTGTCCACAGCAGAAAAGGAGCAGCTGGGAAGCCCTTCTGAGTTGTCAACTGAGAGCAACAGCTTCCAAATGCTGACCTGTGCACCAAGCTTCCACTTATCCCTGGTGAGATAAGATAAATAAGAACAATGCAGAGAGGTTTTCATAAGATGAATATATTTTTAATTCTTAAACCATGTCCTCTTTATTTATTTATTTTCGCTTTCAAATACTCGCCCATGAAATTTAGTGACAAGAGATGGAGGTTAGTTGTGTTGTTTTATAGTGTTCTTTCTTGGCAAAAGAAAAAGTTGGCCCACTTCACGCTCATCACAATGTATTTTGAGATTTCCCTAGCCTACAAACCCCCAAAGTCTGGGGATCTCCTGGAGAAGGAGCCAAGTGCACAAACAGATAAAAAAAAAAAAAAGCATGTGAACTGAGTACCTGCCCTGTGCTGTGCTGAGATGACTCACTTCAGGCTATCCTTGCAGCAACACTGGGCAGCGGGCGATAGTATTTCCATTTGATGGATCAGGAAGGCAAGGTTTCTAGAGATTAAGGGGCTCGCTGATGGTCACTCCAGTAGGAATGGGGAGAAAGGAGGCTGGGATTTGAACCCAGGCTGCATGAAACTAGATCCAGAGTGCCCTCCTGCACCTCACAATGTCTATTCCAGAATGCACACCTGCAACCAGAGATTCAGAACACATCTAAAATTGAAGTAGGTGTAGAGTTTTATTCAGAAGCCACCGTGAGTAAATACATTCATAGATCAGGAACAACCCTGAGGGCTGTTGTGAGGGGTGGGGTGGGGGGTGGGGGGTGAACTATGGTATCCCATGGTCGATGCACTTTCAATAAACACAATGGCTGGAATTATGAAAGTGTTAAGGGCTGACCAATCCATCAGCGACAAGCTGATTCATAATGGGAAAGGGCAGGGGCGGGTCCTGAGCACATTAACTGCCCTCTTCAGACCGCTGAGTCCCCAGAACAGGAACCGGACCCGGCAGCCGCTGCCTCATTACCAGACAAATGTAGAGAAAGTGACAGTTTAGGGAAAAACAAGAGTGATTAAGGGATGGAAGAATCCATGGGTAAAGATGAAGAAATAATTGCGGCACAGCTCGGCGAACTCATAAATCAAGGACGATCACTCCATCTACAAACACCTGGCAAGGTGAAAAGCATCAAGGGGAGATGGGCTATTTAATGTGCATTAAAAAGTGAAACAAGGGTTGGAATTAACAGAGTACTAGAAGCTGAGAGTCAGGGACAAGTGGACTCGCTGTGAAAAATCACCTCCCCCGGGGGGTGGGGGGAGGCCGCCAGAACCCCAGGGGGGTTGAGACACCGACGAGATTGGACTCCGGGTCAGAAAAGGCTCTGGAGGGATCGGCCCCGCTCTGGGCCTTGGACTTGACCTGAATTTTTCCCCAGCCCGGCCTTCCTCTTACACGGCTTCCACACCCACCCCCTTCACCTCAGGAAGACGAGATGGCAATTTGAGGAGGGAAATGGTGTCAAGAAATATCGCTAAGCGTCATAACATCAGCCCACGGCCCGCTTTTGAAGTAGGGCGGTGGCCGGGCCGCCCCAAGAAGCGGGTCCCGCTGCCCCGCGATCCCGCGCCAGGAGAGCCCCCACCTCGCGGCCTCTGCCCTGGAGCCTGCAGACCTCGGGGCACCAGGCTTCTTTATCCAGAACCAGCTGTGTCAGGATTTACCGCCGGCTCGCGAGGGGTTTCCCCATCACCGCAGGCACGGGAAGGCGACGTTTGGGCAGGGGTCGGGCCTCCTCAGCCTCGGGAATCATCTTCTTCCGCCTGCAAGGGCCTGAGGGCCCTCCCTGGAGGCCGGGAGAAGATGGAAGACCAAGGATTCTGCCTCCTTTCCACGGGGCTCAAAAGCCATTTTAGCCCAAACTGTGAAGACTGGGTTCTTGTCCTCAAATGCCTCCCTGAGTCGAGGGGGCGCGAGGTCCAGGAGTTCAGGTGTGGGTTTGGGAAGACGCTCCCGTTTAGCGGTGTGGAGGGAGCCGGGGAAGGGTGGCGCCTTCTTGGAAACACACCGAACGCCAAGAAAAAATCCGGATGCACCGGGAAAAACGGAAGACAGAGAAACCCAGAGTCTGAATTATAAGCCCTCTGGGACCTAATTCCCCTGTGTCTTAAGTTGTCGGGCATATTATTGGTGTTCCACAAAGGTTTATCATGGACACTGTAATTAAATAAACATAAGCGACAAGATGAGAATGTCGATTCTGGCCATTCCTAACTCCATCGTGGCCTTGAAAACCAGGATCCCACAGCCAAGATGAAAAAGAAAAACAGAAACAGTGTAAGGAATGGCATGACTGCTCAATAAGGCTCCAGGCATAAATTACAAGCTTATTGAGGGCAGGGGGCTGTGTCTACAAATTCTGCAGTGTTTCCTCCCAACGGAGCTCCAAGCATTGAAGGGATAAATGGCTCCAGTTACAAAGTCAAGCATTTTAAAATAGTGACAACCCCCGTGAGGTGAATTTCAGTCCTTTTTCAATTTCTCTCCTCAGTCTCTTAGAGATTTCTTTTCCCCCTCATAAAACAAGCAGTCTAAGTTTTTAGTCTGACATGCTTCTGAGAACAGCCTGTTGGCTTTAAATAAGCTAAAGGGAAGTCATATAAAGCCCTAGTTTGGAACATCAGGTCCAGCCATCGGCGATGTGGCCAAGTGGCGTGGCTGGAGAGTCCTGGGCCCTGGCTCTCCATCTCAGGGCCCGCCTTTTCATGTTTACACTCATTCACCGAGCCCGGAGCCAGCAGGTATAAACGATGGGCAAGGCATGGCCCTGGCCTCTGGGGGAGAAACCAAAATACACGGGACACAAGGAACGGAGGCCGGGGAGGGATGGAGAGGAGGACTAGTCTATTTTTTCCCTTTCCCCTCAGTATCTACCCCTGGAAGAAGGACACTGCAAGCCACCGCGAGTGATTTACTACTCAGTACAGATGAAGGCTCAGAATGAGGTTCGTGTAAGGGTTTTAGAGAGAGTGAAAGATAGAGCCAGGAAGAGGGCATGGTTCATAGAATGAAGGAGCATAAGTCAGAGTAAGGAAGGAGGGCCCGACTGGGAAGACCAGAGGAGCCAAAGACTAGTCATATAACTGCATTAATTCATTAAACACACACACAAGACAAAACTTCCCTATGTGTCACCTAATGGAATCAAAGATAAAGTTACAAGCCCAGACCCTTGGGGGTGATAGTGTGCATACAATTACCCAGGAGGCAGAAAACTATGACCAAATATCTATAACACAATGTGACAGTTGTTACCCCAATAAAGTTAAAGGGGTGTGTGTGTGTGTGTGTGTGTGTGTGTTCAGTCATCTTCCACTCTTTTGGACCTCACAGACCATAGCCTATCAGGTTCCTCCATCCATGGGATTTTTTCAGGCAAGAATACTGGAGTGCGTTTGCCATTTCCTTCTCTGGGGACTCTTCCCGACCTCGGGAACGAACCTGCATCTCCTGCACTGGCAGATGGATTCTTTACCACTGAGCCACCTGGGAAGCTCTTAAAGAAAAGGATAATGGATGAACTTTTTTGGGGGGATCACCCCACACCACATGTGGAATCTTAGTTCCCAGGGATCGAACCCATGCCCCCTGCATTGGAGTGCGGAGTCTTAGCAAGTGGACCACCAGGGAGGTCCCTGGATGAAAATTTAAAATGAAATGTGGATTAGAAAATGTATTTTTATCCATGATAAATACCCTGATTTGATGACTGTATTGTAAGCTCTGTAAGAGAATATCCTGGTCTTGGGACACAATACATTGAAGTAGTTCAGGGTTTTTAAAAAAGAAAGACGTTTGTCTTTTTTCAATAGGCACATGTATACAACATCTGAAGAGTACAGAGGATGAAAGGATGACTCCAAGTGGGGAAGGAAAGGAAGGAGGTGAGTAGGGAGGAGCTTCACCCAGCATTTGACCTTTGAGTACAAAGGCGAAGACAGAGGAGTTCATTTGGAGAAGAAGAGTTTGGAGAGTGGGTAGGCTAGGAAAAGGTCATGGGAAAGGTGTGGCATGAAAGCACGGAGGACTTCCCTACTCGGAACCTAGAGTTCCCAATGTGTGAGGGAGAAGGTGGATGAAAATGCAGCTGGACAAGACCCTGGGATGGTGAAGGGCAGGTTGTGCAATTGGAAAGTCAAAAGAAATTCCTCATCTACTAAATAATCGCTAGTTGCCTTGTGAGACAGAGCCTATGCCTGTAACACGTACAAAAAAACTCAAGTCCATTTTGGAAAAAGCAATTTTAAAAATCAGGGTCACCTGAGCCAAGAAGCACTCAGAATTAGGTTGCATCAGATGATAAAGAATATGCCCCCAATGCAGGAGATCCAGGTTCAATCCCTGGGTCAGGAAGATGCCCTGGAGGAGGGAATGGCAACCCACTCCAGTATTCTTGCCTGGAGAAACCCATGGACAGAGGAGCCTGGTGGGCTACAGTCCATGGGGTCACAAAGAGTCGGACATGACTGAGTGACTAACACACACACTAAACTCAGTTTCATAAACATTTATGAGCAACTTCAGTGTGTAGGTGTTATACTGGATCATGGGGATATAGAGACAAAAAGATGTGGTCCTGCCCTCAACATAGATCACAGGCTAGTAATCAAGAGAGCTTCTCGGACAAAGTGAGTTTTAGGGGAGAGATGGGATGTGAATTGACACCAACCAAGGGTTCGGTTTCTTCAGGACTGCCACTGACCTTCAGGGAGGTGTTTGGCTCTACTGTGGTTGGTACCCAGGCCTCGGGCATTGATGTGAGGAGGGAAAACCAGAATGGGAAGGCCATTTGGTAGCCAGCAGAGGTTTAAAAAAAGGCCTTCTATTAATAAATTGGAGCTAATTGACTTGTGCTTAGCCACAATGACAAATTTGTTGGAGGAATGTAAAGAAATTAAACAGGTCAAGAAAATTAGAGGCCAATCTCATTTCTTCACCTAGATGCAAAAATCCAAGAAATTGATTTCAGTAGTGTATAAGAAAGATAATGTATTGTGATCAGTTTGGGTTGTTGATCCTAGGAAGACAAGAGTGATTTAACATTAGAAAAGCTATTAATATAATTCATATTAATGGACAAGGGAGAAGAATCATATAGTTATCCAAACAAGTGTAGACAAAATATTTGCTGAAATTTAAAATGAAATTTTCTACCTAATAAAGACTTTTTATCAAACAATCACAGCAAATACCGTTCTTCAAGGTGAAAGTTTTGAGGGGTCCTTTTAAAATCAGGAACAAGACAAAAATGTCCACATCAGCTCTTCTTTCCAGCATTGTATTGAAGTCCTATTCAGTGCAATTAAAAAAAAAAAGGGAAATAAAATGTATAAGTTTTGGAAAGGAAGAAATAAGACTGATATCTTTATAGATAATATAATTGTTTATTTAGAAAACACAGAAGACTATAAGTTGTTGGAATTAAATTTTAAAAGCTTAACAATGTGGGTGGGTAATATAAATTGATTGCATTTATATACTACTCCCAATAAACAATTAGACAGCATAATTTTTAAAAATGTCATGCAGCACTATTTACTGTAATTGCTTGATAATAGCCAGGGCATGGAAGTAACCTAAATGCCCATTGACAAAGGAATGGATAAGGAAGATGTGGTACATATGTACAATGGAATATTACTCAGCCATAAAAAGGAACAAAATAGCACCATTTGCAGAGGTGTGGATGGACCTAGAGACTGTCATACGGAGTGAAGTGAGACAGAAAGAGAAAAACAAATACTGTATAATATCATTACATGGAAAACCTAGAAAAATGGTGCAGATGAACTTATTTGCAGAGCAGAAATAGAGTTACAGATGTAGAGAACAAACTTCGCGTTACCAAGTGGGGAAGGGGAGGGGGTGGAGGGATGAACCGAAAGATCGGAATTGACATATACAGTACTGCGTATGAAATAGATAACTGATGAGGACCTGCTGCTAGCCTGTATTCTCAGTGCTCTGTGGTGACCTCAACGGGAAGGAAACTTAAAAAGAGGGGCTCTGTGACTGCATATGACTGATTCACTTTGCTACCCAGCAGAAACTAGCACAACATTGTAAAACAACTATACCCCAACAAACTAATTTAAAAAATAAAAAAGTAAAATCAATACACACACACACACACAAATTCAAAAATACAAGATGTCAGTTATTACAACAACCAAAATTAGGGTACTTAAGAATAAATGTGATGCAAGATAAGGAAGATCTTTAAAAAGAAAAATATTAACTTTATTGAAAGACAATACACAAGACAAGTAGACAGAGAGATGAACTAGGTTTGTGGATAAGAAGTCATAATATGAAAATAATGTCAGCTCTCTTCACATAGATCTATAGACTCAACCCAACTCAAATCCTTATCTAATTCCAAAATTGGTAAGGCAGAGGAGAGTCCTAAGGATAGCCAGTGAGTGAAGTCGCTCAGTCGTGTCTGACCCTTTGTGACCCCAGGGATTATACAGTCCATGGAATTCTCCAGGCCAGAGTACTGGAGTGGGTAGCCTTTCCCTTCTCCAGGGAATCTTCCCAACGCAGGGATTGAACCCAGGTCTCCTGAATTGCAGGCGGATTCTTTACCAGCTGAGCCACAAAGGAAGCCCAAGAATACTGGAGTGGGTAGCCTTTCCCTTCTCCAGGGAATCTTCCCAACCCAGGGATTGAACCAGGGTCTCCTGCATTGCAGGTACATTCTTTACCAACTGAGCTATCAGGGAAGCCCTAAGGGTAGCCAAGACATTCCTAAAAAAAAAAGAATAAGGTGTTAAGACCTTCTCTACTACATATAAAATCATACTACAAAGCCACGGTAAGTAATACAGTGTGATATAGGTATATGTGCATGCTAAGTCACTTCACTCATGTCCAATTCTTTGTGACCCCATGCACTGTAGCCTACCAGGCTCCTCTCTTCATGGGATTCTGCAGGCAAGAATACTGGAGTGGGTTGCCATTTTCTTCTCCAGGGGATCTTCCCAACCCAGAGATTGAACCTGCATCTCTTGTGTCTCCTGCATTGGCAGGCAGATTCTTTACCATTGTGCCTCCTGGGAAGCCGTGATATAGGTACAGGAACAGAAAAATTGACCAGTGGAACTGAACAGAATGCCCCAAAGTAGAACTACACATATATGGAAACCTGACATCACAGAGATGGCACAGCCAACCACCAGAGAAAGGAGAGATTATCCAGTTACATCAGGGCAGGGGGTGGGGGAAGATGGACCCCTATCTCATACTTTATCCAAAAGTAAATTCTGTGTGAACTAAAAGCAAAAGGTACAAGTCAACACTAATATATTTAGAAGAAAAATTCCTTTACCACAGCAGGAGAGAAGGATTTTTTATACAAGGTACAAATTGCATTGACCACAAAATACAAGATTGATATAATAGATTATATTGAAAATAAAATGTCTCTCATCAAACTACATCTTAAGGAAAGTGAGATGGCAAGCCACAAAGTGGGAGAAGATACCTGGAATGCATCTAACTGATAAGTGAATACATAAGAAAATTTTCCTACAGCTGTCTGCATGCTCATTTCCTGGTCTCCTTCAGACTTTGCTCACATGTCATGTTTTTCATAAAACCTTCCCTAATCACTGTTTTAAAAACTGCAAGCTCACTACCACTCCCTGCCCTGCCTATTGCCCTTCCCTGCCTTACTTTTAGCCATAACATTTATCATTACCCTACCTGCTATGCAGGTTAAGGAAATGATGACTGCCTGCCACTCCATCTCCTCAGAAGACTATAAACTCCTAAATGAGATAAAGAATTTTGATCTGCCTTGTTCACTTCTGTATTTCCAGTGTATAGAAGAATGCCTGGCACATAGCAGGTACTCTATAAATATTTGTTGGCTAAAAACTCCTACCAATCAATTATAAAAACATCAACAACTCAATGGAAAGAAAAGAGCAAAAAGCTTAAACAAGCATTTCAATAAGAAAACGAAAAATACTACTTGTCAATAAACATATAAAAAGATGCTCAAATGTACTGATCATTAGGGAAGTGCAAATTAAGACTGAAATGAGATACTATTTTATATTTACCAGACCGGCAAACATTAAGAAGTCTGACTATACTAAGTATTGGCAAGAATGAGGAACACAGGAAACTCTTAATACACCTGCTGGTGGGAATGGAAATTATTTCTCTCTTTAGAAGACAAATTGGGATTATCTTGTAAAGGGGCGCACGTGTGTAGCCTGTATATCAGTTTGTCTGTTCTTAGATTTACACCCAGGAACAGTGCCTCTAAAAATGCAGGCCACAGACTGGTGTCAGTATGTAAAGGAGTGGTCTGTTATAAGTTACCATGAGACAAGAACAAAAATTGACAGTGAAGATTAAGAAAAGTTGATAGCAACTTGACATTGCCATCCTATATTTTTAATTTTTTAGACTTTTTTTTATGCTGGTAAAATATATATAACTGAAATTTGACCATTTTAAATATACAATTTAATGGCATTAAAAATTACATTCACACTGTTGTTCAGTCATCACCATCATCCATCCCTAGAATTTTTTTTCATCCTTCCAAACTGAAATTCCATATCGGGACTTCCCTAGTGGCCCAGCGGCTAAGGCTTTGCACTCCCAATGCAGGGGACCCAGTTTCAATTCCTGGTCAGGAAACTAGATCCCACATGCCACAACTAAGAGTCTGCATGCCACGACTAAGAGGTCCCTCATGCCACAACAAAGACTGAAGATCCCACATGCCACAACTTGCTAAGTCGCTTTCAGTCATGCCCAACTCTCTGCAACCCCATGAACTATAGCCCACCAGGCTCCCCTGTCCATGGGATTCTCCAAACAAGAATACTGGAGTGGGTTGCCACTTCCTTCTCCAATGCCATAACTTAAGAATCCCAATAAAAAATTTTTTTAATAAAATTTTAAAATGAAATTCCATACCCATTAAACAATAGCTCCCTCTCTCCCTTGCATCCCTACTCCTGGCAACCATTTTTTCTGTCTACGAATTTGACTAAGTATCTCATATGAGTGGAATACCATACAGTATTTGTCCTTTTGTGACTGGCCTATTTCACTTTAGCATGACGTCCTCAAATTCCACCCACACTGTAGCATGTGTCCAAATTTCTTTTCTTTTTAAGACTGAATAATACTCCACTGAATGGATACAACTAACACCCTTCTGTTTATCCAGTAATCCAGTGATGGACACTTCTACCTTATGTCTATTGTGAATGACTGCCCTACTATACTTATTAAAATATAATTTGTCTGTTGACTATAATAATTAAAATTGGGCTTTATGTTAGGATGTCTTTGACTTTTTAATAATCTCATTTTCCGAGTAATTCATTTTTATGGTATTTTACAAAAATCATCTGTGACAGTTGTAAAATTTTCTAAATCCACCCACAGATAGTTCAAAAAGCACCACCCTGAAGCAGAGGCTTCCAAATTTTTATAAGACCCAAGAGTAAGAAAAACTCTTCCCATCACAACCTAAGACACATGAACACAATGGAAACAAAAGTTTCACAAAGCCATATTTAATCATTTCTACAGAAAATGCACTAAGGTAGTTACTGCTTTAATTTTTTTTTAATCCTGGTTGAATCTATTAAATTGATTTCACAGCCCACCAAAAATCATGAATCCCAGTACGAAAGCCAGTGCTCTTGAGAAATTCCTGCATATGTATGTCAGCAGCCATGTAACGGAATGTTCCCAATAGCATTATTCATAAAAGAAAAAAAAAAAACAACCCAAATATCCATCAATAGGAAACTAAATGAATAAATTGTGATATATTCACCTAATACAATATTACTGGGGCTCAATCAATGTTTATTGAATGAATTAATAAACGGCTGTGAAAATGAAGTGCAGCTACCTGGAGCAGTTTGGATAAATCTTAGAAATACAGTGTGCAGTGGACAAAACAAGTCGCAGTTGATTTTATACTGAACAAAACCATTTTTAAAAAAGCAAACAAAAGAAAACACAATATTGTTTGAGGACCCATGCATGTGGTAGAACTACCCTAAAAGTCAAGAGAACAATGAACACAAAATTCAGGACAGAAGTTACCTCGGGGGAGCAGGCAGAGGGTGGGATTGGGGAGATCCCAGGCAGCTAACAGAACTGGAAATGTTATTAAGTTGGGTGGTTTACAAATGTTCATTTTATTATTATGCTCTGTACTTAGATACACATTGTATATATTCTTCTATCTATCATGTTTCAGTCAGTCAGTTCCATCACTCAGTCGTGTCCGACTCATTGTGACCCCGTGGACCGCAGCACGCCAGGCCTCCCTGTCCATCACCAACCCCAGAAGTTTACCCAAACTCATGTCCATTGAGTTGGTGATGCCATCCAACCATCTCATCCTCTGTTGTCCCCTTCTCCTTCCACCTTTAATATTTCGCAGGATCAGGGTTACATTTAAAATCTTTTAAAAGGTATAAATGAAGTTAATGGAATTGGAAGACAAAAGAATTCTAGCCATACTGAGCAATCCATTGACATATCAAAATATTGGTAAAATAGGGCCTTTTGACCTTCCAAGACTGAAAAAATAGCTGATAAACATTTTATCAGGCTGAAGAGAAGGGTATCTAGACACGGTGTTGAATTGGCTATCGTTTCCCCTTATAGAATAACCTCCAGTTTCCTTATACTTATCCAGCAAACTCTCACCCCCTAAATACTTCCATGAGCATGGAATGTTCTACTGCATCCCTGGCTGTTGGTTGATGTTAGAATTCTGAGTTAAGGGTCTTGGGTAGGCCACAGAAGAAGAGGGTGGAGGCCAAGCCTTATTCATTTTTATGTCGCTAACCTTCGACCCAGGGCCTGTGCAGAGTAACTATTGGATAGCTGTTTCCTGTAGAAATGAATGAAGCACTTACTGAAAGAATAAATGACTATTGCAGTTAGGCTAAGGATGCTATACCATTTCTGTCATTGCCGATATATGAGGTTATTTCAGGCTGTTCTGACTCATGATCTAAGCTGAGACATAGTAATGGGCGTGGCTTCCCCAAAGGTATTTACGAATTAAAGATCTGAGGGAGAAGGTAAAATGAGGTCGTGGGATAAAAGTGGGGAAGCAGTCAGTTTTAAAATAAAGATGAGAAATCTTGGGAATTTTCAAAGTCCAGTTGGGCATAACAGTAAGTTGGTGACTATCTTTTTTATCCCCATTTTAATTTTTATCATGGTTAATTACAAAGCGTCATGGAGCAGAGTGCAGTGGTTAAGATGGTGGAATGTGAAGGCATTGTTTGGGTTTGAATCCTCCACTTACTACGTAAGTGAAGGGAAATTACTTAACCTCCTTGTACCTCAGTTTATCATCCATAAATAGGGATAATAATAGCCTTGGGATTTCCCCTGTGGCCCAGTGGTTAAGACTCTGCGCTTCCAATGTAGGGGGTGCAGGTTCGGTCCCTGGTCGTGGAACTAATATGTCACACAGAGCAACCAGAAGGAAAGAAGACAGCAAGCTCATAGAATTGTAATGACGGGAAGTGACTCAGTGAGGAAATGTTCATAAAGGGAACAGCACCGGCATGCAGCAAGCACCCTATCAATGTTGTTAAATAAAATCTTTACCTAGACCAACAGTATACTCGTGTGCTTCCTGTACTCTTCGGGTTAGCTGCCGTGTGGGTACTCAGCCTTTTATCACAGCAAAACAACTTCTGTGGCCTCTTCCATGGAAAGCCCTTGAGAGGTTTCATCTTTATGGAGCTTTGCTATAGGCTCCTCTGCTTAAGCACCCTTGCAATCCTATTGTTGATATCACCTAAGATCATTGTCTTTAATATACCTACATAGATTCCCGACAGCCTGCCTTCAGAATGCCTGTCGCATCTTTCTTTCTTTTCCATTCTCTGTCTCTGCTTCCTCTGCCCTCTTGGACTCTTGCAACAGCCTTCTAACAGATTTTGCTACCTCGAGTCTTTGTTTTAGCCAGTTCATCCTTGGCCCTGGGGACACGCTGAATCTTCCCCAAACAACCCTTTGCAGGCATTATTCTCACCCACTGGCTCTGATCAGAGCCCTCCACTCCCTTGCCTCTGTGTTCAAATTCCTTAGCTTGACCATCAAGACCTCTGTAGTCAACTTCAGCCTCACTCTCCCACTTGATCTCTATCTGCCTTTACAAACTTTTTCTTGCAGCCAAATTAGCCTATTAATTGCTCAATGTTGGTCATGCCTACGCCCACCCTGGCAACATCATTTCCTCCACTCCCAAGCCTAAAATGCTCTTCTCGTGACTTCATATCCTGAGAAGATACTCTAAGAGGTGAGAGAAGGTCATCGAAATGGAGATTAGGGAATATCAAAAGCAGATTTTGTGTTTCTAACTTGTTCCTTGACTTGGCCATGATCCCAGGAATGGGAGAAGGATTCTCTCCTTCTAAAAAGGCATAAAGCAAGAGGGTTAAGGGTATGAGCTCTGGCTCTATTACTTCCTGGCTCCATAACGTGCCTCTGTGCCTCAGTTTTGCGAATCTGTAAAAGGGGTACCTTTTGGAGTGGATATGGTGATGCACCACACAAGTCCCTCTTTAAGGCTGAGATATATATTCTCCCAGCTGTAAGAGTGTTGGCACTAACCCTCATACTGAATCCCCTCCAGGAATTGCCCTCAACCAAAGGGCTTCCTAGGTAGCTCAGATGGCAAAGAATCTGCCTGCAGTGCAGGAGACCTGGATTCGAATCCTGGGTCGGGAAGATCCCCTGGAGAAGGAAATGGCAACCCACTGCCTGCAGAATTCCATGGACAGATGAGCCTGGCAGACTGCTGTCCAAAGGGTCACAAAGAGTCGGACACGACTGACCTACAATCATAAAGGAAACCCCTAAAATGCTGGCCTCTCCCAAGGGCAGCCTGCATCCAATACCGAGTCAACAAGAAGTACAAAAGCCTGGTCTCTTTGCCTTGATTAGACAGTCCTAAAGGGCCACTCCAGCTTCTGATCCCCCCACAAAGTTCACCGAGGTCTCTGTTGTGACTGCATCAGAGCCCAGCTTCTCTCTGCCCAATCCAGCTTCCTTTCCTTCCCCTCACAGCTGCTGTTCTCCAAACAACTCCTCCATAGACTACACACATGCAAAATCTCTGCTTCAGAGTCTGTTTCCCAGGAAACCTGACCTACAATAGTTGGCCTAAGAAAGCAGTCCCCAAAATGAGATTTTGGAGCAGCACCACTTGCTGGCTGACCAGCACTGAGGACCTCATCACTAATGGGAGGGGGACCCTGAGAACATCGGGCATGGGGTTCTGGTGCAACTGCTGAAATTTTCACTGGTGCTGACCTGGCATGGGACACAGTTGAACATGAGTGCACTGGGGGTGGCGGGTTATCAAGTGTCTGAGAGGTTCTGGGATGAACTCTTCGTAAACACTGTAGAATGAGATGGCTGGTGCTGGGGGCAAGGCAAGGGGCAAGGGATTGATTCACTGAAGAAAGACAAGGAGAGCCCAGAGTGATTAATCACCAATATAAGGCAAAGTGTAAAAGCTTGAGGGTGGCCTATATAAGGCAGAGTATAAAGAGACTCTTAGCTCCTGTACCGGAGGGCAGGGGATCAGGCCCAGAACTTAATTATAAGAAGATTGAATTCCCAACGCTGGCAGATCTGCTGTGCCGAGGTCAGGGATCTGATTGGAAAGAATGGGACCCCGAGACTCTCAGGAGGCTGAAATCAAGATATTGGTCAGGGGCTGCAGTCATCTTGAGGTTCAGCTAAGACTGGAGCATCCGTTTCCATGGCCGCTCTCGTGGCTTTTTAGGCCTTAGAAGATTCTTTTCTAAGCTTATTCCTGCAATTGCAGGGAAGCCTTAGGACCTGGCTGTGTATCCTGAGTGTCCGCACCACATAGCAGCTGGGGATCAGAGACCGAGAACCAGAGGGTCTCCCAAGATAGAACCCACAGCCTTTTTGTATGCCAATCTGGGAAGTATCATCCCATCGTATCTGACATTTCCTATGCATTAGAAGCCAGCCACAGGCTTCCCTGGTGGTCCAGCGGATAAGAATCCACCTTGCAATACAGGGGACATGGAAGTTGGATCCCTGGTCCGGGAAGATTCCACATGCTGTGGAGCATGTGTGCACAGCTACTGAACCCATGCGCCCTGGGGTCCCATGCTTCACAACAAGAGAAGCCACTACAATGAGACCTGTGCACAACGACAAAGAATAACCACTGCTCGCTACACTAGAGAAAGCCTGCACGCGGCAATGAATGAAGACCCAGTGCTACCAAAAGAAAAAAAATTTTAATAATTAAAAAAAAAAAAGAAGGAAGCCACTAGGTCCAATCCATCCATGAGGAGAGGAGAATACACACAGTGTGTGTGGCAGGACTCGGGGGTCACTGGGGACCCTCTTTGAAGCTGCTTCCCACAACCTGGCAGACCTTTGCAGGTTCTGGAGACAACGTGTTCTACACTTGAGGATATTGTTCTGACCCAATTACTTGGTGACAAGGAAGACTATCAGCTCTCAGTGGGGCCCAGAGCAACAATGGGCTCTGTAGCAGGTACAGGCTGTGATGCAATTAGCTCCGTGTATGTGAGGCATCTATGGTGCGAAAGACAATACATGCAGTTTGTGACAAACTCCAAGAGGAATCACACCCTAGACCCCTGGAGTTCTGGACACAGGCCATGTCATCTATAATAGAGATCTGTACATCCCATTCAAAAAACAGCAACCAGTGTTGCTGAGCTCTGGGAAACACAGAGCATCTGATTATGAGACATTAAGTGATCTTCCAGCCAAAGCTGCCCATCACAAGATGAGTTCTGTCAGACCCACCCAGTCATAGAGTCCCATGGCCTGAGACCTCTCCAACATCAGATAGAAGTGGTGTATCCAGATGCATTGTCCATAGCAGCAAAGTTGTGGTGGGTATCAGAATCAGTGCAGAAGTAGCAAGTGGGGAGGGGGCACCCAGGAGAAAAGTCTCTATTCTTTGTATGTTGAGGGTGGCAGCCATGAATCTCCCTTTAATCTACCAGCACCACTCCCCAATCCATCATAATTGTCTAATAACCTTGCCATTCATCTAAAATAAGAGAGGGCTTCCCTGGTGGCTCAGGCATAAAGCATCTCCCTGCAAAGCGGGAGACCAGGGTTCGATCCCTGGGTCAGGAAGATCCCCTGGAAAAGGGAATGGCAATGCACTCCAGTATTCTTGCCTGGAGAATTCCATGCACAGAGGAGCCTGGTGGGCTACAGTCCATGGGGTCACAAAGAATCAAACATGACTGAGTGACAAACGCTTAAAATATGAGAAGTGGGGCCTGAGAGTGACATTGAAGCCCAGCTTTCACAAAGCTTGTTTGGCAAAGCAAAAATTGTTTTCCAAGTTGGGTCCCAATCTTCCTGCCTGGATAACTCCAGCAACAGTGTTAAGACACCCTGAGTCTTCTTGTTTTCTCCTTCCCAAGTCCTTGAGGAGTATCTCAAAGTCCCCTTCCACCCACATCCTCCTCAACCTGACCCTTCCTTTTCTGAAGAGCTTCCCCGGGTCCCACAGCCATGCAGGCTGTGAGGTCCAGGGGAGGAGGCAGCAGGCGGGCACACACTGACCCAGCGACCGAGAAGAGCACCACAGTGCACTCACTCACCCCAGCTCACCTTAACGGAAAAGGGCTCCAGTCTCGCTGCAGGAGGCCGATCATCCCATAATTCTGCCCTACTCCAGGCAACAGTCTTTGGTTGCAAGCAACAGAAACAAACTCTGGCAGACTTAAAGCAAGGGAATGTATTGAGAGGATGGGGCCATTCACAGAACCAAGAGACAGCTGAGAAGGAGGCTGGAAGAGTTGGGAACAAAGACAGTCATGACCTCCTGGAACAGGAGCTAATTAACCATTTTGTGAGAGGACTGCTTCATGCACAATGTTATCTGTCGTTTGGCCATTTTGGTTAAGAACCCACGTGCTTGAATCTGACTGGCTTGGTTTGAGTAAAACGCCCTCTCCTTTGCCACCTTGATTGACAACCCAACCGAGACTGCAACCACTGGGGTAGAAGCAATTGTCCAAAACAGAAATTGGGGCTCTTGCCAAAACAAAGGAGCAGAATGTTGGGCAGCCAAAAACTACATGTGTTCAAAACACCCCCAATCTCTCCCCAGTTATACAGTCTACTTGTCTACCAAGATTCCGGGTGCTGTGTATGAAAAGCTGGCAGAAATCTAAACTAAATCGAGTAATAGGCAGGATTGAAATCTGTGGGAGGAAGCTCAGTTTGAGGAGAATTTGGGCTTTTTGGGTCAGAAGATCCATTTTCCAGTCCTAGCACTGCTGCTAACTGAGACCTCTGCTTATTCATGTAAGCCAGTGATCTATCCAGTCAGTCATTAAAAGCATCAAAATAGACAATGTGCTCGAAGGCACTCGGAAGGCTGTTAAACATGCAAACCTGAGGGGCTGTTATTGGTCATTTGGGTTTTTCTAATTTACTTTGCAGATCACAGCATATCAACTCCTTAACCCGAGATTGCGTTTGGCCAGAAGCAGGCAGTTCTGACCTTAGCCGGCAGACAGGCTGCAGTGAAGCGAGATGAAGGAGAGGGAGCTCTGCAGGTAATGCAGTGGGCAGTCTTATTTCAGCCTATTTTGCAATGCAATGATCTTGAGGAAATATTAGGATGCAGTTCATAGAGAGTCCTCACTAACTGAGAAAAATCAACTCCAGCGAGAGCCAAGAAATAGAAAACTGCCAGAGTGTAGGAAATAGCCATTTGGAAGAACGCATCAGATATTCAATATTCAACACAGCGGCAATGTAGCATAGTCGTTCAGAACACGAGCTTTGAGTCATGAAGACCTGAGTTTGAACCCACCCTTTGCCTCATCTATGTGAGTACAGTAATAACCCATTAAACAAATGTTTATTGAGGACTTATTATACGCAGGTATTCTTTGAGGCACTGATAAGACAGTGAGCAATACACATGACAAACCCCCGCTGTCCCCACAGACTTTACATTCTAGTGGGAGAAGGAAGCAAATGAACAACCAAAAAATGTCAAATATATGGTACATTGGGTAGTGATAATGGGCTTCCCTTTATCACTTAGATGGTAAAGAATCTGCCTGTAATGCAGGAGACCTGGGTTCGATTCCTGGGTCAGCAAGATCCCCTGGAGAAGGGAACAGTATTCTTGCCTGGAGAATTCCATGGACAGAGGAGCCTGGTAGGGTCATGGGGTTGCAAAGTCAGACACGACTGAGCGACTAACACTTTCACTTTCAGATAGTGATAAATGCTGTGGAAAAAATAAATCAGAGAAGGAAGTCAATGGGGTGATGGAGGAAGAGTTACTATAATCTATAGGGTGATTAGGTGATAACCTAACAGTGACACTTGATGTGATAGTGACATTCAAACCAAGCGTTGAGAGAAGCAGACTGTGCTAGGCAGGGGTCTGGGGGAAGACTATTCCAAGCAGAGGGAACAGCAGGTGCAATGGTCTGACGGTGAGCGCACACTTGGAAAGTTCAGGAACAATGAACGAGGCAGCCAGGATGGCTGGAGGAGACCTTGTGGCCGGAGAAAAGATGGAGTTGAGGTCAGAGTGCTGGAGACAGGGCAGACGCCTAAGGGTCTGGTCCGTCCAGGACTTTGGCTTTTACTCTGAAGGTGATGGGGAGCCACTGGAAGGTTTTGAACAGGAAAGTAACACAATCTAATCTATATTTTAACATGTCATTTGAGCTGCTATGTTTAAGTGAGGACAGAAGAGGAAAACCAGTTAGGAGGCTGCAGCAAAAATCCAGGTGAGGGGCTTCACTGGTGGCTCAGTGGTAAAGAATCAGCCTGTCAACGCAGGAGACACGGGCTTGACCCCGATTCAGGAAGATCCCACATGTCGCGGAGCAACGAAGCCCATGTGCTACAACTCTTGAGCCTGTGCTCTGGAGCCCGGAAGCCGCAACTGCTGACCCCACGTGCCATAATGATAGTGACGCCCTGTGCCCTAGAGCCCAAGCTCTGCAGTGAGAAGCCCCGCACAGTGCAACTAGAGAAAAGCCCACACAACAATGAAATAATAAAAATAGCCCTTCTTAGATTCATCAGAAAAGGAAGGTCTCAAGGCAAACTGCTGCCCCCACAAGTCTGGACAGACAGCCAGACCAATGCTTCGAGTCACCACTTAGAGCAGAGATCACAAGCAGAAACCTCCAAGAGAAGCAGCGCTGGGGCAGGAAAACCTGAACTGTAATTGACAAACTGCTGGAGACTCAGCGTGCACCAGCCAAGAGTTAAAACCTCTGGCGGGGGGACCCAGTCAAGGAGAGGTGCCTACAGTTTTGTGAGTTTTATCTCCAGGGATTCAACCACATTCTTTTGGTGAATATTGTAGAAAAACCCATTCCAGCTTCTGGTGTGGTTTAAGGAAAAGGAACTGTTTTGAAATATACTGAGCATTCTGTTCCTCTTAATGAGGCTTGCCCTCGAGAGAAGCTATTTTACCAGAGTTTAAACTATTGGGGAGCATAACACTAGAGATTATACTAGAGCATAATCAACATGGAAAAAGGGAAACACCCAGCTCCAGTCCTCTAATTATCCTTTCCCATTTTAGGGGGAATGATGGGGGAAGAGGCTGAGAAGAACTTGTGAAATTCACAGTCCAGGGGTACAGAGCCACTAAAGACTCGGACCTCATCATGAGACTATAGAATGCTTTCTTTCCCCAACACCTTACCCTATATCACTAAAGGCCTATTTACTGCAGCTCCTTTTACCCAACACATCATGTCCTGCTAACAAGAAAAAATTTCAAGACATAGCAAAAAAACCACACTTGCCTTGAAGAGACAACACACATCAAAACCAGACTCAGAGATGGCAGAAATGATGGAATTATCAGGCTGGGAATTTAAGACAACTATGATTAATATGCTAAGAGTTCTAATGGATGAAGTAGATAGTGTGCAAGAACAGATGAGTAATGTAAACAGATGGTAGTTATAAGAATGAGTCAGAAAAAAAACACCAGAGATCAAAAACACTGTAACAGAAATGACGAATGCCATTAGTGCATTGACTACTTGAAAGACTTTGACCGTGTGGATCACAACAAACTGTGGAAAATTCTTAGAGATGGGAATGCCAAACCACCTTACCTGTCTCCTGAGAAACCTGTATGCAACTCAAGAAGCAACAGTTAGAACCCTACATGGAAAAACTGACTGGTTCAAAATTGGGAGAGGAGTATGACAAACCTGTCTATTGTCATCCTGTTTATTTAAATTATATGTAGAGTACATCAGGCAAAATGCTGGGCTGAATGACTCACAAGCTGGAATCAAGATTGCCAGGAGAAATATCAACAACCTCAAATATGCAGGTGACACCACCCTTATGGCAGAGAGTGAAGAGGAAATAAAGATCCTCTTGATGAAGCTAAAAGAGGAGAGTGAAAAAGCTGGCTTAAAACTTAACATTCAAAAAACAAAGACCATGGTATCAGATCCCATCACTTCATGGCAAATAGATGGGGAAACAATGGAAACAGTGAGACTTTATTCTCTGGGGCTCCAAAATCACTGTAGATGGTGACTGCAGCCACGAAATTAAAAGACTCCTGCTCCTTGAAAGAAAAGCTATGATAAACCTAGACAGCATGTTAAAAAGCAGAAACATTACTTTGCTGACAAAGGTCTGTGTAGTCAAAGCTATGGTTTTTTTCAGTAGTCATGTATGGATGTGAGAGCTGGACCATAAAGAAGGCTGAATGCCAAAGAATTGATGCTTTTGAGCTGTGGTGTGGGAGAAGACTATTGAGGGTCCCTTGGACTGCAGGGAGATCAAACCAGTCAATCCTAAAGGAAATCAGTCCTGAATATTCATTGGAAGCACTGATGCTGAAGCTGAAGTTTTAATACTTTGGCCATGAAGAGCCATGGATGCCAAGAGCCAACTCATTAGAAAAGACCCTGATGCTGGGAAAGATTGAGGGCAGGAGAAGAAGGGGGTGACAGAGGATGGTTGGATGGCATCACTGACTCAGTGGACAAGAGTTTGAGCAAGCTCTGGGAGATGGTGAGGAACAGGGAAGCCTGGCATGCTGCTGTCCATGGGATCGCAGAGTCGGACCCAACTGAGCGACTGAACAACAACAATCAATAGGAGGGGGTTTCCTAGGTGGTTCAATGGTCAAGAATCCACCTGCCATTGCAGAAGACACAGGTTGGATCCCTGGCTAGGGAATATCCATCCCTTGGAGGAGGAAATGGCAACCCGCTCCAGTATTCTTGCCTGGAAAATCTCACGGACAGAGGAACCTGGTGGGCTATGGTCCATGGGGTCACAAAGAGGCGGACACAACTGAGCATACACACAATCAATAGGAAAAAATCAACAAAACCAAAAGTTGGTTCTTCGAAAAGATATATAAAATTGATACACCTTGACCAGGTCACATAAAAAAGAAAGAGGACACAAATTACTAATATCAGAAATGAAAGAGACAACATTATGACAGATCCCGTGGACATTAAGAGAATAATCAAGGAATAGTATGAACAACCCTATGCCCACATATTTGATAACCTAGATGAAATGACCCAATTATTTGAGAGGCACAATCTGCCAAAAGTCTTACAAAAATAAGTAGACAATCTGAATAGACCTATGTATATTAAAGAAATTGAATCAATGATTATAAGCCCTCCAAAACAGAAAGTACTAAGCCCAGAGGAGTTCACTGGTAAATTCTACTGAAACTCTAAGGACGAAATTATGGCAAATCTATATAATCTCTTTCAGAGTATAGAAGCAGAGGGAATACTTCCCAATTTATTCTATGAGGCTAGAATTAGCATTACCCTGATAGCAAGACTAGATAAAGACATTATAAGAAAACTACAGACCAATATCTCTCATGAACATAGATGCAAAAATCCTCAAGAAAATATTAGCAAATCTAATCCAACAATATATAAAAAGAATTATACACCATGACCAAGAGGGATTCACCCAAAGTATGTGAGGCTGGTTCAACATTTGAAAATCAGTTAATGTAATCCATTACATGAACAAGCCAAAGAAGAAAAATCACATAAGCATTTCAATAGATGAGGAGAAAGTATTTGACACAGTGAAATATTCATTCATGATTAAAAAAAAAAAAAACACCCTCTCAGCAAACTAGAAATAGAGGGGAACTTCCTCAACTTGGTAAAGAACATGTGTAAAAAATTATACTTAATATTATACATAAATGGTAAGAAACTGGAAGCTTTCCCATTAAATCAGGAACAAGGGAAGGACGTTCCTTCTCACCACTCCTTTTCAACATCATCTTGGAAGCCCTAACCTGCAGTAAGACAAGAAAAGGAAATAAAAGGTACACGGATTGGGAAGGAAGAAATAAAACTCTCTTTGCTCATACACGACATGATTGTCTATAAAGAGAATCTGAAAGATTCAACAGCAACAACAAAAGACTCCTGGAACTAATAAGGGATTATAGCAAGTTTGCAAGATACAAGGTTAATATATAAAAATTGACTACTTTCCAGTATATTAGCAATGAACAAGTAAAATTTGAAATAAAAAATACAATACCATTTATGTTAGCACCACAGAAAATGAAAATACTTAGGTATAAACCTAATATGATATGAATAAGATTTATATGATATACATATATGAGAACAGATGGAGAGACAAGAAATAGACCAACATAAATGTAGTCGACTGATCTTTGACAAGGAAGCCAAGGCAATACAATGGAGAAAAGATAAGTCTTTTTAAAAAATAATGCTGGTACAACTGGACATTCACATGGAAAAAATCTAGAAACAGACCTTGTACCTTTCACAAAAATTATCTCAAAATGGATCACAAGTAGTTTAGGACATTCGAAAAAATGAATCATAGATCTACATGTACAAAGTGCAAAACTATAAAACTCCTAGAAGATAACAAAGGAGAAATTTAGATCTAGATCATCTAGGCTTTGGCAGTGATTTTTTAGCCTCAACACCAAAGGCGTGATCATGAAATAATTGATAAGTTAAACTTCAGTAAAATTAAAAGCTTCTGCTCTGTGAAAGACTCTGTGAAGAGAATAAGTCATGTCCTGTGGAGAAAATATCTGCAAAACATATATCTGATAAAGACAGTTATCCAAAACATACAAACAGCTCTTAACACTCTTTAAGAATAAGACGCTGAACAACCAAATTAAAAAACAGACGAAGACATCGGCGGACATCTCCCCAAAGAAGATATACATAAAGGGCAATGAGCACATGGAAAAAGTGTCCATGTTGTAAGTCATTGAAGACATAGAAAGTCATTACTGGTTAAAACAGTAATGAGATTCCCCTGCACATCTATTAGAATGGCCAGACCAGATTACTGATGACAGCAAATGCTGCTGAGGCTGTGAAGCAACAGAAACGCCCCTTCCTTGCTGGTGGGAGTGCAAAATGGTACAACCGCTCTGGAGGACAGTTTGGCAGTTTCTTAAAAAGGTAACAGGGACTTCCCTGGTGATCCAGTGGCTAAGACTCCATGCTCCCAATGCAGGGGACCCTGGATGCATCTCTAGTCAGGGAACTAGATTCCATATGCCACAACTGAAAGACACCACGTGCCACAATAAAGATCAAAGATCTCATGTGCTGCAACTAAGACCCAGAGCAGCCAAATAAATGAATATTTCATAAAAGCTAAACATACTCTTAACATATAGCCCAATAATCATGGTCCTTGGTATTTACCCAAAGGAGGTAGAAACATCTACACAAAAACCTGCATACAGATGCTTAAAGCAGCTTTATCCAAAATTGCCAAAACTTGGAAACAACCAAGATATTCATCAGTAGGTGAGTGGACAAACAGTAATTTTAGTACATCCAGATAATGGAATATTATTTAGCACTTAAAAGACATGATCTACCAAGTCTTGGAAAGACATGAAGGAAATTTGTATGAATTATTACTAAGTGAAAGAAGCCAATTTGAAAAGGCTACATACTATATGATTCCAAATATATGAATTCTGGAAAAGGTAAAACTATGGAGAAAATAAAAAGATCAGTGGTTGCCAGGAGTTGGAGGAGGCAGGGATGAATAGGCAGTGCACAGAGGGTTTATTTTTTTGAGAGCAGTGAAATCACACTCCATGACACCCTCACGGGATACATGTCCTTAAGCGTGTGCGCGTACTAAGTCTCTTCAGTCGTGTCCCACTCTTTGTGACCCTGTGGACTGTAGCCCACCAGGCTACTCTGTCTATGGGATTCTCTAGGTAAGAATACTGAAGTGGATTGCCGTGCCCTCCTCCAGGGGATCTTCTAGACCCGGGGACCGAACCCATGTCTCTTGCATCTCCTGCATTGGCAGCTGAGTTCTTTACCCCTAGCACCACCTGGGAAGCCCTTTACATTTGTCCAAACCTACAGAATATACACCACCAAGAGTGAACTCTAATACAAACTATGGATTTGGGATGATAATGATGTGTCGGTATAGCTTCACTGATTGTAACAAATGTACGCCTCTGGTGAGGGATGTTGATAATGGGGGAGGCGGGAAAGGGTAGAGGATATAGGGGCCCCTCTGAACCTTCCACCCCGTTTTGCAGTAAACCTTGGTGGTAGTGCAGTCACTAAGTTGTGTCCGACTCTTTTTGACCCTGTGAACTATAGCTCACCAGGCTCCGCTGTCCACAGGATTTCCCAGACGAGACTACTGGAGTGGGTTGCCATTTCCTTCTCCAGGGGATCTTCCTGACCCAGGGATCAAACTCAGGTCTCCTGCACTGCAGGCGGATTCTTTACTGACTGATCCACTCAGGGAAGCCCTTTTTTAAAATGCTCTAAAAAATCAAGTCTATTTAAAAAAAAAGTAAGAATTGATGGTGGTTTGCCAAGAGTAGCAGCTATAGAAGTGTGGAGAAGTGGTTGGATTATGGATTTATTTTAAAGAAGAGCCGACAGAATTGCCACTGGATGGGATGTGGAATATGAGGACAACTGAAGATTCAGCCTACATCCTAGACAAGATGACATACGACAGTGACTGCACACAGTGCAGAGGAAAACAATACAATGGGGAAGACTAGAGATCTCTTCAAGAAAATCAGACAGACCAAGGGAACATTGCATGCACAGATGGGCACAATAAAGGACAGAAATGGTACGAATCTAACAGAAGCGGAAGATATTACGAAGAGGTGCCAAGAATACACAGAACTGTACAAAAAAGATCTTCATGACCCAGATAATCACAATGGTGTGATCACTCACCTAGAACCAGACATCCTGGAATGTAAAGTCAAGTGGTCCTCAGGAAGCATCACTACGAACAAGGTTAGTGGAGGTGAAGGAATTACCTCCTTGAGCTATTTCAAATCCTAAAAGATGATGCTGTGAAAGTGCTACATTCAATATGCCAGCAAATTTGGAAAACTCAGCAGTGGCCACAGGACTGGAAAAGGTCAGTTTTCACCCCAATCCCAAAGAAAAGCAATGCCAAAGAACACTCAAACTGTCGCACAATTGCACTCATCTCACACGCTAGTAAAGTAATGCTTAAAATTCTCCAAGCCAGGCTTCAGCAATACATGAACCATGAACTTCCAGATGTTCAAGCTAGATTTAGAAAAGGCAGAGGAACCAGAGATCAAATTGCCAACATCTGTTGGATCATTGAAAAAGCAAGAGAGTTCCAGAAATAAATACGTAATAAATAAATAAATAAAAGTTCACAGTCAATAAAGTTCTGCTTCATTGACTATGCCAAAGCCTTTCACTGTGTGTGTCACAACAAACTGGAAAATTCTTCAAGAGATGTGAATACCAGACCACCTGACCTGCCTCCTGAGAAATCTGTATGCAGGTCAAGGAGCAACAGTTAGAACAAAGAACAGACTGGTTCCAAATAGGGAAAGGAGTCCGTCAAGGCTGTATATTGTCACCCTGCTTATTTAACATATATGCAGAGTACATCATGAGAAATGCTGGGCTGGAGGAAGCACAAGCTGGAATCAAGATTGCCAGGAAAAATATCAATAACCTCAGATATGCAGGTGACACCACACTTATGACAGAAAGCTAAGAATTAAAGAGCCTCTTGATGAAAGTGAAAGAGGAGAATGAAAAAGTTGGCCTAAAACTCAACATTCAAAAAACTAAGATCATGGCATCTGGTCCCATCACTTCATGGCAAATAGATGGGGAAACAATGGAAACAGTGAGAGACTTTATTCTTTGGGGTTCCAAAATCACTACAGATGGTGATTGCAGCCATAAAATTAAAAGACGCTTGCTCCTTGGAAGAAAAGTTATGACCAACCTAGACAGCATATTAAAAAGCAGAAACATTACTTTGCCAACAAAGATCCATATAGTCAAAGCTATAGTTTTTCCAGTAGTCATGTATGGATGTGAGAGTTGGACTATCAAGAGAGCTGAGCACCAAAGAATTGATGCTTTTGAACTGTGGTGTTAGAGAAAACTCTTGAGAGTCCCTTGGACTGCAAGGAGATCCAACCAGTCCATCCTAAAGGAAATCAGTCCTGAATATTCATTGGAAGGACTGATGCTGAAGCTGAAACTCCAATACTTTAGCCACCTAATAGGAAGAACTGACTCATTGGAAAAGACCCTGATGCTGGGAAAGATTGAGGGCGGGAGGAGAAGGGGATGACAGAGGATGAGATGGTTGGATGGCATCACTGACTCAACGGACATGAGTTTGAATAAACTCCAGTAGCTAGTGATGGACAGGGAAGCCTGGTGTGCTGCAGTCCATGGGGCCTCAAAGAGTCAGAAATGACCGAGCGACTGAACTGAACTGAACTTCACACAATGCCAAGCACACATTAGATATTTAGCAAACACCAAAATCCCAGAAAATTTCAGAAGAGATTATGGTCTTTAGCAAGGTAATATCTTAGTTAGATAACTCATGGGGTGGGATTTAGGACACACAAGAAAATCGAAAGAAGAGGATGACCAAACGCTGTGTGTGTTAGTCGCTGAGTCATGCCTGACTCTTTGTGATCCCATGGACTGTAGCCCACCAGGTTTCTCTCTCCATGGAATTTTCCAGGCAAGACTACTGGAGTGATCTGCCATTCCCCTCTCCAGGAGATCTTCCCAACCCTGGGATATAACCTAGGGTCTCCTGCACTGCAGGTTTCTTTATTGACTGAGCCACCAGGGGAGCCAGGCTCTAGTCAACTCTAATAACTCAATGTTTTCCTGTGGTCAGTAACTTAGTTCTAGAAACAGGAGATAAATGGAGTAGGAACGCAGAAAAACAAGAATGATTCATCCCAGGACCAGTACATAACAATAACTTCAAAATAACAGGGATGTGACGTACAGCACAGGAAACACAGTCAATAATATTGTAATAACTTTGTATGGTGTGAATCTATAAAAATATCAAATCACTATGTTGTGCACCTGAAACTAATATAATATTGTAAGACAACTATCCTTCGGTTTAAAAAAAGAAAAGAAAGAAAAATAAAGTACTGTCAGACTTCAAAAAACTGATAATAATGCCAAAGGTAACACTTATAAGTAATCACAGTGGCAATATTAGCTAAACACATGGAATGTTGTATTTTTTGGAGCCTGTGCTAGGCCAGCCTCTTCACTGCAGTGCATTTAGCTTCAGGTAAATGAGGAGTCATTTATGCTAAGGTGTGGGGGAAAAAAAAGCAAAAGGATTAGTTCTCCAAACATTGTCAGTTTCCAAAGGATACACTCTAGTTTAGTGGGAATGTATTTATCATTTTTTGAACCCCTACTGTACATTAAGCACATATGTTTTTCTAGTGCTGAAATCAGCCCAGCTGATTTCAAGGTATATATTATTGTATCCTGGATTGAAACCCAAGGCTATGCATCTCTAAAACTCATGCTCAGGCCACGCTGCCTCACTTAAGTTTTGTTAACAATGACCCACCTTCACTGAGCACTTACCTCAAGCCAGGCCCCAGTGTTTCACAGCTATTAATATGAACTATTATCATCCCCATTTTAAAAATGAAGAAATTGAGGCCTAGAGAAGTTAAGAAGCTCACTGTAGACCCCTCAGCTGGTAAGTCAGACAATGTGGTTGTATGTTGTAGGGTCCATCCCCTTATGTTTTTATAAAAGTACTTTTAAAAAATACAGTAGTAATATATATTCATGGTAACAACTTTAGAAAATACGACTAAGAAGAAAGAAAAAAAATCACTATAATCCTACCATTCTGAGATAACCATGATTATCATTTTAGTAGATAACATTTGAATCTTTCTCCTATACACACATCCCCACACTTTTTTTTTTTTTTTTTTTACAAAAATAAGATTGTGGGACTTCTCTGATGGTTCAGTGGTTAAGAATTCACCTCGCAATGCAGGGGATGCAGGTTTGATCCCTGGTTAGGGAACTAAGATCCCACATGCCATGGGGCAACTAAGCCTCACACCATAACTAGAGATCCTGTGTGCCTCAGCTAAAACCCGATGCAGCCAAATAAATAAATATTAAAGATAAATGTCTTAAAAAATAAGATTGTACTATGTTTGCTTTTGACCTATCCTTCATCCACTTAATAATATGTTGTCAGCATCTTTCTGATTTAAATATTTGTTACAATGGTGATTTTTTTTTTTACTCTCTTGAGTCATGCACCTATTTAAGAATCTGTAAGAATTCTCCCTTTCACCCAAAATGTGAACACACATACACACAAAATTTTACATGTGATTTCATTGACTCCCTGAACCATGGATCCTGAGAGCTCCAGTTCTACATTATGTCTTCTTGTTTTTTTAATTGAAGTATAGTTGATTTACAATGTTGTGTTAATTTCTGCTTTACAGTGAAGTGATTCAGTTATACACATATATGTGTATATATATATACACACATTCTTTTTCATTATGGTGTATCCCAGGATACAACGTATTTCTAATGCCTGAACAATATTCCATCATGGAAGGATGCCCTATAAGTTATTGAACCAACCTAAGTCAGTCCCCTAAGATTGGACATTTAGATTATTTCCAGTTTTCCACTATTATAAACAATAACGCAACGACTGTTCCTACGGATAAATCTTTGCGTGTAGTCCTATTTATTGCCTTGGGATCCATTCCAAGAGTACGATCACTTTTAAGGCGTTTGATAGTATTTCCAAATTGCCCTCCAGAAAGGTTGTATCTATTTATGCTCCTGCCAGCAGCATCTAAGAGGGCCCATTTCCCCACATCATTGCTCACATCTGGTCTTATAAAACACTATATTCTGTCCCTTTTTAACCCTGGCTCAGAACTTTTCTTTCTCCTTTTGCTGTCTTGAAGGCAGAGATTTCTGGCTCAAGGAACTGGAAATACCAGTCTTTGGGGAAGACTCTGGGTTAGGAATTGCTATCTTTTCCAACTTCAACAAAACCACAAAAGCTTCTTAGGTTTAGCAGAAGACCCTTGCTTGCAAATCCCTTGTCTTTGGTAGAAAAACTGTTACTGGGTGAGAAGAAACAAACAGGCTAACCTTTAAAAAAAAAAAAAAATCTTGGTTGATTTTTTTAAACCTTTGTATTATGAAATGTTTGTCCCCAAAGGAACCAGGAGGGCTCCTTTTAGTAGATCTTAAAATTCATAGACAAGTAATTCTGTAATGTGACTGCTCCTTCTCTCCCACTTTAGACAGCCAAATCTGGCTTCTGATGTATACAATTTACTAGGAAAAAAAAAAAAACCTCAGTTTGGCTCAAGAACTCCACAAGCATGGTTATAATGAGAAAGCTCTTGCATATAGTAGGCACTCAATAAATGTTTGTTGAATTGCACTGGAGGACTGTGACATGCACCCTGGAGTAATCGGGGATTTCGTGTACGTGTTTAACTACTAAAGCTTTCATTAACTGTGGCAGTGTTAAATACAGCCGGGACTAATGAGGGGGAGTGGTGACCTGAATACACCAAAACAGAGGGAAATCCCAGATCAACTCTATTTCGTCTTGAAATACAGTCCATGATTTTTTTTTCCTCCAACAAATGTACCTTTCCAATTCTGTGTGACTTAAGCTAATATTACAATAAGCTTACCTCTGCTATTGGAGAAGACTCTTGAGAGTCCCTTGGACAGCAAGGAGATCCAAGCAGTCCATCCTAAAGGAGATCAGTCCTGAATATTCATTGGAAGGACTGACGCTGAAGCTGAAACTCCAATACTTTGGCCACCTGATGCGAAGAATTGACTCATTTGAAAAGCCCCTGATGCTGGGAAAGATTGAAGGCGGGAGGAGAAGGGGATGACAGAGGATGAGATGGTTGGATGACATCACTGACTCAATGGGCATGAGTTTGAGTAGGCTCCGGGAGTTGGTGATGGACAGGGAAGCCTGGTGTGCTGCAGTCCATGGGCTCGCAAAGAGTCGGACACAACTGAGCAGCTGAACTGAACTGACTATCCTCAGTTAGTCCACAGAGAAGACCATGCTGGGACAGGCAGTTTTTGGTCTAGATTTAAGTGCTGGAAAAAAATTTTGACTGGTTAGATGATATAAAGGAATTGCTAATTGTCTTAACTATGATATCAATATTATTTTAGCTATGGAGGGATATGTTCCTTTAAAAAAAAAAAAGACACACCCTGGAATTGACAAATAAGTTATCACAGACCATCTGCAAAAGAGATAATGAAGATTTGACTATATTATAACAATAACTAGTGTTTACAGGAAGTGTTCTGTGCAAGCCAGTTCAGTTATATTAACTTGAATCCTACACTAAATAAACTTCTGCCAGGCAGGTATCACTGTCCCCATTTTGCAAATGAATAAACTGAAACTCAAACCAGTCAATCCTAAAGGAAATCGGTCCTGAATATTCATTGGAAGGACTGATGGGGAAGTTGAAGTTCCAATACTCTGGCCACCTGATTCGAAGAAACTGACTCACTGGAAAAGACCCTGATGCTGGGAAAGACTGAAGGCAGAATGACAGAAGATGAGACAGGTGGAAGGCATCACCGGCTCAATGGACATGAGTCTGAGCAAGCTCCAGGAGTTGATGGTGGACAGGGAAGCCTGGCGTGCTGCAGTCCATGCGGTTGCAAAGAGTCGGACACGACTGAGTGATGAAATGAAACTGAGGCTCAGAGGCAGTAGTGACTATCCAACTCTGCTTCAGGGAACTCCCCTCCCTCACCGACAAAACCAGCGGCCAAAGAGCCCTGCCCTCCTGCCCAGAGTCCAGGGCGCAGGGCTCTCCTGTGATCCCTGGCCTGCATGGATGAACGCTGAGGCCAGCACAGGTGAACACTCTGGCAAGGACAGCCATTGGCCCCGTCTGAGGTCAGGGACTGGGGCTTTTCAGTCCATTCTGTGACCCTCCCCACCTCAAGGCAGCCACAGTTGGTTTCTATTTATGCAACTAAAGAATGCTGACCAACAGAGAAATATTTCTGACTCTCACCCCAGACAGCCCAACCGGGAAATGGCAGCACAAGGATTTGACCTCAGGGCAATCTGATGTCAAAGCCTCATGCCATTTCTCAGAGGACATGCATAAGAGGTCAAGTTCATCTATCTTCCAAGTCTCTGCCGTCTGCATCTTCCCTGTGAAAC
This sequence comes from Odocoileus virginianus, assembly GCF_023699985.2. NCBI lineage: Eukaryota > Metazoa > Chordata > Mammalia > Artiodactyla > Cervidae > Odocoileus > Odocoileus virginianus. The sequence goes on along the minus strand of NC_069683.1, from coordinate 13,440,792 downwards.
TCTTCCACACTTACTTCCATGTCTGTCTACCCATAGGGCGTGGCAATACATTGCTGCTCTAATGTAACTACACCTCCACGTGGGAAACCCAGTGTTTAACTCAGCGATTAACGCATATCCCCATAAATTAACCGCCTGTTACTGCTACTCACAGCACTCTTTGTAATGAGAAGAACACTGAAGGGGAGGCATGAACGGGTTGTCTGGTCCAAGCTCCTACCTCAGAGGAATGCTGCCTACAAATCAATAGCCTTCAGTCATGTGACAGGGGTCACTTTTGCCATCACCATTCAAACAAGTCAACCTTAAGAAGCACCACGTGCTCTTCTACTACAGAAAGCATAAGCCTGGGAAAGACAGCCTAGAAGAGAGGGACAGAGAGCCTCAGAGCCCGAGGGTGGTGGGAAGACTATAGTCTCTGCAGTCAGGGAGCTGCATCTTGTACCAGGCATGTGACCTTGGACTTCCCTTCCCTGAGCCTCAGTTTCCTCATCTGTAAAATGGGGATAAAAATAACAGTGCCCACCTCACAGGTTCTTGAGGTGCTTGTATCAGAGGACAGAGTTAAACTGCCTGATACGCTGTAGGCGCCAACCCTGTCGGTGCTTCCCTTCCTGGAGAATTTAGGACAGTTGATCTCTTATTCCTATTTTTAAAGATCTCCAAGGAAGGAGAAACGATAGCATCCCTTGGTAGCTGGTGTCTGTGTTTCACAACCCACTTAGATGATGTGTGAATATAGCACAGAGGCCCACATCCAAGGAGGCCGGTGGAGGCTGGGAGGCATGCCAAGCAGTTTGCTGGACCGCTACCATCCTGTCCCTTCCCCCACCATCGGCTCCTAAATATATATATTAGCTTAGCCATCCTTCACAGGCCGACCTCCTTTTGGAAACCCTCTCTGATAATCCCCCGGTTTGAAAGGTTTTAAGTCTCCTAACTGCTGCAACACCTGATGGCTGTCAATTCTTCAGGCACTTACCAAAAACAGGCTAGTACTATAACTATTTACTTAATTGGTGAATTCAATAAATATATGTCAAACACTTCTACATTGCCAGACAGTGTCCTAGGCACTGGACACATGGAGATAAACAAGACAAATGTGGTCCCTGCCTTCATAAAGCTCACATTCTAGAAGAAGTCAGGGGGACAGAAAATAGAGTATATCTGTTGCTCAAAAGTGCAATGGAGGGAACTCCCTGGCGGTCCAGTGGTTAGGACTCCATGCTTGCACTGCAGGGGGCTTGGGTTCAATTCCTGGTCAGGGAGCTAAAATCCTGCTCCCTGGTGAGCCAAAAAGAAAAAAAAAAAAAGGTGCAATGAAGAAAATTAAATCAGGGTCGGGGTGTAGCTATTCTGCACAAGAGGAATGCCAAGATCTGGCACCTTCCCACCTCACCCTGGCTTCCTCCCATTCCCTGGGCCCCATGCAGCCTTTCTGTCTCTTGTCCCATTCACCACACTCCTTCCAGCCCCAGGACCTTTGCACGCTCCTTTTGTCTGGAACACTTGTCTCTCCTATCTCCCCGGGTGAACCCCTCTTTCAGATGAAGTGACATTTGAGTCAAGACTGGAAAGCAGTGAGGGCACTACTTACATAGGTTTGTTTCGTCTGAGCAGCTAGAAGCTCCTGGAGAGGCAGAGGAGGAGAGGAGAGCAGTGGGTAGAGATGCGCTTCTGGAGTCGGGGTGACCTGCTTCAAATCCCAGCACTACCACACCCTAGCTGTGTGACAAGCTCCTGACTGCCCCAAGTCTGTCTCTTCTGGTAAATCACATAAGAACAATATTTGTCTCATAGGAATATTGTGATGATTCAGTGAGATCATGGATGTACAGTGCTGAGCACCAGGGGCAGATATCCCTGAAGCTAATGGAACTTCAGGAGCTCCTCTTAGAGGGGCCCCAGCAGTGGGTTCAAGAGATCGCGTGCTTCTGTCAAATATGCTGACAACAGTCAGTTAAGACTGCTGTCTTGGGCTTCCCTGGTGGTCCAGTAGTTAAGAATCTGCCTGCCAATGCAGGGGACATGGATTTGATCCCTGGTCTGAGAAGATGACACATGCCACAAGGCAACTAATTCCATGCGCCACCACTACTGAAGCCCACACCCCTAGAGCCCGTGCTCCGCAACAAGAGAAGCCAGCGCGATGAGGAGCCCCCACTCTCCGCAACTAGAGAAAGCCCACGCACATCAACCAAGACCCAGCACAACCGTAAGTAAGTGTAGATAAATACATTAAAAAAAAAGGCTGCTATCTCTTCCCACTTTGACACCCCTCTGTCATGAGGTGAAAAGTGAAAGTGTTGGTCACTAGGTCATGTCCGACTCTTTGTGACCCCGTGGCCTGTAAGCCACCCGCCGCCCCCCCAACCCCCGCCAGGCTCCTCTGTCCTTGGGATTCTCCAGGCAAGAATACTGGAGTGGGTTGCCATGCTCCCCTCTCATACTTCTCCTCAAGTCAAATGGCAAAGAGAAGACTCAGGACGTCTGTATTCACAATCCAGACGGTGAACTCAGCCACTGCACCCCAGGAGGACGGGAGGTTGGCCTCCCTGGAGAGCAGCTGGGCTCACCACTGAGGGTCCCTCCATAGAGCTAAGTCTCTGCCATGACTGCCCCCGCACTGGGGGGAGGAGGCTTGGGGAGCAGGACAACACCGCCCCCGTGAGATCTCCAACTCCAAGCCTTCTGCTCAGAGCTCAGGACGCTCTGGGATCTTCCTGAGTCATCACTGACAGCCAGCCAGCCCCGGGGTCAGGCACTTCGTATATTTCAGCTGAAAAGCTCTTGAAACTTACACCCAGCTTGGGAATGCGCTGTTTCCTCCTCCTAAGGGTTGAAAACACCTCATGACCACCTTTCAAAGGAAAAACTTCTCCTTACTTTTAAAAGCAGTTATAAAATCATGTCTCAGCCTTTCATTTCCCAGTTAAATGATGCCAATTACTAATACCAAAGGGAATGAACGTGACTCATGGATGTTCCCAGTTCTGACAGCTGATTGCCATAAATTCCCAGGTCCCTAGAGTTTGCTCCACCTTCTCCTGCCTGACTGCTCTCCAAAATCATCGCCCAGAAAGTCACGCTTCCTTCGTGCTTTTCTCCAGGAGACTTCTGAAGGGACCTCCGCAGACCGACCAGCTGGTCTATTTACAAGAGCACACTCAGTCCCTTTGCCCATCTCCCAGCCAGACTCAGAGAAGGACTGGACTTTGGTGTCCTCATGTCTATTTTTGCATGTACGGGCATATGTTTTTCTAGTACCTATTAAACAGGTAATCTTTGGCCATCCTCACCTTCCCCTGGTCCTGCTCACTGTCCACTCCTGCCTTCCCCAGGGCTCTATCTGCCCATCATAAGCTCAGCAGGTCCATCATCACTACAAGTCCACAGTACCAGCAGGCAGTAGCATGCTAGCCTGGGATACATCGCTGAAGGGACATTCTACTCAGAAGGAAATGACCCCCTGATCCCTTAGCTCCCAAGAGCTGGAGCCTCATCCTTCCTTCTGCTTTCCTGTCCATCCCTAAGATGAGAGTAGGACTCTGGACTCAGAGGATCACTGGCTTTTTCTGAGGGGAGGAGGAGAATAAATTCGGTTGACCGTGAAATATTGTCATAAGGTACTGAACTCATGGCCCAACAGTGTAAGGACACATGTTACTCTAAAAGTGTGATCATGCAGGACTTCCCTGGAGATCAGTAGTTAAGACTCTGTACTTCCAGTGCAGAGGGCACAGTTTCAGTCCCTGGTCAGGGAACTAGTATCCCACATGCCACAGGGTGCAGCCCAAAATCAAACAAACAAACAAACAATAAACGTGTGAGCATGTTTTGGTGAGGATGGGCTGGGGAAAGGAGAGCACTCACTTACAGTCATCATTTTCCCCTAACTTTCTGAAACAGGCATATTTTTTCTTAATTGAGGCAGTTTGTTAAAAGTGTAGTTAAATGTGATTGGAATGTATAGCTTTGTATAGACTCTTAAAAAAAATCCTTTGTCAGACCGTGTGCCCTGATTTGGGATTCAGAAAACATGATTCCTGTAACAGGAGAACAGTGTATCCTCAAGTCCGGGAGCTGTGTTGATGGATTCAAGGAGCTGAGGGCAGGGTGGAGGACGTGAAAATACTTTGTAAAGACCTTCCACGATACAGATGCAAGCGTTTTATCATCATCATCGTATCATCATTATTAGCAATAACAAGAGAATCAGGGGGGATCTTTTCAAATGCAAATCTAATCACACTGTGCCTTTCATCCGAGGCACCCGTCTAAGGACAGAAGCCGGAGCGGTACCACAGCCCTCAGGCCCTGTGTGGCCTGGTACCCTGCCCATCTCCCACCCTCTCCCTCACATTCCCTGGGCCCCCATGCAGGCCTTCTCTCCCCTTGAATCAGCCACAGTCCTCCCAACCCCAGGACCTTTGCACACTCCTTTTGTCTAGAACTTCTGTTCCTCCGTCCTGGTTAACTCTCTTTTGTCCCTGTAATCACTGCATCACTGTAATCGCATTTCCTCAAGGAAGCACTGTCCACCTCTCCAAGCTGGGTGACTCCTTCTCTCCTACGATCGCATCGAGTTGTATACAGCCAGCCATCTGTTCGTTAATTCATACTTCCTAAGTGTCTACTGTGGGTCAGACAGTACTCCGGAGGCTAGAAATACACTGGGGAACAAAAGAAGGCCCTGGGGAGCTTCCACGCTAACAGGAGAAGAGACAACAATCAAATAAACACATGCAGTGATCAGTGCTAAGAGGAAAATTAAGCTGGGTAAGGATTGGTGTGGTGTCAGGGGTATGGGGTAATTGGTTTCCATAAGAGCAGTAGAGAGGGACTTCTCTCATGGTTCAGTAGTTACGAACCTGCCTTGCAATGCAGGGGACGTGGGTTCAATCCCTCATTGGGGAACTAAGATCTCACGTGCCTCAGAGCAAGCAAGCCAGTTCCCCACAACCGGAGAGTCCGTGTGCCTCAAAGAAAAACCCTGCATGCCACAACTAAGACCCGAGGCAGTCAAAAAAATAAGTATTAAAAAAAAAAAAAAAAAGGAGTGAGCTTCCCAGGTGGTCCAGCAGTTATGAACCCACCTTGTAAGGCAGGGAACACCGGCTCCATCCCTGACCCAGGAAGATCGCGCCTGCGGCAGAGCTACTAAGCCTGTGACCCCAACTACTGAACCAGGGCCCTACAGCCTGTGAGCCACAACTACCAGCCCACGAGCTGCAACTGCTGAAGCCCCAGCGCCTAGAGCCTGTGCTCCGAAACGAGAGAGAAGCCACGGCAACGAGAAGGCCAAACATGGCAATGAAGGGTAGCCCCCGCTCCCTGCAACTAGAGGAAGTTCGAGCAACGGTGAAGACCCATCACAGCCCAAAAATAAACAAGTAAATCTTAAACAAGAAAAGAGAGAGAGCCGCAGAGAAAGCCTTTTTGAGCAGATGACATTTAAAGAGAGCCCTCAATGAAATGAGGGAGCAGATCAGGCAGAGGCGTGTGGAAAGACGACTCCAGACAGAAAGAACAGCAAGGGCAAAGGCCCTGGGGTGAACGTGGCGAGTCTGAAGGACAGCAGCCAGCCAGCCAGCGCGGCTGGGGCGGAGAGAGCAAATTGGGGAAGGACTCAGTGAGGCTGGAGGACTGGCAGACAAGTCTTTTGAGGAATTTTGCTCAAAACAAGGAGCAGAGAAATAGGGCAGGAGTCAGGGGAGCACATGAGCTCTACGGAGGGCGTTTCTGGTTTGTTTTTGTGTGTTAAGATGGAGAGTACTACAGCCTATCTGTGTGCTGAAAGGAAGGCTCCAGGAGAGAGGGGAGTCACGCTGGCGATTCATGAAAGAGGAGATAATTGAAGTCAGTCCTTGAGTCGGTGGCTCAAATGGTTAAGAATCTGCCTGCGGTGCAGGAGCTCAGAGTTCGATCCCTGGACTGGGGAGTTCCTCAGGAGATGTGAATGGCAATCCACTCCAGTATTCTTGCCTGGAGAATTCCGTGGACAGAAAAGCCTGGAGGGCTTCAGTCCGTGGGGTCACAGAGAGTCAGACACGACTGAGCAACTAACACACACACACTCACACACACACACACACACTCACACACACACACACACTTGAGTAGGTGAGGAAGAAGGCAGCCCAGGGCTTAGGCAGAGAACATGGCCATGACACAGGCTCAGGGATGACCTGAAATTTGCAATGAGAGAGAGGGCAGAGCAAACATGTATGGATGCGGAGGTCAGTAAGCTCAGTGGTGGGGAAAGAGCCTTCTCATGCCCTGTTTGCCCTGTGAACAGGAAGACGAGATCATCAGCCGAAAGCCAGGCAGGAAAAGGGCAGAAGAGCTGGAGAAGAGAGGAGAAGGGACAGAGAGTGTCTTGGAGACTGGCAGGGTAACTGGACGCCGTAGCAGTGTCGCTGGGCAGTGCCGAGGCAGTCCACTTATCTGTGGACTTAAATATAAAATAAAACCTGCCCAGGCTGTTGTGGGTGTTTGCTCGAGCCATGCTCCTGAGTCCAGATGCAGGTGCAAAGGAGGAGCTCCGTTGGGTGTAACCAAGGTGGGAGTTTTGGCAGGTGGACACAGCAGAGCAAGGGAGCTATGGAACAATCATACTACTGATACTAGGCTGCGGAGTCCAGGTGGGATGAGGAGGAGAGGGCGGGCCTGGGTCAGGGTTGGTAAAGGATGGTGAATACAGTGATCAAGGAATTGAAGATCTCAATAGGATCAGAGAATTGTTGGAGTGAGAGTCAGGATAACTCAGCTGGGACAATGCGTGGTGGTGGTCTGACGGTTAGCATGGAAACTCCAGAGGTGGTGTAGCTGTGGCCAGGTGTGAGAGTGACTCTGTGGTTGAGGTGGACTGGGGGACAGGGATCATGGTATTGAGGCATCAGGAAATGAGAGGTAGGGGATAGATGACCATCCTGTGGCTCTTACAGTCACCGCGGACAATGGCGGGAGGAGTCAGGGAGTCAGATGGCCCAACTGTCAAGAAACACACAAACAGGAGGCAGGTGGGGTTAGCACTAGACATGGTCCCATGACAGGGTTCATAGTTTCACATTTACATGATTATTTGACTGATGTCGATTTCACCCACGACAGGACATTTCCATGTTTCTGTCCCCCATGTTATCTGCAGCTTCTAGTTCAATGGCTCCCATGTAACAGATACTAGATAAAGACTTTTTGAACAAATACTATTCTCTGGAATTGGAAAAAGAGACAGGATGGGAGGCTGTGATGCAATAATTTGTCCTCTTCTCTTCCCATTAAGGTTTTCTATATAGTCCTAATTTTCAGAAATTTTGGTCAATAGTGACTCAACTAACATTTATGAAATCCCTGTGAAGTGCCAGCACAGTGCTATGTGCTTCAAAGAAGAAGATGTGATTTCAGCTCTTGGATGTGTTAAACTATATCCAGGCAGACTCATGAATAAATAACTTTGGTACAATATGGATCAGTTCAGTTCAGTTCAGTCACTCAGTCATGTCCGACTCCTTGCGATCCCATGAACCACAGCACGTCAGGCCTCCCTGTCCATCACCAACTCCCAGAGTCCACCCAAACCCATGCCCATTGAGTCAGTGATGCCATCCAACCATCTCATCCTCTGTCGTCCCCTTCTCCTCCTGCCCTCAATCTTCCCCAGCATCAGGGTCTTTTCAAATGAGTCAGCTCTTCACTCAGGTGGCCAAGGTATTGGAGTTTCAGCTTCAACATCAGTCCTTCCAATGAACACCCAGGACTGATTTTCTTTAGGATGGACTGGTTGGATCTCCTTGCAGTCCAAGGGACTCTCAAGAGTCTTCTCCAACACCACAGTTCAAAAGCATCAATTCTTTGGTGCTCAGCTCTCTTGATAGTCCAACTCTCACATCCATACATGACTACTGGAAAAACCTTGACTAGATGGACCGTTGTTGGCAAAGTAATGTCTCTTCTTTTTACTTTGCTATCTAGGTTGGTCATAACTTTCTTTCCAAGGAGTAAGCATCTTTTAATTTCATGGCTGCAATGACCATCTGCAGTGATTTTGGAGCCCAGAAAAATAAAGTCAGCCACCGTTTCCACTGTTTCCCCATCTACCTTCCATGAAGTGATGGGACCAGATGCCATGATCTTAGTTTTCTGAATGTTGAGCTTTAAGCCAACTTTTTCACTCTCCTCTTTATGGATAGAAGATGATAAATTCCATGTCCAGGCAAGAAAACTGGAGTGGGTTGCCATTATCCTCTCCAGGGATCTTCCTGACCTAGAGGTCAAACCCTGGGTCTCTGCATTGTGGGCAGATTCTTTGCCATCTGAGCCACCGGGGAAGCCCAGAAAACGATAAAGGTCTGAGCAAAATGCTCCAAGAGCCCTGAATCTGACTGCACGGTGGGAGAGGAGAAGGCTGTGGATTCAGACAATATTTAGAGAATGAAGATGGTCAGCAACCAAGACAAATGGAAGTCAGGAAAAGGACCAGCCTTTCCAAAGGTAGAGATGGGAAAAGCTTGGTAAACTGAGAAGTCTGATGAAGCTAAAAATGTCATCTGACCCTTCTATTTAGGGCCAATTGGTTTGAAGTGAGTGTGCTAAAATAATTCAAAGAGAAAAGAATAGTCTTTCTAACAAACGGTGATGGGACAACTGAATATCCATATGGAAAGAGTTGAAGTTGGACTCTCACCTCACATCACATACAAACAGTAATTCAAAGTGGATCAAAAACATAAAGGTAAGTGTTAAAACTATGAAACTCTAAGAAGAAAACCTAAGTGTAAATCTTCACGATCTTGGATTAGGCCAAGAAGTCTGAAATTCTAAATAATAAATAAAGCACAAAACAAAAGAAAAATAGATAAGTTGAACTTCATCAAATTTCAACTTTTATGTTTCAGAGGAGACCATCAAGAAAGTAAAGACTACCCATAGAATGGGAAAAAGTATTTTCAAATTGTGTATCTAATAAGGAACCAATGTCCAAAATATACAAAGAACACTTACAACCCAACCATGAGAAGACAAATAACCTCATTTTTAAATAGGCTTTAAAGAGGCACTTTATACTCACTAGGATTATTATAATAAAAAAAGACAGACATTAACAAGTGTTGGTGAGGATGTGGAGAAATTAGAACCGTCATACATTGCTGGTTGGTGTAGGTGTTTTAGAGTCCCTCAAAGAAATTAAGCATTGAGTTATCATATGACCCAGTAATTCCATTCCTATATATGTATGTCCAAGAGAACTGAAATCACATGGACACAAAAACTTGAATGAATATTCAAAGCAGCATGAATCCCAACAGCCAAAAAGTGAAAACTCGAATGCCCATCAATCGATAAACGCAGAAACAGAATGTGATATAGCCATACAATAGATATTATTTGGGAATAAGAAATATGAAAGACTGATACAAGCCGTAGCACAGCTGAATCCTGGAATATTATGCTAAGTGAAACAGCCAGGCACAGAAGGCCACACAGTGTATTATTCCATTTGTATGAAATGCCCAGAATAAATTCTTAGAAACTAAAAGTAACAGATTAGTGATTTGCAGTGGCTGCAGAAGGGCAAAGTGAGGAGTAACTTCTAATTGGTACAGGGTTTTGTGGGGGGGGATGAAATATTCCAGACGCAGCTAGTGGTGACGGGTGCACAACTTTGTGAATGTACAAAACAGCACTGAGTTATATATACGGAGAGGGTGGATTTTACGGCTGGAATTGTGTGTGTGTCCAGTGCTCAGTCGTGTCCGACTCTTTGTGACCCCATGGGCTGTAGCCCACCAGGCTCCTCCATCCGTGGGATTTTCCAGGCAAGAACACTGGAGCAGGTTGCTATTTCCTACTCCAGGGGATCTTCTTAACCCAGGCCACTTACATCTCCTGCACTGGCAGGCAGGCTGTTTATCACTAGCGCCACCTGGGAAGCCCTAGTAATGGGCGAGTAATGTAATGTAGTAATGTAATGTAATGTGTGTGTGTATAATGTAATGGTGTGAACTGCAGCTCAATTTTTTAAAATGTCATCTGGTGTCCCTGTGGCATGTAGGCCACACTAAGGGATGTGAATTAAATCCTGTGGGCAATGATGAGTTTCTTAATACTGTGTGTGTGTGGGCACCTGTATACACACACACTCACTCTTTTCCCACTATAGTTGGAAAATCAGGAAGGCGAAATCAGCAACAACAAAAAAATCCCATATGGTTCTGTCACCTAGAACAATCAGGATGAAAGTTTGTTGTGATTCATTATGCTCTTATCCGTGTCTGTATCAAGAGTATGTTTTATATGCAATTTGGTATGCTGCTTTTTTTGGTTAGTTACCATACACTTATTCTAAGTGCTACTTAAAAATAAAATTCTTATCTAATTAGAAAAGTTATTTATGGTAGAAACTTTGGAAAATATAGAAAATTATAAAGAAGAAAATTAAAATCATCCATAATCCCACCAGTTAGAAGTAATCATTACTAATATTTTAGTTTATGTTACTTTGTCTTACTTTTATATGAGTAAATGTCAATTTTAATGGCTGTATTATAGGCCATCCATTATCATAGGTTAGTTCTATTGTACTGTAGTTAGGTTATTTCCACTTTTTTTAATGTAAATAATGCTTAATAGACACTTTTGTGCATGAAGCTTTTTCATAGATGGGGCTATTTCCTTAGCTTCTCAGAAATGGAATCACTGGGTCAAAGACTGAAGAGATTTAAGCTCTTATGCTGTATCCTTATGCCACATTCTATAATGATTGGACAAAATGCATTTCTATTAGCAATAAATGAGATTGCCTGTTTCACAGCATCCTCATCAGCACTGAGAATTACACTTTTAAAAAATTCTCCTTGCTGTTTTTATTTTTATTCTAGCAAAGGTTTCATAAGAAAGAAAGTGGCACACTCAGGTCTGCGTTCTAAATGATAGAGACTGGGCTGCAGAGAGGTGAGAGAGTGGAGCTCAATGAGGAAAATGTTGTATTAGTGGAAAAAAAGAAATGACACAGCCAAGCAGTGAGGATGGGTGGGTTTAGAAGATGTTAAAGGTTGGGAAGACATTTCTTAGAAAGGATGGGTTGGATTTGTGACTGGAATGAAACTTGCAGGAAAGAAGCCAGTGGTCCAGTGGTTAAATCTCTGCTTTCCAACGCAGGGGTGCAGATTCCATCCCTGGGTGGGGAACTGACATCCCACATGCCACAGGGGTGTGGCCAAAAATTTTAAATAGATAAATAAAAAGTGTCAAGTTTCACTCCCAAGTGGAGGCAGAGTGGAGGGTGATGGTATTAGGCAAGGCAGGGAAAAGGGAAGGAGGAAGAATCTAGAAGGAAAAACAAAGTTTCCTGTTTGCAACATGTTACCTCCCAGAGGTCCAGGTAGAGTTGTCAAGGTACCCATTAACAACATGTGTCTGGAGCTTGGAAGAGAGAAGGACACTGGGAATTAAAGCTGGGGAATCGCCTGTATGTAAATGGTGATGAGTGGGATCGCTGGACGATGAGGAATAAACTCTAAGGAAAACCTGCATTTGCAAGGCAGAAGTGGAATGAAGGAAGGAAAAAGAGCTGTTTGGGAAGTAGGCGGGAAACCAATAGACACCGGTGCCAAATGCCAGGGGGAAGTTCAAGGGTAGAGAACGGCCGACAGTGTGAAACGCCTCCGAGGTTACCAGGGGCAGAGGAGGAAGACTCCCACCAAGGACGTTAGAGAGGAACGCCGAGGAGGAGGTCAAAGGAGCAGACCCAATGGGGGGGGTGGTGCAGAGTTACCTTGGAGGCAGTTCGGGGGCATCGGGAAGGTGTGGGAGGGTGCGAGCCTCAGCGGAAAGTCACTCTCAAGTTTTCTCCCCTTTCATCGTGGTGAGGGTCATCCCCCGAGCTCACCCTTGACTGCTCACCTGAGGGTACCCCGGGATGGGCCGGAGCTGCGGAGGGGGCTGGCGGCCCAGTCTCCGGCTCGCTCGGCTGTCCTCTCGTCACCTCCGATTCACCCTTGACCTTTGATCTTCTCACCTACAATGTGAAGGAGCGGAGGAGTGAAAAGGTGCCTGAAGCTGGTCTTCATTCACTGTTGGTTCGCACCCAAGGTTTCACAGGACAGCAGTGAAACGAGAAAAATTAGGCCAGGGTTGTGTAAGTTTCATGAATGATGTTAACTTCTTGTGATGTGAAAGACTGTCCTTTATTCTGAGATTATGTCTTTCATATATATATAAATAATCTCAGGATAAAGGACAATCTTTCACATTGCAAAAAATTAACCTCATTCATCACTGTGCTGACAAAAAGGTCCGTATAGTCAAAGCTATGGTTTTTCCAATGGTCATGTACAGATGTGAGAGCTAGACCATAAGAAAGCCTGAGCTTGGAAGAATTGATGCTTTCAAACTGTGGTGTTGGAGAAGACTCCTGAGAGTCCCTGGGACAGCAAGGATTTTAAACCAGTCCATCCTAAAGGAAATCGGTCCTGAATATTCATTGGAAGGACTGATTCTGAAGCTGAAGCTCCAAGTACTTTGGCCACCTGATGTGAAGAGCCAACTCACTGGAAAAGACCCTGATGCTGGGAAAGACTAAGGGCAGGAGGAATAGAGGGTAACAGAGGATGAGATGGTTATATGGCATCATCGACTCAATGGACATGAGTTTGAGCAAACTCCGGGAGATACCGAGAAACAGGGAAACCTGGTGTGCTGCAGTCCATGGGGTTACAAAGAGTCAGACACGACTTAGCGACAACGTCTCTCCTACCTTTCTGATGGTAAGCCATCCTTCTTTTGTGAAATGATGGCCTATGGGAGCTGGGATTTTTCCCCTGATGTTTCTTTATCATGTCTTTTTTTTTTTTTTTTTTTGCTGAGCCATGTGGTTTTTGGAATCTTAGTTCCCCAACCAGGGATCAAACCTGGTCCCCCTGCAGTGGAAGCATGGAGTCCTAACCAATGCACTGCCAGGGAATTCCCATCTTTTTCATGTCTTTATTTAGCAAATAGGAAGCTGTTCACACTCTGTGAACCCACCACATCAGCTTGAGGATGTTACCGATTTATGAATTGCCAAAGTGTAGGAATGAGTGACCTAGATATTTTGTAGGGCTCTAACACCCTAAACCCCCAGCTCTCTGAAGATAGTCCTAAGAAGGAAAACAGAATGATAGAGCTCACCCAGTGCTGGGTGGAAGGGGCATCACTGCTCCGCCCCACCGCCTCCCCCAAGCACAAGCTCTTTAGTCTGGGGCCTTTGCCCCCTGCAGGCGCACTCCCAGGCTCGCTTTATCCCACGGTTGTCTATGTGCTCCACGGGTCTGGCTACCCAGAGCCATGGCCCCCCAGCACAGCAGCTTCTGCCCAGCGGGCAGGCTCAGTGCCAGGCCATTTTCCACAGTAGATGAATTCCCATCTTATCCATGAGTAAACTAACTCATCCCCACCCTTCAACTCCTCAAGGACAGAGGAGTGCCAATTTGTGACAACAGCCCTGGTGGGTGCTCAGGGGTGTTTGAGATCTGTTATTTTCCTGACGCCACTCGGCTAGTATACAGCAGAAATAAAATTTGAACTCACAGTCCTTTCACTCCACACCGTCTCTGCAGAATGGCAGGACACCCATCACCAATAGGGATTTGCGGGCGGGACAGCCTTGCCAGGGCTCCTCAAATCCCACTCAGCTCCTAGACAGGAGCCAAGTCTTACCTCTGGCCATGATTTTATTCCATTCACACTGGGTATGGGGGAAGGGGTGAATCTGAACTGTCTTGGTTATGGGGGAAGGGGTGAATCTGAACTGTCTCAATGTGCGATACAGTTTTTAAACTTCATCTTTATTTTTCTCAATGTCATGACTGCTCCTGGTTTAAGAAGTAAACCTGTCCTAAATACACCTTTTAACGTACAACAGCTCATCTTCGCCCCAGAGGCAACCACCATCACTCTGGTGCATTTCCTTCTGGTGTTGACCTTCATATGTCTAAAGAACAAGCGTAGAGGCTGTGTCTTGATCTGCCACATTTATCCATCATCCCTTGGCTAGCATGCTGAGGAAGGAATTAGTTCTTCTGAAGCACTACCTGTTGCCCTCTTCTGCTCAGTGTAGTTCTAACTCTTGCTGACATTAACACCTAACGTTTATTTTATTATGATATTTATTCACTTGAACTAGATATGCCTCTTTTCTTGGACAACTTTTTGTTTACCCATAAGTTAGTAATTGGGCTTCCCTGGTGGCTCAGAGGGTAAAGCATCTACCTGCAATGCAGGAGACCCGGGTTCGATCCCTGGGTTGGGAAGATCCCCTGGAGAAGGAAGTGGCAACCCACTCCAGTATTCTTGCCTGGGAAATTCCACCGAGGAGACTGGTAGGCTACAGTCCAAGGGGTTGCAAAGAGCCGGACACAACTGAGCAACTAACACATTCCAAGTTAGTAGTTAGCTCTTCTTTTACATCTTATTTACTTACTTATTTATTTGTGGCTGCACTGGGTCTTCGTTGCTATGAGAGGGCTTTCTCTAGTTGCAGTGAGCGGGGGCTACCCTCCAGTTGTGATTCATGGTTTCTACAGGGAAGACTCAGTAAATGTGGTCCACCAGCTTGCTCTGTTGCTCCAAGGCATGTAGGGTCTTACCAGACCAGGGATCCAATCCATGTCACCTGCACTGGCAGACAGATTCTTAACTACTGGGCCACCAGGGAAGTCCCCAGCTCTTTCTTTCTTGTGTGCTCAGTATTCTGGATATCTAACAATAACTCTTCTTACACCTCTTCTAGCAGCCTTTTAGCATTTTCGGACACCAAGCAATTAGGTTACCACCCCTTCTGTTTTATCTGCTCAAAGACCCCCTTCCGGGAACCCTGTTTTTCTCTGTCTGGACTGGTTTGCTTCCATCCCCACCATCCTGGAAGCCTCCCCAGCCACTGTCCTGATACAGACCACCCGAATCCTATGTCACTCTCTTCCTTCGTTTATTCTAAGAAAGATAAGCCTGCATGTCTAAAAATGCCTTTACTTCCCCCTCAACACTTAATTGATCATTGAACTGAATACAGAATTATAGGCAGGAATCCCTTTCCCTCGGGATGTTGATACCTTGCTCTATTTTCTTCCAGCTTCTGATGTTTTTATGGAGCCACTTGAGGCAATTGTGATTGCTGGACCTTTATAAACACCTCCTTTTTTGTGTCTCTAGGGAAGTTTTCAGGATCGTTTCTGTGTCTCTGAGGTTCTGAAACTTCACCGTGATGTACATTATGGGATCTTCTGTCCATTGTGCTGGATACCCTGTGGACCCTGCCACACTGGAAATGTTTCTCCTTCAGTTCCAGGGAAACTTTTTCAGATTATTTATTTTAGTCATCTTCCCCCCTCTATTTCTGATCTCTCTTTCTCAAATTAGGCAGAGTAAGGAGGTGGAAAGTAATGGGAGATACTGTTTTGGACAGAGTGGCCAGCCGAAGTCTCTCTGATGAAGTGACATCTGAGCAGAAATTGGAATGAGCACCCTCTCATCTATCTAGGGGGAATTATTATACTTTTCTTTTGCTCCTTGCGTTGTCTCTTTTTCTTTCCAGTTTCTTCCATCCACTTCTTTTGATCTCTGTCTCCTGCCAGGAGGCTTTCCTGACATGTCTGGTGATCTTTGGCTGAGCAATCACATTGAAAAGAGATGCTAAAAACTGGTGAGCAGCTGCCGGTATGACTGGGCTTGTCCGTGGCGATGGTCACTCTTAGGTGACCAGGAGGCACGCTGGCTTTTTCATTGTGGAGCTCCTTCCTCCGGGATTTCCAAGCCTTTCCAGAGAAGAATCTTCTATTGTCCTGCTGGAGGTGGTGAGGGGGATGGAAGTGCCGGGGAAGGCAAAGTCACACATCAGTCAACCATGCTATCACTTAATTCCCCTCATGACACCGTCAGTGATTCCCGGGAGTTCCTGCGCCTTTCTGGGATTCTGCAGGGCGAGCTTTTGTCTTCTCGTGACCACCTCCCCCTGCGGGCTCTGCGCTATCTGCTCCATCCTCCCTCTCCTGTCCACTGGGGTCCTCTTTGCCCACGCCATTCGTCCTTATCACCTCCATGGGATTTTAAGACAGCAGGCAGGGACTTCCCTGG
Organism: Odocoileus virginianus; assembly: GCF_023699985.2. Lineage (NCBI taxonomy): Eukaryota > Metazoa > Chordata > Mammalia > Artiodactyla > Cervidae > Odocoileus > Odocoileus virginianus. The sequence goes on along the minus strand of NC_069683.1, from coordinate 13,424,679 downwards.
TGGTCCAGTGGTTGAGAATCTGCCTTGCAATGCAGGGGATGCAGGTTCGATCCCTGGTTGAAGAACTAAGATCCCACATGTCCTGGAGCAATTAAGCCCGGTACCACAACTCTGGTACCCTGGCATTCTGAAGCCTGCGGGCCACAATTAGAGAGCCCAGGTGCCACATCTAGAGAGTTTGTGCACTTCAACAAAAGATCCTGTGTGCCCCAACTAAGACCCAATACAGTCTAACTAGTAAATTAATTAATAAAATAAATCCTAAAAAAAATAACAGCATGCAGGTAAACACATGCTCAACCTACTATGTTTAACCAGAACAGAAATGCACTGGGAAACAAATTCTAGCAAACAGATCATGCAAAGAATAATTTTGTGAAAAAGAAAATCCTTGCAGGGTGTCCCTCTACTGAGACCACTGCACTAGACAAATCATGGACTTCCACGGTTAAAGTGACTTCAGATATTATCTATTCTCAATGCTTCATCTTACAGACACAGAAAACGTAAATCCACACAGCGTAAGTCTTGCCCAAAGTCACAGTAGAGAAAAGAGTATTTCTCTTTTCCACATGTAATCCTGTGCCTTTCACGCTCCCATTCAGCCTTCCCTGAAAACCCCTCAGGCAGTAGAAAGATTTTTCTCCTGATGGGGCTTCCAAAGCAAATGCCTTTTTGCCTTCTGGCCCATTCTGACCCTGATCCATCCCATCTGGAGAAGGACCATGACAATGAACTAGACACTGTTTCTCAGCAAGACCTGGGGTGTTCCTGGCATTTAAACAAAGATCGTCTCTTAAAGGACAGAGTCAAGATAATAAATCCACCTTAAAATAAACCCCAAGTCGGACCACCAATTAACACCTAAATGTATTTAGTAGAAATAAGTTTAATTGACTAATTAATTTTTCACCAATTAAGTCCATTTTTACATGTTGCATTTTACACTGGCTTGGCAATGAAAGTAATTGGATCCCTTTACAACCATTTTTCACTTCCTGATTTGCTGAGCAGTTCAATGCTGTTGTCTACAGAAAATATGCATCACTCCAAACTAGTCACATTGCAATTTTCTGAAGTTCATAATGTATTGGGGGATGGGTGGGGGAAGGAGCTGCAAAGATGAAAATGACAAGAAACTGTATTCAGTGGAAAAGGTGCCCTTGGTAGGCAGCTTCTAACATGGTCCCCAGTGATTCCCTCCTCCTGCTTTCACACGCTTGTGAAGTCCCCTCCCCTAGAGTGTAAGACTGACCTAGTGACTCACTTCTGAGGAGTAGCACATGCCTGAATTGATGTGATGGAATGTCACGTCTGAGATTAGGATAGAAAGAATCCCATCTTGGTTGCTTTTTCTCACTTTTTCTTTTCTTCTGCGCCTCCTCTGTCTCTCTCTCTCTCAGATCCCTCAATCTGGATAAAGCTATGTCACGAGCTGAAGCTCCAGCACTTGGCCACCTAATTCTTAGAGCCGATTCATTAGAAAAGGCCCTGATGCTAGGAAAGATTGAAGGCAAGGGAAGAAGGGGACGACAGAGGATGAGATGGTTGGGTGGCATCACTGACTCAATGGTGATGAGTTTGAATAAACTCCGGGAGTTGGTGATGGACAGGGAGGCCGGGTGTGCTGCAGTCCGTGGGGTCTCAGAGAGTCGGACACGACCGAGCCGCTGAACAACAACGTCACAAGCATCCCTACAGAGAGGGACTGAGGGCTCCTACCAAAAGCCATGCCCAGTCCCTGTCAAGCTTTCAAACCCTGCAGTCCCGCCAACAGCTTGAGAGCAAACTTGTGAGAGCACCAGCTAAGCCCCTCCCAGATTCCAAACCATCAACAACTGTGTGAGATAACAAGTTTTACCGTTGTAAGCAGCCAGGTTTGGTGGGCTTCCCTTGGCGACTTAGACAGTAAGGAATCAGCCTGCAGTGCAGGAGACCTGGGTTTGACCCCTGGGTCAGGAAGATCCCCTGGAAAAGAGAATGGCTATGCACTCCAGTATTCTTGCCTGGAGAATTCCATGGATAGAAGAGCCTGGTGGGCTACAGTCCAAGGGGTCACAAAGAGTTGGACACGACTGGGCGACCAACACTTTCACTTCACTTTCAAGCTTGGGGATGATTACTTTATGGGGGAATTATTTGGAGGAAGCCCTAGGTATGAGTTCTGGCTTTTCTATTTCCTTGTAAAAGTTTCTTGTGTGTGTCCCTTAACTTCTCTTAATTATGCCTGCTTCCTCATCTGTAAAAGGGGGATAAAGACATTGCCTACAACACAGAATTGCTGTGGAGTTCAAGGACAAGGAAATTTTAAATGTCGGTGAGGCATTAGGCATTTTTATCTAAGCTATCTCATTTAATTTCTTCCAAATGGAAAAAAGCACATGTGAAACATGGCCAGTAAATGAGAACACCATGCTAGCGTTACTAGAGCCAATTCATTTTTTGATTTATTAAAATATTGTTTAAGCAAATATCAATTTTGGATCAACCTTAAATAAACCATATGCCTTTTAGAACTGATGGGTTTTAATTAGTTTCTTAATTAGCATGTGAGAAGTTTGTAAACCTGTTAGTTTTGCCATCAAATTCAGAAGAACAAGCTTTATACAGTTTCCAAGGGAGCTGCTCTTCAGAGCCAAGGCTAAGGCCACAGACCCTTCAGTTAATACGGCCCAAGCACAGCTTTCTTCCGCAACCCTTTTCGCAATGAGCTTCATTAATGACACCACCATCCCCCTAGCCACCAACCTGGAAACCAACGCCACTGTTTTCATTCAGACTAATCTCATCCATGTTTAATCATTAATATTCTTGTAATATTGTATAATTATAATTAACATAATGTTGTGTGATTATGCTATTATAATAAATATTAATAAATAATATCTATTGACAGTGCATTGTGTTTCAGAAGTTGAGCTGGGCACTGGTGTTCAGACTTGCAAAGGCGCACCCTTCACTTTCCCCTCCCCTGTCTTCATGGAGTTAAATAGGCAGCTTCATTCAGCTTTGCTAGGGCTAAACTAAAGGTTGAGTTGGCTGCCTCAGTCTAAATCTTGGCTTTTTCACTTACTGTGTGCCCTTAGACAAGTTACTTAACCTGTCTGTGCTTCAGCTTTCTCATCTGGAAAACAAGGATAACAATAGGACATACCCCACAAAGAATTAAGAGAATTAAAATATTTGAAACGCTTAGACCAGTGCCTGGCAACCAAAAAATGTTAACTATTATTCTTTTTGGTCCATATCATGTTTTCTCCACCACCTATCTCTCTGGAGGCTAAAGCATCCTTTTTCGAGCTGTCTGGCCCTTCTTCCTAAGAAACCATTTAACCAGGCCATTCACTAGCAGACAGGAGGAAGCGGGCTGTGGCCTAGCCCACCTTTCCAGCTCACCCTCTACTTCTCGCCACCCCCAGCCCCCACACTCCTGCCCCACCGTATGTCTCACCAATCCCAAAACACAGCCCTCCGAGCCTAACTTTGGGTCTTTGTGCTAAAATACACAAGCTGGCGAGAGGACAGCTTGATCAAGCGGTGGCAAAAAGCAGCACCCAAGATGGCGGCTGGGTGCTCCCGCTTCTCTTTCAGGCTCTGTGAAGAAAAGACCAAAATGGGTTGGAACTGAAATACTTCTTTATGGCAGCAGGGCGGGGTGAGGGGTGGGGAGTGCAGGTAGGGGTGGCAGTGGCATAGGCCTTAAAATGGCTGGGGCGGGGGACGTTTACCACCAAGAAAAATCAGAAGGAAAGGAATTCAACTTTTTCTTACCTTCCTTGGGACCACAGGACTGCTTCTGCTATCATCAGACAGAAGAGAAGAAAGGAAGAAAGAAAGAGCTTGGGTTTAAGAGTAATTGAGACCTGGGTCTAAATCTGAGCTGGAGGGGCTTCCCTGGAGGTCCATCAATTAAGACTTTGCCTTCCAATGCCGGGGGGTGTGGCTTTGATCCCTGATGAGGAAGCTAAGGCTCCACACGACTCATGGCCAAAAAACCAGAACATAAACAACAGCAATAATATTGTAACAAATTCAATAAAGATTCTAAAAATGACCCACATCCAAAAAATAATAATAATAAATAAAACTAAAAAGAATAAATCCTGACTCTATCTCTAGCTAAAACAAGCCCAGTACCCTCAGTTTCCTGGGCTGGAAAGTATGTATGTGTGTATTCAGTCGCTCAGTCGTGTCCGACTCTCTGCGACCCCATGGACTGCAGCCCGCCAGGCTCCTCTGTCCATGGGATTTTCCAGGCAAGAATACTGGGGAGGGTTGCCATTTCCTTTTCCAGGGGTTCTTCCCAAACCAGGGATCAAATCCATGACTCTTCCTTTGGCAGGCGGACTCTTTACCACTGTGCCACCTGGGAAGTGTAGGAATTCTAATCAGATAGGTACCTTTGCAGTGTTGCTGTGAGGATTAAACGAGAAAAGGTGAACGCACCTGCCAGGCTCTAGATTAAATGCTACCTTCCCTTTTCCTCTTCTCGTGTTCTCTGGGTCTGTGAAGGTCTCCCTGCTCCCCTGACCCTGCGTTCCTGCTGAACGCTCACTCCATCAAGTCTCAGCTCAGAGTCACCCTCCCTGACAGCCCCTTTTCCTGGCTGTCTCAGGTAGAGCTCCCGGCTCCCGCCCCTGTCTTCTGCAGAACTGGAAACTCCTTCACAGCAGGAATCATTACTTTTAAACACCTTTGGATCCTCAGAGCCTGGCATCTTTCAAAAAATAAATGTCAGGTAGTGCTTTACGATTTCCTTGTGAAAATGAAGTATTCTTAGGTGCTTTAAAATATTTTTACTATAGTACCCTTTGTAATAGAGAAAATTGGGAAGTAGCATTCATGTCTAATAATTAGAGGTTAAGTAAATTATGGTTCCTCCTTAAAATGCGGTGGTATGCTGCCATTATAATCATCTTGTAGAAATGTGCTGTTGACATTAAAAAAAAATGTTCTCAATATACATTGTGAGAGAAAGAAGCAGTTTTCAAAACAGTACTATGTACAGAATGATCCCGTTTTGTGATAAAAATATAAATGTTTATGTATGCATAAAAAAGGTCTGGAAGGACCCAGTGGTTGTCTCTGGGTGGGTGGAATTTGCATGTTTCTTTTCCTTCCTTATGCTTGTATGTATTCCGTGATTTTTCTATAATGAGCATAAATTACTTTTGTAGTAGGAAAAAAAATTTTTAACTACCAAAAATTGTTTTTCTGATTGTAATGCATTTTCATTGTAGAAAATTTGGAAAGTCTGAAAACTATAAAAAAGAAAAGCTAATTATGCAAGTTGTTCTACCAAGGGAGTCTGTTAACATTCTAATATATTTCTTTCTAGTCCCTTTTTTTTTAATGCACGTGTGAGTTTTTTAAGCTACTTGAGATCAAACTGATCTACAGTTTAATATCCTGCAATTTTTTATAAAATTGTGAACATTTTCAAAAATTTTTACAAATTCTAAATATTAGATGTCTTACAAAAGGCTAGAATAATCAGCTATCCTAGGAGAAAAAAAATAGGAGAACTAGAAACAGGGTTAATGGCATTTTAAAGACTTTCTCAGGCCCTAGAGAGGCCTTATGTTGTATAAAATACCTAAAATACTCCATATTAACAATTTTAACTATAAAATTCTTGAAAGGCCTTTTAATACTTTTGCTACTGAATTTGGCTAAACATACTCATTTAATTTACAACTGGTGAACAACTCAACTTACAATTGGCAATAATTTCTCAGTAACTATTGTGCATATTGGGGAACTCTTAGAAAGTAAACAAAATCCAACCTATAAATTGTTTTCAAATATAAAGAAACCCTAAATTTTAACAAGTAATGAAGTTAACACAATATTACATTTTCAAGATTTTTAATTAAACACTTCCTGATCTTAGAGTTTCTTTTCCTATTTTAGTACCAATCACGTTTTCCAGATTTCAAATTTTTCCCCAGGCCCTTGAAAAGTCCCTAGGCCTTGGGTTCTGTGTCTGTCCTGCCTCACAGAGGAAAACATCCTGCCTGAGACCCTTCAGCGCTGGGCGATCGTGGCAGACCGGTATCAGAAACTTCCAAGCAAGGGCAGAAGTCACTGCAAAAGTCAGCAATGGGAAAGGCCAATGTTTTCTGTGTGCCAACAAACCAAATACAAAGTGGGAAGGTTTGGGGGACTTCCCTGGTAGTCTAGTGGCTAAGACTCTGCGCTCCCAATGCAGGGGGCCGGGGTTTGATTCCCAGTCAAGGAACTAGATCCCACATGCCTCAACTAAGACTTGGCACAGACAAATAAATAAGTACTTCTTTAAAAACAAAACAAAGTGGGAAGCTTTGGACAAGGGGATTCCTAACAAGTTTTTGCTTCTCAAGTACAGCAGGTAAACTGGGAGAAGGGGCAGAGTAAGGAAGAACAATAAGGAGAAAAGAGGGAAGGAGGGAGGGAGAAACAGAGGGAAGAAGGCAAGTTGTCAGCCATTAATTGCTGGGTGCTATCCAGCACAGAGCTGAGGGCCTTACATACTGCATTTCATTCAGTATTCAGAACAGTCCTGAGAAATAAAAACTGTTGCCACTTTCATTTTACGGTCAAGGCTCCTGGGGCTCAGAGAAGTTAAGTCATTGGCCGGAGGTCACACAGCTTAGAAAACGACAGAGCCTGTCCAAGACTATTCAACTCCACATCCTGTACATTAACCGCTATACCACTCGGCCTCCCTAAACTCACCCTGTCCCATCTGGCCCTCCTAGCTCCAGAAGGACAGAAATTAAACTGGAGGAGCTGCATGAGATGGGCTCAGCCTTCCCGTCTCTACCTTTCCTGGAGCACTGCTCCCAAGCGAAGCTTTGTGCCCTCACTCTGCTGACCCAGGTCCTTCCCCTGGGGCACCATGCCTGGCCCAGAAAATGTGCTCAGGACTTGTTGGCTGAATTAATGAAATAAATAGATCTCTCATTTTGCTGAGAAGGAAAGCCAGAGAAGGAAATGTGAGGACTTCACAACAGGGGCAATTTGCGCGCGGTCATCGAGCACGGTAGGGACAACAGGTCTGGGATTCGAATCCCCACCCCTGCTTCTTGCACTGCTTTGCCTGAAGTTGCGGGGTTTCCCATTTGACATGATCTCAGGTCATTCTCACAGCAACCCATGTGATTATCATCCTATGTCGTCAGATCTAAGATCACCAATAGGACACACCACTATTTGATGTAACAAAAAGAAAATTTTTTTAAAATTTAAAATCCAGCACTGCCAAGCATCCCTGAGCGACATCAACTGTAAGCTGCATCCCTAGAATGTGAAAAACGTGTGATGTCATCCGCCCTTTATAGACGTGGAAACACAGGCTCAGAGGCATAAAGCAGCATGGCATGCTCACACCACCATTAAGGGTCAGGAGCGTATGATGCAAACTAGTTCTGGGCTCTATTTACAATTGAACCTCAAGGCACAATGATCTGATGGTTGGTTTTTTGGTTTCGGTTTGTTTGGTTTGTTCCTGCCACCTAAGCGTGAATCTTATTTAACTGATGACACGTCTCTCTCCTCCAGGATTGTAAGTGCTGTTTTCCCAGCACCTAGCACCATGACTGGCCCCGAGCCAGCTGCCAAAAATTATCTAAGAGATGGAGTGGGGGGGTCACAGTGTGAGGCAACTCAGAAGTCCAGAAAACGGGAGCCCGAGTTGGAAGTCCACCAACTGAGGCCGTTCCTCTGCTGCTGACACCAGGGGAGGTAAAAGGCAGGGGCAGAATGAGAGTGGGCTGGGGTAAAGGCCCCCTACTTAGAATGAGTCCTGGGGCGGACAGGCCTAGTCAGAGACCAGCTTGACCACACCTTGGGTGAGTTATTTCATCTCTCTGAATCTCTGTTTTCTTGTTGGTAAAATGGGAATAATGCAATATTACCTATCATGTGGGATGGTGTGCAAATGAGAAAAAAACACAGAAAGAGTTTAGCACAAAGTCTGGCACGTGGAAACAACTGATCACAGCAAAGGCCATGGACACAAAGGAATGTCTTATGTCATCTCGAACAAAAACATCCAAGCTGGATGGTCAGGGGGAGATTTCAGTCTTGGGTACAATCAGCTTCAGACTGGCTGTCCAAACAGGCAGTCTTGCAGTGGAAGATCCCCTATCAGTTTTTGAAAGATCAAATACACAAAATAAGAACTGAGAGCTGGGAAACCACCATAGACACCAGACTAATTAATAAAATCATAAGCAGTAGGTTGGTCAACCCAAGCCAAAATGGTTAAAAGCCCTGGGTTCAATCAAGAATTCCCTAGGAAAAGAGAAAATATTATGATGAATTTCAAGAGAGTTTTAAAAAATATACTCCAGAAAAACTGAAACAAACTAAATACTATAAGATAAATTGAGGACTTTTCAAAGAACTATATCCTCCAAAAGTGTCAAGTCCAGATGGTTTCATGGGTGGATTCTACCTGCTATTTAAATTGTTCCAGAGCAAAGAGAAAGCGGGAAAACTTCCAAATTCTTTTTATGAAAGCTACCATAACACGGTGTGAAATCTGACAGAGAGAACACAATAAAAGAAAGACTCAGGTGCTGACAGCTGTCTCTCTGCAAAGTCTGTAACTGGAAGCACTTCCCGTAGAGTCAGGAAGAAGGCAAAGATTTCCACTAACACCACCATTATTAACACTGTTCTAGAAGTGCTGGCCTAGACAATTAGACAACAGAGAGAAATAAGTATTAAAACAAGAAAGGAGAGAGCAAAATTGTCATTATTTTTAGATGATATGACTGTACACCTAGAAAACACAGGATAACTCATTCAGAAATTATCAATAAAATCACTCAATATCAAATAAGATGACGTTATAGGGCTGATAAGCAGAAGTGAGCAGCTTTCTTACATGCAGTCAGCAACCAGTCAGAAAACATAAGAAAAGATTCCAGTCATAGAAGCAACAACAGAAAACACAACTACTTCAATGTGTTAAATCAATAAGAAGAATGCTTTACAATGACATAATAGTCTGAATAAATGTAAAGACATATCCCATTTCTGAATAGGAAGATGTATAGTTGTAAAGATGTCAGTTCTCACAAATCATTCATATATACAGTGATTCCAATTTTTAAAACATACTGAAAGAATCGCTTTTGGAACAAGATGAGCTGATTCTAAAGTTCACGTGAAAAAAATAAGCATGCAAGAATAGCCCAGGGGGTGGGTGGGTGGGGGGAGAGAAAGTGGGGATAGACACTTTGCCAAACATTAAAACATAATGTAGTTTCTTAGATATGACACCAAAACCACAAACAAAAGGGAAAACTTGGACCTCAACAAAATTAAAACCTTTTGTGCCTCAAAGGACACCGCTGAGAAAGTAAAAATGCAACTCACAGAAAGGGAGAAAATATTTGCAAATCTGATAAGAGTAAAAGTATATGACGAGTTCTTACAATTCAATAAAAAAGACAAACAATTAAATTTTTACATGACAAAGAATTGAAACAGAAATGTATCCAAACAAGACATACAAATGTTCTATAAGCACAGGAAAGGATGTTCTACATTATCAGTCATTGCTGCTGCTGCTAAGTCGCTTCAGTCGTGTCCGACTCTGTGCGACCCCATAGACAGCAGCCCACCAGGCTCTGCCGTCCCTGGGATTCTCCAGGCAAGAACTCTGGAGTGGGCTGCCATTTCCTTCTCCAATGCATGAAAGTGAAAAGTGAAAGCGAAGTCGCTCAGTCTCTCAGGGTTGTCTTAGCAACCCCATGGACTGCAGCCCACCAGGTTCCTCCGTCCATGGGATTTTCCAGGCAAGAGTACTGGAGTGGGGTGCCATGGCCTTCTCCATATCAGTCATTAGGGAAATGCAAATCAAAGCCACCATCAGATACTACTTCACACCCATAAGAATGGCTATAATCATAAAGACAAATATTTACAAGTGTTGGTGAGGATGTGGAGAAACTGGAACCCTCATAGAGTGCTGTTAAGAATGTAAAATAATGCAGTCAGTCTGGAAAGCACTCTGACAGTTCTTTCTAAAACATTAAACAGAGTTACATGTGACCCAGCAACTCCTCTCCTATATACATGCCCAAGAGAACCGAAAACATACATCCACACAAACACTTGTACACAAATGTTCATAGCAGCACTATTTGCAATAGCCAAAAAGTGGAAACAATCCAAATGTACATCAGTTGATGGATGGATAAATAGAAAGTGGTAAAAAAAAAAATAGAAAGTGGTAGAGCCACACAGTGGAATATTATATGCCACTAAAAAGGAGTGAAGTACTGACACAAGCTATAACATGAATGAACCATGAAAATGTTATGCTAAGTGGAAGAAGTCAATCATAAAATGCCACATACCACTTAATTCTATTTATATGAAATGTCCAGAAGAGGAAAATCATAGGAACGAAAACAGAGTAGTGACTGCCAGGAGGCAGGGGCAGGAAGGAGTAGAGAATGACTGCCGATGGGTACGAGGTTTCTTTGTGGGGTGACATAAACGTTGTTGGACTGGATAACAGTGATTGTTACACAACTCCGTGAATATACTAAAAAGCATCCCATCCTCATCGGCTGGCTGAGTTTATGAGGAGTGGCTATTTGTCTGGGCCTCCCTCATAGCTCAGCTGGTAAAGAATCTGCCTGCAATACAGGAGACCTGGGTTCAATCCCTGGGTTGGGAAGATCCCCTGTGGAAGGGAAAGGCTACCCACTCCAGTATTCTGGCCTAGAAAATTCCATGGACTGTGTAGTCCATGGGGTCACAAAGAGTTGAACACAGCTGAGCGACTTTCACTCACTTCGCTCACTGAATAGTATGCTTAAAGGGGTGAATTTTATAGTATGTGAGTTATATCTCAATAAATCTGTTATTAAAAAAATAATGGAGGGACTCCCCTGGTGGTCCAGTGGCTAAGACTCAGCACTCCCAATGCAGGGGCCCAGGGTCAATCCCTGGTCAGGGAACTAGATCCCACATGCCACAGCTAAGATCAAGGATCCCGTGTGCTGAAACAAAGACCTGGTACAGCCAAACAAATAAATATTAAAAAATAATAATAATGAAACAGCAGTCATCTCAAAAGACTAGAAAAGACACAAATACCCACTAGAATTTAGTACATAATCAAGATGGTATTTTCGATAAAAGGAAAGATGTATTCTACTGAAAATGATACTAGAACAACAGTCCTCGATGGATTACAGTGTAGGGTGGGGGCGGAAGGAACAGCATTTGGAATCTTACCTTGCTCCTTTCTACTAAATATATCCAGATGTATCCAGGACTTATATGTAAAAATTAAAACCATAAAAACATGAGAATTAAACAGGAGATTAAAATCTCAAAGTGGGAAAAGTCAAGACACAAAACACAAAGGCCTCAAAAGAAAACTAAAGGCACAAATTTGACTTATAAATGTTTTAAATTTCAACATAAAAAAAAACAAAAGACAAATAATAAACTGGACAAAATATTTATAAAAATATAACACAAATTTCCAATTTACTTATTATATAAAAAGATTGTATCACTCACTAAAGAAAAAAAAAAAGCAAGCAAGCCACTAGAATATACGTGAACAGATCATTGCCAGGAATTAAAATATAAATATAAAAAGACGTCAAGCTTCACTTTTCTTTAAAGAAATGTACATGAAAACAATGATTAGCTACCACTGTCAACTATCAAGTTAACCAAAATGAAAAAGCTTGTTAAAATACTGCATATTCACTATGGCTGATTTATGTTGAGGTTTGACAGAACACAGCAAAATTCAGTAAAGCAATTATCCTTCAACTAAAAAATAAATTAATTTTAAAAAAATACTGCATATTCAAAGGTGTGAAAAAATTGGCACAGTTGAAAACTTATGTCCACACAAAAACCTGCACACAGATGTTTACATTAGCTTTCTTCAAAATTGCCAAATCCTGGATGCAACCAAGATGCCCTTCAGTAAGTGATGGAGGTGACGGCAATATAAACTGAGCTCCTCCATACAATGGGCTATTATTTAGCAATAAAAAAGAGCTATCAAGCCACAGGCGCACACACACAAAACCATGAAGGGATCTTAAGTGCATATTGCTAGAAGACAGAAACCGATCTGAAAAGGGGACTATACCACATTCTGGAGAAGGCAAAACTAGGGAAACAGTAAAAATATCAGTGTTTGATGGACATGAGTTTGAGCAGGCTCTGGGAGTTGATGATGGACAGGGAAGCCTGGCGTGCTGCAGTCCATAGCGTAGCAAAGAGTTGGGCATGACTGAGCGACTGGACTGAACTGAAGTGGGGTGGGGAAGAGAGAGGGAAAAATAAGCAGAACAGAGAGGACTTTTAGGCCCAACTATTGTGTATACTATTATTGTGGTATGTGTCATTATACATTTGTCAAAGCCCATAGAATGTACAGTGCCAATGGACTACGCCTGGTAGTCCACTGGCTAAGACGCCTTGCTCTCAGTGCCAGGGCCTGGGTTTGATCCCGGTCAGGAAACTAAACCCCACACGCCGAAGCCAAAGATCCCAAGCACCACAACGAGATCGAAGATCCACGTGCCACAGCTAAGCCCCAGGGCAGCCAAATGAGTAAATAAAGTAAATGTTATTAAAAAAAAAAAAAAAAGGAAGAATGTACAGTGCCAAGAGTGAATCCTAGTATATATAAACTAGGGACTTCCGTTAATAATAGTATCAACATTGGTTCATCAATTGTAACAAACGTACCACAGTAATACAACATGTATACAGGAGGGGGAACCATGGGAGGACGTACGTGAGAACTATCCTTTCCGGATAGTTTAATTTTTCTGTAAACCTAAAACTGCTCTAAAATAATAAGGGCTACTAATTATTTTTAATTGCACTGGTACATGCCTATATGCATGCTAAGTCAATTCAGTCATGTCCGACTCTTTGCGATCCTATGGACTATAGCCTGCCAGGCTCCTCTGTCTATGGGATTCTCCAGGCAAGAATACTGGAGTGGGTTGTCATGCCCTCCTTCAGGGAATCTTCCCAACTCAGGGATTGAACCCGCGTCACCTGTAGCTCATGCATTCCAGGCAGATTCTTTACCGTTGAGTTACACTGGGGTGGGGGGTGCGCAGGGGGAGCCCGCACTGCTACATAATAGTACAATAGTTGCTATGTAAATTATTATAATCCCTTTCGAGCAAAATTTGACAATACCTTCCAAAGATTTTTTTTAAAAAACACACCCTTCCACATAGACACTGCTTCTCAGACTTGATCTTACAATATATACCTATTCACAGGTAGGAAATGATATTTATACAAGGACATTCATCAGCTCTGTTTGTAACAACAAAAGATAGGAAATAAAAGATAGGTAAGCAGAATAACGTCCCCCCCACAAATGTCCACATCCTAATCCCCAAAACCTGTAAATAGGCCTGGCAAAGGGGAGTTAAAGTTGAAGATGGAATAAAAATTGTTAAACAGCTGAACTCAAAACAGGGAGCTTATCCTGGATTATCTAGGTTGGTTCAATGTAACCACAAGAGTCCTCAGACATGAAAGAAGGAAGCATAAAAGGAGAGTCAGAATAAAGGGACTAGAGAACAACTCCACCTATGGTTGCTGACTTTGAAGATGCAGAAAGGGGACACAAGCCAAGGAATGCAGGCCTAGACGTGTCTGGAAGCTAGAATGGACAAGGAAACAGATTCTGCCCTACAGTGTCCAGGGGAAAGGAAACCCTGCCCACACCTCGATCTTAGCCCAGCATTTGCGGTGTACAAAACTGTAAAATAATAGATTCGTGTTGTTTTAAGCCACTAAGCTGGTGGTAATAAATCAATAAATAAAACTAATACAGACCTAAACGTCCATCTGTAAAAGACCAGCTACGTAATTATAGTGTAACAGTCACAGCCTTAAAAAGAATGAGGTGACCCTACATATACTGATAATGGATTACTTTCAAAATACACTGTTTAGTTTAAAAAAAAAAAAAAGGTAAATTTCAAAATCCATGTAGATCCTTATACGGTGCATAGCCCAGGTTTGGAAAGGTAGACCAGAACCTGGTACTATTTATTGCCACCAGGGGAGGAGAAATTGGTGACAAGAGGCTAAAATGAGGGACTTTCCTGGTGGCCCAGCGGCTAGGACTCTGTGATTCCACTGCAGGAGGTGTGGGTTTGATCTCCAGTCAAGAAACTAAGATCCTGTAAGCTGGGTAGCCAAAAAAAACGGGGGGTTTTCAATGAGAGAGACACTCACTCTTCACTGAATCTTCTTTCATGATGTTGTGAATTTTGTTTTTTGGCTTGTTTGATTTTTTTAAATCACATACAAGTATTAGTTTAAGAATAAAGAGAGGAAGACTTTTTTAAGCAAAGGGAGAGAGCTCTGTTCGGTCCTGAATTTGTAGTGTTTTCACCTCTTTCATGAGTACTGGTTGAATCCCTTCCACAAGCAGCACACGGTCACATGCCTTTTCCTGCCTAATCTCCCTAACGACCCTGACAAGTTGGGATATTATTATCCACCACCACCCCCCACCCCAATTGGGGCGCTGAGGCTCAGAGACCAAACTGCCCAGCTGGTAAGTTTGCAGCTGGATTTTAAAGCCTGGTCTTCTGGCTCCAGGGCTCACTTCTCCAACCACCAGACAATCTCTGCTGGTTCCAACAGCCGCAGTAGGGATGGGCTCTATCCTGAGACGTCAGGAAGCCGAGCTGTCCTCAGCCCTCCCGGTCGCTTTCTTTCAGGTCCTTTTCCCAGCTCTCTGAGTTGAGGAGAAGGTGAGCCTCCAGAGGGGCCCTGCCTGGGCCGCTGTCTGGGTTCAGCCCACCTTCTCCTGTTATGTCTCTCGGCAAAGTCCCTCCTGAAGCTGACGGAGAGAGGCTGCTGCCCTCGGTCGCCGTCGCTCTAACTGTTCTCTCTGCTGGGCTCACGTTGCAGTGGGCCTGGTGCAGCCACCTGCTTTCCTCATGCAGAGATGAAACCCTAGAGATGACAGGCCTCTGAGTAGCGTGACATCTTGATCAAATAAGGCTGCCCTGAGATGTCTCATTCCTGCGAGCTCCGGGCCGGAGATGAAGGGGGCTTCCCCCTGTCTGTCGCCAACTTACAACTCAGGACCAACAATCCGCCTTCCTGGGGCCTCACTTTCTGGTAAAAAAGGAGATCAGATCCCTGAGCTGTTTGCACAGATGTCGCTGGATCATTTACCTATTGGGAGCGCTGTGTAAATACAGCCAAACTGCCTTTCATGTCGAGGATCTCAAAGCATTTTAAAATGAGTAATTAATGAAGTTCAACCTCCAGAGAAAGCAAGAATTATTCTCTCCATTTTATAAATAGATCAAAGGTCACACAATCAATGGCAGATGTAGGAAACAGATGTAAGCCTTCCGCTTTGTCCCTGGCTGCAGTCACTAAATCCCACTCCTGGTATCACTGACAGACCCTTTTTTCTGCTCTCTGACTTCTGGCCAAAGACGTGGAATTGGCCTTTATATGTTTCCACTTAAAGGTCTGAATTCTATGTAGGTTCATATGCCTTTGATATGTCTGGAATTTATAAAAGAAAGGGAGAAGAATGATATTTGATGCTTTTCAGAGATCATGTTGGGACTGAGCCTTCTATAGTGGGTCAAATGCCAATAGAGAGAGGGAGAAAAAAAACTGCTCACCAGATCTTCAGGAAGTTCACTTTTATTCTCTCTCTCTGAAAGAACTCTATCTGTTAAAATTAAATAGAGTGTATCTTTAGTCACCAAAATGATTGTTCTGGGAATAATGAAAGTCACCACTTATTGAGCGCTAACTGTGTGCTAAGCACTGCTCTACTTCCTCAAATACATTGTATTGTGGGATTCACACAAACAGCTGAGAATGTTTTCATTATTCATTTTACAGGTAACATAACTGGACTTAGGGATAGAAGATGGGTTGAGAAGAAAGAAAAGAAGGAACTCAAAGGAAATTAAGCAAAAATGATTGGCTATATACTTTGTGCCAGAGGTGTTGTGATAGAAACAGAGACACAAAAAAATGAATAAAATAGCTCCAGATTCCTGCTCTCAAGGAGTTTATAGCCTTGAGGGTCACTGAAGGTGCGAGTTCAAGCGGTGAGCATGTAAAAAGACAAACGATGCCAATACAAGTCAGCACAGGAATGTTTATTATTAAGTTCCTGGTATGTGTTAGACAAGCTTCCAGGTGGCGCTGGTGATGAAGAATTCACCTCCCAATTCAGGAGACTTAAGAAACGTGGGTTAGATCCCCGGGGTGGGAAAGATCCCCTGGAGAAGGAAACGGCAACCCACTCCAGTATTCTTGCCTGGAGAATCCCGTGGACAGAGGAGCCTGGTGGGCAATGGTCCATAGAGTCACACAGAGTCAGATATGACTGAAGTGACGTGGCACGCATGCACGCTTTTAGACATTGCGTCCCTTGCAGGAGACGGTACCTCTTCACGTGGAGCTTACAGTCTAGTAGGAAAGTCAGCCATTAATCAAACAATTACACAGACTGATTTAAAACTGCACTTGAGTGGAGTAGAAGACACCAGATGGGCTACAGCCTGACGAAGAACTAGTATCCAGAATACATAAAGAACTCCTACTCATAATAAGAGATAATCCAATAGAAGCACTGTCAAATAAACCAAGGGGGCAATTTAAAAAAGACAAAAGGCAAATCGCCAATAAACAAATGAAAGCATGCTCAGTCTCGCTTGTAAACAGGGAGTTGCAAATTCAAACACTGGAATACCATTTCACACCCACCAGCTTGGCAAAAGTTTTAAAGTTTGACATTACCAAAGTGTTGTTGAGGAAGCCAACCATGGGAACTCATACATTGCTATCGAGGTGTAAATTGGTACAACCGCTTTGAAAAACTGTTCATCCCCAGTAAAGCTGCCAATTCACACGGCCTGAGCCCAGCAATCCCATATCCAAGTATCTACCCAGCTGGCTACTTTCACACAAGGGGATGGGTAAAAAAAAAAAATTAATCGTAGCCTTGTTTCTAACAACAAAAAAATGTGAAAATTAGCTGAATGTCTTACACAAGGAGATGAGTAAAAGGTGGTGAATGCATTCAATGGGGCCCTAATCAGCAGTGAAAATATATGATTTAGAACCACATGTATCAGTGTGGCTACATTTCAAAATCACAGTGCTGAGTGAAAAAAGCAAGTTACACAATGATATATCGAGCAAATGCCATTTCTTCAGTTTACAAGCATGCCAAACAATCCTATGAAGTGTTTATAGGCACAAATGTTTGTAATAAAAAAAAAAATACAAAAGCACATATGAGAATGATGAACCCCAAGTACAGAAGAGTGGGTACCTAAGAGAAGGGACAAAAATGAGTTCAGAGGGTGCCACTTTAGATCTGTAAAGTTCTGTCCTTAAAGAAAGAGAAAAGACTTGCGGGTAAAGATTGAGATTAACACATACACAGAGGAGTCTGGCGGGTCCATAGGGTCACACAGAGCTGGACATGACTGAAGCGATTTAGCACACATGTGTAACATAGATAACTAATAAGGACCTACTGTGTAGCACAGGGAACTCTGCTCCGTGTTATGTGGCTGCCTGGATGTGAGGGGGTTTAGGGGAGAATGGATACACGTATATGTATGACTGAGTTGCTTTGCTGAACACCTGAAACCATCCCAACGTTGTTAATCAGCTATATTCCAATATAAAATCAGAAATTTTTAAAAAAATTAATCCTAACTGAAATCAAATGCAGGAAAAAAAGACTTGAGGGAGGGATAAATCGGAAGACTGGGATTGACATATACACACCGTGTGTGTTGTGTGTGTGTGTGTGTGCTCGGTCGCTCAGTTGTGTCCAGATCTTTGCAGCTCCATAGCCCACCAGTCTCCTCTGTCCATGGGATTTTCCAGGCAAGAATATTGGAGCGGGTTGCCACTTTTTCCTCCAGGGGATCCTCCCAACCCAGGGATCAAACTTGAGTCTCCTGCATCTCCTGCATTGGCAGACAGATTCTTTACCACTGAACCACCCGGGAAGCTCCAACTACTATATATAAAATCAATAACTAATAAGGACATACTGCATAGCACAAGGAACTCTACTCTTTGCAACCCCATGGACTGTAGGCTGTCAGGCTCCTCTGTCCATGGGAGTCTCAAGGCAAGAATATTGGAGGGGGTTGCCATGCCCTCCTCCAGGGGATCTTCCCAACCCAGAGATTGAACCCGTGTCTCCTGTGGCTCCTGCATGGCAAGCGGATTCTTTACTGCTGAGTGGGGACGCCCACTATATATAAAACTGATAACTAATAAGGACCTACCGTGGAGCACAGCGAACTCCAATACTCTGTAATGACCTATATGGGAAAAGAATCTTAAAAAGTGTGGACATATGTACAACAAAGTGTAACAGTCACTTCGCTGTACATCTGAAATGAACACATTGTAAATCAACTATAACCCAATCAAGGAAAAAAAAATTTTTTTTTTTTAAGAAAAAACAGCAAATGTTAAAACTTTGGCAAGGAGGAGGGTGCCAGGGGAGGGGTATAGAATAAACAGGTGTTACAGATATAATCTCTGTAGGTGTTCTTTTTCCCTAATACGGTTTGATCTAGCAAAGGAGAATTCAACTGAATGGGGGACGGGGGGAGGGGAACAGGTCGCTGAGGAAATGATGCTTACTTAGGATGAGAGCCAAACATTGAGTAGGTGAGAAAGGACAGAAAGGTACACCAGACAGAGAGAACAGGCTGTACAAAGATGCTGACCTGGGAAGGCGAGCCTAGAAGCTGGGAACTGAGATCCCAGTGTGACCTGAGCAGATGGGGGAAGATAGTGGGGTTGGGGGTGAGGGGGGCGGTGCAGAGACCGGGCAGAGCCTCAGAGGCCATCTTGAGAGAGCAGGCCTTCGTGCCAAATATGACTCAAGCAGCAGGGACGGAAAGCTCTGGGGGTCCAGAGCCACTTCACTCAGCCAGATAGCAGAAGCGGGAAGGCGGTCTTGAAGAGGTGACTCACATCTTAAGCTTTGGAGAATGAGTAAGAGGAGGGGGAGGGACGTGTAAATTCCCTTGATCAGGCCCCACAGCAGTAAAGAGACTGTTGGTCCCAGCAGGGGCCGACACCCAGGAGTAGCTCCGGGATAAAGGTGTCAGATAGAAAACGGCAGAGGAGGGTGTCCGTGAAGACGGAATGGGCTGGGGTCCCAGTCCGGGCAGTCTTACGAGGAGAAAGGCATGGCCAGGCATGACTAGGTCCACCGCTCTGGCGGTGTGCGGAGGATGGATTTGAAGGAGGCGGCAGTGCGGGGAGTATGTTAACAGCCAGTGGGAGAGGGACACCTAAACCAGACTGCCTGGAATTAGAATGAAGAGATGGAGAGTGCCTGGAGAGGTGTTTAGAGGGGAACGCTAGGTGTCTAGTTTGATGGCCCTGCCATCACCCGAGAGGGACAAGACGCGGCGAGTTGCAGATGCGTGCAGGGCAAGCCAAGTGGAACTGTCCGGCCAGGCCAGCGAAGAGACTGGGCGTCCCGAGGGCTGCAGATGGAGCTGGGAGTGGGAGGCGCCTCCTGTGGGTGGTTGTTAACCACTCACAGCCTGTGAGTTGGTCCAGAAGGAGGGAAGAGGAAGAAGAAAGTGAGCGGGTCGCTGGGGACGAAAAGGAATCAGAAGGGCGATGCGGGGAAGCAGAGGACAGGAGGGGAAGGAAGGACCACGCAGACGCTGAGCGGCCACTAGGAAGTCAGCCCTGCGCGGGACTGGGCGGGTCCGGGGCGCGCGGGGCTGCAGGCGGAGCCCGGGCGCGCCCCGGCGCCTGGCAGATGCGGGAGAGTCCGCCCAGGCCCTCCCGCAGCTCCTCGGGCTGCCTCGGTCGCCGCCGGGGACCGCAGAGCACTCGCGCGGCCGGGCCACCCGGGCCATCCCCGGCTCCCCGCGCGTCCAGGCCGCGCCTCCCCACCGCCCGCGGGGCCAGGCGACGTCACTGCGGCTCTGACGCGCGCTAACGGAGGCGCGGGCGGAGAAGGCGCGGGGCGGCGCGCGCATCCTCGCGGGAGGTCCGGTCCTCGCAGTCCGCGGGCCGCGTTCTTTTCCCTCCTCCAGGGGAACCTCGATTTTTCCAAACTCTGGAAGGCCGGCGGTCCTTCGGCCACTGATAAGGACAGCTAGCGCCTGGTAAAAGATTTTAACAATGCCCGCAAAGAAATAGCCAGACCCAAGAAAGACTAGTAAGAGCCGCCAGTTAGAGTTCTGTTCGTGTGCTCGGCGGTCCTAGGAACAATAATAACGACCACAGCCACAGTAGCCACCATTTATTGAGCGCTTACTCTGTGCCGGGCACGGTGTTAAGCGCTTTGCAGGCAACAAACCCTCGGAGGTAAGTACCGTTATTATCCCTATTTTGCAGGGACCAGGGCACAGAGAGGTTAAGTAACTTGCCCCAGGCACACAGCTGGCTGATATCCAGTGCCACAAATTCAGCCCAGGCCGTCTGATCCCGTGTAATTGTCAGGTTAACTCGCCAAGGTCGGAATCATTTTCTCCATCTTAAAGATGAGGAAATTAAGGCACACGGAAAATGTAAGTACCTTGCCCAAGGTCACCTAGCTGGAAAATGGATGAGGCAGAAAGCGAACCCAGGGCTCCTCTCTGTCCGCCGACCCCGCGGTCTTGGCCAAAGGCGATGTTACTTCCAAACCACCTCCGACAGCCCAGCAGGCTGTGGCCCCGGGTCCCCAGAGGCGCAGCCTCTGCGGGGTTTGGGTGGCTCTCCGCGGCCTCCGGTCTCGGATGAATCGGATGTTTCCAAGCATCTTCTCTAATCAGTCCACAGGTGCCAGATAGAGATGCGCCTCCCGAAATCCGATCGGGGACCAGTCGGCGAGGTCCTCTGAAGGGATGGAGCCGGGGCGGAGGCAGCGGGAGGGATCCCTGGTCCCACCTGCAGAGCTGCGTTGACTGGCGGCTTGCCCCGCGCGGCCGGCAGAGGGCGCTGCCGCACGCGCCTCGGGTCCCACGGTCCCCAGACCCCGGGGCTGGCGGGCCTCCGCCTGCAGGCCCGGAGACTCAGAACCCCAAAGTGAGAGCCTTTCATTCCGCGTGGCGCACCTCAGCCTTGGGCCTGCTTTTCCTGACCACGCTTCCCCATCGTGTGTGCTCCTGCCACCCCAACCATCTGCCTTCAAGATTTCCCCTGTCCCTGCACTGCTGGTGTGGTCACCTCTTAAGAGGCAAGAACACCGATCCCATCCCATTAAAAGACATCCCATTACAAGTCAAACTCGGCCTTGTCTCCTTTCCTTCATAAACCCTCTGGTGATGCAAAATTGGCAAAAAAAAAAAAAAAAAAAATCCATTGGATGTTGAACTTGCTTTCCTTCTCCAAAACCAGAGAAGGAAATTGGTTAAGGAAGGAGCTAATAGATAAAAGGATCTATTTTTGTAATAGCGACAGTGTATTAAGTACTTGTGTTGTGCTGAGCCCTTTCTGCTTGACTCCTTAATCCTCATTACAGCCCGGAGAGGTGTGCATCATTACTCTCATTTGACAGGTAAGGTCACAAGACTGGTAAGTAGCAATGCTGGGAATCCACCAGGAGTTATCTGACTTTAAAGACACATTCCTATCACCCATTACCCAGAATGTAAAAGCTGATACAGCTGAACAGAATAGTTAAGATACAAACCGTGCAAAAACAAATCAAAATCTACTCTAAGAGTGCTCAGAAAAACCCCATGTGAAACAAGGGTTTCAATGGCTTTCTGAGCCCCAGTCTGAGACTCAATTGTCTGAAACAGGAAAACAAATCCTCAAGGTGCAGTGAGAGGAGAATAGGAATGAGGCATTCAGCTTTCCCTTGGAAGGGCATCCAGAGAGGCCCACTCACTTTCTGTGCCCAGGCTCTGAGGAAATAAAGGTGGTTCTAGGAAAATCTGAAAAGTATGAGAGGAAAAAGAAAAAATCCCTTCTGTGGTTTTTACTTTAACCAAGCCTCATTTCGCTATTTGTGTTTTATTTTTAAACTAATGTGGCTCTCTCCACCCTTTAAATTGGCACGTAAATAGCAAAAACAGAAGGAAGGCCAGCTACAAACTTCAAATGTGGTAGATTTCTCAGGAAGGAGGTACCTGACTTGAAGTGGAAATGAGGATTAAATGAGGTGCCTTAAACATTTCAAAGACAGACTTTCCACAAGGAATTTAGATCATAAACCTTTAGAACAGGAGCTTTGTCTAGGTTTAGGCCGGGTGTAGTGTTGACAATTTGTGAGTGAGCTCTCAGAATGTGGAAAACGAATCACACTTTCAGTGTCTGTCTGCATCATCTAATCATCTGGGCTATCGCTTTGCTTATGGCTTTAAAGGGTGGCTTCTGGGGGATTTTTCTGTCCTCTGGATCTCAGTCACACACCCTCCCTCAGACCCCTTACTTTTCCAGAAGTTTGCTCCGGGAATTCAGTTGAGATGAAGCAATAGTTGATGATGTCACTAGGCTTGGTTTGAGATTGACTGGCCAACTCTGGACTCACCAACTGGAGGTTTTTTTCCAAACTGGGAGACCAAAGCAGAGGGAACTTGTTGAGACTTGTCACTTAATAGCTGTGTCTCTCTTGCCCTATGTCTCTGAACTAGAAGGAGTCCCCTCTTACCCAAAACAAGAAAGCCCTGAACATCCCAGGCTGCTGCTTGCAAAATTCTTGGACTTTTTTGATCTTTTCTCTCTGCTGCTTCCCTCATTCTTTCAGTGCATTCATTCTACAAGCATGCATCCAGGGCCTACGATTGCAGATCCTAGCGGTACAGCAGAGAACCTAACATGGGCTGAGAAATTTACTCTCTCCCATTCCCACCTGGCTTCTGACCTCATGGTTCCAACT
Organism: Odocoileus virginianus; assembly: GCF_023699985.2. Lineage (NCBI taxonomy): Eukaryota > Metazoa > Chordata > Mammalia > Artiodactyla > Cervidae > Odocoileus > Odocoileus virginianus. The sequence continues at coordinate 13,401,806 of NC_069683.1, read as the reverse complement.
TCTGTGCCTGGAGAGGCCGAAGAGTAGTGAATGAGTTCCTTCTCCAGGTGAGGACTGGTGCTGAGACATACCTGAAATTCTGTCAGCTTACGGCAACTCCCTGAGATTCCATCCTGTGACCCCAGATACCACTGTGGTGACTCCATATTTGGTGGGAGGCTTGAGTCCTGATGTATCTTCAGAAGCAAGGCTCAGAAATGTTCCAGCTTCACCACTAGCCCAGGTTCCTTCCATTTCCAATAGTCATTACTTCAGTTTATAAGATCACTATTGACCAAAGTAGCTCAGGCCATATCCACGGAGTATCTGCTACGGTGAAAACTTCCAAAGTGCCACAGTACCTCACTGTCCAAAGGAAAATGTTGGCTTAAACAAGCATGCGTGACTAACTGGCAAAAGGATGTGTGGGATAATGCTTGAGTCTCTTGGGTCTTTTTTTTTTAATCTTGGGACTGAGTGATCCTGAGTGATCCATAGTGATGAGGGGAAGGAAGAACACTAGGCCTGTTTTAGCTTTCAAGATTATTCAAATGGAATAGATTTTCACCATCAACACCCTAGCAAAGACAGAATGCTGAAGGTAAATTGCCAGTTTCTGTCTTTTTGGAAAATCCATTAATACTGAAAGATCTTGGTTTTAATACATTCAAAAATTCAGATTATGTCCCTGGAAATCCCTTTAGAAAGTAGATTCCAAATCAGTACTCATTCTTCTTGAAAATCCCACTCCTTCCAGATACAGAAGTATTTTCTCTCCTCTTGAGGAAGGAGCGGGTCGTACGTAGACCAGAAGACCAGAGAGGGTTAAGAAGGACTTTTCCATTAGCTGAGCTGCAGAGCTGTTTGGATCTAGAGAACGTGTACGCGTGTTGTGTCTGCACTGAGTTCATGGTTGTGCATTCTGTGGCTCATGTCCAAAGCCTCCTTAACACGGGGGCTGAGATTTGCCAAAGAAGGCCGATCCGTGAAGAAGGACGTGTGTCCACTCACCAAGAAGGTTTTGATGGTCAGTGTCTGCGTGTCCAGCTGCTGGGCTGAAGAGATTTGGAAACCCCTGAATATTCCTGCGGGGATCTTTCCAAGCCCTCTTGGGAACCGGCAATAGCGCTTGTCTGGGGAAATTAGTTTTGCACTCTCACAGTGAGAGCAATTCCTCAGGGGCATTCTTGTAGTTGGGGAGAAAAATCAAACTCTGCTCATTCCTTCAAGGGCCATGCCCTTACTCAAGCGCACCGAATCCAGTTCGGTTGGTCCAGTCTGGTGCCTTGGGGAGGTGGGGTGGGGAGCCAGGAGCAGCGAAGTTCAGCGCCTTTCACCTGTGGCTAAGTCCCTCCCCCGACTGGAGCAAGCATGAGATTTCAGGGGATCGTGTTACCAGTGTGTAAACACCTTAAGTGACGGCCAAGGCTCCCGAGAGACCACAAAGGATCTCAAACCCTTCCTATCTTCCTAGAAACCCTGGCGGCCCGGCCGGCTGCTTGCTGTCTGATGCAACAGTTTGCAACGCCGTTCTGGGAGCGGAGCCTGCCGCGGGGCGCGGGGCGTGGGGCCTGTGCGCATGCGCGGGCCGGGGCCCGCCCCTCCGGGCAGGGGAGAAGCTTTTCACCAGATGTGCGGGGGGCGGGGCGGGCAGGGAGACCTTTGGCAGCTCGCGCCGGCGATCTGAGCTTAATTAAACTTCTCCCGAGGCATTGGCTGACTGATTGACCCAGTGATCCAAAAAAATCAGAGAGGCCCAGATCGCCCTAACGCCACGGAAGAGCGAAGTTGAGGAGTTGGCTTTCGGGGTCCAGAGCTCGGCTCCTCTTCCCTGAGCGCCCCCAATCCACAGTGCTTTCTGGGGACGGTGGGGGCGTTCCAAAGCTCACTAGGATGTCAAGGTCTTGCTGGCCTGGGCCTTCCTCCCGAATTCTCAAAGAGAATGTAACAGCGGTTACAGACGGGGAGGGGTGGGGGCAAAGTTTTGATAGCACCTAGATCAGTTATCTTTCCTCCTTCATTTCTCCACCCATGTGCCTTAGAAGGTTTTTTATAAGCAGAAAGGAACAAGGCATCTAGATTATTTTCCAAGTTTGTGATCCATTTAGGTATTGCCTGCATGATTTTCTTCCATACCCACATTCCTCCAGTGTTGTATATTTTAAATTGACTTTTATTTTATTAACTTTTCTTATTTTTAAAATTAACTTTAAATCGATTCCCTTTTTCTCCATAGTCTTGCCTGAAGCAACAACATTAGTGAAACCACAGCTTTGATGTGCTAGTCGTATATTTTAATACACTCGAAAATAAACTCATAACTATTCAAATTTTTTTAAAATGTATGTGTTAGCTAAAAGTGTTTTGTCTGCTACATTTGAAGAAAAGCCCCAGAGGTAATAACAATAGCTAACATATGCTGAGTGATTGCCAGTGTCCCAGGCACTGTTCTAAGATTCTAAGTCCTTAGGACACCTTAGAAGGTGGATGTTGTTTACATTTTACAGAGGAGAAAAGAGCCACAGAGAGGTTAGGTAACTTGCACAAAGTCACAGAGTCAGGATGCGAACTCGACTAACCTCACTCTAGACCAGTACTGCTACCTATGTGTGCTAAGTCACTTCAGTCGTGTCTGACTCTGCAACGCTTCCAACTGTAGCCCGCCAGGCTCCTCTGTCCATGGGATTCTCCAGGCAAGAATACTGGAGTGGGTTGCCGTGGCTTCCTCCGGGCGATCTTCCTGCCCCAGGGATCGAACCTGGTTCTTCTGCTTTGGCAGGCAGGTTCTTTACCATTAAGTGCCACCTGGGAAGCCCCTGGCCTAAAAAGAGGCTAAGTTACTGCTGAAGATCCCCCAGGTGGGTAACATACTCCAGGTTTGGACCGAAGTCTGACTGACTGCAGAACTGAGCATTTAACTGATGCGTGGTACTCTTTGGCCTGTTCACCCGCTTCTCACCTCATACAGCTTTATCTCTGTCTGCCTCCTTAGAAATCCAGCCTGTGCTTCCAAGTCTTCTCTCCTCACTTCCTACTTCTCCCCTTCCACTGCCTCCTGGATGAGTCAAAGTTTCTCTTTTCTAGTGTTTTCTTCTTTTCTCTGAACTAAAGTTACCCATACAGCTCTGATTTCCTTGAGAATCCCTTCTTTGAAGGTCCTGTCTTCTCCACTGACCATGGAACTACTTAGAAAGTCCACCTATCAACATTGAAACTACATTTCCCAGACTGCCATGCTTGCCTGGAATGAGAGCAAAAATCCTGTGTCAAACCATGTGGCTCCTATTTTGGGGTCGGAAAATCTGGTCACTAGCTTGGATAAAGATTGGTATGCCCATAGACTAATTCATCTGGCCCCAGGCAGACATGAATTTCCCAGGCCTCAATGATTGGGGGTAGGGGTGAGTTATTTCGGCAAACAGAACCTTCAATTAAGGACTTAAATGAAGCCTTGGCATAAGACTGCTAAAAGATGGCTGACCCCTGCCCCCAAAGATGTATTTTCTTTCTGCAACAGCCCTTGCCACCACTCCTTCCCTTTCTTCCCTTGCCCTTCTTCCAGATGCTTCTCTTAACTGTACCATCGTGCCACTCCCTGTCCCCACCCCCACCCCCGTGCCCACACCCACTCTTTAACTGTTTAGTATAAAACCCAGCCCACCAGACTGAGGTTTTCTTCGACCCAAATGTTATTTTCAGAAGGAGCCACTGAGGTTGGGGTGTAATTGCAGCGTTGGGCCTCTGCAAGCCAAGCTGAAAATAATCAGCGAGGCAGATGGGGTGGGAAGAGTGTGCGGTGACCGCTTCCACCAAAGAGCAGGAGAAGCCCAGTGGCGTGAGTCAGAGGGAGGCGAGTGCCAGGCTGGGCCTCCTGGGCTTACAGCTGGGAGCTGAGTAAAGGAGAAACTACCCAAGGTGTTGGGCCTTTGTCTGAGCCCGATCCAAGGTGGCCCCTGGCTGCTCATCACGAGTCCATATTTTCTGTGTGACAGCCGCTAAGCTTGCCTTGCTCTCCCTCGACCGGGTCGTAGCAACCAGGACTCCACATGGGCACGTGGCCATCCACTTGGCTCATCCATCTCTAGAGCAGGGTTTCTCAACTTGGGCACTATTGGCATGTTGGCTTGGATAATTCTTTGTTGTGGGGGACTGTCTTGTACATTGTAGGATGTTTAGCAACATCCTTGGCCTCTTCCCACTAGCCTCAGTAACACACACACAAATTCACACAAATCAGGATTACCCAAAACATCTCCAGACATGCCAAACGTCCTTGGCTGAGAAAACCACCCCTGACTGAGCACCACTGGTCCAGAGTGACCCAGGCCTATAAAAGGGGACACAATCAACTGTCCCCGTGGCGGCCTCATCGCTTTGCATCACACCTGAATGGGCCCTGATGAAAACTATTGTCCAACTCCTATTTCAAAAAGACAACTGTTGAACACCTCACACCCAGCACGAGCGCCCAGTGTAGCAGGCACTGGACAAAGTGTTGTGAATGAAGCCACAAGCAAGGCAGATGTGGTGCCTCATAGAAACAGCTGAGTGATTCAACCACCCTGATTGAGAGGCTTGTAAGAAAAAGACATGGGGTACTATAAGAAAATTGAAGAGGGTTTCTCATCTAGGTCAGAGGGGGCTATCAAGAAAGGCTCTTAGAGGACTTCCCTGGTGTCCCAGTGGCTAAGACTCTGTGCTCCCAATACAGGGGGCCCAGGTTCAATCCCTAGTCAGGGAACTAGATCCCACATGCCGCAACTAAAGATCCCGCATGCTGCGACAAAGAGCGTAGATCTCAGAACAGCCAAATAAATAAATATTTAAATTAAAAAAAAAAAAAGAACAAGAAGAAAGGAAGTCTCTTAGAGGAAATGAGGAATTAGCCAGTTGGAGATATGAGGACGAGGCAGTGTTCCATGGAGTAGGGACAGAGTGTTCAGAAGCCCTGGAGTTAAGAAGGAATGTCATATTTTCAAGGGACCCAAAGAAGTCTTTCATGGACCAGGCTCAGGAGGGTGGGTGATCGTTTTCTCCTCTCACCCCCAACACTTATTTTCCTTGTACTCCTTCTCTAGATTTCTAGCACAAGCATGTAGACTTAGGATCATGTTTAACCATACCCAACCCCCTTCCTTATCCTCGCTCACCCCCCTCAGTCACCCGGTTACCACGTTCTGTCAGTTCTGCCACCAAAATCTCTCTGCAAACTATCTGCTTGTCTCCCTTCCCACCACCACAGCCCCGCTGCAGGCTCTCCTCATTACTCAGCCAAATTTGTGAAATAGCTTCCTAACGAGTCATCCTCCAGTCTCTACCTCAGAGAAAGACGCATATCTCCCCATGTCTCTGCTGGCTCACAAACCCTGCGCGGCTTCCAGAGGCCTGGCAGCCGGGCCGCTGCCTCCCCCAGGCTCTCAGGAGGCCTTCGTTCACTACCCCCAGCGTCCCTCCCACTCCCGAGCCATACCAGACCACTAGCCAGACCCCCTGGGCCTACATGTCTCTGTGAGTTTGCTGTTCTAACCCTGTCTGAAAGGCTCTTTCCCAATCAAAATCATTTGGGGGAATTCCCACATAGCCTGTAAGACTCAGAAAAAAAATGAACTCATGATACTCTTTATCCCTTCTTAGAAGACTTCTCTTCATTCTTTCCACTGTTTTCACTGGGGCTTAGATATTGCTGCTAGTTTACTGTTTGCCATGTTAACCCATAGTGACCTGTTTAAACCCATCCCCCTCCCAGAGTCAGAGGGCCTCAGAGGCAGGTAATATAGTGGACTCTGCTGGTTGATTACAAAGCACCCATTCTTCCCTTTCCAGCTTCCTAAGAGATGCCATAGAAGTGTTGGGTTGACCAAAAAGTTCATCTGTAACATGGAAAAACCGAATGAACTTTTTGGCCAACCCAGTACAAGGCACAGTGTATTGTCTAGCAGACAAGCTAAGCTGCCATAAAAAAACAGACCCAGAATACAGAGGCTTAAGCCAGCCCATGTGCCTCTGTGGAAGCTGATCCCTTGCCCAGGGGTAGGCCCACCACCCTTCCTAAGAATTGATTAAGGCATCTGTACCTAAAATCAGTAAGTGGGAGAGACTTCTCTGGTTCCACTCTCCTCTTCTCCAGTAACAGTGTTCCCTGTTTGGGGCCAAGCAGACAGCTGCCTGGTGAGGACTACATTTCCCAGCCTCCCTTGCAGCTTGACTGGTTGTAAGTCTTAAGTTCTCACTGACAGACAGTGAACATCCTGCCACTTCCAAGTGTGAAAGTGGTGGTCACTCAGTCGTGTCCAACTCTTTGCAGCCCCATGGACTGTATAGTCCATGGAATTCTCCAGGCCAGGGTACTGGAGTGGGTGACCTTTCCCATTTCCACGGGATCTTCCCAACTCAGGGATCAAACCCACATCTCACACATTTCAGGCAGATTCTTTCCCAGCTGAGCCACCAGGCAAGCCCACCACTTCTAAGCTGTGCCCTCAGAAAGAATGTACATATGCTCCCTGCCCTTCCCCAGCCCTTCCCCCTTTCTGAAAGATGAGCAAAATTGAAGTAGTCACCCTGGACTCAGAGAGGAAAGCCACATTTGGAGGATGGTGGGGCCCTCCTATCAGTCTTGGATGGCTTTCTTCCAAACTCTTCTGTGATATGAAAGAAACAGAAATTTCTATTTTGCTTAGACTTCTGTATTTGGAGTCTCTTAGACCTGTGATCTAGTTAGGGCCAATGAGGTTCAAGGAAAGGTTTGATGGGGGTTTCTGGGGCAAAGCTCTCTGGTTTTTACGAGGCAACATTATGGAGCAACCTTCTCTCTTTCTCTAACTCTGGACATTGCTGGGCCTAGAACTGTGGCAGTGCTCTTGCTACCAGCCTAGGAAATAGGCTACGCACAAGGAGAGCAGAGCTGAGAAAATGGAGTCAGAGTTTCTGGACTAAACAGCTCTGAAGTCCACTGTCTTGTCTGCTTGGGTTTGCCTAAGAAAATACTACCATCTCTATGGTTTTTCCAGTAGTCATGTATGGATGTGAGAGTTGGACCATGAGGAAACTGAGAGCCGAAGAACTGATGCTTTTGAACTGTGGTGTTGGAGAAGACTCTTGAGAGTCCCTTGGACTGCAAGGAGACCAAACCAGTCAATCCTAAAGGAGATCAGTCCTGAATATTGTTTGGAAGGACTGATGCTGACGCTCCAGTACTTTGGCTACCTCATGCGAAGAGCCAACTCATTGGAAGAGACCCGGATGCTGGGAAAGATTGAGGGCAGGAGGAGAAGGGGGCAACAGAGGATGAGACGGTTGGATGGCGTCACTGACTCAATGGATGTGAGTTTGAACAAACACTGGGAGCTAGTGAAGGACAGGGAAGCCTGGAGTGTTACAGTCCATGGGGTTACAAAGAGTCAGACATGACTTAGCAACTGAACAACAAAGGGGCTTAAGCCATAGGAATTTACTTTCTCATGATTCTAGAAGGCTATAAGTCCAGAGTTGGTTTATGGTGAGGCCTCGCTGGCTGACTTGCAGACAGCCGCCTTCTCACCGTGTCCTCACATGGCCTCATCTCTGTGTGTGTGAGAAGAGAGTGCTCTGGTGTCTCTTCCTCTTCTTATAAAGACACCAGTCTGAACGGATTAGTGTTCCAGTCTATGACCTCATTTAACCTTAATCATCCTTATCTCCAAATATAGTCCCCATCGAAGTTAAACCTTCAACATATGAATTTGGGAGGAGGTCACAATTTAATCCAAAACACCCACCCTACCTCTCGGCCTCCAGTTACATGAGCCAATAAATGTCCTTTTGTTGAAACCAGCTCACATTGGTTTTCTGCCACTTCTTACCTTACAGTGTTTCACTCCTCTTCATTTCCCTGCTGGGACCAGCACAGAGGGGTCAATACACATTTCATACTTGTGGAATAAACGTTCCATCGCTATTTTTCTTCTTTTTCCTGGAAGGATGACCTCACAGATAAATTATAAGCATTTGCTTCTCTCTACCCCAGCCTAAACACCTAAAGCAGTCACATGGCCCTCAACTCTAGAAAATTCTTCTCAGACGCACCCATGGCTAGTTGCACAGAGAGCTGAGGACTCAGCTATAAAATCGGAAGTTTGAGTTAAACACACTCTAGTGTGCCTTCCAGCAGAAACATTCCCTGAGTCCCTGCCAGTTCTAAGGTCCCATGGCTCTGCCTGAGGCTCTCGGCAGCAGTCATTCTGGGTTCAGACCCAGGACCCCTCCAGCCCTGACAATGTGCAATCTATCAAGAGGGCCCTCTGGGATCCCTCACCCGCTCCCTGATGGTCCAGGATTCTGTCTGAAGCTTTCTCAAGCTCTGGAGTCCCAATATTCTGTAACATTATGCTGAGCACAAGAAAGTTTTCTTTCACTTGTATTTTATTTTATTTTTATTTTATTCGGCTGTGCTGGGGCTTAGTTACAGCATGTGGGGTCTTTTAGTTGTGACATATGAGCTCTTAGTTGCAGCATGTGGGATCTAGTTCCCTCACCAGGGATTGAACCCAGGCTTGCGTAGGTAGGCATCTTAGCCACTGGACCACCAGGGAAATCCAAGAAAGTTTTTGATTGGCTACTAGGCCTCCTATCCTGCCCCCACCCCCAGCACACAAGAGAAAGCCCAGGGGAGAGCCTGAACTCTGGCAACCTTGTCCTCCAGATGAGACCAGAGGTGGTCTCTGCAGACAAACAGGCAGACGGGGGCCTCGCAGTCCTCAGACACCCAGCAGGCCCTGCAGCAGGGACACTCAGCTTCCTTGTGCCCATCGATGAGCCATCCAGACAGCCATCAGTGGTGCCCCAAACGGGGCACGTCCCAGTTCTGAGCAACAAACTTCCTTCTTTCAGCCGTGAGAACTCTGCTCATGCAGACTGGGGAAAGGGCTGCCTCATTACTCAGCCCACTGGAATGTGGGAGAATCAGACCTCCGGGAAAATGATCAGTGAGTGGACTCTGGTCAGCCAGGACCTTCAAGGTCCAGAGGTGCTTCCTCCTGAGTCAGCAGCAACGCCAAGCCTTTCTTCCCACGCCTTTTGAAGTTACCATCTGGGATACTCAGCACATGCTAAGCACACATGTTAGCTTATTTTCTCTTCACAACAGCCCTGCAGGTATGCATCGTTGCTAGCCCTGTTTTTTAGATAAGCAGATTAAGGTTTAGAGAGGTGAAACGGCTTTGTTTGGACTGACAAAGCTGGATTGGACCTGAGTTTCGGGCTTCCCTGCTGTCTCAGATGGTAAAGAATCTGCCTGCAATGCAGGAGACCTGGGTTCGACCCTTGGGTGGGAAAGAGCTCCTGGAGAAGGGGATGGCTACCCACACCATGGAGAGAGGAGCCTGGCGGGCTGCAGTCCATGGGGTCCCACAGAGTCGGACGCCACTGAGCGACTAGTACTTTCACTTCTTAACCAGATGCTGGTGGGTGGCTTTGGAATTGGGCAGCATTTTCTCTGGTCTTATAACTTGGGTGGGCCTCGTTGGGCTAGGGGAATGGCATGGTGAGACCCCAGATTGTGAGGCCAGTGCAGGAAGTTAGAACTAGAGCTGGAGTGAAGGACAAGATTGGCGGAGATCACCAGGTCAGAGTCAAGTACATAGAGGGACGCCAGCTCTGTCTGTTAGGGTCTACTAGACCCAACCAAGGTGGCCAGAGATCCCCCAACCATCAGAGTCTGGAGCCTGCCCACCCTCTCCTGCAGGAGCCCTCCAGCAGGTTGGGATCTGGAATCTTCCTTGGAACAGCCTGAGTCCTGGTCATCTGCTTTTTCTTTACTGTCACATCTATTCCTTTCTCTGTTCTGCTTGACATCTTTGGAAGGCAAATGACACCCCCCAGACTCCCCTGCCAACTGGCTTCTGACCAGGTTTACCCAATGAAAGGTATAGGAGAAAGAGGAGTTTGGGTATTTGGCCCTACCCTCCACTTGACCCCCAGCTTCCAGGGGTGTCTCCAGTCCTGGCTCCCTCCCCTCGTGGCTCTAGTTCTACTAGTACCAAGTGCCCAGACCCTGGGCTTGGGTACCAGCCCTCCTCCCCTTATTCTTCCAGCCTCAGGGGTTGTGGCAGTTTCCTGAGGACTAGTGTCCTCCCCGCTCCCCATGTACCCGGCAGCTCTTGCGACCATTCCCTCTATAAAAATGTGGTTCTGTTCTCCTAACTGGGCCTTGCCCAGCCCAGGCTGGAAGGAGACAGTCAGCATCCTCCTCTCCTTCCCCAGCTGTGGATGGGGTCAGGGGCTCCATGGAGAGAACGGTGAGGCCTTAGTCTGTTTGAGCCGCTATCACGAAACACCACACAGTGGGTGGCTAATACACAAGAGAAATTTATTTCTCTGTTATGAAAGCTGGACATCCCAGACCAAAGTGCCAGCGTGGTCAGGTTCTGATGAGAGCCCTCTTCTGGAAGGGGCCAGGGAGCTCTGTGGGATCTCTTCTAAGAGCACTAATCGCATTCATGAGGCTCCATCCTCATGATCCCGTGGACTGTAGCCCACCAGGCTCCTCTGTCCATGGAATTCTACAGGCAAGAATGCTGGAGTGGGTTGCCATTTCCTTCTCTAGGGGATCTTCCCGACTCAGGGATCGAACCTGAGTCTCCTGCCCTGCCTGCAGATTCTTTACCATCTGAGCCACCAGGAAAACCCCTCATGACCTAGGCATCTCCCAAAGCCCCCACCTCCTAATACTATCACACTGGGCATTAGGATTTCAACATACGAACTTGGAGGAGACACATGCATTCAGACCAGTGCAGATAGGAAGCTCCCGAGCATGAGGGTGGGCAGAAGATCCATCCTGCAGCCAGGACTCCGTGGACCCCTTGGGTGCCAAGTTAGGCGGCCATGAACAGAACGGAGCAGCCTCCAGCAGGACCCCATGGATCCCAGACCAAGAGCCCTGGCAACTGGTGCATCTGAGTCTATAGGATGTCTTCCTGCCCATCAAGATCCTCTCTGCCCCTATGTTCTCCCAGCCTCAAAACAATCTCAGCTGGGCCACTTCCATCGTGTCCAAGTCTCAACCCCTCTGGAGCTCAATGTCCTCCTCTGCTTTCTGGGAAAAATACAGTATCCCCTCTTGGATTGTCACAACAAGGAAATAACGCCTGGTGCCCCACCTGGCACAGAGCCAGTGGTCATTATCTAGGAACAGCATCCTAACTGTTGTCAATAATAATCATCTGAGAAGCAATCATAATCAACCCTGAATATTCATTGGAAGGACTGATGCTGAAGCTGAAGCTTCAATACTTGGGCCACCTGATGAAGCAAACAGCTGGCTCATTGGAAAAGACCCTGATGCTGGGGAAGATTGAAAGCAGGAGAAGAGGGTGACAGAGGATGGGATGGTTGGGTGGCATTGCTGACTCAATGGACGTGAGTTTGAGCAAACCCTGGGAGATAGTGAAGGACAGGGAAGCCTGGCATGCTGCAGTACATGCGGTCACAAATAGTTGGACTTGACTTGGCAACAACAACAATCTGGGCAGCACTAGAGGACTGGCGCCCTGTCTGTGAGGATCTGCAGAGAGCAGGGCAGAGAAGATAAGGTGGGGCCCTGTGTGGGGCAGTTGAGCCAGAAAGCAGCAAAATGTGAGGTTCTCCATCCAGGGGCCACCTGTTGGTCTCCCCCACCTTGGAGGCCCATTTCCTCTACCCATTTCCGTGACACGTTAGATTCAGCCCCAATTCCTCCAGCTGGTCCTCAGACACTGTATAGCTGCCTCAGTCCTGAGCAGGGGAATACGCAATGCCTGAGAAGGGGATGGAGGTTTTGTCGCTCCCTTGCTGCATCTGAGAAAAGGCCAGATCCCAGCAGAGGGCTGGGGGTGGGAGAGGCAGAGAAGGAGGCAGGCGTTAGGTGCCTCCACCGGGCGTTTGCTGTACGCCAGGTTCTGTGTGAAACACACAGACACTTCCTGTGTACTATTGGGTTTAATCCTCCAGCCACTAGAAGAGGAGGTATGTGTCTGTTATCATCATCATAACAAAAACATCCCCATTTGATAAAGGCACTGAACCTCGGCAAGTTTAGAGAACCTGCCAAGACTGTATAGCCAGAATTCAGCAGAGCCAAAATTTCAACCAACTCCACTTGATAAAAGACTGCAGCCTCCCCAGGAGGAGTTAATGTGTGTCTCTCCTGGCCCACAGTGCTGGCATCAAGAGGGCACTGCTCCTGGTATTTGAGTCAAGGAAATAGGAGGCCCACAGGGAGATGGATCATTTACAGAGCTCGACTGTGACTCGGCCTGGGCCTCCGGGCCTATTCCACCTTTGGGGATCTCTGCCAGGTGTTGGAGACAAGGGCAGGCCTGACAGTGGTGGTCCACTGGGAGGTTGCTGCTGATGGGGTGTGTGTGTGTGTGTGCGCGCGCGTGCGTTTACGCGTGCGTGTACGCATGCGCACACGCCACCTACATACACACAGACGCACATGGACTTAGCAGCCTGCCCCCAACCTTGGCCCAGGAGAGGACAGGGAAGGGATGTGCGTCTGGCAGGTGAGTGGGAAGGTCTAGGTGGGTCCACTCTCGTCTCCCTCGCAGTTCTCGGGAGATGCTCTGATATTTTCCTGAAGAACTGGCTATGGGCCTAGAGGCTTTTGCTTTCCGTAAAGTCAAAAAAGAAAGGACCCTGCGAAATTCTTTCTCCAAAATCAGTTCAGACTTGACCAGCCTCTCTGAGCCTCCAAGCCTTTGTCGACTCACACTGAGTGAGAACAGGCTGCCTCAGAAGCCTCATCTTCCCGTCCCACCGCCTTCTGGAAATCAGCCTCCAAATGACCCCAAGCCTTGCTCTAGGCCCTGAGTCATCCAGAATGGCTGCCTCCTAACTGCCCCATGACGTGAGCCTTGGGGTCGTCAGAGTCTCATTCTGGCCTGATAGGAGCTGGGAGACCTGAGGCAAGTGACCCAACCCTTCTGAGCCTCAGCTTCCTCTTCTGTGAAATGGACATGATAACTACCCACAGAAAGTCGGGTAAATGTGAGTGCTCCTGCCTCTTCCCTTTTCTCCCCCTCCTTCCCTTTCCCCTCCCTCCTTCTGGACCTCCTTAACCTCCACTGACCATTTGACCACCTAGCTGCTGGCCCTCGCTTCCCAGCATCCTCCCAGCTGGGGGCCAGCCTCCGAGCCTCTCAGGAGCCAGTGGTTTTGCCGCCCTTTGCTTGTGGGCTGCCGTGGGCCAGCTCCCCTGAGAGCAAAGGCCTCAGAGCTGGGCGACCGGGGCCCCACCCTCTTCATAAACACTAGTTGGGCACCGGCTGACCTCAGGAGGGAAGTGCTCGGCTGGGACCCTCCTCTTCGGCCCTGCTGGCTGCTGCGTGTTCCAGCGGAAGCTCCAGGCCGATCTGGCGCCCTGGTACCCAGGCCACCTCCATCCTGGAAATAGGCACTTGGAGCCAAACCCTGGGCCGAAGGTGGAAGGAAGTGAACAGGCCCTGAATGCCTCCGTCCTGTCCTCCCACGGCCCCACCCTGACTGTCCCAGACACGGCAAGTTCTCTCTAATTTAAGTGTTTTTAATGATCGTGATAGACATACATAAAGAGGACTTTACTGTTCCTCTGTGTTTCTTAAAAATAAAGACAGGAATTACACATGACAAAATATTAATCATTTGAGCTCTGGGCAGTGGAGAGGTGTATGTTTTACCGTTTGTTGGAACACCCTTTTCTGTATTGTTAAAATTTCTCTAAATAAAAACATTTTTAAATACTTAAGCTTCTTACGGGTTTATGGGGGGAAAAATTTGAAAATGCCAAAAAGTAGAAAGAGAAAAATAAGAATCACCAAAATCTCTCCTTGGGAATCAGGCAATTTATATATTGGCTAATCTCCTCCTGGTTCTTTTTTCTAGCATGTACTTATATACTTTTATTCTTTTTCTAATGGAGATATAATTGGCATATAACGTTGTGTTCATTTTATATTCACTTTATTCTTTTTACCAAAAAAAACAAAACCCTAGAATTATACTGTTTAATGACCTTTTCCCCTCCCAATAATATATTTTAAATGGTTTCCCATGCCCTTGGAGATTAATATTTACTTTAGTACACTTCTTTTCAGTCCTTTTTCCATGTAATCATGAATAAGGTATATATTTTATGATTAGGACCCATATGGATCATGTATAGGGGTCATTTATACCTTTTATTATTTTGTCTTATTTAAAAAGTACAAATTCTGTTGTAAATCAATGGAAAATACAGATAAACAAACAAGACTACATGTGAAAACCTTATAGCCTCATCACTTTGAAATAACCTCTGCTGACATTTTAGTTTTCAACCTTCCCATCCACTTTTCTGCATACATATGTTAGTCAGTCTGTTCAGTCACTCAATCGCGTCTGACTCTTTGCGACCCCATGGACTGCAGCACAACAGGCTTCCCTGTCCATCACCAACTCCCGGAGCTTAATCAAACTCATATCCATCGCATTGGTGATGCCATCCAACCATCTCATCCTCTGTCATCCCCTTCTCCTCCCACCTTCAACCTTTCCCGACATCAGGCACTTTTCCAATGAGTCATTTCTTCACATCAGGTAGCCAAAGTGTTGGAGTTCCAGCTTCAACATCAGCCCTTCCAGTGAATATTCAGGACTGATTTCCTTTAGGATGGGCTGGTTTGATCTCCTTGCAGTCCAAGAGACTCTCAAGAGTCTTCTTCAACACCTCAATTCAAAAGCAGCAATAGCAAACATATGTAAGCATATGTAAACACATTTGAAGATAAAATTGGAATCATACAATTCATATTATTTTGAACCTGCAGTATCTGTTTATTTAACCACATATCTTACATTGATTATAATTGTTTCATCTGCAAATGACAGAAAACCCAAAATTACAAGTTCATTACTCTCTCTAGGAAATGATGTCCAGAGGGAAGCAGCCCAGACAGGGATAGAGACTCTATGACCATTAGAGAGTCAGGCTCCTTCTAACTGGGGCTCCCCATCCTTAGCGCGTGCTTCCCAATCACAACCTAAGAGCTGCTCCAGGGGGAGGAAGCAAAGAAGGAGCACCTTCTGCTCAAAGGACACTTCCTGGAATTCACATGCATCACTTCTGCTTATACCCTACCAGCCAGCACTCAGTCCCACGGCCCCCGGGAAATAGGATCTTTTCCAAGGAGGGCTTCTATTACTATGGCAAAAAGGGAGAACAGATATTCGGGGACCACTGGCCTCTCTGCCACATTTCACAAACATCTTTCCAGTGCAGGTAACTTTGTATTCTGTCTTTCCTCTCTTATTTTTTGGTGAAGATTCTACCACATCATTAAATATTCTTTAATATTCTTACTTTTTAATGACTGCTTAATAGTCCCTAATAGGCATATGGCATTGCTTATAGATCCAGTGCCTTGTTACTTGATGTTGGGTGGTTTGCTCTGATAAATAAGCCTCTTCTATGGTTAAAACTTGTCAGAGGAAGAGATCCCAAGCTGTCCTCTCTAACCTGTGGGTATCCACCCAAGACATTTGGCTGAGGAGTCAGGGTAGTATCTGCCTGAAAAGTTGGCTTATGTTTCTACACGCGCCCCCCACCCCGCCAGGGGAGCTTTATGGCGACAGGTGTGCCCCGCTGCTTCCACTGCAGGGGAAGTCACAGGTGTGAGCAGAGCCTGGGGGCAGTTCTGCTAGGGGAGAGGGAGGCGGTGGGGGTGGTAGGGGGTGGACTCTCTGGAGCCAGGGGAGGGCCTGGCCCTGACAAGGCTTAGCGGTCTCGACAGGCCTCATTCATTTTCATTCAAATCCAACGTATGTTTTCTGAGCCCCTACTCCAGGCCATGCCCTGAACAAGGCCCTGGGGATGTCCCAGGGAACGCGTGGTCCCTGCTCTCCGGGAGCTTAGTCAACTCTAAATTCTCCAGTGTTAGAGTTCAACGTGGAGAGTTGCCCAAAACACAGAATTGTAGGACCCACACCCAAAAATCTGATGCAATAGATGTTGCTGGGCCTGGAATCTGCATTTCTTTCAGTCTCCCCAGCTGACCCTGATGAGGGTGACTAGAAACTTCTGGGGAGTGAAATTGTGGTCAAGCCTCTTGGAGAGAGTCTCTTATACCAGGCAAACCGGGAGCCTCTCTCTGCTCAGTATGTGAAAGTGAAAGCTGTGTCCGACTCTTTGCAACCCCATGGACTATACAGTCCAAGGAATTCTCCAGGCCAGAATACTGGAGTGGGTAGCCTTTCCCATCTCCAGAGGATCTTCCCAACCCAGGGATCAAACCCAGGTCTCTCGCATTGCAGGCAGAGTCTTTACCAGCTGGAAGCCCAGGGATACTGGAGTGGGTAGTCTATCCCTTCTCCAGCGGATCTTCCCCTTGAATTGAACCAGGATCTCCTGCATTGCAGGCAGATTCTTTACCAACTGAGCTATGAGGGAAGCCCACACTCAGTATGCACTTTGCACCTTGACTGAGCTTTAGGCAATACTCAAATAATGAGGACGCCTGCCAGATACACCTAACCCAAACCCTACTTCCATCCTTTGGCAGCTGAGTGATCTCAGACAAATTCTTTGACCCTTCTAAGCTTCAGTTTTCCCATCTGTAAAATGGGGATAATCACAGTACTTCCCATGGGAAAATACACATTAGTGCTTAGCAGAGAGTCCAACACTCAATAAATCTTAGTTATTATTATTAAACTAATTAAAATTCATTTATTAAATAAAATTACCTCTAGAAAATTAATTACAGCAAGGGAAACAAGGTATATAGAGCTTCCTATACAATGCCTGACTCACGGTGGTAGGCATTTGATAAATGGTTATTATTATCATTAACATCCTCACATTCATTTTAATTCTAACTTTTATCATCTCTGAAGCTGTACCCACCACACAATTTTATCCCCTGGTAGCAATGAGAAAACTATTCTAAAATAGATAAACAGCTTTAAAATATGGGCTTCATGTCTGCCCCCAGGACCCCAGCACAAAAGAGACTGTCTCAAGTCCTTTTGGAAGGATGTCCAGGAGGCAGATAGGTCAGCATGAGTGGGAACCACAGGACCCTACGTTCAGCTTTGAGGGGAGCCCAGGCCTGGCCCTGGGGGTCTCAGCAGCCCCAAGAGTTAGGGAGTGGTAGAAGCCCAGGGCTGCTGTGAGGTAGGAAGGAAGACGCGGGTTGCTGTTGATAACTTCCTTTTCAAGTGCTCACGATGACATGGTTACCATGGTGATGCTGGTGACTCTGAGCAAGCTGTGGTCCTCTATTGAGTTGTGAGTCAGGTTCAGTTTTGTTTATTAAAAAAAGAAAACCAACACCCTGACCTGCGAAGGACAAAGCAGAGCCCCACATGGAGGCCGCAGCATTCACTGCTGAGGGGTGATTCAGCAGTGCTGCTCAGCGGCCGCCGGTCTCCTGACATCAGCTGGCCCCGCCGGCTACAGGGCCTGGCAGAGTTCACAGAGGTGAGTGGGGAGGCCAGCTTCTCCCTCCGCGACCCAGGAGAGGCAGCACAAGCCGAATCCACACTGCCGCTGGAAACCTCTTCCTGAGGAGCAGATTCCATTTTCTCAGCTCTGACCCAAGCGCCAGACTCTTTCCGGTGACTCTGCCTCGTGCTGGTCTGGGAAGCCACAGGGCCCCCAGGTGAAGGCCAGGGCCCGGTCCAGAGATGACCAGTGCCAGCTGACCCCCCCAACCAGTGTGCACACACTAGCAGTGCCCTCCATGAGGAGCAGGGTCCTAGGAGGACAGGGGAGCCTGCAAAAACGTCCTCCCAAGGCCGGAACTGGGGGGTGGGGCCCCTTTCTCAGCACTCCTGCAGGAAAAGAGGTGAAGGCAGTGGGGAGTCGAGCTGCAGCAGAGACGTCTGGTGGAGCCCGCCTCGTGTCGGCACGCCATGGGGAGGCCCACAATGAGAGCACCAGAGACACGCTGGATTCTTCCTGAGCTTGGACACTGTCCCAGAATCCCAGACCCATAACTGCAGGGTTCTTCAAACCTGATCGTGTGTTTGGGCTCACTGTTGATCCCATTGATGGCTGTCCTGGAGGACCCACCTTCTGTTCAGTTCTGGACTCCAAACCCTTGTCTCCACCCACTGTCCTCAACATTGAGCAGAATACTGGGTGCTGATGTCACGGTCCATGGACTTAAGCCTTCCTTCTGCCACTTATTAGCACAGTGACCTAGCCTCTGTGCCTCCGTCTGTAATACGGGGACAATAACCATAAGGATGAGATGCAATAATATTTGCAAATATTTATCCCAGAGCGTGGCTGGCACACAGTAAGCGCTGGAGAACGGTTGGCTGTTGTTAACTTTCCTCCAGACCTTATCACATCCCGCCTGGATAACAGCAGCAGCCTCATAACTACTTGCTGATCCTGCTCTTACTCACGGCCATCTATTGTCCACACCACAGCAGGGTGCTCTATGGAAAAATGACAACCCCGGTCATGCCGCTTTCCTCTGTAAAATCTGCCAGGAGCTCCCGTTTGCCTTCAGGATGGCTCTTGGCGTCCCTTAGGGGACCAAGATGTCCTGAGCACCTGGACTACCCTCTCCAGCCCTGCCCCTCACACGCTCTCGCTGCTTCGGAAAACTTCAGCCACACCCAACTGTTAGCAGTGCCCCAGAGGTGCCAGGCTCTGCTGTACATCCAGGGTTTTGCCATGCTGTCCTTGAGGCCAGAATGCGTTTGTCCTTTTTCTTCATCTAGCAAACACCTGCTCACGCTTCAAGACTCACATCAAGAACCCCTTATACTGTGAGATGTTCCTGTCCTCCCTTCAAATGCAGGGCAGACCACTCCCTCTTCTGAGCCACTTTTTCTTTCTCTCTCTTTGCTGCGCTGGTTCTTTGTTGCCAGCAGGTGGGCTCTTCATGGTGGCACACAGGTTTCTGTAACTGTGGTGCGTGGGCTTAGTTGACCTGCTGTATGTAGGATCTTAGTTCCCCAACTGGGGATCAAACCCACGTACCCTGCATTGGAAGGCGGATTCTTAACCACTGGACCGCCAGGGAAGCTCCAGCATTACTGATTCTGATGAATGCCTGTATCCCTAGAATATACCACGATACCATAGCAGTCACAAGAGCTGACTGACTGAATAAATGAAAACAAAAACCCTGTTTATAGAAGAGAAAACTGAGGCAGTGACTTGGCTAAAGGAGAGTCCAGAAGCCGTGTGACTCCAGGCCCTTCTGATGGCAGGGACTATGGACAATTCATTCATCCATCCATCACTATGAATCATCCATCGCACACCGGACATTGTATCGCTTCCTGGGGTGCAAAGAACAAGGTGTAGTCTCAGCCGACCCCCAGGAGCCCACAGGCAGGTGGGACAGAAAGACAGGTGTACAGACAGTCCCCACGCCTCTCACTGTGAGCTGGGCCTGAGGCTACAGAAGGAGCTATGGGAATCTCAGGGGCCCCAGTATGAATGGGAGGAGGGAAGCCCCTGTTTCCGGGTCTTCCACGCCCTCTCCCCAAAGTCTGGAGGTCAAATTCTCATCGACCACCCAGCCAAGGCAGCAGCCGTCTAGGTTCACCTATCACCACTAGTAAACAGAGATGCATGCAGCTCACACATACCTAAGACAGGTGGCACTTGCCCCATGGGGCACAGCCAAGATGACACATTTGTGCCCTGAAGCAGTGACGTCAAGAGTGTCCTGGGAGTGAGGACAGACGAAATCAGACGGCAAAACCCTTCCTGCCACTTGCCAGGGCACAAAGCCCCTCTGGACACCAGGTCTCATTGGACGCCACCGGGAGGGGTCCTGCAGACAAGACAGCAGTGATCTTCTCCCCTGTTTCCAGATGGACAAGCTGAGGCTCAGAGAGATCTCAGTGACTTGCCCAGCCTCGTTGCCTGGCCAGTAGAAGTGCCAGAACCGATTCCCAAGCTTCGCCAGGCCCTCTGCTGGGCATGGGGACACTGAGGCAAGTGGCACACAGTCCCTGCCCCTTGTGGGAGACAGCAGCATCGCGGGCATCCTCAAGTCAAACAGAATCTGTGTTTAAATCTCCATGTCTAGTCACGCGAGTGGAGCCGGCTGCCAGCCCCTGCCGCCTACCTTCTGAGTCCGGCTCGTGCTCAACCCGTCCAGTCGCTCCCATCACACTCAGAATAAGCTTCAAACTCCTCAGCAGACCCCATAAGACCAAGTTCCTGCTCCCTTACCCAGCACACTTTCTATCACTGTCCAGCTCTCGTCCTATGGGCCTCCTGACTGTGCCGGAACAAAACAAATACCTCCAACCTCTGACCTTTGCCCGTCTCTTCCTTAGTCACATGGCTAATTTTTCCCCTCCACTCAGGTGTCTGTCTCTACACAGAGGAGGACACTACTGAGTCCAAAACGATCGCCCTGTCGTTCCAGACAATTCTTTCCTTCAAGGCTGTATCCTGATGCTATATAACACGATACGACATGTATTTGATCATTTGTTAATGATCTGTCTCCCCGACTAGTGCAGTCGGTTAGAAAGGTGCCCACCTTGTTCACGGCCACTTTCTCAGTGCCTAGAACAGGGCACAGAGTAGGAACCCAATAAATTTTTATGAACGTGAGTAACCCTCAGTTTCCACCGCTTTGAAATGATGCCCACAGCACATCGTTGTAAGGATTCAGTGGTGTCAGAAGATGCTTAGCCTTGTGCCTGGCACTTGGTTGGCATGCAAGAATCCTGTTCTTATTTTAACGTGTGCAGTCTCATGGGGGAGACTGGTGTAAAAATAAACTTACACCCTGTGTTACCCAAGCTCTTACTTCCGAGCCCCCTCCTCCACTTTGGGGCCCAGGCAGCCCCTCCATCTGCCTCACGGTCAAGGCCCAAAGCTCTTGCCCTGTCTGCTCAGGTCAGCCTGGGGGTCTGGCCCTGATGGTTGGGAGACCTCTGGGCCCCGCCTGGGCTGGGGGCAGTGGGCAGAATCCAGACCAGGCCTCAGAAACCCTCGATTCCTCCCCTGGAAGAGGCCCCACATCAAAGCTAATCTCAGAGGGGCGAGTCCTCAAGATAAATGGAAGATTAAAGAAGGCGAGGTCTCCACAGGCCACAGGGAGAGGCAGCCGGCAGGCGACCACAGCGAGGAGGTCCCGACACGGCCCTGGCAGCTGCCATCTTGGGGGGCAAGAGACAGGAAGGGCTCTCAGGCCCTGGCAAGGGCAAGTGGAGCCAGGGAGGGGGTACCTTTGTCCGGCCTGCCCCCACCCCCATCATTGCACCAGGGCCGTCCCCTGCCAGCGACTTCTTAACCCTTTCCCAGCCGGGCAGCTGCAGGGACGTACATTAGAGGAAACCCTGGGCCTCTCTCCGAGAGAGTTTGTTTGGTCATTGGGCTCGGTCATTGGGGTTTGCTCCCTCCAGCGAGTGAGCCTGTAATGAGGACCTCCTGGCCTTGGTCTTCCTCCCCAGGGAAGGTCTGTAATTAGTGCAGGAGGCGAGGCTGGGGAAGCTCAGACAATGTCATTTGAACCAGGATGAGACAGGGCTCAATTGCTAGTCTGCACTTTTTTTTTTTCTGGTGCCATTTCATAGACAAAACTCTGGCAAGTTTAACCCTTTCTTGGCTGGGCCCCAATGCTGGGGTCTGGCATACCATCCTTTCCTGGGTCTAACGGGCCAGTCTCACCTCCCTGACACACAGGCCTCAATTCAGGTGAGCCCTAGTTTCCAGTTGTGCTAACATCCAACAAGCCTTCACCCAGTGTCACTAGATATGAAGCATCAAGTGGAGGGGACCCAGAGGAAAGTCTCCCATCTTGCCACCAAAGAGATTACAATCCTCTGAGCAGGCGGCAAGAAATGCACAGCAGGGTGCAGTGGGTAAGAATCCGCCTGAAATTCAGGGGACACGGGTTCAATCCCTGGACCAGGAAGATCTCACACACTATGAATAGCTAGGCCCTTGCATCAACACTATTGAGCCTGCATGCTGCAGCTACTTAAACCCGTATGCCCCAGAGTCTGTGCGCCGCAACGAAGAGTAGCCCCCACTCTCTGCAGCTAGAGAAAACCTGCTCACCACAAAGATCCAACACACCCAGAAATAAAATAAATACGCATAAATAAAAAGAAATGCACAGCAGGGTAGTGAGGACCACCACAGGGCAGGGAAGGAGGCTACGTGGGGGCGGGTCGCACAAAATAAGCTCAGAGAAGACTGAGCATTCTGTAAACAGGGATTGAGGGGGCCATCCTCCTGGAGAAGGGCACTTCCGCAGTCTGAGGGCTGGACCCACAGGGAGAAGGGAGGCAGGCAGAGCCTTGGCAGCTCTGAACCAGCCCCAGGCGAATGCAGATGTCAGAGTCTATTGGGATACAGACAGTGCCTGTTGCTTCCTGCCACAGGCTCCTGAAGCACTCATTCTGAATCCTTGAACTACATACAGTTCATCTCCCACTGGACCACCACCTGTCTGATCACAGATGTGGTACCCTCCCACACTTCCAGCAACCTGGGAACTTTGTCTATTCACCGCTGATTTCAGGTGCCTCAGCACTGAGCCTAGCACTCAAAAGATACACAGTGAAGGTTCCTTGAGTCAATGGCTGGGCTTGGAGGAGAGAGTGGAGGCAAGGGGAAAAGCCCACCTCCACAGCCTTTCCCAAAGGGGATGCCAACTGTGGCCCCACTATCCCTGCAAATCATATCAAAATCTCCCTAACATATAAAGAGCTCCTAGAAATAAGTAAGACAAGACCAGCCACCAATTTTTTTAAAAGCCAAAGAATGCAAACAGGATCTATAGAAAGGGAAGCATAAATTGTTTGAGGACATCTAAAGAGACTCTCAACCTCATTAATGATAAGAGAAAGGCAAACTGGAAACCACGCAAAAGCTTGATAATGTCCATCATTTGTGAGGCTGTGGAGAAACCAACAATGTCATATACTGCTGGTGGCAGTGTAAATCGATATGAAATGTTTACCAATATCTGTGAACATTACCAGCTTCCGGGCTCAGCAGTAGAGAATCTGCCTGCAATACAGAAGTCGCAGGAGATGCGGGTTCAATCCCTGGGTCAGGAAGATCCCCTGGAGGAGGGCATGGCAATTCACTCCAGTATTCTTTCCTGGAGAATCTCATGGACAGAGGAGCCTGGTGGGCTAAGGTCCATAGGGTCACAGAGAGTCGGACACGACTGGAGCATGCACGTAGACATTACAAATGCACATCCTCTTTGACCCAGCAACACCACTACCAAGATTTTATCCCACAGATATACAGTGCCTGAACAAGACTGTCATTATAGCATTATTTGTTACAGTAAAAAACTGGAAATAATCCAAGTGTTCATCATTTGGGGACAGGTAAATAAATTATAGTACAGTCACACAATGGGTAGCTATGTAACTATTAAAAAAGAATGAGGAAGTTCTCTATGTACTAATGTGGAAGATTTCCAACACAGGGGTGGGGGGGAGATATAGAATGGTGTATGCTCCTTTTCAGTTAAAAAAAAAGAGAGAGATAGAAGATGTATATAAATACACACACACACACACACCACCCATAGAAGATGCCCAAGAAAGTAATAAATTTAATCATATGTTGTTGAAGGGTGGGAACTTAGTGGTTAGGACATCGGATACAGGGATGAGAGGATTACTTTTCATTTTTTTCTTTTTAAACTTGTGATGTATTAGCTATTCAGCAAATTTAAAAAAATAAAACGAAAACCAAAAACCTCTTTTTCCTAGATATTGGGGGTTCTGGGTTCTCCCCAAGTTGTTGAGTAGAGAGGATTTCACTTCAGCTGTCTGCTCCTCACTGTCCCTCCCCCGTCTCTGCCAGGTTTTCCTGAG
The DNA here is from genome assembly GCF_023699985.2 of Odocoileus virginianus. NCBI lineage: Eukaryota > Metazoa > Chordata > Mammalia > Artiodactyla > Cervidae > Odocoileus > Odocoileus virginianus. Next base: position 13,378,016 of record NC_069683.1, on the reverse strand, counting down.
GCCTTAGGTCCCCATAAATGGTGACTTTCCTCTGCACGCCAGCAACACAGACTGTGAAGTCAGACCAAGACCCCGTGTCACATTGGGTCAGTGTCTTCCCCTCTCTGAGCCTCAAGAAAACAGGGTAATCATGGTATCTCTCTCCAAGGTTTGTGGGGAGGCTTAAATGAGAAAACACAGAGGATGTGCTTAGCAGAGACCCTGGGACATGATAAATGGTCATGTATAAATGCACCAGACTCACTGTTCATATTCTTTGTCAATATTTTTATTGGATTGTTGGTCTTTGTCTTATTGATTTATAGGAGTTCTTTATAGATTCAGAAGATTGAGACACACGCTGCAAACTGGCAGAGCGTGGAGGGGCAATGGGCCCACAAGAAATGGCAGTTTGTGAAAATCATTATTTCTATGATCATTTCTCCTCCAGGCCAAGTGTGCTGGAGTCTGAAGGTGTCCCACATGGAGACCTCCGGGCTTATCTAGAAAGCCCTGAGCAAAGGCATCTTTACTCATGGTCTCCATGTCGCTATCAGTGTGACAGTGTCCCTTGGGTTGTCCGACACACATTCTCCACTGCGGCTTTCGGAATAACAGCATCCCTCCCCCCTAGATTTGGCTCATCCCTTGTGCCCTCCCAGGGGTCCCCAGATTTGTGGAGCACATGTGTGGTGCCGCCCTGTAAGGCCTCCCGGGGAATCCCAAAGTCTTCATCCAGGGGCTGCCTGAAGGAGAAACATCCTGGGTGCGCAGGTCCGAAGGGCTCTAGCGAGGGATCAGAATCCAGATGCAGAATACACAGCCTTGGAGCTCCTTACCCTGACTGATCCTTGGGACGCTTGTTGCTTGCTTGTCATAGAACTGAGAAAAAATGTGGCTCCCCTGGGCCTCTATCCTTTCCTTTTCTCCAGGGAATTGGTCCACTCTTCAGCTCTGGAGGCTCCAGAAACATTCCTTGGAGCAACTGGAACATATATTTGCTTTTACTGGTGACTGCGATAGTCAGCTCTGCCGATTTTCTGTTTGTTCTGCTTGGCTATGTGAGGTCCTTGAAGACAGGGGATGCCCAGGATCCCCAGAGCCCCCTCTTTGACCTGGGATGGGAACCCCTACCTGAACCTGCTCTTGAAGGAGTGGAGACTGGGTGAGGGCTGGTGAGGGTTAAAGGTTGAATCTGCAAAGACTTCAGGCTCCTCCCAACTCCCTGAAAGCCCCCTGATTGTTGTAAAACTTGTCAAGTCCTAGAGTCTGACTCAGTTACAAGATTAAGTCTAACAGATCCAAGATCAAACTCCCAACTCTCTCTCACACAACTTCATAGCTGTGTGACCTTGGACAAATAACATAACCTCTCTGAACCTCATCTCCTTCATCTATAAAAATAAAAATATCTTTGTATTTACACCTTATCTCTCTTCAAGGTGTATTAAAGTTACTTGAGAAACCTGACAATGTAATTAAATGGCTTTTAATAGAGGGGAGGAAAGATACTGAGAAAGGGGAATTCAAAAGCTAAGAGGAAGCCAGGGATGCAGTTAGCTTGCGAAGTGCATCCCCATGAGAGCCTGCTGCAAGAGGCTGGCCCCAGAAAATTCCTCTCTGAGTTTCCTGACACCCCTAGTGGAAACAGACACGCAGTGAGTTACAGAACCAGAGTGTTCATTCGGTTACAAACAGACCCATCTCTCAGAAGCAGCCAGTTTTTCTGGGCCCCAAACTCAAAGAAACATATTTTCACCTGTATCCCCGAAAATGGCCAGTTGCAGAGGGGAGAGTTTGTGCGCAATGAGGATGACACTATCTCCTAGGCCTTCATGTGCTTGAAATGAAATAAAATGCCTGATGGTGAACCTCGGAGCGGCCAGCACTGGGCAGGTGCTTCAAACATGCCTGCTTTCCTTCCTCCTCCTCGGTTCTCCATCTTCTCTCAGGTACGAGTACCTGTGAGATCTCTCATGCACACAAGCAGTCAGCTATTTAATCATTCGTGCCATGTCGAGTCGCTTCAGTGGTGTCCGATTCTTTGTGACCTGTAGCGCTCCAGGCTTCTCTGTCCATGGGATTCTCCAGGCAACAATATTGGAGTGGGTAGCCATTTCCTTCTCCAGGGGGATCTTCCTGACCCAGGGATCTTCCGAACCCACATATTTTATGTCTCCTGCACTGGCAGGCAGGTTCTTTACCTCTCGTGCCACCTGGCAAGCCCCATTTAATCATTCAGCCAATATTTATTGAACACCTACTATGCTCCAGGCTCTGGACTAGGCAAACAGCAGAATTGCCCTAAACCTCACTAGTATCTTCCCCACTGTCCACAGATTCTGGATCCCAGAACCTCTTTCCCTGCCAAGCCACGCACCCTGTAGGGTGTCAGGGCTCTGCGCCCTCTCCAATATGCCTGTAAACCCCAGGGAAGCCCTCTGTGTGGCTTCTCCCTCATTCCCCACATAGCTTCAGGCTGCTCCCTCCGACCACCACATTCATGGAGCTCAGCCACGTGCAAAAGCACAATTAATATTCCACTCAGTCTCCCCCCCCACCCCAGCCCAGCTGCCTATTGGAAGAAGATGGAAACCAGATTTGCAGCCGCACGCGCTGGCATGGACATGCACAGAGGGGTCGGCCCGCTCCTCCGCGTGAACGATCTTCCGAGGATCGTACATGCACAAGGATGGCAGGCCCCACGTGCAGGTCCACACCTCCAGATGCCGGGTCGCCTGCCCAGCAGTGGTCACACCACCGTGGGCGGCACACTCAGCCTCTCGCCAAATCGATGCCCGGAAAACACACGGGCTCCTCACTCAAAAGGCCCATATTTGCTTTCTGGGCAGAAGGAGACAGAATCAGAGCAGTTCAGAGCCGGTAGGATGGAATTTGAGAGACCATTCCGTCCAAAACCCTCCTCTGACTGGGAAGAATCTGAGGCCCTGGCTTAACCTGGCCGGTGATCAGTCCCCGCTGAACTGAACCGTGACGGGTGGCATTTTCGCAAAGCCTTTGGTTTCAACTGCCAGCCTGCCTCTCTGCGTCCCAGCCATTCGGCCTCACCAGCCTTGGAGGCTGCGGACACCGAGGCTCTGTACGGGCAGAGTAGGGGTGCTTGGCAAGGGCAGTAGGTCATCGGCAAAGTCAAGCCTCTTTCCAGGCCTCTGCCCTTCCTCTGAGACCCAGTCTCAGCTCTGTCAGCCCCCGGTGAAACAAGAGTGGGGAGCAAGAGTAGGAGAGTATCCCCAATGACATGATGGCTCCCCGAGGCCAAAGACTAGCCTTCTCGACTTTTCTCCCTTGACTTTACACTTGGGAGAGCGAGCAGGATGCAGCACGGTATGTCTGAGTGTGCGTCCTGGGGGTTGGAGCCAGCAGCCTGGGTGACAGAGGCATCTAGAAGCCCAGATGGTGCAGGTGATTCGAGGTAGAGGCAAGAAGGGCGAGGTAGAGCAGGACGCGGAGCAGAGCAGGAAGTGGGTGGAGCTGTTCCCCAGGCCGCGGGGCGGACGCTGGGCCAAGAAGGGGCGGGCCTGCCTGCCGTCCCGGGATGGGACGGCGGGGCAGAAATTCAGGGAAAGACGAGCGAAAATAATTACCAGGAAAAGGAGCTGGAAGGGAGACAAGTGTTTTCTTCGTCCTTAAGGAACTTCAGTCTTCAGAGAATTTGGAAAGGGGAAAAAAATTCTATCTTTAAGGCCCTTCTCCAAGGTAGGGTGGCCGGTGACTCACTGGCCGCTGAGGAAGGCCCTCCCCTCCGCGCCTGCCTCTCCCTAGCGAGCAAACCCAGTTCATCTGGGGTGAGTGGAAAGGGCCCCGGGTGAGGAGCCCGGAGGCCCGGATTTCAGCCCTATCTCTGTCTCATGGAAGCTGGCTGACCTAAGGAAAGCCTCCGAGGCCTCGAGGGCTTGGTTCCCTGCAAAATAAAGGACTGGTTAAGTCCAGTGAACTCTCTGAGCCTCCGTTTTCTCATCTGCAGATTGGGGGGGGGGGGGGGGGGGGGGGGATGATAATATCCTGTTTCATCGAATCTAAGCTGTTATCAATCAGACGCTTTGCCATTTGCTTGGTACCATACATTAAGAAGGAAAAAAAACACTGTCTATTCAAGCATGACATGCTCCTGATTGTAAGACACTTTCTGATTTCAGAGATGTTTAAATGTGCTTCTCAGAATCAGTGAATATGATATTTATCTCCCCAGCGTGTTCCCAGAATTAAACGAGATAATACAAGTCAAAGTATTTAGTGCCTGGCACAAGCAAATTCTCAACACCAGTCAGGTATTTTATGGTTCCCGGAGGAGCCGGGAAGGAACCACAGGCCAAGACCATGGAGAGCTGGGGGTCTGAGGCGCGCCCCCAGCAGCCTGGCAAGGTGACGCCCCAGGGACTCCTTCTGTCCCAGCGGGACGTACAGGGAGGACAGCCATGTGGCCCCTGTGAGGGAGCCACGAGAGAACAAAGGGGCCCGTCTGTGGCCCGGAAGTCAGCCTAATCTCCAGGATGAATATGCTTTCATTTCTCAGAAGTTCCTGGTAGAGTGTGCCAAAGCGTTTTTCCCTTTACAATCCAGGCAAACAAGGCAGGTTTACTTTGGGCAACCTTCTCACCACCACCCAGGGCCTGCCTGCCAAATGTAAACACCCAGCCTTGCACCCTCCTCGAGGCTCCAGGGCCAAAGCCTGGAAAATCAGAGCCCTGGGCCTCCTAAGGAGGCAGGCCATTCACCCATCTCTCCCTACTCTCTACCATTCCTGGCCTGCTAAGGACACATCTGGAAAGTGCTTGGAGAAGACAGGACCCTAGGCATCATGAATACCTCTCCCATTTGACAGATGTGAAAACTGAGACCCAGAGAAGGTCAGTGACTCTCTAAGGGTGTCAAAGTGCTGCAGTCCCCAGCCAGGCCCCCTACCCTCACACACTCACGTGTACACACACACACACACACACACACACACACACGCACATGCACACACACCTTTCCTGCTCACAGCTCAGCCTAGCAGATACCTCTCTCTCCACCTGACCTCCAGTGTCTGGGACAGGCAGGAAGCTTATCTCTGAACCTTCTCTCCTGTGCGTCACTGACTGGGTTGGGGCATCTTTATGCATTACGCTTCACAGCTGGAGCTGTTGCAGACACCACCAACCAGCTGGAGCTGCTGCAGACAACACCAACCGGATGTTGCTGAGCCCACAACTGGAGGGGTTACAGTCTGCAAGCTTTTCCTGACCTGGAGCATTTGGGGATGTTTGAAACACCAATCTGGGCCTCCATCCCCCATCCCTTCAGATGAACAGAAGGGGCCTGAGGCGTCTGGGTTGTGGGATCAGGCCTGGCCTCAGGACAGGCCTGGAGGAAGCAGACCCTCCCTGCTGGGTCAGAGACCAGACTGAAGACCCAGTGAGCTGTCTAGTCTCCCTTTCTGGAAAATCTTTAAGAGATATAGATAACAGGGGCTTCACTGGTGGTCTAGTGCTTAAGAATCCGTGCTTTCACTGCAGGGGTGCAGGTTCAATCCCTGGTTGAGCAACTAAGATCCTGCATGCCCTGCAGTATGGCGGGGGTGGGGGGGGGGCAAGAAATAGACACAGAGGAGATAGCTGCCATAGAAGGCTTCAGGTGGGCCCTTGAATCTGAACAGGCATAGTTCTTTTTACCACTTGAGCAGTGTCAGTGTATATGTGCATATGGCCTCGGGATTTCACATTCGTCTTCTCTCTCCCATGTCACTGCCTGCCCCTCCCAGTCCTTCTCTTGCTTTCTCTTCTACTTGCTGATCCCTCTATCTGGAGTGCTTTTTCCTCCATTTCGCCCCAGAAATAACTTCAGTTCTCAGCTCACACATCACCTCTTCAGAGAAGCCTTCCTTTACCCACTCCATCATACCACACTATTTCCTTCATATCCTATCACTATCTGAAATTAAAATTAACTTTTTTTTTTTGCCCATTCCTTCCTCATTCACTCTAGAATATAAATTCTGAATCACCACTGTACCCCAGGGCCAGGTCTAGGGACTGTTCACAGACGCTCAATAACACCTGTAGGACGTGTGCAGAAACCCCCTGCCATCCTCACCTTGGCTGGGACATGCCAGGCTCTGCATTGCCCATTCCTCTTCCCTCTCTTCTCTACTCCCCCCATCACCTCCCCCCAGAAATTCTCGGGAGCTCCCACCTCTCAGACTCCACAGGAGGTGCCAGAACCAGAGTGTCTCCCCAGGATTATTTTCAATGGTTTCCTGGGGTGTTCACCTGGGTAAGAATCAGGAAAGAGAGGACACTCTAATCTCATTTATCTAAAACTCTATAATCTTCCCCAATCACTTAAGTGGTGTCTGTGTCTCTAATTACAGAGCAGGCTAGGAGGAGCACAGGCACAGTTTCCAGCCAACCTCAGGCGGAGGGGCACTTTTGTTCCTCCTGGGAGCCCGCTGAGACTCCCGCTCAGGAGCCAGGACTCCAGACACCTGTAGTCGCAAAATCGCCCACCATGGACTGGCTTGTCTGCCTAGCCAGAGATCACACACACACTCCCCCGCACCCCCACGAAGGGTCAGTCAAATTCTCAGTGTCTGACTGCTCCCCAGTTGGCCAGATGTGACACACCTGGGGAAAACACCCACAGTCTCGGCACCCTCACTCCACCTGCCACTGTTTAGAGAGTGAACTGATTTCTTTCTGGCCCAACCTAACTTTCAGAGGGCTTCCCCGGTGGCTCGGTGGTCAAGAATCTGCCTGCAATGTAGGAGATGTGGGTTCGATCTCTGGGTCAGGAAGACCCCCAGGAGGAGGGCATGGCAACCGACTCCAGTGCTTTTGCCTACTGAGAAGCCTACAGTCCACAGGGTCGCAAAGAGTCAAACACAATAGAAGCGACTTAACACATAGCACAGCTTCTCAGAGTTGAATTGCTGGTGAACCGGTCCCCAGAGCATGGGCTGTATTCGCAGCTTCTTAGGAGCAAACTCTCCAGGAGGTCCAGGAGCTAATAGTCATATGACAATCTGGAGGGTCAGAACTTCATTCTCCAGAACTATGTCAACTGGACCGGGAGATGGGCAGAAAGCCACGTGACTGCCAGCCTACCCCAGGCAAGCAAACAGCTGCTACCTCAGGTTAGGTGTGCCCTTTCCCCAGCTTGGCACTGAGAGAGCGATCTGGGTGACATCCCTGGCTTAACTGCAATGACATCTCCGCTTCTTAAAGGCCTTTTGGTTCCTGAGCTAATTAAAAGCTCCAAACAAGGAGGACACACTTAATCCTATTAATGACTTCTGGGCAGGAACCTTGAGCCCAGCCCTCTGAGGGAGTGACTTTCTGGCCATATCCATTTGCTCAGGTGCCTGGTGATTGTTTATCAGCCCTTTCAAGAGATTAAGCTGTACTCTGGAGCGAGTCACTTAGGTAATGGATCCAGGGGGCCTGGGAGTGTCTGTGACCACGGAGCACGCAGCCAGCCCACACCTTGGCTCACACAGACCACATGGCCACTCTTCTCCAACTTCTAGCTCTTCAGAACCATTAGGGGTACTTGAGAAGAGGGGTCCTTACCTCATCTCTCCTGCCCTCCCCCCGCCCCATTACTTTCACACACAGGAAAGCCAGATACAGTCTTTGCCCTAGGGATCTCAGAGTCCAGAAGGGTCAGAGATATAGGAGCAGACAATGACAATCAAGGAGGTAAGCACACCATATCCTGTGAATGTATAGCAATGGTAACTGCTTCAGTCTGGGGTCAGGGAAGGCTTCTTGGAGGAGGAGACCTGAAAATCCCCCCAATGAGAAGAGATTTGTGGAGGAGCCCATGAGATGGAATTCCCTGACTGTGGACTTGGTTCAGACGACTGCATAAGCCTAGAGGAATAGAAATAACTCAGCTCCCTCGTGAATTTATGGGAATGTGGTTGGCAAAGCCTTAAGAAGCTGAGGTTCAAAGAACATGGTTACTGGAGCTACGAAATGTTTGCTTCAAGCCCCTACCTTGAGCAACACAGATTTGCAAGACTAGCTCGCAGCTGTCTCTTTAAAGGAGTAGGGAAAGGATTTCCCTAGGCCACGCCCCTCCTCATTAATATGAAATTATCGTGAATATTGATGTAGGAGGCGTGGCGCCTCGGCCAGCTGGGCTAACCAGCCCGGGGTTCCCGGCTTCGCAGAGAGGGAAAGTGACAGAAGCCGTGCAGAGGGAGACGCAGAGAGAGAGGAGCGCCCGGCAGCCACCCAGTCTCGAGGGGGAGCGCTCAGCTCCCCCTCCCCCGGCTCCCACCCTGTCCGGGGGGGCTCCTCAAGCCCTCAGCCCCACTCCCGGGCTCCCCATGGAAGCCAGCTGTGCCCCGGGAGGAGCCGGCGGAGGAGGAGTCGGCTAGATGCCCGCGGTGCGCCCGGGGCCCCTGAGCGCAGCCCGCTCTGCGCCTCTGCCCTAAGGCCTCCGCGCACCCCGCGCCCCCGACCCGGGGCCGCGCCGCCTCTGCCCGCCCCTCCCCCGGGGCTTCGCCCGGGACCTGCCCGCCCCCCCACACCGCCCGCTTGCCAGCGCTCGGGCCGGAGCTCTGGGCCGGGCGCGCCGCCGCCCTGGAGTGAGGGGAAGCCCAGCCGTAGGGGGGTCTCCGGAGCCGGCCGCGATGGACGCCGTCTTGGAGCCCTTCCCGGCCGACAGGCTGTTTCCCGGATCCAGCTTCCTGGACTTGGGGGATCTGAACGAGTCGGATTTCCTCAACAATGCGGTAAGATGAAGGGTCTGGGCTTCGCCTTCCACCACTCCTTACGCCTCTTCGCGGTGCACCTGGGGCCTCCAGAAGAACTGGACTATACGCATCACTGGGCAGAAGTGGGGGAGGGCGGCTCGGCGCTGGGTCCCCTTGAGATACACGTACTTAGGGCTCTGAGATTCGGTGACCCGATCCCTCGACACTTCCCTGGAACCCCGAGAGCTTGCGCCAGTCCGCGCTCCTCCTGGGGGCTCCGTCCGTGTGGATACACTGGCCTCGGCCTTCCAGGGGAAGGGAACTCGTCGAGGAGTCGGGGCCATCCGATCCCCGAATATGAGCTCAATAGACACCGATTCTGCCCCTGCCCCAGTTCTCCTAGTCGTCCTGCAGCCCCCAGCCCGGCGTTCCGGGGCCAGATGGGGCACAAAGTGGCGGCGCCCTTTCCTGCGCCCCCTTTAGGACCTCAGTGGCTCTGCCTCTGGCTCTCCGCTGGGGGGCGCACAGGGGCGTGTTCGAAGGGCCAGAGACCAGACGCCCATTGGGGTGGGCGGGGGGTGGGGGGGCGCCGAGCCAGACCCCGACTTTGAGCCAGACTCGGGAATTCAGGGGTACTGCCGTGCCTGTCCCCCAGGAAATCAGGCCAGAGATTTCCCCCAGGGAGGACCTGACCCTCAACTGGCCGGGGGCCGCACAGGGTGATCGCTCCGGAGGAGGGAGGTCTTTCTCTAGGTCTGTTTCTCAATCCCTCGAGTCTCTCTCCCTGTGGCTAGTAACTACCCGTGTCTTCTCTTCTGTCCACCCGACACCCCGTAAAGAAACGTGGCTTCTTTCCTCTTCCCGCCCGCCTGCCCTCGGGCTCAGCCTTAGGGCGCTGGGGTGGGGGGTGGGGTGGGAGATGGGCTCTGTAAGGGGAGAAAGTATTGGGGTTCAGAAGGGCCCGTCGAGTTGAAATGTGGGAACTTGGGGGTTCTGAGGGGATCCCCACCCCAGGCAGTGAACTGCCTCTCTGTCTTTCACACACACAGTAATCATCTCAAGGGTCCCTATCTGCTGACCTCTAACTCCTGGGAGTACTGTGAATTTGGCAGACAAGAGCCAAGGGCACACAGCCTTCAGGGACTGGGCATCTTGGACTTCGACCTAAACTGTCCCATGCTGCTGATGGCTAAACAAGCCCAAAGACAGGAACCCGAGGCAGGGAGGCGTGTGGTGGGAGGTCCCCCGGTCCTCCATTAGGCAGCAGATCCAGGTCACCCTGCTCTCTGAGGAAGGTCCCGGCTGCCAGTCAGAGAAAGCACACTTCTGCAGTCAGGGAGGAGGGGAGAGAGCTTGACCTGGCAGCGGGGAGGCCAGAGTTCTAGCCTTGCCTCTGCTTCTGCCTCTCCCAGGGAGCCTTTCCCGCCTGCGCCTGTTTGCTCATTTACAATACAGGGAGAGGTTGGATCAGTCTTCCCAAGGATGCTGTGGCCCAGGGATCTGGGGTTCCACACACCCCTCTTGAAGTTGGTGACAGACACTGGTCAGAGGTGGGGGGCGGGGGCGGCTTGCTGGAGCGCATGCCTTTGTTGATGGAGCCCCCTGTCAGGTTCCCTGAGCCCGCAGCAGCTCCGATTTGGGCTTTCTTCTGAATGAACTCTGCCGCCTACAGCCTCCTGCTGCGGCTGCATTCAGCCTTGTGTCCCCAGCTGCTCATCTGGGCCTTGGTCCAGCGCAGGAAAGGATGCGTGATTGTGGTCAGCGGTATCCAGTACTGGGCCTGGGGAGGAAAAACTCTGCTCAAGGAGCTCCTTATCTCAGGCCCAAGCAAGGCCAGGTGAGGCAGGGGGAGAGAATTTCTAAGAGGAACGAAGGCTCCTGGGATGGGAATCCGGAAACTGGGTTCTAGCTGTGCTTCTGCCGCCAGCCAGCTGGGCAGTTCAGACAAGTGATTTTCTTCCTGTGGGCCTTGGATTCTTTATCTGAAACATGGAGATATAGAAAGCCTTCCCATAGTGTTCTTATAGAGATTTAGTGAGAAAGTTGAAGATTAATGTAGGATGATGCCTGCCAGGTAAGTTTCTGTAGGTAACATGCCCTGGAGACTAATGGTGATGGTGGTAAGGACTGCTCGGGTAGGAGTTGCCGTGTGCTCTTGAGCAAGTTACCTTCCTTTTCTGGTGCCTCCCTTTAGATGTCTAAGGTCCCTCCCAGTTGGGAACCCATTCGAACCCCATCCCCAACTCCCTTTTCTTTCTGCATAAGGATAGGAAAGTGTTTCTAGGGTTAAAGATGGGAATGGGTGAGGTCTGTGTGCTTCTCAGTCTGGAAGATGGAGGGTAGGTTATTCACTACCCTTCAAAATCCAGATAAAGGCCATGAAGTCACAGTAGAAACCATGTATGCTCTATTAAAAAGGCAAAAATCAAAAAGGATGCTCACCCTGAACACACGTGTGTAAGAAATATGCATTCTCTTAGAGACAGGAGAATGAGTTGCATACTCTGCATAAGTCTTGTCTGCTTGGAGGTGGCCAGGGGTGCTGTATTTTTCCTTCTATGAGGACATCTTTATCCTGTGGCAATCTAGTCTGTGTGATTCTCAGAGACATCCCTGTAAGAAGCTGTCTTTCCTGCCCGAAGAGGGGGCTTCTCCTCCCATCCCCTCCCCATTCTCCCACAGTTCCTGATGTGCGCCCCCCCCTCAACTAGAGCCCTCTTCCCTGGGACCCTGGAACCCTGGGCAGGTAGGAGAGAGGGGCTGGTGTTCAGAAAACTGGGATAAAGGACCAGAGGGAGAACAGGTCACGTCCCCAGAGAGAGATACCAGCTGTATCCTCTGGCTCAGGGGAAAGGATGACTCTGGTTTCTCTATAGGGAAAGGGCTCTGGATCCCCAAGAAGCCCCACAGCTGGGAGAGGGGAAGGCGGAAGAAGAGTTCTGTTGTCTCCGAGGGCGCAGCAGGAAGCTGCAAGGATGTTTGCCCAGCACACTCATTCACCTCCCTGCAGCTGGGGAGGCCAGGTGTGGGAATGACTGGGACCAGGGACCAGGCCTGGAGAAGAGGGGTGTGAGAGCTAAGGCTGATCATGGTCTTCAGGCCCCCTAGCCTGCGCTAAGGGGGAACCGCTACCATCACCACCCCAGCCTTTGGGGGATTTAGGGAGATTAGAGAGGTATGTGCATTTGGGTGTTTCTTTGTCTGCGCGTGGGCCTTTAACAGCCCTTAAAAGGGGAGGGGTGTATGTGTGCGCGCGCGCGTGTGTTTCTCTTTAAATTTTCACCAACAGGAAAGAGGATCCAAGGAGGAAAGAACTCTGGTCTCCAAATAGAATCCACTAGAAAAAAAAACTAATAGAGGAAAACTAATGGAGGAGCCCAAATCCCAGAGCCCCCATTCAGGAAGGGAGATCACTCCAGACACCTCCTCCTCTTCCAAAATGCTGAGTTTGTTGTGGGCAGCTTTGTATTTTGTTTTTGCTCCGCCTCCGCCCAGCTAGGATGTGAGCTCCTTGAGGGCAGTTGTTTATCTGTCTTGTTAATTGCTGTATCCCCCCAGTGCCTAGCACAGTGCTTGGCACAAAGGAGGCTTCAACCAACCATTGCTGATGAATGAAAGGGAACCTAGGCCAGGCTGCACATTCTTTAGGGAAGAGGAAAAAGGATGCTCATTTCCTCCCAGCCATCAGGGTCCTGTGGCCCACACTGTCTCTGAAATTCAGGAAGATTTCCAATAAATTATCATTGCCTCGAATCACCCCTACTCTCGGTGCAGACTCCCATAGCTCCAGTCTAGGACAGTCTCCAGCTGAGTGATCCACAGCATATTTGAACTTGTGGCTTAGGCCTCACCCTTGAGCACTGGTTGGCTCCAGGGCTTCCATCTTCCCCAGTTCTCCATTGTTCAGGTTGCTCTGGGACACCTGGATCTACACTCACCCAGTTTAAAACTAAATCTTTTCTAGTCCTGCCCCAGGGCCTGTGTACATGCTATTCCTGACCTCTAGAATGCTTTCCCTTCCCTCTAGCTCTCTCCATCTCATCTTCCTCAGTTCAGATGTCACTTCCTTAGAGAAGCCTTTCAAATCACCTTAAGTGAATCCCTCTATCATTTGGTTTCAGTCTTTTGTGGCTGTTGTTGACCATATCGCATGGCATGCAGGATCTCACCTCTCTGACCAGGGACAGAACCCATGGCTCCTGCAGTGGAAGTGTGGAGTCAGCCACTGGACCACCAGGGAATTCCTTGTTTCAGTCCTTTGATTTCTTCATATCCCATATTCCAGTTTACAGTTATCTTATCAGCTTCTTGTCCATTTCCTGTGTGAGTAAGCAAGTTCCCTGAGAACAGAGACCATGTCAGTTATGTTCATTGCCATAAACCTAGCACAGTACCATGGCACAAAACAGGCACTTAATATAGTAAAACTCTGCCATAAGACAATAAGCCAAGTACAGAAATGTTCAGTCATGTAAAATGTGGAGTTATGTTATTGTAGGATCAATGAAAAGTAGTATTTTTCAGTTGGTCTGTACTATCACAAAGAAACACAAAAGTAAAGATGCGAAACCTTAGTACATGCAGCAGACAAAACGAAGGACGTTCCGAAGGAGCACAGGCAATCACTTCTTTACCAGCCCCACAAAGATAAGCGTTTTGCCCACCTTTATTTGAGATTGGGCCCCAGGTTTAGGACAGAAGCCAGGTTTGGGTCATGTTCCGTGTACTTTGCCCCATTTCAAGGGTTTACTGTATTTGTAGAGAAAACGACTGCAGATCAAGGCAGTCCTTGTAAGGGAAGGGGAGACAGTTTTCATAAAGACAGGCCTGACTGTTCAGGACGTGTACTGATAATTCCAGAGGGGTCCCCAGATTCTCAGGTCCTGGCCTGGCCAGCCCTGAGGGTAACAGGGATACTGGATCCCACGAAAATGCTGTCTGTGCCCCGTTCTGCTATGAGGGCCCTCCGGCTTCCCTGGACTGGCTGGGAATTTGCTTGGTTATTCTTCAATACACACATCCCATCCTGTAACAGCTGGGGGCTAAAGGAGCGCCAATGCTGGTCACCGGGCAGCGTGGCCTCCAGCCACTCACGACCAAGCGAGAGAGACAGACGGGGACGTGGACAGAGTGGCACCACGGATGCCACAATGGAGCAGGGCACCCAGGGGCCCGAGGAGGCGCCCCCAGCTGGGCTGCTGGTCTTGGAAGACTCTCAGAGCAGATGGCCCCCACTCCCTCCCTCTCCAGTACCCCCATCCCTGTTGGCAAAGGAGTTATCGGGAGGCATTTCAGCAAGGAGGCCTGGAGCTGTGTCCATTTCACTGAGCCTGGTATACAGGCATTATTGTCCCTTGTGAAGATGAGAAAACTGACACTTAAAGAGGAGTGGAGATCTAAATGCTGTTCTCAGGGCAGGGTCCCATGGCGTCAAGGTGGAGAAGGCCCTGTCTTCTATACCATTCTTGGTTTGAACTTTGCCCTCTAGGGCAGGGAACATTCGAGATCTCAGATAGCAGAGGGGCCTCGCCTTCACCCTCGCCTACTCCCATCCTTAGGGCACCATGGATGTCTACAGCTTTATGGGCAGAGCCAACACATTGCCTGGCCTGTGAGAGGAGAGACCCCCACATCCCTTCCCCCACCTTCTCTTCATCCTCACTCCCTGGCCCACCTGGGAACTTGGAGCTTTGCTCTCTGCAGCTCCCAGGACTCCCCGGGAGGGTCTGGCTGGCCACTGTACCAAGACAGGGAAGGAGGCAGGGCACCCCACTTTATGTCCTCCCCTCCCCCACAGGGTGTTTCTCCTGCAAGTCCTGGTCCCAAGGCCCTTCAGAGTATCCCTCTGTGGGACACGGCTTGTCCTTGAACCTCCCTCAAGAAACCAGCTCCAGAAAGCCAGAGAACACGCTGTTCTTCTGGCCGTCTCAGCACTCCAGGGGGCTGGAGGATGGAGGAAGAAGGTCTGGGTGGAGTTAAGTCAAGACCACGAGCATTGCTCTGGCTGGAACACTGTGTAACCCGCTTCAGCAGGCAGAGTAGGTGGTAGAACACTGGAGCAGGAAGGCCTGAGGATGTCTGGTTCAGGGGAAGCTGGGAGGGGCAAGATACAGCCCAGATCTCTGACCATGAGAGAAAACAGATCAAAGGGGATATCCTTGGAATGTCAAAGATCCCGAAACTTACGACCTGGACATACCATGTCATCCGAGAGGCCAGCTTCACGGCCGGGGCGATACTAGGCTTCCCTGCTGCCAGAGTGCAGTGTGCCTCATCTCCCAACTCTCGCAGGACGGAGCCCTCACTGCAGCTGCCCTGAGCCCTTGGCTCTGGGCCCAGGAGCCACTTCACCCATCACAGAGCGGCTGACACATCTGGGCTGGGCTGTGAGGTCCAACCAAACAGCTGGACAGCAGCAGCAGCTGTTTCCCGCTTCCCCCTTCCGAAAGAGTAACAGAAAGCAGCAGTGGAGAAAGGCAGGCTCTTCAGGCCCTCATGGAGAGCCAGGAGGCAGTTTTCCTTTCTTTTCTTTTTAATGCTTATTTACTCACTTTTGGCTGTGCTAGGTTTTCACTGATGCGTGCCGGCTTACGCTAGATGGGGCGAGCAGGGGCTCCTCTGTTGTGGCAGAGCATCGGCTCTAGGAGGGCAGGTTCAGTAGTTGTGACGCAGGGGGCTTAGGTGCCCCAGAGCGTGTGGGATGCTCCCCCCGCCCCAACCAGCCCTGGGCCAGGGATTGGACGTTTGTCCTCCACACTCACAGGTGGATTCTTAACCATCAGACCTCCAGGGAAGCCCCTGGCAGGCAGTTTTAAAACAGCAATTGAGGGGACTTGCTGGGGTGCAGGCAGGGCTAAGCCTTTTCCCATGTGTTCCCCTCTGCCTGGAATATCCTCACCGCTCCTCACCTCATCTCCCTAGCTCCCTGTGTGACCTTGGGTAAGTCACTTCCCCTTTCCGGGCCTCGGTTTCCTCATTGCTGAACTAGACTGAGAGTTCTTTGAGGGTAGGGCAATTATTTTTGTCTATTCCCCAGTCATGGCCATAGTGATTGAGTGCTCAGGAGATGTTTATTTATTGAATAGATGGAAGGAAGGAGTGAGAAGAGGTGATGGATGGATGAACAAGGGGTGGGTGGGTAATGGAAGAAAGGGTACTTCCACACATCCAGCTTTGATGGTACTTTAGGTGGCTTTTGTTTATTTACCAAGTAGTGAATCTTCACCTAAATCCCACTTATGCCTTTTACTCTATCATGGGCCTTTTCTTTCTGTTTTTTCCCAAGTTTTTCTGGCGTATACTTGATTTACAATGTTGTGTTGGTTTCAAGTTTACAGCCAAGTGCATCACTTATACATACATATATATATCCATTCTTTTTCAGATTCTTTTCCCATATGGGTCATTACAGAATATTGAGTAGAATTCCCTTGCTACACAGGAGGTCCTCGTTAGTTATCTACTTGATTATATAGTAGTGTGTGCATGCATCCCAACCTCCTAATTATGGTGGCCTTTTCTATATGAAATATGTCATGCACATAAGAGAAGATATATAATGCATATATATGAATTACAAAGTATAATAAAATGGACACCTAGGTACTCACTGCCAGCTCAAGAAATTGACCCAGCTCTCAATATCCTGGGCTCTCAAAGTTGCACAAGTTGGTGGAAAGTTGAGCGGCAGACTCCAAATCCACACTCCACTCTGGGCAGATCCTGGATAGGAATTCTCCTGAGACCCGGTGCCTATTCCCAAACCCCACCTGACCAGACAGCAAGTCCCAGGTCAGACGGCAGGTCAAAAGCCCTGGGAAGCCAAGCCATACCTGAGGTGGGGTGGGGTGACCATTAGTGGTCGATTTTAGCCCTGCCCAGACCTGGGAGCAAACGGTGGCTCTCACTGCCCATCATCTGCATCAGTTTGGATAGGTGCCTTAACCTCTCGGAGCTTATTTTCCTCATCTATAAAGGAAAGATGACTGTAGCACACAGGGTTCTTAAGGACTCAGTTAGATAATTCTTGCAGAATCTAGCACAGCGCATAATGGCGTATGGCAAGCCCCCTATAAACAAAACAGTAGTTGTTACTGGTGTTTTTATCCTGACTGTCGTTGTCAGAAAGGCAGGTCCCCAGCACTGACAGCCCTTGGAGAATGTCCCAGCTTCATCCCTTTGCCGATCCCTAACCGTGGGGGTTTCATTTGCCTGTCTGTCTGACCTCTCTGAAGCTGAAAGGCTGTCTTCTTTGGGTAAAAGCAGAAGACCCCAGGCCCTTTCTCAGGACTCTGTCTTCCTAGACATCAGGACAGGGATGGGCAAACCCGGAACCCCAGGTGAAGACCCAGTGCATGGAATGGGGGCCCATATTTTGTGTCTGGCCCTGTACTAGCGGGGACTGGGGCAGCAGAAAAATCCATCATTCCTTCCACATCCAGTGTTGTCATGTGTCCTTAAGAGCACAAGCTCTGCAATCAGAGCTTAGGTTCAAATCCTGGCTTAACCACTTGCTTACTTTCACTTCTCTGTGCCTCAGTTTCCTCAACTGTTAAATGGCAGTACTAACAGTACTTACCTGATCTTGTGAAGTTTAAGTCAGGTGCTGCGTGGAAGGAGCTAGAACAGTTGTTGTTCAGTCGCTAAGTCGTATCCAGCCCTTTGCAACCCGATGAACTGCAGCACGCCAGGCTTCCCTGTCCTTCACTATCTCCCAGAGTTTGCTCACGCTCATGTCCATTGAGTCGGTGATGCCATCCAACCATCTCATCCTCTGCCACCCTCTTCTCCTTTTGCCTGCCATCTTTCCCAGCATCAGGGTCTTTTTCAGTGAGTCCACTTTTCACATTCAAGTGTCCAAAGTACTGGAGCTTCAGTACCTGGCGTATAAATATTAACTATCATTATTATTATTATTATTAGGTATACTATATGCCAGGCTTATGTGAAGTCCTACAGTGGGTTCAAGGATAAAATCCATCCTATAGAACAGCATCGAAACAGGTATATTATCTAGGGTGAAACAGATCACCATCCCAGGTTGGATGCATGAGACAAGTGCTCGGACCTGGTGCACTGGGAAGACCCAGAGGGATCGGGTGGAGAGGGAAGGGGGAGGGGGGATGGGGATGGGGAATACATGTAAATCCATGACTGATTCATGTCAATGTATGACAAAAACCACTACAATATTATAAAGTAATTAGCCTCCAACTAATAAAAAAAAAAAATCCATCCTATATCCAACCCTCAAGGTGGTTAAAGTTTCGAAGGAGAGATGGGCCCCATTGTGGATAATTAGAGTTCAAGGCATGATATTAACCAGTAACCTAACCGTCTATGAGTGCTCCAGTGAAGATGGATAGGATTCTTCCTGCTAGATGATCAAGGAAGGCTTCCTGGGGGAAGCAGCACCAGGTTGGACCTTAAAAGATGATAGGAGTTAGAATGAGGAGATAAAGGGTAAAGACCTTCCAGGCACAGGGAATGATACAAGCAAAAGGCCCTGCAGCCATGGAGCTTCCAGCCTGTTTAAGGAGCCATCCAACTAGGCTGGAGGGAAAGGAAAGATGAGGCATTCCAGCTACAGTGGGAAGTTGAGATCAATCTGTAACAGACCTTGAATGCTGTGCTTAGGAATTGGGAGTGTTTTCAGCTGGCAGAAGGGAGCGAATGCCAAGTGTTCAAACAGAGGTCTGAGCTGGACAGGGTGGTGGTCCCAGCTGTCCTGAACCACCTCAGTGCTAGGAGGTCTAGGGTCTATTAGGATAACCCAGCTGTCTGCCTGTCTGCATGAACAGGGCCTCTCCCCCAAGACAGACTGCACCGTGGGCCCTCTTTGTGCCCAGAGCAGGCCGAAGCAGCAGCAGACCCCAGGGCCCTTCTCTCCTCTGATTTCTACCCCCTGCCCTGATGTGACTCGCACACTGGCCAAGAGCACCAGTTCCCTGCTGACTGCCTCATCCCCAGCATTCAGGGCCAGGCTGACCTGGGGAGGCCCAAGCAGCTCCACCCTTGCAGAGATACAAGCTGTCCTAGCTCTGATCTGAACCATGTCCTGCCTCTGGGCCCAGCCCCAAGACTTTAAGGGGGTTCCCTTACCCCCACATTACAGTTTAAGACCCTCCACTATCAGACCAAGCATGTCCTTATTGACCTCGAAGGAACCTAGAAGGATCTGAGCCCTCCCTCTGAGCCCAGCCCAGCTTGGCGCCTCCTCTCCTTGGCCCTCCCACCAATCAGCTGGGACAAGATACCCAGAGCCCCTTCCATCACCCTCCCAGAGAGGAGGATCAACCCTGCCCTCTACCACCCCAAAGCCTTCACCCCGCTGTCTCCCAGGGCTGCAAATCAGTTCCACATTTGGGATCTGGCAGGCATTATCTGCTCAGAACTTTCCCCTCCCAGTTAGTTCAGGCTTCCATCTCCCCACCATCGGTCATGGTCAGCCCATGGGGTGTGCAGAAGGGGAAGGGCTTTTTAAAAATTTTTTGGTCTTTGGCGACCCCTTCAGAGGTCTGAGGGGGGAGCTGGACTGAGGCAAGGTACCAGAGGGACAGCGGATGCGAGGCTGTCCCAGGGAGAGATGAAAGAGGAAAGGCAGGGGGTTGGGCAGAGGCAGAGCTTGAGCGAGCAGATGAGGGGCTGAGGGGCTGGGGGTGGTGCGGGAAGGACCGAGGTAGTTCCCAGATCAGCACATTCCTGAGACATCTGGACGTGCTGGAAGGGCCCCAGCTGGCCTGATGGCTGTGGCTCCAGCTTCTCCACTCTGTGATGTCAGGACCCAGCGTTTCCCCCTCCTCTCAGAGTCCCACTGGCCTTGGGTCCACCTCGGGGCTGGGTGCTGGACCTGTCACCCCCAGTGAGCAAGAAGGAAGCCCTTGGGGCAGTGGAGAAAGTGCCTGAGTCAGAGGAGGGCCTGGCCTGATGCAGGAGGCAGACATGAAAGACCCAGGGGTTTGCCCAAGCGACTGACTCAAGGAGATTTCCCCCTCTGGGCTGACGCCTGCCCCCTCCCTTCTCCTTGGAGGGGAGATGGAGACCAAGCCGAGACTCTGGGAATGGCTGTGTACCCTGAGCGATGTGATCCTGGGCAAGTCCATTCCCTTTCTTGACTCTCTGTTTCCCTCTCCATAATAATGATAATAATAATAACTACATTTGAAGGGAACCTTCTATGTATCCTGCCCTGTACAAAGCACTTGACAAATGTGACCTCATTTGACCCTCGCAGCAACCTCACAGGTGCTGGGGTAGGTATAAATACCCCTAGTTTATAGCTGAGGCAGAGGCTCAAAGAGGTTAAGTAACTTGCCCAAGGCTACACAGCAGGCAGCAGAGCCAGGATGAGAACAGGGTCTGTCCGCTGCTCTCGCTCCATCGCCTGCACAAGGGAAAGGGGATGGACGTGATGATGCCAGAATTCCTTTCAACTCTTAAGATTGTAATGATTTCTTTTGGCTATTGTGGAGCTCTTTGAGAAGGGCAGGGGCAGGCATTAGTCACACACTGGGTGGGGGAAAGAAGGCAGAGGCTGCTGGCTTTGAAGCATCAAATGGGTCAGGCATCTTTGGAGGTTCCTCCTCCAGAGAAGTCCAACCCCCTCGGAGTCACAGCCCGATCCCCAGCCGAGCCCAGGGGTCCCACACCTTCCCTGAAGGAAGGGAGTAAATAAGGAGAGAAAGAATGCAACTTCTTCCAAAAATAAAACCTGAGGACAACTCAGACAGGCCGGGACCGCTGAGGAAGGCAGAGGCCAAACGCTGAGTGCACAGAGCAGAGGGAAGAGGCCAAGGGAATTCCAGCCAGAGCCCGGTGGCAGGCTCCGGCCCAAAAGGCCTTCCAGCTGGCCAGGGGCCGCGAGAGCAGCCCGGCCGGCTGGCCACTGGGCTCCATTTATACTCTTGGGGCTGGCCTAAGTCTGGGACAGTGCCTCCAGCGCTGAGTCGGGGGCTGTGTTCCCTGGGGACCTGATCTGCCTGGGGCTTAAGAGAGCAAAGCCTTGGGAAGGAACAACCCGGAGAATGGGTACAACGGGCCCCAGTAGGGAGGAGCTGAGGGAAGGCGTCCAGACACATGGAAACTCTGCCTGGAGCAGGAGCAAGCTGGCATCAGAGCGGAATTCAGGGCAGTTCATTCCTGGAGGCTCAGCTGCAGAAAGAAAGGCCTCCGTCCCTTTGCTCCCTAGGCTCTTTCCTTCATTCACCCACTTGCTCAGTCAGTCACTCCGCAAACAGCTGAGCACCTAGGATGTGCTGGGACCGATGCTATACTTTGTGGAGACTCAGATGAGGATTGGACGCAGCAAGACCCAGAGGTGATACGGCTGGATCATTTCAAGCAACACTAAGGAACTTCTCAACTATCCAAAGAGCCAAAGGGAGTCATTAGTGGACAGTGAGCAGGGAAGTCACATCATCATATTTATGTTAGAAGATCCCTCTTGATGCAAGGTGGAGACTGTGCCAGAGACGGAGCAGAGTTCAAGCCTTGGACCTACCTTCAGGAATGGGTGGTCACGCTGCTAGTCGGGAAGCCTTCTGTGAACAGAACTGGGCTCAGTTCATCTCTGTGTCCCCAGGTCTGACGCACAGTAGGTCCTCAGTAAGCCCTGCACAGATACATAAATGACGAATAAGTGACGGGCGGGGATACTCACCACCACACTAACGGAGATGAATGATGACTAGGTGGATGGGGTGAGACGCCCTTATCCTCCCGCAGTTCCCAGTGCCAGTCCTGGCACTCCATCTCCAGTGTCCTGAGCTGTCCCGCAGGGACCCTCTGGCCACTGCCTATGGACCAGCATCTCCAGCAGCCAGACCATGGGCTGCTGTGCCCTCAGTGGTGCCAGTCACAGCTAATCCCAGCCCTGGGCGGCGGCATAACTGCCATCACCTCCTCCTGCCCAGACAGTACCTGGCACCCGCCCCAGGGTTGGGCCACAGCACATGGGCCGCCTGGTTAGAAGATGCCAGGGACTGGCCAGGAACCTGCAGGCCAGCTCCCCACTTTCCTGAGGGCCCTGTGGCCTGGCCAGGGATGGGCTCACAAAGTCAGGAAGGGGAGCTGGAGAGCCTAACAGGACGGGGTAGGGGGGACGGCTGGAGAGACTGTGGCCCCTTCTCTGCAGAGCGGCAGCCCGTGGTGGGTACCAGCTGCCCTTCCCTCTCCCCCTTCCTTTCTCTAGCACACAGGCTCCGAAAAGCTCGTCCCCATGCGGCCCCCTCCCCCAGTCCCAGGCCTCACTGTCCCAGCCCCAGGCCAGCCCAGGAATCCCAAGGCTCTTTCACTGGGGGTCACATGACTCAGGCGTGTGGCTTGGCACAGTCGGCATTCGATTCTGTGGTGGTGTGAGATGTTGTATGTGTTCCTGTAAGAATGTGCATGATCACGTCTGTGACCGTGACTGTCTGGGGTGACCACACGTGTGAGTGTGTGTGCACATGGGAGTCTGTCTGTCTGATCACATGTGAGGAGTGTGTCCTTGTTGGTTCTTAGTGGCGGCCAGTGTCAGCCTGTGGAAGCCCAGAGAGTGTATCTGTATTGATACAACAGCATCCATGCCGGGCTGGATAGGGGACAGTCTGAATGTGTCCACAGGCAGGGATCTCGGGCTGTGTGGTGTCAGGGAGGTGGGGTTTCCCTGTGTAAGAAGGAACCTCACAGCCCTCATCTGCATAGCATGTGCACACGCATACACGCGTGCGCACACACACACACCCAGGGAAGCGTTTCTGCTTATTTGGATTTGGGCTCTGTGGTGAAGAGTTCGTTCGGTAGGGGGAAAATATGAAACCTCAGCAGCTGCCTTCCCCGGGCCTGTGGGGAATGGGGGATGAGAGTGAGGTTGGAGGTTGGAACAAATGTGCTTCCCTTCACCCCCCATGCCCTGCCAGGAAGGCTCAGGGAGGGGCTGGCTCCAGGGATGAGGAAAACTGGCTCCATCCCTTCATGGTCCCCAGAGAGGCCGGGGCAGAGGAAAAGAGCCCACTTTCTGAGGACTAGTCCACTTCACCTTGTGCCTGCCATCCCTGCCTTAATAGGAACACAGACAGGGCAAACAGGCCTGGACAGAAGACCCCACCTGTGCCTGCCCAGATCTCAGAGCACAGCTGGATCTTGAACTGGGGTCTCCTGAGTCTGAGTCCAGGACAGCCTTCCAGTCTAGCTCTGGGAGGATGCCTGGATCTCACCTGCACCCCCCCCCCCCAAATGACTGGATGAATATGCGTCAGTCGCTCAGTCGTGTCCGACTCTTCACGACCCCATGGACTGTAGCCCACCAGGCTCCTCTGTCCATGGGATTTCTCAGTCAAGAATACAGGAGTGGGTTGCCATTTCCTCCTCCAAGGGGTCTTCAGGAGTCAGGGATTGAACCGGAGTCTCTTGCAAGAGCAACAGACTGGCTACTGTCTGAGCCACGAGGAAAGTCGAATGACTGGAGGGTGATGCTTAAAGGCTGGGAGGGCCTGTCTGACAACTGCACCCAGGGGCCCACCTCCTTTCCCCAAGCCCCTCCCTGCTCTTTCTTGACCCTACCCCACCCCGCCCCCACACAGGGCACAACAGTGACTCAGACTGGTGGCCCCTCGGCTTGAAATGGGGCAATTTTCTAGTGACCACGAGGCAAGTAACCGTCCGGGAATGTATGAGGGGGGTAGCCTGCGGGGGAGGGGAAGGGCTCTCCTCCCGTCTCTCAGCAGAGCTCACTCTCTCGGAAGGAATGTCCGGGCTCGGCATTCCCCGCACCCCCCACCCCCCATCCTTATCCCACAGCTCAGCCTGGACCCACTCCGGTCTCCTCCCTCCTTTCCCCAAACAGACTGCATCAGCCTAGACCAGGGGAGGGGCAGAAGCCCGTGATGGGGGCGCAGGCACGCCGAGATTGTAGGGGGCCTGGGAGAAGGGGGCGCTCTGAGGCTGCGGCAGCTTGGGGCAGGGGGGACTCCTTTCCCATACACATGCTCAGCGGACAGCCGCGCCCCCAGAGCTTTCCCCTCGCTCTGCATCGACTCTCTGGAAGGAATTCGAGCTGGAGAACCGAGAGGAACCTCAGACGGCGCTATTACCGCCCAAGGAGTGTCTCGACTCCCACCCCTCCCAGGGAAAGAGACCCCGCTCCCCATCAGTGAGCCCCAAGCTAGGATGACTCCAGGAGGGAAAGAAGGAGCTGGAAGAGCGGCGAAGGAAGTTAAGAGTTGAGATCCAGCCTCCCCTTTTCGAGCTGGGGATGTCCGAGGAGACCCCCTCCGTCTTCACTTCCCCGGTGCGGGGTTGAGGCCAGGCAACTGGTCCTGATAAGGGACTCAGGGCACCGTACGACTGCCAGGCCCATCGGCAAGCTCAGATGGGCCGTCTCTGCCTCTGCCCTAGGTGCAGGCAGGGACGCAAGACCAGACCCGGTCCGTACACTCTGCCCTTAACATCCCCGCGCTGTCGGCGGAGGCCGAGGACCTTCCCGGGCAAGGGCCGGGTCCTCCTCCCACCTCCTCGCCGCCGCTCCTGCGGCAGGCCTCGCGCAGCCTTCTCCCATTGGCTCAGACCTCCGCAGATCCGACCAATGAGCAGGCTGGGTTCTGGCACAGGGCGGCCCCCCGCGCGCCGGCGCTAACACCCCTAGGGCCAACGCTGGGTAGGCAGGACCTGGTCCTTCTTTAATCTTAAAGGGCCGGCTGCTGAGACCCGGCCTCTGGAGGAGATGCTGCCGACGGGGAGGGGTGTGTGGGACCTCGAGCCCCGAGAGCTCGGGACCTCTCCTCCAAGAGAGTGGAGCCGGCGCCGGCTGCGCGTAGCCGCCGAGAGGGAGCTTATGTTGGCAAGACTCTTGGAAAAAGTCTTTTAACAAGGAGGGAAACAAATCATATTTCCTTCTCTGGCTTCCCACCCTGGTTGCTTGGAAAAGCACCCCCATAAGAACGCTCACCCCCAGTAGAACTGTGTCCCCCTCAGAACGTTGACTCCTGCAGTCAGTAGGATCCTGCCTCCCACCCCTGTCGTGTCCATCAGGGAGTCTGAAACCTGAACTTTCTGTGTGTGAACTGGAGGACGAGCTGGTTGTGGGTTGGCGGGGGGTGGGGTGTAGGGAGGCGAGATAAGGAGTCTTGCTGGAGCTTAGGAGGCCTGAGATCTCCAGAAGGGGCTGTCTGGGGTTGGGGGGGCGGGGAAGGTGGTTACAGAGGAAGAGGTGAGGTCAGGAAGAAGTTGCTCCCCTATTCCTGTGCAGCCCTAGAGCTGTTGAGAACCCCTCCTTCAACATTACCGCCTCACTATGTGACCTTGAGAGGTCCCTGTCTGGACCTCAGCTTCCTCATTAGCAAGTGGGGAGAGGGGGTGTGGACCATGGGTTTACTCAGGTCCCTTGTGCCTCTAAATTGATGGTATAAGCCATAACTGGCTGAGAGGCCAGGCATCAGATAGAAATAGAACGAAATACGAAAAATCTCTCTAAAGGGAGGCCTTCTGGCATCCTCCCAAGAGGAGAAGGTGGGCCTGGGGGTGATGGGACATGCCCACCGTCGCCACCGGAGGTCCACCCGGCACCAGGGAAGTCCTGAGCACGGAGGCCCTGGTCCTCTGAGTGTCCCCCGCCCCCTCCCCTGCCTGACCCTTGGCCGCCCTCCCCTTCCACTTGGCTCCCACCCTCTGGAAGCTCTGTCCTGCTGGGCCTTGGCTGCTGTCTCCAGCAGGTGGGGTGGGGGCCGCTCACGAAGTGGGGCCCACTGACCTCCCTCAGCAGGTTCCCTATGGGCACCCCATAAGGGGTCTCTGAGAAGAACTGGCTTATCTGCATGGAGCTGAATCCTTGAGGGACCCTGGCCCAGACTGGAGGAAGCCTCTCTCCTCTCCCAGGCCCCGGAAAAGGGCTTGGCAAACCCTTATCGCCTGAGACGCAGCTGCTGGAGAAATACCTTAGCAGCTGACTCACTGGGCTCCTCACAGCCCTCTCCCACTGGGCCCCACACCAGGCCTTTGAGAGACCCCAAGAGAAAGAGAAGGAAAGAGAGAGAGAGGGCGCCCCCAGCTGGGCTGGCCCAGACCCCACCGAAGGTGCAACCAGCACAGTCCAGCCTGTGACTGACCGTTTGGCTGGGGGGCATTGAGCCCCGTGGATGGCTTTGGCTGGGATAGCTATTATTCTTAGAGACTTGTTCAGCCTCTGTACTGCCTCACCCCAGGCATTGATGGATCATTGACATACTGATGGCATTACTCTCTGGGGTATAAGGCCCTGTCCCTCCACCAACAGTTGTTGAGTGTCTGTCCTGGGCCAGGGACTGGGACCCAGCAGGTGAACAAGTGCAGACCCTAGCTTTAGAAGTTCACAGTCCAACAGGTGAGCAATTCCTGACCAGGGGAAATTCCGCTGCCCCTGGGGAAGGACTGGGTGGTGGCGGGTTGTGGACCCTTCACTGCTCTCTTTGGCTCCCTGGGCCTCGGTTTCCCTATCTGCCAAATGTAGAAATGCAACTTCCTTGTCTCTTTGGGTAGTTGTGAGGATTAAATAAGATGGTGCCTATGAAAGTGCTTTAGAAAGTTAAAATCACAAGACAAATGTAGGCTAGTGATGATAAGTTCTGACCAGCTGGGGAGAGAGGAGAGTGCTTAAGTCAATGGATTTCTGAACTCATTTTATCCTGGATTCTATGATTTGGGGGGAGGACCAAACCACCTCCCTGCATTGGCTCCAGGCTCAGTTCACCTCAGGCCCAGGGTTAGGCTTTTCATAAAACAGCAATTATTGAGCACCCACTGCATACTAGGCCCTGTTCTCAGTGTTATAGGTATTTACTATGCAGATGTATTTGTATGTTATATGGATACATGTGTTTCATGTATTTCCTCACTTTATCCTCATAATCCCATGAGGGTGGCATTAAGCACCTAGTGCATATTTGATCCTCATAACAACACTATGAGGTTGGAACTATTATTTCCCCCATTACAGATGAGGAAACTGAGGCCTAGAAAAGTGAATTAATTTAGCAAGGCGTGAGCTAAGAGTCAAAAGTCTTGACCCCCTGAATCTTATTCTCACACCAAGGGCTTTTCTGCTCACCCTTTCCAGACTAGGACAAGCGCCAATTATTCCAGGCCAGGAAGTCAACAACTCCAAAAGTCAGTTCTTACCTCTTCACCAGCTGGGACCCCCAGGGTCAGAAGCAAAACCCCAGCAAATTCATTCCGTCAGTGAAAAACGAATGAACAGGAGGCTTCCCTGTGGTTAAGACTCCGTGCTGCCACTGCAGGTGGGGGCTGGGGATGGGTTCGATCCCTGACTGGGGAACTAAGATCCAACGTGCAGCCCAGAGCAGCCAAAAAAAAAGTGAAGAACACTAACATTTCCTTACACATTTATAATTCTTTAGAGAGAAAAAACAAGAACCTCCTATGTACCAGCTGCTGCTGGATGCTTTATTAATAAGAGGTTTGTTGAGTAATTACTATGTACCAGGAACTATTCTAAGTGCTTTACATATATTAACTTGTTTAATCTTCACAATAACCCTAGCAGATAAGAACTGTTATCATCCCCACTGTACAAAGGAGGAAATGAAGCATAGAAACACTGATCAACTTTCCTAGGATCACGGAGACCAATATTTTCCAGACTATTTTGTTTCTGAGAAATATATTTCACATCCTTCTCATGAACATACACACACACATAACTGAGATAAAAATTTACCACATATTTAACTTCCCCATGCTCAGCACACCCTGATATTTCTCTAATCTATTTTGTTCTGTTTTCTTTTTCCTTAAATTCTGGTCATGACCTGCTTCACAGCCCACTACTGAGTCACCCCCTGCAGTCTGAATGGCACTGAGTCATAGCGAGGAGCATCAGGGCCCAGATTCAAACCAAGCGATACGGCTCTGGAGCCTGATCTCTTGACATAAAGAATGTCTGGGAAAACGGAAACACTGGAGGCATGAGGATAAGTGAGGACCGTGCCGATGAGGGGAGCAGCTGTTCACTCAGTCGTGTCCGACTCTTTGTGATCCCGTGGACTGAAGCTCACCAGGCTCCTCTGTCCTCCACTATATGCCGGAGTTTGCGCAAACTCATATCCATTAAGGGGGAGCAGAGTCCTCGATAATCTCACCACCTTGCATTCCAGCAAAAGAGAATAGAATACAAAAGTCACTGATAACGCCTTTGGAATGCAAACTTGCTCGCGGAGATTGAGTTATTCTTTAGTCCTTAGTTCCTTGGTCCTCTTGTGATGGAAGTAGGGTGGGCTGAGAAGCAGGCTTGGGCAATCTAAGTGATTTGACCAAAGTCATAGGGCCAGAATTATAGCCGTGTGTCCTATCACTTGGATTCTTTCACACCATCCAGAGCACAGCCTTGAGGATACTGACTTAGAGGTTGGAGACATCAGTGGAGGTGGTGGTGACAGTAATGTGCTTATGGGGTGAGAGTAGTGATAGAAAGAATGATAGTTGGGGGACTTACCTGGTAGTCAAGTGGCTAAGATTACCCCAAGTTCCCAATGCAGGGGGCCGGGTTTGATCCCTGGTCAGGGAACTAGATCCCACATGCCGCAACTGTGGGATCCTGGCCACGTGGGTTCAAGTCCCAATCTGAGGTACACGCTTTCAGTGGGAAGAGTGATGGGAAGGTTGCAGGTGTTGACTAAAAAAGATGCACAACAGGAGAGTTGGGAGTTAAGTTTTATTTGGGGGCAAAATGAGGACTGTAACCCAGGAGACAGCGCCTCAGACAGTTCTGAGAAACTGCTCCAAAGAGGTTGTGGGGGAAGATCAATGCATATGATTCTGGTGAAGGGGGCATTCCATGCAATTCAGCACTTGACTTACAAAAGATGTTCTGCTAATTATGAGGAGCTGATGTCACCAATGAGGAGATTTAGTGCTTGTCTAGATATGAGGAGATGCAAGGATTGGGATCATGAAATCAGTTCCTGAAAATATCCAGCTCTCTAAAGACCTGTGTCACTCATTTTTCTGGAGCACAAAGTGCCTGATTCTTTTCCCTGGACTCCCGTCAGGGCACGTCAGAGGTCAACAGCTGCAGTAGCACGGGCTTCAGTCTCCCACAGATGGTGGTTTAGTTGCTTGGTCGTGTCCAACTCTTGGCGACCCTATGGCCTGCAGCCCGCCAAGCTCCTCTGCCCATGGGATTTTCCAAGCAAGGATCCTGGAGTGGGTGGCCAGATGGCAAATAGCCTTGGCAAGTGCCCGTCTGGCGTTGACACAGGGACCACGGTGGATAAGCTGACCCCCTCCTCCCCTCTCCTCCTCCCCTAGCACTTCCCCGAGCACCTGGACCACTTTGCCGAGAACATGGAGGACTTCTCCAACGACCTGTTCAGCAGTTTCTTTGATGACCCTGTGCTGGACGAGAAGAGCCCTCTCCTGGACATGGAACTGGACTCCCCCACGCCAGGCATCCAGGCCGAGCACAGCTACTCTCTGAGTGGTGACTCGGCGCCTCAGAGCCCCGCCATGCCCATCAAGACAGAAGACACCACCCAAGGTAAGGGGTGGCAGGGCCCAGGACCCCAGGCCCAGAGAAGCCGCTCACAGCCACCTCTCGAGGGGGACCATCCTCTGCGTTTCGGCTCTTCCTCAAGCCCAGCCCAGAAGGGCCCTTGTAAAGAGGCTCTTCCACTGACTTGATGTGCAAAGGGGTGGATCCCAGACCAGCAGCAATACCTGGGAACTCGTTGGAAAGGCAGGTTCTTGGGTCCCACCCAGACCTGCCAGATCAGAAACCCTGTGGGGAGGATCCAGCCTTCCAGGTGACTCCGATTGATGCTTAGGTCCGAGAACCAGTCTTAGATGAAACAGCTGAGGGGTTTGGGTGGGGAGGATTAAACAGTAAGTGTGGACAAGTTAAAACTCTAGAACCTTACCGCCTCCTCACGCTGTGAGGTCCTCTGAGACATTACCTGGGAGAGACATCTGCACCCTACTTTTATTCCCGAAGGCGGGATTCCCTAAAGCTCTCCTCTGCCCACCTCCTCCCCTTTTATGCAAAGGACCCTTTGAGTCTTTCCTCTCAGGTGATCAACATTGGAGAATACCAGCCTGTGCCCTCCCTAGAAAGTCTCTTTGGGCATATCCTCAGATACAGGTGGTGCTGGCTCTGTCCTGTTTGGCTGGGTAATCCTGGACTCAGCCTTTATAAGCCCCAGTTTCTTCATCTCAAATGGGAGTAACAGTAAACAGTTTTGATAGCACTGTCCAGTTTACAGAGTACCTTCATGTTAATTATCTCGTTTATTTCTCACAACTCACAGGTGAGGTCAGAGTCACTTTTATCATACTCCCCATTTGTCTGGTAAGGGAAATGAGACTTCAGGGAAGCTGAGTTGTTTTGGCCACACACATAGTAAAATGCAGACAGGGACCTGGGAGCAAGCAGGCCCCTGGTTCTAAACCTCATACCCTTGCCACCACCACACTTGCCAGCCTTAACGGGCAGTAAGGGTACTAGCTTTGGTGTGCATCCCGGTGCCTCCAGAAGCT
This sequence comes from Odocoileus virginianus, assembly GCF_023699985.2. Classification (NCBI taxonomy): domain Eukaryota; kingdom Metazoa; phylum Chordata; class Mammalia; order Artiodactyla; family Cervidae; genus Odocoileus; species Odocoileus virginianus. The sequence goes on along the minus strand of NC_069683.1, from coordinate 13,347,835 downwards.
GCTGTGCGACCTTGAACGAGTTGCTTAACCTCTCTGAACCTCAATTATCAAACGAAGACATAAATAGCTTGAGAATTCTGGCTACTATATACATATGTGCAAGTGAAAGTGACAGTCACTAAGCCATGTTCGAGACTTTGTGGACTGTGGCCCGCCAGGCTCCTCTGTCCATGGCATTCTCCAGGCAAGAATACCGGAGTGGGTTGCCATTCCCTTCTCCTGGAGATCTTCCGGACCCAGAGATCGAGCCCAGGTCTCCCGCGTTGCAGGTGAATTCTTTACTGTCTGAGCCACTAGAGAAGTCCCAATATAAATATATTTATGTGTGTCTATCTATATATATTTGTTGTTATTCAGTCGCTAAGTGTGTCTGACTCTTTGCGACCCCATGGACTGCAGCACGCCAGGCTTCCCTGTCCTGCACCATCTCCATATGTATAGTTTGCAGCTATTTCATTGTGTATATAAGGTCCTGTTAAGACGATAGTGGCTAGGACCATGAATAGGGTTTTTGTTCCTCCTTCTCTTCAGAGGACAATGGTCTTGAGTGGAGTCTTTTAATTTTCTCATCTATTAAGTGAACAGATGGCCCCCAGGGCTGATGGTAGGAATACACAAATTCACATGCATCAAGAGCTTAGAATTGGTCTCAGTGCAAGATGTGTGAGCTGCTTCTGAGGGTCTTTGAGATTCCCCATGGGCAGAGACAAGCCCTTATACCCCACCCCCATCCTCCCGCCCGCATCCACCTACTGAGGGCTGGGACACCTACTGGGGCTTTAAGAGGCTCCAGGGCTGGTAGCTGTGGAGGTTCCAGCAGTTTCCCTACATGCCCTGACCTCAGCCCTGCCCTCTGGAGGTCACCTCAATGGGGCCGCGGGCCCCAGCCTGGGGAAGGGCAGCGGGTGGGGTGGACCGCCTCCCAGCCCGGCAACTCCTGGCCACCCCAAGTCTATTTTTAGAGCAATTTGTCTGTGGGTCCTTTGCAGGGGGCGGCTTCCCGGAGGCCGGCAAGCTGGCCCTGTAATTTGGGAAGATTGTGGGTGTTCCTGGAGCCCAGGGGCGGGGGCCCTCAGGCTCCCTGTGGGGTGGGGCCTGGCCTCAGAGGTGGGATCAGGCAGCAGCTGACCCCTCTCCCCACCCATAATGAGCCTCAGAGCCTCCAGTCCCTCTGGCCCCTCCGTGCCGGCTCCGGGCCAGATGCTGGGGCCACCAGGAGCAGAGCTGACTTGGAGAGGAGGACTGTAGGCAACCATCAGGAAAGGGGGGGGATGCCCAGCAGCCCTGTGGCCCAGATAAGGCCAGGAGGCCCACGAGGTGGGCGGGAGGTGGACACTGCCCCGAGAAACCTGGGCATCACCCATCCTCCCATCCAGGCACCAGACAGTCCCGTGGATTCTTCCTTCTTATCTTGTCTCCAGGATGTTCTTCACCCCATTGCCACTGCCTTAGCATGTGCCGCCTTTCCTCTCTCCGGAAACAGCCTCCGGAAGGTCTCACCGCCTCTATCTCGCCTGCAGCCAGTCCAGTCTGCACACAGAGGCAGAGGGATCTTTTTTAACTTCACAAACCCGAGCGTGCTTAAAGCCCTTCAGTGTCTCCTCGTTACCCTTAGGACAAAGTCACAGCTCTGAGTCCAGCCTCCAGGGCCGACCCGTCCCTGCTGGCCTCCCCCTTCCCTTTGCGTTCTAACCGTGCTAAACTGCTCGTGACTTTCTCCAGACCCCCAGCACCTAGCACGGCGCTCATTAGATGTTTGCTGAGTAATCGTAATGTAATCGTATTCACAATAGCTGACATTTGTTGAACATTTACTTCTTGACCAGTACTTTTACAGATGAGGAAGCTAAGGCTCAGAGAGGTTACGCACCTTGTCTCAGGTCACACAGCCAGGCAGGAGGGGTCTGTTGTCCAAGCCCACTCTGAAAATAAACTGCTGAATGAAGATGATGCCTCCATCTGTTCTGGCCCCAGCCACCTCTGCCCTCCCACCTCACCAGCACCGCGCCCCCGCCCCTCTCCTCCGGCTTCCCGTGTACCCTGACATCTCTCCACGGCCGCGCAGCCCAGGGGCCGGGGCGGGGCTGAGCGCCTGCTCTGGGAGCCCCCTGAGCCTGCGTCCCGCCCCCTTCCCTAGATGTGGACCACGGAGCGTGGGTGCTGGGACACAAACTGTGCTCCGTCATGGTGAAGCAGGAGCAGAGCCCGGAGCTGCCCGTGGACCCGCTGGCCGCCTCCTCGGCCATGGCCGCCGCCGCCGCCATGGCCACCACCCCGCTGCTGGGACTCAGCCCCCTGACCAGGCTGCCCGTCCCCCACCAGGTGAGCCTGGGGCCAGTTTACAGGGGCCGAGGGCGGGCGGAGGGGGGATGGATCTCTGTAGGAAGGGCCATCCAAAACCCTGGCACCCCAGGACTTTGAACAGGAAGCAGCATGGCCCTCAGGAGCCTCCAGACTCTGTCTCTGTCCCCACCTTGGGCCACCCTTTCACCACCAAGACCAGACTCAGACCACAGGGGCCCTCACTGTGTGCGGAAGAAGATGAAGGGGTCCAGGCAGGGCTGGGCATCAGGGACCCGGTCCAGGGTCTCAGGGTAGGAAACAGCCCAGGCCACTTAATTTTCTCAGTGTCCGGATTTTTAAAAATGAAGAAACACCTAAATGGAAATATAAAAATTATACCCTATTTCCATTGTTTATATTCATGAGATGAATATGTTTAACCTACGCTCGCAGGCAGGCCCTCCCCCCGTGAATGTCTAGATACCATCACTCAGCTATAGTACCAAAGTGGACATCTGAAGACCCTTCTGGGGACGTGAAGCCCAGACACCCGGCGCCCGGGAGAGGCCCTGCCTGGTCCCAGCTCTGGCCTCAGCTGTGTTCTGGGCACGTTGCCTTCCTTCTTCATTCCTCAGCTTCCTTCTCGGTAGAATGGGAGTGTAAACTACACCTAAGGGGCTCCTACTCTTGCATCTAAAACACAAGTTGTTGTTTAGTCGCTACGTTGTGTCCGACTCTTTGCGACCCCAGGGACTGTAGCCCACCAGGCTCCTCTGTCCACGGGATTTCCCAGGCAAGACTACTGGGGTGGGTTGTCATTTCTTTCTCCGGGGGATCTTCCCGACCCAGGGATGCGAAGCCGCATCCCCCACATTGGCAGGAGCATCCTTTACCACTGAGTCACCGGGATGCCCTTGGAATCCCTTGAGTCGGGGTTTGGCTGGCACTGCCCCCTGCTGGCCACACGGCTCAACTGCTCAAAACGCACGTGGCCCTAGGGCTTCCCAGGTGGTACCCTTGGTAAAGAAGCTGCCGGACAGTGCCAGAGAAGTAAGAGATATGAGTTTGATCCCTGAGTCGGGAAGATCCACCGGAGGAGGAAATGGCAACCCACTCCGCTTCAGTATTTTTGCCTGGAGAATCCCATGGACGAGAGATCCTGGGGTCGCAAAGAGTCAGACATGACTGAAGTGAATTAGCACGCACGCGGAGGCAAGAAAGGGCATTCCCTCCTTCTCCACCAGGGGGGTTCAGGGCTGGCTGCAGACAGGGAGGATCTTTGGGGACCATCTCCAGGGCTGGCTCTGCGACTCCTGAGACCTCCCCAGAGGAGGAAGGGAAGACAGGATGGCCGTGGAGACAAGGTCATGGAAGTCAGGCGCTGGCCTCAGGGGAGGGAACTGAGAGGTTAAGCAGCTTGCCCCACGTTGCACAGTCGGACGAAATGGAGCTGCATTCCAGACTCAGCCATCAGACCCCGAAGCCCACCTTTCTCACTCTAGTGAGGTCACGACCCCCTAGCAGAAGGTTTGGGAACCAGGGGTTGAATGGCGAGAATGAGCCTGTGACCCACTGAAGTGGAATCACCCTATTGCGTCTCAGTCCTTTCATCTGTCACTTGAGGGCTCAGCTGGGATGTAGACCAGGGAATATCCAAGGTCCCAGCCAGCCTCACCCTCCCTTGATTCCGATTCATCTGCTGAAATTCCGGATTCTGGGTCCCACCCATGATATCATGACCTCTCTCTGCTGGCTTTGGACCTGGAGGGGAGAAATGAGCCTGAAATCCAGCACCCAACACAGTGTCTTCTCAAAGAGAACACCCCTTATGTGCGTGTTGGTACTCCTGCATAGGAAGCCATGCATGCTGATGTCCTTTCTGAAACAGCAGGCTGGAATGGTATAAAGAAATAGGAATGCGTGTTTGTTTAAAGCATTCATCTAATTCTACCTTGCTTAAAACCCATTGTGCGTGCATGCTAAGTCACTTCAGTCATGTCCAACTCGTTGCAACCCCATGGACTGTAGCCCACCAGGCCCCTCTGTCCATGGGATTCTCCAGGCAAGAATACTACAGTGGATTGCCATGCCCTCCTCCAGGGGATCTTCCCCACCCAGGGTTCGAACCCACATCTCTTATGTCTCCTGCACTGGCAAGTGGTTGCTTTATTACTAGCAATACCTGGGAAGCCGCTGACACCCATTAGGGGTCCTCCTTGTTTCAGACTTCTTTCTCTGGCTTCTCCTCCTCCCACCACATCCTCTCCCTGGATCTTCTGGTCTTGTGTCTGACCACTCCGCCTCTGACATAGAACCTACCCTCTGGACACCCTCTTGTCCTCGCCATTTCCGGATCTAGCTGGGCTCTGTCTGGGCACTGTGCTTTTGCAGATGCTTTTTCCTCTACGTGGAGTGCCTTTCCCCTCGCCCACGGCCTGCCCCACCCTGTACCTGGAATACTGCTGTTTATACTTCAGGACTCAGACTTCAGCTGCTCAGGACGCTTGGGGACCTTTCTTTAATGCCTCCTTCATCGTGCTGTGGTTACTGTTCAGTGAACAGCCACAATCTGCCAGACGTGACATTATGTGGGTCTCCTGGCAACCCACATACCCAGACTGCATGGCGTTCACCGCCGGTGTGGGGTCACCCTCCTCCAAAAAAGACGGCCCTGGCCTCAGAGGCCACAGGAAGCCCCTCTTCCCTGCACTCAGGAGCTACACGATGCCCCTTGGCCACCGCTGTCTTCCCTTAGGCCTGATTTGCCTTCTGTAAGCACAGAAACTTGTCTCTGCTCCCTCTGGGATATGCCTGGAACCCTGAGCCCAGCTACTTTCTTAATGCTATAGGGCAGAACCCCCCAGGCCCAGGGAGGGAGGGAGGTTGGAGGGCCTGGTGGGGACAGGCCCCCGGAGCAGCTGATGGAGCAGGCCCTGCCTCTTCCTCAGGCCCCAGGAGAGATGACTCAGCTGCCAGTGATCAAAGCCGAGCCCCAGGAGGTGAACCAGTTCCTCAAAGGGACACCAGGTGAGTGTGTCTGGAGAGGGGCTCTTCATCGCCAGTCCTGGACAGACCGCATTCCTTACCCCTTGGCTCAGCCCACCTGTCTCCCTCGATACGTCCGTTTTCTCCCCGTAATAGTCTCTCCTCCCTTCTGTACCCGTTCCCCATCCCTCCGGTCCCCTTCTTACTCACTCAACAACTGTCGTCACTATTATCACCACCTTCTCACTCTGTTTGCTACTTTCCCCTCCCATGATTCACTAACTGAAGTCCTCTCTGTAGCCATCAGCTGGTCCATCCATTCACCCATTTACTCATTTACCCGTCCATCTGTCCATCCTTGCAGCTATCCATTCATCCACCCATCCAACAAGAGTACACTGGGCATCTCCTAGTTCCAGGAGCTGGGGACGCAGAGAGAGAAAACAGTCGCTGTATCCGAGGAGCTGACACTGTAGCGAGGGTCCCAGACAAACCACCAATGACACAGTTGTGTTATGGGTTAAAGGTGACAGATCCCAGGAAACACCTCCCCAGACCTGACAGGAGAGGAGAGATCAGAGGGAGCTTCTTGGATTGAGCAGGAGAAAGGGCTAACTTAATCTTTCCAATCCCACCTCATTCATTCATCCAACACTGATCAAGCAGCACCTGTGTATCAGGCCCTGACTAAGCACCACAAGGTTTAGGAAGATGAATAAGGCCCAAGTTTCACCCTCAAGTTACTCATAGCTTCTGAGAGAAGATGGAATTACCCAGAGGTAGAAAGGGACCAGTGTGAAAACACCTTACCTTGTAGAGTGCCCTTCATAAAGCAGGGTCCCATCCCTTAGCCCATTGCATCCTCCCAGCTCCATACAGGGAGTCCTTTCACCCCCCCCCCCCCACCCCATTCAACAGGAAAGTGAGGCTGGGAGATGTTAAGTAAACATGAATATAGGTTGCATAGTTGTGGGGTACAACAGTCAGGACTTGAACTCAGGTCCGACTCCAAGTTCAGTGGTCCTTACAGTATGGCATCCACGAGAGGCAAATAAGAGCCAAAGAAGAGAGAGGGGACCCCTGTAGGAGGCAGCAGTGGGCAGAGCCCGGAAGGACGCAGCAGTTCCTCCTCCCAGTGTCAGCCCAGCTCTGCAGTGCAGTGAGCGCCAGATTCCCACACGCGCTCAGCCATGTCCGACTCTGTGCGACCCCAGGGACTCCAGCCTTCCAGGCTCTTGGTCCTCTTGGCTTGGCTCAGGCCTCTTCCTGATGCTGCGGCCAAGAGAGGAGGCATGAAGGGCGTGCAGGGGAGAGCAGTGCTCTAGCAGGTCTGCTGAAAGTCCAGTGTCTGCTGCCCTGTTACCCTGAGGTTGGAAATGGACACCCTGGTGTTTTGAAATGGAAAGAAAGGGACAGAGGCTGTCGCTTGCCCTGCCTGATCCCCATGGGTCTCGCTGTGGGCAGACTCCAGTCATCTGGGGTTGCCAAGTTGGAGGCTCACAGACCCTGAGCCCTTTGAAGTGAGGGTTTAGTCACTAAGCCGTGTCCGACTCTTGCAACCCCATGGACTGTAGCCCGCCAGGCTCCTCTGTCCATGGGGTTTCCCAGGCGAGAACAGTGGAGTGGGCTGCCATTTCCTTCTCCAGGGGATCTTCCCGACCCAGGGATCAAACCTGGGTCTCCTGCATCGCTGGCAATCTCCTGCATTGCAGGTGGAGTCTTTACCGACTGAGCCGCCAGGGAAAGGAGACCTGAGAATCCAGCCATCGTGTTATCCCTGCCAAGTGTTAGCGTTAGTCGCTTAGTCATGTCCAACTCTGCGACCCCATCCATGGACTACACCAGGCTCCTCTGTCCGTGGAATTCTCCAGTAAAGAACACTGGAGTGCATAGCCATGCCCTTCTCCAGGGGATCTTCCCGACCCAAGGCTGGAACCTAGGTCTCCTGCATTGTAGGGGGATTCATTATTGTCTGTGCCACCAGGGAATCCCCACCAAGAACCAGGTTTGAAGGAGCTGGGCTCAGTGGAGTCAGGGATGGTGTGGCCCCCAGAAATTGTCTTCTGGGGTGTCAACTCTACTTTCTGACACGCTAGGGTCGGGGGGGTGCTCCTGACATTATAGGGGTCAAGGCCCGAGCAGTCTGCCCACATGCCTTCGGGAGTGGCTTAGGCCTGCACTATGCTGAACTCTGTACCCCGGCTGACCTGGCTTCTCCTGCTCCCCGCAGAGGACCTGGTGCAGATGCCTCCGACGCCCCCCAGCAGCCATGGCAGCGACAGCGACGGCTCCCAGAGTCCCCGCTCTCTGCCCCCCTCCAGCCCTATCCGGCCCATGGCCCGCTCCTCCACGGCCATCTCCACCTCTCCGCTCCTCACCGCCCCTCACGTAAGCAGCTGGGGCCAGACTGACCCCAGAGTCGAGGAATCCAGTGTCTGGGGGGAGCCCTAAGCCTGATCCCGACCCCCATCAGAACGCAGGAGGTGCCCGCCCCGCAGATGGGAGTGAAGATCTTTTAATCGTGCTTGGGGATGAATAGGAAATGGGGAGAGAGTCCAGGAGGCCTGCTGAACCTGCTGGCGGCAGAGCTAGGTCTAGAACTTGACATTCCTGACCTCCAGGGGGACAGCCCAGGCTGCCTCCAAGGAGCACTGTTTGAAGAGCAAAGTTCAGGAGGCCCAGAAGCCCTGGGACAGGTGGGGGACACCTCAGGTCTAGAGGTGGTAGGTGTCCGAAGTGAGTGCTGTTCAGGGGGCCCTGGACAAGTAAGCACTGAGGCTGTGGATTCTGCGATGGGATCTAGGGACCAGCCCTTCCCAACAACATATTGAGGGCCTAACGTGCCAGGCTGCCAGCAATATCCTCAGCACTTGTGACATGTTACTAGATTTAGTTCAGATCCGCCCCTCTTGCAGATGAGGAAACTGAGGTTCAGTGAGCTGGGTGCCTTGCCCAGGTCTTGCCGAGGGTAAATGGCCAAGCTCGGATTTGAATGCAGGGCTGTCTGGTTGCTAACTAGTATGTCCCCCTTGCTGCAGAAATTACAGGGGACGTCGGGGCCGCTGCTCCTGACAGAGGAGGAGAAGCGCACCCTGGTTGCTGAGGGCTACCCCATCCCCACCAAACTGCCCCTCACCAAAGCCGAGGAGAAGGCCTTGAAGAGGGTCCGGAGGAAAATCAAGAACAAGGTAAAGCAAGAGGCAGACCCTGGCCCTGCCCTGGCGCTTCCGTGGGGGCGGTGGGGGGCCTCTGCTCCCCTGGCCGTGCCAGTCCTGAAAATGGGGAGCCCAGGAAGTGGATGCCTGGCCTGGTAACCCTGTGAGGGACAGGGAAGCCTGGCCTACTGCGGTCCACGGGGTCACGGAGAGCCGGACGCAGCTCAGTGATTGAACAATAACAACTCCCGCTGGGGGCTTCCCCCTCTAGATCTCGGCCCAGGAGAGCCGCCGTAAGAAGAAGGAGTACGTGGAGTGTCTAGAAAAGAAGTAAGAGGCCTGGGACGGGTGGACAGCCCGGGTGGCCTGGGCTCCGCTCCCCAACCTGGCTTCCTCTCCCACCCTCTCGGGGGCTGGGTGGGGGGCATGGGGAGGAGGATGCTGGTGGGCAGGGCAAAGCGGGCAGCAGAGAGACTTCCCTGGTGGCCCAGTGGTTACGACTCTGCTCCCAGTGCAGGGGGCACAGGTTCAAATCCTGGTCGGGGACTAAGATTCTGCGTGCCACACACCATGTGACCCCAAAATGGGGGTGGGGGGGAGTCAGGTCTGGGGGCCGCCGCTGAGCCTGTGCCTGCTTGGCCCCCACAGGGTGGAGACATTTACATCTGAGAACAATGAACTGTGGAAGAAGGTGGAAACCCTGGAGAATGCCAACAGGTGGGTGGTGCCACGTGCGTTCCCCTCTGGCCCCCTGCCCTCTGCCGCCAGCGGCTGGCTCTGGCATAGCTCTGGGAGGCAGGAGGGAGGACAGGCCACTGAGTTGAGGGTGATGCAAATCCCAGATACAGGGAGCCTGCGGCCTGGGGCCCTCGGTTTCCCATCCTCCTTTATCCATTCAGAACTCTAGATACCAGACGGGGCTGGCGAGATGCTTAAATGAGGTAAGCCAGCAATAGCAGCAGCCCCTGGGCATTTGTTGAAGTGCTTTGTGCTCAGGCCTCGTGCCAGCCCTGCTGAATCTGGGGAAGGTTCCACAGCCCATTTGTTAACAAGCCCTCAGGTTAATTCTGAGGCACCCTGAAGTTAGAGCCTTCGTGTACATGTTTACGACTCGAAGTGAGTTTCTCAGCCCAGCACGTCAACATCAGCTAGGGGCTTGCAGAAGTGCAGAATCTCTGGCCTCTCCCCACACTTAACTTGAATCAGAATCTGCATTTCAGCAACACACTTAAGTGATTCACGCTCACGACTAAGTTTGAGAAACAGTCTGGAGCCCACACAGGGCCTGGCATGCGGTGGCCACGGAAAGTCACAACTCCAGGGGCTGTTTTTGTGATCTTGGGAAAACTGTAACACGTCTCTGGGCCCCAGTTTCTCTGTCTGCATGGAGACGATGGAAGCAGTATCTCCCCGGATTCATGTGACGATGCCATGAGACCTAGCAAGTATAGGGCCTGCACTCTCCTTGACATTTGAGAATGCTTCCTTCGTGTTAACTTTTCTTCTTCTCTTTTTCTGGCTGTTATTCTAAATTCTTGTTAGTGACCAGTCATGAGCCCACAGTAGGTCTTTAATAATTGTTTGCTGGGAGTAATTAAAACGGCAGCCAGCAGCTGGTAGGGAGCAGGTGCCCAACAGAAGGCTTTTTCCTTCTTTCCTTCCTTCTCCCCCAGCTTCTCCAGCGGGATCCAGCCACTCCCCTGACTGACCTGGAGAATGCCCCCCTGACTCAGGGAAGAGGGGTGGGAGCCCTCGCCCTTCACCCCCTTCCTCTGGCCCAGATTCCTCTCTGGTCCTAAATAGGGCCAGGCCCTTGGAGCTATTTCGCCACCTGCTGTACATTCTGGGAACTGCAACCCCTTGGACCGGCTGGGCGGGAGGGAAGAGGTGATTCAACATTTGTTCGCCGAGGGTGGGCTGATTCCTTGCTGGGGAGGACCCAGTCCCTGCCCTCAGGGAGCCCCCACAGTTAGCGAAAGAGACTGACGTCGATGTTCAGCTGCTCAGCCGTGTTCAGACACGTTAGATTTCCTCTCTTTGCGACGCCGTGGAATGACATACAAATTTGTAAATAGACGAAGTGTTACAGGTGCTGTGATAAAAGCAAAAGCAGAGACAAAAAATTAACAAAAATGGTAGCAACCGTTCCCCGCACGCTCACTCCTCACCACGTACCAGGCCGGTGCCAGACACGTCCTCCTTGTCAGCTCAGGGTAGGAGGGAAGGTCAGTTTAGCTGCAGCTGGTGCGGGGTTAAAGAAAAAAAAGAAGGTGACCTCAGCCCAGGTGGGCTAGACCTGCCTCCAGCCTCCACTTTGGCCAAGAGAAGCCTCACGGGGCCCCTCTGAGCTCCCACAGGGAAACCCGGTCATTCACCGTGAAGCGGGCGCCGGGTGCCCCGGCCACGCCACCGAGGAGCCAAGCGGGAAGTGACCTTCTCTGCCGGGAGTGAAGCGGGCGCCTGGTGTGGAAGCCCAGGCTGGAGCCAGCCCAGGGGCCCCCAGCCCCACCCCGCACCCAGGGGAGCTCCAGGAGGCAGGGGTGCCCACCGGCCGGGTCGGAGCCGCCGGGTGACCGCTCTGCCCCCCTCAGGACTCTGCTCCAGCAGCTGCAGAAGCTCCAGACTCTGGTCACCAACAAGATCTCCAGACCTTACAAGATGGCCGCCACCCAGACTGGGACCTGCCTCATGGTAGGTCACTGTCCCTCACCACAGAGCCGCCGGTGGCCTGGTCTCCCCCCGGCCGGTTTTCAGGGGAGTGGGGGGGGCGGTGTGCAGAGCCTTCAGGGACCGGCAATATTGTCAGCAGCGTCACCAGGGTCAAATATCCTAATTCCTGGTGCACTGGCTCCAGCAGACCCCAGCTCTTTCACCAAGGCCCATGGAACCTTCCAGAACATGACCTTCCCTGACCGGTTCTGACACGGTGTGGCTGTGTAGTGACTCACAGGAACCCTGCTAGGGGATGACAGGCCAAGCGCCATGAGGAGGCAGCCCCTGAGGAGCCAGTGGGGGGATGGGCCTGGGGCGACGCGGGGAAGTGTGGACCTGCCTCTCTCTAGCGTGCATGGCGGGGTGCCCAGGCTGTGGCCGCGGCCTCTGCCGGCTTCTTCTCCACGTTCCCTGTAGCTGTACAGCCTGTTGCCTCCGGGTTAATCACTGCCCCCGGGCCCTCTGAGATCCTGGAGCTGACAGGTGGCAAAGCCGGAGTAGAGGCAGGTGTTAGTTTGGGCTCCATGACTCTTAGCTCCCTGTGCTGGCCAGTCTTCCTGGGAACCCGGCTGGGGATCTGGTGTGAAGATATGTCCCCGTCCCTTGCCCCAGCCTCAGTCTCCTCCCGCACCTACCCCTTCCTTCCTTTCCTGATTCCTTCCCACCCCAGAGGTGATAGCCACACTGCCAACTCCCTCTCTTCCAGTGCTGCCTGGGGTGGCCTCTCTCCAATGGGCTGAGATGGCCTGACAGCCTTCACCTTCTCCTCCACCACATGGGCTCTGGGAGCAGATTTCCTGAAAAAAAATGATGAGCCTTTGGCCCCCACTGGCTCGTGGTGGGGGAGGGGGGAGGGCTTTGGGGGTGGCCAGGGTTGCAGCCCTCCCCTGGCCCGGCTCTGCCCACCACACTCTCTCCACTACCAGGTGGCAGCCTTGTGCTTCGTCCTGGTGCTGGGCTCCCTCGTGCCCTGCCTCCCCGAGTTCTCCTCTGGCTCCCAGACTGTGAAGGAAGACCCGATGGCCGCTGACAGCGTCTACACCGCCAGTCAGAGTGAGTGCCCCAAGCAGGGCTGCCCTCCCCCCACACCAGCCCCGACTTCTGGGCAGAAGACAGACGCAAGTGAGGAGCCAGGTCTGGGGCTGACTCATTCTACCTTCCCATTTTGCAGATGGGGAAACTGAGGCCCTTCCCAAGGGTCTATGATTTGTTTGATGTTATTTATAGAATTAGGACCACAATGCAGAGCCCCTGATTCCCAGCCCACCCAGGAGTGGCTTGGCTGGCGGGGGCGCGGGGGGGGGAAGGTTTAGGGAATAACAAGAATGTTCCCACTCTATCCCCCATGTATTATGGTGCCAGCTGGTAGGGGGCATCTGCTAATCCACCATCAGTGTTTTTCAACTGGGATAGCAAGTGAATTTCAGCTCCAGGGCCATTTTCCATAAGATGGTGGTGGCTTCATGAAGCACTGTTAGGGACTCTGAGGCCCCGTTCAGGATCAACAGGAAGGAGTGGTGAGATCCACGGGTAATGTCTGTCCCGGGCAGAAGCGTGGGGCTGAGCTAGTTACCACCCCGTGGGGCTTGTGAGGACTGTTAAGAACATGGAGTTTCCCAGTCCATCATATCTGCCCCTTGCTAAGTGTGTGAGCTGAGGCGTGTGTCTGAAGCATGCTAAATTTTAATCTCTTATCTCGAAAATGGGAGTTACCAGTTCCACGCTTATTGAGCATGTTTGCCGTGAAGACTGAATGACATGGTGCATGAAGGCTCTCGGTACAGCTCCTGGTACACAGCAGGCTCTTACTAGATGAACACCAGTTGCTCCCTTTTTGACGAGCTTGAAAAAGGAGAGAAAAGACACGACACGCAGTGGCCAGGGGAGAACCAGCACAGGGGCAGCAGAGAACAGTGTGGATCTCCGGAGGCAGAGGATACTTCAGACAGACCTCCAGAGGGACGTCCAGACAGCCCCTCATCGCCTCCTGGAGCGAGCCATCTAGCAGGGCAGGAGGAGGAAAAGGAAACAGATGGGAGGTCGGGGAGAGCAGAGCCAGGAGCTGGGGAGGAGTGAGTTTCTAGAAGGAGGGATGCTGCGGGGAGAGTGAGTTGGGCCTGCAGGGCCTTGAGGGGAGGGAGCGGCCGTGGGGAGGGTTAGGGGAAGAGGAAGCAGAGGCGGGGAGTGAAAACCCCTCCCTGGGCCAGATCAGCCGGAGAAGGAGAGAAGAGGCAGTTGCTGAGAGAGGCGGGTGGCAGAGATGTCAGATCCTGTTTTCTCAAGGCCAGGGGGGGTCTATGTGATGGGAGGCACCGGGACCTCGGAGAGGAAGGGATGGAAATTGGGGGAGTGGGATTAGGGGGAGGGGGAGGGGTGTTGATGGACAAAAGCAGAGTCAGAGGAGCGCAGGAATGAATGAGCCCCTCGGAGTGAATGCGGTGGGTTTCAGGCTCAGGTTCCCCACAGGACTGGGCAAAGGGGAGGAGGTGACCCCTGGAGCAGGCTGGCCTGTGAGCTGGGGCAGCGCACAGATCCAGGGGCCCTGCCCAGGCAGACCGTGAGGTCAGGGCTCTGAGGGTGAGGAGGGTGCTGGCGGATCCTGGAGTCAGGCGGGCCGGGGTCTGCAGCTTAGCCACCGTGCATCATCCTTAGTCTGGGACAACATCCCTGACAACCTGGAGCCTCAGTGACCTGTTCTGTGAAATGGACCTAAAAACATCTCATTCCAAGAGTTTCTGTTAATGATTTGATATAGGTTAAAGGATGCCAACAATATCTGATAGGCATGGTAGATATCCAACAAATGTGTTTTCTCATTTTCTCTTTTTCTCATCTCCCTGAGGGGTAAACTGGGGCCTCAAATAGGGGAAAGGTTTATTTAAGGTCTCACAGGAAGGGAGTGGTTCAGTAGGATGAGCCAGCTCTCAGATGCCCCAGCCCAGTGCCCTCTGCTCAGGGAGCGCTAACTCACTCTGAGTACTGTTTCAGTCACTCTGTTATCTCACTGAAACCTCATATTGACAGGAGGTTGGCCCCTAGTATTCCTATTTTACAGATGAGCAAGCTCAGAAAGGTGAAAGCAAAGGCATTGCTTGCCTGCAGTCACACAGCTGGGAATCATTAGAGCTGGATTCAGATCCAGGCCTGAAAGAGTCCAGGGTCCAGGTCCTTGACCCCTGGGCCCTGAAGGCGGCCTAGACTGGGAGGGAGCCTTGGCACCATGGCTCACCCTGAGCTCCTTCTCCAGTGCCCTCCCGGAGCCTCCTGTTCTATGACGAGGGAGCAGGCTCATGGGAGGATGGCCGCAGTGCCCTGCTGCCCGTGGAGCCCCCGGATGGCTGGGAGATCAAGCCCGGGGGGCCGGTGGAGCAGCGGCCCCAGGACCACCTGCAACATGACCACCGGGACAGCACCCACGAGACCAGCAAGTACCTGAGCGAGGCCTGGCCGAAGGACGTCGGCGGGAACAGCACGAGCCCTGACTTCTCCCACCCTAAGGAGTGGTTCCATGAGAGGTGGGTGGGCGGCCCCTTCCCTCCCTGGGGTCCCAGGATCCACCCAGCCTCCGCCCACCGCGGTCCCCGCGTTGTCAGCCACACCCTCCCGCGGCCCCCATCCCTCCCAAGTCCAAACCCAGCTTGCAGAGGGGCAAGAGGGTCCTCCCCGGACAGAGTCACCCCTGACTTCTCTTCTCTCTCCAGGGATCTGGGCCCCAACACCACCGTCAAGCTCTCCTAGGCCATGCCAAGACCCAGGACACAGGGCGCACCTCTGGTACTCAGAAGAGGGGTCGTCCTGCTCACCAACCCGGATCCGGCTCGTACCCCTGCCCCCTGGGGTCCCATCCCAGGAGAAAGGGTTCCACTCCCCCCGCCCACCAGCCCCTCTTTGCCCTAGATCTTGACCGGGGCCCCCCTTCCCCCCCACATTTGGACTGTTCCCTTGGGCCAACCACTGTGTTCTCACCCCCTCCCTCCCACAACCATCCGTCCTTCTTAGATAAACCACTCACTGAGTCACCCACCTCCTTTCTCATAATGACCAAGAGGACCACTGCCTCCCTGCCCCACCCCGACAACATACACACACACACATCAACAGACCGACCCACTAAGCCCCTCCCCTCCCCCCCACTGTACAGAGACCAAGAACAGAAATTGTTTGTAAATAATGAACCTTATTTTTTATTATTGCCGATCCCTAAGATATTGTATTTTACAAGTCTCCCTCCTACCTTCAACCCTCCCTTGTTTTGTATTTTATGAAGTTAGTGCGGGCTTTTCTGCTCCCTGGCCCAGGGGAGAGGGTCCCCCCCAACCCCTCACCTGGCCTCCCCCCTGCCGCTGCCCAAGCCGCTGGGCCTTTTTAATTGCCAAACCGCTTCACCCATCAGCTCAGCACATGCTTTAAGAAGGCAAAAGTAAAAAAAAAAAAAATGATGCAGCATCAATCCCCGACTTTGTGCCTTTCTTCATGGTAGGGGTTGTGGGCGGTGGGACTGGAGATGAAGGAACAAGAAGGGTAAGTTTATCTGGGGGCTTCCCAAGGGGCACTAGTGGTAAAGAACCCGCCTGCCAACGCAGGAGACATAAGAGATGCCGGTTCGATCCCTAGATCGGGAAGATCCCTTGGAGGATGGATGACGACTCACTCCAGTGTTCTTGCCTAGAGAATCCCATGGATAGAGGAGCCTGGTGGGCTACGGTCCATAGGGTCGCAGAGTTGGACAGGCCTGTCGGATAGGAACAGGGATAGCACACACGCAAGTTTATTTTATATCTGACCAGTAGTGATCGAGGGTGAGGGGTTCGAGAAGGCATTTGTATTGGGTCCCCTCTTCCAGCCAGGCACAGAATTCAAATTAGATGGCGAAAGAATTCTGCGGCAATCCCCCCACCCCAAGGCTCCTCCCAGTTCCTACTACTACTGTGTATGGAAGCAGAGCGGCATATAGGCCACCGAGCTGGCCTCCAGGGGTGGGAACTGTGAGCACTGAGTGTCCAGGCTGGCCAGACACTATGCCGGGCGCTGTATGCACAGTTCCCAGGCTGGTCCTCCTCGTTCCTGCCCACTTCTTACGTTGCCTCACCTGCATGAGAGGAGCACACTTCAGAGTGAAAAGAGCTGCCTTTGGCTACTGGAACTGCCGCCTGCTAGCCATGTGCAGTGGGCAGAAGTCCAACATGGCCTCCACCCTAGGGTGCACACCCAGGGTCATCCCTTCCCCTAGGGTCTGCAGGGGACCTGTGCGTGTCAGGGATGCCACTCCCATAGTTAAGTGACCTTTCATGGAAAAAGCAAAGGGGTTTTGCAGGTGTAATGGAGGTCCCAAATCAGTTGATACTGAGTTAATTAAATGGGAGGGACTCCCCTGGTGGTCCAGCGACTAAGACTCCATGCCCCCAAAGCAGGGGGCCCTAGTTTCGACCCCTGGTCAGGGAACTAGATCTCGCATGACACAAATAGGATGTGAGGTTGCCAAGCAAATAAATAATAAATAAAATATATATATATATTTCTTAAGGAAGACCACCCTGAGTGGGCCTGACTTAATTGGGTGAAAGCCATTAAAAGAGGGACTGAGCCCTTCCCAAAGAGAAAGAGAGTCTCCTGCTGGCCTTAAAGAAGCAAACGGCCGTGTTCCGTACCACATGGAGGGGGCAGCCTCTAGGCCCTCACGCTCCGGTGGCAAGGCACTGGATTCTGCCAACCACCTGAGCAGCTTAGAAGAGGACCCCCAGCTCCCGATGAGGCCCCCACCCAGCCAACACCTGGGCACCCACCTGGGGAGGGCCTGAGCACAGCACCCAGCCAAGCTGTGCCCTGAGCGGCAGACACGGAGGTCACACCTGTGTTGTTTTAAGCCTCCGTGTCTGTTGTAATTCGTTATGCAGCGTAGGAAACTAAGACGCCACGTCACCTGAACCTGCCTGAGCCTCCACTGCCCACCTTGTGAGAAAAGAACGTAAATAACATTCAGTGCATGAGGTTACTGGGAATTCAGTGAGGTAAATCATACAAGGGGTTTAGAACAGGACCCAGTGCACACTGACTCTGAGAAAGATTGACTGTGCCTTTAAAATACATGTGTGTGTGAGTCGCTTAGTCAGGTCTGACTCTTTGTGACCCCATGGTCTGTCTATGGAGTTCTCCAGGCAAGAATACTGGAGTGGGTTCCCATTCCCTCTCCAGGGGATCTTCCCAACCCAGGGATCAAACCCAGGTCTCCTGCATTGCAGGCAGATTCTTTACCATCTAAGCTATCAGGGAAGCCCCTTTTAAATTTTATATATATATATATATATATATATATATATGTATATGTAAACTAATTTATCTATTTATTTGTTTGGCTGTACTGGGTCTTGTGTGGCATGTGGCATGTAGACTCTTAGTTTCAGTATGTGGGATCTAGTTCCCTGACCAGGGATCGAACCCTGACCCCCAGCATTGGAAGCACAGAGTCTTAGCATGAGGAAGTCCCTAGCTGTGCCTTTAGAGATAGTATTCATACAATGAGCTAAGGGCCAAGCTAGGGGTGCTGTTACTGCACAGAAAAGGGTGTCTCCTCCAGACAAGTGGCAAGGGCTTCCCGGAGTAGGTGACATCAAAGACTGTTGGAAGTAGGCAGGAGAGAGAAAGGGGGATCCCAGAAAGAAATGGCACGGGCAAAGCCCTCAAAAGTGGGAGAGAGAGCAGGAAAACTTCAAGAAAACCTCAAATAGTTCAGATTAGCCGGAGGGTAGAGAGCAAGAATGCTGAGAACTGAGGCTGGATAGTGATCAGGGGCCACAGCCAGAGGCCTTGAATGCCTGGATCAGGCCGTCGACCCTTATCACACAAGCAGGATACTTTCATACTCAGAAGCAGGGACTGCGTGGGATAGCACCTGGGTCAGCTGCCCACCAGAGGGAAAGACGGACAAGACCAGACAGAACTCTAGAGCTTCGGAACTGGCCTTCAAGGCCCATCCTCTCTCCCCGTTCTCCCACGGCCTCACCTAGACCACTTGATGGGGACCTCATTGCCTGCTGCTGCTGCTGCTGCTGCTGCTAAGTCGCTTCAGTCGTGTCTGACTCTGTGTGACCCCATAGACGGCAGGCCACCAGGCTCCGCAGTCCCTGGGATTCTCCAGGCAAGAACACTGTGGAGTGGGCTGCCATTTTCTTCCCCAGTGCATGAAAGTGAGAAGTGAAAGTGAAGTCGCTCAGTCGTGTCCGACGAGACCCCGTGGACTGCAGCCTACCAGTCTCCTCTGCCCATGGGATTTTCCAGGCAAGAGTACTGGAGTGGGTTGCCATTGCCTTCTCCGCTAAACTACGCAGGCCTTTTAAAGCAAAGGCATTAAAGTCTGGGCTCTGGGCCAAAGCTATGATTATTATTAACAAGAACTTTTAGCTCAACCCCCTTTCCTGATTGATTCATCCATTCCCTCTATTAGTCACTCAACAAACTGCTTTCAAAGGTCCCCCAGGATTGTGGAGGCGGCTGGGAAGTGAAACCAGTCATCAGGCCCAGTGTGATGCAGGGGTGCTAAGGAAATACAGAAGAGTGTCATGTAGTTCAGATTCCATGGATCAGGGAGGGCAACTTGGAGGAGGTGGCCTTTGACTGAGTTTTTTTTAATATGTTTGTATGTATGTATTTGGCTGTATCAGGTCTTAGTTGCAGCACTCAGGATCTTTGTTGCAGCATCCGGGATCTTTCGCTGAGCTGCACAGGCTCTCAAGTTGTGGTGCACTGGCTTAGCTGCTCCGCGGCATGTGGGATCTTAGTTCCCTGACCAGGTGTCAAACTCACATCCCTGCATTGCAGGGTGGATTCTTAACAACTGGACCACCAGGAAAGTCCCTTGACTGAGTCTTAAAGGGTGGGTAGGAGTCGGCGAGGTACAGAAGGGCTTAGAGTGTTTGGGGTGCAGAGAATATCATGCAGACATGTAGTCATGAAAAGCAGGGCTAGGACTGGGGTGAGGCAAAGGGGTGGTTAGGGTGCAAAATTTAAGGAGGCGCTTGTACAGCCCTGGGAATGAGCACCTCCTTAAATGTGGCACTCTAAAGTATCACACTTGCCTCAACCTCCTCCTGGCCCTGATGGAAAGTATGGCCCTTGCAGGGATCTAAAGGGAAAAAAAGCATTTTATCCTGAAGGTGATAGAGAGTTACTGAATGTTTTTAAACCAAAGAGTGAGATAATCAGATTTGCCTGTCCTGGGGCTCTATGGGAGATAGAGCGAAGATGAGACAGATTCCAGAGATAATTAGAGGGAATTATCAACAGGCTTTGACATCAAATTGGCTGTGGGGTGCAAGAGTGAGGCTGGAGCCTGGCATGACATTTAGATGTCTGACTTCGAGGCCGTGGTGGCAGATAAGACCGTTTGCTGAGACAGGGAATGCCGGAGGAGGAGCAGGTTTGGAAAGAAAAAGAACTCACTTTAGTACATCTTGCATTTGAGCTGCCTGTAGAGTGTTCACATTAGCATGCAAGTCTAGGACTTGGCGGAGAGGGATCGCAGGTGGAGATTAGGAAATTGTCAGCATCCAGGTGGTGTGTTAAAATCTTGGATCTGCCGAAAGGGAAAAGAGACTTGGGGCAGAACTACAGGGAAGGTGGACATTAAGAGATGGTAGAAGAAGGGGAGTGAATGAGAAGGCTGTGCAGGAATGGTTAGAGAGGGGAGAAACACTGGGAGAGGTGAGTGTCCTGGAAACTGATGCAGAGAGCTTCCGGGAGCAGAGCTCACAGCTGTCAGATGCCGTCTGAGAGGCTGGGAGAGATCAGAAGACAAGGTGTCCATTTGCTTTGATAATGAGGTCACCAGTGGCTGTGGCTGGAGCTGTGTAGGGGAGAACTGGGCCAGAAGGGAGACCGGGGTGGAAATGAGAACAGGTGGGATGGATGTGAAGACTGAAGCAGACGGGGGATGCAGTGAACACACATCACCAAGGGTGGCATCAAGAGGGGGTGTAGGGGCGATCAAGAGCACTTTGGGACTGCTCTTTCAGACGAGAGAGAGAGATGGCCACTATTAATTCTAGAAAAACATCTGCTTCACTGACTACGCTAAAGCCTTTGACTGTGTGGACCACAGCAAACTGAGGAAATTCCTTAAAGAGACGGGAATACCAGACCACCTTACCTGCCTCCTGAGAAAACTGTATGCAGGTCAAGAAGCAACAACAGTTGGAACCGGACATGGAACCACAGACTGGTTCAAAATTGGGAAAGGAGTATGTCAAGGCTGTGTATTGTCACCCTGCTTATTTAACCTCTATGCCAAGTATATCATGTGAAATGCCAGGCTGGATGAGTCACAAGTTGGAATCAAGACTGTCAGGGAGAAATATCAGCAACCTAGATATGCAGATGATAACACAGATATGCAGATGATAATGCAGAAATCGAAGAGGAACTAAAGAGCCTCTTGATGAGGGTGAAAGAGGACAGTGAAAAAGTTGACTTAAACTCAACATTCAAAAAAAGAAGATCATGTCATCCAGTCCCATCATTTCATGGCAAATTGGTGGGGAAAAAATGGAAACAATGACAGACTTTTTTTGGGCTCCCAAATCACTATGAATGGTAACTGAAGCCTTCAAATTAAAAAAAATACTTGCTCCTTGGAAGAAAAGCTATGACAAACCTAGACAGGTATTAAAAAGCAGAGACATCTCTTTGCCAAAAAAGGTCCATATAGTCAAAGCTATGGTTTTTCCAGTAGTCATGTCTGGATGTGAGAGCTGAACCATAAAGAAGGCTGAGCACCAAAGAACTGATGCTTTCAAACTTGTGCAGGAGAAGACTCTTGAGAGTCCCTTGGACAACAAGGAGATCAGGCCAGTCAATCCTAAAGGAAATCAAGCCTGAATGTTCATTGGAAGGGCTTATGCTGAAGCTGAAGCTCCAGTGCTTTGGCCACCTGATGCAAAGAGCCAACTCATCAGAAAAGACCCTGATGCTGGGAAAGATTGAGGGCAGGAGGAGAAGGGGATGACAGAGGATGAGATGGTTGGATGGCATCATCAACTCAATGGACAAGTTTGAGCAAACTCCGGGAGATGGTGAAGGACAGAGAAGCCTGTCATGCTTCAGCTGATGGGGCCACAAAGAGTCGGAGAGGACTGAGCAACCGGACAACAGCAATAATCTCTAGGAGACAAGGAGTCAACAGAGAGGGAAGATGATGGCTGATCGGAAGCGGGAGTGGAGGAAGGGAAGGGATCCAGGGAGCAGGTGGAGAGATCCACTTTGGCCTGGAGAAGCCTAGATAGAAATGGAGGGCACTGTGTGACTGAAGAACATGGAGAGACAGGAAACTGAGGGAGACTCCCTATGACTGTGATGTTTGAGGACAAGAGAAAGGGAAGGGTGAGCTTGGGAGCTGCACTGGGGGGCGAGCCGCAAAGTTTGAAATAGTTGCTCGGAACAATGGGACCCACAAATAATTATAGGGTGTCTCTTACATGCATGGAACCATGCCACCTTGGGGCACAAACAAGACCCAGCTCCTGATAGCAAAGGGCTTGAAATCTAGCATCCTCTCATTACTGATTTGTGGCCATCAGCCAGGCATTGGACTGAGAACTTTACAAGCCCCAGTTAGGAATCAAAATAATCCTAAAGGGTGAGCATTTTTAAAACTGAAGAACGTGAGGTTCAGAGAGGTGAAATGACTTGACCAAGGTCAAACAGCTGGTAAGTGGCAAAGTGGGAATTTGAAGACAGGGCTGGGGCTTTCCTGCTGGCTCAGTGGTAAAGAATCCACCTGCCAAGGTAGGAGACAGGTTCAAGATCCCTGATCTGGAAAGATGCCACATGCAGAGGAGCCACTGAGCCCATGAGCCACAATTACTGAGCCTACACGCTCCTGAGCCTGTCCTCTGCAGTATGAAGAGCGCAGCAAAGAGAAGCCAGCACACCCCAAGCAGAGAGGAGCCCGGCTCGCCACCCCTAGGGAAAAGCCCTCACAGCAATGAAGACCTAGCACAGCCAAACATAAACAAAGAAAGAAAACTGCAAAAAGAAGACAGATCTGTTTGGCTTCAGAGCTCATGTTGCCCCTCCGGCTCTCCAGCTCTCACCCCAGCACCCCTTCCACCTTCCTTCCCCCCAACCCAGCTCTTAATCTGGCACAAGATCCAAGCACACTGGGGCTTCCTGGAGCCCAGGGTTTTGCAAGCGGGTCAAAGTGTGGTCATGGGCAGTCGTGAGCCTATGTCCATCCATCCCAGACAGTCCTCCCCACCTGTGTTGGGAAGCAGGGTTACCTCCCTCGTGCAAGCCACCTGGTGACACCCCGCCTCCTCAGCACTGTGTCACTGTCCCCACGGGGGCCCCTCCCCAGTATGTCCCCAGGGATGAAGCTGCAGCCTTCACACTGTATTGTCAGCCCTGGCAGCTGGCACTGCCCCCCCACACACACACACACACACGTGGTGGCTTTCATGAGGTCAGTCACCCTGCTCAGATTGCCACAACAAACCCTTTGTTACACCTGGAAACCAAAGCTCTGGCAGCATAGAGAGCAGCTGTGAGTGATGCCCCGGAGCTGCGATGGGCTGGGGCAAGGCTCCAATTCCAGAGAGTGGACCACCCCAGAAGCCATCTGACCAAATGGGGCACCTATTTGACGAGGGTAACAGGTGCCCCTTGGGGCACTGGGAGGGAGGAGACAGGCTAGGAACTCACCTCCAAAGAAGCCTGAGTCTCTTGGACATCAGAGTGACAGTTAAGAGCATGCGTCTGACATTCCTGCTTCACTTCTGTGCATGACCTTGGCAAATGACCAAACCTCTCAAAGCCTCAGCATCCTCGTCTGTAAAACAGTACCCACCCTCATAAAGCTGCTGGGAGGGATAACTGAAAGCTTGCCCACGAAGTTCTTAACACAAGGTCAGTTAGGCAGTAAACACTCAAAAGGCATTAGCTATTATTTTCTGAGTGCAGAGGCGAGCGAGGAGCCAGCTGCAGCTGCAGAAGGTGGTCAGGCTGGTGGTGGGGGAGGGAGCCTTTCGTTTTTCCCTTGGATTCTTGGGAAGAGGGCAGAGCCACACAGCTAAAAAATTATGCAGTCAGCAGCCGGTCCTAAGTCGGGGAGGTGTGAGGACAGAGGGGAGAAGCTTCCATTTAAAAAGGCTTGAGAGGGGAGAGCTGGGCAAAGAGTCGACCAAAAAACCCACCTGGAAACTCAGCAGCTAAGCAGCTGTGAGGGAATGTCAAATCCAGCAGAACGACCATAACTCTCGGTATAGGAGGCTACCCCAGGCCTGGCTGTTTGGAAAATTAGCAATCCCAGGGGCCATCTCAGGGGCAAAGATGTGCGGGCAGGGAGGAGCTCTCAAGGGCCTCACCCCCCCACTCCCCTCTACCCGCCTCCCTCACCCCCCTACCCTGCGACAGGACTTCTTTAGAACTTGGCTTTCCAATGCAAGCTTCCCAGTGGTCAAGATGCTTAATGCAATTCCATTTATTCCATTCATCCAAGATGGAATTGATAGACCAGAAGAGAGGGGGAAGGCAGAATGGAGGCAGCTGCCTTTGGGGCATTTAAAGATGAGGGAAACAGGCCAACGTGAGGCTGTTACTGTGTGGCAGGCAGCCCGTGGGGAGCGGAAAACGGCATGAGTTCTGGGGCCAAAAGACCTAGATTTAAACCCTGGCTCACCACTCACTCACCTCACCTGAGCCATCTTGGAGCAAATAAATCACTTGAATGACATCTCAGGGTCCTCAACTGTAACATGGAGGAAGCGATAGCATCTACCACCCAGGCTTGTGGTGAGAATCAAATGAGATGTTAGTTATTGTTAGAGGGTGAAGGGGAATGCCCGGAGAGGGGCCCAGGAAGCAGTTACGGGGCTGTAGGAGGCAGACTTCTGCAGTGGAGGGTCGGGGAGGGCCTTATGGGGGATGTGGCATTCGAGAATGGCCGTGACAGATGGGCAGGATTTCAGAGACAGGGACATACTGCCGGCAATGGGAACAACAGGAGCAGAGGCGCAGAGCAGGACGGCCACTGTAGGGCTGGTGAGAGTCGGAGGAGCCCTGAGCAGCGCAGCTCTCCCCCTCTGTAATCCCTTCTCTACCTCTGAGAGTCTGGTCCCTCCCACCTTCCGGGGCTCACAGTCAGCAGGGAAAGATCAGACAAACTAGACTAGATACCAGGTGCAGAGGGCAATGGGGCCTGGGAAGAAAAAGAGTGCCTTTCAGCTGGAGCCATCCAGGGAGACTTCCTAGAGGTGGAAGCATTTCAACGGATCCTCCAAATTTGAAGTACAGCAACAGGAGATCTCAGATGAATGATGCTATACAGGGCTGATGCCAACTCCCGAATATGGAGCACAGATGAGTGGAAGGAAATGGATGGAATTGGAGAATAGGATGTGGGGAGGTGAAGGCAGGCCTTGAATGCCAGGCTAAGTACAGGTGAGGTGGGGGGGCACTAAATACTGCAGAGGGAGAGTAAGTGCTGCGGTCAAAGCGAGGCTGGAGGTAGATTGGGCCCCCCGCTCCCCCAGGGTACAGCGATTGGAGATTCATTCCCTGTGGACCGAAACTCCAAGAGTAGAATAGCACGACAATTAAGAGAGGCAGCTAGGCCCTGCCCAGACCACATACTTCTCCTTCTCAAAGTCAGGAGACCTCTTAGACTACACAGGTGCAGAAAAGGCTCCTTGGAGGTTAAAACGTGAGTTATGTCAAGGGATGTTCTACTAATAGCCTCTGCGGTAGAATCCACCTTGGCTAAGAGATGCGTGTGCACACATTCAAAGATCTTGAGATCTGCCAAATATGGACTGTGAACCAGGCAAATCAGAATGATTGGCCAAAGGAAACCCAGGAGAAACACCCCATACAAGTAATTCAAACTGCCATGGGGCACGACTCAGGGACTCTTCCTCTCGTCTGCCCGTGTGTCTACCCACAAGACTCTTAATAAATACTCCACTTGCTTTGATACTGTCTGTCTTGGGTGAGGGCTCTTGGCACTGATCACTGGTCTAGGGGCTAAGATCTGGTGCTTTCACTGCCGTAATCCAGCTCCAATCTCTGGCTGGGAACCCAAGCCCCACTCCAAGCCGTTGCAGGCCACCCGAGATCAAAAGGTCAACTTCAGAAAGATGAGTCTAGGGTAGTGGATAGGAGGCATCAGATCTGAGAAGTTACCCCAGGTCCTGCCATAACCCAGACGAAAGGTTCAAGTGCAGAACACCCCAAGGACAAGAGGAGATGCTGCAAGGAGGAACCATGGAATTTCCAGGGAGAAGATGAACCTCAAAGAGACCTCTAGTCTTTCCTTCTGAGTTGGGGTCTCCCCTCTCCCGACCCAGAGATGGATTCAATCTTCTGGGAGACCCTGGCCCAGGGCTTTCAGGGGACAGGCCACAGGAGGCTGCAGGCTCTCCATCCCACACCCTCTGGCATCTGGGCAGAGTTCAGCAGAGAGCTAGGCCTAGAGAGCTAACACTTTACCTGCAGTCAAGTCCATCCTCAAATTCAAGGCATCCTGGCCCTTGTTGCCCTTCTTGCGCCCCTTCTTCAAATCTAATTGGGTCTCTCAAGTCCCGTGGCACCGACGGGGTTAAAGCCAGCTCGTGTCACCGCCCCCGCCAACATCCCCCACCCCGCCCCCCCACCTGCCCGCCGCCACGGCGCTGCCGAAGCCGGAAAGCGCGGGCCGAGGTTGGGGGGGGGGGGGTGCATCACTGCCGCTGAGTGGCGGGCGGGCCTTTGATTGGCAGCTGCGGGATACAGAGGAGGGGGCCCGGGGGTGGGCTTTGGCGGGCGCCCAGAGCCGGGTTCGTGCCCGCTGCGGCCGGGCCGGGCTCGCTCCTCCGGTGCCCGAGCCGGGCTGGAGCGGCGGGGCGGCGCCCTCCCCTGTACCCCGCGGGCGGGCGGGTGTCTCTAAGGTGACAGTCCGGGTGCGCGGCAGCGGCTGCGGCTGCAGGAGCGCGCTCGGCGCCCGGGCCCGGGCTCCAGCCGTCCGGGGGGCGCCCCCAGCGCTCACCACGCAGCACCCCGACACCCACCAAGACCGCTCCCCCGAGGGGCGCGGGTGGCTCCCCGCCGGCCCTTGTCGGGCGCGGCGCCCAGCAGCCGTCTGAGCCCCTGACGTCGGGAGGGACGTGCGGGACCGCGCGCTCCCCACCCCCCAACCCCCGCCTCGCGGCCCCGGCTCAGAAGGAAGGGAAACTGAACTTGAGCAGGGAACCCCGAAAGGCCGCCGGAGCCGCGGGAAGCGGGCGGCCGCAGGATGGCCGAGGGGCCGGGCGGCGGAGGGCCCCGCGGGGACGGGGCTGGCGGCGGCCGGGCGGCCGAGGAGGAGGTGGTGCGAAGGCGCTGCCGGCGAGGCCAGGAGGCCGAGGCACCTCGGAGCGGGGCCGCCGGACCCCCGGTGGAGGAGCGGTTCCGCCAGATGCACCTACGGAAACAGGTGTCTTACAGGTAAGGAGGATGCGGGCAGAGGGGGAACCCGCCGCTTGGGACCACCCCCACCTTCCATCAAGACTCATGGAGCGCCTGCCTAGCAGGCCCTGGGGGTTCAGAATGGACTACCAGGGGGTCTCTGCTCTCTGTGTCCACGGGGGAGCTTCTGCGGCCCTTCCTCTAATGAACGTGTAATAGTGAAAACCCTATTCATTCAACGTGGAGTTACTGACGCCAGTTGCATGTCAGGCTCTGTACTGGGCGCTGAGGGGGGAAAATAATCAAGATATGATCCTTACAAACCTCTGTCTGCTGGGGAGACCCAGGTGATGCCCCCAGCCTTTCCAGGGGAAAGAGGGATCCCCCCCTTCATTCAATAGGTCTTACTTGAGCTTTCCTGGGGGCTGACCCTGTGCTAGGCGCTGGCCTGTGGAAGTGACTGAGATGCCCTCCCTGCCACCATGGCTGAGATCCTGCTGCCTAGAGAAAGGGAAGGAACCCCCCTGTGGACCCCTCTGCCCATGCAGATCCTCCCTGGCATCCCGGCGGCAGACTGAAACTTGCCCTCCCACCCTACCTTCACCTGTGCCCGGAGGAATCAGCTGGAGCAGCGGGCCCCAGGGACCACTTCTCTGATTTGGGATGGGTGGGGGAGGACCGCCCCTCAAGAAAGGGTGGGTAAGTTACACAGAGAAGAGATCCGAGGGGGGTGGAGGCAGAGCGGGGACAGCCCTTATCATCCCCATCTCCCAGACCACAGCCTCAACCAGGACTTGCTGCCCCTCTCAAAAGCCCCTGGCTCAGAGTGACTTTGGGGGGGGGTCCGGCAGGGACATGAATGTATCTGCAGTCCTTGAAGCCATCAGCCTGGTTAGAGGGGACAAATCTCTCTGTTCACAACCCCGAGGACTTGGGATGTGTGAGGCTGCCCTGCTCTTCCCTGGGGCTTCTGGGAAGGAATATTCTAAAACTGACCAGTCCTGGGAGCTTGAAGGACTTCAATTTCTTTTTAACATATATTTACGTTTATTTGTTTGGCTGCACTGGGTCTTAGTTGCGGCATGTGAGGTCTAGTTCCCTGATCAAGAGTCAAACCCAGGCCACCTAGCTTTGGGAATGCAGAGACTTAGCCACTGGGCCACCAGGGAAGTCCTGGGCTCCAGTATTTTTAATGGCTGTGAAACCATCAGTGGGGGAGATGAGAGATGAGGGGAGGGGACTTCACCACCACCATGAAGTGAGATGCTCAGAATAAATGGGGCAGGAGGTGAGGTTCCCATGGCCCTACTTTCACCGTCTGAGGCCTGAAAGGAATCAAAGGTACACTGGACTACAGTTCCGAGTTCTTCTAGAACACTGTGCCGAGAAGGGCGTCATCTGTCCCCTAGTTGCAGAGAGAGGGGCCCCTGAAAGTCTCCTGGGAGAGGAGAGAGAACAAAGAGACTGATGGATGATGGGGCATCGAATGGAAGAAATATTACTCTGGGAGTCGGGAGGCCTGGCTTGTATTCCCACTTTTGGCAGTGACTTGCGTTGTGTCCTTGAGCTAGACACACACTCTTTCTCTCTCTCTCTGGGTCTCAGTTCTTCACCTGTGACATAAGAGAGTGACCCAAGGTTTTCCTTAAGCTGTGGGTCAGGACTGAACAGCATCTGGAGCTGAAAAGGAAGCCAGTGTGGAGTAGAGGCTTAGGGGGACGGAGGCAGAGAATAACCGAAGGGCCGAGAAGATGCTATGCAGGGACACACACACTGGGAGACAGACACGAGGGCTGGGATTGGCCCAGGGTGGCTCCTGAATGGAGGGCGCTCCCCAGCCCAAACCTGAGGCCTCTCGTCACTAAGGACGCAGGGTCACCAAGCTGTGGTTCCCCCTGGCTGTGAAATGATGGGGAGATGGGGGAGACCTCTGGGTCACCTGTGTGAAGGCTGCAGAAAACAGCGCCATGGAGGACTCCAGCTGTCACCACCCCTGGATAGAACAAGTGAGGCGCCTCCTCACACCCGGAGGCAAGGCCAGACGTCTTGGGCAGGACAGAGTGTCAGGGCAAGAAGGGTGGAGGAAGCCCTGAGAAAGAGACAGGGCCCAGGTCCACCCACGGGACCCCAGTGGGAGGACTCAGCCCTCCCCTGTGACTGTCGTCCAGGCCGCTGGGGGCTGTCCAGAGCTCAGGCCCGCCTAGGCCTTTCCACCTCCTCCGCCTGCCTGCAGTTCCATGCAGCTCTGGCTCGCAGCTAAACCTCCCACCCCGCTGTGAGGAGCTGCTAAGAAAAGCAGTTGAAAGCCATTCACAGAGAGAAAAGGCTTTTAGACAGAAATGCGGGGGCAAAAAAAATTCGAGGGCGAGGGGTAGCAGCGGAAGTGGGATCGGGCCTGGCTGCCTCTGACGTCAGTGAGGACGGGGGTTTTCAGCAGGACAGTAGGAGCTTTTAGGGCCATGGGGGTTTCTGGGAAATAGGGTCCCTTCCACCCCACAGCAGGTCCCGTGGTGTGGGCTGGAAGCAGCCCTGGCAGCTGCTTCAGGGGGATGGAGAGGCGGCAGGTTTCTGGCAGGAGAAACTCTTGGCAGGGAGGGAAGTGGGAGGACACCTTGTTTCTGCATCTGGGCCTGAGGAAAACTCCCAGGCACTCAAGGACTGAGCTCAAGGCCCACTGGAGGGTGGCCTCCAGCCTAGGGGAAGCCAGGGGCATGAGAGACACTGGCTTTGGCCTGAAAGGACCAGTCAGAAGATGCGGAACTTGAACCTCTGGAGATAAGCCCAGTGGATCCCAGACCCCAGATCAGCTGAGGATCTCTTTTAAAATTATTTCTAAAGCCCTCCCTAGAGATCCTGATACAGAGGGTCTGGGCTTGGGTCTGGGTATCTCGACTCTTCAAAACCTTCCCCAGGTGGGACTTTACTAGGTGGTCCAGTGCCTAAGACTCCGTGCTGCCAATGCAGGGGGCCCAGACTCGATCTGGGGAAACTAGATCCCACATGTTGCAACTAAGGCTCAGCACAGCCAAATAAGTAAATAAATAAGATTAAAATAAACAAAGAATTTAAAATAGTGAAATGGGTGGAAAAGAAAAACCTCCCTCAATAATTCTGATAGTCAAGTAGGTTTGGAAACCACAGGCTTTACCTATGGAGAAGCTGGAGGAGATAGACAAAAGGCAAAAAGTGAGCTGGATCATTGGGGGAGTGGCTGGCAGGGGCATCCCTTACTGGATGCTGCTGTGGCCCTCAGCCAGTCAGTTCAGTCGCTCAGTCGTGTTCGACTCTTTGTGACCCCACAGACTGCAGCACGCCAGGCCTCCACCAACTCCCGGAGTTTACTCAAACCCATGTCCACTGAGTCGGTGATACCATCCGAACATGTCATCCTCTGTCGTCCCCTTCTCCTCCTGCCTTCAGTCTTTCCCAGCATCAGTCGTGGCCCTAGAAAGACCTTAAAGGAGCACCAGCACCTCTGTCTGGAGCTGACCCTGGGCCAGACGCTGTATGAGATACAAGTATGAGATAACATTCTCCTCTTGACAGGAGTATGATTCAGTCCAGGGCCAGGCAGTAAATATTTCCAGCTTTGCAGGTCACATGGTCCTGTAGCTCTGCTCTGCCATCACAGTGCAAACGCAGCCATACACAATATGGAAACCAATGAGCGTGACTGGATTCCAGTAAAACTTTATTTATAGGCACTGAACTTTAAGTTTCATATGATTTCTACTGTCACAAATATTATTCTTTAGCTTTTTTTCCTAACCACTTAAAATTGTAAAGACCATTCTTAGCTCCCAGCCCCACAAAATCAGGCAGCGGGCCAGATGTAGTCCATTGGCCATAGTTTGCCAACCCCTGATCCAGTAGATGGGTATGAGACAAACACTTGGGAAAGACAGCTGATGGTGGGCATTAGGAACAAACCTGGGCATTGAGCAAATTGGCACATGCATTGCACTGAGAGAGACAATGTGATGCCCATGCATGCAGTCTTCAGGGTCAGAGAAATCTGGGTTTGAATTCCAGCTCTGCGCTTCCTAGCTGGGTAAATCACTTTCACCTCTGACCTCATTTCCTCTATGGAAAATGGGAACAGTAATACCTGTACCAGAACGTGGCTGGCAAGATGAAATAAGACATGTAAAGTTCCTGACTTTGAGCAGGAGTGAGACGGAAGTTAGATCGTCTACCCTCTCTAGCTGGATCTCCTTGTGGGTTGGGGGTGCAGGGCAGGCCAGAAAAGTCCCTTAACAAGGCTGGCCTGGAACAATGGATGCTTGGCGAGACCCGGGAGTGAGAGTTCAACAAAGGGAGGGCTTTCCAGGTAGTGCTCGTGGTAAAGAATCCACCTGCCAATGCAGGAGACACAAGAGATGTGGGTTTGATCCCTGAGTTAGGAAGATCTCCTGGAGGAGGAAATGGCAGCCCCCTCCAGTATTCTTGCCTGGAGAATCCCAGGGACAGAGGAGCCTGGCGGGCTATTGTCCATGGGGTCACAAAGAGTCAGAGACGACTGAGCAACTGAGTGCAAGAGCAAAGATTGAGCATGTGTGCGTGTCCCCAGACTGCAGTCCTCACCCTGCCCCCGCCACCCCTACAGAGAGGCTGGGGGAAAGAGATCAGGGGTGCCAGCTGGCAGGGGAGGGTGCCCCCTGCTGTGGGCATGGGACTGCGGGTACAAAGCTCCTCGAGGGAGGGGCACCTGATCCGACTCTCCCTGCTGCTATTTACCAGAAGCTAAAAATAACCCAAGAGTGACAGGGAGATGGGGCCGATTTGTAATTTAAATAGCAACAGGATAAAGCAAGGAGCTGCAAGAGATCACATTCTGTCCTGAATTAAAAATGCAAAAACCGGGGGCAGAGAGCTGAGTTGGAGCTGGAGGAGGGGGCCCACTGCCAGAGGAAGCCGGAAGCTGGGGGGTCTATCATTTTCCTTCCTTTGGGAAGGGCGGGGGCCCAGGCCCAGCCCGGAACTCCTTCCTCCCCTCAGGGACCCGAGGTTCTTGCTGACTAGTGAGTCAAAGGCCGGCAGGGAGGGCTGTGCCCAGAGGTGGGGCCAGGCTTATCTCGAAGGCAGCTGTGTCGGGATTGGGATTCCAGAAAGTGGGCCTTATCAGACCCTATTTTGGCCCAGGGTGCTTGAGACAGGCCCCCTCAGCATCCCACGTCCCCCACCTCTCGCACCAGCGGCCTTTCTGGAGGGGAGCTGGAAGACCAGTTCCAGCAGATGCATTGGAACAGGTTCTTCTCTGCTGTGCTGCTGAAAAGGCATCAGGAAGCCTGGGCTGGAGTCTCATTTTCACTTCCATCGGTGCCGTTGCAGATCAGAGCATTGAGAGAAGCCCTCAAGAATCCAGGTTTCAAAGACAAATTTAGCACAGGCTAGGGAGGAAACGTGTCTTCGAGGATGCACAAAGTGGGTAAAGAAGGCATTGGGAACAGATTTGTTTTCTGCTGGGCCCCTCTGTGCTTAACGAGGGTTCTTGGCCTATGGATGTTTGGGGAAGGAAGGCTAATCAGGATTCACAGAGTGAGGGGAATCCGAGGACCACTGGGCAGCATTTTACAGATGAGAAACTGAGCCTGAGAGACGTTAAGCAATGTGCTAAGATCCCACAGTCAGTAACTGGGAGAGCCAGCATCCAGACTCAGGTCAGTTTCATTCCAAAGCCCTTTGTCAGGCTTCCAAGGCCTGGACATTCATCCTTAGGGATCTTTTCTTCTGGCTCTGTACTAAGTGCACAGATCCCTGGGAGGGATAGTAGCAGAGGGGTGTGGGGGCTGGGAGGTGTTTCTGCAATCAGAGCTTGTGATCCAACAGATGGGGATGAGAGGCTTGAAGGGCCTGCTTATCTTGCCCTGGGAGGTATGGTGCTACCATCCAGGCTGGAGGCAGCAGGAAGCTCCTGAGGGCAGATCCAGCTAACCCCAAGCAAGGGCACAGACACCTAGGCTCCTCTCCCCTTCCCTGCGCCCCACCTCCCCCAGCCTGGGCACCTGGGAGGTGCCGAAGGACAGTTTCCAAGAGAGATCGTGGTGTGAGGGACCACCCATGACTCTGGAGCCACCTGTGCTATATTCACAGCTCTCTTGTCCCAGTGAGAAAGGGCCCCCAGGCCTTCCTCCAGATTTCCTCCCACACAGGACTTTAATGAGGCTACCCAGAAGGAGCCTAATCAAAATTCCATCTGTCACTAGCCAGCAGCACCTGCAGCCCAGCTCAGGTACATCTGTCTCCTCTGTGGATCGGCAGGTGTTTTGGGGCTCTAGCTTGCTCCCAAGGACTCCAGCAGGTACCTGGATCACAGACTTAGCTGCTGGGAAGGGACATGGGCTCCAAAAATCCCCCATGTCTCACCACAGCCACTCATGCAAACAGGAAGCCAGCTCCCTCCCTCTGCTCCGCTTGTTGGGCTCCTATATTCAGCTCATTTCAACTTCCATAGGAAGTTACTAAGCATATCCTATGCATCCAGCACAGAGCCAGAAGCAACACTGGGGTCAGGAATCCTGTAAGGAGATAAGACTGCATATGCAGAAAAAGTCATATAATGAAGGAGTATCTGGGGGGAAAAAAGATGAATGTCAGAGAGACATCAGTGGGGTAGGAGGACTAACTCTAGAGCAGCATTCGACACTTCAGTCGCTCAGTCATGTCCAACTCTCAGTCATGTCCGACTCTTTGCGACCCCATGGACTGCAGCACGCCAGGCTTCCCTGTCCGTCACCAACTCTCGGAGCCTATTCAAACTCATGTCTATCACGTCGGTGATGCCATCCAACCATCTCATCCTCTGTCGTCCCCTTTCACTTAGTAGGTCTTTATAAAATAGGTGTCATATGAATGGATGAATGAGTGGAAACCTGGAGATCAGGGAAGGAGATTCAAATGAAACTGTCAGAGCTGGACAAGATTTAGAAACCATCTGGTCCAACCCAGAGATGTTAAGTGATTTACCCAGCATTGCACAGCAAGCTCTGGGGTTTGACCCAACTCTTTCCACCTTCCCGTTTTTGTTTTTTTTTTTTGCTTTGGGGACTGGGGTTTTGCAAGATGGAGGTTCAGATTGGCCAAGCTCTATGGGCAGATGGGGCAAAGGAAGCAGCATAAGCGGAATGGAGTGGCGGGGTGAGGGCAGCGTGTTAAAGGAAGTGTGAAGAAAGAGGGAAGAAATGTTTATTGAGAACTTACTGAGAGGCAGGCACCAGCACGGTGTGAGCTGAGAGAAACATCTCTGCAGGGAAAACTTGGACCAAGAGGCCAAAACGAAAGGAACCAGAACATAAGGAGCCCTGAAGGTCAGGCCAAGGAGGTTGGCTTGGCTGGTTTTGAGAGCAGAGACTGTCCAGACCGTGGGTTACGTGTTTGGTGTCCTGGTACATTTCTTTTCCCCAGCTCCCACTCGCTCATCCAGGCCATGGAAAGTAGAACACCCCATCCTCTGGGGCCTCGACCAAGCCCAGAATAATTTTCTTACCCAGATTCCTCTTCCTGTGAGTATCTGTGTGGATTCTGAGGGGTCCCCAGCTCCCCAGTGCTGACACACCTTGTCCTAGGAACTGCCAAGGGCATTCTCCCCAGCCCTGTGCACCTGTCCCTTCCAGCCTCGTCTTCCCCACCCCACCTACAAAGCACCGACAGCTTCAGTGAGTACAAACCCACGGGGACCGTGGTCCACAGCCAGGCTGCTCTATCTCTCAGAGTCCCCAGCCTGCCTGGCTTCCCCTCCAGGAGTCACATTTCCTGCTCTCTGCTGCTCCAGGGCTGCCAGAAGCCTCACTGAAAACAAGCCCAGCCCCATTTCCTCTGTTTAACTATTCAAGCTACTTCCAGAATCCCTGGGGGGTGGGGGAAGACAAGGCCCTGCAACAGCCTCCTTCTAGTACAGGCCTTGGCCTGGCTGGCAGAGTCTCTGTTGGGGCTTTACACGGGACCCGCCTTGATCGAGGCAGGATGATGGGCTGGAGGCAGAAGCCCTGGGAAAGGGGGTGCCAAGCCTCAGTGGCGTTACCTGGCTCTGTCCCCAACCCCAGAGGGACAGCAGGATGTCTTATTAACGGGTACCGACTCGGGGGTGAAAGTCTTATTTCTACCACTCACAGACTGGGTCCCCTTGGACAAATGAGTTTAGCCACTCTGTACCTCAGGTTCCCCATCAGTCAAAGGGGGGAAATAACAAGATCTATGTCATAAGGTTGTCACAGGAATTCAAAGGTTTGGGGCACAGTAATGTCCAAGAAATATTAGCTATTTATCATTATTATTATTACCAAGTATTACTTATGCATGACATAGTGTGATTTATGAAACAAATAGTTAATGAGAAGTATTATGTTCCAGTCTTGAGGGCCACAAAGGTGATTACAGCGCCAGATGGAGGTTTCTTTCTTTTTTTATACATTTGTTTACTTATTTATTTGGCTGTGTCGGGTCTTCGTTGTGGCACGTGGAATTTTAGTTCTGACATGTGAGATCCAGTTCCCTGACCAGGGATCAAACCCTGGCCCCCTGCATTGGGAGCCACCGGACCACCAAGGAAGTCCCCAGATGAGGTTTCTAAGGGCTGGAAGGGCACCGTGTACATTCATTCCTGTGTCTGCAGGTTCTGTAGTGTCAATATTTATTGAACTGACCTGAACTGACACCGTTTCTGTCCTCGAGAAATTTACAGCCTTTCTGGGGTAACAAACACATATAGAGCTAAAGAACTAATTATAGAGCAGCATGATTAAAGAGCGCTTGAGGAAGGTATGATTTCCATCCCAGAACCAACCCTAATAATAAAGAGTAAGTATATGCCTTACTATTTATTTAGCAAATTCTCAGAAATGGCCTCAAAGTCCACCCAGTGTGGCCTTTTAGCTATTCTTTAGACACATCCAGTACATTCCTCCTCAAAGGGCCTTTGCTCTGACTGCTTCTTCCACCTGGACTGCTGTTCTCCCAGGAAGTCACATCTTTTACTCTCTCAATTCATTCGAATCTGTTCTCAACTGTTACCTCTTCAGGGAACATCTCCATTATCCTCCTCTTCCCCCTTCACCGTGGCTTCATTTTTCTCTGTAGCTCATCTCATCTCATCCCCTGACATTCTTTCATATATGATTTGTTTAGAATAGAATTTAAGCAACAACATGAGGTTAGAGCGATTGCTCCTTGCACACTGCTGTCCAGTCTGATCTGAGCGCAGAAGGCACTCAGCAACTGCTTACTGAATGAATTAATTTATAAATCCTTTTGCCTCTTATTTAATCCTCCGAAAACTAGGAGATGCAGGTTCAATCCCTGGGTTGGGAAGATCCCCTGAAGAAGGCAATGGCAACCCACTCCGGTATTCTTGCCTGGGAAATCCCACCAACAGAGGAGCCTGGTGGGCTACAGCCTGTGGGGTCACAGAGTCGGACGCGACTTACCAAAGAAACGACAACAAAAAACTCCAGGAGCTTGGTTATTACTAGTGCCCCCTTCCACATTACAGATGAGAAAATAGAGGCTCAAAAAAGCTCCCTGACACGCGTGTTCCCTAGTCTATTTATAGCCTACTTTATTCCTAAAAGGATTTCAGGTGACCTTGGAGAGACAGACCTCTCAGACCAGGGTACACAGTTGGTAAGGGGCAGAAACAGGATGTAGGACCACATCATCTAGTTCCATTCCAGTTACCTTTCCACTCCGCCACATTCTGTGTGCCTGACCCTGTGTTAGGCGGTGTGGTGCTCACAGGGCTGAGAGGAGACAGAGCTGCATGCAGGCTGGGCATGGTCCCAGGGCACCCGGTGGTGGTGATGAAGGGGGCGGCCTCGGCAGGACCAAGAGGTGAAGATCAGAGCTGTTAGGCGGAGAGGGAGGCCAGACGGGGGCCGAGGTTCAGATCCCAGCCTGGGCAGGCCTGCCGGCTGCCTGGCAGCCTCTGACTTGGTATTGTCTCCTGGCTGCTGGGCCGGGCTTGTCCTCACCTGCCTCTCGCCCTCTCGGGCTGGCAAGCCCTTCTTGCCAGCCAGCCTCCTGCCCTGGCCAGCGGAAGGCGTCTGCGAGGCCTGTGGTCCTGTCCGGAGCAGCCGGCCGGCCTCTCGCAGGGCCCCCGGGTCAGGAAGTGCCGAAAGAGGAAGAGAGTCGCCGGGCAGGATGAGCGTACGGGGGGCCGGCCGCACTACTGGGGGAGGCTGCGATGAGGCTGCAGCTCTTGGCCCCGCGGAGCTTCTGGCGACGGAAGAAGGGGAGCGGCCCGGGGCTCTGAGACAGATGTGGCGCTACCGCTCCTGGGACGTCCCACAGATCCCAGCCGAGGTCCCCCAGTCTCAGTAGGTACTTGGGTGGCCTGAGAATGGACACGGGGACCTTTGGCCCTCAGTCCCTCCATGAGCCTTCTATCTGGGGTGGGGGAGTCAGCCGAAGTGGGGTTGCCCCTCTCCCTGTGTCTGGTGGCTCTGCAGAGGCTCGGAAAAGGACAGAGGGCTTCCGGGCAGCGTAAGAGGGGCTCTGATGTTGGAATTGCTGGGGGGCGGTGTGGCAGGGGGCTGAGCTTGCAGAAGGTGGAGTCGAGGGAGCTAACAGCAACGGGATCTGGGAAGAGAAGCCCCCACAGGAATGTGGCAGTGGATGTCTTGCACAGAATCAGCAAGGTCTTCAGCTGCCTCTGATCTCCCTGCTCAGAGCTTGGTCAGAGCCATTGGGAAACTTTCCCAAAGGGTCCCAGGCACCCAAGGAGGACCGTGTCCAGCCCCCTGGGGGATTTCATTGCCGCTCTGGCACCTGCTGCTGGTGGGAGCACTCCAGGGGGTGGTACCCCATGCCTGGTCCAAGCCAGGAGGAAACTTGAAGGAAGCTGGGAGAAGGTTTTGAGCTTCAGGATGGTGACTATTGGTTTCAAAAGGCAGGCTTGCCCACGTCACAGCTCCCAACACTGGCTGTATGTGGCTGGCTGAGGCTGGAAAATGGGCTGCCAGAACCCCAGAGAGGGTGAAAGTGAAGTGACACAGGAAGTGGCTTTGCAGAAAGGAGCGCTAACAGAAACAGCGGGCACCTCATATGGGCATCAGGGTGGCAGTGCTGGAGGGAGAAGACCATGCTCTCCAGCCGCCTGGCCTCCCTGCAGGAGCTGTCAGAGGCAGCCCCCGAGCTGCTGATTCCCAAGTGTGTGTGTGCTGGCCTTGCCAACCACAGGCGACTGCTCTGGTTCCAGTGGTCTTCCTCATCTCTGGAAGGGGACAAACTTTGCTGTCTGAGGGGGTGTGTTTATATGTCCGTGAGGTACACTTCTAGGTGAGTAAGGTATATGGAGCGTAGCCCAGGTGACTGTGGTAAAGAATCCACCTGCCAAGGCAGGAGTCACAGGAGACACAGGTTCGATCCCTGGGTCAGGAAGATCCCCTGGAGGAGGAACTAGCAACCCACTCCAGTATTCTTGCCTGGAAAACGTCCCGTGGACAGAGGAGCCTGATGGGCTAGTCCAGAAGTCACAAACTGTCGGATGTGACTGAGCAGAAGCGTACAAGCTATACTTGAGGGGGATGCAACGTGTCACCACTGTCCTGGGTTAGATTTGAGCATAGAAGACAGACGCATGAGTTCGCTGAAGGCAAGTATGTTGGGGAATGGCAGTGGTCCTTCCTTTTGTGCACGTACTTGTGTGTAAGAGGCGTGCAGGTGAGTCCTGTGGTGTGAGACATCTACAGGTCCCCTCGCAGACGGTGTTGGGAAAGTGCCATGTACCGGGAGTGTGACAGTGCTAGAAACAGCCTTGCAGAGATGTGGAAAGATGAATTTGTGTAACAAACGTGTCCCTGGTGTGCGCGAGGGTCCTTCAGTGACTTTGTTCCTGGTACAAACTCTCTGAAGTGTGAGAAGCTGGGGGTGGGAAGTGTTCGACTGGAGTAATGGGTGAGCGTAATCGTGTGTGAGGCGTGTTTGTTTCCGTGTGTACCGGGGGCGCCGTGTGACTGTTGTTCCCGTGGGCGTGATTTCGGAGAGCCGAGCGAGTAGGGGTGGAGCTGCCGTAAGTGGCCGTGACGGGCCCCCGGTGTGCGAGAGACGTGTCTACTCCCTGTAGACGTGGGAGGGGCGGTGGCGACAGCCCCCCTCGCGAGTGTTCACTTGTGAGCATGTGGGTGGCCCGGTGGGGGCGGGGGGGCGGGGGCTGAGAGGAAGAAAACAAGGTTGCGCGTGTACTGGTTCGCGGGCCGCGCGGGCGTGTCAGGCTGGAGACGCGATCCGGGCGGCGGACCCGCTCGGGCTCGTGGGCGGGGCAGCCGCTCGGGCTCGTGGGCGGGGCCTCTGCGGCCCCACCCCCTCTCTCGGTCCCGCCCCGCCCCTCTGGCGGCCCAGGCGGCTTGCGGCTCGGCGGGCCGCCGGCAGAGGGCGCGGCGGGCCGGGCGCCGCCGCGTAACCGAGGGGGCGTGCTCGGCGGCGGGGCAGGCAGCGGCCCGGCCAGCTATGCGGGGTCCTGCGGCCGCAGCTGGCGGCACTTCCTGGAGCGGCGGCGGCCGCTTCCCCGGCACCTGGGCGTGGGGCGCGGGGGCGCGCGGCGCGGGGCGGGCGGAGTCAGCGCGCGCCATGGCCGAGGCGGGCGCTGAGGAGCCGGCGTGCTGAGCCCCGGCCGCCGGCCCGGCATGGGCGTCTCCCGCGGGCCCGCCGCCGGCCGGGGCTAGGGCCGGATGGAGCCGCGGGACGGCAGCCCCGAGGCCCGGAGCAGCGACTCCGAGTCGGCCTCCGCCTCGTCCAGCGGCTCCGAGCGCGACGCGGGTCCCGAGCCGGACAAGGCGCCGCGGCGTCTCAGCAAGCGGCGCTTCCCAGGGCTGCGGCTCTTCGGGCACAGGTGAGCGCGGCGGCGGCGGGAAGCATCCCTCGGCCACCTGGTGTTGACCCCGGGCGGGGTGTCCCTGCGCGCTGGCGATCCGGGCTGTCTTGGCGTTGGGCTCTGCATGGGGGTGGTCCGCCCCCGGCGTCCGGGCACTGTCACCGGGTGGGTGGGGAGGTGTCATTCTCTGGCACCGGCGGCTCAGCGCGCCTTCTCTGGGGTACTGAGACAGGGGCGGCTTCTAGCTCTCCAGCAGAGAGGCTAACCCCCTGGCACCAGCGGATCGGGCCCCCACGACTAGTCACGATCCCCTTTCTTGGCACTGATGGGAACCGGCCGCCCTCTGAGCCTCCCGGCCCCAGGGAGGTGGGCAGTCACGTCGTCGTCGTCACCCTAGTCCTCCGGGTGGCCGGGTTGCCTACCACCGCGCTGCATGGCATCCGCAGAACGTGGCCTCCTGGATCCTACTGTCGCGACCCATGCCTGTCCCCGCAGCCCTGGTCACCGATTTAATCGCTGGGCATTTTAAGCTGCCCCTTGGGGTGGGGGGTGGAGTGGTCTGACCACCTGTTCTACACTGCTCTGATTTAGCAGGGAGGCCCCTCAACCTCTGCTGGGGAGTAGACACATCCCCCTCTGTCCCCATCTAGTCCTGCTGGGAAGGGGATGGGGTGCTGGTTCTTTCAAGCTCTGTCTCGCCCCCTCCCCCAGCACGCCAAATGTCACCATCTTGTGCCTGTGACAGAGCTTTGACCAGGACTCTGGGGGAGGGTGTGGAAAGACTGAGTGGAAGGCGCCAGGGGCCTGTGTGCTGGCATTGGCCCGGGAGCCGCTTCCTGCCCCTGCAGTCCGGGTGTAAGGTGAGAGGAGGTGGAGCCCCATGAGTGCTGCCACCTGGCTCCCTGGGTTTTCTCCTGGCTCACCCCGGCCTTCTTTCCAGCGGCCGCGGAGCTTGCAGCCAATCAGCTCAGGACCCCAGAGGTAACTCAAATTGGACTCTGACCACTTGGAGTGTGCCCAGGGCCTCCTGCTCGCTTGCCCTCAGTTGTCCAGGCTTCATGGTACTGGGGGCCCCCCACGCCCCGAGCTTTGCCCTGTCCCTTCCCCAGAGGTGACCTCACCCACCAATAACACGGGCAGCTTTTTCCTGTACAAGTTGGCGTCCCTGTGATGCTGACCTGCTCCCTCTGGCTGCCCTGCTCTTTGCCCCTGCACTGTGTCGCCAAGCCCACAGATCTGGATCCTCGCACAGGCAGGTGGAGCTCCCTCCGTAGGCCGTTGTGAAACCGTGCAGGCTTCAGTGTCACATCAAACGGGAAAGGGCGCAAAGCAACTCGTGCCTCTGTTTTGTCACCCACAGCCCTGCAAGAGGGAGCAGTTGACACCCAGCTCCGCAGGATGTAGCCTCCAGTGTTCACAGGCTCGTGAGGGGGAGGGGGGGCTCCGCCAGAGGCTTCCTGTCCCTGCCCACAGGGCACCAAGTTTCAGGCTCTTCTGACCTGTGGCTGTGTCCCTCGTGAAGGGCACAGGTTTGCGCACATAGCAGCGAACCCTCAGGAGGAAGAAAAAGAAGCGGGAGAATGACGGGTACCTTTACATCAGTCTCTCAAATAACCAGGATGGGTGTTAACCTCTCCCGTTCTTATAGATGAGCGAGCGGAACACAAGCTCAAAGAGATGAGTAGTTTGCCCAGAGTCACACAGCAAATTTAAGAGTCAGAGACAGAGTTTGAACTCTAATCTGATTCCAAAACCCGCATCCTTTTCTCTCTACCAAATAGAACGTCACAGTGACCTCAGGACCTTTAGGAAGTACAGATTCCTAACTCTTACCTGGGCATGTCTGACTCATCAGGTCTGCAGGTGGGGCTGGGCATTTTATAAAACTTGCCAAGTGTTTCTAAAGTGCTTCCAAGTTTGAGAGCCATCGTATTACATCCCTCTGGGGATGGTAAGCGATCTGATAGGTTAGTGAATGAGAAGAACCTCCAACAGCACCTCTGGAAACATGGCAGGAGTGTTCCCTGCGTGGTAGCATTGTGCTCGGGCAGCGGGCATGAAGAAATGAATGTGTTTGGAAAACCCCATAGAGTCAGGGAGAGGGCAGCCGGGGGCAAAGACTTCCTCCTGGCAGGCCTGGAGTTCAGAGTCAGATGTCGCCCGGGGCTGATTCCGTCCCCTTGCTTTGACTGGAGGCAGGGCGGGACAGATATTGGGAACAGTGCACTGCAGTGGCACTGCCTCTTTGACAGTATCACCTGGTCTTGCCCTCTTTCTGGTTGCCAGCCTCAGGTGAAACTCCCCAGTGCCCCCAGCTGAACCTAGTCCGCCGTCCTTCCTCAGGCTCTGAGCTCATCCTCAGCCCCGCTCTTGCTGCTCATTGGACCTCCGCCCTCTGATGATCAGCCCCCACCTGCTTTCCTTCTCTCTGCACACCCCTCCGCCGCCCGTATACACTTCAGGCCTTGGGACCAAGGGTCCCGCTTTGCAAATAGACCATGGCTGGGAGAGACAGTAGCAAATAGATTGGGCGGCTGCAGATGCTGCACTGAGTCTTCTACATTCGGATCTTGGCTCCATGGTAGAGGTCTAGAATCCACTAGCGTTCGGATCTTGGCTCAATGATAGAGGTCTGGAATCCACTATCATTGGGATCTTGGCTTGATGGTAGAGGTCTGGAATCCCCTAGCATTTGGATCTTGGCTCAGTGGTAGAGGTCTGGAATCCACTAGCTTTCGGATCTTGGCTCAGTGGTAGAGGTCTGGAATCCACTAGCACTCTGCCATGGGTTTGGGAGGGGTAGCGATGGTACATGGGCTGTGTGTTTACCGTCCCTGGTGTGGTCAGGAGGAGGACGGTCTCCACCTGGCAGCCTCTGTGGCATCTCCCTTAAAGCCCCCCGCAGCCTCTCACACACGGTTTTTTATTTAGCCCAGGAGACTCAGGGCTGAGCCAGCGCTCCTCCCCAGCTCCACTCCACGGCTCCTGCTGGGAACCGTCAGCCTCTCCCCACGAGGAGGTGTAGGCCCCGCCCTACCCAGGGCATCTGGCTTTTCCCCTCCTGACTATTCAGCCTCAGGGCCTGAGGGGTGGTCAGTCAGAAGTGGGCGAGAAGGTGACTGCCTCCTCCTCGTCTTCCAGGGCCCACCTCCAGAGGACGCCCTCCAGCCTCTGGCCCTGTGGCAGCAGCCTGACCCCGGGCAGGTCACACAGCTGGTGGATTAACTGGTTTGGCACCCCAGGGGCATCAGAAATTACCTGGCTGTTCATCCGTCTAGACGGAAGGAGCCTCAGCCCGTGGAGCCCATGGGAGCCCGAGCATGGGTGTACCCGCCCTGCCCTTTATCCTGCTTCAAGCCACTTGTTCCGGAGGGCAGGAAGCACACTGTGGGACAAGTCGGAGACAATAGGTCCCATTTAGAGGTGCTGCCACACGGGGCCCAGTGAGCTGGACCTGGAGTCCAGATGGTGGAGGCTGCCCGCCGCGGCCTGAGTGGCAGCAGCCCCAGTTGGGGTTGCTTTTGCAATGGTCGGAAGGGACGTGTTGAGGGACGCCTCACGTGCAGAGGCGGGAGCCTGGGCTCTGGCGCCCAGTTGTCTGGGTGCAAAAGGCGCCTCTCTGAGTGGTTTGTCTTGCTCAGGCTAATTCTGGGAGCGGCCCCAGGGGCCAGGGGAGGCAGCTGTGAGCCAGGGCCCCGGGTTTGGGAAGAAAAAGGGGCCTCGGCATCTGAACTGCGCGTCGGCTCACCTGACTGCCCATGCCCCACACAACGCCCGGTGCCTGTGGGAGCCGTTCAGGCCGGGCGCGGGTGGGACCCCTGCTCTTCCCCTGCTGCCACGCACCCGCAGCTCTGGCTTAACGGGCAGGGGAGGGGTGCGGGCAGCCCTTGGCGCTTTTTATTCTCCGTGCTGTCGTCCGGAAAGGTCAGGTCTCAGGATGCAGAGCCGCCCGGGACTGTCACTTGGCAAAAGAGAGTGCGAGAGTGGGCATCCTCCTGGCAAGGACAGGGGACGGGCCGAGTGACCCTGGGAGAGGAAGAAGCGGGCCTGCCCTCCTCCACTTCTGGAGCCCTCTCCAGATCCACCAGTCACCCCTCGAGCAGAGGGGGAGGCGAGTGGGCACGCTGGCCCGGAGGGCTGGCCTGCGCTGGCTCCGAGGAGAAGCCCAGGTGGGCCCCCTGTCCCTGGCCAAGGCAAGCAGGCTCCCCGGGTCCACAAGCCGATGGGGAACTTTTCCTGCAGTGTCGCCAGAGCGACACAAGGGGGCGACAGCTACCACCGAGGGCTGGGCAAGACAGGGCCATCCCCTCGCCTGGCCCCCCCGCGGGGCCTCGGGCCTCTGGGTGAGCCCACACGGCTGCCTGCTGCTGGGCAGGAGGTGGCAGGAGGCAGGCTGGGCGGGAGCCTCCACATCACCTGACCCGACCCCTTCCCCGCCTCTGAAGACCGAGGCCCAGGGCGGTGGCTTGGACGGGGCTGAGGTCTCGCAGCTAGCGAGGGGTCATCTGGGCCTCCAGTGCCCATCCCCTGACTCCAGGATCGTGTCAGTGAGTGCCCGTGCCAGGACCCCAGAGGCCTCCCCGCCTTCTGAGAGACCCTCAGTCTGGCACCTTCTGGCCTGCCCGCCCTCGCCGCCTCCCTGCTGCCAGCGGAGTGATTCTCTCGGTGGGCCTGTGGGGAACCCCCCGTGCCTGCATTTAGGCTCAGCGTCTCCCTCATCCTGGGTGAGATCAGGGTGCACCTCCAGGGGGGCGCCCCCACCGAACCGCTGCCTCTGAACCTCCGCAGGGGTGGGGCCCCAGGGGGCCCTTCAGGTGTCAGCCCCACGCAGGGGTGCAGTGTGGTTCCCCACACCCCAGGGTCTCAGCCCAGGGCCCTCCCGGCACTCCAGTCCCAC
Source organism: Odocoileus virginianus (assembly GCF_023699985.2). Lineage (NCBI taxonomy): Eukaryota > Metazoa > Chordata > Mammalia > Artiodactyla > Cervidae > Odocoileus > Odocoileus virginianus. The sequence goes on along the minus strand of NC_069683.1, from coordinate 13,303,590 downwards.
AGGCAGGAGCCTGCGAAGGTGGTTGCAGGTGGCGGGGGGCAGGTCAGAGCAGCCACCAGACAGATGCCTCTGAGGAGCTTGCATCCTGCCATCTTTGTGGCCCCCTTCCTCAGCTGAGACCCCAAAGGCAGGGTTTGTTGGCGGAGAGCAGGTCAGAGGCGACCTGAGGCTCTGGGGCCCTGGGATGTGCTTGCTCGTCCTTCTCCGGAGAGTCACGGTTACCCGAAGCTTGAAAGTCCATCATTTCCTGTAATCCGCCCAACAACCTTGTAGTTGATTTCATTCCCATTTTACATACGAGACCCCAGGGCTCAGAGAGGCCATTGAGGCTTGCGGCCCAGCGTCCCGCGGTTTACGCTGGAGCCCAAAGCCAAATCTCTTTCCAAACACCAGGCTGCCCTGGGACATGCTCCCCCTTCCTACTTCTATTATTTTCCCATCACCAAACTGGGAGAGCCTAAGGAGGGGTTTGAGGGCTCCTTGAAAGCGAGAGATCTTTGTCCTGCATGGGAATGGAGTAAGGCCTCCGTGTGATCAGTGCCCCAGCCCCACGGGAGAGCTGCCAGCAGGATCCTCGCTCCTGGGAGAGCAAGGCCAGGCCGGGCGGGGCGCCCGCAGGCTGGGAGACCAGGTTTGTAAGCGGGAGGTCCTGCGGCTCCCTGGCTGGATCGGGGTGGAGGAGCAGGCCTGGGGCCTTTCATCTGGCTTTCAAAGCGCAGGGAACAGAGGACTCAAGGGACACACTCCAAGGCGCCCTAGGGGGTCAGTGAGCGGCCTGTGGCCCTGGAGAGTGGAGCGCAGCAGGCCTCCCGGGGAGAGGTCTGGGGAGAGGTGGGGGCCCCAGCCCTCTCCCCCCACTCCGGAACCTCTCCTTGCGTGCACTTGGCCGGGCGCCCGTTCCCAGCGCCCACTCGGAGGTCTCTCCCCTGCCAGGGCTGAGCCAAAATAGCTGTCTAGGAGCCTGGGCCCGCACCGCCCACGCCCCAGCATCTTGCGGGTTAACAGCTTGCCTGTCTCTCCACCCCCCCTTCCCCAGCTTGCTGACATTTTACTGAAGCGGGGGTGGTTGTGAAAGGGGGCAAGCTGGTTCCTGCTCCCCAGCCCACACAGACACCCCACTGACACCGCCTGTCACCCGCTCGCCCTCCCCTTCCAAGGGAGACCTCTCTTCTGGCCCCACCGACGTGGGTCTCCTACTATGAGACAGCGTGAGGCGTGCTCAGGGTTCCATGCTGTGGCAGAAACCTGTCCATGGAAGACAGACCCGGGCAGCCCCCAGGAGCTGTTCTCACTCTGGGGGTCTTTTTTTTTTTTTTTTAATATATATTTTTAAAAATCTTTTAAAAAATTTATAAAAATCTTTTTTAAAAGCATTAAGTATTCTGCCACGAGGAAAGTATACAGAATAACACCTAACTAATAACACCTAATACAGAATAACAAGCTAACACAAGTTAGCTTGGCCAGATCTTACCAACATACCATAGATAGAGACGAAGGCCTCCCTGTCTCCCTCCCCAGAGGAAACCACAGCCCTGATTGGGGTGTTTAGATTCTTGTGCCTGTTTTAAGATATTTTTCCCTGCGCATATATGTATCCATAGCAACACATAGTATGGTTTGGTATGGTTTTGCCTTTGAGTTAAAATGGTGTATCGTACATATTCTGAGTTTAGGTTTTTCCGTCCATGTTGTTTTGGAGATTTAACCATCTTGAAACCTGAGCTCTAGCGTGAACCTGTTTTAATTGCCATATACTATTCCTCTTGTAACTGTCCAGCAGCTTATTTACCCAGTCTCCGTTGATGGACGTTTAGGTCGTTGGCAGGTTTTTTTCCATCACAGGTGATCCTTCAGAGGTGGTGCTGGTCCAAGACTCCTTGTGCGGCCCGTCCACCGGCGTGCTTGGTTACGGGGCAGTGTGTCTTCAGCTTTGATTTGTTGTCATTTAGTCATTCAGTCACATTCGACTCTTTCGCAACCCCATGGACTGTAGCCCACCAGGCTCCTCTGTCTATGGGGTTTCCCAGGTAAGAATACTGGAGCACTTTGCCATTTCCTCCTCCAGGGATCTTCCCGACCCAGGGATCGAATCTGCATCCGCTTAGATAGTTGTAGCCAAATGATGCTCCAGAGTGGCTGTTCTAATTTTTAGGCCTCTGGAGTTGCTTTCTGTCTTTAAATTTCGGTAAACCGAGGAATGGGTTACTATGAACACTTTTTCTTTCAAGTCTGCAGTAGCGCCCTGAGGAAGACAAGACGGTGTTATCCCCCTTAATCTGTTGGGGAAATTGAGGCCCAGCCAGGGTAAGAGACTTGACTTGAGGTTGCATAGCCAGTCAGAGGAAGAATCCATCTGGACCTTTTGCATCCAGATCATCAGAAAAGACCTTTGACCATAGTAACCTCTCAGGGAGATTGTAGGTGCAGGAAAAAAAAAAAAAAAAAAACTCTGTATGGAGTGCAGAAAGCCTGGGAAGCAGAGCAGGGCCCGGGGGGCTGGCAGCCAATTCTAAGATCTTCTCATGGATGGGGGAGGAGGAAGCAGCGTGGTCAGAAGATTTCAGAGGAGTTAAATTTTGAATGAGGGGTAAAGAGTGGAATGCTGCTCCTGGCAGATGGGAAATGACAGCCTGCTGCAGACACAGAAGGTGACAGGAGGGGCCAGTCGCAGAAGAAGAGGGAGGTTGGGGCCAGCAGGGGCTTCATAAAGTCTCCCGGCAAGGCGTGGAGAGAGGCGGAGGGAGGCGTATTGGCATCCCCATCAGGGATTGGTTTCACCCGTTGCCTCTGAGACACGAGCTCAGCCCACACCAGCAACTGGCAGGAAAAGGGCTGAGGACCTGGCCTGCCACTGGGACATTGCCGGCCCAGAGCCCTCCCCTCTCAGCCTGACCCACGAGGCTGCGCCTGGACCGTTCACTGTCCTCTCCATTCACTCTGCAAACCACGTCCGGCGCTTCCGGACCCTGGGGATGCAGTTAGGAGCAACACGTGGTCCCGGGGGCACACGGGCTGGTGGGGGATACTGAGTCATAAACCAGCACCAATGGCCCAGAATAACCAAGGGAAGACCTGAGCGTGGGAGCAGCTAACCCCCTGGGAGAGGAGGTTGGGGAGAACTTTCCGGCAGAGCCGGTATCTGAGCCAGCCCTGAAAGGAGGAGAGGGGAAAAGATGAGGGAGAGCTCGCTGAGCAGAAGGGAAGGAAGGGTGTCCCAGGCAGAGAGGCTGCCAAGTGCCACCCGGACAGACAGGAAGAGACCCCCGCACGCTGACTGACAGAAGCATCTAGGGGTGGAGGGAGGGGGTGAGAGCGTAAACCCAGGGCAGGCTTCTGGGTCGGAACCCCAACCCTGCCCCTCACTGGCTGCGTGATCACAAGCAAGTTATTCAGTCTCTTTGTCCCTCAATTTCCTGGTCTGTAAAATGTAGATAATACTACTTTTTATGACGTGGAAAGAGATAGTATTTGTAAAACACTTAGGACCATGTCTGGTACATAGTGAGGTGTGTATTTGTGAAGTAAAAAGTATGAAGGAGAAATGGGAGAGGAGGCTGAGAAGCCTGTTGACAGCCAGACCCACGTCTGCTTTCTGTTCCCTGGCAGTAGAGAGCCACTGAAAGATAGGTGGGTGCTTGAAGGTGAAGTCTGGGGACAGCGGGAGGATGGCTTGGAGGGGCGGCTCCGAAGGAATGAGTCAGACGTTAATTCCACAGACGTTTGTCCAGGGCCTCCCGGGAGCCAGGCCCTAAGACGGGGACTCAGGGTGGAAGGAGAGAGAGAGACTGGGGCTGTTTCAGCAAGGAGCTCAGAGCTGGGGTCCTGGCCTGGCCCCCCGACATCTGAGGCAGCCGCCCTCCTTCCCCCAGCCCCTCTCCCACATCCTCACCTGGTGATTGCGGGCACCAATCCCTGTGGCCCAGGTCTCATGTTGGGGAGCGTGGAGGGGGCAGTGGCACCCCTTCGGGAGAGGAGCCCCGGCTGTCACCGCCTGGGTCCTCTGGAGAGGAGAAGGTGGCAGCTGCTAAGGACAAAGGCTGCCACCACCCCCCTGGGCCCAGCGCAGAGAAGTAGGCGGCCCTTGTGGTCAGCCCTCGGGTGCGGTACCTGAGGTGGAGGAAGCCCTCCCCTTCCCTTAACTGGTCCCTGCCCCACGGAATTCCCAGTTCCTTCCTCCTCAGCTGATCAGTGGTAAACACTGGACGTGCTACCAGACTCCGTGCTGGGCATGGCCCCTGCCCTCCCCCCACCCCACCCCCAGCCAGGGGCTTGTCCGGTGAGCAGGAGGAGCGAGACAGACAGATCTGAGCGAGTGCGGACATCCCGGGGTCCCGTGGCAGGGCAGCCAGATGGGCGCTGTGGAGTCATCCGGGGCAGTAATGCCCTGTTGGCTGGGGCAGCTGCGAGCAGGTGGGATTGTGATGCGGGGCAGGGAGGGAGGCCAGTGTTCAGGCAGAAGGTGTGCATGAGCCAGGGCACAGCAGTGAGCTCTAGCTCAGCCAGATCAGCGGGCAGAGAACAGCCTTGGATAGAACCAAGGGCTGCATTAGTGGCGCTCTGCAGAAGCATGCTTGCTAGGTTAGAGGCTTTAGAACTCATTCTGAATCAGGGGTTCCCAAAGTATGGTCCTGGGGGTGCCCTTGACCCTTTCAGGGGATCGTTGGGATCAAAACTATTTTCATGATAATACTTTCAGAGCTGCCCTGGTTTATGTCCTTTTCGCAGTGTTGATATTTGGACTCGTGGTATAGAAGCAGTGGTGGTAAAACGTGGTGTAAAAGCAATGGTAAAGCCATTGGAACCTTGGCATACACCAAGGCATTGGCCCCATCGTAAATGCATAGCCACTGTATTCTTCACACTCACGGCAACAACAACAAAGAATGCCATAAATATATCAATTTTATAAAGCCTGGATCCTTGAGTGTACATTTTAAAAAGTACTGTATGAAGAAATGTGAATAAAAAAAAATTAAAAAAAAAAATAAAAAAGAAAAAAAAAAGAAAAAAAGAAATGTGAAGTATACATGAGGCACTTTTGCTGCAAACCGAACTTCGATGGTTGTCTTGAAAAGCACTTTTATGACTGAGTTGCAGGCCCTACTAGTCACTTTTTTTTTTAAAGGAACACCATTTTAGCTTTAAAGGACACCTGACAGACAAAAACCCTTTAAACTGGGATGTTTAGCAGACATTTTCTCAAAAAAGAATGAAGTGAGCTTGTCACTTCAAAAACAGCATTTGCTGCTGTTGACAAAATTTCAGCTTTTGAGTGAAAATTAGAATTTTGGAAATCTCGTTCCAGTATCTGGAGATCCGCCTAAGTCAGTAAACCGATGTTTTCCAGTGACCAGTGCTTAATGTTTCAAAATTCAAAATGCAAGATAGACCAGTGAAAACTTCACTGATAACATTTCAGATCCCACATAGCCACTAACCTTTAAGAAACTACCACTTGTGATATTTTGGTATAGTAGTAGAGAAGAATATCTGTAATTGCCTGAAAGGGCTATTAAAATACTCTCTTTTCTTATTACTTGTCAGTATGAGGCAGAATTTTCTTCATATACTTCAGCCAAATTAACATACCACAACAGATTGCCTAAAGAGGCAGATATTAGAATCCAGATGTCTTCTATTAAGCTAGACATTAGAGATTGACAAAATTTAAACATACCACTCTTCTCGCTACCTTTTTGTGTTGGAAGATAAGAGCTTATTTTCCATAAAAGTGTGTTATTTATATTAACATACTGGGCTTATTGTTTTTAATAATATTTTAATATATTTTAAATGAATAAATATTATTTTAAACATTTCTCAATGTTGATTTCTAATATGAAAAAGTGAAAGTGTTAGTTGCTCAGTCATGTCCCACTCTTTGTGACGCCATGGACTATAGCCACTGTCCATGGAATTCTCCAGGCCAGAATACTGGAGTGGGTTGCCATTCTCTTCTCCAGGGGATCTTCCCAACCCAGGGATCGAACCCAGGGATCGAACCCAGGTCTCTCTCCTGCATTGCAGTCAGATTCTCCACCATCTGAGCCACCACGGAAGCTAATATGGTCAATGTTAATAGGTGTAACTCTCAAAGAACACCTTTTGGGGATCTTCAGTAATTTGTAAGAATGTAAGGGGGTCCTAGAACCAGGATGTTGGAGAGCTAGTGCTCTAGATTCTGGGGGCCAGGAGTGTAAACCGAGGGCTGGCATGCTGGGCCGGGTGGGTGTGACGTGGACTGGCTTCTCCTGGACCTGACAGCCCCCTGGCAGGCTGCGAAGCCCGGGATCTGGAGGCCCGGCCCGGCCCTTCGGGGCTGTGGGCAGCGACGGCCTCCTGGCGCCTCAGGTGCCCTGGTGGCTCAGCGGGGACCGAAGTGGCACTTGCACAGGGGGAGTTACAAGCCTCCTGTCTGCTAATCCTTGTGAAAAAGCGCCGTGTAAGTTGTGAAACACTCCACAAGATATTTGTTTCTGTGGTTATTTTGTCTGGGGCCGGTGCGTAGCTGTCTCAGATGCTTTCCCCAGACCCCGGAAAAACCTGTCCACGGGGAGCTAGAGGGTGTAGGGTGACCCCCCCACGTCTCACCCCCCCCCACCCCCGCCTTCCTGGAGCTGAGACGGGGACTGAGCTTGTGACCAGGCTGGCTGGAGGGGAGGCTCCCGGGCTGTTGCCCTACCAGCCTCTGGGGACATTGGGAAGAGAAGCCTGGAAGCCAGGCTTGCGCCCATGTGTGCCCGCCCGGCCGCCCGCCCAGCAGCCGCTGCCTGCTTGCTCTGCTGGGAGAGGAAGTGCAGTCGGTTACCAATCGGGTTATTTTCATAACGGCTGTCTCAGGCTGGGGGGGGGAGGGGGGCGGGGAGGGGGAGGGGGCAGAGGAGCAGCCTCAGCAGCTCGCTCTCCAAACTAGGACTTGCTCAGCCGGAGGCCTGCGGCCCGGAGCTGGCGCTGCAGCGGGGCTCGCCTGCCCACGGGGACCGGGCCCACACCCGCCCGCTTTGCCTGCCACCTGAGGGCACCTCCCGCCTGCCACCCTGCCTTCCAGATCAGGTCAAAGGGGCTTCCCTCAACCCTCCCTTGCCTTCTGCTTCCTCCCTCTTGGACCTGTCGGGGTAGGGTTGGGGGGCAGGGTCCCCCAGGCACCGCTGTCCCCAGACCAGGCTCCTAGAGCTGATGGAAAGGGAATGGGAAGGGGTGGGGGTCTGAGCTGCTGTCCCCGAGCCAGGGCAGACCCCGTCGTGGTCAACATGACTGGCCTAGTCGCCCCCCGTACCGCACAGCTCTGGCCCACCTCTCCCACTGTGAAGTTTGCTTTGGTTTGGTTTTGGCAGGCTCTCCTTAGTGAGTGGAGACCTGGGCACCCTGCCTCAGCAGCCCCCAGTAGGCCCCTCTTCCAGCCGTCCCCACCCCCTCCCCTCGACCTCAGCCTCGGCGCTGAGGGAGCAGAGCCGCTGGGGCGGACTCTGACCTGCAGGCCCTGTTGTGGGGCTGCTGGAGATGACCGCTGTGCACCGTTGCCACCTTCAGCAGGACGCAGGGCGGGGGGCCCACTCAGTGTGGAATGGGCGCTCTGGCTGAATCCCACAGGGTGGCCTGTGCGAGCATCCCAGGAGGCAGAGCAGTCCCTGGGGGCCCAGTCTGGTGCCAGGGGCAGAGGGCATTCGTCCCAGCATGAGCAGACCCCGCACGCAGCCCAGGCTGCCAGGTTGTGTTCCTCATATGATGGGTGGTGGCCATCCTGGCTACTCCTGCTTCCCTTTCTGGGCTCCTACCTGCACCATGCGTGCATGCTCAGATGTATTTGACTTTTGATGACCCCATGGACTGTAGTCCACCAGGCTCCTCCATCCATGGGATTCTGCAGGCAAGAATACTGGAGTGGGTTGCCATGCCCTGCTCCAGGAGATCTTCCCATCCCAGGGACCAAACCCACGTTTCTTATGTCTCCTGCTTTGGCTGGAGGGCTCTTTACCTCTGAGCCACCTGGGAGCAGAGACAGGCTCCGGTCGGCGGCACGACCGCACGCCCGGGTGTCTGCTGGGGATGTAGGCCCTGCCAGGCCCCTCCTCTCTGCCGGCTGTCGGCAGGCACTCTCTCCGGTTCTGTCATCCTAACCTCTCTCATGTCAGAGCCTCTGGACTAGGTCGTTTCAGCCCTGTTTTGCAGATGAGAAAATGGAGACTCCGAAAGGTTAGTTGCTCAGCCCAGGAAAGCAGTGGCAGATACAGGATTCCAAAGCTTGAAGCTAACATAGCGTGAGCCGGTCTAACTGGGAGATGAGGAGCCCTGTCATTCCCAGCCAGCAGCTGATGGAGCTGGGGCACTTGTGTCCACTCACCCCGGGCAGCTGCCTGAGCTTGGCCACCTGCAGCCGCACTGTCTGCTGTTCCCCAGGGGTGCCCCGCCAGCTATCACCGTGCCTGTCTGCCACAGCACCCTCTGTCCTCCTCCCCAGGCTCCTAGCAGCCCGCTGGACGTCGACGGGGCCCCCAAGTCCTTTCCCAGCCCACCCCCTCCGGGTGTGACAGGCTTCCCCCCGGGCCCTCCGACCAGGAGGCTGAGGGCAGCCATTTTTGCTCCGCCGTTGGTGTCAGAACCCTGTGGGGCCTCCTCCGGTGACCTTTACACGTACTGAGTGTGGTGTGTGGAAGCTGACAGAGCGTGAGGTGAGAGGAAGCTGCCGCCCAGGGCCGTGCCGTGGGCAGAGGCTGCAGGCGCAGGCAGAGGAGAGTCCGGGGCAGGCCTGAGAGCAGGCAGGGCCTCGGAGCAGACCCTGGAGAGGCCTGGGCCGAGATAGGAAGTCAGGAGTCAGGCCCTTGCTGACCAGAGGACAGAGGTTTCTATGGCGACCAGAGGAACAGGAAGCCTGGGCCCCGGGGGGAGGGGGTGTCGGAGCACAGAGGCGTGGTCTCCTTAGAGGAGAGCTTGTCATAAACCATCAGATCAGCCAGCTGACAGCCTCCTCCAACCGACAAGGAAACTGAGGCCCGAGAGGGAGCGGCTTTGCAGGAGGTCACGCGACGCCGGCCTGGCCCACCCCGCCCCCACTGGTGGTGACCCCTGGGCCCGCTGAAGACCCGGGCATGGGGGGAGCACCTCTAAGTCGCCCCTGTGTCCTGAGGCAGGTGAGCTGCAAGGCCTCTCTGCCTCCCCCCAGCCCCTCTTGGCGCAGGCACGGGGCTGGGCAGCCGGCAGGGTCCACCCTCTCCGCCACCCACAGGGCGCCTGCCGCACCTCCCCCCCCAGTGACTGTGGCCTTTTGTTTTCTGGGTGACACTCGCATCAGGCGGTGTGTTCGGGTGACTAATCTCCTCCAAGCTGGGCAGCTGTCACAGGGCGGCCTGACCAGGCGGGCGGGGAAAGCTGACACCCTGGGGCAGTGCTGGCAAGCCAGGGCCCCTGGCCGCAGCGGGCCGCTGGGCCTCCAGGCTCCTCCTGCTCGGCGAGGTGCAGACCCTGCATCAAGCGGACCTGAGTTCAGGTCCCACTCCTGCCCGTGACCAGCCGTGAGACCTTGGAGCCTGGGCCTGATCTCAAGCCAGTTTCCTCCTCTCTGTAACGGAGCCATTAATCCTGCCTGCCTCAGGGGTGGTGGTTAGGAGCAAGCGAGATGATGAGTGAAGGCACTTGTCACGTAGTGGGTGATGGGCAAATGGACCACTATTGTCATTATGGCACCTTAGTCCCAGCGCAAACCAGGCTTTGCCCTCAGGTCGAGGTGGGTTCCAGCCCCAGCTCCACACGGACTAGCTGTGCACGTTGGGCTAGTTATCTCCTTAGTCTCTCATCAGGAGCCAGGCATGATACAGTATCTGTTCTTTAGGGTGCTGTGGTTTATAAAACCACATGCACATGTTTGCCAAGGACTTAGTACCCTGCCTGACATGCGTGGGCACTCAGCAAGTGTCCGGCGGGATGGCACTGATTTTGGGAGGAAACCAGGAGCTCTTCTGCCCTCCTCCCCGTCACCTGCAGAGGCCGGCAGACTGTAAGCGGCAGAGCTCTGGAGCCCGGCAGCCCCCAACACTGCTTCTGCAGGCGTGGCTGCCTCCGTGTCAGTACCCCTGCACATGTCCACGGCCCCGGCCCCCAAGTGAAGTGAAGTCGCTCAGTCGTGTCCGACTCTGCGACCCCATGGACTGTAACCTACCAGGCTCCTCTGTCCATGGGATGTTCCAGGCAAGAGTACTGGAGCAGGTTGCCATTTCCTTCTCCAGGGGATCTTCCCGACCCAGGGATCAAACCCGGGTCTCCTGCAGTGTAGGCAGACGCTTTACCGTCTGAGGCACCAGGGAAGCCAACCAGGGCAGTAGCAGATCCAGGCGGGAGCGGGAGGGTTAGGCGCTGGCCCTGCAGCCCAGCCCGGATTCCTCAAGCCCATCCTCCACCCTCTCAGGCCCACAGCTAACAGAAGTGTCTCTCTTGTCAGCCACAGGCAGGGGTCCCATGGCTGTGACTCAGACCTCCCTGTGGCTGCCAGAGCCCAGGAGAGTACCTGATGGTGGACACAGGTGTCCCTGGGCACTCTGGAGGCACGGCCCCCCTGAAGCACACCAGGCTCCGTGCCCTTTCCCCACGTCAGGAGGGGGTGAGAATGCACGTGCTCCCCTCGGCCTGTGCAGAAGGGGTGATGGGGCAGGCGAGCTGGCGAAGGAATCTGAGCCCGTGCTCAGACCAGGTCAAGGGAGGATGGCTCGAGCAAGCGTGGTCCCCAGGACTGCTGCAGGATGGTGCTCCGGGTAGCTTAGTGTTGGGATTCTGAGCGTTGGGGCTTTGGGTCTTGGCCCCTAGGTCAAGGTGCAGTTCACGGGCTCCCTCAACGGCCAGACTGGAAGGGTTTTCAGACATCGTCCAGCACTGTCACACATGGGTTGTCCATCCTGGGCCTCTTCAGAAAGGTGAGGCCCGGGGAGTGGTCCCGTCAGCCCCTCAGAGCAGGAGCGCACCCACACAGCCCAGAGGCTCCCTGCACAAAGGCCCTCCCTCCGGTGGCTTCTCTCCCCACCCCGTGCAGCTGCCTCTCCGGTTCTCAGGCGGCGGGGTGGGGTGAGTTCCTAGGGGCCTTCCACCCCGAAGCAGATGTCAGATGCTCTCCCTTTCTGGGGCCACGCTCAGCCTGGCCCCAAGTCTGGGGGTCGTAGCAGGGCTGAATTTCCTTTCAGAGAGCCTCATTTTCTTACCATGCCTTGCTTTGTGGCGTGTCCCAGGAAGGGACACCTAAGCCTAACCTGTCCAAGGAGAGGAGAAGCCTTGCCCTCAGCCCCTCACTGTCATATCTTTCTGCCTTTTCATACTGTTCACGGGGTTCCCAAGGCAAGAATACTAAAGTGGTTTGCCATTCCCCCTTCCCCAGTGAACTACGTTTTGTCAGAACTCTCCACCATGACCGGTCCGTCTTGGGTAGCCCTACACAGCATGGCTCATAGTTTCATTGAGCTGGACAAGGTTATGATCCATGTGACCAGTTTGGTTAGTTTTCTGTGATAGATTTTGGAAATCAATCCTGAATATTCATTGGAAGGACTGATGCTGAAGCTGAAGCTGCAATACTTTGACCACGAGATGCAAAGAGCTGACACATTAGAAAAGACCCTGATGCTGGGAAAGATAGAAGGCAGGATGAGATGGTGGGATGGCATCACGGACTCAACAGACATGAGTTTGAGCAAGCCCCTGGAGATGGTGAAGGACAGGGAAGCCTGGTGTGCTGCAGTCCACGGGGTCGCAAAGAGTCAGACAAGACTGAGCAACTAAACAACAGCCCCTCAGTCTGTTGACTACGGCTCCCAGCTTCCTTTCTCTTTTCCTTTCCGTCAGCTTCAGGCAAGGGACTTGAAGTCCTTTAGGCCAGAGCTTTGTGGATCTTGGTGCCTGGACAGGGGAACCCAGAAGGGTAGCTGGCAACCCTTCCTCCTTAGTGCTCCTGCGGCTGCAATGGGGCGGAATTGGGGAGCACCAGTGTATCCAATAGCGATGAGTGTGGGCTCCCCGCTGGGTCTTCTGGTACCCTCAGACACCCCGTTTAAGGGTCTCAGAGGCCACAGAACACCCCCATTTCTTCCCAAGTGTCCTTTCTCTGCCCCAGGGGCAGAGGCTGAGACTGGGCGCCTGGACCTGGGATGGGCCCCAGCCTGGCCCGGCTCCTGATGTTCCCGGTCTCTGTACCCAACAGCCACCCACCCGCTCCTGCCATGGAGACCTTCATTAAGAGACACTTCCAGCGGAAGGCGCAGGGCCCTGGAGAGGGGCCGCGGCGGCCCAGCGGCGTGGGGCTGCTCACGGGCAAGGCCCGGCGCCGCTCGCCGGCGGGGCAGGCCTCCTCCTCGCTGGCACAGCGGCGGCGCTCCAGCGCACAGCTCCAGGGCTGCCTCCTGGGATGCGGGATGGGGGCCTCGGGCCCCAGCCGCCGCCGGCGCTCCAGCACCGCACCCCCAGCCTGCAACCCCCGCTTCGCTGTGGAGGAGGTGCCCACCCCGCCGCAGCCGGCTGCGGTGGTGCCCCAGCTTCTGGTGGCACCACTGCTGTTGGCCGGGCTCGTGGGCACGGAGGAGGAGGAGGAGGAGGGCTTGCAGAAAGAGGGTGTAAGGGCTGCACCACCGAGCCTCACCCAGCCGGGCGCCGGGACCCCAGGGCCGCCCCCGCCCCGCGGCGCGCTGCCCCTGCTGCCCGTGCCGCGCTGGCGCCGGCGCCGGGCCTCCTCCCACCTGCTGCCCGCAGATGTGGTGAAAGACCACGCACTCTGGGGCCTGCACGGTCACTACCGGCGCCTCAGCCAGCCACGGCCTGTGGGCCAGCACCCCAGCCCAGCGGGTCGAAGAGCCTCGGGCACCGCAGCCGGCCCCGGGATGCCCGCCCGCGTGCGCCCACTGTCCCGCCGGCGCCAGGTAGCCCTGCGGCGCAAGTCAGCCGGACCCCAGACCTGGAGTGCCCTGCTTGCGTAGGTATAGCTGCAGCCAGCAGGGCAGTGGTGTTACCTCTGGGGGGCTGGCCTGGGGGCCCCTGGCTCACCAGCAGCTCTGGGCCAGGCTCGGAAGCCAGCAGGACTGCGAGGAGAGTCCAGTCTCCTCGGGGATCTTCTCAGAGCTGGGGGGCCTCTTGGGGGCCTCCTCTGCCCTTCCTGCCTTGACCCAGGATTGAGGTCAAGGTGAAGGCAAAGATCCCAGGCTAGGGGAAGGAAGCTGTGTTCCCAGCTGGCCTCAGCCGCCTCCTCCTCCGCAGGAAAGCCATCACCAAGTCGGGCCTCCAGCACCTGGCACCCCCTCCTCCTGCTCCCGGGGCCCCGTGTAGCGAGCCTGAGCGGCAGATCCGGAGCACTGTGGACTGGAGTGTGAGTGGCCGGGAGCTGGGTGGGGTCGATGGGGACCAGTCCCTCGCTGAGGGTCGGAGGTTCTGCAGGTGGCTGCAGGGGGAGCCCATGGATTTGTGGGGTCAGGGCAGACCTCCTAGGGTGGCCACGTTCGAGCCAAGCCTTGAAGCCAACAGTGGGGAAAACAGGATGCAGTGAAGTAGATTGTGGGGGCTGGAGCAGGTTTGTCTTGGGAGAGGGACAGTATGTGGGGCTCAGCAGGCGTACGCTGAGCGTGCTCTCCCGTCCTCCAGGAGTCTGCGACGTATGGGGAGCACATCTGGTTCGAGACCAACGTGTCTGGGGACTTCTGCTACGTTGGAGAGCAGTACTGCGTGGCCAAGATGCTGGTGCGTGAGCAGGATGCGGCATGCTGCCCCCTGGTGGTGCAGCCGGGTCTCGAGCCCTGTAGGCCTGCCATCCCAGGGGAAGGTGGGAATGAGGCTCTCACCTGAGCCGCCCTGGCGGGGCCTGCCCCCTGACGGCCAGAGGGACAGGACTGGGGCCTGAAGCCAGGGCTGGGGCTCCACAGTGCTCTCCCAGCGCAGCTGTGCCAGGGCAAGCGCAGGGCGGCACCCGGGCCAGGGTTAGCCAGTGCCTCAGGGACCTTCTGTTTCCCACAGCAGAAGTCAGTGTCCCGGAGAAAGTGTGCAGCCTGCAAGATTGTGGTCCACACGCCCTGCATCGAGCAGCTGGAGAAGGTGAGCGTGGCTGCTCAGGCTTTCCTGCCCCTCCCCCTCGGGGTGCTGAAGCCCTCACGGCACTCATACCCAGGTCTCTGTACACGCATGTTCACGTCACACAAACACCACCGGCCAGGGGTGCCTCAGTGCGTGTAGTTGTGAAAAAGCCCAGGACCCTGGAGCCGCAGTGCCTGCGTTTGCACCCCGGCTCCCCCTTCTTTTGCTGCTGTGTCCCCGCTGCCCAGAACAAGCCTGGCGCAGAGCGAGTTTCATAAGGCTGTTACTCGACAAGATGAAGTCACGAATGCTGGCTGAGATGCCATTTTTTATCAGTTCCCAAACTAACACTTAGAAGGGGCTGTGCCTTGCTGAAGCTTCGTACCTCAGCTCTGTCTGGGCCAGTCCTGTGTGGGCACTGAAGCCTGGCTCTGTTCCCTCCACACTGCAGCTGTAAAGGGGCCACTGTCCATGGAGTGGCTGCAGCTAGGGGCGCGTCTGTGCCCCCGTGCGTCTAGGGAGGGAGAGAGAAGGACAGCTGGGTGAGCGGGTCCAGGCCTGGGGGGTTGGCGACTGCCACGGCCCCGCAGGACTCCCCACCGGCAGAAGCCCGGACCAGCGTAAGATAAATCTTGTGGGGCTCGGAATGGCATGAACGAGGCTGACATGGACGGCTTCCCCTTCTCCCCAACCCTGTACAGTGAAGTTTCCCTGCAGTTTTCCAAGGGCTGAAGCAGGGGCCCAGAGGAAACAGACACGCATGTAGCCCCAAGTCCTGTAGATCCGTCACACCGGCCTAAGGTGGAGATAAACCAGGGCTCCACAGATGGGCTGACGGTCTCCAGGGCCCAGTCCCCAAGCATGCACTGGGTTGCCTGCAGGTGCCTAATTTGGGAGAGCTGGAGGGCAAGGAAGATTACAGGACCAGTCAGCCTTGCTGCAGGTTTAGTGGGGAAGACAGAGACAGAACTTGCTGTTTCCCTCATCCCGGAAGACTGGGCAGCGGAAGGGAGCTTCCCTCTGGCTAGCGGAGAGGAGGAGGGATGCCGGAGGGCTTCTGAGAAGAGGTGTCTGGCGTTCTCAGGGCTCCCAGGATGCCGGGGGGCCTCTCCCTCCTTTGTGAGGATGCCTCCAAGTGACACCTTCTGAAGGGGCTGGCCACGTGCCTGACCCCACGAAGGGCGGTTCTGACGTTTTGGTGCTCACTGCATGTTCCACAGATAAATTTCCGCTGTAAGCCATCCTTCCGTGAATCGGGCTCCAGGAACGTCCGTGAGGTAAGCGCCCGGGGTTGTTAGGGCCCCGGGTCTCCTGAGCGGCCCCTCGGCAGTGACTCCAGGGCGTCACCAGGCTTCCACCCCTCACTCACAGCAGTTTTGCTCCTCTCCTCTACCAGCCAACCTTCGTGCGGCACCATTGGGTACACCGGCGGCGCCAGGATGGCAAGTGTCGGCACTGTGGGAAGGTGAGGCCCCGCCCGAGCAAGCCGGTCCTGGTCCCAGCGGCCCCGCGCCGCCCTGACCGCGCAGAGTCCCGGGCCCACGCTCTCTGGCTGCCGCGCCCGCTCAGTCCCAGAACCCCCGGGTGCGTGGGCAGAGCGGGAGAGCAGCGTGTTTGGACCGCGCGGAAGCTGTGAGCAAGCCCTCCGAGAAGCGTGGAGGCTTCTCCCGCGCTGGCCCAGCCGGCGCATTTGGGGGCCTGCTGGGTGCCAGCTCAGGCCCGTCCTCCAGGCTGCAGAGCCCTCCCAAGCACGCCCCGTGGCGGCCCAGGTTTCCTTGAGCTGTCTCATCCCCCACCCCGGCCCACCCCCGCCCACCCCCAGGAAGTCCAGGCTCTGAGAGGCCTAGGGGTCTTGTCCTTCCTGCGTCCGTCCACCTTGAGTGTCCAGCACGTCAGGCACAGTGGGCCCTGCGCCGAGCCTGCGGAGGACGGTCAGGGAGCGACTCTGATGGTTGCCACACACAGCTTTGAGAGCCTGGGTTGGGAGGGAGGGACCGGAGTTAGGCAGGAGTTATCTCTAGACCCCTTTCCAGCAGATGGTGCAGTTCACTTCAGAGACCCAGCCTGGCTCAGCCCCCATGACACTAGGGATTCCTTTTATAGTTCTTTTCTTTAAAAAAAAAAAATAAGTGCTCAGTTGCCCTGGGCAGAGAGACGTTGGCAGCAGGAAGGGGCTGGGCCTGCTGCTCCGGGCCCAGCCCCAGGGGCCCTCACCACCCTCTGCACCCCAGGGCTTCCAGCAGAAGTTCACCTTCCACAGCAAGGAGATCGTGGCCATCAGCTGCTCCTGGTGCAAGCAAGCAGTGAGTGCCGCTCCCCTGCCCGCAGGCTGCCCCCGGGGCTGCGCGGGGTCCGGGCCGCAGGTCTCGGCCGGCCACGCTCAGCCCCGCCCCGCCCCTCCAGTACCACAGCAAGGTGTCCTGCTTCATGCTGCAGCAGATCGAGGAGCCGTGCTCCCTGGGGGTCCACGCCGCCGTGGTCATCCCCCCCACCTGGATCCTCCGGGCCCGCAGGCCCCAGGCGAGTCCCACCTATGCCAGGACACCCCAACCCCGCCTCCCCTAGGGTCTGCCGGCCACCCTAGCCCCAACCGCCTTGTCACCCACACCCCTACTTCCCTTCCAGAACACCCTCAAAGCCAGCAAGAAGAAAAAGAGAGCATCCTTCAAGAGGAAGTCTAGCAAGAAAGGGCCTGAGGTTAGACGTGGACCAGGCGGGCAGCGGGAAGGGGAACAGGAGCGGGGGGCCTGTTTCTTGGAACCCTGAGCCCCCGCCTGGAGCTGATGATGCTGCCAGCTCGGCCGTTGCTGGGTCAGCCTGGGCTCTGGGGCCCCCAAACAGGGTGACAGGTCAGGTCATCCTCTGGGGCCAGGCCCACTGTGAGGTCTGACCCCCCCGGTGATACTCATGGGGGCACCTGGGGCACGGAGGACAGGGTGAGGGTCCACCAGAGCGGGAACCAGCCTTACAGGCGCTCTCTGTCTCCAAGGAGGGCCGCTGGAGACCCTTCATCATCAGGCCTACCCCGTCCCCCCTCATGAAGCCCCTGCTGGTGTTTGTGAACCCCAAGAGTGGGGGCAACCAGGTACGCACAGCATCCCGTCTCCTCTGAGAGCCTTGGGGAAGGGGTGGGGTCTAGCTCAGCCCCTCCCCCTAGCAGGTGTTCCCAGGTCCCCAGGTCAGCTTCTGCCCCATGATGCTGAGAAAATCCCCTTCTGTCTCCACTCTTGCCTCTTCCTGGGCTGGGTTCCCGCAGCCACGCGCTTCCCACCTCAGCCCACCACCCCTGACTGCCTCCCCACTTTGCCTGTCTGTTCCTGGTCTCCCGCAGGGCGCCAAGATCATACAGTCCTTCCTCTGGTATCTGAATCCCCGGCAAGTCTTTGACCTGAGCCAGGGAGGGCCCAGGGAGGCGTAAGTACCTGCCAGGGCTCTGTGGGGACCGTGGCGAGGGCTGGCCTGGCGCGCTCTCGGGGCGCGGCTCACAGACCCTGACCCGGTGCCCGTCCTCTGACCCCAGGCTGGAGATGTACCGCCGGGTGCACAACCTGCGGATCCTGGCTTGCGGGGGCGACGGCACAGTGAGTACTCCTGCCCTCCCGGGCCGGGCCGGGCTGGGGCTGCCCGCTCTGACCTGGCCGCCTCGGCCCTGCCCGCTCCAGGTCGGCTGGATCCTCTCCACCCTGGACCAGCTGCGCTTGAAGCCGCCGCCGCCGGTCGCCATCCTGCCCCTGGGCACTGGCAATGACCTGGCCCGCACCCTCAACTGGGGCGGGGTGAGCACCCACTGACGGGGCAGGGAGCCGGGGGTGGGGGAGCGGGGTGCCAGGGGAGGGCCCAGACCCTGGGGGAGCTCAGTTCCCGCCTCTCCTCCCCCCCGCCCAGGGCTACACCGACGAGCCTGTGTCCAAGATCCTGTCCCACGTGGAGGAGGGCAACGTGGTGCAGCTGGACCGCTGGGACCTCCGTGCGGAGCCCAACCCCGAGGCGGGGCCCGAGGAGCGAGACGAGGGGGCCACCGACCGGGTGGGTCAGCCGGGGAGGGGTGCTGGGGTTGTCTGGGATCTGGGGCAAGTCTTCATGTAACCAAACTTCGGCATCTCCTCGGGAGGAGGGAATGGTGTGGTCTTCAGCTCATGAGAGAGTTGTCCGTAGCCTCTTGGCACATCTTACTGAGCGCCTGCTACCGCCAGGCACTAGTTCTCAGCAGCGAGCAGAACCAGGTCCTGGTGCGCATGAGGCCCATCGGAGGAGGGTCGTGGGGGTGTGAGGCCTGGGAAGAGAAGCCAGGCTGCTTTGGTGTACAGGCGCTCAGTGGGGCTCCCCAGGAGCTGAGAAGGCCGGGCCTTGGCCCCCTTTCTGCAGAGGTGGCTGTGGGGAGGGGCGGGGTGCGTGCGGGAGCTCCTCATGCCTGTCCCTTGGACCTCCTCCAGCTGCCTCTGGATGTCTTCAACAACTACTTCAGCCTGGGCTTTGACGCCCATGTCACCCTGGAGTTCCACGAGTCTCGAGGTGGGCACGTCTTTGCTGAGGAGGCCTCGGGTGGTGGTGGTGGTGGGACGACCCCAGGAGGGGCCCCGAGCCGGCCAGACCTCGCCCCTGCCAGTACAGGGCATTCGTCCGTCATCAGCCCCCCGCCCCAGCCCAGCTTGGAGAGCCCCAGCAGGCTCAGAGCAGCTGACTGTCCCCTATTTCTTGTCACCACCCAGAGGCCAACCCGGAGAAGTTCAACAGCCGCTTCCGGAATAAGATGTTCTACGCCGGGGTGAGTCTGGGGCCTGCCACCGCGCCCCACCGTGGCCACGCCCACCTCTTCTCCCACCCATGCCCCCACCCACCCATGTCCACCAGGCCTCAGGACCCTGCACGGCAGCAGGAAGGACATGCCCCGTTACCAGATGGTGACGCCCTCTGTCTCCCACAGACAGCCTTCTCCGACTTCCTGATGGGCAGCTCCAAGGACTTGGCCAAGCACATCCGCGTGGTGGTGAGCGGGCTGTGCCCACAGGCAGGGTGGGTGGGTCTGGCGTAAGGGAGACCCCCTGGATCATAGGCCCTCAACCCCCTCCACCCGTTCCTGTCTGCAGTGTGATGGGACTGACCTGACCCCCAAGATTCAGGACCTGAAGCCCCAGTGTATTGTTTTCCTGAACATCCCCAGGTGAGGAGGGGAGGGCACGAGGGGAGCCCTTCTGTCCCTGTCCTGCATGCCCGTCCTCTTAAGCCCATTGCTGTGCCGTCCCCTCCAGGTACTGTGCAGGCACCATGCCCTGGGGCCACCCTGGGGAGCACCATGACTTCGAGCCGCAGCGGCATGATGATGGCTACCTCGAGGTCATCGGCTTTACCATGACCTCCCTGGTGAGTAAGCCAGCACGGGGCCCACCTGGAGCCCCAGGATGGAAGGGGATGCCTTCCCTGGTGGTTCAGTGGTTAAGAATCCACCTTGCAATGCAGGGGACACGAGTTTGATCCCTTCTGGGGACGTAAGATCCCACAGGCCTCAGGGCAACTAAGCCTGCGTGACAAAGCAGCCAGATAAATACAAAAAAATGAAAAATAACGGAAGAGGGTCACCAACTTCCTTTTCATGGACCAGGATGGGAGAATTCGCCCTCACCACCTTTCTCTGGCTGGGGTCTCACCCTCCTCTGCTCTCCGTCGGGTGGGGGATCACTCACTTTGTTCTCCGGCCTGGGAAAAGGAAAGCCTGGGGTCCTGCCGCCCCCTGGCCCCTGACCCTGAGCCTCCCATGCCCACAGGCCGCGCTGCAGGTGGGCGGGCACGGCGAGCGGCTGACGCAGTGCCGAGAGGTGCTGCTCACCACGTCCAAAGCCATCCCGGTGCAGGTGGACGGCGAGCCCTGCAAGCTCGCAGCCTCCCGCATCCGCATCGCCCTGCGCAACCAGGCCACCATGGTGCAGAAGGCCAAGCGACGGAGCGCTGCCCCCCTGCACAGCGAGTGCGTCCCCCCCCACCCCGCCCACATGCCCGGGGCCCTAGAGACTCTGCCCCTCCCCAGCCTCAGTTTCCCCCCGGGCAGCTGGGGCGGACGGTACGTGGTGTGACACTTGGCTGGGACTGGCAGCTCGGGCAGGGCCCTTGCCGAGCGCCGTGTGGTCACCCTGCCTGCAGCCAGCAGCCGGTGCCGGAGCAGCTGCGAGTCCAGGTGAGCAGGGTCAGCATGCACGACTACGAGGCCCTGCACTACGACAAGGAGCAGCTCAAAGAGGCTTGTGAGTGGCAGACGGGGTGGGGAGGGGGCGCTAAGGAGCGGGGCCCGGGCTGGGGTGCAGCCAGCTGCTGACGGCCTCCCTGTCCTCCAGCCGTGCCACTGGGCACCGTGGTGGTCCCGGGAGACAGTGACCTGGAGCTGTGCCGTGCCCACATTGAGAGGCTCCGGCAGGTGAGGAGTGGGGCCCGGGCCTGCCCATGGAGACCCCCGCCTGCCCAGGTTCTGGTGGCCTCCAGCCCTGGCCTCTGCCTCTCTTGCCAGGAGCCCGAAGGTGCTGGAGCCAAGTCCCTGATGTGCCAGAAACTGTCCCCCAAGTGGTGCTTCCTCGATGGTGAGTGGCCCCCAAAGGGCTGGGGCCTGCCTCCTCCCTTGGCAGTCCTGGGTGGGGCGGCAGGAGACCCAGGCCTGGACAGGGGGCCACCTTCCTCAGCCAGCCCTTTCCCCACAGCCACCACTGCCAGCCGCTTCTACAGAATCGACAGGGCCCAGGTACGCACTCAAGGTCTGCTCTGGAAACCGCTGGCTCCGGGCCCCGTGTCACCTGTCCTGCTTGGCCGCCCTGCATGGGCGTGTTCGCCCTTGTCCGCTGATGGGCAGTGCACAGGGACGGTGCTGACGGCGGGGAGCTGGGCTCGCAGGGTTGGGTTGTGGGGGAGCCTCAAAGCACAGGCATCTTCCAGCCAGACACAGAAGGAAAGGCGCTTTGGGTCAGAAGCCGGGCACCCGGTAAAGGCTTAGCTGTGAGAAGGGGCTGCAAGCTGGTGGGCCCCCTGTGCAAGGTCAGGGGCTCCAGGGCAGGGAGAGGAGGGGGCTGGGGGTGGGGTGGGGGCTGGCATGGCCCAGGCCTGGCTGCCCTGTCAGTGCTCCACCTCACGGCTGCAGCTTCTCCAGGTCTGCTGGCCTGGCATCCCTCTGCACCCGCTATCGGCCACCCTGCAGGGCCCTGACCCTCGGCCCAACCTTCCCCCCCCAACCCCGTAGGAACACCTCAACTACGTGACGGAGATCGCACAGGACGAGATTTATATCCTGGACCCTGAGCTGCTGGGGGCATCTGCCCGGCCTGACCTTCCCACCCCCACGTCCCCTCTCCCCACCTCGCCCTGCTCCCCCACATCCCGGTGAGTCCCAAGCCTCAGCCCACCCTCCTCCCCCACCCCAAAGGGCAGCTGACTGAACCCCCCAACCCCAGCCGGCCGCAGCCAGGCCACGAGCCCTCTGCCCCCCTGGCCACCATCCACCCTGCTGCTGTGGCCGGAGACCCAGGCTCCATCCTGGCCACCCCCACCCTCATCGGAGTGCCCTGCAGCCCCCCAGCCTCCTGCTCTCCCCCAGCACCCTGTGGGCACGTGCCCTGCCCTGCTCCCTTCACTGGGCACCGGCACCCTCCTCCACCACCGCAGTGCAGCCCCACTCACCTGTCCGATCTTTGCTGCCTCCTTTGCCCACCTCCGGACTTGTCCCTGCCTCCCCGATCTTCACCCTCCACTCACGTCTCAGCTTGGGTGTGCCTTCTCCGCAGTCTCTCGGGAGCCCCCCCTGAAGTTGCTGTTCAATCACACCACCCAATCTCCTGTTCTTCCACACTTCCTGCTGTTCCAGAACACTTTGTTTACTCATTTGTCTGACTTTGTCTCTCTGACTAGAATGTAAGCTCCCTGAGAGCAAGCTCTCCACCTGTCTTGTTCATGGCTATGTTGCTGGTGCCCAGAACAGCACTTGACATGCAGGAAGCACTCAATAAACTGTTGAATGAACCAAGGGCGCCCCGGGTTGGGGCTCGGGAGGGCAACAAGCTGGGCCTGTGCTGTAGCCATGTCACCCCGTCACATCTCATCCTGTCACATCCTGCCACATCTCACCCTGTCACCCCGTCACATCTCATCCTGTCAAATCCTGTCACATCTCACCCTGTCACATCTCGTCACCCTGTCACATCTCACCCTGTCACATCTCATCCTGTCACATCCTGCCACATCTCACCCTGTCACCCCATCACATCTCATCATGTCACCCCGTCACATCTCATCCTGTCACATCTCACCCTGTTGCATCTTGTCACCCTGTCACATCTCATCCTGTCACATCCTGCCACATCTCACCCTGTCACCCCATCACATCTCATCATGTCACCCCGTCACATATCCTGTCACATTCATGTCACCCTCTCACATCTCATGTCACCTGTCAATCTCATGTCACTGACATCTCGTGATGTCACCCCGTCACATCTCATGTCACCCCGTCATCTTGTGATGTCACCCCGTCATCTCATCATGTCACCCCGTCACATCTCATGTCACGCTTCACATCTCACCCTGTCACTTCTCACCCTGTCACCCCGTCACATCCTGTCACATCTCACCCTGTCGCATCTCATGTCACCCTGTCATCTCGTGATGTCACCTTGTCACATCTCATCCTGTTACATCCGGTCACATCTCACCCTGTCACATCTCATGTCACCCTGTCGTCTAGTGATGTCATCTTGTCACATCTCACCCTGTCACATCTCATGTCACCCTGTCATCTAGTGATGTCATCTTGTCACATCTCATCCTGTCACATCCTGTCACATCTCACCCTGTCGCATCTCATGTCACCCTGTCACCCCGTGATGTCACCCTGTCACATCTGCTCTGTTTGCAGGTCACTGCCAGGGGACGCTGCAGCCCCTACAGGTGAGGCCTCTCCCTGCAGGGCCCCTGCTTTCTCCCTGGTCAGAGGACCCAGGCTCAGTGGGGTGGGGCAGGGCCAGGTGGAGCCCATACACACCAACATAGCTATAGTCACGTTTGCCACAGCCATCGGCACACGTGCCCCTCAGGCCCACTTTGCACAATAATACATCACACACGTCTTCACGCACTGACATGAGCCAAGGCCTCCCATGCCAGAGTGTAACAGGCTGGTGTTCCGAGCAGGTGAAGAGCTCATCGAGGCTGCCAAGAAGAACGATTTCTGTAAGGTAGTAGTGCCAGGCTCGGGCTTCTTCCCCTTGGCAGCCCCAGCAGGGCCCAGGGAGTGGGGCCTCTGGCTGGGCCAGGAGCTCCTTGGTCAAGGTGCAGTCATCTGTCATGACCTGGCCCTCTGGGGGGAGGGGCAGGGGGGGATGTCTCCATGTGATTGTCCCAATCTGCCCTGCCCCGCCCCACCCACAATCATTGTCCCTCCATAGGGGCTTCCTAGCTCAGTCTGTCTGTCCCCAGAACTGAGAAAGGAGCAAGTTTTAGCGAAACCAGTGGCTTCAAGGCTCCCAGGGAATCCAGGGGCACCTGGGATGAGAGATGCCCAATGTCTCTCCCTTGCACTCCCAAAAGACCCCCGTAGACCTCTAGGGAGCCTGGGGCCTGTGTGAGTTGGAGGGGCATTTCTGTGGTTGGAAGGAGGGTGGTTTTGAGGCGCCCCAGCTTTGCCCTGCCTCCTGCCCTCAGCTTCAAGAGCTGCACAGAGCTGGGGGCGACCTCATGCACCGTGACGAGCGGAGCCGCACGCTCCTGCACCACGCGGTCAGCACCGGCAGCAAGGAGGTGGTCCGCTACCTGCTGGACCACGGTGAGCTGTGTCCCGGGGACTCCCGGGGCTGTGGGGAGGCTGCCGGGCCTCTCTGACCTCCCCCTCCCTCTTCCCCAGCGCCAACTGAGATCCTTGATGCCGTGGAGGAAAAGTGAGTATCTGGGCAGGGCAGAGCAGGACCCCAGTTACCCTGGACACCACCCAGGTTCCATTTAGCCCTTCCATGTGGATCCTGTCAGAGCCCGTAAAACTGTTCCTGGCTACATCTGTCGCCCTCTGGGCCACCACCCCCCCCCCCACCTTGCCCCAGGACCCCACACGTCCTGTCCTTCTGATGGCCCCTGCGGAGACAGGAGGGCCCAGAGGACTAGATGGGGTCCACAGCCAGCCCCTGTCCCCCAGCGGGGAGACCTGCCTGCACCAGGCAGCGGCCCTGGGCCAGCGCACCATCTGCCACTACATCGTGGAGGCCGGGGCCTCGCTCATGAAGACCGACCAGCAGGTGAGCAGAGGGACAGGGCAGACACAGAGCTACCCTTCCCCAAACTCCGCCCGTGGGAGAGGGGAGTCCGGGGGAGGGTGGCCTCAGGGGATTCAGAGCTGGCCTTCAGCACAGCCCGGACCCCAAGCCTGAGCCAGCAGAAGGCGGCTCCGCGCGAGGGAAGCGCCCTATCTTCTAGTCTGTCAGGGCCAACAGGCTCCTGAGGTGACGGCAGCTACCCCCCCCACACACCCCCATCCAGGGCGACACTCCCCGGCAGAGGGCGGAGAAGGCGCAGGACACGGAACTGGCCGCCTACCTGGAGAATCGGCAGCATTACCAGATGATCCAGCGGGAAGACCAGGAGACGGCAGTGTGAGGGCAGGCCAGCCCCTCCTGGCCACCACACTGCTGCGTTCCAGGCAGACGGCCGCAGAGGGACCCGGGCCCCAGGGAAGGAGCCGCGTGCTGCTCTCTGAGGAGCTGCCCAGGCCTAGGGCTGGACTCTAAGGAGCTGGGGGAGTCCCACCCCGTCCCCTGAGGCCGCAGCCTAACCCGGAGGGAGGCTCACAGGGGACCAGGAAACTGGACTGGGCTGGGCAGGCCCGGGGCAGGGGGGATGGGGGTGACATTGGGGGCCCTGGAGTTCAGGGGCCGCAGCCGCGAGGGCAGAGGCCCCGTGAGGGAGCCCCCAGGAAGAGGCTTCTTAAGCCTCCCAGCCCTGTGGGACTGTCACTCTGAGGCTCCTGGGAGCTCAGCCCCCTCTCCAGCCCCGACCCCCCACCCACCCGGGGTCTTCTGCTGCATCTGCCTGCCCGCCGCCCTGCTTAGCACCTCCCCTGTGACCCTCCTCCCAAACCCAGTCATTTCACCTCCGACTCTGCGGCCTGGGGGTTGGGATGGGGCGCTCTCGTGGTGACATGTTTACAGCTGGGTGTGACTCAGTAAAGTGTATTTTTTTTCCTTTCTGCTTTTCATTTTTGGGGGGCGGAGTGGGAAGTCTTCCTGAAGCAGTGGGATCTGCTGGGTTATCCGCAGGGTGGGGTACTGGACGCGTGAACGCAGACCCATTTCAGGGGGTCCTGATTCCCGTTCGGGGGTGGGGTCTGAGGGCCTGCCCGGGACCTGACCTCGGCCAGGCTGCCGGGCTCGCAGGGGCCGGGGGAGGAGCCGATTTCTTCCTGCTTCCCGCTTCCCGCTGGGACGATAACAATGAAAGTGAAAGAGGTGGGGCAGGGGCCAGGCCTGGTTTCTCGGGCCCTGTGGCCCGGTGGCTGGGCAAGCCCCCTCCCCCCTGGCCTCCACCGCTCTGGCTCCTACGGGGACCTGACGAGGCGATGCTCGCGGTCCCGGCTCACAAGGGGTGGGCATTTGCAGCCGCTGCCGGGCCGGATCTGGAACTTTTCAGACGGCTCCTGTCTGCTCTTAAGTCTTAACCAAACCCCGGCCTGCGGGCTCCTCCTTCCTCAAATCCCCCCGCCCCCCGCGCGCCCCCTCCAACCTGCGCTCCGAGAAAGGCGCAGCGGCCTCCGCGCTCCTCCCCCCAACCCGGGCGCTGTTCTGGGGTTCCCCTGCGAGCCCCTCCGCAACACGGAGCAGGGCATCTCCCTGCGCACTTGGTGAAGCGAGCCGAGGCGGGGGCTGGTGCGCCTTCCCCAGCATCTAAGAGCCGCTGGGAGTCCAGCGGGTCCTGGGAGATGGAGGGGGGGCTGGACGGGGTTCATCACTGCACCCACCCGGGGCTCGGCGGACAGAGCCGCACACCGCCTCGAACGCGGGACCCACGCCGGCACCTGTGGCACACCCGGGGCTCCGTACCCACTCCTGGTCTCCACCTAAGGCTCCGTGGCCGTGGAGGGAAGCGGGCGTCCAGAGGGAAAAGCGGACGGCAAACCGGGGCTGGGGCCGAGGGAGCGCCAGATTGGGGCATGGGGAATGGAGTGCGAGGACCCGACGGAGGCCAGGGGCCGGGATAGGCCGGGATCAGAGGATGGGGGGCCCAGGAGAGCCGGGCGTCTGAGAGCCGAGGGCAGAGGCCGGGTGAGGCGAGGGTGTGGGGCGAGCGGCGGGAAGAGGGGGGTAGGGGCGCGGGGAGGGAGGGGAGGCGGGGACGCCGGGGTCGGGGGGCGGTGCGGGTTTGAGGGGAGGGGGCGGGGCAGGTCCTTCCTCGGTGGGGGGGAGGGGGCGGGGGCCCATGTGACCGGCTCAGACCGGTTCTGGAGACAAAAGGGGCCGCGGCGGCCGGAGCGGGACGGCCCGGCGCGGGAGGGAGCGAAGCCGCGCGCGCGGGCAGCGAGCGAGTGAGCGTGCGGGGCCCCGGAGGGCGCGCGGCGGCTTCGGGCCCCCCAGCCGCTGCCCATCTGGGGTCCGGAGGCGGGGTGGGGGTCCGAGCTGCGTCCTGGGCTCCAGAAGGCCCCCGGAGAGATTCCTCCCTCTGTGCGCCCGGACTGGCGGCGAGAGGCCAGACCCCCCCAAGTCCGCCCCCACCGCAGTAGCAGCCCGACCCTTTGGGCCTGGCCTGGGAACTGGGGCAAAGCGGGGGGCGGGGGGGCCGTGGATGGTCCACGCTGGCGGCCTCCGGGGGGGACTCTGACCCGTCCTCTCCCCTCAGGATGCAGCGCCGAAGCTTCCTCCTCCTCGCCTTCCTCGCCCTCCTGGCGCTCACCTCCGCGGTGGCCAAAAAGAAAGGTGATTCGGCGGGAGCGGGGGGCTGGGGCGGGGGGCTGGGGGGCTGGAGCCCAGGAAGGGTGAGTCCTAGTCCGGGTCCTGAGCCCTGCTCCCCTGCGTTGCAGACAAAGTGAAGAAGGGAGGCCCGGGGAGCGAGTGCGCCGAGTGGACCTGGGGGCCCTGCACCCCCAGCAGCAAGGACTGCGGCGTGGGATTCCGCGAGGGCACCTGCGGGGCCCAGACGCAGCGCATCCGGTGCCGGGTGCCCTGTAACTGGAAGAAGGAATTCGGAGGTGAGGTGGGGTGCCCGCGGAGGGTGGGCAGGGGGCCCAGCTTCAGGCTGCCCAGCCCTGAGCTCACCCGCGCTCTCCCGCCAGCCGACTGCAAGTACAAGTTTGAGACCTGGGGTGCGTGTGACGGCACAGGCACCAGAGCCCGCCAGGGGACCCTGAAGAAGGCGCGGCACAACGCCCAGTGCCAGGGGACCGTCCGGGTGACCAAGCCCTGCAGCCCCAAGGCCAAAGCCAAGGCCAAAGGTTAGCGGCGGGGTGGTCACGGGGTGGCTGCCCCCACCTGTGAAGGCAGTGGTGAAGCTGCCGTTCATGGATACTGGCCAGTGACTTCTTGATGTCTACACTGTCTTTCTGTAGGCAGAGATACCTTAGGTGGGTGGTACTGAGAGCTCTGCAGATGGAGTTTGGGGGGTTGAAACCCTGGCTCAAGTAAGGACCAAGTCAATAGTTCTGTTTGAGCCTTTGGCTTAGGATCCAGGGTAGTGGGCCTGGAAGGGCCTGGCTTTGTCATTTCCCAGCAGGTGGGGGCAGTTTCTAGCTGGGAAGGACTTCCTTACTTCTCTCTCCCTTAGCTTCCTTCCTGAGTCCCGGCAGCCCTGGAGGCCAACCAGGCAGAGGGGCATATGCCCACTTCTCAGGTGAGGGGACTGAGGCTGAGTTCCAGGGCTGCTGGGACTAGGACTGAGGACGGGAACTGGGAGGTTCTCAGATTTCCCGGCGGAAGCCTAAGCTGGGGGAGTGAGGAAGGTTCCAGGGCATCACAATGGCTGCCCTGGCCCAGGGGCTTCCCGCGGGCTGATGGAGAACCACCAGAGGGCAGAATTTTGTTTTCTCTAATGCGCGTGCTGCAGGGAGGGGGCGGGGGTCTCCACTGGGTCACCCGAACCCTGCTAATGCAGTGTTTCTTTCTTGTTTTACAGCCAAGAAAGGGAAAGAAAAGGACTAGCGGCCAGGCCCCGATGCCAAGGAGCCCCGGCTTCACCCGGAGGCCCGGCCCACGCCCTCCCTCCACAGGCTCAAGATGTTACCCACCAGTGCCTTCTGCCTCCTCGTTAGCTTTATCAATCATGCCCTGCTTCTTCCCTTTCACTTGCCCACATCACCCCAAGTGCCCGAAGTGGGGAGGGACAAGGGATTCTGGGCAGCTTGAGTCCCCCCCACAAAGGGATTTGATTCCCCGGTACCCACTTTTCTTTTTCCCCCAACTGGATGCCATTACTAAGAAATAAATAAAATAAATATCTTTTTGTTCCCAATAAAAGCTTTTCTTTTAATATATAAAAGCCCCTTCCCAGGGAGTTTGCTGTGGTGATTTGATTTGTTGGAGGTGGGAGAATGGAGGAGAGAGAGGGCTGGAGGGAACGGTGGCTTTCAGGGGGTTGGGGGCTTGGCGGTGAGTGCCCCCCAGAGCTCATGGAGAAAGAACGGTTATGAAAATTTCTTCCAGGGCCCCCTATTGACCCTTGAAAGGGTGCCCCTGATCAAGTCCCCTGAGCCCTTCAGTCCTGTTTCTCCAGGGGCCAGGCCAGGGGTAGAGAGGGAACCCAGGAGACAATAGGACTGACTCCCCCATCTCAGTTTCCCCCACGTCAAGATCTTTGGGTCCAGCCCACTGCCAATCCAGAAGGTTCTATCCTTTGAGAGAAGAGAGGTGGGAGTTGCTTGCCCTCCTCACCAGCCCTGTCCCCCCCACTGCCCCACCACCGTTACGGAAGACGGGATCATATCCACCGCACCCTGGGGTTTCTCCTTGGAGACCCACTGGAGCGTCCCTCATACTCTGAAGAAGTCAGGGCGAATACCCCTTGCCACAGTCCCACCCTCGCTACATGTGACCCAGGACGAGCCCTCTCCTTAGGTAGCGGGGTCAACTCCACAGAAAGATGGGACCGCTCAGCTCAGCCGAGGGTGGGAAGTGGCCAGACCCCAGTTCCTGAGTGGACCCCTGATCTCCCCACTGGCCCATCCTGAATGTGACCTGGGTGTGCTATAGGGGGTGTGCTCAGAGCCCACTCTGCCTGGCTTCCAGCCAGTCCACCCCCCACACCCACCCACCCAGAGCCCGGCTGAGTAGCTGCAGCAAGGGGCGTCTCTGCCCCTGGAGTGGGACTTAGGAGGAGGGACGGAGCCTACATGCAGGGGCGTCGGGGGCAGAAAGCACCGGTTACAGCAGAATAGGAGGCCCTCCCCTTCCATTCCCTTCCTGAGTCTCCTTTCCCAACCATTGGCCCTCCTGCTCTTCCCAAAGGAGGCTCTGCTCCCCTCCAGACGTCCCTTCTTCCAGCCACATCGGCCAGTCACAGTGGGGCAAGGTGCCCACGTCGGCCAGTGCCCCCCAGCTCCCTGAGGCAGGACCACAGAGATGGGTCAGACTGTCCGGCTCAGTCACCTCCTGGGGCTGATCCTTGGCCTGAGCAGAGACCTGGTCTCGGAATCCAGCCAGAGCCTCTTCTGAGCCTCGCGGGGTCTCGGGGACCTCAGTTCTCTTCGGAGAACGTGAACGCTGAGAAGTGCCTCCAAATCTCTCCTGGGCATCCACCAAGCCACGTGGTCGCCCGCACACGCACCAGCACCTCCAGGGGCACCCCTGCCTGCCTACCTGGCAGGGCCGATGTTCCGATACTGGCAGAGCAGCAGGTGCCGGAAGGTCTTTTTGAAGGTGGCGTTGCAGAGGGCGTAGCAGGCCGGGTTGATGGTGCTGTTGACGTAGCAGAGCCAGTAGCCGATGGACCACACGGTCTCGGGGATGCAGCTCTGGCAGAAGGTGTTCACCAGGACCATGACGTTGTAGGGCGTCCAGGTGAGGATGAAGGCCAGCAGGATGGCGAAGATGGTCCGCGTCACCTTGCGCTCCCGGGCCGCCATCTGCCGCTTCTTCCGCACCTGGCTGCGGGCGATGCTGGCAAACTTCCGGGCCACGTTGGCCGCCGGGCGCATGCCAGCCGGCGTGGCAGGCACGATCTCGATGGCCGTCACGCACTCGTTGCCCGTCTGCTTCGTCACAATCTGGATCTTGGACCATCTGGAGGCCGGGTTGAGGGTCCGTGGCTGGAGGTGGGGTGCAGGTGTGGCCGGCGTGGTGGCCTCTGTGGTGGACAGCTCTGTGGGCGGGCGCTCCTTGGTGTTTTGGGTGGCGCTGCCCGAGCTGGACTCATTGGAGGTGTCCTTGTCGGCCACGGGGCGTGGCGGGGGCGGCAGCGCGGGCGGAGGGGCCTCCTCTAGCTTCCCGTTGCGCAGCTCGGCCCGAGCAGCGGCATCTCCCGGGGGCGGCGGTTTCTTGACGCTCTGCTTCATCAGGGGGCTCTTGAGGAAGGCCAGGGTCTTGGCCTTCTTCTCCTTTGGGCCTTCGGGCCGGTGCTTATGAACTCGGCTGCGACTGGCCAGGGAGATGTGGACATACAGCACCGTCATGATGACCACGGGCAGGTAGAAGGCAGCGATGGCCGTGCCGAAGGTCACCGCGGGGTTGGACAGGAACTGGATGAAGCACTGGTTGTCGGGCACCGTCCGCTTGCCCACCACAAACTGCCAGAACAAGATGGCAGGCGCCCAGAGCACGAAGGACAGGACCCAGGCGGCGGCGATCATCAGGCCCGCCATCTTGGTGGTGCGCCGGGCCGGATAGGTGAGGGGCTTGGTGACGCAGAAGTACCGGTCAAAGCTGATGATGAGCAGGTTCATGACAGAGGCATTGCTCACCACGTAGTCCAAGGCCAGCCACAGGTCACAGACCACGGCGCCCAGGGGCCAGTAGCCCTTGATGATGTACACGGTGTACAGGTTCATGGAGAAGGCGCCTATGATGAGATCGGCACAGGCCAGGCTGAAGAGGAAGTAGTTGTTGACCGTCTGCAGCTGCCTGTTGACCTTTATGGACAGCATCACCAGGATGTTGCCCACGACCGTCACCAGGCTCAGGGAGCCCGTCACCGTGGCGATGAACACCATCTCCACCGTCTCATAACGGTTATGGGTTGACGTGACCAGGCGCACAGACTGGTTGCCCGAGCTGCCGTTGATTGGGGTGAAGTTAGCCATTTTGGTTAGCAGCAATGGGCCGATAGTGTCTGGAATGAGAGAGGAAGGGGGTGAATTGTATGAGAGGCGTGAGGTGGGGTGCCCTGGAGGAGCAACATCGTCCTGCAGGACTTGAGAGAACCCAGTCCCATCACTTCCTCCTGTCTCCGCTCACAGGGCGTTTATTGGGTGCCTACTCTTTGCAAGAGGATGACAGAGGATGAGATGCTTGGATGGCATCACCGACTCAATGGACATGAGTTTGGGTAAACTCCAGGAGTTGGTGATGGACAGGGAGGCCTGGTGCGCTGCGGTCCATGGGGTTGCAAAGAGTCGGACACGACTGAGCGACTGAACTGAACTGAACTCTGTGCAAGCGCTGTTGTAGGCGCTGGGGCTACAGACGTGAAGGAGACACACACGGCCCCCCACTCTCACGGAGCTCACATCCCGATCGGGGGAGACATACAAACACATGAGCAATGAAAAAGCGCTAGAACGAAAACTAGGGCAGGTGACAGAGAATGAGTCAGAGAGGGGATGGGCAGTCAGAGCTGCAGAGAGTGGCCTCAGAGAGGGCGATGGCGGAGCTGAGGCTGGGAGTCATGTGCAAGGTATGGACAGAAGGCCAGTGTGGGTGGAGGGGTGCGGGCAAGGGTGGTCCCCGACTTCAGCATGTGGCTCAGGTCAGGGGTATTCCTTCATTCACCCACTTTGTCACTTCTTTTATTTTTTTAGATTTTTAAATATTTTTTAAATTAGAGGATAATTACAATATTGTGCTAGTTTTTTGCTATCCATCAACACGAATCAGCATTAGGTACACGTATGTCCCCTCCCTCTTGAACTTGGTCACTTCTTAACCAAATGTTGCGGCGGGACTTGCCCACTAATCCCTACAGAAGGCACTGGGGACAAAGGCAAGAATATATACTATCAGCTAACATGCATTGTTTACCAAGCACCTTCCATGCTTTCTGCAAGTATTCATCCATTTCATCCTCACAACAAACCTAGGAAGTGGGCGCTGTTATTTATTTGTTTATTGGTAGTGGGGTGCGGCATGCAGAATCTTAGTTCCCTGACCAGGGACCAAATCCGCACCCCCTGCAGTGGAAGCATGCAGTCTTAACCCACTGGACTGCCAGGGAAGTCTCGGACATTGTTATTTCTTTCTAACAGATGAAGAATCCAAGGCTGTAACCTGCCCAGACTTCCTAGCTCCTGCCGCTCATGTTGCTGTCCCAGAGCTAAGGGGTCTGGCAGAGGGAGGCCCAAAGAGCCACAGGAGCCAGAGGTCCCAGAGGTGACCTGACCTGATCATGGAACAGGTGGCATGGAACCGGAAGTTCAATGAGGAGGGGACAATGCCCCTGTGGCACACTCCCCCATTCCCAGGGCATGGGGGTGCAGTGCAAGGGTAGCTGGGGTCTGCCTGTGAAGAGTCAGAAGCCGAAAGGGCCCATCCACTGAGGCCAGACTCCCAGGGCTTCCCGGGGGCCACTGCCTGATGGGAACCCGAAGGGGGAGTGAGTGGCCCAGAGGGGCTGCAGCAGGGGCGCCCGTGGCCAGCCCCCAAGGGTGCCCCTCACTCACCGGTGCACACCGCGCGCCCTAGCCGGAAGCCCCCAAGCATGCGGCCTCTCCCTGAAGCCTCTTCGCGTCCCCCCCACCTCCTCTCCCTCCGAGTGAGGGAGGCCCACGCCCAGCGCGCTGTGCCAGGGCAGCCGTTCAGCCCAGCCTCCTTCACACCCGCCAACACGCACACCATTACACACGCACATGGGCCCATCACAGCCCCGGCAGCCCCGCAGCTCCCTCGCGTATATACGTAGTTCTGTGCGTCTGTGTGAGAGAGAAACAGAGGCGGAGGAAGTGGGGTGTGGAGGAAGGAGCCTGCGCCCCGCAGCCCAGGCACCCAGGGTCTTAGCTGGGCGGCCATGCACAAGCCACCGCGCCTCCCTGCCCCTCCCGCTCTCCTTTGCAAAGTAGAGAGGCTACCTGTCCTGGGACAGCCTCCCTCCCGGGAGCGATGGGGGTCAGCACCTCATCTGCCTCTCCAGCACGAACGTGCACTGGAGGTTGGAGCCAGGTGCCAGGGTGACTCCCCCCACACCCCGCCGCTAGGGTCCCCTCCAAGCCCAGCTTTAGTCAGCCAGCATCACAGCCCCATCCTCCTGGCCTGGCAGTTTCAATCCTCACACCCAATTCCTTAGTCCACAGAAGAGGCTCAGAGCAGGGTGGTGCCACCCCCAAGGTGGCAGAAGAGTCAAGGGCAAAGACCAAGTACCATGCTGACAGACTCCAAAATAGAAGCTCGGGCACCACCTCCTGGGCAAGACAGGAGGCAGAGGCACCCGGCCTGGGGAGGCTGCCTTCTATAGGCACGTGCTGGCTGGCTGGCGAGAGCTGGGCAGGAATGGTTCGTCCGCCAGCCCCAAGGAAACCCTCGCCTTAGACCCCCGCTCCCCCCCGCTCTCGCCAGGGTCCAGACACAGGCCGGTGAGATCGGAATGGAACTGGAGGTATCAAACAGGAAACACATAATAGCTCTTGTTTATTGAGTGTGAATTATGAGTCAGGGATCCCTCTGAGATTTTTATATAGATTATTGGGTTTAATCCTCACAGCAGCCGAAAAAGGCAGGTGCTGTAAGTGTCTTCATCTTACTGAGGTATCTTCTTACCCGCGAGGATAATGTGAATTAACTTGCCTAAAGTCACCCAGTGTGTAAGCAGGGGCGGGGGCGGAATTGGAGCCTGGGAGCCACCTTAACCCCAAGGTGCTACAACAGCACCTTGTCGTCCTGCCTCTACTCCACCCTGCCTCGGGTGGCTCTGCGGTTAAAAGAATCCACCTGCAGCACAGGACACACAGGAGACAGGAGTTCGATTCCAAGTTTGGGAAGATCCCCTGGAGAAGGAAAAGCAACCCACTCCAGTATTCTTACATGGAGAATCCCGACGGACAGAGGAGCCTGGAGGGCTACGGTCCGTGGGGTCACAAAGAGTCGGGCAGGACTGGGCATACTGCACAGGGGTGGATCAGGGGAGGCCTGGGTGCAGGGTCTCTTCTCATTCCCTTTGGGCTCCCTCTCCTAGCGTCCCCAGAGAAAAGCAGATCTCTTGTCTCCATCTGAACAGCTTGTCTCCAATCAGGTGGCCAAGGGTTTATTCGCCCTGGACCTGCTTGGGGAAGCAGCCAGCTGCAGACAGGGCTAGGCAAATACTTTCCCCTCTTCCGGCCCTAATATCTTTCCGGGGCGGGGGTCACCCGCAAACATGCAAATTTAGCCTCTGCTGGGGCGCTTCTCTGGGATCCAGGCCCGCGGGGAACCTGGGGAGGGGAGCAGCCGCCGCCCGGGGATGTGCGCACCGCTAGATGGCAATGTCGGTCCCTGGGTGCAGCTCCGGACCTAGAGCCGGTGGCCGCTATTTGCCCACTGCCCCCAAACTCCGAGAATGACCGGGAACGCAGGGGAGGTCCCTCACAGGGGAGGGACTGGGGCCCCCTCTCCAGGCCCCGCCCTGGAGCTGCCTTGGGCTCCTCCAGGGGTTCCACGGTGGGAAAGTTAAGGGCACCCGGTTCCATCCGGCACACTGCGAGGCATGGGTGGGCGGGAAGGCGAGTGCGAGTTCTGTTTGTGTGTGATCACTGGGGAGCGCGAGTAGAAGCTAGTAGCTGTCTGCATGTGCTGTGTGTGTGTGCGCTGAGCCACGCCTGGATACCAGTGCGCCCGTGTGCGCGTGAGCATGCTCGCGCGGTGTGGACACGTGCATGTGCATGTCTGTGTGTGCCTGAAGTGCTGCGGCCCAGGGACGCACACGGTTCGGGTGTGCCTGCACCTGTGAGCCTGTGTGCAGGAGCAAATGCCAGGCCCACCGTGGGTCCTGTGGGTCCCGCCCCTGCCCGGAGGCTCAGCCCATACTTCGGCTGTCTGAGTAGGAAGAAGGTCGGCCAAGAACCCGGGTCTAGATCGCTCCCCGCCGGTGTATGGGGAAGGGTTCCCGGCTGCACCGCAAGACCCGACTACAATCTGAGTTGCCAGGGAGACCCCAGACGTGGGGGTGTCGTCTGAGCCCAGGCCCCCAACGTTGAGGTGCAGAGTCCCGCACTGGGACGGACTTTTTCGAGGGGTTGCTGGTAGAGTCTCTCACCCCGACTTGAGGGACACTAGGCTCTGATGTCGCCGAAGGGCGCCCAGTCTGCGGGGCAGAAGGGCGCGAGAAGCACGTCCGTAACTGGGAGGCCCGGCCCGAGGCTTGTGTAAGGCGTGTGTGTAAGACTCTTCTCCATCTCACATTCCTCACCCCGAACCCCGCCGAAGAGGCACCGCCCGGCTTCAGCGGCTGGAGTGGGCACCCGGCCTCTCGAGCCCTGGACTGGGGCGGGCCTCGTTGGGAATTATTACTGGGCCCAACTGGAGTCCACGTCTCCGCGACTCCCTGGTGGTCGAAGGGGCCCTGGCTCCCCCGTGCCCCACCCTCCCCCAACTCCCTGGAGCGCAGTTCCTGCAGCCTCTGGGCGTGGGCACCTTGCTTTCCTGGGTCCTGGAGGCCCCCTTTCCCAGGCGCGATGGGCTCGCGTTCCCTGTACACCAGGGCGGGGGGCGGTGGTGGTGGTGGTGGTGAAAGGGGGTTGGGGGGTGAGTCCTCGATTCCTACGCTAGGGCTGCGGGAAGGCTGTGGTCTCCGCTGTGTCCCTGGGGCAGGAGAGGAGATTAGGAATTGTGGGGACGGAGAAGGGGCGCAGGGGATTTGGCACCGACATTGCGCGTGACACTTCCGCCATGGGGCTCGGGGCTTGGCGCTGGACCTCCCAGTCTGAGCCTGGGCGACAAAGGAGGGGAGTCTTGGAGGGGGGAGGGGCGCCAGGAGAGGGCAGGGGTGTTTCCCGTCAGAGTTCAAGGTCGCTGACGGAGGACTCGGTGGACTGGAGTGGGCTGGCGGCGCCGGGGTGGCGAGGAGACGGGCGGGAAAAAGCCTCTTTGGGGCTCCAGCGCCTGGCGCCCCGAAGAGCTGCCAGTGCAGGGTGAAGTGCGGGGTCCCGCCCCCGACGGCTGCCCCGGGCTCCCGAGGAGCTGCGGGCGGGCACACACACCGTCACCACCGCCGCCGCCGCCCGACCTCCTGCCTGTCCATTCCTTCCCGGAGGCGCACCTGGGGAAGCTTCCGAGCCACACTCTGGGCCTTTCTTCCAGCGGGCCCCTCACCCCCCCAGGCCTTCTGCACCTCCCAGCACCGGGCTCGCCCGCGAAGAAGCCTGGGGCCCTGTCCTAGTCGGGCCCGCCTCGGGGAGCCTCCGAGGGTCCGGGAGCCACGCGTCCCTCTCTGTCCACCGAGTCCCCCGCCCCCGCGCAGCCGCGGAGTCACTTACCAGACACCTCCGCCCCGTTCCCCTCGCACCTGACAGACGGCGGGACTGGGGGGTGGCCCCGCGGGCCGGCGGGCGGGGCGCGCGGCCGGGCCGCGGGCCGGGGGCGGGGACGGGGCGCAGAGGGGCGGCCCCTGCTCCGCCCGCAGCTCCCGGCGCTGTGGCTGAGACTCGCGCTCACGCTCGCACTTTTCCCCGAGCCGCGTGATGTCACGGGGAAGCAGCCAATCCTGGCGGGGCCGCGCCGCCCGCCCCGGGCCGGCCACCCAACGGGGACGCGCGGGGGGCACCACCCCGGGCGTCGGGGACCCCTGCTACGCGCGCCCCTCCCTGGAGCCGGCCGGCGGCTCTCCACTCGGGCACTGTGGGGAGGCACCGCCCGCGGTCCCCAGCGCGGCTTGGCGGGGGGCGCTGCCCTCCCGGGAGCCTGGAGGTGGGGTGGGGTGTCCGCGTTGTCATGGGGACGCGGCGCCCCCTCGCGGGCTGGGAAGGGAGCTGGCAGCCCCGTCTGGCTGCGCTCCCGCCCCCGCTCTGACCAAGCACCGGGGACTGGGAGGGGGTCTCGTGCCCCGCCCAGATCTCTCTCACACTGCCCGGCTCGCAGCTCGACCACGGGGGCGCGAGTGTTTGACCCTAACAGGAGGTTATGGGTGGGTGGGTGGGGTGGGCTCTCGGCCGTCCGGGTTCCGTCGGGGCAGAGAGCCGAGGGCCGGCACTTTCGAGCCTCGAGGCGGAGTATTGGCCGCCGGGCAGCCAGGGAAGAGGGGGCGCCGTCGGGACCTGGGAAGGCGCTGGAGAAAGAAGCTAGGCGATGGTCCCTAGAGAGAGAGGAACCGGCTCATCGCACGCAACCCCGTCCGACCCTCATTCCCGCGGCCAGGCTTCCTGCTCCCGCGCTCCAAGCCGGGGAGCCGGTGCGCACCCTTTCTCCAGCCCCGGGGACAGGACGCGCCGCCCATCCAGCCTGGAGGGCAAGCTCTCCGATGCCTTTGAGGGAAATCCGAGTGCCCAAGGTCACCTGGGGTGGAACCCGGAGCGAGACCCCCGAGGCAGAGAGCTGCTGGTCTCCTTGAGGTGTCCGGGAACCGCGCGGGCCAGAGCCCTGGGGCTCGGGGCCTTGCCTGCCCCAGCAGGAGGGCCGGCTGAGGCACTCGAGGGATGAGCGCTGGGGAGGCTTCAGCACCTCGGAGAGCGCCACCTCGGCGCAGACCTTGGCAGATCCGCTCGGCCTACGGGCAGCAGCGTTCCCGCCTCCCCCGAGGCCATCCTTCCTGTGGCCGGCCAAGGTCCCCCCACCCACCAAACGCCCGGGCCCCGGGGCTTGGCACCTCAAACTCTCTGAGCGCAAACATCCGATTAAACCTTAAGACGGAAGGTTTCTTTTCTTGGAAAAACAATTCAAGTCCCGCCCCACCTCCACCCTCCCCCAAGGGTTGGGCGGGGGGCTGTGAGTGCTGGGCGCGGGGAGGTGGAGGGCGTACCGCAGCGGAGGAGGCAGCAGGAGCTGCCAGAAAAGGGGCGGGAACTCAGGCAGGAGCCAGCCCCGTGGTGCTCTTCGTGTGGAGCCCTCTGTGTGAACCTGAGGGCTGCAGCTGGCGGCCTGGACGAGTTGAGAAGCCATCGTCTTTTACCTGAACCATCTGGTCTCCCATGATTCCCATAACCAAAGGGTGGAAAAGGCCCTGCTGTTCTTGCCCTCATCTCACAGAAGAGGAAACTGGCCTGGTTGGTTCATGTGACGAATAGATAACTGTCTGCACTGGTTTCCCCTTTCCATATCCTTCCTAGGGCCTGGGAGAGGGTGGTCCTTGTAGGAGGGTGAAAGTGTGTGTTTGCACAGACATGCAGGTTGGGATGAACTGTCAGAGGAGGAAACAAACAAGGCCACTGGAGGCTGCAGAAACTAGAAAAGTCTCCAACCACTCCCTTGAATTCTTCCAGAAGCTGTTGGGCAAAGCTACCCCCATTTTCCCAAAATGCCTATGGTGGGGTAGGTAGGGCCTTGGGCATCCCCAATCCCAGATCTCACAGTGAACTGTGGAGAGCAGAGTCAGAAATCAAGGGACTTGGTTTAGTCTTTACTCTCTACCTTTGATCCAACCGGGTCCATAGGCATCTTGATAGTGAAAGTCGCTCAGTCCCGTCCGACTCTTGGCGACCCTTTGGACTATAGTCCATGGAATTCTCCAGGTCAGAATACTGGAGTGGCTAGCCTTTCCCTTCTCCAGGGGATCTGCCCAACCCAGAGATTGAACCCAGGTCTCCTGCATTGCAGGCGGATTCTTTACCAACTGAGCCATGAGGGAAGCCCATCTTGGGTCCACAGAACTGCTGGGAATCCAGTTGGGATTGCTGAGTTCTGCCCCACTGACCCTGCAACCTTATCATGATCAGCAAGGGGGCCCATGGAAGCTCTACCCATGCAGACAAGGGCTTTCTAAGGAAAGGGGATGGTGTGGGGATGGGAGGTGTTGACAGGGGTCTCCAACAGGTAGGGGCTGGGTTCATGCTTGACCAGTAAGGACAGAGGCAAGGCCAGGCAGGACTGAATTTAGGTCACTTCATCCACAAGGCCTCCTCCTACCCCTTTTTCCCAAAGTAACAGGGTCCCATCTGGGTTCAGACCCTGGCTCCACCAGTGAGCTGTGTGCACCCACCACAGAGGGTTTGTGGAAAGGCCTGAGATGATAAACGCTGAATCCTCAGCACACGTTTTACCATCAACACATTCAGAGTCCCCACTCAGACCACGGAATTCTTCCTCCCACAGAGGGAGGGGAGGGTTTGGTGGAGGGCAGGCACTGCAGGGGGCGCCATTCTCCTTCCATCCTTTAATGTGTAACTCAAATCTCACCTCTCCAAGGAGGCCTCCTCCTACCACCCCAGTGCTCTCAGAGCTGGAAGTAACTTTAGGAGGCTGCAGAGAATAAGCTCTACCTCCTATCCGGAAAAATGAAGCAAGAGAAAAGGGACGTGGCCTGCCCAAGGTCACACAGCTAGTTGATGTGTCTCTTGGTCCAGAGCGTGCTATAACACTTAAAATTCCAGTGCTCCTCACCATATACCTCTTCACATGGTCTCATATTACTTGCTTTAATCTTGCGGTTCCATCGCTGCCGGGGCAGAGCAGACTCCTGTGTGCCCCGCAGTGTCTGGGACGGAGCCGAACACAAAGGTTACTCGGAAAGTAGCTGCTGCGAAAAGCCCTGGAGGCGGCTCTGACCTCCGCGTCCCCCGTGAGAGAGGGAGCAAGTATCCTTTCCCCAACTGGCTTAAAACTCAATGGCCAAGACTCAGGACCACAGCAGACCCCTGGGCCACTGCCCTGACACAAAGCAAAGGGAAACCCAAGCCCCCAGCGCACGGCATCTTGGGGGGATACCTGTAGGTAAGGCCTTCTCCCTGTGGGCCACCCCAGATACCCATGACACGTGCTTTACAGGACTGCAGGGGAGCCAGCTTTCCGTTCAGTGATTTCTTCACTCCAGGCCCATCATCCTGAGTAGGAAGCAACCAAGATGAGTGACCTCCCAGCATTCTTACCTACCCACCTGTTACCATGAAGGATGCCCCAAACCTTAGCAGGCTCCTAGAAGCAGGCAGTGGTGGGACACGGGTGCAGCGTGAAGCAGGTGTGGCAGCTCTTACCTGAGTGGCTTCTGCTGAGGCATCGTGGGGCGCCCCGCCGAGGACAGCAGCATCAGAGGCACTGCTCGGGAGAACCGCGGCAGCCCAGCCCCACGGCCCCGGCCCCCACCGCTCCCCGCTCCCTCCATCCCCCGTGGAAACAAACAGAGGAGACCGGTGAGGGGCATGTCATCATTTTAATGATGTAGATCTTTGGTGTTTCCCTCATTAGCAGTCAGACTATCCCCTCTCCTCCCACCACAATGTTTCTATGATGAGTTACAAACAGAAAAGTAATCACATTTTTCATACTAAAAACAAAATAATCAGAGCCTTGATTTCTCCACTAGAAACTACACGTACAGTTCAAGATTCCACATGCAACACCTTAAATCACAGACCAAGACCTCACATTCTGACCCGGAGTCTCACCCCTCCCCCAGCCTTGGGCTGGCTTTGGCCTAGGCTCAGCTAACACTTGACACCCACGGGTGCTGCTCTGAGGGCCTTGGGGGTGGTGGGGAAGGAGGAGCTTGGTGGACAAGCCCTGGGGGCTGGCCAGCCTACACCCCCCACTCCTGAGTGAGGACCTGCCCACTGTCCCTTGACTCCATCCCGTCTCGGGCAAGCAGGCTGTCCCCCCACTCCATGGTTGGCCCCCACTCTAAGTGCAGAAGTCCCCGTGCTCAGGAGTCCGGGAGCCGGGCCTGACCCCTGACTGTGGTCTCTGTGGGGGGAAGATGATCAAGGGGCTGAAGCTCTGGAAGGCTCAGAGATGGAGGTGGTTTCTGGGGGCCAGACCGCTCCTCCTGCGTTAGGGCTCCTGGTGGCTCTGCCTGCACGACAGGTGAACAGGGAGAAGCTGCCCTACTGGCCACTGGCCAGGACGGTCGGGCCTAGATCTGGAAGACTGTTCACCCTCCCGGGGGCTCTCTGCCCAGGGCTGAGTCCCTTGAGCCTTGGTTCCAGGAGAAGGAGGGGGGGTGCGTGGCAGGGACACCGACTTCCTCCTCCACTCGCAAGGAGCACAGCAGTCTGTGACACCCCTGGGCCCCAGATCCTGGAAGAGTCTAGTCCCTGGAGGCAAACCTGGCCCCTTGCACCGCCTCACTCCCTGCTGCCCCGGATGGACGCCCTCCTGACCCCCACCCTCGCGCTCCTGTTCCCTGACGCAGCCCACGGCTCTTCCGCGCGCTCGGTTCCCAGTCAGCTGTGAGGTCCAGTTTCTGCTCAGCGGTTCAAGGGGAGGCACCAGGGCACGCCTGTCTCTACCTGTTCCGTGGCTCCCCGCTGGGGCCCGAGGCCTCCCCCCTGGCACTGCCCCCGCCATCAGGAAGGCGGTGGTTGTTGCTCAGGTCACAGCGCTGCGGGGTTGGTCCCTCGGTGCTGGGGAGGGGGGCGGGAGGAGAGGCCGTGGAGGAGGAGGGCAGGGCGGGCTCCCGCCCAGGGGTAGCGGGCCGTTCCCAGGAGGCTGTCCGGGGGCTCAAGCCTCGCTCTGCCAGCTGCCCGGCTTCTGGGAGCATTCCCCGAGAGGTGGAGGGCTGTGGCGAGGGCGTGCGCGCGGCCCCCGGCTCAGCGCCTGTCTGGGAGCTGCGGTGAATGCGGTGGCTGACGATGATGTTGTTGCCGAAGCCGCCCATGGAGGCCATGGTGGTGCTCTGCTCGCGCTGCACCACGGCCGTCATGCCCCCTTCAGCCATCAGCCGCTGGATCCTGCTGAGCGCGTCTTCCCCGCTGGCCCCGTAGTCCGAGCCCTCCCCTGGAAGGTATAAGGCAGAAGGGAGGGAATCAGCCGCTGGCCTGGGCCTCTGAGTCAGGCAGGCCAGAGCTAGGAGGACCCGGCGGATTCTAGCTACAGGCAGGAGCAACGCAGTGGCCAACCCCTCAAGAATCAATCAAGTGAATTTTCCTGGTGGTCCAGTGGTTAAGACTCTGTGCTTCCAATTCAGGGGGGCAGGGTACGGGTTCGATCCCTGGTCTGGGAACTAAGATCCCACAGGCTGCATGGTGCAGCCGAAAAAAAAAAAAAAAAAAAAATCAGTCAGGGACTTGGAAGCTAGCTAAGATGCCCCAAACAATCCTAATTCACACTTCAGCCTAGGGCGCTGAGACTGCTCAGCTGGTTAAGCGCAAGCGCGAGGCCTGGACCGGAACCTGGGAGTCTGCCTTTAACCCCTTGGACACCAGAGGCAGGCTGGTCTCGCATCCCACAGAAACAGCCCAGAGGGCCGGTGGTGTCTGCCCCTCCCCGTCTCACACAGCCTAGTAGGGACGGCCTGGGCCTGGGCCTGGGCCTGGGACAGGGTCCACGTCTGGTGTTTGGAAAGCAAGGGCACTGTACAGGGTGCGTCTAGAAGACGCACGTTCTGCTTGGCACCTTTTCAAAGCTGTGTTCTCTCTCTCCATTATTCTTCTGTTTACGTCACTTTCTAAATGCACACGAGGAAGACGATTTTCAAGTGTTCCTTCGAAGGCATTCTGTCTCCTCTTAATGTCCCACTTTCCCACGTTATTCCCCACGTACTGTTCTCGCGGGGCCAGATGCCTGATACCCTCATGTTTCCCTGGAAGCAGCCAACTGCCCCAGCCTGATGTTTCAGTCTGCATCTTGAGGGAGGAACAAGGAAGGTCCTGCTCTTTCCCCAAAAGCCTGAGCATCTTCTTGAAGGGGGCAGATGACACTGGCTCAGATCTTGGTTCTCCCATTCACTAGCTGTGTGACCGTGGATAAATCCCTTGCCACCCACATTTCCTCAGTTTTCTGACTTGCAAAACAGGGATGAAAACATCCAGCCTGCACGGTGCCAGGCGGAGGGAATGAGATGACGCCCGTTAAGCATCTGGTCCACAGCGGGTGCTCCGTGGTGGCTGTCGTAACCTGGTCTCTGCGGGAAGAGCCCCGCCCCGAGGGGCCTTACTCTGGCTCGTGCTCGGCCCTCACTGGCAGGTTAAGTGGTCTAAGACTGTGGGCAGCTATGATCAAGGCTCCCAGGCGGCCAGGGCTGCTCCACCAAACTATGGATGGGTTTGTTTCCTTTGCCTGTTTGTTGGCCACTTGGGGACTTTGCAGTTTGGGCGGCTTCAATAGTTTTGAACTTTCGGCAGTATTTGTCGTCAGTTGCTATCTTTGCGAGACTTTCTCTGCTGCTGCACCATCCAGCGCCTTGTCCCCCTGCTTGCCTGGTCAGAGCTGGGCATCTAGACATCGTCTGGGCAACCCAGCTGTGCCAACGTCCCGGAAGGCCCCTCCGTCCTGACGGGTGCATGGCGGCGTGTGCTGGCGGTCCATCTTCGGGGAGACAGCATTCCCCAGCACTGAGCAGGGACTCCACCAAGGCTTTTGCTGATGTCCAGCTTGCTTTTCTCCAGATTTTCTGATAAATTCTACCCTCCCACCTCCAACCCCTCAAGACAGCTGCTTCAGGCACCTTCCCCTGAGGCAGCTCAGGCCAACCCCAAGGGCAGGGGAGAGGACCTGAAGGGCTCTGAGCACTCCTCTCGGGGAAAGCCGCCAGCAGCGGGTGAGCGGCGAGAGAACGGGCAACCCAGGGCCTCGCTGCCAGCAGTGTCTACCCTGTGAGCCAAAAGGGCTGCCTGGGGAGGCCCCGGGGGACCCTTGCGCTCATTGCCACCCCCATGGTTTTCCAAGCGCCCCATGCGTCGGGGGCTCCCCAGCCTGGCCCGGGGTGAGCAGTGGGCTGGCCCCTGGCCTGCTGGCACCGGTGCTCCCTGGCCAGGCACCCTGCTCGGCGAACACTCTCCTCTTCTCCCAAAGCTCATTCTGGGGGCCGGGCAGGGCTGCTGGGGGCCCTCAGGGAGCTGTCAGTTAGGCCTCAGCATAGCGCTGGGCGCCTGACTCCGGGCCCTTCTGTCCGTTCCCGCTGCACCAGTACCTGCGGTCCCGGCCGTCTGTCACTGCAGCTGTCTGTCCGAACGGGTCTGTGGGCGTCTCTCCCCCTCCGCCCGGCCTCCGCGCTGCTACTGCTGCCGTCCTAATTCCGCTCGGAGCCACTGGGCTCTGGTTGAGTCCATACTCTTCAAAACCCAGCAATCACGAGAGTCCTCAAAGCGGTGAGGATGCTGTGATGCTCACAGGCCTCCGGTCGGGTCCGAGCTGTTGCCCTGACCACCCCTCTTCCCACCCCCACAGACTGCCTACGCACACTGTGGGGGTCCTCCCTGTCACACACCGGCCCGCTGCCCCGTGGCCCAAGGCCACTTGTTCTCAGGCCAGTGCCCGCCCCTGCCCCCGTCCCGCCCCGGCCCGGCCCCTGCTGGGCATCGCTGCCTCTTCTCTGAGCCCTGCAGGG
Organism: Odocoileus virginianus; assembly: GCF_023699985.2. Classification (NCBI taxonomy): domain Eukaryota; kingdom Metazoa; phylum Chordata; class Mammalia; order Artiodactyla; family Cervidae; genus Odocoileus; species Odocoileus virginianus. Next base: position 13,259,040 of record NC_069683.1, on the reverse strand, counting down.
CCCGCACCTCTCCACGGCAGTCTCTCCCTTCTTGGCTCCAGGTCCCTGATGGCCTCAGACTACGTTTTGATCCCCTTTGGGCTTGCACTTACAGTCTACCTGTCACATAAGTGTGTGGGTGACTCAAGGGCTCCCAGACCGCCTACAGGCATTCCAGCCTTCAGTCAAAGTGAAGTCGCTCAGTCGTGTCTGACTCTTTGTGAGCCCATGGACTGCAGCCCACCAGGCTCCTCTATCCATAGGACTTCCCAGGCAAGAATACTGGAGTGGGTTACCATTTCCTTCTCCGGCCTTCAGGGGACCTCCAAAATCTGGTCATGTGTTACCCTCTGCTCTGGGGGTGCACTTCCACGTCCGTCTCCTTTCTGAACTTAATGTGTGAGGGAAGAGACGTGGCTTCATCTCTCAATCTGATTCCCTCTGGATTCCTGGCGCCTAATACAACACTAGTACTAAAGCACTCAATAAAGATCGGACAGAAGTGTTTAAAACATACACACTAACAGTTTCCTCAGGGCTGGGTATGGGGAGCTTCAGCCAGAGCTGGGAGCTGGGGAGCTCTAAGCCAAGGCTAAGAGCCAAGGTGGGCCACCAGCACATTCCTCCAGAGGGGAACACCCTGGGGCCCGCGGGGAGTGGCAGCTGTGGTCAGGGATCCAAGCTAAGCTCCAGGAGCAGGGGCGGCCACGGGAGGTAAGTTTGCTGTCGCCTTCCCTGCAGCAAAAGCATTTCTTTTTGTCTTTGAAAAATGGGAGACTGATTTCGTGTTGACACGAGATCATTTCCTTGGCAAGGTACGTTCTGGATGCAGAGGCCAGGGTGGCATCAGGAACTTTCCATGATGGCCAGTTTTGGGGTTTCCCCGCCCGGACGAGGGGGGCCAGGCTGCATCATGAGAGGAGCTGCCTGTCCTGATCTCAGGGGCACCCTGCCCCTCCCCCTCACGGTTGCTTTTCCCTGGTCCACGGCCCAGGTTCCTGCAGCCGTACTATTGTCTTCCCCAGACAACAGAAAGGTCCAGACAACCTTTCCCAGTGGTCAGAGGCAGAGCCGTGGGCTCCTGAATAGTGCAGCACAGCCAAGCTGGGGGCAGGGCCCTGCCTTGAGTCAGTTCACTCATTTCACATTTGCGGAGGGTCCACTGCAAGCCAGGCAGGCATGGTGTCAGGGCTAGGAGCAAACACAGAGACCGGGGATGCTGCCCCTCGCTTTTGGAGTGACAGGGCAGGGAAGCTTTAAAGCTGGACCAGCAAAAAAGTCAACACCTGCCAACTCCCCCCATGGAGGGCTCCTCCGGGAAGTCCTAGACAGAACTGAATGGATTTTAATAAAATTCCTATCCAACATGAACATGAGGAGTAGCTGAGAACCCCTCAGTGCGAGCCAGTGGGACAGGGCTCAGAGACGGGCCACTGGACGGCAACTGCCGCCGTGCAGTCAGCGGCCCACCCTAAGGTGCCTGGGCTGCTGGTGCGTAGAGGGGTGCACAGGGGTACTCCCACGGGGCCCGCTTCCTAGCTGAGCCCAGAGGAGGAGTTCACCAGCGTGATGAGCAGTCTCTTCTACTGCTTCTGCAGATGTGGCCACTACTTTGCTGACTGGGGGTGGGGGTTGGGGGGAGAGGAGGAGAAATGTGTGTGCGAGTGAGAGAGAGAGAGAAAGCTGCCGTGCCTGCCTGCTAGATGGGGAAAGCAGACCAGGGAGGAAGTCTGAGCCCGAGGAGACTCCGACTCCAGCTTCCCCTACCAGAGCGGCAGCAGTGGATGGCGGTCAAGGGCGAAGCACCCCAGGACTAGGCTCCTGGACCCAGGAGAGAAGAGGCTGGCTCGTTGGTCAATGCCCCATGCATCTGCTCCCCTTCTTTCTAGGCACGGGCTTTCTGCAAGGGACTATGACATTGTCCCTTTCAAAGTCAGAGGTCCAAAGCTCCAGGCAAAGGTCGTCAGGCCACAGAGAGATGCAGTGAGCTATCTGAGCTACTCGGCCACAGCTCCCCTCCTGACTGTCCCCTGCTGAAAAGTGCCTCTGGCCTCTAAAGGGCTTGTCCTCCACCAACCCCTCTGCTTTGCGGGGAGGAGACTGGGAGAGAATGAAGTTCTGGCTTCTGAAACTGGAAAAAAGACTCTTCTGCCTCCTGCCAGCCCATCCTCCCCACCCCCAACCATGAAGAAAGGCACTTACAATCATAATTGACTGGAGGTCAGAAACAAGCTGATGCAAGTCAAGAAATAACCAGGGCATCTTTGGCAGATGAAAACACGGGAGGATGCCCTTCTTCTCAGGTGGGCAGCCCCCCTGTACTTGACCTTCAGGGCGGAGGCCTACCTCCAGAACCAGCTCCCTGTAACCTGCCCTCCCCGCGCGTCCAGCCTCAGTTGTCAACAAGCGCTGACAGGCCACAAACAAAAGCCCCCCAGAGGTCCTTGGTGCAGACTGTAATGGCTTTGAGCATGGCGCCCTTGCAGGTGCCGTCCCCTCTGCGAGCAGTGCCTGTCCTCCTCCGCACCCCACTTTGCCTGGCATTTTCCGCCTCATCCCGGAAGGTGCAGCTCAGGGTCGCCTCTTCCAGGAGTCCTCCCCGAGCCCCACGGCCGGTGCGGCTCCCCCTCCTCTGCAGCCCTGAGGTCCTAATCACGAGAAGTCACTACCCGCTGGGGGCCCGCCTCCTGCTCTAGACTTCAGCTCCTCGGGGAAGCACCAAGGCCTGTCTCTAGCCGCAGCAGCTGATGCACAGAGGACAGGAAGAGGCCACGCGAACACGGCAGAGGGGCCGCCCAGACCAGGATCCGCCCGGGGCTGGCGGGAGGTGCTGGGGCACTCTCCTCCTTGGTGAGGCTAGGGCTGCTCTGGCAGCTCCGTCCACACTGGGGGTTTCCATCCCAGGCCACAGACGGAAAGGGACGTGGCTGTAAGACGCGGCAGCTCGTGGCAGCCGCGGGACAGTGCCCAGGGCGAGGCTGCAGCACAGAAGCTGTGCCCTGAGGGGACACACAGATCAGCTCCTCTGCCCAGAGCATACCTGTCTTCTGGTCTCTCCTGAGCAGGTGGCTTACCACAGACCTAGAGATGACAGGGCTGTCTGGAGGCTGCTGTGTATGGAGCTGCAAGCAGCCAGGGGCCAGGGTGGGGGGCAAGGAGACCGACTGGGTGTGAACAGCCTATTTAACATAGCTGCCGACACACTCCAAAGGGGGCCTGAGCGCTACGCAGGGAGGTGTTAATTGGTTCTCAGCAGCGTGAGGCCAGCACGGAGCCATGGCCGAGCCACGCCTGCCACAGTTGAGAGAAAGGGGCTGATCGTGAGCCAGGCTGCAGCCCCAACGGCCGTGAAAGACGCATGTGTGTAAGGGCCTCTCGACCGGCCGGGCTGAAGAGAGAAGACAGCTACCCCAGGTGGGGGCAGAGGGTGGTGGTGGTGGCCCTGGCAGCTCTCTGGCATGTGAGTTTGCAGCAGGGCGTCCCTCCTGCCTTTTCTGTGACTCTCTGAGCCCTGCAAGTTTTAGAGGATAAGGAGGTCAGGGTCCCTGCTGGGTGCTGGGCCAAGCTCTAAGAGTAGCCGGGAGGCTGTAACAGGTGGTCCATATCAGGGAAGTGACATTCCTGTCCAAGGAGGCGCTGAGCGCTGTCGCCGTGGGAGGGGTGCCCGCCCTGGCGGCTGTGTCGCAGTCCCAGCACCACCTGTCTGCAAAGGGGGCAGGAGCCTCAGGGGAGGCAAGAATGGTCCTAACCACCAACCTCCCTTCCCCGCTGGCTTATTTCCCCTCTAGTGTTACACAGCTCCTACCTTCACCAGGACCGGAAGCTGCCGTCCCCGGCTCCTGTATCTCCCGCTCCGTCTGGGTCTCCGCATTCTGCAGCTGTAGGGCCAGAGTCTGGGTGCCCTGAGACGTCACCGACGTGGTGGGGTTCCGGGGCTGCAGGCCGATGGCATTCATCAGGCCCATGTCTCTGTCTGTCCTCCACGTGGCTCTGCTGGTGCTAGGGACAGACAGGCGGACGGGAGTCAGGCAGGGCTGGGAACAGCGGCCCCACAGAGCCCTGCCTGCTCTGCGCCCGAACTCACGGCGCAGGCCGAACCAGGGCCGGCAGGCTGAGGCCCACTCCCACAGCGGCCTCTCGCGGCCGGTTAACCTGTACATGTCCTTCTCCTCCAGATCAGTCCACGTCCTGGGACGGTGAAAAGGAAGTGGCGGAACCACCCATCTTTTGCAAAGACGGCTGGTCCAGTCACCCCAACAATGAGGGCCTCTCTGGGGAGGCAGAGATGGCTGATCTTAAAAGACACTCAGGACTCAGGCAGCCAGCAGCTGAGCGGCTGGAAGCCACGGGGCCAAGGGTGAGCAGCACAAGCGGCCCTCCCTTCAGCTTTTCCCCCCTCCAGCTACATGCTGGCAAGACTCCAGTTTAAACTCTCGGAACTTCCACTCCATGGGACTCCACAGGACTCCTACTGGGCTGTTTGGGGGTCCTCCTAAGAAGCGGGGAGCACCAGCTGCCCAGAGTGAGGCCCAGGCCCAAAGCACCCCCCCACTTGGGCACGTCCTGGGCGCAGACCCTCAGGGTGGCAGGAGCTGGCAGCGGAGCGGGCCCGCGGTGTTCAGGGCAGGCACCAACCGTCCTGTCTGCAGCCGTTTCTGGGGACTGTGCCCGGGACTTCCCCGAGGAAGCAGTGACTGTTTCTGGGGACTGTGCCCAGGACTTCCTCGAGGAAGCAGTGACTGTTTCTGGGGACCGTGCCCGGGACTTCCCCGAGGAAGCAGTGACTGCTTTGGCTTTACCACTGACCCAGCGCTTTGTTTTCTCAGAACGTTTCCGTCTCCATTAATGAATTAAATGATGGGAGGATCAGCACCAGGTTCCTACTAAGTGGCCCCTGGGGAGGGTTTGTCCCTGGGCTGCAGCTCTGGGCAGCTTGGTCCCCGAGGCCTGGGTCACGTGGGAGGCTGCCCACGAGCAAGTTCCTAGGGAGGGCATCCCTCTCCAGAGCTCTTTTCAATGCGGCTTCCCCGGACATTGCGGCCAGGACCGGGGGGCTGGATGGGGTCCTAGCTGGTCTTCAATCGAGACTTGGAGGGCAGAGCTTTTGGTCTTTTTCTTAGCTATGAAACGCTTTTCTTGAACGGAACCACGTACAAAAGCTCAAAGTGTGAAGCAGAGCAGAGGGAGCTGCTCTCGTTGAGAAGGGACACCCACGGAGCCAGGCGTGAGGGCACCGCTCCGGACCCACTGAAGCAGGAGGGATGGCCGGCTGCCTCCTTCACAAACTCACCCAGGCCTCTCGCTGCTTCGGCTGCTGGAGTGAACAGTGAAGACCGTCTCATTCAGCTGGTCCCAGTAGTACTCAACACCAGAGTTCGAGGCCCTGGAAATCAGTTGGGAAGGAGACAGAGTGGAAGACATGAGAGAATGGCCAGAACGCCTCGCTCCTTTTCCTTCCTTCCTCTCTCCTGGGACTGGGCTGAGGCTGCGAAGAGACAGATGCTCCATGAGGATGCTCAGTGCCAAGCAGCCCGATGTATCTCCAGCAGCCCCGACGCCTGGAGTGGCGGCTTTAGCCTCTTCCATCTCCCAAAGCCTGACTGGCTCCTCTAGGGGGCTGAGAGAAGCAAAAAGATAGCCACGCCCGTCATAGGCAGCGAGGTCCGCATATTCTTCAGCCATACAAGACGGTGGCTAAGAAGGCCCTGGAGATGCCAAGCGCCACAGCCTGCCTGCCTGAAGGGCGCGCTCAGTGCTCGGGACGTGAGCGCAGGCTCTCGCCACTGGGCCTCCCCTACAGCCACGGGGCCAGGAGAAAGGCAGAGGAGGGCACCCTGACGTTTTTATTTTGCCTGCAGCTCAGAAGGCTAACAGGAAAAAGCTCCCGCTGAGCCAGAGAGGCCCACATCTCTTTCTATTCTGGCCTGAGAGCCTCCTTTGCCAGGTAGAGGCTGGAAAAGCAACAGGGAGAGCTGAAGATGACCCGGGAGGGCTCACAAGCCTCTCCAGGGGATGGGGTGAGGAGAGGAACTCCAGCGGCGAAAGGCTGGGCGGCTGATGGCAGAGAAAGGAGTTTCTGTCCATCAAGTTCTCCCAGCTGCCAGCCTGGCCCTGGCTCCTTCTTTCCCTGCAGTGGAGTGTCGGGCGCTTTATCACACTCTCACCCAGGCACAACTGCTAGGAGGGAAGCGGGGGCCTCTTATTTTTCTAGACTGAAGTGCCTCCTCAGGCAGCAAGCCTGGCTGCCAGCGGTGTGTGCCAAGACACAAGACGCCTTTAATTTTAAAGATTCCCCACTGAAAAAGATGCTACCTACACCCATCACAGGGCTCACGGTGGGGTGCTGCTGGTGGTGAGGAAATGAGAAGGTAAAGAGTTGGGAAAGAGGTGTCTTTGAGCCCTGTGATTAGCACTCCGGTGTCCGTGAAGAGACTGTAAGAGACAAAATGGCCAGCTCTGCTCCTCAGAGGGTCAGGGCACACACAACGGGCTTGAAAAGCTCTGCTGCAGATGGAATTCCCTCAAATTCACATGTTGAAACCCTACCCGAGAGAGGGGGTCTTTAAAAGGTAATTAAGGTTAATAAATGAGGTCATAAGACTGGGACCTTAATCCAAAAGGACTCTGGCCTTATAAAGGACAGAGAAAGAAAGATCTTAACTCTCTTTTCTCCATCACGTGAGGACACAGCGAGAAGAGAGAAGGGGGTCGTCGACCAGCCAGGAAAGGAGTCCTCACCAGAGTTCAATTGTGCTGGCACCTGATCTCAGACTCCCAGCTTCCAGAACAGGAGGAAATAAATTTCTGGCGATTAAGTCACCCTGTCTGTGGTATTCTGTTATGGCAGCTCGAACTAAGAAAAGCTCCAACGAGAGCCCAGAGGCTTAGGTCACCATCCTGGACGGTAACAACACAACTTCTTCAATAAAGAGCAAACAAACGGAAATCAGAGGGTCATGAGAATCAGCCAGGAAAAGATGAGGGGGGGGGGGGCCGGTGGTGATGATGTAGGGTTAGTCCTTCCTAAATGTGAGGATTAGATACAACAGGGACCTGATGGGGCCTGCATGGTGAGCAACTGTGTGTCAGGAAGCCATGCCACCTCAGGCGAGAGGAAGCAGGCCCCAAACCTGTCACCAGAGGGTCACTAAGGTTCTGGGAACGAGGCGTCACCTCTGGGAAAGAGCCGCAGCCACGAAAGGGCTCGTCCTCTCTCTGCTCTGGACTAATCTCACCCCACCCCACCCTCCCTGGCCCCCAGCTCCACTAAGAGGGCAGGTCTGGTGTGATCTTCAGACGTGCCTTCTAAAAGAACATCAGTGAAGAATTAAAAGTTCAGGGTAATGACACCTGGGGCTTCCCTGGTGGCTCCGTGGTAAAGAACCCGCCTGCTAATGCAGGAGACGAAGGTTCAATCCTTGGGTCGGGAAGACCCCCTGGAGAAGGAAATGGCAACCCACTCCAGTAGTCTTGCCTGGAGAATCCCACGGACAGAGGAGTCTGGTGGGCTACAGTCCTTGGGGTGGCAGAGTCGGACACGACCGAGCGACTAAGACGAAAACAACGCTAACACCTGCAGCTGCCTCTCGAAGCAGCCCGGAGGCCAGGACTGCGGCCAGCACCTGGAACCCGGACACCTCAGCCCGAACCGGCCACTCCCCCAGACACACAGGGCGCGGCGGGCCACGTCTCCTGGGCCTCAGTCAGCGGCTGTTTCTCCTCGAGGCTGCAGGGAGTTGAGTCACCAGATACTCAGCCACTTTTGTGTGTGTCTGAGAACTACAGGGCGGTGGAGGGCAAAGGTGAGAGAGACGACCTGACCTAAGGGAAGAGGCAAGGCCAGAAGTCACAAGCAGAGGCCCCCGTAAAACGAAACCACCACCACAGCTTCTGATGAGCAGATCTGGGCTGTGTGAGGCACCATGTGAAGCCAGCTGCCGGGGAGCCTGATTTACAAACTTGTCAGGATTTATTGACAAGAGGCGCTACCATGTGGGTCCCCGCCAAGTCCTTCCTCTCTAATTCCTCGGCACCGCCTGCTACCCTGGGCTGGTGAGTGATGACAAACTGCTCACACGGAGCCCACACCGAACCACATCCGCGGTGACCAGGCCCCTTCCTCCCCGTCTTGGGGGAAAGGCCCCCTGAAGGCACTCCCTGAGCGGCGACTGCCAGCAGGACGCCGAGCCAGAGCCCCTCAGACACTTCCCGCCCAGCAGCCTGCATCCTCAGCCCCGAGCTGCAAACTCTGGCCGTTTACTGAGGATGTCAACTGCCAAACAGACCAGGGGCCATGGGGACTATCAATGTGCGGCTCCCTTCTTCCCCCAACCCCAATCCCCTCTGCTCCTCACCAAGAGGTCCAGTACGAGCCACACTTTGTTCTACCTTCTGTGGTCAGACCAGCTTGACTAAGACAAGCTCGTGCATGTGGCTGAAAGGCCAGGCACTGGACCAGAGAACAGAGTTGAAGATAACCCTCTCTGGCCAAGGAAACCCCGGTCAATGCTCAATGTCACTTATTTCCACCTCTAAGCTGAAGAATGGTGCCAACCTTCTCCTTTCTCTTTGGTCCTTAGGGACGATGAGTGAGTCACCACTGTCTGCTCTGGGTCCTTCCTGGAAGCTGGACAAAGAGGGATGGAGAGGCATGGGAAGGCCAGTCGGGTCGGCTGTTTCAACAGACTTGCGTCCAGCAAGTCTCTGTGAGCGGTGCTTCTGGGCCTGGCCCAACGACCCCTCAAGCTGCTCTCACATAGGACTCTGGCTCCGAACCTCCCAACTTCTAGGGTATATCCCCTTTGAGGACATTCTTTCATCTATCAGTGGAGGCCTGGAAAGCTCCACACAGCTTTCTCCTTGGAAAGAAGGTCTTGGGGGGGGAGTGGGGCACAGTCGTGCCATGCAGCCTGTGGGATGTCAGTTCCCTGAGCAGGATCTGAACCCGGGCCCTCAGCAGTGGAAGCGCTGAGTAACAACGGCTGGAACACCAGTTGATTCCCCCCCGACCTCCTTTTCTCCTGACATGAGTCTCTGAATTCTGCCTTCTGAGAGGACTCTGACACCCAGTGGTCTTCCCAGATGCACCTCCCCACCCCCCATTTGTAGGGCTGACTTATGAAGCCGGAAATGAGCAAGCAGCGCCTTACGCCTATCTGGCACTCCACGCCCACTGTGGTTATTGGCGGGGGCGTCGGCTGGACTGGTGGTCAGCTAGAGGCACAGGAGAAGCGGGGGGTGAAGCAAAGGAGAAAGGAGCACCTCACTGCTAGAAAGGGGAGGAGGGGGGCAGGCAGCCAGGCTATCAGCCACTGAAAGGGCTCTGTGTACAGGCTGAAGGGACAGTGGCTCGTCTCCTCACCTGTCCCAGGAATTGCTGCGTGTGGAGAGACGGAGTGTTACCTGAGGCTTTGTTCGCCTACTGTCAAGCGGGTTTTTAAAACCCATCAAGAGATGCCCAAGAAGCTTGTTACCTCTGTCTTTGTGCTCGGAGAGCGTGTCAAGGATAAGACAGTGGAGGGGAAACCAAGAACAGGATTGAAAGCACATGATGTGGTGCAGCTGCCTGAGCCTGAGACAAAGGCAGACAACCACCTGTTTCGGAGGGAGGGCGGTCATCTTGGCCCAGCTGGCTGGCTGTGCCCTTGGGAACGGGGGTGCCAGGGAGCTGTGTCACGCGGGGCCAGGCAGCAGGTGACAATGCCGAGCTTCTACTTTCATATTTGTTCTCCTCATCCTGGGCTGGACACCACTCAGAGTGTGTTCAAAAGATGTACATTTCCTGGTGGCCCACTGGCTAAGACTCCTGCTCCCAATGCAGGGGGCTGGGGTTCAATCCCTGGTCAGGGACTAGATCCCACATACCACAACTAAAGATCTCGCATGCCACAACGAAGGGCTGGTGGTGCCAAATAAATAAATAAAATATTAAAAAAAAAAGAAGTCCATGGTCTCACTTATCCTCGCTCATTTCCCACTGCCTCAGTCACCTGACCCACTTAAATGCCTCAAGGTGATCTAGAGGTGCTTTCTTCACCTGAGGTCTTAAGAGAGTTACAGAATTGCAAGTGGTATATTTTTCTGTGGAAGAGAGTATGTTGCTTTTGTTGGAATTCTAAAGTGGTTTTTGACTGAAAAAAAAAAGGTTAAGAATCAGCTACAGGAAAGAGTTCTGGATGGCAAACTTAGGAAAATTCATTCTGTCACTGATTCACCAGAAGACCTGAGGTGGGTCTTAACTTCCTTACCTGAATATTGTTCATGGTACTTCTTGCCTAAAGTACAGAAATGAAGGTGACGGAGACCTGGAGAGCCTTTGGACAACCTGAGACAAAGTCTCGCCCACCTTAATTTACCCTGAAATATCGGCCCTAAGGTATGGGGCTTTGACCCACATGACCCAAGACATCAGGAGCACAGACCACCACCAGAAAGGCAGGCCCAGCTCGCCCTGAGCCCACAGGGCCAGGTCTGTGACGGGGCGTGGCTTGCTGTGTCAAACATGACCGCTCTCCTGTCACGGAGGAGACCTGACCTGCTGGGGGAAGACAGCCCCCCACGCTTCCCTAGCGGCTCGGTAGTGAAGAATCCGCCTGCCATGCAGGAGACACGGGTTCAACCCAAGTTGGGAAGATCTCCTGGAGGAGAAAATGGAGACCTACTCCAGTATTCTTGCTGAGAGAATCCTGTGGACGAAGGAGCCTGGCGGGCTGCAGTCCATGGGGTCGCAGAGAGTCAGGCCCGACGGAGCGACTAAAGAAAAACAACAAGAGAGCTCCCCAGGCAGCCCAAGATGGCTCCTGCTCGCAGAGACGCTGGATGCTGAAGACGACATATGGGGAGAAAGAGAGGCCAAAGCCAGCTTCATGTCTGGCTGAGGAGTCTGTGACTCACACCGAGTGTGTAGGCTGGGGTTTCAGATGTAAAAGCCTCTGTGGGGCCACGACAAACTGGGAGTAGAGATCCTGCCTCTGCTCAGAGCAGACCACTGTTGGGAGAGAGGGGGCTGGGAGCCTGGGTGGGACAGGTGAGCAGCTGGAGCCAGAGACAAGACAAGAGTGCTGAGAAAGGACGCCCTGCAGGAAGAGGGAAAGGAGGCCTGTGACCACAGGGCCGGTGAGAGCGAGACCACAGCCCGGAACGCATGTCCAGTTTCGGGAAAGGTGCCTGTGAGAGCCCTCTCGTGAATGACTGAGAGAGGAGGAGGAGTTAGGGAGCCAGCGCCCTGTGCTTTGGGGAAAGGCAGCACATAGGATAAAATCCTTCAGGGCGGACAGACCCAGGACTACGGACAGGCTGGGGGAGGGCAGAAACGGACAGACCCAGCGCCTCGATTAACAGCGGCACCGTCGTGAAGAGGCAGGTTGTGTTCTGGAAAGGCACCAGGAGCTTGTGAAAGGGCCGGCTCTGTAGTCACAGAGTCCAGGAGAATGTGGCCAGCTGAACCAAGAAGCCTGCGGCACCTGGAGTGGCCTCACTAGGTTGGGCTGAGATGCCTGCCTCCCTGTGGAAGGGGCTCTGAAAATTCTAGGTGGGATCAAAGAGCTGTCGCCAGAAGCAGATGTTCTTTCTCCTGGGCCACTGACCTAGCTCGGCTGACCAGGGCTCAGCCACCTATCCCTTCCTGGACCACCAGAAATGACCCAAACACACATTTTAGGAAAAATCACCAAGGGCCCAATCGAAAGGCAACGTGGACACGCCCAACAGCCAGAGACCCTAGCAGACCAGCCAGGCCGTGCCTGCTCTGCGCTCTGCAGGCTCCCCTTGGACAAGACTCTGCACCGAGTGGGGAGGGCCTGGAGGCAGACGTGGCTCTTAATCGGCTGGATCCCCGAGGTGGCCCACGCAGCCCTCGGCCTGGTCTACACTGAAGCGCACAGTTCGCGTCTCCCCACCTGGCTGGCTCCAGAAACCGATGACAGACCTGCAGGACTCCCAGGGTCCTGAGTGACAGGGTGCCTGAACGGACCTCTCTGCCCCAGGAAACAGAGGAGGGGGAAGGAGGTGACCTAAGGACGCAAGGCAGCAACACCCTGGTTCCCCGCCGCCTCCCCACCCTCTCCTTCTATCAAGACCAGTGAACTATCATTTTCATTTTAGACTGAGCTTTTCGATCTGCCTTCATTGTTATGAGATGGAGGCCCAAGCAGAAAGGAAAACAGGCAGGACACAGATAGAGCCAGGCTGTCAGAGATCAGTGGCTTGACAAATTAGGGCTTTAACGCTATTCTCTTGGTTTTATTTCTTAAGTTAGGGTCTAAGGCATTTACACAAGCCCAAGACCACCTGCTGAATTTTTCAAAAAGGGTTTAGAAAAGAATCATTGATATCTATGCTTCTGCCTGCAGGGAAACTTGACTATCACTAGGAAACCAGAGAACAAGGGAAAACAGAAAAAAACAATACTGCCTTAGATTTAAGAGCACTTGGTACCTACACCAATCTTCTGAATATTTCCAGAATGGAGAGTTACCGTTCCCGAGGCAGAAAGGACCCTTTAAGGAGTGATGCCAAGAATGAGGCAGGCTCTAGCAAGGCTCGGATTTCCCCTCTGGAAGACCCCACCTCACCAGCCAGACCCACAGGTGAATGCTGCTGACTCCAGTCCTCTGCCCAGACGACCCCCTGCACACCTCCACCCAGACGCCCCCTGCACACCCTCCCCCCAGCTCCCGCGAGCCACTCACTCCGGTCGGCAGATCACCAGGTCTCCTTTGTTGGTGCCGTAGGCCAGGCCGAGCCCTGGCTCGGGCAGCCACCGGGCAGAATTGATGCTGACATGTCTCCGCTGGTCAGCAGGCATGGGGTAAAGGACGTTGAAAACTCTCTGGGTGGGGGAGAGAGAGGGGAGAAAAGAGAATGGGAGGAGAAACAGTCTGTTACCAAGAATAACAAAATCCAGGGGGAAACCAAGTCCCTCCTATGGCCTGAAGCAAGTGAACCGCAGGGAAGAAAGGAAACGGTCAGACTGGGAATGTACCTGAGAGCCCGGGGACGCACAGGGGAGGGCGGGACCCTCTTACCCGAGGTGAGGGCCAAGGACTGGTCAGGAAATCACAGGGCGCATGTGAACTTTTCTGAAGCTTCGCTGTGCTCACCTCACAGCCTCTAACGTGTCTCACTGCATCACTTTCACTTAACCCCCTGGAGAGCCCCATGCAGAGCCCAGCGCACCAGGAAGCACTGCCCGAACTTCCCTCTGACCAGACAAACCAGGGAACGCCGAGCTCCCCCGGCAGCCCTGCTACCACAGAAACCACAGCACTCTCACGGCAGTAGGGAACTGAGGGCGATGGCGGGGCGGGAGGGGTGACCACATCAGAGAACATTCTTAGTTCATCTAATTAAGAGCAATGTTAAAACTGCCATTCTTAAGGAAAACAAAAAGGTGCAGTAAGATGTAGGAAGAAAGGCAGAAGGGACCTCTTGAAAACACAAGTGCACGAGTTCTTTCTAGTGTATATAAAATCATCATTAAACAGACCGGTTCTCAAAGGGAATCTCCTTTCATCGGTCTGCATCTTTCCAAAGCTACTATTTTCTCAGGGGGCAGCTTAGCTCTGTCTCAGGTTGGGCTGAAGGTGAGATCTGGCTACTGATCGACGCGATGTTCCAGAATCAACTTCAGTCAGAGACAGGAGCCAGGCAGTGGAAGAGTGAAGGGCAACATTTTAGAGTTAGAAACACCTGGGTCTGAGACCTGACATCCCTGCATTAACAATGTCTCTGGATCTCCGTTTCAACACAGACAGCACCACCACTCAAACAATGGGGCAGATGAAAAGAAACGATGTATATAAAACGCCTGGTTGCAGGCTCAGAAATGGTAACTCTGGTTATTACAATATTTCTAGGAACCAGCATCTGGGGCTTCAAAAAAAAAGTCATCAGGACCTATGAAAAGGTCATGAAACTGAGAATTTAACACTAGAGTTTTAGTTGATGTGAAGTTTTTTCCTTCAGCCTCTTTTAGGTTTTTTATAAAATAAGGATGAACTTCATCTGCCTCTACCTGTCGCTAAGGGTTGGCGGAAGGGGGAACAATGAAAGAACAAAGCAGAGTGTGATTCAGAAAGCAATATTAAAAAGTGAATTTAGGGCAGTATGATGATAATTGCTCTTCTCATTATCCTGATGAGAGACCCCACCCCCCCAAAAGTTAGATGTTGAGCTAAGGGTCCACACCATTTGCAGAAACCAAGTGACAAGAAGCCCTGCACTTGGGAACATGTGTTCCTGTGCCTTGGGTTTCCACCTGAAAGGTCTTTAACAGGACAGTCTCTAGACAGGAGAATTCAGTGGCATGTGCGCTCGAGGTGTGACACACACACACAGAATCCTATGTAAACATTCTCCGGCTCTTGTGGTGCTGAGGAATGTGCCTGGGCAGCTAGTAGCACCTGCTGGAACGGCGCTGCTGTGGTCCTGAGGTTGAGCGGGTCTGTAACAGATGAGGAACCGGGCTCGGGCTTGAGGCCTGAGACCGGCTGCCCTGTGGCTGCTGCTGTATTAAGAACCTCCTGTGTACCCCCTACCTCACTTAATTCCAGACATAAGAATTAGCCAGGGCTCCTGAAATCTTTGGTCTGAGGCAACTACTGAAAAAGGGCCCAGTGGAGTCTATGAATTTCTAAACGAGTCATTACCTTTGGGTCATCTCTTCCTCGCACGTACATGTCTGGTAGGAGCCGGGAATGAATTTACAGCTACTCCTCTCCACCAGCCTCACTGGGTGACTGCCCACGTGATGGCAGGGCCAGTGTGCTGCCCTCTGCACCTAAGCAACTGTTCTCCGTCAAGTCAGAGGATGGGTGAGGCGCCTTCATCCTTTCTCACAGAGGTTTTCCCTTTTCCAAACAATAATCAATAGTATCTGTCCAACCTGTTGGCTCTCTGGTTAAATATGATTCAGTATACAAACCCAAAGGACAAAGTGATTGTGATCAGGCAACTGTGGCTGGGATCTCTTAACGCGTTCAAGTTTCCTTCTCCAAAGGTCAGATAATTTAAGGTGGGGATACACCCAGAGTTCAGAAGGGATGTGTTCATTTCAGTGGCTGGATGAGGGAAACTTCATTTTTCACCTGTGGCAGCTCTATTGAGCCTCACAAGAGCCTCCCCTAAAATCATAACGATTCATTATTGCAGGCAATGGGGCAGAAGGGCCAGGGAAACTGGTCTTGCAAGAAGGAGGACAATATGGTTCAGAAATCAAATGCTTTAAGGTCGTGCTGAGTGTTTTGACCAAGGGCTCATAAGAATAAGGGGACTCTCTTCTAGAAATGTTCCTGACTAATAAAGAAGCCAACAAACACCTCACATGTCACAAATTTAGCTTTTATGGTCTGCTACTGCAGAGGGATTAATAAGCAAATACTATCAATTTGCTTTCAAGTACAGGACCCTGCTTTGGGGACAAAACTCTCAAGAAGCCAGTACGATGGGTGACCCAGCTTAGGTGTGACAAGGTCAGAGCGACTGCAGAGCAGTAACTAAAGGCTGAGGCCCCGGGACCCTGTGCACGGCTATTTACAACCTCCTTGGCTGCAGGAGTCACGGGGCATCAATCTGTCCTCTGGTCATGGCACCCCCCCACCCAAGTCCTTCAACAGTGTCGAAAGGGCAGTTCCCTAGAGCCCATCTCCTCCAGCATTTGGGTATTAGGCTAAATCCTGCTTTGTGGCAGGAAGCCAGAAAATGCCACGTGAAGATCAGCAGCCTCAAGAATTCCTGATAAGCACTTGCTTACTTATCACACTCTAATGTGGGGATGGGAAGGAGGGAGATGAGGGCAAAAAGACAAGGGGGGATGAGGGCAGGGAGGAGGCAGGATCCCTGCTGTACAGGTTCTGAGCGGCCATCAGATCCAGTGCTCCTGTTTAACACAGGCCTGGAACTAAAGGACCCTCAAGGAATGTGCATCTGCTCCGTGAGGAAAACCACCCAGAGGTGGGGTTTCCATTCCTTTCCCTGGATGCAGTTTAACAGCTCAAAGAATCTCAAGGACCGGGGAAGACTCCTCACCATCAGCCCCACAGATAATCAAATACCTGGGCAGCAAGTTCCCCGATGCTGACAGATGGTTGGGTAGCTCTGGCTACTCCCAGATCATTTATGGTTCCAGCCATCAGTCTTTCCAACCCTGTGACTGGTGATCTGTGGGTTCTCCTCCCACACTAGGGCTTGGCACTAGCTCTGCAAACCCGAAGTCCATCAGCACTAACAACAGAGAAGATTCGAGATAGCTCAAAGGAAGCTCTGGCCTTTATTTTAAGGCACCCCAAATATATCTCCAGTAGAGCCTTCCTTAAAACTAAGTCAGGTGTCCAGAAACTCCCTGCTGGATGCTAAGGACAAAGCCAGGGGCCTGCCAAAAATTCCTCCCCATCTCTGATGAAAGAGAAGCTACAACGCCGACTTCCATTATATACTGGAGGAGGATGATCAGGTCCTGGGGTTCCTCTCGGGGGCTGGACATGAAACCCAGCTGCTGAGTCATGCTCCTAGAGACCTGGTTTTAACCTGTCTCCGCTGCAGCTGTTCCCTGTTAGACGACAAAGGCTGAGAGGACCCCCCGCCTCCCCAAGGAGGCTCTTCTCTATTCTAACATCTATGAACGGAATTGGAATCAATAAGCCAGAAGGAACACATATTTCAGTCAGTGCAGTCTCAGCATGTCAACAGGGGATGAGTCAGGTCGCCAGGATCTTTATAGTTCTGAGGGAGTGGGAGAAGACAAGGATTCTTCTACTTCTGGGGCCCAAGACGGTCTCTTGTACCACACGCCTCTCCATCCCTCAAATCCTCTTAACTAACAGGAAGTAGGAATAAAAGGAAACAGTTCCAGGATGAAAACTAAAAGGGTCCTGTTTCTTCTTCAAAAACAGACAGGAAAAGAAGAAGAGGCAACCAGAGGAGTGCAGTGGGAAACCTTCCTCTTCCTCCTTTTAAAATTTAGAGGAAAAATGAATTGCTGCCCTCAACAGGAGGCTTTCTCTTCCACTGCGTGTCAATAAAGCTCAGATCATTAGTCCAAGCAGCAAACTGCACTGCTCAGATCAGCCAAGAACAGAACTCTGAGCTTATCTAGCTTACATTTGGGGATCTCACCAGCCTGAGCGCTGGGACCGTGACGTGGCGGCAAGGGGTCAAGAACTGCCAGCAGGTCGCCCTTGTTTTTAACTAAGACAGGGAAGGCTGGTTGAAGGAAGGGGACAACCCTTTCCATGGCGGAAAGGCCACGGGAGGAGTCGCCAAGCCAAAGGGGCTTTGGGGCAGAAAGAACTATGAGGAGGAGAAATGCCTTCTGGGTGGCGACAGGAGTCAAGGGAGGCTTTAAGCTCTTAGAGAGGGTTCTTATAAGAGAATTAACTCTCTGGGAAGAGGAAGAAAAATCAATGGAAAGCAGATGCTAAGAGACAGCTGACTTTTCAGTGGAAATGGATGGCTACACATCTAGTCACAGGCTGAGAAATGCGCACATCCCAGAGGAGGCCAGAGGAGGGATACTATGGTCACCTCTTCCCTCTGTTGGGCTGCTGATCTGCTTTAGACACATGTATTACTGAAGTTTCTTCATCCCTAGGAAAATACGACTGCTTTTCAGAGACTTTCATTTCTTTGGCTGTCTCCAAGCCTTCTTTATATACTACTTTGTAGTTTAGAACTCATAGAATACTGGTTTTGAAGCGGTTATTTAGAATAAAAATCAGAATGCCAAGTCATTTACTCTTTCCTCTTTACTCAGGTGAAGCAGAAAACAAATCTCCTAGATCACCCATGTTTAAACCAAAGTTCTCCTAGCAGAAAAGAAGAGCAAACAGCTCCTTTTCTTAACTCTTGGCAACCTGTTGCCCTCTGTTCCTGATAACCTGGAGCCTTGATGTCATTTCCAGCCAATCTCCTGTGATTTGCAGAGACCTACAGACTTTGTCTTATTCACCTGTTCCTCTCAAAGGGATCCCAAGGACAGTCAGAGAACAAGAATTTTCTCTTTCAGTCGGCCTGATGCTTTCCAAAGACCATCCTCACCATTAGGACTGAAGCACAGAGATGACTTCAGCTGAGGGATCCAGTTTTGTGCTGAATCAAATACCAAGGCACGCAAGACTCCTGGAACTTCCAGAAGTTAAAAAATAATTACTGCCTCCTGTGCCCACACCTCTGTGCACAGCACAAGTTCTTAAACTTTTCTTCAGTTTTCTAAGTCTCAAAGGAAATGGCCAAATGTGTAGCTGTTCTAGATGTTCAGCTCAGATAAGGGAGTCTTTCAAATGTCT
Source organism: Odocoileus virginianus (assembly GCF_023699985.2). Taxonomy (NCBI): domain Eukaryota; kingdom Metazoa; phylum Chordata; class Mammalia; order Artiodactyla; family Cervidae; genus Odocoileus; species Odocoileus virginianus. Next base: position 13,240,780 of record NC_069683.1, on the reverse strand, counting down.
TCATAGACCACAGCCTGCCAGGCTCCTCTGTCCATGGGATTCTCTAGGCGAGAATACTGGAGTGGACTGCCACTGACCTCCTCCAGGGGGTCTTTCCTGTGTCTCCTGTGTTGCAGGCGGACTCTTTATCACTGAGCCACCAGGGGAACCCTCATCTATCTCACTTGATCCACACTTTTTTGAAAGAAGAAGGTTCACAATGGGGGTAACGTAAAATACTTTTGGCTTCTAGAAATGGAAAAGTTGGTTCTCCAACCAATTCTTAAAAAAAATATTTCGCGTTTCACTTCTGAAACATCCACTGGGAACCTCTCAGCATGTCTCAGGGCTGGGACTAGAGCCCTGAGAGACTCGCTGATGCCAGGCAGAACCCCTTTACACGAGGATCACATCTAACACTTGTGCTCGGTTACCATCTCGTGAGGCGTATGCCAGGTGCACCAATGGTGCTGGTGAGTAGGGGTGTGTGTTCACACGTGCGCAGGGCCCAAACGGCACACAGGACTGCAGAGCGACGTCGCTCCCCGGAACGAACGCGGAGTGCCTCTCTGCCGGACACAGTGAAGGCTGGGGACGCTGCAGTGAAAAGGCTGTTAAGAGGCCAGATGTTGAGCGTGTGTGCACCAGGACAGCAGGGACGAGATCCATTCTGTTCACTGTACTCCCGGACCAAGTATTCAGCCCAGGGCAGGGGCTCAGTAAGATTTTGAGTGAAAAGAATAAAATGCAGCACAGGCTATGCTCTATTAAGAAGCCGTGGAAGGAAAAAAAAAAAAAAAAAACTGTCAAAGTCGAAGGAATCTGTCATGGAAAAAATTCGCCTAAACGAATGGCTTTGATTGCAGCTCTAACGTTATTTTTAATTTTTTATCTTGCCCCCTCCCTACTCCGAAAAATCGCATCAGAGACACCACTGACTTCTCCCACACCCCCTCCCCCTTTCCTACGACGTGCTGAAGAAAGAAACTTTCTGAGGATGGATGCTTTGTAACCACATCTCTGAAGTCAACTTTAAGATAATTGCAGCGGAAGCGGCTTTTAATCAACTGACAAGCAGCTTTAAGAAAATTAATGAGGACAAAAATCTTAGGAAGGAGTAAATCACTTCTGACAACAAAGCTGTCTCTTTTATCCCCATCTCTCCTTGAAGAAATAGTACCCTTCCAGAATACAAAAATAAAATCTCTTTATTTTCAGTGTCTGCCACTCCCAAGGCCAGACAAGATTAAGAGGCTCAGTTCTCTTAAGATTTCTGGAGAATACTCTGGATTGAGTCAAGTTTGAATATCAGACTTTTAGAATCTAAGTAAGTGCAGATGATTGGATGTGATCACAGGCTAAATTCAGGGTAAGGAGGAAGCCATGGTAAAGGGTACACGTTGAAGACTGGAGCAAGGACAGGCCGAAAGAGCCTATAGATGTTAGTCACATAATGCTGGTCAAGGGTGGACAGCACTGGCCACCCATCCTGACCCAGGGTCTCAGCTCCAGTTTAGCTATGACTCATCGGAGTACTCTACACGCCAAGTTTCTTCTGTGGTTCATTTTAATGTACCTATGGTAACAATCATTATCATCAGTCATCCCTGGGCTGTTCTGTGAAGATGGCATGAAATGGTGTGAAACAAAGCCAGCGAATGTCTCTTCATGAGCAAAGCGACACCAAGACAGCCGCTAATGGGCACCGGCGGCACCACCCATCCAAGGACAGCAGTGAGTCCATGCTGGAAAAAGGAGCTCAAGAACCGCTCCTTCAGATGGGGAAGGTCCTAGAGGGAAAGATAAAGCTGCTGTTTCTCACTTCACAAGCCTAAGAATCCCCGTATAGCACGCAGGCCAAAAGGCATGGGCCTGAGTGAAGTCAGCTGTGGGCAGGTAAGAATCTTAATTAGAATGGGAGAACTGGGAGAAGGCGCCACAGCCTTAGTCCTTCAAGTGCTATCACTGGGATGCCAGCAGGATCCAGAAATGCTGAGGTCCTCATCAGTTTTTCAACTTCTTGACAGAACCTGAGAGATCTGGTTAAAGGAGCCACAGAAATGAGCCAGACGAGGCTTCAGAGACAGTAAGAGACGTAAGTGACGCAAAAGAGAAAAGAACACGGCTAAACTGACAGGTCCGACTGGGAACCCCACGCAGCTGGCGGCTGGTTCTCAATCTTGCTTGGCGCACACACTCGACCGGAGGGCTTGGTAAAACAAGGATGGCTGTGCTCCACCCTCAGAGCTTCGCATTCAGTAGGCCTGGGATGGGGCTGAGAAGCTGCACTTCTGTGAAGTTCCCTGATGATGCGGACTCAGTCCTGGGAATACACACTGAGACCCACTGCCCAGTTAGATATGAGTAGGGTGCAGGTCTAAAAAGCCTGCCTTCCTTTTCTGCTGCCTAGGAACTATTGAGGATGAAGGGGGGGGTGTGTGCTTATCTTTCCGTGTTTTTTTTTCTTGGTAACACTCTGAGGCATGTGAGATCTTAGTTCCAAAGCCCCCTGCAGTGGAAGCATGTAGTCCTCACCACTGGACCACCAGGAAAGTCCTGGGGGATGTGTGTGTATGTGTGGAGCTGGCGCGCTCGAGGGAGACGTTACACCCGGGGACAGTCCAGCACAGAAGAGCAGAACTCGCAGGGTTAAGAAGCGGCCTGGGGCGGTGGGAGAGCAGAGGGAAGGCGGCGAGTAGGGGAGAAGCAGGAGGAAGGGAGAGAGACAGGGGTGAAGGGAGGGAAGGGCAGGCTCTCTCTTCCCAACACCCCCTCCAAACTAACCATCTGTCTGGGTAATGGATGCTCAACCCTTGAATACAGATTCACCACATGGCCACAAAGAAAAAGCTTTCAATAAAATTGGCCCTTAAGTTATTGGAGGCTTTGCCTTACAGAGCACGATGCTGTTTCAGGGAGAAAGGAGAGCTAAACTGCTCTCCGTCCCAGGGCTCACTTCTCCCACTCAAGTCCCTCGTCCATCACTCCTGCCGCCCCCCAAAAAGCGATCAGAGATGAAAGCAAACCGGCGCTGGTGAGAGCCAAGCGGCCAGTGCCCCCTGGGAGAAGCAGGGGTTTTGGGATGAGAAGCCCTGTCCCTTCTCATTAAACCACTTACATGCCTACCACCCCCACCTGCTGTGGGGAGGGGGTGGTCTGTGCATCTGGGAGGAGAAGCATAACACCTGCTAATTCCTGTGTGGAAACCACGAAACATTCTTGCTTTCTAGCTCAAACCACCCTAGCACTGCCTGCCCCCGCCCCCCACCGCTGACTCTTGCCCCCATTCCCAGGTAAAGCAGCACTCATTACCCATGCAAACTGGAAGAGCAGTTTGCTCTATGACTATTTCTGGGTTCCTTAGTAATTTTATATTTTTGTTATTTTATGCTTTCACTTGGTTACAACCAGAGTTATTACTCTGTGCAAGTTGCCACAATTTGAGAAAATTAATTGCTGTTTTCAGTTACAACACTGTGCTCTCTTCCAATTAGGAAGTGAAAGCAGAGAGGGAACTCAGGCAGTTGAGTGTTTTGAGAATTCAGCAAAACTTCAGCTCAGCAATCCCTAAACGTCTAACTTAGAAACAAAACAGAAATTAACAAAAAGCCCCACTGGCTCAAGTGTGAGGGAGTCAGGCGGCAAGTGAGGCCCTGAAGCATGGACAACAGCATATCCAGCCTGGAGGGGGCTCAACTGGACAGAGGGAAGGGACAGACAGAACAGGCATCCAGTCTTACTTCTCCTGATTTGCCAATGATCCTAAAATTGGGAAGACTAAGCCTAGCCTTATTAAGCAGAGAAGGCAAATGTCTGAGGACCGTAGATCCTAGAAACAAGGATAATAATTAAACTCAACATGGGGAAGAAAAGAATTCAGCACATAGAGATATTCAAGGGAGAACCCTGGAAAGCAATTACAGCTGAGAAAAGATGGGAGGTGAAGCATGGACAGACAAACAGCTAAGAGTCTGATAGGAAACAGAACACAAACGCCACTGTGCCTCCAACAAAATCAGCAAAGGATCAAGCGCCATGCACAAAACCACAGTAAGACCGGAACCTGAGGATGGCTCTGCCTTGCTGAAGAGGCAGAAACCCAAAATGAAGAAAGCAGTCATTAAGAACAGCAGTTCTCAAACTCAAGTGCATATGAGATCATCTGGAAGCTTGTTTGACAGACACAAATACCTGGTCCCCTCCCCGTCCAATTCTTATTGATTTTAGGTCTGAAGTAGAGCCTGTATTTTAACCAGGACCCCGTGCATTCTAATGCAGGTTGTCCAAGGAGCACAGTTTGAGAAGCACTGATCCACAGGTCTAAAGAACCTGCTGTTAATAAGTGCACCCAGGCTAAGAGCAATTAGCAATTCATTTTCACAGTTTTCATATGCAATTGGGTAAGGGATCATCTCTTGAGGAGAGAGAGTCCCTCAGTGGGAATTAACCTAAGTCAATGTTCTTGGGGATGTTCTCCAAGGAACATCTGTTGGCCCAACAATTTCACCTCTCAACGTTAACACAGTGAATTCCAAGAGCTAACACCACGGAGAAGGGGGACCTGACAGAGGAGCTCCAGGACAGGCCCAGTGCCCACAACCCCTTCACGGACAGAGCTGCACATGACGGATGCAGACACTCATCTACACTTATCTGTGCAAAGAGGGCGAGCCTCTATTGTCCATTAAACCCTTGCTCCCTGTTCTCAGATAAAAATGGCACTTCTTGCCTTAAATGGTGGTACAGCACAGCTATCCAAAAAAGCTGGTGTCTTCCCTCCCACCGGGTACTGAATTCAGGGACATGTGCTGAGTGCTTTGCTGTCTTCAGTCGTAAGGGGCAACCGAGACCTGGAAAACCAGAAACCTTTCTCTAGTACGGGGGCTTAAAGTCAGACTGGGTGGACACAGGGTAAGCAAAAACCTTGCTGAGAAGCCCAGATCCTGCCTCCTATGTGAGGGAAACACTTCCCAAATGAGAACTTTCAAATTACTTAGCTCCTCTCCTAAGTGGTGTGGGCATCCTCAGTCGTGTCCAACTCTTTTGCGACCCCATGGACTGTAGCCCACCAGGCTCCCCTGTCTACGGAATTTTCCAGGCAAGAATTCTGGAGTGGCTTGCCATTTGCTACTCTGGGGAGTTTCCTAACCCAGGCATCGAACCCACGTCTCCCACATGGGTGGGTGGATTCTTGAACACTGAGTCACCGGGGAAGCCCCTGCTAAGCAGCAGGTGAGGCCTGTCAAGAATCGAAAGCCTGACAAGCCCGGGAGGCCTGACAAGCAGCTCCTGTCATGCACGCAGCAGCTGGCTAGGTGCCCTGCGCCCCTCATCTCCACAGCAGACTCCAACTGCACCCCCTACGCGGTGGGCCCCATCTGGGACAGCATCTTGGCTTCCACTCTGGAGCTGTCTGCCTTCAGCCAGGTGCTTCTGGCTACTTATGGAAGAGAGGAACCTTGCTAGGATGGCAGGCTGTGCCCAAAAGTTGGGCAGGAGCCCTGGCTTCTGGAAGAGGTTGGAGATGTCCATTACTGCTCCAGTCTCTTACTGATTAGAAACCGTTATTCCATAGTTGGGCAGGAAGGGTAAGAAGAACAGCAAGGACCAAGACTCTAGGTGGTGAAAAGCAGACACCAGGTACTTTTACCAACCAAATCTGCTTAACATAAGAATATTTAAAGTTCACCTTCCATCCTCATTTCTCTAGGTAAGAAAACAGGCTTGATGAACTTCCGCAAAGTCCCCTCCCAGTCATTCAATGTCAAACATTTCCAGTCACACGGAATTCAAGAATCAGAACTTTCCTGTCATTATGATGTCAAAAGCAGACAATGCCTCGTTTCTACCCTTGCCAGAGGCATGCTGGCACATGAAATCACCCTTCACTGGTCCTGCTAGTGACAAGCTGGAAATGATAAGGATGCTTTTCTTAAGATTCTCTTTTATTCCCTCAGCTTCTCCTAAATATCAGGTTCCTCATTAGGTACTTGGACTTCACAAAGGTGAAACAGGGTCTCTATTCTCAACGAGCTCCTGGGCCAAGAGAGGAGAATGACATGGAGACATGGAATGGCAGTTTGGTGTGACGAGTGTTAACACAGACAGTGTGCTCCATACAGGGGAGTGATCAACCCTGATTCGAAGATTCCACAGCAGGGAAGCAGCCTGCACGCAGTTGGGTTTCGGGGAGAAGAGGACACTCCAGATAAAGGCACCCAGGCAGGAGAAGGCCTTATTGGCTCCAGGGCTTGGAAAGTGGCTCAGCAGAGCAGGGCTTCCTCCCTGCAGAACTGGAGTGAGAAGAGGCTGGAGATGCCACGCCTGGCCACCTGCTTTCCACTGCTCTGTGTATCATGGGTCCTGTCTTCAGGCTTTTTCTTTAAACCAATGCTTCAGATTCCAGCCTGAATTCCACAAGCATCTACATGTGTGGCACTAAATGAGCGGCCCTGGGGGATATGCCCCTTCGGAGCTTACAGTGAACCTAATTGGGTGGATTAAACAGACATACCACACAGCTAAAGAAAACACGAAACAACACATAAGCAAGAGCATAAAACTATAAGTGGCACAGCACACAGTGCTAGGGGAATTCACAGGTTCTTAGCTCGAGACAGAGCTTAAATACCATCTAATTAGAGAACTGTTCAAATGCTCAATTCCCCTTGACAAAATCCTGGCCAAATGAGCCCCCGTGGGATGTGGGAATCTCAGTCAGAAGCTAGACTGGTTGAGTCCAGGAGGTCACTAACCCCATGATGCCCAGAGGCTTTTATGGCGATACACAGAGGACGGTTTCAGACAAGAGCAGGTTCTAAACACCACCTTTCCCTGCTGGTGGATGGATGGGACAGTTAGGAGCATGGCAGCTTCGCAGAGTCCGCATCTCCCACTGTGATTACAGCCTCAGGAAAGGAACATTTCATAGTATACTACCTATCTCTTTTTATAGCCTGCCTCCTCAAAAATTAAAAAACAAAAAGACATAAATATTTCATTGGGTTCTTTATGTATCTCCAGACTACAGGTCTCAAGTTGAAAGGACGTATTCAGTTTGGTCTCTATCCCAAGATCCCTTCAGGCCTCTGGGGCCCCAGCTTGTGATTTAGGGTATGAGAAAGACTGCCTTTTAATGGCCCAGAGCATCCAAAAGTGAGGCTGGCTGGTCACGACTAGGCCGGACTAGAGTCCTTCCTGGCTCCGTATGGGCGTGATGCCTCCGGTCCTGGCTGGGGGACCACACCTCTGGCTTGCACTGCTCTGCCGGCCAGGCCGAGGAGAACCACCACGCGGCGAAGCCACGAGCAAGGCACTCACCCTCATGGAGGTCTCGCCCCCGTGTGCCTGCTGCAGCCGGAAGACCTGGGCCACCATGTGCTCCGTGGAGGGGTGCAGCAGGATCCTCCGCGAGGCCAAGCCCACCATCACGTACCGGCCCATCGGGGACAGGCTCACCGAGATGGCATTGGGACCTGAGGGCCAGAAGCACAGAAAGGCGTTGCCTAAAGCTCTCGAGATTACCAGCAAATAATCTTCCTGCAGTCTTTCTTCTCTCTCCCTGCTCTTCATCTCTATTTGGTCATCCTGGGGTTAATCTCACAGGACGGCAGTGAGGAGCACAATGAGAAGGTGTGTAAAGTACTACGTCTAGCTCTTGACATATAAAGAGTACTTAAGGAATGCTAACCTGTATTAGCACAGAATCACATTTAAAAATTATCATCATACTGTAACTGCTATTTTGAAATCCACTTTTTTCACTTCATACATTACAAACATTTTTCCCCATTAAATATTCCTCTGTAAGAGCGTTTTAAAGGCCAAATGGTATTCTGTCTTGTCAATGCACCATCATTTATTTAAGCAACTCTTCAGAATTTGACATTTTTCTCTGTGACAAATAACACCGCTGTGAACACCCTTGTACATAAATCGACACAATGCCAGACTGGCTTGCAGCGTGTGAGTGTGCCCACTTCCCCGAGCCATGACCAAGAACAGAGCTCCTCCCCCACTCTCGCCCCTCACAACGGGAGTATGCCGGTGATGCCACGGTGGTGGGGAGGACTCTCCTGCAACACTACCAGCTAGGACAGAGTAGCTTCCTCTGACCTGTGCCTGTGAAGCAGGGGGCAGCATGTGACCATCACTCCCACCTAAGTGGTGCCTCACCAGGGAATGCCAGGGCAAGGTACCATGTGTCACTATGCTGGGCTTCCCATCCCTTACCAAACCGCTTGGTGTAGAGCATCTCGCCCAGGTTATGGGGCGCCAGGGAGTACACTGCCAGGATGCCTTCGTCAGGAAAGCCCCTCTGACTGCTAGGGATGAATGCTGCCAGGAGCTGGCCATCTGCAGAAATGTCACAGCTGGCATCATTGTAGATCTTGCAGTTCTGCACTAGCACATTCACGGAGGCTGCATCAGACAAAGAAAGAAAAGAGGGTAAGGAAGTCTGGAGTTAATGGTGTGAAAAATGCTGGGTCAAGACATTCGGGGGTGTCTCCCTAAGGGCCCGAATCCGAACCCTCTCCAGAAATACTGAAGGCTGCCTTATCCTACTAAAATGTCACGAAACAAGCAACACAAGACACTGAAAAGATATCTCTTCTACCCCCGTAATAGGAAACTACAGTCAATACACCACAACCACCTACTGAGTCCTAACTCACACTTAAGAGAAAACATTTGCGAGATAAGGAGAAAGTTATTAAAAACTGTCCCTGAAGAGCCACTCAACAGCAGTTATTGTCCAAAAGATCAAAACTGAGATGAATGAAAATGTAAACCTGCTGATTCTAAGAAAAAGGTGATACAGGTAAAACTTGCTTGGGGGTGAGAATGCTACTCTCCACCTCTATCTGACCTTGGAGAAGGAAATCATTTCACAAATTTGTGTCTTATTTTCTCCTTTAAGAAAACTGGAGCATTTAGAGACTTCAGTCTTCTGGACAGCTCCTTGCTGATACTAATCCCTAATTCCACAAGAGAGGATAAAGAGAAAGCCCAGACTGGTTGGAGGGCTGGAACTGTTCACTCTTCTTGGGAGTGTGGGTCCCTCCACCCATGCCAGAAGCCCATGACCATGGACAGCTCCAGTCTGCACTTAGCACTTACTGAGAATTATGCACCGTCAGCCAGGAGGCAGGCCGGCTCAGCATGAGGGCTTGGGCAGGGCGGGGTGGAGGACTGTGTTGGTGGGGAGAATCCATTCCACATGACAGAACCTACTCAATGTGAGCCAGCTCCGGGACTGGGCCCGCATACCGGGTCTCAGTTCCCATTTGAACCCCTCTCTGAGCATCTCTGGAAGTGGTCTACCCTCGATGTGAGCCTGGAAACAGAGTGCCCGCAGTACGGGCATGAGCGGAACAGCACAACAACATCCGAAGGGAACGGACACACAGCACATCCAAGCGCCTCTGGGCTCTGTCTCCTTCAGATCTACCTTATGTGCACGTGCAAAGAGACTAATTTACTCTTTCTCTCTCTCGTAAAAATTCTTCTTGGCTGCACCATGAGGATGTGGGATCTTAGTTCCCTGACCAGGGATCAAATCTGTGCTCCCTGCATTGGAAATGCAGAGTCGTAAACCATGGGACCTCCAGGGAAGTCCCTCTTTCTCTTACTGAAAGATTACTTAAACAGCCACTGGCAGAGGTATTATAGTTAAAACAAACCAACAGGCAAGCTCAAGGGCCCTCACCAGATTCTAGGTGAGCTACTCCAGGAGCCAATGTCAAGGGCGAGCTTCCTCAGGAAATTACCCTAAGGAAAAGAAAACAAAGAACTGCTTTCTAGGGGCGGGTGGAGGGGCTGTTGAGGTTTATCAGGAACTTGGGAGTGATTTCTAAAGCTCTGTATTCATCTCCCTTTCTCTGTGTGTTGTTAATGAAGCCACACAGATGACAGAGTGGATCAAAAAAGACATCGGAACACACTGATTGGCCACTGTGCCAATTCTTGGGGGCTGACACCGACTCCACCAGCACACGTGACACTGAGAAGGGACCACCAGGGTGGTTCTGTTTGCTCACTAACAAAATAATGACAGCCAAGTACTCAATGCTATCACCATTAGGGCTCTGTGCTGCCCAACTTCCAACCCACCATCTGCTCGGGCCTGTGCGGCGAGATCGATCGAGTTAGCACTGAGACCGTCTGCTCCTTACTCAGGGTCCCAAACCTGTTGCCAGAAACAATCTCCTTCCTTCCCTGAATAGACACAGCATTGCAGTTGGGGATACAGAGTCAAAGGAACTGGGGGAGCTTTAAGAGTGAGTCCATCTTCATTTTCTAACCTTGATGTTGGCACAGTTCTCAGAAAGGTAAAAAGAAACTGACCATCCAAGGTGGAGAGAAAAAGTAAATCACAAATATTAAGTAGGACATGAAAATAAACACAGAAGGAAATGGACTCTGTGGGCTTTAAGACAGCTTTGCATGGTTTCCATCTTATCTACATTTAATGTCTCAAAAATGCATGTATTTTATGAAAGGAGGCTTTTCTACCTTGCTGTTACAGAGTTCTAGTTCATATGTGTTAACCTGCAGTTTAAACATACAGAAGCCTACAATGACCCTCAAAACTCATCACCACCATGAGAAAAGCACTGCTAGATTGTTGCAGTTCCGTCACTAAGTCGTGTCCAACCTTCTGTGACTCCGCTGATCGCGGTGTGCCAGGCTTCCCTGTCCTTCACTATCTCCTGGAGTTTGCTCAAACTCATGTCCGTTGAGTCAGCAATGCTATCCAACTTACAGATTAATCTCTAAGGTGGGCTGGGGGTGGGGAGGAAATTACAAATAAGGTCTTCCTTCTTCTGAGAAGTCTGGCTCTAACTGACTGAAAAACTGGGCATATAGACAAAAAGCATTTTGTGAGCCCCCAAATCCAACCCACTGCGTTTGTGTCTGTACTGTCTAAGGATGATTCCAATTAAATGGCCAGCCCCCAAATTCAGTCCCCTCCCCTCAACCCCACCCAATTTCACAACTGCTGCCAGTTCCTGCAGTGAGCTCAGACAGAGACGCAAATAACACGTGAAAAGAGAATGCCGGAATTAAAGTGGAGTTTCTCCAGCAGCAGGCTCAATTTGGTGTGTGGCTAGGGATCCAGGGTTTTACTTCTCCCCTAGTGATGGGGACATGGTAGGCAAAGAGTGATTTGGTAGCTTCAGCAAGCACTGGGTGGTGTGTTTACAGTTTCATTAATATTTCAGAGCTCCAATTAGCAATTTACATTTGCTGCTTGTTGTCTATTAATTTCCCACATGGAAATGGAAATGTTCAGTTACAATGGTGAGTGGTCACTGCTTCAATTCATTCGTGCAGCGTCTTCTCAGAAGGCTGAAATTTTGATGAGTTAATTTACACAGGGAGAGATTTCCTGGCCCTCTTATTTGTTTTCTCAGGCCATAGGAAAGTAATGCACTAATGACAAGGACAGCTCATCCTTTTTTGGACTCGACAATAATGTAATCAGGTGGAGAAAAAGGTGAAGTGAAATACAGCCTGGGGTAGTGGCAACCCGCAAGCCACCAGAAATCTTTGTTCTGCTTCCTGCCTTGCCTTACTACAGTGGTTCTCAGGTGTTAGCATGCACCAGAATCACCCGGATTGATTGCTGGGGTGAGGCCTGAGAATTTGTATTTCGAGTGAGTTCCCAGGTGTCTCCGATATTGCTGATCTAGGACCACACTTGAAAACTGCTGCCTCACCAAACACCCCTTGATCCCTGAGCTGGAGTTCCAGCAAACAGCCCTGCACAGAAAGGCAAGACACATGCGGGGAATGATGATGGAGCAGTTAGCTGGGAAGATGAGGATGGAAATGAGGGCTAGGAAAGCAAGGATTTTTCAAATCAGAACCGCTTCAGAGCTTCAGCGGGGCAGCTCCAGGGGGAGTGAGAACGATGCAGGAGACAGCAGGAAGCCATGTTCCAGACTTTGCAGTGTAATCGCCTCCTAATTATAAACGATTTCCAAGTGAAAATGCCCTAGCAGGGAATGGGAGGGGTAAGAAATACTGATGCCTGGAGGAGCAGATGGCTCTGCCTTCCTATCAGCTCCATAAATTATAAACAAACACCTTGTACAAAGATCGATTTGCAGCCTGTTGCTGGCTGGCCAGATGAGGCCACAGGAGTGATTAGTGGCTGCAGTGCTTTTGCAAATGCATTAGATCCTGATTTGGAAAACCCAAAGGGGTTTAAATCAGCAGGAAAATTTCCTTTTGGCTATCTCTGAGCCCTCAGATTTCAGAATAAGACCTCCTGCACAGAGCTCCAGATGACACTATGTAAGCATGCCCAGCAGTGGCAATCACAACATCCTCTGTGGATGTGTGTGTGTGCCCTGCACCATTCAGCCTCTGGGTTTCTTAAGGTCACCGGGACACCCTGGTGACCAATGCTACTCACCGGGACACCCTGGTGACCAATGCTACTCACCCATAAGAGCTTACTCTTTAAACACACAGTACATCTAATGAGCTTTTTTTTTTTTTCCATGACAGCAGTTTCAAAATTATCTATGTTATACGAGGCCTTACTCACAAACTTCTTAACTCTTTACAGATAGAAATCCATTAATCCTACATCTCAACTAAGAGAAATAGGTGGTGAGACTCTTTAGCCTAATTGTAGAAAAGGGTTGAATTCAATTCAGATTAAGTCAGATGACACAGCAACACAGAGGCTGCTGACCACACACGAGTAAAACTGAGGGCCAGTGGCTCCCAGGCACATGCTGGGCCCAAGCCAAACGCTACCCTCCTCTGGGAAGCAGGCAAGGTTCAGAAACAAATGCTACTGCAAAACAGACCCCCAACTTAACTCTGCCGACAACTCAATCTATCAAAACTGTAACGAGACTTTATTCAGGCCAACCAGGAAAAGCAGAGTTAGGTAAAAGTGACTGGCATTCTAGAGGGTAAGACCATGGCAAGGAACGTCGGCCACCAACAAACCCTAAACTCCTAGAATGCCAAGTTTTTTTCCTAAGTAACTCTTGAGTAAAATAGGGCACTTTTAAGTAGCAGAATTCTACCACTACACAGGACCTAAATGAGGGGGAAAGGTGAGCCAAGTTAAATAAGTCAATCTGGTTGTACCATAATGCTCTTTGATCAGCTCAGGTTTTACAACAGCCATGATCAAAGGAAGCAGGAAGGAACACAGAAGGAGAATGACAGGAAGCTGCAGTCAGAACAAGTGGAGGCTTGTACAGAGAATGTTAAGGACAACCAAAAAGACTGTGCCAGCAGTACGTCCAGTGCCTGTATTCTTCAGAACTGGTTTTTCTTTCAAAGAAAATTGTCTCCAACTGGGGAGAAAACAACACGCTTCAGAATGCTGGATCAGAAGCCAGTTACAGATAAGCCAACAGGTTAAGACAGAACTACCTTCTTTACATGAACATCACTCTCCAGAGGCACCTCTTGGAGGACTGAAAGCAGGGCAGGGGTGACTTTAGAATTATGGCCACACTCTCAAAGAATCATGGTATAATTTTCAAGAAAAAGACATGATAAAAAGAGCTAACATCCATTGACCATTTACTACAGTAAGTGCCAGATGTTGTTCAGAGTGCTTGATGTGTACTAACTAATTTAATTCTCATAACAGTCACATGAAGTTGGCACTATTATATAACCCTCATTTTATAGACAAGGAAACTAAGGTGCAGAGAGATTAATTAACCAAGGTTACACTGTTAGAAGGTGGCTGCGCAGACCTGAACACAGACAGTGTGGCTCAAGAGTTCATTTGCTTAATCAACATAAGGCAGTTGACAGAGAGAACGTTATCAAAGAACGACCTCTCCCTATGTTTGTGGAAAAAAAAGAGGAAAGAAGAAAGCAACCAGCTCAGACCTTAAAATTATAAAAAAGTACAAGTAATTATAATCGTACTTAAACTGTTCTAGACAAAGAAAAACTTTCAAATTATATTTGCTACACAAGCATAACATTGATACCAAAACTCACAGATTTCGAGGAAAAAACTCTTGAAGTAAATTATCAGGAAGCTATGTGGAAAGAATTTAATGCTAAAGAACATACCATGAACCAGGTAGGGTTTATTCAAGGTAAGGTAAGGAGGGGTTCAATGTTATATAATCTATTAACATAATGATCATATTATTAGGTCAAAGGAGAGAAAAAAACATTTAGTTATCATCATAGATGATGATAAGACATGACTGAATTTAATATCTAACCTCTCTTTTTTTTGGTTACGCAGCTTATAGGATCTTAGTTCCCCAACCAGGGGTTGAACCTGGGCTTCAGGAAGTGAAAGCATTAAGTCCTAACCACTGGACCACCAGGGAATTCCCAGTCTCTATTCTTGATAAAAATTAACAATAAAATAAGAATAAATAGGGGCTTCCCCGGTGGCTCAGCGGTAAAGAATCTGCCTGCAATGCTGGAGTTGTAGGAGATGCGGGTTTGATCCCTGGGTGGGGAAGATCCCCTGGAGGAGGGCATGGCAACCCACTCCAGTATTCCTGCCTGGAGAATCATATGGACAGAGAACCCTGGTAGGCTACGGTCCATTTGGTTGCAAAGAGTTGGACACGATTAAAGCGACTTAGCATGCACACATGTACAAGAATAGATGGCTTCCTTAAAATGATAAACTAGTTCTGGTTTAACCCAAAAGTTAACTATGCATACTGGGAAAAAGCTAGATGTTTCCTACTGAAATCAGGAATGATATGAGGATGCCTGCTATTATTTAACACTGTTCTGATTGTAGCAGCCAATGCACTTAGACAAGAAGAAATCACAAGTGTACAAGTTGAAATGGAGAAGGTAAAATTAATGCCATTTACCGATAACATACCCAGAGACTAAACTGAATAACAACTATAATTAGTAAACAAATGCAGTAAAAGAGCAGAATTTTTAAAAAAGCTTTTAACAATAAACTTTGAAAATGTATAAAATTACATGAAGAAAACTTAAGAACATAAGAGAGACTTGGAGAGACAGAAAATCATGCCATGTTCTTACATAATAAGATACCACAAAAATACTGAGTCTCCTTAAGTTATTTTATATATTCAATGGGATCACATTAATTACACTGACAGGATTTTTTCAGGGCGGTGAAGGTAAGAAGGAGGTAGTTTTAAAGTCCATACAGATGATCAAAATGTTCAAGCAGGCAGGAAATTTTGGATTAAAAAATAACAAAAGAAGACCAGTCCTACCAGATACTAAAAGACAGAGCCTCAAACTTAAACCAATGTGACACTGTTACATGAATAATCAGACAGATTCCTGGGGCAGAAAAGACAGGAGAAATACATCTATATACTCACAGGATACTAATAGGATAAAAGTGACATCCCAAATCAATGGGGACAAATGAATCATTTTGTATACTGGTTGGGACAAATGAGCAGCCACATGGGGGAAAAGTTGGGTCATACTCTGTTTATTTTGGACTGGGTTAACCTTCTGATGAATCAAAGATTTAAAGGAAAAAATTAAAATGTAAAAGTACTATCTGATCTTCTGGATGCTGCCACAAAATCTAGGAACCATAAAAGGAAAGTTGGATAATTCTGACTACTTAAAATAAGTCTTATGACAAAAATAACCTTCAGCAGAGACAAAAGACAAGTGACAACCAGGAAACTCCTCCTATGAGTTAATTTTCTGATTTATAAAGAGCTCCTGTAGAACTGATAAGGAAAAGACCAGCAACGCACACGCGCGCGCGCGCACACACACACACACAAAACACACACACAAACACACAGACACACAAATACACACACACGCACGCACACACACACAGGTGAGCCCACAAACAAGCCAAGAAAAGGAAACACATGTGGCTAAATGTATGAAGAGCTATACAACCTAGCTTATAATACGAGAAATACAAATTCTGCAAACACTCTAAAATATGACAGAACAATCTAAAAACAAGAATTTAAGGAAACATGCACGCTCATGAACCACAGGTGAGAATATAAATTGGTATGCTCTCTCCACAGAGGGTGGTTTAGCAGTACCTACCAAAATCACGAATCTACATATTCTTCCTCCCTACAATTCCATTTCTAGGAATTTATCCTATGATATTCTTGCACATGTGCAAAATGACAAACTGCAGCACAGTTTGCATAGTGTAAGACTGAAACAGCTTAAAAGTCCCTCAGCAGAACACTGGTTAAACAACGGAATCTAGTGGGACTTCCCTGCTGGTTCCAGAGGTTAAGGATCTGCCTACCAACACAGGAGACATGGGTTTGACTCCTGATCCAGGAAGACCCCTCGTGTCCTGGAGGGACTGAGCTCCTGAGCCACAGCTACGGAGCTGCTTCTCTAGAGCCTGGGGGGCCGCAGCTACCGAGCCCACGTGCCTAGGGCCCATGCTCCACAGCAAGGGAAGCCACTGCAATAAGAAGCCCACGCACTGCAAGGGAGGAGCCCCCGCTCTCTGCAACGAGAGAGGAGCCCACACCGCAACGAATACCCAGCGCAACAACAACAAAAAGTAATCCAGAGACTTCACTTGGGCAGTGGGATGCTAGGCAGTCAATAATGAATAAACGACATACTGATACAGAAAGATCATCAAGATATAAAGAAAGCAAAGTACAGAGAGCAAAGTGTGTATAACGTGCTTTGTTGCTGTTGTTCAGTCACTAAGTGCTCTTCAACTCCTGCGACCCCATGGACTGCAGCACACAGGCTCCCCTGTCCCTCACTGTCTCCCAGAGTTTGCTCAGATTCACGTCCATTGAGTCAGTGATGCTATCTAAACATTTCATCCTCTGCCAACCCCTTCTTCTTTTGCCTTCACTCTTTCCCAGCATCGGGGTCTTTTCCAATGAGTCAGCTCTTTGCATCAGGTGGCTGAAGTATTGGAGCTTCAGCATCGGTCTTTTCAGTGAATATTCAGGGTTGCTTTCCTTTAGGATTGACTAGTTTGATCTCCTTGATGGCCAACGGACTCTCAAGAGTCTTCTCCAGCACCACAATTCAAACCCGTCAATTCTTCGGCCCTCAGCTTTCTTGATGGTCCAACTTCGACATCAGTACACGACCACTGGAAAAACCATAGCTTTGACTACACATGGACCTTTGTCAGCAAAGTGACGTCTCTGCTTTTTAATATGCTGTCTAGGTTTGTCACGGTTTTCCTTCCAAGGGGTATAATATGCTACCACTTAGCTTAGATAGAGCTGGAAAAACATAATTTGCATATACATATATATAATATCTTTGAAAAGATAAACAGGAAACTGCTAACTGTGCCTATGGGGTGGAGAGGTGTGTGTAGCTGGGAACAGGGTTGGGAAACTTTTCACTGTATATCCTTTTATATTTTAAAAATCTTTGGTAAATATATTTCAGACTGTAATAAAAAAAATAAAGCAAACAGAATGAAGAAACAAAGTATCTGGGGAAAATTACGGCAAATAAGATCCAGGCCAGAAATAGAGAGGTAAACAAGCTAATGGTATTTAACAAGGGAAAAGGTAGACTGCATTTGATTTCTAGTGGAGTTAAAGAATAGATTATTGAACATGTGGCTTAAAAGCACTTGGGAAGAAAATGATTGCTACTGAGGTTTCACTAACATCAGGACAAGAAAAATTGACCTCATTTTTATGGTCTCATAAGGATACCAAGACTGGCATACTGGGAAATGCCACAAACAGAGGCTACCTTGAGTATTTCAAAGTATGTGACAAACTCTCACAATACCCTGTAGACATGATGAAAAATATGGGTTTCACGAGTGACCAACCAAGCCCAGGTGCAAATTCATGAACCAAAATCAACACAAAGGAAGTCCACAGGAACATACCACCAGGCTTGGTGCAAAGTCCTGATGCACCACTTTTGCTGGCAATCCAAAGTAAGACAGAGAAAGCATGTTTATCAAATTAGAAGATGATGTAAGCAAGGTTGGGAAAAAAGGACTGAATCAAAGTTTGAAAAGATGTTGAGAGGCAGGAACTAAGAAGTACAATTATTAGTACACTATTAAGATAAAACTTAACAGAAACAGATATAACTCCTTTAGTTTAAAACATTTGAAGTGCACAAGTAAGTATACGATGGTAGAGTTCTGGTATTAACAATTATCAAGGAATTACAAGTGGCTGCAAGCCCAGCAGTGGCTTCAGAAAAGGCTGCTGAAACGCCAGGCTGAACTAACACTGTCCAAACCACCACTGTGCTGTTCTGGACAGCTCTCGTCTGCAGCGTTCTACCTTGTCCTGCCCCTCCGCAAACGTAAGATGGGAAATGAGCAGAAATGTCAAGGATTTGAAAACCAGATCTTAGAAGGAACCTCAGGAATTCTGGCCTAAAAAGAACGATTTAAAGGGAAGTGGCAGTTTACTTTCAGACAGCTGGAGGACTGTCAGTCAGAAGAGACATCATCACACTTATTCTGCAGAGGTTCAGAGGCAGACCCAGGACCAATGGGAGGGAGTTGACAGCAAGGGAGATGGTGGCCGCGTATAAGAAAAAACATCTGAAAAGGAACCGAGCAGTGACCGGCTAGAGTTAACTCACCAGACAGGGACCTATCACTGCAAGTGTTCAAGCAGAGGCTGACCCTCCACTTCTCAGGAATGTGTGAGACTGCATCATTAGACAGAACATGAAATGAGATGTCTAAGATGCTGTGATTCCAACTGAACTACTGGGACATGGGATTGTGAACTCTTTTAGAAGCTGGGAAACGGACTGTCCAGACAGACATTCTGCAAATCACACATCAATCAGGCCCCTCCCTCTGTTTCATTCGGATCTAGATTAATAAATAAACGAGTTTATCATCACTGCAGTCTTTCCTCAAGGATCTAGCTCTCAGCTCTTGTACTCCCTTCACCTTCTCTTTCTCTCAGTTCCACCCAACTTACAGGTGTGAGACAATGAATGCTCATTGGTAAAGTCCTGGGGCAGAAATCTCCATTTTGGTGTCCACTTCAGTACTGTTCACTGCTCAGGGTGGGTGCTCATAGACATTTGCTGAATTGCTTAGTGAGAGCCCGAGAAGAGCTGCAGAAATGGCATGGAGCCGTCAGCCACTCAATGAGGTGATGAAAAATCCAGTGCTGTTGCGGATCTCTGAGATCTGGCTCACCAGTTAACACAGACTTTCCACCAGTATCCCCAGTTCTACTTTGGCTTACCATTACTGATTTCTGGGAGGTCAAACTTAGTGAAGTCCCACCACTGGAGCCGGTAGGTAGTATTGGCAATGTTACTGGCCACAGCAGACTGTCCATCACCAATCACTGCCCCTGGGTGGGGGAGAAGACAAGGAGAGCACGTTATAGACCTATCTTCATGTTTCCACGTCAAACATGAGGCAAAACTGGGGTCAGTAGGAGAGGGAGAAAAGGCAGATGCTGAAGCTGAAGATGGCTGACAAGTCCTATTGTCAAGTCTCTCTCTCAAAGAGAAACCAGGCATATTTCTCAAGAACAATTCTGCCTGTAAATATAATCCCATATTATGTTATGTTATATTAATCAGCCTCCCTTTCCACTATTACTCAACACTGACTGAGTGCCACCAATGTGGCAACGTACTGTCTGGTAGGCTTAAAGAGACAATCTGAAAAGACAAATGTTTTCATAAAATGTTGGAAAGAAACATGAAAAATGAGAGGACACTGTGAACACAGAGAGGCCCCACAGAAAAGCATTCAGTCCCTGGATGTCTCTGTGATGAGCGGCGCTCTTCGGGAGAAAGCATCTCTTTGCATATGACCTTCCTCCCAGGAAAACATCTCAAAAGGAGAGGCTTCCTCCAGGGAACAGGCAGCTAGCATTCAGCTGACTGGATAGACAGAGACAGTAAAGAACAAATGAGGTAATATTTGTTCATTTTTTCTGGACCCCTGGCATATAACACAACAGAAATTTATGAGCTTAGCTTTTACGCATCAGAATATTTTTATTAAGGCAATATTTTACAGCCCTCTTGCCCTGCCCCACCCCCACTCCAGGAGAACTTCCTTGAATCCAGATTCACTTGTAAAATCTCACGGCTTAACTTTCCCTGAGATATACGCTTCTGTATGACATTTTTTTCCTTGGTAACCAATTAAATAAAAAATGGATTTTTTTTTTTTTTAAAAACAGGGTGACACTTTAATTTGCAGTTGTATTTCATTTTACATGAACATGTCATTTCTTCCTCCTCCTCCTTCCGAGGTGTGTTTCATACACAACCACCCTTCTGATCAGACAGAGCCAAACCCTCTTGGGAGAATAGAACATTCGTATATGCTATACAACCTAAACGGTGTTTTCTGCTGCAAATCAACTCAGATTTTGAGAAACTGAACTTGTTAGAGCTGACTGGCCTTGGAACAATGGTCAACTCTACACCCAGATTCTTCCATATTCTTCCACTTTCCTCCTATGCACGTCACTGTAACAGTTTTTTGTTTTTTTTTTCCCTTCTCCTTTTAGAGAGCTTCATTTATTGCTCTGCTCCTCCTGGTATTTCCCTATTCTTTCCTCAGATGGTCAAGACTGTTCAGAGAAAAGATGATCTCCATACAAGTCATGAAAAATGAGAACAGTACTCTGCTCACTCTCCCCCAGGAACTGCAGGCCGCTGCATGAGAACTCTTTCTAACATTAGTGTATTGGTAGACTCCTTGTCCCTGTTTCAATTTGTTAAGAAAGGCACAAACAACAATTCATTTCCAAGATGATGATACTTCTATCGATGGATTAACATATCCTCAATATGCGCAGTCCTGCCCCTATGGGGGCGAAAACTAGCTCGGGGTAGGGGGAAAATCTTGAGAGAGTACAATCCCCAGGTTCCCATCAAAGTACTGCAGTATCTGAGCAGATATGCAGCATATCTGTGATATTAAAATTTCATGGGAGGGATTGATTAGGGGAAGAGTGTCTAAAAAGGCTTCTTCGGAGGGTAATGATAAAATAAAGGTTGAGAAATACTGTTCTAGATAAGCCAATACCATCAAAATAATACATTCCTTAAAATCCAGCAGATTCAAAGACATAGTCCAAAATGGTCATGATTTCTCCAAAGGCCTAAGCAAGACAGCATTTGAGTGGTCTGTCAAAGAGCCCACTAACCTCAAACCCCTACTGAGGGCCCTAGGGAGTATCACTTCAATGAGGTAAACACAGGCCTTTGCTTTTAACCTTTATAGAAAATTCTGTAATGATGGTATCTGACTAGGGAAATTTTGCTGAACCTCTGGGTCACGAGGAGGGTAAGCTACCTATAGGACTTTCTTAATAGGAATTTTGTTGATTTCTCCAGGCTTCCCTGACAATGAAAATAATTCTTAAAATTCCAAGGTCCACTTCCCAGGAAAGAATTACTTACTTTCACTTGGACCCACGCTCAATTCCACTGAGTTTATGAATTGTTCCTGTGGTTTGGTTGACATTAACCTCTGACCACTAATCTCTCTCAAATTACTTTAGTTCCTTAAAATTTTCTCCAACTTTTATCAGACAAGCAAAATGGAAGAAGGAGAGTTGATTTTCTTGGTATATGATGAAAGAAATGCTAGTTGCTAAGAGAACAGGGGGGGGGAATAAAAACCTAAAGAAACAAACCCCATATTGTAGGAGCTTAAAATCTGGGGGAGAGGACGAGTGCTACAAACAGGAAAACAGTTACAGAAAATACCAGATGCTTTAAGAGCTCTGTGGCTCTATCTGCAACTGGAACGCAAGCGACTGAAACTCCAACCCACAGCTCCAGAAGTACCCCGCACGTCCATGCCTCAAGAGACGTCTTCTGGAGAAGAGCTGGGCAATAAAATCATCCTGCATGGTCACACTGTGTGGAGGGACTGGGGAAGTGTTCTCTGCCGGTGGTGCCAGAGTGCTGAGGTGGAACAGAGCCTGGCACCTGGAGAGTTGATTTTCAGGGCCGTGTAAACACAGATTAGGGAGCTAAAGATGCCAGCAACAGGTCAGAGTATCGTCACCAGGTTCCCTTCTGTAAGAACTGCAGGCCAACTGAGCCTGTCTCTTGGAAACATCAGGAAGAAAACATATCACCTTATTAAAACAACAACAACAGAAAAACACCCAACCATTTAAGAGACCTCCGGCCGCTAAGCTAAAGGAACAGGAACGGTGCCAGAGCGAGTTGATGGACGGAGTTACAGCAAAGTATTTACAGAGGAGGCACTTCGCCTTGGTGACCAAACCCTGACAGAACGCTGAGGGTGAGGGCTCAAGGTTTTCTCAGTCACAGCAGATGGAAGGCGCTAAGACTCAGGGTTTCTCACCCTCCGCAACTGGTATTTGCAACTGGTATTTTGGGTCGGGTAAGCCTTCCTTTAGGGGATGGGGTGGGTCTTGTGCGTGCTGGGATGGTCAGCAGTGGCCCTGGCCGCCTCCTGCTGGAATGCCAGGAGCACACCACCCCTTCACACCCAGCTGTGACCACCAACAATGTTCCCTGGAGATCAGAAACACTCCTGGCTGGGAAACTCCAAGTTAGATAAAACACAGCCTGCATTTTAACTTCAAGATCAGTGTTCTGAGAAAGCAGTACTACTGGGACGCTCACTCACTGCTAAAGGCACCAGAACCGTCAGCGATACCGATTTTGGAGAGAAACTAATGAAAGGCACACCATTACACAAATATTCCTTTAGCAAACTTTCAGTCTCCCGTTTTGGCCATGGATTACAGCCTGCCTTGAACTAGGATCTTATGAGTTACCTGTTTTTAACATGATTTCTGAGAATATGGGCTTCAGAATCAGATGGATCTGATTTTGACAATTCCTGCTAGTACCTGCTAGTACCTATATTTGTATGCCTCTGTAAATTAATCTCTCTGATTCTCAGTTGCCTTAGCTGTAAAAAGTAAATAAAAATCCTTTCTATTTACAGGGCTATTTGGAAAACTCGTTGAAAAAATACATGTAAAGTGATGGCAAACAATAAGTGTCTAATAAATGTTATTATTGTTGTTGAGTGGCTAAGTTGGGTCTGACTCTTTCACAACCCCACAGACTGTAGCCTGCCAGGTTCCTCTGTCCATGAGATTTCAAAGGCAAGAATACTAGAGTGGGTTGCCATTTCCTTCTCTAGGGAATCTTTCCAACCCAGGGATGGAACCTACGTCTCCTGCATTGGCCAGGCAGATTCTTTACCACTGAGCCACCAGGGAACCCATCTAATAAATGACTGCCATTAAAATTATTTTAATTATTTATACCAATCTCTATATGCTCTTCCTCTATAGGTATAGCTCTGTAAGCAACAGCTCAGAGACAGAGGTTCTTGTGTAAGAGACGGGTCCAAATAGTGTGCCAGGACCAAGGAAGCAAAGTGCTTCATTTTAGAATTAAGAACAAATGCGTAGGACCTAGATTCCTTAGGAATGTTCTCCTTGAAAGATAGTTCAGGCAAATTCAGTCCACATATTGGTCCGCAAAACACACTGTAACGAATTTAAAAGAACTGAAGTCATTCAAAACATGCTGTCAGAAAACAAGGAAATTAAACTAGAAATCAGTAATGGAAAGACAACTGGTAAATTCCAAAATACTTGGAGATTAAGCAACACACTTTAAATAACACATGGCTCAGAGAAGACATCTCAAGAGAAATTTTAAAATATTTTGAACTAAACGAAAATGAAAATACAGCTTATTAAAACTTGTGGAATGTAGCAAAAGCAGTGCTTAGATGGAATATTACTGCTTTGAATGCATACCCTAGAAAATAAGATCTAAAACCAGTAATTTAAACATCTACTTTATGAAATAAGAAAAAGAGCTAATTAAATCCAAAGTAAGCAGAAGAAAAGAAATAATCAAAATTAGAGTAGGAATCAATGAGACTGAAAACAGGAAATCAATAGAGGGGGGAAAAGAAAGATCAATGAAACCAAAAGCTGGTTCTTTGAAAAGATCAATAAAATCAACAAACCTTTAGCCAGGCTAACTAAGAAAAAAAAGAGAGCAGACACAAACTATTAATATCAGAAATGAAAGAGAGGCTATCGCCACTGATTCCATGGACACTAGAAGGGCAGTAAAGAACTTTACAAGTCACTCAATGTCCACAAGTTTGATAACCTAGGTGAAATGGACCAGTTCCTTGAGACAGTCTACCAAAATTTACACAAGAAGAAATAGATAACCTGAATAGGCCTGTATCTAATACACTGAATCAGTCATTAGAAGGCTCTTAAAACAGAAAGTGCCAGGCTCATGTGGGTTCACTGGTAAATTCTACGATACATCGAAGGAAGAAATTACACCGAATCTCTATAATCTCTTTCAGAAAACAAAAGTGGGAGTGCTTCTGAGGTCAGTATTACCCCAATACCAAAACCAAAGACAACGAAGAAAGAAAAGCTACAGTCTAATATTTTTTACGAACACAGAAGTAAAAATTCTCAACAAAATGTTGGCAAATAAAATACAATAATGTACATAAAAGAGTTATACAAAGGGGAATTTATCCCAGATATGCAAGGCTGGTTAAACATTTCAAAATCAGTTAATATAATCTATCACATCAACTTGATAAAGAGGAAAAACTGTATGATCATATCAACAGATGCAGAAAAGACATCCGACAAAATCCAACACCTATTTTTGACAAAAACTCTCATCACACCAGGAAGAGTGGGATATTTCTCGATTTGATAAACGATGTCTACAAAAAACCTGTAGCTACATTTAAAGGTAAGGAAAGACAGCCCGACCCTTGAAAAATTTGAGTTTGAATCATAAGAGTCCAACATACAGAGAGATTTTTTTCAACAAACATGTACTGCGGTGCTACATGATTTGCAGGTGGTTGAATCCAAGCGTATGGAAGAGCAGGTATGGAGAACTGACTTGAAAGTTATACATGGATTTTCAACTCTGTGGGGGTCAGAGTCCTTATCCTTCACACTGTTTCAGAGCCAACTGTATACGCTTTCTCCCTAAGACTGGGAGCAAGCACCTTTCACCCCTCCCCTTCAACACTGTACTGGAAGCCAACTAAATGCAGTAAGACAAGGAAAGCACATAAGAGGTATATTGATACGAGAGGAAGACATAAAACTTTCTTTGCTCACAGGTGACATAACTGTTTATGTTGTGGTTGTCACTGTTCAGTTGTCCAGTCAAGTCCAACTCTTTGCAACCTCATGGGCTGCAGCGTGCCAGGCCTCCCTGTCCCTTACCATCTCCTGGAGTTTGCCAAAATTCATGTTGGTTGCATCAGTGATGCTGTCCAGCCATCTCATCCTCTGATGTCCTCTTTTTCTTCTGCCCTCAATCTTTCCGAGCATCAGGGACTTTTCCAATGAGTCATCTGTTCGCATCAGATAACCAAAATACTGGAGCTTCAGCTTCAGCATCAGTCCTTCCAGTGAATATTCAGGGTTGATCTCCTCTAAGATTGACCGGTTTGATCTCCTTGCTGTCCAAGGGACTCTCGGGAGTCTCCTCCAGCACCACAGTTTGAAGGCATCAATTCTGTGGCGTTCTGCTTTTCTTATGGTCCAGCTCTCACAGCCATATGTGACCAGTGGGAAGACCATTGCCTTGACTATACAGACCTTTGTTGGCAGAATAATGTCTCTGCCTTTCAACACGTTATCTAAGTAAGTCATTGCTCTCCTGCCATGAAGCAATTGTCTTCTGAGTTCATGGCTGCAGTCACTGTCCGCAGTGATTTCGGAGCCCAAGAAGAGGAAATCTGTCACTACTTCTACATTTTCCCCTTCTATTTGCCATGCAGTAATGGGGCCGGATGCCATGATCTTAGTTTTTTTTGATATTTAGTCTTAAGCTGGCTCTTTCACTCTCCTCCTTCACCCTCTTCAAAAGGTTCTTGAGTTCCTCTTCACTTTCTGCCATTAGAGTGGTATCATCCACAAATCCCCTTCATGGATCACTGCCTTGTCATGGTGAAGGGGCTTGCATAACTGAATGAAGCTACGAGCCATGCCATGCGGGGCCACCCAAGACAAGACAGATCACAGCAGAGAGTTCTGACAAAACATGATTCACTGGAGGAGGAAATGGCAAACCACCCCAGTATACTTGCCGTGAAAACCTCATGAATTGTTTATGTAGAAAATCTCAAAGAATAAAAAATAAGCAAAAACAAAACAAAAAATTCCTGGAACTATTAAGGTAGCAGGATATAAGGGTGATACACAAAAAGTCAACTGCTTTCCTATATGCCAGCAATGAATAAATCGAATTGGAATTTGAAGTTAAAAATATAATACCATTTACATTAGCACCAAAAAAGAGAGAAAACTTTAGGTATAAATCTAACAAAACATGTACAAGATCTATCTGACGAAAGAAATCACAAAAGATCTTTAAAAATATGGGAGAGATATTCCATGTTCATGGATAGGAATACTTAGTACTATTAAATACTGTTAACTGTATTGTTAAGACTGTCAATTCTTCCCAACCGGATCTAGAGAATCAATACAATCCCAGTCAAAATCCTAGAACATGATTTTGTAAATATTAAAAAAAACTGATTCTAAAGTTTATATGGAAAGGCAAAAGATCTAGAATAGCCAACACAATACACAAAGAACAAACCCAAATTTGGAGGACTTACTATAAATCTACAGTCAAGACAGTGTGGCACTGGCAAAAGAATATGTCTATTCTAGATGTCTGTCTAGATCAATGGAACAGAAAAAAGGGACCAGAAATAACCCACACAAACATAGTAAACTGATCTTTGACAAAGAAGAAAAGGCAATGCAATAGAGAATCAAATCTCTTCAAAAACAGTACTGAAACAACTGGATATCCATCTACAAGGTAGACAGACACAAACCTTACACTTTTCAAAAAAAAAAAAAAAATTAACTCAAGTTGGAAAGACCTAGATGTAAAACACAAAATTCTAACTCATAGGAGATAATAGATAATCAATGTGACCTTGAGCTTGGCAAAGACTTTCAGGATACAGTCCATGAAAAGAAAAAACTGATAAATTTTACTTTATTAAAATTAAAAACCTTTGTTCTGTAAAAGACACTGTTACAGAGAATGAAAAGACAACAAACTAGGAAAAGATCTTTGCAAAACACTTAACTGATAAAGGACTGGTATCCAAAATATACAAACAGCTCTTAAAACTCAACAATTAAAAAAAAAAATTAAAAAATGTGCAAAGGATCTGAACAGATACCTCACCAAAGAAGATATACAGATGGCACATAAGCATATGAAAAGATGCTCAAAATCATTCCTCATTAGAGAACTGCAAATTAAAACAACAATGAGAAACCACCACACACTTCCCAGAATGGCTGAAATCCAAAACTCTGATAACACCAAATGCTGAACAGGATGTGAAACAACAGGAACTCGTCATTCCTTGCTGGTGGGAATGCAAAGTGGTATAGTCACTTTGGAAAACAGTTTGGCAGTTTCTTGCAAAATTAAACATACTCTTACCATATGATCCAGCAATCATGCTCTTTGGTATTTACCCAAATGAGCTAAAAGCGTATGTCCACACAAAACCTACAGAGAGATGTTTACAGCAACTTTACTCATAACTGTCAAAACTTGGAATCAACCAAGATGTCCCTTAATAGGAGAATGGATAAGTAAATTGTGGTACATCCATACAATGGAATATTACTCACTTCTAAAAAGAAATGAGCTACCAAGCCATGAAAAAACATGGAAGAAAGCATATAATACTAAATGAAAGAATAAAATGGTTGTATTTCATATGATTCTAAACTATATGTCACTCTGGAAAGCCAAAACTATGGACACAGTAAAGACCAATGGGACCAGGAGTCTGGCGGGAGAGAGGAATGTATAGGTAGAGCATGAGGAAACTTTTTTTGGGGTAGTGAAAGTATTTTGATGGTACTATAATGGTGGATCATGTCATCATTTATTTGGCAAAACCCACAGAACTTACAACACTAACAGTGAGTCCTAATGTAGACTACAGACTTTGGGTGATGATGTTGGTTCATGGATTATAACAAATGTAACACTCTGGGGCAGGATGTTGATGGTGGGGGAGGTTATGGGTGTGTGGGGAAGGAAGAAAGTATATGGGAACTGTCTGTACTTTCCATGTAAATATGTATACCTGAGACTACTCTAAAAAAGAAAAGTCTATTATTTGAAAAAGAGAGAAAGAGCCCCCAAGATTCTCATTCATGTTCTAGGAAACAGTGGAAAGAGCAGCTGTCCATAAGCATACTGCTAAGTCAGAGCAGACCACGTTCTGTTACAACCACAGAATTCTTCTTCCAGAACCTCAGAGCAAAAGAGTAAATGAGGATTATTCTGATGAGAGATAACATTAGAGGAAAAAGAAACTTTAATCCAGTGATCCTGGCCAACCATCAGAAAACAACCATGGCAAAAATGAAGCTGCCAAGTCTCATTCTGAGTCAGGTCTTTAACATGCAGGCTGGAAGCCTCAGGAATGTGTCTTAGGGATAAAACCTTAACAGTCATGACAGTCATATGGGAGGTGAACAGTCTGGTAGCCTGCACGCGTCTCTGCTTCTGCTTCTCTCAGACTCTTCTCTCCTGTTGCTAGGAAAGGAAAATTAGGGACCTTTTGCTTCCCCAATAAACAGCTTTTTAGCCTCTCTCCAAGATCTGTTCTAGAAGCAGGAATATGAAGAGTATGATTCAACAGTACAGTGAAAATACAGAACAATAGGAATCATTAGCAAATCTATCAGAAAAGCTAATTCGGGAGGGTAGAGAAGGGCAAGTTACAAAGAAGGAAACGATTAAATTATATTTCAGTCTTATAAAATTGCTGCATTTGAGGCTGCCTAATTCAGAACGGCTGTCTCTGAGTATGCTGCTGCTGGGAAGACAGAATAAGAATGAGGCTGGGGGCGCAAACACCCATCAGCCTGGAAGCACAATTATTCTCCTTCTGCTTGGTTGTGATATGAAGTTGAGAGCCAGCTTGCTAATTGGTCAGTAGAACTGACACTAGACACCCCAAGGCAGATCCAACTAAACAACTAATCAACTTTTCAAAATTCTTCTTAGAAATCCAGCCACAAAAGACCACACATTGTATGATTCCATTTACATGAAATGTCTAGAATAGGCAAAGCAACAGTCAAAAAGTAGATTAGAAATTGCCTAGGGCTGGAGTGGGCAGCAGAAGTGGAGGGGGAAGGGGGAAGTGACTGCTAATGGGTATGGGGTTTTTTACAAGGTGATAAAATGTTCTGAAATACATAGATAGCGGCAATGACTGCACAACTCTGTGAATATATTAAACTACTGAACTATGTACTTTACGCAGGTAAACTATATGGTATGTGAATTACATCTCAGTACGGCTATTATTAAAAATACTATTCAATATAAATTTTGGTCACTTTATGAAATAAAATAAGGCAATTCCATTTTTGGTATCCCTTTGCACTTCTTTTATAATTTAAGAGTCTTGATGAGCATTTCTTTGTGCCATATTTGTTTACTGGCTCATTGTATTTCTTTTAGTGTGAGCTGCCTACCCACATGTCTTTTGTGTATTTTTATGTTTGGTTATTTTTAAGTGTTTTTTTTTTAATAGATTGTCTGAGTTCTTTGTAAATTAATAAATTGGTTTCTGTCCATGAAAAATAACTTACAGCAATACAACACAGGATTATTTGGACATAGAAAGTATGCTTCCTAAGTATATACTGAATAGCATTCTAAGAAGAATACTTCTTTGCAGAAAGCTTTATTTAAATGCAGTCTTTAACTTGTTCTCTGAAGGAGTATACAAGGAAGAACTCTGTAACACTCACTTTATCACATTATCACCATTTAAAAAGATCTCATCGAAGACCACAGTCAATTATTCTACAGCCCAGGGACGTGGGCAGAGCTCCTGGTGGCAGATGACAAGTTGTCCAAAGTAGAGATTGCTTTTAGTTCTCATTTATGGTTGTGACACCAAGCAGAATGACCAGACTATAAGCAGTTTGTTTACAAGTAACAGCTTTATTATGATACAATTCACATACCATACGATTTATCTACTTAAAGTATATAAGTGGTTTTAGGGTAGCTCATAGTTGTGCAACCATTACCAAAATCAAATTTACAACACCCATCACAACTATCTAATTTCATCATTAGATAACGGGGACATTATCATCATTCCCCACCTTCCAAAATACCTTACCCATTAGCAGCTACTCCCCTCCACACTGCCCCACTTGCTCCTTTCTCCAAAGCAATGGAAGAGATCAGTGGATCTATTTTTTTGTCTATATAATTTTGCTTCTCCTGGACATCTCACATAAATGGAATTATATGATAAGTGGCTGTCTGTTTCTGGTTTCTTTCATTTAGCATAATGTTTTCAAAGTGCATCCTTGTTTTAGCATGTACTGGTATTTCATTCCTTTTCATACATTCCATTGCATCTATGTTTTTATAAATGAACCACAGGTTTGCATGAGAATAAGATAAGAGTTTTTATTTATAAGAAACACACTGCATGGAACCATGAAATCATGAAAGTGCTGAGGGAAACATTTATTTCCTTTGGAAGGAAAAAGTAGGTTTTCAAAGAGCAATTCTGAACATACCACCTATGCTGAAACAAATCTTCACTTTTCCTGAGGCTAAAAAGTAAGAGGCGTATTAGGGGACATAATTTTCTATAAAGACATTATATTTTTGTATTTTTTTAATATTCCACACATGACTTACATAATATTATAAACCAATGTTAGCTCAATAAAAAATAAAACAAAATAAGGGCCTCAAAAATATCACGTGGGTGACTATAATTACAACACAGGAAATAGTCTCAGTAAGGTATGTGGTCTTTCAAATTTAGACTGCTTGGTACCTGCTCTAACTGGTCACTGAAACTGATGTTGAGATCACTCATTATACAATAAAGGTTATACACACACACACACACACACACACACACACATTTTTTTCCCCTCGCGTGTTCAGCACATGGGATCTAAGTTCCCCAACCAGGGACTGATCCTGCATCCTCAGCAGTGGAAGCATGAAGCCCTAACCAATGGAGCACTGGGGAATTCCTTGATTTGAAACACATTTAACTTCAATTAAAGGGTAAATATTTAGTAGATACAGATGTCATTGACTATATGTGCTTCTTTTTTGGCTGTACCCTGCGGCTTTTGGGATTTTTAGCTCCCCGACCAGGATCGAATCCAGGAACTTGGCAGTGAGAGCAGGCAGTCTTAACCGTTGGACTGCCAGGGAATTCCTGACTGTATGTGTTCTTAGTAGGAACTGGGCCCCTAAACCAACATAATTTTATTGTCCAGTAAACATCTAAAGGCTCTAAAGCTCCTGCTCATAAAAAACAAGGGTAGCATTAGTCCACACACAAATCCTGAACTTTAGGAGCAGACTCAAGAAAGATACTGCTGTGGTCAAAGGCATTAGATGAAGCCAACAAAGTAATAAATTATAGTCTGTGAACTCAACAAGAATATCAGTAAGGCCTAGAACACAGATACTACGCAAGGAAGGGAAAAGGAACAGCTGTGGAAGATTTCTACATATCACAGTGTCATCAAAATTTTTCTCAAAACAACAATTCAAACCAGGGTTACGTAGCCATAGCAGAGTCAGCTCTATCACAGGCCAAGAGAAGGAAGAGAAGCTTAGCCAGATGGTCATCAAGGCCAGGGCCGTGGACAGAGCCTTCCAGTCTGCAGTAAGCAGCACAAAGAATCTGGTATTATCTTTTTTTAAAATTGTGGCAAAAAGCATACAACCTAAAGTTTAGCATCTTAGCCATTTTTCAGTGTACAGTTCAGTAGTTTTAAGTATATTCACATTGTTGTGAAACTGATTTCCAGAAATTTTTCATCTTACAAACCTGAAACTCTACCCAGTAAACAACAACTTCCCCTTTTACTCTCTCCCCAGACCCTGGTAGCCACAATTCTACATTCTGTAAGTGGAAGTATGTGGTATCGGTATTACTATTATATATATATATATATATTTTGGCCACACCATGTGGCATGTAGGATCTTAGTTCCCTGACCAGAGATTGAATCCATGACCCCTGCCTTGGAAGTCCTGAGTCCTAACCACTGGACCACCAAGGAAGTCCTGGAATTAGTTTTTAATGTGTCTTAAAAGAGAGAATGCACACAAAGTCATTCACAGAGATGGTATGAAATCACAGTCATATTCAAACCTACAGGAGGTCATTAGGTCTGATGGGGGAATGTAACTTCTAGGCCTGGCATAGGTATTTTCCCTTAAAAAAACATTCGAAGATGTCAAACAGGGCACAGGGCTCATGCCATCAGACAGAGTTTCAGAAAGTTCAAAGGTCGGGGGGCTGCCATCAGGCTACTTTGCTTCCTAATTCAGAAATTGGCAACGATTCAATCATGCTGCCTCAGTGGTACCAGTGTCAGCAGGAGTTAGCGATGCACTGCCACCCCAAAGCAAAGGAGTAGGCTGCTCTCCATTGGGTCCTCACTCCATCCTCCCATTCACATTAAAACCCAGGACTAATTCTGACTATCGGCAGAGTGACTGGCACCTCCCAGCTCTCTGATGTCAAGCTAAAGTGCTCCCGTGTGGGTAGATAAAGATGCCAAGGACTGTTCTTCTCATCACCACTCTGCAGACCTGCCCTTCTTCGATATATATGTCCTAATGAAGCAATTATCTACACTTATACTAATGATGTAACTGGGACAAGTAATTATGAAAGCAGAACATCCATTTTCAAAGAAATGAATATCATTACCTTTCTTCTACCCACAGACATTATTGAAAACAAAAACAAATAAGCTCATAAGAACACATGCAACTGAAAGATTAGGAGCAGCATTCAAACCCCAACGTGTTCAGAAGAAACAGAGATGAAAAAAACAAAGCCCAACGGCCCCCAAACAAAAAGAAAATTCCCTGCATTCACTCCCTGCAGGCAGGAATTTCCTCAAAGCCTCTACTCTGACAGAAGACACGCAGGTAGGAATATGATGATCACTGGACCTGCACCTCCACACCCCCACAGCCTGGCACTTCATCTGCAGGACTCAGCAACCTCTGTGCCTGGGACGACACTGGCTCAGGTTGGGCCCCGAGAGAAGCCAGGAAGGGCGTCTGGAAAGCAGACATCCTCTCACTGCTGCGGTGCCTGGGCAGCAGAGGGTGGGCAGGGACGGGGGACACGGTGAGGGGAAAGGGTTCCAGGAGCAAGCGGTGAGATGAGAGAGAAAGATAAAGAGAGCGATGACTGACGCCAGCACTGCCCGGCTCTCACCGATCACCGGTCTCAGACTGCTGAGCTCCTGCGGCCTTTATTGTGTGCTAGACCGGCAAGTGAGAGGGATGGGACCAGAGAGTCTGGGGCGTGTCAGCAGCAGGGGGAAAACGACCTTTACTGCTGCAAAGATGATGCAGATTTCAAAAGCCTAAAATCTGCAATGAAGGGAAATGGAAATGTGCCGAACGTGGGTTTGACTGGCAGCTTTCCTCATCTGTCGATCACAGGGTAATAAACACTGGGAGATGGCAGAAATGAAGATAAATGCTTTCAGCAGCACCAGTCCCCACCCTCCCCTCCTCTTCCGCCTCCACTCAGCACATGACAAGAGACTTACAGCAAGAAAATAAATCGGCTTCTTAACCAACTCTTTTGTTAAAACTTTCCTTACAGGCCACCTACACGTGAATTGTTGCTCTATGAGCCCACATTCTCATTAGGGGGCCCAGTTTGTAAAGGGTGAAAAGCTCCTGTCAAGTCACACCTGTACACTTCAGGGTACAGCACTGCTGGGCTGAGTCAGTTGGGGCCAAAGTGTGAGAAGGAGGCCAGGCTGCTCCCAGGGCGAAGGCGCAGAGGTCCCGAGCCTGTGACACTCTCTATCTCAAGCCTGGCTCACTCGATCTACAGGAGATGCTGGAGCACCAAGAAAAGCACGGCGTCACTTACTTTAATCACTGCCACATCACTATTTACCCGGGGACAGAAAGGCTGAGTAAGCTCTGAGGGCCAACAAAGATGCCCCATGGGCTTGGAGGGCAAAGTGATGTCTGATCTGTATCTGTGGATATAGAAGACCACACTCAGTCTGGACTGCCAACTTCACAATCACTTTGCAGTGCAGGAAACATCTATAAGGTGGATGACCTTATGGATTTCCCACAAGTAGGTCCAAGGGAAATATTGCCTATTTTAGGACTTGTGACGTTGAGAAAAAGCATCCAGGCGACTTAGTTTTTGTTAAGGGACTAGGGATGACCAAGCAGAAGAGATTAAGAAGAGGTAGCAAAAATACTCAGAAGAACTATTAAAAAGAAAAAAACAAAAAACAGTCTTAATGACCCAGACAACCACAATGGTGTGGTCACTCACCTAGAGCCAGACATCCTGGAGTGTGAAGTCGAGTGGGCCTTAGGAAGTATTACTACAAACAAAGCTAGGGTAGGTGATGGAATTCTAGCGGAGCTATTTAAAATCATAAAAGATGATGCTGTTACAGTGCTGCACTCAATGTGTCAGCAAATTTGGAAAACTCAGCAGTGGCCAAGGACTGGAAAAGGTCAGTTTTCATTCCAATATCAAAGAAGGGCAATGCCAAAGAATGTTCAAACTACTGTACAATTGTACTCATTTCACATGCTAGCACTTCATGGTAAATAGAAGAAGAAAAAGTGGAAACAGTGACAGATTTTATTTTCTTGGGCTCCAAAATCACTGTGGACAGTGACTGCAGACAGGAAACTAAAAGACACTTGCTCCTTGGAAGGAAAGCTATGACAAATCTAGACAGTGTATTAAAAAGCAGACAACTCTTTGCCGACAAAGATTCCTATGGTCAAAGCTATGGTTTTTCCAATAGTCAAGTACAGATGTGAGAGCTGGACCATAAAGAAGGCTGAGTACCAAAGAACTGATGTTTTTGAATTGTGCTGCTGGAGAAGACTTTTTAGAGTCCCTTGGAGAGCAAAGAGATCAAACTAGTTAATCCTAAAGAAAATCAACTCTGATTATTCACTGCAAGGACTGATGCTGAAGATGAAGCTCCAATACTTTGGCCACCTGATGCTAAGAGTCTACTCATTAGAAAAGATCCTGATGCCTGGTGCACTGGGAAGACCCAGGGGGATCGGGTGGAGAGGGAGGTGGGAGGGGGGACTGGGATGGGGAATACATGTAAATCCATGGCTAATTCATTTCAATGTATAACAAAAATTACTGTAATGATGTAAAGTAATTAGCCTCCAACTAATAAAAATAAAAAAAATAAAAATAAAAAAAAAAGAAAAGATCCTGATGCTGGGAAAGATTGAAGGCAAAAGAAGAAGGGGGCGGCAGAGGATGAGATGGTTAGATAGCAT
Source organism: Odocoileus virginianus (assembly GCF_023699985.2). Classification (NCBI taxonomy): domain Eukaryota; kingdom Metazoa; phylum Chordata; class Mammalia; order Artiodactyla; family Cervidae; genus Odocoileus; species Odocoileus virginianus. The sequence goes on along the minus strand of NC_069683.1, from coordinate 13,205,446 downwards.
CACTGACTCAACGGACATGAATCTGAGCAAACTGTGGGAGATAGTGAAAGACAGGGAAGCCCGACGTGCTGCAGCCCAAGGGGTCACAAAGAGTCAGACACAACTTAGTGAATGAACAACAACAAAAGGGTTTTTTAAGGAAGGTTAAAAGGTTAGTAATTCCTAATCCATGTAGTGCAGTTGCTTACAGGAAGATGGTTGCGCATTCTGTCAAAACTACATCCTGATTCTGATAAAAGTGAACCTGACAAAAATCTTAGTAACTAGATTCTTTAAGGTATTAAAAAAGACATTCTGCCCTACTGGCCCAGCCAGGCTGGTTTCCTGCAGATCCTGAAGTGGAAAAGAAAGATTTGAGCCCTTTGTTCTAGAGTGCAGGCACCAACTAGTGGAAAGTGTGGAGCAAAAATAAGTGGGACAGAGCTTGGTAAAGGGGTCTGTTTCAAACCACAAACTGCTTAGAAATGTGAGTAGTCCCCAGAGCCCACGCCTGTGCTCTGAGGTCCTGGGAAAACAATACTTGTCACACGGAAACAGCTAATTCGAAATAGCTTCTAATTAAATTCACTGTTCAGGCATTAATATCAGGCACAAAGTGGGAAAGCATTATTAACAAGCCCCATATTGAGACAACTGCTTAGAAGGATGCACTCACGTTGTTGTCTATAATCCGGGTAAAATCTAAATAAATTCTCACCTCCTCCTGGAAGCGTCTCAGAATGAGAGAGAAATCCCTGCCCACACACGATCAGCCATTTCCATAACACAAAACATCTGTCATCTTGTAGGTTACCTGGCTCTAAGTGCCTCAAATCTGCAGTGAGTTCAAGTGCTTATGTCTCTGTGTACACTTAACCATCAATTTTCAGTTGGTATTGCCTGGTCTCTTTCCTCCTTTAAGATACTGAACTTCTCGAGAGAAGTAATCAACTTTTCACTTAAATTTTAGATACTATACAGTATGAGTATAGTATCTAAATACTACAGATTTTTTTAAATTTATACAGTTTTTAATTGAAGGATAATTCCTTTACAGAATTTTGCTGTTTTCTGTCAAACCTCAACATGAATCAGCCATAGGTAAACAGATATACCCTCTCTTTTGAACCTCCTTCCCCTCTCCCTCCTCATCCCACCCCTCTAGGTTGCTACAGAGCCCCTGTTTGGGTTTCCTCAAACAGCAGATTCCCGTTGGCTGTCTATTTAACAGACAGTGATGTAAGTTTCCATGTTACTCTCTCCATACATCTCACCCTCTCCTCCCCTCTCCCCATGTCCGTAAGTCCATCTCTATGTCTGTTTCTCCACTGCTGCCTGCAAATAAATTCTTCAGTACTACCTTTCTAGGTTCTGCATATATGTGTTAGTATACGATATTTATCTTTCTCTTTCTGACTTACTTCACTCTGTATAATAGGCTCTAAGTTCATCCACCTCATTAGAACTGACTCAAATGCATTCCTTTTATGGCTGAGTAATATTCCATTGTGTATATATATACCACAACTTCTTTATCCATTCATCTGTAAAGAGACATCTAGGTTGCTTCCATGTTCTAGCTATTGTAAATAGTGCTGCAATGAATAATGGGATACATGTGTCTTTTTTTTTTGTCTTTTTAAATTTTTATTTCCTGAGTAAACACTATAGATTAATGACTTAGAATTCTGCCATTCATACAGTTACAAGAGGTGAGGAATTCCAATGAGAACAATAAGAAAGGTCACTGCCAATCTTAGCAAGTTCTCTTCCACAAGCAAGAAGATATGCCCTAGACAGTCCTTACTATCTATTATCCATTACAGGGACAGGCTGAATTATAAAGAACCAAATCACATGTTAATTTTCAGTCCAGTAATTACATCCAGGCATAGGAACAAGCAACACAGTTTGCAAAAGGAGCCTATCTTTAATTATAGACATAGACATCCATCAGGGAAAAAAACAGCCTAACAAACTATAATCAATAATACTATGGAATGCCAAGCAGCCAGTAAAAAGAATAAAGTAGATCTGTTTGTGAAGTCGCTCAGTCGTGTCTGACTCTTTGCGACCCCATGGGCTGTAGCCCACCAGGCTTCTCCCATGGGATTTTCCAGGCAAGAGTACTGGAGTGGGTTGCCATTTCCTTCTCCAGAGAATCTTCCCCACCCAGGGATCAAACCCGGGTCTCCCTCATTGTAGGCAGACGCTTTACCATCTGAGCCACCAGGGAAGTCTGTCTGTACTGATACAGAAAGATGTCCTTCGTATATATTGTTCCCTATGAGCCCATCCCTATTAAAAACAAAGAAAACTATGTAAATATAAAAATATACATATGTGTGCGATTAGGCATAGAGAACGATTTGGAAAGACACATTCCAAAGATAGTGAACTCACTGAGAGTTAAACTTTCACTTAAATTTTAAATACTATACAACTGCAGCACTTAAAATTCCCTTCAGGGAATGAGACTGAGGATAAGAGTGATGAGGAGAGACTTAAGCATTTTATAGTATCTATTTTGACACTGTCTGAATTACTTACAGTAAATCAGTTTTAAAAACAAAATATAAAAGGAAAAACATGAAGAGTGAGAAGTTACCTTTTTAATGATTTATGGCAAAATTCTGCATTTTATAATTTAATATTCCCTATATTCAACATATACATTTATTCCACATAGCTAGTTTGAGAAAAGCCTTGAAAAAACTCCTTGAGAAAAACTCCTTGGTCCTGGGTTTGCAGTAAAAATCACAAATCTTAAGTTTTCCATTTTTACAAAGTGCCAGTCAGGATGATACTCTGAGATGACCTTCAAGCATCTAAGAAGAGGCTTATGTCTGGTAGCCAATAAATCTGTGCTACTTGACTAGAAAAGGAGCCAAAACAATTCTATCTCTGGGTAAACATCTTATAAAAAAATGTTGCAGATGTTCACAAAGACATTCATCAAGAAAATTCAAGGCACGATGGTATAGTAAAAATCTAGAAAGTTTCATGTTCATCAATAGGGAATAGATAATGTGTATAAATGAATCTGTGTTAGTAGCTCAGTCGTGTCCATCTCTTTACGACCCCATAGACTATAGTCTGCCAGGCTCCTCTGTCCATGGGATTATCCTGGCAAGAATACTGGAATGGTTTGCCATTTCCTCCTCCAGGGGCTCTTTCTAACCCAGAGACTGAACCCGCGTCTCCGGTCGCTCCTGCACTGGCAGGCAGTCTTTACCACTGAGCTACATGGGAAGCCCATGAATGAATACTAGGCGACAATTAAAAGGAGCAAACCAAATCAAACTATGTCATTGTGGACTGATGAAACCGGGTAACACTGAATTTCAAAGGCTGTAAAAATGATACATACGGTATCATTTATTAAAACGCAACTCTTAAAACACAAAGCAATGACATTTTACTAATACATTAAATTATAAAAAAATAGACTGCAACTATATAAACCAAATTCATGATAGGGGCTTCCTCTGTGTAGAATGGGGAATACAATTATGGAGGTCAAAGGGAACTCTGACTTTATCTGGAAAGATTCTTATTTTCAAGAACTGAAGGAGGAACTCCTCCATGGTCCACTGGTTATGGCTCCGCGATTTCACTGCAGGGGAACCAAGATCCTGCAAGCCACGAGGCTGCCAAAAAACAGAACTGAGGCAAGCAGGGGCAAACTGTTAACAACTATTACACGCTGGTTGCTGAGGCACAGAGGCTTGTTGTATATATAGATGTGTGTGCCTGTATAGATGTATTTATACTTTTTTATATTACCTTTTCTCACTATTGAAACGACAAAAGGGATAGGGAGGAAAGAGACAAACAAGAAGCTGCAGACACACGGTGAGGACCTTTAATGTTTCCCCACAATCTCAAGCCTTGTCCAATACAGTCCGGGTGAGACAGTCACTGGCTGAAGTGAAGCACTCTGGGATATGGAGTCCCAGCAAACTCCAAAGGCGGGCAGAGACGGCCACATTGTTTACTCAGAATTCGTGACAGAAGATTTCTCCCACAGAAACATATCCGGAGTCTCTGTGGATCAAGTTTATACCATGTAAAGCATGAGCTACTGCACTGGTGGAACCACCCGGCAGACAGCTATCAATGGCACACGGTCACACAAACTTCGCACTCAGCAAAAGCAGAGGTTCTTAAGGCCATAGGCTTCCTGGGTTCACACTAGGAAGTCTGTCTGCAGAGACGAAACACACAGATGCCCCAAGTTTTTCTCTTAGACAGCACCTTAAAACATCTTATCTTGAAGAAAAAAAAGGTTTATTTTTAACGTCAGGTTAGATAAATTTCTGAGAAAGGCCTGTGGCAGAGCTCTAGGTTTTGAAAGAGATATTTCACAAGGGAAAGCAAAAGGAGTTTTAAGATATGTTTTAGTGTCTTCCTTTCTGCCAGAGCTGTTAGATGCACTCCTAAGGAAACACTGGGTCTGCTATCACTCTTCAGGGATGCCTGAAAACCACTGAGTATGGTGGCACTTTTAAAGGCAAACTCTGTCTCTAGCCGTCATAAAGAATGCATGACAACCTGCAAACTTCTTGATAGGCTGCTGAGGGTGTGGGTAAGTAACAGAAAGGAGGTCAAACCAGTCAATCTTAAAGGAAATCAATCCTGAATAGTCATTAGAGGGAGTGACTCTGAGGCTGAAGCTCCAACACTCTGGCCACCTGATGCAAAGAGCCGACTCATTGGAAAAGACCCTGATGCTGGGAAAGATTGAAGGCAGGAGGAAAAGGGGATGACAGAGGATGAGATGGTTGGATGGCATCACCGATTCAATGGACATGAGTTTGAGCAAGCTCTGGGAGATGGTGAAGGACAAGGAAGCCTGGCGCACTGCAGTCCACGGGGTCACAAAGAATCGGACACAATTGAGCGACTGAACAACAAGAAGTAACATCATGAAAGAATCTTGCTGTTATCACTAAGCTATGGGCCCTCGTCCTTTACAAAACCACCTTCCTTCCTCTCAACTGTCCTCACGCCAATCCTTCTTCCAATACCAGACTGATTATTTTTAAAAGCAAGTTTTGATTGTGGCACTCATCTGCTCACAAGTCTCTAACGGCTCCTTGCTGCCGAAACTAAACTAGATTCCTTGGTTTGTGATTCAAGGCCCTCAACAGTCTGTCTGCCATCCAGACAGTGCTTATCTGTGCTTATCTCCTGCATTATTCACGTTTCTGGAAATATGCTTTAAATAGATTTCCACTTTTGAACTTTGGTTTATACTGTTCCTACTATCTGGGCTCCTTCCTCTCTCCTCTAACAAATACTTCCTAAAATCCCCCAATCCCTGCCCCCAGTCAAGGACTTTCTCAATCCCTTTTTACAAGAAGTCATTTCTGATCTCGTTAACCTGACATGGTCCTCTCTTCAGAAGCCCCAGGGCATTTTGTTTCTCTCTCTTATTCTGTCATATTCCTTCTGCTCCATCTCCTGCCTTCCAGTCCAGGCAGGACTCTTGTCGTTACTCAGTCCACTTGAAGACAAGTACAAAACTCAGTCCACCAGAGGTCCAACTCAAAATCTAGAAGCTAAGTATATACTTGCTCTGTTACTGCTCAATACTTTTCCCTGAACCTGAATCCATACAGTCCATTATCAATAGGTTCTTTTCTTGTTTTGGCCTTGTCGTGCGGCTTGCAAGATCTTCATTTCCCAACGAGGGATCAAACCCGGGCCCCTGGAAGTAAAAGTACTGAGTCTTAACCACTGGACCACCAGGAAATTCCTACAAATAGGCTCTTTTGATGGGAAGGAAATATATGATTTGCTCATCTTTATATGAAATATCTTGATACTCTGCGGCAGAAGCTGTGCGGTAAGTCCATACTAAACTAAGGACCGTCCTTGGACCCTAGAAAGAGCGCCCTGCACAAAGCACACAGTTGCAACTCAGTTCGCTGCCCTGGAGCCTCAGTACCTCCGGCTCTGAGAAACACCCATGCAACCAGCAGGACACCTCCAGAATGCCAAAAACATGTGTCTGATTTCTGAACTCTAGGAAACTCCCCAACCTCTGGACTCTACAAAAGACAGTACTCAGGGCACTAAGAAATTGATGGTTACATGCGGGGGAAACACTCCAAGGATTCACTTCCTTCTTAACTGCAGCCAAAACACAGCAGGGGTGGGCAGGTTTCTGACTGCAAGTCGGCGTAAGGTTAAAAAGTTCCTCCTTCTGGCCTCTGGAGAAGACAAGCTGGGAGCACGCCATCCCCTTTGTCAGCCTCTGCAAGGTTCTTGCCTTGAGGCCAGCAGGATTAGCACAGCCATTTCATGCTCTGAAAAGTCAGAAAAGGCGAGATGGGGAGCTTTTCATTCGAGGAAATGCCTAGTAGTCAGAGCCGGTTCTGTTTCTGTTGAAAAGATAAGCGGGGATGCTGAGGTTAAAAAGCAAAATTTCCAACAATGCTTAATGAAAGGCTTGGAGACAATGTACAGAATTAGGCAACGGGATAAACTCCAAGAAGAGAGGAGCAGGTGCCAGAGCAGAAATGCAGCAGAGACTCAGCACCAGACAGTTCATGCATCCAAAATTTTCCATGTATTTAAAATGTCATCAGGACACCCTGTGAGCACAGACTTGAGGCAGCAATTACGGTATACAGGCTTATCCTTCCTGGCACGAAATACCCACAAATAAGCTCCTAGGGTAAAAGTCAAAAGAACATAGAAAGAAAAGCTTTACCATAAAAAACCGAGCAGTTGCTACAACTTTCTTGCCTAGATAGATAATTAAATACAGATCTTCTTGTGAAGAGAGTAGTCTAAACTCAACTACTATATTCAAAGGCACAGAGCGCCCGGGCCCACGTGGGGTTTTAAACCTTGCTTGGGTCTACAGATGGCCTTTTGAAGACCCAAGAAACCACTGAAACTGCAAATTAAATTGTGTGTATGCGTATGCCATTGTATGAGGCCATTTTTGTTTTCTATATCTTATGGTGCTTTGATATTTGGGGTCCTTGTGGATTGACAGACTGCCAGTCTCCAGGTTAGTTAATTCCCAGAGATAGCAAACAAGTGTCTACAAGCATGTAAACCAACCCATCCCGATCAACACATCCTCTGGCTGAAACCACTCCAGAGCCAGGCACCAACACCTAGGGACCACCCTGGGGTCTGTCAACATTATGTGGGCTATCCGATCCTGAATTTATGCAGCGCACTCCCCTTGCCTCACCCACTCCTGCCTCTGAGAACAGGGAGAAGGGCTCAGGCTCAGCCCCCCCCCAGCTCCTCCTGCCCCCGGCTGACGCTGGTACTACCCCACGTGGCCCTGCACGGCCCGGTGTGTCCCCCTACGCTCAGGAACCCTAAGTAAGGAACTATCTACTCAACAGACTATCTTTTTCATCTGCTGGCTTTATTGTACCTGAATAAAACAAAAAACCGGGATGCTCTTTATTACAATTTGTATACACCTTTCTGTCTGAGGGGAGAGTCCAGGCTTTTAGCACACACTCTCAGAGAGGTCACTGTCCTCCAGGAGACTAAGAACCAGTGTCCCAGGCCACGCTGGGGCCCTGCTCAGTGGGTGAGAACACATCACTGATGCCTGGGGCCCTGCTCAGTGGGTGAGAACACAGCACTGATGCCTGGGGCCCTGCTCAGTGGGTGAGAACACAGCACTGATGCCTGGGGCCCTGCTCAGTGGGTGAGAACACATCACTGATGAAGCTCTTGAGGGCACCTGTAAAAGCCAGGTGGCTGTTCTTACAGAGTGCAAAGAGAAAGCAGTGGAGATTGCAGAGGGCTTTGTGGAGATTGCAGAGGGCTTTGTTTCTGTTTTTCCTGGCTCTCTGCAGGACAGAGAATCGTGAGACACAGGAGTTTAAAGGGAGAAGGTTCACAGATTCCCAGAGGGGTGACAGTAATGATAAATTAGCATTTCTCTCAAATAATACAAAACATCTGAAATGCTTAAGCACCCAAAGGGTTGGGGAGATTAGGGATTGTCCATGTTATGTTTTGTTAAAAACAACAGGCACGCTGTGACGATCAAAAACAGTATCATCCGCAAAGAAATAAACCTTTTGGCCTTCAGTCTCACTAAGGCTGACAGAGATAGAGAGATTTTTCAGGCCAAAGTACAGAGTCTTGAGACATGCCCAGAATCAAGAGTAGTGAACTCAAACCAGAGAGCTTTTTGATGGCTGAATGAGAACTGAATATTAAACAGATATCTATCAAACATAGCACAGTGGAAGATATATATATATAATGGTAATAAGATGTCCTTTTTGCTTGGTTGGAGTCAATAATCCAGTTGGGGAGATAAGACTTATGTCCAAAACATTACAAACAAGAAAAGCAACTTAAGTGTCTAATGAAAGGCACAACTGTTTAGGAAAGGTCACTGGACTTGGGGAGGGGAAGCCAGGAAAGCTTAGGGAAGAAACAGAAGCTAAGGCTTAAAGGAAGGAGCAAATAGATTTGGAAAGGAGAGGAAGAGAATGGTTCAAGTCAAAAGAAGCTCTAACTGTTCAAGGTGCCTCAGGGTTCAAGGGCTAATATCAGTTCAGTGGGAAGCAAAGGCAGAATATAAAATCAGGCTGAAAAAAAAGACAAGGAATTTGTCATCTGTACAGCAAGAAACAGAAATCCTTTGAAATTTTTTGAGTAAGGGAATTACAAAGTGGAGTGCTTTTAAATTTTAATTTTTATCAAAGTACTACATACACACAATTTTAAAAGTTAAAGAGTATTATAAGGCTAATAAAGTTAAATAGCAGCCTCCTGCCCTATCGTCTCCCTTGATTTCTGCTCTCCAGAAGCAATTGCTTTTTAAATCTTTTATCTATTTTTCTTCTGATAATTAACTGTCATATTTCTGCTGTTACTAATTTTTCAATTTTCACAATTATCTCCTCGCTTCCTAAGACGGGAGGCGATTTCTCCTGCCCTTTTCTTCCCCACCCTTCCAAAGAAGTTATACCCCATTTTTAGATTAAATAATGTTAATTATTTACAGTAATTTGACCATATAAATATTCACAACATACAAAAACAGTATAATCAATTTATATTTCCTTTTACATACAATTTTGCTTCTTCTGGAGAAGAAATGTTCCTGTCATAATTTGCCAGTCATAACCCTCCTTTCCCCATGAGATGGATGAACAGGGAGTTTGGGATTGGCATATACACATTATTGTATATAAAGTGGATGGGTGGTGGGGACCTACTATATAGCACAGGGACCTATATTTATTGAATACAGGTCTTGGTAATAGCTTATAATTCCTGGAGAAGGACATGGCAACCCACTCCAGTATTCTTGCCTGGGAAATCCCATGGACAGAGGAGCCTGGTGGGCTACAGTCCCTGGGTCACAAAAGTTGGATACGACTCAGTGATTACCACCACCAACAGCCTATAATAGGAAAGAATCTGAAGAATACACCCACACAGACATATATACATATGCATTTTTAAATTTATTCCTAACTGAATAGCTTTGCTGTGTACCTGAGACATAACATTATAAATTAACTACACTTCAATTTTAAAAAATGGTTTTTAAAAAAAGTGATAAGAATATGTAATAAGCAATGTGTGCTGGTAGTTTTTTTTTTTTTTAAGTGGCCTAGGCATCACTCTTAAGGAAAATGAAGATGTAATCAAATGTTAGATTTGGTTTATACCGATATTCATATAGCTGTAATACATTTTAACTGAAAATGCCTCATGTGTTGTTGTATGTTGAACTCTCTAACTCTTAGAAACCTCCCTCCTCCAAATGAAACTACTGTTTGTTTCTTTTATTTTGTGGTCATACTGTGAGGCTTGCAGTATCTTAGTTCTCTGACCAGGGACTGAACCTGTGCCCTTGGCAGAGAAATGCAGGAATTCCACTGCACACCTGGAAAATTCCCCAAAACTCTGTTTTTGTAACAGGATTTGTTTTATTACACTGAATGTCTTAGTAATATAACCCTTGCATTACCACAAAATAGGCTGTAACAGAAGCACTGGGGGCTACAAATATGAAAAAACAAACAAGGTTCTTGACTTGAGGAAACTAATAATTTTAGAGAGAGACACAAAACTTGCATACAAATACGGGAATACAAGGAAAAATACTGTAAAACTGTAAATACACTATATATCCCAGGTCCAACTTGAACAGAAGTTACCTTGAGAGTAAAATAAAACACAGCAACAAGGGGCTTCCCTGGTGGCTCAGTGGTAAAGGGTCCACCAGCCAACGCAGGGGACATGGGTCCAATCCCTGGTCTGGGAAGATCCCACATGCTGCAGAACAACTAAACCTGTGCACCACAGCTACTGAACCTGTGCTCTAAAACCTGGGAACCAAAACTCCGCAGCTATTGAAGCCTGCACACCCAACAGCCTGTGCTCCGCAACAAGAGAAGCTACTACAACGAGAAGACTGTGCATTGCAACTAGAGAGTAGCCCCTGCTTACCGCAACCAGAGAAAAGCTCATTCAACAAAGAAGACGCAGCACAGCCAAAAATAAAAAAATAATTAACATTACAGAAAACAACACAGCAATAGTTTATATTTCGTATTTTTAAGCTGTGTGCTTAGTCGGTCAGTCATGTCCAGCTCTTTGCAACCCCATGGACTGGAGCCCACCAGGCTCCTCTGCCCATGAAATTCTCCAGGCAAGAATACTAGAGTGGGTTGCCATGCCCTCCTCCAGGGGATCTTCCCAACCCAGGGATGGAACCCAGGTCTCCCATATTGCAGGTGGATTCTTTACTGTCTGAGCCGCCAGGGGAGCCCCACCTAATATCCACATGTGGCATTCTGATATAACAACACTATGGGTTTTGTTCAGTTTTCAAAAATATGTAGCAAGACACTTCATGTGCAATAATTGCTACTATTTTCTAAGTATTTATCTTGTACCAAGGGACACATTAAGTTCTTATTTAATAAATGTTCCCATTCAATCTTCACAGTTGCCCTACAGGAAGTCTGTTTATTCATTAGACAAATATATAGTGAGTTTCTACGACATGCCAGACAGTGAACAAAACAGATAAAAATTCCTGCCTTCATGGGAATTACATTCTGCAGAGGGGGAGGAGGAAAAGCTATATAACAAAGACATGAGTTCACACAGCACGTTAAAATTATGTTAAGCGTCACAGAGAAATGTAAAACACACAAGAGGAATGGAAAGTACCGAGGGCAAAGTACTGGCAGTTTTCAATAGGGCAGTCACTCAAAGGCCTTACAGAGTCCCTCTTCTACAGACAAGGAAGCTGAGGCTGAGATAAGCTAAACACCTCTCCCGTGGTTACCCAGTTAGTAAGAAATGAGACAAAATTTGAGTTAGGTTGTCCTTAGTATTAAGCTCTATGGCCTCTCCTCAAATCAGCAGTAAATTCAATCATCTAGGTTTGCTTCATCAGAGTATTTCTTTATGTTTGCATTTTTAGCCTCCCAAAAGGGTTAAGAGATAACTTTATGTTTTCAGGATTTGATGCCTTATTTCACATCTACACTAACTTTTGCAAAGAGAGCAGAGAATGACTGAAGATCTCTGGTTGGCTTTACATTCCTGGAAAAACTGCCAAGAGATCCAAACAATAATTAGTCAAGGAGAGTCAAAGGACACTTCACAAACTACATTCAGTCTCTGAGAAGATTATGCACAAACCCTAAACAAGTTCTGCTTCCTCTATCTGTTACTGTGACCACCTCTATTTAGTTCATCAAGAAGTATTTCTTTTCTGTCCCAAGGGTGCCTAGCACAACTCAGATGTGCTTCAGCAGCTCCGCTTATTAAGCTGAGATGGGTTCTTTATGGCCACCTGAGCCTCTCTCTTAGCATCGGGGTGTTCCTGTCACTAGAACATCTGAAGTTGGTGATCTCAGCTTGTGCCAAGTAATTCAGGTACTGCAAATAACCTGGTTAGCTAAGGCTAACCTCATCCTTACCTGTCAAGCAGACAAAGAGACCGAGTGACTCACTCAAATTACCCTGTAAATTATTGAAGGAGCCAGAATGACAGCGACCTGGCCGTCAACGTCTAGCGCAGTTTCTAACACACAAAATCAGTAGCTCCCGGTGCTTTTGTGCCCATAATGTACCATTTGGGTACTAGACTGGGGGGGTGGCGCAGTATTTTTGAAGCGATTAAAAGACACAGGCCAGCAGTAAAGCCGTTTTCCATCATGAGAACGCCAACACTGGTTTAATGAGACAATGACCCGCCGTGCCCATCTGAGGGCCTTGCTGCCGCTCTGACTGCTCACTCACCACGCCAACCTCTCACGCTCTAGGGAGCACGAGCTCTGTCTTCAGCACCAGCCTCTTACCTCTTACTCCTACCAACTTGTATCCTACTCTGAAACACAGGTGCAAGTTCACAGGCCCAAAGTTAAGCTTACACTGCAATAATGATTTTATTTAGCAAAACTGCATTGTACCCACCAGTCAAAACTTGGTGGATTACCAGTGTGTTAGGCAGTACACAGAAAGCCCAGTCTCCCTTCAGGAAAACAAAGCTGTCTCTTTAACTAAGAGGTCAACTTGGATTTAGTGGTTAATTAATACTTTATTGCAACATCACCAGGAAATCAGCAATTAACGATCAGTGCCAAAGACATTCATTAAAGCCTACATCCTCCTGTATCACATCAGAATGACAGCCACTCTGATATAATAATTAGGAGTAAGGAATCAGATAAAATCTAGGACTTCTGGATACAGTAATTTAAAACACTTTTGAAAAGGTATGAAAATAGCAATTGAACCTAAAAGTTAATCTATTTCTTTCTAGCATAAGTCCCCAGCACTTACAGTAGGGCCTGGCAAGTTGCAGCACTCAAGAAGTATATTCCAGAGATTTCCCTTATAGTCCGGTGGTTAAAACTCTACACTATCAATGCTGGGGTTGCAAGTTTGATTCCTAGTTGGGCAAGATCCACTGAATTCATAACACACAAACTTAAGAACAGGACTATATTATCTGTCTGAATGGCAATGAGAGAAGTAGTAAAATTGGTTGGTTTTGGTATTTTTCTTGGTTGATTATTTTCATAATGAAGTTAATATATATTAGAACCACCAGAGGCAAATAGTTTTCCACGAATAAGGGAATAAATGAGCAAATAACTGTTCTGAGGTATAAGATCGACACAAACAGAAGAGATCATTCACATCCTTCTCATATGCAGGGAGAGACCCTAAATCTTGTTCTCACGTAGCTCTGCTGACTACTGGACAGAGTGGGGGAAACCTACAAGGGCTTGTACTCATTCTAGATTTCCCCACGCCGAGCAGACAGAGTGAGGCTCAAGGAGAGACGTATGGCACTAGTGCGCCAAGGACGTCTAATCACTATCTATCATCTAAGGAGATGCTGGGCATGGTCTTTGGAGCAAGAGAGATGGGGGTGGGGATCGGAAGTCAAGAAAGCCACAAGAGAAGTGACACAGAGTGTAGCTGAGAAATGGAAATTGTAAGGTTCAGCTTGAGAAGGTCCACAGGTACCTACAGAATGAGGGTGGTCACGCTATGTTCCCACAGGATCAACCTGAGCACCTGGAGGGAAGGTGAGGAGAAGAGAAAACAAGTGAAGTGGACTGAATGTTTTAAATGGAAGAAAAGTCTCATCAGTAGCAAAAATTTTATAACAAATAAAGTATTTTAGGTCCTTCTGAAAGTGGACCCAACTAGTTTTCAGTCCTGGCCAGCTTAAATGGCACGGAGCCTCCAAGGCCCGGTGCTAGGCATGATTTGGAATATAAAAACTTAGTTATGATTAAAAGAAGAATCCAAACCTTTGGCTTCTCACAAGAAAGCAGCTATGGGTGACTTCTTGGTAGCTCCTAATGTTCACCATTTATGAATACTGAAGCCAAGGGAAAACATAAGTGAAATATTCACGTTTAATATAAAAGTCCTAGGTTGAAAAAGGAATGGGGCATGGATTTCTCTGCGAAGTAGACTAGATCTTAATCCTGTCTGTTTTTGTTTGCAATATTCTTTGACTGAGTCTATCTATGCACACACATAAAAAACCCCCTCCCATCACAGACTGCCCAATTAAGAAACAAACAAAAAAGATTTCAGAGCAGCTCTGAGTATGATTCAATTTGTCAAAATTAGGTCTAAGAACTCTTTTCAACATTTCCTTTCAGAGACAGTGGCCCGGAGGCCACTTCAAGTTTGATAGTTTGTTTCAGTTATACTCCCCACACAAAAGTTATGAGTCATGTAAAATTGTAAAATGTGAAACAGTCAACTTGTAACCAACACTGCTTAGCTTTTGCTGGAAGAATCCTGTAATTTCTTGCTGCATCCTTTTCACTCTTAACTTTAAGGTCTCAGAAGAGGAGAGAGGTAGAAGAGGGAAGTCTAGCGTCCAAAATGAGGAGGACAAAGGAAGCAGGTGTGTTTATTTTATTTATTTGTTTGCCATGCTGTGTGGCTTACGGGATCTTTGTTCCCTGACCCGGGATTGAACCCTGGCCCTTGACAGGGAAAGGTTGGAGTCCTAACCACTGGACTGCCAGGGAATTCCTAGCAGGCACCTTTAAATAAAGGAGATCCCCAGATACCAAGACTAAGATGATTTTTTTCAAGATTTCTATACTCTTAAATTTTCTTCAGGTGTTAAAAAAGAGAACTGTCTCTCTCCACAATGCATTAGCCTTTCAGGAAAAAAGTCCCTCTCACATGTAGGAGAGATGGTAATAACACAAGGGAAAAGGTAGGCAGCTGTATCTCATGCCTGAAAATGAAGACTAACAGTAAGTCCACACTAACTAAGGTCCGTATAGCCAGGCCATGGTTTTTCCAATAGTAATGTATGGATGTGAAAGTTGGACCATAAAGAAAGGCTGAGCACCAAAGAATTGATGCTTTCAAACTATGGTGCTGAAGAAGACTCTTGAGAGTCCTCTGGACTGCAAGGAGATCAAACCAGTCAATCCTAAAGGAAATCAACTCTGAATATTCATTGGAGGGACTGATGCTGAAGCTCCAATACTTTGGCCACCTGATATGGAGAGGTGACTCACTGGAAAAGACCCTGATACTGGAAAAGACTGAAGGCAAAAGGAGAAGGGGGAGGCAGCGGATGAGATGGTTGGATGGCATCACCACCTCAACAGACTTGAGTCTGAGCAAGCTCTGGGAAATAATGAAGGTCTGGCATGCTGCAGTCCATGGGGGTAGCAAAGAGTCAGATGTGACTTAGTGACTGAACACCCATAACAACAGCAAAACCAAAACATGGTGTACTTAGTAATTATGTTAGATGGGACAAAAAGTGAACCTGACGCTAAACATTTCCTTCACAGCTATCGCCTCCAAATTCCATGACCAATTCCCCGAGTACTTCCACCCAGTGGCAGCTTGAGAAATTCTATAAATGAGTCTTAGAGTTGGCAGTTCAATAGGTGAAGTGGGGACAGTTGGGTCTTAAAGCTGCCAGGAGGGCAAGCTCACTGTTTTCACCTAGATGGTATTATTTTCAAGGGTGGTTTGGCTTGCTTGATAGCAACAGAGGGGTATTAATGACTCCCAAGCTAACTCTCGGTGCTGGCTGCTTCTATCCCACAGGACCTTAAGAGTTCTTCCTTGGTAAGACAAAGATTAGAACAGCTGGAAAGTTCTTCACATCAGGTGTTCTTAAGCTGTCCCTGTAGTCTCTCTATCAGGAACATGGGAGTGGAGAAACTGGAGTATTTGAAACAACTTATTTCAAGCTTTGCATTGATACGTTCAGTTTTAATTAGTTTCCTAAGAAGCAATTTAACATTTTACCACTTTTCCCCAGTCATCTCACTTCAGCAGAATTAATGAAAATATTTAGGCCAAGAAACACTTTGTGACTTCTATAAGCTCTCAGTTAGGTCTTATGTTAGCTCTATTTGCTTTGCTGTAAAGAATATCAAGTTTAAATTTGGTGACCCATGATGGATAAAGGTCTAAAGGCAGGAGGGGATGGGGACCCAAAAAGCAAATGCAGAAGAAAGGAAGGATACTGGCTGAATCCCATCACTATACATTCTAACTTCTTATCAGCAGTTAAGAGATAAGCTCTAGTTTTATTTGGCTTGGCGAGCGCCTCTGCCTCTTCAAACAGTCTGTACATTTCCATTCTCGGCACTGTTCTTCCTCCCAAGACATACCGCTGCTCCGTTTCCTCTTGCGAGTGGAATCTTCCCCAGTGCGGGCCAAGCTGCTTCTCTTCACTTTCTAGGAGCAGACATGGCCATGCACATGCATTGCAAGCTGCGGCAGCAGCTCCCTGCCTGCCTCACAGTCATTTCACGAATCCTGGCTGAGCTCTGAGGCAGAGCAGAGCGATGCTCAGGGAACACACTAAACCACAGGGTACCCTGCTGAGCTGGACGAAGTTCTTGAGAAAGCCAGCTTAAATCTCCAATGAGAAGTACACACCTTTCTTGTACATAGGCCTTCCTATTTTGAACCCAACTGCCCAGTGCAAAATTCCAAGCTCACTAACAGCACAGCTTGCGTCCCACCAAGTTATGGAGATGGCTCTGAACGTCGAGCGTGTTCTAAAGGAATGACTAGTGAATATGACATCTGTCTCGACGTGACTGAGGCCCAATCTGTGCCTTTGTATTTGAAGCCCATAAAATAAGTTTCTAACCAGTCTCATCAATAAGGCCAAGCAAAACCTTACTCCTATGCTTGAGAAGAACTGAATTCTAGCTTCTCCCAACAACTGCTCTAAGAAAACATAATGTGCCCCAGTCACTGGCCATGCAAAGATCCTTTGCCTTAGTTTTTAGGAACTTTTCTTCCAATTTGCTCCTGTTAAAGAAGTTGCAGATTATAAACGATGCCACGGGTACAGGTTCACTCACAGCCAATTTAGTAAGTGCTCGCACAGTTAATCCTGTCAGTCTTACTCCCACACAGAAATACATGTGGCCCCAAAGGGCCCAACCACCCACAGAGCTCTCTGCACATCTTTTACCCTCCCGCACACAGAAACAGACGGCTACATCCCAGAAAACAGAGAAAAAAGATAGTTTTTCTGAAATGCTCTGTCTAGAAAACCAGCATCTAGTTTTCCATTCGGATGTCATTTCCAAATGCATGTCTCTCTGAATAAACCAAATAATGATTTAAATGGTTTAAATAATGAAAAATCAAGATATTTCTCTGGAATTCAAAATCTAGACATCAATAACCCTTGGTATGCTGAAACTTTCCTTCCACGTATATGTAAGGACACTTTAAATAAAAAGCAGTTTGTTAACAGTGAGTTACTAGGCTACCTCAGATCTCAAAAACTGACTTCATTTGTGGTATCCTTGTGATGATCCCTCACGATTCAAGCCTCTCCTCTGAAACCATGCGCTTATAGAGACAGTCCCCTCTCTGACTCTGGGGTTAGCCAAGTGGCTTTTGTTGGCTGACGGGACAATAACAGAAGTAAGAAAGCAGAGACTCGCCGAGTGCTCCTTGCGTCGGGGCCTGATGGCTCATTCCTCTCTGGAAGCCTGAGAGACTTTCTGAGGAAAAACTGGTGAAGGGAGAAGGGACCAGCTACTGCAGCTGAGGCCAGCTATGTGTGAAGCCATCTGCACCGGTTTGTGGTGGCTACAGTCACAAAGAACCACAAACTTAGCAGCTTAACATAAATGTACTATTTTTCATTGCTGCAGGTCAGAAGTCCAACGAGTGTCTCGTGGGCTAAAATCAAGGTGGTGGCAGGATTATGCTATTTTTCTGGAGGCTCTTGGGGAGGGTTTGTTTCCTTGCGCATTTGTTTTGGCAGAGTTCAGTTCCTTGCAGTTTTAGGACTGAGGTTCTGGTTTTCTTGCTGACTCGTGGATGAGCACCGAACAACTCCCATCTTCTACCACTGCATCTCGCTGACTGACCTGTCTGCCCTTCTCCTCTGCTTTCAAAGGCTCATGTGATTAGACTGGGTCCACACAGATAGTTCAGTGTCATCTCCCGATCCCAAAATCTCAATCACACGTGCAAAGTTCCTTCTGCCAGGTAAAGCAACGCACTCACGGGCTCCAAGGACGAGTGATGTGGTGATCTTCGGCAGGCCACCGTCCTCTTACATCAACCACGACCACCCATACCCAGCCAAGCCATCACCAGACACAGAGCTGCCAAGCACGCTCAGATCAGAGAAACACCCGCTGGACCCACGGAATTGTGAGGAACGACCAACACTTTTTTAAAGCCAGTGTATTTTGGGGTGGTTAGTGTGGCCAAGGATACACCCCTCCCAAGGGGTCTGTGCAACCCTCAACCTGATAACAGACACTCTTTCCCTTTCTCTGCTCTAGTTCAACAAGCATGCCTAAGAGGTCACAGGCAGTTTTCGGTCCTCTGAATCATAAAACAAAACCATTAAATTAGGTTATGTCTTCTTTCAATCCAGATCTAGGGATGACTGCTGAAATTTCACAAAAGACAGCCTTATAATCTCAACAGAACCAGAGAGGGGCTTCCTGATCCACAACTAGAAGCTATACACACCAAATATATATAAATAGATATATACACATTCACACTTGATATGTGGGGGAAAGATTTGAAGGAAGGACCAATCTCTGATAGACCAAAAGCTACTGGGGATGACAGGGGAATTTCACTGCTACCTAACTGCCTCTTCTTCAAGCACAAAGACCCATGAGGGCGTGGGGGCACACCTTCTAAGCAGGGGTCTCTAACTCTTCATTAGTCAAATACATTTCTTCAAATGGGCTCATCCTCAAATCTGCTGATACTTAAAGGTCTGGAAAGCAGTGGGAGGAAAACACTAAGAGCAAGTTAATGTCCTCTTGGCTCTTTTGGCTGACTTCCCTGTGCCTGGGCCTTGCCTATTAATTGAATGCTATTCGGATTCCATCTCAAAAACGAATGAGGATGGAGACCAGAGGCCTGCCTTCCCCAGACAGATAAGAGCAGCACAGTGCAATTATACTGGAGCAGCTTTGTTTGGGAATGTAATCACCGCCCCAGCCTTCTTCCCGATGGGACGGCAACAGTGTAATTACTGCTTCAGGAGTCATTGTTTGGGAATGTATTTCTTCTACAGGGCTCTTTCGAGGGGAGAGGAACTGCAACAAGAATATAAGAGAATTTGTAGCCTGCTCCCCAGTAGCAGTTTCATAGGCTGAACAAATTATTTTTTGTTTTCTTAGAGTAAAGCCAGAGTTTAACTTTTCAGCCTGTTTTTCTGCCAACAAGGAATCACCCTATACCCCATGATGGTTCTGTTTGAGAAGTCCCAACCTAAAGCTAGACAGCCTGAGTTCTGATTCCTACTCTGTCAAGTAGGAGCTGTGGTCGTGCGCAAATTACTTCATCTGCTTATGCCTCAGTTTCCTTATTTGTAAACAGGAGTAATAACAAGGCATCACTAGAATACTGTGAAGACTAAGTGAAATAATATGTGAGCAGTGCTTAGAGCTCTATCTGGCATAAGAAAGTGCTCTAGGGTCTGTTTTCAGCACATCTGAAGCAATCATTCCACCAGTCACCGCATTTTGCAAATATGATCTAACATCGTGCTCAGTCGTGTCCGACTCTTTGTGACCCCATGGACTGCAGCCCGCCAGGCTCCTCTGTCCATAGGATTTTTCAGGCAAAAACACTACAGTGGGTTGCCATTTCCTCCTCCAGGGGGATCTTCCCGACTCAGGGAGTGAACCCATGTCTCCTGCGTCTCCTGCATTGGCAAGCAGATTCTTTACCACTCGGCCACCTTAGCTCAAGGTACTAAGCTTAACTTACTGCATTACTTCTATCCACAACCCTTTTACCAGTTCAGCATGAAGAGGGATGTTTTGGAAAATTTTAAATGCTGCTACAGAACTGTCATAGTCTCTAAGCTATTCATTCTATTGAGGAAGTTACTAGATATTTCCATGTCACTCCTTTTCATTTGTTTACTAGTCCAGGGAAATTACAATAAAGACACTGTTGTGAGCTTCCTATTGGAAGAATGAGCAAGTACTACCAAAGCTGCCACTGGCAATATGGCAGATTCTGAAGAAAATTCACCTTCTTAGACAGATTTATTCATGAAAATGAATGCTGCTATTTTTCCTCACATGCCTCGAGCACATCCGACCTCCTTGGCCTGCCACTGGGAACCTAGACCTTTGACGTCCTGTCTGGTTTTCCCCCTGTTCCTTCGCAGCCTGGGCCAGTTAAACTCTCTGCCCAGGAAGAGCATTTTGGGGCTTGTGCTTCACCAGCCATGAGCCATCAGAGTATGAATCATGAGTGTGCTTGCCAAGCAATTCCAAAGAATATGACCCCACAGCTCAAGGCAGCAGCAGTGAAGCTGGGCCCTTCTGCATGGCACACACCTGCCCTGAGCTGGGCCTCAGACAAACACAGGGGTTCGTGACGGTCGCCCTGTAACACGAGACACTGCTTTTACAGGTTGGAGTGTGTCACTACAGGACAGCTTTCTGCCCTGAGATGACACTAAACACCCGACCAAAACAAACACCCCCCGAAGAGTCTCAACGCTTCAAAAGGCCCCTGGTCACCCAGGTGCCTATTTCCACCTCACCACTTGCACCAAGATATCTATCTGTGCTTGCTCTGGGCTTCCAGCTGAGTGCCACAAGGGCCCTGGGGGAAGAGCCAGCCTTGTGGATCAGCAGGTGTTAAAGAAAGGAAATTAACACCCACAGGTTGGCTCTACTTTGGTAGAGAGGGTGAGAGGTGCTGTCTGCCAGCTCCCATGGCATTTCCAGCCAGTTTGGAATAAATGAGACTGCCTGAGGACATGAACTGAGAAAGGGAAAGAAAAGTTAATATGAGATCAGAGTTTTAAAAAGAAGGAGGTGACGGGTTAGCATTCCTACCAAGGACTCGGGTAAAAAAAGAATGGAGTAGATGGGATAGCAATGAAGACTATTTCAAGTCTTTCCAGAGTGTGTATAAGATCTCTAATCTCAAACAAAGAGAAGACTGGCTACTGCCTCCACTGGAAAAAAAAGGGGGGGCTTTGACCTCATATTTCGCTTATTCTTTACTCACATCTCCTCCATAGCTTTCTGTATTGTATCATGTGTTCTGAGGGGTTACAAAACATATCAAAGCATGTACTAATCATAACCTAAGAAGACAGAAATAGAAGGGTTCTGGCATTACAGAGGGTCCTTGGGAGATGAGAGGGCATCTTCAGTTGCATCTGCAAAATGAGAAGCATTTCTAAGACGTGCAGAAGCCACAGGACTCAAACGCTGAGACCTCTAGGTCGAGGGAAGCCCCAGGTACAGAGAACTTACAGGACAAGTTGCACAGCAGGGTCTCAGCCCAGATATCTTCATGCCCACCTTTCTGTTTCAGGAGGAAGAAGGGGAACTGACAGGAGATTGGTTAAGAAGCTGGAAGAAAGGCTATAGGTCAATTTTGCCTAGGAAGAAAACTCCTAGCAGAGTCGACAAGAACCTGTGGTCCCATCAAAAAAGCTTAAGAGACTCCTATTTTCCGCCATAGAGACGCTGGTGGGTTCTGCACTCCAATGGCCAGCTTTTTGTGTATACTTCTACCTTAGCATTTAGCACAAGACATACTGTCCTCTAGCTGTTTCTGAGCATGACGGGCTTACATAGCAGGTGGAAAGTGTATGGAAAGCAGAGATCATGTCTTCTTCATCTGGATACTATCATATACCTAACACTGTGCCACTGAAACAAACAGAAGCTCAATACATGTTTATCAAGTAAAAATTGCTTATATACCAGCTGAGCACTCTGCAGGCAATGACAAATTCATTCATCCCCCCACCCCCCGCCCTCCGCCCCATTACTCATAGCTCCAGATAAAGAAGACTTATAAACCAGGGGCTCACCAGGACCAACGCATCTTAGATTCTGGGCACGCACACTCCTTAATGTGTTAGCAAGTCGTCTCTTCCCATTTCTTCCTCTCTGCCTCTGTCCCTTGTTTTAATGAGTTAATCTAGAGCAGTAGTTCTCAATTTTTCAAGTGCACCAGGATCACCTAGAAGACCATTTAAAACACAAATTCCTAAGCCCACAGTCAGAATTTCTGCTTCAGTGTATCTGAGGTAGGGATCAGGAATCTGCATTTGGAACAAGATCCCAAATGACGCTGATGCTATTGGTCCACTTTGAGAATCCTATGTTGCCATGGTTACACGGGAGCAAGTACTTGGTCTGGAGAGTAGATGCTTATTTCATGAGAGTAAGTTCTGACCAGAGACAGAAAAGGGTTACTCAAATGCAAACTCTGTGACTCCTCTAATCTAACCCTCTTGGTTGACATGACTACAGGCAACAATGGACACATCAGGTTGTCAAACTATCAACATAGGGAACTTCAGGTTACCATCTGCTGGTGTCTTAGAGCACAAGTTCCCAGTTTTGTCAACTCACTGACCATAGCAAAGGGGAGAAAGCACTGCTTGGGACCCAGAAGTGCACTGTTGAGGAAGACAGAAGAACAGTGAGGTCAGCAAGGCTATAATCAGTGAGGAGACCAGCACAGCTCCAACTCAATGCTGGCCCCAAAGTCTTACAGTCAGTCTTACAGTCAGAGTCTTAATGACAAAAGCTAAAGGCTACTGAACCCTTACTGTGTGCCAAAAACCCCAAACATGCTAAGTGCTTATATTAGCTTATTTAATCCTCCAAACAATTCTCTGAGCGAAATACTATTCTTAAGCCCATTTTACAGATGAAGAAACTGAGTCCCAAGAAAAGATTAAACCAACCAAGAGGACACTGCGAGGAAGCAGCAGCACGAGCATCTGAGCCTGGAGAGCCTGGCTCCGGAGCCCAGACTCCTGAATGCTTTGCTCTGCTGCCTCTCAAGCCAGCTCCACAAGGCAAGCAGCAGCTGTCATTCCCGGGCTCCCCTCAGGCTCACAGACCCATGCAAACGAGAGATGGGGACGCACTCCGAGTTACTTCAAACTCCACCAAACTCATAAATTCCTGGTTCAAGCCCAGGCAGGTCTGAGTTACACACACACACACACACACACACACACACACACAGAGTCTATCAGGATTGGCAGTTAAAAGTCTCAGGGGAATTATTAAATTTTTAATACATCCCCCCCGCCCCCCCCCCCCAAGAAAACCACACAAACAATAACAATATAGAAAACCAGGCTACTCCTGGCCAGACAGTAACTCTGTAAGGGCAGAACCATTAAAATCTTTTAAAAGACTCAAAGTGCTCTGGAAAACGCTAAGCTTTTAGAAAGTGGTATGTACATCTCAAAGTGACAGTGTACAGACAGAGCACAGGTGTAAAGCGTCAGCGGGGGGCGATCAAGAGGAAATTTCCCAGGGCAGAGAGAGATGAAGGCACAGAAAAACTCAGTCACACATTATAAAAGGAAGAGAAAAGTTCATTGACAAGCGCTGATAGTTTCCTCTAGAAAAGCCTGAAGAAGCAACAGACAATTCAGCTTAGAAACTAGAACCTATGTTCTTGACGAGCACACGTCTCACTAGTGGATAAAGGAGATGCAATAAAAGGCTGGGGTAGAGACAGCACGGATGCTCAGTGACTGATGGAAGCCAAATAAGTACAAGGCTCTTGGTGCTGAAAGGCATCTGTGAAAGCTGGGTTCTCTGGGAGGAGTGCTGCTTTTATTTCTCTGTTTCCCAGGCAACCAAGCCAGCCCCTTATCGCCTTCACTTTCATCACTGGAGCAGAATGAAAGGTAATTGGGTTAATTATTAAAGCGGTCCTAGCTAGTACCTCCACCACTAATTGTCCATTTATCTGGGATTTACAAACAGCTATCTTAATTGATGTTGAGCTGGAATGTGCCACTCACTTTATCAGCCTGCCTACTGGAGAGGTCAAGAACATGGAGAATGGACCAGCCAAGCAGATAAAGTGTCTAACACCAGAATGATCCTTCATTTCTGTTCATACTCATGTAAGTGTACCATGATAGCCTTCAACTATATTCACTACTTTTAATCTTTCCCAGATTTGCCAATTCAAGTGAAGATATGGTATACAGTAATTAAGCTGTTGTACTAGGCAACTATGATATCAAGTTGACAAATTAAACTATTTTTTAAATGTCGGCACAGCCAACTACCCAGATATCCACTTAGTTGGCCAAACTAGACTAGACAGGGCTCCTAAAAGTAATATCCTAACATACCAGGAAAGTGGGAAATATCTAGGAAAGTGGACCTGTGTTTTCAAACCAGTGTTTTCTAAAAAGATGAGAGAGGCAGAAAACAACCAAAAATAAAGTTAACAAGAAAAGAAAAGTAAATTCTTATAAAAGATGTATCTTAGTTGTACCCACAACACACAATAAACAGAAGGATGCCTGGAACATGAGATAACATAAAACAATAGTTAAAATGATAACAATAGTTATAACAACTATAGCAATAGTTATAACACTGTACCCTTGGTTTTATAACATATATAGACATAAATAAATATATAGCAATAATAGCATAAAGGAGGGGCATAAGAATGTAGCTATAATGGAATAAGGTTTCTATTTTTTACCAGAATTAAGTTTGTGTAAGTCTGAAGTAGATCCTGATATAGTTTAAAATCAAGAAAGGAATTAAAATAGCACATTAGAAGCTATCCACTCAATACAAAAGAAGTCAGTAAAGGAGAAACAGAGTAATAAAAACAGTCATCAGAAAGACAGAAAACAAGCAGCAAAATGGCAGGCAAAATCTAACTACATCAATAACATTAAATGTGAATGGACTAAACAATCTAATCAAAAGGCAAAGATTGTCAGGGTAGATAAAAAATAAGATTCAACTGCATGGTGTCTATAGGAGACATACTTTAGATTCTAAGATATAAATAGGTTTAAAGTAAAAGGATGGGAAAAGATATATTATGCAATCAACAATCCATAAAAGAGCTGGAGTAGCTATACTGATACAAGGAAAACTAGATTAAAGACAATATTACTAGAGAATATAACCTTTAAAAATTGTGAATCACTATCTTGTATATTTGAAACTTGGTTAACGTTGTATATCATCTATACCAGAAAAAAAAAAAAGACAACATGTCCCTACATGAACAGAGGGACATTTTATAATGAAAAAGTTGCTTCTTGAGGAAGCAAACATATACATACCTAATAACAAACAAATTACAAACATATATATACCTAATAACAAGGTCCCAGAATATTTGAGGCAACGACTGATAAAACTGAAGGGCGAAGTATACAACTCAGGAATAATGAGTAAAAATTTCAATATTCTACTCTCAATGATGGGTAAAACAACTAGACAGAAAATCAGCAAGGGCACACAAAACTTGAAGAACACTGTCAGCCAAGCAGACCTTGCTGTCATCTACAGAACCTCCCACAAAGCGACAGAGGAATACACAGTTTTCCCATGCACACGGGTAACATTCTCCAGAATAGACCATATGCTAATCCATAAAACAAGTTTCAATAAATTTAAAGTAACTGAAATAATACAAAGCACGTTCTTAGATCACAGTAAAATTAAATAAGAAAGCAACAACAAAAAGAAATTTGTGAAAATTGAAGAACACACTTCTAATCTAATGGCTCAAAGAAGAAATCCTAAGAGAAATTAGGATGACTGGGCACAAGGCCATCTCTAGCCCATGACACTCAACCAGGCCCCAGTGACCTGTGGCTAGAAGAAGAAAAAAAAAATCCCTGACACTTCCCATTGGTTTTAATCAAAATACTAAATTAAATACATCAGGCTGACATCTGCTGGGAGCAGATGCTCATTAGGATGAAAGTCAAAAAGATTAGGCAGAACAGATAACTAATACCTTGCATTACCCAGGTCCCCATCCCTCAGAAGTTTTCCTTCCAGTAATTACCAGGAAGATGTCAAATGCAGGGCCTCTTATTTCACTTGTATGAGGCCTCAAGCATGCAGAAAAATATTACAGGCTGAAGAATCTTTTGGCAGATACTCCCTACTTGAACAGGACAGAGTTATTATGAGTAAAGCAGACAGACCTGGGCATGTGACATTTACTTCTCTGAGCCTCAGCTTTCTCCCCTGCAGAATGGAAAACACACCATCTACTTCAGAGGGTTGTCAGAACCATTTAAGGAAATAATGTATGGGAAACCACTTTGGGCTGTACCTGGCCCATAGTGGGCAGTCATTAACTTCATTTCCTTCTCTGTATGGACTGCTGTTACTACATAGAGATAGAGTTGTCTTCTAAAAGGTCAGCAGAGGGAGTTCCCCAGACTTTTGCAGGTTTCCCCAAAAATATACCCATCAAAGCTGCAGTTGCAGTTTTAAATGTAGTTATATCTCTTTTTTTTTTTTTTCTTTTTTTTTTTTTTCTTTTTTTTTTTTTTAATTTTTATTAGTTGGAGGCTAATTACTTTACATCATTACAGTAGTTTTTGTTATACATTGATATGAATTAGCCATGGATTTACATGTATTCCCCATCCCAGTCCCCCCTCCCACCTCCTAGTTATATCTCTTTAAGTACAGGTTTAGGATTTGTGTTGCTGAAGAAGGGGCTTGGTGTGGGTTGATGGGCGACTGGCAGCCACCAGGAACCTACAGAATTATGGGGAAGGCAACAAGATAAGGCTGAAGAGATGAAGATTAACAGACTAGCAAAACACTTCTCTGTAGCAGCTTCTGTTTTATATTACTGCTTTCAGGCTCTTGTGGGAGGAAGTGGGCAGAATGGATCTTAATTTTCTGCAAATCCATTTTTGCTGATGATTCTGAATGGTTTTGGCTAGGGTCCATTGAAAACTCATTTGCCACTGATCATGTCTACGAAAACTGCAGGTGTGTGGATATGCTCTGTCCCTCCAGATCTGCTACATTTCCATGCTTCACCCCTACAAACAGCCACTCGCCATACAAAGGGTTTTGCCTTATGTTTGGAGCTAAGAACCAAAAAGCATGATTAAGGTATGGCCAACCACATAGACTCTTGAGATACAGAAATGTAGGGATCTTATTCACTGATCTTATTCTGTCTTATTATGTCTGTCTTATTCACTCTGGTAGCCCACAACACTGCCTGGCACACAGGTACGGAACAAACTCCTCTGAATGTAACTGTTCTGAGACCATCACAGCCTCATTCCAATCATATATGGGAAAAGTGCCTTTCCAGGAAAACTCAGAGTGCTTTACTGCTAAAACGCTCATTTGTCTTCACTTCGAAAGCCATTATTACAGCAGCTCTATTATATGATCACAAGTAAGTTTAATAAAAAGCAAAGCATCTGTGTCCAGGAGGGCACAAAGGCTCAGGGAAAGGGTTGTTATATAATAAGATTTTCCTGAGCAAGCAGCACCAGGTCATAAAAAGCTATGTCTAGAATCCACTTAAAATGGAGGCATTAAAACAAACAGGAAAATCCCCTGAAGATCAGCCAAGCTCCCTGGGACCTCTTTCCCTCTTCGAGATTAAGGACCTACAAGAAGAATGCTATTTCAATGCTTTGCACTTAAAAATAGCTGTGGGGAGACAGGCAGACTAGGAAACTCAAGTCCCACTGCCTGGTTCAGTTCTGTCTCC
The DNA here is from genome assembly GCF_023699985.2 of Odocoileus virginianus. NCBI lineage: Eukaryota > Metazoa > Chordata > Mammalia > Artiodactyla > Cervidae > Odocoileus > Odocoileus virginianus. Next base: position 13,177,936 of record NC_069683.1, on the reverse strand, counting down.
TTTACTTCTAGCTCCATCACCCTGGGCAAGTTAGCCTCCCGGGCTTCAGTATCTACCCCTGTTAATTAGATAACAGCACCCATCTCACAGGATTACTGTGAGAAAGAGATGAAATAAGACAAGGAAGAGCACTTAAAACACTCTCCAGCACACAGCAAATAATCAATTAAGCTTTTGTTGTTGCTATTATTATTATTATTGGAGCTTTTCTCAAGAGAAGGAAAAAAGAAGCACAACTGTCACAGAATCTGGAGGGATATCCAAATATCCACAAATCATGAGGGCGCTTACGAAAGGCCTGGTGGGAGCGGGGACCGGGACGGGGAACACATGTAAATCCATGGCTGATTCATGTCAGTGTGTGACAAAAAGCACTGCAATGCTGTAAAGTAATCAGCCTCCAACTAATAAAAATAAATGGAAAAAAAAAAAGGCCCGATGGAAAGAGAAACACAAATGTATATTAACACACATATATATAGGGAATCTAGAAAGATGGTATGGATGAACCTATTTGCATGCAAGCAGTGGAAACGCAGACATAGTGAACAGACTGGTGGACACGGCAAGGGAAGGAGAGGATGGGACGAACTGGGAAAGCAGCGCTGAAACAGAAACATTACCACACGTAAAAGAGCCAGCCAGTGGGAATTTTCCGGTTCTTTTGCGACAGTGTAGAGGGAGGGGTAGGATGTGGCGGGCGGTGCGAGGGAGGTTCAAGGGGGAGGGGACATATGTAGGCTTATGGCTGATTCCTGCTGATGTTGGCAGAAACCAACATAATACGATAAAGCAATTATCTTCCAATTAAAAATAAAAAAAACCACCAGTAGGACAGATGCAGACTATTACACACAGGGTGGATAAACAACTAGGTCCTATTGTATAGAATGGGGAACTATATTCAATATCCTGGGATAAACCATAATAAAAATACACATATGATATACACCTATGTGTATAACTGAGTCACGCAGCTGTACTGTAGAAATTAACACAACGCTGTAAAATCAACAATAAGGAAATGAAAAGACCAATGGACGCTTTCTAACTGCCATCTTGAGAAAATGAAAGAAATGAGCTTCAATGTGCATGGAAACCACCCACTGATCTGACTCAAGAGTGAACTTGTCCGGGAGTCTTGACGTCCTCACCCTTAGGGCACTCTGCAGCGTCTGTTAGAGGAGTTTTCCCGATAGATTTCGTACGTGTAAACAGCTGCCTGCTGGAATGTAACCCTTATATTCAAAACTACCCGTAAGTGAAAGGGAGCCATTTGGGGTCAGACCTCTGGACATAAAGAAGGGAAGAAGAAATGCAGGTCAAGAGTTATTAGATCAAAGGAGACAAAAAACAACATAGAGCTGTTCCAAAAAAAAAAAAAAAACCAAAAACGAAATGCCAAGGAACAGAGACTTCCCAGCATAGCAAGAGCCGCTGGTGGAGGCAGAAGTCTGAACAAAGGAGGGTGGGGGGAGCTCTGCAGTACTGTCTGGCAGCAAGTGGTCATCTGCCAGTGAGGACCTTCCACGTGCCATCAGCCACACCACACAGAAGTGCCCGGCAAGCAGAGGCACAGAGCCGCAGGGTCTGCTCAGCAGAGAGGGCCACAACCCTCCTGGGTGGAGGCGGTCAGGACACCATGGGGCAGTCTACTCGTCCACCAAGCCCGGGCCTATGAAGCCCTGGTGCTCTCTCGGCCTTGGCGCCAGCTCAAGAATACCGCTACCTAAAGGACTCCAGGTCCCACGGCCAACCCACCAGCTATCACCACAGCTTGGTCAGAAATCACCTTCCTACAGCTCCATGGCGCCACCACCTCACACAGATCCCTCTCTACCTGGAACCACCACATGGCCCAGATTTTCCAAAACATATTGTCATTTGAATTTTTTAAATAAAGATGCTTATTAAAGATACACCAAGATGTGGCTTGATTTTTATAGTTTTTAATGCCTTCACGTACATAAATTTACAAGTTGGCAGTGGAGGTGAGCGGGGGGAGAAGGAGAGGAAAGAGAAAAACCTTTTGTCAGGAAAAAAAAAAAAATGCATCTGCTTTGTCTCCTTCTCCAGAGACTGCCCAGAAGCAGCAGTACCCCCTGTGTCTCGGCCCAGTCATGTCATACATCTTAGGCCCCAAACACTGGTCGCCGTTATTCAACCACCATATAACTGCCTCAGCTGGCTTGTCCAGCCCACTTTCTGTTCTGTGGAAATTTTTAAGCCAGCTCCTCCATGGGTCTCTTTGCTTCCTCTGAAGACTCCACAGGGCCTGGGAACTCCATGTGCTGGCAGCAGACAAGGGTCGGAGAGGTGTGCCTTCAGCTCCTAATTAAATCACAGGATCTGGCTCATGAGTTCCTTGCCAATAAAACACGAGCAAGGAACCTTTATCGTTCCATTTAAAAAAGTAAAAAAAAAAAAAAAAAGTCTATTTGCTGGATTAACAAATGGTTTAAACAAATTAAAAAAAAAAAAAGATGCCTGAAGGAAGAGGGGATGGACAAAAAGCAGCAGCTTCCCTCAGTCAGTAGCTTCCTGCTCTGAAGTAAGGCATCTGAGTATGAGACTTTCCGCCAGATGCCAAGATGCCATCGTAACAATGCAGGTAAAGAAAGGGAAAGCTCTCCTTGACTCCTTCTTTTAAAATTTCAAAAGACAAAGAAACAACTCCTTCTTACCTGCCAGGACCCTGTTAACAGAAGAGTGAGTAGCCAAGCCAGGCTGTCCACGTTCATGAAAAATCCCAGCATAAGGCAAATACTCAGGCAGCAAGAAACGCCTGTAAGACGGAACCGCGTGTTAAAAGCCTACCATCTTAACACAAAGGAGATACACCATCTACCAACCCACAATCACAGATAAGGGCTCCACTAAGCCTAGGAATCCACAGAAACCTAGAGCAGAGTGAAACTCCTAGGACACACCCCTTCACACACATCTATCTTCTTCCTGATCGTGCTTCTAAGGTTTCCCGGGGCTTTTTTTTTTTTTTAGTGGGGGGGGGGGGCGCTCCTAATCTTGAACAGGATGCTCCAAATGCCACTTTTCTATGCCTTTTCATTGTGGTTAATCATCTCCTGGGAAGATTTTAGGTGGCAGGGCTTGACTGTAGGCTCCCTAGGACATAATTCCAGATATGGACAATCCAGATCAGGAAGTAGGTTTAAAAATCCCAGTCTCTTGTAAAGGCTTCCTTAGAAAAGCCTCTTCTAAGAGCTGACTACCTGGTTCTTACCTTGGGACAAAGCGTCCAAGCGAAGGTGCAGACATCCGGGCGTTGCGCGGAGCTCGGTGCCGGGATCTGTCACCATTGTCCCTGGAGAAAAAGAAAAAGGCTACACGTGAGAGAGTCACTAAAGCAGAATCAGACACCAGCCCCAAAGACAAGACATGTCCCAAACTAAAGTCCTACCCTTAGGTGAAGGCCCCGGAGAAATCAGTCATCCCGGTTGCTTACTAACTTGAGTGGCACATTCATAGACTGCATTTCTGGAGAACCTCGATTAAAAAATTTATGAGCATTTACTAACATTTCAGTAAGAAAGAAGATTTTTCTTGAGTTAATGTGGTCTCTGAATTCTGCAGCATCTGAAACTGAAACCAAGTTAGGATCTTCTAAAGGGATTTAGAATGGATACATGTAAACTTTTTTTTTTCTAGATCGAAAGGTAAGAGAAACTTTGGCTTTAGAGGATCCATGAAGGAAAGAAAATTCTCCCGAGAATTTCATTCAACAGCTGATTATCTTTAAATACATTGGTTTAGGTCCTTGGTATGGAAAAATCATTGATATGTGAAAGAAAAACAACACAAGAAAAAGACTAGGCAGTCCTTTCTTTTAGAAACTGAAAAATTAACAATGATGAAGATGATCAGACAATGCAATCTAGGTCATTTTAGTAAAAAGAAAAAATGTTTAGTGTTTTCTTTATGGTCTGTTAGAATAACAGTAATAACCACCATTATTAAATAGCCACTAAGTCCTAATACAAAGGTTATTAATTAATATGTTATCTCATTTAATCTTTCCATCAAGTATCATTAGATGTGTTTTACAGATAAGGGACTAAGGACCAGAGAGACAAATGCCCAAGGTCATACAACTAGTAAGAGGTTGAGATAAGTTTCAAGGAAGATCCGTCTGACTCTAAAGCCCTGGCTCTTTTCACTACACTTCACCGCTTCCTACAAGAGAAAAGGAGACAGAGCCTTCATGTGGCTTAGCTTCCAATGCGTGAAAGGAACAATAAGCCAAAGGGCACTGGCTGGACAGAGTAGTTAATTAACTGCTCAACCAACTCTACAAAATAAATGAACCTCTTGAGAGTCTGATTTGGGATATTTTCTAAATTCTTCCTTTGGATTATCTTCAACTTAATGAGATAATCTTCAAACTGGCCCTGGAATCAAAGACAACACTTTGGCTTTCAAGGGCACTACTAAGAGCCTTACAAACCAGAAATGAAAGCCTAGGAAAATTTTTATATCTTGGTGGAATTGGATGCTGAGCATTTACAGACAAATCAATATCAGGGATATTGGAAGTTGATCCATTAAAAGTCAGTACTTGGTTTTTATCTTCCCAGAAGAGACAGCATATCTCTGTTTTCTTTAACATAGCAAATTTCTTTGACTTGAAACTCTACAGGTGAAGGGAGATGCAAGGAAAGAAAGATAAGACCATATGGAAAGTGAAAAGGGGATTATAAAGAACGAGATCAGAAGTTCCTGACCAGTACACTGCAACTCTGGGGAACCCACCAAATTATTACAAGGAGTAGCTGATCATCAAACAAAAAAAGGCAGCTCCCAAATTAAGTATATTATTAATTTTCAATATGTAGATTCAAGTTGTGATCAAAGTACAAATTCAGTTAAAAGTACAAGTGAATTCATGACAGCTCTTCATTTGTTCTACTTATCAACGGGCACTAAAAGTGCAACTAATTATCATGAGAGGAGTTCGAAAATATTTTGAAGTTAAAAAGGGTTCTGAGGGGGGATAAAGGGTCCTAGGCCTCAAAACAGTCGAAAATTAAGTTACGGAAAGCAGCATCACGGGACAAATCCAATTACTTTATTTTACAGCTATGAGAGAGAGCTGGCCTTCCCAGAATCACAATGCGGAGCTGACAATTTACTTCTGAACAAGGGCCAAAGAGCCCTCTCCCTCTGGACAATAAACAGCACTCTCTCTGGCATGAGCAGACTTGGAGAGCAGGAAACGGGAGCGGGGGCAGTGCCGGAGACAGTTGTTGTTGTTTAGTCGCTAAGCGTGTCTGACTCTTTCACGACCTGATGGACCACAGCCTGCCAGGCCCCTCTGTCCGTGGGATTTCCCGGGCACGAATACTGGAGCAGGTAGCCAGTCCCTTCTCCAAGGGGACTTCCTGACCCAGGGGTGGAACCTGCATCTCCTGCACTGGCAGGCAGATTCTTCACCACTGACCCACCGGGAAGCCCACAGCAGACAGTACTAAACGGCAGTTGCCAGAACCCAAACATGACACAGAGCTGGGTGACGGGACATAGGAAGGTAACTCAGAAAAGTGGACAAACACCACGGCTGGGAGAGAATCCGGGCTCCTGGGACATATTTCCTGTGGCTCTTTTCGTTGTTATTAAAACCTAAAAACAATTAACTTCCTTCTGATTCAATTTCTCCTTCCATTTAAAAAAAGAAGGGAGGAAGGAGGACAAAACATGGTCAGAGATAATGGCTTTATGTTACTTAGAGATTACTGGAAGGTATATACAGATGTATCTATATATAGCTATATCTTCCGGTAAACTCTGAGTAACATAACAATCTCCCTTTATATATATATATATATATATATATATATATATATATATATATAGAGAGAGAGAGAGAGAGAGAGAGAGGAAAATAAGATACATATACAGGAAAATCAGCTGGCTCAGACACAAGCAGTCTCAGACTGACTGTTACATTAGGAACCACAAAAGAGGCAATATATTAAGTGACTGGAGATGTATCTAACATTTTGATTAATGATAGGGAAGTCGGAGTTAAACAGCATTTCAATAAAATGTAGAGAAGACTTCAAATTCAAATTGTTGGGCACACTAACAAAGAAGCAGAAATAACAGAACTCACAGACTGATTTGGAAAAGTGGACCATGGTGAACACACAAACAAGATGCTGCCTATAGGAAAAAAAAAAAAAAACCAAAGGCATATGGGAGAAAATAGCCTGTAACAGTAATAACTCAAACATTTCCTGACTGGAAAAAACTTGGAAACATAAATGAGCAAGGTGGTACAGGCCAGAATGCCCAACCAGTGGACAAGTTAAGCAAGAACAGGGCAAAAGACCTAGGTTTTCCTGCCGGCACACAAAAATCCCTGACTAAAGGCATGGCTCCAATAAGTGAGAGGTGAAAAGAGCAACTAATGACTCTAGCTGCTAGTTCTCCTATAGTCTAGAAAGGAGAGAAAATTCAAAATAAGGAGCTGAGATGGGGAACCATATTTCAATGTAAAGGATATTTGCAAAGGCTCTTCGGAGGGGGGGGACAGAAGTGAGGGGAGAGAGGAAGAGTGGTAAGAGTGTTAAGAAAGGACAAAGAAATAAAAAAAAAACACGTTCAATTTAAAAAACTATACAGACTCTGCCACTCACTTAAGTGCTGATACAAGATCAACACGGAGCAAGACTCCACGAGATGAAGGAGGCAAATTTAGGCCGAGACTGAAGGTTAGAGAATGTTTGCCGGAGGAGCAGAGGGTGAAAGGTAGACCCAGAGAGGCAGTTCACAGAGGAATGATGGAGGGTGCTACCTACTGGAGACCAACATAACATAACACAAGGGCTTCCCTGGTGGCTCAGAATTGCCTGCCCATGCAGAAGATGCGGGTTCAATCCCTGGGTCAGGAAGATCCCCTGGAGAAGGGAATGGCAACCCAGTCCAGTATTCTTGCCTACAGAATCCCATGGACAGAGGAGCCTGGTGGATGGACTAGTCCATGGGGTCGCAACACAGTTGGACATGACCGGGCGACTAAAGAAGAAGAATAAGGACAACAATGTAACATAGACCATACCCTTTTCAAGGGGGTGGGGAGGGACTTAAACAAACACAGTGAAGACCCGAGTGTGCACACATGCTGGCACTGTTCCTCGATCGCTGGAGGACTCCTTCTCACCAGAACCCTTTTCAGGGAAACACCTGAGAAATCCTCATCAATTTCATCAGTCAGAAGCTGCCTTTAAGCCAGCGGGACAGAAGCTGGCTGAGTTGTTAATGGCTTTCCCAGCTGTTGAACTCTGTGCATCTCTGATTAACTCTCAGAGGGGTATTTGGGAAGGAGAGAGGGAGAAAAAAAAAAAATCAGACTTTCTTATAAAACATTTTATAAGGAAAAAAACACCCATCAAACAATTAAGTGTCTAAGACGAGTGCCAAATTCAAGAAAATGCAATCTCTGGAACAAGGGAGAAACACAGCAGCTACCCTTGCTAAATGCCTGGGATTAATTGCCTCAGAGAGGCTGTAATTTAAAGGAACGGAAAACACACCTACAGGCTGCCGTCTGAGTCCTGACCAGACAGTCGGGCTGCCATCACTGCTCTTGACAAACAGCTCTGACTCGGGCCTTTGTCAAGGCAGCTCCGGCAGCACAGAGCTCAAAAGGCCATTGTCTTCTTGACAATACACAGTTGACTCTGCAGAAAATCAGACTATTAAAAAAAAATACCTGTTTCCCTGTGCTCTCCGGTTTCTACTCAATCTCCAGACAATAGAAGGCGTACTCCATTATTCCTGCCCCTGGAGGCACAGAGATCTTGGCCAAGTCCTTTCTTTACTCGGGTGCCATTAGTGAGGCTCTGGCCTCTACTTTGAAGGACTGTGTATGTGCGCCAGGGCGAGATTTCGGGGAGGGAGACACAGGCCCAGCTGGGATTATTCACAGGGGATACCTAATAGCAGAGGTCTCTTGGAAATGCAGAGCCTTAATTCTTCTCCAAGGAATAGTAATATAACAGATAATTACCACTTACAAATTCTTCTCCTCTCTTATTCTACCTTTAATTTCATCTGCATACATTATGCAAATCCATATTCCTATTGTGCATTTTATATTAAAAAATAAATACATATCTCTAAGTGATAGTTACCCTCCTTTCCCTCTCTTCCCTCGTGGCTGTTTAATTCTTTAAACCCAGACATATTCCATTTTTCTTTCTCTTCCCCTAGCATTCTTTATAATAAATATTCATATGTATTTTACTTGCACAGAAAGAATACTAATTCTAAAGCTGCCAAGCAATATTATATATTTCTAAGCAATAGGAAAGAGCTGGAATCCTCAGGAAAGAGCTGGAATTCAGGCAGGCATATATTTTATAAATATGCTGGGGCTCCATAGGTACCAGATATCCTATTCCTAATCATCAGGAAGGGAATTTGAACCCTGGTGGTTCAGATGGTAGAGAATCTTTCCTGAAAAGCAGGAGACCTGGGTTCAATCCCTGGGTCAGGAAGATCCTCTGGAGAAAGGAATAGCTACCCACTTGAGTATTCTTGGCTGGAGAACACCATGGACAGAGGAGCCTGGCGGGTTACAGTCCAAGGGGTCGCAAAGAGTCAGATACGACTGAGCGACTAACACCTTCACAATCCTCAGGAGGAAGTCTCCCCACTTTGCTGAGACTTATTATTCTACATCTGCTGAGTACAAGGAAAATTCTTCTAAGACAGTTAGTTAGGTCCAACAAAGATCCAAGAGCTTTAGGGCTGAAATAAACTTCAGAGATTATCTAATCTGATTTTACAAGATCAGACATTGAGGTCTGGGGTAGGAGAGGCACTTGCCAAAGATCAAATGACAAATCACAGGAGTCCCTAAACGATAGGTCTTAGGCCCTGGGAACCAGCAGGATCACACAAGAGGACCTGGTTCCACTCACCGCTGCTCTGGGAGTCACTTGCTCCTTTTATAAACTTAGTTCAAAATCAGTTCCAGTGAGAGTGAAAAAGGACTTGGGCAACATTCTGTGTGGAGAAGTAGGAAGTGAGACAGCTCAGCTCTCACACGGCTCATCTCCCCAGGAACATTCACAAATAGGCCCCACTCTTCGAAAACACCAAGGCCTCTCACACCGAGTATTTAACATGCAGTCCTCATATGTTCTCATGTGGATTTCGCCCACTGCTTTCTAACTGGTTTTCCTGCATCCGTATACTTGCCACTTGCCTAGCCAGTGCTGTCAGAATTCACTGCCTAAAATACATATTGAATAATGGTTTCCCTCAGACAAAAATGAGGTCAAAACTTCTCAGCCAGGCATTCCAGGCCCTCCACAGCCCAAGTCTTTCTGATCTTCTGCTTGAACACCTCATTGCTCTGAAACGTGAAAGTCGCTCAGTCCTGTCTGACTCTTTTCGACCCCAGGGACGGTACAGTCCATGGAATTCTCCAGGCTAGAATACTGGAGGGGGTAGCCTTTCCCTTCTCCAGGGGAATCCTCCCAACCCAGGAATCGAACCAGGGTCTCCTGTAATGCAGGTGAATTCTTTACCAGCTGAGCCACAGGGAGCAACCTACTGCTTCCACTGCTCTAGCCATGGATCTCTGCAGAGTCTCCAAATAAAGCCTATTAATCTTCCATGTTTAGGTTTTTGCTGAAGCTACTCCTTTGTCCAGAATCTCCTTCCGTACTCCCATCCTCCACGTCAGTCTGTCAGAGTCCTCGGCCGTCTCCACACCCAGCTGAAATCCACGAAGCCTTCTCACATCTCCCCCAGCACCCTCTCCATGTGCGTTGGTGGTATCGTGGTGAGCATAGCTGCCTTCCCAAGTACTCGCCCCCTTCACACAATGCTGTCCTGTACTTCAGGGGTACCTTATTACAGTCTGTTACAAGACACTATGTAAAGATCTGATCATGTTATTCTACGGCTTAGAAGTCTGCAGTGGCTCCCTCTCACCTGCAGGGTGAAGGTCACCTCCTTTGCGAGGCACCCGAGACTTCCCAAGATCTGGTGCCACTCTAACTCCCGGGCTCATCTCCTGCCGTATCTTGGACTTGACAACCTGACCATCCTTGGCAACAAGGGAACTCCTGACAGACTCCAGAATGTTTCATGTTTGTATGACTATGCATTTATTTGCCTTTCTTCTAAGCATATCTGAAGGGAAAGTCCTATTTTAAGACATATACTTTCTCTTTTATAAACCCACACTGTAAAAACAAGCAACCATCACAAAAATCAATTATGTGAAAGTATTTAACACTCTGGTAAAAAAGGAAGCGAAGTTTCCTATCTCATCTCAGTTTAAGGACTGCTTCCACGAACACCACCTCTGGGTAAGTGCACGAGGGTGCCTGACGTGACTGCCCTGGCAGGTCCCAGTCAGCACAGAGAACGGGCACTCTACACCCTCACAGCTTCTCCTGCACTTCTGACGCCAAAGCGTTTACAGTCTGTAAGTCAAAGGGAGAGGAAAGGCAGCCTCATTTCAAGACGAAGAGACAACCTTTCCCGCTGAAGGCTTACCCTCTGCTTTCTCGGCCACAAGTAACGCATCTGCTGTCAGCAGCCGCCGCCTCCCACGGGGGTCCTGGAGCCTGGGCACACAGGGGCGGAGCCACTGCTGAGGACGCGTGGCCTCACTCGACTGGAACGCCTAGCCCTGAGGACCTGACCCAAGCACGTGGGCCATACAAAGCTGTCAGGACTTCACCCACAGACGGATGATGAGAGCAACACTACTGGTTTTCTAACATATTTTCCTGGTGTGACTTAATTAAATTTTAGTCACGGCAAAAGGGCAGATGAAGAAGATTAAATTCCGGCAAGTAACTTCTCCTACGCCACACCCAATCAGACGGCAGAGCTGAGTGACAGCCTTCAGAACCCTCCTCAGCTATATTATATACCAAGAAGGCCTTTCGATGACCTCCTTGCTAGAATTCCCCATGTCTGGCAAGGGGAACACGAAAGCCCGCTGGCTGAGGCTCCTCTGCACGAACGCACGTGGTACGGCGACAAACACATCACGCCAAACTGAGGATCCAGCACCCATCCTGGGCTCTCAGAAACGACTGTCAATCATTTCACAATGAAACGGACTGGCGTGTTTGCTCACAACATGGATTTCTAGGTAAAAGGAGACCAAATACAACCAGATATATTGGAAGAGTTAATAAAATACACGCAACAGACTTAAAGAGACTTCATCTTAAGGCTGAAAGACTAGGATTTCTCACTGAGGTGTTTGCCCAAAGTATAGCCCAGTGTCACAACTGTGAATGAAGGACTATTTCTCTCTTGCTGGCAGCAATTTTTAAGAAGTTGAATATAATTTCCCAGTGTTGGGAGATATTTGTGACTGATCTAACCTGAAGCTTCTCCAGTTCTGACTGTCATTAGCACAGGGTATCTTTGCCTTGGAAGGCAAAGTAGTTACAAAGAGAGGCAAGATGATCAGAAGATGATTCTGGGATTGTAATTATATTTAGAATAACAGATAAAATGAGGAAAGGGGGGTGAGGATAGTTAAAAATGATAGTCATAAAGTCACAGACACTACCTCTTTTGCAGGACTTAGGAACTACGGGAACACAGCACTCAACCTGGACTTCATAAAAGCCTCTCTCGTCTTTTTCCAAAGGGATGGTGAAAATAGCAATGCGAGTTTTCCCTCGGCTTCTATGCCATCTACATTCTAGTGGGTGGTCTGCACTCAGAAGCAGGAGGACAGCGGGGTCAGGGGCAGCCGCATCTTGCCCTGCTAGTGAGCACCTTTGTGCAGAGACGGATGCTGAGGGCGTCAGGACAGACCTCCTGACAGCAGGCTTCCGGGCGTCGAGCTCGTGCATTCTGACAGACACGGGGCCCCTGCAGTCTCCATCCTTGCCGCAGACAGAGACGAATGGTAGGAGAAGGTGCCCGCCTGGGAAGACGCTCATCAATCCAGACAACAAAGAATGGAAAACTTAACCTGATGACCAACCTTCAAAGTTATCCCCACGAGCGCTAAATCTACAGTCTTGTTCCCCCAGCAAGCTCATGGAGCTAGGACTCAAATATGGTTGTACATCATTCTTAAAGCATTTTAAATCTGCAGGACAATAAAGTCAGACACTAGATATGTTTGCTCCTGATCTCTAATCTTAGATATGCCTGATTTTGGTCAAGCTTCAGTATCCTTACTTTAAAAAAACTACACTGGGCCCTTGGCTAAGAGGAGACTCTGCCTTGGGCCCGCCGGTGTAATAAACTGCACTCCACTATCAAAAAATTAAAAAAAATTAAAAAAAATTAAAAAACCACACTGAAAGGAACAACTATCTCAAAGGGTTATTATAATGAGTAAACTAGATTTTTAAATATACAATGTTGTGTCTGTTATTAATTAGTGTACATGAAAAATATGGTAGCTGATCCCTTTCATTCGATGGAAGATTAAAGAGAACCAAAACAGAAGGGATGTGGGTAATGGCTCCCTTTGTTTTCTGAGGCCACTATACACCTGGATGGGACAAGCTGGAGAAAGGCAAAATGATCTCCGACTCCGCAAACGGAAGGAGAGAGCAGAGGCCATGCTGGAGGGGCAGAGGCAGGAATGCACTGTGCTGGGAAGGCGAGGAAGCCCAGCAGAGCAGGGTCTCTTAACGGTACTCTAAGTGTCAGGAGGATCCCAGGCCACATCTAACTTACCTGCATCTCTGTACTTGAAGGAACTATAAATTACAAGTGCACAGCCCATAACTTCCCTTCTGGTTGAGGAAAAGGATTGGGGAAAGAAATTAAAAGGAGCTGGTACAGTCCCTAAATTTCTCACTTTGTCTCCTCTCAGAGCCCCTCGAAACTAACAGAGGGGCAACCACACGCAGACCTTGGTGTACAGCAGGGGGAGGAGGGCAGGGGAGAGACCCCGAGGGAAAAAACAACGGCTAAGTCAGTGCATGAAAGGTGAAGAAGGCGATGTAAATTCAGGTCGCGCTGAAGCCAGGGGGCGGCGAGCACAGGTGGGCCGCGGGGAGCACAGAGAGGAGGCAGTCTGACACAGGAAAATGGAGGGGGAAGGAAGGGGAAAGGGAGGAGGTGGGAACAGAAGAAAGAGAAGGTAAGATGAGAACAGAACATTTTAAACTAACCCAGAACTCCATTGTGAAGGACAAGTCACGAGGCAAGATACAGCTCAGAGGCACGAGCCCCACGTTTCACCACGGCGAAGGGAGAGCAGCCTTCCACACGCGTGCAGAGGGGCTCTGCAGTCGGCACTGACTCCAGGGCTCCGCGGGATCACTGAGGCTTCCCAGCAGCCCTGAGTCCCGGCAGCTTTGGCACTGTACACTGAGACTGCGTTGTGGAATAGCCCCAGGGGCTGTAAAAACAATCATTTCGGCAAGGGACCAGATCTCCCTACGGGGGTCTGCCTGGCTAAAGCCGGACTGGAGACTCTCCCTTCACTGCCAGGCCCACAGCCACCCTCCCCCAGCAGGGACTGAAGGCAGGAGGACACGCCGGGAGTCCCAGAGCAGCGGGGCCCTTCTCCCCCACCAGCCCTCCTCCATTTGCCACAGCACAGCTGTTTCAGGGCTTCCTTGCATTTCCTGCACATTTCCATCTTCCTCAGACAAATGAACCTCCCACTGAGTGTTTCTTCTGCCTCTAAGTACACAGTTGTTTGCGTATTAAGGATTGAATCAGGAGGGCAAATGGCTACAATGGGTGTCCCCATCTTCTTGGTCCTCAGAAGCAAAGATACTTCTCAAACGCCTTAAAGCTCCACTGCAAGATGGCTCCTGGGGAACTATCCATTCAGCTCACGAAAGAAGGCGGAAGGGAAGCAGGAACTCTTAAGATCTCAGACTTGACCAGGCCATGTCAAGATGAACGGGAAGAAAAAGGAAGATGACTGACAGGTTGTCCTACTCCAGTACTGGCAGCAAAAGAGACAGGGGGGGTGGGAAATGCTCAACCATCCTTCTCTCTTTCGTATTTTGCATGTTTTGAGAAAATCAAAATGTAGGAATCAAAGCAAGAGCCAAGTGTCCAATTTGATACAAGCCAAGAAAACTCAGTTTCAGGCCGGAAAGAAACACAAGAGGTGGCTAGAAAGGTCAGGCGTGGCAGCCGAGAGGTTGTAAAACCCGGCAGCCACACTGAGGAGCTTGACCCCATGGCCCGGGGCTGACGCTGCTCCTTCAGTCCAACCCTGTAATCCAGCTGACCACTAGAAGAGGCTAGAAGACGGAGGAAACACCTCTCAACCCCCATAGTAATCTGACAGGCCATCTCCAAGGATCCTGACTGGGGTGGGGGGAGACTGAGGACGCTGAGAGACAAGGGACCAGGATCTTAGAGAAGCAGTGTGATCGAGGCTGTAAGAGAATTCTGTCTCCTAGGGAAATTCAAGTCTTTTATTTTTAATCTCTATATTCACTTTTTCTTAAGAGAAAAAAACACCAACCCTCCTGCCTCCTGGATGGTGTGAAGACAGTCCACATGAAGCATTTCCACAGTGAATGTTCACCCAAAAGGGAAGTAAAAATGTCGCCTGAAGGGCAGTGGCCCTCTCCTCCCAGCCTGGCCTGGGCCCGCTGGGCCATCTCTTCCCCCAGGCGCCAGGGAATCAGCAGTGCGTCGGCCAGAGGTGGGGCGTGCCCTGGGCATTTTAGCCCTCTGTCCCTCACCCCATGCCACTGCTCGTAAGTAATAACTTAGGGGTCTGAAGCCAGAATGTCAACCACTGTTGCTCAGACAGTGGCTAACCTGGAAGTACTCACGACTTGGGAGGAGCAGGGAGAAAGCAAGCTGAACATATACTTACTCAAAGTCCTCAAACTCCAAGTCGGCTCCCTCCACAGATGGACCCTGGTTGTCTGAGGAAGAGGAGGAGGTGGAAGAACGGAGGCGGTTCTGTTGGTAGCGCATGGAACGCTGGCGGATACTGTCTCTCCGGGACAGGTACTGGATCATTCTCTGGGCATAGTATGCAGCAGGAGATAACCTGAGAGAGACAGAGAGGAACAAACACAAACTAGCACTAATGTGGGGAATACTGGGAAAGACAGTAAATCCAGCTCTCCCATCACATCTCCCTGCTGAGGCGAGCTCCGGAGACATGAAAAATAAAGGCCATTTAACTCACCAGGAGGTTTGTGCTGCGCAACGTGCTTATCAGACTGCCTGATCTCGGAATAGAAATACTGGTGGTTAAAGAGGCTGTTTAATCAGTCATCATCTGATCAACAGCTGCCCCCTCCCACGAGTTTAACACTGGACTTTTCTTTTTTAGTTTCTCAAGGGACCTCTTTTAAACTTCTGAAGGTGCCCTTTATAAAGATTCACAGCTTTCCCCTAATCGTCCATACTCAAAATATAAGACATGGAAGGGGCCGCAGCTTCTTTCACTTTCCAGATGCGAAAATAGGCTGAAAGATGGTGAACCCAGGATGACTGAAGAAGGCATCTTCAGGCATCACCTTCACCAGGACTCCTTTCTTCTCCAACAAGTACCTACAGTTCCAGAACTGTCCTAGTTCCTTAAGATTATCTCTTTGAATTTCTAATTTCTCCTTTACAGATTATCCAGGTATTTTAACACAGAGAAGATATTCAGGATAGAGACAGAGCACAATATACTCCGAAGAAACAGAAAATCTGAAAGATTTGTCTATTACTTAAAACAGAGCATCAGAGGCTACATGGGCACTGAACAACACAGAAGACAACAGTCACTCTTCTCCCTTACGATGGCTGCTCTCATAAGCAATTAATCTAGACAAACCTGTATTCTGACTATGGTTCAGTATCTTCACACTCCATGAAATATCCATGTCCTATACAATTTACATAGTCCCTTCTTTCTCAAGTTTTTCCTCTGTCTTTCACAACACATATAACTTGAGGCTATGAACTGAGAAAGTGAGAGTAGACCAATAACAGAAAAATGCTTTATATATATATTAAGTAGATACTAAGCAATTTCAAGACTTAAAACCTGCCCAAGGCATACACTTCGATTCAGCAATTCCATTAGTGATTTTATCCTACAGGAACATACAAGGATATGAAGATAAATATATAAATTGCTGGCACTAGTGAAAAACTAGAAACACCTCAAATGTCCATCAACAGATTAAATAAATTATACCTATACAAAGAAACACTATGTAACAGTTGAAAAGAAAAAGTTATCCCTACATATGCACAACAAAAGCCCTCTAAAATAAAAATTTAAGTGGGGGAAAATTAAAGAATGGTATGTATGATGTTTGTGTATATATATTTCTGTAATTAGAACAAAAAATAAAACACAGCAATACTGATGAGGATTCCCAGGGACCTTAACTTCTACAGTGCTCGAATATAAAAGGAAAAAAGCATCTTTTTTAAAAATGGAATTCTGGAAAAACTTGTTGAGAATGGAAAAAGAAATACTTATATCCAAATGGTAGGAAAAGTACTTAAAAACATCTTGCTGCCTGATCTTTCATTACTCCTGGACAAAGTAAGACTCTTGGGCAAATTCTCAGTAAATCTACTCACTCAGACCAAAGAAGATTCTGCAGTTAACACAAAATAAGGCTGCTTCTGAAATGACTGTCATCACAGGTAGCATTCTTTTGACCAACCATCCAATAGACTTTCCAAGGAGGCCAGGACACAATCTTTGGAACTCAGAAATCCGTGTTATGGAACAATATGCTGCCTTTGGTGCCTCTGATTCCAAATTATCTTTATACACTAGGTGGGCATGGAAGGTACAAAGGCCTTGGCCAAGATCATCAAAGTGTAAGAATGAACATCTCAACTTGTGGGACATTCACTGTCTCTTTGGGCACCTGGTCCCATGCATTTGGCGAGGATGAATCAAGAACCCTAAATTTTCAACAGACAGAAGTCAATACTGTCTCTACCAAATACACAGATATCTTCCAGCAGAAATCAACTGCTGTTGGTTAAATTCTCAAGTTAATCAGACTAGAAAGGAATGAAAAATGGAAGTTTAAAGAAAAAATAAAGTTTTAAGAGGAGAATGAAGATTGATTCTTTCTTTAGAAATGATACTGAGAGGTGACCACAAAAACACTTGTTCCTCAGTTGACAGCCTACCCTAATGGAAAAATCATATTAAGGTGAGAGAGGTAGAAATAATGTTGATGCTAACTATAATTAAATAAAGACTGCCCTTTTATGTAGGGGTAAAAATTCAGCACTAGGTAACCTCAATTGTTTAATTTCACCATCGAACAGGAATTCCCTAAGCTATAAAACTATGCATCAGTGGTAAAGAAAAATGTATTCTTGGCACAATTCTTAAGTAGAAGTATATCCTAGTCTTGTCTTTTTAGGTATCCGAGGGAAGTTAAGGATCTGAATGCTGAGATGTCTCATAAAGGTTTTGACCTATACATATTATGTCAGGTAAGTCTAAGAGGAAAAAGAAATTAAAAAGTCAGTAATGAGGTAACAATCATCCTCCTACTAGAGAGCTTGATAATTATCAAACTCTAAAAGTGTTCCAAGTGAATATTTTAAATAACTCAAGTTTTCTTCAAGGAAAAATACTACCCCCCTAGGGGAAAAAAAAAAAAACCTACTATGCGTTTAAAGGGAAAGTGTAAAAATACAAACACCATAAAGCCTGGCGTTTCTGTGATAAAGACCTGAGTAGGAATAGACTACAAGTTCATTACATGAAAGGAGGACAAGTAATGATCTTTATGAACCACTGTTAAACTTTGTCAGGTTAAAAATTCTGGGGTTGAGCTTTCCATTACTGTCCTAAAAAAACCTAAAACAAAACTGTCTCACAGCAAGAAGTTCTCTGAGTGTTTCAAAGAAATTGATTTATGCAAAACAATTCCTTCTCTTACTGAGGGCTTATTATTTTCAAATATGACTACAGACTAACTTCCTTGTTTCAGTCTTCATCAGAGTTGTCCACCCGTTTTAAAATCATAAATCCCTGGTTCCCTGATCCTTGGATCGGCTATTTGTGGGGTATGGAAAAGGAAGTAATAGGATAATGGGGAATCTTTTCATTAGGGTCTTAGAAAGGATGCTCAGAATCATGACCTAACTCTGGTAACAACAAAATCATTCAATATCCTTGAAATGAACTTGGTCTAAAGGTTCCAATTCTGACTTGAAATTCTTGATCTACAGCAAAGTTCACTTAGCCTTTTCTGACCCACATTGTTACCTCAACCCCACCATTACAAACCACCCTCTTCTTCTGGCAAAGCTTCACAGTGTATGTTCCGGAGCTGCTTAAAGAATGTGCAGGTTATCCCCCTTTTGGATCATGAACAGAATTATTAAGTCCAGCTGTGACATCCCCAAAGGCTGCTCACCAGAAATAAATATTATACATCAACTCAACACCCCATCCTTGGTCCCGAGTTACCAGTATAAAGGTGGGCCTTAAACTCATCAAACTTTTTTTTTTAATCTCTTCAAGATCTTTTCAAATGTCTGCTAATTAGTGTAAGGCAAGCTCTTTATTAACTCTTTAATAACTTATTTTACCCAGTTACCCTTTTCATCTCTTTCTTCACATAGTCTCCAAAGAGTCAACATCTGAATGACCTTGATTTCTGCCTTCTGATGTTCTAAATTCTCTCTCAAATGAGGATTTTTTTGGTTTGTTTTTAATTTGCTAAGTGATTTCCCTATTAATAAAAACTGTCGTTTCCCTTTTGGCTGTCCATCTGAACGGTGACGGCAGAAAAGAAATATCCTATGACTCTGCCAGGGAGCCCCAAACGTCAGGGCTTAGTCGTAGCCCTCGGCCACCAGAGGAGCTGTTCACTTACCTGTAACACTCCCCCATCACCTCAACCACCTGTCTCAGAACCGTAACTGAAGAGGCAAAGAGCACCAGGACCAGAGAGGCACGGACCGGGGCGTCCACCAGCTCGGCACCCCCAAGGGCAGCCCCTCCCCCCACCTGGTGCCATTGCTCACTTTAGCCTTACCTCGCTGGGTCTGGGTAAATTGGGTGCTCTCTGGATCCTGCTCCATCATAACGGGATAATGAAATGAGGGAAGACTCCAGCAGCCTCCTAGCAGAGATTAAAAAAATGGCAATAATCCCTGTCAATTACCAACTCAGAGGTCATTCATTAGGAAAAATGGGGGAGAGAGATAAATAACATCCCCCTTTTGCGGCTAGCTGACACCTCCTGTCTGGGCTCGCATCTTTCCTACCAGCACTTAGAGGCGTAATGATATGAAGCGCCCCAGAGTGCCCACACTGGATATGGCCACTGTATGATCCTGAATACTGCTCTTCTGTGAGAAATGAACAAGTGCTTTAGAGACACGATCTTATTTTTATTTGCAGTACCTCCAGCAGACAAACAGGAGGTTGGGATCAACATGAGAGAGGAAAAAGAGGCATACCTACAGACTAACATGGAGTGCCAACATTTTATTCTGGTGTTCAGTTCCCCCATGTTATCCTTATCCACATCCCATTATCTTCTAGGCATTCTGCTCTGCCCACACCCTTTGTGTGAGTACCCTCCAGGGCTTTCTTGGTGGTTTAGTCACTAAGTTGTGTCCAATTCTGATCCCATGGACTCTTAAGTACTCCAGGCTCCTCTGTCCATGGAATTCTCCAGGCAAGAAGAATGGAGAGGGTTGCCATTTCCTTCTTAACAACTGATAAAAAAAAAAATCTTCAATTATATAATCTAGCCCAGCCATCAGTTCAATGATCATATGTGTTAATTTACTGAGCATTTTTTTAGTGCCAGGCTATACTAAGCACTTCACATGTACTTCATTTAACCTCAGCGCAGCCTGGAAAGGTAAGCATTACTACACAACACGGAGATCAACGGGCCAAGGAGTGAAGTGCATTGCACGGCAGCACACCACTATGAGAGACAGCACCAGAGCCCTAGGGAAGGCCTGTCAACTCCAGGATGCTTCAAATGACTACGCACACGAATCCACCGAGTCCAAACTAGAATGTGGATCCAGGATCACTGGCTCTTTCTATTTTTTAAAGGGACGCCAGAAATTTGGACTTTTGAATGAAGTCTCCTGTTAAGTTTTACTTAAACATTTTTATTTTTCTTCCTTTTCGTATGGGAAGGGCCAGTGAAAACACATTTGATAAACATGGCTCGGGGTCCCCCAGCTTGCCATGTCTGCCACACTGCTTCCCAACTCCAGTGTGCCTTGGCGGCCAATCAAGCTCCTGCCACGGAACACGTTTCCAGGGAAGAGGTCTCAGGAATAAATGCACACTGTTCCCCTCTGGCGGCATCTTGCCTGCCTCTCCCAGGAGCGGGTCTCCGGCTCCCTGCCAGACTCTCCTTTAAAGCAGATCTGCAGGGTAAGGACAGCAGCTACCAATCTTTTCCAATTGAGTTAATTCAATTCACTGTTATTAAAACCAGCTGGCTTTAGGTAGAGTCGTGTGCAGTCACTTTATCCCAGCGACTGGCTCACCGGAGCATTTTCCCTAACAGTTTGGGGAAGAGAGAACAGCAGAGGCCTGTCAGCCTGGCTTGCTACCCTTCCCACCCAGGACAGCCAAGTGTTGTATCATGTTTTTGATCTACACAAGGCTTATCATCCCCACACTTAAAACAAGTTAAACAATCCCACCCCTGAAGGGAGAGAACACAGTGAAACCAATGAGGAAGAGAAGAAAGCAATACAACACTTCTCTGTGGTTGAAAACCTGAATCTTCAATGATATCACTGTTTACAGTAGCAGACATTCTGTGTTTCATCAATTGTAAGACACGCTTCCCACCCCCCACGTTTTAACATGTCTGAAATAGGGATACATCTTATAATTGTATGACGCAGTTTAATTGGCAGGATTTTTTTCTTTCATAGGCGCACTTAATATAACAGCATGTCTTTGAATCTTGAAATATGGGATGTTTCTGAGAGGAGGGGATAGTGAGAGTTACACAGACTCGAAGAAGAAGAAAAGTGGAATTTCGAGAAGAGGATCCATTTAGGCCATCATATAAGGTGGTGCTAGTGGTAAAGAACACCCCTGCCAATGCTGGAGACACAAGAGACGCGGGTTCGATCCCTGGGTCGGGAAGATCCCCTAGGGGAGGGCACAGCAGCCCACTCCAGTGTTCTTGCCTGGAGAATCCCATGGACAGAGGAGCCTGGTGGGCTACAGTCCCCAGGGTAGCAGAGAGTTGGACACAACTGAAGTGACTGAGCATGCACGCATGTTCACTATTAATAAATTTGTGCTACAGGAATTAGGTGGGAGCTGAAGAACAGAAGCAAGATCTGGGAGCAGCTGACTGCCTTGGAACACCCAGAAGCTTCTTCTATCCCAATGGGTTCTGGACTGAGTTTTGAGTATCACTGAGCCCTGTCCTGTTACCCTCCAAATGGCTGCTTCATAAGCAGAGGCGCTTTGACAAGGGGCATCCTCCAGAGTAAACCAGAGTATATCCTTCTTTAAAATGACTCTGCCAATTTAGGAGGCCAATGTTACCCCCTACTCTGCCAAGGCAGTGACAGCCTTCAGAGAAATTAGATGCGTTTTTAAGCATGCTGTAAAGAAGATTCTTGAGCCAGAAGAGCTTGGGTTAGGTCATTTCAATTTTACTGGTTCTATTTTACAATCCCACAAACTCTACTCCCCACCCTAAATTCCAATCTTAATTAGGACGACTTCTTAAAACAGAGTTACACCAAAATGTTAAGTTTTGTCTCTGGGGAGTCCCTGATGAGGTTCTTTTAGAACATATACCCCCTATGCCTACTTACTAGAATCTGTTGGCGCCATTTGCTCCCAGGCAATATAGTGGACTGGCAAGTCATACATACACGGCATTTTAACTCTAACACACAAAATCAGGAGAGCCAGTTACTCTGAAGAGCACCCCCAAACATGTATCACTGATGAAACGTTAAGCTCTCTACAGTTACAACACAAACACTATCTGAAGGATTAAAAAGACTGTTATAACTGGTGTTGAATAAAGAAAGAACTAGAGTGACTAGACAAGTAAATATCACCACCACTCCTAGGAAACTCAAAGAAAGATCTTTCTCTCCCACAGTTAGCTTCTTGCCAAGAGCCATCAATGGGGAAATGACGCAAGAGAATGGAACAGAATGGCAGTTGAATGCCTTCTGCTCTGGCCACTACAAATCTCACCTGACTCAATGGTTAATCAAGCAGTTCAGTAATATGAAATCAGGGAGGATTTAGGAGGGCTCAGACAAGTTGGTTGAAGTCTGAAGGTATCACTTCATTCTGACCTGTTGACTCCAGTTAGAAATGTTTTAAAGAGTCTCTGAAGCTACGAAAGAGGAAAAGAAACTTTTCTTTACAAGTTTGCCTAGTTCATTCTCTATGCCAGTGGTGTTCAAGTGAGGTTCACCACGGGCTGTGCTATTTTGATCCACTGGAGAACAGGAAGAAAATATAAGAACATTTGATTTAAATGTATAACCATAATGTGTATCACACACACACACACACACACACACAGAAGCACAAGTGCTCAAAAGCATTTTAGTAACAGAAGTGTTTCTTTTTAAGTCTAAAGGCCACCGTTCTATCAAACTACACACTACTTTAATAAAATTCAATATTTAACACAATAATCACAAACATAAAATATTAAAACTAAACAAAAGCATAATCATATTCATATATAGATACAGCAAAAGAGAGAAAATAATACAGAAAATGTGGTAAAATGTTAACATACAGTGAATGTGAGTGAAGAGTATAACGGGAATTCTTTGCACTATTTTTGCAACTTTTCCACAAGTCTGAAATTACTGCAAAATTCAAAACATCAAATATACAAAATCTAAAAGTAAACCACTGTAAACTAAAGAGAAAACTACTCATTTGCAAAAGAATTACTCACTTCTTAAAAAGACTTTCTTCAAAATAGCAAATTGCTTCTAAAAAGCAGGTTTGGCAAACTACAGGCACTCGGCCAGCTGCCTGTTATTATAAATAAAGTTTTATCCAAACACAGCCATAACCATTCATTTAAATATTGTCTGTGACTGCTTTGGAGCTAGGAAGGCAGAGTTGAGTAGTCTAGATAGGGATAGGCCTATAATAAGCCTTTAATACGTACTGCCTAGCCCTTTACAGAAAAAAAAATATGCCCATTCATGCTCTAAAGTATTTGCTTATATAAAATCCCTTGAAACAGAAGGTGGAGTCACTATGGAAAGGGACAGAAAAACTTAAAATCAAAGTATTACACACTACAGTAAGTCATCAAAAATTAACATTCAGTTCAGTTCAGTCATGTCCGACTCTTTGCGAATCCATGAATCGCAGCAAGCCAGGCCTCCCTGTCCATCACCAACTCCCAGAGTTATTACACCCTACTAAAAATCATAAGTCAACAGGAAGACAATTTAAGCTACAAAATTCCTAACATTTTATATGAATATAACTATTTCTTCCTACCTTAATTAATACCCGGAATCTGTACAAGTGTTCCGTAGATCAGCTGTATCCTTTGATGACTAACAATAAAAAATAGTAGTAGAAGAAAGTGCTGGAAAAGAACAAAGTTGTCAGGGCAGATGAGATGGGTCATACAAAAGGAAAGAAACTTTCTTTCAAATTCACTGGATATTAGGATTGAGAAGCAGGAAGTCTGGGTAACAGTCTAGACAGAATAAACAAACCAGCGACAACTCTTCCTTAATAAACAACTATATCCTAAAGATATGCTTTTAACTGGCTGTTGGATCACACAGAAAATCAACAAACTAAAGCCAACAAACATGTACAAACTTCTCCAGCACTAGAGACAATCAACTGCTAAAACTCTTATATACTGTTGAGGACAACTGCTCCTAGGAGCTACTAGTAAGATGCCACTGGTGCCCCACACCTAAAGAGTAATTTCCCAGTCTGGCTCTGGTGTGTGGGTGACATCTGCTAGTCCAGTTCAGGGGAGCCAAACTCAAAGGAATAACTCCCTTCTGCTTAGGGAATAAACTCCAAATTCCTCAGCTTAGCACTCAAGGCTGTGCAGTCCAATTTCTCATTTATTCTGAACATACTACCTGCTCTGGTCCAGTGGTTTTCAAACTGTCTGGTCTCAGAGTTCCTTTAACACGTAAAAAAAAAATTTTATTGGAATAAAGTTGATCTCCAATGTTGTACAGTTTCAGAGCAGACAGCAAAGTGAATCAGTTATACATATATCCATCCTTTCTCTGATTCGTAACCCATACAGGCCATTACAGAGCATTGGGTCGAGCTCCCTGTGATACACAGTAGGGCCTTAATTAGTTATCTATTTTACTGAGGATCCCAAAGAGCTTTTGCTTATATGGGTTTTAAATACCAATATGTACTACACTTGAGATTAAAACTGAGAAAAACAGACTACACAAGCACAAAGAGTGAAAAAGACAAGGGATACCTCAGCACTGTTCTAAAGACAGTTCTGACTTCGGGGACCCCAGGCCACACTTCGAGAACTACTACTCTGGCTACACTGAACACCCCCCGCCCCACTGCACCCCTGTTTTCAGTTTGGCCATTCCTTCTTTCTGGAAAGCTCTTCCCTACCTATAAAAATCTTTCAAAGCTCAAATATCTCACTCCTCCAGTCAGAAGCTCACCCTCGCTTCCCTCATCCCCCAGAGCGGTTGAACCCTCCCTTAAAAGGCCTTCCTTCAGGCACTTGGTACTGCAGTTCCTTACGTCTTCTTAGTTTCTACCACCAGACGATAAGCTACATGAAAGCAAGTACTGGATCCAAGTCGTCTTTTTATCCCCATTAAAACTCATATCCTAATGAACACACAAGAGGAAGCCAGTAAATATCTAAGGACAGTAAATCAGCAAGACCAAGCAGATCTGGAAAAATAAGCAAAACGACATATCTGATTGCCCGTCACTGACCCCGTGCCTTTCAGACAAGGTTTCTGGATGTCCAACACCCCACACAGAAATTCCTGAAGGAGCCAGTTTCTCAGAAACTGCTGACCTCAGTCTTCACCCCTCGGGTCACTTCAGCCGCTCAGGTTAAAGTGCTGACATGTTTTGTCCTGATAAACGCGGTGCAGCCTGGTCCCTGGGAGGCTTATTAAACCATAAAGTCAGAGGCTGGCTACTTGCCTGGGAAACTACCACTGATGCTCCCCGACAGCTTGTTGCCAAAAGAGAGCTCACAGGGGAGAGGCAGCTGTGTTTTCAGGGGCAGCAGAGGGGCGGGAGGCCAAGGAAACGTGGATACACCACTGCCTTCTTCACTTCTGCATCCTGCTCTGCACGCCCCAGATCTCTGCCTCAGTGCACGCCAGGGCTGGGAGATGACAAGCCCTTATTCTTCGTAAAAAATAATTGTGTGTTCTGAAACGACACCTCTATTATGATTTCCAAATTGACATCTCTGCTTTACAGCGGAGGCATCCAAGCCTCCCCATTTCACACAGTGGCAATTATCATTTAAGTTATCCAACGATAGGCACTCATCTGATCCCTGTAGGGCCCCCGAGTTCTAGGGGGTGCGCTATGGCACATGATGCAGCTGCCAGCAGGGCCCGCCAGGCGAGTCCTGCCCCTGCTGTGGGGCAGACCGAGGCAAGGCGGCGCTGCTAGAAGGCTAACCTTGGGGAAAAAACAGACACGCGACAGAAAGAGCGCACAGCGCCTGTTGTGTGGCTCAGCCTTATTTTACCACCATCAAGCATAAACAATTCACAGGGCTCAAAATAAAGGCTTTTTACCAGAAAAGCTTGAAAACATCTTTACAAAACATTAACATATTCCTCAACGTCTCTCTGCAGTGAGCAATAGATGGCAAAACATCAGAGCACAGCATAGTCACAGACACCAAGAGGGAAGAAGCTGCAAACAATTCACATGGGATGTGCAACTGTGCGTCCAGCTGCACAAAAGTCCTGCCCGAAAAGCCAGCAGCTAGACCCCGCTGCAAACATCTGACCCTCCACTGACTGTGAGGCCCACAGATATTTTAATTTTTTATTTTTAAATATATTTTATTCTATATTGGAACATAGTTGGCGGGTTATTTTTAATACATTTGTAAAAAGATTGGTTAGTCCTATACTTAGCTCCTGTGTATCCTCCACACATCACACTATAGGTATGAAGCTTCCATTTACAACAAAAACTCAAGTTTTGTCAGCATCTGAACTCAAAGGTCCAAGGTCATCTATGTGGACATGTTTATGCTGTCCCCAATTCTTTCTTTGGGAGACTTGGGAGGTGGGCCCACAGATCAGACATTTTTAAACTAGGAATTTAGGTCAGAGGCTTTTCACCAAAGGATAAGTAGGATCATATCAATGACAAGTTCCACAGCTGGTTCTGATATTCACATGCACATGTACTAACAAATAGCAGCCATGACATGCAAGTGTGGACTTTAATTAAGAGGCAGTGTATCCTACTTGACTGGTTTCCCCTCAAATCAAAAAGACATTTACACAATTCAATAATCCTGGAATTCTCAGGTAATTTTATTCAGAATAACAGATAATTTAAAAAAAAAGTCTATCTCTAGATCTACTAATACTACAAAGGCTGCAGGATATAATCATTGACGGCTTCAGTAACAGCAAACCTTGTACATTTCTTCTCAGACCATTTTTCACATTCACATTCCTGATCTGAAATTTTAAAAATCCTCAACGAGGGTTGTTTGTTCCACTGACCTGGGTACACTGCAAACACTGTACTCTATAATATGAAGTAAAACCTTAGGGTCAACATCAGGATGGCAAAGAGAAGTTAGTAAATGAAGCCTAACAAGAGAATGAAGAAAAAAGGATTGCATAGTGGGCTGGAGCATTTATTAACCAGAGGCCAAGAGGCAGCCTTCCTGGCGCATGTCTGTTCAAGTAATGAGGTTTCTGGAGTCTATAGAAATAGAAAAGAGGGCAGAGATTCCAGCTGGGCCCCCAAACAATCCACTGTTAGCCCTGGAGCTAACCCGAAGCTCAGAGTACAATCACTTTTCTTATATCCTAGGTTCACACTGAACTGCTTCTCTTAGTGACATTAGATTTTCACTGATTTGCCTCTGCGAGTATACTACCTGCCCTTCCACCCTGATCCTGACTTCAGCAACCTTCCTGATTCCCTCTGGACTGAGCATTTGACTCCACTGGAATAATCTCTCTACCATTTCCCTGTCTAGACAACACGAAATTGTCATAAATGACACCTAAAGTACAATTAGGAGAAAAACTGCAATTTCCACTCCCCACCCCCGTTTTCCAAAAGAACTGCACATGCACATCAATCAACTCTACCATGAAGATTAACTCCATGGAGCCTGGAAGCCATTTAATTCCCAACATGCTAAATATTATGCATCCCCCATCCTCTCCACTATAATTAGAAGATGTAAATTGTCTTCTTTCCACTAGCACTAATGGTTATAATCTCAGAGATGTGAATGCCTGCAGAATCGATACCTGTGTAAAAAGTCCTTACAAACACTCGATCCAGCTGCATTTTATTTAGCAGAATCAGACAAAAGCAAAAAGACAAGGCGAAAAAGGAGAGAGGCAATGAGAGAAAGGCAGGACTCGAGAGTATCAGAACCAGGCAGCATGATTATAACAATTATAAAAATAAGACAGTTTGAAGTCACTGCAAGCCCTTTGTGAAATACAGTATCAAGAAACAGCCAAGGTCAAAGGACAGAAAATCATGAAATACCTTATCAATGGTTTTCAATGGGAGGGGTATCCCACAGGAGACCTATATCTAGAGACATTTTTTGGAAGTTGAAACTGGGTGGGGGGAGTACACTGGTATCTAGTGGGTAAAAGCCAGGGTGTTGCATCCTAAGATGCAGAGGATATTCTTCTCCAACCCCCCGACAAAGAATTATCCAGCTTGAAATGTTGATAGTGCTGCTTTTGAGAAACCCTCTGATATATCTTAATACGCTGAGATTAATGAAGGGAAGCTCTGAATAACTAATATTTGAGGCAAGTCAATGCTTTAGCTTTAGAAACAAATTGCAGTTTAACTCATGATCTTGGGTCACTTATTAGTTG
Source organism: Odocoileus virginianus (assembly GCF_023699985.2). Classification (NCBI taxonomy): domain Eukaryota; kingdom Metazoa; phylum Chordata; class Mammalia; order Artiodactyla; family Cervidae; genus Odocoileus; species Odocoileus virginianus. The sequence goes on along the minus strand of NC_069683.1, from coordinate 13,149,910 downwards.
TGTGACCCCTGGCAAGTTCATTATCCTCAGCGTCCAAATTTAATGGGAAATGCCTATTTCACAAGGTTGTTATGATTAAGTAAGAACATTAGTAGCCAGTACACAGCCTAATAAATAGTGATTTTTTTTTTCTTCCCTGGATGACAACTTCCAAAAGTATCTGCAGGGAACACATGGCCACCCAAGTCACTACTCCTAAAAAGTTGGTTTCCTAGAAAGACATGTGTTGAGGAAGGACCAGTTCTATAAAGGCATAAACATGGGTATCTCAGCCCTAAGAATCACATGAGCCTCACCCAAATAAACCAACAAGAGCAGCCAGTCAACCAACCACCAAACTGGCTGTTAGTCCATCCAACCACTGATTCAAACAACAAGTAATTATTGAGTGCTTTATTATTGGGTATGCAGTAGTCTATGAAATGGACATGGTCCACATACAGCAGCCGGTACCTGAGGAGGGGCCAAAGCACGACACTCCTTGGTACTCTTGCCCTTGTGTGGTCTCCTCTTGCGCCGAACGCAGACTAGCCTGCTATCTGCTTCAATCAAGAGAACGCGGAGAGTTCTGGGTCTAAGCCTCGAAGAGAACTGACAGCTTCCCCTTCCTCCCTCACGGAACTGTCACTTCTGGAAGCCCTAAGCTGCTCCGTTAGAAGCCTGGCTGCTCTGCTGGAGAGGCCACAAGGAAAGAAGAGGCCTGGAGAGGCCTGGCTGTTCTAAACGCGCTTCCGGCTGACTTGAGAGAGACCCCAAGCACGACCAGCAGAACTTCCCAACTGACATCCCTTCCACCCAAAGAGCAATGAAAGATAACAAAACCGCTATTCTAAGTCACCAGGTTTTTTTGTTTTCTGGTTATGCATTAGTAGATGAAGGAAATAGGTCTGATCTTCTAGAACTTCAAGCTAGCTACAACAGCAGCATAAAAAGTTAGCTTACAGAGTGTGTGGAGGGGCGGGTGGGCGGGGAAATAAAAAATAAAAAAAGAAAGAAAGAAAAAAAGTTAGCTTACAAACCTAAATTAACCACATTGGTACTCAAGGGAACTTCAGCTACCAAAACAGAACACTAAACAAGACACTTGGAAACAGATCTTAAACAATAAAACTCAGGGCAAACTTGCTCACTGCATCCAAAGCATGAGGTCTTGGTTCTGGTCAAAAGGGTCAATGTCAAAAGAAAGACTTTCTGCTCTTTTCTACCTGTCCCAGTCAGGCTCTCCCTTCTGAACACACTTCTGCCCTGGATGGCTCGCTCTCAATACTGAAGGCGCCCTTAGAACTTGGGAAATTAAGGCTGTTTGTACTCCCTCTCTTATCAAGAGGCAGAACCAATTTCTTTTGCACGTATCATTATAATAGAGTGCAGGAAAAGTGAAGGTAATATCCCACTCCCCTGCTGTGAACCAGACCGCTTTCTGTGTTACTGCACCTTCTAAAATAGAACCTCACTGTGTCTGCTGCAAGTGACTAACGGGAGTAACTAGCGCCAGCCCTATCACAGCAGCCGTTCCATATCCTCTCTATGGCACCTCACTTTTTAGGTACTTGGTTTACTTCAATTTTATATGGTGAGATTTCACAAACACACCATGAAGGCTGAACTCTCGGGGGAAAAAAAAGGATACTAACACAGAAAAGAAAATGACCTGTAGGAAATATGTCACAGCAAAAGCAGTTTTTTTGTTGTTGTTTAGGGGATTTTTTAAATTCTGTTTGTTTTTTGAGCGGAGTGATAACAGACAAAAGAGCTAAGAGCTGGCATTTCTCGAGCATCTAAATATGTAAAAGCAACTGATGCTTAACTCATTTAACCTGCATCACAACAACTTTAAAATTGAGGAAACTGAGGTTCAAAGAGGATCCTTAACCTCCTCAGGATCACAGAATAGGGCCAGAATTTGAATCCAAGGTTACTCAAATTCAATCTCTTCTATTAGGATACATTGCAAGAAAAGAGAGGGAACATAAGGAGATTATGAGATAAAGCAACACTGAATCACACGTGGGACAGGAGGAAAAGGAAAAATAAAGGTGACAGATAATGCAAAGGAATTTTAGTACACTACAGAGATTTAGGGATGAGATGGTGGTAGTGATATTAAGAGTTTCTAGATGGTCTAGGACTTCCCGGATGGTCCAGTGGTTAAGAATCCGCCTGCCAATGTAAGGGACATAGGTTCAATCCGTGGCCCGGGACAACCCCACATGCTGAAGAGCAGCTAAGCCTGTGTGCCACAACTCCTGAGCTGGCACGCTGCAGCGACTGAAGCCCGAGCGCCTGGAGCCTGCACACTGCAACAAGAGAAGGCATCGCAATGAGAAGCCCTCACACTGCAACACACCCAGGGAAAACCTGTGCAGCAACGAAGAGCCAGTGCAGCCAAAAACAAATAAAAAATAATTATAAAAATAAATTAATAAATAATCAGAGTTCCTAGATGGTCTAAAACAGTGATCTTTAATTTGGTGCATAACAAAATCATCTGGAGATGGCTAACAAACACATGAAAAGATGCTCAACATCACTCATTATCAGAGAAATACCAATCAAAACCACAATGAGATACCATTACACGCCAGCCAGGATGGCTGCTATCCAAAAGTCTACAAGCAATAAATGCTGGAGAGGGTGTGGAGAAAAGGGAACCCTCTTACACTGTTGGTGGGAATGCAAACTAGTACAGCCGCTATGGAGAACAGTGTGGAGATTTCTTAAAAGACTGGAAATAGAACTGCCATATGACCCAGCAATCCCACTTCTGGGCATACCCACCGAGGAAACTAGACCTGAAAGAGAAACGTGCACCCCAATGTTCATTGCAGCACTGTTTATAATAGCCAGGACATGGAAGCAACCTAGATGCCCATCAGCAGACAAATGGATAAGGAAGCTGTGGTACATAAACATCATGGAATATTACTCAGCCATTAAAAAGAATTCATTTGAATCAGTTCTAATGAGATGGATGAAACTGGAGCCCATTATACAGAGTGAAGTAAGCCAGAAAGATAAAGACCAATACAGTATACTAACACATATATATGGAATTTAGAAAGATGGTAACGATAACCCTATATGCAAAACAGAAAAAGAGACACAGATGTACAGAACAGACTTTTGGACTCTGTGGGAGAAGGCGAGGGTGGGATGTTTCGAGAGAACAGCATCGAAACATGTATATTATCAAGGGTGAAACAGATCGCCAGCCCAGGTTGGATGCATGAGACAAGTGCTCGGGGCTGGTGCATTGGGAAGACCCAGAGGGATGGGGTGGGGAGGGAGGTGGGAGGGGGGATCGGGATGGGGAATACATGTAAATCCATGGCTGATTCATGTCAATGTATGGCAAAAACCACTACAATGACTATAAAGTAATTAGCCTCCAACTAATAAAAATAAATGGTAAAAAAATTAAATTAAATTAAAAAAAAATCATCTGGAGAGCTTGTTAAAAACACAGACTGCATGCCTCCCACCCCCAGTTTCCAATTTAGTAGGTCTGGGATGAGCCTAGAAACTCACATTTCTAACATCAGCAGGAGTTGCTGATGTTCCTGGTCTGAGGACCACACTTTGAGGACCCCCAGCCAAAGATCACACAACAAACACATTCTCATATATGGACACCTCTCTCTCACCCCCAATCTTATCATATCCAAAACAGTACCATCTAACACAGCTGTCAAATTTAGTTGCTCTAGGAAGGTCTAAAAATTCAGCAACTTTTTGTGAATCAACTATATTTCAATTAAAAAATTTTAAAAAAATCAGTAATTCTGTTAGGACGACCATTATAGCAATGGTCCTTTGCCTTCAAGAAGTAACAGAAAATGATCAGTCAAGCTTCTGTCTCAATTTTGAGAACTCACAAGAGACGGAAAAGCATGCAGAAAAGAAGAGTGCTGTACTTCTGGGAAAACACACTTCTGAAGTTAAACAAGAAAAAAAAACAGTCCCTTTTTATTTTAATTTTAAAGATTTACATCTGCTAAAGGGGAAATTAAGAAAAAACTCCTACTTATAACAGCAACAAAACAAATAAAATACGTAGGAATAAATTTAACCAAAGAGGTAGGAGATTTATACACTGAAAACTATAAAACACCACTGAAAAAAGTTAACAAAACAATAGAAAGACATCCCATGTTTATGGATTAGAAGACTTAATATTGTTTAAATGTCCATAATACCCAAAGCAATCTACAGATTCAATGAAATCTCTATCAAAATCCCAATAGCTTTTTTTTTTTGCAGAAAAAAAAAATCCTAAAATTCATATGGAATTTCAAAGAGTTCTGACTAGTCAAATAATCTTGTGAAAGAGGAACCTAGCTGGAAGCCTAACACTTCCTGGTTTCAAATCATACTGCAAAGCTACAGTAATTAAAACAGTATGGTACTGGCATAAAGATAGACATATAGACCAATGGAACAGAATAGAGAACCCAGATATAAACCCTTGAGTATACGGTGAAATGATGTTTGACAATGAGGGCAGGAAAGTCTTTACAAATGGTACTGAGAAAACTGTCTATCTACATGCAAAAGAATAAAGATGGACCCTTATTTTATGCCACAGGTAAAAATTAACTCAAAATGGACTAAACACCTAAACATACGACCTAAAACTATAAAACTCACAGAAGAAAATGTAAGGGGAAAGTTTTATAACACTGGAATGAGCCATGATTTCTTAGATATGACACAAACACAAAAACACTGGTAATAAAAGTAAAAACAGACAACTGGGACTGCATCAAATTTTTAAAACTTAAGCAAAGGAAACATCAGATTAATAAAAAGGCAAGCTACAGAACAGGACAAACTGTAAGCTATTTATCAGATAAAGGGTTAATATGCAGAATACATAAAGAACTCTAATAAGTTAAAAACAACCAAAACCCCAATTTTAAAAAATGGGCCAAGGACTAGGATAGACATTTATCCAAAGAATACATACAAATGGTCAGCAAACATATGAAAAGATGCTCAACATCATTTATCATCAGGGAAATGCAAATAACCCACAATGACATCATCTCATGAATATTAAGATGAAGCTCTCCAAAACAAAAAACAAAAAACCCAAAACAGAAAATACAGTTCTGATGAGGATATGTAGAAATAGGAACTCTTACACACTGTTGGTAGAACTCTAAAACTGTGCCGTTGCTATGACAAACAGTATTGCAGTTCCTCAAAAAATTGAGAATATAAGTACCAAATAACCGAGCAATATCACTTCTGAGTACATATCCACAGGAATTGAAAGAAGAATCTCAAAGAGACGTTTGAACACCCGTGTTCATTGCAGAATTATTCACACAGCCAAGGTGTGGAAGCAACCTAAAGGTCCACCCGTAGATGAATGGATAAAGCAAATGTGGTATATATACACAACTGAATATTATTCAGCTACTTAAAAGGAGGAAACCCTGTCACATGCTCCAACATGGAAGAACCTTGAAGACATTATGCGAAGTGAAATAAGCCAATCCCCAAAAGACAAACGCTGCATGAGCCCACTTATATGAGGATCTAAAGCAATCAAACTCATAGAAAAAGAGAACTGAATTGTGGTTGCCTGGGAACGGTGGGAGGGGGAAATGAGAGTTGCTCAATGAGCATTTCACTCTTGCAGGGCAAAACGGTTCTAGAGGTCAGTTGTACAACTCTGTGCAAAGATTTAACAAGACTGCACATTAAAAAATTAAGAGGGTAAACTTACGTTATTTTTTTTTAATCACAGTAAGAAAAAAGACCCCCAAAATAGGTTACATTTGCCATCAGAACAAAGAAAAGAAGAGGTGAAAGTGACCAAGCAGACAGCAGGGAGATAGAGGGAAACTGAGAAACGTGTATGAACACGTGGAGGGGAGGAAAAGAGTCGAAGAGGCAAAAAGATTCAAAGTCATACTCTGTGATGCAGCAAAGGAAAAGGGCACAGCGTTAACAAACTGCGACTCTCCCGTGACACGCTCGTACTCTCAGCCTTTGACTCCTTTATTACTGCAAGCTTCTACTCCAGCTCCTAACTTGATTTAAATTTTCTGGCAGGTTGACATCCAAATCAACCGACCTTTCCACTGAAACCCACGCTTCTGTCCAAGGCGCTCTGCTCAGAGGGAGAGGTGCAGTCTTGTCCAAGACTTTACACAAGTCCATCATTAAAGGAAGGTTACTTTCACACTGCATAAGCTGACATGACAGAGATCCGCGTACTCAACTGTGTCCCAGCCAGCAAATGAGCTTGGCACCCCCACTTTCCCTCTTTGGAAACAGAGGAGGAGTTTATTACTTGTTGCTATTTAAAAAGTCAGGCAGTTTCTCAGGTGAGGAGGTTGTTGGCTTGTCAGCCTGCATCCAGCAGGGGCGCCCTTGGTGGGTGAGTTAGGCAGGAGGGGTGGGGTAGAGGAGAGAGTCCTGCCACGTCCAGTGCCTCCCCCTGGTGGAGCTAAGTGGTAGGGAACTTAAGAAGACTTGCTTTAGCTAATGAATGCAATAGGAACCAACACAAAATTGGAAATAAGCAGGAAATGGAAATGGATGAGGTCCATTTTTGTGTTGTTTTTTTTCTTTAGAATCCAGAAATCAAGATTTATGTAGAAAAAAATGAAATTTTTAGTAATAGTGTGAGTGCCAAACAAATGTATCTGAAGGCCATTCTGCAGTCTCTGGGCGAATGTTACAGACCCATCCACTAGAGCCAAATGTGCTCACGTGAACACACTCTCAGCTGCTTCCAAGAAGGAGCAGAAGACGTAACTGGAACTCCCCCCAGCTCCACCCCACAAATATATAAAAATCCAAGAGGAGGGGGAGAAGCTACCTGCACAGCTCTAACGGGCTGGGACCAATTACAATAAGCAAAATACATTATGCAAACAGAACCCCGTACACCTGGTGTTATCGTCTTCAGCAAAACCTCCAACGCATCCTTTAGAGTACCACTCTGAACAGATCCAGTAGAGAAAGGGACCTGAAGGGGGTAAATGAGTACATGCGAAATTGCTCCGAATGTGTTTTGCAGTACACATATACATCCCACCGCAGTCCCTGCAGCACTCCAGCACTCCGAGCTGACAGAAGCGATTACATCTCTTCAAGTTCTCCATGTGCATCTACAAAGCACACAGCCTGCTCTCCACCGCTCAGCCCCAGAGAGAGTGTGATGGGGGATAATTTACATCACCCCAACAGGTGCTGATCTGACTTACGCTGGGGGAGGGGCTGTCTGTGGAGCCGACCCTGCCTGGAGGACCTGGAGGCTCACACCCTCCCCAACACCAGGGCAAGCCTCCTCACTTGCCAACAAGTCCCAAGATAGATATGGAGCAAGGTTAGAAAACCTTGCTTCCGGGCAGAAAGCAGAGGAAACAAAGAAATTTTTCCTGCACTTAAGCCTGCTCTTCACCGTCAAAGAAATCTCAAAAGAGCAAGTACTTAGGACATCCAGTCCAAAGTACAGACAGAGGGAACAAGTGCGAGAGCCCGCGACCTGCCTCTTCCGGGACTCTCATTATCATAACGCCTTTTATTAGCACAGCACCTGACTCTCTTCCATTCCAAGTCATGTTCACATAAGCAGGGGATTGGCAAGCCACAGCCTGTCGGCCAAATCTGGCCTGCTGCCTGTTTTTGTACAGCCCGTGTGCTAAGAATGGCTTTTATATTTTTAAATAGCTGAAAAACATCAAAGGAAGACTATTTCATGACATGTGAAAATTATATAAAACTCGCGTTTGTGTCCATAAGTGAAGTTTTTACTGGCGTGGGGCCACACTCATTCACTTCCATATTGTCTGGGGCTACTTTCGTGCTACAACGGCAAAGTTCAGCATTTGCGACAGAGACCACATGGCCTACGCAAAGCCTGAAACATTTACAAGCTTGCCCTTCACAGAAAAAGTCTCAGTCCCTGATATAGAAGATACAACCAGGGATCACTCCGAATTCAGAGGCTCAAATACAATGTGACTTGGTTGGGCAGAAGAGCAGAGAAGGGGGAAAAGATCAACAGCAATGGCTACCATCTCATCTAACTCTATCCTCACCCTCCAATTGCCAAAGAGAGAAATGGGTTTTAACCATGCCTGAAAACAAATAAATACCTAAATGCTACTGTCTCATGATGGGGCAACCGATATCCGGATTCTTTAGGTCATTTAGCAAGGCCAGGAAGACTAGGTGACACAAAACCAGTAAGTCAAGGGAATGTCAAAGATGAAACCAAGGTTATGTCTCCCTCATACACGGCTGTTGGAGAAGAAAAGTACAGGAACACCTCCAGGTGGAAGATGTTTAGAATAGAAAAAAAAAAAAACGCAGAAGTCATTGTCAACTTGGAGGATCAGATTCCTGAAAAGCCCAGTGGTAGGATTTACTACTGAGAAACTTAAGACTTTATGTGGGGGTGGGGGACACAGGATTAAAAGTCCTAATCTACGAATTTACGCATATCTATGAAATTATGTTCACTAAGATAAAAAATGTTATTTTATATGTTTTAAATTAGTAGTAATGAACAGAAATAATTTTCAATCACCATTAACAACGTTCATACTCTTCGGCCCCAGAGACTGAAGCTCTGAAAATGCATTCTCCTCTAGAGGCACCCGCACAAGTACACAAAGATGCTGCAGCGCTGTTTCTGTGCACAAAAACCAGAAACAATGCAGATTCTATCAACAAAGGGCTTAACTGGGGTGCACTCAATTGTGGGAATATACCACTGTTAAAGAAGAATGCAGCACATCCATACACATCAACATGAAAAAACGTCCGTGACATACTAACTGAAATATGTAAATGGTGGAACAGTAGACTTAGTATAATCCCATTTTTATAAATAAAGAAAAATCTGCTTTCATTTGCATAGGAAAAAACTCTGAAGTTTACACACAAGTTATTAACAGTGGCTAGCACTGCAGAGGACATGTACTACAGATAGATAAATCACAAATTTCTATGTTTAAATTGTTACAAACGAATTCCTATTAGTTTTGTGAGAAAAAAAAAAAACAAAACCAGGCATCTCACAATTTCCATTTATGATCCCTTGTTCACTGTGAAGTTTTCAGGCTCTCCCTTTCTCAGTTTTAATAACATGCTGTCATGGTTGGGGAATGGGGGTGAGGCGTTGCAGATAATATGCCTGCCAAGAGGCTTTATTTCTTTATTTATTTGGCAACTCTCATCCAAACATTTAAGGTCTTTCTAATTCTGACACAATCACTGACTCCCGCCTTCAGGTTTTCACCACAGAATCCAGACACAAATTAATCCAAAAGTGTGTGCTGCTGGCCTAACTTTAATTTACCCTATTTAGCAGAGCCTCTTCAGTCTAGCGTCAGTCAGCGGCCACAGTGATCCTTTTAAAACTAAGATCATGCAACCCCACTTTCCAAGGCTCCCCAAATCTCTCAGAGTGAGACGTGAAATCCCTTAAACGGCTGAGAAGGCCCGCATGATCTGGGCCCCACTACCTCTCTGACTTCACCTCCTACCACACCGTCCTTCGCTGTGCTCCGGCCAAGCGTTTCAGGGAATCTGACCTGTCCTTCTCCGCCGAGAACGTCCCTGCCCCAACTCTACAGAGGCTTCTCCCTTGCCTGCCTGAAGGAAGAGGTGTCTGCTCCAACGCCACCTTACCAGACTCCCTCTGATGACCCCATTCAACACTGCAAACTTCCACCCTAGAAACCCCTACATTTTAAAATAATTTTCTCCATAGAATTTACCACCACCTGGTACACTAGATATCTTATTTATGCGTTTCTTTTCTTTCCTCCCATTAGAAGAAGAGACTTGATGCTGCTGTTTAAATAATATATAGTACACTCCGCAGATGCTTAGCAAATATTTGCCAATTTATGAAAACAAACTGACCAGAGTAATTCTTTCACCAACCCAGGGTTATGAAAGACCCATGCTCCCTCACAGGAGCCTCCTCCTTTAGGGCCTGGGTTTATCTTCCCTTAGCGTCCCTTATTCTCTTAAAACTAAGCTGCTTAATTCTACCATCAGCTTTTTTGATTTCTCAATACCTGGTTCTCTTTTCTCAGAAGGACCAAGTCAAGATTTGCCCATTCAGATATTAAATTCCCTTGGTGAAGAATTCTCCTCTCTTCTTTGTCCTCAAATCCTAAACTTCTGAGTAAGAACTCAAAAGTTAGGAAGGGCTTATTTTAATTTGACTATCAAAGATGACAAGTCCACCAAATTTTTAAGGGCATAATCACAGAGATAAAGCAAAACGCTTTCTTAACATAAGGACTCTGCCCCCAGGAAACAACACAAAACCTAAAGTCATTTCAAAACTAAAAAAAAAAAAAAAAAAAAAAAAAAGATTTCGTTTAATAATGCTCAGACTCCCCAAAATGGGAAAAAAAAAAAAAAATGAGAAAACCCATTTTCTGCAATCCCCAAATATCCAATTTCCAAGCAAAACCACTGCAAGCCTTCCACAGAAAACTAAGAGAAACATAAAGCAAACATGGGAAACATAGCCTGCACATCTCATTTGGTTTATTCACATCTAATCTGAACTCGATCTAGTATTTCATCTCTAAGACTGCAGAGAGTATTTAAGGAGAAAGACAAAACACAAGCATTGACTGGTGGAGACACTAATACTGCTGAGATGCCGAGCCGATTCCAACAACACGGGCTCAGGAGGGGCTTGAGTCCTGTACTGGGCATGCAGGCCTGGGGACGTCCGCACGGCCGGTCTGAAGGACAAAGGACCGGGTGCAAAAGACTGACAACAGGCCCCGGCACAGGCCACACTCAGGCTAGAGACACGGCTCAGTGGTGCAGCAGCGGAGAACAAACTCTAGGTCACCCGGGCTCAAGTTAGAGACGGAGTCTTCAACCATGCACAACTCTAGTCCCGCCACTTGGTTTATTCAGCAAGCACTCACTGAGCCAACGACTCTCCAGGAGACTAAGGATATGATATAATGATTTTTTTTCTCCTTTAACTAACAAAGCCAAAAAGGATATACACTGCATACTGAATCACAGAGGATGTAACTTCAATTCGACAACTTGAATTCAATTTACTGAGCACCTACTATATGCCAGACACTATTCTAGGTACAGTAAGGGATATAGGCACAATCACCTTCCCTAGTGGAACTTCCCTAAGTGAACTTCCCTAACGGAATCACTTTAAAAGGAATAACGAGGACTTCCTGGCAGTTGAGTGGTTACAACTCTTGCTTCCAATGCAATGGATGCCAGTCTGAAACCTGATTGGGGGATTAAGATCCCACATGCTGTGCAGCCAACAAAAAAAACTGGGGTCTTCCCTGGTGGCTCGGCGGTAAAGAATTCTCCTGCCAATGCAGGAGACATGGGATCAATCCCTGATCAGAGAGGATCCCACATGCTGTGGAGCAACTGAGCCTGTGAGCCACAACTACTGAACCTGCTTTCTACAGCCCAGGAGCCGCAACTACTGAAGCCCAAGCGCCCTAGGGCCCAAGCTCTGCAACTAAAGAAGCCACTGCAATGAGAAGCCTGCGCACTGCGACAAGAGAGGAGCCCCCGCGTACCACAACTAAAGAAAGCCCGCGCAGCAACGAAGACCCAGCACCGCCGAAAATAAATAAACAAAATTATATTAAAAAAGGGACTTCTTTGTGGTCCAGTGGCTAAGACTCCACACCCCCAATGCAGGCGGGCCTGGGTCCAACTGCTGGCCAGGGGACTAGATCCCATATGCTGCAACTAAGCGTTTGCATACTGCAACTAAAGATCACAGACTGAAGATGCCCAGTGCAGCAGCTAAGGCCCGGCACAGCCAGATAAATAAAACTAAAAATATATTTTTAAAATAAATTTTAAAAATATATTTTTAAATAAATAAAAGAACTAATCAACGCAGTTCTGTGGCAAATAACTCAAACAGTGTTTCTCCCATGTCCCTGTAAACATCATGTTGATTTACCCAGGGACAATAATTACAAATGGGCTATCAGAGCTCCAATTTCTTACAAAGCAAAGTCTACTGAAGAGCCCCTCAGGCAATGATCTACAGGAGCAACAGAGGTTTTCACAGAGAAAACTGACAGTGAAAGCATTCATTTCAAATGAAGAGAAGCGTGCCCTCTTTAGGACCCAGGAGTTCTGACTCCCATCTTAGCTACAGGCACCTCAGTAAGTCACTTCCCCTCAATGTATCTAAGTTTCCTTATCAATTAGAAAAAGAGAGAGAGAGGCTGGGCTACATAAAGTCTACATTGTCTCCAGTTTTAAGATGCCATTTAAAATAATTTTCTCTTTTCCTTAATACCAGCCTTTCAGGGCCACAGGGACTCCTGCTGCAAGGAGCCACAGCACCCTCATCTTCTCCTGCTAGCTCAAAAGCGATCAGACCCCAAAAGAAGCTTCTCTTGGTGGTGAAGCAAAGGGCCTGCCATCCAAGTTATAAATTGTAATCTGGAATCAAGACCATAGAGAGAGTCGCTTTCCACTGCCCACAGGTAAAAGGAGATAAACTGTGAGCTGGTTATCACTGCTAAGTAACACAGCGCTATACTGAAATACACATGCTTTTGCTTCACATTCTCACTTTCTGAAAATACTATAGATTGTATCAGCAGAGGCAAGGATCAAAACATGCCTCCTCAGACTATCTCCTACTACACAGCTGAAGAAACCCCCTCCCTTCAAGCAGATGTGTGCACTCAGCAATTACGCCGTCTCGTCCCTGCCAGCCCAGCGGCAGCAACAGCCCAACAGTGACACCTGCTGGGGAAACTCAAGGCCACTCGACAGCCAGAGCGCGGGGGACCTCCGGAGGCAGGAGCTGCCGCTTCACACGCAGCAATCATTTACGCCAAAACGCAAGCTCTCAGTGTATGAGGAAGTGGTGACCCTTCTCTAATGGGTGTGCACTTAGAATGTTTTATAATATACCTCACTTTTGAGTAGGCTGGCAACCTTCATGGTACACACCTCATCTCACTGAAGCTCATCTGAAAAGAAGCAACTCCATAAATAATGTATCCAACCACTGTTTTAATACACTATTTACAACAAGAACTATGCATCTGCATATTTTGAATTTAAAAAGCATATATATAATTATTTACAGCAAAATGACAAGGGGTTTCATCTTCTGCATCATACATTTTCTAAATGCTTGAACTCTTTTTATTTAAACCACAAATACATACTACCTCTTGTCTACAAAAAATTTTGATACATCCTTAATAACAGTTTCAGGGTTTTAAATGGCATACATTATTAAGGAGTGACTATTAATATTTTAGTCACATGTGGTTACCTATATAGTTCCTCAGATCACACTTGTCACATTTCAAATGCTCAACAGCCACATGTGGCTGGTAGATACTATACTTGATGGCACAGATACAGAAAATTTTATTAGACAGCACTACTCTAGAAACACACTGGAGTATTTTCAAACAAAGTTATACGATATCTAGGTGGAAAGGAAGGGCAGGAGGCACAGAGAACAGTGTTGAAGATTTCTGAAGTCAAGTGACAGGCATTTATGGGAGTTCCTTTAGACTACTTTCCTCTCTATTTTTATATGTTTGAAGATTTCTGTAATCAAAAAATTAAAAGAAAGAAAACATAAAAATTGTTCACCTAAATACGAGATTATCACTTTAAGAAATACACCATGGAGAGCAGCTTGGAAAAATCTTTTTTATGTACACCAGAGTTCAAATTTCCATTCAGCAACCTACTGTGTGACCTTTAACAAGAAACTTGACTTCGCTGAGCCTCTCTTTCCTCAACTTAAAGATGGGAAATTTAATAGCTGCTTTGCACAGAGTTACTCTAGAAATTAGAAATAATGCAAGGCTAGAACACAGGAGCAGGCTCTCAGTAATCGGTATCTCTATTATCAAACAGTAGAGTTTGCTTTAAATGACTCAGGTATTTCTCAGCAGAGCAACACATGCAGAGAGTTCTGCTAGGACAGAGTGAACAAAGGCTAAGCACCAGCCCCCTGGCGCCAGTGCACCAGGTACTGGGAGACTTCCAGAGCAGAAACTGCAGACAGCCCTCTCTGGTTGCCTGTAAACACACCTCCAGAATGCCTACTACATGTCAGGCACTACGCTTGCTACCATTGCATGTGCTCAGAAGCTCAGTCGTGCCTGACTCTGCGACCCCATGGACTACAGCCCACCAGGCTCCTCCGTTCACGGGATTTTCTAGGCAAGAACACTGGAGCAGGTTGCCATTTCCTTCTCCATCTTACCTCTTGACAAAAAGCAAGAACAGAGTCTCTGGCTCCTGATAGGGGTCATTATACAAAGCAAAATATTACAAAGACGGCAATGTAGGAGATGTTAATCCAGAACTGGCCTCAACCATACAGGCACAGTATCAGCCTCAGTCATTTCATCTATCTTTCCTATCGTGACCAAGGCTGTGTTCTCAGATAGTAACTGCCCTTAAGTAACCGCTTTTAGCTAGAATTCATCGCACTCTTCTCTTCCTCAGCATGTGCTATTCCCCTAAAATAAAAAGGTCTTTCCCTTTCCAGATCCTACCCTTCTTTCAAGGCTTGATTTCGCAACACCTTCTTTGATGATACTTCCCTTTCTCTGAAATTAGACTACACTGAGTCTCAGTACCATACAATGAAGCATTTGGCTCATTTACATTTTTTATATAATTACATGTAAATAAGTCTTGCCTCTACAGCAACACTCTATACTGCCAGTGGGCAAAGACCAGGTACTAAGCTTCTTTTGTATTCCTGACAGTGCCCAGCACAGTGCTGGGGGAAAAAAATGTAATTCAACAAGACTTATTAACTGGGCAACTCACTCACTGAAGCATCCTCCTAAAATAACAAGTACACGGTGTGCACAATCCATATTCCCACCCTTGTTAGAAGCTTATGTCAGAGAAATTTCAGTTGCTTCAACAGAGGATGCAATGCAGAGAAATATGCTGCTTGAATCCAACAGGCATATTCTGGGAGTCAGTGATTACGCTAGATCTGACCTTTATGGAATTACAGAAAGAAGTCCCTAATAAATCAAGATAGATGCACACGCAGCCATACACGGAACATGCGGTGGGCGATCAACCACACCCACGCTGTGTCTTCCGTGAAAGAGCTGCCTGGGATGCCAAGCCAAGTATGAAGAGGCCTTCCTTCTATGAATCTCTTCTTCCCCACCTGCAGGTGATGTCCCTCTGTAAAGAGCTACTCAAAAAAACTCTTAAGTAACTTCAGCTCAGTTCAGTCGCTCAGTCGTGTCCGACTCTTTGCGACCCCATGAACTGCAGCACGCCAGGCCTCCCTGTCCTTACTGTCCAAAAAAAATATATACATATACATATCTACAGGAAAAAAAAATCATCCTTGACATATATATATATACACACACACACTATTTTCTTTTCCTTTTGTCAAGTTGCAGTGTTCCAAAAGATGAGGTTTAAGAATTTGTCCAAAGCAATACAAAGACCCAGTACACTAATCTGTCCCAAGCAGGGTTCTCTATTACTATTAGAAATTTTTTTTTCCCCTAGCCTCTCTGGGATGTTTTGTTGTTTAACGATAACTAGTCCCACACAGACAATCCTTTAAGGAGGCCAAAAAGCAGAGCGGAGGAAGTTCGTGGTTCTACCTCCTCACGCCTCTCGAACCTCACCCACAACTCTCCTTTAAGGCTAAACGACACGTGAGCCAAGCCAGAGTCACATGAGCGAGCAGAGTCACTGAACTCAGGCTGCCAGGCCTTATCCTCTTTCCGCCACCACAGCAAGATTTTCCACGAAGATGCAATGGAAGCTAGGGAGATCAGAACCAGATGCATGGGTCCCAGATACTCCAGATCCAGCCACCAAGACCCACAGGGCTGAAGGAAGAGGCATCAGGAGAAAAGGAAGGGACGCAGGAGGAGACAGGGAAGCACCTGCTTACCTCCTGAGAGAATCCTCCTCGGAGCTCTCCTCCGGCAGATCCTGATGTAAGGCCTCCTGTGACACAGTTCCAGATCGGCTGGCCTGGGTGTAAATGCGTTCCCAGTGGCCCGTCTCCTGGTTGAAGGCCACCCCCACAGTCCTCTCCTCCTGCGGGCTAGCAGTGCTGCCCAACTCCAGCCTGCTGGAGCTGGCCGTCTGGCCCTCAGTCCGCTCGAGCGGGGGCAGCTGGCTGCCGCTCGCAGCCATGCCCTCAAAGGGACCAGGGACCTGCCAGGAGGAGCTGGCCTCGCCAGAGGAGTAGTTCGGTGCGCTTCTTTCCCAGCGCAGGGTGTCGTTGTTGAAGGTCAGCAGGTTGTGGCACGCGCGGCAGCGGTTCAGGTGGCCCCGGGACAGGCTGGAGTTGTTTTCGCTGCTGTGCGGGGTGGGCTGGTGGGACGGCCCTGGCCGCTCGGATTCGAGGTTATTGTTGAGTATTTCCTGGGCCTGTTGGGCCTGGGGGGCTTCCCCACTGAGGCTCTGGTCCAGCTCCTGAAGCCGGTCGTACTCCAGAAAGAAGCGTCTCAGGTCACACTGAAGCTCATGGCGGATGCTGCCCGGGTTGTTCTGGCTGGAGCCGTTCCCTCCATCTGACTCAGCTGCCAATCCCGAGGCTGGAAAACCCCTCCCTTCTGTGGCTGAAGTGTACACGGAGGCTTGCGAGCCACCTTCCTGCTGTCGCAGCACAGAGAGCAGACTCACCGAAGAGGCGCTGGTCCTGGGCGGGGGCATGGACTCCGACTCGGAGCGAGAGTTCAGACTGAGCACTGTCCGGGTCCACTCGGATCCCGTCAGCCCGGGGGCTATGTCCCGGTGGTACCTGGAAGGGTGGCCAGACAGAGGGCCTCCCAGGGAGCGCCGGGGGGGACCCAGGCTGAGGTTGCGGAGCGTGTTGCCGGCGGTGCTGCTCTGGACCGTACTGAAGGCAGACGGCCGGCTCAGGAGGCCCGGGTCGTGCGGCGCTGACGAGGCCTGCTCCGGGGCATGGAAGGGCTCGGTCTGCACAAAAGAAAAGGAAGGGGTAGTAGCCCTGGCAGAAGCAGGGGGGACACTGTCCTGGTGTGGCAAGAGGGAAGGAACTCGAGTGCCCGAGCAGCGGCTGCAAAGGCACAGGATCCCAAGGTGCTGGCAGCACTCAGCTGTGGGGTAACTGACCCGCTGTCGGAGCCGGATGTAAGCGGAAGTCCTGGGGCGCTCCGTGGAGGGCTGAGGGGGAGGCGGTGGGGGTGAGGGGGTGGCAGGCTCTTGCACTGTGCTTTGCTCTCCCACCTGGATGCCAGAGGAGCGGGAGGACAGCATGTGCAGGAAATTGTGGAGGAGAGGCGTCCGGCGCACTGGCTGAGATTGCAGGAGGGCCCGCTGACGGTAGTGTGACAGTTCTGCTCCGTCTATGGGGATCTCTGGGTCGTCATCACCCTGCAACGTGGACCAAGGCGGGGCGGGGGCAGAGCCAGGCAGTTAGGTAGAACTTCCAGGTAAATCCAGAGAAATTACTGATAATCATCCAAGGACAACACTCATTCTAGAGAGGCAACAACGCCACCCTTGAAGCACTGAGAACTAACTGGGTCCAGATTCGGAATCATCATACGGTATTAAATCATTCACTTGCAACTAGCAACATTTCTCAACGAGTTCAGCTGGCACCCAATTCTCTTACAATAGGCATTTCCACGACACGGAGGCTGTGAGGGGAAGCAAGACGTCAGCCAGCCAAAGGCACCTGAATGACCAGTTATCCGACGCAGTCTGGTTACTTCTACCGGGACGATCGCTCAGGGGTTTCAGGATGGACTCCCCCGTCAAGACCTACGGCTCTAACTTTGGATATGGTCTGCGGCTAGTTTTAAATCTTGACTGGAAAGAAACACTTGGACATTGAAAATTAAAGTCCAATACCATCAGAATCCGAGCACTACTTGAGCAAACAACCCACAGTTTAGATGGAGCTGGACCTGCTGACTAACTTACCTGTTGATTAGAGGGGTTAACAATTGCTGTGAGTAAGTAGTGTCCAAGGGGATCAAATCTCACCAGACTGAAAACACAGAAGAAACGGACAGAGACACGGAGAGAGAAATTCTGTTAACTGAGGAAAGGAAACCCATGAGAAAATTTCTAGCGATCGTTATTGACAACTGTGGGATTTACCCAGGCATCCACCTAATTGCTAGAGACTTCCAAAACTTTCAAACCGATTAAAATAATAAAGCTCACTCCTTCTTGTTGTGTCCTCACACCTGCCAGAGTAAGGGAATACATTTCACAAAAATAATTTCAAGAACACCCCTGGGCTTGCATCCCAGGAAGCAGCTACATTAAGCACACAGCCGCTCAGGGCCAAGAGCCCGTCATGATGGTAAAGCAGAGGACGCGTCCATACTCTGCCGCAGGTTCGCGCCTCCCCTCACACAGCTGCTGCCCTGGCGAGAAGTGTGAGGGCTGGGGACAGGGAACAGTCCCAGTGTCGAGCAGCCCACCTGCGGGGGTGAAGATCCAATGGCAGTACCAAGAGGACCAAAGGGAAACAATGCGTCGACTTTGATTCAGGCAGTATGTGCACTGACTTTGAAGGCTACATGTGTAAATATTAGCAGACTTGATACCTATCTACATCTCCACTCTCCATTTTGAATAACAGAAAACCAGGGATGAGCAATTTACCCACCAAGCTACCCACCACCTGAACACCTTTTAAGGTTCAAAAAAAACAAGTCTTTATCCCAAACCAGATAGCTTTGAACCTAAAAGAGATTCTAAAGGCCTTCATCTACAAGGACATGAAGATGAGGCCAACAAGGAGCAGCTGAAATGAACACCACGCACCACTTCCTGGCTGATTGGCCAACGGCTTAGAAAGCATGAAAAGCCCCAGGGTAACACCCTGCCCTGAGCTGGGATGATACAGAGAGAACTGTCTGTCTCTTGGGGTGAGAGCACCGGTAAACGTTTTCCGCATGTTAATCCTACGCCAGACACTGCTGGTGCCGAGTGCTCACCGGACCCGTTCCATCTCGCTAGCGGTCTTCACCACGGCAAACGGTTCCCGGCGACTCCAGTCCCAGAAGTGGATCTCATTGGCAGTGGCAATCAGCAGGAGCTGAGCCGTGGGGTGGAAAGCCAGGGAGGCAATGGCATTGTTGCTATCTGTGAACCAGCTCTCACTGCCACCCTGTGAATGAACAAATCCCAGGCATTCTCAAGTTACAAGCTGCCAGCGAACTAAGTTAACTTCAACAAAAGGGTCCAGGTGGGGTAAAATGACTACTTGTAGGGCCTACTTTAAATATGTCTTCTGAAAACCAGATACAAAATCAATGATCTGGCAATGTCACCAAATTTACTAGAAAAACATTACTGTCAATTCAGTTCTGTCATCTACAATCTATAAGTAATGAGCACCTGTTTCTACAGTCTGTGAAAACTCAAGCTTTAGTGCATAACATGGTACACAACAACCCACTAGCCAGTCTCCAGGACAAGGCGCACACTGCCTGACGATCGTGATCAGAGTAACAGTACATCTCAGAAAAGAGAAATCCATCCTGAAGATGTCTCAGCAGGTCCCACAATGGGCAGATAGTTAAACAGGGTGCACTTGAAACGGAGCACTGTGGGCTAGACTCCCTCTCAGTAAGTAAGCAATAACTATGAAGTACTCAGGTACGGTCCTGGAACATGGCTAGTCTCTCCTTCAGAGTCAAGAATGCAAGGGTAAATAAGTCTCTGCATCTAGAGTACCAAAGAAAAGGAAACACTTACATGCAAATCCCAGATCCGAACTTCCCCATCTAAGCAGCCAGAAGCGATGAGGCCTGAGATGGTGGGATGAAAAGTGACACACCATGGCGTGCGGCGGTGTCCAATCAGCGAGTGAACACACTTGCCCGTCTTCACTTCCGTGATATAGATATTATGGTTTACGTGAGTGGAAGCCAAGAGAGTCCTAGGGAACCAAAGAGGAGGAAGTCAATGTACAGCACGTGGGAGGATTAACAAACTATCAGCTTTGGACAACAGAGAAAATAGAAGCTCATTCCCCATCCCAACAGGGAAAAAACTACACCTTGGGCTTTACTAACAACAGAAACATTCTCGTCTTTTAAAGCTCCTGGCTTCTCCATTCTGCCCCCAAATGACACATAACCCCTTCAGAAAATACTTTTTCCAGCAGGGAAAATTATTATGCTATTAGTGGCCTGTATCACACAGGCAAAGGACTGAGAAACTTTCCAAGTTTTGATCCTTGATGTTCACAGGTTCCTTTGCTTATTCCCATTATTTTAATGGTTAGCACTGGTCAACTATTTCCCCTCTTTCTGATAACACTGGCAAAGTTCTGTTCATTCAGTGCCTCAAAGAGTCTTTAGGGATTTCACTTGGATGAAGCTCAGCAAAATACACAGAAACCAACACTACCAAAATACACAGAAACCAAGTCTCAGGTAGAGTTTAGGTAAGAACTAAGTACCTGTCTGGGCTGAAAGCCAATAAAAAGGTGGAGCGTGGACTATCCGGCAGTTCTACTCTCTGAGAAATAAACAAACAAAAGTTAAAATACATTACTTATAAACTATGGTTCACTCTATCTCAAATGCACTCTTCTACATAGATTAGTATTTACAATATAAGCTGAAAAACTGGAGACAACGATCAAGCTACAAATTGAGAGAGATAAATCTAAATTGATGCTTTTGAACTGTGGTGTTGGAGAAGACTCTTGAGAGTCCCTTGGACTGCAAGGAGGTTCAATCAGTCCATCCTAAAGGAGATCAGTCCTGGGTGTTCATTGGAAGGACTGATGTTGAAGCTGAAACTCCAATCCTTTGGCCACCTGATGTGAAGAGAGCTGACTCATTGGAAAAGACCCTGATGCTGGGAAAGACTGAGGGCAGGAGAAGAAGGGGACAACAGAGGATGAGATGGTTGGATGGTGTCACCGACTCGATGGACATGGGTTTGGGTAGACTCTGGGAGTTGGTGATGGACAGGGAGGCCTGGTGTGCTGCAGTTCATGGGGTCGCAAAGAGTCAGACATGACTGAGCAACTGAACTGAACTGAAATCTGAATTACCTTCAGGAAATCTAGCTCCAAAGAAAAAAGATATTTCTAGCCCATTAATGTTTCCATATTTGTAAAAACAAAAACACAACACCCCAAAACAACAAAGAAACCTAAGTTAGATATGTCAATTCTGCTACACAAAATAGACTGTGTGCCAACTCTATGTCACTAACTCATTCTAAGGCCTCATTCTGCTGTTCTCCCCTGTGAAGAACAACCAGGTTTCTTACCTTGCCCTCCCATTTCATACACCGGGTTTTATCTTCAACCAGCTCCTGCAGAAGTCGCTGAGCCCCAAAGGTCCGAGTGCCCCGTTCTCGCCCCCAAAGGATCCGGACAGCATTCTTCTCTGGAACGACCTTCATGGCGCTCAGCAGGCACAGTCACACCAGGCACGGGAGGGGGAGCGAGCCACAGCTCCGCACACCGAAGCGGCTAAACTGAGGCCATGCAGATCCTCGGAAGGTGTCTTCATGGAAATCTAAGGTAAGACATTTAATGTCAGAGAGCATCTATTCTGCGATCACAGCAAGTTCCCACCTCAAATACGACTCTAGTTGAGAGATGAAAGTACTATTCTCTTCATATGTAATGACACCTTCTCAGAAAAGCCGCTTCTTCCGTAACTTTTCATCCAAGAACATTTCACCCTCAAATTCCTCTTCTACCCTCGGTAGCTCAGCCTGTGTCCAAAGGACAGAACCGGACTTCTCTGGTGGCCCAGTGGCTGAGATTCCAGACTTTCAGCACAAGGCACTCGGGTCCGATCCCTGGTTGGCGAACTAGATCCCATATGCCACAACTAAGACCCAGTGTAGCCAAATAAACAAACAGAATTTTAAAAAACCGACCATCGTCAAAAGGAGTCATTCTTTTTATCAGGCAACTAAGAACTTTTACTACTAACCAAAAGGTCTAAAACCCTGTCAAAAACAAGACAAATCACAACATGATATTTGCACTCCCTCCTCTGTGCCATGCGTCTTGCCTAACTGCTAGGACCCCCTCCTGATCACTTGGGCAGCCTCCAAAGCCAAAGATGGGTTACTGATTTAAAAGGTATTACTTGAGGTACGGTTCTTATATACGGGCTTTGGTTCTGTCTCCTACCTAAAAGCAAGAGCACAGAGCTACTTTGAGGAACCTTTAATTCTCTTTTTCTCATCTCCACTCAAGTTCCAGAATAAAGCATAGAGGAGGAAAGAGAAGAAAAAATTTCATTTCCTTTTTAATCATCCACTGCAAGCCTTAACAGTATAAAACTGTCACAAAATAAACACAAATTCCACTGAAATGTCAACTAGCAGCAAAACAAACACACATGTGAAAATTAAATTTGAAAATACATATATAATTGTTACTCATTGCGGCACTGTTTCTTCAACTCTATGAAAAAATTCAAATAAAAAAGTTGAGAACACAGTAGAATAAATACATATTGCTCATTACTTAGGCTCACGAACTGTTAATATATAGTCAAATTTGCCTCATTTGTCTCCATGGATAGAGATAAAGAAGGGTCACTTTTAATTTTCCTGTGAACCATCTGAGCAGGCATGGAGACAGTCTAACCCTATACACCTCACTGTGCATTTCTTAAGAATGAGGACATTTAGCTTCATAGCTACAACACTATTACCAAACCCATTATCATTTGTGCCTTTAATACACCAAATACTCCAAAAAGTGTCTTTAATAGTGGTTTAAAAAAAAAAAATCCAGAACCCAATCAAGGCTCAAGAAATGAATTTGGATGATGTCTCTTTAGCCTCTTTTATTCTAGAATGGCCTCCAAGTTTTATTCTGGTTGATTCTGTTCATGGTTTGTTTGTTTACAACACAAGCTTTCTAGAAAGACCAGAACAGTTGACTTGATGACTTGTAGTTGACTGTTACGTCTGATTATTTCCTCACAGTGCCATTCAGCTTGCCTCTCTATTCCTAACACCTCCTGTAAACACTGACTAGATCGAGGTTGAGAGGTTTGGGAAAGAATGCTTCATAGGTGATGCTACCTACGTACCTCACAATGCAGTTCTCAGACTGCCCCACTCAGGGAGATCTGGTAAACTACGTGATCATCTGGCAAAACATGATCACTTGGTCGAGTCTGTAGCAGCCAGAGCTCTTCATAGAAGGCATATTTCCTCCTTTACAGTAAGCAACCTGTGGCTAACCTTTGGCACCCTGTGAATATGCCGTTCCTCTTCAACCTTTTGCTTAATAGTTTAGCAGTTACTGATGATTCCTTCACAAATTATTTCATTTGGGGGCTGGAATATGTTGATTTTTCCAATTCCATAATTATTTCTACATTACTGGCATTCTTTTGGAAAGAATTTTCCCTTAATAAGTGAAGTAGAGTAAATGTTTAATTTTTTCCCTTTAATTACTACTTAATATCTGCAATAGTAAAAATTGGGGACAACCCAAGTGCCCATCTAAAGGGGACAAGATGACTAACCTATAGTAAGAAAGATTCTCTGAGTACTGATAACAAAAGATCTCCAAGACACATTGTTCAGAGGGGAAAAAAGCAAGCAGCAGAACAATGTATATAGCAAGGCTACCTTTTGAAATAGAGGAGAAACTAATGGTCATTTATTAGAGACTGAAGGAACAAGGTGATCAGAAACAAAGATGGAAGCTAGACTTCTCAGTGCTTCCATTTTATGTCATTTTCATTTTTTAAATTACCTATTCAAAATATATTCTTAAAATATTTAATGATGTGAATAAAATGTTAAATGATAAAGACAAAACACAAAATTTATATATATATACACAGTGTGATCTCAATTTTGTTTTTAAAAAAACTTTAAAAATAATGATACAAAAAAATTATAAAAAAGCATTAAACCATGGTTCTCTTTGGGTGGTAGGATTATAGGTGACTTCATCATCAGAAAAGGCACTGTTCATTTTTTAAATTTAAAAAGCAATAATTGCTTATTGTAAAAAGTCAAACAATAATAAACTCCTTACATTTCATGAAAGGTTGCAATCTAAAAAGTACACAGTAAGACACATCCAAATACAGAAGGGAAAATACTTATTGCCTGTGCTGAAATGAGATTTCTCTTTGGAATATTAAAATAGAAAAAGTCAGAAGGGATCTACAGAAAGATGTAACTCTGAGTTCCTAGTTGCATATGACACAAGGCTGTCAGGAGTGAGTAAGGAACAAACTCCAGCCTGTATCCTCGTAGTACAGTTCTCGTCCGCCAGCAGCACACAAACGTACGGATGTCCACACTGACTGTGTCGATGCGGTGCAGGCCAACCTCTAACTGAAAGGAGATTATCTC
This sequence comes from Odocoileus virginianus, assembly GCF_023699985.2. Lineage (NCBI taxonomy): Eukaryota > Metazoa > Chordata > Mammalia > Artiodactyla > Cervidae > Odocoileus > Odocoileus virginianus. The sequence continues at coordinate 13,125,565 of NC_069683.1, read as the reverse complement.
CCTGGTGACCGTGACAACTCATGCTTCAAATACGAAAGTCTGGAAGTGAAACTGCCACAAAGCTGAATAATCACTAACCAGGAGGATGGCAGAAATATAGTTCCCATCCATTTACTCAAACTGTAATTTTTCTTAGAGCCAATCGTTCTTTTACCTAATTTGGAGGTCTTCAGCAGAAATGAGTTCTGAGGGTTCCAGAAACTGTTGTGCTGTGCTGAGTCGCTCAGTCGTGTCTGATTTTTTGCGACCCCATGGACCGTAGCCCGCCAGGCTCCTTTGTCCATGGGGATTCTCCAGGCAAGAATACTGGAGTGGGTTGCCTTGCCCTCCTCCAGGGGATCTTACCCACCCAGGGATCGAACCCAGGTCTCCCGCACTGCAGGCAGATTCTTTACCATCTGAGCCACCCCGTGTTGTCCTATGGTACAACATTAAAAGTACTTTGAGAGAAACATATTTAAACCATTGATAATCTTACAACATGTGGTGAAAACAGCAACAATCCAATTCCTAAAAAAAAAAAAAAAAAAAAAACCTGACCTTCTGACCTCATGTAACTCAAGAGGAAGAAGAAAATATAGGTCATAGACATTGGGATTCAGAAAACTGTGATGCAATCCTAAGTTCGTACATGAACCAGAAGGACAAGGAAGAGCTGCTACAAATACCAGTTATCAAGAAAGCTCAAAAACTAAAGCTCAGGATTACCACAGAGCTTGTCTACCACTTCCCAGAGACCTAAACACACCACCGGTTCAAAGAAGAGAAGTCTGGGGGACGGCACAAAGTCAAAGGGACTAAAACACCGTCACAGTCTCTCTTTTGTCGGAAGAAAAATATTTGCTCTGTTTCTTTAAAAGGATGAGGGGCCTTCTCCTGATACACTGCCAACAGCCACCTGCGAAGAGACTTGACTTTGTTCTCCATAAAGAACAGGAGCGGAATCAAACTGCAGCTGGGCGGGCCTGTGGGCTGAGGAAGTCCCAGTCAAGTGTGTTTTTCATTCCTCTCTTTAAAAAGGAGAAAGAAACAAGGTTCCCAACCTGTCCCTTAAACCAGATTGGGACAAAAGGTGCCAAGAACAGTCTTTGTGACACCACTTACACAGTCCCCCAAGTCAATTCTCAACCACCGAAAGCCTTGTGCACGTACAACCAGAAGGACACGATTAGGACATGTATGCAACACAAATGCCAAGATCTGTGCCCCCGCCCCCACCCCAACCACTTCCCCCATAAGAAAACCTTGAAAGGTCTTCTCTGCTTAATTCTAGGACATAAATGATACTTAACCACCACTAATAAAAATCACCTAGAGGGGACTTCTCTGGTGGTCCAGGGGTCACGATTCTGTGCTTCCAATGCTGGGGGCGTGAGTTTGATCCCTGAGTGGGGAACTAAGATGCCACATGCCACATGGCACAGCCCAAAAAAAAAAGTCACTAAGATTATGCACATCCCATTGAAACTAAAGTTAGACTTACAGGTTCCCCTTGCAATTAAAAACAAGTTTTATTTATGTGCAGCTGTGCCGGGTCGCCAGTGCCGCGTGGGCTCTTCCAGTTTCGGCAATCGGGGACCACTCTCCAGTAGCAACACACGGCCTCCCCAGGGCGGCGGTCTCCCCTGCTGCGGAACACGGGCTCTCGGGTGCTCGGGCTTCAGTGGCGGCGGCTCCCAGGCTCTAGCGCACGGGCTCAGCAGCTGTGGCGCACAAGCTCAGCAGCTCTGCAGCCTGTGGGGTCTTCCTGGACTGGGGATTGAACTCGTGTCTCCTGCCCTGGTGGATTCTTTACCACGAGGCCACCAGGGAAGCCCCTCCCCCTTGCAATTTGGTCACCTTATTATGCTAGCAATTTCACTCCCTCTTCTAGCAATATGACTTTGGACAAATTGTCTAAGCTCTTTGAGACTTGGCTGCCTCCTCTGTAAACAGGAATCATGCTACTGGCCTCATCCAGTTGTTGTGAGGCTCTAAGAAAAGCACGGTAGAGCATTAAGACCATTGCCACTACTGTCGTTATTATTACTGAATCCTCTTTGGGGTTCACCATGGTTTCCCTCACCAAACAGTGTGCCCAACTATCAGTAAAACCCGAGACCTGTGATGCCATGATTCCCAAGAGAAGCAGATTGCTAAGAAACATTTCAAAGGCTGTTACCAGACAACAAATTAAAGGAAAAGTATTCATCTGTGTGGCAAAACATAATTAAATGAGATTTGGGCTACTTATACATAAAAAATGAATTAAAAAAAAAAAGATTCAGCCACTTTGAGCTGTATCTGTAAAACCTGGCCAATAATTCACACCCCAAATCCTCCTTACCAATAGCATTCCAAGGGTATGAATCAGAAAGTTATTAGGCCTGGAAGGACTGTGAGAATGCAGGCTAATGACCTCATTTATTTGAGTAACTGCATCTCTCCCCACTTCACTGTGCCCATGAAGGCAAAGTCTAAGAGTCAAATCAGCCATGTAATGCCAATGTATATCCAAAAAAAAAAAAAAAAAAAAAATCAGGATTCAACCTAAGGTTAACTGTTTAAAAGGAAAAAAAAAAAAAATCCTTTACTCAATCTAGGATCACTTGCATAAGTAAAGTTCTCCAAACAACTGGAAAATTAACTACAAAATGTCAGATCTTTAATTAGAGGCCTACAAGTGTCCAAGTACTCTTTAGAAACTCCATGTGGGTAGAAATACACAGGGTTTTTCTAAAGGGTTTTCTAAAAAACTTCAAAAACTAGCAGTTTTGTTTGCATTAATAGGACTTTCTACAGGGCATTTCAGGACACCATATATGATCCAAGTCCAAAATGTAAGCACCATAGCAGCAACCATCTCTGCCTCTACACAGCTCCTGCCTGACTCTTGGAGTAGACTCAACTTGGGAGTGGGACAGGGAATTTGGCGCAAAGCATCACAAATCTAGAACTGTAAAACAGGTAACAAATTCTGAAGACAGACGTATCTGGAGACATAAACATTTCAACTATTACTTGAACTGTGTGCAGGCTGCTAAAGGAGATCCTAGGATATACCAAACTGCTAACCGTGGCTTAAGCCTAGAGAGAGAAACTTTAATGTTTAATCCTTTTATCCATAATTTCTAAATAAGAGACAGCGTAGTAGATTGATATATGGGTCCTGACAGACAGGCTGACTGAATCCAGCTCTGTCATTTTCTCAGTGAAAGTGTTCGACAGTCGTGTCAGACTCTCTGTGACCCCACAGACTGCATGTAGCTCGTCAGGCTCCTCTGTCCATGGGATTCTCCAGACAAGACTACTGGAGTGGGCAGCCATTCCCTTCTCCAGGGAATCTTCCCGAGCCGGAGGCTGAACCTGGGTCTCCTGCACTGCAGGCAGATTCTACACCGTCCGAGCCACCAGAGAATCCCATTTTCTCCGTACAGGACAGTTTCTTGGAACAGTTACTTAACTTCCTGGTACTCCAGTTTCATCATCTGTAAAAGGCAGTGTGTATATGACAGGATTATCACTAGGATTAACAGACTTACCAAATGAAAAGTGCTTGCTATTATATAATTCCAGTGCTTGTACCAAATAATACCTTCTTTCTATAATGAAGAATTACAGAATGGCAATAAGAAAAATATATTTAAGGCCACAAAGTCCTATAAACAATCAGCCAGGGACTTCCCTGGCAGTCCACTGGTTAAGACTCAATGTTCCCAATGCAAGGGACGCTGGTTTGATCCCTGGTTCAACCCCTGGTCAGGGAAGATCCTCAATGCTGCATGGCACAGCCAAAAATAAATGAATAAGTATGCAATTCTAAAAAAAATAAAAATCAGCCAAATTAAAGAAAATTATTCTAAGCAAATTGAGGCTGTCCACCGCAAAGGTCTCTAACCCATTTTGTATTAAAGATATCTCACTACTGTCACCTTTAAAAAACTATGAAGAAACTCTCAAGATAGTGGTTAAGATAATAACAACACTTTCATCATCTTATTCATTCCCACTGTCCTCAGCATTTTACATAAAAAGTAACTCACTTATAATCATCAGATACACGAGGCCCTAAAAGAACAAGTCTCACTGTCAGCAGTGGGTTCAGAATCCAAACCCAGGCAGTCTGGCTCCAGCCTACATGCTTCATTATTACACAGCACTCCTTACTACCTGACACAAAACCTCCTATGAGGTCTCTCCTACTTCATGGGCTAGTCTCACATACAGCAGGCCCTCCATCAATGTTTCACTGTCTTACCCTATCAACTGGAAATCAGCCTACTTTGTATTTTCAATGTTCATTTCCCCAAAGGTCAAAAAATTGAAGAATCATGCTGAGGGGAATTCCCCAGTGGTCTAGTGGTTAGACTAGACCTCACTGTCACTCCCAAGGGCACAGGTTCAAAACCCACTTGGGGAACTAAGATCTCACAAGCTACAGGGTAGAACCAAAAAAATAATAATAATAATGTTGAAGAAAAATGAAAAAAAAATTCTCACTCCTTCCTTTATAGCAATTTATTTACATAGTTTTGGGGAGAAAGGGGGACTTTAAAACCTTCAACCAGAAATAACTCCGAATTTGATAAAAGTACCAAATAAAACTACATCATGAAATTCAGTTACTATGTATTTATCCTACAAACCTACCAACTCCATCCAAGTAAGAAAAATTACCTATCAGGAAATAGAGATCGATGCCACAGTAAACTTACTTTTGCATGGCAAACAGACTAGAACATAAATCTCAAAAAAAACATAGTCAACAAAGAATGTGATTGAGCAAACTCTGTCATGTCTGTGCATACCCCTTCATCCAACATGAAATATGACATCAACACACCTGGCAAAAGGACACGGGGAGTCTGCACGCAGAGCTCCATATCAGCCTTTTCTCAGCCACAGAGCAGAGACATATTCTAGTGACCTCCCTGCACTGGCAGGCAGGATTCTCCACAGCTTAGTCTACCTGCCTGTAGACTAAGGACAGTCTCTCCAAGGACAGTCTCCATCAGTCTCTTCTACCCTACTCCCATGCTGCCCTACCCATCAAGAAATAAGAACACATCCCTGAACCTGGGCTGACCACCTGACTTGCTTTGACCACAGAATGTGGCAGAAGTGGTGACATGCCAATTCCAGGCCTGGCAACATCCACTTTTACCCTTGGAAACCAATTACCAGGCTGCAAGGAAATTCAAGACATCACACTGGAGAGAGAGGCCATACAGAGACACCCTGGATGATAAAACACTACTCAGAGAGAGGCCACACTGAAGACTGTCAAGGTCCCAGACTAATGAGCTGAAACTCTGCTGTCCTGTCTAACCCAGCCCAGACACCAGCTGGAAACAGACAAAGGAGTGACCCCCACAGATGGAACACAGAGCAGAAGAGCCGGCCAGACAAGCCCTGCCCAAGCCCCTAACCCACAGGGCAGTGAGAAGCAACAAATCATCATTGTCCTAAGCCACAAATGTGGAGGTGGTGTGAGACTATGATTTATAGTAAGAAATACACATTTGGTCTTTGTCCCCACCTTTGGCACAGATTTCCTAAAACCTTTGAAATTTCCTGAGTGAGAGACATCTTCTGTTATTTATAAGGAGCTTCTTTTAAACTTACAGGTTGCCTTAGGGGTGGTACCCTTAGAAAAAGCCTCAGGATGGGGTAGGTCACCAGAAAAACCAAGTGATTAGGGGGAAAAGAAAGGGGATAGGAGTTAGATGGGCCAGGAGATTAAGTACTCTAAAAACTATTGAACAAGATTTGATTACCTTACAGATTGGTGAACACATTTTACATGCCAGGAGGGTGATACACCCCAGTTCTATGAGGACAGAAGCTCCTACGTTTCAGACCCTTCCAGATCTGGCTCTTTGTACCTCTTCATCTGGCTGTTCATCTGAATCCTTTACAATAAACTGCTAAGTGTAAGCTTGAGTTCTGTGAATCACTCCATCAAATGAGTCCAACTCAAGGAGAGGGTTACCTCCCACCTATAAACCATCAACGAGAAGCACAGATGACAACCTGGACCTGCAATCAGCATCTAAAGTTTAGATGGTACAGTTCTGTGGGACTGAGCCCTTAAACTTGTGGGATCAGATGCTATCTCCAGGTAGAATGTGTCAGGACTAGTTAAATCTGTAGAACACCCAGTCAGTGGCTGCTGAGATTTGGAGAAATGCTTGCCAATTTTGGAAGAAACACCCACTGAGGTGGTTTTTCCATAGCAACAGGTAACTAAAACACTACCTACCTAATATCCAGTGCACCTAATTCCTTGTTAGGGCTCTTTCTTCCTCACTAAACTACAAGCTCTGGGACATGTCTATCCCGGTCCAGTACTCAGCCCAGCGCCTAGTGCAGAAGAGAATGAATATGTGTGCATATTTATATCCAGCTATGAGGGAAGCCCAAAGCAAACTCTAAACTCTCATAAAGAGCAACACCTAGGTGGGAAAAAATGGTCACTTATAGGTGGTGCTGATAGTTCAAGGTCATCAATTCAATTTCCACAAGTCAAATATCTCCAAAACGAGAAAACTTTGTACCATTAACTAATCTCAGCCAGTCGTTTTATCATGCACATGTCATGAATCAGGAGATGGCCAGGCAACAGAGTATGCACAGGTCAAATCTATCCCCACCACTCCTAACTGGGGGGAATGACGGTGGGACTTAAACCTAAAAACTATATACCCCAGAGAGGACAGGAGTCTTCTATAATTTTTAGTCATGTAACAATGCTTCTTTACACTCATATTTGAAACATGGCACATTCATAACAAAATACAGAAGCAGTGGATTTTCTGAGAGCACGGTTGGGAATATGGGCTATTGTATATTCCTAGCTTAAGAGTGCTGGATATAAAAGTGATGTGATTTAATGGATAAAGATAAGACTAAGAGGTAAGAAGCTTCAATGACTGATTTCTACCACTGAGGTGTTACATAATCAATCTTGGACAAATCACACTCTACATATAAAATGTAATAACACCCTGAAAGTTATAACACCCTCTCCTCCCACCTTAAGGAATAACATCTCTGGAATATCTCAGGAGCTACAAAAAGCTCAAGGCAAGATTACAACTTTTCAAAGTAAAAGTCAAGTTAGGAACCAACAATAACCAGAATACACAATAATAGGGCTTTGCACAAAGAAGTCTGGCACACGCAGCTCTACAAGTGCGAAGGAAACTACACTGGCTATGAAGCAGAATCAGAGAGTACCTACCGCTAATTAATCACCTCACATACTAAAAGCAACTAATTTGATGGAATCAAGACCTATACAATCAAAATTACACAAAGTCACTTTATAAGCAGCCAAAGAGCAGAAATATTAATAAAAAGCTAATGGAGGACTTCTCTGGTGGTTCAGTGGTTAAGAATTCACCTTGCAATGCAGGGGACATGGGTCCAATCCACTGTCAGAGAATTAAGATCCCACATGCCACGGAGCAACTAAGCCCACCTGCCTCAACTAAAGAGTCCACCCACCGCGATGAAAGATCATGCATGACGCAACAAAGATTCCGCTTGCTGCAACCAAGACCCAACACAGCCAAATAAACTAAATAATTTTTTTAAATGACCTGCACCTGTACTGTAGACATGCACAGTGTTTATGTTCAGAATAACAAACACTCTACAACACAATCAGTGTGCTTCTGGAAAGTTAGGCTAAGAGGTAATAATGAATCAAATACCTGTACAAAGGTTGTCAGCCCAAATTTACCAAGAGACAAGCAAGCAATGTGACCTCTTTTTCTTATATCCACACCCCGCAACAAGGTTTTTAAATATATAAACTCAGTGTAAGGCAGACTGCTAAGGGTAAAGCACAAATAAGCTGACAAGTTTCAAAATGCTTTGAAAATATGAAACTAAATAAATTCAAGTGATTTTTATTATAATAAAGGGGAGGGAGAAAACACCAGCTTTTCTGCTACAGATTTTGCTGAGTAGAGCTTCCAAAAGTAACTCACAAGGATGTAACCTAACGTCTGCAACACAGGAAAGTATGCTCAAAAACAAAATATGATCAAAACTGGAAACAGAAAGCTGTAAGAGCCAAATTTGAGACTGACAATCTTCCTTATTCTCACCTCAGAAGAATGGAAAGAAAAGAAGTTTTTACCTGCAAACTCTTCTTGAGCAAAGAGTGCGCTGAAACCACAAGAACGCCTTCAGGTTCTTGGAAGAACACAAGGAAGAACTCAGAAGAAATCACTGAACCAAGAAGAAACTGAAGCTCAATGTTTGAGTCGCAAGCTATCAACAGGACCAGGAAGGCTACTGCTAAGTGCACAAAAATGGCAAGAGACTTCCTACTAGCAAGCAAAAGAGAAAGAAAGAAAGAAGAGTAGCTTTTGAGGGAAGAAATTTCAGAGAGACAAAAACAGCTTAACCCCAGAATTGAGAACGGACCCCAGCTGCTTCAGGCACGCAGGCCTAACGGCTTTGGCAACAACATACCTCTCATCCACAAACAACATTACGAGGCTGAAGTGGAACCGCTTTCAAGTCACGAAGGATCACATCTTTCTGTTTTCTGCGTAGTCTGTGGGGACGCGAGAGTCCAGCTCTCCTCCCTGGGGTACCACACTGCCCCCCATCGTTCCTGGACACCCCTGGAGCCACAGCGACAGCACTGTAAAAAAGCTGTGAGACACTACATCAGGTGTCCTCACGAGCCCGCACAGACAGGATTACTCCCCAGGCAAATAAGAGAATTTAAACCTGGAAGAAATTAAGAAATTCATCTAGGTTTGCAAGCTGAGTCAGTAGGCAAAGCAGGATTTGAATTCGGGCTTTCCCTCCAGACAGTATCAGAGCTTGACTCCCGGTCCCTGGCTCAGCAGATACTGTGTTCAGTGTTCTCCAGCATTAGAGTCAGCCCAGGTCAGGTTCTTGGCTAACTAGAATAGGGGAAGGAAAAATTTCCCTCAAGGCTTCAGGAAAAGGAGAAGTCAAATTATTAAACGCAGAGCTCTTATGCTAAAAGGTCCAGAAGCCCTTCTACCTCGCCAATAACATTCCTCAGCCAATCAAAATAAAGGATTTTAAGAAGCTAGTCGTTTTAAGCTCTGACTGGAAGTTGGATTGCATTTCCCCAACTTTCCAAACAAAAAACACTTAAGGGGGACAAGAAAGATGCAAAAGCAATTACAGCCAGCAAGTGTTTACTGAATATCTACGTGCTCAGCACTATTCTAGGCACTGAGGATACTAGAGCCAACGAGAACATTCCTGCCCTCAAGGAGCTTATGAGATTATTTATGCAATAAAAGAGTGACACTTTCAAGTACTGATAAATGCTAGGAAGAATATATAAAAAGTAATGTTGTCTAGAGGGGACAGATTACAGGGAGGAAGTCAAGAATTCAGAATCATTTCTATTTTTCTATTACCAGGAGCCTGAGAAAATATGAATAAGGAGAAACGTTAAAATACCTTCATTCAAATTAATACTACAATATAATCCAACATCACTTCCTCTTTTTAAAAGACTACACATATAAGACTAAATTTGAAATGGCCTTCAAAGGCCACATCCTTCCCTCAAAGGTTACAGCGAGCTTTACGCACATGGCAGTAAGACCCCAGCACTGATCACCCGCTGGCTGGCACAGATGCGCGGCAGAATGCAACACGCGTTTAAGACGACGCTTTTACGGAGCACTCACTGCGTGTCTGCAGCATGCCTGACACGGCTAACCAGGCCCTTTCCTGCACATGACCTCATTTACTGCTCAGGGACACCATGAAGACACGCACCATCATTAGCCCCATTTACAAGTCACGAGACTGAGGCTCAGAAAGGCTGCAGGAGAGACTCAAATTCCATCAGATGCCAAAGTAGATGCGCTCACCATTATGCTCTACTGCTTCTACAGAACCAGCACTAAACCTCAGACACAGAAAAAGAAAACCTTTTTCATGCACTCACACCTATGTCACAGAGTTAATTCAGGAGACAGAGAGAAAAGGAATAAATCTGAATGACTCCAAGGCAGGACACAGTGTTATAACTGTAATTCCACAAGATCCACAACTTAACCTCCCTATCTATAAAGAAGCTAACCTTACCAGCGCTAACCATTACTTGCCCCCTGATAGGCTGTGTTAATTATTATTTGTGATATATACGCAGATCATCCGTTGAAAGAGACAAGGAAAACCACAGTGCTATGATTATTACTGCCTTGACGCTAGAGCAAAACACCAGAAATCGATGTAAGTAAATTATGTGCACCAAGAATGCAGGGTCTGAGGGACTCCCCTGGTGGTCCAGTGGCTGAGACTCTGTGCTCTCAATGCAGGGGGCCGGGGTTTGATCCCTGATCAGGGAACTAGAACCCACATGTTGCAACTAAAGAGTCTGCACGCCACAACTAAAGATTTCACACCCCACAAGGAAGACTGAAGATCCTGTGTGCCGCAATTAAGACCTGGTGCAGCCAGGATTAAAAAAAAGAAAGAAATGTAGGGTTCAAGAATCATATAGCTAGTTGTTTTACCTTTAATTTTCTTCCTTTTAAAAAAATTTATTAAAGCAATACATACCATATGACTCAGCAATTGCACTCTTAGGCATTTATCCAGAGAACATACATTCACACAAAAAAACTGTACACAAATGTTTACAGCAGCTTTATCTATAATAGACAAGAACTGGGGGGAAACTCACAAGTTCTTCAATGGGCAAGTCACTAAACAAAATTAAGGCATATCCAAACTTGGGAATACTACCCAGCAATTAAAAAGAAAGAAACTATTGATACGTGCAACTTGGATGACACTCCAAGGAATTACATTGCACTGACCAAAAAAAACAATCCAAAAAGCTACATTCTGGGAATTCCCTGGCGGTCCAATGGTTAGCACTCAGTACTTTTCACTGCCTGGGCCACATTCAATTCCTGGTCTAGAAACTGAGATCCCACAAGCCATGGAGCGGCCCCCCCAGCAAAAAATTTTAATTAAAAAAAAAAAAAAGGTTACATAGTATATGATTCTATTTACGTGACATTCTTGAAATGACAAAGGAAGACAGATTTGTGGGATTACAGAGCTGGGTGAGCGAGACACTGGCCACCTTCCCCAGAAGATATGTTTTCTAGATTCTCTGCACAAAAACTTTCCTGCAACTTTATCCACTGCACGGTCACCTCACGGTGGCGAGGAGGTGGGAGGGACTGCAAGAGGGCGTCAGGAAAGACCCTGTCGGAGGGAAGTGTTTGGTATCTTGACCGTATCAGTGGCAGCGCCCAGGCTGGGACAGTGTGCTGTAGCTTTCTAAGATGCCAGCATTGCCACTGGGGGAAACTGGGTACAGGCCACACGGGATCGATCTCACTGTCATTTCTTAAGACCGCGTGGAAACCTATTATTATCTGTAAACAAAGTCTAATCAGAAAAAAAAAGGGAAAAAAAAAAGGTAACACACGCCTCTTGCAACAAGTAAAACAATAATCTGTGGTCCACAGCTTTTGTTTTCTGTATCAAAATGGGATCATATATACTATACGTGAACCTAAAGCCTACCTTCTTTACCTGTCACACAGGCACTCCCCTGGCAGGCCAGTGGCTGGGACTCTGTGTTTCCAATGTAGGGGGTATGGGTTCAACCCCTGATTGAGGAAATAAGATCCTACATGCCACATGGCCAATTTTTTTCTTTTTAATCACTATATCATAGAGAGCTGGGGGGAGAAAAAAAAAATCTTTAAGTGCCAAGCAGGATGGCAAGTAAAGAATATCTCCTGACTGGGGCAAATTGGACAAGTGTTTCTAATGCTCGCGTGCCATCGCTGAGTCAGGTGCCTTCAGCAAGAGCACAATACAGAAGCGGCGTTCTAAAGAGAGCTGCAGAAATGCAAGGTCTGCGGCAGCTCTTCCAGGATCCTGCCCCCTTCTCTGCTTCCTCCAAGTAACTATCCTTATGGGCCCACAGAGGAAGAAATGCTAAATGATTTCTTTTGAGCAAAAACTTGCAACAGCAGATAATTCTCCCACATACTGAAGCCACAGCAAACCAACTTCCCTGAAAATATATTCCCCCTTCAAGCAGCAGTACAAAATATCTTGTTGATAACAGTGAAGACTATCACTATTAAGTGCTTCATGTTTTATGTGCTCCATCTCTAGAGCCCCTTGCTACCTCTTTGCCATTTTACAGACCAAAATCTGGCTTGATGTGAACTTACTCACCCGTGATCAAACGCCAGTATGTGGTGAAGATGGCATTCAAAGCTACAAATGTTTTTTCCACTTTATCAGATGCTTTTCCATTTAGCATGACTGGGGGGACTATATATGTGCCAGGACCTATTATAGGTGACAGTGACAGAGAGATGAAAAACCCAACAAATACAACACAGAAAAGATCTCCAACATCAGAGTTTTCTGAAAGCAGCTGCAGTATACCGGAACTGTAACTACCATATTGAAACATGGCAAGTGTTATACAAAGTGCTGTGGGTTTGAAAAATCCAACAATCAGCCCCAAAGCAAGACACTCTCTCACATTAGCTTCCTTACAACTGTTCCTAGTTTCAGTTCCATTTGGATATTCTACAAGTCACATGTTTCTCTCTGTGATCCTTGGCAAAGGTGGGCAGTGGCCTTCTATACAAAACACCGCCCCAGACACGCTCAGTGTGAACGGAAGCTTGCCGGCTCAAAGAGCAGAAAGTTCCTTAATGCTGTAACGCTTTGAAATTTTGGCAATGAAAAGAAATGAATGTTTTTAGTCAAATCATGGATGTACAGAGTTAAATGTGACTTAGACATCACTTTGAATACAGAGTCTTAAAAAGGTATAAACCCACTTGCCCATTTTTATTAGACTCACAAGGGCAGCTCTCAGACAAAAAGCCCAGGTCTCTCAACTCATCGTATGGCGTTCCTTTCCACCCTTTCTTCTTTATGGCCAATGAAAACAAACTTAGTGATGTTCAAGTTTTTCTCATTTCATCAATGATAGATGCATGCATGAATCATGTCCAGTTTAAAGACAAGCTTTGTCACAAACAGGAATGCTAGGCACCCATGGGATACACACACACACAGGTAAAGGAGACCCTTTACTCCCACCTGTCTACACTTGACATGGACGAAGCTCTTCAGGCACTTGGGAGGGAGATGTTAATACACTAAGAAATTGCCATCATCCACATATGTCATCATTAGCAATAGCTAGTACTGGAGGGATATCTATTGATACTATGAGCCAGGTACTCAAGAGTATTTACATCCTATTCCTTATCCTTACTTAGATATATATCCTTATCCACTCTTGAAAACGGTGTTGTATTGTCATGTATATTGGTGCACACCAGGTTTAAAGAAGAATCCCCAAACCCCACAGCTGCCCAGGGGCCGGGCTAGAATTTAAACTCTATAGAGTCCGTGCTCTTTTCCCACTCCATGCTCCCTAGGAAGAGACTATCTGCCCTGTCTGTACATGTGGCTGTGACATCAAGTCGCCTCAAACTTTGACATTATTTCTTGAGTGGCAATTATGTAATTTAACCATCCTTTCAATCTTCAGGTTGTCTTAACTAATTTTCTTTCATGATTCCTTGGTGGTCTTCCATGTTCTCCTTTTTTTTTTTTTTTTAAGAAGCAAAATCCTTTGTCCAAATGATCTTAGGTGAAAACACTAAAATATAAAACAGATCAAACCAAATATAAAATATAAAAATACCATATATTTTTATGAAACGCCAACCTGCTCCAGTACTTTTTTTTTTAGTTCTGCCACTTTATTGCTACCAACCCAACTCCCTCCACCCTCATGCACACAGGCTCAGTCATGTAACCCCATGGACTGCAGCCTGCCAGGCTCCTCTGTCCATGGACTTTTCCAGGCAAGAATACAGGAGTGGGTTGCCATTTCCTTCTCCATCCAGTATTCTTAACTCAGAAATTCCATGGACAGAGGAGCCTGGCAGGCTTCAGTCTGTGGGGTCCCAAAGAGTCAGACATGACTGGGCACACACATATACACACACACACTCATATGAGAACCAATGGACCTCGCCACACGATTTTCATAAGAGCCCTGAGATCCCTCGTGAGGTATCACTTCTTATCCTTCACAACAAAGATGTTGCCATCCACCTTATAGGTTTCTTATGACAATTAAGTGAAGGAACAAATATAAACTTCCCAGAATATGTTAAGTATTTAAAAGTTGGCTCCCCTCTCTTCTATCCTGCAGAGGTAATAGTTGTTGCCAATTCAAGAAAGCTCAATTTGATGGTATTTTCAGTAGCAGAGACATAAACAAGTAAATGCTCCCATAGTTCAACTAAAATAAATAACCTAGCAAACCTTTCATTAAAGAGAGCACTGGTAATGCTCCCTCCCAGCCGAGTTTCCAGTCAATGACCCATGGATCTCAGAGCACAACTTTCCTAGCAGACCTGAGATACCTCATGAGGCACCATAATGCAGACCAAAAGTGTCACGCGAATGAGTTAGTGTTGTTCTAAGCATCTTAAATTTGGCACTTCCTGAGCTGAGCATATAAACTGGCAACTTAATACTGCATTTAATGAGTAATTTTATGCTTATGTTCTACAACAGAATCTAATGTTCATTTTGCCCATCTTCTGGCTTCTATTCCTCCAAGCACTATAAACCAAAAGTGTGCTGATCTCATGTGCACCTTCACCCAGGCAACAGTAACCTGGCCCTTCCTAAACTCACCACTAAGAATCTATCACCCTATGGATGAACCTATATGCAGGGCAGAAGTAGAGACAGAGAGGTAGAGAAAGGACTTGTGGACAAAGTGGGGCAGGGATGAATTGAGAGAAAGTTGCCGGAATCACATACGTTACAATGTGTCAAACAGACAGCTAGTGGGAATCACATAGGTTACAATGTGTCAAACAGACAGCTAGTGGGGGGCTGCTACACAACAGAGAGCTCAGCCCTGCGCCCTGCGGTGACCCAGAGAGGTGGGAGGGCGGCTCCGGAGGGAGGTGATATATGGGTATACTCATGGCTGGTTCAGGCTGCTGTTCACAGAAACCAACACAACATTGTAAAGCAATTATCGTCCAATTAAAAATACATTTTAAAAAAGAATCTATTATCTTAGTCTGCTACTGAAAATGTGCTCCCTTTTCTGTAAGTGTAACAGGAGACTGTCCATTTTCGCAGGAAATACGTTCTCACTCCCAATCTAAACCCGACCAACAACAATTCTCAAATCACCAACTTTATGGAAACTGCAGGTGTTGGCTTTGATCCCTACAGCTTAGGAAGAATCACAACAATACATCATACCGTCATGAAAAGACTCGTTTATAATAAAGAACACACCCCTAAGCATTCAACATGGGAGCCGAGAAGGTTCAGAATGCTAATCTTCTATTTCACCAGGAGACCTTGAGCAATTCACCTACTCTGTAATGATGATTTCTTCATAAGGAAAATGAACATATACTCATTAAAATGCCAGCAACACTGCTTGATTAACCATCACACTACTATTTCCTGGGGTTAAGAGGGACCTCAGCAAGTCATCTTTGTCATTGTCCTCATTTCTTAACAAGTCCACACCAACATCACCCTAGAAAGATCTTTACGAAAAAATTTTGGGAAAGATATTTCACAACCTTCTTTGGTTAACATTTAAGTATCTTGTAGTCAGGAAGTTCTTTCTAATCTGTAACCTATATCCCTTCTGTTGCAATTAAAACACATCTCCTCTTGTCTTGTCCACTATGGAAAAAGAACATCTGCTTACCACCACCTGAACAACATCCATTCAAGAGATTATAAAATATAGGAAGCCTATTTCAAATGATTTCATGTAAACACAACATGGCTTAAATGGGTCACCTAGACAAAGGACATAATTAAGAGCCTTAAACTACCAGTTCCATCACTGACTTGCTCTGAAGATGACAGGAAGTTAAAAGCACGCAGATGCTGTACCTCAATTATGCCACCAGTAAAATGCAAATAAAACCAGTAAACGAGAACTCAGTTCCTGAAAAAGTTAAACATACAGGAAAGAGAGTCTCAATCCCAATCTAAGCCAACAACTCACAAATCACACACTCTCTATAGAAACCGCAGGTGTTGGCTTTGATCCATACATTTCAGAAAGAATCATTAACAATTACATTAGCATAAGGCTCTGCAATTCCACTCCTAGGTACATACCCAAAACAACTGAGAACTAGTACACACACACTTATGTTTACAGTAGCACTATTCATAATATCCAAAGGTGGAACCAGTCCAAATGTTTGTTAACAGATGAATGGATCAACAAATTACGGTGTGTATGTGTGTGTGTATATATAGATATACATATATATCTATATATACACACACACACACCAAAAGTTACATACTGGATGATTCCACTTATATGAACTATTTAGAATATATCGATCCACAGAGACAGAATGCAGACTGCTGCATTTCAGGGGGAGGAAAAATGTTTAAAAACTGCTCAGTTGGGAAAAGGATTTACTTTGGAATGACGGAAATGTTTTAAAACTAGACAGAGGTAGCAGGTGCACAATATTATGCAAATGCCACTGAACTGCTCACTTTAAAATGGTTAACTTTGTGTTTTGTGAATTTTACCTCGATAAATTATGTTTAAAGAAAAAAAAAACTGCTAGGAGAACTAATGGGCACAATTACCATAAAATCCTTAGCCTTTCCCAGGAGAGTCATCATACAAAATTCTATGTAGAATAGTAGCCAAAATGTTTAATATTACCTCAATGTACCCAATTAGACTTTGAGTAGAGTGTGTAAAAGGCAAACAAAATAGAAACTGAAATAAAGTCTATAGTCATAATTACACAGTATCCTACATAGAAAGAAGAGTCAATAAACAGGTGAATGAATAAAGAGAAATAAATAAACAAGCATATCAGCTAATTAGCTATGGAATGAGCTTTAAAAACCAATACTGAAGTATAAAAGACCCACTAGTTAGGGAGTAAGACAGAAAGGCTAATGATAGCAAAGCTGAAAAGTACCTAAGCCTTAAACTCTGAGGCCACATATAAAGACTATGAGAATCTTTTATCTCATCATTGTGAATATCCTCATTCCCTCTCCCCTTTCTGCTTTAATACAACTTTTCTACAAGACACCAAGGTTAAAGCAGCCAAGGATATCAAAATGAAATGGTATGGTTCTAATGTTCCCAGACCTTCTAATATTACTTCTTCTTCTTAAAGTCTTACTTTAAAAAAAAATTATTTATTTATTTGACTGCATCAGGTCTTAGATGTGGCATGAGGGACCTAGTTCCCTGACCAGGGATCAAACCCAGGCCCCCTGCATCAGGAGCCCAGAGTCTTAAACACTAGACCACCAGGGAAGTCCCACAGTCTTACTTCTCATGGGAAGAGACGTGCTAATCATCAAAATACACCAACCATCTCCACTTCCTCCCTTTTCACTTCTTCAACGCTGTTCTTGCTATGATCATCAGTGATCTCTGTTTTGCTAAATCAAACAAAATATAGGGAGTCTCTTCCTCTTTGAAACATGCTCCTCTCTCTGTTTCTGAGATTTTCTCCAAAATTCCTTGGAGCTTGGTCCTGAGCGACCTTCTAATCCTAGTCTTGGACACCTTTCATCTGGGTAAACGCATCCATTTTCCTTGGCTGTAAATACTCCCTATGTACCACAGGCATCCAGATTTATTTCCAGCATCACTTCTGAGCATTAGCTCAGTAACAGCTTACTTGATGCCTCCATTTGTATTATTTCACAGATAACCCACACTCAGCATGACTGAAATTGAGGCCTTCCCAACTTGAGTTGGAATCTACTCCTCCTCCAATGCTTCCATCTCAGAACTAGCAATTTAATCTACTAGATACTCACACCAGAAATGTGGGAATCATACCTGACACCTCTCCCTTCCCACACAGCCAATCCATCATTAAGTCTTCCTGTTCTCATTCTAAAATATCTACTGTATCTTTCTACCTTCCTCCATCTCCTATGCCTACTGCCTAATCCAAACCATCATCATCTTTTGCTGGACCACTATGTGTGCGTGCGTGCTAAGTTGCTTCAGTTGCTTCCAACTCTGCGACCCCATGGTCTATACCCTGCCAGGCTCCTCTGTCTATGAGACTCTCCAGGCAAGAATACTGGAGTGGACTGTCATGCCCTCTTCCAAGGGATCTTCCCAACCAGAGATCTAACCTGCGTCTCAGGTTTGTCCTGCATTGGCAGGTGGGTTCTTTACCACTGGGAAGAACTACCACTAGTTCTTTACCACTAGCACCACATGGGAAGCCCCTGGACCACTATGAACCACCCTAACTTCTACACGTCCCCCAACTTCCTCTTCTTCCAGATTTTCCACGATTTCCAATTTTTTCCCTCAAAGATTTCCAAAAATGTACACAACATAACCAGAATAATTTTTTTTAAATGATATATTAGGTCGCAACACTCATTCTTAAAACCTTCAAAGGCTTCCAATTATACTGAGGGGCAAAATACAGAATCCTTGACACAGTCCTGCCTCAGTCTCTCTCTTCTCCCTATGCCCCCATTCTCCCTCCTGCTCACTGTATTCAAACCACACCAGGCGTCTTTCGGGTTCTCAGATGTGCCAAGTTCTTTCCCATCCCAAGGCTTTCACGCATGCTATTCCCTTCCGTTCCCCTTTTGTCCTTCTCACGTCTGCCTAAACCTCACTTCTGCAGAGAAATCTCCCCTGACGCTCCAATCCAATTCATGCCCCCCCCCCACTAAAATCCTTTTTACTTTTCCATCATAAAACTTTGCACACTATATAATTATATACTTGCGTATTTTTTGTTTACTGTCTCTCTCTCCCTCTGGATCACTCTCTCCATAAGGGCATAAACAATACGGTTTGTTTTTTTCCCCCCTCACTGTAGTCCTGGTATAGTAACGGTAATTTAGAGGGTTTAGAATTGTTTAAAGTAGTTTAGAATCAGTATAATTTAGAGATTAGGAGCAGGGAGGCCAGGCTGCTTGGATTCAAACCCTGGTTCCGCCACTTACGAGCTCCACGACGTTGAGCAAACTGCTTAACCTCTCTGTGCCACCATTTCCGCATCTGTAAAACGGGGAGAACCAAAGTCCCCACACCGTGAGGCTGCTCTAAGGATGAGAAGGATCAGTGACGGAAACACTGAGAACAGCCCCTGGCGCAAAGCACGCCCGTGAACCCTGGCCCTGATAGCTCTTGCTAGAGCATCCTCACCACCCGCCACAGAGGCACTCCACAGACACGCACTGGGGGCACGACTGGGAAAACGGCTTTACTGTAATCTCTAAACAGGCTTTTGTGAATGATACAGCAGGAATATCATAGAGATTTGGAGATAAAGCATAAACAGTTAATGCAAAGAGTGAAGAAACCCACACTTTATAATGGCATAAAGGGATAAGAATAATAAAAAAACAAACTCAACAGGATGCTCAGTCTTCATAGCTAAGCAAAAAAAAAAAAAAACAGTTCACTTTTCCAGAAGTTTACCCAAGGAGACTTGGTAGCTTTGACTTTTCTCTAAAGTATCACCCTCTTCCACAACTTTAATCATTTTCTTCAAGATCCTTCAAGCACTAACCGCAATCCAAATAGATGGTAAAATTCATCTAACTTTAGTAGATACTAATATTAGTAGAAATATTAGATACTAATATTGTCTACCTGTTTTGCAAAGAAGTGTTTTTCTGTTCCTAAAATAGCTCTGGACTGTTTTGCTACATATATTACAAAACCCTCCAAGTTTTGCCATCTACCTTGTATCTGGAATCCTTTCAGACACTGTTGCTTTGGAGGTTTCCTCCTTTCCAGCAAAAGTTCCTCCTCTGACTCTAAGTTACTGGGAAGGACACTGAGGGGAAGGAGGGACAATTATGTGCTTTGCCCCTTATTCCTACTTCTTATTCAAGCTTTCTCAAAGGACCCTAAACTTCAATCTCCACATCACTATTATCTGTTCTGCTTTTGAAAAACATATAATCTTCAGCTCGCTATAATAATATTGAAAACAATTTGACAGCTGGAGTATATAGTGCAATGTGTCATTCTAAATGCTTTACATATGTCAACTCATTTAATTCTCACAACAACCGTCTGGTATTCTACAGATGAGAAGAGGCACAGAGAGGTTAAATAACTTGCCCGAGTCACAGAGCTAGTAAGTACTGGCACTGTGATTTGGACCCAGACTGCCTGCCTTCAGAGTCAGGACCATTACGCTATTATTTCAAGAGTTTGGCAAGACATGTTTTTCTGCCTTGTTTTCACAGGTCAGCTAGATTGAAATACTCCGATTCTCTCCCCAAATCAAGAACACATACAAATCCTCTCCAACTCGGCAAAATTTCAGATGTTTCATTATATCACTGGCATATATACCTAAAGCAACGTAATTTTGGTTCATGGAAGAATGTATATTCTATCCTGGGAAGTAGAAATAAACAAACAACGAAATCATGAAATGTGAACTTTGCCTGAGTTAATTCTGCAGACATAAATATGATTCCAGGTAGTAGCTGAAAAAAATGTTTGCAAAATGCTTTTAATTTCTTGAAGGAAAAGTACCAAAGAAAATTATAAGTGTTATTATTAACATATACACTCAACAGCAGCCTACATTTTCCTTCTCCTAATTTCACAATTCTCTTCAGTCTCTCCCTTTGCGAGTGTGCCAAGTCACTTCAGTCGTGTCCAACTCTTATGCGACCCCATGGATTGTAGCCCATCAGGCTCCTCTGTGCATGGGATTGTCCAGGCAAGAATTGTGGAGTGGGCTGCCATATCCTCCTCCAGGGGATCTTCCTGACCCAGGGATGGAACCTGAGCCTACTGCTGCTCCCGCATTACAGGCGGATTCTTTACTCCTGAGTTATCAGGGAAACCCCAAGTCTCTCCCTTTACATAAAGCTAAATACTTCCGTTTATTCCCTGCTATGAACACATGAAGGCCCGTATGCAGTTTTCAAATTCACTGAACTCAACTTCCAAAGAACAGTTTTTTTGGGAAAAAAACTAATAAATGGAAACTATAAGAAGTAAAAATTAAATTCGTTAGTCAAGCATGCAGGATATTTAAGTCACGGTTATCCTTTACTAAGCCAAATCCAGTGTCATCATACATTAAGTAAGAGACAAACATTACATACAGCAATCTTAGATGAAGACTTCCACTGTAATGGCAACAGGAGAACTTTAAATCACTGAATCACGGTATATTGTGATTGCAACTTTCTAGACTTAGTGTCAATTCCCACAAATGCCCAGTGCATTCCTCATGCCTTCATCTCTCTCTCTCTCTCTCTCTCTCTCTCTCTCTCTCTCAGCCCTTCTGTTTCCTTAACAGCACAGCCTAAATTTAAATCTATCAGATACCTGGTCAATTCTGCTCCCCACTCGAATTAATTCCATCAAGTCAGGAACACTCATATCTTACTTTTGTACCCCAGCATCTAATGAACCTTCCATAATTATTTGTTAGATGAACAAAAGTCTGAAAAGGTAAGGGTTGAAACATACAGTTACAATCAAGAAAGAGTTCCAAAAGGTTTGACTGGAGTATTTCATACCTCAGGACAAAAATACAGTACCACAACAATGCTCAGTGAAGAAAGGAGAAAGTTCAGGTGAAGAAGCGAAGATCATCAACCCTAAGAGCAAAGGAAGAGACAGAGAACAAAAGCTAGAAAAGACTACTCCACAAACAAGCCAGGACTAACTGGAATAGAGGGATAATAGGCAGCACCTAAAGCCTCTTTCCCTAGCATGTCCAAGGACACACTCCTTGACACAAACATGTTAGTGAGCTTCTCCAGGGCACTGAACATTCGTCACTTTTATTTTCCACGACTGTCAGACACAACGCTGCCTTCAAAGAAGCAAATGGACTAAGAACCCAGATGACATCAATTCATTGTTGCTGCAAGATAACATAGAAGTTAACATTTGAAGAGCACCTTATCTTTTCAAAGCAGCTGCGTGTATTTTCTTTTTCTCAACAGAAGTTATTACAATAGCAGCATTATCTTTCCCGTTCTTTAAATACAGACACACAAAAGTGCTCTAAGCCTTGAATTTGAACCCTACCTCTGCTACTTATGTGCTGTGTGATCTTGGACAAATTATTCACTTCTCTGTGATCTGAGTATCCATGGGGAAAAATGACATGCACCTTAAAGGACTGTTCTGAGCATTAGTGAGGTTAACACTTGCAGAGCACACGACACAGTAAATTCAGCTCAATAAAGGAGAGTAACCTTCCCTATGGCCTCCTTCAGTAGTTCGTACACGGTTTCTCAGCTAGTAAGGTGGTAAACCTAGGACTTACACTCAGGCCGCCTGATTCCTTAATCTGTTTTCCTCCAGCCACATCGCTTTGGCAGACTGCCGCATACTACTGACACATAAATATATTGACAATAACTGATCACAAAATTTTTATCTATCAGTAACTAAATTTAGCTTTGAGAAAAAGGGACCCCCAAAAAAACCTGATCTAAATAACTGGGGGGAGGGGTTTGAAAATATAAAACATAAATTATATCCCCAAGCCGCAGCAGAGGTGGTACCACACCACTTCTGTACAAACAAAAAAATATGACAAGAAACAGACAGTTATCTCCGGGTTTATGAGGAACAATTGGAGAAAGAAACAAGCATGGCTATGATTAAAGGAACTTAAAAAAACCTTAGGTTTTTTTTTTTTTTTTTTTTTTTGGTAAACCAAACCACTGGGCAAAAAGATTTGCATCCCATTCCAAAATATCTCGATCGGGGCTGAGAAGTCTCTTTAAAAAAAGAGACCGCAGTGTGCTAACAACAAACTTTTTCTTCCAAGTCTTTTAAGAGGTTGGTAAATGGGAAGACTGAAGATAACCCACCAATGTAAATTGTCAACATTCATGAAGATCCTTGAAGACCATAAATGTTTAGTTTTGGATTCAATATTAATAAGCAGCATAAAGGAGCATAAGCAAAAGGATAAAAGTTTCATAAGTAACCTAACACAAGTTGAAAATATTTTGAAAATTATATAAAACTAAAACAGTATACAAAACAGTATAAAACTAAGCTATTACTCTGTTAATAAAAATAACCAACTGCTTTCAAGTGATATATATAACTAATCTTTTTCAAGTGGTATACATAACTCCTTTCAGGGTAAGTTCTAAAAGACATTCAGAGAAGTTCACATCTTTAACGATCCCCAAGAACTTTCTTACTAAAAGAGAAGACAGAATAATTCAGTCACATTCAGAATTTGTAAATTCTGAAAAGAAAGGCCAGAAGAGAGCTTGACCTGACATTAGCAGAACCCAAGATTTAACCCAGGAAGGTAAACATTGAGTGAGTGTCTGCCACAGAGCAGGGGAGAGGCTGATGAGAAGTTCGACCCCTTTCCACCACAACCATATTTCTTGTCCTCTTCAACTTAAACCTCTGCTAAATATTTTCCACGGAAGCATAACAAAATACTCCTAACATTTCTTCCTGACACTCAGAGAGAATTTCATTTCCTATTTAGCTTTAACTAGGAGCCACTAACTCCAGATTCTATGCAGAACCTATCAATCTCCAGGGGTCATGCCCCTCCCTTCTCTAAATTCTTAGCTGTTGTCACAGTTCAGTAAGTGGTGTCTCTTTTGCAACCCCACAGACTGCAGCCTGCCAGGCTCCTCAGTCCATGGGATTTCCCAGGCAAGAGTATGGGAGTGGGTTGCCATTTCCTTCTCCAGACGTTCTTCCCAGACCAGGGATAGAACTGGGGAAGCCCTCTAAATTCTTTTCTCTGATATTAAATTCTCTTCTGTCATAGAAACTTTTTCAGAGAACACACATTAGCCTAACTTCCCAATATAGATTCTCCATAAAGACAAGACTAGTGACTCTTCATTAATCTCTTCCTGGGAGCACTCAGGATCTGGCAATTAGGAAATCACTCAAGATCAAGGGCCCTACATTTAAATCCTGCTGACCTCACTAAAATGATGATGATAATAATAATACAAAGAAAAAACAATAACCCTTCCAAAACTCTCGTGAGAAGTCTAAATTTGTTAAAGTACATAGACTTGTATAGTCTCCCTCCAAGGACTACAAATTTAGTCCCTTCTCCCTTAAGAAAACCCAACTCCTGCTGATTCTAAATTTGTACTATGGAAATACTTATTCAACCTAGAATGACCCCTAGGTTGATTATTTTTTTCAACAAAGAAATTACACAAATTAGAATCATGCCACTAAATCCAATGAAAATAAAACGAGGAAGAACATTTAGTCTCCAAAGTTTCCGGGCTAGGAGAGAAAAGGAAAAGATAATGAGTTCCCATATTTAAACTTTCAATTTAAATATGTCAATATTTGAATGATTTCTACACATAGCCTTTTAAACTCTAGTATATGCAGTAACTAAGTCACTAATGAAATACAACAACAGTGGCACAAAAGCGACTCATTGGGTTTTATTTGGATTCTTCCTAGAAAGCAGTCTCTCAGGACAAATGTCTGACTTCAAAATCTTGACCATCCTCTTCAGGACATTAAGTACTTAACACCACAGTTGAAAGACTTCCAATGAGAAACAGGCTGAGGGGAAGGAGGAGACAGAAAGTATCAACCCGAAAGCAAACCAGACAGCGAACAAAATTTTCTATCAAGAAACAGAAAGAAATTGTCATGACTCCTCCCGCTAAAATGATACAGACTTTCAAAGCAAAACCAGCCGCAAGACTGCGCGTTCCCTTTACTTCTTAAGTCTCCAGGGACGGTATCTACCTATATTCCTCGGAAGGAGGGGCTTAAGAGAGATAATCAAACAACAAATCACTATGTGGATAAAATGACTGGTGAAGTATGGGGCGGGGGAGTCACACAGTGAACTGGTAAACAACAAAAAAATGAACTCACGGTGCATTTAAAGATCTGTGCTGGATACGGGGGAAAGTCACGTCCCAGATCAACCTCAGTTTCCCTACCCAAAAAAAGGCGAGAACGTGACACTTGGCTCAGAGGAACCGGAGGGCCCTGCGGCCGCAAGCCTCCACCTAGTCAAGGGTCCCTTTCGAAGGCCGGATTCGGAGACTGTCCCCAGTGCAACTGAGTCGTGACACCCGGAGCCTTTGGGGGGCGGGAGGCCAAAGCGCGCAAAGCTCTATCCGTTCCTGGAAAGCGGCTTCCCCCAAACACTGGGGGTACCGACACCCTCCCCCGGACCCAACGAACCCTCCCTCCCGGACCACTCCAGGAGGCAGCCCCGGCATCCCTCCCTCCTTCCGGCTTCTCCCTCCGCTGCCCGCCGCCTCTCCGACCGCGCCCCCGAACGCCGCCGCCGTGTAGCTCCTCCTTTGCCTGAGTCTCCGCGGCCGACCGGCCCGCTGGCGCCAAGGTCTTCCGAACCCGGCGGCGGAAGGATGCCGGGCCCGGGCCTCCCAGGCTCCTCCCGGGCCTACCTGCAAGGCGGGCGGGGGCTCGGTTTGCAGTCCAACGGGTGGACTGAGCCTCGCACTAGAAGGAGAGGCAAGAAGGAAGCGAGGGGTCCGCTCCGCCGACCGGAGGGAGAAAGCAGCTTGAGCGCGGGGGCCTCGCAGACGAGACAGCCTTCGACCCGGCGCCGCCGCCGCCGCCGCCGCCGCCGCCGCCGCTCGGGAGACATCAAGCGAGAAGACGGCGCAGGAGATCACCGAATAGACGAACGCCCCAGACCTCAAAGGAGGAGCGCCCAAGCAATCGTTCAGGGAACCGCAGTCGATCGTCGAGAAGCAGCTTCGCTCCAACTCCGGGTCCGGCTCCTGTCCAAGGCATAAACAAACGAACCCAGATCGTAAACCGTGGAGTCAGAGTAGACTGGGCTTCTGCCATTTTCTGTGTCGAGTGCGGGCTGTCTAAATTGTTTAGAGAACCGGAATTTCTCTTGAGAATGTTGAAGATCAAGTCATAGTATAATAACACTTTGTTATTTAACTGTAATTCAGCGACTGCCTTATGGACTCTCAACAGTATTTACCCCACCTGAGCCCATTTGACCTTATTGGCTCAGTGGGGTGAATTTTTTAAAAAGATAGGTAGATAGCTAAAGATATAACAGAGGCACAGAGAGAATCCAGGCTGAGGAACAAATAATCTCTATTAAATCTCCAAATAGCTCCCATAAGCATAGCAGAGAAAAGCTGGGAATGTTCAGGGTTATGCAGTTTAAGGCAGGAAATATAATACACATACTGCTTTTATTTTATTCCAAAGGCCTAGAACCACAGGTGTGCTTCTTAATAATACATAATAACCAATAGTCTCTTTGGGTTCTAAACTCAACAAAGTGTGTTATCGTCACAACTATGGCCTTTTTTTGAACTCTCTTAGTAGACAGACTGCACATGGTCAGCACAAATATGATCAGCACAAATATGATAATATGGTCATACGATCAGCACAAATATGATAATATGTTCATCCCAAGCATAATTTAATAAATCATGTAGATCACCCCAGTATGGATTACCAACTGTGAGCAATAAGTTTATCTTACCCTCCTTAGGTGTAAAAAAGAAAAGATAGCCCCAGCCCTTTATTAAAGAGTATATAATCCAAAGTGAAAGCCCACATACTTACAGCATTAGCTTTATTTACAATTATTTACAATTTACAATTTTCTGTAATTTTTAAAAAATCCTTTAAATGCATGAAACTATTTAAGGGGCAATTCATATATATATATATATAATGCAGGATAAGACCAGCATCCAAAATGTGAGGACAAAACACTTTATTGCCTATCACTGTTTTAGAGGAGTTTTCAAATGAGTCTCCATTATAGCAACATTTATAAAGGCCTAAAACAAAAGAATGTAATCATCTTCCAAAACACAAAGTTTTAATTTATTCATAGTCCCATGAAGTTCTTGGATATATCCTAAAACAATTTTTTCTATTTTATTTTATTTTTATTTATTTATTTTTTTGACCTCGCTATAGGCTTCCCTGGTGGCTCAGAGGTTAAAGCGTCTGCCTGCAATGTGGGAGACCGGGGTTTGATCCCTGGGTCAGGAAGATCCCCTGGAGAAGGAAATGGCAACCCACTCCAGTATTCTTGCCTGGAGAATCCCATGGACGGAGGAGCCTGGTAGGCTACAGTCCACGGGGTCACAGAGAGTCGGACACGACTGAACACCTTCACTTCTTCACTTTCTATGTGGTTGGAGGGATCTTAGTTCCTCAATCTGGGATTGAACCCAAGCCATGGTGGTGAAAGTGCAGAGTCCTACCCACTAGAGGGCCAGGGAATTCCTCTACATAATTTTTGTTTAATTTAAGCAGAGATACAATAGCATTATTGTTTTGCATTGTATCATTTCCGTCCTAAAGCCTTTAACAGTTGTTACTTTAAATGATTGCACAATATCCCGTTGAGAAGATTTACTTACCATGCTTCCCATTTTGAATATGTATGTTACTTCCAAACATATTCCCTGTAATTGCAGCTCCTGCAAAGAGGCAGTTTTAATCTTATTATTTATGATTAGGACCTACTACACATAAACAAAAAGAGAAAGGAAACAAGGCAGAGGTTTATTTCTCTGTCATGTAAAAGAAATCCAGAGATGCACAGCCTACGGTAAGATGCGGCCACTCAGCATCAGGGATCAGGCTTCTATCATGTTGCTCTGACATCTTCAATAAGTGGTTTTCATCTTAGGTCCAAGACAGCTGCTCAAGCTCTAGTTATCATGTCTACATTCCAAGCAGCAGGAAGCTCAAAGAGGAAAGGCATGTCTCCTAGCCATAAGGACACATCTTGAAAATAGCACAGGACATTTCCACTTACATTCCACTGGCCAAAATAGAGTCACATAGCCACACCTAACTAGGAATTTGTCTTTACCCTGGGAAGCCATGTACCCATGAAAAGTCAGGGGCAAGAGGACTCTGGAGAAGAAAATGACAACCCACTCCAGTATTCTTGCCTGGAAAATCCTATGGACAGAGGACCCTGGCGGGTTACACTCCATAGGGTCGCAAAAGAGTTGGACTCAACTTAGCAACTAAACAACAATAAGCAGTCTCTGCCAAGTTCCTGGAGCAAGTTGAATAGCAAATTAACCTTGTTTTGCTGTTATCTCAGGACTGGGCTTCTACCCCTAGAATACATGCTTTAGAGAAGCTTCTTTCTTGGAGAGGCTTGTGGGGCTAAAGCTACAGCCCACACTCAAACTTGACCTATGCAATGACTTTACTTTGAAACGTTGATTTCAATGAGGAAAACTAAACAAACTAATTTCAAGGCGATAGGAAGCTTTTGGTTTTTCGAATCTGGAGACTTTTATTTTGGGAGAAACACTTGAAGGCTATGCAAATATAAATCTAAAATCCACATCTGAAAATGCAGATGTTTGAGAAGCTGAGGCTAGACTGCTCTGTGAAACCAGGGAAATGGTTTTCATTCTGCAGGCAGAGTTGCATCTTTACAGAAAAATTTTGTTAGAGAAACTGTTTCAAGTGTGACAATAAACCACTACTTATTCTTATCAAGTCTATTGGGGCAGAAGAGAAGATAACAAAAGAGCCGGGGCTGAAACCCTCAAACCTACAGAAATCTTATCACGACGGAGGGAGACCTGAAAAAAGAAGTCAGATCATCCTGAGATACATAACAGACAACTTCAACTTGGTGTTAAAAAACTTAGTGACTTATTATTATGTTGATTGTTCATTATTGTATCCTGGTAGGAGTCTTCTGGAGGAGTCACCCCCTTGAAAATAAGAGGAGGCTTCCCCTGAAGTAGGGTGACCAACTGTCCCAGTTTGCTAAGGACTAAAGAGTTTCCCAGGACACAGCACTTTCAGCGCTAAAACTGAGACAGCGGAGGGCAAACCAGGAGAGTTGGTCACCCTAAGAATAAACCAAGCTGCTGTCAATCGTATGGAAAAATTTGGAAAGACTAAAGCAGGAATGAGGCCTGGGATTTATTGACCTGGGGCAATTGCTTGTGATAAAGGGTAAAGGGAAGGGACAGGAAAGAAGGGGAGGAGACTGTTCCTTATTTTGCTCTGGACTCAGAAATTTAACACACTGGGTGGTAGGAATCAAGTCTGAAGCTAGGGTGAGATAACTCTGTAGCAGTACCACGAGTCATCTTAATAGGAAGCCCAGGAAGAGGAGGCTTCCCAGGTTGGTCAGTGGTAAACAATCTGCCTGCCAAGTAGGAGATGCAGTTTAGATTCCTGGGTCAAAATGATGAGCCAGTAGGAGGCTCTCCGGTTGCAATTTTATTCTGTTCTTTTGTCATCTGGTCTCATGGCACCTTGGGATAATGTACACACTTCAAGCTGAACAGTAAAGGTAGAAGCAGTATAGTGATAGAGGAGCTGTCAGCAAACAGGAGGGTTCCCAGAACAGCAACTAACCATTCACAGAACAATATCTTGGATTATTTATCTAGGATCAATTACTAGTAGTGGAATTTAGTCAATGGATTGAAACGTATGAACATTTTAAGACTCTAAAATGGCACCAAACTCAGTCCTTCTATAAAGACAGCTGTATATGTAAGGGCTAGATAAAGTCTCAACAGTATGAAACTGAATGTTTTGCTGGGCAGACATGGAGATTCCTTTCCAAAGGACTTTGAAATTTACCATCCTGTGATTTCAAGGCCTACTTTGCTTGCATCATATAATATCAGGGGATCTCATATCTTCTATTTGTTTATCACAAAGTGGGATCTTAGATGGTAGCCACATTAAAAAAAAAAAAAGCCTGTGAACTTTATGTGTTAGATACCTGGGGTGTCCCCAGCCTTCAACTCATATTTTCTCTTCCTTTCTGCACTATCATTCTTACTTAGTGCTGAGTCCATGATCTCTCATACTCACAATTTTGTAAAATCTAGGTGGGATCTAGGGGAAAAAAAGAGCCTTGAGGATATGTGCATGCACAGTGGTTAAAACCCCTGCTTTCTTGTTTTCTTGACTTCCTCTTAACTTACCCTCCATTTGCTAGGGAAATCAACAGTTAAGCTTAGTTCTTGAGTTTTCAGTTTATTATTTCAGGTAGAGATACAATCATAGTATGTTTATTCTCTATCTAGGCTCTATTTTACTCCTCGTCTCTTATACTATTTCATATCTGATCCCATTAAGATTGTGACTTGTTTCTTAGTCCCTAAATTAGATGAACTTGCTATAAATCCTTTATAGTCCAGGAAAGGAGCTCCATCTCTGCTCAGTTCATTTTAAACTAAGATTATGTTTATGTTCCCTTGTCTGTATCATTTGGAACTGGTAAACCGATGGTAACCCAATATTGTTGTTTTTCCTTAGTATAACCAGAGACTTCTGCTGATTTGGAACAGCTAAGGGCAAATCTGGAAGACTCTCAGACTGGCCAGATGGAGTCATCTATGGGAAGATGAAGCTTACATAAGACGGACAAAGTCCTTGACTCTTTCCCAAAGCAATACCACGAAGATACTATACATTCACAATAAGGCCCTCAAGCGAAGACTTCTCAGGCACTTATAAAAAGCTCCTATGAGCAAACCCTTGGTAATGTGGAAATACAGATCCTGATCCCGCCCCTAGATCATTTTGGGTAAAGTTATAACTATGGACTGAAAAAAAACCCTGGCCTATAGAGATCCACATCCAAAGGAGATTAAAGGAATAGATTTGAACAGTTACTCGGTGGAATTATTAGGAAATTAAATGCTCCTGGGGAAAAACACTGCCAGCCAATGTTGTCTTTTTAGCACTCAGAAATTACCTTCGGTGTGCAAGTAACAGACTTGAAGTTGCTAATGAAATTCCCTCAGACTGTCCTTCCCATTGAGGCTTCCTGTCACCAACCAATGAGTTAAGTTGTAAAAACCCCAATTTTCCTTTAATGTAGTTTTTGAAGGCTTAAAGTCTAGGCATTTTTCAAGATTACACTCCACCTTGCCATTTAACATGCACAGGTGGCAGTAAGCCTTTCCTCTTGCAATATTCATAATGGAACCAAAACTTTATAGGGAAAAATACCCATCTCAGGAAACTTGGAAAGACTGTGAGAGTTAAAATACTGCCTTATGAGGGAGACAAAGCAAGCCTGGGTCACAAGTTAAAACTTCACAAAGAAGAAAAAAAAAAAAAAAAACGAAAAGAAACATAACCAGGCACCTCTATTTCATAATGAATAGAACTAAAGTTTCCAGTCTCCTCTTCTTTGTCCACTCCCAGCTCAATGATATCACTATACTTGTCAAGCTCCACCTCCTGCCAAATGGACCCACTCTTTATAGAGTAGGATGGTGATGGGAAATAGCATTTGGAGTAGAAATAAACAGCAGATAATAATCCATAATTGTTTTTAATCTTGAGGATGAGTCAGCCTCAATTTATTTCCACATTTCTTCTGTCATCAGCTGTTCATTTCTTTACTTTGAAAATCACCAGATTAACACTGCCAGAGGCAGGTAGGAAAAGATCCAAGAGGACAATTCAGAGCGATCACATGGTGAGTGGCTGAGAAACCGGGAACAAAACAAACCTCAGGAAAGTCTCTTTTTTGTCCCGGCAAAGGCACCAATGTGTGAACCTAATTCACACTTTCATTATTCCAATCGGGTTATTTTTATATCAGTATAATTTTAGAATAAGACTTGGTGGGGGATTATTTATTTCCTGAGAAATTCTGTCCATCACTTGGCACACAAGATATTCAAGTAGATCTAACTTCAAAATTAATTTCAAACCAAGAAGTTATATCCCTTTGACCTCTCTTTTTTTCTTAATACTTTCACGCCTTTATTCCCTAAACTTTCCTTTTGAACAAAGAATTTCAAAGCAGAATGGCCAAACGGACATTCTAACATCCTGACCATAAGAAATGTGATCCATTTAGATGGGAACTGTCTAAACCTGGGTGAATCTCCTTTGCCCATCCATCTATCAGGGTCTTTAGACCCTCTGTAAAAGTGTAAGCTTTCTGTTTTATCTCTATTTGACTTGTCTTTTTTAAGCTGATTGAATTCCTAAACCCATTTAGCCTTTAGCGCCTACTCAGGGTTGGAAGTAGGAGATTGGAGTCCAGATATTCTCCCTGGGAGCTAGGTCCAAGTCAGCTCAATTACTGCAGACAGATTAAGATGGAGGTTTCAGACTGTCCCTCACATCCTCTTAAAAACGCACACTGCAAACTCAGATTAATAGCCATTTACTTTTGTCAGAAGACCACTCCCCAGCTGAAATTCACTCTTCACGCTTGCCTCAGATTATGCCTATATAGGTAGGAAATTAGAAAAGCTAAAAATACCATTCAAATAATTCAGGACAAATATTG
Organism: Odocoileus virginianus; assembly: GCF_023699985.2. NCBI lineage: Eukaryota > Metazoa > Chordata > Mammalia > Artiodactyla > Cervidae > Odocoileus > Odocoileus virginianus. Next base: position 13,093,235 of record NC_069683.1, on the reverse strand, counting down.
CTTTCTTTTGAAATCTCTAGATAACTGCAACAAACAAAGCATCTGTCTGGCTAGATGCTGTTCTCCTCTTTGATTCTGTAAGCATGATATAAATGTCTACAACCAAGGAACTTTCAAATGAGTGAATGGTGCTAACCTGGTGTTCAGTGCATAGCAGGGGAACTGTTGGTCTTGGGGGTTTCTGTTTAGTTAATAAATTTGTAAATGAATCAAGATATTCTGGTGTTGACCAAACCCTTCTAAAACACGCAGATTATATATCAGTTTGTGACAAGTGTCCACACACTCAGTCATGCTAGACGATGGGACTGTGGAGGGGGTACTGAGAGGGGAAGTTTGTCACAGCTCCTGGAAAGCCTCCCTCCTCCCCACCTTCCACATTAACTGAAGTGAGTGAGCATCAGCTCTTGACGGATGCGATCAGCCTCCAGGTCCAAGGACTCCATGTGCTCATACTCCTCCTCGGGGGGCTGTTCCACTGGGCCAGTCACTGGAGAGGACCACACATCCATCCCGTGCTCCAGGGAGATGTTGTGGAGGACGCAGCAGGCCAGGATGATGTGGCTGGACTTCTCCGGGGAGTATTGCAGTGCCCCTTTGGATCCATCCAGGCAGCGGAATCGGGAGCAGAGCGTTCGGAAGGTCTTCTCAATCACACTGTGAGTTGCGGAATGGGCCATGTTATATCGATATTCAGCTGGAGTTTCAGGAATGTGAAGGGGGGTCATTAACCAGGTGCGGAGAAAGAAGGAACTGTCACCTGTGGGGAAGGCCCAGAGAAATCACAGACGTTTATAACTGGAATACAAAAAAAAAAAAAGCCAGGTTGCATATACAGAGAATGGACAAGAATATGTAACTGTTTCTGGAGCCAAAGCAGAGCAGGGAAACAGAGAGGGAAATAATGTGGCATAGAGAAGGCATGCCCATGTCATGAGCAGAAAGACAAGCGTCTTGGCTGGGAATATCCTCGGTTAAAACCAACATGGAAAAAAAGTTGACATGGCTAAAGAAAGCTAAGTTTGAGGGAATGTGGGACGGAGGTGAAAGCACTAGAGCAAATGAAATTCTTGAAAATTCTTTTTTTCTTTTTTTGGCCATGATATGTGACTTACGAGATCCTAGTTCCCCTACCAGAGATTGAACCTGGGCCCCCAGCAGCAGAAGCACGGAGTCCTAACCATTGGACTGCCAGGCAATTCCAGGATTTTCTAAATTCAGAGATACTGTTCTTTAATAAAAAGTTAGTAGAAATTATCACATAGCAAGCCAGTCTTTAAAATCTCCAGGGACTTCCCTGGTGGTCCAGTGACTAAGACGCTACATTCCCAATGCAGGGGGCCCAGGTTCAATCCTTGGTCAGGGAACTGGATCCCACATGCCACGACTAAGAGTTTGTATGCCACAACTAAAGATCCCCCGAGCTGCAACTAAGACCCAGAGCTGCCAAGTAAATAAACAAATATTTAAAAATAAAATAAAAGCTCTAAAGGAAAAAAAATAAGAAGAAGAAAAAAAAAATCTCTAAAGAGCAAGAGTGCAAGAGAGAAATAGGAAGTTCTGCCAGAAGACCTCGAAACATCTGTGAGGAAAAAAATCTCTAACTCTACCATTAAAATGTCAGGTCTGAAGGCACTACTAGGGGATTTCAGAGGATTTTATAGACAATAATCATTCATTCTTCCAGTGCTAAGAAGAATAAAAGTTCCAGCAGAGATCAGAACTCAGGTGTTCTGCCAGTCTAGAAATTATACTCATTAGAACCACACCTTTGTAACAGAGGAACTGATAGAATTTCACATTAACAAGGAAAGCATAAATATAATGATGCAAATAGTAACAGTCAGGGATAGGGAGATAAAATCAGAAGTCAATTGAAATAATATACACAAGGCATTTCCTTTAAATGACTTCTATATCAATGATCCTGGGAAGCACTAAAAACAAAACTGGTGGGCAGTGTCCCAGTACAATAGCACAATGTTTCTACAATGTTTAATTGTCTTGATTCACTAAATTTGGAAGGCGAAATGTCTCAGATAGAAGAACAAACCCTTAGAAATTTGAGACAAATAGACCTAAGGAATACCAGTTTGCATAACTGCTGTGTTCCTCACCCACCATCAACTTCAGTAAATAGTTATGGACTGTTCAGAGAGTGCTAGGCACTGTTCCAAATATATAGAACTCCTTTCTTTTAGGCGCTCACATTTCCAAGAACTGGGTTAACTTTAGATGCAGCTTTTTCACTAAAAGCATTACTGAGATATTGACATACAGCACTGTATTAGTTTTTATTTATTTATGGTGCACTGGGTCCTCATTGCTGTGCGCCAGCCTCCTCTAGGCCGGGGGAGCAGGGGCTACTCTCCAGTGGCGGCCTATGAGCTTCTCTTTGCAGTGGCTTCTCTTGTCGCGAAGCCCTGGCTCTAGGCACAAGGGCTTCAGCAGTTGTGGTTCCCGGGCTCTAGGGCGTAGGCTCAATACTTGTGTCATGCGGGTTTAGCTGCTCTGTGGCATGTGCAATTTTCCTGCATTAGGGACCAAACCCATGTTTCCTGCGTTGGCAGCTGGATTTCTTTACCACTGAGCCACCAGGGAAGCCCCTGGATTAACTTTAAGTATCTGAGATATCAAATATTTTCAAATTGTATATTTAGCTGATTTTTTTCCTCCTAAGTACAACCTTCTTTAATTGAACTTGTCCCTACTAAATACTGTATATAAGAAACTGATGTTGTAAGTCATAATGAAAATAATATCTATGACACTGAATACCTACTATGTAGTAGGCATCGTATTATCTCTTTTCCAATCCCAGCTCTGCCAGGCAGATATTACTGAACTCATTTTATAAATGAGAAAATAAAAATATATGTCGGCCATCCTATGATCTGTCAGGCACAGGAAGAGGAAGGAGCTAGTCAACTAAATGCTAATAATGTCAGACTCAGAGTCACTAAAACAATGGTATAATGCTGCAAGAGACAATTTTAAAAAATTTAAGATGGATGTCGAGAGATTTCCCTGGCAGTCCAGTGGTTAGGACTCTGTGTTTCCAAGGCTGGGGAGTGTGCGTTTGATCCCTGGTCAGGGCACTAAGATCCCACATGCCTCGTGGACAACAAATAAATAAATAAATAAAAAGATGAATGTGAAAACACAGAGATGCTAAATATTTGTTAAATGTCACTCTAAGAAACAGTATGAGCTTTAATTGGGTAAACATACAAGACCAGCTAGTTAGTGGTGACGTTTTATAAAATGCACCATCACCACTAACTGGTTATAATCCAGAAAGACAGACACACAGGAGGGGATTAGGATCAGAATTGCTAAACAGATTATAATTGCTTATATGATCAGTCATCCAAGAGACATTCTGGCAGAGCTTACCCGAAGCTGCTTAACAGGACTAGGTCAAGAGCTAAAGGAATAACTCAGGCTGAATTGTGTGTAGGAACAGGTACATTTAGAGAAGAAGAATTAGCTGTTGCCCTCTGAAGGGGCAGACAAGAATGAGGACGTGAAGGGATGACACCCAAGGTGAAAATATGCTCAAAAAACAAACAAACAAAAAACCCAAGGGGAAATCACAGCTAGTTCTAGGTTTAGCAAAGAACCACTCTACAAATCTGATGGTGTACTTAAGATACAATCAGTCATCTTTTTTTTTTTAACATCTTGTCATTCCTTGGAATCCTGCCAGTTTTCCCTACATGTCCAGACCAGTGTTTTCCAAACATCTATTCATTACAAATAATTTGGGGCACCGGTTAAAAATGATGATCAGATTCTTTTCTTGAAGAATCTCATTTCTGAAGTTTGAAGTGGGTCCCTTTATTTTAAACAAATTTCCCAGAGAGGGGACTTCCCTGGTGGTCCAGTGGTTAAGAATTCACTGTGCAATGCAGGGGATAAGGGTTCGATCCCTGGTCGGGGAACTCAGATCCCACACGCTGAGGGGCAGCCTGTGCACTGTTACTACTCAGCGGGCACTCTGGAGCCCACACTCCACCACTAGAGTAGAGCCCATGTACCCCGTGCCTCAACTAAGACTTGACGCAGTCAAAAATAAATAAATACGTTTTAAAAATTTCCCAGATAACTCTTTTTGATCTGGAAAATTTGTGAAACACTACAACACTATTTCACAGGTTTTCAAACTAGTTTGCCTGTTGCAGCTCATGGAAGCTTTTCAAAGGGTCTGTGTTAAAACTGAGGATACTAAAGGAATTAATTTCCATATCATCAACTTCTGTGGGTATACTTTACTTGCATCATTAGTGTCTAGCATGTGGCCTGGTACCAAAACTGGCCTTAATAAACATTTGTTAAGTGTGGTTGCAATGTTTCCATTTCTGTCAAGAGGGGAATCAGAAAAATACATAAAAATTTGTCCAAATTTTTTCTTATTTTCAACTATGTCCTGTAAACAACTGAAAAACTACTTTAAAGCCATAATTCCAACTGAATCTGGGGTCCCCAATTATGAAGGAAAAGAAAATCAGTAATGGGTACATGACCTTGAAGTCCTAGCAAAAAGACAGTCTGCCAAATACAGTAACTCCTCATCTGATTCATTCTAAAGAATCAACACAACTGGCACAGATGTTCTGTGCCTTATTTCCTCTTCTGTGAAAATGCTGACATCAGTATATAACTCCTTACAAGTGTTTATAAGGATTAAGTGAGATAATCCAAGGCAAAGTACTTACAAGACTGCCTAACTAACTTGGAAGTGCTCAGTCATTTCTAGCTGGCTTTAGAGTTAGGGTACCCAGGTGATGTCATAAGAAATCAGCTTGGAACACAAGTACTTCCCCAGCTGTGGAAGAAGAAGCTGGATGAGACATTTGCACAGTCTTTCCTTCTCTTCTTGGTATGAGTTGTATGAAAATAGGATTTAAAAATTCAGAGTAGGCAAAAGGCAGGATTAAGACAAACAGCCAGTAGGGTAATGAGAAGGTGATGAACTGACAACAGTGTGTAGGAGCAACCTGAAGAAAATCAGTTAAGTCCCAAGATGTCACCACGGTGCCCTGGCAGCTCTAAACCAGTCAGTGTGATAGCAGTCTCTTTTCACCTGGAAGGGGAAAGCGTTCTTTTTCTTCTTTTGACCACCTTGTCAGGCATGTGGGATCTTATTTCTCCGACCAGGGATCAAACCTGAATCCCACACATTGGAAGCACAGAATCTTAACCACTGGACTTCTGAGAGAGTCCCAAGGGGGGCGTTTTCTTTAACTGTCAGTAAGCACATTAAAGAAAAAAAAATTCCTGAGCATCCATTACATGTGAAACACTGTGTAATGAGCATGTGCAGTGCAGACTGGCCTTAATAAACCAGGTTAAGATTCATGGTCTTGAAAGAGAGGTCTTCTGATGCTTAATGTGCTCCTTTACCTCTTATGTATGTTGTATACAAGATAACGCCTGTCTTGTTGCTCAGAAAAAAACAGTGCTTTAAAAATAAAACAAAAAAGAAAGCTGCCAGGCTTGAGGGTTTCATCAGTGCTAACTAACTGTATTCCTCTCAGCTGTACAGTCACATCGGTTTGCACTGCTTTGTACTGAATGGGTTCTTGTTCTACTCAGATCATTAAGCCTGGCTTTCTGAGGGCACTTAGGCAGGCAGATCTGTGAAGTGAGTTTCCATAAGAACTGTGTAAATGCATTGTCTACTATCATTTTCCTACAGACATCATGGTGACAGTCACTGATGGCAAAAAGAATACATTTGCACAATACTTCAGAGTGAACTTCCATATATATTCCCTAATCCTAACAATAGATATTACTGCCCTTAACATTACTTTCACTATTTTACAGATGATAAAAATGAAGGCTCTGGGACTTCCCTGGTGGTCCAGGGGTTAACACTCCATGCTCCCAATGCACGGGACCCAGGTTCAATCCCTGGTCAGGCAACTAGATCCCACACGCCTCAACAAAGATTCCATGTACTGCAACTAAGACTGGTGAAGCCAAATAAACTCTAAAAAGTTAAGGCTCAATTGTATCTGCACTGATAAGTACTTTGGCTTTATTTAAGGGGAATTTTTGTTGTTGTTGTTGTTGCTGCTACTGTTGTTTGTGACTACAAAATACTGTTGTGATGCAAGTTCCTGTGTGTAATTTTGTTTTATGTATTTCTGAACATGTACCTCCAAGACAAATTCTTAGAAGAACTGAGTCAAATCATATGTTTTTAAATGTTAGTGTCTTTTGGGACTTCCCTGGTGGTCCAGTGGTTAAGAATCCACCTTCCAATGCTGGGAACTCGGGCTCGATCCCTGGTCCAGAAACTAAGATCTCATATGCAGAGGGGCGACTAAGCCCATGTACAGCAACTCCAGAGAAGGCCCTGTGCCTAGAGAGGCCCTCACACTGCAAGGAAGAAATTGTGTGCCCCAACTGAGACCCCCCCACACACAAAAAAAAGACCCCACACAGCCAAATAAATATTTTTTTATGTTAATAAGTGTCTTTTAAATGTTGATTTTAAAAAATTAAGGCTCAGAGAGTTCTCATCCGAGGTCGTGTTGAAAAGAGAACAGGACTGAGACTCAGGTCTACAGACCTCCATATTTCATCCTACTGTCCCAAGCATCTTTTCTTTTTTTTTTTTTTCCAAGTATCTTTTCACTATCTACAGAATGAAGCATTTATCAGACTTACCAAGAAGCCAGCTCTCTTTGTGCATCCCAGCTTCAAACTGACTGCTCAGAGAAGACTGCTGTAGCACAACACAGTCTTGCAGGCTTCCTGGCCAGCTTGTCTCCACCGTCATCAGTGCCCCTCTGATGTCACACACCATCAGGCAATTTAAAGAATGAAGACCTTTACGGTTCACATAGGAAAGGTCTTCAGCATTTGGTGCCTTGATTGCTACATGCATACAGTCAACTACCCCTATGACCCCCGGTATCCCTGCCAACCCGTAGAATTCATCCTTTAGAGCCTGCACAGAGGCTTCATCAGCTGGAAAGTGGATGAACTGTGAAGCTCTTTCCACAAGCGCTTCGGTGACGTTGGCAACACATCGACTCATAGATGCCTGACTGATTCCAATAGCGTCTCCCATCCGAGTCTGGAAGGAACCTGAGGTATAGAAGCCCAGTGCTGCAAGGATCTGTGTCTCTGGGCTAATAGCCCTGGATCTCTGAGTAGGTCTAGAAAGGCTCGCCCCCAAGAGCTCCACCAAGTAATAAATGAACTGTCGTGGAAACCCATACATGGACATCAAGTATTCATCCGTCACATCATCCAGCTTAAAGCGGTCCAATGTCCGGTGACCTCGGCCATATAGCAAGAGATCACAGTCAAGTACTGTTATTGGTATAGCCATGGTACGTGTAAATGTTGTCTCTTTCCCTCTGCTACTTTTCCTGAACTCTTCCCAGTGAAGATGCTGATGAAAGAAAGTATTTAAGGAAGTGTCAGAATTCAACAGCTAACCTTCATTTAAGTGGCTGCGGTATTTAAAATCTTCTCTCTGTAAAGGTTAAACAACAACAACAAAATCAAGACATTAGAAATCCACAAAAGACTTTAAAGTGATTCAAAGGCCACGGCAGATTCTTTTCTCAAATTCCCATTTTGTTCAAGCAATAGGTGCTATAACTGTAACTCTGGGTTTTTCTCCACTAACTCATGACCACAGGATGGGCTTGCTTTGGCTTGGAGGAGAATGGGAGTTGAGTATTGGTGGCTCATTTAGTGCCTGCCTGGTTCTTGAACTGCTTCCCTCCTAGCTCAGTTGGTAAAGAATCTGCCTGCAACATAGGAGACCCAGGTTCAATTTCTGGGTTGGGAAGATCCTCTGGAGAAGGAACCGGCAACCCACTCCAGTATTCTTGCCTGGAGAATCCTATGGACAGAGAAGCCTGGCAGGCTACAGTCCATGGGGTCACAAGAGTCGGACATGACTTAGCGACTGAACCACCACAACTTGAACTGGGAAGAGCAAAAGGTTAATGGAGGTGATGGCATAATTATTCACAAAGTAAGAGGTCTGCTCCTAAGTAGACAGGCTACGAAGCTGCTGACAGAAGTCATAACTTCTGGAAGTTATGACAGAAGTCATAACTACTCAGGACAGAGATTAGTCACGGCGGGATTCATGACACAAACCCCTCTGGCTCCACAGGATAAGTTAGGGGTAAAGAGACGCGGGGCGGGGGGCCTTCAAACCCGTCTAACAGGGAAGGGGCAAAAAAAAAAAACAAAAAAAAAAAACCCGCCCAAGACCCAGGCTTGTCGAGGCAGATTACGTACTCTTAACAAAAGGCTCTCCCCTCACCCCAAGAAACCCAAGTCGTGGGCCTGAGGGCTAGGAAGCAGAGAAGACCAGGCAGGTGGGAAGGAAGGCGCAGAAGAGGAGGCTGGGAGAGCTAGGGGCTGAGAGGCGACTCCACCTCAAAGGCTTTGAAAAGCTGACTTAGAAGTGTATACGAAAGTGTGATGGTCCCGGCCCAAGTCAGTCGAGGCCGCTCACCCACCTCTCCGCGGCTGCCAGGTTACCCGTCACACTCCCCACCCATCCACCGGGCCCGCCTCCGGAACCGGCGGCCGAAGACGAGCCGCCACGGCGCTCAGTATAGGCCCCGCCCCTCCGCGTCAGTGCCCGCCCCAAGTCGCGTCCTCACTGCTGCCGCCGCCGCGACCTGCGATTCGTTAGCGCACATTCCACACACGGCCCAAACTTTCGCGCTTTTCCAACCCCTCTTCCCCTCGCCTCTGTTTACGCCTTTACTTTTCTCAGACGCTTGAAGAGATTGGGGAGTCAGACTTGTATGGTAAGGAAACCAGTTTTTACGGGCACATCAAAGAGGAAGAAGATTAAGTAGGGCATCAACTTTGTAGCGAAAGTGCGACTGATGTTAGGTAGCTGTACTTCCCCCGTAGCCCTCTTCCTCCCCCGGCCGTCACCGAAGCGGATGAAAACAAACACTGACGATGGCGGCACCGGGAAGCGACCGGTGGCTGGGCTTAAGGCAGGAGTGATCGCTTGAGCTGTGAGGGAAGCCTTGAAGAGCGCCTTGTAGACGTGTGTGCGACGACTCGCGCAGTCTTGGGAACGAAACTCCCGGGGCCTGCGAGCCACGAGGCTCCCGAGGTGTGAGGTATTATCTGCGACCCGTGCTGTCACTGCAGCTCCGGAGCGCGGAGCCCTCAGCCAGGAGGCGCAGCTGGCCGGCCCCAGGCCCCGGCCTCCGTAATGAGAGCCCCGAGCCACACTCTGTGTCGCAGCTTCACAGGTACTAACTTGAGGAGGAAATACCCCCCCCGAGTCTCTCAGCGCCCCCGGGTGGGAGGCTATGGATCTGCGATGTGCGGCCTGCGGCCTGTCGGGTATCTCCTGGCGAAGCCAAAGCCTGCTAGCTGTAGGTCAGTCCCCTGAGCTTTCTTTGGGAAGTCCGGTCATTGTAGGCCCCATTGGCCCTTGATCATTCCCAGTCCTTACCAAGATCCCCAGAGCTTTTGACTACTTTCTCAGTTCTTTGGGTTAAATCGTAAGGCTTTTCTGGAGGGAATTTGTGGGGCCATACCTCTGTGGTTGGGTACCAGTGCGAAAAAGATAGGTTTTCAGTCAATCAAGATTTGTTGAGTGCCAAATATGTACTTCGCGTGTAGGTGAGGGAGACTGTTGACTAGTGAAAAAAGGGACCCAAGGTTCACGGCTCTCTTACTGGCAGTGGAACGACCTGTGGAAACCTGCGATCCATTCTCATTAAATAAATCTCTGGGTAAGTGGCCAAGCACCTTCTTGGGATTCATCACTAACTTATCTCAGTTTTCACTTTCCCAGTCAGTTATTTACCAAGTTTTCCTGATCAATTGAGGTAGCGTTTCACTTGTAGTATTTCTTCCTCTTCTGGCCATCCCACAGCCAGAGAGAGAGGGGTGGAAGGTGGGGCGGTGGGGTGGGGGGGAGATATGAACTAACTGAATATGTGAGGAACAAAAGTACCTATTTTTTCATTATAATTAGTTTAATAAGTTTAAAAGTCATCTCCTAAGGTGATAGAATTTATTGAACACCTTCAATGGGAGATGTGCAATAATATAATAAGAAGCAACAGATCCTTTCTTTACACTAAATTAGCTCCGGGTTATTGTGTGTTGTTTTATGTGTTAGTCCTTTTCAAAAAAATGTGTGAATGTTGTGGCTCCAACTAAATTATAAGTTTTTCTTTGTTTCTTTCAACTGCATTTTTCAGCTGAGCAGAAGTCTTGTTAAATGCTTGTGGAATGGAATCCCGAGTTAGTATTTTTAATACCTAGTGGACGATGAATAAGTGCTGAAGCAAGTGTCACATATACTGACCTGTATAGTAGAATGTGTGTGGTTAATTCTCTTGCTGTTTTTCAAATTGTACCCCTTTGGGTCTAAAGTTAAGACTGCTATGGCAACTTTTGAGATTTATATTTCATGAAAGTTGCAACTACTGTACTTACACCTAACAGTTCCTATTGTATATATGTATTTTTTTCCTTGGGTTGTTATTAAGATCTGCAAAAACTGCAGGTCTGCAGCTATTAAACAATCCAAATTATATATTTTTTATTTAAAGCCTAAGAATCAGCTGGACACAGTTCAGTCTTACTATATACACATCCTAGGATTGTACTGTATGGTGGTAGAGGGCAATAATCTCTTTTTTCCCATTGTCTTACCTGCTTGCATCTACCCAACTGCCTTAGCTTATGACCTCCATGACCCAGAACAGAGTGTTCATAGTCTAAATGCAAAAAGAAGCCTAAGACATTAATATTGAGCTTCCAAAGACCTAATTATACATGAGTGAGTTTTCAAAGATAATTTTGACTAATCAGAAAATGCAACCACTATAGAACTTATTGCTCTCACTTGATAAGGTTCATTACTGATGTTCTGCAGTTACATTTTGTTCCAGTTGTAGTGGAAGTTATTTATTTTGAAATTTTTATCTGGAGGGAATTTATTTAATCTTAGTAATACCTGGAAATCCCTAAAACTTTATTTTTAAATATTTATTTTACTTTTTAAACACTTTTTACTTTATTATAGAATAGATGAAAATGACATCATAACACTATGGTTGAAGCACTGCTTAGATCACAGAGAATGAAGAGTACATCTAAAAAATTCCTGAGTTATGACCCTTTATTATTCAACTTAAGTGTTTTTCTTTTTTAATGGAAAAAAGGTACAGACACTCACTGATAAGAAATACAAGCTATTCAGGTAATATTTGAATTACCATATTGTTTAAGACTCTTTTGACATGTTTGTTGACTTGAGAGTCTTAAAATATGTATACTAAAAGTTTATTCTTGGAAAAAGCTTACCTAAACTTTATGTGTGGATAATTTAGAAGTAATTTCCAATTTTTGGTGATGAGTAGAATAAGGTGAATTTCCATAGGGCACCATCTTTTCTTGCATGGATTTAATAGAGGAGAGGGTTCTTGGGGTTTTGATCTTTGCCTCCTCTTTGTTAAATCATAGACAACAATAAAAGCGGCAAGTAGTCACTGATGGTATAAAGGCAGTGTAGCCAGGGAGAATACAAAGAAGGCTAGCTAGTCCTCTGTGACCGAGGGGAATAGAGAAAGTTTTCTTGGGAATTCTCTAGCAGTCCAGTGGTTAGGACTCTGAACTTCCCCTGCAGGAGCCATGGGTTTTGTCCCTAGTGGAGGAACTAAGATCCCTCATGCCATGCAGCAGACAGACAAAAAAAAAAAAAGAAACTTAAAAACTTAGGTTTTAAATCTTAAAAGGATTTTAAATCCCTTAAAAGGACTTAAAATTAGTTTTAAGTTGTTTTAAACTGTAGAGTAAATGTGGGCCAGTTTACTAGCAAAATCCCCGAAATGCCAGAGTAAGTGGCACCAGAAATTTGTTTTTGCCCTGGTGGTGTCCCCCATAAGCCTTTGGTACAAGCGAAGGGATAAGAGGATAAGAGGGAATTTCCCCGGCAGTCCAGTGGTTAAGACAGCTTCCACTGCAGGGGACATGGGTTTCATCCCTGGTCAGGAAACTAAGATCCTGCATGCCCTGACACAGCCCAAAAAAGTTAATAAATAAGAGAAAAGATAAGATTGTGAATCACCATTACATAGAAAAACAACTAAATTAACATTGAATAGTTAATCTATCAATAGTATCTTAGTAAAAGTAAAGGTAAATAAAGAGTTTATAAGCAACCTAGATGTCCACCAACAGATGAGTGGATAAAGTAGTTGTGGTACATATATACAATGGAATATTACTCAGCCATAAAAAGGCATTAATCTGAGTTAGTTCTAGTGAGGTGAATGAACCTGGAGCCTGTTATACAGAGTGAAATAAGTCAGAAAAACAAATATGTATTAATGTATATAAATGGAGTGTAGAAAAATGGTACTGATGAACCTGTTTGCAGGGCAGAAAGAGAGGCTCAGACATCGAGAACAGACTTATGAATACAGTGAGGGGAGGACCCGGATGAATTGAGGGAGTAGTGTTGAAATATATGCATTACCATGTGTAAAATAGATAGATAATGGAAAGTTGCTGTCTAGCACAGAGAGCTTAGCCTGGTGCTCTGTGATGACCTGAGAGGTGGGATGGAGTGGGAGGTGCCTGGTGCTCTGTGATGATCTGAGAGGTGGGATGGAGTGGGAGGTGGGAGGGGGAGGTTCAAGAGGGAGGGGACATGTATACCTATGGCTGATTCATGTTTTATGGCAGAAACCAACACAACATTGTAAAGCAATTATCCTCCAATTAGAAATAAATAAATTGTCCTCAATTATAAATAAATAACATTTTAAAATATTACGTAAATAAAAAAAGGAATTTATAGAAGTTGTAACCCAGTATTCTTGTTTTGGAAAATGCTGCTTTCATTTTCGACTTCTGATTCATACAGATATAAAAGAAAGAAAGTTAAAAATCATATTATACCTTTCAGGCTTAAGGTTTGTCCCCACCCTCACATTCCTTCTGTATTGCCCACAGCTGTTAGGTCATTAGAAGATATTATATTGAGAAATACTTGTAGAGGTTTAGAAGTCTTGTTTTAACTATAAGCTTAAGGGGGTTTTTATCCTTTAATCTATTTCTGTTGGATTTTTCAAGAAATCAGATATTGGCCTTATTTATTCTTTAGACTAGTTTTTAAATTGTTCATAATTAATCAGACACAGCTTTTATCTTTATTCCCACCTCCCATTTTCTGTTGGTTTATTTTACTCTGGTCTCTTAAATTGAATACTTATTTGAGGCTTTTGTTTTTTTAGTTATAAATGCATTTAAGGCTGTAAATTTTCTTCTGACTTCTTTGTCTCATTTGTTGTCATATATTCTTCATTTTGTTAATTTCTGGATCATTTGTAACTGGTTTTTACATTTCAATATTTATTATAAAAATCTTTCTAATGTATACATAGTTAGTTTTTTATTATGTTTCTAGTTTGCTTGGAAAGAAAATTTTTTAGATGGTCAAGAACATGATCAACTTATGGTGTCCCTTGAACTGAGATCCCTCATGCCACTCCGAGCGGCCTAAAAAAAATTTTTTTAATAAAATCAAAACAAAAACTCTATGTTAAAAGTTATAAAACATAGAAGTTATTTTTTCAGTGATCAATGTTAACTTTTCCCAGTTTTAAGGGCTAGAGATATTATCTGGGATCATTTTTGTATGGTGTCATGCCAAATTATTCAGCTGTTGCTTTGAAATTATTTGCCTCTTCCTTTCTTTATTGACTGCCTCACCTTAATCCAGTGTTATCACCAACTCTCATCTGGATTATGGAAGTAATTACTGTAGTCAGATTAATGCCCTTAAATTGTTACCTGTAGAAGAATTTCCATTGACTCCCTCCTGATATACTGTTAGTCTCTTTTGCCCACTTTTATGTCTCCCTACTAATCTGGACTGATTGTACTTACCTAATTTATTTTACTTTATCTCTTTACATGAAAATTCTCAGCTATATAGTTCCTAATTTGCTTCTCCCCCTTTCTTTTTCCTCTCCCCTCTGGGGTTCCAGTTACACATATGTTAGACCTTTCCCTGTGTCCTCAGGATCTCAGGTAACCTCACCTATCATTTTGTACCTACTGTCATGATACAACTAAACACCTTAAATGGTGCCCTTTCACACTCAAAAGTATCCCCAAAGTTTGTGGTTACTCCGTATCTCTCATACACTTTTCCGTGTCTCCCATCCTTTTGTCTCTCTATGCTTTGTTCTGGATATTTTCTTTCAGTCTATATTTCCTTTCAATATTTCTGTCTTCTGCTGATCTGATCTGATCTGCTATTAGACTCAACCATCGAGTTCTTAAATTAGCGTTTTATTTTTTAGTTCTAGAATTTCTGTTTGGTTCTTTTTATAGATTTTTGTTCTCTATCCAAATTCTCAATTTTGTCCTTCATTTAATTGAACATATTGCATAGTAATTTTGAGGTCTGTGTTGGTAGCTGTTAATGTTTCTAATGTCTTTTGGATTTTGGTCATTCGTGTTTGTCTCCATGAGTGCCTAATTCACTTTAACACATGCCAGAAATTGTATATGAAAAATTATAGAGATAATTTGTGGGCTAGGTTAACATAATTTTCTTTTAGCAAGAAATTACCTTTGCTTTTGTCAGAGGCTGAGGGCCCACCTTATTCAACACTGTTGAAGCCGAATGATGTTTGAAATTTTTCACACACAAGTGAACTACAGCTATATGCAACTATTATCAATGATGCTCACAAATATAATGTTATAGTAAATGAAATAAATCAGACAAAACCATTTATGTGAAATTTAAAAACAGGTAAAGCCAGTCTGGTGACTGAGTAAGAACAGTGGCTCCTGTTGGGAGGTAAATGCCTAGAAGGAGACACTCGGGGAGTCTTGGGTGCTGATGTTGTGCTGTACCTTATCTGTGTGCCAGTTGCACTGGTGGGATTGGCTTGTGGAAATTTATCAGGTTGCAGTCTAACGACATGTACACTTCTCTGGGTGTATATTTTCAATTAAAAAGCTTACTTTAGTGAAAAAATTTTCATAATAAAGCTTAAAAAAATTAGCTTAAAGTCATACTAATTACAGCTACATTGGTTTTCTGAGAGAACTACTATCCACTGTTTTTGGAAATTTTAAAAAAAGTTAACAAATACAGCAACAGCCTTTTTATCTGGGTTATTTATAATGGGTTAAAAGGGAAAAGAGTAACAAGGAAATACAAGAGAATCATATGTTAACACAAAAACTTGCCCATGAGTGTTCTTAGCAGTATTATTCACAATAGCTAAAAGGGGGAGGCAACTTAAATGTCCATCACTTGATGAGTCAGTTAGCACAATGTAATCTGTCCATTCCGTGGAATATTATTCAGCCATAAAAAGGAATGATGTACTGACACATGCACCAATATAGAGCGAACCTTGAGAACATGCTAAGTGAAGGAAGCAAGTCACATTTCATTTATGAGAAAATTCCAGAATAAGCAAGTCCATAGATGTAAATTATACTAGTGGTTGCAAGGAGAGTGAGAAGGGGAATGACAGATAACAGATGTGGGATTCTTTTCAGTGTGATAAAAATGTGGGGATGGTTGCGCATCCTTGTGAATATACTAAAAAACACTGAACTGTAAACTATAAAACACTGAATTTTATGGTGTGCGAGTTATAACTCAGTTAAGAAAAGTTATATAAAGTGATTCTTTAAAAAATTTTGACCCACCACCTTTCTCAGCATTCTTAATCAGCATGTTTAACAAGTTCACAAATAAGCATATTTTCTCCTAGAGTGCCGAATCTCCTACCTCAGATGTGTAGGCTATTACACTTTCTTGTTCTTTTGAGTTCTTGGTGTTTTATTTCCATGTGTAATCCATAAGTTTTTAAATTCTGAAATCATCTAGCTAAGAGTTGGAGGGAAGGGTTATAAGTGGCCTAGCTGTCAACAATCCAGATCTGTGAAAGCTTCTCTCAAGGGCTCCTTCAAACTTTCTTCTGCCTGTTTCTAGGGGTTTTGGTGGTTCTAGACAAGTTTTTAGGTTAGTTTCTTGGCTTTTTGTTTCCTTACAATTCACGTAGGTGATGTAAATTTTGGATCTTATATCTTCGTACCTTACTGACTTATGGTTTTGAAGTTTTATAGTGACTTCCCTGCCTCTGAACTTTGCCCTGATAGATGGCAAACCTGTTTATTGCTTCTCTAGGGTTCTTCTGGCCTCTGATCAGGGAGCACTTGACTCGGGGGTTTTATGCAGGTTGCTACCTGCTTATAAGCTTGAGATACAATTCCCACCCCCTGCAGTCTTGTTCTCATGTGTTCATTACAAGAACCTGAGCTTGCTCCCCATAGGCCTCAGCTCCCTGTCATCAGTTTTCCTTTGTATTTATGGCGTCAACTCACCTTTCCTCTGGAACCTGGAATTTTTCAATCTTTCTAGTTTAGCTATGTATCAAGACCTTTTTTATTTTCATATTTTATCTGCATTTGTATGTGCTTGTAGTGGCAGGTGGTGGGGGCGACTGATAACATCAGTTCAGTCCATATTGCTGTCAGACCTCCTCCTCAGAGATTTTAAGCTCATGTCTGTCATGGTGCAGTGCATTAAACTCTTTGTCTCATTTACTCTCAAGCCTAGGATATCCTGTGACGGGACCTTAGAAGTACAGCTAGAGCAGTCATTCCGATGTTTGAAAAATTGTATTTGCAATAGATCTACAAGGAGATAGAAAACTTCTATGCTGGGTGAAAGTTAGTTAAGATCTTTACCCTACTATAGCCCATTTGATGAGAATGAATTTTGTTTCTGAATTTAAATTTTTTTTTAAAAAATGAAAGAAATACAGAAAAATTGTGAAAATATAACAGTGAGCTTTCATATACTCTTCAGCTTGGTTCACATATGGTTCTCTCTTGGCCACACTGCTTTACTTTTCTCTGTCAGTATCACACAGTGTATAACATAGTCATACACAATTTCTTCTTTTTCCTGGACTCTTGAGAAAAGTTACTTGTATCTCTTTAGAATAAGAACGTGACCAAAGTATAATTGTATCAAATTCAAGAAATTAAATATTGATGCAATGCCCTTAGTAGTGTATAGTCAGTATTCAAATGTTGCCAAATAGTTTTCATACTGTCCATTATAGCAAGTTTTAAAAAAAAGTCCGGGATCAAGCATTGCATTGTCATACCTCTTCTATTGCCTTTATTCTATAACAGTTCTTCAGACTTTTTCTCACGTTAAGATTGACATTTTTGAAGGATAAAAGCCCCTTATTATGTAAAAGTTCCTGTCTTGCAATATAAGCTCATTTGATTGCTTCCTTGTGGTTAGATTTGGATTATACAATTGACTAGAAAAGCGCCGTGTCAGGTCATTCTCACTATATCACATCAAGAGAATGTAATGTCAATTTTTCAGTTGTTGATATGTTTCTCTGATTACTTTATTAAGATTGTGTTCACTGATGACTCTGAAATTAGTAATCATCCACAGGAAGACTGTTAATATACCATTTGCCGACAGACACCCTTTCATGCCATGAATTTATCATCCACTGGTGATTTGCTTGAACCAGTTAGTCCTGCAGTGTTTGCAAAATGGGTGATTTTTCTAATAATTTTTATTTCTTATACATTTACTACTTGGCAGTTTACGGGGAAGAAGTGTTTTTTTTTGCCCCCATTTATTATATAATTGCCTTTGAAACCAGTGTTGGAGAAAATACGAAAATTCTTGGTATATAATAATGACTATGGCAAGAAAAGATTATCTCTGCTCTTCCACTGTTAGTGGAAGAAGCAAATG
This sequence comes from Odocoileus virginianus, assembly GCF_023699985.2. NCBI lineage: Eukaryota > Metazoa > Chordata > Mammalia > Artiodactyla > Cervidae > Odocoileus > Odocoileus virginianus. The sequence continues at coordinate 13,075,432 of NC_069683.1, read as the reverse complement.
TAAAATTGTCAGTTTTAATTTCAGTGTTCCCCAGATTTACATACTGCATGATAAACATGAGTTTAAAAACACTTGATGGTACAGAGTGTTATTTAAATACTTATCAATCTTGAAAATGTTTGTGCTAAGCGTTTGTCAGCCAAAAAAAAATTTTTTTTAGTTAAAGGAAAAGTATCCTGTTATCTCTGTAATAGTTTTGAAGTTACTATTTTGTAGAGTATTGTAAGTAGAAATAGGCATTAAAGAAATGTGAAAGCAGTATTGATAATATGCCAGGAGATGTTACTCAAAACAATGGCATTTGCTTAATAACATTCATCCTTAAATCAAGGAAACTTTAACTCTTTAATGTTAGAGTAGTTCAATATATAAATATGCTTAAAAAAAAAAAAAAGCTCAAGTTGTCTAAGAGAATTAGAAGATAAGCTACAGGGGCTTCCCTGGTGGTCCAGTGGTTAAGAATCCATTTACCAATGCAGGGGACACTGGTTTGATCCCTGGTTCAGGAAGATCACGTGTCGCGAATCAGCTAAGCCCCTAAGCCACAACTACTGAGCCTGCTCTCTAGAGCTCACGAGCCACAACTGCTGAAGCCCTCACGCCCAGAGCTCGTGCTCTGCAGTAAGGGAAGTCATCGCAATGAGAAGCCTGTACACCAAAATGAAGAGTAGCCCGTGCTCACTGCAACTAGAAAAAGCCCATGTGCAAAAACTAAGACCCAGGACAGTCAAAAAATCAAATAAATAAATCAATCTTTTTTTAAAAGAAGAAGCTACAGACTGGGAGAAAATATTTGCAAAAGACATATCTTTTAAGATAATGAGTTGCCATCTCACACCTATTAGAATGGCCAAAATCCAAGAACACTGACAGCACCAAATGCTGGAGAGACCATGGAGCAACAGGGATTCTCTCTCTTTGCTGGTTGGAATGCAAAACGGTTTAGCACTGTGGAAGACCGTTTGATGCTTTCTTACAGAATAAACATGCTCTTACCATATTATCCAACAGTTGCATGCCCATTCCTCACTGAAAGGAGTTGGAGACTGGGGGCTTCTTTGGAGAAATTCCCTCAGAGGGAAAATATACTGTAACAATCTTTCTGTTTATAGGTCCCTCAACTAGAGTCATGGATCTTGACTGTATTAGGACTCCCCACTTCTACCTATCACGTTGTGATTCCTTCTTTCTATCTTTAGTTGTGGAAGATCTTTTCTGGTAGGTTCTGGTCTTTTTCCTCAATAATTATTCTATAAATAATTGTAATTTTGGTGCTTGTGAGAGGAGGTGAGCTTAGTGTCTCTCTATTCCAGTACCTTAGGACCTCCCAAAGGCCAGTTTTCTGACATTAGGGGGGAAGGGCACTTACAGGGTTTAGAGTGGGCTCTAACTGCTTCTTCTGGGACTTTCAATCCTGTTTTCAGCCCCATCTGCCACCCTACTTTAGGAGCTATCTGGTAACTAATTCCTTAGCCTTTCTCAGGTTATTTGGTTCAGATGAGCTTTCTTTGCTTAGGGTTTCTCCTGCTGCTGACTTGGATGTCAGCTATGCTTGGCTTATTCAGTTATCTGTTTGTCCTACTTTCCTGGACTTAGATGCTGTTATCTCTTGTCTGTGTGTATGCTTTTTAAGTTCCTCACTCTTTGTTTTTTAGAAGTGAGTAGAACAAAATAGAAACATCGAAACATTTATCCTTAAGCAGTCTGTTTGCCTCTCCCCAGTATTTTGTTGACATCTTTCATTGTTATTTCCTCTTCTGGCTTTATAGCTTTTGTATTTCTGTACTTTCAATTCAGGATTGGTAAAATAGTGAGATGAATGGTTTCTATCTGTTTATTTAAAAGATTTATTATTTATAAAACATTTATTTAAAATGCTAAAATTAGCATTTCAGTGTGAACATAAGTAAAAGATCTGGAAAACCTGTCTACCCAGATAAGTGTGCTTAGCTGATATATTTGCAGTTAAGCCATGTTGTAGAATCTCTGTCTAGTATTTGGATGTTGGTACTTATCTACATCCATTGCATAACAGTGGGAAACTTTATTTATTTAATGGCATCTTTGTGTGTGCGTTAAAATGCAAGTCACCTAAAATTTACCATCTTAACCATTAGTGACTGTGCAGTTCATCGGTGTTAAATATGTCCACACAATTGTTCATCCTTCTCTACTCTACATCCTCATAACATTTCATCTTGTGAAGCAAAGTTGACCTACTACACAGTAACTCCCCATTCTGTCTTATCCCCAGCTCCTGGAAACCACCATTATACTTTCTGTCTCTGCAGTTTTGACTTTTAAGTACTTCATATAAGTGGAATCTTGCAATATTTGTCTTTTTGTGACTGACTTATTTCACTTAGCATGGTGTACTCAAGGTTCATCCATGTTGTAGCATGGTCAAATTTTCCTTCCTTTTTATGGCAGGCTAATATTTCATTATATGTATATACCACATTTTGCTTATCCATTATATTTTCAGATAATTATTTAAAGACATTAGTATTGTACAAACACTATGGGAAGCTGACAGAGTTACTGGTTGTAGCAAACTTCTGTTAATGAAGTGAAAATGATATATAGAGAATGTTGCTAAATTGAAATTGTTAATCAAGGTCCAGTAAATAGTTTTTGTTATTTGTTGAATGTGTTAAGCCTTAATTAAATGAGGCATTTGCAAGTCTGGGAAAAAAGGTGTTGATGAAACTCGAAGGGACAGCAGTATTTGTAGGAGCTTTTTTTCATAAGTATACTTTTGACCTAATTAACCCATTTCAGGAAAGGTGACACCTGATAAATTTAATCAAATATATGTGAGTGGGAACCACATAGAACTTCTTGTAAATATCCAAAATTATACACAGTAACCTGGTCATGTCCCTAAGGTGAAAAAAATTTAACAAAGAAGGTATTAAGTAACTCTGATGAATTTACTCTTTCAGTGTATTAACAAGAAAGGGAAAAGAAATTTGAATGTTTACAGAAGAGTTTGCTACATAATTGAGAGACTAGACTGTTAAGAGGCAAGATGACCTTGACTTAAACTGAGTGGTGACCTGAAAGCCTTCGCCTTTGTGGATCACAGTCTTGTCGTGGCATGGGGGCTTGTGTAGCTCAATGAAGCTGTGAGCCATGCCATACAAAGCCAGCACTCAAGACAGACGAGTCGTAGTGAAGGGGTCTGGCAAAATGTGGTCCGCTGGATGAGGAAATGGCAACCCGCCCCGGTATCCTTGCCTTGAGAACCCCATTAACATTATGAAAAGGCACAAAGATATGACACTGGAAGATGAGCCCCCTAGGTCCGAAGGTGTCCAGTATGCTACTAGGGAAGAGTGGAGGGCAATTGCTTAAAGCTCTAGTAAGAATGAAGTGGCTGGGCCAAAGCAGAAACGTCGCTCAGTCGTGGGTGTATCTGGTAGTGAAAGTAAAGTCCGATGCTGTGAAGAACAGTATTGCATAGGAACCTGGAATGTTAGGTCCATGAATCAAGGTAAATTGGACATAGTCAAGCAGGAGATGGCAAGACTGAACATCAACATCTTAGGAATCAGTGGTCTAAAATGGATGACAATGGGTAAATTTAATTTAGATGACCATTATATCTACTATTGTGGGCCATAATCCCTTAGAAGAAGTGGAGTAGCCCTCACAGTCAACAGGAGTCCAAAATACGGTACTTGGGTACACCCTGAAAAACTACAGAATGATCTTGGTTCGTTTCCAAAGGAAACCATTCAACATCATAGTAACCCAGGTCTGTGCCCCAACCACTGATGCCAAAGAAGTTGGAATTGACCCGTTCTATGAAGACCTGCAAGACCTTCTAGAACTAACACCAAACAAAGATGGCCTTTTCATCATAGGGAATTGAAATGCAGAAGTAGGAAGTCAGGCGATACCTGGAGTAATTGGCAAGTTTGGCCTTGGAGTACAAAATAAAGTAGGGTAAAGGCTAACAGAGTTTTGTCAAAAGAACATGATGGTCAAAGGAAACACCCTTTCAACAACCGAAGAGATGATTCTACACTTGGACATCACCAGATGGTCAATACCAAAATCAGATTGATTATGTTCTTTACAGATGAAGAGGGAAAAGCTCTATACAGTCAAGAAAAGCAATGCTGTGAGCTTATTGTGGCTCAGATCATGAGTTCCGTATTGCAAAATTCAGGCTTAAATTGAAGAAAGTACAGAAAACCATTAGGCCATTCAGGTATGATCAAAGTCAACCCCTATGATTATACAATGGAGGTGATGAATAGATTCAAAGGATTAGATCTGGTAGACAGAGTGCCTAAGAACTGTGGACAGAGGTTCATAATATTATACAGGAGGCAGTGACCAAAACCATCCCAAAGAAAAAGAAATGCAAGGAGGCAAAGTGGTTGTCTGAGGAGGCTTTACAGATATTAGGTTGGTACAAAAGTAAATACAGTTTTGGACCATGAATTTTAAATCCTTATAACTAGGCTCAAACACATACTTATTAATCAAAATAGGAACCATTCACTCAGCACATTTTTGCCAATGAAAATAAGTTTGTTCATTTGCATAGCATAAAAATCTGTGCTTTAGGATTTGATGAGCTCTTGGAAAGCATTTTCTTTCTTTTTTTTTAATTTATTTTTTCATTTATTTTTATTAGTTGGAGGCTAATTACTTTACAATATTGTAGTGGTTTTTGCCATACATTGACATGAATCAGCCATGGATTTACATGTGTTCCCCATCCTGATCACCCCTCCCACCTCCCTCCCCATCCCATCCCTCTGGGTCTTCCCAGTGCACCAGCCCTGAGCACTTGTCTCATGCATCCAACCTGGGCTGGCAATCTGTTTCATACTTGATAATATACATGTTTCAATGCTATTCTCTCAGATCATCCCACCTTCGCCTTCTCCCACAGAGTCCAAAAGTCTGCTCTATACATCTGTGTCTCTTTTTCTGTCCTGCATATAGGGTTATCGTAACCAACTTTTTAAATTCCATATATATGCGTTAGTATACTGTATTGGTGTTTATCTTTCTGGCTTACTCACTCTGTATAATGGGCTCCAGTTTCATCCATCTCATTAGAACTGATTCAAATGTTTTCTTTTTAATGGCTGAGTAATATTCCATTGTGTATATGTACCATAGCTTTCTTAGCCATTCGTCTGCTTATGGGCATCTAGGTTACTTCCATGTCCTGGCTATTATAAACAGTGCTACGATGAACATTGGAGTACATGTGTCTCTTTCAGATCTGGTTTGGGAAAGCATTTTCTACCTCCTGCTGGTAATGGAAGTATTTTCCCTGCAAAAAGTTGTTGAGATACTTGAAGAAGTGGTAATCAGTTGGCAAGAGGTCAAGTGAATATGGCAGATGAGGTAAAACTTCATAGCCCAATTCACTCAACTTTTGAAGTCTTGGTTAGTGACATGCGGTCGGGTGTTGTCTTGCAGAAGAATAGGGCCCATTCTGTTGACCAATAGTGGGTGCAGGTATTGCAGTTTTTGGTGTATCTCATTGATTTGCTGAACATACATCTGAGATGTAATGGTTTTGCTGAGATTCAGAAAGCTGTAGTGGATCAGACGGACAGCAGACCACCAGTGACCATGACTTTTTTTTGGTGCAAGTTTGGCCTTGGAAAGTGCTTTGGAGCTTATCAGTCCATCAGCTGATCTGATCATCGCTGGTTGCTGTATAAAATCCACTTTTTGTCACACGTCAGAATCTGATCAAGAAATTGTTTGTTGTTGCATAGAATAAGAGAAGATGACACTTCAAAACAATTTTTTTTTAATTTTCAGTCAACTCATGAGGCACCACTTATCAACCTTTTTCACATTTCCAGTTTGCTTCAAATGCCACATGAGTATAGAATGGTCAGCATTGAGTTCTTCAGCAACTTCTCGTGCAGTTGTCAGAGGATTAGCTGCAATGATTGTCCTCAGTTGGTTGTCAACTTCCAGTGGCCAGCCACTACCCTCCTCATCTTCAAGGGTCTCATCTCCTTTGCAAAACTTCTTGAACCACCACTGCACTGTATGTCCCGTAGCAGTTCCTGGGCCAAATGCGTTGTTGATGTTGTGAATTGTCTCTGTTTCTTTACTACCCATTTTTAACTCCAATAAACAAGTCACTCAAATTTGCTTTTTGTCTATAACATCATTTCTATAATCTAAAATAAATGTAAACAGCAAGTAATGTCATTAGCAAAAACACATAAAGCAAGAAATGTGTGTTATAATGATGTATAACATAGCCACCTTTATTTAAAAATGTATTCCAGTATCAAATGGCAAAGTTCAACAACGCAAAACCAAAATTACTTTTGCACCAACCTAATAGGAAAAAAGAACCAGAAGACAAGGGAGAAAGGAAAAGATATAACTGACTGAATGCTGAGTTCCAGAGAACAGTAAGGAGAGATAAGATGGCCTTCTTCAATGAACAATGCAAAGAAATAGAGGAAAACAATAGAATGGAAAAGACAGATATCTCTTCAAGAAAATTGAAGATATCAAGGGAAGATTTCCTGCAAGGATGGTCATGATAAAGGACATTAATGGCATGGACCTAACAGAAGCAGAAGAAGTTAAGAGGTGGCAAGAATACACAGAGGAACTATACCAAAAAAATCTTAATGACCTGGGTAACCATGATGGTGTACTCACTCACCTAGAGCTGGACATCCTGGAGCATGAAGTCAGTGGGCCTTAGGAAGGATTACTACAAACAAAGCTAGTGGAGGTGATGGAATTCCAGCTGAGCTACTTAAAATCATAAAAGATGATGCTGTTAAAGTGCTGCCTTCAGTATGTTAGCAAATTTGAAAAATTCACCAGTGGCTGCAGGACCAGAAAAGATCAGTTTTCATTCCAGTCCCAAAGATGGGCAATGCCAAAGAATATTCAGACTACTATAGAGTTGCACTCATTTCACATGCTTGTAAGGTTATGCTCAAAATCCTTCAAGCTATGTTTCAGTTCACTTCAGTTGTGTCTGGCTCTTTGTAGCCCCATGGACTGCAGCATGCCAGTCTTCCCTGTCCATCACCAACTCCCAGAGCTTGCTCAAACACATGTGAATCGAGTTGATGATGCCATCCAACTATCTCATCCTCTGTCGTCCCCTTCTCTTCCTGCCTTCAGTCTTTCCCAGCATCAGGGTCTTTTTCTAGTGAGTCAGTTCTTTGCATCAGGTGGCCAGAGTATTAGTTTCAGCTTCATCATCAATCCTTCCAATAAATATTCAGAGTTGATTTCCTTTAGGATTGACTGGTTGTTCTCCTTGCAGTCAAGAGATTCTCAAGCGTCTTCTCCAACACCACAGTTCAAAAGCATCAATTCTTCGGCGCTCAGCTTTGTTTATAGTCCAACTCTCACATCCATACATGACCACTGGAAAAACCATAGCTTTGACTAGACAGACCTTTGTCAGCAAAGTAATGTCTCTGCTTTTTAACATGCTGTCTAGGTTGGTCATAGCTTTTCTTCCAAGGAGTAAACGTCTTTTAATTCCATGGCTGCAGTCATTATCTGCAGTGATTTTGGAGCCCAAGAAGATAAAGTCTGTCACTGTTTCCATTGTTTCCCCATCTATTTGCCATGAAGTGATGGGACCAGATGCCATGATCTTCATTTTTTGAAGGTTGAGTTTTAAGCCAGGTTTTTCACTCTCCTCTTTCACTTTCATCAAGAGGCTCTTCAGTTCCTCTTCGCTTTCTGCCGTAAGGATGGTATCGTCTGCATATCTGAGGTTATTGCTATTTCTCCCGGCAATCTTGATTCCAGCTTGTGCTTCTTCCAGCCCAGCATTTTGCACAGTGTGCTATGCATATAAGTTAAATAAGCAGGGTGACAGTACACAACCTTGACATACTCCTTTCCCAATTTTGAACCAGTCCGTTGTTCCATGTCCATTTCTAACTGTTGCTTCTTGACATGCATACAGATTTCCCAAGTTTCAGCAATAGGTGAACTGAGAACTTTCAGGTGTATAAATTGAGTTTAGAAAAGTCAGAGGAACCAGAGATCAAATTGCCAGTATTCATTGGATCATGGAGAAAGCAAGGGAATTCTTAAAAATCCTTAAAAAGATGGGAATACCAGATCACCTTACCTGACTCCTGAGAAATCTGTAAACAGGTTAAGAAGCAACAGTTGGAACTGGACATGGACCAACAGACTGGTTCAAACTTGGGAAAGAAGTATGACGAGGTCGTATATTGTCACCTGCTTGTTTAACTTCCGTGCAGTGTACGTTGTGTGAAATGCCGGTCTGGATGGATCACAAGCTGAAATCAAGATTGCTAGGAGAAATATTAGCAACCTCAGATACGCACATATCACTCTAGTGGCAGAAAGTGAAGAGGAACTAAGGAGCCTCTTGGTAAGGATGAAAGAGGAGAGTGAAGAAGCTGGCTTGAAAGTCAACATTAAAAACTAAGGTCATGGCATCTGGTCCCATCACTTCATGGCAAATAGAAAGGGGAAAAGTGGAAAGAGAAAGTGAAAAAGTGGGAACCCTGACAGATTTTATTTTCTTGGGCTCCACAATAACTGTGGACAGTGACTACAGTCATGAAATTAAAAGACACTTGCTCCTTGTAAGGAGAACTGTGATAAACCTAGGTATGGTATTAAAAAGCAGAGATATCACTTTACTGACAAAGGTCCATATAGTCAGAGCTATGGTTTTTCCATTAGTGATACATGGATGTGAGAGTTGGACCATAAAGAAGGTTGAGTGCTCAAGAATTGATGCTTTTGAATTGTGGTTATGGAGAAGACTCTAGAGAGTCCCTTGGACTACAAGAAGATCAAACCAGTCAATCCTAAAGGAAATCAACCCTGAGTATTCATTGGAAGGACTGATGCTGAAGCTCCAATACCTTAGCCACCTGTTTTGAAGAGCCAGCTCATTGGGAAAAGACCCTGATGCTGGGAAGGATTGAAAGCCAAAGGAGAAGGGGCATCAGTGGATGAGGTGGTGGGAGGGCACCTCTGAGTCAATGGACATGAGTGAGCTAACTCCAGGAGATGGTGGAAGACAGGGAAGCCTTTTGTGCTGCAGCCCATGGGATTGCAAAGAACAACAACAACAGACCTAAAAGCCCTACTGTGGCTTAGTCCTCTAGAAGCCGATATATTTTCTTAGGCTTCCCAGGTGGCACTAGCAGTAAAGAACCCTCCTGCCAGTGCTGGAGACTCAGAGAGACAGATTTGATCCCTGGGTCAGGAACATCCCCTGGAGAAGGGCGTGGCAACCCACTCCAGTATTCTTTCCTGGAGAATCCCATGGACAGAGGAGCCTGGCGGGCTATCATCCATAGAGTCACAAAGAGTCAGACAAGACTGAAGCGACTTAAGCAGCGTATTTTTCTTAAAACCTGTCCCATCGGGGGTCTTAATGTAGTTAGTCATTTTGGCAATTATAACATGTTGGTAACAATGACTAATATGGGTACTTGTCTGTAAAGAAAAAGTCAAAAAAAGAGAAAGAAAAAAGTCAAATACGTGCCTTGTTAGCCAAGAAGAAGACCCTCTCTAGCCTCTTGGTGTCAGAATTCCAACATGCCCCCAAGGTGAAGAAAGCTATATGAAGCTAATTGTGAATTGATAGAATTTTAGTTTCCCCAAAATGGTCTCCTTTTAAGAGAGGCAACATGTCAATCACTTGATGCTTCCTTTCTATTTAGCAGTTTTATTTCTCAATAAATTGCATAAGTTGCATTTATGTATATAAACTGTCTCCTGTAACTTCTGCTGCTGCTACTGCTACTGCTGCTAAGTCGCCTCAGTCGTGTCCAACTCTGTGCGACCCCAGAGACAGCAACCCACCAGGCTCCCCCATCCCTGGGATCCTCCAGACAAGAACACTGGAGTGGGTTGCCATTTCCTTCTCCAGTGCCTGAAAGTGAAAAGTGAAAGTGAAGTCGCTCAGTCGTGTCCGACTCTTAGTGACCCCATGGACTGCAGCCCACCAGGCTCCTCCGTCCATGGGATTTCCTAGGCAAGAGTACTGGAGTGAGGTGCCATCGCCTTCTCCCTCCTGTAACTGAAGTCCCCCCAAACCTTGACTGAACTAATAAAATTAGTTTCTTTTGAGCATGTACATTCAAGCACTAGACCCTGGGCCAGGATCATCCTTTATTTGCTAGTTTCGGGTCCAGTATCTTTCCTGAAAGTGCCAACAGGCTTCCAATTGCCTTTTCAAAAATCACTTCCCTGTTTTCCCTACTGATTTTGCATGTGGTATCTTAAAGGTCAGACTGAGGAGTTTAGCCAAAATTCTGGCATATAGGAGCAATATGACAACACGGTGCTGTACTAGTCTAACCGTTCAGTGGTTACCTGAGGTTTGCCGTATAATCTAGAGGGTTGGGGAAGAAACTTTTCCTGTACCCTCTTAGGTTCAGTAGTTCGGTGTGTGCAAATTAAACTAACAAACAAGATTAGCAAGAGAAAAGAGAGAGTTTATTAAAGCCTGCAAAATTTATACCAGAGGAGTGCTCAATGATGAATAGTTCAAAGAAGTGGTAAAAATTTGGAATTTCTATGCCTAACTTAGTAGCAGAGAGAGAGGGGTAATAGGCTTTTATGAGAAGAAGAAACAAGTTTCTTTAGGAAACACGAATGTTTAGGAGAACAAATGGGAGATAAGAAAGTTGGTGATAATATTTGCTTGTGTGGATGCAAATGGTCTTTTATCTTTTTCATGACCATGAAACTCCCCCAGATGGGGGATTTATATTAGGTTTACTCTTGGTCTCTCTCCTGGGAGTAGACGCCAACCTGAAATGAGAATTTATGGCAGTCCTCATTTCTTAGAAGTTTCTGCTTTTAGTCAGATAAGGGAAGCGCTGAAAAGGTTTTCTACATCTGTTGAATCTCAAATGTCTTTAGCTTAAAATAATCTTTATGCCAAAGTAGCATATTTTAGAATGGCATAGCCTGATCCTCTTCAAAGGTAAAGTGAGATCTGGTGTCTCTTCCAGATAAGAAATGAGGCTTGAATTAAGGTGGTTATCTATGGAAATGAAAATGCCACAAATATAAAGGATTTTATATAAGCAAAAGTTTGAAGGATTTGGTAATTGGTTAGCATAGTAAAGGGCAGGGGAAAAAGTTCAACTGTGGATCTCTCGTTAATGTTTGTGCCAAATTTCCCTTTATAATCCTGGGAGCACTCAAAGAAGGAATTTTCTAAGAGCAAAGCAAAGGTAAACCACCTATTACGTGTATATTGTAGAGGATGAATTAACAGCCTTGGTATCGTAGGCCTAAGGAGAGAATAAGTGCTGGTGTCTTTCTGTGGAGACACCCCCCCCCCACAACCGCCACTTCGGGGTCAATAACTAATTCTAGTTATTGGATAATCCTTTTAGTGCTTCCAGTGGTACAAAAAGTTGAAAGAGTCATGTCATTATAGTGTTTCCATCGGTAGATTCTCTGATAGCAGGAACACTTCCCCAGTTTAGGGGCAGCACAATCCTCCAGCACTATTCTTACCTCGGGTCTATGGCTGGGTTGCTTCAGGGCCTTGAGCTGTTTAAAGCTTTAAAAGGTCTTTTTATTTTTACTTTAATATTTGTTTAAGTGGGCAAGAGGCTTGAATTAGCACTTTGTAAAAGAGGAGGATATCCAAATGTCTAACGAACACATGAAAAAAGTGCCAGTAGGGGAAAGGCCGTCATCATTTAAGCATTAAGTTAATGCCTTTAAAAAGGCATTTAATTTAATCATCAGTCATTCAGTGCAGATTAAATGAGATACCACCACACTCCTACCAGGATGGCTAAAATGAAAGAACCAGCAGCTCCAAGTGGTGCTGTGGCTGTGGATCCGCAGGAGCCCCGGTGTGTTTGTGGTGGTGATGTAAATTGGTACAGACCCTGGAAAACCATTTGGCAGTAATTGTCAAAGCTAAACACAGGCAGACCTTGGATGTATTGTGGGTTGGTTCCGGATCACTGTGATAAAGTGAATTACATGAATTTTTTTTGTTTCCCTGTGCATATAAAAGTTGTGTTTAAACTATAAACTATTAAGAGTAAAATAGCATTATGTCTTTAAAACACAACATTGCAGGAACTTCCCTGGCAGCCCAGTGATCCCAGTGCAGGGGCACGGGTTAATCCCTGGTTGGGAAACAAGATCCCACATGCCCCACAGTATAGCCTTAGAAAAACAACAACAACAAATGTAGAAAACTTCATTTAAGAATACTTTAGGGCTTCCCTGGTGTCTCACTTGTAAAGAGTATACCTGCAAGTGCAGGAGACACGTGTTCAGTCCCTGATCCGGGAAGCTCCCACAGGCTGCAGGGCAGCTGAGCCCATGCACCGCAGCGCTTGAGCCTGTGCTCTGGAGCCCGCACGCCCCAGAGCCTGTCCTCCACCACGGGAGGAGCCCTCACCCCGCAGCTGCAGAGTAGCCCCCACGTTGCTGCAGCTAGAGAAAAGCCCACACGGCAACACAGACCCAGCACAGCCAAAAAAAAAAAGAGTATTGCTAAAAAATGCTAACCATCACCTGAGTCTTCAGTGAATTGTAGTCTTTTTGGTGGTGGAAGGTTTGAAATATTTCAAGAATGACTAAAATATGACACCAAGACACAAAATGGCGCTGATAGACTTGTTCAACACAAGGTTGACACAAACCTTCAATTTAAAAAGGGGGAAGCAGTATCTGTGAAGCACAGTAAAGTGAGGTGCAATTAAACAAGGTATTCCTGCTGACCCAAAATCAGTGCTCCTGGCTTTACATCTGATACCAGTGAGGGTTTTTATTCACCAAAAATCTCATGTAAGAGTATAGTAGCTGAAAGCAGGAAACAACCCAAATGCTCATCAACAGTAGAATTTATAGATTGTGGTATATTCATAAAATGGAGTGCTACATAGCAATGAAAAAGAATGAACTGCTACATGCAGCATTGTAAATGAATCTTACTGAATATAGGAAGCTACACAACAGGAGAGTTCATACTATTTGATTCCATTTATAAGAAATTCAAAACAGACAAAGCTAATCTATGGTGATAGAGGTTAAAATAATCGTTACTTCTCAGTGGGCTTATTGACCAAGGGGACATAAATGAGCCTCTGGCTTATAGGAAATGTTCTATAACTCTATCTGGGTTGTCATTGTATGAGTGTTTACATATAAAATATTTATTGAGCTGTACACTAAAGATTTGTGCATTTAACTGCGTATAAGTTCACACCTCAGTAAAGAATAGTGTTGTTTTAAACTTGCACTTATGATTTCCTGCTTCAACTCTATCCTTTTCTTAAAACTAGCTTTCCCTCTCACTTTCTTTTTTGTTAACTGAAACCCACTTAAACTTCTTGCACTCAGTCCTTAAACCCCGTCAGCTCTTCCTTTAAAATAGCTCCCATCCATATTTCCAAATCTTGTCTCTCTTGGACTTTGAGCCCTGACCACAAGCCTGGGTTATTGCCAAGGACCTAATTGATTTCCCTGCTTTGCGTGCTCAGAATTATTCTACAGGGTGCCAACAGTGCTCTTTCTAAAGCACCGTTTGGATTGTGCTGCTTCCTCTTCTCAAAAGCCTTGAGGGTGCTCCCCTTTCTGGCGTCAGTCTCTAGCACTGGATTTGAGACGCTCGAGCTGTGGCCCAAACCAGCCATACCCAATCTCTGGAAAATTGGAGTACTTAATAGTTCCAAGCCCATTTTTCTCCTGTGGCTTATATGCCTTTGTTCATGCTCTTCTCTCCCCTAAATACTTTCTTCTTACCAGCCCCTTCTCAACCCACCCCCACCCTACTCCCGCCCAAAGTTAAATTGATTTAGTGGTCTTTTGAAGGAATGTTGGGCTTCCCAGGTGGCGCTAGTGATAAGGAACCTGCCTGCCAATGCAGGAGACCTAAGAGACATGGGTTTGATCCCTGGATTGGTTGAAGGGATGTTAACTTATTTTATGTTTTAATAAAGTTTTCACCTCATTAAAACTTACTCTTCCATATGCTGGGTAATAAAACTTTTTTAATGAATAAGTTTAAAAGCTCAAAGTTTCATATGCAGGTAAAATGGCTTGTCTCATCTTTTTTCTGGGTCTATAGATTTAGCTCTTCGTGTGGAGTTTATTTTCCTCAAAAGATAGTATCTTCTGTTTCTCATGTTGGTGTCTTTAGTCGAGGGGAGGGGAGGTTTTACCTCCTACATGAGTATTCATCCAGCTAGTAGACAATGCCATCTCTGTATGCTTTGTTGTAGCAATCCCTTTTAAAACACAGTCACATTATTCAACACTTTTTTTTTTTTTTCTGTTTTAGATTCCTATAGGCAATGGAAACTGATCTTAATTCCCAGGACAGAAAGGACCTGGACAAGTTCATTAAGTTTTTTGCCCTCAAGGTAATATATCCGTTCTCTTGAGCCTAGAACTGTTAGAAATAACTTCCATGCCTCTCCCTTTTTAGAAATACAGCATAACAGCTTGCAGCTTGCCCATTTTAAGGGATACTTCTGTCTGTTGTAAACCAAACTGTGAAATTTGGGGGCGGTACTGGGGGTGTAACTAAAAAGCTTCCAATTTTCCGAAGCTACTTGTTAAAAAAAAAATAACATTTTTTTTTTGCAGGCCTGTTTGCAGAAATGTCAAACTTGTTATGCCAGGTTATTGGCACAGTATGTTCCCTTGGGGTGAGAACAAAGACGGGACTAGAATGGACAGCAGTTTGGGCATCTTTCCCTAAGCGTCAACTATCTACCTCTGAAGTGTCTTACTTTTCACTTATTGTCCCCTTCTGTGTAAATGAAAAACTAAAACTTGGATTTTGAGTACTTTAGAAGGCATATTTTCCTAAATCTAAAAATCATTTCCACCTCTATCTCCTTCCTCTCAACCATTGCTATGTAAGAACAAGCCATGCAGTAGATTCTGGTTGTAAAATTAGCCGGAAGACTTTTGCCATATGGGCCAAGTCATATGAATAATTGTGGCTTCCTTGGTTTAAATCTACTATGATTACATAAGTGTATGGCAGTGAATATTTAAACCTACGATTGGACTTGTTTCTTTATGAAAGTCAGAGCCGCCATGTGCAGCTCTCCTTCTGCCATGTGAGTATATTATAGATTACAAGCCTCAAACTGTGGTTTCTCTTAATTGGTTGACACTAGGTCCTCAGGAATATTTACAGTATTATTTTTGTGCCATGTTTTTTCTGTTCTTGATGGTTTTAAATCTTATCCTTTCCTGAAGTATAGTTATGGTCATTGGCATCTTTTTAACCCTGAATTGAGAGGGTTTTAATCCTGATTAGGAGCCAAATCAGTTTGTTGAAACTTTTCATCTTTGATTTTTTTGTTTGTTTCGTTTTTTTTAGACTGTCCAAGTGATTGTCCAGGCTCGACTGGGAGAGAAGATTTGTACTCGTTCATCTTCTTCCCCAACGGGTTCAGACTGGGTAAAATTTCTGTTCTTTGCTGAGGGATATACTATGATGTTTGTCACAAGGAATCATGGTGTAGTAATAAATAATAATATTTCTAGTATTACAAAGTCATAACATTAAAATGCCTAATTCTGTTTGATCCATTCTCTTGCAAAGTATGTTCTTCATTGAATGTTAGTCCTGGATGTTTTTTGGTTTTCCTCTGTGATGAGTGAAAACTTATCAACCTGAATTTTGGGGCCTTGGTACAAGACATCTCTTAAGGAGAAAGGAGAAGTGAATGACTGTCCTTAATCAGTCAAGGGCAAGGCCTATGTTATTCAGCATCCAGTCTTACGACTTTGATTCCATAATATTCCTTGCAAGTGTTTAACACAAAGTTCTTCTTGTATTCTAGTTCAATTTAGCGATCAAAGACATCCCAGAGGTTACACATGAGGCAAAGAAGGCCCTGGCAGGGCAGCTGCCTGCTGTTGGGAGGTCCATGTGTGTGGAGATCTCACTCAAGACTTCTGAGGTAAGGTTATGGCCAGGACAGCGTCTTAACTCAGCACCGAAAGCACTTTACACTCTGGTTCCAACTCAGCCTTGTTCCTGCACTTTCCCTCTCTGATTGTCTCATGGTTCTCCAGGGAGGTCATGGTTTTTGTACTTATTCTTCCAACCACTTGAAGTAGACTCTTCACTCTCATCTTCGATATATCATCTGTAAGTGATGTGTTTCTACTTATCCTTCAACACTCGGATGCTCTAAAAGATCTCCCTTTCTAGCCCCTCTCGAGACTTCCCGTGTGCTTTGTTTATATTTGTTTCTTAGAGTATAACTTGCTGGAATGTGATTTTTTTTTTAATGTGTTTTTCCACCTTTTTCCATGATGCAGATTTTTTTTTGTATGTTTATTAATCTGTTTCCACTACAGGATTGTGAGGCTGCATGGAATAATAAAAGGCTAATGGAGTTTGGAGCTATACAGACCCAAATTCAGAGCCTAGCTGAGCAACTCTGGCCAAATTACTTAGCCCCACCTCTTCCACCACCACACTTCACAGTCTTGTGGGGCTATACTTCTTCATTTAATTCTTATTTATAAAGTACATAAATGAAATATGGTAGGCAATTATTACATCTTCCTGTTGATACTTTATACTTTTATTCTTGAGGTCAGCAGCTATACCACATCTTGTTTATCTGTGTAGTTCTTCAATTCTTTTTGAAACGAGGCAGGATATAATAAATAATCATCTCTGTGCCTATCACAGTGCCTGGGATGGCACACAGTAGGCTCTCAGTTTTTCATTGTGTGAATGATGTCAGTACTTACTCTGTGGAAATCTTAGTACTAGATAAAACAAAGCATTCTATTCTCTTTATTGAATTACCGGTGTATACTATGAACCATTTTCCTTAGTGATCCTTAGGGAGTCCGGAAGGAAGAGCTCTCTCCTCTCTCAGGCGTCTGTGTCAGATCCTAAGCTGTTGTCACTGGACTTCCCTGGTGGCTCAGTGGTCATCTGCCGGCCAGTGCAGGAGACACAGGTTCTACCCCTGATTCAGGAAGATCTCACATGCTGTGGAGCAACTGTTGAGTCTGTGCTCTAGATCCTGTGCTCCGCAACAAGAGAAGCACCACAGTGAGAAGCCCAGGCACCTCAACTACAGACTAGTCCTCGCTTTCTGCAACCAAAGAGTTGCCCTCACATAGACACTGGCTCTCCTGCATTGCAGGCAGATTCTTTGCTCCTGAGCCACTAGAAAGCCCTGGTAGAATACTATGCGGCCATTAAAAATAATGTACAATTTTTATTATAAGGAGAATTCCATGTTGTACTTATTAATTTAAAAGTGATCAGTTCAGTTCAGTCGCTCAGTCGTGTCCAACTCTTTGCAACCCTATGAACTGCAGCACACCAGGCTTCCCTGTCCATCACCAACTCCCCGGAGCTTGCTCAAACTCATGTCCATTGAGTGGGTGATGCCATCCAGCCATCTCATCCTCTGTCATCCCCTTCTCCTCCTGCCTTCAATCTTCCCCAGCATCAGGGTCTTTTCCAAGGAGTCAGTTCTTCACATTAGATGGTCAAAGTATTGGAGTTTCAGCTTCAGCATCAGTCCTTCCAATGAACATTCAGGACTGATTTCCTTTAGGATGGACTGGTTTGATCTTGTAGTCCAAAGGACTGTCATGAGTCTTCTCCAACACTACAGTTCAAAAGCACAAAAAAAGTGATAAAAATAGTATATACAAACAAAACAAAAAAGATAAAGAATAGAACATATGGTATAAGCTTACTTTTATTTAGAAAAATCACTGATTGTATTATAACTGATGTCTTCTTTTTGCTTATTTATACTTTGTAATATTTTTATAGTGGCTGTATTGTGCTTTATAATAAGAAAAAAGATTATCAAAAGTAAAACAAATATCTTTTAATAATATCTTGACAATACCTTTTATTCTCCCATTTATAGGGAGATTCCATGGAGCTAGAAATCTGGTGTCTGGAAATGAATGAAAAGTAAGTGCTCTAGGGAGCTCAAACTGATGTTCTGTGACAACCAAGTAGGGTGGGACAGGGGAGGAAGGTTCAAGAGGGAGGGGACATATGTGTACCTATGGCTGACTAATGTTGATGCATGGCCGAACCAATACAGTATTATAAGGCGGTTATCCTTCAATTAAAAATAAATAAATTTTAAAAATATGAAGTGCTCTGTCTTAGAATCCTTGGTTGTGGTTGCTGAGGATAAAGTGCACGACAGCACATGAAAAGCGGGGCTTGTATCAGTCATGGGGAGCGTTCTGACCACTTAACAAAGCCGGTACGTCTTTGCTGCAGTTGGCTTCATGCTTGGCTTCCAGCCCAGGCATAGCAATGACCTTCAGAAGGAGTGTCGGTCCAGAGAGACTCAGACAACCCAAGGAGAGGAGCAGAGAGAAGGCTGAAAAAGGATTTGTTGTTTTCCCAGAGTACACATAGTTCCCTGATTCAATCCCTTGAGCTCTTGTAACATGACTACTCTGTTTTGTCTATTTCTGTGTGGCAGACATCCAATGAGATTTCCCCTCACCACTCCTTCAGACATGCTGTGTTGGTCACGGTCTGGGAGTGCCTGTTATTTTCCCCTCCATTTTCTTTTTTCAGGGCAGATTAGCTGAATTCCTGCCCGAAATTCAAGAAGAATATATAGAAAAATTGAGGAAATAGCGACACATAAAAAAAAAAAACTTTTTAATAAGTATGAGTGGTGTAGGCACTCATATTATTATTTTTCTTTCTTAAATAAAAAGCAATTGCCAGGTTATAGTCCAAAATTTTTGTACCAAGCACTTCTCCAGATTTCCTATTAGATGTATGGAAGTAGACTGACGTAAGATAGTACACTGATATTATGTTTGTACTTTCAGTAATACAACTGCAATATTGAATTAACTGTTTTTAAGTGTTCTGCTTTATTTTTAGAAGGATAACTGCTTCACAGCTAGAAAAAAATATATTGGAGACCTTTTGTTGCTCACCTGATTTTGTCTGGTGCATGGGAAAGTAAAACTTTGGTTAACATCAACAACTTGTTGATAAACTGACAGAGCACTCTAATTACAAGTTTAGTTCAGAAATGTTTTAATTATAAATTTAATCTTATACAGTTCCAGCATTTAATTAGCAACTATCTCTTTTGAATGTAATACTCTGTACAATGTTATTTAGGCTGCAAATCAGGTTATAGTCTATCAGAATTTATAAATAATGCCAACAGATTTTTTTAAGACTTTTTAAAATTGAAGTATTAAGTTGATTTTTAATGTCGTATTAGTTTCTAGTGTATAGTAAGGTTATTCAGTTATATATTCTAATGCTGACAAATAATGTCAGTCACTCCATGGAACATAACTAATGTCTCTATCCATTGCATTTTTGTTCTTTGTTTTGTGTTAGCCAAGTAGGAGAATGCTGATGTGTCTTTGCTCCTCAGGTGTGATAAAGAAATCAAAGTTTCCTATGCCGTGTACAACAGATTGTCATTGCTGCTGAAGTCTCTGCTTGCTGTAACTAGGGTGACTCCAGCATACCGACTCTCCAGAAAGCAAGGGCATGAATATGTCATCTTATACAGGTAAACAGCTCACCTTCATGATTCACACTTTGGACTCATCAACTTGCACGTTGTCTGACCAGCATTCAGGTATTCCATAATTAATTTTTGGACAGATGTTTGGATGGTTGATGCTATACCTTTACTGTGATTGCCTATCTATTCTCCTTTAGGAACTTCAGCTTTTTCCAAAGCAACCAAGTTCTTTTTCCTTTTGTTTGTACACAGTCTTGATTGCTGTGGAAAAGATTTTTAAATCTTCAGTCAGTTTGGTCACTCAGTTGTGTCCAACTCTTAGCGACCCCATGGACTGCAGCACACCAGGCTTCCTTGTCCATCACCAGCTCCCAGAGCTTACTCAAACTCATGTGCATCGAGTCGGTGATGCCATCCAACCAGCTCATCCTCTGTCGTCCCCTTCTCCTTCCACCTTCAATCTTTCCCAGCATCAGGGTCTTTTCCAGTGAGTCAGTTCTTTGCATCAGGTGGCCAAAGTGTTAAGTTTCAAATTCAGTATCAGTCCTTCCAATGAATATTCAGAACTGATTTCCTTTAGGATGGACTGGGTGAATCTCTTTGCAGTCCGAAGGACTCTCAAGAGTCTTCTCCAACACCACAGTTCAAAAGCATCAATTCTTCGGCGCTCAGCTTTGTTTATAGTCCAACTCTCACATCCATACCTGACCACTGGAAAAACCATAGCTTTGACTAGATGGACCTTTGTTGGCAAAGTAATGTCTCTGCTTTTTAATATGCTGTCTAGGTTGGTTATAGTTTTTCTTCCAAGGAGCAAGTGTCTTTTAATATCATGGCTGCAGTCACCATCTGCAGTGATTTTGGAGCTCAAAAAAAGAAAGTCTCTCACTCTTTCCATGGTCTCCCCACCTATTTGCCATGAAGTGATGGCATCACCAAGTTGGACATGAGTTTGCGGAAGCTCCGGGAGTTGGTGGTGGACAGGGAAGCCTGGCGTGTTGCAGTCCATGGGGTCACAAAGAGTTGGACACGACTGAGCGACTGAACTGATACAGGTTGTTGACTGGACCAGAGTGGTGGTGAAGAGGCTATGTAGCCAAGTGTGAGAGCAGAGCCTGGAAAGTCAGGGTTCCCAAATCGGCTGGGACTCTGTTTCATGTTAATGAGGAGCATGGGTGTTGGCCTTTGGCTTACATGCAAAGAGCTGATTTTGAAAAGAATTGGTATAACAGGATGGAAGGACCATGGATTAGAGAATTAACTAGTTCTGTTGAAGTCATCTAGCAACCCTATCAACGCCTTTTTTTTCTTTTGGCCAAGTTGTAGAACTTGCAGGATCTTAGTTCTCCCCAACAAGGGATTGAACCTGGGCCCCTGACAGTGGAAGCAGAGAGTCCTAACCACTGGACCACCAGGGAATTCTTCCCCCATCTGCTTGTTTTTATAAATAAAATTATTTTACAACATAGCCACCCCATTCATTTACTTATTATCAGTGGCTATTTTTGTAGTATGAGAGCAGAGCTGAGTAGATGCCCTAGACTATAAGTCCCACAAGTCTAAAATATTTACTAACTGATCCTTTAGACAAAAGTTGGCTAACCCCTGTTTTATGGTATCTATCACTTTTGTGCATGTATTTCAGATATGTATATATGTTTCTTTTCTTCCATTCCAGACTATAATCTGTGAGACCTAGGATTCAGATTCATCCTTGGGCTTGTCCCTAATTTATCTTTATCTCATCCCTAACATCTAACCATAGGGCTTTGTAGATTGTCAGAGCTTAGTTTTTATTGAACAAACCCATGTATGTGCATAATTTTCAACAGTATTACTTGAAAAATATAAAAATACATTGTAAGTGTTTTATAATTCAGACTTTTTGCTAATATAGACTGACTTTCCCAGGGAGATTCATGGAAAGGTTCTACTGTGTTTACATTTTTATAGTTTTAGAATAGTCTTGCCTATTTATTCAGTGGTGGAAAAGATATTCTGATTTCTTAGTCAGTTTACTTTGGAATGATAGAATGACTTTTGATAAGCAGAGTGAGCCCACTTTGAATGAAGATCACACTTCAAAATCTAGTGACTTCTATTCCATATTTGAAAGTTGCTAGGAAAGTGGACCTTAACAGTTATCATCACAAGAAAAAAAAAATTATGTTACTGTGAATGATGACAGATGTTAACCAGATTTAGTGTGGTGATTGTTTTGCAGTTTGTACAAATATTGAATCATTATATATTGTTGAAACTAATATAATGTTGTGTGTCAATTATAGGTCAATTCTAAAAAAAAAGTCTTATGTTTTCTAATAGAAGTTCCAGAACTATCTGCCAATTTTGTTTGTAAATTCTCTATTTCCCAATAGGTATACTTTACAAAGGGCTCCCAGGTGGTTCTAGTAGTAAAGAACTCACGTGCCAATGCAGGAGACATAAGAGATTCGGGTTCAATCCCTGGGTCAGGAAGATCCCTTGGAAAAGGGCATGGCAACCCACTCCAGTATTCTTGCCTGGAGAATCCCATGGACAGAGGAGCCTGGCGGGCTATAGTCCATGGAGTCACAAAGAGTTGGACACAGCTGAAGCAACTTAGCATGCAAGCATGCATATAACTTTACAAATATGCTGCAGAAGCAGGAATAAGAAACTTAAACAGCAAGTTACACTTAATTTTTATTTTTCTAATTTTTTAACCAATGTTCTCCATAACTATCCTCATTCCTACAGCTTAATCAAGTAGTAGCAATACTGCTCCATTCGGAGAGATGTTCATGCAGATAAGAAAAGAAGGGTTGGTTTTGTTGAATCTGTTTCTAGGTGTGTAGTATGCAGGCCCTTAGAATAAAGAATCAAGTAACATATTTTTCTGTCTTCCCTACAGGATATATTTTGGGGACGTCCAGCTGAATGGCTTAGGGGAAGGTATGTGTCAAGGTTAAAAGCATTTGTAGTGTTGCTGAGTGTTCTCCTGACTTCAGAGATGTGCTTGGATGCTGCTTGCAATAATACATAGCTTGTTATTTTAGTGTGTGTGATACAAGTAAGGAGAAGACAGGTGGGAGGTCTGGAGGGCCACCAGGGAATGACTGAATAATTTTCCCAGAAGTTCTAGTAACTCAGAATTCTTTGTTATCCTTCATACGATTGTCTGCTGCATTCAAGGTAGCTAAGTGGGTCATGCCAAAGGTTGTACAAGCGGCTGAATGGTTCAGGGAAAGACATACTGATGGTAGTGTCAGTATTGTCTGGAAAAAAGCTAATTATTTATCTCTTTTCCTAGGTTTCCAGACAGTTCGTGTTGGGACAGTGGGTACACCTGTGGGCACCATCACTCTTTCCTGTGCTTACAGAATTAACTTGGCATTCATGTCCACCAGGTGAGGAAAGAGCCTTGGAATCCAACAGAACTCTTCCAAAAAAAAAAAGGAACTCTTCCAAGGATAATAAAAAATTAAAGTTGTTTTTCTTCCAACCCCTCCTCCCCCTCCCCTCAGCTAGGCCTAGAGTTCAGCGTTGCCATGGCTGAACTGAGAGAACCCAGGTTCCAGCTTGGAGAAGCTGAGTGTCACAGGGCCAACATAGAAGTGGTGGTTTATTCTCGGGGATGCAGGGGTTGAGGCTCTGTGGTTCCTTCTAATAGATAAGAGGCAAAGGGGTCTCGGAGGGCTGCAGGGGGCGTCACAAGGCATTCTAACAAATGCGGCCATCTGCTTACTGCATTACAGGCACTTTGAGAGGACCCCACCTATCATGGGCATTATTATTGATCACTTTGTGGACCGTCCCTATCCCAGCTCCTCGCCCATGCACCCCTGCAATTACAGGTGAGGAATGTGGAAAACTCTTTTCCAGACTGGCTAGCGGAAACATCCATCTCGCCCAGGCCCGTAGAGCACCTTTATCCACACTCACCGAAAGGCAGGGCACACGGATGGAGACCCCATGGGGAGGGAGGTGGAGTGGCTGGCTGTGTCCTTGCTGCTGCCTGTCAGGCACCCCAGGACAAAAGGTAGACCACGTCTCAGAAAATCCGTGGATATTTTGACCTAGACAGTAGTGATTTGACTTTTGGTTTGATTTTACTTAGAAACTTTGAGAGTGGCAGTAATGTGGAGAATGTCCTTTGCAAATTAGGTGGTTTTCAGGTCACCATTGGCACAATTCAGTTTTATTCCTCAGAATCAAACATCTCCAGGCCTAGATCCCAGAAAACAGAATTGTTGAGAGATTGGAATAGGTGTGTATCAAGAAAGATGCTACCTTTCTGTGACGGACTCATGAAGTTGGATCGGTTTTTGTCTTTGGAGTCTAGATTTTTATTTCACTGCATTCTCTGTTGCTGATGATTCTTTGACCCTACACTGGCCAGGCTTAAAAAAAAATACTTTCAAATGATATATCAGATGCACTGTTTGGAGTAAAAAAAAACAAAAGCCATTGTCAACCTCTAGACGCTGCTTTCTGAACATGTTTGAAATTATCAAGGACTCAGTACACCTCGCTTGACATTAGGAACTGCCAGAAAGAATTCTTCCCACAACTTGCATCCCTATTTCCGCTCTCTTTGGGTCCTCGCTGAAACTGACAGCCATCAGTCAGTTCATGATTTCTTTCCCCCTCACTGCAGAACTGCCGGTGAGGACACTGGAGTAGCGTATCCTTCTGTGGAAGATTCTCAAGAAGTGTGCACCACCTCCTTTTCCACCTCGCCTCCCTCCCAGGTAGGGGGAACAGGTTCTGGCATGGTGGTTGTTATTTGGTACATAGATGGGCCTTATGAAATGAAAATTTCATGTGAAAATTTAGGTAACAATCTCTTCTGGTGGTGGTGGTGGTGGTGATTATTTCAAGGGGTTATTTTGAGGAGTAAAGGAGAACCTTCTTACCCAGCAGATAATACTGTAGTATTTCTAGTCTGTTATCTTAACATGCAAGATTCCATGTAACTTTTACCTCCTTGGCGACATCTTAAAATTCCCTAGAAAATCAGTCACAGAAAACCCCTACAAAATCAGAATTGTGTTCTGATACCAGAGAGGCACTGAAACCTACACTTGTTAGGACTAGTAGCTACTTTTTTTTTTTTTTTTTTGACCGAACCCAGTGGCACTTGAGATCTGGGATCTTCATTCCCTGACCGGGGATCGAACCCATGCCCCCATGATGAAAGCATGGAGTCTTAACCACCGGACAACCAGGGAGGTCCCAGTAGCTGCTGCTTCTTTGAAGTGGTTCCTAAATATGGTTCCTGATAATGAAAGGAGCAAAAAAGGAGCCAGTGATCATTTAGCATAAAATGCCATTAAGACCCCAGCTATGCAGTTTTCCTTAATAGTTACATAGATATCTGCTTGTCTGCATTCCCTCTCTGAACATGATTAACCATTAACTTTTCCACTAGGATCCATCTTCAGTGTCACAGCCAGTTTCAATAAAACACAGGCTCCAAGCAATGTGAACATTTTCCCCAAAGAAGTGTTGTATGATATACATGTGGTTCTTAGGCTGCTTCAGATAAGGAGTCATTTTTTTCCAGCTGACTGAATTTTAGGGCACGTTTCTTCTCTTCCACCCCAAATTGTTCATCATCTACCTGTTGCCTGCGCATCATCTCTATTTTTTCCCTCCTCTTTTCTTTCATATTAGATGGTTCCCTAAGTGAATTCTACTTTCTTTTAAATTAGACCCATGCATGTGTGCATGCCAAGTCACTTCAGTTGTGTCCAACTCTGTGTGACCCTATGGACTATAACCTGCTAGGCTCCTTTGTCCATGGGATTCTCCAGGCAAGAATACTGGAGCCTTTCTCTAGGGGATCTTCCCAACCCAGGGATTGAACCCACGTCTCTTACATTTCCTGCATTGGCAGGTGGGTTCTTTACCACTAGTGCCACCTGGGAAGCCTAAATTAGCCCCCAATTATCCTTTTTCATCATCTTACTTGGGGGAGTGGTACCCAACAAATTTATTAGCTATCCATACATTTTTATCCTCTATATTTTCTTCATTAAGAAAAAATTTAAATTTATTCCATCCTATGCTTTTAGATACTAAATTAAAATCATGGTTCTAATTTGTTTTAAAAGCAGGGGTTAAGCATAAAAGCTAACTTATGTGTGAAGGACTTCACAGAAATTCATGGATCACTGCTATTTCTAATGTGACAATTTAAAGTTTAAGAGATTCTTGTGAAATTGTTTCAGTTTGGTTTGGGGGTGTAGGAATTGTTATTCTTCCCCTCTTCCCATTTATATATACAGGCATACATTTTGCTGTTGCTCTGGAAGAGGGTGGCTTCTGGGATGCTTGCTGACAGGGAGCAATACTGACCCAAAAAAGGAGGGAAGCCCACTTTCTTACTAGTGCCCATTCATGAGTTGATGGTTTTTTAAATCATCAAAATATTAATATGTCATTTAATGCTCATTTAACAACTGATAAACTCATAAACAATATGTAAACTTGGGCGATGTTAGGGATGGTGAACTGGGGGCTTTAACACATCAGTTTTTCTTTTTCTCTGGTACAGTGGAAATTCAGCCTGACCCCAAAGGTAAATGAAAGTTCAGTTGTTTCTGTAGCAGAGGTTTGCAGAAAGGTTTATTAACCTGTGTAAGGAGAGCCTGTATGTTTCATGTTATCAGTTGCCTGTTGTGTCTTGTTACAGTTTAAAAGTAGATCTTGTCAAGATTCCATCAGAGAGAGCACCCAGTGGGTGAGCCTTGGCACTGCTCCCTGAGAACCTGTAGTCAAGACTATAGTTTGGTGCAGACATACTCATTTTGAAGCTTGATGGTAGAACAGAGAGAGAAAAATCATTTACCACCTGGTCTCTTCGTTCCTGTAAATACTGAAACAGTTTCTTCTTTGGTTTAATCTAGGGAATTGCATAATTGTTCAACAATTTGTTTGAGCTCTTGCTGTGATCCAGTAAATACCTGTTAATGGGCTGGTTTGGTTTTGTTTTTCTAGTAAAGTAAGGATCATTTTATCATTTGGCCACAGAGCTGAGTTAAGAAATAGTTGTGACTCAGAACCTATACGGTTATCTTGAGGTCCTACCTCCAATTCTAGGCATTAATTAATTAGGTAATTGGCGAGACTTAAAGATGGAACAGCAAGACCCAAAACAATCATCTTGCCTATAATTAGCTTTGAAATCCTGAGTTTTGAAAATGCCCCAGCCTTTACTCCATCAAGTTCTTCTCCACCCTCAGGGACTGTGAGCGTGTGCACACACACACCCTGATGCCTACACCTGCACACCGCCTCATCTTCCCTGAGCTGATGCAGGAAAGTTTGCCACTGGGTACCTGAGCATTTTAAAAGTGCAGCCATCAAACATCAGCTGTCTAAACCTGAGCTTGTAGATTCTGAGTCCCCAGAAAAAGGCTTTCAGTCTAATATCTTAGTCTGAGTGTCCTCATTCCTGTTTAGCATACCCTGTGTCCATTCTCAGGACCCTCCTATTGGAAGTTTTCTAAAAGAGAGCCTCTTTTGACTAAAGGCAGGCTAATGCTTGGTTCAGGTTTCACCAAGTCATAGCCACTCACCTCCACTTTGCTTTCCACCTGCCCGTCAGGGAGAACGCCAGGGATAAACTCTCTTCACACCTTTCCAAGCGGTCCTTTTCAGAAGGCAGTCACACAGCTTTCTCCCTGCTTCCCTCCTGACTTCACTGTACATTTCAGCCTCTATTGCTGCTGCCCTTTGCAGAGTTTTTTCACTTCTTTCTCAAGTCCCTTTTCTTTTTTCTTCTCTGTTTCTCCTGTCTGTGTGTATCTGTGCACAGTGTGTGTTTACTGTCACAAAGGCACTTTTTCAGACCCCTACTCCTGTGGTGACGGACACTCTGAGGGTCCCCACGGCAGGACTGGCCTTTTCCCATCAAGTGAGTGCGTACTGGGAAGAAGGGGATGTTATCAGATGGTCTCTTTTTATTTGAAAACTATAAGTAAAGCACAGGGTATAGTTATTTAAATATCCCCAAGTGTTCTGTGGGTTATTCTGAGGTGCGTAATTGGTTTCTAACAGGATGCAGCCATTGCACAGCAGCCCAGAATAGGATCCGCCGTTCACCCCTCCCCCCACCATTGACGGAAAAGTGCGTGGAGCTGTTTAGGCCTTTTTTTTTCCCAGATAAACCTTCCAAGAGTGGTTTTCTTTCTTTTTCACTATAAATAGGAACCCTCCCTAAACCAGTGGTAATGGAGGGTGTGATTAAAGAAGATGCCTTGTGTTTCAAAGGGACCTCAAGGTCAAAGAAGAGACTAGAATGACCTGGGAAAACTGATGGTCTGGCTCCCAGTTCTGCCCAGATGGTACTCCACAGATCTGCTGGGCTGGAAACTGAACCAGTTAGCTGAACCCCTGGGAGAAGGGGGAGCAGGCAATTCATCTGAGGCCTTTGGAAGGCACAGAGCTGAGACTGTCAGTCCCACCGCAGATCAGTCTGTTTTCTTACTTACAGAGTAATGGCCTGGTCTGTCTTTAACCCTCACATCAGGCCCTCCCCTGCAACGCACACACTGTGAGGCTGTGGGCTGGGATCCGTTCCTTACTCTCTGCTGACCTGGATCATTGGTCATACTCTAGGAGTGCCTGTTTTTCCCTCCTCCTTTCCTCTGCCCCTCTTTGTTTTTCTCTTGCTTAGCTCTCCAGCTCTCGCCTTTCCTATCAGCCTGCTGCCCTGGGCGTTGGATCTGCTGACCTGGCTTATCCAGTAGTGTTTGCTGCTGGCTTAAATGCCACACACCCTCACCAGGTATCTTTAAAGATGGGGAGGACACTAGGGGTTCCTGTGCTGCCTCCCCTGCCCAGACACACTCGAGGGGCCTCTTGAGACACCAGTGTTCTAAGCGTTCCAAACCAAAGCTCTTCTGTAACTTCGGAGGACTAAGATGATTCTGAGAGGCTGCCTGTTACACTTCAGAAAGGAAAGAAGAGCTTCCCGAGTGTCTTCCCCCCTCTTTCCCTCTGTAGTCACTTCTGTGCATGTCTTCCACTAACTGAGCGAGTCCCAGAAAGGATCAAGATTTCCGGGGTTTCCTGCCCACTTGGTGGGAGCACTGGTGATGGGAAAGCTGGAAAGCCGATGCCATCATGCTAGGCAGCAAGTCTCCCCTCCTGCCTGACGTTGCCGTGATTCACTGAATTTTTTTGTTTTTCCCCAAAGCTAATGGTCCCCGGGAAGGAAGGTGGGGTACCCCTTGGTCCCAACCAGCCTGCCCACGGTGCCCAGGCTGACCAGGAGAGACTGGCAACCTACACCCCTTCTGATGGGGCCCACTGCGCCGCCACGCCATCCAGCAGGTGAGTTCACATCTTGGCTCAGCCGGTCTTCAGACCAGCCAGGGGCCTGTCCTCCCCAGTACATCTGCTTATTTGGTATCAGCAAGTAAAGAGTAGCTTTCAGCATTGGCTCAGGCTTGGCATTTGCAGGGAAAATGTGGAATCCTTCAAATGCCCAATAAGAATCTTGCATTGCAGCTGATGTGTGAGGGGGGCTTGCCCGGGGCACCACTACTGGCTTCTGACAGCAGGTGGCTGGGCTTGGCACGCCTCACCCTGATGCAGGGAAGGTGTTTTGAGATGTTCCTCTCGTCCCCTGAGATGGATTCCCTGGGCGTCCTCAGTATTTCCTGAGACCAGAGCAGGGTGTTGTTAACCACACCTGTGACATCAGAGTCATGGTGTATCTGCGGTAGGAGTTAGGGTCCATTTTCTTTTTCTACTGTGTTAGTGCCCCCTGGAGATACTGTAGAAACAACTGTTTTTCCTTACTAGAATACAAAAAGAAATCTTTGTCTTTTCTGATTGCAGAAGTGATACCGTCTGTAGGTCAAATTTTGAAGACGTGGATTGGGTGGAAAGTTCTCATAATCCCACCCTGCAAAAATCACCACGTTACCTCCTTTTAAAAGGTGACAGGATCTCAGAAGGGTTAAGTGACTGGCCTAAGAGAGCATTTAGCTCACAGAATGGCCAGGCACAGGCCTGGCTTCTCAGATTGCAGAGCCCAGACTTCCTCTTTCCATTTCACCCAGAGTTCTGTGGGAAGCTGGGCCTGTCTTGACCTGCACTGCCCTCTCTTAACTGGAAGGCCCCAGAGATAATGACGTCAATTGCCCCATCGCATCTTAAATGAACTTTCAGATATTAGAAATTCCTGGGTTTTTTTTTTTTCCATTCCCACAGTGGAGTTGGGGGAGGGGGGTTACTTGGAAGGATCTTTCCATGCCATCCATCAGGAAAAATAATTACTTTCATGCCTGGCCCCTCAAATTCCATCCTCTTATCCTTCCTCTTATTAGATAATCAAAGGGGGATCCTCTTAGTGTTGTTTCTTGGGTTTTTTGGCCACACCTTGCAGCATGCAGGGTCTTAGTTCTCTTACCAGAGATTGAACCTATGTGCCCTGCAGTGGGAGCACAGCGTCTTAACCATTGGACAGCCAGGGAATCCGCATTGTAGTCGTTTTACACTCACACATTCTGAGCCTCGATTCCTGGGGTATGGCCTGGAGTAACTGAAGACAGAGGACCCTGTGTAGGGGGTTCTCAAATGCTGGTCCTCCCTGGTGTCTGGAGCCCGGGAGCCCCTTGGACTGCATACTTCTCCTCATCTAGAGCCCCTGCTTTGGGGCTTTCCCGTCCCTGGCTTCTCGCAGGGCTGTGGCTTACAGTCTGAGCTCCTGTTTCTTCTGCTTGGCGTCCCCCACCTTTGGGCACTCGGCATCAGTCTGGAGGGAGGAGGGGAGTCGTTCAGTTGCTTCCGTCGTGTCCAACTCTCACCCCCTGGACTGTAGCCCACCAGGCTCTTCTGTCCCTGGAATTCTCCAGGCAGGAATACTGGGGTGGGTAGCCATTCCCTTCTCCGGGGGATGTTCTTGACCCAGGGATCGAAGTCACACCTCCTACGCTGGCAGGCGGATTCTTTGTCACTGCACCACCTGGGAGGAGAGGGAGGGGGCAGCCAGGTTGGATGTGTTGTTGAAAGACCTTGCTGAGCAGAGGGAGGACTTGGGGCAAGGAGAGGGGAGAAGACATGGCGTGGAGCTTCAGATAGCAGAACCAAAAAATGAGGAAGGGGAAATGTAAAATCTTGAGTCTGGCTCTGTAACTGAATTGACATTAAAATTAGTTGTTTATGAGAGCTGCTTGCCTTCATGTATGAGAGCATGGTGACTGATGCTTATCCCTGGTATGACAGGGTAAATTTTATGGAAGCTTTGTGCAATCGTAACACCGAGTTTCATTCACATATGCATATTTTTAGCTCTTCCAGGAAATGCAGTCCTCTGCTCTCAAAAGTAAGGGTGACAGGGGCCCCAGGCAGGCTTCACACTGCCATTTCCCACACGCCTGGGCTGGTGGGGGCAGCTCCCTCCCGGGCTGTGGCCTCACAAGCTGGTGGGTTTACGGGGCACCCAGGAGGCTCTGCTGTGGTTTGAGAAGGAGAGCCGACATGACCTTTCTTCTCCAGCGAGGACACTGAAACTGTGTCAAACAGCAGCGAGGGACGGGCCTCCCCCCACGACGTCTTGGAGACCATCTTTGTCCGGAAAGTGGGGGCTTTTGTCAACAAGCCCATCAACCAGGTGATTTTCCTGCCCCTGCAACCTGTGAGGCTATGTGAGCCCTTAGGGTGAAGTCTCGCCTGGGGCCTGGGGAGCCACTGAAATCACACGCAAAATGGTGTGGGTGTGTGCGCGAATCTTCTGTGGAGAGGGTTAGCAGCCTGTGACATCACTCCAGGGAAGTTACGAGTCATTGCCCTGTGGTCTCATAGGAGAGGAGACCACGCTGCTTAGTACACACGTTGCACTGCAGTGTCATCACCTCAGCCTCACTTGAGGCAGGAAGGTCCTCCTCAGCTCTGCCAGTGAGGAACACTTGTTACTGAACTGCTGTCGGTCAGGCTTCCAGAGCTGAACTCCAGGGTCCTGTGGATGCTGCGGGCACGTGGTGGGAAGCAGGGCAGACTGGAGGGGTCTCCAGCAAGACAGGAGCCTGAGGGTGGCATGGTCAGCTGAAGTGTGTGAACCTGCTAGACGCCCCCCACCCAACCCCATCTTCTGGCAGCCCCTAAGGAAGTGAACGAACTGGGGAAAGGGGGAGCACTAATACTTTCTCCCGCGTCTCCAGGTGACTCTGACCAGTTTGGACATACCCTTTGCCATGTTTGCTCCCAAGAACCTGGAGCTGGAGGATGCGGATCCCATGGTGAGTCCGTCGCTGAGTGAAGTTTGCAGGGAGTCAGCGCCACAGTGGTCGTCCTTCTTGTTGGCCCACTCACTGTTCCTCCGTGGACTGTTAGCCACACCCCTGGCTCATGGTTTACAGCCAGTGCCCAGGACCAGCCCCTGCCTCCGCCTTGTTCTGAAACAGGTGAATCCGCCAGATTCCCCAGAGACTACGTCTCCTCTCCAGGGCAGCCTGCACTCTGACGGCTCCAGCGGGGGCAGCAGCGGCCATACCCAGGACGACTTCGTCATGATTGACTTCGTAAGTTGCCAGCACCTTCGTTGCCCGTTGCTGCTTCAAGGGCAGTAAACCTGGAAGCCTCTGTTGCACTTGAATAGGCCTTTGGGGATCAGACGGGCCAGTCCAGGCAGAGGGAAGGGACTGTGGGTACCGGCTATGCACTTTATGTGGGGAATCTGCCCTTACACACCGCTTGGGGAGACATGTGGAAGCCCGTGAGCAACAAGGCATTTTGTGCTACGTCTGAAATTCACCTCGAAATGGGATTGGATTGTCCAGTGGGACCTGCACAGATCCTATTCATGAATGGATAGTCCTTTGCTAAAGATAGGAATGTGAAGGAAGGAGACAGAAATTTCCTCAGGGTAGAGGGAGGTCATCCCCAGGGTGCATTTAGCTGCCCAGAAGAGAAAACTGTAAAAATTCCACAAAGGTCAGCCTGGAGGAGCCCTTTATTTTCTAATTACTGAAAGGAAAGAGGGCTGTTGATAGCTAAGCCCCTCTGATTTTCTGCTGTGGTTTAAGGCAAGCTAAACTTGAGTCGGTCTCTCTTTTTTTTTCTTTTTAAGAAACCAGCTTTTTCTAAAGACGACATTCTTCCGATGGACTTGGGGACCTTCTATCGTGAATTTCAGAACCCCCCTCAGCTGAGCAGCCTCTCCATCGATATCGGGGCCCAGTCCATGGCCGAGGACTTGGTACGGAAACCCCTTGCCCCACCACACCTCGTCCTCTGGCCTCCCTTCCTCCTTCCATGGTCATTCCTGCTCCACAAGCCTGGAGATTTCTTCCAGCTACTCCCCCACGCCCACACCTCCCACCTTGCAGTCACAGGAGAAGACGGTTAAACCCTGCTGTTAAACCATTACCTTCCGGTGATCACACTTGAGATTTGCATTGCACCCTGTGGTCATTATCTTGAATTTGCTTGCCCTCCATTTCCTCCTTTTCTCTGCACTCCCATCCCAGCGGTTCTCACACACTCCTCTTGTTTGCCTGATGTCCTCTGCTCGCTGATGCCACTCAGCCAGGCTTCCTCAGCAGTTCTTGCCATCAGCTGTTCAGCTTGCCAGGCAGGTGCCAGGGATACAGGGCAGAAGCAGCAGAAGGACCGAGTGGTGGTGGTCTTGCCCTTTCATCACTCATGGCGTTCTTCCCGTGTTCAGCCAGATGTCCTGATACTGACTGTAATGACCATATCTCCATTTAGGGTGTTTTCTATTTCCTCTCCTCAACGGGAAGATGAGTGCCTGGCCCAGCCACAGATCCAGGGTGCCCCATGCTACGAGATGTCGGGGTCCGCCTGCCTGAGGTGGAAATATCACCTCCTATACTGAAATCAGGAGTGGCTTTAGGAATTGGTATCTCAGCTCAGCTGCCCTTGATTTGCCTTAAACAGAAAAGCCTGCTCGGTAATAATAATATAGCAAAAATGTCATTATTAACATTTATTGAAGCTTTCTAGGTGCCAAGCATTTTTTAAGTGCTTTCCATGAATCTTCAGTGACCCAAAGAGGTAGGTTTTCTTATTATCCTAGTTTACAGATGAGAAGAATGACGTTGGAAACAAATAACTTGCTGTTGATTTTGCTGAGCCAGTAAAACAAAGGTTTGACCCCTGAGAGTGGGGCTTCTGATTTTAGGCTTTTAATTGACTCATTTGAAATTTGCTTGGAAGGAGCCAGAGTCCTAAAGCTCTTAAGATGAAGTTGCAGCCGGCTCTGGCCATTGCCCCCCCCCCCCCCTCAAACCCATCCCGGCAGCCAGCGTGCCTGAGCTTCCAAAGTGCTGCGGCGCCAGCTGCCCCGCCTGCAGGGCATCCTCTGTGGAGGGTGGACCCTGCGGATGCGCTCTGCAGTGGAGCCAGACCGCATGATTAGGGCCAGGTTTTCATTAGCGGTTGGTGCCTGCGGGCAGTTACACTTAACTCCTGTTTCTGTCTCGTTTTCATTGTTCTCTCAGCGCGCCCCCAACCCATCCCCTTCTCAGCTGGTGTAAGGATGCAGACTCCCAGGCCTGGCCACCGACCTGCCGGGTCAGAACCTCCTGAGAGTGTGGCTGGGACAGCCTGGTGTGTGTGCCCCCACGGGACTCTACCGCCGGCCCAGTGCGGGCTGTGAAGATAGCGTTCACTTTCTGAACCTGTGGGGCTCTAAACCCACTTAGACTAATGGCAGTCTAATCTGTGCCAAAGATATTTCACATTGGATTTCTCTGTGTCGTCCCGCTGTGGGCGTGGCCCTTTTCCGTCTCATCGTGTGTGTGACCAGCCTGGTTCTCTAGGCTCTCTGTCCCCCTCCGCAGCCCCCACTGGCCAGTGCCTGCTCAGCTGCTCTGCAACCCAGCCCTGCGGAGCTGCCTGCGGCCCCGGCTGACGGCTGGCTTCCCAGCCTACTGAGTAAGCAGCTCTTGTCTCCCCTCCCTGCACAGGACTCACTACCAGAGAAGCTGGCTGCGCATGAGAAGAATGTCCGAGAATTTGATGCCTTTGTAGAAACCCTGCAGTAAAAGTTGGTGTCCTTGAGTCCCAGCGGCATCCCCTTCTTGTAGTCCCAGGAGACAGAGCACCTCCCCCTCGTCAGCTGCTCCCACCCCTGTCCTGCTCCAGGCCAGGCAGCGGGGAGGCTGATCCCCTCAGGGGACCCGGAAGCCCCTGCTCTGGCACCTCCCAGAGACCCGTGGCAGCCGCGAAGGCCCGCAACAGCATCCGCGAGGACTCCTCATCTGCCCGCCCTCTGCGGGCCTTCTGCTCACGCCACCCGCAGCGGCGGCCTCACAGAGGCCGTCCTCCTGCCTCTCCTGCCAGCCCCCCACCCTGGGTCTGCCCAGCAGCTGGCCCCGTGCCGCCCTGCCGTGGCCATCCGCCGTCAACATTCCAGCTGGTAGCCCTGAGGCTGGAGCGGAGGCAGGAGGAGGAAGGAGACCGGGCTGGGAGGAGGGAGGCAGGACGCTCTCCTCCAGGGTCTTTTCCTCTTAGTTCTGGTATCTTCTTCCTCTCTCTCTTTCTCCCTCCTCTGTCCTGGGCCTGTATTTTTGGCAGTGTGGCGGGCTTCCCGCCCCTGGTGATGAGAACTCTAAAGTCAGCCGGGCCCACCCATCCGGGCAGCCCTGGTGGCTGCCTGTGCCCAGCCGTGTGGAAGCAGAGTCCTGCATCTCTAGGAGTTGTCACTGGAGTCACAGCACAGGTTCTCCTTTCTCCTACTCTCCCCCTGTTACAGGACACAGTCACTATTTATTACTTTCAGAGAAATCAGATACTTTATAGAGAGAACATGTTTGAGGTTAGACGTCTTCACTTGGGAAGGTTGGAGGGCCCCCGGGGCAACGCCTCTTCCTCTAGAAGCTCCTCAGACTTGGGGCTGCTGCTGTCAGATCTTCCTTCCCAGGTGTAGAAGGTGGGATCCCAGAATGTGGCCGGGGGACCACAGAGCCTCCCAGAATTGCTGCATTTGAACTGACAACTGACCACAGACTCTACCTTAGACACGTGCATATTCCTGGGGAGAAGCTTCAATCTCCTAGCTCCTGCAGAGAGACAGAAGCCCTGTCCTGGCAGCCCAGGAAGTCTTGGATTCAAAATGTGATGACTCACCAGGGTCATGCCACTGGTAGTACCCACGGGGTGCTGTGTGTGTCCCCCGTTATGGCCCTGGGGAAGGCTAGGCAGCCCCCTCCTCCTGGGGAACTTGTTCCAGTTTCTTGGGACGGGGTCATGGGCCTTCTCCCCCTTCCACCTGGGCCTGGCCACCAGCTCTCTTTTAAGCCCAGGGTCTCTACACTGCCCTGAGGTTTACTAGTTGTATCGATTCCTTGTTGAGAAACCAAAGCTGGGCATTCAGTTGACTTAACCCTTCAGGTGTTACTTGAGTCGGCCAAGGGCCCAGCCTCACTCCCTGACTGTTCCTCGTCACCTCACCTGTAGCCCCGTCCAAGGAAAACTAGGCGCGCCTCCCCGCTGTGGCCACCTGGGTGTTCATTGGCAGAAGCTGTTCTGCAGCAGAATGGGCGGCCCTCCGTTGCTTGTTAGCGGGTGCAGGGGGCGGCGTCCCCACCTACGAGGCTGATCTCAGGGCTGGGCCTGGCTCTGTCCCCGCCTCCGTGGGGCTGAGCTCAGCCTCGCGCACACCCACTGCTGCCCCAAAGGCGCATTCCTCGTAGTGGCATCCAGCTGGCCCTCCCGGTGTGGGGCTGAGCGCACCTGTGGCCTGCCACACCAGTCCCGGTTTACCCCCCAGGGCCCCAGCACTGAGAAGGGTGGAGGCCCTGGTAAGTTGCCGATGCCGCCACTCCCCCCTCACCCAGCCTCTCAGCCCTCCTGCCAAGGCCGAACAGGAAGGCCACTGAGCCGCTGTCCTCTCTGAATTGTTGGCATCTGCAGGCAGCAGCCTCTCTTCAGGACCCCTTCAGTGGGAGGCCAGGGAGGCTGAGCCCAGACTGGGAGCCGAGCCTGGGAGAAGCAGAGCGGCTGTCAGGGCCGGCCCTTGTCCCTCAGCCCTGTGCGACGGCAGGTATGAGCCCTAGACCGACTTCCAGCATCCCCCAGACAGGGCTGGGACCAGTCGCGTCTCCGGGGGAGAGCCCCTCCGCGCCTCCAGCCGACTCTGTTTGGAAATACTAAGCTATTACTTTAAAATGTATTCAAGAGATTTCCAATAAACTTTTTCTGTACTTTATCGCTTCCTGTCCTGCAAGTTGTCAGAAAACCTAGCCCGCCTCCTCCCGCGTCTCACAGCCCCGTGTCGCTGACAGGCTCCAGGGAGGGAAGAGAAGTGCCACGTGAGGCACGCAAGGGTTCAGAGCCTGACCGGCTGCTAGGGGTCCTGGGCTGCTCAGGAAATCTCGCTCGTTCTCTTTTTTTGGTTGCACCGTGGGGCACGTAGGATCTCAGTTCCCTGCCTGGGGGTCGAATCCATGCCCCCCCCTGCAGTGGAAGCTGGTAGTCTTAACCACCGGATCACCAAAAAGCCCCTCTTAGAGCTTCGTTTTGCTTGTGTGTAATGTCCCCATTCAGGGGTTGTGTGTGAGCAGTGTGAGACACGTGTTCGGTGAGGTGACGT
The DNA here is from genome assembly GCF_023699985.2 of Odocoileus virginianus. NCBI lineage: Eukaryota > Metazoa > Chordata > Mammalia > Artiodactyla > Cervidae > Odocoileus > Odocoileus virginianus. Next base: position 13,038,385 of record NC_069683.1, on the reverse strand, counting down.
GTGTGACGCAGACATGCCTGTGAAGTAAAGCCCCCGGGACGGCGGGCCGTCATCTTCAGCTCCTCCCAACCTCACCGGCTCCCTGCAGCATAGCTCCCCACTCACCCCAGGCGCCAGCCTTTGGCTCAGAGGGAAAGACAGCAAGAGACAGCTGGCAGTGCTCTTGTCCTGTTTCCAGAGAGACCAGGCAGGGGGCGGGGGACCCCCCAAACCACCATGATGGCTGCCGATCTGGTGTGAGGGGTTGTGGCTGAGCAAACCAGACGGGAGGAGAGGGGCTGAGTGAAGTCCAGGGCCCAGGCGCTTGTGTTGCACTGCCCCGATCTGACACACAGCTGGCCCCAGGGCAGAGAAGAGCCCTGCGGCTGTTATTCCTGCCTGGCCCCCGGGAGCCGCCAGCTCCTTCCTCGTCTTGGCCTTGGCAGGAGAGGGAGAAGGTGGAGCTGCCGACAAACCCAGGCGAGTGCTTTCTTGGTTGCCTCCCACGCCCCTCAGGCTGAAGCCAGGCCCCAGGGGAGGAAAGGGCAGGTTAGAAAAGTCTAAATTCAGCTCCAAGGGGCTGAAAAGGATGGGCCTGCCCACCGCTGCCACTTTGAGCCCTAGAGCCCTTGCTTGTTAGCGAACTGCATGTGACGCTGCCCATGACACCTGACCACGCAGGCATCCCACCCCGGGGTCAGAAATGGTGCTTAAGACTGTCCTTGGAGTCCTCACTTTCAATTGGGCCCCCCCACCCCCATAAAGCAAAGTATTCAACTGCCCCACGTCTGGTAGCGTCCTGCCCCTTTAAAGCACGTCCCTACGCTCTGCCCCTAGAGACCCACCGCTGCCAAGGCAGGGGTAAACTGGCTTTTGAGTCACTCAGCAGAGGCCTCTACCAGAGGCCAACCCAAACCAACAGCTGTCTCCCGACCGCCTGCCTCATCGTTTGCTTGGGTCACCGCCCCTCTGTTCCAAATAGTCCCCCAGCTTAGAGTTGAGCAGACCCAGGGAGACAGGCAGCCAGCACCTTCTGTGTGAGCTACCTGGACAGAGGGCGTGGGCTGAGGGGGACTGGCTTCCTGGAGCTCAGCGCCTCAACGTTTATAACCATTGCCTTGATCATACAGCTTTGGCCCGCCTTCCTCCACCAAATCAAGCAATGAGGAGATAAAAAAAAACAGGCCTGACGGAGGCCACCGTCCCCTCCTGATTGCAATCAGCCGGCAAGTAGCTAACAGCTGGAGCTTGGCCACTGTGCCAAGTGAAACTCCGGCCTGTGCTCCCTGTGACATACCACTTTTTTAAAAATTGTGTTAAAATACATATGAGTTTTACCATCTTAACCTTTATTTTTTTTTAATATTAATTTTGCAGCACTGGGTCTTAATTGTGACACGTGGGATCTTTTAGTTACGGAGTGTGAACTCAGTTGCAGCAGGTAGGATCTAGTTCCCTGACCAGAGATTGAACCCAAGCCCCCTGTGTTGGGAGTATGAAGTCTTAGCTACTGGAGCACCGGGAAGTCCCTATCTTAACCTTGAAAGCAAAGCCAAACCTGCTCAAAAGAGGAAAGCTGGATCTTTCATAGCCTCCACATGACTGGCTAGCAGGAGGAAACAGCCAAGCTCTCTGGCTGAGGGAAGTATGGGCAGGACCGCAATGGTCAGGAGATGAGGGCTCCAGCCCTGGCTGCTACCGGAGGTTGGGACTGTCACTTCACTCATCTGCGACATGACCAGCATTCCCGTTTCCACTGGGCACTCATTCTGTAATGCTGTGTGCTCATTATGGTTGGCCCCTGCACCTGCGGGTTCCACATGTGAGAGCTCCCAAACTTGGATAGAGAAATGTTTGGAAAAAGGAAATTCCAGGGAGTTTCAAGAAGCAAAATGTGTATCTGCCGCATGTTGGCAACTATTTACATGGCATTTATGTTGTATTAGGTATTCTAAGTGATCTAGAAATAAAGAAAAGATGTATGTAGGTTATATTGCAAATACTGCGCCACTTTATATACGGGACTCGAGCACCCTTGGATTTTTGTATCTAGGGGTGGGGGTGGCTGGAACACATCCCCCACATCTAGGAAAGACAACTGTAGTTCTGATCATCCGAGACACAAAGCAACAGTCTCAGTGATGGGACCAGCTGCATGACAATTACCAGTCAGAGCTGGTTGTGAGTGATGGAACCAGGATTCAAACCCCGGCCTGACTCCACAGCTCATGCTGTGGTCCACCACGGTCCGCTCTGTTTGGGGGACGGAGGTCCTGGTTAATAGGATACAGCACTCGGGGGCCAGCTGGAATGAAGGTGACTATTCATGCTTCTAAGCCTGGAAGATGCTCAGAAAGCTGGCTTCATCCCAGCGGGTGAAGGGGTCAGACGAATGGAGCGGGGGCTTCCTGTGGCCCTATCTGCCCCTCTTCCACAACCACCCTGCACCTCCCACCCAGTTCTGAGCCTCCATGCCCACTTCTATGATCAGCCAGATGCAAAGTTTTCCATCTCGATTTTTACTGAAATATAAAAAGTGCAAAGGTAAAATACATGATTGGTGCCAAGGAAGTCATTAAGTATGAATGTGAACACTTGATTCACAGAACAAGTCCCCCGCACCCCCAGGTAAAGACTAGCGGTGAGGGCCGAGGGGAGGGGGACGGGAGAGAGGCCGAACAGATCATGAGGCTCCCCAGTAAATGGAACGGCGAGCAACACCTGATGTACCAAGGCAGGCAGACAGCAGAAGCCTGGGCCTGGCCTGGAGACACAGTGGCTGACAGCAGCCACATCCGTCCACGGGGGCCCTGACACGCCAGTGTCCTGGGGACAGAGCTCGCAGATGGGGCAGGGCTGGTCAGAGAGGCCTCCACGGTGCGGGCTCCGGCCGAGGCCTCAGGGAGAAGGTTCACCAGGAAGGGACAGCTGGAAAGAGGGGCCTCCGCCATCACCAGTTCCAGGGGGAGGCTGCTAGAATTTACCTGGCAGGGGCCAATCTAATCAGCAAAGTCTCTACCCGGCCCCTCCAGGAGCCTGCAACTGGAGGAAGCAGCCACCACCCATCTGAGGCCCTGAGTCAGGCCAGGCCGGAGCAGGGCCCCCTGTGACTCCAGGACAGACGAGGCCAAGGATGTGTCCAAGTCGGGGGGAAGGAGAGGCAAGGCAGGGGGTGGGCGGGGGGCCGCTAGTCACCGGTCTGAGTGGACCCTAGGGGGCTGTCAGGGATGAGAGTGGGGCGTCTATTGTGAATGGAGGCAGGGTCCCAGCCCCGTCACCCAAGCTCCCAGTCCTGGCAGGAGAACCAGGGGTGTGAGGATGCCCGGGGGGCAGTACCATCTGGGAAAGGCTGACCCAGGATGTGCGGAAGAGAAGGCAGGCGTGGGACTCCAGCCTGCCGTCAGTTTGCTGTGGAAGTGCCGAAGGCTGAGCCGTCAGAGGGGAGAGGACAGGAACCGGGTGCCTGCCACTGGGCCTTCCCCCAGACAGGGAGGAGCCTCGGCAGGACCAGTGCAGCCAGCGCAGCCTTTCGCTCCCCCGCAGGCAGAAGGGAGAGGACCAGCCCCGGCTCCCAGCCCAGCCGGCAGTGACTCTGGCACCTCCAGTTGCCAGGGATACGGGCAGGAGGAAGCAGAGGGGCGGCTGCTGGGGCCGGGCCTCCAGCCTGAAGAGCCGGCTCCGCAGAGCCTTCACGGAGCCGGGGACCCAAGGAGGCAGTGAGAAGTGTAAGGCGAAGAGAGAAGGTCCTGCGGTTACAGTGAGGCCACGGGAGCCGGCCAGGTGGGCCGGCCAGAAAGGGAGGAGGTGCTGTCCCGGGGCGGGCCTCAGCGTCCCTCTCCGGGGGACTCAGGGCCCCTTTTCGGGGCTGGAGCCAGGAAGGAAAGTCCAGAGTGTGGGCTGTCTGAGCAGGGGGCGGGCTGGGCGGGCACTCAGAGCCCCTTGGCATCGGGGCTAGGAAACAACTCTCCTTGGTGATCCAGGAGGAACTTAGTGAAGGTGTTGATGGGATTAATAGCCTTGAGGGTGATGGCCGCGTCCTTGGCCCACAGCAGGTTAGGGCCGAAGACGACAGCCAGGTTAGTGTTTGTCATCTTGTTCTGGTCAGAGAGGGCCGAGACCTGTGTGAGGAACGGCGGGGGAGGAGGGGGCGCTGCAGCTGGAAACCACGGACGCCGCCTCCCACGCCCGGCAACGGAGTCCAGGAGCAGCGGCCCCCACCCCACTCCAGGGGAGCGGGAGCGGGAGAGGCCCGCCCGAGTCTCACCTGCACCAGGAAGGCAGTGAGGAAACGCAGCACCAGGTAGTTCTCCTCGGGCAGCGTGCGGAGGGCCTGCAGCGTCGCCTCCACTCTCTGACTCTCGTCAACGTCTGTGAGGAATGGGGGCAGGGTCACACGGGTTCGGGAAGCCCTGTCAGCAGACTCGAGGGAAACCCCCCAACCAGACTTTTCCCAGGCGGACAGGCTCGCTCTGAGGCCAGCTACGACCCCACGCTGCGGACGCTGGGGAGGGGAGGGGGGGACACTCACTGAGGAAGCCCACCACGTGGGAGTAGAGGTCAAAGGTGAGCAGGGGCTCGGGAAGCTCCCGGAGGAAGGTCTTGAGGATGACTGCCGGCAGGTGCAGCTCGTTGTACTGCTCGAAGTCCACGGGCAGCCCTAGAGAGGGGAAGGCGGGGCGCGGTGCAGAGGAGCTGGGCGGGGCCTGGAGGCCGGCAGCCAATCCTGACCGCCCCCTTGGCCACAAGCCCCGCCTCCCACGAGACAAGGGGACAGGGCCAGGCCATCTGCGGAGCGGGGCCCCTGAACACGCACCACGGCTATTCCTCGCCTCCCTCTAGAAACCTCATCTAGGAGGAAGTAGGTCTGGGTCAAGTAGGCAGACGTGAGACCGGTGTAATCATGCCAAATGCCACAGAAACCACACACGCATGCCCCCCCCCCACACACACACGATCTCGGGGTTCAGCATGCCCCAGGGGCCACTCACCCATGTTGTACTTGTGCTGCACTTCCCGGACAATCTGCGTGTTGGCCGACCTCCGGAAAATCCCCTCAGTGGTGAGAGCTGAGGGTAGCCGGGCCTGGTGAGTCTCAGAGCTCTGGGACACCGCGTGGGCTCCCCCAGCCCCTTCCGCGCATCTTGGGCTTCCCATTCGGGTCAGAGCGGGTACTGGTGCGCGTGCGACCCCGCCCAGCCCTGCCCCGCAGCTCCCCGAAGGCGGAGGGAGCCCGGCACTCACCGTGGGCCCGCAGGTAGGCAACGGTCTCCCGCAGCACGAGCGGAATGGGCTCCTGCTCTGGGTTCTTCTCCCGGAGCCTGCGTGCACGAGGCCGTGAGGGCCCTGCCGCCCTCCCGGCCCTCGGATGCCCGCCCCACCCCACCTTTCCCATACTCACTGCTGTAAGGAGACACCGAACTGCTGGTTGGGCAGAGGGGGCCGTGGTGGCATGGGCTTGGGGGCGGTTGCGGGGCTCTTCTGTGTGGACTTGAGGAAGTCATCATACCTGCGGGAGCAGTGAGGGTCGGCCCCAGTCTGGCCTCGCGGTCACTATGGCAACTCTTGTGTGTCAGACACTGGGCTGCCTTACATGGATGACCTCATTCAGTCCTCGCAGCAACCCAGCTTTGCCCAGCAGCAAGTTAGGACTTCAGAAAGACCCATCACCGAGCCCGGAGCCGAGCTCCCTGTGTACACGGCAGCTTCCCACTGGCTATCTCTCTTACCCACGTTGGTGTCTACACGTCAGGGCTACTCTCTCGCTTACTCCCCACCCCCTCCCCCGGTGTCCACCAGGGAGGGAGGCTCCAGGGTGAGGAAGCTGTACTGTGTCCATAGAGCGGATTCACAGGGCTGTACGACAGAAACGAACACAACAGTGTAAAGCGATCACAAGCCACTTAAACAAAGATGAAAAGATTCAGTGACAGCTGTTCAGCGGCAGATGTGGGACCTGAACTGGCTCACTCTGACCCCATGTGCTGCCTCTTTCCCATTACATCTGCATCCTCGGCGTATCCTGGGGGTCTCAAGGCTGCTTCTCCCCTCGGCTGGCACGCACTCCCCCCACAGCCATGACCTGTGTGTAGAGAGTGCCCGCTGGGCACACACAGTCCCCACCCCGGCCTCACTTGAGCACTTGGCGGGGGATCCCCAGTTGCTCCAGCTTCACATGCTCACTCAGCTCACTCAGGTAATTCACGTAGAAGATCTTCTGCCCGAACTTGAAGCTGTCGGCGGAAGAGAGCGCGTGTGGGTCCAGGGCAGGCCGGCTCCAGCAGGCCTCCACGCTCTCTCAGCGGCCCACCCAGGTCAGGCAGAAGCCTGACTAGTCTGTCCCCAGGATGGGTGGCTTCCTGGGGCCTGCGTCACAGCTCACAGAGGGGCATGAGAGGTCAGTGCCCACCCTGGACCCACGCACCTAATGATGGGCTTGAAGAGGATGAGCAGGGTCTTGATGAACATGGTGGGGTGCACGATGTAGAGAGCCTTGATGTTCTTCTTGTACCTGCAGAGGCAGAACAGGCGCTCGGGGGACAGGCACAGAGCCAGGCCTTGATGTATGTCTCCTGACTCGATGACTCCCGGTAAGCCTGCCAGGTGTGTGCCACTGCGGCCCTATCTTACATGTTAGAAAACAGGCTCGGGGAAGTTAAGGAGCATGAAAGGTCACAGAGTGACTCAGCAGAGAAACTGGGATTTAAGCCCAGGCTGTTCCAATTTGAGAGTCTTAGTGTTCCATCACCCAGGTGGGGGGGGCACCCACCTCCCCCGGGCATGGAGTACACACTTTTGCCTGAGCAGACGGCAGCCCATTATAGGGCCGAGATGCTGGCCCCCCAGGGGCCCTGGAGCTTCCCCTGAGGCCCCCACCCACTTGCGGTCAAACTCCCGGTAGGCATCACGGAGCCAGCTGAAGGAGGGCTTGTTGTCGCTGGTGAGGCCGTGGTGTAGGTAGAGCAGCGTGTAATCGCTCTCCACGTACTGGTCCAGGGTGTGCTTCAGGTACCTGCAAGAGACACCCCCACTCAGGCGTGTCCGCAGGGGAGGCCCAGGTAAGACAGACCCTGCGCACCCAAGAAGCTGCCCCTCCCGCCTCCGCCCAGGAACAACTGGTCACCGTGTTGTGGTGGACGAGGAACAGCTGGGCTGGGAGCGGAATAACGGTAACAACAACAGTTCTCCTGAGCACTGACTAGAAGTCAGGAGACCAGGACTCTAACTGGAGCCACCTCACATACCTCCAGTCAAAATGGGAATAGCCTTTCCCCTCACGGGGTTGCTGTGAGTCAATGGTGATCAGGATTAAGCTTTCAGTGTCCACCGAGCACTTTGCATACACTATCTCACCTTTCCTCATTATAATGGAGGCTGACACTATTCCCTTCTTACAAGTGAGGGCAGTGAGGCTCAGAGAGATCAAGCTTGTGGGAGAGCCTGGAGGTGAACTGACTCCAAGTTTGGCCGCGTTGATCATGGGACAGGTCTGCCTTTTACACCCGCAGGGCTGGCTACAGAACACTGTAAAAGGGGATCAGAGTGGATACAGGACCTCCTCTCCTGCTCCAGTCTTTTTTTTTTTCTGGACATCTTGTGGACTAAGGACCCACAGTTCAAGTTCCCAATCCTCACAGCACAATACCTACCATCTAATACAAACACACACGTGGATGCTGGGCTCATCTGAGGTGGGAAAGTAGGAAGTGAATGAATATGAATTCCAGAGATGGAGAGGAGCCCTGGGGAAAACCCTCTTCCTGCCTGGCCTACAGCTCCCAGGTCCCAGGAGGAACGCTGCTCCAGGCTGGGAGGCTGGGCATGCAGGAATGCTAAGGGCTTCCAAGGAGATGCGGGGAAGGAGGAAAGGAGCCAGGAAAAGTGCCCGAGGATGGGACTAAGTGCCCAGACACAATCTGACTTAACCCAGAGAGGGTAACCTGAACACTGGTCCACGGGTGCCGGGCTGGGACAGCACTGGTGGGCGTGTGAGGTGTCTGATGCCAGATTTATTATCTTAATTCTGATCATCGTCACTGCACAATAACTTACCCCTCATACACATTGAGCACTTTGCAAGAAAGCTGTCACATAAAAAGAGGGCATTTTGCAACTGTGAAACAGCAAAGTGAGGGACTTCCCTGGTGGTCCGGTGGTCAAGACTCAGAGCTTCCACTTCAATGGGCATGGGTTCAATCCCTGGTGGGGGAACTAAGATCCTGCATGCCGCACAACTGATTTATTTACAAAGATAAATAAGTAAAACAGCAAAGGTTGTAGTGAAAATACACTCATCCTCTGATAAATGTTAGGACATTTGGGAGGGCAATGAAGTGATGTTTATCAGAAGCCACAAAACATTCACACTGTTTGACCTGGTAAAAGTGTGTCCAGGAGTTTATCCCCAGTAACTAATCAGAGATGGACACGAGTGCTTTAATAAAAGGCTGTTCATTATAGCCTGTTTTATAATGGGGGGGGAAATGAACAGCAAACTAAGTGTCCAAGAATAGGGAATTGGTTAAATAAATCACAGGACATCTATAAACAGAATACCCCACAGGATGTTTCTGCAGACAGAACCAATCTGTGAAGCTTGATGTGAGAACAGTGGTTACACTTTGGGGCAGTGACGGGAAGAACAAAGCGAGGTTTGTGGGTGTGGATGATAAGGGTATATTTAATTTTTGAAAATTTATCTAGTAGTATACATAATGTGCTTGCGTTCCTGGATACATATATATTAATAACAATTTTTTAAAAGGATGTCCTTGAGGAATGTCTAATGCTCAAAAGATAAAAACATTATGTAATATATAAAACTGACTATAGGGTACAATATATATTACAGAAAAAAAAATAGGATGTGAATACACTAAAATATTAACAGTGGTTTTTCTCTCCAGGTGGTTGGTTTATGGGACACTTTATCGCACTTATACTTCTTAATTGCTATCTACATTTTTCTAAATCCTTGAAATCTGTGATACAGATGAATACAATAGCATTTCATGTATATTTTCTTACTTAAGGCCCACACCAACCCGATAAGCACAATTCTTATTTTTATAGGGCTCAGGAGAGACGTGACCCAAGCACACAGCTAGTTAATGGCAGGGCTGAAGTTTCATTGGTCTTCTGCATCCAAGCTTCAGGCACTTTCTATTTCAACCCCCAGATCTGACTGGACAGCTGGGAAAAGCCAAGCCTGAGATAATCAGACTGGAAACAAGATGACAAGACTGATGAAAGTGCCTCCTTTCAAGGCCGGGTGGAGGGGGTAAGACCCTGCTGGGAAGGAATGCAGGACAGAGGGGATGAGTAACAGAGGGCTTTCTGAAGCCCCCGAGGGGGGCGGCCTTACCCAGCAAGCTCTCCCCTGAAAGCTGGGTGCGTTCCCACCTCCCCTCCCTCTGACTGCCTCCTACTCGGACCATCATCCGGCCAGGGGTCTGTCCCACGCCTTGCCAGTTGCTGAGATAAAACCAGAGAGGAGGGCATGTGACTCAGCCCCCTCAGGCGGGCCGCAGGACAGGCCCGGGCAAGGCTGTGTCTCCCTGCACGGCCGGCTGAGGAGCCCGGGGAGGAGGGCTCCGGAGACCAGAGGGAAAGCAGTCACATAGGACTGCAAAGACTCTGCAATGCACCACCCCCCGCCATGCCCCCGTGGCTTTCTGCTGCCGCAGCCCCAGACTGTCCCGGGCCCCACACCAGCCCCTCCACATACACAGCCATTCAGGACCCCCAGAGAGCCAGTAAGGGCAGGGCAGACATTATCAACCTTGGGGAGTGCTTTGAAGTGGTCAGGAAAGGAGGGCAAGATAGGAATCTGTGCACACAAGGAGGAGGAGCCTCAGGAGGAAGGCAGCTATGGCCTTGCCTCTGGGGGTCCCACACGCTCTGTGGACCCAGCGCAGGTCTGGTGGGGGCCCAAGGACCCACACTTAGCAGGACAGAGACTGTCACACTTCCGCTTTCAATCAGCCTTCAAACTTGCCTCCGGAGATTTCCAGACCAACCAGAGCTATGTCATGTACTTAGCATTCAGAACCCACATAGGTACAGAAGTCGTTTCACCAGATGTGGCACAAAATACAATTAATGGTAATTATTCATGTAAATGGTGAGCAACTGCAAACGCCTCAGACTGATCATCATCTTAATCAGGCCTCGCGTTTGGACAGTATTTGACTTTTCAAAGTATTTTCACATGGGATATCTCACTCCTACGAGGAACGAGGGCTGTATCATCCCCTAAGAAAAGTGAAAAGAAGCTGGAAGAGATGAAGACACTTGCCAAGGTCACGCAGATGGCTTCCAGGACTAGAAACCAGGTCTGATTCCCAGCCCACCCGCCCCGCAGATGTGAAACGGCTGGCTGAGGAGCTGCAGCTAGTGCAGCCTGTGCGCCCACGAGCCTGCGCGCCACAGTAAGAGAAGCCACGGCAACGAGAAGCCGTGCACTGCCAGGAGGAGACTACAGAAAAACCCACACGGCAACGAAGCCCCAGCACAGTCAGACTCCAATAAAATTATTGAAATAAAAAAACAGGGCTTCCCTGATGGCTCGGTGGTAAAGAATCCCCCTACCAATGCAGGTTCAACACCTGGTCTGCGAAGATCCCAGATGCCACGGAGCAGCTAAGCCCGGGCACAGCTACTGAGCCTGCGCTCCAGGGCCCAGGAACGCAACTGCCGAGCCCACGCGCTGCAACCCCTGAAGCCCGGGCACCCTCGAGCCTGTGCTCTGCTACAACAGAAGCTACCGCAATGAGGAGCCCCTGCGCCGCCACCAGAGAGGAGCCCGTGCTTGACACAAATAAGAGAAAAGCCCGTGCAGCAGTGAAGACCCTGTGCAGCCAAAGACAAATGAATAAATAAGACGAAACAGCCCCCTCAGCAGAAGAGGGGAGGGCTTGAGGGAGGTGGCTGGCTTGGTACTCCTAGGGCAGGAAGAGACAGGAAGGACAATGGCCTCCCGCAGCAGGAGGGATCCAGGCATGGGGCCCCAGTCCACCCCACTGTGGGCACTCACCCCAGGAGCTTGCTGTGGTCCAGCTGGTGGCTCGGGGGCATTCGGCAGGCGCTGAACACAATGATCTTCCGCCCGTACTTGTCATCTCCTAGGTGTGGAGAAAGACGGAAGACAGCGGGTGCGCCATCAGCCACGAGAAGTCAGGCGAGGACCTGAAAGGGGCCAGGTCTGGAGACCCATGCCGTTTAGCACTGGGGCCAGGCAGACAGACCTCTGCGCAGCTGCCTACACTTGAGGGCGTGTCGCTGAGGAAAGAGGGACAAGGTGCTCTCAGGGCTGCTGATCCAGGGTACAAAAATACAATATGACTTTCTGAAAAGTCACGCCTGGTGGAAAACAACCCAAATGTCCGTCAGTGGATGGGTGGATAAAGAAGATGTGGTCTCTCTGTGCAATGGACGACTGCTTGGCAATAAAAAGGAATGGAGCACTGATGCATGCTACACTGTGAATGAACCTTGACACCAGGATGCTCAGTGAAAGAACCTGAATGCAACACGTGGTTTGGTTCCATTTATATGAGCTACTTAGGTAAATTTGTAGCAAAGGAAAGCAAATCAGTGGTTATAGGTGCTGGGAGGAATCGGGAATGATGCTTATGGTTATGGGGGATTGGCATGGGTGAAACTATGGATGAAAGGATGGAACTAGACAGAGGTAGTGGTTGTTCAACAGTGAGAATGTACTAAACACCACCAAATTAAACACTTTAAAACAGTTAATTTTACATTATGTAAATTTCATCATAACTAAAGAAAACAAAACAAAGTCACAGCCACCAAAGCAACTGCCCCACATCTTATAATTCCACGCTTATCCCAGAAGCACCTGCTCTGAGCAGCCTGTATGTGAAAAACTTCTTGGAGCCAACTTCTTAGAAAGCCCGGGGCCACCAAGGAAATCAGTCTGATGACTTAATAGTCATATCTTGCTCTTGACTACTAAACAGCACTTTCTGATTTTTACTATCAGAACTACTGGCCACAGTTGATTGATCTCTGGACATTTCTACAGATCATTTCTTTCTCATTAAGGATATTCTAAAGAACGTGGCATTCAGAGGAGTTTATAATGCTTTGGAAAAATGCTCATGGTATAAATCCTGAGGGATGTCTGTCCAAAATGAGTCACTATTCCATGGTCTGACCATCTGGCCTTGTCATGAAGCCGGGGAGCTTCTGAGACATGAGACAGCCTCCCGAGGCGAGATGCTCTTCCAGGGTCAGTGTTGACCAGGGACCCCAAGCAAAGCCAGGTGGGGATAAGGCCCAGTCCCCCATCCCCTATGTCCCAGGGCCCTTCCCTTCATCTTTAGCCTCAAGCTCTCCAGAGTCACCAGACAACACTCACCTAATGCCCCTGCTTCAGAGGCAAATAAAAAAACCATTTACACAGCCCACACAGCCTGTCTGCCTCTCACCTCTGAGGACTAAGGGATTCCTTGACACCTTACTACTGGGTGTCTTCTCCGTGTTTAAAGAACCATGGTCTTCATGATCCTTCTGGTCAGTGACTTAACCCAGGACTCAGTGCTTTTCCAAAGTGGTTGCCAAGGCTCTGCCCTTCTTCTCAAGGCTGAAGCAGGCTTCTGGAATGTGGGCGGCATGGCCTCAGTCTCTGCTGGGGGTCAACCTGGTGCTTTGGCCTGAGCCCACATCTGGCTCCTACACCTGACTATCGTGTCCAGCCTCTGCATCAACCCATCTCCACTCAGAACACTGCCAAGCCTCTGTTGGCCCTGAAAGGTGCCAGCCGGGACCCTCCCAGAATGTCCTGGGTCAGGTTTCCCATCCAGCCCAGAGACAGGCTCCGTTCTCCTTTTGAAACGGCCCCACCTTCCAGCCGTGGAGAATTAGAAACATCTCCCTGTGCCTGTCCCTCCTGCCGTGACGCCCCTTTCCTCCTGAACCCTATGCTGAGCTGTGTAAAAGCCCCTCAGAGCGCTCACAGGGCTCTCCAGGCTTGGCCCCATCTCCCCCCGCGGCAGGCTCACACTCCACACATTCAGGCCAATGCACAACAGGCGGCTTTAGCGTCTGCCTCTCATGCCAGACAGACAGGACTTCCTCCAGGCAATTCTGCTCCTCTTCTCTAGGCTATCTCCTCTGAACCCTTAAGACTCGTCCCAAGCAGAAGCCTGTGTGTCTCCTCCTTCCCTGGGGCAGGCAAGGGGTCACCGTGTGAGCTGTCACGATGATTTGACTCTCCTGTATAACTGTCTTCGTGTCTGTCTCTTCTGGAGGCGAAGAGACAGGTGCTGCCTTGTCCGTCTTTGAATGTCCAGTGCTGCTCCAGAGCCCAGAAGCGTGACTGGTGTCCATTGAGTGCCAGTAGCCTGGCCCAGGTCAGCCCGGCGCGGTTCTATTTCCGAGTTTGCTCGCAGTGCTATCTGGGTTATGAGCCTGCTCTAGGCAGTCTCCCAAAGCATGGGGTGGACTTTCTCCAGACTTCACGAGCCGAGCTCCGTCTGCAGGCGTTCCTGAGGCGGACACGGTGCAGCTCCGTCCAGCAGCAGGTCTATTTTGAAGGAGCAGGTGTCACCTGTTCTTCACAGCCTGGCCCAGATCCTGAGGCACTGGTTCCTTAGCGGCCAGCGGGGGGTGGCCCTGCTGCCTGCTCTGATTCACTTCCCACTGACTCCGACAGAAGGAAGAGCAGGCTGGCAGGGGGCAAGGACGAAGGTGAGACTGGCCAGCCGAGCCGCATGTACAGTCTGGAGCTGAATAAAGCCCTCAGCCTCCTACTATGAGCCTGTGGCTGGGGGGCAGGGGAGGGGGAAGAAGGGTTTGGGGGGAAGGGGCACGCATCATCTCTCTACTCTTCTCTGAATGGAGGAGACACCCAGGGTGCAGGGGAATACTGGGAGGAGCATCGAGGACTCTGAAAGGTGGTCATCGCTGCCTTCCAACAGTAAGGTGACCCTCGTTGGCTGGTGGCTCAGATGGTAAAGAATCTGCCTGCAGTGCAGGAGACCCAGGTTCGATCCCTGGACCAGGAAGATCCCCTGGAGAAGGGAACGGCTACCCACTGCAGTATGTTTGCCTGGTGAATTCCATGGACAGTGGAGCCTGGTGGGCGACAGTCCATGGGATTGCAAAGAGTTGGACACAACTGAGTGACCAACACACACACACTGGCAGACTTGAGGACTTCAGCAGGGCAGGAGGGCTGAGCTCACAGGGCTCTGGGATTTAAAGAGCTGGTAACTGATTTAGCAAGCGGCCAAGGTGAGAGGCCAGAGGCCCGTGGTTCCACCACTCAGCTGCCCCAGCACCTTGTAAATGGGACACTGGATCCTCAACCGGGGTTCCACCAATGGGCACCCACCAACACCATGATCTTAGAGAAAAGATATTACCAGCCCGTGCATGTGTTTTCTGCAAAAGAGGGCCATACCTTTCATATCCCCAAGGAGGCCTCCTGACCACTTCAAGAACCACTTCACTGGACTGTACACTCCGTGAAAGGAGGAGTGTGCATTTTTCCTCAATGAATCCTCAGTGCTGACTACTGGGCTTGTTCCAGAGTAAATGTTTTACAAATGCAAGTGAAATCAGGATGGGGATGAGGGACAAAGTGGAGGGGAGGGTGCGATCAGGGAGACACTGGATGGCAGGAATCTCAGACCAGAAAGGAACGATACATGGGTAAGCCCAGGGCCCGGCCCCTGCCCTCTCCTCCTTGGAGTGGAGCCCCAACTGCCCATGTCCTGCGTGGCTTGGGCATCTGCCAGTAGGCATGGTAACTGCTCCTCCAAGACACATGCGTAAAAAAGGCCTGGGAGTGCCCCCCTGATCTCAGAAGAGAACAGATTTCCACGCTGGAGGCTGGAGGGAAAGAAGGAGCTCTGTCCCCAGAGCACTGAGGGACAGGGCTCAGAGGGCAGGCCCGGCGCTTGTGGAAAAGCACCAGGAAAAGACCAGCCGCCTGAGAATGAAACCTCTGCCTTCCCCCAACACCGATCAGGAACTTCCCAGGGGAAACCGGGGGTTAGTCAGCCACAGCGCGCCTCCTCCAGCAGGCATTCTGGACGGGCCAGACCAGCACCTTCCCACAACCTGAGAGCAGGCCGCCAAGGAGATGGGAGGTGGGAGCTGGGGCACGTTCGTGCAAAGGTTAAACTGTCGGCGATACTGCAAGCCAGCGACATCACTGTTGGTGGCTTGAAATCTACTGACAGGTAAAATTTGAAACTGCTACAAATATTACAATAACAGTTTTTGTTTTTTTCCTTTCTGGAGGGCCAACTATTAAACATTTACCAGCATGCCACTGGAAAGAACCCATGTGGACCAGTCAGGTTTGACCGTGGAGCATGCCAGCCATGCCAGCAAGGACAACAGAGGACTGCAGAGGAGTTGGGGACACAACTCACTTTCCCTTTTGCAGGAGGGGCTCCAAGGCCAGGAAACTGGACTCCCCGGACATTGCCACAGGCTTCATCAAACAACTCTTGCTTGGGCAGTGCCAATCCGAACACCTCTTGGCAATCAAGCACACACATGGAGGATGCCCCCCAAGAGGGGCCCTGAGCCAGCACTCAGGCCAGGCCATGGCTCACAGCCAGCCCCATGACCCCCCATGGACAAGGCCTCCTCCGTCCTCTGGGGCGCCGTTCCCTTAGGACCCTGCATGTGTCTCCCTGCACAGCCCCCACGCTGTCAAACCTCCTATAATCCTCTGCGATCTCCACCGCCCCCCGGCACCACCAGCTCCCAGCTCTCGGGAGTGGGGCTGCAATTAAGCTAGCCCCACCTGGCTTCCACCAAGAGCCCTTCTTGATCCACAGCCCAGAGAAGGCCAAGCACGGACAGCCAGCATCACACCTACCTGGCTGGGCCCCCTCAGGCTCACCACACCCTGGAGAGACAGAAACAAGTTGCCGCTCGGCTTGCGGGGGTCACACCTGCGGGGGGCCGGGGGCAGCCTACCCTGCTCTGCCTGTGACTCAGGCATGCGCGCCCGGAGGAGGTCAGGAGACAGACTCCTTCACATCAGACACTTCCAACCAGGTCCATCTCTGGTAGCAGGGACAGAATGTTATAAACCTTCAAGGGAAACTGCCTGTGCTCAGGGCAGGACCAGATCACTAAAGAACTCTCGGCCTTGCTTTAAGTAGGGCTGAGAGAGGCCACCACCAAGTTCTCCAACCCGGACCAGGGCAGGTGTCAGGGACATCGATGCCAAGGAAACACCCTGAAATGTTAGGGACAACCCTCTCAACTTCCCCACCCCTCCCTGAGCCCAGCATTCAGGAGAGACAGGGCTCCCTGCACCTTCCCTGTGGCCAGATGCCTCCAGGTACCCCTTGGCCAGCACAGCACAGGGCTCCAGGGGCCAGAAGCCATCTGGCTCCCCTAGTCCACCCCAAGACCTCAGAACAGGGCCACGCTGTCACCCTGCTTACAGCTGAAGCAAAGACAAAGGATCCCACAGTTTCAATTTCCTCTTTCAGCAGGAGGACTAAGGGCAGAAACCAGGTCATCCACGTCTCTGCTTCCTCCCTGCTGCAGGGGTCTTCTGGGCCCTGTGTTATGAACAGCAGGGCAGGCGCTCACTGAGGCCAAGACTCCAGGGAGCCACTACACCTGTTCTTCGCACGTAGCACATGTGTGGGCAACCCAAGGCCCCAAGAGTCACACGGCTCCTAACTCCCGCAAGGAGGCTCTGCCATTCCAGACTTCCTTAGAGTTGGGGTTTCCCCAGAGGGACTGGAACCTCCCTGGGATTCCTAGTAACTCCTGGGTAGAAAAGTTGACCTGAGGGCACAGGGAAGGGAAGCAAATGAACACGTGTTCAGGGCTAACTGCGTTCTGGCTGTGGGCCAGGCCCTGACATATGTTCACCGCCGTCATCCTCTCAGCAACCCTGGGAGGAGGAAAGGCGCTCAGCGAGCAGACCTGGGAATCACACCCAAGGCTTTCAGCATGCCTCCCACACGCCATCCACCAACAGAGACCAGGTCACAGGTCGGGAGGTGGCTGTGGGTGACCAGACCCAGCGGCCATCACAAGTGAGTCTGAAACTGCCGAGAGTGGCAAGGTGGGGGCGGGGGGTGAAGGGAGGTCTGAGAGGGAGGGGGTGTGTGTATACACATATACTCCTGGCAGATTTCCGTTGCTTTATGGCAGAAACCAGCACAACATTATAAAGCAATCATCCTCCAATTAAAAAACAAAAAACAAAAATAAAGTGAACTCAAAAAGAAAAAAAAAATGGTACATGGAGCCAGAAGAGCTCCCGGGTCAGGGGTGAAGCCTGCCCCTCCCCTGCAGCCCCGTGCCCTCAGGCAGGAGGGGCTGGCTTCCTTAAGCCAGGAGTGCGCACTGTGGGGGACAAGGTGCAAGGCTGGGGCGCAGGGGGCGCTCACCTGCCACCTCCACGATCTGGTGCCGGGCGATGTCGTAGTAAGGGTCATCCCACTTCAGGTGTGTGACAGGCTCTGGGGAGCTGCTCTTGGAGTCATCTGAGGAACACAGCAACGTCAGGGGATGATCTGGGGGCTGGGACAACATCCCCCCCCCAAGATTCGTGCTCTCTGGCCCTTCCCCAGGTAAGGCCTATGCTCCAGCCCCACCCTCATCTGATCTGATCAGCTCTGAGAAGGGGGCTGATCTGTTTGCCCCCACCCCATCCTCCCAGGGTCTTCCTTCCATAGAAAGTTCAGGGGGGGCCTCCCCTTCTAAGGCTCCCAAGGCAGCTGCCATCCAGCCGTGCCCACCTGACTTGGGAAAGTCAGGCATTTCGTCTGAGGGCCAGTTCTTCTCATCGATGGAAGCTAGCTTCAGCTGGTTCAAAGCCTGGCTGGGGTCATCCAAGGTCAGGTCATCCTGCAGCTCTGAGAGCGGGTCCATGGCCAAGCCTGCACCCCACAACTCCACACGGCAGAACCCACAGAGAACCCTGAGAGGCAGAAGGTAGTTGGCTGGTCAGCGAGACACTCTCTTCACCCATAACTTCTACAGCAAGCCCTCCGGCCCCCACTCTTTGCTCCCCTGTTCTGTCCCTGTTCCTCAAAACCTTTCACCAGTGCCAAGAGCGCCATGGAGCGCCTGGCTTTCCTGGCTCCACGGTTTTCTGGCACGTTGTCAGGAAAGGCAGCTGGGGCAGAAGAGGCACGGCTCAGTGCCCACCTTCAGGGCCCTCCAGCTGGATGTGGGAGGGCTGCGCCACACCCTGCACGGCCTATCACCCCGCCGGGCCAGCTGTGTCCTCCCAGCTGCGGAAGGTTGGGGCCCATGCCCCTCTCCTCCAGCGTCATAGAGCATGGAAGCCTCCCAGACCCCAGCAGTTACTGGGAAGAGAAAGCACAAGAATCTAAGGAGCACAGGGTTGCTCCACACCCCTGCCTGAAACAGGTCAGCTGTGGTCCCGGGAGCAGGAGGTGACCAGAGGCAATAAGGCTGAAGGAAAAAGGCCACAGCCAGGGGGCCCAGCTGGCTTTGCCCCAGAACAGGATCAAGGTACAGGAAATGCAATCTGCCTGCCAGTCACCGCGGACAGTCTGCAGGCTCCTGGAGGCTCCTAAGCCCACTCTGCTCTGTGGGGAGTTCCTGATGCGGTTTCAGACCACCGTTAGGCTCGGAGGGTACAGGTAGGGAAGGAGGAGGCCCACGATACCCAGAGTGCAGAGGTCCAGGAGGCGGAAACCAGCACAGCAGCGGCCACAGGCGGGCAGGGAGAAGAGCCAGGACGCTGGGTCTGCTCGGCTCTGGGGTCTGGCTTTAGGGACGCGGCTGCCTGCAGCCTAGAGGCGGCACCCTCTGCCCCTGGCCCTAAAGAGAAGCCACCGCTTCTCCCTTCACCAGCTCACTAGATGTGTGAGGGAGGGGAGTTGATTAATTCAGTCCATTCAGCCAACCCCGCAGGAGAGGCTGCTCTAAGTCCACTGCATTCCTGGAGCCCCGAAAAATGACATATATGGTCAGAGACTCAGCGGGGCAGATAAGGAGTGCAGACAAGACCCAGACGCGGGTAGCAGAGAAAAGAAGAGAACTGTGAGCCCAGATCCAGACCCTGGACACCTGTGAACGACGTGACAACCTCCTGTGCATGTCTCGGCAAAGATCCTGGATGGCAAACCGACGGCTCCCTACTTCCTTATGTAGCAACAACCTAGCAACAACTACCCTGTTACCAGAGCAACCATACTGCTTCAGTGGTAAAAGCTCTTTGAAGGTCTGGAGCCAAAACTGAGCCGCCAAACAACTCTCCTGCCCCACCCAAAAAATACACACCACAACTTCTTTTTCTTCCTCTTCCTGTTCTCTGGCCTTACCTGCTACCCTTATTCACTGCTTATCACCAGAGCACAAGTCCCTTCCCACAAACACAAAAAAGGTGTCCTTTCTTGTTTGGGAACGCATTTCTCCCACTGAGTGCTGCTGGACCCTCACCCCAGCTCCCCATTCCGTTTCGACCCTCCAACACCTAATTCAGGAATAAGCATCGCCCCAACATTCAGCCAGGAGGCTGTGAAGGCTCCCCCAGTGGGGGCCCCTCTGGCCAGGTATCAGGGGCAGAATGCAGCCCACAGAAACCCTCTCCAGGCCCAAGCCTTCTCTCCATCCCTTCTGCCGGGTTATTGCCCAGACACCAAGAGTTCCTTCAGCCTTGCCTCCAGCTGTTCCAGAGAAGTCTTCCTGCTCATGGTGGATATTTGATGCTGTGAAAAAGGCCTGGGATGAGATACACCGAGACCTGGGCCATAGAGCTGACTGGGTCACAAAATGCTGAGCAAGTCCTCTTCCTATCTAGGCCTAATTTCCTCATCTACAGAAGTGAAGGTTCCTCCCTGAAATGTAATTGTCCAGCATTCTAAAGTACTTATGCTAAAGTGGACGCCGGGATTAGAAGAAACAGCTGGGAGTTGAAGTATGTGTGAGGAAGGGAGAGGGACACTTTCTGAAAGGGAGATGAGCTTAACCCCACCTCTTCCAGTAACTTCTATTTTGTCCGTTCTTCCAAACTGACCTCTCCCCTGCCCCATAACCTCTTTTTCCGGCACAACTAATCATTCTTGTTTCCACCTCCCAGCCAGTCTGGCCTCTCTCATCACTTTCCAACCAATAGCTCTTGCCCAAGTGAGCCCAGAAGCTCAGCTCCCATTCAGCGGGAGGGGAAGGGAAGCTAGTACAGGAAAATTGGAACATAAAATAGTGGAAAAGAAGTATCCTGGCTGCCCAAGATTCCTGTCGCTTACAAGTCCTGCACCACTCTGCAAAATACTCCTTTTGTTGTTATTCACTCTTTTGTGACCCCATGGACTGCAGCCCACCAGGTTCCTCTGTCCATGGGGATTCTCCAGGCAAGAATACTGGAATGGCTTGCCATTTCCTTCTCTAGGGGATCTTCCCAACCCAGAGATGGAACCCATATCTCCTGCATTGCAGGTGGATTCTTTACCACTGAGCAACCTGGGAAGCCTTTACTCTCAGAGTAAATTTTCCCTTCTCAGTTGGTAAAATGTCGATCTTTACAAAAATCTTCAAGAATCACTTTAGGCAGAAGTATTAACCTTTGGGAAGACCTGGAGCTCTCTGAAATTCTGGAGAAATTAGTGGCTTTTTCCCTCAGCAAAATCAGCACGTGTGTGAAATCTTGCATGAAATTTAAGGGATTCACAGGCCCTCTGAGAATTCCTGTTTAAGACATCCTGCCTGACCTACTCAAAATTACATTTGGCACAGAGTAGATGCTGAGTTATTTTTTGAGTGACAGAACAAGTCAATTTGTATCCTCAGAGGAAAAGGGAACCAACCACCCATGAGCTGGATACAATTTATCTTTTCACAACAGCACCAGTGAGGTATGTAAAACACCAGAGGTATGTAAAACCCATGACAGTTTGAGAAACCTAGCACCAGGAAAAAAAAAAAAAAAGGCCATTGCTTAGGGTCATACAGCAAAGTCCAGATTCTAATCCATGTAATCCATGTCTACCTTAACGTGGTTCCTTTGTGCAAGTCAATTCCTTCAATACTTCTTTAAGGGGCTGCTATTCATGCGATTCTCAAAGTTCTACAAAAAGGGCAAAGTAAAGCTTCTTCCCTAATCTCCTAGGTGGACAACTGGAATAAACAACACGAAATCGTATTCTCTGGCGTTGGGATCGCCCTCTTCGGTGGGACTCCAGAATTGTGAAAACGCAAAACCCACAATACAGCGGCAAAACTTCCAACTACAATGACATCTGCACAGAAACTCATGGTTTACCAAACCCGGCTTGGGTGTCATCATCCCATATCACGAATACAAAAATGGGACCCGAGAAGTGGCAAAGGTGGAATACTTCCCCCAAACCTCTTGGTCTTACTGCTTGCCCAGATGAGACCAGGGAGATGTCCCCTCCCACGAGCTTGCTCGATGACAGTCAGCGAGGAAGCCAGGAACGAGGAAGTAAAGTCCTCTCACTTCAGACGCGAGCGGAGCAGAACCCGCGCAGCGGGAAGGCCAGGTTCCCAGGCCCCACTCCACCCTCGCTCCCGTTCGCGGCTCTGCTCCGATCCTCCCCATCCGAACCCCCTTCCTTCAGAAGATCTGACGGTCCCTTTCCTGCCCCCGTCACCCCCCAGGGAGACCCCGCGCCCCGCAGCTCACCGTGGAGGGGCACCACTCTCCCTGCCACGCCTGTCAAAGATCGGCAAACATCCGGCTCCTCTGTCTCTCGGGGAACCGCCCCCTCCCCGTCCCTTCACTCCCCAGCCACTTCCGCCACACCTCCAACCCACTTCCGACCTGCCACCCGGTCCCAAAGAGGCCTGCCCGGGAGCTCCGCCCCTTCCGTACGTGCCTGCATACGTGCCCGCCCGGAGGAGGAACGGTGTCACTGTCCGACTGGTCCCTCCCGGGGGTAGCGTCTAGAACAATTAGTTCCTCTTCACCGGATACTCAGATCCCCGGGAGGACCTCCGGAATTCTAAGCTTGTATTGTTCCGGAAAGAGATTGGCCTCACAAAGTACTCCCAAACCCCCGGTCCTGTGTACCCATGAGGTCTGACTCTGGATTTCCCGAGAGGAAATTTGGATGTCCGTGACTGTTTCTGGGGGGGAGCTGAGAAGGCGAAGCTCACTTCCGGCGGAAGGAGGCCTTCTGACCCGGGATGGAGGCGACCGAGGATCTGCTCTTGGGGAGGGGGAGACTGCAATTAGGTGAGTGACCTGCGAGTCTCTCCGACCCTCCGCCCTGGTCTGGCAACACTGAACGTTCTCTGATCAACTCTTTCTTCCCTGACCCGTTTTCTCCCGAGCCTGGCATCCCCCTCCGGTGCTCTTCGAGTCGCTGGGGCCTTCTTAAGAGCGAACCGCAGGCCCCTCTTAGAACCCTTAGAGATTCCTCAGACGCCTAAGGCCTACCTGGACCTCGGGTTTCCTTCCTCACCCCACCTTTCGGCACCCCTACCACCTCTTGGGCCGCTTCCTCTCTTCCCGCAGTTCCCGATCCACGCCTGGGCCCGGAGTCGGGATGGAGCCCTCCCAGAAAAGAGTGTGCACCAGGACTCAAAGATGTTCCGCCCGGAGAGACCCGAGCCATCCTCGCTCTAAAGAACCTCCCTCGGGGCTTGGCCCTTGGCCCCTCACTCACCGCGGAACAGCGCTTGGGGGTCTGGTGTGTCGGGGAGCCTTTGCAGCCGGGACTGCTCTGGGGGCCGCTGGAAGAGGAGTCTGTCTCCAAGCAGAAGGGGAATGGAGTGGAACCAAAGCAGAAGGAGGTATTGAAGGATAGGCGTCTCCTCATCGTGGTTGCCTGGAAAATCCCATGGACGGAGGAGCCTGGTAGGCTGCAGTCCATGGGGTCGCTAAGAGTTGGACACGACAGAGCTACTTCACTTTCACTTTTCGCTTTCATGCATTGGAGAAGGAAATGGCAGCCCACTCCAGTGTTCTTGCCTGGAGAATCCCGTGGACGGTGGAGCCTGGTGGGCTGCCATCTGTGGGGTCGCACAGAGTCGGACACGACTGAAGCGACTTAGCAGCAGCAGCAGCATCGTGGTTGAAAATCAAATGTTTCCAGATAACGTTCCAGTTTGTTAGAAGGTGCAGGGTATTTCAAGAGATAGGAGGTGGTTTGTGCCCCTCTCTCAGGGATTATTGCTTCCCTTCTCTTGCGGTAACCAAGGAGGTGCAAAAAGTTGTTAAAAGGTAGGTTAGTAGAGGGGACTGACGATCCAGAGGTTAAGACTCACGGTTTCCACCGCGGAGGGGAGGGGTTTCATCCCTTATCCTCTGGGAACCAAGGCCCCACATGCCACTGTAGCACGGCCAAAATGTAAAAAAGGAAAGAAAAGGTGGATTAGTGGAGTGTCAGGAGTCCTAAAAGTTAAGAGCAAATGTTTTTGGAATTACAAAGCCATGGAGTTAAAACCCAGCTTTGTCACATAACTAGTTCCATGCCATGCCTCATTGAACTCACATGTAAGTCTCACTGCTTGTGCTGTTCAATTTAGTAATCCTCCACACCTTGGGAGGAGGTGAGGGGTAATTTTTTTTTTGGCCTTTATTGAATGAAAACTCAAACAGTGTAGTCCTGGAGAGGCAGACCAGCGACCATTAACCTTCCAGGGACTTCATCTTAGATCTGTCTCAGGAAAGCTTTCATCAGGGTTTTTTGTTGTTGTTTGTTTCACCCTGGCCCCCTCCAACACATAGGAGAAGGACTTTTATTGGTTTATTTCAGGCCGTGTCCCTAGGCTCATGGGGAGACGTGTGTGCTTGTGAGCAGAGTGCAGGCTGGACTAGGTAAGTTACAGGAGAGTGTGTAGTGGAGATGCTCCTCTGAGGCCTGTTGTAGTGGCATGGGGTGGAACCGGAAGTGGTCTGTAACTCCCACCCAGGGATCTTTTGCAGTGAGTGTTCCCAAAGGCACGGGGTCCTGTAGGACTCAGACTGCTGAGGAGCCGGGGCTTCCCGGGAGGGCCGCTGGAAAGGGAGCTCCTGGGCAAGCCCGTGCTCTGCTTTGCAGTTTGGTGCAGCGGGGCAGGCTGGAGGGCGAGGGGAACGTGGCCCCAGTGTGGATCAGCGAGAGGCTCCACCTGCAGGTGTCCCGGCTCGTGCTGCCGGGCTTTGAGCTGCAGCTGTGGCCCCAGCGTCTCTCTGAGGGCCTGAGCCCCACCCAGCCCAGGCTAGAGGAAGCGGCATCCTCAGCAGCAGTGACAGAAGTGGAGTCTGTTGTGCGACCGGAAGTGGCCTCCCCCAGGGAGGAAGCAGCGGAAGCTTGCCCAGGTATGTGCCAGATAAACGCTGGTTTCCCACATTATCACCTGAATAACCTGTGTTGGTAAGACAAAGTAGAGCTCATGGTGTAAGATGGCAGGGGAGAACAGTAGCTTTTCTGAGGGGAAAGGGCAAAGCCTGGATGTTTATTGAGATTTTAAAGTCTGGTATAAGGTGGATTTTTCAGTGTGGGATCGGGGTGGGGCGTGATCAGGCTTGGGGTAAGGATCATGACATATTGGCAGTGGCTTAGGATCATGGACGCAGCAAGACTAGAATTTTCAGGTGAGAGGTTTGAAGAGTTTGGGGAGGTAAACTGTCACTGGATGCTTTTTTTGATGAGTAATGAGTCTTTTCCATGGAATGAACATTATAGTTGACTCTTGAACAACACAGGAGTTATAGTTAGCTCTCCATATCCAAGGTTCCATATCTGTGATTCTGCATCTACAGATTCAACCACCTATGATTGTGTAGTGCTGTGGTTGAAATTTCTGTTGAAACAAATCCACGTATAAATGGACTGTGCAGTTCAGAGCTGTGTTGTTCAAGGGTCAACTGTATAGATATTTGCATGTTTTATCTTCCTGAGTTAAGTTTCCCGCAATAGTAAGGTCACCTGGATGAAGACAGCAAGCTGTGTGTAAAGTTTCCAATTTTCGTACATTTTTTTTTTCCTGTCTGGGCTGGAGGTGTGGGTTCCTTTATTTTCAGATGAGCTAAAGTGAGGAGGTGGTGGTCTCAGCTCATCAGAAATGCCTGCCTGTACCCAGAGGGAGCACAAGGGCACTTGGATGGCCTTCGTCTAGGGATCTCTCAGATGTCTAGAATACCGCAGTTCTCAGCAGAGCCTCCCCAGAAGGCCCCTGAGTCTGGCCAGAAGGATAAACAGAGCATGTGGCTCATGCTCCAGGGAAGAGATTGGTGTCATGGCTCCCTCCGCAGTTCAGGGACTGAAGAGAAGACGTATTCTTATAACTTCCTGGTGAGACCGTCATGACCACCTGTTACAGACTCTACTCAGCCCAGTGCCCTACTCTTGCCTTGCAGATCCTGGTCACCGGTTACCCCCCAGTATCCAGGCAGAGAGTGTGGTGAGCCCTGGACCTTCGCCCCAGACCCAGGCCCCAGTTTCCAAGGAGAGCCAGCCACTCAGCCCGCTGCCTGAAGATGGCCGCGTGGGTGAGGAGGGCCCACCCCAGACCCCACCTGGACCTCAGAGCAGCTCTGCTCCCCAGCAGGGCCCAGCACAGGGTGAGGCCGGTTCCGCCTCTTCTGACAGGGCCCCCCAGCTGTGTGCTCCCCTGGTCAAGAAGCTGCGGAGCCCCAGCAGTCCTTGCCCACCCAGGGGGGCGGCCTCAGCGCCCGGGGCCCAGGCGACTGCAGAGCAGCAGCACGCTGGCTTCCCCGCTCGCCTGCGGAGCCCCCCTGGCCCGGCGGGAGGCCCCCCGAAGCAGGGCCGGCGGCACCGCTGCGGGGAGTGTGGCAAGGCCTTCCTGCAGCTCTGCCACCTGAGGAAGCACGCCTTCGTGCACACGGGCCACAAGCCCTTCCTCTGCACGGAGTGCGGCAAGAGCTACAGCTCGGAGGAGAGCTTCAAGGCCCACACGCTGGGCCACCGCGGGCTGCGGCCCTTCCCCTGCCCGCAGTGCGACAAGGCCTACGGCACCCGGCGGGACCTCCGGGAGCACCAGGTGGTCCACTCCGGCGCCCGGCCCTTCCGCTGCGAGCAGTGCGGCAAGGCCTTCGCCCGCCGGCCCTCCCTGCGGCTGCACCGCAAGACGCACCAGGCGGCGGCGGCCCCCGCCCCGTGCCCCTGCCCCGTGTGCGGGCGGCCCCTGGCCAGCCAGGGCTCCCTGCGGAACCACATGCGGCTGCACACGGGGGAGAAGCCCTTCCTGTGCCCGCACTGCGGCCGCGCCTTCCGCCAGCGGGGCAGCCTGCGTGGGCACCTGCGGCTGCACACGGGCGAGCGCCCACACCGCTGCCCGCACTGCGCCGCCGCCTTCCCGCAGCGGCCCGAGCTGCGGCGCCACCTCATCTCCCACACGGGCGAGGCCCACCTGTGCCCCGTGTGCGGGAAGGCGCTGCGGGACCCGCACACGCTGCGCGCCCACGAGCGCCTACACTCAGGCGAGAGGCCCTTCCCCTGCCCGCAGTGCGGCCGGGCTTACACGCTGGCCACCAAGCTGCGGCGCCACCTGAAATCCCACCTGGCCGACAAGCCCCACCGCTGCCCTACCTGCGGCATGGGCTACACGCTCCTGCAGAGCCTCAGGCGGCACCAGCTCAGTCACCAGCCTGGCGCCCCCGCCAGCCCGCCCTGTGTGCCGCCTGCCACTGCCGAGCCCACCGTGGTGCTCCTGCAGGCCGAGCCAGAGCTGCTGGATGCAGGCAGTGAAGGGGACGGCGGCCCGGCCCGGGACATCTTCCAGGTCACCATTTCCGAGAGCCAGGAGAAGCGCTTTGTGGCGCCTGAGGAGCCAGGCCCTGCCCCCGGCCTGGTGCTCGTCCACAAGGACCTGGCCTTCAGCACCTGGGCGGAGGTGGTGGAGGTGGAGACAGGGACCTGACAGCCTCGCCTCACCCCACAGAGCTCTGTAGGGAGGCTCCGCGGTCTGAGCTTGGGTGAACTTTCTCTCCGGGTTCCCAATAGAGGCCGGTCTGTGAGAAGCAGGTCAGGGACTTCCCTTCCCGTTTGCAGACAACCACATTGTTCCCCAAGACCTTTAATAAGGTAAACCACTTATGGATCTTCTATGAACTTTTCCTGTCAGCCTACAGGGGGGCTTGTCCTGCCTCATCCCTGGGGGCTCCTCGGGGTGCCTGTCTGATCACCGCGGAGGTGACCCTGCCCAGGCTCTCAGCGCCGGCTTCTGTCTCTCCCGTCCAGCTCCCTGAGGGACATGTACTTCTCTGTGGTCCTAAACAGAATGACTCTGAGGGTTAAAAGTCCAGAGAGACTCAGCTCACAAGTCTGAGTCAGACTGAAGGTTATTTTGGCAGCTTTTCTCACCCCTAAGGGCTGTGAGGGTGACTTCTGTTCTGTGCTGAGCTCACCAGACTCATTGGAGGTGCCTGGGGCCAGGTCTGCACCTTCTGTGCGTCTGGCCAGAGGCAACCCTGTGAAGGGAAGGAATGAAGGACAGACGTGTTTTGAATCAACTGTGGGCCCGGCCTGCCTGAGTTGCTGGGGACACAGCTGTGACCGAGGCAGAGCTCAGGTCTGCAGGGGCAAAGAGCGCTGGATGAGTTCAGGGAGGAGTGCTTCCCAATGCTGGGAACGTGTTTAATGGGGTGGGTCAGCTTGGCGTCAGAGAAGGTGCCCACAGGAAATGGTAATAAACATCCTTTTTTGTGGGCCAGTCCGTTCTATGAGTTGACTTATGTAATCCTCATAGCAGTCAGGTGAGGTAGCTAAGACCAAACTGAGGAATAAAGAACTTCCAGCGTCCTGTCCAGGGTGACAGAGCTGAGGTTCAGACCCACGGAGCCTGGCGCTGGAGTCAGGCTCTTGCCCTCCTCGCTCTACTGCCCTGGGTTTCAGCTGCCATGTGGTGGATGGGTCGGTGCGGGGGAAGGTGGGGGTGTGGGGAGCTGTGTGTGAAAATGCCCTGGGTGAGGGTCTGGGGCCTGAGCCCCCGAGATCAGTGTGGCTGGAACAGAACGAGGGGCAAGAAGGCAGGGCCCGGTCACAGGCCTTGCTGCAGGAGTTTGGGGTTTATTCTCAAATAAACTTGTTGAGGGGCCCTTTGAAGGGTGGTGAGCAGGGGGATGGTGAGATTGGTATTTGAAGACACCCCTGGAGAGGTGCAGGTGTGGGAATCCGGTGGCGGGGAAAACTGGCAGCAGTGGGAGTGCAGTCACGCATCTAACAGCGCTTCCTGTGGGCTGGGCGTCAGAGGTGGCAGTCAAGATCTGTGTAAAGAGCCAGGGAACAAACCCATCAGATCACGGTCCTTGCAGCGAAGAAGAGTAATGCAAGAAGGGGCTGGAACGGGGAGTAAGGCTCCACAGAGGGTGGTCAGGGAAGGCCTCCAGTAAGGTGACCCTGCACCATGGAGAGGCGGGAACCAGGTCAATGTCTGCAGACAGAGCCGGGCTTCAGGCAGAGGGAGCAGGGCCGCCAGGGCCCAGCAAGCTCGAGCAAGAGCAAGGGCCAGCGTGGCCACAGTGGGGTGGGGAAGGAGGTGAGGGCTGGGCAGCAACTACGTGGTGGCGACGGCTTGAGTGACATGTTCCCTGGAAGGTTGGAGCGACTGAATTTAGAGAGGGGGAGAAAGCTCTGGGTCCAACTTTCTGACTTAGCAAGTTAGGTGGGCATGGGGTGGGAGCAGGGCGGCTGTGATCTGGCTTGGAATGAGTTGAGGACGGAGAGATTGCCAGTTGGCAGGACTGGCACCGCCTGCCGGGAGAGGGGAAGCCCTGCAGGAGGGACTAAGGCAGCCTCTGATGAAACAGGAAAACCTGCCTCGTGTGAGTCATGTAAACTGATGGAAGAGCATCTCGGCAGAGGAAGGACAGGAGAGCACCAATGCCTGTTGAGAAGGTGGAAATTTGCAGACGATGCCAGTGAGCTGAGGGCAGCTGGAAGCCAGACTGGAGATTGCTTTGAGAAGGGGGAGGCAAGGGAGACAGGGGAACTCACATTCTTGTTCCCTTCTCCTGTCCTGCGAATTGGGTGTCGTGCCCCCATTTCACAGAGAAGTCGATTCAGAGCAGGGTAGCACCAGCCAAGACCACACAGTCAGAGCCAGGATTGCAACGTGGCATGTCTTCTGGCTCCCCATCACTCGATCACTGCGTCACAAGCAGCCTTGTGTCTCCTGCTTGGCCACTGACTAATTTATCCACCCACCCAGCCTGAATAACTTCTTGGCAGAGCATCATTCTGAGATTGTCCAAAGGAGAGGGAAGACAGCGAGAGACGGTGACGATCTGTGGAAAGAAAGCCCTCACCATCCAAAACCTGAAAAACAGCTTCTAATAATAGTTTTGAGTCAGCCAACTGCCTGACTCAGCCTGGTAGGTCTTATTCTTTTCCATCTCCAGTTTCAGGCAGGTCATTCCAACTCAAGTGACCACTCAGCTGTGTCTAACCAGAGTTAGGTAACCTGGGATGTGACTATAACTTGAGATTGAGCTTTGCAGGGAAACGGGGGTACTTTGGGTTGCTGGGGAAGCCTGTCGATGCCCACATCCATCCTCAGGCCAAAAACGGGTGTTTATCTCCCTCTTTGGTACATCCTCAAACAGATGGGGACCTTTCCTCTCCACTGAGATTGTCCCTGGTGATGCAGAGGTGTGTCAGATCATGTCACCAAATGCAGAGGCACCTGGACTAGGAGCCTGTCCTGGGCGCTAACAAGTGGGAATGGGTATCAAAGAGCATCGTCCAAATTCCTCCCGTTTCAGATAAGACAACAGAAGCCAAGAGAGAAGTCCCCCGTGGAGGCATGAGACCAGTGAAGAGCAGAACCAGGACAGAGGCCCAGGCCTTCTGAAGCCCACCTTAGTTCCTCTCCAATGGAAATAAAATACAGGGATAGTTCTTGGGAAAACTGATCACAGGAATATGGTTTAAGAAAATATCCCCTCCCCCATATCAAAATCATTCCTGTTTCATTACAGCGTTGGAAGTCCTTTATTCCCTGCTTCTTTTCTCCATCCACCAATGAAGTCACTTTGAACTGTTTGGTGTATTTAGCATCAAATTCGAGCGCTGCTGCTTGCTGTAGAGCAAAGTTGCAATGAAAATGTTGCTGGAATCCTTTTTACAGATCTAACCACGCAATATGTATAGCTGCTGAGCCAAGCATCAGAAAGGGTGGGAGACAAAGGATCTTTTATCCTAAATTACAGCTTTAATACTGTGAGAAAAGTCTTCACAATAGAATAAAATTTGATTCGTGGACTAGAGAAGTGCAGGTGTGGATCACAGCTCCACCCTGAGCTAGCTGCATAAACTCAGGCAAGTTACTTATCCATGCCTCTGTTTCCTCATCCATAAAATGGGACTAGCTGTAGTTCCTGCCTCATCAGTACTACATATCTGGAACATGATGATCACCTAATAAGTTGCAGCTGATTATTAATAGTATTAGAGGGACTTCCCTGGTGGTCCAGTGGTGAAGACTCTGCACTCCCAATGCAGGGGTCTGGATTCCATCCCTAGTCAAGAAACTAGATCTCACATGCTTCAACTAAGACTCGGTGTAACTAAATTAAAAAAAAAAAAAAGTCTTGGAACCAGTCCCCTTCGCTTGGAGGACGAGGTTGAGGTCCATGTTGCCTGTAGGTAGTGCTTGTTGGGCAGGTCAGCATCACTCAGTACTGTTATATTCAGGCACACGTCCTGTGGATATATGGTAGTCCCCGCATCCCCCCCAACATCGGTTTCACTTTCTGTGGTTTCAGTTACCTACAGTCAACTCCCATCCAAAAGGATTAAATGGAAAATTCTGGAAATAATTTGCAAATTTTAAGCTGTGAACTCACTCTGAGTAGCACAACGAAGTCTCTCGCCCTGCCACCCAGGATGTTCGTCATCACTTCATCCAGTGTAGACGACCTTCCCGTTAGTGTAGGGAAAAGCAGTATGGACAGAGTTCAGTACTGTCCATGGTCTCGGGCATCCCCTGAGGGTCTTAGAACGGATCCCCTTCGGATGAGTTTGTAGCGCAGCTAGGCTCTACCCTGCCAAATGCCAAGACGGGGTTGCATGAGAAGAGTAGTGGCCCAGGAGGCAGGAAGCAGGTCCTGGTCCTTGCTGGATCACCACCTGTCTGTAAGACCTTGACCATTAGCTTCCCAGCTCTCAGGCTCCCTTTCTTCAATGACCTGGGAGAGGATCAGATCAGTGGATCCCAATCTCAGCTTCATCATGAAGCCTTTTTTGGCTCACTTTATTTCTTCTGTGGGTCTTATATTTTTTTAAAAAATCTTATTAAGAGAAATTGATATATATTTTTAAATCAAAATAGAAAATGCTGATCAGCTTAAGGAAAAAAAGACAAGGCAACCACCTAAAAAGATATAATTTCAGCCAAAAGGGAGAAAATTCCTTTTTTATTTTTTGGCCACACCATGTAGCTTATGGAATCTTAGTTCCCCAATGAGGGATCGAATCAGGGTCCTCAGCAATAAAAGCTTGAGTCCTATCCACTGAACTGCCAGGGAATTCCTGGGGGAAAAAATTATAAAAATTACTTTTAGAATTTTTTTTTTTTTTAAATATGCAGAAAGATAGGCCATCATGTAGTCCATGCCCAGAGGCCTAGGTTTCAAAATATCTGGATTTAGTAATTCTGATCTCCTTTCAGGCTCTGAAATTCTGTAATTCTATGTCCTGGAACACAATTTGGCTGATTTCAATGATTATAGAGCTTCACTTTACAACATAATGTTGGCTTCAGCCATGATTTTCTTTGATGCCAACATGCAACCCCTCATTATGGCCTTGTTCTCAGAGAAAAATTCAACCTACTTGAAAGGTACAGGTAAGTGTTTGTGGTGAAAGCAGGAATGACAGGCTTGACGATAGGTACCTCCTGGCCCCAGAGAATTCCAGGGAAAAGATCCCTGGAGGCTGGGCGGCTTGCGTTGGGCCCTGAGGCCTGAGCCTGTTCTTAGTCCGCTGGGGTCCTTCGCCCATGGAGGTGCTACCCTGACCCATAGAACTCTCAGATCCCCCCAGAGCCACATTCCCAGAGGGGCGCTCTCCCCCAGTCCTCTCCACAAAAGAGTGAGTGAGTGCATCTTGTGTTCACTCGGGAGAGCAGGGAGGCTGTCCAACTAGGACCCACTGGATAACCCCGGCCTCCATTTCTTAGGGAATTAAGCCCACTTTCACGATGAATGTTTTCAAACACAAAACAGGTAAAAGAACAATGTAACAACCTCTACCACCCAGATTTAATGATCATTAACATTTTGCCCTGCTTGTTTCATCTGTTTATTATAAACCCCTAGGTATAATCTATAAGGATTTAAAAAAATAAAACCATATGTCAGCTAACACTTAGCAAACTAAAAATAGTTATTCCATATCATTGCATATCTAACCTATGTTTGAACTTTACTTGTCCAAAAATAGTCTTTTTACAGTTGATGTGTTCAAAGGTCTGAACCAATCATGGTCATTCTGCTCCCTTTTGCATTTGTTGTTAGGTCTTATGTTTCTGTTCTGAACAGTCTCTGCCACCCACCCCTTTCATTTCCATGTCATGGATTTGTTAGAGATACCAGGGTCATTTGTCCTGTCGAATGTCCCTCCTTCCTCGTGGTTGGTGTCTTACTTATTCTTCTGTTGTCTGTCCTTCCTCTAAACTAGTAATTAAATCGAGAGGTTTGATCCAGTCCAGGTTCACTCTTTTAGGAAGAACCCTTAATTGGCATCATTGTGGATTCCTTGTTGCATCATATCCCATAATCCATGCTGTTGATTGAGTGCTTACTGTGTGACAGGCCTTGTGAGACTTTACAAACAGTATAATATGCTTTGGGGGGAGTAATTTAGTTTTAACTTCACACCAGTAAACTGAATCCAACTAGGCCTGGAAGGAGACGAGGTATTTGGAATTCAAAGAATTACAGTGAGAGCACAAACATAGCAGGATTTGAGAGCTGGGAGGTGGTCTCTGCAGGGACAAGAGGAACCATGGAGATAAGATAAAACACAAAATCAAATTTATCATAATGGGAATTCCCTGGTGATTCAGTGGTTACGACTCTATGCTTCCAATGCGAGGGATACGGGTTCAATCCCTGGCTGGGGAACTAAGATCTCACGTGCTGGGTGGCACTGCCAAGAAAATACTACCAAAAAAAAAAAAAAACAGAATGGCCGAGAGTCTTCTTGCTGGTCTTGCCATCCCTGGCTCCAAGTGCTCACGGCCTCCACAGCATCCATGCCGTCTCTCTCCTGACCAAAAAACCCAGTCTGGCCATCCAACTCATTGTTCTTAGCTGTGCTAACAACCAACCGAACCATTTGCATTGGGTCCAGCGTTTGCCAAGGACCAGATGTCTGGACATGTTCAAAATGAAGTTCTCATCAGAAAAGTTCTCCCCGCTAAATGGATGTGGCCGTGGGTACTATCATGGCTTGTAACTTCATCCTGATTCATAAATCCAGGAACAAGCCTGGGAAAGCAGGAATCCTTATACCCACATCTCATGTTTTCTCCTTGGGAACATCGTCTGAAAACAGCTTGAGGAAGACATGGCCAAGCCATGCCCCTGCACGGCCGAGTCTGTGCACGAGTGTGCCATGGACTCAGCAAGGCGGCAAGTCCGAAGAAGGGCCTGTGGAGAAGCCAGTGTGACCTTAAGCTTTTCAACAACAGCCTTGCGCAGTGAGTGTTGCTAAAGTTCTGGTTTTACAGGTAGTGAGACCCAGGACCAGCCTCCCAAGCCAGCACTCTCCTTCAGGCTGCGGGCCTTGGCTGTCAGGACGGGGGTTTCTGACCGTGAGGGAACAAGGCAGGCGCTCAGCCGGAACTCTCCAGAGAAGGGGGCCGCTGTGATGAGTTGTGCCCTCCTCCTGGCCAGCACCCCCGCCTCCCTCTCAGGATGACTCAGCACTGGCCCAGGCTGCTGCTCTGCAGGAGGAAGAGCGCCTGCCTTGGAGCAGGCAGGATGAGGACTTAGTCCAGGGGTTAAGACTCTGTGCTTCCACTGCAGGGTCCGCAGGTTCCACCCCTGGTCTGGGAAGTTCCGCCCCCTTCAAAAAAAATCCGGGAAGGATGAAACTACATCCCTCTTCAGCCCTACCCCCCTCCTTATTTGTATGGAGTTTTTAAAGAAGTTAATGAGGTGAGATCTTTTCACCATTCCACTACAAGAAAAGAAAAAAAAACGGAGTCGGCTCAACATCATTAGTCAACAGGGAATACAAATTAAAACCACAATGAGACACCAACACACCCCTCAGAATGGTCGCTGTAAGTGGATAGATGAGCGGGTGTGATACGAGCTGCTGAAAGTCTTCAAACATTGCTGGTAGGAGTGTAAACCAGTACAACGACTCGGGATGACTATTTGTCCAAGTGTCTTAGTCAAGAGAAATGCCTGCCTTGGGACCTGCTCCTGGATCCTCTGTACACAACAGAAATCAGTGCTTATCTACACCAGAAGACCTGTCCACGAATATTCACAGCAGTACCATTCATTATAGCCCCATGTGGAGGCCTAATTCTGGCTCCTCTGTCCTTGGGATTCTCCAGGCAAGAATGCTGGAGTGGGTTGCCATTTCCTTCTCCAGTGGATTTTCCCAACCCAGGGATGGAACCCATGTCTCTTATGTGCCCTGCATTGTCAGGTGGGTTCTTTACCACTAGCACCACCCAAGAAGCCCACCGACAGGTGAATGTATAAATGAATTACAATATTCATGCAATGAAATACTACACAGCTTTAAAAGGAGCAGATTGCTGATACACACAGCAGGAGTGAACCTCAGAAACATGCCGAGCCAGAGAAGCCAGACAAACACATATGTGCTGGTGGTTTCCATTTATATGAAGTGCAAAAGTAGGAACACTGATCTATGGTAATAATGATGGTGGTTAGAGTAGCGATTATCTCAGGAAGGACTGGAAGGAGTCTTTTGGGGGCTGGAAATGTCCTCTTCTTGAGCTGGTGGTAGTTACATGGGTGTGTACATAATAACAGTTTGAGTGAAACACTGTGAGTTGTTTCAACATTGTTGTATACAAGCTGAACCTCAGTTTTTAAAATACATAGAAAAACAGGAATGAATATAACGTAAATATATACACGGTGGTGGAACCGGGCCCCCCAGGAGCTGAGCTGACTCCTAGGAGCCCTGGTCCCTAGCTCCCTGCCACCCCTCGTCCCCTGCTCTGCGCTGGGCCTCTCTGTGTGATCTTCCCACACTGGACATGACCCCAGTCCAGACCCCAGACAGCCAGGCCAGGAGGATGGGGAGGCGAAAACCTGTGCTCCCTGCGTTCCTGCTCTTCGGCCCTCTGTCCTAATTAGACCCAGGACTAATATTTACCTTTCTACTGCAATCGGGGACTGGGGGAGGCCGGGCAAGGGGTCATGTGGGAGCGGCAGGCACTCTGGGCAGACAGGCGCGGGGGAGAGCGAGGGCCCTGCCCGGAGATCGGCGGGCGTGGGGGTCCGAGCTGCCCCACGGGCCACCGGTCCTGGGTGACCTGGGCACGAAGACGCACTGGAGGCCTGGGGGGCCCAGGGCCCGGCTCCTCCTTCCGGCAACCGCTGCACACGAACACGCCTCCCTGGTTCCCAGGCCGCGGGGAGGGGACGTGGGACCCTCCGTCCGCGGCCGGGTGGCCGGCCCTGCCCTGGGCTGTCCTGGGGTGGCAGGGCGCTCGCGTCTGGCTGCACCCCGCCTCCCATTTCCTTACGCGCGCGGTGGCCTCCACAGACCTCCCCGCGGGCCTTGCTGCACACAGCCACTGCCTACTCAGCTCCCCCTCTAAGTTCAGAATCTCCTTCAGTCTCCACAGCAAGACACTCTCCCCACCGCCCAGAGGCGGAGACAGGCTCACAGAGGTCAAAGCGACCATCACCGTGCGTTAGGATGGGGAGGAGCCTGCGGGAAAGCCCTGTGACCCCACTGACCCCAGAGAGCGAGGGGCCGGACGGTGGCGGCTACACTGGGCTCCGCTCCATGGCTTCCTCCCAGGCCCCCCGTCCGCGGTTCCTGGAGGACCCGGCAGTCCTCCTGGATGGCGGGGGTGGGCTCTCCATCTGCTTGTCCCCACGGCCCTGACCCGCTGACCTCCGCCTCCCGGCTGATTTCTTCACGTTGGTTCAACATTAACCCGGAGGGGTCAGGACCAGCCCGCAGAGTGCTGGGAGCGGACACACCATGGCGCACGTCCGAGGCCTGCGGCTGCCTGGCTGCCTGGCCCTGGCTGCCCTGCTCAGCCTCGCGCACAGCCAGCATGGTAAGAGGGGCGCTGCAAGCTGCGACAGGCCGGCGGATGGGGGTGCGGGCCCGCGGGCTGGGGTCTCCACTGAGAGAAACAGGGCCGGCCCCCAGGTTCCCATCGTGTCCAGCTCAGGGAAGGAGCCGGGCGCTCCGGGCCGGACGGACACTGACTGCGGCTCTCAGGCAATATGGACGGCGGGCTGATCCGTGAAAGGCGGGGGCTAGTGGGCTGCCATTAGCCGCCTTCCGGGTCCTGCCGCCGCCCCGGAGGCCCCCTCCCCCGTTTCGGAAGCCAGCAGGCCGGCCGGGCTTGCTTCCTGCCCCCACGGTGCCCGCTGTCCCACCCTCCTCCCGCTGCAGTGTTCCTGGGCCGTCGGCAAGCATCCTCGCTGCTCCAGAGGGCCCGCCGTGCCAACAAGGGCTTCCTGGAGGAGTTGCGGAAGGGCGACCTGGAGCGAGAGTGCCTGGAGGAGCCCTGCAGCCGCGAGGAGGCCTTCGAGGCCCTGGAGTCTCTCAGCGCCACGGTGAGGCCCCGGTGAGGCAGGGCCCGGCTCCCCCCAAGGGGTCCCCGCTGCAGGAGCACAACGGAGGGGGCCGAACACAGCAGCTCTTTGTCGATCACGTCGTGTGGGCCCCGCTTCACTGGGCCGCTGGGATGGACAGCTCAGTCTCTGTGGGAGGGCCCAGCGCTTTGGCTCTGTCAAGGCCCCGGGGTCTGGCTTCGAGGGAAGGGGGCTCCTCAGTCTTTAGACGTTTGTCTACCTTGGGATCCCTGCAGCTGCTGGCGCTGGCCACACGTCTCAGCTTTAGCTCTGCTGCGACATCTGTGCCCTCCTTGGGCGCTGGGGCCTCAGGGTCCCAGGAGCCCCGTGCGGCCTCCCCTTCCCCAGGGCTCCGCCTGGGCCCCTCCTCGCCAGCCTACCCCACCCACAGAAATCCCTTCCAGTCTTGGCTGACCCGGCAGGGCGGAGGGGTAGAGGCAGCTCGCCTCACGTCCCCAGGGTGTAAGCAGAGTATGGGAAAGGGGGACGTGTAGGGAGAAGACTAAGTTGACTATAAAAAGCAAAAGGGATTGTGCCACAACCTCATACTCAGCCTTGTTTTTCAGGATGTGTTCTGGGCCAAGTACACAGGTGAACACTCAGAAGACTTTGCTCTGGGAGGGGAGTCCTGGGGACCCCAGCTGGAGAGTGCTCCACCCCAGAGAATCTTCTGGTCCATCCAGTCGCCCACCCCTCCACCCCTGCCTCGTTTGTTCCTTCCTTCCTTCCATCCGTCTGCCCATTCCTCTGGTTCTGAATGCCGTCCCACCCTTCCTTGTCCCGTCCCTACCTCAATCTCAGTGGTGTCTCTGGGTCTTTTCTAGCTTGTGAGTCAGCGAGAAATCCTCGAGAAAAGCTCAATGAATGTCTGGAAGGTGAGGAACTGACATGGGGGCGGGGAGACCCCTGTGCAGGACATGAGGGGTCAGCCTGAGACAAGCGCAGAGTAGTGGTGGGGGGTGGTGGCCTCTGGCGGCTGACATGGCCTTTCTGTTCCTGAGGTCAAGGATGCGTCTTTGCCCCTGGCTGTGTGCCTGGCAATCATCCGTAGGATGATTCATTGTGGAGGAGGAAATGAATGAACGTGTCATGAATTAATATTAAGGCGTCATTCTCAGCCAACCCCTGGACCGTGCCAGTCTTCCCCGTGCCCCCAGGGCAGAGCTTCAATAACATCACATTCATTCCCCAGCACCGTCCCCGTTGTCCCCAGAATAAAGCACAGGCTTCTTAGCCTGGTGAATTTGGTAGGTTCTGACCTTAACCTTCCCTTTTAGCCTTCTCTCCTATCGCGCCAACCCTGAAGCCAGAGCCCCTGCTACCTGAAAGCATTTCTCCAAACAGGCCAAGATATGTCAGATCCTGGCCCCTGTTAACACGATTATCTCCCCCCGAGAGTCCTCACTGCTGAACCACCCCACCCTGCCCTGTCCTTCAAGAACCAGTGCAAATAACACCACCTTGCCGAGCCTTCCGGGCACACTGTCCCTCCTCCACCGCATTCCAAATACGCCTTTAGTATGACAGTAGGCCCCTCTCACTAAACCTCTGCAATGTGTCAAGCTCTATGGTCAAGTGCTGGGAATTTTAAGAGAATGAGGGAGCTCATAATTTCATAGGAAAGCAAAAATACAAAATATCAAATTAATGGATGGAAAAGTTCTGTTCCAGGTTCCCAGAGAATTCCAGGAGAGGGAGCGTTTCGTTAGCTGGCAGAATCAAGGACCACTCCCCAGGAGTAGTTTTACTTGTATATGTGGGATGCACTGATGAATAAATAGGAAAGCATCCCAAGGCCAAGGCCCGAGCATGTGCAAAGGCCCTTAGGCTTGAGGACTAAGATAACAGGACAGGCAGACCAGGGCCGGATCCTAAGGACCTCGTTCACGTCTTCGTTCTGCTGTGGGGAGCCACTGGACACGTGCTCCGTGGGGGCAGGGCCCTACCGTGACTCTGACCGCCGTGTTCATTGCCGTGTCCTTGGTACTGGGCACAGCGCCTGTCACATGGACGTCACACAGGGGCGTTCCGTGAACGTTTGGCGCCTGCTGCTCAATGGAGTGTAGCCCTGCTGGGCACAAAGGAAGTGCTGAGTACAGGCAGGCTAAGGGTCGCGGAGCAGAAGCAGCCTGGAGGGGATGGACCAACAGGGCTTTACGAGGAGAGAAAGGCGAGTGGCCGAGTCCTCGGCGTCAGACACCTGGGCTGGGGGTCTCCGCAGGAAACTGCGCTGAAGGCGTGGGGATGAACTACCGCGGGAACGTGAGCGTCACCCGGTCAGGCATCGAGTGCCAGCTGTGGAGGAGTCGCTACCCACATAAGCCGGAGTGAGTGACGGGCAGCGGGCCTGTCTGCTGAGACGCTGGGGGCGAGGAGATGCTGGGCGTGGGGTGGGGCGGGGGAGACTTCTTGCTGAGCCACTTTCTGTCCCAGAATCAACTCTACCACCCACCCGGGGGCTGACCTGCGGGAGAATTTTTGCCGCAACCCAGATGGCAGCCTTACTGGGCCCTGGTGCTACACCACATCCCCTACTCTGCGGAGGGAAGAGTGCAGCATCCCCGTGTGTGGTGAGTGGGGGCAGTCTGTGGCTCACGGCCACGGCCCATGGGTCTGCGCAGGTTGGCAGCGCAGGGCGGGAATCGAGATGCCCTCTGACCGGGGTTAGTTACTGACACTTCCCGGTTAGTGACATCAGGAGGCCAGAGCGAGTCCACTTCCAGCCTCCTCTCCGTCCCCAGCTTTTGCTTCCTTACAATCCAGGACATGGCTCATTCTAAATATGCTTTCCTTCCTGCTCGGGGCCTTCTTCTCTCCAGGAAGCCCTTCCTAACCATCTCAGTCCACATGCCCTTTTTATGAGCAGCAACAGCAAGCCTCGTACAGTCCAGCCCTGCATGAGTCTCATGATTAATTCCCATCAGGTGACAGCTAGCTATAGTTACAATATTCCCGCAAAGCCCACAAAATGACCAACAAACCACAAAAGCTCGGGGGCAGTAAGCGTTTATTTTTTATGTGTCCGGGGGTAGGCTGGGGTGGCTCTGCTCCTTGCAGCCGCATTCGATCATGTGTCTGTGGGGTCCAGATGTAGGCTGGGCTCAGTCGCTTCAAACAAAGGGTCCAGCTGAGCTCGGCTCCATGGGTGAGTGGATCCAGGTCTGCTCTTCCACAGGTGAGGGAGGCAGAAAGCCTGCAGCTTCTTCCATGGGATGGCAGAAATACCAAACAGTAAACAGAAGCACACAGAACTGGCAGAGTCAGTTCTGCCCACATGCCTTTGGCCAGAGCAAGTCAAGTGATCAAGGCCAAGGTCGAGAGGTGGAGGCTACACTTTGTTTTTAAAATAACAGGACAAAAAGATAAATAAATAAATTAAATAACAGGACAGAGGGTGTGGAGATTCAGGCAGGGGTAACGAATTAGTGCCAGTAACTCAATCTACCAAACATGGGTTGCTCTCTTTTGCCATCCTCGGTGGATCCAGCTATCTGTCCTATGGGCCTTTGTGAAAACACAGAATCCCTTAGACTCTGGGCGGGCACTAGCAATGGAGTACAGATAGCGTAGGAGGTGAAACCTGGGTACTGTCCCTGGCTAGTCACGCCCCAGACACGTGCGCCAGATCTTTTGTTCAAATATCAACAACCCTGCAAAAAAAAAAACCTCATTAGTGATCCCTTTTACAGGCAAGCGGACTGCGCTCAGAGAGGTTAAGTGACTTGACATCATATAGGTCAAAGGTCACGGGGCAGAGCTTCCCATCCTGTCTGGCTTCACTGTGGTCCCACGCTCTCTGCTCTCCGTGTCTCCTCGCCCACCAGGCCAGGACCGAGTCACAGCGGAACTGATCCCGCGGTCGGGAGGCTCCACCCTTAGGCAGTCGCCCGGACCGGAAACGTGCATCCCGGACCGCGGCCGGCAGTACCGGGGGCGCCTGGCGGTGACCACACACGGGTCCCGCTGCCTTGCCTGGAGCAGCGAGCAGGCCAAGGCTCTGAGCAAGGACCAGGACTTCAACCCGGCCGTGCCCCTGGTGGAGAACTTCTGCCGCAACCCAGACGGGGATGAGGAGGGCGCCTGGTGCTACGTGGCCGGCCAGCCTGGCGGCTTTGAGTACTGTGACCTGGACTACTGCGGTGAGAGGGCAGGGCCTGGCGGTCAGAGCAGGAACAGTGCCTTCCCTGGCCCTGGGCTTCCCACGTGTGCAGAGGGCCTTCCTGACCTGCCCCTCCTGAGCCGGGCAGGGGCGAGCCTAGCCGCTGCGCACAGCTGAGGCCAGTGAGGCCGGCCAGCTGCGATGCGCTAGTAACCCAGGTGCGCCTGCACACTTAACCTCCACGCCTCACGGCCTCCGCGGCCGCCCCGGGGTGGGGGCTCGGGGAGGCCCAGGCGGCGGGTGAGGCATGGCCCGGCCCAGCCGCAGCCGGTGTCTGGGTCCCTGCAGGGGAGCCGGTAGATGCGGACCTGGGAGACGGGCTGGGTGAGGACCCGGACGCGGCCATCGAAGGACGGACGTCCGAGGGCCATTTCCAGCCCTTCTTCAACGAGAAGACCTTCGGCTCCGGGGAGGCCGGTAAGGCGCGGGGGTCACGGCGTCCGGCCGGGCAGGCGGGGGCGCGGCGGCCCTCCGCTTCTCACGGTCCCGCTTGCCCCTTAGACTGTGGCCTGCGACCCCTGTTCGAGAAGAAGAAGCTGCAGGACCAAACGGAGACGGAGCTTTTCGAGTCCTACATCGAGGGGCGCATCGTGGAGGGTCAGGACGCGGAGGTTGGCCTGGCGCCCTGGTGCGTGCTCCTCGCCTCCCCCGCCCCCCACCCCGCGCCCCGGAGCCTTCTCCGTGCTCACAGACTTAGGCTCCACTGTAACCTAGCCCGGCACCAGCATCGCCTCGAATCCTCACTGCCACCTATTTAGATTTGAGTTTGTTACTTCTCCATATCAGATGGTGAAGCTGAGGCTCAGAGCGCTTAAGGAACTCGTCTAAGTGATGCTGTTAGTGAATGGGTTACATGGCAGGACTCAATTCCAGTTCTTCTGACCCCAGAGCTCTGCTAAGCTATGCCAACTCTGGCCTGGAAGAAGCTCGACGGGGGGAAGGAGAGGTGCAAAAAGCAGGTGGCTGCCCCTTGGTGTCACATGCATGCTCTGTCCCCAGGGGTAGCCAGGTCAAGCTGGGGTCTGGGCCCAGCCCTTAGCTCTGTCCTTAGTTCTTAAACTTAGGACTTTCTGCTTGTTCTTGTTGTTAATTCACTCAGTTGTGTCCGCTGCAACCCCATGGACTGCAGCACGCCAGGCTTCCCTGTCCTTCACTCTCTCCCAGAGCTTGCTCAAACTCATGGCCATTGAGTTGGTGATGCCATCCAACCATCTCAGCCTCTGTTGTCCCCTTCTCCTCCTGCCCTCAATCTTTCCCAGCATCAGGGTCTTTTCCAATGAGTCAGCTCTTCTCATCAGGTGGCCAAAGGACTGCAGTGTCGGCATCAGTCCTTCCAATGAATATTCAGAATTGATATCCTTTAGATTGACTGGTTTGATTTCCTTGCTGTCCAGGGGACTGGCAAGAGTCTTCTCCAACACCACAGTTCAAAAGCATCCATTTTTCGGCGCTCTGCCTTCTTTATGGTACAACTCTCACATCCGCACATGACTACTGGAAAAACCATAGCTTTGACTAGATAGACCTTTCTGCTTGCAGGGCTGGTGAATGGGGCAGCCCCCGCCCCCCGACCCAACCCTGCCACCTCCTAATGCTTCCCACTTCTTCCCTCAGGCAGGTGATGATTTTTCGGAAGAGCCCCCAGGAGCTGCTGTGTGGAGCCAGCCTCATCAGTGACCGCTGGGTCCTCACGGCCGCCCACTGTCTTCTGTATCCGCCTTGGGACAAGAACTTCACTAAGGACGACCTTCTGGTGCGCATCGGCAAGCACTCCCGCACCAGGTACAGAAGGGGGGCCCCGGGTGTCTGGTGGGGGTCTGAGTCCTCCAGAGGGGCTGTGAGGGCTCCAGTGGCCCTGAGACCCCGGAGATTTGTCTGTACGTCTCTCACGGTAGAAAACCCAGCAGTCTCTGCTGTGAAGTCTGTTTGGCCATGTCCTGACCAAAGCTTGGACCTGGGGACAGAGAAACTAAGCCTTCGCAGAGAACAGACTCCTGGCCTGCCCTTGGCGCCCTTCCAGGCATCAGGACATGGCCCAGGTGTGACCCCTGAGTAGAGGCTGTTTGGGTCAGGGCCCGCAGCCTGTGTCCTCCTGCTAACTGCCTGGGCTGCTTGATCCTGAAGACTTGGGGCAGCTTCAGGTCGGGAAGAAGCTGCCGGGGGTGCTGCCAAGGCAGGAGCCGGCCCTCTGGTTACCCTGACTTCCAGCGCCTGAGGGCAGGCAGTTTGCCTCCTCAAGGAACCTGCCGACTTCCCTGGGTGGCCTGCAGCTTCTGTTTCTTCTCTGCTGGGGTCTGCACAGGTATGAGCGGAAGGTCGAGAAGATCTCCATGCTGGACAAGATCTACATCCACCCCAGGTACAACTGGAAGGAGAATCTAGACCGGGACATCGCCCTGCTGAAGCTCAAGAGGCCCATCGAATTCTCCGACTACATCCACCCCGTGTGCCTGCCCGACAAGGAGACAGCAGCCAAGTGGGGCAGCCAGGAGGGCAGCCGGGGGAGGCGGGCGGCTCATGGCTAAGGGGGCCTGGGCTGGGTTCTGGGCCCGACTCTGACATCCTGTTGCCTTGCTGAATCTCCTTCCCGTTTCCAGGCCTCGGGCCTTCCTGCACGGGGGTCTTAGACTCGGGTCTCTAAGGGGGTGATGCTGGGTTGGGGCCGGGAGGCTCCTGGGCGGGCCTGTTCTCACTGGATCCTTCTCCCTTCCCCAAAGGCTGCTCCAGGCTGGGTTCAAAGGGCGGGTGACGGGCTGGGGCAACCGGAGGGAGACGTGGACCACCAGCGTTACCGAGGTGCAGCCCAGCGTCCTACAGGTGGTCAACCTGCCTCTCGTGGAGAGGCCAGTGTGCAAGGCCTCCACCCGGATCCGCATCACCGACAACATGTTCTGTGCTGGCAAGTCCCCTGGGCGTGGCCGGGCTGGGTTGGGAGGATGAGACGTGTTAACAGCGCAGGCCTGTGTTTAAGTCCTGGCTTCGCTTTATTTGTTTACGTATTATACATTTTTTTTTTTTAATTTTTATTAGTTGGAGGCTAATTACTTTACATCATTACAGTAGTTTTTGTTATACATTGAAATGAATTAGCCATGGATTTACATGTATTCCCCATCCCAATCCCCCCTCCCACCTCCCTCTCCACCCGATCCCTCTGGGTCTTCCCAGTGCACCAGGCCCGAGCACTTGTCTCATGTAACCAACCTGGGCTGGTGATCTGTTTCACCCTAGATAATATACATGTTTCAATGCTGTTCTCTTGAAACATCCCACCCTCACCTTCTCCCAGAGTCCACAAGTCTGTTCTATACATCTGAGTCTCTTTTTCTGTTCTGCATATAGGGCCATTGTTACCATCTTTCTAAAGTCCATATATATGTGTGAAACTGGAGCCCATTATACAGAGCGAAGTAAGCCAGAAAGATAAAGACCATTACAGTATACTAACACGTATTATACATTTTATTTAAACATAGTTGATATACAATGTTAGTGTCAGGTGTACAACATAGTGATTCAGTGTTGATAGCTTATACTCCATTTAAAGTTATTACAAAATAACGGCTGTGTTTCCCTCTGCTGTTCAGTGGATCTTGCTAATTTACTTTGTATGTGGTGGTTTGTCTGTCTTAACCCCCGAGCCCTGTCTTGCCCCTCCGCACTTCCCGGTCCCCATGGGTAACTCCTACTTTCTTCTGTCCGTGAGTCTGTTTTTCTTTTGTTATATTCATCTGCTTTATTTTTAGGACTCCACAGACAAGTGATAACACAGTATTTGTCTTTCTCAGTCTGACTTATTTCACTAAGCATACTGCCCTCTAGGTCCATCCATGTTATTGGAAATGGCAGAATTTCATTCTTTTTTAAGGCTGAGTAATATTGTGCATGCGTGTGTATACACACACACACACACACACACACACATGCTATATCGTCTTCATCTGTTCATTTGTTGATGGATGCTTAGGTTTTTGCCTTGCATTATTGCCCTTCCCAGATATTGTGTTTTTCTTTTTTTTTTTCACAGATTGAACGTTTGTGTCAAGCAGGTCTATGGG
This sequence comes from Odocoileus virginianus, assembly GCF_023699985.2. Lineage (NCBI taxonomy): Eukaryota > Metazoa > Chordata > Mammalia > Artiodactyla > Cervidae > Odocoileus > Odocoileus virginianus. The sequence goes on along the minus strand of NC_069683.1, from coordinate 12,993,477 downwards.
AGCCATTTTACCAACATTTGCTCACTTCACATTTCTGTGTCACATTTTAGGAATTCTTACAATGTGTCAAAAATTTTCCATCATTGTTATATTTGTTAATGGTGATCTGTGACCAGATGTTACTATTGCAGTTGTTTTGGGGCATCATGAGCTGCACCCATATAAGACAGCAAACTGTTCTGACTGCCCCTCTTTCCTCGGGCCTCTATTCTCTGAGACACAAGACTATGGCAATTAGGCCAGTTAATAACGCTACCACAGCCTCTAAATGTTCAAGTGAAAGGAAGAGCTGCACCTGTCTCATTTTAAATCAAAATCTAGAAATGATTAAGCTTAAGGAGCAAGGCATGTTGAAAGTCAAAGCCTAGCCCTCTTGTGTCAAACAGTTAGCCAAGCTGTAAGTGCAAAGGAAGACTTCTAAAGGGAAAGTGCTATTCTAGAGACTTCCCTTGCGGTTCAGTGGTTAAGAGTCCATGCTTCCACTGCAGGGGGCACAGGTTCAATCCCTGGTCGAAGGACTAAGATGCTGCAGGCCATGCAGTGTGACCCCTCACCCCCCAAAAGAAGTGCTATTATAGTGAGCCATAAATAGTAAGAAAGTAAAACAGCCTGATTGCTGATATGAAGAAAATTTTAGTGGTCTGGATAGAATTAGCCGCAGCATTCCCTTAAGCCAAAACTTAGAAGCTCGCAGAGATTAATTCATAAGATTTAGGGAAAGAAGCTGTTTTCATAACATCCAAGTGCAACGTGAAGCAGTAAGTTATTCAGAGGATTCAGCTAAGATAATTTATGAAAATGACTATACTAAACCACTGATTTCCAATGCAGACAAAACCACCTTATATTGGAAGAAGATGCCCTCTAGGACTTTCATAGTTAGGAGAAATCAATGCCTGGCTTCAAAGCTTTAAAGGATAGACTGGCTCTCTTGTTAGGGGCTGATACAGCTGGTGACTTAAAGTTGAAGCCAATATTCTTTTACCCTTAAGAAAATCCTAGGACCCTTAAAGAGTTAGTCACTCAGTCATGTCCAACTTTTTGCAACCCCATGGACTGTAGCCAGCCAGGCTCCTCTGTTCATGGAATTCTTCAGGCAGGAATACTAGAATGGGTGGCACTTTCCTTCTTCAGAGGATCTTCCTGTCTCGGGGATCGAACCCAGGTCTCCTGCATTGCAGGGAGATTCTTTACCACTTGAGCCCCCAGCCCTTCAGAATTATGTTAAATCTACTCTTCCTGTGTTCCCTAATTGGAACAGCAAAGCCTGATAGCACATCTGTTTACAATATAGATTACTGAATGTTTTAAGTCCATTGTTGAAACCTGATGCTCAGGAAAAAAAAGATTCCTTTCAAAATATTCCTTCTCATTGACGATGCACCTGGTTACCCAAGAGTTCTGATGAAGACATACCACAAGATTAATGTTTTCATGCCTACTAACACATCCAATCTGCAGCCCATGGATCAAGAAGTAGTTTTGGCTTTCAAGTCTTATGATTTTAAGAAATACATTTTATAAGTCTATAGCTGCCATAGATGGTAATTCCTCTGATGGATCTGGGCAAAGTAAATTGAAAAGCTTATGGAAAGGACTCACCATTCTAGATGCCATTAAGAACATTTGTGATTCATGAAAAGAGGTCAAAATGTCGACATGAACAGGAGTTTGGAAGTTGTTCCAATCCTCATGGATGACTTTGAGGGGTTCACAACATCAGTGTAGGAAGTATTAATAGGTTGATGCAAACGTAGTTGCGTTGTGTTTTTTGCGGTTTTGCATCATGAGTTAACTCATAGCTAGGCTCTTTATTAATTGAAATTGGAACCACTACTATCAACATGTTTTTGTCACTGAGAAATGAGTTTGCTTATTCCTGTAGCATACAAATCCATGCTTCGGGATTCAGTGAACTCTTAGAAAGCATCTTCTGCCTCCTGCTGGTTGTGGAAGTGTTATTCCCTGCAAAAAGTTGTTGGAAAAAAAAAAGTTGTTGAGATGCTTAAAGACATGGTAGTTGGTTGGCGAGAGGTCAGGTGAATATGACAGATGAGGCAAAACTTGAGCCCAGTTCATTCAACTTTTGAAGCGTTGGTTGTACAGTGTGTGGTTGAGTGTTGTCAAGAAGAGTTGGGCCCTGTCTGTTGAGCGATGCCAGCTGCAGGTATTGCAGTTTTGGTGCATCGCATCGATGTGCTGAGCATACTTCTCAGATGTAATGGTTTCTCTGGGATTCAGAAAGCTGTAGAGGATTAGATGGGCAGGAGATCAGCAAACAGTGATGCAAGTGGTGCAAGTTGGCTTTGGGAAATGCTTTGGAGCCTCTTGGTTCAGTGACTGAGCTGGTCGTCGCTGGTTGTCATTTAAAATCCACTCATCGAGCACATCACAATCCAACTGGGAAATGGTTAGTTGTTTTTGTATGGAATAAGAGAAGACGATGTTTTTGATTTGCGGTCAGCTCATGAGACACCCACTTATCAAGCTTTTTCACCTTTCCCATTTGCTTCAAATGCCAAACAACTGTTGAATGGTCAATGTTGAGTTCTTCAGCATCTTCTCGTGTGGCTGTAAGAGGATCAGCTTTGATGATCCTCTCAGTTGTTCTTTGTTAACTTCCAATGGCTGGCCACTATGGTCCTCATCTTCAAGACTCTCGTCTCCTCTGCAAAACTTCTTGAACCACCACTGCACTGTACGTCCGTTGGCAGTTCCTGATCCAAATGTGTTGTTGATATTGTGAGTTGTTTCAAACAGTTTCATGTGATCAGGAAGGTTTGCATTTCTGTTCTGGTCATTGTCTTTGGTCTTACCCCTTTTTGAAAGGCCTTTAGTTCCTTCTAGTCTTTTATTTGTTGTGTGGATGGGGAAACAATGGAAACGGTGACAGACTTTATTTTGTTGGGCTCCAAAATCACTGCAGATGGTGACTGCAGCCATGAAATTAAAAGACACTTGCTCCTTGGACGAAAAGCTATGACCAACCTAGACAGCATATTAAAAAGCAGAGACATTACTTTGCTGACAAAGGTCTGTTTAGTCAAAGCTATGGTTTTTCCAGTAGTCATGTATGGATGTGAGATTTGGACCATGAAGAAAGCTGAACACTGAAGAATTGATGCTTTTGAACTGTGGTGTTGGAGAAGACTCTTGAGAGTCCCTTGGACTGCAAGGAGATCCAACCAGTCCATCCTAAAGGAAATTAGTCCTGAATATTCATTGGAAGGACTGATGCTGAAGCTGAAACTCCAGTACTTTGGGCACCTGATGTGAAGAACTGACTCACTGGAAAAGACCGTGATGCTGGGAAAGATTGAAGGTGGGAGGAGAAGGGGACGACAGAGGATGAGATGGTTGGATGGCATCATCAACTCAATGGACATGAGTTTGAGCAAGCTCTGGGAGTTGGTGATGGACAGGGAAGCCTGGTGTGCTATAGTCCATGGGGTCGCAAAGAGTCGGACACGACTGAGCGACTGAACTGAAATTGACACTGAATTGTTGTGTAGTCAATAGGAGGGAGTTACAAGCAGTGAGTGTACTTTCTTTTTTCCTCTCATACTTTTATTGTATTCTTCCTACTTGTTGGAAGTTAATCAGCCCTTTTGCTGAGGCATCCATCTCCTGGTTGGATGAAGCTTGTACACTAGTAGATTTTTCAAGAGGGCTATGAGTAAAGAATTTCCTGAGTTCTAACCTGTAACTAACTGGTTTTCTGTAGCCTTGATACCTCAAGTTCAGCAGCATTGGATATAAAATCCATGGTTTAAGTTTTCCTCCCTTGAATTTGTTGTTACTTACTTTGTATGTTGTTTTCAAAGTCTGATGCCAAGTGTAATTCTTTTGCTCTTGCCAAGGGAGTTGGTTTTTTTTGCTTGGAGGCTTTGAAGGTTTTTTCTTCATCTTTGAAGTCTCAGTTTCTTAGGATAGGTCTCAGAGTTGAGTGTTGTTTTTTTTTTCCCCCAGAGTTGAGTGTTTTAAATCAGCTTTGCCAGGTTCCCAGTGGGTCCTTTCAATATGCACATCTGATCTTTTATTTCTATGAAGTTTTCTTGGACTATATCATACATATTAATTCTGTTCCATTGCTTCCTTTCTTCCCTTAGTCTGAGTTCCATTTCAACCACTTTCTGCTTTTAACTACTTATCATTGTTTTGTCTGTTTAATTTTTGAATTTCTGATTCATTTTTCAGACACCAAAATTTTGCTTGAGGATATCTTTTCTTGTTTTTGGCCGGCTTGCAGGGGTTGAACCAGGGGTTGAACCAGGGTCATGGTAGTGAAAGCCTGGAATCCTAACCACTAGGCTGTCAGGGAATTCCCCACCTGATATTTACTTCAGTCACAGTTTTCTTCCGATTTATGGTTGTGTTTGGGGAGTTTCTGTTAGCTGAGCTATTTTTGTTCATATTTGTTGTTGTCCTGTTGTATCTTTGTATAGGTCTACTTAGTTTTCATCTATTCATTTTGCAGATTTGGGGTTATTTACAAGATTCCTAACTCCTATGCATCTATTTCTTTGATCTAGTAGATATTTTTCCCTCATCTCCACATAAGTTTTGATATTAAGTGTACAGTTAGATACATTAGTAAATGTACATTAATTATTGTATCTAACTAACGGCTCAGATGGTAAAGAACCTGCAAATCTGCCTGCAAAGCAGGAGACCTGGGTTCAATCCCTGGGTTGGGGAGATCCCCTGGAGATGGGAATGGCAACCCACTCCAGTATTCTTGCCTGGAGAATCCCATGGACAGAGGGGTCTGGTGGGCATCAGTCCTTGCGTTCGCAGAGTTGGACACAACGGAGTGACTAACACTTTCACCGTTAGATGCATTAAAGCAGTTTGAAGTCTGGGTGTTCTCTGGGTTACACTTAGGTTGAAGGTGTAGTTCTTGTGTAGCTTTTGTTGTTCTTTGAGCTCCTCTGCGTTGTTTGTGGCGGATACTTGGGGATGTCTGGGTAAAGGCAACTGCCATTATTCTCAGCTACCTGTCAGTCTGACGTGTTTAAGTCGCTCGGCCTGTTGGGTGGAGCCTGGATTGTAGGCGGCCAGAGGAGAGGGAGAGGAAGCAGCGGTTCGGGGGAGAGTGGCATGTGATGGGCCTGGGTGCGGAAGTGGTGAGGAGTGGCGGGGCTGAGGCCGTACGTCGAAGACAGAGCTGACAAAATCTGCCTGGGTTTGGCTGTGTGGGGTGAGGCCATGCGCAGAGTCAGGAGGGCTGGAAGCAGCCGGTGGGCACTCACCCGGAGGATCTCTGGAGGGGAGAGTGGCTGGAGCGTGAGCTGGCCCCTCCCTGAGCACTGTGGTTCTCTCTCAAGGTTATAAGCCTGGTGAAGGCAAACGAGGGGATGCCTGTGAGGGCGACAGCGGGGGACCCTTCGTCATGAAGGTAAGCGCCTCAGAAGGCCCGGAGCTGGTGGGTAGATCCTTCTGGGCGGGCGGGGAGGGACCTGAGTTTTCAGGAACAATCGCTTGACCCTACCTTGGACTTGACTCTACTGGAAACCCCATGTTTCTTCCTCAGAGCCCCTATAACAACCGCTGGTATCAAATGGGCATCGTCTCATGGGGTGAAGGCTGTGACAGGGATGGAAAATACGGCTTCTATACACACGTCTTCCGCCTGAAGAAGTGGATACAGAAGGTCATTGATCGGTTCTGAAGTTAGGGAGCCACCCACATTCCAGGCTCCTCACTGCAAAATCACAGAGCCCAATCCAGTGAAAGAATTATTTTTGTGGTTTGTTCCTAAAACTATCTTTCTCAATAAAAGTGACTCTATCAAGGAGCCTCGGGACTCCCAGTGCTGTTCATGGGGCAGGTCAGGAAGAGCCAGTCCCACCACTGGACAAGCGGCACACGAAAGATCCGCCGCCCCTAGAAGAGGGCCAGGTGAGAGGGGAGATGGCAGCCTGAACTTAGGAGCATTTCAGATGTTCCAGGCTTGCGGCCTTCGTGGATTATGTCATGTAATCCTCACACAAGGTAGTAAACTGAGACTTGGAGAAGTACCTTGTCCAAGGTCACATGGCTACGAAGGGTCAAAGTCTGACTTGAATTGTAGGAGATGCTGAAGCCTGTGCTGGACTGTGAAGAGCTTGTCCTGGGACAAGCCTCCAGAGAAGAGGCTGGAGGAGGGCAGGCTAGTGAGGGGTGAGCAGTTACATCCATCTGATGTCGCTACGGGACTTCCCAGGCGGTGCTAGAGGTAAAGGACCCACCTGCCAGTAAATGCAGCAGAGGCAAGAGGCCGGGGAGGGGGAGCCCGACCCCTGGGTTGGGAAGATCCCCTGGAGTAGGAAATGACACCCCTCTCCAGGATTCTTGCCTGGGAAATTCAACTGGTTACTCTGGGGGGGGGGGTGGTGGTGCAAAGAGTCGGATGTGACTGAGCACAGATTATTAAAATATCAGATGTATGCCCCCAAAGGCTCAGTATTTTAAGTGTCTTCACTCTAAAGGGTTGTGGGATAGCAGATTGGAGTAGGGGCCCTAGCATCAGACTGCCGGAAGGTGTTAGTCGCTCAGTCGTGTCCGACTCTTTGCGACCCCGTGGACTGTAGCCCACCAGGCTCCTCTGTCTGTGGAATTCTCCAGGCAAGAATACTTTAGTGGGCAGCCATCCAGGGGATCTTCTCAACCTAGGGATCAAACCCGCGTGTCCTGCGCTGCAGGCAGATTTTTTTACCATCTGAGCCACCCGGGAAGCCCATATTTGGGCGTCAGCCTTAAAAAGGATAATCATGGGAATTCCCTGGTGGTCCTGTGGGTAGGACTCTGTGCTTCCAATGCTGGGGCCCTGGTTTGATCCCTGGTCAGGGAACTAGGATTCTTCAAGCCACTAAGTGCAGGCAAAAAAATAAATAAGGGGATAATCATGGTTAAGTCACTTGACCTCCCAAGCCTCGGTTCCCTTGTGCATAAGATGTATATAATGACGTTGCTTACCTAGTAAGGCTTTGAGGGTTAAAGGCGGCTGTGGGCGTCGTGCACTCAGCAAAGCGTCTGGCACCTGGTCAGCTCTCCGTGGGTCACCGCTGCCCTTGTTCTCCCTGCTGCCTGGCGTGGTGAAAGTTCCTCGGCCACTTCCCTCTCTAGCCCCTGAAATAGCCCAGTGGTGGGGTTGTTGCTGCCTGGAATTTCCACTCCCACAGTGGTTATCAGACTTGAGTAATTTGTTTTCCTAAGAAATGGGAACAAGAAGTTGTGGAAGTGGATTCTGAAAGAGTTTGGCCTCTTAAGAGCCACAGAACCGTGAAGGTGTCTTTTCATGGCACATGCTTCGGTGTGCCGTGGTCGGAGGGCGGTGTTTGGGACGGCGCGGAGCTCTGACACGTCGTCGCCCTTCTGTGTAGCTCTAGCTTCTAGCTGAGCTCGGCGTTTTGCTCTTCCTGGTGGGTGCATGTATGACTCAGGGGAGCGGGCACTACAGCCTGTGATGTGTGTGGCAGGGAGTTGCCTCTGGTGTGAGACGCCGATCTCTCGGCAACCACCTGTAGGACACGGAATTCTCAACCCCAGGCTCAGAGGTGGGTGGAGCATGGGTGGTCACCTTCTGAGCCTAGGAGCTAAGGTCTATTAGACTTCATGGTTTAAAGCTGGAGGGGACCTAAGGTAGGTATCTTTACTCACCTCTCCCCTTCCTCTCCTCTTTTCCCATTCTCCTTTTTAAAAATACATCAAGGAAGAATTAGGACCGAGTTCCTCATTCTTAGGTTCCAGTTGGCCGGAAAGTAGGATAAAAACTGCAAAGTCGGTGAGTGTGCAGGATCTTGGCGCCCCAGAGCTTTAACCCAGAGCAGGGGGATGTCATCAGGTTAGTTGTAATACCTCAAATCTGCTTTTTAAACAAGGGCGCACCTTCTCACAAGACTGATGGCCACTTTGGTTTTTCAAATTAGCTGTGTTAGTTCAGGATCCAAGCACAGCCATTCTTTCTAAATACGTTCCTTCTCCTCTGTCTTCCTTTCAGCGAAAGGCTTGCTTCTATATATATTCCCAATAGAAGGGAGAGGCAAATTTAATTTTTTGTTTCAGGCAGCATGTGGACCATCTGAAAATCATGACTAGAATCAACAGAGGATTCAGTTCTCATCACCCTTTCATTTCTTGAACACCAGTTAAGTAAGAGGTGTGTAGAAAGTTTCCTTTGACTTAAATGTTTTCTGACTGTGGAAGGGGGCCTTGTGGAATGTGCTGCAGAAGTGAACCCTCAGTTTATTTCTAGCTTTTTTTTTTTGAAACATGATTTATTTGACTATCAGATCTTAGTTGTGGTTAGTTGTATTTTTAGTTGCGGCATGAGGAATCTAGTTCCCTGACCAGGGATAGAACCTGGACACCTTGGAACTGTGGAGTCTTAGCCACTGGACCACCAGGGAAGCCCTATTTCTAGTCTTTACTGAGACAGAGTGTGAAGCAACTGTCGGTCTAGATCCAGGGACTCGGCTAACCAGGCAGGAAGCCCCTGTGTTCTCCATCTTCCTTTAGTACGGTGACCGAGTCTAGTTGTGGTGTGATGGCTGCAGCAGCCCAGCTGACCCCTGGGCACAAGGTCACATGCGCCCGAGGAGCAAGGTGGCAGGAGACCTGAGAGCTCCTTGGAACCATGGTGATGATGGGATGGAAGTCTCGACCAAAAATCTCAAAACAAGGAAGAAAGATTTCTTTGCTTCCCTAGGAGCTGCATGTGGAAAGCAGGAGAGTTGAGTTCCTCTTATTCCAAAGGAGAGAAAGACAGCGTCAAGCCTGTGGGCCAAGAAAACGCAGAGCTCCGTAAGGAGCGATGATGACCCTTTCTCTACTGGCTGAGCACCCAGCAGGTGTCAAGAACTGGCAATGGACAGCTGCCCAACTCTCCCCGACAGGAGCATCTTGGAACACAGTTATAGTTAATGCAAACTTTATTTATAAAAGACTCTTAAATTAGTTGCGTCATGCCATGCATTCATACAGAATACAGAGACCCTTCAGGGCTACAGGAGAAGAGGTCACAAACTCAAAGGAAAGCTAGTCAAGAGTTTCTAATAGTTAAAAGCTAGGAAAGATTAGGACAACTTTACAAATGAGCAATTAAAAAGAAAAAGGATATGGAAACTAGTCTGAGCTGAAAGGAGGCCCGCTGTTTACAGGTCTGTACACTAAACTAAGACACAGACAGTCTTCAAGAGAGGCAGGATGCTGGCGGAGAGAAGCGGACGATGTGCAAAAGACTTGTGCCACGACGACTCCTCCCCCAGGCCCACAGTATGATACACACAACCAGTCTGTGTACACTCGGCCTGCCGAGGCCGCCTGAACTATGAGGACTCCTAGTTTAGTCAGCTAACGCGGCAGGGCGCCGGGAGTGGGGCGGCTTCATTTGCGACTGCTCTTTATTCTCTCCAGTCTTTTTTTCAAGTCGTCGATGTTGGCTGTGGAGGGGGAGGAGGTCACGGGGCCTGCGGGGTGGGTCTGGCTGGGGTCCGGGTCCGAGTGCTGGTGCTGCTCCCGCGACTCGCGGAGCTGGGAGAGCTTGCTATGCAGCATGTCTGTGGAGGAGGCCACCGTGGGAACTGCCGGTTTGGAGAGCAAAGAGCTCAGCGGGGGCCGGTCATCCTGCTGTCGAGAGGAGAGATGCCGTCAGGCAGCGCAGGCCTGACCTCGGGGCAAGACCCTCCGAGGCCGGGTCGCGGCCCCTCTGGCCAGCCTGGCCTGGCCTGCTGGTCATCACCCTCCCTGCCCCACACGGAAGGAGACGAGCAGTACCTTTGTGTTGTCCAGACCGCATCGCTGTCGGAGGATTTTCAGTCTCTCTAGGTAGACGGACGGTCCCACCTCTTCTCCATTTGTGTTACCTAAGGAGGACACTGTGCTTGTACCAGTGGGCACACACGTGACCTCCATCTGAGGGGAGATGCCTAAGGGGGAAACGTAGAAGGAGTATTCAGATATATACCCTCTGCCCTGACTGCCCTTGTTAGATCTCCCACCAAAGGGAACAATTTGGGCCTTGATTATCACCACTCTACCTGGAGTTGGTGATAAAAGGTACTCTGAAATATATAAGATATACTTAATGAGAACTTCCAAAACTGAAAAGAGAAAAGCACTGAATTTTTTTTTTTGGCCTCATCCTGTGGCACGTGGGATCTAGTTCCCTGAACAGGGGTTGAACCCACACTCCCTGCAATGGAAGTAAGGAGCCTTAACCACTGGACCACCAGGGAAGCCCCAGAAGGGCACTGAGTGTTTAGCTGGGCCATCCTGCCGCCTTCCGAGCTCTGCAGCGGTTTATCCTTGTCGCCCCTGGCTGAACTGGGCAATCCAAAGTGCCTGAGCTACTCCTGAGTAAATGCTAAGTGCCCAAGTGAAGAATCTAAAGGACTTTAGATACTTTCAAGAATCAGACTTGATTTCGACCAGGTGATACCCAGGGGAACACTCTTATTCCAACCAGGGAGGACAACAAGGAGCTCAGGAGGAAGAGGAGGAAACTGAGGTGTCCAAAGAGGAGGAGTAGGAGCTGAAGCATCGAGATCAATATTCTGGGAGGAGTGGGGGAAAACCAGAGCCAAATCAAACCAAAACAAAATCTATCATAGTTCTAAATTTCTGAGCAGAACCACCACAAAATGCAAGCATTTAAAATATCCAATTTGATATCAATGAAAAGGCATCACATAAGCCAAGAGCACTGGGAAGAAAGCCCTCTACGGTAAACAGAACAAAGTAAAAACAGGCTACTCCTGAGAAAAAGGGATCCTTTCACGTACAGATGAGAATACTCTGAGAGGGTGAAAAGTGAAGAATAATGCAGCGATGAAGGAAGCCTGAGCACTTTCAGGCATTCAGTTACCGGTGGGGTCACATGCCTGCGTTGCAAACGTCGAGCTTCCTCAGAAAGGACTCTGGACGTAAGAGATGGAGGCCCTGTCCCGATGACCTCAACTAGGAACACCCGCATGTGGCCTCTGACACTGCTCACTGTGCTTCCAGAAGGGACTCTGGGTCGTGGAGAGGCGTTAACTTACAGGGTTTAAAGACAAGACCAACTATGAGGAAAGCAAAAGCAAACCAAAAAACCCAGTAACAACAAAAAAACAACAACAAGAAACAACTGAAGAGAAGAATAAGTGACACTGCAGCCTAGAAAGGTACGTGGTGAGAGGGACCTTGACCAGAACTGGAGACGCGCGGAAGGACAGTTTCACAGGCACAGAGTTTCGGGCTAAGAGTAGGTGAGCGTCCCTGCACCTGGAAAGAACTAAATACAGGACCACTGAGAGGGCTCTGCCTGGTGAGCGGCCTGCAGCAGTTGGGCCTTGTTTGGGTTTAAGGCTCTGGACAGCTATTTTTTGTCACTGATACCTCCGAAGTCTTCCTTTTGTCTCTAAATCCTTGAACAGTAATTCTCTAATACAGGCTTTTTCATCGTGTGGTCAGTAATATTCCAGCTTAACATCAGGACAGGCACTCATTCATATATATTCAAAAAATACTACTGAGTGCCTATTATGTGCCAGGCAACAAGAAGGATGAAAATCTTTACCCCTGTGAACTTTACATTTTGGCAGAAACAAACATCAGTCGTCAGTCTAATGAACAAGATGCTCTATGGCGTGTCAGGGAGGCACAGTACTCGGGGGAGCGAGGGGCAGGCTGCGAGCGATGCCTCCCTAGGTGGCACAGACGCGCAGGAGGAACAAGGCTGCCGTGGAGAAGGGCATCTAAGGCGAGAGAAGCCAGTGCAGAGGCCTTAAGGGGCGTGCCTGGCGTGTCCCAGGAGCGGCGAGGGCGCCGGCGAAGCCCCGGAGTCAGAGAGGGTAGCGGGGGGAGACAGTTCTAAAGGGATCAGGGGGCCACGTCATGTCAGGCCGCACAGACCTTTCGTGTAAGGCTTTCTGCTCCGCTGAATGAAAGGGAGAGCCTGCGGAAAACGCTTGAGGAGCACTGTTTTGATGCTCTGCGGGGGACGTGACCATGGGAGATGGGACAGAGCGCTGTGACCCACGGAACAGAAGGGGGGTGGCGGTGAAGGTCACAAGTGTGGGTGGATTCTCTGTGTGTCTGGCAAGTGAAGTCAGAAAGATCTCTCTTTTTCTTTCCTTGGCTGTACCATGTGGCAAGTGGGATCTCAGTTCCCCAACCAGGGACCGAACCTGCACCCCCTGCACTGGAAGTATGGAGTCTTAACCACTGGACCACACGACAAGTCCCTCAAAAGGATTCCCTGACAGAGGGGAAGAAAAACTCAAAAGCTGGGGGCTGAGCAAACCAGAAGGACAAAGTTGCCATCCAGCAAGATGGAGAGGAACGCAACTGGAGCAGGTTTTGGGGACTACCAGCAGCTTGGCGTTTGATGTCAGGCACGATCTCTCAGCTGGGAGCAGGGAGGAGAGCTGAGCTGGACAACAGAGAAAACTGGGCTTTGCTGGCACAGAAACTATTTAAAGTGCTGGGAGAAGAAGTTAAGGGGGTAAGGGTGAGAACCCAGGGCGACACCAACATTAAGAGCTGGAGCGCCCTGGGGGCAGCAGTGCGGAGGAGGGGACCGAGATCATGGAGGACCAGGGCCCGGGGAGAGGCCGTTTCCAGGGACAGAGAGCGCGGCCGATGCTGGACCCTGACACAGATCGAGGCTGAGTGAGAGCTGCCACTCTGCCTCACTGTGGCCGTTAAGACTGAGAGGCATGGGCAGAAACGTAAGCCCGGCGGAAGCCCTGGTGGCCGAGGCGGGAGCGATTCTGAGCTTTTCCTGGAGTCACAGTACCTGCTGAGGACGGAAGACGGCCTTTGCCCTCCCTCTCCATCTCAATCACCCGAAGGCCTCTCTCAACGTAGCTCTGGAAGAACTGGGAGGAGTTTTTCAGAAACGGTTCAATGTCAGCATCTGAATATTTCTTCTTGTACTCATATAACTCTGCTAGGCCCTGGTTAACAAGGAAAAGGAGGTGGAGACAGATGTTAGTGACTCTTCCATAAAGCAGATCCCCATCTGGGTCAACCTTTTCCCTCTCACCTCTTTAGTGTTCTCTTTAGAGCCAATCTTCTTAAAAATCTCAGCTAAGAAATCGTTTACTTTGGCCTTTGATGACTTTTCATCCTAAAGACACAAGGAAGGAACCATTGGTTAGATCTGAGTTATCAGGTAGGAACCAGTGGTTGGATAAGAACTGAAAATCTCATCTCAAACTTCAGCCCTTCCTTGTGTGTCTCAGATAACAGAGCCGCAGAGCTGCAGCAGAGACGGTAACAGTCTCGGGTTTTCAACCAAACTTACGGAGGAGAGTCCCTCCCTAAGTTTATCTAGAGACACAGATGCCTTAGGCATGGATGCAGAAACTTTTCTTAGGGACAAAAAGCACAAGGTTAGAGTTTATATTTGAGACTTCAAGGTGGTTGGACTAACCCGAGCCTCCACCTTAGGCCCTAAGAAAGACACACTCCGGTGGCTCATCCCTTTGGCAAGACCACTGCTCTCAGTCTTTCAAGTCAGGACACTCACAATCCGAGAGGCTCCCTTCTCTGTTTCCTTGTCAGACTTGCTCCCGGTCTGCTCCATGCTGTGCTTCATCATCCGGCAGAGGTGGGCCTCCAGCTCTGACTCGTTCTTGTTGTCAATCATAGTCAGGTGGTCTAGAATCTGAGGGACAGACGTGTGCATTGAATGGCAGCGGTCCCACATCCGTGATGTTCTCTCAAGCTACCACAGGACTGGTTGCTGTTCTCACTCACCTTGGGCCCTTTTAGTTTGCATAGAGTGTGCAGTAGCGTTTTTAGGGTCCTTATGGGAAATTCACTTTTGCATTGCTTGAGTTTTTCTTTGGGGAAGACCTTCATGAAAATGTGTATGTCCAGAAGAATTCTGTCCAGATTAATGCTGTTGATGGTATCAGGCAGTAGTCGAACCATCCTCCACAGACACTATTTAAAAAGGAAACGAAAGTCAGACGGAGTCACTGAAGAATGAGGATAATCTCTGTCATCATTGTTTTCCCTAAACTCTGGGATCACTTCTAAAGGATGGTCAGGGATATGAAAGTGGCACCTCATGAACTTTCGAGTTCAGCGGCTAACATGAACAGTATCATTTACTTCAACCATGTCACTGGGTAAAGTGTGACAAGTCATCCACCTGACCACCTTCATTCCTCTCCCACACCCTAGAGATGGGACCTTAAACGATAAGTAAATGAGGAAATTCTGTCCTAGGTTTGTTTGATTCCTGAGAGTAGTTCATATTACCTAATCAAATCTACTCTGAGGAAACAAAAATATTTTACACTATGACAAGTGCAGTAACAGTATTATAATGTTACAGATATGTTCATCTGCAGTTTTTCAAAAAGAGACCAAAACATTATAAATCTATACATATTTTCTCCCCCCATGAGAAATGAAATTTGTCTCATCAAACTTCTTGCCTTTAGATTCTAGGAAAACAAGATATTCACAAAATAGTTCTATCTTTTCACTGTTTGAGACCAGGAATTTTTTTAGGCCTGAACTGGGGGTACAGAAGGAAAGGAAAAATGGAGAACAACTATATTATTCAGGTGTGCCTGGCTGACTTACTTTCAATCTTCTTTCCCTACACTTTAAAAGAAAAGATATCAAATTATGTCAACTTCACCTTCATAACAAGCTCTGAGAATTTGGGAGAACTGGCTGTTGCTAGGAGACTGTCTTGCAGCAAAACAAGAAGGGCACTAGAAAACAAACCCAACACAACAGCATTAGTAAGTTTCAAGCCTGCATTCCAATTAAAGTCAGTAACTGAAAGGCCAAGTGTAAGCAGTCTCTATCCACCTGAGAAATGAAGAGCTCATGCATCAGGAACTATCCTTGATTACTCAGTCATTAAGAAAATAAACATCACTGAAGCTTAGTAAGTTACCAGTTGGTAAATGGTAAAGCTTGTAGCTATTTCTCATTGTCACTGGTAGTTAAGAAAGGAATGTACATGAAATGAAATGTATACCAAAGAGGAGGTAACTGACAAATTCCATGGTCCTGTTCTAGAAAACTCATAATATTGGCTGGCTTCTTGAGTTGTTAACTTACTATAACTGCTGTCTCAGGTTGGAATAACTGGTTCTTGAGGAAGAGGAGAGTAATAATTTATCAGATAAACCTAAACTTACAACCGATCTAGTACCTTTTGGTTTCTATGTGCAGACAAAAGAGAGGCTGTTCCAGACTCTAATGCTTATAGTACAAATATACCTCAGGATGTTGGTCTGGTCTGACTTCTCCAGAACTTTCACCACCAAGAGGTTCACAGAGCGGATCACCTGCTGCCCTTCCTCCAGATCTTCAATTCGAGAATCCAGCATTAAGGTGATGAGGCCATGCATCAGGTCTTTCAAAACTCCAGTGGAGGCCTGCCGGGCGAGGCTTTCTATCTGAAACAGCTATCCAATGATAATTCTGTTAGAGAGGTGTGAAACTCAACATACGCAGTGAGGAAGAGAAACATGGGCGGCAGAGTCTAATAAACGATTATACTGTATTTATAAAAATTCAAGAGGGAGGTGGGAGGGGGGATCAGGATGGGGAACACATGTAAATCCATGGCTGATTCATGTCAATGTATGGCAAAAACCACTACAATATTGTAAAGTAGTTAGCCTCCAATTAATAAAAATAAATGGAAAAAAAAAATTCAGAGTACTAGGAAAAAAATAACCTCCCAAACCTCCAGTAATAGTGAAATTGACTGGCATGCTTCCTACTCTTATAAAAAGTATTTTTAATGTGAACACATACTTCCTATTCACAGCTGTAAAAAGATCTTATTTTTATGATTACATAAATTACACCCTGAGACAATCATTGCTGACAAATCAGTTTCTGTAAAAGCCAACTAAGGCCCAACCATGACTGATGAAGAAACTGGCAAAAAGCAGAATTCCAGGTAGTTTGTAAGTCTCCTCACAATAAGATGAGCTGGAATGTTGTCCAGCGTCCAGTGGAAGCAGTCAATAGCTTACACGGAAAAATCCCACAAATGACATATGTTTCCCACGTTTCACTAGAACATGAGAACCGACTCAGGCTTGAGAACCTGGGTGGGATGAGAAACTGAAGGGAAACTCAGGATCTGCAGAGGTAGCCTTACCGAAATCATGTTGCCAATGATACAGCTATACAACTTGATGATTTCATCCTTCTCCAGTTTCTCGTCTGCCATATGCGTGTTGTAGATGAGTCTCAACTGCATGAACGTAGCTATGAGGAACTGATCAATATGGCCAGACATGGCTTCGGCCTTGTCTTCCTGTCTCAGGACCTCATCGATCTGATAACAAAGATCCAAGATGTATTTTCCAAGCTTTATACTTCTAGGTATCAGGAAGACACTACAAGTCTTTGCAATATTTATTAGCAAAGCACTTCTAATATCTTAACTTGAAAAAACTCAATCACTTAACAGACAAATAACTAGTCTTTAGGGACTCATTCAATAAATATTTACAGAGCAAGATACTACGGTGTGAATTAACTGTAGCTCCTATTGTAAGAGGCTTGCCATCTAGTTTAGGGGATAATAATCCTTGTGTTTAAATGCTAATTTATTGAGAGTGTTTTTATACCCATTATGTCATTTGATTATTCCAACAGCTCTGAGAGGTAGAAACAGACAGGGCTGGATGTAAGATCTTCATTTACAGATGAGAAAAATGAGGCTCAGTAAAATCAGGCTACTTAGTTCAAATTCAATACCCAAGTTTTCCATATCTTGATCCAGGTTTTTTTTGGTTCAGTAGACTGGCTGTCACTAATAATAAAATATTACTATGGGTAAAACACATACTTCCTATTCACTACTGTAAAAATACCTTATTATTTTTTTTTAAATATCTTATTTTTAAGATTACATAAATTACACCCTGAGACACTCATTACTGACAATTCATGACCACTTTTTCCTGCAAAGCTGCTACACTGCACAACTCCAGAGGGCACCGTCTATACAAAGTACAATGTGACTGGTGCCATCTTCTGTTGAGAAGCTGGTGGTCCTACTTTAATTTCTTTATGCATGTATACCCATAAGCACATACAATTTTATATAACTGGAACAGTTTAATAACACTGTTTCAATATGGACAAAATTTTTAAAAAATACAATATATATATATATATATATATATTATATATATTTAAAAAATACATATAACCATACATGCACACATACATAGGGTCAAGGTTTAGGGCACTGTTTATTCCATATTTATAGTATATACAGTTCTCTGCATCTAGCTTTCCTAACAGAAAATTATGAAAATCCTTAGTTAACAAAAACAATTCTACTCTTAAAGGCTGTATTATACAGTCCACATATAGACATACCAAAACTTCATCATTCCCTGACTGATCAACTAGTTTGGATATCTTGTCCACTATAATTTTACAATAAACATCTTTGTGTATATATATGTCCCAAGGTACTTGTCTTCTAGTTTCTAAAAAAAAAAAGTGTGCCCAGAGTTTTAACTTTTTAAGTTGAAGAATAAAACATTTTAAATTATGCTATGTTGTCTTCTTTAAAAATGCACTAACGCTAATTCTCATTTCTACATGTAATGTGTAAGAGTACTGTTTCTTCAGTGTCTCTATCAGCTGGAAGTATTATTACTCATTTTATTTTTTATCACTCTGAAAGTTTAAATATGATGATCTTATTATTTTAATGTGCATTTCTGTGATGGGGAGGTGCTGGACATCTTTTCACAGGTATTTACTGGCCATTTGGATATCTTCTGTGATTTGCCTATTCTTATCCTTGAGTTATTTTCTTTTTTTAATTTTTAAAAAAAATTTTTTTATTTTCTTTTTTTTAGGTTCTCTTTTTCTTTAGAGTTAGTAAGAGTTCTGTTTACTGTAGTTATTGGTCCTTTATTGGTCATAAGCAAATATATCCCACAATATAACACTTGTTTATTGAAAGTATACAGTAAATTTCTTCAAATTAAAATCTTAAAAATTTTTATATGATTAAATTTGTCTTTTCATTTTAGGTTCTGGGTTTCCTGCCTTATTTTTCAATGGTTTCCCCAAATTCCTTGGTTATTTAAAAAAACTGGGATCGGGGATCAATTGAATCAAGTTTCCAGAGAGTTGCATACATGCTTAGTCACTTTAGGGTTACATGTGCATTACCTTATTTTTTAAAAGAATCTCTTCCACATCTATGGTTAGTTCCGGTTTCACCCCAGTACTTATATTTTTGCTCTCCAATCAGGCCAGTAAGGGATTTTTAATTTTAAATCTTTTTTAAAAATAAGAACTGGCTTTTAGAATTTCATGAGTTTTAGCTATATTACCTTCTCTCAAATTTTTTATTTTTTTATTTTTCTAATTTCTAAGTATAAGTACTAAGTTACTTTATTTTAGCCTTTCTTCAATAATAAATGCACTTCAGGCAATATATTTTTCTGAGCTCAGTAGCTTCAGTATAGTTGTAGAGGGAAATTATTTCCTTCACTGTTAAAGAGTTTTGATTTTTTTTTCTCTTTTTTATTTTTTAAACTATGAAAGTATGATAACACATTTACAGAAGACTTAGAAAATACAGAACAAAATTACACATAGTGCCCCAAATATTACAATTACTCTTTGAGCCAAATTAAGATTTTTAGTTGGAGTTTCAATATCAAACTCTCAAAAGTTAGTAGAAAGAATATACAGAAAAAGCAGGATATAGTAGACCTGAAAAGCACTATGAATCCATTCAATATAATTAAGATTCATACAATTTTCATACAACAGTAGGATAGACATTCTATTTAAAGTTCGCATAGACAGTAAACTAGGAGACACTGGAACACATCCAGGGACATAAAATAAGGTGAAAGTTTCAAGGTCTAAAGGTGTTGAAATCATGGTCTGTCTCTTATCACTGTGGAACTATGTTAGAAATCAATATTAAAAGATATTAATAGCCCACATATTTTCAAGTTCACTGTGACATTTACCAAAGGAGATCTTTGACTTAGCCATTGAAAGCCTCAATAAAGTTAGAAGACTTAAAAAACAGAGGCATGACTGCAGAGAAGAAAGTGTTTAAATGAGAAATTAACATAAAAATGAGAAGTTAATATTAAATACACTTTAAAAACTCCATGTATTTGGAAATTAAATGTCCACTTTTAAATGATGGATATACCTAAGAAGCCATAACAAGGAAAAGCAGAAAATATCTGTAACAGAATAAAAATGATAAGGGAATTTACCAGAATCTGTTAGATGCAGCTGAAGCTGCTCAATACAACTAAATACAATGTGGAATCTTGAATGAGGTATGAAAACAAATAATGGACACTAGCCTAAAATTTTGTGGAATCTGAACAGAATCTGTACTTTAATACTTTATCATGTTAATTTCTTTTTTCTTTACAACGTAATATTTCTTTATATTTTCAGAATTGGATTAGAAATTTCAAACCTCAAATTTTTTTTTAAAATCACTAAGATAATAAACTTTCTAGTTTTTTATCAATATATTAGATGCCAAAATGTATGGAACAATTTTGAGTGAATATAAATAAAATCTTTTGTGATATTAATATTATTTATTAAAAATTTTGTTGGGTTATCAGCAAAGAATTTGGTCAGTATATCTTCTACTTTTTACATTTGTTAAGAGATGTTAATGACTCCTGTGCTTTCAGTTTCCTTTAGATGTTCCATTCTGATGGTCTGCCTGCTTTTCCTTGGGCCATTACTATGCTGACTTAACTGCAGTGGCTCTGTCATCACTGCTAATACCAGTGGTTTAAGTCCTTTCTATTGTGTTTTTATTTTAAAACATTGTCTTAAAACTGTCTCTGCTATTTTTAGGCCCTTTGATTTCCCATATAAATTTTAGAATCAGCTTCTCAACTTCAGAAAAAAAAAACAAAACACAAGATTTTGATTGGAATGGCATTGAATTTACAGATATAACTTGAGGAGAAGCTGGCATCTTTATAATATTGAATCTTGAGAACACAGTATATTTCTGTTTATTTAGAAATGTCACAAAATAATGTCATTCAACAAAACTTAAAAACCATCACTATTTCCATAACTTTGTCATTATTCCAGACAGAACCTGTACCCATTAAAATAATAACTCTCTATCCATCCACCTACCCAACCCCTAGGAAACTCTAATCTAGTTTCTTTATTTGGCTATTCTAGGTACCTCATGTAAGTGGAATCACACAATACTTGTCCCTTTGTGCCTGATTAATTCTATATAGCATAATGCTTTCAAGGTTCATCCATGTTGAAGCATGTGTCACAATTTCGTTCTTCTTTATGACTAATATTCCACTGTGTATGTGTATGTGTATATATAAATATATATACACACCCAATTTTGTTTATTCATTCATCTGTTGATGGACACTTGAACAGTTTCCTTCCAGCTTCTGGCTATTGTCAATAATGATGCTGTGAACTTTGGAGCGTAAGTATTTGTTTGAATCTCTGCTTTCTAGGAGGGGATCCTGAGGATCCTATTTTAATTCTATATTTAACTTTTTGAGAAACCACTAAACTATTTTCCACAATGCTTATAGTACTTTATGTTTCACCAGCGATACACTCAGGTCCCAGTTTCTCCATATTGTGGCAAACACTTGCTATTTTCCACTAAAAAAAAATTACTAATGGCTGTGAAGTGGTAACTCACTGTGGTTTTGATCTATATTTCCCTAGTGACTAATGATGGTGAGCATCTTTTTACTCACTTATTTGCCATTTGTATATCATCTTTAGAAAAATGTCTGTTCATGTCCTTTGCCAACTTTTGAACTGGGTTTTATTTTTTCGTCAATGAGTTATAGGAGTTCTTAAGTATTCTGGATAGCTATTATATATCTATATATACATGTTATCTGTAACATTCATTTATTATATATCACATATAAACATATGCACATATATTTATTTCTACATCTGTATATTGAAAAACATGAATTCATGCTGATGCATCTAATTCCAGTCCAACAGCAGAGTTCATTTTCTTTCCCTGGGCTTCCATATTTTATCACCCTTCTCTGGCCCCCATTTTCCTTATTGTATCTATTTGACCAGTGCCTTTATATGTAACCAATCTTCCATCCCTGCCATCATCTCTGCCTGGTTCCCCAGGCCAACCTCCACTGTTTGGGCTCTGAGTCCCCATTCTGAGCCGCCCACGAGCTGTCCTGCTCCCTTCCAACACACACGAGTATCCCGGGGTGTGCTAACACCACGCCGTGTCAGCTCCCCGTCATGGACATCTTCTTCCGGCTTTGGCTCTGCGCCATGTCTCCCACATGACATCCTCCTGACAACACCTGGGCTTGAGACCCTCACACCGGGCCCCCGTGGCTCTCTACTCCCACCCTGTGCCACAAGGTAGGTGCCTTCCTCATGCTACCCTCCTCCTGGCTGTATGACTGGACTGTTAGGAAAGGGAAGCAGAGGAAGAAGAGAATGATTTTTAAAAAACACGTAGTTTCTCTTTGCTCAAAACTCTCTAATGACTTCTGATCACACTGAAAATGCAAACAACTTACTGCTGGGCTTTTCCAGCTCTATATGATCTGGTCTCTGTCCACCCTTCAAATGCCATCCTGTGCCATTCTCCCTCCTGCCATCTGTGCTGCAGGCACATTGGCCTGTTCTGTCTCTGTGACCACGCCAAGGTCACTCCTGCTCCAGAGCTTCCGTACTCCAGCTTTTGTACTAGCTGTCCTCTGCTTGAGGCCCAACCACCATCTAAGCGACGGGCACTTAGTCCCCTCTCTCCCATCCCCCACTTGAGTTTTATTTGCACAGTAGTTACTATTGATATTTTGTGTTTGTCTCTGTCCACTAAAGTCTAAGAAAGCTCCATGAAAGCTGGTTCCTACCCATTGCTATGGTCCAGCCTCGGGTGAAAGAATGCAGCTGTAAACAGCGAGGCTCTATTAGAGCTCTCCCCATCGACTTCCTCTATGCAGCAAGGGATGTCTGAGAGTGGGCCCTGTGCACCGTTTTCATCAGGGTGGCACTGAGCACTGCCCGCCTCCGCTCATGCTGTCCTCAGTGTGCAGCCACCACTATTACTGCTCCACAGTCATCCGTGGAATCACCGCCATGGGTAACACCACCATTACCTGTGTCAGAGCTTGAATGCTTGTGTTGATGTCACCACTGGCTACTTGGGAGATAATAAAATTGATTGTGGATGCTGTATTACTGTGCATATCATCAAAGTGTGGAGAAACAGCCCGGATCCTAGAGAGCAGAGCAAAGGAAAACATTCAATTATTACAAGGTAGCCCAATGAGTTGGAATTATGCAATTCCCCACTAGATCCATGTTTCAATAAGGAACCACTATTAGCCAGATAGTAATCTATTCTAAAGGAAATCAGTCCTGAATATTCACTGGAAGGACTGATGCTGAAGCTGAAACTCCAATACTTTGGCCACCTGATGCGAAGAACCCACTCATCTGAAAAGACCCTGATGCTGGGAAAGATTGAAGGCGGGACGAAGAGTGGACAACAGTGGATGAGATGGTTGGACGGCATCACCAACTCAATGGGCATGAGTTTGACTCCGGGAGTTGGTGATGGACAGGGAGGCCTGGAGTGCTACAGTCCAGGAGTCACATAGAGTCAGACACGACTGAGCGACTGAACTGGACTGAATCTATTCTAAGAAGCTGTAATTGCACAGAGAACTCTCTTCAGTATGCACACCCCGACGGTCACAAACCACTCACGCTGAGACGGGCTAACTCACTTGGGCTCAGGAATGAGCACCGGCTCGAAAATGTCGTCCAGCTTGTGCTGCACAAGCTCGGGCATCTCGCAGCGCACCGCAGAGCTGTCGCTCTCGATCTCGTCCAGGTCCAGCTGGAACTCCCGGCGCACCATCTGCGTGGCCTCGGGGTGCCCACTCATGCCTCGGGCTTGGCTAAGGGGAGCAAAAGGAGGCTCCTGAATCAGAGAGACTTCTGAATCTGAGGGCAAGAGCAGCACTGCCAACCTCCCCAAAGCTGCACGACAGACGTTCAACTTCTGGTTTCAGCCCCCCCTGAATGATTTAAATCCTTGCCTCTAAGCAAGTGTCTTCAATGGGCAACAACGCTGGTTCATGAATATCCTAAGAGAGTAGATTCACTTGTACTTACAGTACTGCCAAATTATAAGTATCCTCTCTAGTTCACTAAAGCCAACCAACCTTGTATAGCTATTCTGGTTGTGGCAGTAAATAATAAAGAATATTTATATTGACTCAAAGGTCATGATTTCTGGGCAGAAACCTAAGAAATATCTAGACTGCCTGGATCTTTTCCACCAATTTAACCAGTGTTTATGTTTTTCTAATTACAAGCATCATCCCATGCAGTGTTCAGTAAATTTTATACTTCAGGGACAATCACCTCTTTTTAGGAATAGTCACTCTTGACGAGTTGGGACCAGCATTACATTTAAGCAGTAGATATTCAGTTTCCAAATTCAAACTGGTTAAAATTAATACTCATGATATGACCCAAAATAGAGTTGTCTTGCTTAGAAGGCAGTTTTTTGAGTCCCTAAGCCAATTCTGGGTTGCATGCATTTTACTCAGCTTAATGAGAAGAATAGGAACCTGTGCATGACCAAACATAACACAAGGAAGAAGGTGAACCAATGCTTTGGCCACATGACATTGAGCTGACACTTCTGCTAGCCAGTGGACTTTCAGGGAAGGCTTGACTCATAGCTACTTGAACACCCTCCACCCTGGTTATAAACTCTACACCAGTGGCCCTCCAGAGGGGATGAATCCAAGTCAGAAGTTAGAAAGATATAAGAGCCCTGCTAATGAGAAATTAGCAGGCAGTACTTACATCCTATAAGTGCGATACATAATTCTGTCCACGGAAAAGCAGTGAAAGAAGGCACAAGACTATTTAGAAGTGGTTTTGAGACAAAGACAATGAAGACTGAAGGATTAAACATTTGGTTACAAGACATATACCCAGACACTGTGTCATGCATGATCATGGCTACAAGAACTCAAGATTATGTCACAGGATAAGCTCTGAGCACACAGGCAAAGGCCACAGAAGCACCTCGGGCCAGCACCTCGCCCCACATACTTGAGTTTGGAGGACATGTCCTCAGCTGGCCCCTTGCGCAGCATGTTGGTGTTGCAGCTTATGCTCTGTGTGCGCTGAGGTTTCTCTTCCACCTGTTTCACTGGTGCAGCCGAAGGCCTTTTTGCCGACCGCTTAATTCTCTCCTCAAGCATGCTCATATCTTTTTCAGAAAGCTGTTAACAGAAGCCACATTTATTAGCTCACCTCTCTACTAGAATTTCAGAGAATTAAAAACCTCATATGGTGGTTTAGTTGCTAAGTCGTGTCCGACTCTTATGACCCCATGGACTGTAGCCCGCCAGGCTCCTCTGTCCATGGGACTCTTCACGTAAGAATACTGGAGTGTGTGGCCATTTCCTTCTCCACGGGGTCTTCCTAACCCAAGAATCGAACCCGGGTTTCCTGCATTGCAGGCAGATTCTTTACTGAGTGAGCTATGAGGGAAGCCAAAAAACCTCATATAATCTTCATATAATTGGAAGACCTAAGAATTAATTTCCATTTTCATGCTGAAGCAAACAGGACCTCCTAGGTTACAGTATGTTCACTTCCAAACACTACCTATACTTTAAAATCAACTGTTGCTAAAACCTGACTTGCTTTAGTAAGAGAACATATGAAACAAGGAAAGGATACAAAAGAAGAGGTCAAGAATTAAACAAAACTTCCTCATTTTTGTGGTGTCACCACTAAACTAGTGGTGTGGCTATGGGCAAGAAGCCTCACTTCTGGTCATCTGTAAAATTCCCATCTGCTTTATCTCCTTCACTGGCCTTATAGTGAGGATTAAATGAGATAAATGTAAATAAAAAAATATAAGCACAGGGTAAATATATGTGCTACTAAGAGGTAACTGGAGTGAAGAACAGGTCCAGTCATGGTAGTGACTGGCTCAGAGGAACTAGGAGTCACAAACAGAACCTTCTATGTTTGGAGAGTCTGGCTAATGGCTGTAACTCAAGACCTTTTTGATCTGACAGGTACCAGAATCCACATTATATACAAGTGAGTACTTATTCACTAAAAAATAAATGTAGTAAAATTATCAAGGAGACTGCCAGGCACAATTTAAATCCCAGACTACCTCAAATTTCTTGATTCAAAAATAGTTTTCATCTAAAGCAAATTGATAAGAGGGGAATGCTCAGAAAGAAAATCTAACTTCTGGTAAAACACAGCCTTAAGTGTCCTAAAGTAATCAGATGCGCCATCAAGGGTTTATGTGGATTTCAGGACATATCAAGAGGTTGAGTTTTAATAAAAAGTGGTAAAAACTTAAGAGTTGAGATGAGATGAAATCTGTCACCTACGTGATCTTTCAATTCACAACATGCTGAAAATGTTCAGAGAAAAGTGACTCACGGTTCCAATCAGCTTGAACACTTGGTCCCCATGCACATTGTACACTGTGACGATGGTGTTGAGCGCAGCATTGCGCACAGCGTTGTCACGGTCTCCTATGTGAATCGCTATCTCCTTTAAGGCTTTTCCCGGGGTTGGCTGGCAAACATTCATGCCATAGGACTCAACCAGACACCCCAGTTCTTCCAGGCACTCTGATGGGGAAGAAAAGCTAGATTAAGGACACTCAACACACATTCGGAGAAGGCAATGGCACCCCACTCCAGTACTCCTGCCTGGAAAATTCCATGGATGGAGGAGCCTGGTAGGCTGCAGTCCATGGGGTCACAAAGAGTCGGACATGACAGAGTGACTTCACTTTCATGCACTGGAGAAGGAAATGGCAACCCACTCCAGTGTTCTTGCCTGGAGAGTCCCAGGGATGGGGGAGCCTGGAGGGCTGCCGTCTATGGGGTCGCACAGAGTCGGACACGACTGAAGCGACTTAGCAGCAGCAGCAACACACATTTGGCACAAAGGCCTATGTTTACTGGATACATTTCCCTTGGCATACATGAAGGGCTAAAGTCTTATTCTGGCTCTCCCTTGAATATCTCCTTGTTTATTGCCTTCTACAAAATATACAACGAAACAATGGTGCTATCGCAAGTGCTCCCAGCAGGGATGCTGTGAGTCAGATGGCCCCTGTGCACCTGATTTCGTCACCAGGGAGGTACTGGGTAGTGCCTGTATCACCTGATACTGTGGCTCCACCAGTGTGCAACTCATCACTCTCACAGTCCACATCAGAAGCCTGGAACCAAGAAACTTCCTGGTTCATCTATAAACTATTTCTTTGAGAGGTCACTGTTGCAGACACAGGCATCAATCAATAGTTGCTTTACCTGCTCTCTGCTTGGAGTTTTTGGATTTGGTTCCTTCCATGATGAAGGGGAACATCTTGCTGGCTGGGTAGACAAGGCACATCCGGTTCAGGATGGCACGGACATCTTTACGAATGACATCCTTTGGTTCTCCGACCTGGTCAACAAGGAAAATAAGAAGAAAATGAGTGGTGGAAAGTTATCATCATACAATAGATGGAAGACGGGAGAGGGAATAAAAATACAAGAACTGAAGTAGCTGGGAACTTGAGTAATCTTCCAGAGTGAGAACAATGTCTTACCTTGAGGATAAGATAGGGGATAAAGGAAGATGCTTCGTTCTCAGTAAGATGATATTCCTCATCACTTAGCAGGGTGAAGAGCAATTTTAAATATTCAAGGGTTTTCATGAGGACGCTTGTATTGGTGTCAAAAAACCGCAGTGTAACCCACTTTAAGATAAGATCCAGGCAGCCAATGACACCCTCTTTCTCGCTCTCCAAGTGCTTGAAACAAAACGATACAAAACTCCCCAAAATTAGACTGTATAAAAATTTAATTTCTATTAGGCAAGTAACTCTTAAATTTTACTACAGTCCCCAAAAAAAGATAATAGATTTTTAAGCCTCTATTTAAGACCCCAAATTATAGACATGTAGTCATTTATTCAATCAGATAATAAGAAAGTTCTAAGAACAGAGAACATGGTGTATTCTAGTTCTCAAGTCATGCAACCTCCTGATTATTTCACAGAGCTCAGTGTTTTCACACATCCAAGATTCATGCCTAATAATCTTGTTGCAAACTTACATCAACCATGACAGCAAGGGCCTTGTTATGATGCTGAAAGTCTGAGTGAAACATCTCATCTTGTAACCATTTAGCGACACAGCTAGACATCTGAGTTTTTAGTTGCTCAATGTATTCATCCCGTGGAGTAGTAAAATTCCACTTTAATACCTGAAAACAAACAAACAAACAAACAAACAGTGAAAAGGGGCTGTAAGGGGTTCAACTGAAATGCACAGAGACATTCTATTTAAAGCAGCTGCAGGAATCAATTTAACAGGATATTTTTAAATTCACCAAGATTAATTTGTAATTAAATATGAGTGCAAAGTGCTCTTTCCATCTGTCATACACTGGAAGCTTAATTCTTAAAATCTTTTAGGAATAGAATTTTCAGCAATTTTTACTAGAAAAATCAATGCTGTTATCCTATAACATGGTGAATACTGTTGGCATAATTTTAATAAGGGGAAAATTTGTAATGTGTATAAAAATTTTAAATATGCATATTAGTCTAGGCATTTATTATAAATATATTTACATACATGCACAAATTGACATTCAAAGATGCCTATGGCAGTATAGTTTATAAGAGCAAATACTTAAAGGTTTAACATAGTGGGTTGAGGATAAAGACAGGTAACACATACGATGTACCAATAAACTGAAAGCACATATGCGTTCAGATACGGAACAATCTTCAAGACAGTATTTCAAATACCATTAAAAGAAAAAAGTAAGATTCAGAACAAAGAGCATGGCATGTTCCCACCACTTGTGCACAAGGAGAGCTATATATTTATACATATATGATTGTATAGGAATGGAATATTATTATTTTTAGAGTAATAAATTAAAAAACTGGTATTTTCCCTGTTCAGGGAGACTGGAGTAGGAGACATGCTTTTCATACTTTCTCTACTTTTTTGCAGTTTGAATTTTTAAAAATTTATGTACTTTGAAAATTTTTTAACTGATTAATAAAACCAAAACACCACCAAAAGATAAATTATTGAACTAGCCATATATAGTTATCAAACCTATCCTTTAAGGTATCAGGTACAAGAAAGATTAAAGGAGTGGCATATTACATATGCGTTAATTGATAAAAATCAATGACTACTTTCCAGTCTTTGATTCTAAAAAAATAAAACCCCACAAACCCACCAAACCCTCGAAAACTTCTACTTCTTTCTACTGGGAGAAAAAAAAGGCAACAGCTCCATTCCATAGTTTCTTTGGAAGGAATTAATGCTGTAGGATTTCATACTTCCATAATGTAGTCTTAGAGAAACAAGATATAATTCACAAGCAAAAGATTTAGTTAATTATTAGATATTTCACAATGCTATGAAGTTCAGACAGAAACTTTAACTCTTGATTATAAAACCAAGCAAAAACTTCCTGAAGATTTTAATTCTTTCCTTACCTTTAGTCCTTTCTCATCTTTCATTCTTTGCTCCTTTCCATTTGGAACAACAATAAAGACAGGACCAGATTTGTCTTCATCCTCCTTCAGGCTGGTTTTGCTTGGAACTTTCTTTCCCTGTGCAGTCTACAACCAAGGTGCAGGGGATACTGATTAGATAGATTACTTCTCCTTAGGATTTCACTGTTACTGCCTATTAAAAGAGTACCGTGTAAACCTTTCCTTTTTGTATCTTTTTTTATCTTTTATATCTTTCCCGTTCTATATCATATTCCAAATGAAAGAAACAAATGAATAGAATCTTGCATTTGATATGTTTGTGCACAGGTTTTCCAGCAATGTTTCTGATAGCAGGCTTAAGTAACTGTTGGTTAGTGCTTAGGGTGGCATGTGATGTGGTTGGAAAAGCTATATCAATGGTCTGGGTGACAGGTTATTTTTGTTTATTGAACAAGTCTTTAAAAAAAATTGAGAGATAAGTGACATATAAAGCTATGGCTTTTCCAGCAGTCATGTATGGATGTGAGAGTTGGACTATAAAGAAAGCTGATGCTTTTGAACTGTGGTGTTGGAGAAGACTCTTGAGAGTCCCTTGGACTGCAAGGAGATCCAAACAGTCCATCCTAAAGGAAATCAGTCCTGAATATTCATTGGAAGGACTGACTGATGCTGAAGCTGAAACTCCAATACTTCGGCCTCCTGAGGTGAAGAACTGACTCCTGATGTGAAGAACTGACTTTGAAAAGACTCTGATGTTGGGAAAGATTGAAGGTGGGAGAAGGGGATGACAGAGGATTAGATGGTTGGATGGCATCACCAACTTAATGGACATGAGCTTAAATAAACTTTGGGAGTTGGTGATGGACAGGGAGGCCTGGCGTCCTGCAGTCCATGGGGTCACAAGAGTCGGACACAACTGAGCAACTGAACTGAACTGAACGAATAGTTCTTTTCTTTCTTGAAATCTTCATCACTGTTTATAGCTTTCCATATTAATGACGTTTTGAACAGCAGTCACACGTTTAGTATCACTTAGTTGAGAAAGCTTTTCTGTTTCTCTGCATATAAAATCTCTATCACATCATTCTAACTGAAGACACTTTGAGAACCTGCTTCTAGAGAAAACTGCTGAAACATTTTAAATACTTAAGTTATTAAAGTGGCTCTTCAAAATAATCCAAGATTTAGAATCTTTGTATCAGATGGAAAGAAACTGTAAACATATAGTATACATGTTTAAGGTAAAATTTGAATTTCATTACTGGAATTATTATTATAGTAAATGGAGCAAAAGTCTGCTATTTCCAGAAGGCCAGCATTTCTTTCTATTTCAAAGACTGAAATCATTTAGTCAAAACAAATAAGAGATGAGTTATGTCAAATTGCTTTGTAAACTGCAAAAGTCTGAAAAAACAGTGGCATTAAGAATACAGTCAAAAAATACCTTAAAGCACTTGTGATCAAGAAACTAAAATAAGTGCTTGTTAAACGTGGGATGAGGAGAGGAAAGAGGACAGGAAAAGAACAGTTTGATTGATAATTCGTAGGATAAATACCCGTTTAAATTAACTCACTGAATTGAAGGACCCAAGCACAGGGAAGGAAAATGAGTAATTAATACTTAGAAGGATGGCCACAGGATGGCCCTGCTATAGTGGGGATATAACAATAAATGTACTGGATAATAAAACATGTCCTCCACTGACACATCTTCATCAGTTACATGTAGTTAATAAAATAGTTTTCTCTAGATTTACTATTGATTGCACAGTTCTGCAATTTCCCTTTTGTAAATATAAAATAGTCAATACTCTGAATATAGTGACAAGCTCTGAATACTGATACAGAAATTGACAACAATTTGCTGGGATTAAAAAACTTAATTAAATGAAAAGACACCCGAGGATACATAAGGCTAAGCATTTGAAAACACTTCTTTAAGCTGTTCAATTCTGCATGGATGCTAAAAGACTGGTGATCCATCAAATTTCACTGCTGTGGGGACAGAAGGTCCTTTGAGTCTAATCAGAACACTTTGTGGTATGATGACTTAACAGCCACATGTGGAGGAAGTTGCTTACTACTGAAAATCTCCCCCAAATACCTGGATGACAGTAGCTCTTGAGAATAGGATGCCTCTGTTTCATGGCATCATTAAAAGTGAGCCACAGAAAGCTGTACAAGCACTTCACAGATAATATCCTTCCATATGTAGTATATGTCTTAAAAGAATGACTTAGTGTAAAGAAATATTTAAAAGCAACTCTACACTTAAGCTGCAGAGTTAACATACCTTTGTTTTAGAGGAAACTCCTAGAGCCTTGCCCTTTTTTGGATCAGGCTTGGATTCTACAGTGCCAGAAACAGAATCTTCAACAGGAGCTTTGAGAAAATAAGAACACACACTGTAAATACAAACTCTAACTAATATCACTATATTCTGAGCAGGTTCAAAATACAATGATGGTGAGAAAGCCTACAGTTTTAAAATGTATCCCTTTCTAAAGTGTTTAGATTTTTTTCCCCCCCTAATCTTTTTTCTCCACAATTTCCTCTTTAAGCACAACCTCATGAAATTAGTTCAGGAAATCTACATCTGCTTTATCAACACTTAAACTGCAGTTTAAAAACTATTTTCTAAATAGCAATTAAAAATTAATTAATTTTAAGCAGTTAATAGCAATTAAATACGTCTACCTTTTTGCTAGATGGATACTGCTTCAAGAGAAGGGTCTATCACCTTTGAAACTACAGGAAATTATATATACCAATAGCAAGATTCCAGTAGATGTTATAACTGAATATACACTTTGATACTAACAATTTTACACACATAAACTTTCTAACGTTTTAGCACCCCACTAAACAGATTATTGCTTTGTTTAAGCACTAAGTCCAGCAAAGCAGTGGTTACAGGTTAGTATCTGTTTATATGTTATGGAATTTTAACATTAGGATGAAGAAGTCAAGAGTTTTTCCTTGACAAAGTTGAATAAATATTTGAATGCTGCTTTTTTTTTTTTGTCGTGACCAGTGGGGATTGAACCCGTACCCCTTGTTTCACTGGAAGTATGGAGTCCTAACCACTGGACTGCCAGAGAATTCAGTAAATATTAGAATCCATCAGCAAACAGCCAAGTGCAAGGGAATGAGAACTCATTTGTGAATGAGGAAGCAGAGTCCTCTGCTGGTTCAGACACTGACTTGACTGTTTGGCCATGTGCAAGTCACTTAACCTTTGGTATTCCTTGTCTGTTAATAAAGGGGATTCAGCTAGATGACCCCAATTGCCCCTCTAACTATAATATCCCATAGCAGAAAATAGTTATGGAAACCTTAAAAATAAGATTGAGCACTTGCTTTCTGGAGTATTTCACTGTGCTACTCCAAAACTGCTTTTTGGAGTTGGAAATCAAGTTAATTATCTTCAAACCTTCAGCACAGTTACTGGCAGAAAACAGGCAATTTGAGGAGTTGGAGGGAGGGCTTGGGATCTAAGCCATGAGAAACTGTGATTTAAAAATGAACGTTAGATTTAAAAGTTCCCTCGGCTATTTTAATTCCCCTATAACCCATTCAAAATAAACTTACCTGAGGCAGTCTGGAATTTGGCTGGAGCTGACCCTCCCACTGGTTTGGATGTTGCTTTAGCAGGTGCAGTGGGCTTGGCTGGCATGTTAGCTTTGGCTTTCTCTAACATGGCCAACACCTGATCTTTAGAAGTTGGCTAGGAAGACAATATAATAGAGGTGAGAGGCCACAGAAATGATATACTCATACTATGCTTACTAACAGATCTACTGTCAAACAAATCTTTGAGCTCCTGGTTTTGAAATACCAAAGAAGGGACGCAGCACATAGTGCAAGAGAAGTAACACATTATGAAGTCACACTAAGTTAGCTGCCATTCTAGAAGGTCACAATTTTTATCCCTGCAAAGCCAGCAGATTCTTTAGAAGTTCTACACTAGTAAATATTTGATCTGTGCTCTCATTGGGATTTCAAGTTGAAACTCATAGAAAGTAATATAATCTTTTGCCTCTATAAATTCATGTTCAGTATTTTTCTAATGGCTTTTAACAGCAGCAATAATAAGTAGAAATACTTTTAGTTTCCCAGTAGCCTTGGCCATTTTCTCATATCCTAAGTGCATCATGAAGAATGGCAAGGCGTCCTGGGCCTTCTTTCGCACGTCTCCATTGCGATCCTCTAGGCAAGAATAGAGGTGGGGAACACAAAGGATGAGGTCTGTGGGGGTGGAACGAAGAGTCGGTAGTTTCTCAGCCAGCCAGCCCAGAAGCTGTCAAAAGAAATAAAGACCAGTTACATAATTCGTGTAGAAAACTGTTATTATTTCTGACCTTAAGCTTAATGATTTCATCAGTACCAAACACTGAATTAGTTCTCACACTGCAACTTTCCAATACAAAATCAGTTATTTTCTTGTTCAATGAAATAATAAATTTAAAATGCTGACAATCAGTTAAAATAAGGACAAAGTTTTTGGGACCATATTTGAGCATTCAGCTATTAAGTTTTAATTGTTCTTAATGCATTTTAAAGAAGAAAAACTTTCACACTTCTTTTTTTTTTTCTCAATTTTTATTTAGAAAGTTCAGTGAAACAACATGGTATCACAGCTTAGAAATATTTTAATCTCATTATAATTTATCAATAAAAAAAATCTAGCAATTTTTTATTTTAAACAAAGAAATTTATAAAAATAATTTTACATTTATAAAATGAATCATTATTTCACAATAAATTATTCTTTTTTACTACCTGAAAAAAGTGTTATATAAGTGTTTTTGTGTTATATAAAAGCAATAACTTCCCTTATCAATATTTTAAGATATGCTGAAAACTTCAGTTCCTTTTTGTCCAGCATTTTTGGCAGTTAAGTATACAAAAATATTATATTTCACATTCCCTGACCGTGGTTATTAAAACAAATTTGCTAGCAATAATTTCTAAAACATGACTGTTTTAGTAAATAGATGCAGATAAGTTAGAAGGGACACTAACAATGAATTATATGTTTTATATTTTAAAGGTTTTTTTTTTTTTAGTATCTTCTAAGAGCACAACAGAAAACTACAAGATGTATTTCCATCTTAAAAAATCAAAAGCATTCTTATTTGTGAACTAGAGACACTAGCATAAATCTTTTCAAAAATGAGTTAAAGTTTTTTTCTGTTCTCACTCTCTCTCAAAGATATATTTTACCATTTCCAGGTACCAGCTGTTAAAGGGATTTTATTGATTCTATTAAATCAATGCTAGCTTCTAAGTAATCATTTTTCCATTTTAAGAGTTAAGAAGTTACAGTTAACAAAAGCTTTTTATTTGCAGGGCAAGTGGGGGTTATGAAATCATAATCTTAGAAATTTTGAAAACTTCTGTAAAAATCATTTAATTCAGTCTCTTGGAGCTTGGGGAACGCTTTTTATATCATTAATAATTACTAAACCAGTTTTTCACTGCTTCAGCAAATACAGTGTGTGTGTATTTATTTGATAGAGAGAGAGAGAGAAAGAGAGACATCACTATTTCTTGAGGCAGACTGTCGATTGTTTTAAAATAAGCTCCAGCTTTAGATAATACCAAATTTGGGGCTCCAAAGAACTAGATTCCTCAGTCCACTGGATTTTTGAAAATATGCTGTCAGTGATTTTAATTTGTCTGTGCTTTCATCATGATCTACCTGCTATACATTTTATTTTCTTTGTTCAAAAGTTTTTAAAATCTTTTTATTTTAGGAAGAAGATTCATTAAAGTTAGAAGACTCATTAAAGGTACAAAAGTAGTTTCTTATTCATGTTGCAACAAATTTACACTCATTTATATGTAAATATGTGTTAACAGGTAACACAATGGATAATATCCAATTATCACTCAATTGTATTTACTTAAAAACCACAGTAAGAAGTTCACATTTTCATACCAAAGATTTATTCTCCTTAAAGTCCATTAGACCTGGGCTAGAGTGCAGCTCTCCTCCTCTTTAGGTTTAACAATCTTTGGTTATATTATTTAAATCCTCTAAGCTAAAGGTTTCTTAATTTATAAGAAAAAGATAATAATACCTCTTTTACAGGAGGGCTAAACGAGGCAACATGTGTGTGACAGATGGCTAATTTGTCTCCTGATATCAGAATCCCAGAGATGGACAGGTTTGTTGGCATGAGGCTTTCTGCCTAAAGACTATACTCCCAGTGTCCCTGAGAACCACATGTGGGCATGTGCTAAGTTCTAGTCAAAGGATGACTACTTCTAGATTTGTTTTCTGAGAGGGAAATAAATGCCTGTCTTGCTTGAGCCTCTTTTTAAGGGTTTCTTTAAACAATTTAGCCTGTATCCTAACTGATAAATTTAACGTTTTATTTTACCATACATCTTCAAATATAGGCAGATTTCAAGGAATACCCAGTCATCTTTGAAATGCCTATTTAAAATTTTCTAATCTTTTATAGGCATATTTAACTATGGGCCAAAAAGATGCTTGTAAGTGATTCTTCAAAGAAATATACCCTATTCTACAGCAACTGCTTTAATTTTCAAATCTGCAAGTTTAAAATTTATTTTAAAAAAAGAACTTGGCTCATTTAATATTAATCTGGGATTTCTGATCTACTGTTCTCAATGAAGAAAACTTAGTTCTTCATCACATATCACCATAAAGCAATTATTTACAGATTTAAATTAATAATAAGACAACACATGAAAGTAGTACATGAGATTCAACTGGTTCAGGCATAGTACAGGTTTATACTATACAAGCGCACTGGAACTAAGTGATAGACATTGGTTGCATCTAAAGGTTTTAAACAATAGCAACAACAAACAAAATGAACATATAAACAAGAAAACAGGATACGTCTTTATAACAGCACCATGAAGAAGTCTTGGCTAAGAGTCTGCCAAAAGTGCTATCCTGAGATATTTTAAGACCAACAACTTTTCACATTTATGCAGTGCCATTCAGAAGTAAACATACTCTCACAATTGCTTTTGTTTGGAAAGAGACTGGTGTGAAATGACTGAAGCTTGATTTGCAGCTATTTTGTATGGTTCTTGTCCAGAGCCTTGAGGTGGCGAAAGAAGTGGGGTTTCAGGAGTTGAGATCTGGTCTGTATGCACCAGTGTTGACATTGAACCCAGAAGTATAGTCTGTCCAGTTAATGGATCTTGAGACAAATGTGGGTGCATTGGATGATGGAGATGGTTAGCCTCAGTGGAAGCACCACCCAGTAACATCTCCTGAAGTAAGTTGTCAATTTTAACCATTCCATAAAGTTTAACAAATTGTATTTGCTCAATCATTTGCCACGTGATGCTCTGCAGTGTGGGCAGGAGCAGAAGCAGCTCCCCAAATCTGCCCCTGGAGTCATACTGCCAGTTGTTGATGTAGTCCTCCAAACTCAACTGCACTTGGAACCGCATGTTCTTAATCTTCACTGGATCACTTAGCCCTTTTGCGTCTGGATCAAAAAAGACAACTGCCTTCAAACAAGCATATTCATTATCATCAATCTGAATTTCTTGAAATGGTCGGACCAGCTCATCTAGAACCCGGTTGGCCACACGGCTAATCTCGACTTCACAGCTGTTGCGGTGAATAACATAGTTGCTCCCCAAAAGCAAAATATCTTTATACATCATGGATCTCTTTGTAGCTCCAAGCAATAAATGTTCCCCTGCGTGAGCTCTCAACAGTGCCACCTGATCATCCAGTGGTAACTCGCAAAAGGCAGGAATATATTTAGCCCATTCCACCAAGACTAGGAGTTGCTGTTTCATGGATTCACAGACATCACCCATACTGGCAATTTTCTTAACATTTATGTCAGTGCTCGCACCAGGGCTTGAGACTGAGATCTGGCGAGACCGAACTTCTGCTTGCGCCAGTGTGTTGACGGAGGGGATGTTGCTGCCGTCAAATGTGCTTCTTCTGGTGCTTATTCTATCACATTCATTTTGTACAGCTTCTTTTTTCATTCCTGCTCTAAAGCATTTTCTTAATCGACAGTATCTACATTGATTCCTTTTGTCTTTGTCAACAACACACTGCCGACTGAACCTGCAGGAATAAACATGACTCTTGTGGATGCTGCGTCTGAAGAAACCCTTGCACCCGTCACAGCTGGAGGCACCATAGTGCTTTCCTGTCGCTCTGTCCCCGCATATGGCGCAGAGAGTTGACACGGTTATATGCGGCATTCATATTTGTTGTCTCTGGGACAGAACTATCAGTCTGCAAGCTCAGGCCAGTCACTCAACTTCTCTCAAATGCAGTTTTCTCATCTGCGCGGAGCGGCTCCTGGAGCTCCCGCGTCGCCGTAGCCGTGCGGCCGCCGCCGCATCTCCCAATGGCAGGTCCCCCCACCCACCCCGGCTGCAGGGGTCCTGGGCCACACTTTTTCCCAGCCCGGGAAGGAGCTTTTTTTTTTTTTAATTCTAAGAACTATTCAGCTAGAGAAGATCCAAAATATTTATCTGATCAGAAGATGACAAGTTCTACCAGGACTTCTGTTTTCTGCCTCACACAAGAGAGTTATTCCCTATACCTCTAAAATAATTCATATTTGTATCTATTTTTAATTGAAATATTTATCCAGATGATTGCAGTTTCACATGCAGTTATAAGAAATACTACAGAAAGATCCCATGCACTCTTTATTCCATTTCCTCCAACAGTAGCCCTTTATGAAACTATAACCACCAGGATTCTGACATTGATACAATTCACTGATTATATTTAGATTGTTCCAGTTGGACTTTTTCTCAATTGTTATGTGTGTATATTTAGTTCTCTACAATTTTATCATGTGTCAATGTATCCACCACCACTGTCAAAATTTTGAACAGTTCCATCCCAAGAATCCCATGTGTTGCCTCTTTTATAACCACACTCACGTCCCTCCTCCCCCTCCCCCTCTCTAATCCCTGGCAACTATTAATCTGTTATCTATTTCTAAATCACGAGATTTCAAAGTTATCTAAATGGAATCATATACAGTATGGAACTGTTTGGTACTGGCTTTGTCACTCAGCACAATTTCCTGGAGACTTAACTGACTTGTTGCATGTATCAGTGATTTATTTCTTTTACTGCTGAACAGTATTACATATATGATATATAACAGTTTGTTTATAAACATTCACTTGTTGAAAGATAACTGTTTCCAGGTTTTGGCTATTTTGAATTAGCTGCAATGAACATTTGTATATGGGTTTTTGCATAAACATAAATTTTCTTTTTTCTGGAATAATTGCTCAAGATTTGTTGGGTCATATAGTAACTACATGTTTAGTTTCATAAGAACTGCCAAACTACTTTCCAGAGTGGCTATATCATTCTACATGTCCACCAGGAGAGTGTTCAAGTTTCTCCACATTCTTGCTGATGTTTGGTGTTATCACAACTTTTAATTTTAGTAATTCTGGTAGTTGTCTATCTCGTTGTAGTTTTAATTTGCATTTACTTGATGACCAGTAACATCTGAACATCTTTCATGGACTTATTTGCCATCTGTAATCCTCTTCAGTGAAATGTCTGTTTATGTCTTTTGCCAAATTTCTAATTAATTTTTTTAACTGCTGAGTTTTGAGTTTTATATACATTCTTGATGATAATTCTTTATCAGACACAGAATTTGCAAATATTTTCTCCCACTCTAGCCTGTCTTCTCATGTTCTTCACATGGTTTTTTGCAGAGTAAGAGTTCTTAACTTTGATAAATTGTGGTTTTGGTGTCAAGTCTTATGAATTCTTTGCCTGAAGAATTTCTATATCCTGAAGGTTTACCCCTATGTTATCTTTAAAAGTTCCATAGTTTTATGGCCTGTGTTTAAGCCCATAATCCATTTTGAGTTAATTTTGGTGCAAGATGTGAGATTTAGTTCCAAGTTTAATTTTTTTGGTCTCTGGAAGTCAACTGCTCTAGCATTATGTGTTGAAATTCAGGTCACACTTCCTTCACTGCATTACTTTGGTAACTTCAAACATAGTTGTTCATATTTGTGTGGGTCTATTTCTGGGTTCCCTCTTCAGTTCCACCTATCTGGGTCTATTCTCCTCTTTACCCCTTGCAATCACGTTTTTTTTTTTTTTTCTTTCTGACCACACTGCTTGGCTTGCAGGATCTTAATTCCCAAACCAAGGACTGAACCTGTGT
This sequence comes from Odocoileus virginianus, assembly GCF_023699985.2. Lineage (NCBI taxonomy): Eukaryota > Metazoa > Chordata > Mammalia > Artiodactyla > Cervidae > Odocoileus > Odocoileus virginianus. Next base: position 12,954,751 of record NC_069683.1, on the reverse strand, counting down.
CCCTGGCAGTGAGAGCATGCAGTCCTAACCACTGGACGGCCAGGGAATTCCCCACAGTGTCTTGATTATGTTAGCAATTTAGTAATCTCTAGTGTTCTTGCCTGGAGAATCCCAGGGACAGGGGAGCCTGGTGGGCTGCCCTCTATGGGGTCACACAGAGTCAAGCACAACTGAAGCAACTTAGAAACAGCAGCAGCAGTACATGGTAGAATGGTTCTTTCCATTTTTTCCCTTTGTCAAGATTGTTTTAGCTAGATTGTTAGTTTTAAAATAACCTTGACTTTGTCTATGGAAAAAAAACTTTCTTGAATTTTGATAGGAATTACATTAAATTATGTGAACAGAACTGACATTTCTATTATGTTAAATCTTCTAACACACAAACATCTCTTTGGGTCTTCCTTGAATACTTCATCAGCATTTTGGAATTTTCAGTATACATACTTTGTATTTGTTTTAAGTATATATGTCTCATTTTCTTTGCAGTGATTGTACATTGTACTGTTTTTAACTTCAGTTTCCATGTGTTCAATGTATTTGACTTTTGTCAAACATGATTATGTTTATTTTGTATCCTACAATCTTACTGAACTCATTTATTCATTTTGGTTATCTGTAGGTATCTTGGGATTTTCTATGTAGACAGTCATGTTATCTGCCATTAGGGATAGCTTTATTTATACTTTCTCCAGCTATATGCCTTTCATTTCTTTTTCAGGTCTTACTGCAGTGACTAGAACTTCTAGTTCTATGCTGAGTAATAATGATGAATGTGGACATCCTTGCTTTGTTCCTGATCTTAGGGGGAACGTGTTCAGTCTTCAACCACTAACAGTATCATTTATAGAGGTTTTATGCAGATGCTTTTTTATTTAAGTTGTAATTCTCTTATATTATTACTAACTTACTGAGAGTTTTTATCAATAGGTGCTGGATTTTCTCAAATCTTTTTTTTGTGTCAGTTGATAGGACTGTATGACTTTTCTTTAATCTGCTGGTATGATGGATTACATTGATAGATTTCTGAATGTCGAACTGCATTTTTATGTCATGATTAAAACCTCTTATTTTACTATTTAAGAGTTGAAGAAAAGAGAAAATTTCACAAATTATTAAAAAATTATCACTAACAAAGCAAATGAAAAGGAAAAAAAAGAACCATATGAATAAAAAAGCTCCAGGAATTTGGTTTCATTTTATTAGCTATTTTATAATGGAACTCATTCTATCCATAACACATATGATTTATTAGGTAGGCTCAAGCCTCTAGGATGGTAAAAGACATGAGTAAAGCACATCATATTTGTAGTACTAACCTCTTGCCTCAAGAAAGGATTCTCCTTTTTGAGCTCTTCAGAAAGATCTTCCCCCTCTAACCATTCCTTCATGCCAGTCTGTTCTGCCCAAGCATTCACAGTTGCTAGGGCAGCAGATCGAACATTGTTCTGAATGGAGGAGAAAATCAGTAACTATCACTACGGTTTGGAGGTAAGGAGTGAAAAGTGTATTACTTTGTAAACATGAACAACAGAGGTTTCTCTACAGGTCTACAATAAACATACTTGAAACATTCTTCATCTTCTCTGAAACAACTAGATCTATGGGCATACTCCAAAGTAAAGCAGAAATGAAAACTCTAAATTTTAACAATCCTATACTTAGTTAATTTGGCAAAACATTGAACTGGGCATAAAATATCATGTTAGGGGAATAAACACCTAGGTTTTGCTTCCTGAACCCCTGGGGACTCTCATGTCCCTAGTTATTTGCTAAAGGATATAATTCTATGTGTTATAGAACTCATAATGGTTAGCTTAAAATGATTAACAATTTGAATATTTTGTTTTTATATTAATTTGTACTCACAGAATGAGAAGGATTTAATGACATGAAAAATATTAAAACAGTCCAATTCCTCAAATTAAATGAATTACACAAAAATAAACATTCAAATATTCAATCTACGGATACATATAAGAGCTTGTAACTTTCAATGAGACAAATTCTAGGACTGTGCAACTGCAAATATCTTACTGAAGTACTAGAAGATTGTACTCCAGTTCAGGGGAAAAGGTAGAAAATAAAATACATTATCCAAAAATTTTTGTTTATTCACTCTTTATACCAACACTTTAAACAATGATATCATAATAGCAACAATTTTTTAGTATGTACTATATGAGGCAGATACAGGTACTTTATGTACAGACTCTTATTTAATCCTCTAAGAATTAAATTCCACAGATAAAGCACTGAACCTCAAAGAAGATAAGGAACTTATCTAAGGGTCACAAAGCTAGTAAGTGAGGTATGTGGTCACCTTAATACTGCCTGGGAGGTAAAAATGTTTTATTATTTTCCTTCCAATAGTCTCTTCTCTACAAAAAGTTTAAGACCGTTTACATGCACTCTTATATTCATAAGAAAAGGATTATTCTTAGCCTAAGTACGTGTCTGGTTGTTCCAGAATGCAGCTGTGATGAAGAGAATCAGGGATACCTTGCTGTCTCCAAGCACTGTGATGATAGGGATGCCTAAGTTCTTCACGTGTTGCTTGATGTTTGGGCCCACGGCTACCGCCAACTGCTGGAGGATAGTCAGCGTCTGCTGCACCTGAGTGGGAAGAGGCAACGCCTTATGTTCAAATCACAGCACCGTGTGTTCAGAGTTTTGAAAGTTTGCTGCTATATGGTCAATGCAGTAAGAAGTTTCTGGCCTAAACAGCTGGTTATGATACTAATCAGCTTATGAATAATTTTCAGGTGATGGCCTCTCCCTTAATCATCAGTTCATAAAACTGGAGTATTAGAATTTTAGACTAGATTATAATGCTTTATAATTTTAAAGTAAGGTAAAGCCTAGTTTAAGAAAAATGTGACATAAAAATCCAAATCAAAAAATTAGAAATTAAGCTTGTTTACATTATAAGCAGTTTTATATACAAATACTTAATAATATCAGAGGTCTTGTAAACAGCAAATCAGGTTCATGAAAATTTGATTAATAAACTTGTCATCTACCAACAAAACTTGAGGCACACTCAGAATGAAAGGAAGCTATTTCTAGTTCAAAGAAATAAAATGATCATTTTCTTTTTTCTTTTTTTCCACTGGTGAAGGTTATTGAAAAGGAGCCCCTTACGGAAGGGGAGAGGGGAGAGAAGAAGAACAGGATTATGTTTGTTTTTTTTTTTTTCCAATTGGAGTATAGTTGCTTTACAATGTTGTGTTAGTTCCCAATTTACAGCGAAGTGAATCAGCTGTATGTTTACATGTATCATCTCTTGTTTGGACTCCCCTCCCAGTTAGGTCACCACAGGGCAATGAGTAGAGTTTCCTGTACCGTGCAGGAGGTTCTCTGTTTTAATAAATTGGTTCTGTTTATTAAAATACATACAGTTATGTATTTTATACATACATATATATATAATATACGTCTATATGTCAATCTCAATCTCCCAATTCATCCCACCCCTCCCTTCCTCTTCGGTGTCCATATGTTTTTTCTCTACATTTGTGTCTCTATTTCAAGAAGAGGCATATGTTCTACGTACGTACCAAGATTTTATTTGAATCATTGAGTCGACCCTTCAAGGCTGTTGGAAGTTCACCTATGTTCGGCTGGATGAATTTTGCTTCATTGATAATAGCTGCTACTTCATCAAGGCCTTCTTTTCTGATCTTCCAATTCTTGTCACCAATCTTAGACACCAACTCTGAAGTGATTTTATCACTGAAAAAAAAAAAAAAACAGAAGACAGAATCCTTAATTCCTGATGCCTAAAAGAATGTCAAAGAAGTCCCCTTGACTAAGAAGCAGAAGGCATCATTAAGAAATCATTAAAGAAATCATTAGCAGTAAACCTGATTTCTGTCCTTGGCAAAAGATCCACAGCATCACTGCCCCCGTCATCTGGTTCATCTCCATCTTCCCCTTCGTCTGTCCCACTTGTGCTGTGTTTGGAAATCCCTCTGGTTGGAGCCGGTGGGTTCTGTCCCTGCATCTACACACAGACAAGTCAGTGAGGCTAATGAACTCGATGAAGAATATGAGAGCAAACTGGTGAGAGAATGGTGCTTGTGTCAAACTTTCATATTCCCTCATAACACAATATTCACACAGCACATATTTTAATTAGATTTAGACTTCAATTCTGAGACTATGTGACAAAAGGTTTATTCAAGGAAGGACAAGTATATTTTTAAAAAATTGTTACATTTAGTGTGCTTTTAGAATATGTAATTCTTTCAAAATGTTTGATATATCAGAGCTACAAAGGATTCCAAGGGGAAAATGTCCCATCCTATACCATAGCTATCTTGTTCTCTTTCTCACAAGGTCATCCATTTCTTATGAACTCTTCCCAGTGATACTTCATATATATAAATGCAAATACATCCATATTCTTCATTCTAAACATTTAGAAGTTTAAATTTAACCATATGAGCATTCTCAAGTCAACTATGGATTGAATCATCTGTGAAACCTTTACCTTCTCAAATTCTGCATCTATCTGGGATAGGAGGGCAGGCTTCTCATCCTCAAAGAACATTCGCAGAGAGGGACCAACGTACAGATACATCACACCAAGCAGAGTGATGGCAGAAGTCCTCACAGCCTGGCAGAACAAAGAAAACCTTTCAGGTCAGAACACAACCACAAAGATCGCTGTACTGTCCTATATATGCTGCTATGTACTCACTGGGTTTGTTGCAGCAAGAGCTGTCTTCACATTGCTAATGAAAGCTTTCACATTCAGTCTAGGAGAAATAATACTTAGAATTAAAAACAAACAAATGAAACCATCAAAATACTCACTGGGGTTTTATAAAGCTAGACTTCAGAACTGGCTTCCTTTAGATATGTCCGGAGTTTGACTTATTCTCTTTCTGCTGCTGCTGCTGCTGCTGCTAAGTTGCATCTGACTCTGTGCAACCCCATAGACAGCAGCGTACCAGGCTCGCCTGTCCCTGGGATTCTCCAGGCAAAACACTAGAGTGGGTTGCCATTTCCTTCTCCAATGCATGAAAGTGAAAAGTGAAAGTGAAGGCACTCAGTCGTGTCCAAGTCTTCCCGACCCCATGGATTGTAACCCACCAGGCTACTCCGTCCACGGGATCCTCCGGGCAAGAGTACTGGACTGGGTTGCCATTTCCTCCTCCATATTCTCTTTCTACACTCATTTAAAGTAAGCTTTAAATACTATCAATGTTAATTTATGCCTAAATCCACAGAATCAAATATCCCACCGACTTTTTGACATTTCCATTTTTATGTCTAGTAGATGTCCTATATCTGTCAAAACCAAACTCCTGACTGTCCACACCCCAACTCCCAAACTTGTTCTTCTCCTCACCTTCTCTATCTCGGTAAACAGTCACTTCATCCTTTCAACTGCTCCCAGTCATCCTTGACTCCTCTCTCTCTCAAGCCCAATATCCTTTTTAGTTTTACTTTCAAAATATATTCTATAAAACTAAGTCATAATATTTCCAAGTGAATATAATTCTTTGACAGAATTATTTCAACAGTCTTCTAATTAGTCTCCCTGCTTCTGTCCTTGATCCTACCTATTCTGACTGTAGTCTAAACAACCCTGTTAATCTTCTGCTCAAAACCCTCTAATGGTTTCCAATTTATTCAAAACTTTGAGGCTCTACAGAACCTGCCCCCTGTTCCTCCTTTGATCTTTCTTTCTTTTCTTAAAAAAATTTATTTATTTTAGTTGGAAGCTAATCACTTTACAATATTGCAGTGGTTTTTGACACACGCTGATATGAATCAGCCACGGGTTTACGCGTGTCCCCATCCTGCTCCTTTGCTCCTTCTCTCCTACCATTCCCATCTCCCTCGCTCATTCTGCTCCAGCGGCATTCTGAAGGACTGCCAGCCTGCTACTGTCAGCCCCTCATGTCCTCAAGGTCTATGTCTCAAAGGCATTATTTCGAAAGGATTTCTGTCTTACAGAAAATAAAACTACACTAAACCCTCCAAGGTGTTACCACTAATCCCCTATCTGGCTTTACTTTTGTTCTGTTGTTATTATGCTTTCTGATGTATTTTTTACTGTTTACTGTCATCTCCCCTTACTCAAATAAGCTCCATGAAAACAGGAATTTAATCTTGTCCATACTGTATTCCTGAGGGTCTGGAACAAATGACTAGAATATCACAGGTACTCAATATGTAGTTGTTGAATAAATGACAGATCACAGATGAATTAAAAAGAGGAAAACATTCACATGGCTTTTATGTCATTCATGCCAAGAGATAGTTTTCACATCAACAGTTATATAGTTAAGAAGGGATTGTAACAATACCCTCAACTATAGGAGGACACCACAGATAATGACATAACAAACAATTCTTTGTCTGAATAACACTTAAATGATACTTTCTAGGGAATCCCCTGGTGGTCCAGTGGTTAGAACGTGGCACTCTTACTGCCAAGGGCTTGGGTTCAATCCCTGATTAGAGAACTAAGATCTTGCAAGTCACGTTGTGTGGCCAAAAAAACCTAATTTCTAGAGTACTGTGTCTTCGTTTGGTGGAACTCAGAGCACTGCAAGCAGCCTATTGAGAACGTGTGAAAAGCAGCAGGGGACAGAGAGAGGCCACACAGAACAGCAGTTAGTCTTCCCTCTCGGAACCAGAATGCCTGGGTTCAAATTTTGGCCTTTGCCACTTTCTAGCTGTGAGTTGGTCAGATCACCTTCTGTGCCCTAGTTTGCTCATCTATAAAAGGAAGAGAACATACCTCACATGGTTGTTACGATGAGTAAATCAAATGAGTTATTATTTGAAAGTGCCTGACATAAAGTAAGCTGTATAAAATTTTGTTAAATAAAACACTGCAGTCCCTCCTTATCTGGGAGGGATGCATTCCAAGACCCCTCAGTGGATATCTGAAGGTATGGATAGTACTATATATACTATTTTTTCCCCTATACATATGTACCGATGATAAAGTTAAATTTTTTTTTTCATTTATTTTTATTAGTTGGAGGCTAATTACTTTACAATATTGTAGTGGGTTTTGTCATACATTGACATGAATCAGCCATGGAGTTACATGTATTCCCCATCCCGATCCCCCCTCCCTAAAGTTTAATTTATAAATTAGATGCAGTAAGAGATGAATAATAACTAATTATAGAACAATTATAACAATATACTGTAATACAAGTTATGCGAATGTGGTCTTTCTCCTCAATTTTTTCAACTCTACCAGAAATGTGGCAGTAGCTGCTTCACCGGTACAACACAGCCACTCGAGTAATTATTATATTTTTCAGTCCAAACCTGTTTGTGAATCCATGTAACCATTCTTACTTGCAGTAAATGGCTTGGTGTCAATTGTTTCATGGCATTCCTTACTAAAGTCCTCACATAGACTCCATGCTTTTGGATGGAACACATTCCCATCAATGACATTTTCTGCTCATGACTTCCATCCACAAATTTAATGCTGTTTCTATCTTAACTAAGCAGTTACAAAGTTTGCAGTTTGAGGTGTGAAATTTCTTTTTCCTTTACAATTTATGGATAGGAGATTTGTTCTTACTGTAGATCTTAGCAACCTTAGCACATTATTGTCTTCTTTCCTGAGTTAAGAGATTACACTTTGTCATGTAAAGGAACTTCTCTCTGGCATTTCCAAATTGCCAGCATCTCTATCTTGCACTTTGGGACCATTATTAAGTAAAATAAGGGTTACTTGGACAGGAGCACTGCAACACCACAGAGGTGATCTGATAACTAAGAAAGTTCCTCAGTGACTAATGGGGAGAATCCAATGGACAAAGGCATGAATCATATCCTGAGCAGGACAGAGTGAGATTTCATCATGCAACTCAGAATGGCCCATAATTTAAAACTTATGAAGTGTTTATTTCTGAAACTTTCCATTTAGTATTTTTTGACTGTTGGTGACTGCAGGTAACTAACTGTGGAAGGAGAAATCATAGACAAGGGGAGACTACTGTAAACCAACGTGTTCAACAAGCAAATAACTTTGGGGAAGAGTGGGTTAAACAAGCATCTGTGGGACTTCCCTTGGGATCCAGAGGTTGAAATCCGCTGTGCAACGCAGAGGATAGGGATTCAATCCCTGGTCGGGGACCTGGGATCCCACATGCCGTGGAGCAACTAGGCCTGCACACTGCAGCTGTTGAGCCTGTGGGCTTCGAGTCCACCTGCTGCAATGAAAGATCCTGTGTGCCACAACTAATGCCTGATGCAGCCAAATAAATTAATAAAAATAAAGAAACAAGTGCCTTTACTGCAGGACTTCTAAGAATCTTTAATTTTCCAAAGTGTGCTACAGAGTTCTAAACAAATGTGATTTTATATAGTAATCTCCAAATGTATTTAACTAGAAATCCTTGGAACTGGCTCTTCTGTGGATCAATCATAAATACTGAAGAAAAATAACTTAGAGAACCCTGATGTTAGTGGATATCAAAATGCAGGAGAACAAGCCAATACAGGCTTTTTAGGAACAAAGGTAGTTGGTTTTTTTTTTTTTATAAATTAGACAATTGAGCTCTGGCTTCTCAGAAATAAGCAGAGACAACTACAACAAATATAATCACCAGTTAAGAGAGTGACAAAACAAGTACTTGATTTCTGACTTACCCAGAAAAACCAAATTCTTTTATTGCATTTGATAGCCAGTTCAGAGTTTCTGACTGATTCTTGGGATTCTTCTGTGAGAACGCCAATGACATAACCTGGAACAGAAAAACAAACATACAAAAAACAAACAGATCTGAGTTTTCTCTCATATTTCTTGTAGAAATATACCTTGACATTAAGGCAGAAGTGGATTGAGCATGCCTTTTCTGATGCTAAAGCAAAGACAAGAATGCTGTAGAAATGTTTAACTTGAGAAAATAAGGTAAGTGACAGTAGTATTAAAAGCATTCTCACAGTATTGTAAATCAACTCTACTTCAATAAAAAATTAATAAAGAATTTTGGACAGTGTACAACTTTTCATTGGTGGTCTCTTATAATGTCTTAAGAGAAAATTACTCTCATCCTTAATAGAACATTCTTTACTAAGACAATTTTAATTATCATGCAACAGTTATTACCAAAGGTAAAAATTTAAATAAAGTATCAGAGTGGTTTTTACTTGAGAAGAAAAGAACTAAAGTTTAACTAATAACCTCAAATTAAAACTGGGGAAAAACTGGGGAAACCTGAGGAAACGGCACTGTGTCACTGACCTGTTCCGCCGTCCACGGCAACAGACAAGCTTCGGCTATTGCTGTCATAGCTTCTTTTGCATTGTTCCCACACTTCACATCGCCAATCTTGTCCACAAGTCCATCCAAGACGATCTGTGCTGAAGTTTTGGAAAAATTTCCCTTCTGGGCAATCAAAGCAACTATGTGAAGCTTCATCTGCATCACCTGAACAAGGGTAAGTATCAGAAAATTATAAGTAAGCCAAAGACATCTTTCTTCTTCAGGCTATGCCATGTGGCTTGTAGGATCTCAGCTCCCTGATCAGGGATTGAACCCAGGCCCGTGGCAGTGAGAACACAAAGTCCTAACCACTGAACCATCAGGGAATTCCCCCTAAATATTTATCTATTTACTTATTTTTATAGTAGCCTGAAGATGTAGATTAGGGACAGGTGACAACATGACCAAACTAGAATCAAGTTTTAAACCAAGAAACAAAATAATGTTTATCCTTTAATCATTACCAATTAAAGTAGCTGACTTTAATAATCAATAAAATTTATTATTATCAATTTTAAAGTAGCTAAGAGAAAAAAAACAAACCATTCAATGTTTTAAAATACTAACAAGCAATGTTACTGTGTGAAGTTTATGAATTAAAAAACATACAGTAATTTCTATATCCTCCTCCTCTTATGTTATTTGCATTCAGTACTGAGTGCACATCCTGAAATCCATAATAAATGACCATACTAACTCAGAGTCCTAATAAAGAGTTGCCCAGAAAAAAAATTACAACCCTCATGTATACACAAACACCGACTCCGCCCGAAATGGAGTTAAAGAACTTGTATATTTTTAAGAGGAAGAATGGAAGGAACTGTGAAAGATAATTTAAAGATGTTAAACTGATGATAGCAGATGTTTGGGATTGCAGACCCTTTTGACCATAAATATTTTCCTTTGTCCTGTTTGAATATTTAAATAACAGGTGTTGGCAAGAAAGTAGAGAAACAGGAACTCAACACTCTTGCACTGCTAGTGTGAATAAGGTTTGGCAGTTCCTCAAGAAGTTAAACACAGAGTTATTATAAGCCTTAGCAGTTCTACATCTAGGTATGTACATGTGTTCACATGAAAACCTGTACATGAATATTCACAGCAGTATTACTTGCAATAGCTCCAAAGCAGAAACAATGTAAATGCCCATCAACTTATGAATGGGTAAATAAAATGTTGTATATCCAGACAAGGAATATTGTTTAGCAATAAGAGACTACAGAGTTGATACATGCTGCAATATGAATGAACCTTGAAAACATTATGCTAAGTAAAAGAAGTCACACACAAAAGGTCACATCATCCCATTTATGAAATGTCCAGGAGAAATGATACACAGGAAAAGTAGATTAATAGTTGCAAGGGACTGGGGGTGGAGACTTGGGAAGAAATAGTGAGTGACTGCTGATAGGTATGGGGCTTTCTTTGGGGGGTGGGGGCGTGGCGCGATGAAAATAGTCTAGAATTACACAGTGGTAGGAGCTGCAGAGCTAAGTGAACAGACTAAAAACAGCTCCACTGTACCCTCCAAAAGAGTTCTATATGCTCAGGAAGTTGTTATAAAGGAAAAAAACCATACAAAATTACCTCTTGTTATGGATCTAACACCCAGAGGGTTATCAGCTCAAGTCAGGTGTGTGGCTTTCAACTGCCTGAGAAGCTGCACTGGGACAACTTTAAGAGTGGCAGTGCGGGGCAAGAAGGCAGCACCGGAGCTGTTTGCGTGGGAAACCCCGGAGGCACAGACGAGGTCTCTAGTGCAGCGCTGAGGAAGAGCGTGCTAGGGAACTAAGGATCCTGAACGGAGGGCGAGAGGTGGCAGATCGGAAGTAAAACAGAGGCTGGCAGGAGCCCAAAATACACCTGCGACACTGCAAACTTTCACTTACCACCCAGAGGAGGAGGAGAAAACTCTGCTCTTCTCCTTCATGTATTACTTTCCTGTATCTCCCTTTACACCTACTTTTTAAGACTAGAAAACGGTAATGCTCAACTTCCTCTCTAGTATCAGGTAATGAGTTAAACTGACTGCGGTCAGTTTTTATTAGCAATTTAAAGACTATATTTATTTTTTATCCAAAGAAATAAGAAAGCTATCTCATCCTTTATCCGCCCTAGAAGAGAGTAAAGGGCTTCCAGGCCTAAATAATGAGAAAAACCCATATATATGAATTAGCAAACAGTAAGTATGTGCGTGTATGTGCACACACAAATACTTACTGTTTTATACATATACACACGCACACACAACTGCTAAATGTACAAAGTTAGAGTTAAGTGTTTAATCAAAATGCATACATTCTATCATTCATTTAAAATTAGATGACATCTGAACGACTTAAAAAAAAAAAAGCTAAAAATCATTACCAAACTATACCTCTCTAATACTCCATAGGATGATGTAATGAAAATTACTTCAATAAAAGACAGTGAATCTCTAATTAAAAAATACCTGAAAATTAGTTTCTTTCCATCCAGGTTTCTTGGCTAGCATCCTCACTAATGCCTGGCATGGCATTTCAGTTCTGTCCATTAATTCAACAGCCTTGAAGTAACACAAGATAGTAAGAGAATTAAGGGATTAATAATGAGTTCCAAGGGAAGAGCATATCCAAAATCAAGGAAGTGTTTACCTCTAAAGGAGGGAGGGGAATAGAAATGAGGTGGGTCATAGAGAGAGCTTATTTACTTTCTGTTATAATGCTTTGTTTCTTGAGGTGGATGTTTGGTATACGGTTGTTAACAGTGATGCCACTGAAACTCTTCCCCCTCCCCCCAAAATTTCAGGAATTCACAAAGTTTGCCCCATGGAAAGTAACATTAACTGTTTCAATTTGCATAGTATATGGCAGAAACTGCTTATATATATTTTGACTTATTTGGTTTTCCTAAAAACATAGCATAGTAGAGTAGGTTAGACATGTATAAATACAGGTTTCAAAGAAGCACAAACTCAGGTCTAAATCCAAGCGGTGGATACAGGACTGGAAGTCAGATCTACTGGCTCAAGTCTCAGGATTCTTTCAGTTTCTCCACAGCCCTCCTCATTAGAACCAAGGAGTGTGTGCCAAAATGAACCACTGTGCTCCTGTCCAACACAGATTTTTTTTAAAGAAGCTTCTCATACCAAGTAATCATGTCTAGTCTTCTAAGAATCATGACAACAAAAGGGAAACACAGAAAATCGATGAGGGGTGGTTTAAATGAAGAGGCCTGTTTGACAAGAAGGTTTAATACTATATAATATTAAAATCCATTTAAGTCTTATAATTCAGAACAAACCTAATTTTCTTGAGTAAGCACTAAGTTATGAAGTGACAGAAGCCACAGAAAGCAGATGTTGAAAGATAAACCCAACACAGCTAAAAAGCAAACAAAAACCCTGCCTCTTCTTTAGTTAGCACCCATCAAACACGCTCACTGGTTATAAAACAGCAACTAGGACCACTCCTTCACCGGCCAATTCATCACTCCTCTAAACGTAATTTTCTTTCACATTCAACTCATCCTGTGCGCCCACCTTCTGGAACTCTTCCATACAGGCCAGCCTTTCCTTCCAGTTACTGCTGTCGAGAAGCTGTATACAGGTAGCAGGAAGGACAGCTGAAGCTTTTTCTTCACATACTTCAATCTGTAAGACACAAAACATTAACATTAATAACTGCTTAAGGAAACAGAAGAAAAGAATGTAGGAAAACTCCAACTAAAACTATAAGGACACTCCTATAGGTGTGCTTTAGTATCTGAGGATTCTATTATACCACTATAAAGGGGAAGTTTGTCCAAGGCATAGTTTCAGTAAGTTAAAAAGGTATCAATTAACCATGTGTTACAGAGCTCAGCAGAGAACTCGAATCTCCTTGCAGGCACTGGCTCTGTGCTGCCCTGAGTGTGAGGCAGGCGGTAAGACTGACCGAGAGCTCAGGCTCCACCATTTCTTTAGTCTCTACTGCTTTCTTGTTCCTGGTCCCACTGCCTCCTGTGCCTCCTTGCGCAGCTGGTTTCCCCTTCTTTGGTGGCCCGCCAGGCTAAAAGCAAACAGAAAAACACTAAACCAGGTAAGGATTCAGAATAGTGATTCGCAGACATTCTCAGACAAATTTGATTAAAATGAGGCATCACTCAACCAACAACAAAAAAAAAAACCATATATTTTTTTGCCCACAGAATTTAGCAATTTCAAGGGTAGACTGACTCCTGAAGATCATTCATGGGGGATTCTACAGAAGCTGTATTAAGAACCTCGAATTCCAAATGAGCTAATTGAGACTAATAAAATACAAATGATGAACTGGTTTTATACTATATATATATATTTACAGATTAATTTGAGAATTAATATTTGATGCCTAAAATGCCTCTAGATCTTTCCTATACTAGTAAAGGACAGTTCCTGAGTTACAACACTTACTCAGTATTTGACCACAAGGTACTCCAGTAACATGAGATTATATTTTTATTCAATGTATAACTATCTACTTTAAAAAAAAAAAAAAAGATCTACTTTGTGAAGGAAAAAAGGTGCTATGCCAATTTCAGTCAGTGTTCTAGTTATGTTGAAGATGGCCATCTCACTGAATTTTTTTTTATTGTTTTATAAAATAAGTTTTCCAGGTGACTTGCTTGGGTTTTCTAAGAATATACTCATATCATCTATAAAAATGATATATTTAATCATGTCAAAGTTCCATCCATTTCTATATGGTTAAGAGTTTTTATCAAGAAGACACGCTGAAATTTATTATGTTCCTTTTCAATGTCTGAAGTTAGATTTCTTTTGATCTATAAATTCAGTGATTTTTCTAATATTAATATCCAACTATCCTTGCAATCATGGAATAAACTTCAGTTGGTCATACTTTTTATTGTACCCATTGGATTCTATCTGCTAATATTCTATTTAAGTATCTTGATTTAAATTTATTTCACCCCAGTTTTGAATGGTCGCAAGAAAATAGCAGTTTATTATAAGGTACACAGTCAAGGGCAGTAACATGAATATGGCAACACACATCACTCCTATCTATTTTGGGTATTTGTTAAGCAATGACTAAATGTTAAGAAATGCCTAAACCTAAAAAGAAAAGATAAAAAGACAAAGGACCAAATTAGTCTTGAACATCCATACCTGTTCTGAAACCACTGTTATCTTGAACATATTCTGAGCTTTTAAGTGGGGTAATAAGCAAAACTAAGATGCTGGTTTTTAATCAAAGAACACCTCTAACTCTTGTCAGTTCACATTAGCAGTATGACTGTGTTGATTCATAGTAACTACCCGATAAAGAGAAATTTAATTATTTTCTAACTGTAAAAACAGAAAATTGTACACTCTGATTTGTTGTAACACCTCTTCTGGATCCTTTCCCATAACAGTACTCTGTTTAGAGAGGTAGCTCAGTTAACCGATCTCCTACTTTCTATTTTTAAAACACTTACACGTTTATTGGCTTAGTAGATTTACTGGTTGATATTGTCCTACTTATTTTTTCAAAAGAACAAAAGCAGGTCCTCCCTATCCCATCCACAGCTTACTCTGGGGGGAAGGAAAAGAATCCCTTATAAGAGAAAGCCAGCTAACATGGTAATGTTCGGCAAGATAAGAAAAGGTCTTAAGGCGTGGTGCCCAAGTCACTGTCCAGAGAGGCAGGAGCTGGTGAGAAAGGAGAAAACAGCTGCCAAATCCCTGTACTAGAGTACTGAAGAGACAGCATAACATGAAAGACAGCACAGAGACTCTGTAGCTAGATACCTGGGTTCAAATCCCAGTTCTGCAACTCTGGACATTCAACAAATATATGCAGAATTCCTGCTGTATGCCAGAGCCTCTTTTATGCACAAGGGGTCAACCCATGACAAGCTCTCTGTCCTTTAAGGTTTGTAATACAGTGTGGGGAGACAGAGTAAACGAACAAGTGAACTGTAAGAGCATGTGCAGGACATTTAACCTTGCTGAGTCCTAGTTTGCTTTTCTGGAAAAACAGGGATCACAAAACACTTATCTCAAGGGTTATTATGAAAATTAAATGAGATTAAGTAGGTAAAATGCTTCACAAAGTGAGGTTCACTAATATTAGTTCTTTTCTCCTAACTCCAGGCTGGGGTTCAGGGTAGGAAAGAATCAAACTTCTAGCATTTGCAGCAGATAACTTTACGCTTAAGAGAATCCAGTCCAGGAAAAGTGTTCACTGTAAGAAAGTCATATTTGCCCTTGAGCATTTCCCTCTCTTTTACACTACAAGGTGAAGGGTTGGGGTGGGTGGCTTGACAGAATGGAAACTCGATGCAACAACTTTGGAGCATTATCAGCAAAATGACCAAGGTGATGTTATTAATGTTAAGTGGCCCGTCACACTATCTCATCATTTAATGATACTTTCTGATGCCTTAAAATATACTTCCATATCTTCATTATCATTTTTATCTCTATCCAGGTTTCAAATAACTAAATGTACTATTGGAATATTCTGTCTTCATTGAAATATGCTCTGCTGCATGCTGAATGTTGTAATGAGTTCTTCTCTCAAATAAAATCATACTGAAGAATGACTATGAACCTGAGATTCAGACCCTACCTTACTAAATTCTAATTTTTAAACCACAGTTTCCAAGTCATTTATTAACCTTAGCAGCAGGTGCCTTTTTTAAGGGTCCTGGTTTGGGTGCTGAAGTGTCCTTTGTGTCCTTATCTCCTGCAGCCCCTGAAGCAGCCGCCCTTCCGGGCACAGGCTTGAAATCCTTCTTGTCAGCTGCAAGTCCAGCTTTCTTACCATGTACCAGCTCTACTTTTTCTGAACATTCTTTGATCTGGAAAACGAAATTGAGATAGACATTACTGAATCCAACTTTGAAACACAATCACCACATTACTTAGTAAGTCATTTCTAAACCACAACTACATGAGAATTCAGAGAGAAAGCTTCCTTTTCAACAAAGATAAACTATCCATGTTTTCTCAGCAGTAGATATACATGAATGACATCTTACACTATATTTCTACGCAGAGAAAAATTTATGCAGCTTATAATAATCCCATTTTTGTAGAAAACAAGTTTACATTTCTTGGGGGAGATGGGGGGATAATTAGGGAGACTACTCATAAGAACAGGTAACTACTGAGGACCTCCTGCACGGCACCGAGAGCTCCACTCAATGCTCTGTAACGGCCTTCACAGGAAGGAATCTAAAAGGGAGTGGGCATATGAATGAGTCCCTGTGCCGTGCAGCAGAAACCCTCACAGCACTGTAAATCAACTATACTCCAGTACAAACTTTAAAACAAACAACAGTCACATTTTTGGTGGTAGACATTCATATTTACAAAGGCAATTTTCCAGATATCAGAAATGAAATTAAGACATAATTTTTACTTCTTCTAAAGATTGGTCCACTCAATTTTATTTTTTATAATTTGAAAATATTTCTACTAATCAAGAAACTCTGATCAAAAGGACACCAGTAGAAAAACTTAGAATGCACAGAGATAGGACTGTTACCCAATTTCATTACAATCCATTACTAACCTACCTTATCAAGCTTGAGTTTGTCTACATCAGCTAAGAATGGGTTTACTGCCTTCTCACCAACCACCTTCAAAGCAGTACCTAAAGCTTCAAACGCAGCATCTCTGACTTCAGGAGCAGAATCATTGATGTGCTATAGTCCGGAAGTAAACAGAATGACCTTAATACAAGGTACTTCAGGTATTACTAATTTTACTTCAGACTGAGAGTTGTCAGATGAAGAATTTGCTTTTTAAAATTCACAGAAACTAAGCTTAGCTTTCTTTCTGCTAATTAACAGTTACTCTTCCTCTTACCCTCTATCCAGAATGCCTCACAAGCAGATTATCTTCAACTACTCTAAACTGGATGCCTGTGCTTGACCAGATTCAGCTTCATAGCTGATATCAGTTTATGGGCCAAATAAATACAATTTTTAGTAGTTAGTGGAATTATCAATTTATTCTTTTCTTCAAGAATGGGAACATAAATCGTACAAGACTTTGGATTCAATTTCCAAAGCTACAAAGGGTCTGCTCCTCAAAAGACAATAATCTACAGTCACGTAGTCAGTGCATACAATTAGTAGAGAAAAAAAATGTTGCCTAGGTATAAAACAATCCCCCAATTTCAAAGAGAGTCTAAAAAAAAAAAAGAAAGTCTATACCTTAAGTAGAGCAGCACAAAAGGGCTTTAGTAAGCTCTTTGGCAGGGTAGAAGCAGTGCAGTGGCGGAAGCTTCTTGCAATAAATAGAGATGTCTGCTGCTTGATGGTTGGATTTTTATTATCCATTACTGCTAAAACATCCTCACTGATGTTCTGTAGTGTGGTCTTCAGAAAGAAAATGTGGTCAATAAGTTTTTTTCAATTGTAAAGAACAGTAAAAATATCACACGGACAAACTTCACTTGAGACAAAACCACAAATCCAACTTACAGTGAGGAAGATCGCATCGATTGCCTCCTGAAGGGCTTGGACCACTTGAGGCTTCTTCTCTTTGAATTTCTCCAAAATGGTTGGTACAACCTTTACAAGCGAACAGTTGAAATATATTCGGGAAAAAAAATGACATACTGATTGACACATGCTACATCATGAATGAACTTTGAAAACATGTTGGTAGAGAAAGATGTCAGTCATAAAGGACCACACCACACGTGTATTATTCCATCTATGCAAAACATCAGATCCACAGAGGCAGAAAGTATACTAGAGGCTGCCAAGGTCTAGAGTGAGGGAATAATGGGGAGTGACTGCTCACGGATATAGAGTTTCTTTTGGGGTGGTGAAAATGTTCTGGAATTAGTGGTGATGGTAATACACCCTTATGAAGATACTAAAACCACTGAATTATATACCTTGAGAGGGTGAGTTTTATAGTATATAAGTTATATCTTAATAAAACAATGTTTGGATCTACCAATATAAACAAAAAAAAGTAAAAATCTAAATTGGATTAAAAAATCACTTCCTTTCTTGGAGGGTACCAGAATCTTATGCCAGAACAGTCTTACGCCTGTACCATCACAGCAATGCTTCTCACCTTTTTTTTTTTTCCCATCTGTACCTTACATGCAACTTTACAATCATTTTTTATCAGTAACAACTCTTATTGGACAAGATGATTCCCAACTAAGTGGATCTAGGGTAGGGGCACAGGTCTGGTGCACCTCTCCCCCCCACTCCAGGCTCGGGTGGGCTCGCGTGGACTGAGGCGTCTCCTGCCCCTTTAACTGCACTGAAGAAGGAAGACACGGCGCCAGAAGGTATAGCGGTTTTTATCAGAGTTATATTTTCCTATTCAAGTACTAAGTTTAGATAAGTAAACTGAGAATTTTTATGTTTATTGTCTTGTAAATTTCAATAATTCCATTAAATATTTAGTGACTCCCAAGAACATGTATTGAATATATGTAGACAGGCACTGTGCTAGCAGGCAAATTAAGGTTATTTTTTAAGATCTAAAACAGTATATAGCAAAGCTCAATGGCACCTCCTGCCACTCGATTTTTTATAAAAAAATTTCACAGAAGTGATACAGATCAGAAGAATACAGTTTCCATGGAAAAATATAAAACTGTTTATTTGTTTTTACTGTTTCATAACATTATCTAACTTTCATGTGTACCACATGATAATTTGACTTATACATACACTACAGCATGCTCACCACCAAAAATCTAGTTTTCGTTTGTTACCATACAATTGATTATGGCATTTGATAGTTTTTTTTAGTTTTATGGACAAAATCCCATGATCACACTAAGCTATCATTTAGATCTGTTTGGGGAAGGGTGCTGTCACAGTTGGGACTGAACCCCAGCCCCTGCCTGTCCCATCCCTCACTTGAGACTTCACTTCCATTACGTGCATGTTTGTTGGAGAGCAGGGTGTTAGGCTACAGTATTTGTTTAGCCTCCTTAAGAACTATTCAAGGTATCTGTCCTGAAGGCTGCTAATTTACGGTCTAGCAGACTTACACTACATACAGATGGTAACTAACTGGGAATGCAAGAATGAGAAGGGTGACACAAAATAGCAAGCTGAATGCTTCACCAGTGGCAACCCAGAGCTGTCCCCTCACCCCGCCTCTTGGAGGAGGCAGGGAGTTTTCATGCTGTTCTGTTTGAAAAGCTGGAACTCAACTGTGCCGTATTTCCCACTGCTGCTGAAACCACCCATAGAAGACACGCTGCCTACATGCATTGTCACATATCTTAATGTCAGTCCTTTGCTTTACATGACACAAAATAAGTTGGTGGTTTTGTTTCAGTGTGGCAGAGATTTTTTTTAGAGTCTGCCTGCAGTGCAGGAGACTCAGGTTTGATCCCTAGATCGGGAAGATCCACTGGAAAAGACAATGGCAACCCACTGCAGTATTGTTGCCTGCAAAACCCCATGGACAGAGAAGCCTGGCAGGCTACAGTCATGACTTCACTTTTTATCCATTTTGCCCTTCACCAATAAAAAAAAAAAATCAAGATATTTTAATAGCTGTAAAGCTAAAGTTCACTTTTATATATACAGCTAAAAGATTGTTTATAAATAATAAAAGAAAATAAAGCTGAACCACTCTAACATGCTTGATATCAAACACAGTATATAATTTTAAGGGGGGACAAATACCCCAAACTATAAGGCATGACAGTCTTTATGCTGCACACAAAAATCAGAAAGCCAGAATCAGAATTCAAACAAGAGGGTAAGGTAATCATCTATAATCAACGACAAAATTAGTAAATTAAAATGTATTTTAAGAATTGTTTTCCAGCTGAAGAGTTATTTCTAATACAAAAGTATAAAATATTCTAAGCAACACAAAACTGACCAAATCAATACATTTGACAACACACACACAGATACTATGTAATACGTAATGAATGCTATAAAATACTGAGAATAATTTCATTCCAATTTGTGATTTACATGTCTAAGGGTTGTATAGACCCTTATTTTTATTTCCCTGGTAACAAGCTAGTCATGATTTATTTTTACTTGGTAGTGTCTTGCTTTTTTCAGTTAAGTTCTCCAAAATTATTTTTAATCTATGAGTAAGCAAGCTCCAAAGACCATAACAAAGTGAGGTTAGATGTTTGCTTCACAGTATAAACTGACACATGACTACAGACTGTTAGGAGACTCTCAAGTCGATCTAGGGAATCAAATGATCAAGTGGCTAGCAAGTTAAACCCTAAAGTTCAGTACAGTCAATTTACAGGAGGCTTAGCCAATCTAAGTAATACAGATAAGATTTAGAGATCAACTGACAGATGCCAAAATTAAAGAAAACACTGCATGTGTTAAAACTGTTCCCAAACTTGATTGCTTCCAAATTTATATTCAACAAATGTCTCTAGTCAAGAGCTTCTTATAATAAACTGATATATCACCAACAGTGTAACCTACATAAAATATCCCAAGTATGTGAAAATGAAAGTCGCTCAGTTGAGTCCGACTCTTTGCGACCCCACAGACTATACAGTCCATGGAATTCTCCAAGCCAGAATACCGGAGTGGGTAGCCTTTCTCTTCTTCAGGGGATATTCCCAACCCAGGGATTGAACCCAGGTCTCCCACATTGCAGGCAGATTCTTTACCAGTTGAGCCATCAGGGAAGCCCATCTCAAGAAAACTATTATTTTTTAAAATAGAAAAACACTATACATTTTATACATTAATCTCATTTCTGGTTTTATACTGCCTTTCCTATTCTCATTTTAACTCTGTTCTGGGTATCACAAGTTATATTTCATCCTGTTATACTGTACATTGTATTTTAAGAGCAAAACAGGATATTAGTAAGTAAATGAATAAGCAAATCAACTCAATTAAGTACTTTAGGTCAAGTGCCTGATTTTCAGTTGTAAATTTAGTTACAACTGACATCTTTATTGTAAAATAAATGTTTTAATGAGCTACACTTAGTACTAATAAAATTTATGCCAAAAGCTGTTTTAAAGCATAAAGCAAATTAGCCATCCATTCTTGATAACACTGTTAATCTGTATCAAAAAAGGAGTGTTACTTACGTGTCCTGCGTATTGTCCAAATTTCTTTCTTAGCCCAACAGCCAGGCCAGTAAGACATTTTGCTGCCAAAGCTACCAACATGACATTGGTGTCCTTTCCAACAACCTACAAAGGGTGGGAAAAAAGGAAAACAAGAGAGTCACAGTCCCAAAGAAGAGTAAAAATTTACTCTTAAAGGAACTCTGAAAGCTACTATGTAATGGATAGCCAACTTTGTTCTGTACAAGAGGAAATATTCTTCTTTGACAATATAAAATTTGGGAGCTTCTCTTCCTTATGTTTAGTCTCCTACCTTAAAGCTCTACCAACAACATATACATACAACCACATCGAATCTCTAACTCCCCACTGGTAGTAGTCTGGGCTGTCAGCACCGCCCAACCGCGCAGGTGACTCGCAAACTGGCAGAAGAGCTGGAGGCCTCTTGACTTTGCTTTGCGGCAGCGAAAGTCAAAAGGCAGTATCTCTGAAAGACACCACAGAGCAGCAGCTCTAACACTTATGCCCAAGAAGCACCAGTACAGAGTGCTGTCGGTACTTTCACAAGTTGATGAGATGTAAACTATTATATGTAGGATGGATAACCTGTAGGATATACAGGTCCTACTGTATAGCAGGGAACTATATTCAGTGTCCTGTGATAAAACCATAATGGAAAAGAATGTTAAAAACAAACAGAAAAGGAAGTTGACAAGGATTCTAAATTGCAAATACCTCTGCAATCATTCCTTTGAGGGAGCTTAAGGCCTTGCAGCTGCCATTTTAGCTACTAATGACCATCTGATTTGTATTCAGAGTCTCTCATCCGAGTGTCCTCCAGCAGTGTTAATACTACCACCCTCCTAGAGCATACCCTACAAAGCCCAGAACTTAGCAAAACTCATAGGTAGTAGCTCCATTTGTATCAATTTAGCAAGACAGTGACTACTATGTCTCAGTTCCTTCCTGCAGATTTTACTGTGGTTTACTGTTCAAGCCAGCTGATGCTAAAAAGATGCTTTACATTTAAGTGTCCCAAAATCTTTGCTTTTTCACACTTTCCCCAGGTAGAAGAAATACTTTCATTCTATTTTGGATTCTATCCCTAAGATCTGGTATTTCATGAGCAGAACATTTCATTCCAGATTCCCTGAATTAAAGAACCCTTAATGCACAGCATTATGCATAGCAAGACAGTCCTATATATATACATTCCTACTGAGGAGTAAGAATTAAAAGATCAACATTTATTAAAAACAAATTAGATGCTATAATTTTATAGGTGCTTTATAATCTTTATTCAATTTTTGCTCTATAAAACTAGTACTATTATCTCAATTTTGTGGATTTCAAAAATTAGAGAGTAACACGTTCAAGGTCACAGAGTTAGCAAATGGTAGTACTGTGATTCAAACCTAGATCTGCTTTGACCCCAAAGTTTTTGCTATCTTTACTAAAGCACATTCTCCTTCTAAACTCACGGCAAATTTATTTTCCTTATGAGAAGATGAGATCAGGGTCTTAATAAATGTTTTGTTAAATCTATAATTACTAAAAGTCTAGGTATTGAAATTCTATCCATTTTTGTATTGAACATATTATTGGCATTTGTGTCTGGATTATTTTTCCTTACTAAAACATCTCTCAGGTATTATTTACATGCTAGATTTTGTATTTAGCATCTAAACATATATTCTAGGAAAGGTCATCAAAAACATGCTAGACCCCATTCCAAGAGATCCTACTTCAATGAATTTGGGATGGGATTTGGACATCAGTATTCTAATACAGTTCAAAGGTGCTTTTGTTATACTGGCCTAGTTAAAGGACATCATTCAATCCAATTCTCTTCAATAACCAGTGGAAATTGAATCTTAGACACTGATGACCCTAATGCAAAGTTTTGAAGAGGATCTTGTCAACCTGTTATAGTTCAGGATATAGCAGAAGACTGAGTGCATTTATTGGTAAGTGATGAACCAGGCACCCAGTACAATATTTGCCTATTAAGACTCATTCTCACACATCCCAGTTTGACTAAACAAGTGGTTCTTAACTGGGAAACAGGAATGGGGAAAATGAAAAAGTGTTTATTTTTAAGAAAAATACTGTACATGGAGGGACTTCATTTCAGAGTTGAAGAAAAAGTCAGTAATTCTGTTTGAGATCAGGGAAAGAAATGTTTTATCTCACAATGTTAATTTAATCTAAATAATGGGAACTACTCTATAATTAAAATTGCTGTCACATCTACTTAATTGATTTTAAGTAATAATCAATTACTACTTATCTTTAACTAGTAATGTGAGCCACTAAACAGTAACCAAAACAAAAACACTGCTGACAGACAATACAAACAGGGCCATGGCCACCAGAAGTCTGCACACCACAACAAAGCGTGGCCCCTGCCACCCTGACTAAAGGGAGCCATGTGCAGCAACAGGGATCCAATTCAGCCAAAAATAAATAACAATTTTTTTTAATTTAAAAAAGAAATTGTTTCAGGAACACTGTGAGGAATTTCAAAATGAGTAGCTTTTTACTACCTGTATTAAAGGAAAAAACTGGGAAACTAGTAAGATTACTTGATAAAGACAACAGAGAGAAGAGACTATGGAAGGAAGAGGGATGGGTCCACAAAGACCAATTAAGCCAACATAATGCGGACCTGGGGCTGGACATCGGGCGAGGGTGTGGATAGGGAAGGATTAAGAGTGGGATTAGCAGATGCAAACTAGCACACAGAAGATCAATAAACAAGGTGCTACTGTATTGAACAGGGAACTATATTCAATTTCTTGGGATAAACTATAATGGAAAAATATCAAAAAGAATATATATACATATGTATTACTGAATCACTTCGCTGTACAATAGGAATTAACACAACACTATAAATTAACTATATAATAAAACAAAAACAATATGGATATGAGGTTTATTTTTGTCTACAAGTAACTAAAACAGAAAATACAAAAATAAAAATGTCATGCTTCATGTTAATTTATATTGACATTTATTTTTCATGGTTTTAAATATTTTAGCCACAAAATTAAGTTTCTTTTTACTGGTCTGTAGCCTCTGATTGACTGCCCTGACTCCACCATGTGAAGAGGATAGAAGTGCCTCCTGCTACCATAAGATCTCACACCGATCCACTGTTTATGTCTACCCAGATATAAAAGTCCATGACCTTCTCTGTATAGAATACAGTGAGAGTTTATATTTAGTCACAAAGCCAATGGAAATCACAGAACAGTTTCCATCTGAAAAGCTAATATCCTAAGAAAATGCACGTAGAGAACATCAATTATTAACATTCCTGATTCCAATTAACATTCCTGATCATTACATAAGGAAAAATAGAAGCTTTTATTTGAGGCATTGAGAATTCAGTGCAATATATCATGTTTCCATAAGATTCCTGATTAAAAAAATTATATGCTAGAACTTAAGATAATCTGAAGCTCTCTTCAAGGCCACTAGAATCCCTCTTACTGCCTTCTACCCTTCCTCTTTCCTCCTAGGCTCCAGGTTGGTGAATCTTTTCCCTAGGGCAATTCCCTTTTAATGACAGTCAGTCCTTTGTAACTGCAGATTCCGGAGGCCAACAGTATTCACTATACTACTACGCCTTTTTATACAAGGAACTTGAGCAGATTTTAGTGTAGGTGGGAGCTCCTGGAACCAACACTCTGCCCTCCTCTTCCTCCAACCTGGGGATATTGAGAGATGACTGTAGTCTTGCCTGGGTCTGTGGCTCTTCAAGATAGATGACAGAGGAACAATTATTTTGACAAATTATATCCCTGTCTCCAAAACCTACTTGGAGAAGAGCAAAGGAAGACTAACTGTGAGAAAACACAATCCAGCCTCATGATTCATGAATTTCACATTTGCAAATTCATCTACCCATTAAAATTAACTGATAAGCCCCAAATCAATAATTGAGGCACTTTCCTGGTTCCTCACAGATAAGCACAGAGCTGGGAAAAATCTGAATTGCCTGATATGCACATTCCCAGCTGAGATGAACAATGCAATACTCTGCCTTTGTCTTTTAGCTCTCACACTGTAAACAAGTGTCTTTTTCATAGTCTAGTTTACTGCCATGGGTTTTTTCCTGCATTTTTGTGCTTTTGGCTGATGCTTCCACTGTTTAAAATGACCCACAAGTATACTGCTGAGGTGCTCTCTTGTGTTCTTACATGCAAAAAGGCAGTGATGTCTCTTTCAGAGAAAACTGTGTTGGGTAGGCTTTGTTTAGGCATGAGTTATACTGCTGTTGGCTGTGAATTCAATGTTAAGGATCAATAACATATAGTGAATAAGACATCTTCAAACAGAATAAAACAAGGTCATGCACTGATCAGTTGATGAAAATGTGACCATAGGGATGCAGGACCTTAACCCTGTATCTTCTTTTGGAGCAATGGTTCAGCATTTGCTAATTCGGTGTTTGTGGTGACATTATAGAACATAACTACCAAGAATAATAAGAATTACTCTAATTACATATACATATAATTAAAGAGTAACCTCCCTCACCCCCCACCATACTGATCCTCTGTACTTTCAAGCTGAAGAAGCAAATAAAACATTTTATCCTTGCTATATTCAAGAAGACGCCTTCAAAAAAAAAAAAAAAAATAGGAAGATGCCTTCAGAGTCTGCTCTTAAGCTCTATTAAAACAACATCCACAAGTGTCTGACCTGACTTACAGATTTTATAAGCCACGACATACAAAAATATCCACCCCAGCATTCAACTTGCTTGCAACTAAGTAATACCAAAGAGTATTTCCTAAAATTTTTCTTTCTTATTTAGTACTTACCTGCTTTATAACTGACCACATATCCCCAGGTCCTATGCTTCACTTCACATGCTAATAGGGAGGTATCACTTACTACCTAATGAAAAATACTCTTCATATTTAATATCTGTTCCATTAAATAGACCCAATTTAAAAAGCTCATTCTGTAGAATTATAAAACTAGAATATTTGGCTCTAGATCAGCAAGATTCTCTATTTCTTAATGTTTGTGTATGCTATCAAATAACATATTTAGTCAAAGTGATAATTAACAAAGATTAAAAACCAATCCCTCTAAACTAACCTAAGATCAATCACTTTAAATAACCCTTAAAAAAACATGTATGCATATAATTAAAAGACAATCAACAGTGTTCCCTAAATGGCGGTGTTAACTGTGATAAAAAAGATGACTGATAAAGAAAACCAATGACCTGGGCTGCTGCTGGTATACCAATGCTAAAACTCTTCATATTTACCTTCTTCAAAGCTTTGACTAAGTCTGCATAATCGCCTGCTTCCAGTTTGGGGTTTTTCACTAGTACTTCCACAGCTTCCAGGGCTTCTTTTCTTTCCTGCCATTTTTTTGCCTCCTACAAGACACAATGAGTCACTTGGAGAACAGAAAATAAGAAAGCAAAACAAAAGTCTATTTCTTGCATGCTACTAATTCAAAGATATCTATTTTTTTGTTTTTTAGAAACTTTCAAAAGCTAGTTAGAAATCAACATTACAAAACTATGTAGCCAAGCAGAATGTTAAGTTCATGTGTATGAAATTTTGTTCATATGTAAAAAGTACTTTTGTAATTAATATTCCATAATCCTAATGTTCTACAATAAGTAAGCAGGATGAAATACCATAGATTGTTCTTCTCATTTTCCAGGTAAATTTTAAGCAAGTGCTAAACAGGAAACACTAATAGAAAACATTTCTAGCATATCTCACAGTAGCACATCTACAGGAGAGAGGAATTTCTATACTGATAACATTAGAAACACCAGACAAGAACTAACACATAACCAACAACCAATACTGTTCTAATTCTGGATATCAGTTTTCCAAATTGTATGTATAGCGTTTTTTTGTTTGTTTGTTTGCTTTGTGGTCATAAAGTAGAAAATGCTTCACTAGAATTTGAATTTGAGTATTCACTGTTGGAAAGAACTAGGGATACAAAGATGACAAATGCATCACCTTGGAGGAAATTATAATTCATTTCAATTGATCAAATATGTATGTGTTAATCAGAAGATAACAGAATACTCAAGGAGCTGATAGTAGAGGTAGATCTTCAATAAATAACTATCAGGTCATGACCACTGGGAATGGAGAAGTATAAGCTGCTTTGGGATAGCAAAGGATTTAACTCAGTTTGGGTTATCAGGTAAGACCTCCTCCCAAAAATGATGCTTCAAGTGTGATCTGGATGATGAAGAGATATTATGGGGTAAACGGGGAGGGGGGGAAGAGTGTTATAGGCAGAAAGAACAGCATATGTCAAGGCCCAGAGTTTAGGGTGGAAAAAAAGTTTGGTGCATTTGATACCAGGAGAAATTCAGTATGACTGGAGCATGGGAAGTGACAGCAATTAGAGATGTGGCTGGAAGGCACATGGAGGCCTCAAAGGTACCAGAGATTGCCTCAATGGCTACAGTATGATTTCAAACATCATCTTAAAACCCATGGAAGCCATTGAAAGATTTTAATGAGGCAATAATATAGGAAGATTTCCATTATCAGAATGAAAATGACACCTCTAATTATACTACGAAATATAGTGGGAAGGAGGCAAGAGCAGACAGGGAGTCTTGTGGAAGATACTGCAGCATATATGGCAAGAGCTGATGGTAATGGTTGGGACAAGACTTTCTCAATTGGGGATAATTTTGACTCTTGGGGTATACTTGGCAAAGTCTGGAGACATTTTTGATTGTCATGACTTGAGGAATGCTGGTATTAATATCTGATTGATAAAGGTCAGAGATGCTGCTAAACATCCTACAGTGCACAGACAATCCCCCAAACAAATATCTGGCCAAAAAAGGTCAACAGTGCCAAGGTCAAGAAACCTTGGGGAAGCCAAAAAAAAAAAAAAAAGCAGTAACCCTTGGGTAGAGAAAGAAACCCTGGGGATGGAGAAAAGAGGATGAATTTGAGATATATTTAATGGTAAACCCAGACAGAAAAAGAGTAAAATTTAAAAGTCAAGAATAATGTTTGGGTTTCTGGCAAGATGTGAAGAAAAGGACTAACGTAGGTGCTTATTCAAACTAGTATGGGAACAAAGAAGAAACCACTGACTCGTCCTAACAGGGAGATGCGGTGGAAGGAAGAGGGCTCAGCAGAGCGCTCTCCAACTGTATTCAGCAACTGCTAAACACGAAGTGAATGAAAGGAGTCTACCATTACTCACAATTTTGTCATAGAAGTCTTTGGGAAGCTTGGAAAGAATTTCTACTGCTTCCAAAAGCTCATAAGCATCTATCTGTGGTACCTCATCACCATCGTCACCACCTTCCAGGAGGAAAACAAAACAAACCTTAAAAATGGATGAAATGGTTTTACTTATCAAACAGTTGTCAGTTGTCCTTTCACACTCCTGATGCAATCTTGCCACAGGAGGGACCAGAATTATTAATCTTACAAACAACTTGTGTTTTACGAAATGACGGTCCTATAAAATTTACCTCGTGAACACAAAGTTCCTGTTACAGGGCCATCTTGCTAATTTTTTATAGAAACCAGTGTTGATAAGTGTCTTACCTCCCTCAGCATCTCCACCGGCAGACTGCTGCTGTTCCAATTTAGCTTCTAGTTCTTGCTGGGAACGCAAAAACCTAGTTGGTTTAGGAGCACCTGTTGGCAGTTTGACCCACTCTTCTTCTAGTTCTTTCAACTGCAAATATCATAAAATATTTAAAAAACATATCTATATCTCTGCTATTAGAGAATGCATTTATATTTACTAATAGAGTGGAACCTAATTTCTTATTTATGTGGCTCTAATAAGGCAAATCAGAAAAGATAAATTTAAACTGTGTACATTTTGTAGTAAAACTCAAACCAACTTATATCGACTATACTGAAGATGTGTGACTAACCAGTTAGAAAAAAATAAAATCTACTTTTTAAGACACTCTTATTATTTCATGAATTCACATATATTTGCATCAAATAGTATCTCTAAAACCAACTGAAATATAAAAAATAAATAGAATCCATTCTGTCCAAATGGATACTAAGTCCTACAGTATTATAAAAGGATCTTTTAAACTGTTAGTTTTGACACTAACATATTGGTATCACAGAATACACAGTATTTAATAACTTGAGTGGACAAAAGTAACAGCAGAAACAGGTATGGGTGGAAAAAACTGATTTCAAAATAAAGAATGAAGAATAATTATTTGTAAGGACAGAAATATCAGCAATAACAACAGGAAGGAACTATCTTCATATTAACCTTATATAAAGGCAACCAAAATACTTAGTGCCTCACCTGGACGGAGTTTATATTTTGTAAAGGGGGTCTCAGAGCATCTCGAATCCATCTATAAATCTCTACAGCAATTAATTTGGCTTCATCTCGAACAGCCTTCTCTCGAGACTCAAAGAGTTTTGGCAATACTTTGATAATTGGCTTCAGTAAGATGATTTTGGAACCAAATTCACTAGAATAAAAAATTGGGGGGAAAAAAACCTGTCACCATGCAATATGCTTGGGTAAAATATTAGCTTGAATTCACTCAAACTCAGTTTTATATCTATATACAACAGGGACATATATAGGTCAAGTATTTTTCAGGGAAGAAAAAAAAAGGAACTTATAACAACATCTATATTTAAACGCCATTCTTCCAAGAATATTATTTAATGTCCAGAGTCCAAAATAATACTACCGTTTTTTAAAAACTTTCTAGGTAATCGGTCTAGGAATTACTTAAATCTAAAATAGACCAACACTCGTGTAACATCTTATATGCATGTACATATAAAAGCTTAAAATACAGAATCAATTAACAAATAGTTAAATGAGTGACATCTACTTTTAGTAATCTTTTATTAACTGTTCGATGTGATTACGGGGATTCACTCTGCTTGACAGGTCACTAGTCCTGGCAGTGCGTCTTTCATTCCTGACTCGAGGCTATCACACTATAACTTCAGGCAACTTAAATCTCTCTTTGCTTCACTTTTCCATGGGAAAAACAGTTGCATTCTGACTTCTTCATTTGGGATCTCTTAACCTTCCTTTGCATTATTACTGTTTCACCTGATTTTTGTTTATTTGTTTTGCTATCCTGGCCTACTTCTGAAAGATACTTAAAAAAAACCAACAGATGGAGCAGGTCCAAGTGGAAAACAGACACCATACCAACACAAAACATAATCTTAATACTACACATATTACTATAGGGGGGATAAAAAAGTGTTCGAGAAGCCCATTTTAGGGGCCACAGAACATTTTTGGTGGTTAAAGTGTCTGCCTGCAATGCGGGAGGACCCAGGTTTGATCCCTGGGTCGGTAAGATACCCTGGAGAAGGAAATGGCAACCCACTCCAGTATTCCTGCCTGGAGAATCCCATGGAGGGAGGAGCCTGGTAGGCTACAGTCCACGGGGTTGCAAAAAGTCGGACACGACTGAACTACTTCACAAAGCTAACGTAGACAGCTTGAGGAAGCTCTGGAACCAAGGACTGAACAGTTTGGCCCGAAGGTTCCATAAAGTCCCAGAGAGCTATCTAGTAGTTCTACTATAGATTCTGAGATGCTTTAGAATAAGTACAGAACCATACAGGGATGGGAATAAACAGCAACATCTATTAGGAAAACATAAGACAGCATACCTAACTTGTTTTTTTTTCTGCCTTTATTCTCCCAGTCAGCTTAAAAATGAAATAGCCAGAGTTTACAGAATTCCAGATTAGAAACTTTTAATTTTAAGGTAGAATATAGTTTATGATATATATTTTTTTATTAAGAAACCCATCACTAAGGACAGAACAGATCATTAAGACAAACACAATCTGACTTCCCTGGTGGCTCAGACGGTAAAGCGTCTGCCTACAGTGTGGGAGACCTGGGTTCAATCCCCTGGAGAAGGAAATGGCAACCCACTCCAGTATTCTTGCCTGGAAAATCCCATGGACAGAGGAGCCAGGTGGGCTACAAAGAGTCCATGGGGTCACAAAGAGTCGGACACAACTGAGTGGCTTCACTCAATCTTGACAATGCAGTCAATTCACTAAATTTCTAAAATGATAGTACATCTATTACACTATAATAGGCTAGGAATGAGGAAAACTTTATCACAAAAGAATCTAAGTAAAAGCCAAATTTTATGAAAGAACACTATGAACGAAGTGAAAGACAAAGTTTATAGACTTAAAAATTCAAGATAGCTTAATAAATTTAAGAATTTTGATACTTTCATGTAAGATAAATATCAAAGGAAGCATATTCTGCAAGAAATAGGTCATATACAAAATCAAAAGAGAACTGAATTGGGAAGATCTTCACACTCATAGGTCACACATTTAGGATTTCACTAGCGCTGCTTTCTGAAGTATCTCATGTGGCAGTTTTGGGGACAGGATATCAGATGAGAAGGACTGCCAGATAAGAACGAACTATTGGTTTGTCTAATTCAGATTTCCATACAAAATTACAGCCACTTGTTCCTGAAAGAGATCCCATTCATGAAAAACTTCACTGTCAAACAACATGAAATTCTAGGGTTGAAAATAACTTATTACATAAAAGTTATTTTCTATTTCTGTTGCTATGCCTCTGTTTAAAAGCGTACAGCATTTCCTTCTATTTTATTTTAAAAAGCACATAAACAAAGGTTTGCTTTAGCCAACAACTGTGTCTTTAGCCAGCATTTCAAAGTACATACATTTATGCTTGAGGCTAAGAGAAAAAAAGCTGTTAAATACCCTGAGGAGTGCTTTTCCAGGAAGAAGTCAATTCATAATCTTAAAACAGGTCAGAAATATCCCCCACTCATTTTCCTTAGAAAGAGATTTAGATAAATTAACTATGCAACACACTTAAAGGCTAAACTTACTGAATACAAAGTATCAAGCCTAAAGAATGGCTCTGGTTTTTCCAGGTCACTTTTCTGGTTAGTATGGCCTGCCAAGTCAATCCCAACAGTTTCCATTTCTGTTTAAACCAGGCAGCCAAACTCAACTGAGAGACTATCATCAACAGAACTGAAGCAAAAAGAAAAGGTCTTACCTTAAGGCTTTCCTCAGGGTCTCTATACAGGCCACAACAATCTTGGGGTTCTTACTGTCCAGGCCTTTGAGCAGCTCCTCCTGCACAGCCTCCCCCTTCTCAATCTCTACGAACATCAGACAAATCTCAACGCCGAGCTCCTTGGCTTTGGCTTTCGGTTGGTTGAACACTTTACTTACAACACCGGACACAACTTCCCCCGTGGTTCTGTAATATATAGATTATAAACAATAGCAACCATGCACATAAAAGCACACTTGAGTGGAAAGAGCTGGAAAGGGTCATGGAAAGTGGGGGAAACAAATTCTTTTTTAAAGAAATGCTTAGAAATAACGTAAATGAGACTATATAAACATTTGTGTTCAACAACATTTAAAAAAAAACTTAAGCAAACTATTTCAAGACATGTCACAACAGACCATAGTTTCTATTTACACAGAGAAGAAATTTAAACAAGAAAGCAAAAATCCCTTGAAATCTCACTACCCAGAGAAAACTACTTTAAACTTTATGATATACATCCTTCTAGACTTTTCTATATGCACAGATAAACAGATAGATACATACATTTTATAAAAATAAGATTACAGAGTTCTTGCTTTTTTGAAAAAATTTTAAGTCATTTGAAACACTTTTTAGGACAGAGAATTTCTTCACAGAAGGAATGGATATGCACCTTTAATAACAAAAGGAAGCTCCTGACTCCTTGGCAAGACTTTACAGTATCTTTATTGTTTTGAGTCTCTTCTAATTTAAATAAAACCTGTACTACTGGAAATTAGAGAAACTGAGTGGGCTGGGATCACACATAGCATTTATCAAAAAGTTTCTAGTATCAGAAGAAAAATGAAATTAAAAAAGCAACTGTCTCACTGATGGCAAGGGAAAGTGGTGATGCTTATTAACAAAACTGTCAAGTTGATGACTGTCTTTCTAGGTATAAATTGTGAGGTGAGTCAAGTACATATTGGTGTCTTCTTTATCCATATTGGTATCTTCTTTATCCATGGGTTCCTCAACTGTGGATTCAACTGATTCAGATAAAATATATTTGGAGAAAAAAATTCTGGAAAATGCCGAAACGCAAAAGCCAAACAGCCAGCAACTACTTACACATCATTTACATTGTAGTTACAATTGTTTACATAGTATTTACATTGTATCAGGTATTAGGAGTAACCTAGAGATGAAAGTTGGATGTAGGTTACATGTCATATGCAAATATTAGGCCATTTCCTGTAAGGGACTTGAACATGTGTAGATTTTGCTATATCCTAAGGCATGGGGGTATGGACTTTTGTCCTGGAAGCAATTCCCCTGAAGACACTGAGGGATGGCTATATGTATTTCTTGTGCAATTAGGTCAAGGGTCCCCATTTTTTTTTTTCGGTATGGAGGACTCCTTTCAATGACATAAAGACTAGTGTTAGAAAAGTCATGTTTATGAGGTATGGGAGACTAGTATCTAGTCTCTAGATCTAGTGACTAGATACATCTATCAACCAATAAGCTGGGAGTTACAGAGGTTGTTTAGTTAGCCTTATCCTCTCCTAAGAGATAAAAACATCTAATGATCATAGGGAGAAAGATGTGACTTTAAGATGACACAGCCTGGAACCATTGTAAGAAAAAGATTTTAGTAATGCTCAAATGTTTTCAGTGAAATTCTGTTGCCTTTACTAACCACCTCAGTTTCTTATAAAAATTTTTCCTCTTAGAGTAATTCTCAATATAAAAATCTCAGCAGGAGAGAATCACTTGCTCATCAAACCCTATGGAAAAAACTCAGTATCCGACTTCTAATTCGCTCCTCTCTAAAGATCTCATGTACCTTTTAGACTTCTGAGAGCAGATAAAGACTGAGTGAAAAACAAGGGTCAAGGAGCTATGAAAGTTAAAAAACTAATATCCTCTAAAAGTGCTGAGCACAGTGATCCATAAAAATACATAATTAATCCATGTAGCACCAGACAAGGGTTTTTACCAGAATAGTTGGAAAGAAAGTACTTACTTTCCTGCTACATGGGCATTTTCAACATAAACAAGTGCAGCTTCTAATCCTTTTAACTGAACCACTGCATTGGAATCCGTCACAAACTTTTTGATCAATCCTAAAAATTTGGACCATTCTGGGCTCTTTTCATCTTTTATTTTCTGGAAGATCTTCAGGGCTTCTTCATACCCACTTAACCTTGCTTTCCACAGCTAAAAGAAAAGTATTTTGAAACAAAACAAAATTTACTGGTATTATCATCTACTATTAAGGGGGGGTGACTATCGTACACCAGGTAATTAGAACAAAGGATCCCATATTAGAAACAAAAACAAAGCTTAAGAAATCCAGATAGCTGATTTTTTTTTAAAGATTAGCTAATAAACTTTTTCTTGTGTTTAATGATATTCTTCCAAAGCCTTCTAGAATTCATAAACTGGCCACTATAAATGTATCGCATTTTGTACCCAAGTATTAGTCATTATTTCTTTGTAACAGGACATTAAAGAGCTAACGATTCAAACATGAGACAGTTTCCTGCTGAAAGTGTCCAATCTCCAAAGCAGGCTGTTTTTCTGGTTGTACTGTGTAATCATTAGGCAGCTTTATACTATAGTATACAGTATAACTGCTGACAAAACAAGCCAATGACAGTAAAATTTGAGTTCCAGAAAAGTCTTACCTTGTGTTCACATTTCTGATCAACCGGCAGTTTCATCCACTCACTGTCATCTCCCATTGTGCTTCCAGTTTCTCCTTAGAATTAACAGTAATTCCTGGTCAGATAAAAATCGGAATCCATTAACTCTAGCAACCAAGCTGTCTCTTTTATCAAGCACACGCCAACAAAAGAATCTCATTCTTTGGTCAAATGCCCATTTAATTCCATTAATAGAACATTAAAAAAGTAAACAAAAAATTAATAAAAAATCTAAATAAATCTAGAAAGGAGAGATACTATTTTTAAAAAAAGATACTTATATGTATTTTCCCAAATGAGAACTTCTTAGATCTATGACAAAACTAGAATAAAACAGAAGAGCTAAACTACTCGGCCTTTTAAAAAAGGCAAGAAAAGAGTTTCAAAGATAAGTCATACTTTTAACTCAAAATTCAGTAAGGCAAATAATCAACATGAAAAAAACCTCAATGCTACCTAACTCTCTACCTAATCCTGGTAAATAAACATGTCTATATAAACTAAAGGAAATCAACCCTGAATATTCATTGAAGGAGTGAAGCTGAAGCTCCAATACTTCAGCCACTGATGTGAAAGACCCTGATGCCAGGAAAGATTGAAGGCTGAAAGATTGGGAAAGGAGAAGGGTGTGGCAGAGGATGAGATGGTTAGATAGCACCAC
This sequence comes from Odocoileus virginianus, assembly GCF_023699985.2. Lineage (NCBI taxonomy): Eukaryota > Metazoa > Chordata > Mammalia > Artiodactyla > Cervidae > Odocoileus > Odocoileus virginianus. The sequence goes on along the minus strand of NC_069683.1, from coordinate 12,919,072 downwards.
CAGTTCAATGGACATGAATTTAAGCAAACTCCAAGAGGTACTGGAGGACAGAGGAGCCTGGAGTGTTATAGTCCATGGGACACGACTTACTGAGAGAACAACCACAAAATATAAACTAGCAAAAAATTAAATCCCCCAATAAACTAATTCTTCATAAACATTAAATCATTTTTTAGTTACTGAGATTTGTAGTCAACATTCTTTTAACAACTTTATGCTATTCATTTAGATAATATAGCTGTAGAAAATCTCCAAAGTACAGAAAATATATAAAGAAGGAAAGTACTAAAACACAATTTCACGCCAATTAGTAACCACGATGAACACTGAAATGTATCCACTTCAATCTTTCTAGATTTCTTTCAATGTACATGCAGTGTATAAATTGTATGAAAAAGGGCTAATCTTCTTGTAATTTTTTTCTTACATGGTCACAAACATTTCCTCACATTTGAGAACATGATGTTTAAAGGCTGCATTGCACTTTATGTGTGTGTGTGTGTGTGTGTGTGTGTGTGTTAGTCACTCAGTCATGTCCAACTCTTCGTGACACCACGGATTGTAGCCCGCCAGGCTTCTCTATGCATGGAATTCTCCAGGCAAGAATACTGGAGTGGATTGCCATTCCCTTCTCCAGAGGAACTTCCCAACCCAGGGATCCAACCCTGGTCTCCTGCCTTGCAAGCAGATTCTTTACCATTTGAGCTAAAGTCTAAATGCACTGCATTTTATGAATGTACCATAATTACCAATTCTAACAGTGGACATTTAAATTGTCTCAAATTTTTCAATATTATAAATAACACAAAAGAGATCTTGTTTATCTGTCCTCAAATCACATCTGACATAAAATATGTCTTCAATCAATATTTATTTAATGAATATATGCCTTGATACTGTCTGCTATGAGTCAGGCACTGTGAAAAGTACTTTTTAAAATTGTGGATTCATTATACTATAAACAACTACATGAAAGAAAAATATTCTTCCCACTTTACACACTAGGCTCAATAATTTGCCAAAAACAACAAAACTGGCAGGCAGTAGCTCATGCTAAGATTCAGTCTATGCCTCTTCCTTTACAACTTGTTGCCTCCCATTTAAATGCAGAAACCATCCCAGGAAAAAATATTAGAGATTGAATTATAAAAGTTTATTAGAGTAAATGAAAACTTCTATTAAGACATCTCTTCAAAATCCCCAAGACTCTGTGACACAACAGCACTGTGTTTTGGAGGAGGAGTCAGAGAATCTATGAGAAGGCAAATAAAGCAATAGCAAGAAAATACAAGAGTCTGGAGAACAGTATGATGTTATTTAACTTGAAAATGCACATCCTCTACTATCTGGCAACTCCATTCCTAGGTACATACCCTAGAAACTGATGCCAACTGCACCAGAAGACCTGTATAAGGATATTTACAGAGATGTTGGCCATAAATGTCAAATGTTGAAAACACATTAAAATTTATCAGAAAGAGAATGAACAGTGGTATATTCACTGGATATAATATTACACAGCAACTAAGAGAACTGAAAGTGCTGACAGTAGTTACTCCAACAAGTACATGAACATGCCAAAAGCTAACCCAAATGTCTACTGGTGGATGAATAAACAAACTGACACGTACATACAAAGGACTGTTACTCAGCTATCAATGAGAATGAAGTACTTACTGATACACGTTACAACATGGATGGACGTCACAAACACGACGCTAAGTGAAGGAAGCCAAACATGAAAGGTCTGATATCACACGATTCCATACGCAGGAAATATCCAGAATGTATCAATCCATAGAGACAGATTCAGATTAGTGGCTGCCAGGAGTTGCAGAGAGAGGAAGAATGGGAAGAAATTGCTTAATGGATAAGTAGTTTTACTGTGATGTGATGGAAATGTTACTGTTTTGGGACTAGACAGAGATGGTGGTTGTACAATACTGTGAATGTGTAAAATGCCATTGAATTGTTCACTTAAAATGGTTGATTTTATGTTATATGAATGTCACATCAATTTAAAAAATTTAAGTTCCCAGGTGATTCTAACAAGCAACCTGGGCTAAAAACCTCTAACGTTATCTTCTTGGCACAAGTTTGAGCTGCAAAAGCAATCTTTCCTATCTGACTGATTTTCAAAGAGAAACAGTCAGTGAGAGCTTTCAAAGCGTTTTCCAACCAAGAGAATGTGAACAACATTCAATTGTTGGTATTCTGTGAATTCAGCACAATACTTTCTTTTTTTTCTTGTTGGTTCCTTTTTGAAACGTGAAGAAAAAGGTGATCCAACCTAACTGCACCATATAAAATATTGCTGTCATTGTGCTACGTTTTCTGAAATGGCTTCTACTACTTCATAGCCTCAGTTTAAAAAAACTATTGGTTTATGATTTTGTTGCTTTCCAGTCAAAGCAAAGGCTTGGTTCATACCAAAACTTTCCCAGGCACTGAAATAATGGATAGTATTTTGTGTATACGTGTGAAACTGAAGACTCTTGCTTTGTCTTTATCTTTTCCCAGATTAATATGCTAAGAAAAAAAAGGACTTCACTAATTTTTCTCCAGAATTAATTTTAAAATTAATTTTAGAATTTAATTTTTTACATATCTAAGAAAATATATACAATATATGTTTTAGGAGGCATTACAATAAAATTGATATACTGACCTACCATCCAAATTAAAAATCAGAACTTTACCAATATTATTGCACCAGTGCAACTCTTTCCTACCCCCATCCTTCTTCCCAAAGCAGCACTTTCCAGAAGTTTGTTTGGTTCTATGCTGTGGTCCGGGGAAGGCAATGGCACCCCACCCCAGTACTCTTGCCTGGAAAATCCCATGGACGGAGGAGCCTGGTGGGCTGCAATCCATGGGGTCGCGGAGAGTCGGACACGACTGAGTGACTTCACTTTCACTTTTATGCATTGGAGAAGGAAATGGCAACCCACTCCAGTGTTCTTGCCTGGAGAATCCCAGGGATGGGGGAGCCTGGTGGGCTGCCGTCTATAGGGTCACACATCATTGGACACGACTGAGGCGACTTAGCAGCAGCAGCAGCATGCAGCAGCAGCATGCTGTGGTCAATCACATATTCCTAAACAAAATTAACTGTGCTTGCTTGTGAGCCTTAGAAAATGTTATACTGTTGTATAACTTGCCTTTTTCATTAAATGTTTCATTTGTAAAATTCACCCATGTGGTATACTATAGTTTAAATCTACTAATATTGTGGTCGAAAGACTTATGCTGGCACAAAACCTTACCATTCCAAGATAAGTATAGAAACAGAGGTAAGTGTTCAGAAACTGCCATAGCAGCTATTCTAACTTCTTTCATTATGGTGGTCTAAGGAACTGAAAAATGTTGAGTGAGGCTAATGTATAAAATACAACAAGAAAAGTAAGGGAGGACAGAGAGTAAGGCTGGGAGGTAGTCTAGATCAGACCCTGAAAGGTCTTGTAAGTGATGTTAAGAAATCTGGACGTTAGCCCAAAGGAAGGAGACTTTGATTGAAGGACTGTAAACAGAAAAATTTGATAAGGTATCAAATTTGCATTTTTCAAACATTATATAATGTAAATATAAAAGCAATATAAAGAATGTCTTGGAAAGCAGTAACAATGGAAGAAAATCAGAAAACTGTAATCTAAGTGAAAGATGATGACAACTTGAAACTAAGAACAGTAGCAATGCAGGTAGAGAAAAGAGAATGGATTTTAGAGACATAAAGAATGTCAAGGACTATCTTTATTGAGTGACTATAGGAGTCTAAGATCAGGATAAAGATGAAGCTTTGGACAAGCTGTGTCTGAGACGTACATTAGACAAGGGTAGATGTGGAAAGCAGTTGGAGATTCAAGCCTGGTGCTCAAGAGAGAGAACTGGTCTGGAGATAAAAATTTAGTTAGCAGTTATCTGTGTGGCTCAAATGGTAAAGAATCTGCTGCAATGTGAGAAACCAGGGTTAGATCCCTGGGTCGGGAAGATCCCCTGGAGAAGGGAATGGCTACCCACTCTAGTATTCTGGCCTGGAGAATTCCATGGACAGGAGCCTGGCAAGCTACAGTCCCAGGGATCGCAAAGAGTCAGACACGACTGAGTAACTGACACATACAAGGGGTGGATGAATAGTACTGAGGAAGGGTGCATAGTGAGAAGAGCCCCAGGTTAGAGTTTAGATGTTTCAAGTTTAGCAACCAGAATCTATAGGACCTTAGTCCCATCATGTATAGTGCCAGATACACAAAATGATCAGTTAATGTCTGCCGGGGAAATAAAAAGAAAAAACCGCAAATAGTCTTATCAAATTTGAGTTTTTGTTACTTAAGGGAAACTTTGTTACTTTCAATTTCTACCTGCAAATCTAAATTAAAAAAAAAAAAAGAAAAGGAATTCTGTATCTTCAAAATCACCACTAACTTAAGGTTGAGACCTTAGGTAAGTTACTTACCCAAATGTACACTGCCTCAGCAAGCTTGTGTGTGAAGTGGGAATAATAGTACACACCTCAGAGGATTGTGTGGATTAAATGAGTCAGTACATGAAAAGCTGTTATACTAGATACTTGGCATCTAGGTACTTGGCTCAATAAATGCTAGCAATTTACTATCATTATTTGGCATTCCAAATTTGAAAATATTTATCTCATTTCTAAATTATAGTCAACTTTATTTTGGAATTGCATAGCATTAAAAGAGCAAGTCTATAAGCAACTTAGAATATTGCTTAATGCATAAGATACATGATCATATTAAATCTGTCATGTTGAAATACAGTATTAATATCAAAGTATTTTGAAATGTGAGCATATGGGTTTCTACATTAATACATTAAATAAAACATAGCAGCATATTTAATAACTACTGTAATTCTGAAGTTACGATGAATAAAAATATTCTTATATATTATATGACTACAGATGATTTCTATTGGTGACAGAGGCGTATGTTCTTCTAATATCACTGCAGTTTTACTGTCTACATTATTAACTGAAGAAAATGTCAAAATTTCAGTTAAGAGGTTAGTGAAAATAAGATGTAATTATTTTTCCACATAAATGTACAGAGTCCCTGAATCCTAACACAGGTTAAAATCTCTTAGTCTACAACCTTTCAAATTCTATGATCAAAGACTTTAGGGCACTGCTTACAATCATCTCAAAGTCCCTTGTTAAAATAACAGTTAACACCCATCCAATACTTCATTGGCACTTTATCTTTTACAGGTATTTTTATAATCATTCATCTTCTATGTATTTCATAACGTAAATGCAAGCACACTATCTCATTTGGGTTTCTTTCTTTTTTTATATTATTTTTAGTTATGTGGCTCTTTCTTACTAAACTGTAAGATCCTCTTGAGCAAAAGCTTTTTGTCTTATTAATCTCTATCCTCACAAGGTTCAAATAAATAAAGCATCGCTATCCTCTTTTTTCAGGTTTATTTTTTTTTTAAATATTATTCTTAGGTAACTCTTTCTTACTCAACCATAAGATTCTCTTGAGCAAAAGCTTTTTGTCTAGTTAATCTCTCTTTTCATGAGGCTCAAATAAATAAATAAAGCATCTTTATCCTCTTTCTATACATGGGGGGAAAAGAGGTTCAGTGTCCTGCCAAAGGTCTCTTGGGTGGAGGAGAATGGTCTAGAGGAGATTTCTTGATTCTTAGGTTTGGTGAATTTTCCATGACTTACCTACATATGGTTTCTATATGATCTACAGTGAAATCTATTCACCCTATATTTATTCATATAGTTTAAATAATAAGTTATTTTGGTGATTACCTAGCTCAATAAAAATACAAACAGCAAATAAGAGTATATGTGAAAGACAAGTTCATTTGCCTCCAAAGGACTTAAGGTAATTTGGAGAAATTGAAAATAGTTAGTTGGTAAGGGGGAATCATCCCTGATCAGCAGCTGCCAAATAATCAAGCTAAGTACCTAGCTAGGTCTCAGATACTGTTCACTTGTCTTTGCATAAGAAATAACTCAGTTTTAATTATAATTTGGGGTTATTCACAATACTTATTTCACTGAGTATTGACTCTACCAGTTGAAAAAGAAGATCTTTCCTTGAAATTGATTTAAAAAACCAAAAGAGTAGCAGACTACAATCTACAGTTCATACTAGTTTTAAATTTATAACTACAATTATAGAATATTTGTGGGAGGGTAGAAAAAAGGTCGGAGAAGGAAATGGTAATCCACTCCAGTGTTCTTGCCTGGAGAATCCCAGGGACAGGGGAGCCTGGTGGGCTTCCGTCTATGGGGTCGCGCAGAGTTGGACACAACTGAAGTGACTTAGCAGCGGCAGCAGGAAAAAGGTCATTAAAGTGGCCACTTGTTTACATAACGTTAAACTATGCCTCTATCTGCACATTTTAACTAACCATTATCAGACAGGCCTTAGGAACATTCAGAACATATTCAGGAAGTAATGCAGAGGACCCTCAGAGTTCATAAAATGAAAAATGTAGAAAATAAACCAATAATTTCATGAAAAGTCATACAATCTAAAGGCCTGAATAATCTCTTCTGAGAAATGTAGTGCTATTTTCAAAACACAGAGCAAACTAAAACCAAATAAACATTCATAATAGCTAAGAGTGGAAACCACCCAAATCTCCACCCACTGCTAAATAGATAAATAAAATGTGGTAAATCCATAGAATAGAATATGATTCAATGATAAAAATGAGGTATAAAGAATTCCTAAAATTCAAAAACAGGCAAACAATGTGATTAAAAAGTGGGCAAAGAACTTGATTAGACACCTATCCAAAGAAGACAGACAAATGGCTAATAAGTGCATGAAAAGCAGCTCACTACTACTAAACATCAGGGGAATGCAAATCAAAACTATGAGAGACCACTTCATACCTACTAGGATAGCTACTATCAAAACTACAGAAAACAGCAAACGATGACAAGGATATGGAGAAACTGGAGCCCTTTAACATAGTTGGTGAGAATGTAAGATGGTACAGCTACTGTGGAAAACGGTATGGTGGCTCCTCCAAAAGTAAATAATACGGCCATATGATCCAGCAATTCCATTTCTGGCTATACTGAAAGCAGGGTTTGGGTTTCCCAGGTGGCACTAGTGGTAAAGAACCTGCCTGACAATGCAGGAGACATAAGAGATGTGAGGTGGATCCCTGGGTCGGGAAGGTTCCCTGAAGAAGGAAATGGCAACCCACTCCAGCATCTTTGTCTGGAATCCCACAGACAGAGGAGCCTGCAGGACTACAGTCCATGGGGTTGCAAAGAGCTGGACACAACTGAAGGGGCTTAGCAAGTACAAAGAGAGATCTGTACACCCATGTTCACAGCAGCATTATTCACAACAGTTAGAACACGGAAGCAACCCACGTGACCATCAATGGATGAACGGCTAAGCAAAATGTGGTATGTACACACAACAGAGTATCACTCAGCTTTAAAAAGGAAAGAAATTCTGACACAAGCTTATAACCTGGGTGACCCTTGAAGATACTGTTAACCGAAATAAGCCAGCCACAAAGAGACAAATGCTGTGATTCCATTTATGTGAAGTGCTTGTTGTTGTTCAGTTGCTCGGTCCTGTCCGACTCTTTGTGACCCCATGGACTGCAGCACACCAGGCTTCCCTGTCCTTCACCATCTCCAGGAGCTTGCTCAAACTCGTGTCCGTTGAGTCAGTGATGCCATCCAAACATCATGCTCTGTCACCCCCCTTCTCCTCTTGCCCTCAATCTTTCCCAGCATCAGGGTCCTTTCAGTGAGTCGGCTCTCCACATCAAGTGGCCCAAGTCTTGGAGCTTCAGCTTCAGAATCAGTCCTTTCAATGAATATTCAGGGTTGATTTCCTTTAGGATGGACTGGTTGGATCTCCTTGCAGTCCAAGGGACTCTCAAGAGTCTTCTCCAACACCACAGTTCAAAAGCATTAATTCTTCAGCACTCAGACTTCTTTGTGGTCCAACTCTCACACCCATACATGACTACTGGGAAAACCACAGCTTTGACTACATGGATCTTCGTCGGCAAAGAATGTCTTTGCTCTTCTTAGAGTAGCCAAACTCATAGAAATAGAAGCTAGAATAATTGTTGCCAACAGATGTAAGGAGAGGGGAATGAGGAGTTACTGTTTAACGGGTATAAAGTTTTAGTTCTACAATGAGAATTATGGAGATGGATGGTGGAGGATACACAACATTACAAATGCATTTAATGCCACTGAACTATACATTAAAAAATGCTTAAGATGGTAGATTTATATGAAATTGTTCAGAACAGGCAAATCTACAGAGACAGAAATTGGATGAGTTGGTTGCCTACGACTAGAGTGTTTGGGAATATTAGAAAAGTGTGAAGGAAGGTGGGGTTTCTTATTGGGGTAATGAAAAATGTTCTAAAATTGACTGTGGTGATGGTTGCACAAATTTATGAATATACTGAAAGTCACTGAATTGTACACTTTAAAAATGGGGGAATGGTATATAAATTATATATCTTACTAAAACTGTTGAAACAATAACAACGACAACAACAAAAACTAACAAAGTTTACTTAAAAAGAAGTCCCTGGGAAATAAGAATGATATGTAAAAGCTGCCAGTCATTTTACACTTGCATGGGCTGGCTATAATGGTTAGAATCCTTTCTAATAATAGGATCTAATACTCCAATTTTACCATAAGTATTCACTCAATGAATTTCCCACTAGGCAAACCATGATGGTTCAACGAGTTCACAGGAGTAAAAGTAGATACCTAAACAAAGAACCATATCCACTTGAAACTAGCACAACACTGTTAATTGGCTATACTCCAATATAAAATAAAAAGTAAAAAAACCAAAAAACACAATCCCAAACAACCATAATACAAAATGTAGTATATGTGGAAAGTGCCCTAAGCAAGAGACAAATAAGGGTTAGGGAGATCAAAGATAGGATCACAGCCAGTGAGTAAGGGATGGTCAATGAAAAATCTTATAGAAAGGATGACATCTGAGCTCAGTAATAAATTATAGGTAGATTAACAAAAAACAAACAAAAACAAAACCAGGAGTGGAAAAGAGATACTGAAGGGGAGAAAATGAGAAACGCAAAGTCTTGGAAGTAGAAAAGTACTAAGCATGTTTAAGGAACACTAAATGGCTCCACTTAACATAGACCAGAAAGATAAACTGGGGTCAGATCATGTATATTCTTGAGTATTAAGCCAAATAGCAGAGGATGCTGATGACCTGAAGCAGGGCAATGACATGATCCTATCCACTTTAGAAAGCTAAATCTATGTAGAATGAATTGGAAGGGAGAGAAAGTAGAGTCCTGATAAGAAATTACTGCAGTACTCGAAGACAAAGCTAAATAGAAGCCAGAACTTCTAGGAATGGAAAGGATGAGCAGAGGAGACTGAAGGGAGTTACATTAAAGAAACAATCAGCAAGCCTTAGCAACTAAGGACGTGAGAGTAGGAAAAAAAAATCTAGTAGGAGGCTCCAGTCTACATGACTCGGAGAACAGTGATGCTAATGACAGAAAAATGTCAGAAGAAAGTTCTGAGAGTTGTTTGTTTAGGGGGAGTGGAGGAGAGGTTAAGAATACGATGAGTTTGGTTTTAGATTTGAAATTCAAGTGGGTGGAAATGTGGCACCAGGAATGAACAGAGGGCTCTGGATTTTATAAACAGGAAACCAAATCTTCATTACATAGCAAAGCTTGATGTTTTAAGAGTGCATAACACTGCCAACAAAGAGAAGCATTAATAAAATTAATTTGACCTATATATGATGTTTGTTATGGTTCATTCAAGTTAGTCCATACTACAAATACTCAGAAATTTCAAGTTCATTATCATTATGGTTCATTCAAGCTAGTTCATACTACAAATACTCAGAAACTTCAAATTACTCCGCATTCTGTTTTTACCCTAGTCTAAAACAGAGGCAAATTAAATCTGTTCCACAGAAATATTATAAGTTTAATACCACTGTTGTATCTAAAAATGACTTCTAAAGAGCTCAAATACCATATAGTTCACACTATCGCTGAAGAATGTTTATATGTAATTATTTATTTTTAGACCAGAGATTAGGAAATGTTTCCAAAGTCACACATAAGGCCACAACTTAGAATAAACTCTGAACTTAGAACAGATTTCAGTTTAGTGTCCAATTAAATATTAAATGTGCATTATGTACTATCGTTAGCATACAGACCCCAGCAGTCTATGCATTTCCTCTTTCATGAACCAGCTCAAAGCAAGGCACTGAGAGAGAAAGCCATCAGTAACACCAGTGATGTCAGACCTGGGGGTAGAACCTGCATCTCCCAATTCTCAGTCCACCATTCTTCCCCGTCACTCAAGGGTCCATGTAGTGTCCTTTTACTTTAAATTCCTGCACTATGACAGCTAATAACATCTATACAGCTACTAAACATACTGTTTTAGCTTTTGACTTGGGAAGAAGGTATGGCAGTGAAACTATCTTATGGCTAGCTCCCAAACTCTTGGCCTTCAAAAACTCCTCACGATCACGATACAAGAGATCTGGATCTGATTACCATTCCTGGACTCCTGACTTCTGTCTAAGGAAATGCTACTGCAGAAGCATAGAATGAGTCTGAGGGAAATCTGAGGAAAAATTCTCCCCACTCAAAAAGAAACTCCTCTGAACGATTATAATAAAGAACGATGCGAACTTGCTCAAAAAAAAAAAAAAAAGGAAATTCTAAAACAAGGATAAGACAAAATACACATACATGCCCAGAAATCTTTACTCAATGTCTAAGAAGGACAACTGGATTAAATAAGTATAACAATTAAGTAACTGTCATAGAAAATTTTAAAATGTATTACCTGGCCAAGCCAGACAAAATCTCATCACTTAAGTAGCCAGTAACAAAAATGACAAAACTTTCCCTCTAACTTAAAAAAAAGGCACTGCCTCCAGGTAATTCTCATTAACAAGGACAAGTGTTACCCTCTTATTGGAGTATTTTGCATATGGGGGCAGAAATGGGAACCACTCCTCTAGTAGGTTATCTCAACAAACTTGAGTGGGCTTGCTGTACTAGTCCTGGGATGGTGGCCTCCCACCAATTCCTTCAGAGAGGGGCAAAAGAGTTGACTCTTTCACATTCTGCTATTCATGTCAGTGGGAAAGGTTAACTGGACTCTCCTCAATAGATGATCACTGTTAAGTGATCTCCAAAAGTGGGGGATTCGATAGCAACACAGGCCTCTGGGGAGAAAGAAAGCTACGCCGGGCTGTGAATTAGGTCAACTTTGAGAGTTACTGCTCAGTTGTACCAAGATAGCTGAAAATCGAATGCTTACTCATCTCAGAGTTAGCCAGGTCTCCAAATCCCAGGCTAAGGACCCAAGGCCCAGGACCCTAGATTCCAGCTCCACCCATCTAGGTCAGCGGAATTATACTGGGCAAAAGCAATCCTCTCCTCATTTCAAGCAGGAACCAGACTGGGGCAAAGCTAGGCTGTGAGCACAGCTCAACCACTGCATATCCAAACCAGCACCCTAGGGCCGCTGTCACCACCCAGAAGTAGAGCAGATGCTCCAGGCTTTAGCTCACTGCAGCCGGCATTGTTTACGCTCTTTCGCCGCCTTAGCCTCTGAGAGGCCAGGAAAGTCCCCTGTACAGTCCATCAGGACTTCTGGCATGGGCGCGGGATGCTTGACCCTCGCCCGCAGTTTGACACTTACGCTCCCGGGCAGGGAGAGATCGCAGCCCTAAGGTTCCAGGCGGAATCAGCAGGAATACCGTGCGGGCGGGGGCGGTGGCAGCATTGGTGCGGAGGGCCGCTGGGAACCGCCTCCTCGGGGGCGGGGCCCAGAGCGCACTGTCAGAGTGCCCGCCCTACCCCGGCCCTGGCCCCCGCCCGGCACACTGACGGCTTAAAGGGGCCGCACATGCCTGTGCTCAGAGGTCTGCAGGACTCTGGGCGCTCCTTCCATCCCACAGGGCTCTCAAGGCAAGAGGCTAATGAAGGACCAACTAGGAACACTCTACCTTGGTTAGGTGTGGGCCTCTTTTTTTGTGTGTGGCAACACAGATAATGTTCCAGAAACAAAGGAGGTGACCTGTTCTTACTATCACAATCTTAATGCCTCCATCAGGGGTGAAAAATATTGTGGCAGGAAAACAGTCAAAGCATCAAGGTATAGGCCCCACTATCTTATTGGCTTATTCCACTAACTGCTTATTAACTAGAGCAGTTAGCGTTTTTCAAATGGAAACTCAAAGACACAGAAATGAATTGAGAGCCTGCACTGCTTCACCTCACCCTTTCACTGACTTCCTTCTCCGGTACAACGAGGAATCCAAGACAACATAGAAGATGGATATGCATTGCCTGCCAAGTCGTGTCCCACTCTGCGACCCCACGGATTGTAGCCCACCAGGCTCCTCTGTCCATGGGATTCTCAGGCAAGAATACTGGAATTGATTGCCATGCCCTCCTCCAGGGGATCTTCCCAAACCAAGGGATCAAACCCGGGACTCCTGCATTGTAGGTGGATTCTTTACCATCTGAGCCACCAGGGAAGCCCATGTAATAGGAAGAGTTCTTGAGAAAATCATAGTAGAAACTGGACTAAAATCTCAAGGAGTTAAGTAATGGTCTCTGATCTCTCTGTAGGTTATTAAAGAATTTTAAATTTCTTTTCATAGGAGGAATTTTTCCTCAATCTCAACTTACAAGGTTTGTATGCATTTTGTGTCTCCTTTATACTGTCAGGAAAGAGATTTATGTGTTTATTAAGTCTGTATTTTTGTTGTTCAGTCACTAAGTTGTGTCTGACTCTTTGCAACCCCATGAAATGCAGCATGCCAGTCCTTCACCTTCTCCCTGAATTTGTTCAAATTCATCTCCATTGAGACAGTGATGCCATTCAATCATCTTATCCTCTGTCGTCCCTTTCTCCTCTTGCCCTCAATCTTTTCCAGTAGCAGGGTCTTTTCCAATGAGTTAGCTCTTCGCACGAAGTAGCCAAAGTATTGGAGCTTCAGCTTCAGCACCAGTCCTTCCACTGAATATTCAGTTGATTTCTTTTAGGATTGGCTGATTTGATCTCCCTGCTGTCCAAGGGACTCTCAAGAGTCTTCTCCAACACCAGTGTTTGAAAGCATCAATTCTTTGGTGCTCAGTCTTCTTTTTGACCCAACTCTCACATCCATACATGACTACTGGAAAAATCATAGCTTTGACTACACTAATCTTTGTCAGCAAAGTGATGTCTCTGCGTTTTAATAGCTTTTCTTCCAAGGAGCAAGCGTCTTTTAATTTCGTGGCTGCAGTCACCGTCCAGGTTGATTTTAAAGCCCAAGAAAATGATATCTGACACTTTTTCCACTTTTTCCTCATCTATTTGCCATGAAGTGAAAAGGACCGGATGCCATTATCTTGGTTTTTTGAATGTTGAATTTTAAGCCAGCTTTTTCACTCTCCTCTTGATGAAGGTGAGCTTCATCAAGAGGCTCTTTAGTTCCTCTTCACTTGCTGCAATTAAAGCGGTATCAATCTTGATTCCAGCTCCTAAGTCATCCAACCCAGCATACCTTCATCTAATCTTGATAAATAAACATACCTTATTAAAACCTTAAGTCACCCTAAACCTATTTAGGAATCAATTTAGTAAAGCTAAAGACCATTTATGGGCTTCCCTGGTGGCTCAGGGGTAAAGAATCTATCTGCCAATGCAGGGGATGCAAGTTCAGTCCCTGGGTCAGAAAGATCCTCTTGAGAAGGAAATGGCAACCCACTCCAGTACTCTTGCCTGGGAAATCCCATGGATAGAGAAGCCTGGCGAGCTACAGTTCACGGGGTCACAAAAGAGTTGGACAAGACTTAGCGCCTGAAGAACAGCAACAAAAGACCATTCATAAGTGCCCGAACATCTCCCACCCCAAATAGGAGTTCAAGTGGAAATTTAAATTCCAAAGGACAGGCACAAAGACTGCTCTGATATGGAGCAGACCCAGGTTACCTTTATTCTGAAGGTCTTAAAAAAATTCTAGGCTAAGGTTGCCATAAAGAGAAAGTGACTCAGACTAGAACAGTCTTATTTTGAATTGCAAAAAAAAAAAAAAAAAAAAATCACCTCATTTCAAAGTGCATTTGACTGTGAATGATACTTTTGAATTAGGTAATTAAGACCTTCTTTCATTCTATCTGTATCAAGCTTATCACACTGTTCTGAGAGCAATGGTTTGTAGATCAGCCTTCCCATTAGACTGTGAGCACCTCATGGCAACGGTTGGAATGTATCTCATCTTTTTTCCCAGTATGTGATACCAAATGAATACTCGGCAAATATTTATACAAAAGATATGACCAACATTTAGAGAGCAAAAAAATCCATTGATTGTACAACTCAGTACAACTGGGTTTATGCATTTTGTCCCAAAGCAAAGACATTTTATATAATATTACTGAATAATACTTAGATATCTCACCAAATATCACAGCCCAAACACAGCCCATCTTATTTCGGTTACTGTGTCCTTCTCTTTACAAACCATGAAGAGACTAAACTGGACGTGTAAAATCTTCACAATTCAGCAAATTACCAGAAAGAAGTATTCTCCAGGGCAAAGCTGAAACCGTTTAGGAAATGATCCAGCAAACATTATATATGGAAGAAAATATGGGAAAATGATAATTCACTTATCAGAAAGGTGGCATTTCTTTGTGCTTTAAAAAAAACCCTTCTTCACTGTAATGTTTTTTCCTGAAACAAATCAAGCATAGATTAAGGAAAATATTTATTTACACATAGCCAGAGTGAAAGGGGGAAAGTTTTAAGCATTAACTGGAATTCTTTATTAGATCATATTTAGTGAAGGGAAGAGGCCAAGTTAGTGATTAAGAGACAGAATGCTTAGTTCAAATCCTGGCTGGGCCATTTATTAGCTGTGTGGCTTTAGATAAAAACTCTTACCTCTGTGCTTCTGTTTTCTATTTGTAAAATGAGGAATTTTTTACCTTACTGGGTTAATTAGGAGAACTAAATGAGTTGAGTTTATTATACTTAAAAAGTGCCTAAAATTAACTGCTGAACATAAGCAGTAAATAAAATACATAACGTTCAACAAATACTGTCTGCCTTCTCTATCGCATTCCTCCATTAAAAAGCAAACGGACAGCCCCTTCCCACTGGCTGCTCCCTGGGTTCCTCCCAGCTGTCAGAAGTTACTGAGGATTAGAGGAAGAAGAGGGCCTCCAACGCAGGAGCTTTTAAGCCAGGGTTACTGAGGTATAACTTACAGATACTAAAATTTACTTTTAAAAATTCTTTCTTGGAGTAGAGTTGATTTACAATGTTGTGTCAGTTTAAACTTCACAGTACACTGTACACAGTACACAGTTCCATGCACTCCGACAGAAATACAGTCATGTCTCCATCACCATAGTCAAGAACATCTCTACAAGCCCCGCAAATTTTCTTGTGCTCTTTGTAACTAACCCCTCTCCCCCAGACCATCACTGATCAGTATTCTGTTCCTACAGGTTTGGTTTTTCCACAATGTCACATAAAAAGAACCACATAGTGTGTAGTCTTTTGAGTCTGGCTTTGTTCACTTAGTACAACTGAGATTATCCATGTTTATTCACATATCAGTAGTTTGTTCACTTCACTGCTGAGCAACATTCCACTGTATGATCTAACACATTCTGTTCATCCATTTACCAGTTGAAGGACATATGAACTGTTTACAGTTTTTAGCAATTGCAAAAAAAAAAGAAAAAACAAAACCCAAAACTGATACAAATTTTGGTATGCACATAACTTTTCATTTCTCTTGGGCAAATATCCAGGAATGGGAAAGATGGGTGAGACGTTAAGTACGTCATTAATTTTATAAGTAACTGTCAAATTGGTTTCTAAAGTGTCTCTTTGAACTCTTTCATGCTCTTCTACTAATAATAAGTCAAGGGTAACTGGATTATTACTTACTACTTATTTTCAGTATGGATCTGTATTTTTATACCTACCAATTACAATCAGTTCTTTCCGCAATTTAGTATTAATGGTGTGTAATTAGTCTTCTATTTATGAAGAATCATTGATCACTTGACATGAATCTTAAATGTTACTTTATAACACTTTCAAAGGGAAATATCAATGAAAATTACTTTCAAATCCCATCCAAGAGTAGTCATATATGTTAATTTTTTCTGGATCAATAAGCTATAAGAATTAACAAAAAAATTACTAGTAACTAAATACATTAGGTATACTTCTGTCAATCAAACTTGCAACATTCAGACTTTCATTCAGAGTTTCCAGACATTCAGAGTTTCCAGAGACACTCCAAACATTCAGAGTTTCCACAGCCTAAATAAAATTTCTCAACAATGTATAGCAAGTATTATTTAACATCTTTAGCAAAAGTATAATTCTCCTGATTAGGAAGCAAAAAGGATGCATACAAGAAAATGTTTGGAAACTCATTATAACTATTATGTCCAGAGATTTCCCTGGTGGTCAGTGGCTAAGACTCCACACTGGCAATGTAAGGTGCTCAGGTTTGATCCCTGGTAAGGGAACTAGATCCCAGGGGCCATAACTAAGACCCAGCACAACCAAATAAATATTATAAAAAATAAATATTATATCCAATATTACAAGAAAATGCTGCTGCTGGTTACGTAAATTGGCACATCCAATTTGGAAAATATTTGATATTAACAACCCATTCCCAAGAGAATTGAAAGTCCACACAAAAGCTTGTATATAAATGTTAACAGCAGCATTACTCATAATAGTCCCAGGGTGGAAATAACTCACAAATCCATCAACTGATAAATGGGCAAAACAGATTGTGATCTATCCATAGAATGGACTATTATTTAGCCACGAAAAGGAATGATATATCCTACAACATGGGTTAGCCTTGAAAACACTGTACTAAGTGAAAGAAGCAAGACACAGAAGGCCACATATTGTATGATTACGACAATACAAAATGTCCAGGTTAAGCAAGTACAGAGACAGACAGAGAGCCAAGGGCTGGGGTGGGAGGGCAGGGAGGGAAACGAAGAATGGGGAGTGACGGTGAGTGGGTATGAGGTCTCTCTTCAGGATGATGAAAATGTTCTGGCATTAGCTAGTGGTGATGGCTGCACAACTATGTGAATATATTAGGAAACCACTGTACACTTTAAAAGAATAAATTTTATGCTGTGTGAATTATATCTCAATTTTTTAAAAATCCATTAATAGGAGATAAATAAATAAGCTATAGTATATTCACAGAAAAGATATCATACAGCAGTGAAAATAAATGAAGACAGCTATTAAGTTAAAATATGCATAATTTCACAAACCATGCTGAGAAAATAGCTAGTTACTGAACAACATACATTATGATTATTCAAACCCAAGAAAAGTATGAGGATGATATCCTGAAAACAGCAAAGCAGAAAAGGTAGAGATGCAGTCAAGGAAGGGTGCACAGGATATTGATGTGATCTATTTCTTAAACTGGGGGTAGGAATAGTAATGTTTCTTTTTCAAAGTTCACAACCAAGACAGCATATTAAAAAGTAGAGACATTACTTTGCCAACAAAGGTCCATCTAGTCAAAGCTATGGTTTTTTCCAGTAGTCATGTATGGATGTGAGAGTTGGACTATAAAGAAAGCTGAGTGCCAAAGAATTGATGCTTTTGAACTGTGGTGTTGCAGAAGACTCTTGAGAGTCCCTTGGACTGCAAGGAGATCCAACCAGTCCATCCTAAAGGAAATCAGTCCTGAATATTCATTGGAACGACTGATCCTGAAGCTGAAACTCCAATACTTTGGCCTCCTGATGGGAAGAACTGACTCATTTGAAAAGACCCTGATGCTGCGAAAGATTGAAGGTGGGAAGAGAAGGGGACAACAGAGGATGAGATGGTTAGATGGCATCACTGACTCAATGGACATGAGTTTGAGTAAACTCCCGGAGTTGGTAGTGGATAAGGAGGCCTGGGGTGCTGCAGTCCATGAGGTCGAAAAGAGTCAGCCATGACTGAAGGACTGAATTGAACAAAAATGACTTATTATATTTAAAATATACTAAATATCCCATGAGTTTCAAAATGAAAGGGGGAAAAAAAGTTCTGCCTCTAGCTAATAAAATTCTATAACTGTAGTGTTCAGGCAGAAACTTGGAAGATACTTTTTATATCCCCAAATCCCTGCTCTACTTAATTAGCTGTGAAACCTTATGGAAGTCATTTAATCTTTGGGGGCTTTGGTATTCTCATGCATAAAGCAGATTTTATGGAACAGTATTTCACAACCATGATTTATACATAATAAACAGCAGGCTTCTGCAATTCCAAATTTTTCAGTACCAGGATATATGCGGCTTATGTTAGATGTGTGGAAAGTGCTTTTGCTTCATGGTAAAAGCCTCACAGTCCCATTCCCTTTGGCCCTTGGTTAAATGACAACAAAGGAATGGTAGTTTGCTTTATGCTAGTATCACAAATGCAGTATTAATTCAAAACCATAGTTTGCAAAAATGTGGGTTCCACTATCATTTTCCTTTTTCAGGCATTATAACCCTGGTAGAAAATATTTTCTCCCCAGATTCAAAAAGTAGAGGTTCACACAAGTCACTCAAAGAGCAAAAATGTACTTAGCAGCTACTTATGCCTGGCAAAGAAAGTAATGTAAAACGTAAAAATATTCATTCAAAAAGTCAGAAATTTGAACTGTATTTCCTTCTCCTAACACTCAGTACTGAGAAGTGACTTACTAAGTCATCTAGTCACATCTATCTCAATCTGTAACACCACATAATCAGAATCACATACAGAGCAGGCCTTCCTATAGCCTGTACTCAGGGCACCAACTGCTGAACTTTCACTATCAACCATCACTAGAATATTGAAAGTAATGCATTAAAAACCCCAGACAAGTGGCTTTACCGAAGAATTCTACCAAACATTTAAACATTTAAAGAATTAACACCAATCCTCCAAAATTTCTAAAAAATTAAAGAGGATGGGACACTTCCAAGCTCACTGTAGGAGGAAACAATTACTCTGCTACCAAAACCAGACAGACACTATAAGAAAACTACAGACCAACATCACTATTAAATACTGGGCAAAAACCCTCAAAAAACACTAGCAAGCCAAATCCAAAAGCATATGAAAAGAATTGTACACTACAACCAAACAGGATTTACTCCTGGAATACAAGGATGACTCAACGCATCAAAATCAATGTAGCGCACCCTAACACTGTCCTTCAGTAAGAGAATGAAAAGATGAAAGCCACAAGACCATCTCAGCTGATCCAGTAAAAAGCATCTGACAAATTTTAACACCTTCAACGATAAAAACACTCAAACTAGGAAAGAAACTACTAAATAATCATACTCATAATCGAGGCCATTTAGGAAAAGCTCACAGCTAATATACTTGGGGTGCTTTCTGAATGGCTCAGCAGGTAATGTGCCTGCAGGAATATGCCTGCAACACAGGAGACACAGGTTTGATCCCTCAGTCAGAAAGATCCCCTGGAGGAGGAAATGACAATCCACTCACTCCAGTATTCTTGCCTAAAAAATCCCATGTACAAAGGAGCCTGGCAGGCTCTAGTCCAAAGGGTCACAAACAGTCAGACATGACTGAGCACATATAACATCATACTCAAGAGTAAAAAACTGAAAGCTTTTCCTCTAAGAGTAGGAACAAGGCAAGGATGCTTGTGCTAACAATCCTATTCAATATAGAATTGAAAGTCAACGTTCTCTGCAGGAAAAAAAAAGTCTTATGCAGAGAAATTAGGCAAGATGAAGAAACGACAGAGATCTAAATCAAAAAGGAAGAAGTAAAATCATATTTGCATATGACATAATCTTATTTGTAGAAAACCTTAAAAGATTCCACAAAAGAAAATTGTGAGAATAAATGAATTCAGTAAGTGAATAAATTTTGTGAGCAGAAATGAATTCAGTAAATGAATGAATTTTGCAGAATACAAAACCAACACACAAAAATAAGTAGTTTTTATGTACCACCAATGAAAAATATGAAAAGAAAATTAAGAAAAAAACTCCACTTAAAATAATCTATAGATTCATCATAATCTATTAAAATTCCAACAGCATTTTTTGTAAAAATAGAAAAATTAATTTTAAAATTCACATGGAATCTCAAAGGACCCTGAATAGTAAAAATATTTTTGAAAAAAAAAAAAAAAAAAAGAAGTTGTAGTACTCTCTTCCTGATTCCAAAGCATATTAAAAAGCCACAATGATCACAACAGTGTGGTGATGGCAGAAAGACAAATAGACCAATGGAACAGCGTAGAGAACCCAGGCATAAACCCTTGCATATAGGGTAAAACGATCTTTGTTTGACAAGAGTGCCAAGACCACTCAATTGGGAAAGGATGGTCTCTTCAACAAATGGTGGGAAAAAACAGATAGCTACATGCAAAAGAATGAAGGTGGACCCTTATCTTACGTCATACACAAAAACTAATATGAAATCATTAAAAATCTACATGTAAGACATAAAGCTATAAAACTCCTAGACGAAAACATAGAGGAAAAGCTTTATAACACTGGAATGTACAATGAAATCTTACATATGATGACAAAAGCACAGGCAACCAAAGCAAAAAGGGCCAATGGGGATTATATCAAAGTTAAAAACTTTTGTGTATCAAAGGACAAAATAGAGTAAAAAGATAACCTACAGAAGGAAAGAAAATATTTATCAATCATTTATTTGATAAGTGGTAAATATCCACAGAATATCAAGAACTCGCACAACAAAACTCCAAATAATCCAATTTAAAATGGGCAAAAGACTTGAATAGATGTTTCTACAAAGATGAGTATTTTGTATATTTATTGAAATTCATTGGAAGGGCTGACGCTGAAGTTCCAATACTTTAGCCACCTGATGCAAAGAGTCAACTCATTAGAAAAGACTCTGATAATAGGAAAGACTGAAGGCAGAGGAGAAGTGGGGGCATAGGATGAGATGGTTAGATAGCATCATCAACTCAATGGACACGAATTTGAGCAAACTCAGGAAGATAATGGAGGATAGGGGAGCCTGGCATGCTGCAGTCCATGGGGTCACAAAGAGTCTGACATGACTCAGTGACTGAACAAGAACAACAACAAAGATGATATAACCAATGGCCAATAAGCATATGAAAAGATGTTCAACATCACTCATCATCAGAGAAATGCATGTCAAAATCACAATGGGATTATCTCTTCACACCCAATAGAAGGGTTACTATTTAATAAGCAAATTTTTTGAAATAACATGTTGGCAAGAATGTAGAGAAATTGGAACACCTGTATACTGTTGGTGGGATTGAAAAATGGTAGAACAGCTATAGAAAACAGGATGGAGGCTGCTCAAAAAAAGTAAAAATAGAGTATTGTACTATCATATAATCCAGCAACCCCACTTTTAAGTGTATGTGTAAGTGTGGGTATATATATATATCTCTCTCTCCAGAAGAACTGAAAACTGGGACTCAAATTTACACACTCATGTTCCAAGCTGCAGAAGCAACCCAAATGTCCACTAAAGAATGAGTGAATGGATAAGCAAAACATGGTAAATACATACAATCGAATATTGGCCTTAAAAACAAAGGAAATCCTGTTATACGCCACCATACGGATGAACTTTGAGGATATCACACTGAGTGAAACAAGTCAGCCACCAAAAGACAAACCCTGTATGAGTCCACTCACAGGAGGTACTGAACTAGTAGCACTCAGAGCGACAGAAAGCTGAGCGGTGGCTATCAGGGACCAGGGGAACAGGAAAGAGGAGCTGCTTAATGGGCAGAGTGTCTCATCTGCAAGACTGACAGTTTTGGAGCTGTGTTTCACGACGACTGAATGTGACCATTAGTTTAAAATTATGATGGTAATTTTTATGCTACATGCTTTTTAAAAAATATTAGTTTTTAAAAAGTGAGACACTCATCTGTTCAAAATGCTTTGTAGGTATTTGAAGAAAAAAAGATAAAGACTAAAGAAAATATTTAAATACTGATGTGGAAGAAATCTATTACGAAGTTTTAAAAAGAGTTTTGGAAGCTAGCATGTGAAGTCTCCTTTTTTGTGTGGTTAGTAAAAGTATAAAAACTGGGTCATACACACTGGTGGTAGGCTGATAATGACCCCCAAAGATATTGGGCTGTAATCCCTGAAAACTATAAATGTTTTATTTGGGAAAAAGGTCTCCGCAGATGTGATCAAGGATTTTGAGATGGGAAGATCATCTGGATTATCTGAGTGAGCCCTGAATGCAATCACATGTATTCTTACAAGAGGGAGACTGACGAAGAGCTGACACGCTCAGAGGAGACGGTGATGTGAAGATGGAGAAGAGCAAGACTATAAGAGGCTGGAGTGATGCGATACAAGCCAAGGGATACCGACAGCCGCCAGCAGTGGAAGAGACAAGAACGGGATGCTCCCTGAGGCCTCTGGAGGAACATGGCCATGCCTCGGTATCAGTCTCCAGTAAGCCTCATCCTCAATTTTTCTAAAATTCTTACTGAAATATTGTTGATTTACAATGTTGTGTTAGTTTCAAGCATACAGCAAAGGGATTCAATTGTGTGTGTGTGTGTACAAAAAATAGTTTTTTCCATTATAGGTTATCACAAGTATAGTTCCCTGATGGTTATCTTTTATGTATATAGTACAGTGTATATTTTAACCCCAAACTCCTATGCACCATAAATTTTAGACTCAACTCCAGAACTGTGAGAGAATAAATTATTGTTGTTTTAAGCTTCCAAATGTGTGGTCATTTGTTTTGGTAGTCATAGAAAACCAATACATGTTTGAAAGCACATAAAAATTTTCTGGATGGATCCACAGAAAATTATTAACAATGACCACTTTTAGAAGAATGTATATGGGACTAGCTAAAGAATTTTTACTTTTCATTTTAATACATAGCCTTGTCTTTTATTTTAATGAACAACAAGCTTCAATATTTTTTATCAAAATGTTTTTAAAAGCTCTAAAACTTCAAAATTCCAGCCTGGCACCTTGAAGCTGAATCTGTCTATACATATTCCATAAGCCTCACTTCCTCCTCTTAGTATTTTTTGGACATTTTATCTCCCTTGAAAGAGAGATCTGAATCTTATTTATTACCCCAGCATCTAGCAGAATGCTTTGTCCTCTGACACATAATTCCTAAAACAGCACAATTTCACCAAATTATAGAACTCTTAAATATACAATAAATGTGTTCTGAGTTTATAAATAGAATTTTGCAGGCTGAATGTATTTAAAATATGAAAAGGAAACATGATATAATTAATAGAATTCTAAAGCAAACCCTTTTTCAAAGTGAAAAATTATTAAGTAATAGATTTCCAAAATTTAGAAGACTTTTGTCACTGTTTTCTTAGTACCTTCGTTTTGATTATAAAATCCATTAAAAGAAGGAAAATTTAATTTTAGAATCATTTGTTTGGTAAAGTCATGGCAGGAGAGCAGTTGCTTGCAATAAATCTTGTACAGCACCCTGGTCAAAATTGTATATTGTCACCCTGCTTATTTAACTTATATGCAGAGTACATCATGAGAAACGCTGAGCTGGAGGAAGCACAAGCTGGAATCAAGACTGCTGGGAGAAATATCAATAACCTCAGATATGCAGATAATAACACCCTTATGGCAGAAAGTGAAGAAGAACTAAAGAGCCTCTTGATGAAAGTGAAAGAGGAGAGTGAAAAAGTTGGCTTAAAGCTCAACAGTCAGAAAACTAAGATCATGGCATCTGGTCCCATCATTTCATGGCAAACAGATGGGGAAACAGTGGCTGACTTTATTTTTCTGGGCTCCAAAATCACTGCAGATGGTGACTGCAGCCATGAAATTAAAAGACGCTTACTTCTTGGAAGGAAAGTTATGACCAACCTAGACAGCATATTAAAAAGCAGAGACATTACTTTGTCAACAAAGGTCTGTCTAGTCGAGGCTATGGTTTTTCCAGTAGTCACGTATGGATGTTGAGAGTTGAACTATAAAGAAAGCTGAGTGCCAAAGAATTGATGCTTTTGAGCTGTGGTGTTGCAGAAGACTCTTGAGAGTCCCTTGGACTGCAAGGAGATCCGACCAGTTCATCCTAAAGGAAGTCAACTCTGAATATTCATTGGAAGGATTGATGCTGAAGCTGAAGCTCCAATACTTCGGCCACCTGATGCGAAGAACTGACTCATTTGAAAAGGCCCTGATGTTTGGAAAGTTTGAGGGCCAGAGGAGAAGGGGACGACAGAGGATGAGATGGTTGGATGGCATCACCAACTCAATGGACATGGGTTTGGGTGGACTCCGGGAGTTGGTGATGGACAGGGAGGCCTGGCGTGCTGCAGTTCATGCTGTCGCAAAGAGTCGGACACGACCGAGTGACTGAACTAGTCAAAATTAAATTCAACCAAAACTGTCAAGTTGGATGTTGGAGTCAGATCTGAGTTCTAGCATTTGCTTTGTCACACACTACCTGAGTTTCGGTTTTATCATCCATCACTACAGTACCATCTTCATGTGGTTCCTTATTTAATACACATTTCCTGAGCATTCATTACGTGCCAGGCAGTATTCTAAGCACTTCACATACATTAACTCATTTATTTTTTGTAACTCTGAGATTGATGTTATGATTCCATTTTACAGATGAGAAAACCCCCCCTGCCACACAGTGCACTTGGTATGTAGCAGCGTGAGATCATAAGATGTCACTCTGCAGTGGGCACTCAGCTGCACACTGAGCACAGGAAGTGAAACCCAGCAGCCCAGTGGCAATGACCTGTGAGGGTGTAACAGGCATTCATCTAGACTGGACGGGGAGGGAAGGTCTCCCTGAGAAAGTGGTATTTAGACTGAGAACTAAAGGAAATTAATGGCGATTAGCCAGACCTAGGCACAATGACTAGATATAACAAGAGAATGTTTCCGGCATGTGGGTGAAAGCTGACAAGAGCTAGGCAAGATAAAGAAAGAACTGCAACTTACGTGGCCAAAACAGAAGCTGAGAAATAGGGCAGACTGAAAAGGGTCTGATCATACAAAGCCAGGGACTTTACACAAGGAAGTAGTACTATGCTTGTGGTAGTTGCTCATCATGTCCAACTCTTTGTGACTCCTTGGACTATAGCCCTCCAGGCTTTTCTGTCCACGGAATTCTCCAGGCAAGAAGACTAGAGTAAGTAGCCATTCCCTTCTCAGGGGATCTTCCTGACTCCAAGGATTAAATCCAGATCTCCTGCATTGCAAGTGGATTCTTGACCATCTGAGCCACCAGGAAAGACCCATCATGGCAAACAGCAAGCACTCAAGAAACAGTAGGTATCATTACTATATTATTATTATAAGCATCATCTCAGAGTCATTTAGAGATCTTAGACAGACTTCAGTTCAGTTCAGTCACTTAGTCGTGTCTGACTCTTTGCGACCCCGTGTACTGCGGCACGCCAGGCTTCCCTGTCCATCACTAACTCCCTGAGCTTACTCAAACTCACGTCCATTGAGTCAGTGATGCCATCCAACCATCTCATCCTTTGTCATCCCCTTCTCCTCCTGCCCTCAATCTTTCCCAGCATTAGGGTCTTTTCAAATGAGTCAGTTCTTTGCATCAATTGGCCAAAATATTGCAGTCTCAGCTTCAGGATCAGTCGTTCCAATGAATATTCAGGACTGATTTCCTTTAGGATGGACTGGTTGGATCTCCTTGCAGTCCAAGGGACTCTCAAGAGTCTTCTCCAACACCACAATTCAAAAGCATCAACTCTTCGGCACTCAGCTTTCTTTACAGTCCAACTCTCACATCCATACATGACCACTGGAAAAACCACAGCTTTGACTAGGTAGAACTTTGTTGGCAATGTCTCTGCTTTTTAAAATGCTGTCTTCAGACTTAATCAAACCCACATTTTAATCTTCTGGTTCAAGAAAGGCCTAAGTTAGCTTAGGGTTCTTAGGACCGGGTAAGGTAAGTCTCTGATCTAAAACAGTTTTTTATCCTATGGAAAGCAGATTTACTGAAAGTTAAACAAGTAAAGCCTGGATAATTCAATCAGTAGAGCACCAGACTTTTGACTTCCCTGGTGGCTCAAATGGTAAAAAAAAAAAAAAAAAAAAAATCTGCCTGCAATGCAGGAGACCTGGGTTTGACCCCTGGAGAAGTAGGAAGATCTCTTGAGGAAGCAAATGGCTACCCAATCCAGTATTCTTGCCTGGAGAATTCCATAGACAGATGAGCCTGACCAGTCACAAAGAGTCAGACATGACTGACTGACTAACACTTTCACCTTTCAAACAAGTAAATGTCATTTTATATTACTCAGGAGACTATCCATATCTCACTTGGAGGAATTCCCCATATTAAACGTAGGTCAAAATAAGCAGGCAGTCCTCTAAAGCATAAAAATCTGTTTCCCTTTACTGCCCAGAGATTTCTGATATGGGATTTGATCTTTACTCACAAATGAAGAACTCATGCTAGTTGAGGACTGGGGTTTTCATGAGACTTTTTTTTTTTTAAGGAATTTATCATATAAGAAAGGGCCAAAAGAAAAGTGTGAAATTACAGTACTGAAAAAAATACCTAAAACACAAGAATGAGAGACTTCATATAGCAAATCAATAAGGACACAAAATGATGAAAAACAAACACTTCAAATAAATACATAAAAGAAATAAAACAGCATAATGAACTAGAGAATAAGATGTTCTAGGTAGCCAAGTTTGCTAGAGGTTTGCCTCTGAAATATCAATTATTTTATATAACTTTTTTCCATGTAAAATAAATCTAAGAAAATACATAAGCTTCACACTCTTCTTTAACAAAATCAACTGATAATTATTTAAAAATTTTCAGGATAATCCATTTGAGCAATCAATGTAGCAATACCCTCAAGATGTACTGGCAAGGAGTTATGAGGGAATCTTGTATCGAAATCAAGTGGTTCCAGTATGGCTTTTTCAAATTTTAATGTTCTGCAGCTTTCCTTCCTCAAACTTCCTGATCAAACTAACACTTCTGGTTAACTGTAGCAGTGCTATCTAATTTTAGCTCTTGATTTAAAGAAGCAAGCAGGGTGAAAACTGCACATAAAGAGGGAGCAGGATCTACTTGAAGGAAATCAATAAAATTTAGAATGCAGAAAAGACTTTTTTGGTTTATTTCCTGGCAGTCAACATTCAGATAAATAAAATGAGACTTTAAGTCTTATGATTGAAAAAACAAAAAGACAACTGATTAAACAAACATTTTCAAGACATACTTGAGACTATTCAACTTTTTTCCTCATCTTCGTAGAAAGAATTTAAAACTCACTTTAATTAATAATCTCTAAGAAATATAATCAAGATGGAGAAGGAAATGGCAACCCACTCCAGTATTCTTGTCTGAAAAATCCCACGGACAGAGGAACCTGGTGGGCTATAGTCTATCAGATCACAAAGAGACGGACAAGACTGAGCAACTAAACAACAACAACAAGAAATATAATCAAGATATTGAAGAAGTAAGTTTCTAATCTCTTAATAAAATAAAAATCACTTTTGAAGAGACAGAGGTCACCAAGGCTTATCTGACATCATATCTATGCCAAAAATGACCATTCCAACAAATTCAGAATTTATACTTTGCATCTCTGAGCAAAGAACATATTCCAGGAATAAGCAACTGCTGTTAGCAATTAGGTGAAAATAATGTTTTCTGTGGCACTTAAAAGAGTTATGCAAGAAAAAAGAAAGAGCTCAGTAAAAAGCATACCTCTTTGGAGGACGTTTGTTTGGGACATGAGTTTCCTCGGAAACTTGGAGAGACCTGTGTGAAATCATGTTTAGCTTAATACAGATGGAAATAAATAAAAACAACTATATATGTGTGCATATGCATGAGTCAGTATACATACATACCCAGCTCTGTTTACTGAGAGGACCTTGGAACAATGACACCCCAGAAATAAGCACATCTAGATCTTGGTTTCTATCAATAAATATCACAGTCTCATAAAAGGAACCAGGGCTGATTCTACGGCTGGGATGGGGGAAAATACTAGATTGGTTTGGATCATCTTGCTGTACCAGAAAAGTGCTCAGAATGAGCTAAAGTAAATAAATAACATAAAATCAGATTATAAAAGATATTCATATTGATATAGATAACTGGTTAAACAGAAAAATTAATGGGGGAGAACAAATTTTTGTTACAAAATTCCGAACAATCTATGTAGATACTGTTGCAACTTAAGTAAGCAGAACTTATGCCCCCCATCCACTTTGAGGATGGGCTAGACTCAGAGACTCACTTCCAAAGAATAGGTATAGAAAGGAAAAAATAGTAACTTTACTACTCAACCTGGCAAACATTACCTTAGCCAAATGTTCAAGTTAACCTCATCAGTGATATCATATATTCCCTTGATAAGAAATGATGATATTCTGTGACATTCTTTCCAAAAACACATAACCCTTGTCTAATAATGAAAAAAAAAACACGGGACAAACCCGGAAGAAGAATATTCCACAAAATAACTGACTAGTACTCAAAACTGTCAAGACCATGGAGACAAAGACTGAGAAACTGTCAAAGACTGAAGGAGATTAACAAAGAGATGACACCTAAATGCAATAGGTTACCTAGGACTGGATCCTGAAACAGAAAGGTGATATGAATAGAAAACTACAGATATCCCAACAAAACCTGGAGTTCGGTTAAAAGTAATGCATCAATGTTGGTTTCTTCATTTTGACATATGTTCCATGTAAGATATTAACATTAGAGGAGACTGGGTAAGAGGTATACAGAATGCTATATCTTAGCAACTTTTCTGTAAATCTTAAATTATTACAAAATAAAAAAAGGTTATTTTTTAGAGGTTTTGTCAAAACAAAAACAAAAAAAAACCCCGAAAAACAAAAAACCCTATCATTTACCTTCAAGAAAGTCATGTCTTGAAAAACAAAATTTTTTCAAAGTGCAATACCTCAGACCTACTAGAATGGCTAAAATTTTTAAAAAAAAGAAAAAAACTGGTGAAACTAAATGCTGACACAGATGTGAAGCAGAAAGAACTCCCATTCACTGCTGGTGGAAACGCAAGATGGTACAGCCACTTTTGAGGAGTTTTGCAATGTCTTACCAAGCTAAACACTGTCTTACCCTACGGCCCGGCAGTCACACTCGTAGGTATTTACACAGGAGAACTAAAAATTTATATGACACACACAAATGTTTATAGCAGCTTTGTTCGTAATTGCCAAAAACTGGAAGTGACCTAGATATCCTTCAATAGGTGAATGGATAAACTGTGGTATACACACACAATAAAATCTTATTCAGTAATAAAAAGAAATGAGCTATCAAGCCAAGAAAAGACATGGGAGAACCTTAAATAGATACTCATAAGTGAAAGAAGCCAGTCTGAAAAGGGTACATAGTGTATGATTCCAATTACATTACATTCTGGAAGAGTCAAAACTATGGAGACAATAAAGACAGCAACGCTGCCAGAGGGTGGGGGAGGGAGAAAGGATGAACAGGTGAATTATAAGAGATTTTTAGGGCAGTGAAACTATTCTCTATGATGGTATAATGGTGGATAAATAACATTATAAATATAAAAACTTACAGAAGTTTACAACATAAACAGTAAACTTTAACATATGCTAATTTTAGAAAGTCATTTGGGAGACTGAGGAATCCCATAAAATGTGTGCAACCATCTCATTGAAGTGGGTGGGGAAAAAGAACTGGCTTAAGCAACTTTGGAAATGAATGGACTTTAACTTGAAAGGCGAAAGGAACTGGACATAAGCACTGTATCAGTGTTGTTTAGTCGCTCAGTCGTGTCCGACTCTTGCAACCCCATGGGCTGTACCCTGCCAGGCTCCTCTGTCCATGGGATTTCCCAGACAAGAATACAGGAGTGGGTTGCCATCTCCTTCTCCAGGGGATCTTCCCGACCCACCCAGGTCTCCTGCTTGGTAGGCAGATTCTTTACCACTGAGCCACCTAGGAAGCCCTGCACTTCTAGTTAATAAAGTTGTTTTCTATGGGAATATGGATTAAAAATTCAGATACTGCTATACATGTCTACTGGAGCTGAACAGAACTCCTGTTTAATTTGGTACAGAAACAGATAGCAACATATAGGACTATCTATAGATGTCTATACACACCAGTTAGTATATATACCTGTTAGTTGAGAGTGCCTAAAAGAAATGACACCCGAGTAGCAAAGAGAACACTTACTGCCCAGATCTTGGTTTTTATTACCATTCTCCAATAAAAGGTCCCAGGATATCCAGGAGAAATGACTAATTCTAGCACGGTGACAAGAAATATACAAGATGAGCCTATTGCATCTTGTAGTGTCAGAAAGTCAGGAAGTGCTAAAAAATAATAATAATAATTAAATAAAACACACACATACAGATGCGGCAATGTTAAAGGGGAACAAGAGCCAACTGAAAGAATACTCAATGGATAAAGCTAAACAATTTGAGCAACAAAGTAAAGTAGTACTGGACTATAACTCAAAGTATAAAGTACCCTTCAGTTTATACTGATATAAATCCTTGACTAATAAATGGGGAAAGAGAGACAAATTTCCCACACAGAAGAAATTCAAATAAATTATCTAGCTATTCCGCCCCAAGGACAGGGAGCACAATCCCTCACTTCGTAAGTGGGCTGTACAAAATTAGTTCCTTCCGAAGACCACAGTATAGAAAGGGGAAAAGAGTAACTCTGTAGTGGAGAAACCAGACAAACACTACTTCAGCCAGATGATCAAAGTCAATACCAACAGTCATAAATCATGTTGATAGTACCCTTTATATGATGGGATGGAAATGGCATTCTCTCTGTGATCGTCCTCCCCAAAACACATAACCCCAGTCTAATTATGAGAAAAACATCAGATAAATTCCAATACATGAAGAACATTCTACTACATGCCTAAACAATACCCCTAAAAACTTCTATAGATTTTTAAGTTTTTTTAAGAATAAAGGGGAAACAGTGAAGTGGGGAAGCCAGATCTATTTTCTCTCTCAGTCAACACAAACATAAAACTATCATTTTTCCATGATTCTTAGTTGAAGACTTTCCAAATTAGTCTGCTAAGATATTGCCATATCCAAAGACACAGAAACACTGGTTAGTTGTACACTTTATTACATGGAGAAAACTATGCCAGTTTTGGCCAACAAATATTTTCTGGCCACCTTATTTGTCCTAAGCACCACCTGAAGCATTGAAATAACCTCACAGATAAAAAAAAAAAAAACAAAAAAAACAAAACTCCTGTGCCCTGCTTTCATTTCTGTGAGGAAATCAGACAATATACAAGCAAACAATAAATGACCTATCATATAGCAATAAATGCTATAAAGTTTAAAAAAAAAAAAGTGAGGTAAATATGACCAAGAGGGCTACACCAATTGGAGCTTGGCAAATGCTTCTTTAAGGAGATGATATTTGAGTTGAGACCTGAGTGATGCCTATATACAAGGACAAGCTTGAGGCAGGGTAGAGCAGGTGGGAAGTTCCAGGCAGAGAGCACACATACAAAGGTCAAAAACAATAACTTTTAAGTATTTGAGATAAATCAAGTGGGCAAGGCAACTGCCCTGATAGAAACAAGGTAAGCAATAAATCCTGAACTCTACAGGTACAAATACGCATTTAACATTAAAATAAAATTTAAAAAAAAATTCAAACCTCTCCAACACTGATCACCAGGAATTCATCAATCATAATTAGATCCACATCTAAACTCTATGCCCCCATTTAGTCCTATCTCCCACTGTCACAACTGTCCATCTCTCATATAGTAAATATGATATTTTGACTTGTTCTTCCACCTTCCCTCTAAAACCCACCATGCCTGTGGTTCACATTTCATTATGTCTCTGATAGACGTATTTAAGAAAAAAAAGGCAAGAGGGAATGACCTCAGAAAATGACCCTGAATTCTCCCTAACAGATCTCACCACTTCACACAGTACAACCAGAAATTCTGGGCAAAGGCACTTAGACAGACTAACTGAGACTAACCTCAGTTCAAACTGAGGTTCTATCGATTGTTAAGATTTTGAGCACGCTGGATAAGCTTTCTAAGACTCAGTTTCCTCATCTGTAAAAGGTTGTGAGAATTAAAAAAGATAAAACGTGGCACCCAGTGAATATTCAATAAATGTTAACTACTGCTGGTAGAAGTAGCTGAGCATTTATTTTGTTCAAGGACTAGAGCTGGCCAGAGGGATTATAGAAACGACAATTTGCTACAGCAAATTGTTTGAGAGATAAAATTGTCAAACTCCCTTAGGTCAGGGGCTTTGTCTTTTTCTGGTTCACCAGTGTATTTCCAGAATCTGGAACAATGTTTAACACATGGTAGGCTTCAATCTCAATATTTGGTGAATGAATGAATGAGACTCCATTAAGACAAAGGAGCATAAAGGAAGTTGACTTTGCTCCAATATAAAGAAAAGTTTTCCTTCCCCATCAAGATTTTAAACAATAACCTAAGGCACTGTTAAAATACATTAATTATTTTTAATTGCTTTCTCAAAACCTGAAACAATGTTGATAATATTAGGGTACTCAAATTTATCACAGTTAAAACTCTGCTGTTAAAATTAAGCTGTCTGTTGATCAAAAGTTTTAAACTAATAAATTATACAGTTTATTGTTAAGGAATATTTTTGCTTGCTGTTGACTGAACAAACTTTAAAAACTTGTGTAAATTTTTTTCCCATGGGTTTACCCATTATGTTTAATTTATGTTGGCAAATATATATTGATTTCACCTTTCTCTAAGCCATTTTATAAAAACATTACAGTTTATCCAGTCATTTAAGAAAAATCCAAATCTTTTACAATTTCTTAAGTTTCAAAGATTGTTACCTTCATTATCAGCTCTTTAGGTCAAAGAAGGACTTTTCAGGGTGATAAAAATGGAGAAGGGAGGAGTTCACCTCTCTCAAAATGAGTTTTCAATTACTATAATTATGCATAAAATAAGGCAGGGAGCATTTCTGGGCCAACACTTGAAGCCTTGAGTCCCATAAGAATTACACTGGAACCATGCATAAATTTGGGGCAAGTTCTGCAAAAACCTCTTCTTCCTCTATTGTCGCTGAATGAAAAACTCATTGCTAAGATTCATCAACACGAGTGTATTTTCTAACACACAGTGGCCGCTCTGGCAACACGACTTTAACCATTTTCTATCCCAGACACAAAAAACAGACGCGTTTAAATCCAGCCTGACAATTACCACAATGGCAGGATAGCTATCTCGACAGCCACAGTGGTTAAGAGCTTAAAAACTAAAAATCTAGTTTACAGAGCCCTCAGCTTAAACTAGCAAGGCCTGCTTAACCCACACTGCTGGCTATCGTATGTGTCCCCCAAAGCTTCAAAGCTGGAAATATACCTGAATTCTACTGACACCTTCTGAGAGAGAAAGCCAGGCGGAAGGGCGGAGCGATGCGATCCGAATCGTTTTAAATCGCAGCAAGCCGGCGGGGACGCAGGTGCGCGGGCCGGGCACAGGTGCGCGGGCAGGCCCCGGGACCACTGTCCTTGTCACGCTCTGAGGCGACCAGAGCCCTTCACAACCACCACAGCCCACGGAGGTTCTCTCTCATTCATTCATTTGACAATTACGCGAGGGGCGCCGTAGCAGGGCCGGCTCGTAGGCCCCCCGGCCCCAGTACCCGAACACCCTGAGCCGCCAGGCGCGGCCCTGCGCCTCACGCATCCCTCGGGCGCGGCCGCCAGCACCCCGCCGCGCCGCGCTCTGGTCACCAGGATCCCGGGCCCGGCCTCAGCCGCACCCGAGCGCCCACGCCCCCCCCCCCTCCCCCCGCCCTCCCTACCACCAGTCCCCCGGCCTCCGCCCCGCTCCGCCGCCTCAAACCCGCTGGATTTGTGGGGCGAGGGAGGCGCGCGTCCGCGGAAGCCCCCCGCCCCCCGCACCCGGGGTGAGGGGACGCTCCGCGCGCGCGACTCGTGAACCTGCGAGGCCTAGGCGGGTGGGTCGGGCCCACAGTCCACTCACCTCCGACGGGCCAGAACCGAGAGGTTGCTCTAAGCCGTTTGAAACCGCTTGGGCCGCCGCACACCCCGCAGTGTCCTCGTTGTTTATTGGTCCTGGGCGGACCGCCCATTGCCCTTCCATTGGTCCGTTTGAAAGAACTGTGGGCACGCGCCGCCCGTAGCCTTAAAGGGGCCGTGCGCAGCCGCGTTTCCTTTAGAGCCTGACTGCTTGGTCCTGTGGGGAGGTCACCGGAGCGGGGAGCGAAGATTGAGACTATCCTGGAAGAAAGGTGTGTGAAGAGGTAGCTGTGCCTCCTGGGTGCTCAGCAGGTTTGCTTTACTTAATTGCAGGTATTTAAACTACTGTCAATTTAGTCGCTCAGTCGTGTCCAACTTTTTGCGGCCCCACGGACCACAGCATGCCAGGCCTCCTTGTCCATCACCAAGTCCTGGAGCTTGTTCAAGCTCATGTCCATCGAGTTGGTGATGGCAATCCAACCATCTCATCCTCTGTCGTCCCCTTCTCCTCCTGCCTTCAATCTTTCCCAGCATCAGGGTCTTTAACAATGAGTCAGTTCTTCGCATCGGGTGGTCAAAGTATGCAGCCAATACCTGGCAATTTTTTTTTTCCGGAGTCATTTTATTCACAGTTATTGAGGTGTAGCTGAGTGTGTGAGGGAAACCAGAAAGGCAACTAAGATACAGTGGAAGGAGGATGCATGGAGCCAAAACGATGGATCCTGGTCTTGGACCTGTTCTGAGTAAAGCACTTTTCTCAGTAAATCATCTGAAACTTAGTTTCCTCATCTGTGAACTGGGTTAATGATGTTTCCCTTATAAATTTAGTGTGTTGAATTAATATAACTAATTGAGTGTCTAGAAATGGGCTTTTAACAGTAATGCGTTCTTCGAAGACTTAATACTCTGGTTATTTGTAAAAATGAGAGACTTGGTTAATATGGTTCCTGAAATTCTTGTTTTGTCTCTACATTCAGTGTTTACATGAATAAGACCTGATCCTAGCTTCCAAGGAATTTGCAAACTACAGCTGTTAGAGGAATAAAACATATAGAACTAGTCACTAAAATTCAAAGCAATATGAGAACAATATAAAAGAAAAGCTGTAGATGTTTAAGGGAAGGGAGAAATTAGATGGGGGATGATCTGTGAAGGGGATGTATTTTTAACCTGAGATTTAAACAATATGTAGCCAAGAGGGTAAGAAATGTAGAAGGGATGGGTGAAAGTAATAAAACAATAGTTTTTGTTTTAATTTATCAAATCAGCAAAGATGAAAAAGGTTAACAACTTTTGGTTAGCTGAGAGTTAGAGAAATAGACATTCAAAGTCACTTGTTGGTAAAGGTATAACTGGTACAAACTTTTAGAAGGCCAATTTAACAGTTACTAAAATGTAAAATGTATATAGTCTCTGGCCAAATAATGCTACTGATGGGAATTTGTCATAGAGATTTACTCATGTATGCAAAGAAAAATGTACAAAGACATTCACTACAGCACTGATTTAGAAAACAAACACATTAACAACAAAAAATCCGGAAAATTACATGTTCATTTATAGGGAACTTATATAATTTATGGTATATCCATTCAATAGAATACTATGCAGCTGTTAAAAAGAATATGGTTAATCTATATGCACTGGTTAGAAAAATGCAGAAATTTTAT
This sequence comes from Odocoileus virginianus, assembly GCF_023699985.2. NCBI lineage: Eukaryota > Metazoa > Chordata > Mammalia > Artiodactyla > Cervidae > Odocoileus > Odocoileus virginianus. The sequence continues at coordinate 12,883,309 of NC_069683.1, read as the reverse complement.
TTAATTGAAAAAAAGGCAAGTTGCAGAAAAGCATACATATATGGACTGGTTTGGGGGCTTCCCCAGTGCCTCAGCAGTAAAGAATCCGCCTGCAATGCAGGGGCCATAGGAGACACAGGATCGATCCCTCACTTGGGAAGATCCCATGGAGGAGGGCATGGCAACTGACTCCAGTATTCTTGCCTGGGGAATCCCATGGACACAGGAGCCTGGTGGTTATAGTCCATTGGGTCGCAAAAGAGTTGGACATGACTGAAATGACTTGGCACATGGAATGATTTTATTATATATGGTTACAAATGTATGTGTATATGTGTGCATGCCTGAAAATGGTTAGAACAAGACAGGAATTTAAAAAAATTTAAGGGGGATGGGACTCATTAGGGAGGAAAATGAATTTTTTTACCACTGACACATTAAAAAAATTTTTCTTAATAGAAGGAGAAGGGAGACTGTCTAGTAGTGGGAAAAGTATGGCACAGAGACAAGAAAGTACATTTTATGTTGGGGGTTGAACCTGTGGGTTGATTTAGAACAGGGTTCATACTAGGAAGTTATTGGGACCCAAGAGTAGCTGAGAAAGGAACAATTTTTGGAGAGTCTTGAATACTAGGGTAAGGAATTTGTACTTTATTAAAGCAGGCAGTTAAGAGCTACTGAAGATATCTGAGCAAGGGAGTGACAAAATCAGAACTGAACTTTAGGAAAACTAACTAGCTTGATTCTCTAATTCTAAAATGGGTTAGAGTTGAGAGCCCAGTTAGGAGTCTGATATGAGCAGTGGAAATGATGAGAAAAGACTCAAGAAACAGGGAAGGTTTTGACAACAGACTGAGTTAGGAATAAAGGTGAGGGTGAGGCCCATTTAGAGAGATGAGTCAAAGAGTGTGGCCAGGATTTGAGCCTAGGGAATGGGAGGCAATGATTGCCCAAATGGAAGTAGAAAGTCAGGAGAAGCCAGTCTCAAAGGGAAGACAAGGTGTTTTGTTTCAGACCTGTTTACTTTTACTTAGCAATGAGACATGCAAATGGAATCGTGTAAGTAGGCCTAGGGAGTCCAGGATGAGAGTTGTGAGAAGAAATTGGACTCAAGTGATATAGGTTTAAGAATCACCTCCATGGAGTGAAAAGATGAAATTGTGGATGAGACCACAGAGTGGGAGAGTGGAGGGAATGAAAAGACGAGCGATGAGGACAGATCCACCGGCAGAGGGAGCGGGCAGGAGCCGATCTGAGCAAAAAGGTCAGCCTAATCTTTGAGAAACAGGCTAGCAGTATATAGAAATAGTCATCTTCGGTCATTAATCATTGAAATGTTTACTTTATTTAAATATTATCAGAAATAAATGGAAGATTACATGTAAGGAGAGAGTGATGGTAACCTGGAATTTGATGAATAAACAATGTACAGAGTCTAGATCCTGGAGGTTTAGACCTTAGAACAAGATGGCAAAATCCCTTTTTGTCTTATTTGGTTTAGGTGCAACCCCACTAGAAGGTGGGCATGAAATGTCTTGATTCCCTTAATTTATTCATTCATTCAGCAAATATTTTTTGAGCACCTAGTATGTGCAGGGACTGTTCTAGGCATTTGGGATTATCCATAAAATATACCTCCCCACCCCAAAAAAACTCCTCCTTTTATGGTGCTCACATTATAATGGGGAAACATAAACAATCAACACTTTAAAAATCGTATAGTATGTTATTGACAATATGTGCAATGGGAAAATGGAAAAGAATGAAACAAAGTGGAAGGAACTGGGAAGTGCAGTTGGAAAGACTATCATTTTATGAAGGGCAGTCAGAGTTTCATTGAGACCACATTTGAGCAAACACTTGAAAAAGGCCAAGCAGTTCACCATGAGTATATCTAGAGGAAGAAAGTGCTAACCAGAGGGAACAGCTATGCAAAGACCCTAAGCTGGGTGCATACCTGGCAGGTTTAAGAAAGAGCAGAGCATTTAGCAGCAGGAAGGTAGTAGCAGCTGCGGTCCTACTGACAGTAGAGAGAAGGGAGTGCAGATTCTATGGAGCCTTGTAGAAACCTAATACAGTACCTTGCCCATAGTAGATGCTCAGTGTTTAGCAAGTCCAGGATTATCATCAAATGGCATTTATCTATGTATTTATTAGACTCATGTACACATATTTTATTCCTGGGATCTCTCAATAGTTCCACCCATGGAAGTTAATAATGAAACCCTTGTGGACATTAGATATCTAAGTGAACACTGTGTTATTGCAACCGGAAGCAGGAACCAAATGCCAAACATTGTGGCTTCTGAGTAACTGTGCTGAGCATTTCTGAAAAGTCTGCAAGCGTTAGGACAGTGCTCATTCCATCGCAATCACAAGCCATTTTGGTGGAAACATCCGTGCCATGGGACATGGATCCATCCAGCCTAAAAGGAGCAGCTTCAGTGATTAACTTCAGCTCTTAGTCCAGGTACTCCCTGCATTATTCCCTGGAGACAGCAGTGGCAACATTAACACAGATCTTATGTGGCTGTGGGTTTCAGTGCCTCCAAGATGGCAAAGCCTATCCCATTTTGTACTTGGTTGCATTTAATACGTGCTGGTTGAATGAAGAATGAACAGCTTTTTTTTCTCTTATAGTCCATTTCTCCTTAGGCCCCAAAATGCAGGCTGTCCAAGAACTTTGACCACAGAAGCATCAGCTCCACCAAAGAGGAAGTATGCAGAAAGGAGAGATTAGGGACCTCTCTAGCAGGCTGTCAGCAGGCTTTTAAGGGCTGAAGGAAAAACCACTGAGAAGGGCAGGATAAGAGAAAGTTCTTGGCTCTTTGTGTCTTGTAAAATGAAATAAGCAGATTGGATAGCCTTGGGGCTAACTTCAGCCTTGGGTTTAAACGCAGACCCTTAATTAGGCTGTCTGGATCTGTTTTAATATCACATCAGGGTGTCTAAAGTTGTGACATGGAGCCTTGACAGGAAATAAAATTCTGTCCCCTATGCAGAGCTCTACTTAGCCTCTGTCGCCTGGGTAATGGGAGAATGATCTGGAGAGGAAAAAAATGGGTGAGCGAGGGAATGTTTCAAAACAAAGGCTGCCTAAAACATCCCCCAGCACATATCCTACTAGCTGGATCAGTTGAGTCATCTTCATAAATGAAGAAAAGGCATAGACTGTTTCTTAGCCACAAAAAGGGTTCAACCACATTTCTTTTATCATGTCCATTAGTAGAAATGACTAAAGTGCCCTTGAATGTCAGTGCATTATGCTTAGAACCTCCTACACCCTCAGCTCTTGTAGATGCTCTTTCTCGGTTCCTATGCACCACTGACTGTTTTCTTCTAGCCTAGGTTTGATGAAAACTTCAATTCATGCCTTGGAGACCTCTTTATGTTTTACAGAGATCTATTCATCTTATTCTGCTCTATTGACTATGCCAAAGCCTTTGACTGTGTGGATCACAATAAACTGGAAAATTCTGAAAGAGATGGGAATATCAGACCACCTGACCTGCCTCTTGAGAAACCTGTATGCAGGTCAGGAAGCAACAGTTAGAACTGGACATGGAACAGCAGACTGGTTCCAAATAGGAAAATGAGTACGTCAAGGCTGTATATTGTCACCCTGCTTAACTTATATGCAGAGTACATCATGAAAAACACTGGGCTAGAGGAAGCACAAGCTGGAATCAAGATTGCTGGGAGAAATATCAATAACCTCAGATATGCAGATGACACCACCCTTATGGCAGAAAGTGAAGAACTAAAGAGCCTCTTGATGAAAGTGAAAGAAGAGAGTGAAAAAGTTGGCTTAAAGCTCAACATTCAGAAAACTAAGATCATGGCATCTGGTCCCAACACTTCATGGCAAATAGATGGGGAAACAGTGGAAACAGTGGCTGACTTTATTTTTCTGGGCTCCAAAATCACTGCAGATGGTGATTGCAGCCATAAAATTTGCTTACTCCTTGGAAGGAAAGTTATGACCAACCTAGATAGCATATTAAAAAGCAGAGACATTACTTTGCCAACAAAGGTCTGTCTAATCAAGGCTATGGTTTTTCCAGTGGCCATGTATGGATGCAAGAATTGGACTATAAAGAAAGCTGAGCGCCGAAGAATTGATGCTTTCGAACTGTGGTGTTGGAGAAGACTCTTGAGAGTCCCTTGGACTGCAAGGAGATCCAACCAGTCCATCCTAAAGGAAATCAGTCCTGGGTGTTCATTGGAAGAACTGATGTTGAAGCTGAAACTCCAGTACTTTGGCCACCTGATGTAAAGAGCTGACTCATTTGAAAAGACCCTGATGCTGGGAAAGATTGAGGGCAGGAGGAGAAGGGGACGACAGAGGATGAGATGGTTGGATGGCATCACCAACTCAATGGACATGGGTTTGGGTGGACTCCGGGAGTTGGTGATGGACAGGGAGGCCTGGTGTGCTGCAGTTCGTGGGGTTGCAGAGTCAGACACGACTGAGTGACTGAACTGAACTGGACCCTCAAACATACCTTAAGCATTCCCACCCCAGGACCTTTGAACGTGCTGTGCTGCTTCCTCTTCCTTTGCCTAAATATCCTATCCCAATCGGCTGCATGGCTGAGGCCTCATATAACTACCTCAAATATTTCCCCTTGTCATTCATGTCCCCATCCCCAGCTGGTCACGCTGTCGGATCATCCTGACCTTTTTTCCTCTAGAGAATGCTTGTCAAGCCCTGAAGGGAATCCATTGGCTTGTTTATTGCCTGTCTTCATGCCACACCCTCCTCCTCCACTGACCTTAGCAGATTCGCTCCATGAGACTTGGTCGGTTTTGTTTGCTCTAATCCCAGAGGTGACTGCGGTGCCTGGCACAAAAGTAACACTCAGTAAGGAGGAGAAGGGGACACCAGAGGATGAGATGGCTGGATGGCATCACCGACTCAATGGACATGGGTTTGGGTGGACTCCAGGAGTTGGTGATGGACAGGGAGGCCTGGTGTGCTGCAGTTTGTGGGGTTGCAAAGAGTCAGACACGACTGAGCGACTGAACTGAACTGATTCATCTTCGGTTGCACAATTTGCTCAAATAATATAGAAAGAAAGGCAGTGACTGTATTTTGAACATAACTATTAATAGTTTGCAAAAATGTGTCCAGTTGGTTAGAACTTGACTCATTATCTCCCTACTTAGCAGTTCTAGATTTTATATCCAGAAAACCAGACAAGGAAGTCTCAACTCTTGTTTCAGCCCCAAGATTTCCTGGAAGGAACATACATACAAGTCTCAGGCCAGAAAGGACCTCAGCAATCATCTGGTTCAACCTTTTCATTTTACTGATCAGGAAGCTAAGAGTGAGCATACATGAAAACAGGGTGCTAGTCCCTGACGCTGTTACAGAATTCTCACTTGCCACTGGTCAAATTCTTGTCACGACCTGGGCCATCAGGCCAACCCCATTCTCCTCTGCCACCTCCTGCTGAGGCAGCAGGACAATCACAGGTTAGCAAAATGCATCCACCAAATTTTCTTCTTCCAGAAACACATCCAGTTTTCCAGGCAAATGGTGTGTGTTCAATGCATTCATTTTTTTCTCCCCATTTGAAAAGTTCTTCCTGACTTCCCAGCTCTAGTGGTCACTGTTCATAGCGTTGGCCTGTAATCCTGAGGCTCTGGAAAGGGGCACTTCCTACAGCTTGTGCCTTAGACTGGATTTCATTTCTTCAGATGTCCTCCTTTCCTCTCTGTTGTGATTTTTTTTTTTTTCTTCCCCAAAACAGAATGGTGGATGGTTGTCCTTGAGATATTCTACTTGTTTTTGTTCTAGCACACCAATCCCTCACCAAAGTTAGAAGAAATACACATGACAGTTTATACTCAGATCTCATCACTTATATACAAAAGAATTCGGTCCTTCTTGCTTCCTTTTTCTTTTTTGAGGGGGGTGGGGTGGTATTGGTTGACTCTAAGCTCTGTGATATTGTCTTTCTTGGTCATGCTTGGGCAGTGTCCAGCCCCTAGCAGATGAATAAATGGATGAATGAATGGGAACAATAGTCTGTAAATGGTTTGTGGCTTAGAAAATCAACTATTGACCCCTGACATCAAATTCCGTATCTGACATTAAGACTTGCATGATTCCCAATCTTCATCGAAAGGTATTATGTCCAGAGGCTGAAATGGGATTCCCCAATGCCTTGTTCTAGCCTTGAGATGTAATGGATGGGCTATGAGTAGATAGCTTCTTAAAAACAAAAGGAATTTTAGTTCATTTGACCCATTCTCAGAGTAATTGTGAAACACAACTAAGATCAAACAGAGCTAGTGGTAGACCTGGGACCGGAATTAGCCCTCCTTGTCCCCATCCCAGTACTTTTCTTTTAAGACATCAAACAGTCTTAACAGTGACCATCCCTGCGAGGTGAATTCAAGTTCTGTGACACCAAAGTCCTCTTAGACCTAGAACAGAAATAGAATGTATGTCATGGCCATACATGCCATGACGCTTCCTTTCGGTGTTCAAAGAAGGCTCCACTAACCATCAAGACACTTTTTTCCATTGGGTCTGGACAGAACCTCGGGCAGCCATGACCAACCAGAGTTGGCACTCACAATGAAACCTTCCAGCCACCCTGCTCTAGAGGGCATCAGGATTTCAGAAGCCAATGAATTCTGGTCTTAACCTGTCTTCTCAAGATGAGCTGAACCTCCAGCCAGAAACCTCCCACCTTTTATCACTCTTCACATCCCCAGAGGGCTTAGTGGTGATGTCTGCAAGCGGGTCTCCACAGCATGTTTCAGTCAGACAGAGCAGGTGCAGTTACTAGTCATGACTCCAAGCCAGGCAAGGTGATTAAGAAAAGCTAAATTTATATTAAATTATCATAAAGTCCTAAAATACTGAACATAGTGGTTAAATAACTCCAGAAAGTCCAATCTCTCCAGTGAGTAACGTTAAACCATTACACGTGAGCGTGGGAGAATCACTTCCATTAGTTTAGGACAGAGAGATTTTGCTTTTTACATAGTAAATCAGTGCTCAAATAGATATTTCTTCAAATATGTCCTTTCTACATTCTGAACAGCCCAAGTGCAATAAGATCCTTCCCCCTTTCCATGTGAGAAGATACCGTTTGGCTACTTTCTCTCCCCATCCCCAAATCCGAGGACCCAAAGTGCTCCTCCTTTTACTGCCCCGTCAAATGTGAAATGTCCCCCTTTCCTCCCAGGAGGGGGAACCTTTCTTTTCCAACTTTGTGTTCTGGGAGATCCTGCTTGGCCTGGCCTGGCTGTCCTTTGAGGATCCAGACCTGGGGCTGGCCACCGAGAGCAGGGCTAAGAGCCTGGCACCTGTCTCAAGTGATCTCAGAACCGACAGGAAAGGGTTAGCTCTGGTCTTCCCTTTTCACTCACGTTTGGCGGCTGATTTCTCAATGCCAGGAGCCCCAGGACATGTTTCAGATTTGGAAACTCAGCCTCGAGGCACCCCCATCCATCCTCAGCTCCTGTTGTGGCTTCTCATCCCTGGGTGAAAGAGGTCTGGATGTGCCCTGGGCTGAAAGGGCCTCCTCAGTGTTTCTCTCTACCTTTCTACTCCTTGCCCCCCTGACACACACACTTTGCATCTTTATTTAGGCCTCTTGGCCACAGGTGCCCACAAGGCTAGATCAGAATAAGCACATTAGGCACCGAAAAAAACAAACAAAACCCAGAAGAGCTAGGTAGGAGTTTAGGACAGTAAGAAGTCTCAGTTCCGCCAACATTTGTGTGACATACGTGCCTTTTCTGTGAATAAGCATGAACCCAGTGACGGCATCTCAGCAGGGAAGGGAGTCACCTAGCCGGGAGGACTTGGAGTGGGAACTTCAGCGCCCCCAGCTGCAGGCTCCTGTCCACTCGCTTAGATCCCTGAGCACCTGAGAGAACGCAGGAGACTCAGCCTCACGGACACTTCACTTTAGGCCCTGGGGGCCTCGAGTCTCTGACCTGATCGCTCGTCCCAGCCATTTGTTGAACTTAACGACCCTCCTTTGAGAAGTTGCTCCAGGATCTCTGTGCTCAGAATCCCAGAGAATGAGGAGGGAAGAGAGTGGCAGGACGTTAAAAGTTCAGGAGATGTGCTATGTTTGGCCTAAGAAGCACTTCTCAGACGTGGCAGAGACCCCGTGCTGAGGGCCCCCACACCTACTCAAGCCACTGGCTCACAACCTGGAGGCAGCAGGAGGGGATTCGTATTAGCCAGCAGCCCTGTGATAGGGGCCACCCCACCCCCACCCTCAGTCATCTGAAGGCAGAAAAGGCTCCAGGCATTCTGGCAGAAGGAAGAACAGCTTGAGCCAGACCCAGATAGATTTCTTCAATGCCTGCAGCTGGAAAAACAACTCTCAGGGCACGAATAATATCCACTGCCGGCAATGGACAGGCCACCCGGCCCAATCACCCTTGAAAGCTTTCTCGTGTTGCCAACACCCTCGAGGCTGGAGGTTCCCCAGATGCCCATGCCAGCTGGGCTGACTCCTCCTCCTCTCAGCCTCTATCCTTCATCTCTCTCTCTGGACATGACCCCAGCCCCCGATTCCAGCCCCCATTCAGCAAGCTCTCCTGGAGAAGCGGTCAGGCCAGCTCTGATGGGGGGAGTGCCTTCTTGGGTCATCAGCTCTGGCGGGGCAGGCAGTGAGGGTACCAGGGGATGGAGGTGGAGCTCTGTAATGATGAGGAATCGTTACCAGGCCTGGTTTCGGGGCGGCGGGGTGGGGGTGGGGGGGCTCAGGATGGACTGCAGGAGGTAAGGTTCGTGGTACAGTCCAGGTCTAAATTCTGAGGCTGCCCCATCATTTCTGGTGCACAGGTAGGTACGAACTCGGATGGAAACAGCTCGCGCAGAGGGCTCGGGGAGCAGTTAACAGGGGTGGGAGGAGGAGGAGCAGGACCAGCACAGAGGAAAGGGGCCTGCCGTACAAGCGAGCACGAGGACCGGGAGTCCACCAAGGAGAAGGAAGAGGCAGGGAGGGGAACGAGGCATTTAGACCTGGCTCTCCGAGGAGAGCTTGCGTTCGTGTCTCCAGCCTGTGTCGGGCAGGGAGCCCCGTCTTTCAGGAGTGGCTGCGGTGTGGACGCTGCTGCACTCGGACTGCTCTTCCTGCAACAGCTGCTCCGTTTCCATGTCGTCCAGGGAGCCAGAGCTGGCCTGGATGGACACGGTGTCTGTCTTCATGCACATGTGATCCCGAAGAAGGCCCCCCCGGGAGCTGCGCAGTTGCTTGAGGTCATCCCACTCGGCATCGTCGCCAGACAGGAGGCAGATGCCCTCGACAATCTTGACCTTCTCCTTGGTGTAGTTATGGTCAGGTCCACCCTGGGGTGGAGAGCGGAGAGACACAGTCAGTTGATCAGCTCTCTCTGAAGTGGGTGGATGGAGTAGGAGTGGGTGCGAAGAGTGCAAATATCTCACAGACAAATGGGGACATTTAGTCAGAGCCAATGTATAAGGCTGAGCCTAAAAGGAAAGGAGCAGCTTTGACGATCGTTACCATTTATCACACGGGGAGGTGGGAGAACCGCGACTTCCCGGCCTTGCGTGAGCCACGCACTGGCTGCGTCACCTGGGGCGAATCACTGAACGTCTCCCAACCTCAGGCTCACCTCTTTAGAGCAACAGTATTCATACCTCATAACCAATGGCTGTGAGCATCAAAAGAGGTGATCCATGAAATGCAATTAGTAGGTGCCTAACACATAAAAGCTAACACATAACATGCACTAAATCATGTTAGCTATTGTCACATCGCTAATGTGGTTTATTAATGGGACAGCATGCTAAGATACCTGATCAGAAGCAATTGACAGAGGCTGTTAAATGTTCATTTATTCAAGATTTTAAACCACTTTTGTGCTATTTTATTCTTTTTTTGTTTTTAAAGTAGAGTTGATTTACAATGTTGTGTTTCTGGTGTACAGTAAAGTGATTCAGTTAAAATTCTTTTTCAGATTGTTTTCCACTAAAGTTTATTACAAGATATTGAACACAGCTCCATGTTCTCTTTTAGTCTTAATTCTCTTCTTTCTAATGTTCTTAAGAAAAGTTTCAGAAGGTAAGGCAGAAAGGCTCTAGAAAACCCTTTCATTTGGGTTCTAAGTGTCAATCCACTGGGGTCCTGTAACCTACAAGCTTTTGTGTGAGGTTATTCTGACTCTGCTCCCATGAGCCTTGGGGCCATTCTCAAGCAACCAGGGATCGTTCCAAGGAAGCCTTAAGTTCTGCTCAGGCTTCTCCCTTTTTGGATTCCTCAAAGGATAGCCTTACCCCTGGTTTCTGGGGGATACCAACCAACATGCCACCACTGCCGAGAGAAAAATGAGCCATGGCTTGGGTTCTGTCCCTGGGATAGTGTTCCTGCCAAGAGCCCTGCAACTGCTGCTTTATTTTAGTAACAATTCAATTCCACAGATACTTATTGAGCCCCTACAATAAGCAGGATGCTTTGATGGTTACACAACATAAAATACGGTCCCTGCCTTCTGGGAGTCACAGCTCCCTCAATCAAGCAGAGAGAGACACAGACACAAGCCCACAGGCGCGCACACACATGCCCAGTCTCCAAGCACACGCTCCACGTTGGATTAGTGTCAGATAAGATGCAGAACACTGTGTCCTCATCACAGAGGCACGGGGTGAGTCAGGAAGAGTGGCTGACAGGGCACTAGCAATGGGGGATACCACTCCCTCTACAAACACACAGCAACAGGTACCTGAAATGAGGAAATCAGAAGAGAAAGGGTGAAAGACTATCAGAGGGGTGAAAGAGCTGCTGAGGAAAAAGCATACAACAGGAGAAAGAGTCACATGATTTTAATGTCTAACCTAGGGCCCTCATTGGGGTTCCTTTCTGGGGGCATCAGACATGCCAGGAGCCCAAGAAGCTTCAAGAGTCTTTCTCTCAAAGACATTAATAGAGAAGGGGGTCTGTCATCCCTGAAGCTGCAAGCTATCCCTACAGGTTCTGTTTTGGCTTGTAGTAGAAGGTTTTTTTAATAGGGGAATTCGTGGATCCTGAAATCACATGCTTATAATGTACAGCATATCAGTTATGCAGAGGAGCCCTGTCGGTGTGAGGGCTGGTTTTGACTGTGCTAGACAAGCCAAGAGAATCTCATATGGTCCCATATAGGATAATTTCTAATGAAGGGTTGCAGGATTTTAGGAAAAAAACAAGAGTCATATTAGACTAGGAAAATCAAAAGTCCTCAGTTATAGTCCCTCATTGAAACTGATGAGGGACTAGTTTTCATGCCTAAACATTCAGCAAATAATTTTTCACAACAAAGGAGTTAAAAGAACAAAAGCACATAAACTTTCAGAATTCTAGAGAAATTCCTTTAGATTCTGTGATAAAAGGAAGAACAGCAAAACACCAGCCGTTCCCAACTACAGCTTGGGTGCCAACAGCTTGGATCAGAGGTTAGAAAAGGGGAGTCCAGGAGTTCTGGGAGTTTGGGGTCACTTTAAAGGGGCACAGCCTCACTGCTGGGGAATGACAGCTCTAGAAGGGAAGGAACATCTGAGCCCGGGAAAACATGTTTGGGCAGGGAGGTACATACCCACATGCTTTCAGACCTACACCTCCTGGGATCTGCTTTCTTTCTTTTTATTTTTTAAATTGAATTTGTTACAGTATTGCTTCCATTTCTATGTTTTAGGTGTTTGACCCCAAAGCATGTGGGATCTTAGTTCCCTGCCCAGGGATCAAACCTACACCCTCTGTGTTGGAAGGTGAGGTCCCAACCACTGGACTACCAGGGACGTCCCTGGGATCCACTTTCTAACCTTGCTCCCACCAGGGCCCCTCAAGCTGGTCCCTCACAAGCTGCCGACCTCTCCAGAAACCCAAATCACACTCCATTCTTCTGTTCACTGTCGCTCCCAAGATGCCAGGACCACCCAGCATCCCTCCCTGCGGCCTTCCTGCTCAGGCAACTGGAGCGTAATCCCCCGGCCCCTCCAGAAACAAACTCTCAGATACAAGACTTCATGTTTACCTCTTTCTTATAACACAGCTGATTGTACATGGCCGGTTTGGGGGTCACTTCAATCTTCACTTCCTGAGTGGAAGTTCGGTAGGAGGGGTTGCTGTAGGTCAGGTTCCCCATTGCAGGATCAGTTAACTTGGACTTTTTGTGTCTTTGGAAGAAAAAGGGATGAGGAATTAGTTCAGATCTGTGTGGGGAGGATATCTGGGGAAGCTGTCACCCACATGCGGCAGGCAGCCTCGCAGTGGGCCCCATCTCCTGGTTCTCCACCTTTTGAATCCCTGCCCCGTGAGCTGAGCCTGCTGACTTGCTTCTGTTGAACAGAACGTAGAAAAGCGCGGGATACTAGATTCGGTTACAAGGAAGCTCCCGACAAGGAAACCGGCTCCCCTCTCGGCTTGCCCTCCCCTCCCAGTCTCTCTCCCACTTCTGTTCTGAGGGGTGCAGGCTGCCAGGTCGCTAGTTGTTCTATGCAAAGGCCCACAAGGCAAGGAACAGACGAGAGAGGCCTCCAGCCCACAGCCTGCAAGGAATTATATCCTGTGCTCAGAAGGGAATCCTTGCCCTTCCTCTTCCAGTCAAGTCTCAAGACTGGAACCCTGGCTGACACCTGGATTGCTGCCTCGTGAGACAGCCTGAGGCAGAGGCACCAGCTAAGCTGCACCCAGATTTATGACCCACAGAAACTGTGAGGTAATCACTGGTTGTCACTTTTAAGTGGCTAAGTTTGGGGTTAATGTTGTACAGCAATAGAAAACGAATATGCCAAGCTTTAGTGTCGAGACAGACCTATGTTTCAATCCCACTTCTGTTACTTAGTAGCTGTTAGGGATGTTGGTGGACATAATCTAAACTTTCTGAACCTTAGATCCTCATCTGTAAAGTGAGGAACAATAATACCTGTATTATAAGGTGGTGGTGGCATTGAGACATATTCATTAAATGGTAGCTGTTACTATTATTACTGTTGTGGTAGTCGTGGTTTAGTCGCTAAGTCGTGTCCGACTCTTGCGACCCCATGGACTGTAGCCTGCCAGGCTCCACTATCTGTGGGATTCTCCAGGCAAGTATACTGGAGTGGGCTGCCATTTCCTTCTCCAGGGGAATCTTCCCAACCCAGGACTCGAACCCGGGTCTCCTGCACTACAGGCAGATTCTTTACCGACTGAGCTATAAGGGAAGCCCATTACTATTGTAGCTGTTGTTATTAGCAGAAAGATGTTTTTGCCGTGAGTTGCATTTAAAGCATTTAGGGGAAAATATATATAGAGAGAGTGATAAAAAAAATATTCTAACTTGAAATTTAGGATTCCCAGGAGGACTCCTACTGAGCAATGACACATCACCCAACATTGTCATACAGGGTTGTGTTTGCGTGAAGAGAAAATCACTTCTAAATGGTTTGAGGCAGTGTGGGATGGTGGCAAAAAGCAAAGATGCTAGATGAGTGCCAGCTCTGCCTCTTACTCTGTGACCTTGGGTGACATCCCCTGTCCTCAGTATCCTAGTCCATAAGGAAAACCCCGAGGGTTGCTGGGGTCATGAAATGAGGAAATGACCTGTGATGTGCCTAGGGAAGAAGGGTACACAGTCAGGTGTCTGCCCTTCCCTTCTGCTGCTCTGCCCAGGGACCCAGCTTTGAAATGAGGTTGGTCAGAAGCTGAATCAGTGAGTGGGCAGCTTCAAGGAGGTCCCAAACGTGCTAATGGGGTTCCTCAGCCAACATGTGGCCCCTGCAGTAGGGCTGAGGTTACCTGTACAGCATCAGAGCCGCAATCACCACCAGAATCAGCAGAACGCTGAGGAGTCCACCGATGACGTAGCTGGCGTGAAGTCCTTCCCCTGGGAAGAGCAGAGGGATGCTAGGTGGGGACCAGGGATGCTCTTCGAGCTGGTGTGAGGGGTGGGGGATGGAAGGCTCCTTTTTGCCTCCCACACCATCTGAGGACAATTACAGGCCTTCTTCTCAGGGAAGAGGCCACAGGGGGTGGGCAGAGGGGGCTGAGGCGAAATCTATCACTCTGTCAGCATCTCTAACCCCAGTTCTACCACTTACTAGCTGTGTGACTTATGGCAAGATGCTTAACTTCTAAGCCCAAGTTTTCTCATCAGTTAAATGTAAATAATAAATTCCTCATTTATTATTTATATTTAATAATAAATACATAACATCAAATAATAAATGTATTACATCTGGAGATTGAAAGTGAGCGTGTATATACAAATACATATGCATACACACGTGCACACATTTGTCATTTAGTCACTAAGTCACGTCCGACTCTTTGCGACCCCATGGACTATAGCCCACCAGGCTCCTCTGTCTCTGGGATTTCCCAGGCAAGCATACTGGAGTGGGTTGCCATTTCCTTCTCCAGGGGTTCTTTCTGACCCAGGGGTCAAACTTGCAGCTCCTGCATCGTCAGGCGGGTTCTTTACCACCGAGCCACCAGGGAAGCCCATGCACACACAAATGTGGCTTAATAAATAAATGCCTGGCATACAGAAAGCACTCCAGAAGTGGCAGTGATTTATGGTTGTTCTTTCTATGAATTTAGTCTACGGAAAGGGTTCGTCAACTCCAGAGTCCCCGTGAAGGTTCCTCAAGATCTCAATGGACACTTCAATTTCTTAGCTCTTGTTTTTCAAAACAGATGGACACCGGGGGCTTACCTGGAGCAGCAGGCACGGCCTCATTGGAATGCGCACAGAGGCCCAGCCGGGCATCGTTTTCAGAGCATCTGTGGGACAGAGAGAACTGAATGTGAAAGCTACCTGTATTCAACAAAGATCTTGCCTTCCACCAGGAGAAGGGAAAAGTCCTGAGAGGACCAGGCAGAAGGCCTGGGATCAGGGCTTTCAGACAGGAGACTGTACCATATAGGAGAGGTCAGACGCAAGGAGCGGGCAGGACCAGGAAATAGAGAAATCAGCTGAGTCTTCAAGATGCTACATGGAACTCTGCTCAATGTTCTGTGGCAGCCTGGATGGGAGGAGCATCTGGGGGAGAGTGGATATGTGTACATGTATGGCTGAGTCCCTTTGCTGTGCACCGGAAACTATCACAACACCGTTAATCAGCTATTTATTGTTGTTGTTCAGCTGTGTGTGACCCCATGGACTGCAGCACACCAGGCTTCCCTGTCCTTCACCATCTCCCCGAGCTTGCTCAAACTCCTGTCCATTGAATCGGTGATGGCATACCCCAATACAAAATAAAAAGTTAAAAAAAAAAAAAATCCTGCGCTTCCCTGGTAGCTCAGAGGTAAAGAACCCGCCTGCCAATGCAGGAGATATGGGCTTGATCCCTTGTCCAGGAGGATTCCATGTGCAGCAGAGCCCGTGCTCCACGACAAAAGCTACCGTAATGAGAAGCCCACGCACCTCAACTGGAGAGCGGCCCCCACTCACCACAACTAGAGAAAAGCCCGTGCAGCAACGAAGACCCAGCACGGCCAGTAAATAAATACAAATTATTTTTTAAAAGATGCTATATCACATTTACATGTTTTAAAATATATAGTCTTTTGTTGTTTTTTGCCCGTGAGGCTTGTAGGATCCCAGAATCCCCGACCAGGGATTAAAGCCAGGCCCTTGGCAGTGAAGGGGCATCCCAGGTGGCACTAGCGGTAAAGAACCTGCCTGCCAGAGCAGGTAGATATAAGAGACCTGGGTTCAATCCCTGGGTCGGAAAGATCCTCTGGAGAAGTGGCAACCCGCTCCGGTATTCTTGCCTGGAAGACCCCACGGACAGAGGAGCCAGGCGGGCTGCAGTCCACAGGGTTGCACAGAGTTGGGCTCGACTGAAGCAACTTAGCATCCACGTGGCAGTGAAACAGTCACAACTGACTACACTGCCAGGGAATTCCCAAAATATGTACTCTTTAAATAGGATTCTTTAAAAAGAAGAAGCAGGTCTGGGAGTGAACTGGAAGTCTGCTGAAAGAATACTAAAGACATCAAATAGTAGGCTTTATTAAACTACCAGGATGAGTGGGAAGAAGCTACCAGTCAAGCAAACCTCTCACTGGGTAAAGATAATCACAAGATCTAGAAAGACCTGAAAAAATATATATATTGTTTTTCTCTCCTTCAGTCTTTCACATGGGAATATGCAAAACATCCAGAGAGAGGGCTTAGATAACTAACTTGAAATGCTGAGAAGGTAACTCCTTTGGGGCACGTTCTGAGCTGGCAATTAAAGGTGTGTCCTAAAGGTTAGAGCCCCCGGAGAGGGAAATGGCAACCCACACCAGTATTCCTGCCTGGAAAATCCATGGACGGGGAAGCCCAGCAGGCTACAGACCATGGGGTCACAAAGAATCAAACATGACTGAGCGACTGACACGTGAAAGGTTAGAGAAAAGCTGCTTGCAAAAGCATCTGAAACCAAGGTGTACTGAGTCTTCAAATAGAACTCTGAGAGGAAGAAAATATCTGAGTTGGTTCAAAAGCTCTCTAAATAAACCCAAATAAAATCAGATTAATAATGATTTTTAGTGCTTAAAAGTTAGTGAGAAAGGTACGTGTTTATATATGTTTATATCATATAACATTTCTATATAAACTAACAAGAGAAAACAGGCCACCACAACATTGGAAAGCAATTATCCTCCAATTAAAAGTAAATTTAAAAAAGAGAAAATGGGGCACATAGAATAAATTTGATCTAATTTCAGGGACAAGAGTCTAGAGTTCTCATCAGGGATTATTACTATGTTTCTGTTTTCAGAATTGAAATCAAGTATTAATTACCTTTTAAGCTACAATTGATATTAAAAATACTTTACAGTGAAAATGATCTAATAGAAAAATGCCTGAGAAGATACACATCAAAATAGTGAAAATAGGAAATGAAATAAATACCTGAAAAAGGTATCCGCACTCCACATTCAATGTAGCATTATTTATAATAGCCAAGACATGGAAATCACCAAAGTGTCCATCAGTGGATGAATGGATGAAGAAAATGTTTGTATAGGGACACGATGGAACATTATTCAGCCATTAAAAAGGGGCGACATTCTGCCATTTGCAATAACATGGATGGACCTTAAGGGCATTATGCTAAGTGAAATAAGTCAGACAGAGATATCACTTATATGTGGACTCCGGAAAAAAATTAATAGATACAATCAACATCATACAGATTGGTAGTTGCCAGAGATGGGGGGTTGGGGGTAGATAAAATAAGTGAAGATGGTCAAAAGGCACAGACTTCCAGTTATAAGTCCTGGGGGTGCAATGTACATCATAGTGACTACAGTTAACAATACTGTATATTTGAAAGTTGCTAAGAGAGTAGTTTAAAATTTTTTTAAATTAAATTTACTTATTTTTAATTGAAGGATAATTGCTTTACAGCACTGTGCTGGTCTGCCAAACACCAACACGAGTCAGCCGGAGGTACGCCTGTGTCCCCTCCCGCCTGAGCCTCCCACCCTCTGGCCTCCCCCCACACCCCCCTCGGTTCTCACAGAGCCCGGGTTGAGTGCCCCGGGTCATGCAGCAGATTCTCACTGGCTGTCTGTTTTACACATGGTAGTGTATATGTTTCCATGTTACTCCCTCCGTACGTCCCACCCTCTCCTTTCTCCCCCACCCCACCCCATGTCCATTGGTCTGTTCTCTATGTCTGCATCTCCACTGCTGCCCTGCAAATAGGTGCATTAGTATCATCTTTCTACATTCCATATATATGCATTGACATATGACATTTGTTTTCCGCTTTCTGACTTACTTCACTCTGTATAATAGGCTGTACAGGTTCACCCACCTCATTAGAACTGACTCAAATGTGTTCCTTTTTATGCCTGAGTAATATTCCATTGAATATATGTACCACAGCTTCTTTATCCATTCATTTGTAGATGGACATCTAGCGTGCTTCCATTTCCTAGCTATTGTAAATAGTGCTGCAGTGGACATTGGGGTACATGTGACTTTTTCAATTTTGGTTTCCTCGGGGTATATGCCTAGTAGTAGGACTGCTGAAAGAGTAGATTTTAAAAGTTCTCGTTATAAGAAAAGAAATTGGATATGTGTGGTAATGGATGTTAACTAACTAGACCTATTGTGGTAATCATTTTGCAATATACATATATAACAAAAAAACCACTAAAGGTAATTATATATGAGTATATGGGTACTTCTTTCATCTTTACTCCTATTTGTATTTCCAGATTATTTTTTTACTAAGCATAAATAAAAAACATATTTATTAGACTTTCTCTAAGTTGAATATAACATATTTCATCAATTTTAAGATAAGCATTTTTTTTTCTATATTCTTACATCTCTAAAATAGGGCTATGTCTTACAATTAATGGCATACCACAATTGCTGTTGGTTATTTTTTCAGTTTAATCTCTCAAATCAGGATGCATTTTAAATTGACAGCACTTTCAGCTTAATGAAATACAGTGTTTTATGCTTAATTTGAGAACTATTCATGATTATGCTTGCTTATTTAATAATGGGGTATGTGTGTGTGTGTGCGTGTGCGCACATACATGCCTGTTTTAGTGTTACAGGTCATTATAAGCTAAGGCCATCATATACCTGGGAATGTCTCAGATTACAAAGCCCCAGCCCAGAGACCACTATGACTTGGTGACTTCTAAGCAAAATGAAGGATAAGACCATGTGCTAAACCTGTTCTGCCAGAGCAGAGATCACAGAAAGAAAGGAAGAAGGAGGAGTGCCAGGTGGAAACTTCCTGAATAATTTCTCTCTAAAGCTGCTCTTAAAGCTTCTTGCTTCCAGAGCTATAAAAAAAAAAAAATCACTTGCAACAATCTATAAGACTAAATATCATCTCCAGTTCCAAACAGCAGGGACTAGTGGATAATGATGTAATCCATTTCCCATCTGTCAGAATTATCAAGCTGGGACTATGGTGGTCTGCTGGCAGGGGATGAGATTTGGATCAAAGAGCCCTCAGTCCCATACTAAATGCACTTACCTCCCTTCCACCTCCTCCAGAGATGTACGGGTCCGGGTGGTAGAAGAACGCAGGGTAGTCGGTAACGTGTTGGGTAGCACAGGGCTTCTTTCACTCATACTAGTAGCTCTGGGAGCTGGGGGCACCAGGCCAGGTACTGGAGAGAAAACAAGGGCTGGAGTGAACCACTGGAGCCCCAAATATCTACCTGTGCTCCAAGAGAACCTGACAGAGCAATCTTTTAGCTGTCCTCATCCTAGGCACCCCTGTTAGATGTCCTTCTTAATAAAAAGGATTTGGTTTCCAATAGTAACAGCTCTGGATGGGCTAGCTGGCCCACAAAGGACAGGAAGAAAGTCATGAACAGGTCACAGCAGGGATCAGGGACTCAGGAGAGCTGATTTCCATTCTAGTAAATCCCAGAAGCCAGGGACTTCCCTGGTGGTCCAGTGGCTAAGAACCTGCCTTCCACTGCAGGGGATGTGGGTTTGATGCCTGGCTGGGAAACTAAGATCCTACATGCTGCAGGACAACTGAGCCCATGTGCCCCAACCAGAGAAAGCCCGGGCACGGTAACTACTAAGCCCACGGGCTCTAGAGCCCGAAGCCCACATTCCACAACAAGGAGCCAGTGCGCTGCAACTAGAGAAGGCCCCACGTGCCGCCAGGAAGACCCAGCACAGCTACATACATAGACACATACATACGTACACACCAGAAGCCAAGCAGACCCGGCTTTGTGCCATTCCAAACCTCAAGCTCATTGCTCCTAGTCACTCTGCTGTAAGATCCCCTGCGGGACCGTCTCACCCAAATGGAAAAAGCTGCTGATCCCCGGCCCTTGCAAGGGCTCCGCTTTTTTTTGGGGGGGGGTGCCCATCAGTCTAACTCACCAAGGGAGCAGGGCCGGCCGTCGGGCTCATCAGGACAGGCACACACAAAGTCCGAGGTTCTGGCAAAGCAGAGGTGGGTGCAGCCGCCGTTGTTCACGCCACAGGCGTTGGTCCCTGGGAGCAAAGCAGATGAAGGTCTGACCTGGGGTACAATCAGGTCTCCCTGATTGTACAATCAGGTCTCAGGAAATTCAGGGCTCCCTGACTCCCAGGGACAGTGGGGCAGGAAGGAGGGGTATAACAACTGGGGGCCAAAAAGGCCTAAGAGCTTCAGGTGTGAACCTGCGGCTCTCCGGTGGCTCCCACCGTCTTGGTTATTAACAGTCCTTGGGGTGACCAGTGAACCCCACCAGTGGTACGGAAGCAGCCTCCGGACCGGGAGCCCACCTGTCTGCCGCTGAGGGGAGACCACGATGATATCCATGAGTCCCTCCACATTCGCCAACACCGTCTCCTTGTTCCGGCCCGAGTACTTGTCCACACGCTGGATGGACTTGGTCTGCCAGTCTGTCCAGTAGATCCACCTGTCCTGCTACTCAACAGGGAGACCCCAAAAGGGTAACTATTAATAGGCAGACCCCACGACAGCTTCCGTGCCTCAGCCCATTTGTTCCCGCTGCCCAGCTGCCCTCTTCTTCATATATCCAGGTCAACTCGTATGCATCCCCACATATGACATTACCCAGGAGATCTCCCCCAGTCCACAGAGAAGTCACCCTTCTCTCCATGCTGTTCTGAGCCGTGTCCTCACTTCTACCCATGGTCATTGTTTTACATATCTATCTGTCCTGCCAGATTAAGTCCTTCAAGGACAAGAATGTGCTTTATTCATCTCTCAATTTCCAGCACTAACACGTTGGCTCACTAACACTGAGCCAATCAGGTGGCTCAGTGAGTAGCTCAGTGAATAACTGAGTTCCTGTATCTAGCAAACAGGAGTAAATTCTGGAGGTGGGGGGTCCTTCACTCACAGCCCCGGCCCAAGTTCCCTGGTTACCTCTGCAGGCAGCGGCCTTCTAATTCAGTGATCTTGAGATTCTCAACCAGGGGAGGAAGTGCAGTGTAGGTGGTTCCCCTCCCATCCCTAGGGTATGCATCAGAAACCCCAGGGAAACTTGTAGACTAGGAAACTAAACTCAGTCTAATCCTGTAGTTTTACATGTGGAGTATGAGGTGGGAAAGCCTATCATTAAGTAAAGTCAGAGAAAATCTTTTGGCTGGAAGGATATAATGCAGAATGCAGATCAAGTGGATGTTTTGTCAAAAAAAGGACAAAGATTTTTGAATAACTGAGCATCCCTGTTTTGGCCCCTGCCTTGGTATACCTTTTTCCTTCCTTGCATTGTTTTACAAGGTTAGAACTCTTAAAAAATAATGTCAGCCAATACTAATTAAAATGATCACAAATAACACACCCCGAGTGGCAGGCACTGTGTTAATGCTTTGTGTATATTTCGGGCTTCCCCCTGGTAGCTCAGATAGTAAAGAATCTGCCTGCAACGCGGGAGACCCACGTTCCATCTCTGGATTGAGAAGATCCCCTGAAGAAGGGAATGGCTACCCACTCCAGGATTCTTGCCTGGAGAATTCCATGGACAGAAGAGCCTGGCAGGCTGCAGTCCATGGGGTCATGAAGAGTCGGATATGACTTCAGGAGGACACTATTATTAAACTCGTTTCTCTTATAAGTAAGTGAAGCTTAGAAAGTTCAGTATCTTGTGCAAGTTGCCCAGTCAGTTCAAGACCCAGGCAGAACTTGAACCCACAGAGCTGGCTCGTTGGAGGCACTCACCCAATAAACTTACTGACTGGCTCGTTGCCTCAAAACGCTGGCTCTCAGCCACTCCACTTTCTGGCTGTTAAGTGAGCTGCCTGAGTTTGTGTGCTGGGACCATGGCACTGGGATCAACCGGGGAAATTGTTAAAAATGAATATTCCCAGCCCGACCCTCAGGAGGCAGGTCCTTTATATCAGATGCCCAGGAATGTTCATTCACACAGGTCCCAGGGCTGACTCCATGTGCAGCTGTGGGAGAGCCACCCCTCTGAATGCTAGAATGTGAGCGATCGGGAGCAGCAGGGCGCATGGTGGCAAGGCTTCTCTGTACAAGAATCACTCCTAAAATGGGCTTCCGTCGCACACCTGTTCAGCGGCATTTGGGGCAGACAGAGCCCCAAGCAAGTACCCCCCATCAAGGAGGGTGAGTCCCGTTCTCCGAGTCAGTACCTGAGTGAGGGCAAAGGGGTGCGACACGTGGCTGACCAGCACCTGTCGGAGCTTCCCGCTGAGGTCAGCGCTCTCAATCCGATCCAGGTGGGCGTCCACCCAGTAGATCCTGTGAAGGAGAAAAGGTGGCTGCTGACGACGTGAGCCAGAGAGCCCAACCCTGCCCTCGGGGAGCTGGCTGTCCCCTCCTGAGCTGAGCTGGCGGGTGCTGTGAGCAGTCATGGTGACTTGATGAGGGGGGTCACTGGGAGTCCCTAAGCTGAGGAGTGGAATTTGGATGGTGACTCATAAGTGGGGAGGCCAGGGCGGTTCTGGAGAGGAGTTGAAATCAAGTGACCTCAGGGGAGCCAGCACCCCATCTCGTCTTCAGCAACTCGATCACCCTTTGACTCCTACAGAGACATCACTTGGCTGAAAAAGGCCCGTCTAGTCAAAGCTATGGTTTTTCCAGTAGTCATGTATGGATGTGAGAGTTGGACTATAAAGAAAGCTGAGCACTGAAGAAGTGATGCTTTCAAACTAGTGTTGGAGAAGACTCTTGAGAGTCACTTGGACTGCATGGAGAAACAACCAGTCCATCCTAAAGGAAATCAGTCCTGAATATTCATTGGAAGGACTGATGCTGAAGCTCCAGTACTTTGGCCACCTGATGAGAGCAGCTGAATCAGGGGAAAAGACTCTAATGCTGGGAAAGATTGAGGGCAGGAGGAGAAGGGGACGACAGAGGAGGAGATGGTTGGATGGCATCATCGACTCAATGGACATGGGTTTGAGTAAACTCTGGGAGATAGTGAAGGGCAGGGAAGCCTGGCATGCTGCAGTCCGTAGAGTTGCAAAGAGTCAGACACGACTTAGCAACTGAACAACAACAACAAAATAAAATAAAAAATAAAAACACGTAAACCAGATAAACAAAGCCCACCTGAGGGTTGAGTGCTGGGTTCAGTGACTCCTGCCCCAAGAATGTTACCTCATCCTTCTCACTGCTTGCTCTTCCCTACCCACCAAGAAGCTTTCTACTTTTTTGTTTTCACTACTTCAATCTCGGTTTTCCTCTCCTCTGCCCACCCAGTTTCCAGGATGCTGTCTGGGATAGGATTCCCACCTGCGGGTATCATAGTCCAGGGTAAGTCCATTGGGCCAACCCAGGTCTGTGTTGATGAGGACCTTCCGCTCAGAGCCATCCAAGTTCGCCCGTTCGATCTTGGCAATGTGGCCCCAGTCTGTCCAGAAGAGGTACCTGGGACATGATGGTGCCATCAGCAAGGCATGGGAAGATGGCACCCAGAGGTTGAGAGAATACCATTAATATCGAGGCATATTCAAGTGCCTCCTCCCCAGGCCCTTCTCCCCTGGATCTCTTTCCTGCTGGCCAAAAACTTACCCCTTCCTGGGGAAAACAGCGATGGCCCGAGGCTCATCCAGGCTGTTGTTGATCAGCACTTTGCGGCAGGAACCGTCCAGCCTCGATGCTTCAATGGTATTGCGGCCCGTATCTGTCCAATATAGATTCCGGGCCACCCAGTCCACTGCCAGCCCGTCAGTGGTCTTCAGCCCACGCCCGATCACTGTCTCCATATTGCTGCCGTTCAAATCTGCTCGCCTTGAGGAACAGCCCAGGGTTAGATGACTGATTAGATCAGCAATAGGCTGATACCCCTTTAATCCACATTCCCAGAGTTGGATTCCCACTACACTGTAAGCTCCACAGGGGCAGGGAGCAAGTATTTATAAGTACATGCATGCATGTGTGCATGCTAAGTAGCTTCAGTTGTGTCCGACTCTCTGAGACCCTGTGGATTGTAGCCTGCCAGTCTCCTCTGTCCATGGGATTCTCTAGGCAAGAATAATGGAGTGGGTAGGCACTCCTCTTTCCAGGGATCTTCCTGACCCAGGGAGCAAACCCATGTCTCTTAAGTCTAACCTGCGTTGGCAGGCGGGTTCTTTACCACAAGTGCCACCTGGGAAGCCCATTTATAAGTACATTCCTCAGCGTCTAGCACAATAGGTATTCAAAATATTTGCAGAGCTAATGAATAAGGTATTGGGAGGACAGAGTGTTTCCTGCTCTAGGTAGGTGGCATTTGGACCCACATCTTGCCAGAAGACAGGTTAATAAGCCCCATACACCTTCAGGAGGAGACAAGGATTGCTAGGTAGTGATTAGAAGAAAGGGAAGATTTTTTAAAATCTACCTGTGCATTTTTTATAATAGTCTGACCTATAGCAGGGAACTCAGGATGGGGGAGGGGGCGTGTCACCAACACATGGGGGCCTTCTCTAAACTCCACATGTACCCACCAGCTCTCAGGACGAGAGTCTAATACACCCCTCAGGGAGAAAAAAGGGAATAATCCTGTTCTTCCACATGAGAATCTCTGCCATGGTAAACCCCTCTAACAGTACATGAATGTACATGGATGCAGGGTACCACATTCCTTGGCTGTGTTGGGGTGAAAAGTTGAAAGAATAAAAATTTAAATAAAACAAAAAATATTTTAAAAACAAAAACAAGCACAACCTCGCAAACCACCATACACCTTGCATTTGGCTGGTATTTCTGTATTACAATACGCTCAGTTTGGCAATGTGGCCAACTAATCACTGAGTCTCAGAGGATCCGTGGAACTCCTGTAGGGTCCAGTAGTAGGGGTAGAAGGCTCCAGGTCCCTAGCCTGACTTTATCTGCCTGTTTAACATACTGGACTTCTGCTGCTGCTGCTGCTGCTAAGTCGCTTCAGTCGTGTCCAACCCTAGTCCTCTTTAAATAGGGAAATTCCCTGGTGGTCCAATGGGTAAGACACTGTTTCCACTGCAGGGAGCATGGGTTTGATCCCTGGTCGGGGAATCCTGCAAGCTGCATGGTGCGACCAAAAATATAAATTCATGAAACACAAGATAGGCCATGTGTGTGTGCTCAGTCGTGCCCAACTCTGTACGACCCTGTGGAGTGTAGCCCCCCAGGCTCCTCTGTCCATGGGATTTTCCAGGCAAGCCTACTGGAGTGGGTTGCCATTTCCTCCTCCAGGGGACCTTCCCAACCCAGGGATCAGACCCAGGTCTCTTGAGTCTCCTGCACTGGCAGGCAGATTCTTTTATCACTGCACCACCTGGGAAGCCTGGCAAAGCACATCAGAACCTTCAAACAAGCAAACAAACAAAAAAGTTTGAAACTCTTTTGGGATAACACTGCAAAGCAAACAAATTCGGGTCAGAAATCACTATCCAAGTTGCCAAATCACTCAGTCCTTTTAGAGGTGAACCCAGACCATGACCTCAGCCATCAGAAATCGGAAGCAGGTCTGTGTCCTCTGGAGGTTTTCGGGGACACTCATACCTGATAACATCCAGGAACACATCCGTGTAATAGACCTTGCCATCCACGCTGTCATAGTCCAGGGAGATGACATTGTTGAGCTCAGGGACTGGTACGTGCACATCCGTGTGGTCGCTGGTGTCCAGGGAGATACGCCGGATAGAGCCGCGGCTGGAGAAGAGCAGGTATGTCTCAGGAGAGGGATCACAGGTCTTCCCATCTCCCTTCAGCTGGATGCCGGTGGGGCAGGCACAGGAAAAGCCCGAGGGCCGGGGCAGGCACAGGTGAGAGCAGCCACCGTTCCTGGGTCCGCACTTGTTCACACCTGGTGATGAAAGAGAGAAAGGCGCGAGTTTTGACACCCGGCCTGGAATACGGTCTAAATCTTAACCAAGGCACGGGTTTTCTCGTGCCTTATGGTCTACTGTTCTGCATAACAGGATTTGGTGCCTGGCAGGGATGAGCTGGAAGGAGCAGGGGTGTCTCCAGGAGCCCTTAAAGGGGACAGCACCCTGCCGTGGGCGTACGCAGTACCCACTGCACCCAGAGGGAACGCAGCCTGATCCTGGAGGAGGGGCTTAGGCAGGTCCCTGTCCCTCTGGTTGTAAAGGCATCTCTCTGCTCTGGATAGATCTCTGATGCTGAGACGGCCCCAGAGAGTCAGAGGTCTCTGGCTCATAGCCCTAGGGGTCTTCTCACCCAGGGGCTGTGCCCGATCCACAGCCTGGATGTCCATGAGGCCTGGCAGGTTGGACCTCACCAGGATGACGTTGCTGCCAGTCCCCTTGTCGGCACGGTGGATGCTACGGGTCTGCCAGTCAGTCCAGTAGATATAGGCGCCGAGCAGGGTGAGGCCATACGGGTGCTGGACAGGTGATACCAA
Source organism: Odocoileus virginianus (assembly GCF_023699985.2). Lineage (NCBI taxonomy): Eukaryota > Metazoa > Chordata > Mammalia > Artiodactyla > Cervidae > Odocoileus > Odocoileus virginianus. The sequence continues at coordinate 12,857,066 of NC_069683.1, read as the reverse complement.
CGTGTGCCGATTGGCCCCGTTCAGATCCGCAGCCTCGATTCGCTGTGGAGGAAGGACAGGGTACCGGCGGCTGTTGGGAGGCCGGGAGCCCTCAGCGGAGACTCCACGGCCCTCCTATGCTCTCAGGCTCTGCAAAGGAGCAGGAGCGGGACCCCACCTCGGTGTGGGCATCAGCCCAGAGCAGCTGGGAGCTGGCCTTGTCCACAGTCAGTCCATTGGGCCACCCGAGGTTGCTGTTGATGAGCACGGTGCGGTCGGAGCCGTCCATTCCCGACCGCTCCAACTTGGCATGCTCCCCCCAGTCCGTCCAGTACATGAACCTGGGCAAGAAACGGTACCAGCTGGTTACTCTCACAGTTCCCATACCCTGGGAGGCCTCACAGTACACCAGACACTGTGAAAAGCATTTACACGCACAGACCGGGCTTGTTTAACGACTACAGGGTTTCACATTTGCCAGACGACAAAGTTCCGGAGACCGGTTTTGCAATCATGTGAATGTATTAACACTACTGAACTGTACACTTGAAGACAGTTAAGATGGTAAATTTAATGCTATGCTTTTCACGATTAGAAATACAATATTTCCAGGACTTCCCCAGTGGTCAGTGGCTAAGACTCCGTGTTCCCAATGCAAGGGGGTCTAGCTTCAATCCCTGGTCAGGGAACTAGATCCCACATGCCACAATTAAGACCCTGCACAGCCAAATAAATATTTTTTAAAAATAATTAAAATATTTAAAAAACTAAAATAAAAAAAATTTTTTAAGTACTTCCCAGCATTATCTCACTTAATCCTCACAAGGTCCACAAGGCATGCATTTCATTATCACCTCCATTTTACAGGTAAGGAATCTGAGGACCAGGCATGTGTGCTAAGTTGCATCTGTCGTGTCTGACTCTTTGGGACCCTATGGGCTGCAGAAGCCAGACTCCTCTGATCGTGGGATTCTCCAGGCAAGAAGATTGGAGGGGGCCCCACTGGACGACCAGGGAGGTTAAACATTGAACCCAAAGTGACAGATGCAGCTAATAAATGGTGGAAAAATTTGACTTCTGGATTTCTGATTCCAGGGTTCATACTTTGAACCTCTACGCTACACTGCCACCCTGAAGGTCATCACAAGGGAGAGGAAGCGCCCCCGGGAGGTCAGACTCGGTGCTCCTGCAAGGCGGGCGTGCTCGTCCTGCCGCCTGGGGCCCCGGAGCCGCTCTCACCCCATCTCGTGGTACAGTACGATGGCGCGCGGGCTGTCAAGGTTCTGCCACACCAACACCTTCCGCATGGACCCGTCCAGGTTGCCCACTTCGATCCGGTTGGTTCCCGTATCTGTCCAGTACACTTTCCGGCCGACGGCATCCACCGCGAGCCCGTCTGTGGTCTGCAGCCCTGCAGGAAGTCAGCAGAGCTCACTGGCTCCTGCCTTAAGACAGACGGGCCCTCTCCCCAGCCCTGCAGGCAGACAGGCGGGCCCAAGGCTGCAGCCAGGCCCACCTGTGGTGACGAGGTCCTCCTGCTGCGAGCCATCCAGACGGGCACGGCTGATCCTGTGCAGCGTGCTGTCGGACCAGTACACTTTTCCTGGAAAAGGAAGGCACGGCTCAGCCCAGACCTTCATCCCTCCCCGCCTCCAAAGGAACACACACTGCTGACTCGTGTTCTGAGACGCCTGGGCATGTCAGAGCGCCCTACATCCCCAAGGAGAGGAAATCAAGGGGAATACAGAAATAGTATAACAGCACAGCCCTTGGCAGAAGATGAAGAACGTGGCCCCCAACCCCATGCCCTCATAACGAAAGAGCAAGTGCTACAGACACGGGCAGGGGTTGTGCCAGAGGGAACGGGAGGCCCCTAGGCTCTCAGCAGGAGGCAAAGCTGGCAGCAAACAGGGCACCCGTTGCTATGGGGGCCAGGAGAGCAGGGAGGACCACGCAGACCTTCCTGGGGATCCACTCCAATGGCAATGGTGTTCTTCATGGTGATGTTGATGGGTACCACCACGTCGGCAAAGTAAGGGATGTCCAAGGAGACCATGCGGATGTCTATCCTCCTGGCGAAGATGAGGAAACTGTTCATGCCTGCCCAGGTGCGGAGAGAAGGAAAGAGGACAGTCATCCTAGCACAGCCATGAGAGGATCTGGAGCAAGGCAAGCTGAAGTTCATGCTTTCTGTCTCCATTAGTTTCTAGTTGTGTGATCCTGAGCACATTATTTAAATTGTTTAAGCCTCAGTTTCATCATCTGTAAAATGGGGACAATAACAGGGGGTGCTGTAGGGATAAAAGATCAATACAGAAAAACCCTTAGCATCGGGTCTGATTCATAGACACAGTTCTTTATTAGTATCACAAAAGTGAATCTCTTTGAAGTTTAAAAAACTTCATGTTAAGTGAAAGAGGGCTTTGCCCACAGCCTGGGACAATTCAGAGCTCCTTTCTCACTCAAGTTCCCTAGGAAGTTAGGGTTCAAATGTAGCCTACTACATAGCATCTCCTAGGGAGAAACATCAGCTTCCAACACTTGGGCAGCCAGCTCCTGCTTCTGAGACCTTTCAGTTCAGGTTATCATGAAGGTTGTGCTGATCGTGCCTACTCACACAAGTGCCATTTCCAAAGGAGGTACCATTACCTTGTAGTTTATCACATGTTCTAGTATTTATTATACCAATTTGGGGTAGATGGAACTATAGTGATTTATTCTAACCAAATCAGTATATTATGACAGTTTCCCAACAGAGAAAAATAAAGTGTCTGAGAAAGGAGCATCTTTTTCTAATGTGCATGAAGATGCCATGAGACCTAGCTGGACCCTGCTTCTAATCCTGTCTGCCTGTTCCCCTGCATCTCTTTTTTTTTTTTTTAAAAAAAAGCTTTGTCTTGCCCCTAAGCCTCTAGAAGCTTAGGTTCCTCAGGCCACACTGGAGTCCACTTGCGAGGAAGGAAGAGAGTCACTGCCCCTTCCCAGAGAGGCTCTAGCCAGGTCTGTGATGCCCAGACCTACCTGGTGAGCAGGTCTTGCCATCAGGCATCACGTTAATGCCTGTGGGGCAGGTACAGCTGAAGCCACTTGGGTTTGGGGACCGAAGACACAGGTGGCTGCAGCCGCCGTTCTCCGTCGCGCATGGTGTGGACACTGGGTGGGAGGAGGGGGTCAATGAGAAGGACCGTGGCCGAGGGAAGCCAAGGAGAAGCCAGTGTGGGCCAAGGGCTGGTCACCTGGGGGCCGCCGGCGGTGGAAGACGTGGATGTCCATCAGGTTCTCCAGGTTCTCCTGCAGGGTCTCCCGGTCCAGCCCTGTCAGCCGGTCAGCACTCTGGATACTCTTGGTCTGCCAGTCGGTCCAGTAGATGCGCTCCCCATAGAGGGTCAGTCCAAACGGGTGGGGCAGCTGGCTTCCGATCAGGACCTGCCAGGGTCCCCACGCTTATGTCATGTCATGCCCCAATCAGGTCTGACAGTACAGAGCAGGCGTCAAGGGCGCACTCTGCCAGTACCACCTGCTGTGTGACCTTGGGTTAGAGCTGGTTATAAAATCTCTCGAGGCTTGGTCTGCCAATCTGTGATAGCATCGTGACAGTGCCTGGTTCCAAGGGTTATGTGATGATTCTAAGAGATCATGTATTATTTACATAATCTCGAAGAATCTCTGTACAAGTGACTTACTAATTACAAAAGGAGAAACAGCAACTTCACAGGGGACACCATCTTCACCACACAATCAAAGCTGGTGACTTCCCTGGTGGTTCAGTGGTTAAGACCTTACCTTTCAATGCAGAGGGCATGGTTTCAATCCCTGGCCAGGGAACTAAGATCCCACATGCCTTGTGGCCAAAAAACCAAAACATAAAACAGAAGCAATATGGCAACAAATTCAATAAAGACTTTTAAAATTGTCCACATTAAAAAAAAAATCCTAGAAGAAAAAATTGGTATTGCAATGATGAGACGAGCTGACATCTGTGACTACTAATAAGACATACGGAGAACTCAGGACAGGACTTAATGTGGTATTCCTGCCCCAGATGTATAATCTGAATCTGATCATAAAGATACGCCAGACAAATTCAGGGACATTCTTCAGAATAACTGGCGTTTATTCTTTAAAGACACAAAGATCAAGAAAGATAAAGAAAAGCTGAGTAAATGTTCCAGATTAAAGAGACATCATGACTAAAAACAATTGTAATCTGGAGCTGGACCCTAGACTAAAAAAAAAAAAGTTATAAGGATATTATTGGGGCAATTGGTGGTGACACTGAACACGGGCCCGGATTAGACAGTAATATTGTGTCAACGTTAAATTTCCTGATATTGATTACTTAACTGTGGTTATGTAAGACTGAGTTCTTGTTCTTAGGAAATATGCATTGGACTATCAGGGGTTCAGGGCAGGATGTCTCCAAGTGGAATCTCAGATGGTTTGGAAAAATAATGTGTGTGTGTGCACGTGTAGAGAGAATAAGAATGGTATAACCATGTGGTAAAATGTCAGTTATTGGTTCTTTTGACTATTCCTGCAGTTTGTTAAGTTGGAAATTAAACCAAAATTAACAAAGAGAGAAAGAGAGAGAGAGGTCATGGGCCCAGTATGCGACTGGTGATAAAATAGCATTCATGGTGATGGTTATTAGCAAAGCACTTATACCCCAGCCCACAAGCCACACAGTCCCCAGTTCCCTTTTATCATCAAGGAGCAGGGACCCCAGGCTCGAGAGTGCAGCCACAGTCTCAGAGAAATAGCATTCACCCCAGACTGGGTCTCCCCTAGGCCTCCCCGGGTCCCGTCAGCAGCCAGCCAGGAAGCCCTGTCGGGGAGGCGGTCAGGGCTGTGGGAGGATGCCTCCGTGCCACGCGTACCTTCCTCTTGCTGCCATCGAGTCCGGCAAACTCAATCGTCTTCATGCCGGCATCAGCCCAGTAGAGCCGCTGGGACCCATAGTCGATGGCTAATCCATTAGGCCAGGTCAGATTGGAAGAGATGATGACCCGCCGGCCTGAGGCATCCATGCCAGCTCGCTCAATCTTGGGACTTGCACCCCAGTCCGTCCAATACATGTACCTGGGCAAGGGAAGGGAGGTCTTACAAGCCTTCCAGTTTCTACCCAGTGGGGATTCAGGGTTCCCAGGGCTCGAGGGTTTCTACTCGCAGTGGCTGCCCCAGCCTCTTGCCTCAGTTTCCAGCTCCCTCCTGGGTTCAGAGCTGTCTCTGAAGGTCTTACATCTTATATCACTACCAAAAACCACCAAGGGTCTTAAATGTTTCCTTGACTGGATGGGTTAAAGAATTGTGGTACGTCAACTTAACAGAATTCTATATAACCATCAAGAAAAGAAAAAAAATCTACTGATCAAATGGGAGGATATCCAAGATACATAGCCAAGTAAAAAAACCAAGTTACAGACACAGTATGTTGTCAAACGAAAACCACCACCACCACCACATGTATGCATACACGGGGAAGAAAATCTGGAAAAACTGCCCTCAACTGTTAACAACAGTTATTGTTGGAGAGTGACATTGGGGAGAATCTTCTCTCTTGATAAACTTTTTAAAAAACCAATGGCTTACTTTAGTAAGCAGACCAAAAAACCAAAAAGAAAAAAGAAAGAAGAAAAAATTTTAAAATGAAAAAGATTTCCTTGGCCATGAAGGAGACCAAGCATCCTTGGTCATGATGCTCTGAGGTTTATACAGCTGCTCTTGCTTCCTCGGTGTGCCTGTAAGATCTAGCCTCTCTCCCTGACCTCCAGACTCTCACTCTAGTCCTCAGATCTGGGGGTGGGGGGAGCTTTTTCCAAAGGGGCAGGCGCTCACCCGCCCATGGGCTCCACCACAATGTCCCGGGGACGATCAAGGTTCTCCCAGATGAGGACTGTCCTCATGCTGCCGTCCGTGTTGGCCACTTCAATCCGGTCTGTCCCTGCCAAGAAGTAGGTGTGGGCAAAGATATCAACTCTCATCTGGGTCATTCACCCTCTTACCTTCTATGCCCAGCACGGAGCTTGGTGTGCTATAAATCCTCAAAAATACTTTGTGATAAAAGCAATGAAAATGGAGGGACCTGAATTTCAAGAAGAAATTCAAGGAACTGATTAGCCCCCCTTCTTGGAAGACTAAGGCTTCTTCAACCCAAGTAACCCATTCTGTTCTATAATTTAAGGCCATGCTTCTCAAACTTAAATGTGCCTAAGAACGAGAAGAGCTTGTGAAAATACAGATTCCTAAGCCCCAAAGATTCTGACTGAGCAGGTCTGGGGTGGGGCCCAGGAATCTGCATTTCTAACAAGTTCCCAGGTGATGCTGACGCTGCTGGTCCAGGGACCACACTTTGAGTAGCTCTCATTTAAGGCACTCCTCCTGCCTCCCACACTTAGCTGCCTAATAGCAAATGCCTCTTTCACAAAGACAGTGATGGAAGGAAAACCATAGGGTGTAGGTTTCTTGTCTGAAATGCCTCAAAACATTCTCAAGCATCAGCTGCACAGCCGAAGTAGCCGCCACTTGAATGGCAAATGCCAAACCCTCAGATATGAGCTTCTAACTTCAGTTCTGCAGCAGCCCAACCACTCCTGACCGACCAAGGAACTTCAGGTCAAGATGGAAATGGTCTAGGAGGGGCACGAGGTCCTTTTGAGCTGAGGCCAGGGTTTTAAATAAGAAGATCCCAGAGTGTCAGGCCACACGTGTCCTCTATATACCTGCATCTGTCCAGTACAGCTTGTTGGTGACCCAGTCAATGGCCAGGCCTGCTGGGCTCTCCAAACTGGTATCCACCACCACCTAGGCAGGAAGCAAGACTGTATCACCAACTGGACTTGCGCCCCGGCTCTGGGGCCCACATGCCAGCAACTGGCAGGCTGGCAAAGGTCTGGGAGGCCCTTCCAGGGAGAGGGTGAATCCCACACCGCCCGCCCTGCCCTCCCCGTGGGCCCGTGCCCCACGTCCGGCCCTACCTCCTGCCCTGTTCCATCCCACTTGGCCCTGCTGATGGTGTCAGTGCTGACGTCTGTCCAGTACACGTGGTCATCCCGGGAGTCCCAGTCAAGGGCCACAGCGCTGCGCACGTCAGCCAGTGGGATGACATCGTCGGACAGGTCCTCCGTGTCGAAGCTGATCCGACGGATGTCCATCCTTCGGGCAAAAAGCAGGAACTTGTCAAGACCTGATCAAAGGCCGAAAGGGGTCTTCTTTTAATGCTCTAAATCCAGTAACAGTGACAGACACAGACGCTCGCCTACGGGACATCTGGTTCAGCCACACTTCCTGGGGTCTGCTGCCCTATGTCCCCTATGCTTCACACCTCAGACCGCCTCTGAGCACTGGGCGGCCTGTGCTGGCACCATCAGACTTGAGGAGCCAGTGGAATAGACGCCATCAGGGCCCAGATGGGCATCCTGTTTAAGTGTCTGTCAGCTGCATCTCAACTCTCCTCTGCTCTGACTTCGCTCAGCCTCACCTAGTGGGCTGGGCTAGATCCCTGTCAAGCCCCCACCCCACCTCTCTGCCTTCCACGTCTGCTTCAGGACTTGTGCTCCACTCCATGGTCTAAGACCCCTTCCTCTATGCTCTTCGTGGTTCGGGCCAATAATGACTATTGCACCCTACTCCTTGCCGGGCACTGAGCTTCCTGCTTCTCTTGCCTTGTCTCCTTTACCCTCCTAACAGTCCTTTGTGGTTCACGCTATTCCTATTCTCATTTTCTGGATCAACGACCCAGAGGCTAACAGGGGCCCAGGAACTGGCCCAGGATCCCACAGCTACCAAGCACCGGAGCAGGGGACTTGAACTCAGGTCTGAGTGCAAAGGCGGAGTTCTGGCCACATTCCCATTCAGCATTTTCCCAGCTCTTCTCCATCCCCTGCCCCTATTCTGGTCTGTCTGAATATTTCCCAGTTACTATTCTGCTTTGAAAGGCACTTCCTGCGTCACTTTATCAACTGAACTTCTTTCAGGGGAAGTTCCTTGCATCTCATCAAGACCACATGGGAAGAGCTGGGCACAGGAGGATGCAAGGAAACAAGGTTCTCAATCAAAGTGTGTTGAATGACGCCCCCTCTGTTCCCTGGACTAGTTGCCCTGATTCCACTCTCTGGAAAGGACCTAGGTCCTGAGAGAAATTTGATTTTCACCAGAGAGAAGTGGGGCGGCGGGCACACAGCAGTAACAGAAGAGCCGTGATGCGTGAGGCATCTCCCCAGCCCCTGGCTGGGTGTGCCACCCATCTGGATCACTCCTCTCTGGACTATTCTCAGGAAAAAAGTTACCTGTGCCTCTGAGCTAGACAAGGCCACCGTCTCAAGGCAATATACCTCAGGAGCTCAAAGAAAGCCAAAGGAGCAGTTCAGGGAGCCCCCAGGGGACGCTTTCACTCACTAGACACTTATCTATCCTGGGCCTCTGTATACAGAGCATCATCAGATGTTTTTATCTTACTCTCTCGTTTAGGGCTGAGACAGTCTTTAGGGTGATGCTAAAGGTAAAAGTGAAGCCGCTCAGTCGGGTCCAACTCTTGGCGACCCCATGGACCGTAGCCCACCAGGCTCCTCCATCCATAGAATTTTCCAGGCAAGAATACTGGAGTGGGTTGCTGTTTACTTTTCCAGGGGGTCTTCCCAACCCAGTGATCAAACCCGGGTCTCCAGCATTGCAGGCAGACACTTTACAGTCTGAGCACCAGGGAAACTCCGAAGGTAAAGAGCTAGGAAACCGCTCCCTTGCTGTCTGGAAGGGTCTGGAGCCCTCCTGCTGCCTAGAGACAAAGCACCCTGGGTGAAATGACCCACAGGCCGGTTTGCAGGGGCTCATGCTTGACTCTGTGGTATCCCTGCGCCTTCAGGGATGGGCGCTGGGCCCTCAGCCCTCAGCTGTGACCGGGGAGCCCTCAGCGCCTGACCTTCTTCCTCTCCAGGGGCTACCTGCGGAGCTGGCTCCTCCCCTCACCAGGCAATTCCCAGACTCCTCCCCCTTTGTTCGCTCCACCCGCCCTCACAAGGCAGGTCCACGGAGGCGGGGCCCCAGACCCACTTACTCTGGGCACAGGCGTGGCTGCTGATCTTGCGGAAGCCGGTGGGGCAGGCACAGGTGTAGTTCTGTCCACTGGGCAGACACAGGTGGGTGCAGCCTCCATTGTTGTCCCCACAGCGGTTTTTCCCTGCTCAAAAAGCCCAGAACGAGAGGGTCAGGTAAGGCCAAAGGTTGGCAGAAGGGGTCCCAAGGCTAGTGAGTGGGGGTTTAGCAAAGGCATGATCTTCCTGAAGGAAAAAACTATGTCTTCTTATTTTGTATATCTGCCCCCACCTATGAGCAGAGTGAATGCCTGATACACAGGAAAAGTTTGCATGAATTAAATGGGGATAGCAAAGCGGAATGTCTTTCCTAAGTCTCCACGTTGTACCCTATAAGTCCAGCAGAGGGCGGAATGAGTCGACATCAGCGCCAACCTTAAATTTCCTTGCTGGAAACCCTGGCAACTGTTGACAGGTGCAAGGAAGGTTCTCGGAAGCACTGGAGGCTCACCAGGCGGGCGTTGACTTTTTTACCTGCAGGCTGGCGCTGGGGGTGCAGGGTGTGGATGTCCATGGGGAAGTGGAGTTTGTTGCGAATGATCTCCTGGTTCTTGCCAGTAAATTTGTTGGCACTATTGATGCTCTTGGTGTGCCAGTCTGTCCAGTACAAGCTGTCTTCAAACACCGTGATGGCAAAGGGATGCGGGAGGCCTGGGGAAAGTCCAGGAGGACCTCAGTCTACACATGGCCTGTCCGGCCGGCCCCTGGGCCCAGGCCTGGCAACGGTACAAATCTCACCCTCTGCCAAAGGCTTCTGGGGGCTGGGACAGGCTAAGCAGGACGAGAGATGAAGGACAGTGAAGGAAGGGCCTCACCCTGGCTAATGACAGCCTTGCGGTGACTCCCATCCAGATTGGCCCTCTCAATGACGTGGTGCTTAGCGTCCACCCAGTACATACGGCGCCCGGCATAATCGATGGTGAGGCCGTTGGGCCAGAAGAGATGGGTATCAGCGATGATGCGGCGGCCAGAGCCATCCATGCTGGAGGCCTCGATGCGGGGGGTGTTGCCCCAGTCTGTCCAGTAAATGGTCCTGGGAAGAGAGAAAAGGACATTGAGAGGCAAGCAGTAGAAGGCAGGTAAGGTACCCAGCGTCAGGCAGGTCTCTTATCGATTTCACCCAGGGGACTCCAACTGGTAGGAAATACATTCTCCTGGGTTTACAGAGCATTTTTCAATGTTTGAATTCTTTATTATTATTAAAAAATTTTTGGCCACATCGCGTGGCATGTGGATTCTTAGTTCCCTGACCAGGGATCCAACCTATGTCCTCTGCATTGGAAGTACAGAATCTTAACCACAGGAACACCAGGGAAGTCCCTCAATGCTTAAATTTAAATGTCTCTAGACAAAGAACGTATTCATTTAACAAAAAAATTTTGGAGTGTCCGCTATGAGATGAACATATCTATCTTTTGGCATTGAGAGCATGGCAGTGAACAAAACATAAAAATCCTGACCTTGTGAAACTGAAAAAAATACTAGTGGGATACTACTTAGGACAAGCATTTTCTTCTTGCTCACAGTCTCTACCTCTGCCTTTTATAATTTTCACACACACACACACACACACACACCATACATCACACACACACACACTGTTTCTAAAAGAGCTAATCTATAACGGTAGGATCTTAGAAGACACACCTCTCAATTGATTGCACTTAATTTTTAAAAGCCAGAGGCAAAGAACTTCCCCTACAAAAGACCTTTCTTCTACTTTCTTCTAATAATAAAATTATTGATTTTTATTAATTAGCTCAACCCTATAAACTAATAACAAAAATACGAAACAGCTACCACTTATATAATGTATGTCATGCCATTTAAAATGCATCACATCATTTCATCTTCACACAGCTGTGAGGTAGGTATATTTTTATCACCAGTTTAGAAATGAGTAAAATGGAAGCCTAGAGAGATGAACTAGCCTAAGGCCATACAGTCAGTTACCGAAGAGCTGGAAACCCAGGTGCGTCTGGGTGCAGAGCCAAGGCTGTGAACATCACACTGTGAGGTCCCCCCGCCCCCCCAGTAAAGTCTGGCCCGGGTGGTGGAGGAATGTCCCTAAAGGTTGTGAGAGGATGTGGTAGCTGGAGTCCCAGCTCGCTCACCCCTCCATGGGGTGCAAGGCGATGGCCCTGGGCTTCTCCAGGTTTTGCCACAGCAGCACCTTCCGGTGGGCCCCGTCCAGGTTGGCCACCTCAATCCTTGAGGTCCCCGAGTCGGTCCAGTAGAGTTTGTCATGGACCCAATCCACAGCCAGGCCCCCTGGTGGAAAGAGGCCGTGCAAAGAGAGTCAGGGGTTCAGCCAGGGCCCCTCTGTGCTACAGAAACAAGGGCAACTCTTGCACGAAGCTGTTTCTTGGGCAAGGCACTCTTCTCACCATTTTACAAACACACGTTTTACCTTGAATCGTCACAACTCTGTGAGTTAGGTGCTATAACAATCCCCATGAGGATGAAGAAACTGAGGCAAAGAGAACTCAAGTAACTGTCCAACGTCGTGCATTTCCTCCTCTCAGCCGATCATACTCCACTTCCGGAATCCTAGCTCCCTGACCCCCACTGGCCCCGGGGTTTGTAATTTGTGCCTCAGGGTTTTACATAGGAACATCATCAGTTCCATAAGCATCTGAGTCAAATGTGCTTAACCAATACCAAATTCTAACCCACTTCCCCTGCTCGTCGAACGGCCTGAGATGGCAGAGTGAGCTACTGTTTTTCTAATCTGCAAACATTTGGATGCTATCTATCTGGGTCCCTCAGAATATTCCTAATACGAAGTAACCAAAATGAAAGTCAGAATTAGATGGGATGCCAGGCTGATAGAGAATTACACCTGTCATCCACAGATCTCTGGTTTCAAATGGTTCCATTCAACGAAATGGTCTCAGTATTCTCACTGATCGAGCTCAATACCGAGCAAATATTACAAATCTGAGCCTATAAAATGAATGTAGAGTAATGAACACTGTCTGTATTAGAGTTCCACGCAAGGTTTCACCGTGAGATGTTCTGCTGCCTAAAGGTTTGTGGCCACTAACGTGTTCCTTCCTCAGTGGTTTTGCACATGGTGCGGCCCTGCCCCTCCCCACGGGGCCTCGTTCCTTACCTGGGCTCTCCAGCCCTGTAGACACAACCTCCTCCACGTTGCTGCCGTTGAGGTTAGCACGGAGGATCCGGTCCAGGGTGACGTCGGACCAGAAGACAAGCTCGCGCCGGTGGTGGAAGTCCAGGGCGATGGCGTTCTCCAGGTTGTTGAGCAGCAGCGTGTACTCGGAGCGGTGCGGCAGCACCTGCCGGATGTCGATGCGATTGGCGAACAGTAGCACAGGCTCCGGCCCTGGGACGTGGCATAGAAATGGGGCCCCCACTAGGCTCCAGAGCTGCCCCCTGGCAGCCATCAGCATGCACCCCCCCCCCCCCAGCTCCAAGGGGCTCCCTGGCCCACTAGGGCATGTCCCAAGCTGTCAGCATCCATCATTAAGAGAAGACTGGCAGCCTGCAAAGCGTACATCTCATCCCATTCTTGGGGCCCAGGATTCAACTCACAACTCCATTTTATTGCAATGGAAACATCTCTCTGGAACGAACTTATGGTCCCCGGGGAGGAAGGATATAGGGAGGGAATAGTTAGGGAGTTTGGGATGAATATGTACATGCTGCTCTATTTAAAATGGATAACCAACAAGGACCTGCTATATAGCAGAAGGAACTCTGCTCAATACCACGTGGCAGCCTGGATGGGAGGGGAGTTTGGGGGGGAATGGATACATGTACATGTATGGCTGAGTCCCTTTGCTGTGCACCTGAAACTATCACAACATTGTTAATTGACGATTTTGCTGTTCAGTCGCTCAGTCGCACCTGACTCTTTGCGAACCCATGGGCTGACGCACGTCAGGCTCCCCCATCCTTCACCATCTCCCAGAATTTGCTTACTCTCATTAACTGGCTACACCCCAATATAAAATTAAAAGGCAAAAAAAAGAAACATCTCTCTAACTCTCTACCCGTCTCCAAGCACCAGAGCCCCTGGCTGCCCTGCTCAGCCCTCTGCCCACCCAGCCGAATGCCAGGCCCCGCCCCCCTTACCCAGAGCCTTGCAGCTGCGCCGGTCAGGCCGGAGTTCGTAGCCCGCTTCGCACCCGCACTGGAAAGCCCCCTCGCTGTTGGTGCAGCCCTGGCTGCAGTACCCCTCCTCGGCACATTCGTTCACATCTGTGACGACGGAGCGAGGGCAGGAGATCTCGGTTCTGCCGTCCTCCAGCCCCACCTCGCAGGCTGACTAGCTCTCTCCTGCCCACACACCCTCCTACGTCCCAGGTCCAGCGGGAAGACTACAGAGCAAGTGGTTAAGGGCTTCGAGCTGGGCTGGGATCCCAACTCTGTCATTCATCGGCTCTGCGACCTTCAGTAACTGATAACCTCTCTGAGCTTTCACTCCCCACCCCCACCCCCCGCCTTCGAAAGGAGACGGACAACAATCCCCAGCTCCCCGGGCTACTGAGATGATGACACACGGTCACGTCTCTCAGAGGCCTGACCCACGGTTGACGCAGCCGCCCGGCCCTGCTCCTGCCCGGGGGGCCCCCGCTTACCCTGGCAGGTGCGGCCGTCCTCGGTGAGCCGGTAGCCGGTGTGGCAGGTACACTGCACGGCCCCCCGCACCATCTGGCACTTCTGGGCGCAGCCGCCGTTGTTAACACTGCAGTTCTCCTCACCCGTCCGGGGCCCTGTGCCAGCCAAGCCAGAGATGGGAGTTGAGCCCGGAATCCTCCCCCAGACGGCCAACTTGGCATTCCACCTGGGCCACGAAGAACAGCTCCCGGGGCTGCACGCGTCCCTGGGGCGGACTCTCTTGAAGCAGATGGGTGGGGCGCGGCCACAAACCATGGGCCGGCACACCCGGGGAGCGGGGTGGGGACACTCACGGCAGTTCTGCTGTGGGCTCTCATCGCTGTTGTCCCCACAGTCGTTGACCCCGTTACACAGCTTCCTCTGCCCGATGCAGCGCCCGTTCCAACACAGAAACTGGTCCGAGGCACACTGGGGGCTTCCTAGAGAGGAAGATGGGGAGGGAAGGAGAGCCAGGTCAGCGCCAGGCAGGGCTGACGGGGCTTGGGTCAACCAAAAAAAGATGGGAGCCTGTCATTTTCTAGGGCGAGCTGGAGACAGAGGAGACTCAAGGTCGGAGGGTCGGGGTCCAGGGCAGAAAACAGCTCAGACTGGGCTGTCTGCATGCGAGCTCTCCCCAGGACAGCACAGTGCCACGGTGAGATGGGACGCGGGGCAGAGTGAGGGAGCCCACGCATGTGTCCGGCACCTGCGCGGCTAGGGGAGGGGGCGTAGGGCTGTCAGCTGTAGACCAGTCCTTGCTTGTGAGGCCAGAGCAACAGAGCACGGGCTGCATGTGAGTAAGAATGTGAGGCCACTGAAACTCCCGGCCCTGATACTGTGTTCCAGGCCGTGAGAGCGAGGGTCAACAGATAAACCTGATTTGACACTGGTAACCGAGACGAGCAGGAAAAATCCAGGGCAAGACCTGATGAAAGCACCACGCTGGCCCAACTGGAGAGGCAGCAGTAACACCCTCTTCCCAGCTCCTTCCTCCAGCCTGACTATGGGTTAAGGGGCCTGGGGCTCTCCAGGGACACTCTACCTGTGTTCTCACAGTTCTCTTCATCGCTGTTGTCCGCACAGTCGTCCTCCCCATCACAGCGCCAGGACAGACGGACGCAGCGGCCTGACCGGCAGCGGAACTGTTCCGCCGTACACACCGAGGTGGCTGGGCAAAGCACAGGCTGATGAAAGGTTGACCCCGCTTTAGCCCGAAGCCCCACCCTGCCACCCCAGGCTGCACTTTATGCCAGCACCCACTCCACTTTTCTTTTTTTCCTAAGATTTATTTTTTTTTGATGTGAACCATTTTTCTTTTTTTGGACCATTTTTAAAGTTTGTATTGAATTGTTACAATGTTGTTTCTGTTTTAGATTTCTTGGCCAGGAGGCAAGAGGGATCTTAACTCCCTAAACAGGAATCAAACCGGCACCCCCTGTCTCAAACCGGCAACCCCCTGTCTTTGAAGTTAAATCTTAACTACTAGACCACAGTGAAATCCCTTTGACACTCTTCTTGACACCAGTGTCACAGATCTGATCCTCACATCTCTGTGAGGATCAGAAGGTGTCTTTTCCTTGACATTTTACTGCCATCTGCTGGAAAACTGCCATGATGACTATATAAATCTAGAGAATTATAGAATATATAAGTCTATTGTGGGACTGGCATTCTTTGGACCTAGTACCTTTGTGCAGTGCCCAACCTACACAACTGTACATGGTGGACCTGTCTTAACTATCCTGGAGCTTTATCAGAGGTGGCCTCTCTGCTTCTGGCCCAGAGCTTGGCACTGCCCCCCACTCACTGCAGTTGCGCTCATCAGACTGGTCATCACAGTCCGCGTCGCCGTCACAGCGCCAGCCCGCATTGATGCACAGGCCGCTGTCACACATAAACTCGCCAGAGCGGCAGGGCTGGTGGGAGGCTGGGGAGACATGCCAGGCTTCTGTCTTTAGCCAGTCCGCGCAAGCAGTGTCCCACGGTGGACCAGCAAGTCACAGCCCCGGAGCCCCGGCTCCTCCATGTTGACCCCGTAGGGAACCAGGGGCTCTAGAAGTTCCTCTCCTGAGCTCCTGCCCCAGCTGGCCTCACCCCCGCCTCCCCCAGGAGCTCCTCCCAGCCTGGCCTCCCCTCCTCCACCCCGCTGGCCAGAGTGCTCACAGCAGTCAGACTCGTCAGACCAGTCTCCACAGTCGTCATCGCCATCGCAGTGGTAGATGTCGAGGATACAGCGGCCGTAGGCACACTGGAACTCCTCCAGGTTGCAGGGGGGTGCTGGCACTGCTGAGGCTGCAAGGAGGACAAGGCGGGGAGGGGCACGCACTCAGGCCCCCTCCAAGGGGCCAGGCGTTCAGACACAGAAGCCGAGTTAACTCGGGCATGGCCCTGATACACGCCCATATGCCAGAGGACCAAAGGGAGGCCTCCCTTCTCACCTGGGGCACTTGTTCCCTCCCGGCCCCGCCCAGGAGGAGCTGTTGCCTAAGAACCCACCCTCCCAGCCGGCCCCGCGCTGTCCTTTCACTCCTCGGCCTGGCCCTCAGCCCACCGATTGGCGCCCTCTGCCCCCAGCCCAGCCAGGCAGCCTGCGTCCCGGGGCCACTCACGACAGCTCTCCTCGTCGGAGCCGTCTTTGCAGTCGGTGTCTCCGTCGCAGTACCAGTGCTCAGCAATGCAGCTTCCATCGCTGCAGCGGAACTCCTTGTCCGAGCACTTGCGCATGTCTGGGGGCGGGGCGGGGGGGACACAATGGGAGAGCAACCCTGCAGGAGCCCCACCGGGAATCCTCCCTGACTCCCATCCTCGCTGCCCCCCTGGGAGTCTGACCCAGGCCCTGCAAGAGTCCGCGGGTTCCGCATAGGCTCCTGAGGGGAAAGAAGAGGCCCCAGAGAGACTGGCCTCAGGCTCCCGTTCTGTGGTCCCTGGGGTGTCAGCCCCGTCCCGTTCTGTGGTCCCTGGGGTGTCAGCCCCGTCTTCCCGTCCTTCTCTCCTCCAGCTGCTCCAGACACCCGGGCAGTTCAAGGATTGGGCAGTGCTAGGGCCCCTGAGGCTCCTGCCCCTGCCAAGGCCAGGCCACCCACCAGCCTCCCTGCCCGCCCCCCGCCGCCCCCCGGGAGCACCGCTCACCACACTGCTCATCGCTGTTGTCGCCACAATCATTGTCGCCATCGCAATGCCACAGACTGCGGATGCAGTAGCCGTTCTGGCAGGGAAACTCGTCCTCCTCACACTCCCGGGGGGCTGTGGGCACAGCGGTCAGGCTGCTGCAGGCCGGGGAGGGGAGGGGGGCCAGCGCCCGGACTGGTGGGGCAGAGCAGCTCCAACGCTGCCCTAGGGAGCCGGGAGCTGGCTGTCCCCTACCCCCCGGGGGGGGGGGGGGGTGCTTAGATAAGCCGAGAGAGGAGGTGGAAGGACAAGAGCCAAAGACCACGGGCTGGGGCCTCGTTTTCTTTTTATTTATTTATTTATTTTTAATTTATTTAATTGGAGGCTAGTTATTTTACAGTATTTCAGTGGTTTTGCCATACATTGACATGAATCAGCCATGCATGTATGTAATACACCACATTAACAAATTGAAAGATAAAAACCATATGATTATCTCAATAGATGCAGAGAAAGCCTTTGACAAAATTCAACATCCATTTATGATAAAAACCCTCCAGAAAGTAGGAATAGAAGGAACATACCTGAACATAGTAAAAGCTATATGTGACAAACCCACAGCAAACATTATCCTCAATGGTGAAAAACTGGGGCCTCATTTTCTTTTTGAAACGCCTTTCCCAGCCAAGCCCAGTGGAAGCCGCCCAGCCCCGCCCAGCACTCACGACAGTCCTGCTCGTCCGAGTCATCCTCACAGTCGTTGTCCCCATCGCACACCCAGGAGCGGCGGATACACTTGCCGTTGTCACAGTGAAAGTCGAGAGGGGAGCAGGTGGGCAGCTCTGAGCCCCGGGAAGGGGAGGGAAGCAGGGGTCAGTGCGGGGCACTGACTCAGAGGCAGGCCCCATCCTCCCCTCTGGCCCTGTCTGAATTGCGGTCCCCCCTCACTGCCTCCTCCAACTGCCCCCGGGCCCCACTAACAGAGAAGCAGGCAGAAAGCAGCCAAGAGGAGAGAGCTTCCTCGGGGAGCAGTGGTCAGGGGTTCACAGGACAGAAGGGTCCGAGGAACCACCAGGAAAGCAGTGAAGGAAAACATGAAGAGAAACAAATGTATTTCCCCCGCTTCCTCCTATTAAATGATGACTGACACGCCTGGGCTCGATGTCAAGTTCTAGAACTCATTACTTTTATCACACAAGCCAGATACCCTCTCTTAGCTCCAGGTTCTTCCGACTGTACAATGGGGATAATTATAATTGACTCAGAGAGGCCTTTTAAGATAATGCATATGAAAGTGCTCCATGAAAGTGAGCCATTTACCATCATCGCAATTAGCTAAACTGGTTAGGGGTAATAAGGTCCAGGCTGTAGCTTCACTCTTATGAGACTAATTAGCCTCCCTCAGAGGTAGGTCTGCAGGGGTGGGGGCCACACCCTGGAACCCAGAGAAGTAACTGGCTCAGGAGCCATATTGCTACATATCCAAGACATGTATCCAGGACACCCTAGCCTGTTGTGTGTTATTGCACTAGGGCAAAGGGGAGACTTAACAAGAATATAAAATTTCTCACCAAGTTTATGTTATTTAAAAAGGTGTTGGGGTGGAGAGGGAGGTGGGAGGGGGGACCGGGATGGGGAATACATGTAAATCCATGGCTAATTCATTTCAATGTATGACAAAAACCACTGCAATGTTGTAAAGTAATTAGCCTCCAACTAATAAAAATAAATGGAAAAGAAGAAAAAAATAAAGAAAGAAAGCCCTCATGCAGCAGCAAAGACCCAGCACAGTTAAGTAAATAAACTAATTTAATTAAATCTTTGTTTATAAAAAAAAATAAAATAAAATAAAAAGGTGTGATTACACAGAATACACCAACGTAAGAAACAAATACTCTTCATCCACGTATAGTGTGCACATTTAAAAATGTAGAAATATGCAACACAAATACACATGCACACAAATACAGAGATCTATTCAAGGCTGTTTTTTTCCTACGCTTGTTTCAAAGTGGTTTAGTAGCTATGTTGGGTGCACTCAGTCGCTCAGTTGTGTCCGACTCTTTGCGACCCCAGGACTGTCGGCCAGGCTCCTTTGTCCATGGGGATTCCCCAGGCAAGAATACTGGAGTGGGTTGCCATGCGCTCCTCCAGGGGATCTTCCCAATAACCCAGGGATCGAACCCAGGTCTCCCACATTGCACACGGGTTCTTTACCATCTGAACCATCAGGGAAGCCCAAGAATACTGAAGCGGGCAGCCTATCCCTTCTCCAGAGGATCTTCCCAACCCAGGAATCGACCTGGGGTCTCCTTCATTGCAGGTGGATTCTTTACCAGCTGAGCTACCATTTAATGACTATATGCGTGTGGAAATATGGGAAATACGGGAGAGTTAAAGTCATACACACTGTGAAGAAACCTCCCACCTGTGCATATCTGTCACCCTCCCAGGAGCCCGGGGCGGGGGGGAGGAGTTCTTACTACATCCGTCCTCATCGCTGTGGTCCCCGCAGTCATTGTCTCCATCACACTGCCACTGCGCAGGGATGCAGGTACACTCTCCAAGGGCGCTCACCGCACACGTGAAGTGGCTCCGACCACAGGCACACTCGGGACTGCTGGCCAGTCCTGGGCAGAGAGAAGAGCAACCAGTGAGGGCTCAGTCCCAGCCCACCAAAATCCATTCCGGGGTTGGGGGGCAAGGTAGAGGCGCCAAGTCTAGGGGCGCTGTTACCTAGGAGGTCAGGGAGACGACTGCAGGGAGATATGGATGACGTCATGGTGCCTTCCCCCTCCTCTAGGCACAAATGGTCCAGAAGATACCCTCTGACTTTGGGCTCACAGATGGCCCAGGTCTCCCCTCTATGACAGGGTTTTCTGCACACCCGCAAAGGCCCAGAGACGACACCAGTTGCAGGGCTAGTGGTCCTGAGGAAAGGGAGCCAGGGAGAGGAGGACGATGCACAAAGGCTTCCAGGCCCTTCCCTCCAAAACCAGGCGGCGTTATGGATGCTCTCGCCTCTATTCAGGAGGGGGACACTGAATTAAAATGCTGGAGCCCCTTCTGGGGATAAGAAGTCACACCGGGGAGCAGGAAGCAGCAGACACTTCTGGGAGTCCTACAGTCAGAGCGCACCTCTAACAAGGGCGACCAGGAGAAGGGGGGACGGGGTGGGGGATGGGGGGGACCAGGCTGCCTTGGGGCAGAGCGACTGCGGGGTGGGGGCTTCCTGTCTGTGGGCCTGGCCACGGCCTGGAGGAAGGATGGCAGGGGCCGCCCCGCCCCCAGCCCCCGCAGCACGCAGCTGGGCTTCCCTATTGAGCATCCAGCTATCTGCCTGGCCAAGTCCCATGACCGGCCGCTGCGCCCCCTCCCCAGCGTGCCCAGCAGGATGCCCTGGGATGGCGTGTGAATGGCTCGGTGCCCCCGCTCCAGCCTCAGCTGGAACAAAGGGTTCTGCCAGGGTCACTCTTCCCCGCCCCCCCAGCATTCATCTAACCCGCTGGGCTGCTGCAGCTGGGAAGGACGGGGCCACTCTCCCTTGCTCATCTCCCCCACTTGCTTTCTTCTCCTTGTCCTCCCCTCCGCTGGGCGCTGCCCTCGGGCTGGGCTGGAATGGGGAAGGAGTCAGCTCCCAAATGCCACCCTGCTTCCTTTCCTATTTCCCGGGCCCAGCGTCCCTCTCTTGGCTCATCTCCTTGACATCCATCCTCACTTCACATTATGTTCCTCGGGCCAGCTTTAGGGTTCAGGGCCCAGAATGAAAGGGTGGATTGCTGTTCCCACCAAAAGCAAAGGACTGCTGTTCCCAGACCCCTCCCTCTCCACGTCCACCCCCCAGGACAAGTATAAGCAGAAAGCAGGGGTCCCTAACCTGCAGATGGATGGGGGGGCGGGGACAGCCAGCCTTTGTGATCCGTGAACCTCTGGCAAAAGGTATGTTTCTGGAGTGAAGGACCATAGCTTTCACCCCACCTTCAGCAAAGGCCTTGCCCTCGCCTTCCACATGCTAAGGGAATTGGCTGCCCTAGAAAAAATGCAGGATTTCCTGCAGAAGCCAGAAGAATCCATCTGAGAGAAGCTGTATCTCTACTCCAAGGCCAGCACGCCTGTCTCTCCAGGTCTCCCTGCAAGTATAGGATGGAGGATTCTTCCCAGGCAAGCACCGAAGCCCCAGTCCCCTCCTCTCTGGCCTGTTCTGAGAACACTGAGAAGGAATGGGTTTTTGGGTGTTTTTTTCACTCAGACCCTGGGCACGAGAGCCTGAGAAACTTTTCTAAGTGTGATCAGCTCATCACAGCTATAAGCACTGCTTTTGGGGACTCCAGCTGGCATGAAAGAGCAATAACTAAGTATTCCAGAGGACTCCATGCCATGGGGCTCACCAAGACACTGACCCCCTTCGCGGGGAGGAATGATGAAGAGGAAGAATAAGCTGTCACAGTGGTTCCCAGTGAAGGATGTTTTTTCTCCCTGGGGGGCATTTGGCAATGTGTGATGACATTCTTGGTTGTAACTGGTGACGCGGATAGAATTCAGAGGATAAAGGCCACAGATGCTGCTAAATATTCCACAATGTACAAGACAGGTGCCCCCAAACAAAGAAGTTATCTGGCCTAAAATGTCAATGGGAGGTTGAGAAATACCGCTAACCCCACAGAGCAGGGAGCAGGGCCACACCACGGAGGCGATCAGGGCAAGGGGATGACCAGAATGGACAGGAGAAGGCACGGGAGAGAGGGGAGGAGGAAAAAGCTCTGGACCTGCAGCGGACAGAGCTGGGTCCCCCTGACCAGCTGCCCTACCTTGTGTTAAGTACCACAGCCCCCTTAGCCTGGTGTATAAAAAAGCCAGAGACTTGGATGAGAGGATGAATGTGGGAGAGGCTGATTCATGCCTGGGCACGCCAAGGATGCTCCAGAGGCGCAGGCTGGCGGTGCGGGGATGTGAGGATTTGGGGGCTAGCTTTTTTTCCTAAAAGGCCTTGATGCTAAGAACCTGAGTACCAGGATCAAGCACAGCGGCATCTCAGGCTACCTGCAAATCAAAAGAAATAAAGGCTAGTGGTTAAGAATTTGCCTGCCAATGCAGGGCAACGGGTTCGATCCCTGGTCCAGGAGGATCCTCCCATGAGGCGGAGCAGCTGGGCCTGTGCCAGAACCACTGAGTCCACACGCCTAGAACCTGTGCCCTGCAAGAGAAGCCAGCGTGCTAAGAGGCCCACGCATCGCAAGGAAGAGTAGCCCCCGCTCACAACTATTAGAGAAAAGCCCCCACACAGCCAAAAATAATAAATTAATTAATTAATTTTTTAAAAAAAGGAATTCAGTAGGTAAAGAAGAGCCTTCAGGGGATTTTTTTTTTTTTAAGCCTCCCCAACCCCCTTTGGCTGAGTGATAGCAGAAGTCCTGAGTTCCCCCTGCAGACTTTGAAACAAAGCATTCCATCCGGTGGGCATCAAGTTGGTTGTTGAAAAGGCACGACTTCCTGCCTGTCAGAGCAACATCTGAACGTCGGCATGTGAAGGTCAGGCAGCCGGCGACAGGCAAAGTCTTGGCTTGGGTGTTCATACAGTAAACAGACACATTATCCTCCAAGACTCAGCTCTTCTGGACAACTGTTGCCCCTCTGGGATCCTGGGAGGTGGAATTCTGCCTTTTCACTTGAGTCCTGGCTGTGATCATAAAGGACAGCTTTTAACCCTTTTTAACTAAAAGAATGGTGAGTGAAGAAAGGAAACAAGTGACTGCGGGTGGCAAGACGCGGTCTTCATTTCAAGAACTGTTCAGTTAGAGCACTCCCCTGGGCTTCTGGCCTTGAACACTATTTCCCAGCCACACTGCAAGTCTACTTTGGCCATGAAGGGGATGGGACCTTCGATTTAAAGCTGTTCAACAAGGAAAAGACCTCTTCCCAAAGTGTTCACGATCCCTGATCATCCGATAATCCAGCTTTTAGGATACATGTTATTGTGCTCATAGGGCCTTCCTAGGAGGCTAACTCAAATCTCAGCCATGTTACCTACCACTTTCTCACTGCTTTCTTCAGGAAAAAAGAGACATCCACCTGCTTACACTACCAGATACAGTGGGACATGTTAGAGAACATAGATTCCAGTTAGAGAGGCTGGAGTTCAAGTCCTGGTTCTACCGCTAACTCTACAACTTTGAGAGAGTTAGTGCATTCCAGAGTCTCAGTTTCCTCATCCATAAAATGGGAATAACAATAGTTTTACTGCAAAGGGTTTTGTAAAGGTTAAATGAAATAATCTGGGACTGCCCTGGTGGTCCAGTGGCTCAGACTCTGCAGTCCCAGTGCCAGGAGCCTGGGTTTGATCCCTCGTCAGGAAACTAGATCCCACTGCACAACTAAAGAGCCCATGGGCCACAACTAAGACCCGGTGCAGCCAAATATATAAATAAATGCTTTTTTAAAAATGTTTTGAATTTTAAAAATCCATGCAGACTTCTTAGCACAGGGCCAGCACACAGCAAAAGCTTTATAAAAATACAGCCACCACTCACTGAATATTTACCATGTGCTCTCTAAATACTTCTCTAAAATACTTTTCTCATGCTACATCACTGGAGGCTCTCAACAGTCTTGGGAGGTGTCTGTGATTATTATCACCATCTTACAGGTGAGGACTCTGAGATCCAGGGAGGAGAAGTCTGTTGACAAGTCATACAGATACTAAGGGCTAAAGCCAGCACTCACACACAGGCAGGTCAATTCCAGACCCTCTGCTCTTAATCCCCTCATGATACTGCCTCCCAATACGTGGGATTGCTATGAGTTTCCAAACCTCTGAGATTCAGAAAGGGAATTGGTAATACTGGGATTTCCGGATCCTTCTTTCTGCATTCTCATTCAGCAAATGCACAGTGAGTTTATGGATTTCAAGCAGTGACCTCTCCTTTTGGCTACTGCCAAGGCTAAAGGTTCATTTCCCTTGCTCTAAGGTCAAGTAGCGAGGCAAGCAGAGTATGGAACCCTAGTCCTTTAAATGAGCGCCTCAGTATTGGTGTTGGTCTGGAAAAGGACAGGACTTCACACAACAAATGATTAAGTTCTGCAGTTTCTCTTAGCAGTTTGCAAGCTACTTTTGCACACACAGTTGTGTTCTCATTTAATCATTACAGCCGTACCATTTTAATGGGTAAGGTCATCTGCTTTGGCCAAGGTCATAGGTTAAGTAGGAGAGCCAGGATGGCAGACCCATTCTGATCCTTAGACCAATATTCTTCTGTTACTATGGTCTCAGAATCCGGACTTTCAGTAAAGCTTCTCACTGAGGCACACTCAAGTTAGAGAGGCGCTGCTCCTCACCACTTCATAGAATGCTCAGCTCAGGAGGGACCACACCTGTCACTCGGAGGCCCAAGGTGTCCAGTGACTATACACAGCTACAGAGCAGCTTTTTCAAGTTGAACCAGAAATGAGAAGGCTTAAGGGGTGTCCTGTGAGTATAGGTATATGACAGTTCTTGCCGCATGGAAGTGATTACAATGGGAAAGGGAGAGATCATCACTTATATAAGTGAAGGATGTTTTTCTTTTTTTCAAAAATATTTATTTGTTTGTTTGGCTGTACCAGGTCTTAGTTGCAGCATTTGGGATGTTCAATCTTTGCTGTGGCATTCGGGTTCTTTAGCTGCAACATGCGGGATCTAGGTCCCTTACCAGGGATCAAACCCAGGCCCCCTGCCTTGGGAACACAGGTCTTAGCCACTGGGCTACCAGGAATGTTTTTTTTATAACACTGTTCTTTTCTCCAATGCTGTCTTCTTTTCTATTAACTGGCAGCAATGATGAAGATACAAACCTTATTTAATGAGGTTAAGTCATTTGAAATGACCCTAAACTACATCCAGGCCAATCAAGGGACCAATCCTTGGGCAGGTTACTCAATAAGTATCTCCCACTGAAAGGGAGGCCCATGAAGCAAGACAAAACTGGTATAACTGAAAGGGGTAGCAGCCAAAAGCCACGTGAAGATGGATGTGGTCTCACCCAAGAGATACCTGGAGTCAGGAGAGACCCGGGTTTCTATACAGCCGTTGTTTGAGAGGACAGAGCTTGCACCAAAAACTCTGGAACCAAATGGTTGACAGCAGGAGGCCAGGACGTGGACCCTTTCCTGACGCCGCCCCACCTGGGTCCGCGGCGCCTGACTTAACTCAAAGTCTCTGATCTGTGCCCAGCGGCCCTTGGGGGCTCCTTCTACAGCAGGACTTAGCCCACTGAGGGACCACTGTTCTCCTACTAGACCAGAAGTCTCTCGGCAGTTAGGATTGTATGATAAAGAGCTTTGTATCCGTATTCCGTGCGTCGCTCAATGCTTGCAAGTAGTGTGGATCATATGTTTGTAAAATGAAAAAATGACAAATTCCTTGAGAATCCTGTGAGAGCTGAAGTCAGAGGGAAAAAGGAAGCCCACGGTATGAGAAATAAAAGTGGTTATTTCCGACTTACCCTATACTCAAGAAAACAAGAATCTTCTTTTTAAGGTGGCTACCTACTTGTATCCAGGTAAAGTTTAAGTTCACTCCTTTCTCCAACAAGAGCTCCTTTCATTCACTGTGTTATCAGGCTGAGTTACTGACATGCCATAACTTTCCTTATCTCTGTCCCTAGATCCCGAGGCCAACCTTACCTGGTTTGAAAATCTGATAAACTCTTCTCCTTGAGGGCCCTCTCAAAAGTGACACCATGAGACACATAACTATCAGTCCCAGGAAGTTCAGTCCTCTCTTGCTAGTTTCACAGAGAAGAAGTCTTTAATGGTCAGCTTCCAAAGTTTTGAGGCAGAAGAGCATAGTGTCAAGAACATGGGAACAAAACTAAGCTAATTACTGGCCATTGGACCTGGGCATGTTATTTAATTTCTAGAAAATTGGGATAAGAGTCCCTACCTCCCACAGATGTTATGAGAACTGAATTAGTTAATTCATAAAAAGCCCTTAGCATATCCTAAGCTCTGAATAAATGACAGCACCTACTATTACTTTTACAGAATCTGACTCACTCAGACGGTCTTATGCAGCCACCCCTTGATTAAGCCCTAATATTTCAGGGCTTGAGATGTCTAAAAACTTGACTGTGTGCCAAGCTGCAGTGCTGCTCCCATGTGTTAAGTCGGCATGAGCGGCCTCAGGAAGCAACAGGGGAGAGTCCTGTGACCACAGTCCTGCTTTACGGCCCTTCTCTGGGGGAGCTTGAAGTACATGGCATCCTTTATCCTTACCTAATCTCTCATCAACCAATTTCTAGGAGGCAAGCATAGAAAAGAGCATTTAGAACCTAAATTTCAGAGCAACTGAAATTGCTGGATGGTTTCCTTTTCTGTGAAATGGGGGTAGTGGTACTACCTGTTTCACAGGGTTGGTAGGAGGTTTAGATGAAATAATACATACAAAGTACATCATAGCAGCTATTACTTTGTTGTTGTTGCTGTTAATACCACCATCTTCATCTGAGTGCTCTCTCTCAACCCAATAATGCAGCGATGTCTCCGTACAGGTCCTCAGAGGTCTCCTCACCCTGCCCAGGAGCTCAGTCAACAGGACTCCACAAATCCAGCACGGCTTGGATGCGGCTGTGCTGAGCGGCTGCTCAGAATATTGCTCTCCCCTCCCCCTACATCTCAAAACCCAAGGCCCACAGGATAACACAGGGCTTCAAAGAGCTACAAACCACATCTCCTGGGAGCTTCTTAAAGCCTCCCTCCATCAGAAAAAAAAAAAGCACCCGATAGGTAATTCTTTATGCTTTGGGATTCCCTGAGATGATGAAGACTGGAAACAGACAGGAGAGGTCAATCTGAGATAAAATAGAGACCAGTCCTGAGCAGGGTCTTCTGGCATAGCTTAGATATAAAAGAGTCTGTTCTAAGAGCCAGTGTGGATTAGAGGGTTAACAGCTCAGGCTCTGGGTTCAATCCTGGGGCAGTTACTCACTAGCTGTGTGACAGCAAATGGCCCAAGCCTTACTTTCCCGTCTGTAAGACAGGAATCTAACAGAATCTTCCTAGTAAGGATACGGTGAGGAGTAAATGTGATCAAACATGCTAACAATCATCACAGTGCCATGTAATAAAACATGCTAACACTTACCACAGTGCCAGCAATACAGCAAAGAGATTCACCAGTGTTAACTGCCCCAGAAAGTCCATTTGTCATTTTTGGACTACATGTCCCAGCTTGCTGTGCAAAAATTGTCACCAGAGATCACTCCCAAAGGAGCAGAAATTCTCATTTGAGGAAGGTATATTTTAAAGCCATTCACTTTTTTTGCTTCTCTGAACCTGTGGTTGAAATTTCTTGTTTAAACAGCAGGTGAGTGTGGGGTTGGCCACGGTGGGGGGCAGGGGGGGGCGGTAGTGGAAAGATGGGGAAACTCCCCTTTCTTATTTGCTTTGTTGCTGTTGTTTAGTTGCTAAGTCGTGTCCGACTCTCTTGCGACCCCAAGGACTGTAGTCTGCCAGGCTCCTCTGTCCACGGGATTTTCCTGGCAAGCATACTGGAGTGGGTTGCCATTTCCTTCTCCCGGGGATCTTCCCAATCCAGGGACTGAACCCATGTCTCCTGCTTGGCAGGCAGATTCCTTACCATTCAGCCATCTGGGAAGCCCTTCTTACTTGCTAGCTGTATGGCTGTTAGAACCCAGCATCTGTATTTGATTTCCAGCAGGCTGTAGTCAACCCAACAGAGAAACTATCTCTTGTCCTCATCCAGGCCGTGGTGACAGTTCTACAGGCTGGGGCCAAGGAGGGGACTATTTGGAGCATTTCCCCTACCCCCTGCCCTGCAAGCCGGGCAGGAAGTGGAGCAACTCAGCGAGGAAAGATCACTGCAGCTCCTTCCAAACTCTCGAAGCGTCTTTATTTCACTGCTAATCAGGTGTCCCTACCCTGTACCTGCCCAGCCCTTCACCCAGATGAGAGGCGGTGGAGGACCCTCTCCCCCACCAACAGGCTCTGCCAGGAGCTTCCCCAGCCCTAGAAAACCTCCAGTGATAAATTATGCAGCAGCACCTTTGTGCTGCCTCTCCGCCAGATGGGAGGTTTGCTCCCAGGCTTTTGTTTCCGGCTTTGCTCGCAACTCCAATCCTCCCGGCTCTGCACAGAGGTGAGGGGGGAGCTCCGGTGGGCTGTGTCTGGGCTTGCAGCAAGTCCCCGGTGAGGTTTTCTTCAGCTGGGGCTCGGGCAGCGCCCTTCCCCGCCTCACTCTAACCTGAAGGAGCAGGGGAGCAGGATGTCAGGGCAGCTGGCGGGCGATCCACTCAGCTGTGAGCGAGGATGGGAATGCCTACGTGCCGTGAAAGAATGAAGTTTGCTCGGAAGGGCGTAAAAGGTGCCCAAGGGCACCAAGGATGTTTGCTTCTTGCTAAATCAAAAATGCAGGACAGAAAATTGAGTCAAAGGACTGTCGGGAAAGCTCGAGAATCAGCTCTCTCTAACTGCTACTCTTGGTTACGGTCAACTTTCCACAACCCCCCCCCCACCCCCGCCACCTCCCCAAACCATCATTAGTGGCACCAACTTAAATGGAAAAAACAAAGAGACCACAGGGGTCAAACTCGACGGGTGAAGAGGCTGGGGGCTGGGTCGTGGGCTTGAGACTCCAATCTATTCTCCCTGCATGCCGACAGGATTCCGGATTGAAGACAGTAGTCATGAAAGAAGGCAGCCCCACGGCGGCCCGGCCCCCCAGTTGGGGCAATTACTACCTTATGAGCTCTGGGGCCTGTCCTTTCCCAGGCCAGTGGGAGGGAGAGCCTGGAATTCTAAACGGTTCCAGCTCCAGGAGACCTCAGCCAGCACCTCTCACCCCGGGTCACAGCAACCTCAGGGCGAGATGCCTGGCTATAACCCCGACCACGGGGATGCTCTCAGAGGAAAGCCCCGTCTCCCAGGCCCTGACCCAGGAGAAGTGAGGCAGAGTGAGCCTGCTAGACTCACAGCAGAGCTCCACAGACTTCTTTTCTGAAGTGTGGATAGGAGAGTAACATGCTTAAGTTTCATTAGGTGTTCAAGGCAGGAGAGAAAGGGCAAGACCTTAAAAAAAAGAGAGAGAGCAAAAACCAGCTGAAAATGAATGAAGCGCTGAGCCTCCATTTTAGCACATGACACTGTAGTTTAACTACTTGTTTGCCTGATTCCCATAGTCCAAAGGCAAAAACCATCTCTAATCTATTTCTGCAAGCACGCTACAAACAACCTACATTTATCTGTGGGACTCTGTGCTGAATGGCCTGAACGTACTATTATCTCATTTAATTTTTACAGGATCCTTGCATGATAGTTTATTACTATTCCAGCCCCTTCCTTACAGATATGAACCCTGAAGTTCAAGGTGATGAAGTGTTTTATATAGGATCACCAAGATGTGGTGAAGTCAAGATTCAAACTCCCTGAGCTTCTTGATCATGGAGCTGTGCATGCAGGGATTAGATTAGCACTTGACAAATGTGTGTCCGGGGAATGAATGAACAAATGAATGGGTGCAGAGCCCAGTTCAGGGAATGCTCCTGAGTGTGCTGGGAGAACACTCCCTGACCCTGTCAGCTCGAAGCTGGAAGGAGAGTGGCAAGCACAAGCATTCATCAGAGCTATTTATAGGGCCAAACCCTGGCTCTGCCAGCCAACCAGTCGGCATGAAGTCTTTCCCGGGACACTGAATCCCACCAGGCTGAGAAAGGGAGAAAGATTTCCAATACTGAAGATGAGATGGCAATCCAGAGTCTGGGGTCAGATGCCCCATGTCCAGGCAACTGTGACAAAACTCGCACCTAAACTGTGTCAAGGAATGTAGAGACCGTGGTTGGAACAGGCTAACAGACCTAGTTGGCTACGGGCATGAAATTGTCATGAAATTATGAGATGTGTCCAAACACAAAAAAAGACAAGACTACTTCTTAGTCTCCAAAATTCCGCCCTGTTCTGGAAGCCCCTAGGACTGATCCTCCCTTCAAAGGAGAAGCAACATAGCCAGCTTCTCCCATCTTCCTTCTTTTTAGGGATCAAGATTAGCAGTCAACCCATAGAAAGAGTGAGAAAGGCCTGTAAAACATCCTGTATTCTCCACCGGCCCAGAAGATGTGCAAGTCCGATGTGCTCAGTGTCAGACATGGCCTCACTGAGTCCCCTTGCACCTGTCATTCTTAATACCATGTGCCAGTCCCAAAGATGTCATCTGATACTCAACAGCGGACAGAAGAGGAAATCCAAAATCAGTGACAAGCCAGGCATCTTTCACAAGTCCAGTAAGATCAGGGACAAGGTCAACCCAGCACCGTGACAACACCAGATGGAAAGGAGACCAGTCTCAGTGCCACTCTGTGTCACTCAGTCTCAGAAATAAACCCTCTGTGTACCAAAGCTTACCTAGAAGAGATCTCCAAGACAAACAGGGCTGCCACTCTTCAAACGGTAGTGGATTGTCCAAGGCCTCACCTCAACCCTCAACAGGAAGATACCCAGGGCTATTACCAGTCATCAAGTTTCCTTCCAAAAATCTTTAGGAGTGTTTACACAGGCTCGAGCCAATCCCACGGGCTCTAGAAAAGCCCCAAGTACTAGCAGCATCCAAATAAGTGCCTTGAATTTTAGTGTCTTGAATTCATTCCGAGTGGAGGTCAGATCTGTCTCACTGATTGACTATGATACACTGACTTCTCCTTGAGCCCCTGGGACATGGTGTGGGATCCTCCTGGTATTTTTGGTTGAGTGACTGCTCAGTCTCACTGGGGAGCCATGAATCTGTCCCTTCCAAGCCTCTGAGGATGGCTCAGCAGCAGGCTAGGCAAAGTTTAGATATTGCTGCCACTGTGGGTCCTTAGGCACATACACAGACAGCCTCCCACACCTTGACGTTTCCATTAAATACCTTGTCCTTGAAAAGCACCCAAAGAGCGACCAAGAGTCCTCTATCCTTCTTCTGTGAAGCACTGAATATACACAATTTTCTACCCTGGTTCTCAATGCAGATGTAGTGTATGCAGTTTTGACAGCTCTGGAGCAATAAAATCCTCTTGGCCAGTCTCCGCCGGGACCCTTCCAGTTCCCCTTTCCCTAGGGCAGAAGGCGACAATCTCCGCTCTGGCTTTGTTGGTATCCGTTTTAGCCCTTTTTTTTCCCCCCTTCAGTGCCATGCCATTTCCCTTGATCTTTTTCAAAACTTCCTCCAGGGGGCCGGGAGGAAAGCTCCCTCCTCTTGCCTTGCAGCCCGAAGGGGAAAAGCCCCCAAAAAGCATAGCTGTCCCTTTAAGGGGCCCATGTGGTGGGAAGAGCAGCTACATTCCTACCCTAGTAGGGCCGCTGTCCCGACACGCCAAAGAGGCTACAAATAACCTTCGAGGAGAGAACCCGGGAGGGGGAGAGGGCAGTCCAGAGAGGAACATGGGTCGGCCGGGCTACTACTCCGAAAGGAAGAGTTAAGTGCTCGGTGGGGTTAGTGTGGGCATGGAAAAAGTCATTGAAAACCCACGGGTTGTCTAAATAACAGACGGAGAACTCTGTTTTGGATTTGGGAGGTAAACCAATCTTTAAAACAAGTGCTCAGGCATCTCCACGCCCTGCCAGGCAAGTTCCGAAATCTGCACTATTTCCACACGCGCTCCCTTTTACGTTAAAGAAAGAATCGCTAGGAGGCCGTGGTCTCCAGTCCCCATCACTCTAAACCCCGTCCAGCGCCTCATCCCGGCGGCGGTGGGGGAGAATGGGAAGACTCAGATTCCACCACCGCCCCCCCACACCCCCCACACCTCGGTGGGTGAATAGGGTTGGGGTTCAAAGATCAAACTTCTTTGATCTTCAGGCACCAACTAGAGGCAGCAGCTAAATCACAGGGTGCACCCACGGTCGTAGCCGGCTGCCGAGAAACAGATTCCACCGGAGCCGTCAACGCACACAACAGTTGCGTTCGGGCACCAAACAAGTTATTAATAAGGAGCAGATGAAGCAGCAGTCTTCTTGCCATCCCTCCAGCTCCCCCGAGGGCCACCGCGCGGGCCGGGGGGTGGGGTGGGGGGGCTGCCTGGTGAGGTTCGGCGACACCCGCCCCCCTGTCCCAGCCAGGACGGATCTGCGGGAGACTTCCAGCAGTTTCTTCCCTCTGTCCCTCCTCTGCCCCCCTTTCCCCCTCCCCCTTCCCCGGGAAGGACGCAGGGCAGAAAACCGGGAACCCAAAACACCACTAAGTGGGGATGCTGCGAGCGAGCAGTGCCCAAGGACCCTCGGCGGGAGCGTGGTCCGGAGCCCGCGCAACTGCTCCCCGAATCGGGAGGAATCCCCTGAGCTCAAGTATTCAGATTCCACTGGAGCCTCCCTTTGCAATCCTCCCGAGACCCCCTCCACCCCGGACCCTGGAAGGAGGACTATTTACAATTTGTGCTTTAGCGACCGTCCTTCCCCGCCTCCCTTTCTTCGCACACATTCATTCGCACCAAGGACACAGAGGCCGTGGGTCAACCCGAAACGGGAAGCACTCAGCTCTTCAAAGAGCAGCGAGGGAAGGAGGGGGCCAGCGCCTCGGGTCTCCCTCCGACCCCCACCCCCACCCCCCTCCACCCAGCCTGACCCAGACCCGAGCCCGAGGAGCTCCTCGGTTGCCGCTGCCCCATCTCGGGCTGGAGGAGTCGGGGGCGGGGGTGGGGGGGGTGGGGTGGAGAGCTCCCGGTCCCCTTTCCCGGCACGCTATCTCCCGGCGAACTGCTTGGAGTGAGAGAGCGAGGGGCTCCCAGGCCCCAGCCCGCGCCGTTCCGCTCTCGGAAGGTTGAGTCCTGCAGCGGCCGGAGCCCGGGGACAAACTTTCCCGGCTGGCGGGTGCGCGCGAGCGCGGCGGCGCCGCTTACCGTGTGCGCAGAGCAGGGCTCCAAGCAGCAGCGCGCCGCACGGCCGCCTCATGGTGCCGCCGCCGGCGCTCCCTGCCGGCCCGGGGGTCCCGCCGGCTCCCGCGGGACGGCGCGCCGGAGGGTGTCGGCGGAGGCTCCCCTCCAGGGGCCGCGTCCCGGTACACGGCGGCGGGCGCGCCCCGCCAGACGCCCTCCGGCTTGCTGCTGCCTCCAGTGCGGGCCGAGCCGAAGCCGCCCCGCCAGGGGACCGGGAGGGGGGTGTCCCGGGCCCTGCCGCCCCGCCCCCAGGGCCGCAGCCCCCGCCACCGCCACCGCGCCTGGTCCCCGCCCCCCGCGCCGGCCCGGCCCCTTCCCGCCCTCGGCCCCCGCCCCCTGGTCCCCGGACCCCACCCGCCGGCGCCTCCAGCGCTGGCCCAGTTCCTCTGCAAGCCGCCCCCACATTCCTAGCCCTCGAGAGAGCCCCCCCACCCACCCCACGCACTGTCCCCGTTACTACTGCTCGAATGTCCTTAACTTAAAAAAAGTGTCATCGTAGCGGCAACTCTCGGATCCCCGCTCACTCTAGTTCTGGGCCAGAGTGGTGCACCCAAGCTGACCCGAGTCGCCTGGACGTGACCCCGGCCCCCCTACCGGCCCCGAGTCCAGACTTTATTGATGTCTCAGGATACCCAAGGCTTGCTAATGCATAATCCTCTCGGGCTTCACGGACATCAAACAAGGGCCATCAGGGGGCCTGGAGTGCTGTCTTCACTAGCGTTCTCACTGTCAAAATTCCTTTTCCGAGATTTCTGTCTGCCCCTCCCGCCCACCTCGGCCCCCAGTCTAGGCAGCGTTGTTCAAGGGCTAAATAATTCCACGACCTCCCCTTTTCATGTCCTCATTTCCTGAGGTGGTTGTCTGGGTCCTGTCGCCCCAGCTCAGACGTCCAGAATTGGCCCAGACGTAGTTCCTCCTCGCTGTCTTTGTAAATCAGCTTGGTTAGCCTCTTCACCTTCTTTGACTTTCTGATCCTGGCAAGGAAGGAAGGGGGTAAGGAAGTTAAGTCTTTACTTGCAGTGGTATCCTTTCAGAGACCTCAGCCTCCTCCCAGCTCCAGTCTCTAGAGCCTTCTAGCAATATTTAACTTTGGGTTAGTATATAAAGTTGTAAATTCCTTTCTTGTCTTCGCTTTGTGGCCTATGCCTCTCTCCAGCATTTATTAACGATATGGATTAATTTTGTTACCACCTTCCATTTTCTGGGTTGTATCTTGTCCTGCTTCTTTTGTCCAAGTCCCTGACTTCCTTCAGCTCAATTCAGTTGCTCAGTCATGTCCGACTCTTTGCAACCGCATGGACTGCAGCATGCCAGGCCTCCCTGTCCATCACCAACTCCCTGAGTTTACTCAAACTCATGTGATGTCATCCAACCATCTCATCCTCTGTCGTCCCCTTCTCCTCCTGCCTTCAGTCTTTCCCAGCATCAGGGTCTTTTCCAGTGAGTCAGTTCTTTGAATGAGATGGCCAGGGTATTGGAGTTTCCTTAGGGTCGTGTATACCATCTTTCTATCCAAGCTGGTATGCCAGCAGTTTCTGCCTTTGGATCATCAGCGATTTTCTTAAACCACTTTCCTCTCACTAGTAAATAGAGTCAGGAAGCCCCAAATGCCCCATATTAGCTGAGGGGAAAGTAATTTGGTACAGTGCAGAGAATATTAGGAGATTTCTCTAGTGGATTGGTCACCATTTCATCCTTACTTGTCTGCAATTTTTCAAAGGCTTTCACTTCAAATTACTATCTTTGACCAAAGCTAACGTTAAGTTCGCAATAGCAAGAAAGAAATGCGGTATTCACTACTTCTTAGCCAATATTTCTCTATTCTGTTTTGCCTTAAATTTTTACACAGATGAAATGTGGTTGAACTAACGTCACCATGGTAACTAACACTGAGACATTTTCTGTGTGTGTAGTTCTTCTTGCTGTCTGATGGCGGCAGTCGAGTCAGATCAGGTTTACTTGATCTTACTGCTGGGAAAACAGTCAGCCTTTAAGACCTGTGTCATCTTAGCCTAAAATCCAAGGAGAAACAAGTGAAACGTAGAGGCTGATTCTTAATTCCCCCTCCCCACAACATTTTTGTTGCAGCTTTCATTGGTCTCAGGGTTTCAGTATAGTTGTTTATGAAGGCTTGCTTTTTGACCTATTGAGGAAGACCTCGTGATCCTGGAGGCCATATTTTTTTTCCTTCCCCACATGAAAACTGAGGACATGTGGTATAACGAATACATTTGTCCCAAAAAATCCAGAACAGGCAGTCACCATACTTTCAGTGTCAGGGGATTAAGAATTTATAAACAGTTTCCACTCTGTATTCAAAAGACAGGTTCCTTTCCAGAAGGCATGATTTGTGTTGTTTTTCTGGGGTTGAAGAGAAGCAGGGAGGCTGGCTGGCCCTCTCTAACTCAGGCTCAAGAGACTGCATTTTCTGTGTGCATCCCAAGTCCTCCTCCATGGTTCGGCACAGTTCTGGTGTTCAGCGCCGTCCCCGGCTGCTGTGAGTCACTGGGAATATCAATGGGTAGAAACGAACTTCGCGCATGGTCCCTGGCTGGGTCACCCCCTAGGGTGAGTTAAGTCTTGGCTGTCAGAAACTGCTTTTGTGCCAGGAGGGCTAAGCCATATTTATTTTTACCAGGCCTCTCAGACTTTCTTGTTTGGAGTGAGAGATCCTGAAAAGCATGCCAGAATGGGCTGTTTGTCTCCCTTTTATTGTCCTCTGGGACATGCCCCTAGGAAAGTTGTAGGGGATTGCCAATTCCAGAGGGGGTCTCAGAGGCATTGGTTTCCTCAGAAACACCACCCCTATTTCCTTCATCCTTCTAGGACGGACCAGGGGACTGCATTTCAAAGATCAGAATATCGCCTTGAATTAGACCATCACTAAATGGCCTTTTCAAAGGACACAGGGAGTGCTACAGAAACAAGATAGAAATGGGCATTATTTTGATCCAGTTGGGTTGGGAGAATCCTCCTCTAACCCAGGCATCATTCGACAACCCGAATTCTAAAAGTAATTCTTCTAAGAGAATAAAAGGCTTGACACTTCAAACTTTAAACCAGGGATTCTCAATCAGGAATGATTTTTGCCAACATGGGGCAATACCTGGAGACATTTTTGGAAGCAGGTATTACTGGTGAATAATGAGCACAGGCCAATAAACAGGATATCTCTCCCCACAACAAATAATTACCCAGCCCGAAATGTTAATGGTTCTGAGGTTGAGAAACCTTGGTTAAAAAAATTAAGAACATGAGTCTGCAAAAAATTGCTCCATCGCTGGAATCACGTTCTTGTATGAATGGAGGAGGGAGATCTTAAAGCTATAGAATGGAAAACAGGAGAAAGCACAATGAAAGGAGCTGAAAGAGCCTATACCTATCTGCCCAGGGTTGGCTATTACTAGTATTAACTCACTTAGTGGGAGTATTTATTATGAGTCTCTTATGTCCCAGGCACTGTAGAAACAACGGTAACTGGATATATTCTGTCCCTGGAACTTAATGTCTGAGCTGGGGAGGCTACAAGTATACAGAGGCATTAAAAGAATAATCTCATGAATGAATTCAAAGCTATAAATGCTATGGGTATTCAGGAAATGGACAGAGACTGCTTAGATTTGGGGGTTCAGGGAAGGCCTGTCAGAGGCACTGACACTTATGCTGAGTAAGATTCGCAAGACTAAGAGTGGATGGGGTGGGTCTTCTAGGCAGAGGGAACAGTATGTATAAAGGCCCTGAGCCAGGAAAGAGTCTGTAGGGTTTACAGAAAAAGTATCAGTAACTTTTTAGCCATGGGTATGCTTCTATCTGGGCTTCCCTGGTGGCTCCGCAGTAATGAATCCGCCTATAATGCAGGAGACATGGGTTCAATCCCTGGGTGGGAAAGATCCCCTGGAGGAGGGCTTGGCAACCCATTCCAGTATTCTTACCTAGAGAGTCCCCATGGACAGAGGAGCCTGATGGGCTACAGTCCACGGGGTCCCTAGAAAGTGGAACATGACTGAGCAACTAATAAACAACAACAGTAGCAGATGCTTTTATCTAGGTTCAGGGAGCTACTGCTGGAGACCAGAAGAGAAGAGGTATAAAGAAATAGTCCAGTTTGTATTTCTATGCTTTCTTTAATTCCAGGCACTCCACAAAATCATTTCTAGCACCAACACTTTTCACATTCCAGGTCAACAGTAGTATTTGAGTCAGGATCTGAGTACCACGGCTAATTCAGTTCCCTGGTGTAACTCGGGGCACATCCTGAAAAATGGGGCTTCCTAGCATATTTTTAAAAATCTCCTGAAAGCTTGATGGTCACACACGTGATACATATAAGTAGAGCTTTTGCAGCAAACGTCTCAGTGCATCTTGGTAATTTCAGCAGCAAAGTTGAATTTAGAATGGTGGATAAACAAATGGACCAATGAATAAATACTCGTTGGTAACAACCGTGACTCAAACATCTCCGTAAATGGTCTGTTTCACACATGCCCCTGTATAATTCATTTTCTACACAGCAGCACAGTGACTTCCTACAAAACAAATCAGATCATGTTATCACGAGGCTAAAAACCTCCCCATGCTTCCTACTCATCATAATGGCTGTACTCAGAATAATGGCTGTAATTCTCACATGTTCTTTGAGGTCCTTCATGAGCTGGCCCCCACTTAATTCTTTGACCACCTTTCCCCTCGTTCATTCTGCGCTAGCCACACTGGCTTTCTTTCAGGTCTGCAACACGCTACCGTTTCTCACGACTTTTGCACAGGCTGTCTCCTCTGCTTAGAATACTGTTTCCCCAGACCCTTCTGTGGCCACTGTCAGCTCAGTGTCATAGCCTCAGAGCTTACCACCCTACAGGTGCCTTGTCCTTACTATTGCCTTTACCCTGTTTTATATAGGAGATTGAATAAGAATTCATGGAGATGGTGCCATTTTGCCGAAGTCTTATAGGATGTGTAAGAGTTTGCATGGGTGCATGCTCAGTCTCTTCATTCATGTCCAACTCTTTGTGACTCCATGGACTGTAGCCCACCAGGCTTCTCTGTCCATGGGATTCTCCAAGCAACAACACTAGAATGGGTTGCCATGTCCTCCTCCAGGGGACTTTCCCCCGCCCCAGGGGTTGAACCCGAGTCTCCTGCATTACAGATGGATTCTTTACTGCTGAGCCACCTGGGAAGTCTTATGTATGAGTTTACTAGGCAGAAAATGTGGACGAGGTACATTCTAGGTGGAGAGAAGAGCTTATCCCAAAGCAAGAGGGTGTGAATGAGCTCAGTATGTTTGGGAATAGTGAGTAGGAAGGTATGGCAAGAGAATTAAGTGTGTAGGAAAGAGTGAATGGCATAGTGGCTGGAAAACTAGATTGGAGCCAAACTGTGAAGGAATATATATGTCTGCATGTTAAGGAATTTTGCTTCATCCTAGTAATGGTGAGTCAGCAGTGTTTTCAAAGTAAGGAAGTAACACGGTCAAATTTCAATTTTAGAACAATAAACTCTGTGACAATATAGAAGATGACTTGGGGGAGAAAAAAATAGACACCAACTGCAGCTTTTTGTCCTGAGATTCTAAACTTTGGGAACTTCCAGTTGATATCCTGAGTTTATTTAGGGATTCCTAGTAGAGTCCCTTTCATCGTCCTAAACTAATTCTCTTGTCTACATGCAGCATCGTCTCTATGCCTGTTGTTGAGTTAGTTGCTTTTTTTCTGGGTATTTCTTAAGCTATGATGATCTATCACACATAGTATTTAGGTGTAAGGAGGAGATGCCAATGCTGTCTGATTGATTTTTAATCTTCTCAATGATGCCTTGCCATTTGCTGGCCTCCTTATTTAATGAATTTGTTTCATGAATTGGTTCCTTGTAGGCAATCATAAGTCCTATACATTGGATGGCCTTCATTTTCTAGACTTTTAATCTAAAGTAGGGGGAAAAGTCTGTTTAATAGGCACTGTGCATGGTCCTGGAAACTTAAAGATGATTGAAGACTGTCTGTGACTTTTGGGAACTTACAACCCAGTAGGATAATTCAAATAGTGCTTTTTTTTAAATGACATAAATTTTAAAAATATATTTTATATTATTAAAATATTAAATATTAATATAAATATATTAACTATAATATATTGAATATTAAATATTATATTAAATACATTATATTATATTAACTATATAAATATATAAAATATAAATATAAATTTATATTATTTAAATAAAATTTAAATATATTGTTTACATTTTATTTCCAGTCCTTAGCTCCATGCATAACCTGTGAAATTAACATTTATAGAACACTCTACCCCACAATAGCAGGATAAACATTCTTTTTAAAGTGTACCCATGACATCTACTGAGGCATATTTACTAAGGTAGTCCATATTCCAGATTGTAAAACAAAGTCTCAATAAAGGTAAAAAAGATTCAAACCATATAAGATTTTATATCTGATCACAGAGGAAACAAACTAGAAATCAAGGAATTCCATGGTGGTTCAGTGGTTAGGACTCCATACTTTCACTACTGAGGGCCTAGATTTGATTCCTGGTTGGGGAACTAAGATCCCACAGATTGCACAAAAAAAACAAAAAATTAAACAAAACAGAAACACCTCTGGAAAATCCTCCAGTGTATGGAAATCCTGAATAATACATTTCTATATAACCCATGGGACAAAGAAGAATTCCAAAGGGAAATTAGATAATGTTTTCTATTTTAGTTCATAAACTTAAATGTTTAAAAAATACAAAATCACATTTTGGAAAATCGGAGCTCTCTTTGTGGGAAGATTTTTAACTAGAAATTCCATTTTTTTTTTATAAATAGACAGGTATTCAAGTCATCTGTTTATTCTTGAGTGAAACTTGCTAGTTTGGGTTTCAAGGAATTTTTCCATTTTACGTAATTTATTAAATGAGTAACACTGTCCTACTATTCCCTTAGTGAAAATGACATAAATATTTATCAAGGTGCATACTCCAGGACAGAGGAAGGCACAGCTAATTTTTGTGGGCTACCAAGAAGGGTCAAAAAAAAAATCTTCCTTTCTTTTAAATTACATTAAAGTATAATTTCCAACTCTTTTTATAGCACAGAAAATATAAAATAACAAGAAGGTACGAGTCTGTAATTGTCTTTGGGCTCCAGTTCAATTTAAGCCATGTCCTCTAAACCAGTTTCTTGCATTAGTTTTCTTTAACTGACCAAGAATTTGTGACCATTCTTTGCAAGTTCTCCCAAAGCTCTGATCTGCTCATCGGGGGCGGCCTAAAATGATTTGTCTGTGAATAGCATTTTAAAGTAAACATGTAAATCTCATGCAGTGGCACCACACTTAGTTTTTGCTTTTCTCTTATGGAAGATAAGTCTTTGAAGAAGAACCTAGTAGCTCAGCATGAATTTCATGACCTGCATTTCTTAGTAGCTGCTTCGCCTTTAGCATCTTTCTGCTTGATGAGTTGATAAAAGCTTGTCCTAGTTTCTTGAACCTGTTTTGTAGCAATAATTCAGACTGTGTTTTTTTCTTTCTATTGTTTCTTTGAGGTTTAAAACTATTTGGTACGTTTATGTTTGCTTTTCTGTGGTTTTCAGTTCCAAGGAGGATTTTCTTCCCTATCCATCTCTCCACAGATCTTCTGCAGAGCCAGAGATGTTTGTTCATTTTTGCTTTATAATTAGAAATTATAATCTGATAAATTGATGTCTCAACATATCCTCTCTCATGGGCATTTTTTCCTATTGAGTTCAATGTTTCCATTCTTTACACGGCAGTACTGACTGTCACATCTCAAGTCCTCTCTATGTTTAGATCAATTTCATATCA
This sequence comes from Odocoileus virginianus, assembly GCF_023699985.2. Taxonomy (NCBI): domain Eukaryota; kingdom Metazoa; phylum Chordata; class Mammalia; order Artiodactyla; family Cervidae; genus Odocoileus; species Odocoileus virginianus. Next base: position 12,816,555 of record NC_069683.1, on the reverse strand, counting down.
TTTGCTTATATTCAGGATTGTAGAGTTGTTTTCTGATTTATTGGTTTACCTTGATGATTATTTGTATGGGTAAAAATTTAAGAAGTATATGATGATAATTGAAGAACCTGAAAAGCCCATCTAATTGAAGGCTGAGATGTTTCTCTCTTTTTTTTTTTTTACATTCAACTGGTTCACAGAAATACACTTGACTCTAACAATTCTTGTGTATTTCTCCTTTCCTTAAGATCTGATGTTGTAAAGGTTTCACTAGAAAACTTCCTTTGCCACTGATGGGTTGCCAAAACATTTTCATGTAATATATGGCAAAAAAAGAAATCTAAAACGAATGGCTGCTTCTGGGGAAAAACAAACTCTCTATGAAAGGTCATCACCTCTGCTTAAAAACATTTTAAAGATTTTCAAGCCACTCAGTTATTGTTTGTTTTCAGGTTACAATGTATGCCTATTATAGATAATTTTAAGGATAAAGAAGAGTATAAAGAGGAAAAATGTAAGCAGTACTTCCACCACCATTTAAAGCCTACCTGCTATTTCTGTGCAACCTCAAAGTTTCTTGAAGCCTGAGCCTAGCAGACCACCTGCCCTTTTCTAAGTCTTCCGCCTCAATAGACTGTTTCAGACATTAAGAGTGGAAGACCGACTTTAAATATAAAGGCCCTTAGGATTTTTATGGAAGGGATGGAGCTGTAGGAAAAACCTACAAATTGCTCCAGAGATGACATCTTGTTCTTATTTAGCTTTCTTTGAGTCATTAACAGTCGGGCGCCACTGGTGCTGAAACTTATCATTATTATAACCGCAAATGGGTTAATGCCCAAACAAAGCTATATTCTTGGGGCTGGTTCCCAGCTCCACCGCACAGACCCCAAGAGCAGCACCCTCCAAATCCCAGGATAATTCCCCACAAATGAGGGGATGTCAAATGTTCAGACTGGACTCAAAATTCTCTTCTTTTATCTGGGAGCTCCCAGTTGCTGGCAGGGCAGAGCCAAGGGGAAAATAAATAAATAAACGTCAAGCCAACAAACCCTAAAAAAAGAGGCTAAGTGGTTTAGCGGTCAGACCACTATCCTGGAGGCTGAGATCGCTGAGATCCAGTTCCAGCTCTCCCACTGACTGGCTGGATGACGCTAGACAAGTCATTTTCCTGACACGGTCCTCCGTTTCCCTACTTAGAAAAGGGGGCACTGCTTTAGAAAGTTTTTATGAGGACAAATGAAATGACCTGTGAATAGCTTCAGGTTGCTTGGAAATAAAATGAAGTTGCAATCCTTAGTAATTACCATCCTATTACTTAATTAATAATACAGTAAAAAGTCACAGGTGTTAAAGTTATGAAACTCCTACACCCTCAAGGTGCATGGGGTCGGGGGGCAGCGTGGGGCAGGGCGGTGGGAGGCACAGGTGGAGGAAGAAGGCAAAATTTTTTCAAATCAAATTTGCAGAACTTCACATCAAATACCAAATTAGCAAATTTATTACCTCGACATAATAAATGCGGCCCTGAGTTTGGCTCTGTCCCTTTATCCTTACCACATCTAAACTCAAGAGTGACTCACAGGAGCCTAGATATGAGACATACACAATTTTAAGGGAGAGGGAGAATTAGGAGGTTTGACGCTTCTGCTGGAGGAGGCTAAGAATAGACCACTCAGAACACAAAGAGAGCCTCCTCTTTCCTCTTCTTCCCAGTGTAGGTGGTCTGCTGGTTTCCCAGTCATTCCTGTGAAAGAATGATTTTTGTTTTCTTTCTGTCCGCAAAACCTCACCTTGTGTGGGGGAGAGCTAACTAAAAATGTGAGGACAGAGTCGCTTTTTCTACTGCGTTAGAACTATCACAAGGGCTGCACAATGCTAATGCCTTGTTGGGTGTGGAGAGGGGCTAAAAGACAAATACTGTATGTGAATATCTGGGAACTTGAAAACCAAGGAGTTCTCTACCTTCTTAAAGGAAAAGTGAGCAGCTAGGAATATGAGGGGGAAAAATCCAATAGGTGTCCTTGTTTGTGCATCCCATTCCCCCAAGATGTGGAGTGTCTTCATAGGAAAAAAAAAAAAAAAAAAGACATTTGGGAAGGATATCAACTAGTAAGAGACAGAGGTAGAAGGAGGGACTATAAAGATAAAGAGGAGTTTGAGAGGAAATGTCCATGAAGTCACAGAGGATTTAATGAGCACCTTCTGGATGCCCAGTCTTGTCACAAGCAAAGACATCTCTGACTTCAAGGAGCAGCCAAGATATGGGCATGTGAGAGCACTTTGTAGTAATTTAAGATGGTAAATAATCAGATGAAAATAGAAAGTAAAGTCGCTCAGTCCTGTCAGACTCTTTGTGACCCCATGGACTACACCTACCAGGTTCCTCCATCTATGGGATTTTCCAGGCAAGAGTACTGGAGTGGGTTGCCGTTTCCTTCTCCAGGGGATCTTCCCGACCCAGGGATCAGACCCAGGGATCAAACACCGGTCTCCCGCATTGCAAGCAGAGGCTTTACAGTCTGAGCCACCAGGGAAGCCACCACAAAGAAAAAAAAAAATGATAATGGGATATTAAAGGTTTATGGGCATTTAGGGGTGGGAGCTACTATTGTGGGGCTTCCCTGGTGGGTCAGTTGGTAAAGAATCTGCCTGCTATGTAGGACTCTGCCGGCAATGCAGGAGACTTGAGTTCAATCCCTGGGTCGGGAAGATCCCCTGGAGGAGAAAATGGCAACCCACTCCAGTCTTGCCTGGAGAATTCCATGGACAGAGAAGTCAGCTGGGCTACAGTCTATGAGAGTAGGACACAACGTAGCGACTAAACCATCAAGGCTACTATTATGGTGAAGTGAAGTCAAGTCGCTCAGTCGTGTCCAACTCTTTGTGGCCCCATGGACAATAGCCTGCACCAGGCTCCTCCGTCCATGGGATTTTCTAGGCAAGAGTACAAGAGTGGGTTGCCATTTCCTTCTCCAACTATTATGATAACAGTTGTATAAAGCAGGAAGAGTTATGAAATTCAGAAATTGAGGGTATATGGAGGGTTGACAATAAGTTTTCCACACCGGGAAATATGATGGTTTCAAAGGAACTCTCCACCTCAAATTCGTCTAATAAACCATCGCCTCAAGAAAGGGAGTCCAAAGAAACTAAGACCGCTGCGAGGCGACTGCTCCCGGAACTGGTACGGGCAGCTTGGAGTTGCGATACGGAAACTGTTCGCGTGGCACCCCCTCCGCCTCCTGCCTCTCCCGCCGCGTGGGTGCCATGGCAACCGAGAGAGCCGGGAGACCTAGGTTCCGGAAGCCGGAGAGCTGGAGCTCTGAAGCCACCCTGATCGAAGGATGCTGAGTCCGGAGCGCCTAGCCCTACCGGACTACGAGTATTTGGGTAGGCGCTTCCTTCGGCTTTGGGGAAGGAAAGAAATGCGGACGCATTAGGCCAGAGTCTGGGGAGGAGGATGGGGAGGGATCTGAGTGTGAATGGGTGGGGTGCGCTAGGGTGGGGTGGGGAGGGGGCGCTGATCCAGAGGCCTGAAGGTGTAAGGCCCAGCGAGGAGGAAAACAACATCTGGGGAAGAAAGAATGCTGAAGTGTACCCGCTGGAGCTCAGGCAGTGTGGATTGTGCTCACAGTGGGCTAGGTTGGAGTTGAGAATTGGCGGGGGTGGGGGGCTTTGGGGGTGTTACTGACTTGCTGCTAGTGGAGTAACCTTGGAATCTTGAAGTGCCACCTCAGTCATTCCGTGAGCCGTCAGATAACCGTCACGGCGGCAACTAACACTTTGGAGTTTTTCTTGTACGTTAGGCACTATGCTAAGCATTTTACATGCATTCTTTATTGAATCTTCGTAACAGCCCTAGGAGGAAACTGTTTTCCTTCCATTTTGCAGACGGAGAAACTGAGGCTGAAGAGATAATTTACACAAAGCCGCACCGCTAGGAAATGGTATGGCCTGGATCAGAACATCATTTGCCCACTCCTGAGCTTCAGTTCTTGATCAGTAGGGCTGCGGCTGTAATACGTTATGCACACTTAACACCTTAAGTGTGGATGAGAAAAGGATGTGTGTGTGTGTATGCGTACGTGTAAGGACACATCTTTTAAAACGTTGTTTATTCGCTAAGTCGTGTCCAACTCTCTTGCAACCCCATGGACTGTAGCTGGCCAGGCTCCTCTGTCCATGGGGTTTCCCAGGCAAGAATACTGGAGTGGGTTGCCATTTCCTTGTCCAGGGGATCTTCCAGACCCAGAGATCGAACCCAGGTCTCCTCCAATGGCAGGTAGATTCTTTACCACTGAGCATCAGGGAAGCCCTTTAAAACATTAATAGACTTTATTTTTAAAGAAATTTTAAGTTTACAGGAAATTAAGCAAATATTATAGTGTTCCCATGTACTCCTTGTCAGTTTCCTGTTATTAACATCTGACATCTATTAGTATAATACATTTGTTACAATTGATGGACCAATATTGACATGTTATTATTAACTAAGATCCACAGTTTTCCTTAGGGTTCACTCTGTGTCAGTACAGTTTTATGGGTTTCGACAAATGCATAGTGTCATATCCCCTGTTATAGTATTGTGCAGAGTAGCTTCACCCTCTGTCTATTCATCCTTTCTCCTGTCCCCCAACCATTGGCAACCACTGACCTTTTTACTCTCTCTAAAGTCTTACTTATTCAGAATATCATACAGTGGAGTCGCAGAGTATATAACCTTTTCAGACTGGCTTTTTTCACTAAGCAATAATGCATTTTAGGTTCCTCCACATCTTTTCCAGGCTTGATAGCTCATTTCTTTTTATAACTGAATAATATTCAACTATATGGATATATCGATACTGTACACATTTTTTTTTAATGAAAAACAATTCCAGTTTAAATTTCTGAATTTGTCATATGGAAACTAGATTAAAAAATATAAGAAGTTTAGAAGGAAAAGTCTCTTCCAGCCCTTTTCCCCTCATCTGCCAGTTTCCATCTGTCCTCAGCCCACTACTAGTAACTACTGTGACTGGTTTCCTGTGTGACCTTCCAGAGTTTAGTTTATTATGTATATAAGAGATAATGTATTTTTTTCTTTCTATATATCTCAGAGTGATTTCTGTATCAGTGAGAGCTTTCTCATTCTTCTCAGAACTTGTTTAGCTGCATAGTATTAAAATAATTTATTTGACTAGTTCTCGGTTGGTACACATGTTGTTTTTAGCCTTTTGCTATTATTGAAAATGTGTGTGTTAGTTGCTCAGTCATGTCCAACTCTTTGCAACCCTGTGGATTGTAGCTGGCCAGGCGCCTCTGTCCATGGGATTCTCCAGGCAAAAATACTACAGTGGGTAGCCAGGAGATCTTCCCGACTCAAGGATCAAACCCAGGTCTCCCGCATTGCAGGCAGATTCTTTACTGTCTGAGCCACCAGAGGAAGCCATTACTGAAAATGCCCCACTGAATAACCTGTAATTTTGTGCCATTACTAGTATATCTGCAAAGAAAACCACAAAGTAAAATTGGTGGGTCAGAGATATATGCTTTTTAAATATTGATAGACATTGCTAAATCATGTTTCACAGGGATTGGACCATTTTACACTGCTGTTAGCAGTGTAGGAGAATGTCTGTTTCCCTATGGTCTTTCCAACAAAATATGTCCAACTCAAACCATCAGGTATTTTCAACTGGTTAGTGACAGTCCCAGGGTAGATTTGATATGCATTTCTCTTATGAAGTTAGGACTCTTTTCACCAAGGTTAAGGGGTATATGTGGTTTTTAAAGGAGTATATATACCTAATTCTCCTAATTGGAGAAGGAAATGGTAACCCACTCCAATGTTCTTGGCTGGAAAATTCCACGGACAGAGTAGCCTGGTGGGCTATGGCATGGGATCTCAAAGAGTCGGACACAACTGAGCAATTTCACTCACTCACATATACCTAAAGAGCATGGTTAAATCACAGATAATTTTGCAGCCAATGAATAATAATATTAATGTCTAGCAATGCCTAGACTCTTTCTAAAGTTTTATGTTTTTTATCTTACTTACTCAGTACTAATGAGTCTATGAGAAGGAAATGGCAACCCACTCCAGTATTCTTGCCTGGAAAATCCCATGAAGGAAGAGCCTGGTAGGCTACAGTCCATGGGGTCGCAAAGAGTCAGACACGACTGAGCGACTTTTCACCAATGAGTCTATGAAATATTTGAAAAGCCTAGTCCGGTGTTCAGTTCCTTGGATGTTTGCCTCAAAGCCTTGACATAGTTAATATTACTGGTTCTTTGGTGAGTAGGAGCTGATGGTCCTTCCATAAGTGGCTTTTTTTTTTTTTTTTCAGGGAGACTAAGCCAATGGCATTGTTGATAATGAATCTATAAACAGAATCAAAGTTTCAGTTTGGCCGAAAAAACTTCAGCATCCAACCACTTAGCTAATTATTGAACCCTGGATTACTGAAGCTCTTTCAGTTTCTGTTGCATGTTTAAGTGTCCATGTCCCAGTCCCGGTCTGGACGTTCATACTGCCCTAAGCAGGGTCATACCACTCACTGCCTTACTCATGGTTGCTCAAACTGTACAACTCTGCTGAAATGCATTTGTCTTTAGTTGAGAGCAACCCTGCCCTTTCAGTTTGGTCTCTTTTAGAGGCATGCTGTTGCTGTTTTGAAGCATTCATCCTCCATTTAACAACCACTGAAAATCATCCCTTATAGATTAATGTAATGAAATAGTTTCTGGTTTGAAAATTTAAATACTTGTGGAGGTTTTGTTTGACTTGCTTTGGCTCTTCTCCTTTTCTTCTTCTTTTTTTTTTTTTTGTTTTTACAAATTATAAAGTCACGTGTGTAGAACTGGAGAAGAAAATGCATACAGAAAAAAGAAAATTGGGGAGATGGGAAAGCTCTAGGTATTCAGTGCATGGGAAAAGTGAAAGTTCAAGATCCCTTGGTAAGTGTAAACGGAGACCTCTCTTTAGTATTATGTACCAATTACAGGGGTACCTATTCAGTGAATATCTATAGATTTTCCTTTCTACGTGTTAGCCAGGGCTTCTATTTGCCTTTTTCACTACTAGCGAAGAAAAGAATCTTTCATCATGTTCGGTAAACTGATCCATTCCATGCTGACTTGGTGGGTTCGGAACCTGTAATCATGGCCTGGGATGGCTTTAGTATCTTAAGATCAGCATTACAGAATCAGCTCTGTGATGTTCATGCCTGCAGTCGTCAGAATGGAGTGATAGAAACTGTGTTAATGCCCAGGCATAAATAGAGAGAGGAGAATCTGGAAAAGAGATGAAATAAATATAGAGCCCTTGAAAGAGTTCCAGCTTCATGAAAGCTACTTATTGGAAGCTTCTGCCAGAGGCTGAGGTGTGTCTGTGTATCTGGTTGGGTGTGGAGAGTTCTCTAGAGCCGAAGGGCGGCCTGTTCTGGTCCCAGGTTTGCAAAACACACTCCCTACGTGCTGACCTGAGTATAAGCAAGAGGGTGTGAAGTTTATTATCTTACCCCACCTAAACTGGGGAGGTGCTTGCTTTCACTCATGTTCCTATTTACCTCTTCTGTTTCTATGGAAAGTGCTTTTTCTCACTAAGGTTGGTAGTGGATCAGCGTGATAGGTAACTCCAGGAAATCAGAGGTGGGTCTTTCTCCTTTGCAGGCTGTACTTATAGAGGAATGATAATAAATTGGAGAGGTTTTTTTTTTTTAAGTGTGGATCTTTTTTTTTTTTTTTTTGAGTTTGTTACAACAGTGCTTCTGTTTTATGTGTTGGTTTTTTGGCTGTGAGACATGTGGGATCTTGGCTCCTCAACTAGGGATTGAACCCACAACCCCCACATTGGAACGGTGAAGTCCTAACCACTGGACTGTCAGGGAAGTCCCTGGATAGGTTTTTGTTTTTTTAATTGGAGGATAATTATTTACAATGTCTCATTGGTTTCTGCAGTACAACTACCTGAATCAGCTATGCTGCTGCTGCTGCTGAGTCGCTTCAGTCGTGTCCGACTCTGTGCGACCCCATAGACTGCAGCCCACCAGGCTCCCCCGTCCCTGGGATTCTCCAGGCAAGAACACTGGAGTGGGTTGCCATCAGCTATAAGTATACATATATCCCCTCCCTCTGGATCCTCCCGCTCACCCCCAACCCCCACAGTTATTTTGAAGCTATAGTTTTTGAACACTTCATTTATGCTCAACACTGTGCCTTAACTCGTTTAATCTTTACAACTGTCATACAAGGTATTATTATTAGGCAAAAGTGAAAGGGAAGGATATACCCAACTGAATGCAAAGTTCCAGAGAAGAGCAAGGAGAGGTAAGAAAACCTTCTTAAGTGAACAATGTGAAGAAATAGAGGAAAACAATAAAATGGGAAAGACTAGAAATCTTTTCAAGAAAATTAGAGATACCAAGGGAACATTTCATGCAAAGATAGGAACAATAAAGGAGGAGGAAATGGCAAGGACCTAACAGAAGCAGAAGAGATTAAGAAGAGATGTCAAAAGTACACAGAGCTATACAAAAAAGGGTCTTAATGACCCGGATAACCACAATGGTATGTCTAGAGCCAGACATTCTGGAGTGTGAAGTCAAGTGGACCTTAGGAAGCATTACTACAAACAAAGCTAGTGGAGGTGATGGAATTCCAGCTGAGTTATTTTAAATCCTAAAAGATGATGCTGTTAAAGTGCTGCACTCAATATGCCAGCAAATTTGGAAAACTCAGCAGTAGCCACAGAACTGGAAAAGGTCAGTTTTCATTCCAATCCCAAAGAAAGGCAATGCCAAAGAATGTTGAAACTACCATACAAATGTGCTCATTTTACATGCTAGCAAGATTGTGGTCAAAATCCTTTAAGCTAGGCTTCAACAGTACATGAACCAAGAATTTCCAGATGTACAAGCTGGATTTAGGAAAGACAGAGGAACCAGAGATCAAATTGCCAGCATCCCCTGGATCATAGGAAAAACCAAGGGAGTTCCAGCTAAATACTACTTTTGCTTCATTGACTACTCTAAAGCCTTTGACTGTGTGGATCACAACAAACTGTGGGAAATTCTTAAAGAGGTAGGAATACCAGACCACCTTACCTGCCTTCTGAGAAATCTGTATGCAGGTCAAGAAACAACAGTTAGAACCGGACGTGGAGCAACAGACTAGTTCAAAATTGGGAAAGGAAGACTTCAAGGTTGTATATTGTCACACTGCTTATTTAGCTTATATGCAGAGTACATCGTGCAAAATGCCAGGCTGGATGAATCACAAGCTGGAATCGAGATTGCCAGGAGAAATATCAACAGCCTCAGACATGCAGATGTGTGTGTGGGGGGGCTTAGTTGCTCAATCGTGTCGCCTGGTGCAACCAGGCTCCTCTGTCCATGGAGATTCTCCAGGCAAGAATACTGGAGTGGGTTGCCATGCCCTGCTCAAGGGCAGAAAGTGAAGAGGAACCAAAGAGCTTCTTGGTGAGGGTGAAAGAGGAGAGTGAGAATCTGGCTTAAAACTCAGCATTCCAAAAGCCAAGATTGTAGCATCTGGTCCCATCACTTCATGGCAAATTGATGGGGAAAAAGTGGAAACAGTGGCAGATTTTATATCCTTGAGCTCCAAAATCATTGCAGATGGTAACTGCAGTCATGAAATTAAAAGACCCTTGATTCTTGGAAGAAAAGCTATGACAAATCTAGACAGCATATTAAAAAACAGAGACATCACTTTGCTGACAAAGGTCCATATAGTCAAAGTTATAATTTTTCCAGTAGTCATGTGTAGATAGATGTGAGAGTTGGACCATAAAGAAAGCTGAGCACTGAAGAACTGATTCTTTCAAATTGTGGTGCTGGAGAAGACTCTTGAGAGTCCCTTGGACAGCAAGGAGATCAAACCAGTCAATCCTAAAGGAAATCAACTCTGAATATTCATTGGAAGGACTGATAATGAAGCTGAAGTTCCAATACCTAGGCCACCTGATGCAAAGAGCCAACTCATTGGGAAAGAACCTGAAGCTGAGAAAGATTGAGGGCAGGAGGAGAAGTGACAGAGGTGAGGTGGTTGGATGGCATCACCAACTTAATGGATGTGAGCTTGAACAAATTCAAGGATATTGTGAAGGACAGGGAAGCCTGGCGTGCTGTAGTCCATGGGGTCACAGAAAGTTGAACACAACTTAGCAACTGAGCAACAATAATTATTAGTCCTATTTAGTAGTTTTTAAGATCTCTTTATTTTACAAATAAGAAAACTGAGTCTTAGAAAGGCTAATTGATTTGTAGAAAGTTACACAAGGTGGTGATGCATAAAAGCCAGATTCAGATCCAGGTTTATGGGATTCCATGCCTGTTTTTCCCTCTCTTCAGTTCAGTTTAGTTCAGTCGCTCAGGAGCTCAGTCGTGACTCTTCGAGAACCGACCCCATCGACCCGCAGCACACCAGGCCTCCCTGTCCATCACCAACTCCCGGAGTTTACCCAAACTCATGTCCATTGAGTTGGTGATGCCATCCAACCATCTCACCCTCTGTCGTCCCCTTCTCCTCCTGCCTTCAATCTTTTCCAGCATCAGAGTCTTTTCAAATGAGTCATCAGGTGGCCAAAGTATTGGAGTTTCAGCTTCAACACCAGTCCTTCCAGTGAACACTCAGGACTGATCTTTAGGATGGACTGGTTGGATCTCCTTGCAGTCCAAGGGACTCTCAAGAGTCTTCTCCAACATCACAGTTCAAACCCAGAGATAAAAATAAACAAACCAAAATAGCTGCTGCCTGTAAAGGGTGTGATCCTTGCTTCCCTTTTAAGACGGGAGTTCTTAAACAGTTCATCAGTTGCAAATAAGTGTCCTGAGAACAGAAATTGTACCTTACTCATCCTTGTACACCTGCTTTTCACAATGTAGACACCTTATATATACCTGTGTGTTACCTAAAAGTGTAAGTGTTAGTTGCTCAGTGTCCAACTCTTTGCGGCCCTGTGGACTGTAGCCCACTAGGCTCCTCTCTTCATGGGGTTCTCCGGGCAAGGATACTGGAATGGGTTTCCATTTCTTTCTCCAGAGGATCTTCCCCACCCAGGCATTGAACCCCCGTCTTCTGCATTGTGGGCAAAATTTACCGTCTGAGCAACCCATGGAACATGAATAATTTGACTTTAGGGTCCCCCAAGTGTGAGCAGCTACAACAATAACTGACTTATTAAGTACTTAGTATGTACCAGGTGACATTCTATGTACTTCACATACATTAATACACATGAAGATAGTTTCGGTTTTTATCTCCATTTCGTATATGAGGAAACTGCAGCACCAAGGCATTAAATAACTAGTTAGTGAGTCCTGGAGGCAGGATTCTAATCCAGCAGTATGATTTCAGAGTCCGCATTGTTAAACTCTGTGCTATGAATACCTTGAACAACTCCGAAAATGAGGCTACAGTTGTCGCACAGACCTGCATTCCATGGTTGCATGGATTCTGGAGTTAAGTTCAGATGACTCCAAGGGCTTAATTTTTTTTTTCTTTTTTTTCTTTTTCAAGGGCTTAATTTAACATTTCTGCCAGGAGGGGGCATCCTAGGAATCAGGATGGGTCAAATAGTAAAATTCAAGTTCCTTCTTTCACTGGACTCATCTCTCAAAGGCAGGCGGTAAGGAAGATAACATCTAAAAATAAACCATATAGGGGAGCTTGAGTGACAGTAATCTATGTACTTTGTGTAGCTGTGTGACCTTGAGGAAGTTACTCAACCTCTCTGTGCCTTAGATGCCTTATCTGCAAAATATAGATAATAATAATACTTACCTCATGCATGTAAGCTTTTAGAGCAATACCTGGCTGATACATTGTGAAAAGAGGATATACAAAGATGAGTAAGATATTTTTTCTTCTAGAGCATCGAGGTAAGTGCTCAATAGATATTAGCTGCTATTATTATTCCTATTTTTTTTAATAAAAATATGTAATACATCTGTGGCAATGGGTCACACAGAGCCGGACATGACTGAAGCAGCCTAACATGCGCAATGCATCTGTGGTGGCCATGAAACTGTGCCTCTCAGATCGCCTAGTATGGGAGGGGAAGGTAATTAGCTCAACTCCAGCTCTCAGTCCAACCTTATTCACACTGAGGCCACACTTCCCGCAGGCCGCTCCCAGCAGATGGCTGGGTGAGGCGGACAGACCCACTTTTACGAGAAGTGTGACTCCTCTGATGGTGACTTTGGCTTGAGGACTCCCACTGCACCGCAGTCAAACACTCTCACCCTCTTCTCTGCGCGGGTCAGCCCTGCAGTGTGTCTGTCACCTCTCTGAATCTCTTCCAGCTCCCTCCCCATTTTCCCTCATGGGCTTTTCATCCCCTAAATCTCTTGCATGTCTGATCCTGTCTTCTTGTCTGCTTCTCAGAGTCCCTGGACTAAGACAGCCTCCAGTAGTCACTGATACAGTTCCTTTCAGTCGTGAGGTTTAAGATTTCTTCAAGCCTTGGCAGAGGTTCTGACATATGACTGTTTCTATGTTGAAGATTCTTAAGTGTTACTAATCTTTTTTTTTTTTTTTTTGCATTTGCTGATATCAACTTGTCTTATTGCCCGACATAGTTTCTCTTTTTGCTTTTGGATGAGTCTTGATAAGCAAATGTAATTTTGTTGGAATATAATCAGTGAACCTCCCAAACCCAGCCTCATGCTAGGAAACATTGCCATTTACAGTAGGTCAGCTGAAATACTCATATGATTTTAGAGAGCTTGGGTTGTTGCAGAAAGGAAAAGGAATAAATACTATAGGTGTTACACTGATTCCCTAAATCTTTGGAAACTAGGTTTATAATAATAAAGCTGGTCACTTAAAAACAGTAATGCATATTTTCACAAAATCATGAAGGTAATATTCATAAATGACTGTAACACAAAGTAACAGTGTAATAAGTGCCGACTGGGAAAGATCGAGAGCAGGAGGAGAAGGGGATGGTTGGATGGCATCAGTGACTCAATGGACATGAGTTTGAGCAAGCTCCAGGAGTTGGTGAAGGACAGGTAAGCCTGGTGTGCTGCAGTCCACGGGGTCTCAAAGACTCAGACACGACTGAGCGACTGAACTGAACTGAAACTGGGAAAGAGCCGAGACCCCTGCCTACATAGAGTTCACTCAGTCTGTTTTAGCACTTAGATCCCATCTCCCGTGTATGGCATAAGTTTCCTGTAGGGAGCGGCACATTATATTCATGCTTTGCTTTATATAGAGAAGCTATTCAGGGAGCAAGAAAGAAAGAAGGGAAGGAAGGAAGAATTAGGAAGAGAAGAAAGGAAGGAGAAAGGGGGAAGAAGAAGCGAAAGAGATGATTTTGTGGACATGTGCCTTACTGTTTTTAAGTGACCAGCTTCATATATTGTAAACCTATGAATAGTATCCAGAGATTTAGGAAGTCAGCGTAACATCTATCATATTCATTTGTTTTCCTTTCTGCAACAACCCGAGCACCCTAAAGTCCTATGAGTATTTCTGTTGACGTAAACGGAAATGGGTTGGATTGGCTCTAGCATAGGGTTGGGTTTGGAAGGTTCACTAATCATATTCAAACAAAAGTAAATTTTCTGATCAGGATTCATCCAAAAGCAAAAGAAGAAATCGCCATCGCAGGGGCAGCAGTCCCCTAGGTGGCCCGGTTCTGGGGTGCGCCCCTGGGAGCTGTTCCTGGAGGTTCAGCCTCGACTCTGTTCCTTTCATCTTTCTAAGGATTCTGTAAGCTGCTTAATAAATGTGATCAGTGTTTCTGTTGGAGAGGGTTAGGGATGGGGAATGGAGGCTGTCAGGGGAGAGCCAGTGAGTTCTGAGGCATGCTGTTTGTTGACCATTACCCACCTCTGTTTCTCCTGGGTAACTGACTACAGGTGATGTCAGTGTTATTCTAGGGATTAAAAATAGTTCCATCAATTTTTTACTTTGCCTATCATTTATATATTCAGGTAATCTTAAAATCTTCCCTCTAAATGCTGTCTAAAAGTTGGAGATCACTATTTTTTGCTATAAATGCCACATTTGCTAGATGAGTGAATTTTAGGAAGCTAAGTAATCAAAGTTTTAAAAAGTAATAAAAAAGACTTCAGAAAAGAATAGATGATCCATTAACTTATCTCTGGTTCATCTTCCAGTTTGTATCCTTCTTAGTGCTTATCACAATTACCTTATTAATCTATTCATATATCTTGTTATTGTCTGTTTCTTACTAGAATGTAAGCATAAGGGCAGACTTATTCTCTTAGTATCTCCAAAATCTAGCACAGTGCTTGGCCCAAGTTAAATGCACAGTTGTTAAATGAACAGTGTGCTTTATGTGGGCTTCCCAGGTGGTTGCTAGTGGTAAGACCCTCCTGCCAATGCAGAAGATGTAAGAGACTCGTGTTCAATCCTTGGGTCAGGAAGATCGCCCGGAGGAGGGCATGGCAACCCACTTCAGTATTCTTGTCTGGAGAATCCCATGGGCAGAGGAGCCTGGCGGGCTGCAGTCCATGGGGTCGCAAAGAGTCGGTCACAACTCAAGCGACTTAGCACATACGCATATGCTTTAAGTAGCAAAATAATTTTTTTTTTCCTTAAATGAAAGAAAGGAATCCAGTTCAGAAAATAGTTATTGAATTCCTGCTGTGCGAGAGACACTAGGCCTTTTTCCCTTCTTCCATTGACAACCAAAGGATAACTGATTAAAATCTTTACTCTGAATGCTGTCCAAAAGTTGGGGATCACCATTACTTGCGTGTATACCGTGTTTGCTAAATGAGTAAATATAATTTCTTGGTTGACAGCATGTTTTCTTCGTTTTGATTACACAACAGTAAGATTTAGTTCCTTTTTTCAAATGGTTTCTTATGAAGAAAGGAAATTTAATACTATTTTGAGGCATCTACTTGAGATCCCGTTTTCAGTTGGGCAGAGTAATATGCTTTGATTAAGCCTGGAATTACCCTTGTCAGCTAATCGCTGGGTGCTCTGTGTTGGGATGCCCTCGCACTGCTTCCCTACGGGCCTTAGGAAATAGCTCGTCCTATGATTGGAATTTCAAGTCAAAACACATTTATCTGACCAGAATTTTAATGATTTATCAAAGAGAGGAGGGGTTTTCCCAAACACATCTGAACTTACCAAATTACTGATCCCATTAGCTATGTTTTCTCTTAAGCACTTCTCTTTAAACAAAGTAATTACAGCTGAAATCATCCAATGTATTTTTCATAAAAGCTTTTGACTAAGTTGTGTTTGATTAGCAGGAACCCAGTAAAAGTAAATATTGTTTGAGAAGGCACTTTCCGGGCCCTTTCTTTTTCTTCATTGAATTAGCTTTTTGAAAGCACTGTTCTTTGGAGAGAGTAAGAGCCTTTTTCCAGCTGTCCTATTGTGTAGCCCAAGGTCTTGCTAATACCATTATCTGGCCCTGAGATTACAGGTAATTGTGATAAAACACAGGCTTCAGTTTCTGTAATCTCAGACAGAAATCTGTTTGTGCCTTGGCCTTCACATCAGGTGTTTGTGAAATTCAGACTTCTCTCACCTGGAATAGCGCCCCCCCACCCCACCCCCGGCCCCCAGTAAACAGAGGTATCTGGCAGAAAAAGGGCTGTATAAGAGCCATTGCCTTTTTTTTTTTTTTAATCATGTGGCAGAACTCCTCCTGTGGCCAACTTACATACAACATGTGCCCTAAATGGGAAAATTATATATTTTAAAATAGGCATGCTTGAAACAATAACACTTTTGAATGTGAAATGTACCAGAAGGCCGCATGTCTCTGGCTCTGCTTGTCAAATGGAGAGGCTGCCAGAACCACTCGGCTCCATGGTTCTCATGCCCTGAAGTCCTGGAAACTGACACGTAAGTAGGCAACGCACAAAGCGGCTCAGCCCATGAGAAAGTGAGTTTGGGCGCCTGGGCTGGCCCCCTTTCTCTCTGTGTGGAGTTCTTTCCAGCTTCGCTTCTTCTGTCCCATCACAGCTTTTTTTTTTCAGAAAGGAGAGATTAAACGTGTCTGGTATTTCAGCATGTCAACGGCACAGGCAACATGAGGCCAGCACTCAGGCCACTGTTCAGCCTGTCATATGGAAGGAATTGCTTTTCAGGGGAGATTATAATTGTGTATGTAGCCACACAAATGCACATTCTGCCTGGAGGAAAATGCACAGAAGAGGAGGCCTTATGCTGCCACTCAGGTCTTTTTGTGGAGGGCTGCATAAGAAGCCCTTACATGGCATAGTCAACTCTTTTGGGCTTAATGAGTCATCTTTTTGTGTGATGCCTACTTCAAAAAAAAGGGGGGAGGGGGGAGGGCGGGGGTAGAGGGGGAGAAGCAGAAACACACTCTTCCCCAAGTGAATTGCTTTTATTGGCCCTGCAGCTTTGTCTAAGACTTTTGCAGATTCCTGATGACATCATTTATAATGCTAGTTCACAGACAGTAAACAAAAAAATAATTTAGCTTTTAGGCATTTCGACAAAACTTGAATAGTCCAATGTAGAGAAATGATAATGAGCTTTATGAACAGTAAGCACATGAGCTTAAACAACAAGCATGACCCCAGTCTTTCTTGGAATGTGACACATTGAAAGATGACTGTAGAGAAAACTAGAAGATTGACACTTTTGAATTATGTGCAGCTAAGACTTGAGTCCACAGTCTAGTGTTAATCCCATGCAGTATGTTCTCGTTAGTAGCTAAAGTACAGGCTACCAAGTGAGTAAGTCATTAGGCCCCTTGAACCCTAGCGTTTTACCCATAAGAAAGGAAAAGGTAATATTACCGCCTACCTCACTGGAATGCTAGAAGATTGAGACGATAAACATGTAGAACTCTTTATAAGAAAGGTGTTTTGTAAACAGAAAATACCATTATTACTCTCCTTGATCAAATTTCCCCAACACAAGGAGTTGATAAAAGCTACCTCATACTGGGTGGAGAGGATGAATTAATTAATATATGTCAGTTATCTTACAGTGAACTATTTAATGAGACCTAAAATTGTCTTTCTTGATAGTCTATAGACCACCAAACCTGATATTTAAACACATGATTCACTTACAAAGTCTTAACATGCGCCGTCAGCCTTTTGCCTTGCCTTCACGGGTTGTGGTAGAGAATAGTGCATATATCCCTCTACCATGTGGTGGTGGAAGAAAATAAGTTAGGTCTTCAGGAAGCATGGCCCTGCCTTTTTTCTTTTCAAGGTTATGCCTGCAAATAGTCTTTGGAGTCTTGCTAATCTTTGTTGCCATGTCTGAACATAGGTAGTGACTGTTTTGACCTTTGTTCTTCCAGTAAATATTTGGTTTTGATCTCATGTTTCTAAAGAAGAAACAAACATAACGAAAAGAAGTGATTGATTTGTCTTACTTTGTGAACTTTTCTTATCATATTTCTTAGTAGCTTAAGAAAAAAATAATTGTTGTTGAAGGACCTAACATTGAGTTCCCTAACTGGAAAGGTCTTAAACTAAGCCAAGTAATAAAAATAGCATTGGTTGTTATCTTTAGAGGAGAAGGGATACCGGAAAAGACTTTGCATTTTTTAAATGACAAAATTTCACTGACATCTCTGCTTCCATTTTTGTTGGTATTTGCATAAGGTTTTAGGCAACAAAACCTGAGACGACCCTCTTGGAAATAATGTAATTTTCAATGTAATTTTCATCTTTTGTTTCCAAGTACACTGACGTTTGGATAACCTCACTTCCCAGATTTCATTTTCTATTAGATGACACAAAATGGGAAACGCTATTTCATTTAAATTCTAAACCCTCAGCAGAGATTATCTGTCTTACGTTTTTAAATACAGAGATAATATTCCAGCTTCTAAGTAAGCCCAGCCTCCCAAGTACTGTCTTTAAGTGGGAAATATATTCAAACAGATGTTCTTGGTATGCCAGCTGAGGTCCCTCATACCCAGGAGGACTAGAGTCAGTCCTGATAAGATATTTGTGAGGTCGGTACCAGCCCGACCCTCACT
Organism: Odocoileus virginianus; assembly: GCF_023699985.2. NCBI lineage: Eukaryota > Metazoa > Chordata > Mammalia > Artiodactyla > Cervidae > Odocoileus > Odocoileus virginianus. Next base: position 12,798,599 of record NC_069683.1, on the reverse strand, counting down.
TTTCCATGAGGAAACTGAAGTTTAGGTCGTGTAACTTACCCAAGGTCACTCAGCTAGTAAATGTGGAGGTGAAGCTTGAGTGAAGTTTATCTAACTCTAGAGCCTGTGTTGTCAGCTACTTTGCTAAGGTCTGATTTCTCAAGGCCCGCTTTCTTATTCAGTTCATAAGGATTTAAGGATTAGAACTTAATATTTTAACAGAAATGTGTACAGAATATATGAGATATTCCCCAGATTCCCTGGTATATAATAGAACATAATTTAACATTTTCTTAATGACATGGTGTCTTATTTTAGACATTTTTACTATAGATGTGTTATGACATTTACTCATGAGGGTGTATGTTAGGAAACAGGGACTCAGAGAGCTTAAGTAAAATTTCCAGCGTTCATGTAGATAGCAGTAGGTGGAGCTAAGATTTGATTCTAGTTCTTCTGATTCCAAATTTAGTGGTGTAGGTGCCACTCACTCAGTGTTAGTTAAATCTGACTGGTAGCTGTTGATTAATGACAAGAACGTCCCCTGTTGCTCAGAAGTCCTCTCTCTCCAGACTGATGTTTCCTACTGGGTCAGTAAGCTGGTGAGGATGCTGAGGTTCTGTGCTTCAGGTGGTCGTGTGCCACTGATCTCAGGGTGATGGTTGAGCAACCGCCCCCTCTGGTGCAATGGCTTACACAGGAGAGAACTTTATTTCTCTCTCCCTTAACCTTGGTCAAGGGTACAGAAGGCAGAATCTGCTCTAGGAAGCCATCACAGGATTTCAGGCTAGCAGGGTAGCCATGCCATTTGAAATCCATGGTTTCTGAGGATGGCTCTGTCGTAAAAAGGAAAAGGGGAAGGAATGAGTCCAGGGCAAACACCTTTTAAGCAAGGAAGGCAGAAGTTGCGAACATCACTTGTGCTCACATTTCATAGGTGAGTACTTTATAATATACTGTTTGCAGATGGCATGCGAAGTGAAGTCACTCAGTCGTGTCTGACTCTTTTTTTGCGATCCCATGGACTGTAGCCTACCAGGCTCTGTCCGTGGAATTCTCCAGGCATGAATACTGGAGTGGGTTGCCATTTCCTTCTCCAGGGGATCTTCCTGACCCAGGGATCGAACCCAGGTCTCCTGCATTGCAGGCAGACGCTTTACTGCCTGAGCTACCAGGGAAGCCCACTTTATAATATAAGACCCCTGCTAATTGCAGAGGAGCTTGGGAAGTCCAAGCAGACATCGAGTGTAAGAATAGGAGCACATATTTTGCGCTCCTCCTCAGAGTGCAAACAATAACCTCCCATGCCTGGTATGTGCATAGTTAGTAGCTGCTTGCCCTTATTCAGAGGGGGAGCACAGACGTTCTAGTGGGTGCCTGACTTTTCCTTCCCTACGTCTGCCTCTTCAAGAACAGTGTATTTTATTGCTTGTCCCTGTTCTCCACTCTTTTACCTTAAGCTACTACTGAGCTGGTTGCTTCCTTTTTATTATTTTTTTCTTTTGTAACTCTGTGTCTCCTGTCATTTCTCTTGGATTATTTCTCTGTCCTTTGTAAATATTTCCAACTAATCAGAATAGTTCCTTTCTACACTTCAGTGAGCACATGTAATTGTTAGGGTTTTAGTTCTTCCTTATTGTGTTGCTTGCTGTCTGTTGGGGCTTACTTTGCTGCCAAATAAAAATTTTTTGAGTGGGAAGTTAGATCCATGGTAGAAACTTAAATCTTGTCTCCAGCGAGCTAGTTTTACAATAAATAAAGATATTTGACTTCCTAGACTGAGAGTAAGAGATTTAGGAGGACGAGGAAAATGTGGGGACGCAGAAACTGGGGGAGGAGTGAGTTTCAAGAGGGAGGGGGTGTTCAGTGCTATCAGTTGCCTCCAAGAGGTCAAATAAGATAAGAGCTGCGAGAGGGATTGTTAGTGCATTAGGTGAGCAGTTTCAGTGGAGCAGTGTGGCAGGACGCCAGCCAGGTTTGCCTGTAAATGGGAAGGGTGAGGGATTTGAGACAATAGGTAGGGTAGACTTGTTTCCAGAAGTTTGGTGGACTGGGGAAGGTGGACAGGGGGTGGTAGCAAGGGTAGGGGAGAGTTTATTGCTGTTTTGAAGTTTTTAGAGTCTTGAGTCTGTTTACAGGCTGAAGGAAAGGGAGGCATTTCAGAGGAGAGAGGGATGATCCAAGAGAATAAGATGATTAAATGATGCAATACTTTTTAGAAGAGGTGGGAGAACATTCCAGGATCAAGGGCAGAGGTGCAAGCTTGTTTTTGGAGGTGGGAATCAGGGCCATGTTTATTCATTAGGCACTACAGGCATTGTGCCTAATCTCTAAACAGTTTTGAAATTTTTGAAAATATTTGATACCTAAAAAATGTTTGTGTGTGTGCATGTGCTCAGTTGTGTCTGACTCTCTGTGACCCCATGGACTGTAGCCCACCAGGCTCCTCTGTCCACAGGATTTTCCAGGCCAGAATGCTCAAGTGGGTTGTCATTTTCTACCCTGGGGATCTTTCCAACCCAGGGATCGAACCTGCATCTCTTGTGTCTCTTGCATTGGCAGGGGATTCTTTATCACTGTATCACCTGGGAAGCCCCCAAAATAATATTTATTGACTTAAAATATGGGTAAATGTTTAATTATACATTTATAAAACATAGTATAATATCACTTTTATTGTTATATTTAGTATGGAAAAACATTTTATTACATTTAAAAGCAACTTTCACATGTTTGCAAGGTAATGCTCAAAATCCTTAAAGCTATGCTTCAATAGTAGGTGAACCAAGAGCTTCCATATATACAAGCTGGATTTAAAAAGGCAGAGGAACCAGAGATCAAATTGCCAACATCCATTGGATCATAGAAAAAACAAGAGAATTCCAGAAAAATATCTATTTCTGCTTTATTGACTACTCAAAAACCTTTGACTTTGTGGATCACAACAAACTGTGGAAAACTCTTTAAAGAGAGAGGAATACCAGACCACCTTACCTGCCTTCTGAGAAAACTGTATGCAGGTCAAGAAGCAACAGTTAGAACCGAACATGGAACACAGACTAGTTCAAAATTGGGAAAGGAGGAGGTCAAGGCTGCATATTGTCACCCTGCTTATTTAACTTATATGCAGAGTATATCATGTGAAATGCTGGGCTGGAAGAATCACAAGCTGGAATCAAGATTGCCGGGAGAAATGTCAACAACCTCAGATATGCAGATGATACCACTCTAATGGCAGAAATCGAAGAGGAACTAAGGAACCGTTTGATGAAGGTGAAAGAGGAGAGTAAAAAAAGCTGGCTTAAAACTTAGCATTTAAAAAACTAAGATCATGGCATCTGGTCCCATCACTTTATGGCAAATAGAAAAATTGGAAACGGTGGCAGATTTTATTTTTTTGGGCTCCAAAACCACTGCAGACCAAGACTGCAGTCATGAATTTAAAAGATGCTTGCTCCTTGGAAGAAAAGCTATGACAAACCTAGACAATATATTGAAAAGCAGAGACATCACTTTGCCAACAAAGGTCCATGTAGTCAAAGCTGTGGCTTTCCCAGTAGTCATGTATAGATGTGAGCGTTGGACCATAAAGAAGGCTGAGTGCCAAAGAATTGATGCTTTCAAATTGTGGTGCTGGAGAAGACTCTTGAGAGTCCTTTGGACTGCAAGAAGATCATACCAATCAATCCTAAAGGAAATCAACCCTGAATATTCATTGCAAGGACTGATGCTAAAGCTGGAGCTCCAGTACTTTGGCCACCTGATGTCAAGAGCCAACTCACTGGAAAAGACTCTGCTGCTGGGAAAGATTGGGGGCAGGAGGAGAAGGGGCAGCAGAGGATGAGATGGCTGGATGGCATCAGACATGAGTCTGAGCAAACTCAGGGAGATGGTGAAGGACAGGGAAGCCTGACGTGCTGCATCCCAGAGTCACCAAGAGTCGGCCATGACTGAGCGACTGAACAGCAAAAGCAAGTTATAGGTAAGATTTTTTGCAGCTAGCAGGAGATCCCAAGTGTGAATTCATGTGCTAACATGGTTTTAAAACAGCTCTGCAAGAATATTATTCAACATAAAAAAGAAGAAAGTCCTGCCACTCACAATAGTGTAGATGGATGTTGAAGGCATTCTTTTAAGTGAAGAAAGTTAAAGACAAATACTGTATGATCTCACTAGTATGTATGTAATATTTAATATATTAAAAAAACCCTAGACTCATACATACCAAAGAGGTGGAGGGTGGGTGAAATGTGTAAAGGTGGGAAAAAGTACAAATATCTAGTAATACAATAAATAATCCCTGGGGATGTAATGCACGACATGGTGACTATAGTTAATTATAAGGTATTGTATATTTGAAAATTGCTGAGAGAGTAGATCTTAAAAATTCTCATCACAAGAAAAAAATTGTAGCTGTGTGGTGACTGACAGATGTTAACCAGACTTACTGTGGCGACCATTTCACAACACACACAGATACCCAATCATCATGCTGTATACCTGAAACTATTAAAATACAGTGCTGTGTGTCAATTATGTGTCAATAAAAAAGAAAAAGAAAGAAACCCTGACTCTACAAAGAATAATTGCTTTTGCATAACAGAGACAGAAAGTGACATTGGTGAAGGACAGAGGTGAAGTGCGGGCTGAGAGTTGATGTTCTTTATAGGCCACCCACCTTGTCTTTCTCTCTGAAGTAAGATTCAAGGTTACCTCCCTAGAGTTAGGAAAACAAAAGTAAAAGGCATAGGAGACAAAGAAAATTAGTGTTACTGTGGAAAAGAAGAAACAAGCTGCTGTAGGAAGGAAGAACGACAGCTTGACTAGGAACAAGTAGAAGAATTCTGAGCAGCATTAAGACATTTGAAGTCAAGATGTATAAATGCACAGTAGTGTGTGCCTGCTCAGTTGTGACCCCATGGACGAGCCCACCAGGCTCCTCTGTTCATGGAATTTTCCAAACAAGAAGACCCACTGAAGTGGGTTGCCATTGCCCACTCCGATCCTGGGATCGAACCCAGGTCTCCTGCATTAGCAGGCACATTCTTTACCACTGCGCCACCTGAGAATAAATAAACCCTTTGAAAAAAGAAGCAACAAAAAACATAAATAGGAACAAAGCTGACTATGTAAACTCTAAAAGGAAAAACTACAAAAATATTGCAAAGTAATAATTAGATGAAACAACGGAATAACTTTTAGGAAAACAAGGTGTTACAGATAATGGGTAAAGAGGGAAAAATCCAAAATAAGAAAAATTATTTTATTTGATGTTTATTAGCTATGGAATTTTATCAGCCAAGTGGATTTATAAAAGCTTTAAAGTAGTAATACCATACCCCACAAATGCTCACTTCTAAATCCCCCTCCTCAGAGGAGACTACAGATTTTTTCACCATATCTTTTGCTATTTTGCTGCATGTCTTAAAATGACATGCTTACATTGCTCTTCTTGATTTTTCAGTTGTGGATATTGTCTAATGACTGCCTGTGATGGATTTAGCGCTTTTATATCCTCTTAACTTCCCTTCCTCCTAGCCTTGCAATAAAATTATGATTTTTGGTTAAGTCAATATTCAGTGTTTATCATCACTAAGAAAATGGTATGTATACATTAGTCATGAAGTATACTATGATTACATTTCTCCTTTTTTCATAGGTTTTTTCCCCCCCAGAGTTAATCATTGCCTTGTCTTTTGTTTGGTTGATTTTCTATGAGCTTGTCTCTAGTTTCTGCCCCAACTCTCCAACCAAAAGGCTAGTCTCCTCCGAGCTGATTCAGACACATCAGGTATTCTCTAAATTTCAATTTATTTTCTTCAAGATAACTCTCCTGGGGTACTCCTTTACCTGATTGGCCCTCCTGCTCTCATCTGACCCAGTTGCTCTCAAAATCCTTATCCCTATCATGAATATTACTCGTCTCTCTCAAGTGATACTCCGTATGACCTAAAGCCTCTGGTTTCCTTTTTCCACAAATGCTCTTTCTTTTTCTTAGGTTGTATCCTTTAGTAGCTTTCTGAGAAAGTTTGCATGCAAAATAAAATTTAGAGTATCTTGTATCTCTGAAAATGTCTTTGTACTACCTTCACACTTGATTCATAATTTGTGTAGGTATAAAATTCTATGTTGGAGATAATTTTCCCTTAGACTTTTAGAGGCATTTATCCTTTATTTTTTAGTTTCCCATATTGCTGTTGAGAAGTTGAATGCCATTCTTATTTGTTATATTTCATAAAGATATCCATTGGTGTTGATCTTTCATTCATTTCTTGAGGCCCTTTCAATGTGGAAATTTACATCGTTCAGTTCTGAGATGTTTTCTTGAATTTATGTTTGGCATTTTCTCATGTCTGTTTCTGGAACCGCTGTTACTCAGACATTGGACCTTATGGATTCATGCTCTAATTTTCTTACCTTTCTTTCTTCTTTTCCATATTTTTTGGTTTATTATATTTTATGTGACTATGTTTGACCTTTCCAATCCTATTGAACGCTACAAATATCTACTATTATATTTTAATTTTCTCTTCATTTTTTCCTGGATTCACGAATATAAGATTTTAACTTGTCTTTCTGAGTTTTTTTTTTTTTTTTATTTGAAGGATAATTGCTTTACAGAATTTTGTTGTTTCCTGCCAAGTGTCAGCATGAATCGACCATAGGTATACATATGTCCCCTCCCTCGTGACCTCCCTCCCGTTTCCCTCCTCTTCCCACCCCTCTAGATTGTTACTTTCTGAGGTTAGTAATTGTGATATTTCTTTCCTTATTTTGTTGTTGTTCTGTGCTTTGGTTTGGTTTGTTTTCTTGCTTATGTGTATGTCTTCTGCATTTTTTTCTTTCAAGTTTATTTTTTCCTGTGAGTTATTTTTGGTATATTTTTAGATAAGAACCTTTCCTCAAGCTTTTGGAGCTTCTTGGGCATCTGTTTACGTGCTGAGCAGGGGAGAGTCTTACACAGGTCAGTAGGCAGGCATTAATGCAGTCATCTGGCACCTCTAGTTTTAACTGTCCTTGAAGTCCCCAAGTTCAAAGACCTGATGATTCAGTTTCTTAGCAGAAGATAAACCTTTAATGTCATGTCTAGGTAAAGGGAGGGTGATCACTTTGCTCCATAAAGTTGGGGAGAGGATCCTGAAATATAATTGGTTCTTATGTAGACTTTTCACTCAACTTTACTAGTTAGCTTAGGCTGCCAAAACAAAAAAATCAGTGTGTATGGATCCACTTTTGTATGTGGATATCCAGTTTTCCCATCACCATTTTTTTTTAAAAGATTGCCTTTCCCCCTTGAATAACATTGCATCCTTGTCAAAATTATTTGACATATATGTGAGGGCTTATTTCCATGCTCTCTATTCTATTCCGTTGTGGGTTTGTTTTTGTCTGTTTTCATGACAGTGCTGCACTGTTTTGATTCCTGTAACTTTGTAATAAGTTTTAAAATTAGGAAGAGTGAGTCATCCATTTTTGTTCTTTTCCGAGATTTTTTGGCTCTTCAGAGTCTCTTGAGATTTCATTGGAATATTAAAATGAAAAAAAAAAGAATATTACAGTGGGATCCTAGTTGTTCAGGGTTCAACACAACTGTTTACTCCTCTAAGTAATTTTTTAGTCCTTTCTGTTTGGACTAGGTTTCATCTATACGGGTCATGGTGGAGAGGTCTGACAGAATGTGGTCCACTGGAGAAGGGAATGGCAAACCACTTCAGTATTCTTGCCTTGAGAACCCCATGAACAGTATGAGAAGGCAAAATGATAGGATACTGAAAGAGAAACTCTCCAGGTCGGTAGGTGCCCAATATGCTACTGGAGATCAGTGGAGAAATAACTCCAGAAAGAATGAAGGGATGGAGCCAAAGCAAAAACAACACCCAGTTGTGGATGGGACTGGTGATAGAAGCAAGGTCTGATGCTGTAAAGAGCAATATTGCACAGGAACCTGGAATGTTAGGTCCATGAATCAAGGCAAATTGGAAGTGGTCAAACAGGTGATGGCAAGAGTGAATGTTGACATTCTAGGAATCAGTGAACTAAAATGGACTGGAATGGGTAAATTTACCTCAGATGACCATTATGTCTACTACAGTGGGCAGGAATCCCTTAGAAGAAATGGAGTAGCCATCATGGTCAACAAAAGAGTCTGAAATGCAGTACTTGGATGCAATCTCAAAAATGACAGAATGATCTCTGTTCATTTCCAAGGCAAACCATTCAATATCACGGTAATCCAGGCCTATGCCCCAACCAGTAACACTGAAGAAGCTGAAGTTGAACAGTTCTATGAAGACCTACAAGACCTTTTAGAACTAACACCCAAAAAAGATGTCCTTTTCATCAAAGGGGACTGGAATGCAAAAGTAGGAAGTCAAGAAACACCTGGAGTAACAGGCAAATTTGGCCTTCGAGTACGGAATGAAGCAGGGCAAAGGCTAATAGAGTTTTGCCAAGAGAACGCACTGGTCATAGCAAACACCCTCTTCCAACAACACAAGAGAAGAGTCTACACATGGATACCACCAGATGGGCAACACTAAAATCAAATTGATTATATTCTTTGCAACCAAAGATGGAAAAGCTCTATACAGTCAGCAGAAACAAGACTGGGAACGGACTGTGGCTCAGATCATGAACTCCTTATCGCCAAATTCAGACTTAAACTGAAGAAAGTATGGAAAACCATTAGACCATTCAGGTATGACCTAAATCAAATCCCTTATGACTATACAGTGGAAGTGAGAAATAGATTTAAGGGACTAGATCTGATAGACAGAGAGCCTGATGAACTATGGACGGAGGTTCGTGACATTGTACAGGAGACAGGGATCAAGACCATCCCCACGGAAAAGAAATGCAAAAAGGCAAAATGGTTGTCTGAGGAGGCCTTACAAATAGCTGTGAAAAGAAGAGAAGGGAAAAGCAAAGGAGAAAAGGAAAGATATTCCCATTTGAATGCAGAGTTCCGAAGAATAGCAAGGAGAGATAAGAAAGCCTTCCTCAGCGATCAATGCGAAAAAATAGAGGAAAACAGCAGAATGGGAAAGACTAGAGATCTCTTCAAGATAATTAGAGATACCAAGGGAACATTTCAGGCAAAGATGGGTTCGATAAAGGACAGAAATGGTATGGACCTAACAGAAGCAGAAGATACTAAGAAGAGGTGGCAAGAATACACAGAAGAACTGTACAAAAAAGATCTTCACGACCCAGATAATCACAATGGTGTGATCACTCAGCTAGAGCCAGACATCCTAGAATGTGAAGTCAAGTGGGCCTTAGAAAGCATCACTACGAACAAAGCTAGTGGATGTGATGGAATTCCAGTTGAGCTATTTCAAATCCTGAAAGATGATGCTGTTAAAGAGCTACACTCAATATGCCAGCAAATTTGGAAGACTCAGCAGTGGCCACAGGACTGGAAAAGGTCCGTTTTCATTCCAATCCCTAAGAAAGGCAGTGCCAAAGAATGCTCAAACTACCGCACAGTTGCACTCATTTCACATGCTAGTAAAGTAATGCTCAAAATTCTCCAAGCCAGGCTTCAGCAATACATGAACCGTGAACTTCCAGATGTTCAAGCTGGTTTTAGAAAAGGCAGAGGAACCAGAGGTCAAATTGCCCATATCTGCTGGATCATTGAAAAAGCAAGAGAGTTCCAGGAAAACATCTATTTCTGCTTTGTTGACTGCACCAAAGCCTTCGACTGTGTGGATCACAACAAACTGTGGAAAATTCTGAAAGAGATGGGAATACCAGACCACCTGACCTGCCTCTTGAGGAACCTGTATGCAGGTCAGGAAGCAACTGTTAGAACTGGACATGGAACAACAGACTGGTTCCAAATAGGAAAAGGAGTATGTCAAGGCTGTATATTGTCACCCTGCTTATTTAACTTATTTGCAGAGCACATCATGAGAAACGCTGGGCTGGAAGAAGCACAAGCTGGAATCAAGACTGCTGGCAGAAATATCAATAACCTCAGAAACGCAGATGACACCACCCTTATGGCAGAAAGTGAAGAGGAACTAAAAAGTCTCTTGATGAAAGTGAAAGAGGAGAGTGAAAAGTTGGCTTAAAGCTCAACGTTCAGAAAACTAAGAAGATCATGGCATCCGGTACCATCATCTCATGGGAAATAGATGGGGAGACAGTGGAAACAGTGTCAGACTTAATTTTGGGGGGCTCCAAAATCACTGCAGATGGTGATTGCAGCCATGAAATTAAAAGATGCTTACTCCTTAGAAGGAAAGTTATGACCAACATAGACAGCATATTAAAAAGCAGAGACATTACTTTGCCAACAAAGGTCCATCTAGTCAAGGCTATGGTTTTTCCAGTGGTCATGTATGGATGTGAGAGTTGCACTGTGAAGAAAGCTGAGCACCGAAGAATTGGTGCTTTTGAACTGTGGTGTTGGAGAAGACTCTTGAGAGTCCCTTGGACTGCAAGAAGATCCAACCAGTCCATCCTAAAGGAGATGAGTCCTGGGTGTTCATTGGAAGGACTGATGCTGAAGCTGAAACTCCGGTACTTTGACCACCTCATGCGAAGAGTTGACTCATTGGAAAAGACCCTGATGCTGGGAGGGATTAGGGGCAGGAGGAGAAGGGGATGATAGAGGGTGAGATGGCTGGATGGCCTCACCGACTTGATGGGCATGAGTTTGAGTAAACTGGGAATTGGTGCTGGACAGGGAGGCCTGGCGTGCTGCAATTCATGGGGTCGCAAAGAGTCGGACACGACTGAGCGACTGAACTGAACCGAACCGAGCACCATATATGTGCATCTTTACTGTAGTTTCGACGATACAGTGATTGTCAGTTTGCTTATTTGTCTCCTTAAGGACAAGGAGCATAGTTCTATTTGTTTTCATTTTCCCAGTGCTCAGCATATTCTAGGTTTTCTATAAAATGTTTAAATGAATGAATAAATGAATGAAGCATGAACAAATATTATGTTAAATTTAAATGGATTAGACTATCACCTAAATATAAATATTTGATACTTGTGTAGTACTTTATTGTTTAAAGTACATTTAACTATATTGTAGTACTATATTGTTATAAAGTACATTTAGGTATATTATCTTATTTGTTAACCTATGAAGAGAGTGTGATTAATATTTCTTTTTTATAAATCTGATATTACAGACAGTAAAGTAAAATTAAAACATTTAGGAAAAGAATAAATGAGAAAATTTAGAAATTAACAATATGTGGATCCTTTGCAAACATTTATCATATACAAGGTACAAAGAAGTTTTTGGTTAATAAAAGGCAGAAATTATATATATTGCATCCTCAAGCTATAATACTGTAAAATTAGAGATAATGAAAGTATAATTTAAAAGTACCCAACCACAAGGATAATTTAAAAATTACTTTCCTTTATTACTGGGTTAGGAAATAAATTTGAGAAATAACAATAAACTATTTTTAACTGCAGCACCATTAAAATCTATGACATTTACTAAAGCAATGCTCAGAGGAAAAGTTACTGCTATAAATATTTAAATTAATAAGACATAAAAACATAACTAAGTTTATACTTAAAGACTTTAGAAAAGGAGCAAAGTAGCAAACCAAAGAAAGTATAAGATAAAATTAAATAATAAAACACCGTACACAAATTGATTTTTTTTGAGCTTTCGAAAACAAGTAGTTCAAAAAAAAAACCAAGTAGTTCAATTACAAAGTTTGTCATTAACTCAGAAGAAACTGCCATTTCTTTTTTACTGACAGTTTTATGGATGTATAATTTGCATACAACAAAAATCACCTATTATAAGGGTAAGATTTAATAAGCTTTGATGTATATATATTAATATATAGCCATGTAGTCATCACCTCAGTTATGATACATAACATTATCATCACCTGAAAGTTTCCTTATGGCCTGCTCCTATGTTGAAGCCTTGATCCCCATTGTGATGGTATTTAGAGGTGAGGCCATTGGCAGGTAATTGGATCATAAGATGGAGCCTTCATTATGGGATTATATTGGGTTGGCCAAAAAGTTCATCCAGGTTTTTACGTAACATTGTATGAAAAACTCAAACTTTTTGGTCAACCCAATACAGACAGACTCAAGAGAGAGAATTTCTGTTTTCACCACCTGAGGAGGAAAGTGGCCGTCTGCAAACCAGGAAAGCTCCTTGGCAGTGTATACAGAAGCTGAACCTGCTCATCACCTATGGTCTAGTCATGTACTCCAGGGCACAGAACCAGCTGAAAATGCAGACATGAGTTTACTAAATTTTGGCACCAGGGACCAGTTTCATGGAAGACAGTTTTTCCACAGACTGAGGGTGGGGGTAAGGTGGTTTGGGGATGATTCAAGCACATTACATTTATTGTGTATTTTATTCCTTTTATTATTATATCAGCTCCACCTCAGATCATCAGGAATTAGATCTCTGAGGTTGGGGCCCCTGTGCTAATAAAAGACTTATACTAGGGTGTTCATAGTGATACCATTCATAATAGACCCAAACTAGAAACTGAAAAAATGCTGTTAGCAGGAAATTGATAAATAAATTAAGGGCACAACAGAGGACAGAAATGGTATGGACCTAACAGAAGCAGAAGATACTAAGAAGAGGTGGCAATAGTACACAGAAGAACTGTACAAAAAAGATCTTCATGACCTGGATAACCACAGTGGTGTGATCATTCACCTAGAGCCAGACGTCCTGGAATGTGAAGTCAAGTGGGCCTTAAGAAATATCACTGCAAACAAAGCTAGTGGAGGTGACAGGATTCCAGCTGAACTATTTCAAATCCTAAAATATGATGCTGTTAAAATGTTGCACTCAATATGCCAGCAAATTTGGAAAAGTCAGCAGTGGCCACAGGACTGGAAAAAGTCAGTTTTCATTCCAATCCCAGAAAAGGTAGTGCCAAAGAATATTCAAACTACCGCACAATTGCACTCATTTCACAGCCTAGAAAGGTCATGCTCAAAATCCTTCAAGCTAGGCGTCAACAGTATGTGAACCAAGAACTTCCAAATGTACAAGCTGAACTTAGAAAAGGTAGAGGAACCAGAGATCAAATTGCCAACATCCATTGGATCATAGAAAAAGCAAGAGAATTCCAGAAAAACATCTGCTTCATTGACTATGCTAAAGCCTTTGACCGTGGGTCACAACAAACTGTGGAAAATTCTTCTTTTGTGTGTGGAAACTTCTTAAAGAGATAGGAATATCAGACCACCTGACCTGCCTCCTGAGAAACCTATATGCAGGTCAAGAAGCAACAGTTAGAACCAGACACGGAACAACAGACTAGTTCCAAATTGGGAAAGGAGTATGTCAAGGCTGTATATTGTAACCCTGCTTATTTAATGTATATGCAGAATAGATCATGGGACATGCTGGGCTGGATGAATCACAAGCTGGTATCAAGATTGCCAGGAGAAATATCAATAATCTCATATATGCAGATGACACCACCCTAATAGCAGAAAGTGAAGAGGAACTAAAGAGCCTCTTGATAAAGGTGAAAGAGGAGAGTGAAAAAGCTGGCTTAAAATTCAACATTCAAAAAATGAAGATCATGGTATCTGGTCTCATCTCTTCGTGGCAGATAGATGGGGAAACAGTGGAAGACTTTATTATATTTTTGGACTCCAAATTCACTGCAGATGGTTACTGCAGCCATGAAATTAAAAGACACTTGTTCCTTGGAAGAAAATCTATAGGAAACCTAGACAGCATATTAAAAAGCAGAGACATTATGTTGTGACAAAGGTCTGTACAATCAAAACTATGGTTCTTCCAGTAGTCATGTATGGATGTGAGAGCTGAACCATAAGGATGGCTGAGCGCCAAAGAATTGATGCTTTTGAACTGTGGTTTTGGAGAAGACTCTTCAGAGTCCCTTGGTCTGCAAGGAGATCAAACCAATCAATCCTACTTCTGGGAATGTATCTTAAGGAAATAATTCAAAAGAGAAAATAAATTGTAAAAAATTTTTTATAGCCACATTATTTTTAATAAATAACTGGAAATAATACAGAAGCAAACTGAGGTAAGTTAATACAGTGGAATATTATATCACTAAGTAATTCCTAAGAAGACTTTGTGTGTGTGCGTCTGTACGTATGTGTGTGTAAAAGCATGTAGAAACAAACAACAGAAAAAAGTAGAACTCCAACATAAATCTGTGAATTTTAGTGAAGATGAGAAGGGACCATAGAGATATGTAACCTCTTGCTATTTTAAGATAGAGGAATTCTGTGTTTCAGTTCAGTTCAGTCACTCAGTCGTCCGACTCTTTGCGACCCCATGAACCGCAGCACACCAGGCCTCCCTGTCCATCACCAACTCCCGGAGTCCACCCAAACCCATGTCTATCGAGTCGGTGATGCCATCCAGCCATCTCATCCTCTGTTGTCCCCTTTTTCTCCTGCCCCCAATCCCTCCTAGGATCAGGGTCTTTTCAAATGAGTCAGCACTTCGCATGAGGTGGCCAAAGTATTGGAGTTTCAGCTTCAACATCAGTCCTTCCACTGAACACCCAGGACTCATCTCCTTTAGGATGGACTGGTTGGATCTCCTCGTAGTCCAAGGGACTCTCAAGAGTCTTCTCCAACACCACAGTTTGAAAGCATCAATTCTTTGGCACTCAGCTTTCCCTACAGTCCAACTCTCACATCCGTACATGACCCCTGGAAAAACCATAGTTGACTAGACAGACCTTTGTTGGCAAAGTAATGTCTCTGCTTTTTAATATGCTGTCTATGTTGGTCATAACTTTCCTTCTAAGGAGTAAGCATCTCTTAATTTCATGGCTGCAATCACCATCTGCAGTGATTTTGAAGCCCAGAAAAATAAAGTCAGCCACTGTTTCCCCATCTACTTGCCATGAAGTGATGGGACCGGATGCCATGATCTTAGTTTTCTGAATGTTGAGCTTTAAGCCAACTTTTTCACTCTCCTCTTTCACTTTCATCAAGAGGCTCTTTAGTTCTTCTTCACTTTCTGCCATAAGGGTGGTGTCATCTGCGTTTCTGAGGTTATTGATATTTCTCCCAGCAGTCTTGATTCCAGCTTGTGCTTCTTCCAGCCCAGCGTTTCTCATGATGTGCTCTGCATATAAGTTAAATAAGCAGAGTGACAATATACAGCCTTGACATACTCCTTTTCCTATTTGGAACCAGTCTGTTGTTCCATGTCCAGTTCTAACAGTTGCTTCCTGACCTGCATACAGGTTCCTCAAGAGGCAGGTCAGGTGGTCTGGTATTCCCATCTCTTTCAGAATTTTCCACAGTTTATTGTGATCCACACAGTCAAAGGCTTTGGCATAGTCAATAAAGCAGAATGTTTGTCTGCAATTCTCTTGCTTTTTCTATGATCCAGTTGTCCTCTGCCTTTTCTAAAACCAGCTTGAACATCTGGAAGTTCACGGTTCATGTATTGCTGAAGCCTGGGTTGGAGAATTTTAAGCATTACTTTCCTAGCGTGTGAGATGAGTACAATTGTGCGGTAGTTTGAGTATTCTTTGGCATTGCCTTTCAATGTTATAAAATGTAATAACAATGTTGATCTTCTAATTTTAAAAAAGTATTAAACTAGATGACCTTAATATGGTTGCTATCAGCTCCATGCTTTTACAGTCTCAAGAAAATGAACTTGAAAGTCAAGTTTGTTTGATCTTTTCCTTCTCTCTCTAGTGCCATTCAGATCTTTCTCCTTAGTTTAACATTTTCTTAAACTCGATCCGTTAATTAGGCACTCTACTGACTCATTTTGTTTTGGAAAGACAAAGTATAAATTCAGAGACGTAAAAAAAATGCAGTTATTTCATTCTCCATATCTATATTAACCGTTGCAAAAGCAAAATGTGCACTTATGCTTAATCAGGCTTCCAAACAGTGCTGGAGAGGAAAGCATCCTTCTCCCCCATAATCTAATGAGGAAATTCAGCTTGGAGGGAGGCTCAATACCTTGCATAATGCTCCATGGAGCAATCTATAAAACAGTGATTAGAAACCAGGGCTCATATAACAAGACCCTCTTGCTTATGCTGTTAGCCTGGGGGCCTCTCTGCGGAATGGCAATGCAGGGCTGGGATCAATTCAGTGTTTAAGAGCTGGACTAAAGGTCAGTTCAGCTTTCCTTGAAGTGTTGGATTATTTGAGCAACATAAACTTTCTGATAAGAGATTTCTGGAAGCAATTGCAGAAGTGTCATATGCCAGCAGCAGAAGGACCTGAACGGAATCTGACCCAGGTTGTCCACAGCGAAGGGGCCTTTAGCGAGGAGCTCTGCCGCCCCTCTGCTGCCCCTGGCTTCACGTGCTGCCCTTCTTTTGTTCATTTTCCTTTCTAGTGCGACATGTAGGACCGAAGGAAGTGGTCCTGTCATCAGTTCTGAATGAACAGACTGCCTCCTCAGTTAGTAAATGGAAAAATGAATTTTAAAATGTCTATACCAGTTCTGTGAAATACTAAGACAGTGATTTGTGATCTATTGTGCAACACACACACATACAAATCATGATATTTATGTTCACATTAATTAGTATTAATCATGGTCATTTAAAAACTTTTGAATATCTCTAAGAATTTCTCTAGAAATTATCCACTGTGATTCAGTGGGATATATTTACACTTATGAGATTAAATTTTAAAACTTTGCTTTACCATTTATAAACTATATGACCTTGGGCAATTTCCTCATTTGTAAAATGGAGAGAATAATTCCAACCTTATCTGATTCCTAGGTTGGTTGCAAGGTTCAATGAGATAATGTAAGTGAAAGTACTTAATAAAGTTTCAGGGGCATTACAAATCGAATTGTTCAGTTAAGAGTCAGGAAGACCTTACCCTGTGTACAACAGTGGTTCAGCATTGAAGGTAAGAGTACATTTCTTCAGATGCTAGGATGATGTCTGGAAACACGTCATGCTAGCCCAGCGTGCACTAACCTAAATTAATGGATAGACCAATGAGCTTTCTGACTGGTACATTCGTTTAATCTCTTCATTTATACTTTAGGGCAAACACATAGACGTTTTATGTTTACATTAGGTTTCTCTAAATAGAAAAACCTAAAACAACGTGATTTAAATGACTTAGAAGACTGAAGATAAGCAGTCCATGGCTGGTATGGTATGTTCCAAGTGTAATCAGGAGCTCAGGCTTCTGTCTTTTTACTCTGACATCCAACCATAGATTCCTTTTTTTTTTTTTTTTTTGCCTTATGATCCATGAGGACTGAAGTAGCTCTCTGTTCATTTCTGGGATGGACAAGGAACATCTTTCAGCTGAATCAGTTTCATTTAAATACTTTCTAAAAGACCCTCATAATATTGTGCTCACATTTTATGGCTTAATCACATAACGAAAGCCCAGTTGCAAGAGAAGCTGAAAAATATGATCTTTATGCCAGTGGCCATGTACCCAGGTAAAATTGGAGTATGTTTCTAAGGAGAAAAAGGTTACTGGAGTTCGCAACCAGCAGTCTCTGTCACAGCATTATATAAATATATGGATGTTTTGTTCATAAACTGTGCCCTCCCACCCCAACACTTATGTACACACACACAGACATGTACCTCACATTCACATAAGTGCTGCCTATTTTACTTTACTTGTTTCCTGGGTGAATTAGTCCACTTCAATTATCTTGTAGCTAGGAATCATATCAGTGCATGGTGATTGATGCCAGCTTTAGGAAAGTGACCAAAAGTTCAGTAAGTAAAAGGCTCTGTGGGTTTTTCCAAGACAGCCAGTTGGCCCATGGGATGACTTGACTTCTGTGTGCTCAGCACTATGCCTAATACTGCACAGTACACAGAAAGGGTGTAATTCTGACTTTTAGTCCTTTATTTGGTCTTAGTGAATGGAATCATCGTATTCCCAAATGCCCAAGAAAGGGAACCCAGAAATCATCCTAAATTCCCTCCCATCCTTTAACCTCTCACACCCAGTCAGTTACCAGCTGCTGTTGGTTTGATCTGTCATTTCCATTGTCACTTCCCTAATTCAGGCCTTTAATATCTCTGGCCTGTACTGTGTCAACAATTGCTCTCCTTGTTGTCTGTACCTCTAATCTTTCTCCCTCCAGTTCTTCCACGCTGCTGTCAAAGTGATCTTTCAGAAATAGTAATATGACTGTCACTCTCCAGCTCAAAATCCTTCTGTGGTTTCCTAAAATCTGTACTCTTAATAAAACCCTTTATGATGATGATGCTGTCCAGCTTTATCTCTTAGGAATAGTCAAGCTATTTGTTGCTTTCCAGATCTCCCATGCTTTTCACATCTTGATGCTTCTGCACATGCTGATGTGTCTGTGTTAAATATCCCTTCTCTGCTTGTTCACCTGGAAATTCTTTTACATTCTTTGAAACATTCTTTCTCCCAGACAGACATAGGCCTCTTTATCTTTACATTTTTTCCATTCCTCCTTTATAACAATTATCATACTGTGTTATCATCTTTGATTTGTATTTCTGCTTCTCCAGTCAATGTTAAATAATCTCCTTGAAGACAAGGACCATGCTTAGGTAAATTAACTAATTATTAAACAAAGGAATGTCTTTCAGTTGTATTATAATTTAGTTGAGGTTACTTACAGATGAAGTGAAACACTTTAAGTCAATATAAAATCAAGTGCTATGTAAAAAGTAATAGTTCAAGGTGAAAAAAAGAGATCACTGGGGGTTGGAGGAATGAGACAAGAGTCAAAGAGAATATATCTCCTTAGGAAGATAACAAGATAGTTTGGGCAGGGGAAACTGAAAATTCCAGGGACATATTTTTATATTTGGCAATGTTTGTGTAAAGCAATATTTCTAATGTCAAAGCATTACATTTTGAAAAATATAATAAGTAAATTTAAAAAGGAGAAAAAAACGAGAAAGGAAAAACCCTAGGAAATATAAGGGGGTATACACTGTATTGGAGCTTCCCAGGTGGCGCTAGTGGTAAAGAACCCGCCTGCCAGTGCAGGAGATATAAGAGATGTGGAATCAATCCCTGGGTCAGGAAGATCCCCTGGAGAAGGAAATGGCAACCAACCCACTCCAGTATTCTGACCTGGAGAATCCCATGAACAGAGGAGCCTGGCGGGCTACAGTCCATGGGATTGCAATGAGTTGGACTTAACTGAAGCAACTTAGCATGCATGCACATACACTGTATTGGTTTAAATTTGAACCCTCTTATTTATAAATGTCTTTAGTTCCTTTTTCTTTAGCCTTTTCTCATCTCTGAGGAAGTCAAAGTCCTATTGAATAAATGCTTTATGAATACTGTATCAGTTCTAAGATCCAGCATTGTCTCAGCCTGCAGTCTTTTTAGAATGTGTATATACCTTACAGTACTAATATGTTTATTATTTTTATATAATATATAAATATTAAATAAAAATATAAAAATACAATATATAATATAAATATATAATAATATTATTATATGTATGTTTACACACACATACTAGCTAACATATCCACACGTTCAAAAAATAAGGTTGGTACAAAAGTAATTGCCGTTTTGGACCTGAATTTTAAATCATTGTAACTAGGCTCAAACATATCTTTGTTAATCAAGATAGGAACCATTACAATCAACACATTTTTGCCAATGAGAAATAAATTTATTTATTCCTATAGTATAAAAAAATCCATGCTTTGGGATTCGATGAACTCTTGGAAAGCATTTTCTGCTTCCTGCTGGTTGTGGAAGTGTTTTCCCTGCAGAAAGTTGTCTAGATGCTTGAAGAAGTCACAGTAGATTGGTGAGAGGTCAGGTGAATAGGGCAGATGAGGCAAAACTTTGTAGCCCAGTTTGTTCAACTTTTGAAGTACTGGTTGTGCGCTGTGTGGGTAGGTATTGTCGTGGAGAAAAATTGGGCCTTTTCTGTTGACTGATGCGGGCTGCAGGCATTGCAACGTTCAGCGCATCTCATCGATTTGCTGAGTGTATTTCTTAGATGTAATGGACTGGGATTCAGACAGCTGCAGTGTATCAGAACAGCAGCAGACCACCAGACAGTGATCATGACCTTTTTTGGTGCACGTTTGGCTTTGGGAAGTGCTTTTTGGAGCTTCTTCTGTGTCCAGCCACTGAGCTGGCTGTTGCTGGTTGTCATATAAAATCCACTTTTTGTCGCGTGTCACAATTGTGCAAAATAAGAGAAGACAACACATCAAAAAGATCAGCTCATGAGGCACCCGCTTATCGAGCTTTTTTCACCTTTCCAATTTGCCTCAAATGCCAAACTTGGCAACTTCTTTAGTAATTGTAAGAGGATTAGCTTCAATGATTGCTCTCAATTGGTCACTGTCAACTTCCAATGGCTGGCCATCTTCAAGGCTCTCGTCTCCTTTGCAACACTTCTTGAACCACCACTGTACTGTATGTTCATTAGCAGTTCCTGGGCCAAATGCATTGTTGATGTTGTGAGTTGTCTCCGCTGCTTCACTACCCGTTTTGAACGCAAATTTAAAAATTGCTCTAATTTGCTTTTTGTCTAACATCATTGCTGTAGTCTAAAATAAACAGCAAGTAATAAATCATAACCAAAAAAAAATCCTCTGAGAAATGCACATTAAAATGATGTATAACCTAACCACATTTATTTAAGAATGAATTCCAACGTCAAATGGCAAAATCCAACAATGCAAAACCACAATTACTTTTGCACCAACCAAATAGCAAGGCATACTTTGAGAGGAGTTGTTCTCACCCTGCCATATTTCACCTCTTTCACCCTCTCTTCTTATGTTGTGTGAACAACTGCATTTATTTTTTTCAACCAGCTCTTTTAATCCATTTGATATGGTTATGTTTTGATTCTCCAATTTTCTAGTATTGTTGAGCTCTGCCATTTACCCTCCTCCAAAATAGCTTCCTTCTTTACTTTCTCTAGAATACTTTCTTTTTCTGCCTTTTTATCATAAAGGCATGTAATAATTTGCCTCATCTGGTTTTCTTCATGTTAAAGGTTCAGTATAATTCAGTAATCTGATTATCAATACTTTGATTATCTTTCAGCCTAGCATTATATTAAAGAAAGTTAAAGGGCTTCTTTGGTGGTCCAGTGGCTAAGACTCCATGCTCCCAATGCAGGGAGTCCAGGTTTGATCCCTGGTCAAGGAACTAGTTCCCACATGTCACAACTAAGGGTTTGCATGCCTCAGCTAAGGGTACCGAATGCCTCAGTGCAGGTCAAAGATCTGGCATACCACAGCTAAGACCTGGCACAGCCCAATAAATAAATAATAAATGTAAAGAAAGTTAATACTTTATTAAATTTATTATCACTTATTATAGGACAAAAACAATTTTTTGTAATCCTGTATTATGATTAGTACCAGAGGCCTAAATGGACTGTTAATAGGATAAAAGGAGCCTGGCTAATATCATCTGACTACTCCTTTTGTATGTTTTCTTATGTATTTATTTATGGCTGTGCTGGGTCTTCCTTGCTGCGCGGGCTGTCCTTGTGGTTCGTGGGCTTTCGTGGCAGTGGCTTTTCTTGTCGAGCACAGACTCTAGGCCTGCAGGCTTCAGTGGTGACAGCACGTGGGCTCAGTGGTTGAGGCCCCTGGGCTCTAGAGCCCAGGCTCAACAGCTGTGGCACGCGGTCTTAGTTGCTCCCCAGCATGTAGGGTTTTCCCCAGCCAGGGATCGAACCCATGTCTCCTGCACTGGTGTGCGTGGGCCTGTTTAGTCACTCAGTCGTGTCAAGCTCTTTGCGACCGATGGACTGTAGCCCACCAGGCTCCTCTGTCCATGGGATTTTTCAGGCAAGAATACTAGAGGAGCTTGCCATCTCCTCCTCCAGGGGATCTTCTTGACCCAGGGATCAAACCCATGTCTCCATTGGCAGGCGAACTCTTTACCACTGAGTCACCAGGGAAGCCCATATCATTTGACTATTGCTTTTAAAAAGTTAGGTACTTTCAGGGAGTTTGAAAAAAATATTTGAAAATAATTCCGTTATTAGCATGATTTATTTTGTTTGCTTTGTACAAAGAAAGCAAAGAAATCACACTTTGGCAGTGTGATTATGGATAGAAATATGGAGAACTTAAGGGATGCATTTGAGCAAGCCCAAGAACTTTCTGTCACTGAATCAAGGGCAAAAAGAAAGAAGAATGACTTCAATTTCCGTATCTGTAAAATGATTGGAGTTGCGTGATAAGACCTTAAAGTCCTTTAACTCCTAAGCTTACATGATTCAGGAGCAGTGGTGAGAATAGCGATGCAGAGACTGGCTTCTGATTCAAGAACAGAAAGAGAGGCCAGTGGGACGGTCTGTGGAAGGACATAAGTGATTTCAGGTCCTGGCGAAGAGGAGTAGTGTGTTCAGTGAAAGCTGAGAAGGACAAGAACTATCAGGTTGGGATTTGGTAGCTCATCATTATGAAAGAAAACTGACCATGTGCTTCCATGAAGAGAGATTTGGGTTCTGTTTGTTTTTTTTACTTTAACATGTAGGCCCTAAATCCTCAGAGGAGCTATAGATGAGCCTTTGGAAGTTCTTGAATGTTCTAAAATTGTTTACATGTTAAATTATATCCATTTTTCTTTGAGAAAGCATTTGCAGCTTTAATTAGATTCTTACCACAACCTAACAAAAAGCCGCTCACTCTTAAAAAAAAGTGAATGACTTAAAATGATTAAAACAGAAAGAGTACTACACTTCAGTGGACATGCAGTGGATGAGTATGGTCATTGTAACATTTTCAGAATAAACTGGGTTTCAGTCACAAGAGACACAGAAGTAAGGGCTGCGAAAAATGTTTTAAAAATAGAGAGGAATTTGCCCATTAGATAGCTTTTAGTTTTGGCTTGCCATTGTTAGCTGTGTGACCTTGGGCAAGGGAATTACCTTCGAAAACCTCAATTTTCTCTGCTGTGTAATGGAGATAATAAATATCTACCTTAAATGGTGACTGTGAAGATTAAATGAGATAATGCATAGTAGCATTAGTATGGTGTGTCAGTATTTGGTAAACCTCTCCCCTCACAAGGTTTTAAGTTTTCTACATTTATTTTAAGGCCCTTATTGTGGATTTCACTTGGAAGGGCTGGTTCTCAGTCAGTCCATCTTCAGAGAACTGCTCAGTGATGCTAACACTCAAGAAGATCATATCTTACTAAGTGGTTAGTCTAGAGGCTCTTTCCAATGCAGATTGGCGAGCTGGGTGTATAAAAGTCACACACTGGACTTGTTGCCTGGCAGCACGTGTCCCTGAGTGGTGGTACATGGCTTGCATTGTAATGCCGTCAGTGCAGGGGCCAGCTGGCTGGACATGTACTGCCTCATGGGCCGGGGCCTCCATTCCTCAACAGCACAGCAGCCGCCCCCAGGGTTAACAGAAAATGACAAACCAGGCAGGGATGAGGGAGGCGCCAGCAGAACAGCGGGATGTCCTTTGATTTGCTTCTGTTATTTGCATGTCTTTCTTGTGATGTCTGTGAAATGTTCAGAATGACAAAGTTTTTAAAAGACCTGCTGACTCCGCCTGAAAAATGTGAAAAACCTCCCGTTTAGAGACCCATTATGTCCAGCTAGCCTGCATTTTCTATATCTTTTCCTTCATTTTTTATTAATGCAAACATTTGCATGGAGACAGAACCTTTGTTTCTTAAAGAGTTCATCTGCTCCTGCTGCTTACTGGCCCTGCCATGCAAGCGCACAACAGAACCTTTGTTACGCTTTCAGCAAAGCTGTTTATGAACGGTGGCTTACTGAGGACTGCTTCCTGTGCTGTGTGCTTCCATTTTGTCTAAAAGAGAAAAAGAAAATAGTTCTTGGGAGTGAAAAGAATTTGGACTTTTCTTCTATTCACGTCTTGAATGTTGAAATGACAAGTAGCCCCCAAATTTGTGGAGGAACTGGTAATTGCATCGAATGCATTTTTTTTTTCACTTTACCTTGAACATAATGAGGCTCTTAGTAACAATAAAAGGAACAAGTGCTTTCTCCCTGGAATAGAGGGACAGAACAGTAAAAAGGCAATGGAAAGAAGGGTTGAGAGCAGGACAAAAGTGGCTTCCTGTAAGAACCCTAACATTGCTGCAGAATGTGTTTTGGCACTTAGTGATGCCCACCTGGGGGGCACAGTCCTGAACCGGTTGAGTTGAATGAAGAATAGCACCACAGTTTATAAATAGTGATTCAAGTTATGGATTCATTCAGTAAATATTTGAATGACTGGTATGTGGAAGACTCTGAATGACCCAGAGTATTATAGGGGGTAGAAGATAAATGAGTTATGGTTACCTCTCTGTTTTTAAGGAGCAAGAAGTCTTAACAAAGGAGGTAACACATATGTAACAGAAATAACTCTATATCAAAGTAGAAAGTGCCATTGGAAATATTTAAAATTGGTATTTAGGGAGTTCAGGAAAAGGAAGACTGCTTCTGGCTCAGAGAGAATTTGAGAAAGCTTCCTGGCCAGGTGGCATTTGAGTTGAGCCCAGCAGGAAAGGTAGGCTTGGACATTGCAACATTCCAACATTCCATTAGTCATTTGAGTTACGAGTCAAAAATTATGTGGCTGAAGTTGAATAGATCCAAAGCCTGTTTTTATAGGGTGCTTTGGTGTTTTACACCATTAATTTAGGTGATATGTTAAGTGCTGGCATGAATTTTCTATGTAAATTAATCTAGGGCCTCTCTGTCTAGCCTATACTGTTCTAGCCATTCATTGCATATGACTTTTTCTGCCCTTTGACCTAGGCTTCTAGGCATCTATAAATATCTATGTTATAACAAAAATAGAAACTCAGAGCGATTATTGAGCATTATTACAGCCTTATCCCATAAGCACGGTGTAGACATAGTTCTGAGTGGGGATTTGACATGTGAGACTGTCATTTGAAAAAGAATCCCACCTTCATACAGAAGCAGCATCACTCAGAAGAGAGAGGATTGGGAATTCTAAGCCCATGAGTTTTCAGCTACCTTAAATTAGAACTCCTCTGTGTCTTTCTGCCACTAGATTAAATGAGACCCTGTTGCTGTTTTGTGAGTTGTTGCGAGTGCGAACTAATTTTTATGAAATAGTTTGAATATAAAATGCCAAGTAATCGATGTTATTGCATTTGTACCTTGTTGCATTAATGTAACTGATCTGTATATTCATAGTCCAATTGCATATTACCAAACATAACTGCTGATAATGTGTCAATGAGTGGTTTGCCCAAAACGCTACAACCTTTGATGACTCTATGTAGCACAATTAATTTTCACCCTATAACGTTAATGCTTTCCTGCCTGATGTGACATTATAAATGGCACATGACTTGTTCCCTGTTTGTCAATTTATAGGTTGTTTGTGTTTTCTGGAAAATGGTATTGTGAATGTTTATGGAGTTGATCTGATAACTCTACTGCTCTATGAATAGCTGATTTTGCAAAGCTATCATGATGACAGTTATTATTTGACTTCTTCATAAGCATAGATCATAACTATAGGAAACTTAAGTGCTACTTTAGATTTCTCTGCATTTGGGCAGTGAATTTTGTTATGGTCAGTTAGGCGAGCACTTCACATTGGGACCTCTGTAAAAGCCTCCTTTTTCTGGCACTTGAAATTATAAGACTCCAACGTACTAATTCTGTATAATGAGATTTAGGCTGGAAACACTGAAGCAGTATGATTTAAGTACTTAGCCTTTTGACATTCACACCCCCTGCCAACAAAGCCACCAGTTTTAGGAAGGAAAAGGGAAGAGGGGAAGATTAATGGTTGACTGGAAACTGAATGTCAAGGCACTGAGCTCTGCCCAGCTGTTAGCTTTCTCAGCTCTTTCATTTGTCGAGGGAAGTAAGCTTCAGTTTTTCGTCCTCTGGTTTAAAGAAAGATCTTTAGTCCCCACTTGTTTTCTGGTTGTCACAGGTGATGTTGACATATGTGTAGTGTCTTGTTTGCTCCTGGCTTATCTTTTAGTATTTGAGCTTCACTAGCTGTATCGCAGCACTGGGCTTCCCAGGTGGTACTAGCGGTCAAGAACCTGCCTGCCAATGCAGGAGACATGAGAGACTCAGGTTCGATCCCTGGATTGGACGATCCCCTGGAGGAGGGCATGGCAACCCACTCCAGTGTTCTTGCCTGGAGAATCCTGATGGGTAGAGGAGCCTGGTGGGCTGCAGTCCCTGGGGTGTCAAAGAGTCAGACACGACTAAAGTAACTTAGCACATATGCACACATAGCAGCAGTGCCCAAAGGCAAAGGATTAGTTGTGTCTGTTTATAACTATCAGTGTAAAAGATCTTTCCTTAACCTGGACATTTGTTCTTAGAAAATTCCATTTGATATATATGCTGCATAGCTCTTTGAGGGCTGCAGATTCAAATCCTGTCTCTGCCACTTACCAGCCCGTTGACCTTTAGGAAAATTACATGTCTGAGTCTTCCTTCTGTCACCTCTGAAATGGAAATAAAAGTATCCATCTCATAGGATTGCTGTAAGTAGTAAATGAATTAATACCTGTACAATGCTTAGAATACTGCCTTGCATGCAGAGCTTAATAAATGTTGACTGTCATTTTATTATATTTATAGGTTTAGCTACCATTAAGCAAATCTGTAGTGATCAAGAGCTAGTAAAAGAGGGAGGCCTCCTGCATTTATATAAAGGATATTTCTCAGGCTATTGATCTGCAAGGTGTGACTTATTTACAGTTTTTTTCTGGAGGTCCAAAAGGTCCATCTAGTCAAAGCTATGGTTTTTCCAGTAGTCATGTATGGGTGTGAGAGTTGGACTGTAGAGAAAGCTGAGCACCAAAGAATTGATGCTTTTGAACTGTGGTGTTGGAGAAGACTCTTGAGAGTCCCTTGGACTGCAAGGAGATCCAACCAGTCCATCCTAAAGCAGATCAGTCCTGAATATTCATTGGAAGGACTGATGCTGAAGCTGAAACTCCAGTACTCTGAGCACCTGATGCAAAGAACTGACTCACTGGAAAAGACCGTGATGCTGGAAAAGTTTGAAGGCGGGAGGAAAAGGGGACGACAGAGGATGAGATGACTGGATGGCATCACCAACTCGATGGACATGAGTTTGAGCAAGCTCCGGGCGTTGGTGATGTACCGGGAGGCCTGGGGTGCTGCAGTCCACTGGGTCGCAAAGAGTTGGACACGACTGAGCGAACTGAACTGAACTGAAAGTTAAACTTGACATACCACTGTTTTATATTCAGAGCTAGTAAAGGCTTGATTTGGGGTTAACGCTTTTACTTTATTTTTCTTTCTTGCAAGTTTTAAATCTCTTTTTGTATTATACTGACTATGTTAATTGTGAACTCATAATTTTGGTAAGGAACATAACTAGCTTAAATTAAATATCATATCAGAGAAAAATATAGAGTAATAGGTTTATACACTTGGAGTACAGAAGGCCTGTTTGAATAAGACACAAAGCACAAAGTATACAGATATTAATAAATACTGCTGACAATATCAGCATTTTAAATTTCTGTGATGAAATTTAATGAATGATACCATAAACAAATGATAAGAAAACCCCTAAGATAGGTGTATATTTGCACATACAGATAATTAGAAAAGCCTCCAAATCAAAAAGAAGAAAAAAGATAACCAGAGAGGAAAATGGGCAAAGGATGTTAGCAGATTACGCACTCAGTATGCCAGCAAACTTGGAAAAGTCAGCGGTGGCCACAGCACTGGAGAAAGTCAGTGTTCATTCCAATCCCAAAGAAGGGCAATGCCAAAGAATGTTCAAACTACCATACAGTTACACTTCTTTCACATGCTAGCAAGCTCATACTCAAAATCCTTCAAGCTAGGCTTCAACAGTACTTGAACCAAGAACTTCCACATGTACACTATGGATTTAGAAAATGCAGAGGAACCAGAGGTCAAATTGCCAACATCTGTTGGATCACAGAAAAAGCAAGAGAATACCAGAAAGATATCTACTTCTCCTTCACTGACTACACTAATGCCTTTGACTGTGTGGATCACAACAAACCATGGAAAATTCTTAAAGAGATGGGAATACCAGACCACCTGACCTGCCTCCTGAGAAACCTGTATGTAGGTCGACAAGCAACAGAACGGTACATGGAGCAACTGGTTGGACTGGTTCCAAATTGGGAAAGGAGTACGTCAAGACTGTATATTGTCACCCTCCTTACTTAACTTATATGCAGAGTACATCATGAGAAATGCCGGGCTGGATGAATCACAAGCTGGAATCAAGATTGCAGAGAGAAATATCAATAACCTGAGATATTTAGATGACACCACCCTAACAGCGGAAAGTGAAAAGGAACTAAGCCTCTTGATGAAGGTGAAGGAGTAGAATGAAAAAGCTGGCTTAAAACTCAACATTCAAAAAACTAAGATCATGCCATTTGGTCCAATCACTTCATGGCATATAGATGGGGAAACAATGGAAATAGTGAAAGACTACTGGGCTCCAAAATCACTGCAGATGGTGACTGCAGCCATGAAATTAAAAGACACTTGCTCCTTGGAAGAAAAGCTGTAGGCAACCTAGACAGCATATTAAAAACCTGAGACATTACTTTGCTGACAAAGGTCTGTATAGTCAAAGCTATGGTTTTTCCAGCTGTCATGTATGACAACAACAACAATTCACAGAAGAGAAATACAAATGACCGTGAAAATATGCTTAACTTAATTAAATAAGAAGACTAAAATACTGAAACAACAGTGAGAAACTATTTTATAACTGTTAAATTGGCAAAATCATGAAGTCAGTGAAAACAGTCATAGTGAAAACAGATATTCTTATGGTGGGGAGGAGTATAAGTCGAAACACACTTTGTAAAGCAACTTTGTATGTCTAGTGAGCCTGACGATGTGGAGAGAAGGAACTTCTTATTCACTGTTGTTATTATTGTAAGTTGGTACCGCAGTTATGGAAATCAGTATGGAGTTCCTCAAAAAATTAAAACTAGAACCACTACCATAAAATCTGAAGAACTGATGAGCGCCAAAGAATTGATTGGTGTGGTGCTTTTGAAATGTGTGGTGAATTGTGAATTGTGTGGTGTGGTAAATTGTGTGGTGAATTGTGTGTGAATTGTGTGGTGCTGTAGCAGCTTCTTGAGAGTCCCTTGAACAGCAAGGAGATCAGACCAGTCCTAAAGGAAATCAACCCTGAATATTCATTGGAAGGACTGATGCTTAAGCTGAAGCTCCAATACTTTGGCCATCTGATATGAAGAGCCGAATCACTGGAAAAGATCCTGATGCTGGGAAAGATTAAGGACAGGAATAGAAGGGGGCAACAGAGGATAAAATGGTTGGATGACATCACTGACTCAATGGACATGAGTTTGAGCAAACTCTGGGAGATAGTGAAGGACAGGGAAGCCTAGAGTGCTTTAGTGCTTGGGGCTGCAAAGAGTCAGACACAACTTAGCAGCTGAACAACAACACCATAAGATCCAGCAATTCCTTTTCTGGGAATATATCAAAGGAAACAAGAGCACTAAATGGAAAAGATTCCTACACCCCTATGTTCACAACAACATGTTTACAATAATTTGGATAAGGAAACAACCTACGTGTCCATTGAATGAATGGATAAAGAAGTTGTGCAAAAAATACATACACACACACTGTGGAATATTATTCAGCCACAAAAACGAGGAAATCTCACCATTTGCAACAACATGGATGGACCTTGAAGACATTTTGCTAAGTGAAATAAATCATAAAGTAGGCTTACACCATAGATTATGCTAAAATCTCTCCCTTTAAATAGACTTAAATAAAATAGGTAGACACTATGATCTCAGTTATATGTGGAATCTAAATGACTCCACCAGACTCTGGAAAAGAGATCAGACATGTGATTGCCAGAGGCAGAGGGTTGGGAGAGAGAGAGGAGGAGGAAGGTGGGGGTGATGCTGGGGCAGAGTGAAGATTTCCAGTAATAAGGTAAATGAATACTGGGGATGTTAAATACAGCATGATGACTATTGTTAACACTGCTGTATGATATATGGAAAAGTTGTTAAAAGAGTAAATCCTAAGAGCTTTTACCCAAGAAGAAATATTTCTTTTTTTTTTTCTTTTCATTTTATGTATATTAGAAGATGGATGTTAGCTTAACCTACTATGATAACCATTTCATAATATATGTATAAATCAAGCCATTGTGCTGTATCCTTTAAACTTACACAGTAATGTATGTCAATTCTTTCTCAATAAAACTGAAAAATAAAACCCATGAGGATATGTGCATCCTATCAGATGTCAATTTCATTGTGGCTCAGCTGGTAAAGAATCCGCCTGCAATATGGGAGACCTGGGTTTGATCCCTGGGTTGGGAAGTCCCCTGGAGAATGGAAAGGCTACCCGCTCCAGTATTCTGGCCTGGAGAATTCCATGGACTGTATAGTCCATGAGGCCGCAACGAGTGAGACCCGACTGAGTGCCTTTCACTTTCACCTTAAGAAAAACTCTTGCACATGTGCACAGGGAGACAAGTATGGGAATGCTCAGCCAGCAATTTGCTGTAGGGAATGTGTGGGGACAGCCTGAGTATTCATCAATAGAAGTACATTGGCAAATAAGTTGGTACCACATCATTTCATAAAAGATTTCCAAACATGGTCAAGTGAAAAGAGTTAGGTACAGAAAAGTATATGTCATTTACTTAAAAACAAAACCAAGTTCACAAACTGTGTACTTCTGTATTTTTTAGATATGCATACCAAACTGATTGGGAACTGGGATTGGTTTTTAACTTTTTCTATATTGTTTGGGTCTTTCAAAATAATTAAATATATAATTATAAATAATAAACATTTTAAAAAATTTAAAGACCATGACAGTACTTTGTCTGGTTAACCAAATGAAGTTTCTTTTCTAGTATTAACAGTGGAGAGCCAGCATTTTCTAGACAATGCATTGTAAAATGGGACACATTGTAGGTTCTTGACTTTTTCTTTTCTTTTTTTTTTTTTTGCCTTTGAGAGCTAGGGTTGAGATGGAAAGGCATGGGCTTTGGAGTCAAATCTTAAGTTTCAATTCTAACTCAGTCATTTTTTAAGACTGAGCAGGTTTCTTAACCTCTCTGAGCTTCAAAAAAAAGTGTATTACCTACCTCACTGGGTTGTATAAGTATTCCATGTGCTAGTTTTCCTCATTTCCCCATCTCCTGTGGTCAAAGGAAATTGGTCTAGTGTGGTCTGAGATCAAAGATAGTCTTGTATGGGTGATAAAATATTTTACCAGAGCGTACTGTATCCCTGGATGAGAACATACCAGTAAAGATGGAGAATGTGAATGATTAATTTTAGAGGTTTAACTTTTTAAACCATTAAGCTATCTATTTATATTTTACAAGATCAAATATTGTATCATGTTAGTGATCTAGAAATGATATTAAACTTGAAGCTTCTAAACAGTTTACATGACAGGTTGTTGGTTAATAAGGTTACTTTTCTAATCTCAGAGAATAGCCTTAATTTAATTCAGCACTTATTTGTTCCAACCAGCATCTGAGTCTCAAAAGGACTCTGACAAGGGAGAAGAAAATCAGATATAAATGTGGATATATATATATGCTTTGCTTTTCACTTACACTGCTATTGCTCTTATATCTAGTAATATCTTATATTGTAATTCATGTGAATGTTTTCTAGTGAAACTTGTTTATTCTAGTCCAGGGACTCTGTGTAAAATAATAATCATATAATAAAATGAGTGTATCCCCTCAAGCAAAAATTTCCAAGTGGGCCCCTTACCATTTAATTGCAAAATAAACAGTTAATACTTTGATGGTATTTATGCTTGGGAAGAGAGTAAAACGAAATCGTTTTGGATTTTCCCATATAAATTAGAGTCTCCTGAGTAATTAGCAGTTAATAAGTGAATGCCTCCTACAAGTTTGAAGGCTATAGCTGAAGTGAGTCTAAATAATGTGTATTATCATATGTGTAGAGTTTTATGTAGCTCAGTAATCCTTGAAGATAATCTGTAAACATCTTTGGTTAGATGGGCAGACTTTAAATAAGTGAGCAGGGACTATGGTAGATTGATGTCTTGGGGTTTGTTAGTGTTGAAACCCATTGCTTTGTGAGTTGCGATATCTGAAAGGGATGTACAGTAACAACTATCATAATAACAATAATGAACATAAATACAGTAAGTTTATTGCATACTTACTGTGTGCCCCAGTGCTATGCTAAGATTATTATTGTGTGTGTTGTATTGTGTGTTAGTTGCTCAGCCGTGTCTGACTTTCTGCAACCCCATGGACTGTAGCCTGCCAGGCTTCTCTGTCCACGGGATTCTCCAGGCAAGAATACTGGAATGGGGTGCCATTCCCTTCTCCAGGGGATCTTTCTGACCCAGAGATCAAACCCAGGTCTCCCACACTGGAGGCAGATTCTTTACTGCCTGAGCCACCAGGGAAGCCCCTAAGATTACTACATAAGTTATTTTATTTACTCCCCACTACAACCTTAAGTGGTAGGCATTAGTCCCCAATTTTACAGAAAAGGGCAGAGAAATTAGGTAACTTGCTTCAAGTCACACAGCTAATAAGTACCAAAGCTAGAAATTAAATCCAGTTCAGCCTGACTCCAGAGCCTATGTTCTTAACCGTTGCAGTGAATCGCTATATTGTTTTGATCTATAAAATCAGAATGTAGCAGTAGTAACACAATCATTAATATGTCATCTTTTGTATGTATCTGATATTTTCTAAAGAGGCTTCCTTGCTCCTTGCAAGGAAGTTAGTAAGTGAATGTTATGTGCTTAGTCGCTCAGTCGTGTCTGACTCTTTGTGACCCCATGACTATAAACCCCCCAGGCTCCTCTCTCCATGGGATTCTCCAGGCAAGAATACTGGAGTGGGTTGCCATTCCCTTCTCTAGGGGATCTTCCCAGCCCAGGGATCAAACCCAGGTCTCCTACATTGCAGAGAGATTCTTGACCATCTGAGCCACCAGGGAAGCCCTTTTCTAAAGAAACAGTTTATTAGGCATAGTCTTCATGTCATACTCATGTCACAGCAAGCTTGACTGTGGTATCTGGAGATTAAGTGATCAGCAGGAGGTGATTCAACGGAGAACCAAAAAGTTTCTGATCCACAATTGCTTTCACTCACACGGTTCATATGAAGATCATACCATGCTTACTTAGACTTTACTCAGCCATTTCAGTGCAGTGTGTTGAAGGTTTAAGTGCTTATCTTAGACCGCGATGCTATCTTGAGCAAGACATGGATCCTTGGGCCTTACTGTGGATTTCAGAACAATAGAGCCTATTAGCTCACGTTAGAAAACTTAATCCTGGCCTTGTGAAAAATCACAGCAAAGCAGAAGAGGAAAAGTCAATCTGAAATGTTTTTCCTTCTCCAAGAGGGCAGCTAAGGTGCCCAGATATCTCTGCCCTCCAGGGATGCAGGTGTGCAGTTTTTATTCTTTAATCATTCACATAAATTAAAGCCTATTCCTTTGCATTTTAAAAATAATATGAAATGACACCCTCCATGTTTTATTGCCAGACAAGAGCTTTGAACTTCTGTCTTACTGATGTTTGATAAAGTGCAAGGATTTTCCAGGGTTGGGTGGTACCCTTAACCACAGAAGGTAACTTGGGACTGGTAGGAGCTGCACGTGGGGGAAACGACCAGTGAGAAAGCAACTAGAGAGGAGGACTCTGTGCACTAGGCTTGTGTGAACGCCTCAGAGGAGCATCCTCCTGCCTCTGCTGACTCTTCTCAATTCCTTCACTTCACCCGCGGGTGAAAAGAGCACTCGGTCTTTCTGTTTCTACTTTCCGAGCTAGGGGTGGGTGGGGTGAAGACTTTGTGGTGGGCAGGTTCTTTGTAAGAAACTTTGGAACCGGGGACGTGTTCTAACGTCACACAAATGCCGATTGGCATGCACACCTGTGCAGGTGGGGACAGGGTAAACACACACACACACTCACATGAATTCACATGGACACAGGTGGACCACACCTCTCAGATGATTTTACTATCAACATGCACCCCCTTCTTTCTTTTGTGCTCCATGTAAAATGAAGATCATATCTATTATAAAGCTTTTATAAAGTGTCAGTGATGCGGCAGTGTGGTATACAGTGTTAAGAGCGTGGGTTCTTGGTAGGACATACCTTGGCTTGAGTCTTGGCTTCTGTTCTTAGTAGCTGTGTGATCTTGAGAAAGGTACGTTATAAATCTCCATTCTCCCTTTTGTATATTGGAAACATGATCAAAATATCTATCGAAGGATTGTTATGAAGATGAAATAAAATAATGCATGTGAAACAATCAGCACAGTTTCTGGCTAGCTGTGCTAATGGTTATTCGGTGAGTTGCACAGGTGCTCAAAATTGGTAGAGCTGTTATTGTTATCATCATTATTATGTGTAATATTAAGTTCTAAATATCTGATTGGTAGCTGAATATTAAATAGGTACAGTCCTTTATTTATATTTGTTTTCTTTTTTCCTTTACCTGCTTGCTCCCCATCCCCCGTTTTTCCCGCCCTTGGTGCAAAGTCTGTTTTCCAGAAAATTCCTCCCTTTTTTGAGGAAAACAAAAGTACTTTGATTCTAACTGCTCTGAAAACATTTCTCCCTTAAAGGGCTTTCACATTGACTTTTAGTCCCTGGAGCTAAGATGGAGAAGAAGAAGCAGGATTTGCTTCTAAGTAGAGCTCTTTCATTTCTGCTGTCAAAAAACAAAACAAAAACCAAAACAAAAAATCCCCTAATCTTTTGTAGTAGCCTTAGGTAGTTCCAAGTCATAAAAGCCTATAAATAGTCCAAGGAAGGAATATTTTTGTAAGATAAGGATAAGTGGGTGGAATAAGGGAAGGAGAATACAGAGGTGAAAGTATAGCTGATTTTAATGTTAATTTGGCCACGCCTCCCCAGTTTCATATATACTTAATTATAAAACAATTAATGCCAGAATTGTCTGTTGTTGTTGTTGTGCCGTGAGACTTGCAGGACCTTAGTTCCTCAACCAGGGATTGAACCCAGGGCTAATGGTAGTGGAAGCACTGAATCCTAACCACTGGACCACCAGGGAAGTCCCAAGACATTCTCATGTATTATCTCACGACTTCGCTGTCAGTTTTGGCGATTTCTTAGTGAAATAGTTTTCCAGTTGGATGAACTGTTGATGAAGCACGGGTTTTGTTTTCACATCTTTTTGTGGGGTCGGAGTTGGAGAATGTTTGCAGTAGCTGATAGTTGTTAACTTTGGGAAGCACTCATATCGAGAGAGTAAGTCATGGAATGTAAACATGTCATTCATCCAGACTTTAGGCTGGTGTCAACATGGTGAAACTTTAGGTAACCACTGTCAAACAAAGACTGTCTTAAGTACATCTTGGGTAGATGAACTTATTTGCTTTACAAGTCTCACGAAACTACCAGGACTTTAGGAATGTTTTTTTTTGTTTGTTTGTTTGTTTTTTTAAGTATCTAATTTTACAAACTTTAGGTAATTCCCTCATATTTCCCTGAGGGATGAAAATAGGAAAGAGGCAAGTGTTCATCTTGGTAGCAACTTTGTGGAACTGTTTTGTGGCAGGATATTTGTTACTTTGGGGTTTTTTGTTCTTACTGCCCCAGATGAAAATTGTTTTGTTTGTTTTGCTTTTGAAAAAGAAAAAAATTGGATGGTAAATGGAAATACTGAATTGGAGGTTTACATGTGAAGTGTGCCAGGATACCACTGTTATAGCTAAAGACAAGACTCAGGGAAGGGGAACAAGCGTCTGGTGAGCACCTGCTATTAGAAGCTCTGCTGTATTACTGAAGCAGACCTCCAATAGCCCTTTGAGATCGACTTTTAATGAGACATATTATCAAGAAAACCAGGCATTGTGGTTTAAGAATAGTGATGATGTTATTATCCACATTTTACAGCGAGGATATAGGCTTGCAGACTAATTTGCCCAAGGTCGCACAGCTAGGAATTTGGTAGGGCTGAGGAGAGAACTCAGGTCTCTCAGAACTCCAAAGCCCAAGTTCTTAACCAGTGATTGTTAAACTTCAGGATACGTAAGCAACTTCAAGGGTACATGTTAAAATTACTGGGCTCCAATTAGAATTTTAAGATCACTAAGTCTGAGATAGTGCCAGGTTATGAATCTGTATTTTAATAGGGTGTCTCAGGCTATTCACATTAAGTTGATTAGCCATGTTTAGAGAAAGAATTAAATTCTGTTTCTTTCATTACTTATATGTGGCATCTAAAATATGATGCAAATGAACTTTATTTACAAAACAGAAACAGACGCACAGACATAGGTAACAAATTTATGGTTACCAACAGGGAAGGCATGGAGGGATAAATTAGGAGCGGGGGATTAGCAGATACAAACTACTATGTATAAAATAGATAAATAGGATTCTACTATATAGCACAGGAAACTATATTCAAGCTTTTGTAATAACTATAATGGAAAAGAATATGAAAAAGAACAAATGTATATATAACTGAATCATTTTCCTATACACCAGGAACTAACACAACATTGTAAATCAACTATATTTCAATTTAAAAATAAATACATAAAATTATGTTTCTTTCCACACTTGATAAAGAAGAAAACAGGTGCAGATTAAATAACTATCCAAGATTATGCTCTCAGAGTCATGGTTCCAACCCAGGTCTGTCTGATTCTAGTACTCATCACACCCTTTACTACAAGCCCATGATGAAGTCACACATCTGCTAGTCACAACAAATGTGGGAAACATGGTTTCTGATAAATCAGGCCACCCAGATTTCATGGTCTTATTATTTACCAAGATTAATAACTTTTAACATCTTTACTGAAATCTTCATGGTCCTTAAACTTTTTCAGTGACTTTTAATTTTTTTTAGTGGAAGAATTGCGTTTTCCTTGCAATCAGGCATAGAATCGTTACTCCCTAGGACAAATTTCTGAGCCATGCAGAAGTGGAAGGAGGTGGGAAGAAGGAATTCCCAGGTGTATCTGCTAAATGGTGCTAAAGCTCCTCACCCTTATCACTGAAATAAAAAGAGAATGGTTGATATTAATACTAACAGCCAATCAAACGGCAGCAGGTCTTCTACAGCATCTCCCTCTCTACCCATTGAGACTATAGCTCAGCTAGGGCCATGAGCTGGTTTACCTATTGCAGTCCACTTCCTAGAGCAGAGCCAGCGCCTTGATTGACTTTCATGGCTTACTGGGGTTTGGAGGACTTTTTTTTTTTATCTCCCTCTCACTTTCTCCCTCTCTCTCTCTCTCTTTTTTTTCTGTAGCTCAGCGACATGTCCTCACATACGTGGAGGATGCAGTCTGCCAGCTGCTAGAGAACAAGGAAGATATTAGCCAATATGGCATTGCCAGATTCTTCACAGAATAGTAAGTACTGAGTGCTTTGCCTGTGGGGCAGGTCCAGAAGAGGCTTTTGGAAGCAGCCAAGACCCGTGAAAAGGAGAGCAGGGCCGCGGTGATGGAGCAGTGGCAGTGCGCGCTGCTTCGGTGGCGGAGCTGAGGGCTGCCCAAACATGTTTGGGAACGTGTGTTTGGCGCAGCCAGTTTTGTCTAATGCTAAGTCTCGTGAGTAGTCACAACTCTAGAAGCTCAACAACTGCTTGTTTGATCTATTGCTGCTGTTGCTGTCCAGTCAATAAGTCGTGTCCAGCTCTTTGCAACCCATGGACTGTAGCCCCTCTGGCTGCTCTGTCCATGGGATTCTCCAGGCAAGAATACTAGAGTGGGTGGCCATTTTCCTCCTCCAGGGGATCTTCCCGACCCAGGGATCAAATCCCCATCTCCTGCTTGGCAGGATAATTCACCACTGAGCCCCCTGGGAAGCCCTGTTTGATCTTTTACATTCTTTTTTTTTTTTAGGTTCCTCTTATAATTTTTAACTTTTCCCATTATTCAGAATATTCACTCTGATTTCCTTTAGTCTTTGTCCCGTTAGCCTGTGTTTTTCTTGGCTGGCTTTTTTCCATGGAAATGTTTAGGATGATATTCCTCTGCAGTTTTCCTTCCAGAGGATGCTGTATCCATCACTTAAGAATTTAAGATTATTTCTAGAGACAGGAGATCTTTCATAGATTATATCTTTATAATATATGTTCCTTTATAAAGTATGTTTGGAGTGTGTAAAAGTCAAGATGATTATTCACTTTTTAATTCATAGAAAATGGTTTTCTTCAAGTTTTATTGAGATATAATTGATAGACAGCATTGTATAAGTTTAAGATGCATAGCATAGTGATTTGATTTACATACATCATGAAGTGATTATCACCATAAATTCAGATGAACATCTATCATCTTAGATAGATAATTAAAGAAATAGAAAAAAACTTTTTTCTCTTGATGAGAACTCTTAGGATTTCCTCTCAACAATTTTCATATGTAACATATGAAATTTTCATATGGAACACACATTATTATATCCCCAGTACTTGTTTATCTTATAACTGGAAGTTTTGATTACCTTTATCCAATTCCTCCTATCCCTCCCCACCTCTGATCACCCCAAATCTGATCTCTATTTCTGTTTGTTTTTTTAAAAAACCTTTTATTTTGTGTTGGAGTATAGCCAGTTACCAGTGTTGTGATGGTTTCAGGTTCACAGCAAAGGGACTCAGCCACACGTATACATGTATCTATTCTCCCCCAAGCTCCCTACCATCCAGGCTACCACACAACATTGACCAGTTTCATGTGCTATACATTAGGTCCTTGTTGGTTATCCATTTTAAATATAGCAGTGTGTACACGTCCATCCCAAACTGAGTTTGGTTTTGAATTATAGACCTAGAACACTCTTAGTTCCTGTTACACAGCATAGTGATTTGATATTTCTTTTACATTTGATACTGATTACTGCAACAAGTCTAATTATGATAGTTCACTATACAAAGATATTAGTTTTTTTTTCAATTTTAGATATTAGTTACTGACCACATTCTCCTCACTGTACACTTCATACCCATAAGCCATTTTTTTTGTTTTGCCACCAGAATTTACCTCTTAAACTCTCTTACCTATTTCTTTCTTTTTGATATCACAAAACTGCTTTTAGGCTGAATGAGATAATCAGTTTAAAATACCTTGGTCTTCATGAAAGGCTATGTTAAAGAAATTTTAAAAATTATTTTTATTACCAAATTGCCATCACATATTTATACAATCATATTTGTATTCTTTTCCCTTTTTTTCTGGTTCATTGTAAGCATTTTAAGAAAGGAAGAATAGCTCTTACAGGCTATCCTATTCTAAGGTGAATCATGAGCTCAGGTCTATTCTTGAAAATAGTTTTTTTTCCTTTCTATTCTCCAGAGGTTCCTTGAAGATTAGACATCTCCTCTAATGGCTTAAACTTGGGTTGCTGTTAGGGAAATTCTTGACTCACCCTCACTCTTTTGCTGAGCTATAAGTCTTGCAAATAAAATCTAGATTTTTTATGGGTTGGAATTTCAAGTTCCTGGGAAAAACAGGCTTTCCAGGATCAGAACTGGTTCCTTGTCTTCTCCCAGTCGTCTAAAAGAGGATGAAGTAGAGCAAGGCATCTTCCTTGTTCTCGTGGTATGGGCTGAAGCAGATGAAGTGGGCTGGGAACAAAGACTGAGATCAAATAGCCTTGCTTGCTTTTACAGAACTGACAAGCCTAGGGGTCAAGTTTCTAGGCCATTTAATCTGTACCAGCACCCTTGAGCCTCCTTGCCAAGTGAAATATGATTCTCCTGGGGGCAGTGCTTCTTCCTGGCCTGTTTCACTTTACTCTATTCTCCCTCCCCCATCTCCTTTACATCTTTTCCCTACTATGCTGGTTCCTTGAGGCTAGACATCATTTCTTCTTCGTCTCTGTGTTCCCAATGCCTGGCACGCATTATGCCTAGTATATGATAGATGTTAGGTAAATATTTGTTGAATCTATAGCTGTATATATATTTTAAGTTATTGAATACTACCTATCTGGTGGCTCAGTGATAAAGAATCCACCTGCCAATGCAGGAGACACAGGTTCAATCCCTGGGTCAGGAAGATCCCCTGGAGTAGGAAATGGCAAGTCACTCCAGTATTCTTGCCTGGAGAATTCCATGAAGAGGAGCCTGGTGGGTTACAGTCCACAGGGTTGCAAAAGAGTCAGACACGACTTAATGACTAAACAGCAAACATTTCTATCTACTCTTTACTCTCGATCTTATTATGAATAAGGACTAGCTCTTGTTCTTTTTTCTTTTTTGTTGATTGTTTTTTATAAAGTTCTATATCCTGCCATTTAAGAAGCTGTAGACCATAATTCCCTGGTGGTCTGGTGGTTAGGACTCCTCACTTTGACTGCAGGGGGTCTGGGTTATATCCTTGCCGGGGAACTAAGATCCCACTTGCTCTGCAGTCCAGCCGAAAAATAAAGAAGAAGCTGTATACCATGGATGTACCATGTGGCATGGGTTCCAAAAGTGAACCCACTAGTCTGTGTAACTAATTCTGAACTCTAATAAGGCTTATAACTATTTCCAAATGCTATTGACTATAGCTTTTATCTAGCAGTACACTGTTGGGGAAAAAAAGAGTCTTCAGATTTTCCACAGGGCTGATAGAAATCTAGTTACCAAGCGAGCAGTTTCTTGTCCTCAGAAAACTAAAAATTATATAATATATATGAATGGCACATACTTGACATTTCTATAACTCTAAGACAACTATATTGGCCTGAGGCAAGTTATTTTGAGAAGTAAGCCAGCATCAAAGCTCCAAAATCCTTTAGAAAAAAAAAAAAACTTGGAAGATGGATGATTAAGTGGGAAGTGGTATTTGGTAGGCAAGGAGACCTGCAAGGTAGAAGCTCTTGACTTGCCTTTGATTGTAAACTTAACTTATCTAGTGAAAATCCTTCTTTCACAGGCCTCAGTTTTGTATTGATTTGTAGAAGCATAATAAAGTGAAAGGCTCCTCAGATGGCTTAGTGGGTGAAGAATCTGCCTGCTATGCAGGAGACACGGGTTTGATCGCTGGGTCGGGAAGATCCCCTGGAGGAGGAAATGGCAACCCACTCCAGTATTCTTCCTGGAATAGCCCACGGACAGAGGAGCCTGGTGGGCTCCAGTCCATGGGGTCGCCAAGAGTCAGGCAGAACTGAGCAGCTAAGCACACCCACGCACAGTGAAGTGAAAGAACTGAGCCCTGGGAAGAAGAGCTGCTGTCCTTTAAGTCCGCACTCTGTAATCTTGAGCCAGTTTCTCAAAGTTTCTGGGCTCTCAGCTGCCTCATCTGTAAAGTGGGCATAATAAAGTCTAACATGCTAATTAAAATGATGTGAGTTATATATTATAATAAACAGTGTTTTTATTAAACTCATCCTATATTTCAGTAGCTATAATTCTTTGAAGTAGGTAGTATTATTATCTCTGTTTTATAAATGAGGAAACTGAGGCTCAGAAAGGTTAAAATAGCTTCTTTCAGTTCATGAGCTACGGAATTAGGAACCAAGCGTCACCTGCGGTATTAAAAAGCCACTGTTCTCTACTGTCTCCAAGTCGCTCTAATGCCTAATGTTGCTGGAGGCCTAACCAGATAATAACTTGAGGTCTCTTCTTGCTATGATGGGAAATAGATGGGGAGACATTGGAAATAGATGGGGAGACAGTGGAAACAGTGTCAGACTTAATTTTGGGGGGCTCCAAAATCACTGCAGATGGTGATTGCAGCCATGAAATTAAAAGACGCTTACTCCTTGGAAGGAAAGTTATGACCAACCTAGATAGCAGATTAAAAAGCAGAGACATTACTTTGCCAACAAAGGTCCGTCTAGTCAAGGCTATGGTTTTTCCAGTGGTCATGTATGGATGTGAGAGTTGGACTGTGAAGAAAGCTGAGCACCAAAAAATTGATGCTTTTGAACTATGGTGTTGGCAAAGACTGTTGAGAGTTCAAGGGAGATCCAACCAGTCCATCCTAAAGAAGATCAGTCCTGGGTGTTCATTGGAAGGATTGATGCTGAAGCTGAAACTCCAGTACTTTGGCCACCTCATGTGAAGAGTTGGCTCATTGGAAAAGACCCTGATTGGGGAGGGCCCCAAATCCCCTGGAGGGATTGGGGCCAGGAGGAGAAGGGAATGACAGAGGATGAGATGGCTGGATGGCATCACCAACTCGATGGGCATGGGTTTGGGTAGACTCCAGGAGTTGGTGATGGACAGGGAGGCCTGGCGTGCTGCAATTCATGGGGTCGCAAAGAGTCAGACACGACTGAGCGACTGAACTGAACTTGCTATGATTTCTAAATTCTTTGAGGTTTCCCTTATGAATTATACTTCACACAGGTTATCACACAGCTTTGTCTGGTGACCTCAATGCATTGCCATTTAAATGTTTAACATTGGCCTGTTGGAGGGGATAGATTGGAGCTGTCTCTAAACAATAGGAAACATAAGTTTTTTAAAAGTGTGTTGGGCTTCCCTGGTGGTCCAGTGGCTAAGAAGCCTCCTTGGAATGCAAGGGACACCAGTTTGATCCCTGGTCGGGGAAGATCTCACATGCCACAGAGCAGCTAAACCCGTGCACAAAAACTACTAAGCCAGTTCTCTGAAGCCCGCGAGCTGCAACTAGAGAAAGCCCACACACAGCAATGAAGACCCGCCACAGCCAAAAAATTAAATACATAAATCTCTTAAAAAATATGTTAAGTGTGCACTTCCATCTCTCAGTCTCAAGTTCAGACGTTGATATTTTCCTACAATAAGTGGTGGATAATTTACCTTTAAAGAATGATAGAGATTGCTCTTGGAAATAGTTTTTGGAAGGTTTTTCTGCCGGTTTTCTTCTGTGGCTTAGCTTGCCCTCTTACCTGTGCTGTCACTCCCTGGTGGCTGGTGTTTTCCAACAAATCCGTGATTGTTCCAGCAAGTCTGGATGAGCTGTAAACATGAGTGGCTAAGCTGTACTCTGTGTGTGTGTGTAAGACTGTGAGCTCTTCAGATC
Organism: Odocoileus virginianus; assembly: GCF_023699985.2. Classification (NCBI taxonomy): domain Eukaryota; kingdom Metazoa; phylum Chordata; class Mammalia; order Artiodactyla; family Cervidae; genus Odocoileus; species Odocoileus virginianus. The sequence goes on along the minus strand of NC_069683.1, from coordinate 12,755,696 downwards.
AGATTCCTCTGGACACTCTTGAAAGAAGGATACCAGATCCCAGCGGATTTTCTTTTATGCTGTGTGCAACCTCTACCTCTGAATGTTGTCTTCAACCAGTGGAAGGTAAAAGGAATTGACATTTAGAGGTGCCACTCTAAGAATAGCCAAGTGTCAGCACTGGGTCAGGACCTTTGAAGAAGTACGTCCAAGAAAAAGAGGCCAGAGTAGAGGAGCTGCAGCAGAAACCGCAGCAGAGTGTGACCAGGCTCCTGTGGCAAAGATAAAATGGGGAATGTGGTTTTTTAAGACACTGGAAAATAATGATGAGAGAAAAACAGGCTGAAATCTGAGAGCTCCTGTCGTGATTGGGAACCATTCTTCACAGGCTAAATTGGTAGTTACAGCCTGTGGCATCAGGGAGCTTGACCCCCACATACTAATATAGAAAAGAATGGTACTCTGTGGCCTTGGTTGGTGGGCCCAGGAGGGCTCTTTTTTATGATCAAGTGTCTTGTTTTTATTTTTTTTTAAATGATGATTTTAGCTTCCTAGGGAAGTTTTCATGATGACTTCTTTGGTTACAAGCATATATACAGATTACCGTCATTGATGGAGGTTTATCTTAAGGATATGTGAGACTCTATGACAACATTTCTTCATGAATTCATCCATGCAGTGATTATTTTTGAGCACTACTAGTGCCTGTGTGTATTTGGTAATGCAGAAGAGTGGTGAACAAGACAAATAAGATGTTAATAATTGCCCTCCTGGACCTGGAGGTTTAGTGAGAGATAGTCAGTAAACAAGTAAACTGATGATGACAACAATAGCTAATAGTAGATAAATACTTGCTATGTTCTGGGCATTGTTCCAAGCCTGTAACATGTATTATGTCATTTAATTCTCAAAAATACTACGAGGTGGAGTACTAGTATTATCTTCATCTTATACATTAGGAAATTCAGGCACACAAAAGTAACATTCCCCAGGTTACACAACTGATAACTGTAACAAGATAAACAACAAGGAAGTATCTAGGATAATGTGATGTATAGAATGGCCAGGAAGGCCCCTTGGAGGGGATGGCATTTGAAGGCTTATCAAGTTATTATTGATAATTTATCAATTGATAGTTTATCAAACATCATTTGAAGGTTCAAATTATAGAATGATTGGCTCCTCATTCAAGAGCTGATAAGTCACTTCAGCTCAGGTGACTTACCTTGCTTTTGTCCACCTTTATTACCTAGGCTTTCTTTGTCCAGAAAAGAAAATTTGACTAATTTTATTTGCTGCTTCTCAGAGTGGAATACCTTTAACAGGCAGTAGTCATAGAAATCTGCCTTACAGGTAATTGACCTTTCTCATGGGCACTGCTCGTATATAATAAGTAAGAACAATAAAATAATTAGTGTTATCTAATATATACTTTATATTTATATAGTTTAAATATAGAGATGGAAGTTTTTATCAATTTTAGAAAAAATTATTAATTCCATTCTGATACATATTAATCATCAGAATTCAGTTGGGAACTTGCATGCTTTTTTATATACTTTAGTAGTAAAAGGTGCCAGCATCAAATTCCTTTTTTTATTGTTTTAGTTAGAATAAGTCCATGAAATGTGAGTTTCATTAATTTACTCTTGAAGGAAAGGAGATTCCAATAGTGCATATTCTTAAATCATTTAAAATGTAACTCTAATGAAAACAATCCATGGTTATAAAGTATGTATTACTTTTTCTTTTTTAAACAGGTGCTGTAAGCCCTATGAAAGATGACCCACTTCTCTCCTCAGTAATCTAGAACGATCAGGGCGTAAACTTTCAGTTCTAAAGTTGGCAGGTTTTGTAGGATTATCCACCGCCCAGCATTTAAGTCGTGTTTGGGCTCTTCCTGTGCCTATGGTAACAGAGGAGCAGGTCTGGAGCGTTGAGAAGCACATGAGGACAACTAGGACCTCGCTGATTTTCAGGCTCATAGCTCTGAGTGAGGAGCAGACCCGAGACTTCTCTGGGCCATTTCTGCTCCACATTCTCCCAACTTACTGTTGTAAAGTTGAGCCACAGTGTAGCATGGTGAAGTAATGGTGACTAATCATATCACAGGCGTCTTCACCAGGGGTAATGCTTGTCCTGGCCTGCCCCTCATCCCCATCTTTTTTCCACAGTTCAGTTCTTAGCTGCAGTTGACATACTGTAGCAAAAAATTATCCACTTTTCACTGTCACCATCTGCATTCTCAGAGGGTTGCCTGGAATAGATTTTGCCATAGCTGAAGCAATCCTGCCCTCACTGATCCTGGCCCAGGCATTTCTGTTAAGCCATCACTTATGAAATCCATAGAGGATTCTGGTTCTTTTCTATATTACCAGAAGCATCTTGTAGAAGAAGGATGCCAAGGAAACATAGTAGCGGGTTTGAAAGTTTTTTGAAGCTTAAAAATCCAGGTTCACTGAGGATGTAAGAAGCTGCTTATTTGCTTAGCATCCATCTTTCTTCTTCAGGCCCCTCGTGTTTTGAGTACAGGAAACCATCCGGCGGCACTTGACCTGGCGACTGAGGAAGCCATTTCACAGCCCACCGGTCCCCCGACTCATTCAGAAGTCAGAGTCAAAGGTTATGGAAGTAATAATTGGGCCCAGATTCTCCCTGTCAGGATAGACCTTACTTCCCCACCCACTCCCTGCTACAAGTTAAGAAGAACTTAGCTGTCATGAAACCGTTCAATAAGAGGAAATGAAGGAACTCCATCCTTGGCTGAAGTATTCTCAAGACCCAGTGATATTATTTCTGTTTTCATGGGAGCTGCTCTTATAGCTAGCTAGTATAAATGTTAGGTGTAATTCTCCACACTGAAATGTCTCCCCTTAGAGAAATTACTTGGTTTATTTTAATCTATAAGTAATAGAAAGAACCTTTACTTGGCCCAGTCCAAGCCCTGATATCCCTTCTCTCTCTGATCATTCCGAGTTCTCCTCTGGCAATCAAGTGGACACACACAAATCTGAGGTGACGTGTCCATAGTGCTGTTGCTAATCAGAAGTTAAGAATCTTTATCTAATCAGCAGTAGAACTATTTAAATTAATCAGGGCTTCCCTCCTGGCTCAGTGGTAAAGAATCTGGCCCGCCAGATTCCAACACTGGTTGGATCCCTCGGCCGGGAAGATCCCACCTGCCACGGAGCAGCTAAGCCCGTGCCACCACGAGTACTGAGCCCGCGCTCTCGAGCCCCAGGAGCTGCAGCTGCCGAGCCCACGTGCCGCAGCTGCTGAAGCCCGGGCACCCAGAGCCCGTGCTCTGCGACAAGAGAGGCCTCCCCGGTGAGCAGCCCTCGCACCCCAACTTGAGAGTGGCCCCTGCTCGTCACAACTAGACAAAACTCACACAGCAGCAAGCACCTAGCACAGCCAAAAATGAAGAAATAAAAAATTATTTTAAAAAATTCACCAGTGCTTTTAATCTCTCCCATAATTTGCTCAGAACTCTAGAAGCGCTGTGGTGCTGGCAGCACAGGCCTGGCGTGCGAGCAGGAAAGAATGACACAATCTGGCGCCTTGAACCAGAAGGTTGTTAATGAACTGAGATGGGGGTGGGAGGGAGCCAGGGGGAGGAGGATGGACAGTCAGATTTTTGGCAGCCACACAAAGGCCCTTCTTCCCCGAGAAAAGGGAAACAAAAGTCAAATGAAGCTTCTTTCTGTTACTGTGATTTGTTTAGATGTCCACCTGTGCACTGCTCCCAGCCCCATGCACGGCAGGTGCATCTCTTCTGTCAGTGACTTGCCCACAAAACAAACTGTTTCTCAGTATCCCTCAAGAAGGGTCGTATCCAACCAAGTTCCTGTCTGAGGTCAGAACTGAGCTCTCTTTCTTCGACTAACAGATGCGGCTCTGATCAGCTCAGTATGCCTATGCGTGCGTGCTCAGTCGTGTCCAACTCTTTGCCACCCTGGGGACTGTAGCCCACCAGGCTCCTCTGTCCATGGGATTCTCCAGGCAAGAATACTGGAGTGCGTTGCTATGCCCGCCTCCAGGGGATCTTCCCCACTCAGGGATCGAACCTGCGTCTCTTGCGCCTTCTGCACTGGCAGGTGGATTCTTTACCACTGTGCCACTTGGGAAGACTTAAAGTGTTAGTTCCTCAGTCAGGTCTGACTCTACAACCCCAGGGACTGTATAGCCCAGTAGGCGCCTCTGTCCATGGGATTCTCCAGGCAAGAATACTGGACTGGGCTGCCATGCCCGCCTCCAGGAGATCTTCTGAGGTCATGACTGTGCTTTCTTTCTTCAATTTGCAGATGCAACTGTAATCAACATGGTAGAAACTATCTTGTCATAAAATGTTATGAGCATGTAGTTTTATTTTTGGATTCATCATTCCAAGATTACTGACTTCTGGGGCTGCAATAGTAGCTAATGCCATTTCTGGGGTAGCTGTAGAAGCAGCCCTGAATTTATCTCTTTGGCATTAAATAACATTAATAGCAAATGTCTTTGTTAAGGTCCTTGAACTGTATTTTCCAAGTCAAAACCACTGCTGGGGATGATAATACCTATCTCATAGGATTGTTATGCAAATGTAGTGAATTGACAGGTGTGAAATATCTAACTGTGTGCTCAGTCTTGTCCGTCTCCTTGCGGCCCCGTGGACTGTGGCCCTCCAGGTGCCTCTGTGCGTGGAGTTTTCCAGGCAAGGATACTGGAGTGGGTTGCCATTTCCTACTCCAGTATCTGACTTTATGTATTGATGATTCGTTTTCATGTAAGTCTCATTCCCCTTTAGCTCCAGTTTTCTGGGATGTTTGCATCCCTCCTATTTCATGGCTTTTTTGGAAAGTGATAGTATTCCTCTTTAAATAGTATTAGAGATGAAGATCCTTAGGACTTGTTAGTCTCTCTTGTTTTCTGTAACACTGCATGCACTGTTTGGAGATTAAAGACATTTGATGATTTTCTACACGACTGTTCGCCGTTTAGTATTAGTTTATTCAGAGAATAACCTAAGAAAGCTTCCCCCCCACCCCACATTTCAGCTATTTCCTCACTTCCTGTCTATACCCTCTTTCCTCTGGCTGCCGAGGTTTTAAAAATTCAAGGTGTAATGGGAGACCTGAGTCAGTCAAGCCTTTCCAGCTTGTATTGTTCTGTTCTCAGCTCCAGAAGTGCAGTGTTGGCTGAGGGTAATGAGAAGCAGACATTCTCTGCTGAGGTCACTGCTCGTCACACTGGCAGCTTGCTCCAGGAAGCTGTTTATCTGTGCTTGCTGAGCCAAGCTCCAGCCTCCAAACAGTTGGGATGTATTGGGAAACCGCAGAGCCCAAGGAGAGAGTACTACCCGGGCAGTTCCAGGCAGGGAGAGTATGTTTACACCACACGAGGTACCGTGTACATGTGTGGGAGTAGTTGTCCATGTGCACACCCTCAGACTTCACTTTCTGTGCAATATATGTGCCCTCTCAAAGGGGTTTAACCGAGAGAGCTGTACTGCTCTGTTCAAATTGCCCTGAACATCCACTAACTTGCCGTGAGGAAAAGAAGGTATTATAGAAAACCTGATGTAAAAAGCACCTTTTTTTAAGGCAGTGTTTTTCTGAGTCAGGTTTGTTGTTTAGAATCTTAAACCATATAGGCCCAATCTCTAAGGCATCCCCAAATGATATTCCATGCATGGTTTTTCCAACTAAATATTTTTCTTCATGCCTTTATTACCAAAATATCAAGTGTTGTTATAGAGCTTTAAATGTGGTCTGTGTCAATAGGAATATAAGATATGGTCACATGGCTTCAGGTGTGTGATCTGGTTGAGGAGTTAATGCTTATTGATTAACTAGAGAACCATTCAAGACCTTATACAATGGCGTTAAATCATGCTTGGAGATCTGAGAGTATGGTGAAATAATGGGCACTAGAGTAATTACATCATAGAAGAATTTGTCTTGACCCATATGATGGTTAATTTTATGTGTTAACCTGAGCAGGCTAAGGGGTGACCCGATAGCTGGTAAAACATTATTTCTGGATGTGTCTATGAAGATATTTTCAAAGATTAGCATTGGAACCAGTAAACTAAAGAAAGATTGCCCTCCTCAATGCATCTGGGCATCATCTAATCCATTGACCTGATTAGAACAAAAAGGTAAAGAAGGGTAAATTTGCTCTGATTGCTTGAGCTGGGAAGTCCATTTTCTCCTGCCCTTGGACACTGATATTCCTGGTTCTCAAGCCTTTAATCTGAACTAGAACTTAAACCACGGGCCCCCTGATTCTTGGCCTGGTCTATTCAGACTCAAACTGGGACTTAACGCTGTTGGCTTCCCTGGCTGTTGGGCATTTAGACTTGGTTGAATTTACCAACTTTTTTGGTTCTCAAGATTACAAATGGCAGATCATGGGACTTCTTGGCCTCCATAATCTCTTGTGTCAATTCCATAATCAGCTAAGCTAAATCTCCTCATATGTATATATCTGTTTCTCTGGATACCACTGATTAATATAACCTGGAAAGGTGAGTAGAATATGGATAAGTGAAAAAGAAAGAAGTATTTTTATGTGACTTGAAAGCTCTGTAGCACAGTGGTTAAGAACACAGACTTTGGAATCAGATCTGTGTTCAAAAGCCTGCCATTTAACTTGTATGTGATCTTGGGCAGGTTGCTTAGCCTTACCTATAAAATAGGGAGATTCATATAAACATAAAATTATATGTGAAATGATTGATAGGTTTAAATGAAATAATGAGTATAAAGTGCTTGGCATTCTACCTAAGACATACAAAGTGTTGGATAAATAATAGCTACTGCTACTATTGTTCTTTGATTCAAAAATATTTACTGACTGCATTTTGTTAGTGTTCTAGACACTAGGGGATACAGAAGTGAACAGAACAGACAAGATCTCAACCTTCATGGCACTTCCACTCTAAAATTAGCTATCATTCTGAAACTATCTCTGTTTCATTATTTTCTCTTTTAACTATTTTAGACTTAACAAAAAAAAAATCACAAAAATATTATTGAATTTCTGTAGCCAGCTTCCATTATTCCATTCTTTCACCCAGCTTCCATTAATGTTAACATTTTCTATAACCATAGTATAATTATGAAAATCAGAGACTTATTAATTGAAAACTATTAATTATAGACTTTATTGGAACTTTCACCTCCATTTTTGAAGGCCAGTTTTTTCTTGTATAAATTGTAGGTTGGCAGTTGGGCATTTTGCATATACCATCCCATTATCTTGTTTACACCATTTTTCTGAAGTCAATTGTCAGTCTTATTCTTATACCTTTGAAAATAATCTATCCTTTTACAATAATTTGACTACTTTTTGGATATTTGGTCTGATTTTTGCTAGTTTTTCTTTGATGTGCCTAGGTTTGCTTTTCTTTGTATTTATAAACTATTTGGGATTCTTAAGTGTTTCTCGAACATGTAACTTGACATCTTTTATCAATTTTGGAAAGTTCTCAATTTTAAGCTTTTCAAATTTACTTCTGTTCCACTTTCTTCACTTCTTCTGGAATTCTGATTACACAACCACTAGACTTTTTCGTGGTATCCTCTCTTATGTACTTTCTGCATTTTTTTCATCATTTTGTCTTTCAGTGTGAATATTTTTTCTGAACTTTTATTTATGGCTAATTTGCTGTTAAATTTGTCTGTTGAGTTCTTAACTCTTTTTAATGTGTTTACTGTGGCACTTTTAATCAGTCTTTTAAATACAAAAGAAGGAAAAGGGAAATTGCAAGTTGGGGAAACTATCAATATAAATGGTTGAAAGTTAGTCTGAAGAAACTAATCTCTTCTGAAAACATCATCATAGACACATCCAGAAATAATGTTTTACCAGCTATTGGAGCACCCCTTAGCCTGGTCAGATTGATACATAAAAGTAACCATCACACAGTCTTGCCTCCCCTACACTGAATTCTTAATTCTTTCTTATTTTTATTTCCAACAGCAAAGTAGATTTTAATTAGCTTACTTTCTGTAATTTATTCTTCTAGATTATTGTGAAAACCTTAGTTTTCAAATAGTAGTTCAAATATGCTTTTTTGTGTTTGTTTTTTAAAGACTTATCTTTAGAGCAGTTTTATGTTCACAGGAAGGTAGAGGTTTTTTATATATCCTCTGCTCCCCCAAAACGTGTGCTTCCCTCATACCAACATCCCACCAGAGTGGCCGCTTGTTACAGTTTATGAGCCTATGTTGACACATCATTATCACCCAAAGTCTACAGCTTACCTTAGGCTTCTGCTCAGTCCTGTCTGACTCTTTGAGACTCTATGGATCATAGCCTGCCAAGCTCCTCAGGCCATGGGGTTCTCCAGGCAAGAATACTGGAGTGGGTTGCCATGCCCTCCTCCAGGGAAATCTTCCTGACCTGGGGATCGAACCCTCACCTCCTGTGTCTCCTGCATTGCAGGCAGATTATTTGTCCACTGAGCCACCTGGAAAACCCAGTTTTCCTTAGGGTTCACTCTTGATGTTGTACATTCTCTGGGTTTGGACATATGTGTAATGGCCCATATCCATCATTGTAATATCATACAGAATATTTTTAGTGCTCTAAAAATCCTCTGCTCTGGGACTTCCCAGGTAGTCCAGTGGTTAAGAACCTGTCTTCCAATAATGCAGGGGACTTGGGTTTGATCCCTGGTTGGGGAACTAAGATTCGACATGCTGTGGGGCAACTAAGCCTGCCCGCTGCAACTCCTGAACCTGCGTACCACAGCCAAGACCCGACACAGCCCAAAGTAAATGGATAGAATTATGTTTAAACCTTCTGCTCTGCCTGTTTATCCCTTTCCCCACCCCAACTTCTAATATTTTTTAGTGTCTTCATAGTTTTCCCTTTTTCAGGATATCATATAGTTGGAATCATATAATATGTAGCATTTTCTGATCATTATATTTTCTAGTTGAAGAACTGCTATTCAGCCATCATTTTAAAAGCCTACAAATAACACGTGCTGGAGAAGGTTTAGGGAAAAGGGAACCCTTCGGCATGTTGGTGGGAATGTAAATTGGTACAGCCACTATGAAAAATAGTATATAGGTTCCTCAAAAAAACTAAAAATAGAGTTGTCATATGATCCAGCAATCCCACTCCTGGGCATATATTCAGAGAAAACTATAATTCGAAAGGGTACATACACCCATGTGTTCACAGCAACACTATTTACAATAGCCAAGACATGGAAACGACCTAAGTGTCCACCGGCAGATGAATGGATAAAAATAATGTGGTACATGTATACAATGGAATATACTCAGCCATCAGAAAGAATGAAATAATGCCATTTGCAGCAACACGGATAGTTGTTCAGTCCCTAAGTCATGTCCGATTCTCTGCAACCCCTTGAACCGCAGCACACGAGGCCTCCCTGTCCATCACCAACTCCCGAAGCTTACTCAAACTCATGTCCATTGAGTCGGTGATGCCATCCAGCCATCTCATCCTCTGTCTCCCCCTTCTCTTCCTGCTCTCAGTCTTTCCCAGCAACATGGATGGACCTCGAGATTATCATACTAAGTGAAGTAAGTCAGAAAGAGAAAGACAAGTACCACATGATATCACTTACATGTAGAATCTAAAATATGACCCAAATGAAGATATCTATGAAACAGACACAGACCCACAGATAAGGAACAGATTTGTGGTTGTTGGGGTGGGGAGGGGAGAGTTTGGAGGGGGAATGATTGGGAGTTTGGTGTTAACAGATGCAAACTATTATATATAAGATGGATAAATAACAAGATCCTACGGTATAACACAGGGAACTATATTCAATATCCTGTGGTAAGCCATAATGAAAAAATATAAAAATTATATGTAATGTGTATCATTATATATTATATATATATAACTGAATCACTTATAGCAAAAATTAAATCTGTACATCAGAAATTAACACAAGATTATAAATCAACTATACTTCAATAACATTTTTAATCAAAAGGACTGCCATTCAGTTCTTTTTTAATGGCCTCTTTACTAGATCTTGTCTTTCATTTGCTTAACCATACTAAAGCATGGTTCTAGGCAGTCCATCATTCATTATTTGGATTCTCTGTGGGTCTGGGTCTATTATCTATCCTTTCTCTTGGATTTTTCCTCCATTGTCTTATCTTATAGTATACCTTTCCCCCTTTAGTTGTCTTATATATTGTATATGAAAAACTAGAGAGATAATGTGAGGCCCAGAATGACATTATCTATTTTCAAAGAGGATTTATATTTGCTGCTGGCAGATGGCTTGAGCACTCACAATCCTGGATTACCTCAATCCAATCAGGGGTTGAAATCATTTGAAGCTGGGCTGAAGCATCAGGGAGGGCTGATTTATTTCCAGTCACAGTTTTCATGGAGCCTTTTCCTGGAGTCTTAGAGACTTTACCCAAGTCCCTGAATCCTGAACTCCACTTTTTGACTGCCAAGTCTTAAGAATCATTTGAAAATTCAGGGACTTAACAATAATTCAAAACGATGACCATTCAGTCTATCAGCTGCCTCTTTTATGACTAACACAGCTCTTGGAACTACTAGTGGGTATAATATTACCTTGCTTTTGAAGTGGTAATGAGTATAAATGATATTGTGAAGTGTCTGGAACAACTTTAGTATGATATGAAAATATCTGAGATTTCTATTTTTGAAAAAAAAATCACAGGCACTGCTAATTCTGCTATGTTTACTTTCATAGTTGAAGGAAATACTAAATTCCAATTAAAGATTAGTGAAGATAAGGATGTAATTTTTTTTCCTATCTAAGTTTGTAGATTCCTTGAATTCAATCCATGGATCCTTCTGGTTAGAATCCCTGCCCGTGGAGAAAAATTACTCCAAACACTGGACTCACCTCTTTGGATTTTATTCTTCTCTTAATACCTACCTGGCCTTGTCATTCTTCATCTGACTTGGTGGCTTGCTGATGACTTCAAACAGGTGCTTTTAATAATTCATCCAGTTTTTCTCAGCCAGAAGGGTTGGTCTGAATTCCTTAGTCTACCTTTATTGTAAGAGGAAGTGTTTGGAACTTTCATTCTGGTGGAATATAATTATATTAGCAGAAGTAGAAAGTACCATACACTGCAAGGAGTCATAAAAGAGTCTCCCTTGACTTGTGGAGGACCAGTACATATTGAAAAGTAACTAACAGGAAGTATATAATAAGGATAGGGCCGGTTTGTGGAAGGCTCAATTATGTTGAGATAAAAAGAAAGGCAAAGTGAAAGACAGTACCTTATAAAGGCTGAGAAGTAAACTCACTGCTTGGTCTTCTTTTAATTTTTAAAATTTAGTTACTATTTGTTAAGCCCTGTGTGTGCTAAGTCGCTTCAGTCATGTCCAACTCTTTGCAATGCTATGGACTGTAGCCCTCCAGGCTCCTCTGTCCATGGGTTCTCCAGGCAAGAATACTGGCCTGCCCTCCTCCAGAGGATCTTCCAAACCCAAGAATACTGCTATGCCCTCCTCCAGGGGATCTTCTCAACTCAGGGATCGAACCTGCATCCCTTATGCCTCCTGCATTGGCAGGCAGATTCCTTACCACTGGTGCCACCTGAGAAGCCCTTGTTAAGCCTTTAAACCTTAAACCTCTAGTTAGCTAGAGGTTACCTCTAGTTGGCATTTAGTAAATTGCCAACCACCGTGTCAGACATGGTCCTCGAGGAATTCACTGCCATTCTTATGGGAAGCAGAAACCATGACAGCTTACATACCAGAAAACAGTGTATCCTACAATGTTTGTGGATCCACTATATGCTAAAGACCATGTTAATGAAGGATATAAGATGAATAAGCCAGTTGAACTCAAGGAACTTGTGAACTAAGGAGAAAATCAGATGTAAGCATAATTATTAAGATACTGCTCAGTAAGTGCCAGGTAGAATTTCAGGCAACATGTTTTGGGATAAGTGGAAGAAGAGATTTATTCTGAGTGTAAATTTTGAGGAACGCTTCAAATGGTCCTTAGAAAATGAATACTGGAGAATGGGAACTGAGCAAGGAGAGCATCTCTAGCTAAGGGAGTAGCATGAGCAAGGGGACAGAGATTTGGTGTATTTAGAGAACGACAATGGGTCTGTGGTCTGTGCATCAGTCTGTTCGACCTGCTGTAACAAACTACGGTAGACTGTATGGCTTATAAACAGAAATTTACTCCTCACACTTCTGGATGCTTGAAGAGCAAGGTCAGTTCCATGCAGAGGTTGATGGGATTCTGTCTGTTGAACCTTGCATCCTGGTTCATAGATGGCCATCTTTTTGCTGTGTATTCCCATGGCAGAAGGGGCCCGGGAATTCCCATGAGCCTCTTTTATAAGGGCACAAGTCCCGTTCACGAGAGCTCCATCCTCCTGACCTACCTCCCAAAGCCCCATCTTCAGATACCATCACCTTGGGAATTAGGTTTCAATATGCGCATTTTGAAAGGGCTACAAATATTCAGCATATTGCAGTGAGGTAATAGAGCTTAGGAAGTTATTTAAGTGAGGGGTTAGAAAGATCGTTTTCTGTCCTCTGATAAGGTATTGGTGCCACTGACAGATCATTCAATTTAGGAAATACTTCTTAAATACCCCTTATATGCCTTGGTTATCACAGATGCTGGAGAAACAATGATTAATAAGGCATGGTCCCTATCTTGAGAGAACTCACAAATAAGCCAGTGATTAAATTACTTGTGATTTTAGCTACCTAGAGGTTTAAGGTGTAAGATTAAGACTGTCCAGAGGACAGACATCGTAAGTAAGCTGGAGGGGTCACAGAAGGTGTCACAGAACAGGTAGCCCTCTAAGCTGAGTATCTTTTCCTAATTTATTTTTTTAATCAAAGGTATATGTGCATACAATTTGAATAATGAAACAGTTCTATAAGAATTGTTAAAAAAAAAAAAAATTCCACCAACTCTCAGTTCAGTTTCCCATTCCTCAAAGATAACCACTTTCAACTTAGAGTGATTTATTTGGCATTTATTTCCAGATCTCTAAATTACTAGCTTATGTTGCTTCTTCTTGATTTTTTTTCAAATTGAGGAATTCCCTATTGACTTCCCGCTCTAAGATATTATTTCCTTTACCACACATATGTACCTTTACTTACCCCCACAACCGCCCAATATACTTATGTCCAGATTTTTGTTGTTACTCAGTGTTTATATTTTATAATTATATAAACACTATCAACCCCTGAACTATGCTGTACAACCTTCTTGCCCCTAGGATTTCCCCTGCTACTTTTTTTTCTCGTTTGGTTAATTTCCTATAGATTTATCAAACAGCTGAACCAAATTCTGTCCAGTTGCATAAATTTCCCTCTAGTGCTGTGCTATTCCAGCAGAATCTTTCTATTCTATATATTTCTATATAGAATATATAGAAATATTTCTATAGCAATATTTCTGCTATTGCCCCTGCAGATCCAGTCTCCACATTTCTCTGCTCTGGAGGGCTGATGTGTATGGATTTGAATCCATAGACTTTCTTGCCCTGAGGCTTGCATTTGGGTTAAGGCCCGTGGGAGGTGCTGGCCGGAGATGGAAGGGCGGGAGGGGAGAGAGGGAGACGGGGGTATGTGTTCATTTGTTTCTCTTCCTACCAGTCTGCTGTGGGCTGGATTGGCTCTGTTCCTCTACTGACGGTCACAGCTCAAGTCGAATGGTCCCTGCTCTTTCTGGATTCCAGGAAGCTTTCCCTCCACCTGCCTCTCCAGGCCTAGGGGTAAACACAGATCCTAAATAGCCCTCAGCCCTGTTGACACCTTTGTAAATACCCTTTTTCTGAAACACAGTCCTCAGCGATCCTCTTTCAATGCATTATCTGTTCACAGCCAGTACTCTGACAGAAGCAAGTGCGTTAATGTTTGTATGTATTTATTCTTTCTTTTTTACCTCCTTAAAGAAGTCTCCCCCAGAATATTGTTTTCTGCTCTATCTTTATTACTTTATCTCTCCGTGTGCTACACAGCTGCTGTCAGGGATCTCTGGACTTTCACCGTGACCCTTCAGACTCCCTATCTTCTTTCATCTTTATTTTTGGTATAGTGGTCTTGAAAAAGGATCCCACATTCTTTGATATTCCTGCCTTGGAGAAGTGGGGTCTATGTGCCCTCCACTTGAATTTGAATACGATAGAAGAAAGACTGTGACTTCCCAGGGCTGGGTCACAAAAGGCCATGTGGATTCTGTCTCCGGGACCTCAGGCTTCAGACGTTCCCCCGAGGACCCCTCTTCCTGGCCGGCTGCCGTGCTCTAAGAAGCCCGGCCGCGGGCCTGGTCTTCAGGTCGTCCCGGTGCAGGTGCCCAGCCGGAGAGTGAAGACGCCTCCCGCGGATTATGTCACCAGCCCTTCAATCGACCCCAGCCACTCAGCCTTCCCAATGTAGGTCCCCGACATCGTGGAGTCAAGACAGGGCGTCTCTGCTGCACTCTGTATAATTTCTGAACCTACTGAATCCATGAGCATAAGAGCATTTTTATTTTTTATGCCACCAACTTTGGTGTGGTTTTTTAAGCAGTCATAGAGGTCTGGAACAGCATTTGTTCCTAGGAATGAGGAAGCTCAGTAACAAAAGCCTCAAACATGCACCACTGGCCTGGAGACCAGGCAGCAGGCAAGGAATCAGGAGGACCTTGAGGAGAAGTCAGTAGAAGTCTGATGGGCCTCAAGGAGACTGTCCATGAAGGCTTAAAAAAGGGTGAGGAAAGGTATTATTGGAAGCTGGAGATGGGACTTCCCTGGTAGTCCAGCGGCTAAGACTCCAGGCTCTCAGTCAATGCAGGGGGCCTGGGTTCCATCCCTGGTCAGGGAACTAGATCCCATATGCCATAAGTGAAAGATCCTGCACGCTGCAACGAAGATCAAAGATCCTGAGTGCCGCAAGTATGACCTGGCACAGCCAGATAAATGTTGCGGGGCAGGGGGGGTGGTGGAAAAAGACCCTTGTTATACAGAGACAGGAAGTTTGGTGTACTGTCACCTTTGGTAATGTGAAAAAAAATAGGAAATGTACCTGGTGAACACAGTGGGCTAGCTATGGAAATTTCTGGGCCACCTGTCTGTCTTTTTCTAGCTGCCTACAGTAAAATGTGTGGGCTTCCCTGATAGCTCAGTTGGTAAAGAATCTGCCTGCAATGCAGGAGACCCCAGTTTGATTCCTGGGTTGGGAAGATCCCCTGGAGGAGGGATAGGCTACCCACTCCAATATTCTTGGGCTTCCCTTGTAGCTCAGCTGGTAAAGACTCCACCTGCAATGCGGAAGACCTGGGTTTGATCCCTGGGTTGGGAAGATCCCCTGGATATGGGAAAGGCTACCCACTCTAGTATTCTGGCCTGGAGAAATCCATGGATTGTATAGTCCATGGGGTCACAAAGAGTCGGACATAACTGAGTGACTTTCACTTTCACAGTAAAATGTGAGAGAGATGAGCTAAAGAAATGAACTATTTTGTTTTCAAGTACAATTTAGAGGAAATACAGAGAGCATGGATAGTCTTTCCAACCAGGAAAAAGTACTCAAAGTAAGAAAGTGCCTCGGGGCAAAGATCAAATCCAGAGGGCTGTCAGAAAAATGTGGTCTTAGAGTAAAGAGGCACCATTTGTTAAAGCCTCAGATTCCAAGGTGGAGCCTCTTAGACTGTTTCAAAAGGCCTCAGAAGAAAACCCAAATAGGGCCTGCCTCAGGGAGATTTGGGTGTATAGCTTTTGTCTGATGATGTAAACTCCAATTAAGGTAATAGAAAAACCCATATTTTTAAGAGAATTGTATTGGTGGAAGTGCCACCAGTTTGGACTCAAGAAGATAGAAATAATACAAAATAAAAAAGTTACATTTGGACCCCTAGACTTCAATAGACAGAAAAGCTACTCAGCTACAAACTGAAGCAATGTTTCATGGAGGTGAAAGTATGATTCAGAAGATGGAACCAAAAGCTCAGAGTAGAGAGTCAGTGGTCACAGAAAATAATTACCAGGAAGAAGGATTGGGCCCAAATCAAGGAAATAAGACCTGTGCTTGGATGGATTTCAGAGCTGCAACAGACCAATGATTACACCCTCTTCTCCTCGCTGTTTGTGAATGGAAGTCTTCTGTGGTCATCCTATGCCTGTACTATCATTGTACATGCTAGGTGTAGGGAAGCATGTATTAATCACTCATCTCCTCGGTGTACAGGTGTTTGGATGAGGAACCAGACCCAGGGAGCCATACCCGAGAAACTGCACTGAAGCAACTTTATCTGGACCTGGTTTCTATTTATATGACAGACTCCTAGACTTCTGGGTCAACACTGAAATGGAATTAGACTTTCGGGGTTCCAGAGAGCAGGCTGTATTTTGCAGTTGGGAAGAATGCAGAATGGCTGTGACCAGAGGGAAACTGTGGCAGGTTCTGTTTTCCAAAGATGGCCGCACCAGTGTCTCCTGTCCTCCATGTTCTGCTACAGAGAGACCTTGCCACACCCCCAAGAAAAGGCAGAGTCTGTGTTTACAGTGATGGACGTTGGCATGCACCTGTAATCATTCATCGTGCTGGGCTTTTAAGGATCCTTTCAATCTGGGAACTCATGTCTTTCAGTTCTGAGAAATTTTCTTTCATTTTTTTTCTTGCCCTCATTTTCTCTCTTCTTTCAAGCATCTTGTCTACTTGCATATACGCCCATAGATATGTAGTTTTGTGTCAGTGGTTTTATACTATCCATGCTGTCCTGTATAAAACATTGTTTTTCAGATTATATAGGCTGTACGTCTTTTAATATTTACCAGTACTTCCCGGGTGGTCCGGTGGCTGAGACTTCACACACTCCCTCCCAGTGCAGGGGGTCCAGGTTCAGTCCTTGGTCAGGGACTCATATGTTGCAACTGAGAGTTAGCATGCCACAACCAAAGAT
The DNA here is from genome assembly GCF_023699985.2 of Odocoileus virginianus. Lineage (NCBI taxonomy): Eukaryota > Metazoa > Chordata > Mammalia > Artiodactyla > Cervidae > Odocoileus > Odocoileus virginianus. The sequence continues at coordinate 12,738,820 of NC_069683.1, read as the reverse complement.
CCTGCATGCTGCAACTAAGCCCTGGTGCAGCCAGATAAATAAATAAATAAAGATTTGGGTTTCCCTAGTAGTCTAGTGGTTAATGATTCACACGCCAATGCAGAGGACACGGGTGTGATTCCTGGTCCGGGAAGACCCCACATGCCATGAAGCAGCTAACGCCATGCAGCTCCCGAAGCCCAAGTGCCTGGAGCCCGTGCTTTGCAGCAAGAGAAGCCGTCGCACTGAGACAGCCGTGCACCGCGGCAAAGAGTAGCATCCCCCCCCTTGCCGCAGCTAGAGAAAGCCTGCTCACAGAGCGACGAAGGCCCGGGGCAACCAAAAACAATCAAATAAATCTTTTAAAAAATTTATCAAATGGTGTGACATTTAATTTTTATCAATTAGCATGGCATGTAAAACATAGCCATTACACCTATATCTATATGTAAAATCTTTAGACCGTTTCTCACACCTGGAAGTGGCCCACACACCAAATAAAAAACTTTTTTAGACTCTGTGTCCCAACTTGAACTTCTGAAAATATGGTCACCATATGCTTAGGCATGAGTTAGGGAATGAGTGTGGTGTTTGATGTTCCCCATTACTCTTTTCATAGCTCTCCGTTGCTCGTCCCTCCCTTCTTACATGATGACCCCATCTGAAATGAGTCTACGTAATGGAGAGTAGTTTAGAATTGTGATATTTTATGGAAACAATTATCTCTAATAACTTTTTGTAAAAATCATCTGTTTGTTTTGGAGTCTTAAGCCTAGTGGTGAGGCAGAATTTTTTTTCTTAGGAATCCAGATTTCCTCTTTAATCAGCAAAACCCTTCAATTTGCAAAAGATGAGTTTTGTGCCCCGTTAACCGCCCAGTGAAACAGGCGAGTGTTAGAGAGCCCTTGTGTTTTTCTTTGGTTGTCAATTCCATCAGGCTAGCCCGTTAATTGCGGTGGATGGGAACTGGAGAGCTGTTCATTTGGCAATTAGCGAAGGGTGGTGGAGGAAAGGAAAATACCTCTCTGTTATTTCTGCTTAGGAATTTGGGAATTCAGAATTTAGTCATAAACAACTAGATTAATGTGTTTAAATAACTTGAATCACTCTTAAATCCTTCCTTGTTTTGTAACATACTAACAAGATCTTAGAGATAGCTAAAACAGTGGTTGGAAAATTCTGTTGTGGATTTAAGATCCTCGAAAAGCATCATCCATTAATGGGCAGAGTGTTTTGGCGCTAGACAAGCAAAGATGGATTAGCTAATAGAGTGAGAAGTCCCAGGTCCTGTGGTTCCCTCTCTGCACAGAGGAAGTGTGTAGTTTGTAGGCAAGAGGCAATTTCTTCTGGAGTTTACTATCTTTGTTTTGCAGGGCTTTTTCCTTTTTTTTTTTTTAATATCATCCTAGAGAGAACAAGAACATTTAAGTGGCACTCGATGGTACTCATCAGGAGTTTAGGATGTTGACATGATAGGTGGTTTAAAACAAGACAGAAAAGGTTACTTTTTGCCAGCTGCATCATTCCTGGCGGGAGCTTACTAGTTTGCTGCTTGTTTTTTGTTGTCGTTGTTGTTAACCCATTAGAGAAACTAACCACTATATTAGTTCCGGCCAAATCCTTGTCATCACTGGTCCTAAATACCTCTGGGGGACCTCAGAGCACCTGGCCATTCTGAAAGCCTCTACACAGTGATTGATGTGCATCTCTGCTGGCTCCCCAAAGCCCTCCCCGCTTTTCCCTGAAGCACCTTCAAGCATTTCTGCATGGCTACCCACTCTTTTCTATTCTATCTCCTCCTCCTGCCTTACTGAATACTGGATTTCCCAGCTCACAACTCTTAAGAGGGAGCTTTATTTCAGAGTAGAAAAGGGCCCCCATATGTGGCCTATTATATCCATATCAACTTGCTTACCCTTTTCAAACAGCTATTGTCTTTTAATAGGGTCTGGCCTGGCAGGGGGAGTCCTTAATTCCTGCCATATAAGAATGGGCAGCTTGAGTTACAGCGAACTGCAGTTTGGTGCTCTGATCAAAAGGCTTCTGTTGTTTTTAGGGTTTCTTCCCCCCGCCCCCCTCCTTCCCTCTCTCTCTTTTTCTATATCCTAGGCTAATAATTCAGCACAGCAAGGTCATTACTGGCTTTGAATTGAGAGCTGAGAGTGTTAAATTACTGACCTAGAATAAAACAGATCTGGGGGGTTCTCAGGAAAGATAAAGGGATTCCGGCTAGGAAAGTGCAAGCCCAGCAACCTCACTTCTTAACTATTATTTTTTTTAATCCTCTCTGTCTCCAAAAGTCTTTTCTGGGACGAGGAAAGACCTCCAGCCAGAGAAAGTAGGTTAGGAACTCAACGACGTCTTTTGGGAATCGTGGCCCAGGTGCTGGCAGTTCAGGGGGCCTGCATGACTGTCCTTCTTGTCTCCCCACCTGGTGAATATTCCTCCCTCTTCCAGCTTGCTCCTTGGCCAGATACTGGTCCTTCATCACAGAAGTCAAGTATATTTGTGATATGTCAGCAGAAAGATTATATCCCTCAGGGGGATTCCCAGCATGTGAAAAGCATACCATTGGGCCCCTAAAATATTTTTCAAATATGACACTGTCATTAAAAGCTACTTCCATTCCATTTGTATTTTGTAAATATTATTTGTCTGGTCCTCACATACTGTAACAAGAGATATTTCCCTCACTGTGAATGAATTTGACACCTTCCCTCAACTGTATTAGGTCTTCTGAAGAAAGTCATTTCCATCCCTTTGTGCTTTGCCAAAACTGTTATCTCCCATATATCTTTTTTTTCACTATTACCTCTTAAAAGCCAGCACCATTCATATCCTCTGGAAAATATTGACTTCCTAAATTTTACTATTTTTAGAAAAGTCCCTGAAATCTACTTTCACAGATTTTCTGTACAGCAAAGTAACAATAATGAGCTTCCCTGGTGGCCCAGACAATAAAGAGTCTGCCTGAAATGGGGTAGACCTGGTTCCATCCCTGAGTTGGGAAGATCCCCTGGAGGGGGGCATGGCAACCCACTCCAGGATTCTTGCCTGGAGACTCCTATGGACAGAGGTACCTGGGGGGCTGCAGTCCATGGGTCTCAAAGAGCCAGACACAACTGAGCAACTCAGCACAGCACAGCAAAGTAATAACAATAGCTGGTATTCCCTGAGTGTGACAAGCATTATACGGCAGGCATTATCATCACATTTAGTCTTTGGCAACCTTATATAGTGAGCATTCCTATTATCACCATTTTACAGATAAAAAAAAATTGAGGCACAGAGTGGTTAAGTACCTGGCCCAGAGTCACACAACTAAAAAGTGATAAGGTGTGCCCCACACTGGTGCTTCCCAACTTTAATGTGTATATGAATCACCTGGGCATCTTGTTAAAATGAAGAATGGGATTCAGTAGGTCTGGGATGGGGCCTGAGATTCTGATTTCTACGAGGCTTCTATGTGTCGCCAATGCCACCATCCTTGGTCCACACTTTCAGTAACAAAGCTGTAGTCATTCTTACTTCAGAACCAATCTAAAAATGTTTTAGTTATAACTAAATTTCTCATTCTATCAAGCAATTCTATAAATACACATACTGGGCTTTTGTGTTACATTATTATTATTATCTTAACCAGTATCTTCATTTCTTTATTTTTATTGTGGTAAAATATATGTTACTAACATTACCCATTTTAACAATTCTAAGTCTACATTTCTGTGACATTAAGTACATTCGTATTTTGCAGCCATCATCACCATCCATCTCCAGAAATTTTTCAGCTTCCCAAACCAAAATCTGTAGCTGTTGAACACTAATTCCCCATTCCCTCCTCCCCTATTCCCGATAACCACCATTCTGCTTTCTAGCTCTGTATGACTACAATATGACTACTGTAGGTACTGCATCCCTGGGGAAGGAAATGGCAACCCACTCCAGTATCCTTACCTGGAAAACCTCGTGAACAAAGGAGCCCAGAGAGCTACAGTGCATGGGGTCACAAAAGAATCAGGCAGGCTTAGCAGCTACACAACAAAAGATACTGCATATAAGCAGAATCATACAATAGTTGTCTGTTTGTGACTGGCTTACTTTATTTAGGTTACTGTCCTCAAGGTTCATCCAAGCTGTAGCTTGTATCAGAATCTCCTTCCTTTTTGAGGCTATATAATATTTCATTATATGCCGATATCACATTTTGTTTATCCATTCACCTGTCAATGGACCCTTGGGTTACTTCCACTTTTTGGCTATTGTGAATAATACTGCCATGAACACGGTGTACAAATATATGAGTACTACTTTCTTTTTTTTTTTTTTTTTTTACAATAAAGCTGGAAGTGAAATTGCTGGCATATGTAGTAATTATACCCAATATCTTACTTTCTAAGATACAAGTTAATGTTCAAGGTATTGTTTGTGTCCCTCTTTTTCAAAAAAAGAAAAACAATTTCTTACTTAAATGAATCTTTAAAGGTTTGGCAGGAAAAGTGAGTTTCAGTATAGATTTCCATTAAGTTCTGTCATCTATAACTGCTTTGTGATTTTCAATCAATCACAAAAAAAATACTGAAAATGTCCTTTGTGTTTTAGAAGATTGGTAATTGGTTAAATGATACCAAGTAAAGAATTAGAGAATGGTAGTGTTCTAAAACAAATCAATATTAAGAAGGTTTATAGCACAGAGAAAATTTAATGTGAGTGAATTCAAGACTGCACCTGACAAACAGGTGTCTGGGGAATGGGAAAGTGAAAGTGAAAGTCACTCGGTCGTGTCCCTGTCCTACTCTTTGCGAACTCATGCATTATACAGTCCATGGAATTCTCCAGGCCAGAATACTGGAATGGGTAGCCTTTCCCTTCTCCAGGGGATCTTCCCAACCCAGGGACTGAACCCAGGTCTCCCACATTGCAGGCGGATTCTTTGCCAGTTTAATTTTTATGTTCTTCCTTTAAGATTTCCTGTAGTAGCTATCCCAGGATCATCAGAAACTTTGTGATACCCTTTTCTCTGAGGTTTTTAACCAAATGACACATTAGATTCTCATGTGTTTACAAAAGCTTTGTGTAAGGCCCTACCTACTATCTAGAGTTCTTTCCTCATGTATCTTTAGAAATAAAATTCTCTGTTGGAAATAAGAAAATAAATAAAAGTGATATTGGAATCTGATAATAAGAAAATTTGAAAGGATATTTATAAAGGTATCAGGAAGAAACCGACTTCTTTCCATCATACACTACTGAATCAGTAAGACTGCTTTAATCATGTATGCCTAGAGCTCTCTCATTTTAGGAGTTCCCAGCTAATGCAAAAAAATTAGAATGGACTTGAATTTGGAAAGGTAAAAGAACAGAAAATAACTGTTACCTTAAGTCAGGAAAATGAGTATTTTAAAAGTATGAATGAGTCTACTAGCAGCTTTTAAATAGAAGTGTACATGGCTACCAAAAGAAACTGCATTTATTTTCTAAAAAGTAAGACCAACTTTGGAGATAAAACAAAAAATAATACAAAGAAGATAACTCTGGAAATAGTGGTAGTAATGTAACACAAGATGAGATGATAACCCAGAAGAGAATGGAATCAGCAGCTGCAAGTCTGATGTATGTGATTCTAACACAAAAAACCCTACCTCTCAACTCACCTCCAATTTTATTTTCATTTTGAATTATAATCAAATCCAAGAAGACTGGCTTATGACAAAGCACTTGTATGAAGCTTTTTTTTTTCCCCCAGCTTAATTCATATCATCTTGAACAAGAACAAAGGATGATGGTGTGAGAATTAACTTGCTGGCTTTGAACTGAGAGAGTTGATAAATGTAATGCCTCCAGTTCTTGAATGGGGTGGAGGAAAGTATTTTTAACCTTTAAGGGACCCATAAAAATAGTGTTGGGTCTTCGGATCCTAATGGGACTAAAAAGATGATTAAGAAAAAAACCTTATAGTTGTAGGCGGAAAATAGAATATTCCTTAAAATGTCGTCTACTGTTGTGTTGATACAAACCTCAGACTTGCAATGGGTGGAGAAAACCTTGGAAGGAAATTAGTATTGAGTTGAAAAAGCTAAAGAAGAAAACTGACAAGAAATTAGATGAGAATATGATAGGCGATCTGGCAGTAAAACGGACGAAAGCTGTTTTGAGGTCCGGAGGGAGAGAGTAAACACACTGTGAGAAAGGAATGGCAGGATGTGTTGAGGCCGACTAAGGAGAGCTGTATCTGAGGCACTAAATTTAACTTCAGTAGCAGAAAAAAGGGCTTCCCTTGGCAACTTAGATGGTGAAGAATCTGCCTGAAATGCAGGAGAGCTGGGTCAGGAAGACCTGGAGAAGGGAATGGCGACCCACTCCAGTCTTCTTGCCTGGAGAATTGCACGGACGGGGAGCCTAGTGGGCTGCAGTCCCTGGGGTCACAAAGAGTCAGACATGACTGGGCAAAGAAAGCAGTGCGGATGGGATGAGCCTGCTGACAAAAGAGATACAGCGATTTACACTTAGAGCCAAAGAGAAAGAAATAGCAGATAACAGCTTTAGAGACCACATAAGAAAGTATGTGAGTATAACATGTAGCACGAGGTAAGACATAACAGAAATATTGCAGCTTTCTTAGGAGGAACATTCTTTGTCCAGAAAATTTTCCTCTAGGGGTAGGAGACATTTCCCCAGAGAAATCATGAAAACACACTTACTCTGAATTTCAAGTGAAGTTAGACAAGCTCCTGGAAGTTCTGTTATCAAGAGTTCTGTTTAGAGACCAAGTAGGAATAAAGAAAACTAGAGATCTTTTCAACTCTTGTTAAAAAATGTCTTTACTATTACTATTACTATTATTTACTATTACTTGCAGAATATATGGAAGACAGAAAGAAATCAGCTAGAAGTCAGCAACCCTAATACAATGAGTAAATACAGTTGTCTTTTAAATTTTTTTAATCATTTTCCTTATTGTAGACCTACTGTAATGTAGCTAAAATATAATGTACTCACTATTCTATTTCCTGTTTTTTATCATATACGAAAAGCATTTTCTAAATTGCTACATTGTCTTTTTATAATTTAAATTTCTAACATGCTATAAAGAGTATGTATTTAGTAATTGTCTCCTGGTGCTCTGTGCATTGATTTCCCATCCTGAGTTACATGTATTTGCCTGTTTCTATTGGCATGAAGTAAACAACCATTTAAAAGTAATGTTCCTTAACACTTAGAACTGCAGACAGTAAACAGATGTTAATGAATCATCTTGCTTCTCCATTAATGCAAGTGAGTAAGGAGTTTATATGCAATTGGGAGTTTACTGTAGCATACCAGGCCTTCAGCAATAAGTTTTGAAGTTGGAATACTTGAAAGGGGAGTTTGAAACCTTTTTTTTTAAACTCTGGCAGGAGGGCCTTACTGAATTAGAAACAAAGATCCAGTGGAGAGCGGTTTACTTTCAGAGAAGCAGCATGTGAGAATTTGCTCAGTGATCCCCCTATGTAGAAACACTCTCCTTTCCCCTTGGCATCAAATGTCCAGGGTGGCACAATCCACTGCTTGAAGCAGGTTCTTTCTGCAGTTTGGTGACGGAAGAGCACTGGGCAAAGTAACTGAGGAAAGAGAACTCGGCACTGCCTTTGCGTCCTGTTGCAAAAGCTTTTCACAGCTCTTGGGGCCTACGAAGCCGTCTCATGAGTTTTTCTCTTCATAATGCAGTACAGTGTGATCTCACTGATGTCATGGTCCGAAAACTAACTCTGCTACTGAGGATTACTCAGTCAGGCAGAAAAAAAAGAATCCTGGTATGAAATGCCAGTGCTAAGTCCTCAGAGTGAACCGATAAGCTTCTGATTCAGTGGTTCCGCTCTCGAACCAGGGCAGCTCACGGGTTGGTTCACCTGTCCCTAGACAGTGACTGAAGATCGATTAGTCCCTGTCGAATTTCTTCCTCAACTGGAGATTTTTTTTCGTTTGTTTGTTTAGAAGCCAGTGATCTCAGATATTCTACCCCTAATTTAGCTGAGAATGAGAAGATGAAGAGGATGGTGGACATCCGCCTGCAGCACGGTAGATTTCTATTGTCTAAACTGCCGACACTTACATCTTCCTGCCCAGCAGAGGAGAGAGCCTGCGGTCAGTGCGCCTGATGCAGATCCACGGGCAGGACCGTGTTCCAAATGTACTGTACAGTCAAGACACACTTGGTCGGATTTCCCTATGGACACAGAATCATATTGTTCATTAACTGTTTTTCCTGTTGTGAGTATGTTGTATACTGATTATAACAGCCCAGTAGAGAGAAGTTTTTAGAAATTCTGCAGTAAACTTTTGTGCAGAAATTTCTTTGTAGCACTATGCAAAAGAAATTGGTGTGAGACAACTTCTGTTCAAGTGTGTTGTCTAAACTGCAACATAGACCAAGCTGACATGCTTCACTGACTTCTCTCATCAAGTTGGCATTGCAAAATTCTATAGCAGGAAAGCAATGGAAAGAAAACATTTAAGGGCTTTAGGCTTCATCTGAATTTCATAAGGCGGGAAAGAACAAATACAGGCAGAGTTAGTTCAGGGGACCAAATCTTGCCACGGGAGTATATCTTTAGAGTTTGGTGACTTTTTGCAGAACAAAACTCCAGTCTGCTAGTCTTGCCAATTTGATAATGGGAAGTAGGCCACAAAAGATTTCTTTTGTATTCCCTCTATAGGGAATATCTTTTTTCCTTCTGCTTCCAGAAACAGTAAAGGGTTACTTTAAATCATGATTCTTTCTGAAGTATTTTGGATCTCTGATCTTGTTTATTTTTCAGAGGTTGATCTACACCCTATATATTTATCACCTTGGTGTGGCCAATTTGTGCTGCATAATTGGGTGTGATCTGTTCTCATAGATTGCTTCTTTGATAGATCTGTTTAGGAGTTCTTGCATATAAAACTCATCTCAAAACAGCAAAAGGCAGTTCCACTTCTAACAGAAGATCATATACTCTTAATGAGCTAGCCTGATTTTAGAGAGAAAAAAGAGATAAGTGACTGGCCTAAGAAGACTGAACTGTTGCAATCCAATTTCACTGTAGGTCAAGACTCATTGGCTGTTTTCATTTTGAGTAAGAGCAAAGAGTATCTGGAAGATATGAAGTATTGTAGGAGCTTTGAACTTTTGCCTCTTGGCACATTGAACATGAGCTGGAATATTTTAATTTGGTCCTTTTGCTCTTTGCTATTTCTTTATATAGAATGTGAATGGCTATGTATATAAATCTACTATGATTACATTTATATTTAATTCTTTTTGGTAGTCCTTGAGTTACTGACTGCTTAACCAAAGTAACTTAAATCAGTTCTAACCTTTTGGTTTTTATTAAAATTAATAAATTTTTCATTAGATAAAATTATTATTAAAATAATAATAAATAAAAATAAAATTAAATAAAATTATTAAATAAAATTTTTATTAATAAAATTTTATTAAAATTCAAAATTAAGGTGTTATGTGAAATTGATATCATAAATGAATCCTTAGAACTTCTTTAGTTTTTCTGGAGAAAACAGATACCACTTCATAGAAGTCAGTTGGCTTTTTTCTGTATAAACAACCTTTGTTATTAAATGAGAAAATGAAACTGTATCAAAACTATTTAACATGCTTACAAATGTCTGGTTATAAAGATCATTAATTTTAAACAGCTTCTGCTGCATTTTTTTTTATATGTTACTCTAGCATTAATTAAATAGTGAAAGTGAAGTTGCTCAGTTGTGTCCAACTCTTTGTGAGCCTGTGGACTGTAGCCTACCAGGCTTCTCCGTCCATGGGATTTTCCAGGCAAGTGTACTGGAGTAGGTTGCCATTTCCTTCTCCAGGGGATCTTGCCGTCCCAGGGATTGAACCCAGGTCTCCCGCATTGTAGGCAAACACCTTACCCTCTGAGCCAGCAGGGAAGCCCTGCTGCCTTTTAAGTTTAATTAAATAGTAAGCAAATAAAATGGTAAAACTGAAATTTAACTATTTTCTTGTTAGAATCAATTTGAGACATTTGTTCTCAGACAATTTCATTTTAATAAATTTATTTATACCTTTTAGGACTAAAAATTATTCACAAAGATCCAGAGAGTTCCTGAACTTTTTACTCATGACATCTTAAAAAGAAATAATCAGATACACCTATGAACTGGACAAAAAAACACCTGTATTATGCTAACTTTAGCATAAGAAAGAATGGGAAATAAAAATGTTTGCATCTACCTATTCTTTATTATAGAAAATAAACTTGTAGATGAAATGATGTAATTAGGCAGAAAACCACCATTCGGCAAAACCATCATAATTTTTGTTGCGTCTGGCAAGAATTATCATTAGATGCTGAAAGTAGTAAATGAAGGTTTGAAGAGTAACAGTATATTTCCCACAAGATACTTACTCATTACAAAGGATAACTCTACAGTGGGTGAACCTGGCAGACACTGCTTTACCTAAATAACCTAAGTTAATAATCACCAGTAATTAGATTAATCCACAGCAAGTGCCTCTTGATATGATGCACAGGAAAACTCAGCATCACTTCTGTGATAATCCTGCCGAAAGAGTATAACCTGAACCTAATAGTGAGGAAACATCAGAAAAACCCAAACTGGAGTAAAATCTGTGCTCTTAAAATGTCAGTGTCATGAAATACAAAGACCCAGGAACTGTTTCCGATTAAAGGAGACTAAAAAGTCATGACAACCGAAGGCAATGTTTTGTCTCGAATTCTCTTTTCCTGTAAAGGAGACATTATTGAAACAGTTGATGAAATCTTAATAAGGTCTGTAGATGATATAAAAGTATTATATCAATTTTATTATATAAAATAAGGTATTATATCAATGATATTGTATTGTTCATTGTACTATTGTTACATAAGAAAATTACTTATTTTTTAGGAAATACATATGTGTTTAGGGGTAAAGGAGTATCATGTCCACAAGTTACTCTTGAATAGTTCTGAAATATATACATATGTATATTTATACATGTATGTATGGGTGTGATAGAGACTGAGAGAGGAAGAATGTTGTAGTGAAAGCTAATGTAGTAAAATATTCACATTCAGGTAATCAAGGTAAGGGATATTCAGGAATCCCTTGTGCTATTCTTGTAACTTTTCTGTAAATTTGAAATTATTTCAGAGTAGAAAAAAATGAAATCTCAAGGGAACAGAACCAACAGCTTAAAGAAAATGAAAGAATTTACTCAATGAAGTTTAAATAATGGTTTTGGAGAACTCCATTTGAGGCAGGCATCTGGTATACTTTTACACACCCTTTTAAGATATTTTTAGGAACTTTTATGTTTGATTTTACAGGTAAGCTTGATGACTTTTTTTTTTCAAAATTTGTGATCCAATTTTATTTATTTTTATTAAAGTATAGGTGACCTACAATATGATATTAATTTCAGATGTACAGCATAATAATTCAATGTTTTTATAGAGTATACTTCATACAAAGTTATTATAAAATAGTGACTATATTTCCTGTGCTGTACATGGCATCCTTCTAACTTATTTACTTTATACCTTGTAGTTATACATCTGAATCCTCTCCATTTATTTTACCCCTCCCTTTACCCCTCTCGCCTCTGCCGCTGCTGCTGCTGAGTCGCTTCAGTGTCCGACTCTGTGTGACCCCATGGACTGCAGCCCACCAGGCTCTCCCGTCCCTGGGATTCTCCAGGCAAGAACACTGGAGCGGGTTGCCATTTCCTTCTCCAATGCACGAAAGTGAAAAGTGAAAGTGAAGTCGCTCAGTCGTGTCCAACTCTTAGCGACCCCATGAACTGCAGCCTACCAGGCTTCTCCGTCCATGGGATTCTCCAGGCAAGAGTACTGGAGTGGGGTGCCATTGCCTTCTCCGATCTCCCCTCTAGTAACCACTAATTTGTTCTCAAGATTCATGACTATTAAATGAACATTTCAGTTTAGTTAAATGCAGTGAAAAATTAATGAGAATGTGCATATTTATGGAGGTAGAAAATGTGCTTTGGATTAATTAACTCAAAATTCACCAAGGATCTAAACTTAAGGGCTAAAACCATGAAACTCTTAGAAGAAAACAATCCAATATCGTCTCGACATTGAATTTGGCAGTGGTTTCAAGGCTATGACACCAAAACACAGAGAACAAAAGAAAAAATATATAAATTAAGCTTCATCAAAATTAAAAACTTTTGTACATCAAAGATACTATCAAGAAAGTGAGAAGACAACCTACAGAAAGAGGAAACATATTTGCAACTCACATATCTAATAAGGGATGCATATCCAGATTATGTAAAGACCTCTTACAATCAACAACAGTAAAAAATAAACAAGACAATTCAAAAAAAGGGCAAAAAGCTTAAATAACCATTTCTCCAAAGAAGATACACAGATGGCTAATAAGCACATGAAAAGATGTTCAACATCATCAGGCATTGCTGCTGCTGCTGCTAAGTCGCTTCAGTCGTGTCCGACTCTGTGCGACCCCATAGACGGCAGCCCACCAGGCTCTGCCGTCCCTGGGATTCTCCAGGCAAGAACACTGGAGTGGGTTGCCATTTCCTGCTCCAGTCATTAGGCATTAGGGAAGTGCAAATCAATACCACAGCGAGATACCACTTTACACCTGCTAAGAGGGTGATTAAAAAAAGAGGTGGTAGAATCACTGATGTTGATAAGAATATGGAGAAATTGAAACTCTTGTGCATTGCTGGTCAGTGTAAAATGGTGCTAACACTGTGGAAAACAGTTTGGTGGTTTCTCAGAACATTAAGCATAGAACTACTATTTCATGCAGCAGTTGTACTTCTTGGCATAGATGCAAAAGAATTGAAAGCAGGGACATGAACAAATACTTGGACACCCAAGTTCATAGCCACATTTTTCACAGCAGTCAAAAGGTAGAAACAAGCCGAGTGTCCATTGACAAATGAATGGACAGACAAAATGGGGTATATACATGCAGTAGAATACTATTCAGCCTTAAAATGGAATGAAATCTGATGTCTGCCGCAACATGGATGGACCTTGAAAACATTCTTAGTGAAATATCCACAAACAGAAGGACAAGTATTGTATGATTTCATTTAAATGAGGCGCCTAAAATAGACCAAGTCATAGAGATAGAACGTTGAATCTACCAGAATCTAGGAGAAGAATAGAAGCGGGAAGTCATTTTTCTAAATGGATATAAAGTTTTTATTAGGGATGATGAAAAAATTTGGGGTATAGATAGTGATGATGGTTACATAGGATTGTGAATATGCTTAATGCCACTGAATTGTACACTTTACAATGTTTAAAATGATAAATATTAATATTTTTAACTTACCATAATAAAAAAAAGTTTTTCAATTAAAGGTAGAATTCAAATTCTAGAAAATAATACCCAAAGATTAGAAGAGTGCTAATAAGTGTACAATTTGGCCCTTGTTTTGATAAAGATGATTAATTGTATATGTTAAAAATGTTTAGCTAAATATGTATATTAAATTTAAGAGAAATACTAAAAGATTACAGATTCTCTCATAGCTTCCAAACTAATGGGTTGGGCGATGTTTTTTAAAAACTTTACTAACACTCTAAAAAGTAGTAAAAGAGGTGAGGAAAGTCAAAGAATAACAGTTCACAGAAAAGACAAAATAAGATGGCAGAGATTAACCAAATATTTATTTTAAAAACTCACTAAAATACAGAGAATGTAAAAATGGGTTAAAAAATAAAATCCAACTATTTACTACTAACAAGAGAAATACCTTTTTAAAATTAGCAAAAAGATTGAAATTAAGAGCATGGAAAAAGATATGCCAGGCAAATACCAATCAGAAAAAAAATGCTAGTATTGCAGAATTACAACACTAATATCCGACCAAAGTCCTGGACTTTTAAAAAGATTGTAGAATGTTGACTTTCAGTATCACTAATATGGCTGGCTACCAGCATACATCCTGGTACTTTCTGCCTGGTATCATTCCTCTATTTTTTTCTTATCTTTCTTAAGCAGTATCTACTACATGTTAGGTAATGTAAGGAGACAAAGATGAGTACAAGCTAATTGATTACTGTATAGAATCTAATAGAGGAGATAAATCTAGTCACTTTAAAACAAGGCAGCAAATTGTGAGTATCATCAGAGAGTTGTAAGTGATATATGATGGGAATTGGCTGTGGTGGTGGAATCAGGAAAAGACTTCATGCACATGGTATTTGAGATGGTCCTAAAAGATTGGATAGAATTTAAGAGGTGGAGGTGGTAGGAAAAAGATATTTCAGGCTGAAGAAAAACGGTGAAGTTTGGAGTAATTGTGTTTTCTGCTTTTTCTTTATAGCCATCTTATCTGAAAGGATTTCACTGGCTGTGTTAAGACTGTCTGTTAACTCCTTAGGTAGTGATTATGACCTCAATACTGATCAGCTGCCACCCTAATCAAACATTCCTGCTTATTTTTGTTTTTAATTAAACATGAATTTTATTGGTATGAGTTATCTAAAGATGGTAGTGTAAACACAATTATAAGTCTTTTTATATTCAATTTTATCTGACTTGCCCTGTTGGCATAAAATTCCTGTTTTATAAATTCTTGTGTATATTTGTACTCATCTGTAAATGAGGCTCAGCTACATTCTTCAATGCATAAATTACTCCCTAGTTTTAAAAAAAGCTATTTTTTAAAAGCTACACTAAGAATAGAATTTCACTAGTATTAGTTCCATTATAGCCTAGACCATGACCTAGACACCAGCCTGTTTCCCTGGAGGGGTGTGCAGTACACTTTGGGACTAATTCTTTGCTGGGTAGCTTCATAAATTTATGCTAAAATGTTATCATTTGCTAGACTTCATTTGCTGGAAATGTGGCCTGCTCCATTTACCTGTAACAGCTCATTTGCTTTATTTTTCATTTTCCTTTACTCAAGACAACAGCACTGCAAACTGCATAATTAGGTTAACACTTTCATTGCTTTTTAAAAAATCTCTCTTCTACTTCTTTGCCAGATGTTGTCCTCATACTTCCTCATAGTATCTTAGAAGTAAGATTTCTAGGCTCATTTTCCATGGGGAAAGAAGGGCATGTAATTTTCTTTTTCATACAGTGTTGTTAATATTAACAGAAAGAGGCTAATTTTATCCCAAGTGATAATATGCTCTATGTTAAAGACAGATTAGACACTTCCCTCTAAACTTGGTCAGGGAAAAGGAAAATGGATTAGATGGCTCCTGACACTTTTTTTCCTGTTCAGTTCGGAGACTCAGAATATTTTCCCCCTTTAAATAAACAAATGAAAAGTGGCATTTGGAATTACCCCTATCCCTCTATTTCTTGCCATCTTCAGTTTAATGTCTGCTTCTCTACAAAGATTAACATATTTTCCACTCATGATTTATTTGTCAGGGACTTTAGGAGTTTTCTGGAACCAGAAGTCTGTCTTTGGTAGTGATGATTACTGGATAATTGCCTATTCTTTGGTGGATTTTCCATTTTTAGATTACGCCAGGCTCTCCAGCCTGTATTTCTTTGGCAGAAGAACCCAAAGGCAATGGAGTGTGTTTTTCCCCTTCCCCAGCCCAGCTTAAACAATGACTCACTTGGGCCCTGGGGCTTTGCTTCGGACTCTCATTCACGGGCCACTTTCTACCCTCGTTTCCCTTGTTTGCCTTCAGTGTCTGTCTGGAACCTTTTATATCTTTGGCAAGTGGACTTTCCTCTAAGGTTGTTGTCGGAGAGGCATGCAGCGCCACCCCCAAACTGGAACAGACAATCCAGTGTGTTTCCATAAGCCGTGCTGCCCTTAAGGCACCTGATACAGGGCAGCTGTTTAGACGCTCAGTCTTGCCCAGCTCTTTTGCAGCCCATCGGCTGTGACCCACCAGGCTCCTCTGTCCATGGGATTTCCCAGGCAAGAATGCTGGAGTGGGTTGCCCTTTCCTCCTCCAGATAGAAGATAAAAAGAATGTCTTTAAGAAAATATAATTTCAAATGGGGTACAGGGAGAAGTATTCTCCAAGAGGATATGAGTGCCAGTATCATCCAGCTAAAGACAAAGATTTCCCTCTATGTGAGATGTTCCAATAACTGCTTAAAGCTTCCTTAGTGTGTGTGTGTGTGCGCGCACACACACACACACACACACACGAGGTGGCATTCAGAGGAATTGGACTCCAAGAGTTTCCAAAGAGATATAGTTATGTGAAGAGAATTCCTCATAGACGGGCTTGGTCTAATCTGTAGTTCAGAGTTTTGTTGGAGAAAAGATTTCTCTCCTGGCAGTTGTTCTATATATTCTTGACTTTTTATTCTAATTCCAGTCTTCTGTAACTATCCATACAGTGATGATTTCTTGCTTTTTCTCTTTGCAGTTTTAACAGTGTATGTCAGGGAACTCATATTCTTTTCCGGGAGTTCAGCTTCATCCAAGCCACCCCTCACAACAGGGCATCATTCCTACGGGCCTTCTGGAGATGCTTCCGAACTGTAGGCAAAAATGGCGGTAAGTCTTCCTGAATTCTTTTCTAGCCTTCCTTTATTCCCTCCAAACTTCTTTCTTTTGCTCAGTACAAATACTGTTTCAGTGCATGCTCTTTAAGGCTCTAGGAAAACATTACTTTTAAGGAGCTATCTGTCTGTGTCAGAGACATTGCCATCAATAATACTGCCACCATCACTGACGATACTTGTTAAGACCCAAGTGTAGCTGTATGTGCAGTGATTCATTTACTCTTCACAGCGTCTCTGTCTGGTAGATACTATAATTCCCATTTTACAACAAATGAAACTTAAGATCAATTTGCATGTTGTTGGTTCAGCATCTTTTGATTATAACCCAAGGAAAATATTAAGAAAAATGCTAATTGAAAATGTCTTATATTGACTGAGACTTTACTTTGGTGAGGTGAAGTGTGAAAGACCCTTACTGAGAGCTTCTTTTAAAAAAGTGACGCTAGATTCTTACATTTAGACTACTAAAATAGATTAAATTACTCCAAATTTTTCAGATCTAGACTATATCAAAACCTTTGGTCGCATCTGTTTTCAAGGGCCTGTTTTTATTCCTGCTTTAATATTATGTGTTTTTCCAAATAAGTATTGAATGCCTTTAGGACAGTTTCTATAGGAATGCTAACTTAAAGTAGAGAGGAAGGCCAAAACTATTTTTTCATTCATTCAACAAGTATTTCTGATAAACTTGCCATGTGCCTGGCACTGGGGTTATAGTAAGTGAATAGGTATGCTCCCTGCTTTTATTGAATTTGCAAGATTTCCTACCCTGATCTAATTGATGTTATTGCTATTTTATATATAGCCACTGGAACTTTTTTGCTAAAACTCTTTCTACCTGGTTTCTTATTAGATCATTTCACTATCCTAAGAAATAGATAAGGTAGATATTGTGCCCATTTTATAAAGTATGAAATTGTATAACTTGCAGAAGGATTGCACAGTAGCAAAGATAGAAATAGAACCCAGATTTACTGATACTCTATTTCTACTATTGACATGTAACTCTAGAGATCATCCATCTCAATTACACTCTTGTGCCAGTGTACTGAGAATAGTATCTTCTTCTTTACAAATGACCAGTAGGCAAAAATCAATGTGAATGAAATTTTAAGTGAACTAGCTCAGAAACACTATATCATTGGTCTCCACATAAGCTGGGAGCTATGAGTGAATCGGTGAATTTTGTACTATTTCATCTTTCCTATCTTTCCAGAACCTATCTTTCCTAATCCTTTCTCTGCCCCTTGACCAGTCAGCAAATATGTATTGAATACTCACTATATTGAAGAATGGTGCGTATAGCTAGAGTTGGTGTCTGTGAAATAGCACATGAAGATAACTGTGGAAAACAGTCCTCAGATATTCTTAATTCTTCTCATGACTTATGGATCCATGGAGCAGTGGACTATAAGCAGGTGTCCTTTTCTTTATCTTTTTTATGTGTGTGTGTGCTCAATTGCTTCAGTCGTGTCCAACTCTTTGGGACCCCAGAGACTGTAGCCCACCAGGCTCCTCTGTCCATGGGATTCTCCAGGCAAGAATACTGGAGTGGGTTGCCATTTCCTCCTCCAGGGGATCTTCTGGACCCAGGGATCAAATCCAAGTCTCCTGCATTGCAGGCAGATTCATTTACCACTGAGCCACCAAGGAATGATTCATTCAGCTGCTGAGAAGCGACCCCAGACTCTCCCCATTTCTCCTGTGCTACCAACAGGACCTAGATTTTATGCTGGATATTTATTGTCATGCTTCTTAATCAGACAGTCTCTGATTCCTTAAACACCAAAGGCAGCATTTATGTCTAGGTGACCCTCAGGTTAAATAGTTTTAATATATTCTCAGTTTCTTCCAGGAAACTTCAGAACATCATTCTGTCCCAGAATGTGTCAGTCCCCAGTTTTTATCCAGAATGAGCAAAAACACTCAGAGGCATGGTTCCAAAGAAAAGTATTTATTAAGCCCCATTTTTTCAATTAGAATGCCAAGTACCAGACGCCTACTCAGTGGAGCTGCTATTATATTGTTCTCCTGCAGATAACTTCCTTAGAACATCATGTACATACTTTAGCATCATTAAGAAGAAACTAACTCTTCTGGGAGGTAGCAAGAGAAGTGCAGAGTTCCAGCCTAACGTGTCTAAAAGTGAAGCCACCTGTAGAAAAGTAAGGACCTGACCCCTTCTGGCAAGAAACGTTTCATCCCAGGTTTTAGCAAGTACGGAGATGCAGCGTCATTCCTGCATGACTGAGTACTGAGTGGTGCTCATTTCCCTGTGTTTGGATGTCAAATAACCTCATGAAAACTGTAGCGAATCTCTTGCTATCTAGACAACTTTAGACTCTTGGGAACAAAAAGATCTACTCAAATGTAATGAGTCTTTAAAATTAGACTTCTCACTTCAGTATTTCTTTCGATACAGAAAGATTAATCTAAATTTCCACGTCTGGCAAAGACTGAAATTCCCCTGAAGTAAATCTTTTTTTCTATTTAGGGATGTTGGCTCAAAGAGCTTTTGTCCACAGTTTATTTTCACAGTTTATGAGAATTTAGTTTTGAGCTTTGTGCTTTTACCAAGGAATACATATGTTTTATTTAGTAAAATAATGATACTAAAGGAAGTGTCCTCCTGCTATAAACAACTAGAAAATCAGACAAAATGTCTGTAACAACTGTTTCAGACACTGGACCAACAATCAAGGTGGAACTGTGGTCTCTGAGAGACAGTTTCCAAGTGACCATACAGGGAGATCATGAGGGTCTTACTGAGTTGAGGAGACGAGGGCTGGGGTTTAGGGAGGCCATGGTGGCCAGTATTTGCAGGGCCAAGTACTAGAGAGGAGTACGTTGCTCACTTAGCTCCAGAGAACTGCACAGAGGTATTCGAGTCTTTGGCTACAGACTATGCACATGTGTGCGTTGGAAAAAGACCCACCGGAAAACAGTAGGCAGGACGATTCCTGGCATGTTCACAAGGCTACTTCACACTTCTACCCGTTGGAGTGGAGAAACCTCACAACACACGGGGCATTGGATCGAGTCCTCAGCCACTTAAGTAAGCATCAGGCTGATCTGCAAGTAACTGCACACCAAAACAAAATTCAATACTCCTTAAAGGCATTCAACGAAATCCAGCACTCTGCAACATAGAACTCACAAAGTCTGGCATCCAGCTGAAAAGTACAGGAAACAGGAAGATATGACGCATAACCAGGAGAAAAAATAAATCAGTAGAAACACAGACTCAGAAATTTCAGAGATGGGGGACTAGCTACCTAGGACCTTTAAACAGTTAAGTCATACAGATGTACTCAAGTATGTAAAGGAAAACATGAAAATGATTAGGAGATAAATGAAAGATATTAGGAAGATCTAAATGGGATTTCTAGATATATAAAATACAGTATCAGAAGTAAAAATATTGATAATAATAAGTTAATATTTATTAAGTAGACTATCTCATTTTTTAATCCTATGTATCAGGTAGATATACTTACAATATCTCCTCTGCACAGAAAACAAAACTGAGATTTTTGAAATTTAAATAATTGGTCTAGGTCACACACCTAGAAGTGTGTGATCAAGGGATGCCAAAGGAGCCAGAGAAAACTGACTGGAGACAGTGTTGTGTTTTTCATGTGTAAGGTGTTCTCTACTGGAGAGTGTATAAGATGCTGGAAATACAGGTAAGTAAATGACAATGCTTACCCGCAAGGAGCTCGCGTTCCAGGAGAAGAAACAAAGTAGCCTAGAAGTAGTTTCCGTGTAGAGTAAGTGATTAGTGAAGTCTGTGTAAGAGTTGGTGATGCACAGGAGAGAAATGGTCCTTCCTGCAGAAGCTGGAGAAGGCGGTAAAGAAGTGAAGAGAATGAGGCTGGATCTTGGAATAGTAGCAGGCTATGAAGCAAAGGAATACATTCTAAACAGAAAACTCTTGCAGTTTTGAAAGTATAACATGAAGCACCATGGTTCCTTTGGGAAATGGTAAGAAGTACTATGTGGCAACAGAAAATGATGCTGAATGCTGATTGTGCCAGCCACTGAACAGAAATGTATTCACTTATTTCATTCACACGACAAACTTGAGTTGGTGTGATTGTTATCCAGTTTCTCCTAAAGAAACTGAGAGAAGTTAAGTGACTTGCACAGACGATATGGTTTGTAAGTAGCACAGCTCATATTCAAACTGGAGCCTTCACAAGGGCCACATTTTTTTTTAATTGAATTGTAGTTGATTTACAATGGTGCCTTAATTTCTGATGTACAGCAGAGTGATTCAGTTATACATATATACATACTCTTTTCCATCATGTTTATTTTGTCTTTGTTACAAGATGTTGAATATAGTTCCCTGTTCTATGCAATAGGATCTTGTTTATCTGTTTTGTGTATAGTTGTTTGTATCTGCTAGTCCCAAACTTCTCATTTATCCCTCCCCCCACTCCCTTTCCCTTTGGTAACCTAAGTTTGTTTTCTGTGTCTGTGAGTCTGTTTCATAGATAAGTTCATTTGTGTCAGATTTGAGATTCCACTTGTAAGTGCTATCATATGGCATTTGTTTTTCCCTTTTCTGCCTGGCTTCCCTCACTATGGTCATCTCTAGGTCCGTCCATGATGCTGCCGATGGCATAATTTCATGCACCAAGGCCACATTCTTTTTTTTTTTTACTTTACAATATTGTATCGGTTTTGCCATACACTGACTTGAATCCTCCATGGGTGTTCCTGTGTTCCCCATCCTGAACCCCCCTCCCACCTCCCTCCCCATCCCCTCCCTCTGGGCCATCCCAGTGCACCAGCCCCGAGCGCCCTGTCTCATGCATCGAACCTGGACTGGCAGTTTGTTTCACATGTGATAATTTTCATGTTTCAATGCCATTCTCCCATATCATCCCGTCCTCGCCCTCTCCCCCAGAGTCCAAAAGACTGTTCAATACATCTGTGTCTCTCTCACTGTCTCGAATACAGGGTTATCTTTACCATCTTTCTAAATTCCATGTATATGCGCTGGTACAAGGCCACATTCTTAACAATGTTAGACTGACTGAACACGTGTTACCCCCAGTATCAAAGGGCTTTGTGTCCGAAGTTCATGCTTTCTCCTAAACATAGTAGGACTCTATCGATTTGTGTGCTATTTTCACTTATGACGCTGGCACAAGCATGGGAAACAGAATGGACGGCAGATAGTAAGACTGAAGCCAGAGACCAGATAGGAGATGATTGTAATCAAACAGGAAGTGGCTGTGGAGATGGAAAGTTATTTAAGGAGTTGGTTTGACAGGACTTGCAGATTTATTGTGAGTGTAGGGTATGGGAGAGAAGAGTCGAAAATGAATGCCAGAAGCTGAAATATTTCCAATTTTATCCCTGCCCTCCTTTTTTCCTTTCCTTTTATTTTCCCTTTCACCTTTTAGGTTTTACTCTGGAGTTGCTGAGGTTTTGTCTTCATTGGCTAGGTGTGTTTATTCACTAAAAAAAAAATATGCATGGCGGACTACAGTCCCTGGAGTTTCGAAAGACATAGCTGGTGACTAAACAATTCAGCAGTGAGTGGGATTAGACAGAAATTCTTGCTCTCGTGGAGTTTGTGGTCTGATAATCAGACATTGAAAGTGAACGTGAAAGTCGCTCAGTCGTGTCCGACTCTTTGTGACGCCACAGACTCTACAGTCCATGGAATTCTCCAGGCCACAGTACCGGAGTGGGTAGCCTTTCCTTCTCCAGGGGATCTTCCCAACCCAGGGGTCGAACCCAGGTCTCCCGCATTGCAGGCAGATTCTTTACCAGCTGAGCCACAAGGGAAGCCCAATCAGAAATTAGGGGGGACAAAAAAAATCCCTGCTTTTATAAAAGGAGTTCACATTCCCGGAATCAGAGGGTTGCAGTAGGTCTTGATGACCGTATGATAAAAACCTGTTACTTTTTCCCTAAAATTTCGAATGCTATGGTGGGTTTAGTGATCTCAGGTGAACACGCAGACGTTTCAGGCTGAGGTGAAGCCTTCGGTCTGACTTCTCTGCGTAATTGCCTCAAGCTTCCACTTGATTATGCTTGTCACTAATCCTCATCCTCACCACTAAAGAGCCATTCTGTGCGGATTAGCGGTGCTTACTGCAGGAGTGGGGTGGCTGTCTTGTCTGAAATATTAAAGAGCGTTTGCTGCTTTTGTAGTTTTGTAAACAAACGCAAAGTGAAGTGTGGCCGCTTCCCTCCAAGGTCTCCTCTCACCCGTTCCCTCCCCCCGCTCCCACCAGTTTTTCAGCTCTCGTCATTTTCCCCAGAAGCCTGCGACAGCCAGGAAATAATTTCTTCAACCTCAAGTTCCTGTTTCCTAGCTCCCATTTTACTTATTTCTTGTCTATTCCTAACTGTCTCTTCTTTTTTCATTTTTACTTCCTTCTCCAGAATCTTTTCTCCAGAGAGAACACCGATGTCGCCTCGAATCTGTCCCACCTCTCCCTCCAATAACTTTCATCTTTTCCTCTATTTAATTTTCCCTTTTTCCTATTCTGGTCATTTGGGGCTGTCACACACGTCACATAAGCATTTCTGGAATGCCTTTGTCACCGACCAACCCTCCTCAGCCCCCGTTCCTAATGCCCTTAGGTTGCTGACCTCTCTTTATCCTTTTAGGTCTCAGTTTAAAGGTCAGCTCCTTAAAGGGGGCTTCTCTGTGACCCTTCCTCATCTGAATTAGATGACTTCATTACTCTTTTCAAATCATCCTGTAATTTTTTAGTCATCGTTTATTATAGTTTCTGACTAAATATTTTTTGCATGATCCTTTACTTAATGTACATTTCTCTTATTAAATTGTAACCTTTATGAGGCTCTTCCTGACACCTAACATATGTAAGTGATTTGTTATTTAATATGAAGGTTCACCATTTCCCAGTCACTAGACAGAGGATAGAGTATTGAATGGTTTACATTATCATCCCTTTTATTACGGGGTAGGGTCGGTTTCAAATATCTGCTTTACACTAAACTTTTCAATATTGTGTAGGAGATGATTTAAAATAACAGCAGCAAAAAAAATTTTTTTAATTAAAAAAAAAAACAGTAGCTGCTACTTACTGACCATCTGATATATGCAACACACTAAAACATCATGTTCAAAGTGCCCCAGCAGAAACTGAACCCATTCAAAGCTACACTGCATCATAATGTCTTTTGTTTATTTATTTTTGACCATGCTGGATCTTCGTTGCTGTGCGCAGGTTTTCCCTAGCTGCAGAGAGGAGGGGCTACTCTCCCGTTGTGATGTTGGGGCTTCTCGCTGGGGTGGCTTTCTCTGGTTGCAGAGCACGGGCTCCAGGTGCACGGGCTTCAGTAGCGATGCCGGGGCTCAGTCGTTGCTGCTCCCAGGCTCTGGAGCTCAGGAGTTGAGGGGCACAGGCTCGGTTGCTCCATAGCATGTGGGTTCTTCCTGGACCAGGGATCGAACCCGTGTCTCCTGCATTGGCAGTCAGATTCTTTACCACTGAGCCACCAGGGAAGTCCAAAAACTATACTATTTTAAATGACACCTAATTAAAATAATATTCAATACCCACTGGTGCTTTTAAACAAGGATTAGAAAGATTTTTATCATGAACTCTATGCCAACTTTAAACATTGATGAGGGTCTGGTTGGCAATACTTGCTTCCCTTCTTTTGTATTCTGGTCCAGCCTTTATGCTTTGAAAGAGATCACAAACTAGTGGTCAGCTGACTATACGTGCCTTGGCCTGCAGATATGTTTTCTTTGGTCTGCTGTGTTAAAAAATATGTATTTTTAATTAAATGCCAACATTTAACAAAAAAGTGTCGATTCAGTTTCACTTAAAAATGGAAAGTCCTTCCAGTGCTGCAACAGAGAGACAGCTCGCCAGGGCGGAGGCTCAGCCGCTGTCTTCAGACAGGCACGTAGCCCCAGACTTACCACCATCCCCGCGCCTGGCCTCTCTAGGCGTTTGAATTTGCTATCATTGCTAGAACTTCCTGGTCCATTTATAACCACTTGAAAGGTAAAGTTACACTCTTAATTCAGAACACGGAGTTAGGATCCTGTTCCTCAGCTAGATTCTTTCTCTTTTCTCCTTGTTATCATGATGTCTCTTGGAAAATTTCATAATTAGATGGGCCCTTAGAAGTCCTCTCATCTTGAAACTAAGTCTAGGGGGTTTTTAATATTCTCTTTTTTATAGTAAAATATGCATAACATAAAATCTGCTATTCTAACCACTTTTTAAATTGAGAAATCTTTTGGTGGTAAAATGTAAGTAACCTAAAATTTACCATTTTAACTATTTTAAGTTACAGTTCCGTGGTATTAACTATGTTCACATTGTTATAAAACTATTACCAGCATCCAGCTCCTTGTCTGCATCTTCCCAAACTGAAAGGTTTTACCCATTAGAAAATAGTTCTCCATTCCGCCCTTCTCCAGCCACTGAGAACCATTGTTTTACTTTCTGTCTCTATGTGTTAGACTATTCTAGGTACCACATATTCGTGAAATCACACAATATTTGTCTCTTTGTGTCTGACTTATCCCACTAAGCATGACGTTTTCACAGTTTGTCTTTGTTGTAGTGAGTATCAGAATTTCATTCCGTCCTGTGGCTGAATAGTATTCCACTGTGTATGGTTCATATTTTGTTTATTCATTCATCTGTCATGGAAACTTGGGTTGTTTCCACCTTTTGGCTATTGTGAATAATGTGCAACACAACCAAAAAAGAAAGAGTAGTGATAGTAAATTTTTGTGTCAAAGCTGATTTACTTGCCTAATTGGTGAGTAATCACTTTGGAGAACTCAATGAACAATTTTCTCAGCTAGTTTAAAAACTGTATTGTTTGGAGAAAAATAAATGTATCTTATAACATCTGATACGAGCTGTCCAATAATGTTATTTCTTAAAAGATCAGATACCTCAGGGGCTGCTGTGGATTGAACTGTCCCCCCAGATTGGTATGTTGACGCCCTAAGCCCCAGGGTGACTGTGTTTGGAGGATGGGGCTGTCAGGATGTGGGTAGGACTCTTCTCCGGTAGGGTCAGCATGCTTGTGAGAAGAGACAGCAGGGAGCCTCGTCCCTCTACCCCCGTGTAAGGAACGGTGAGAAGATGGCCTTTTACAACCAAGGGCTGAGTCCTCACTAGAACTGACCCTGCTGGCTCCTCCGTCTTGGACTTCTGGTGTCCTGAGCCATGAAAAAAAAGATTTCTGTCCTTTGTCACCCACTCTATGGGACTTTGTTACAGCAGCCTGAGCAGACTAATACAGAAGCCATCTTTCTACTCACAATTTTTAGACAGAAAGATTAATTTTATTTTGCATGTTGAAGCCAAATCCTGTTTTGAAACATCACTAATGTTTTATCTCATTACAACCACTAATGAGTTTGTAAGTATATTAGTCTTGTAAATTATGCTATTCAGTTTATTTAAAATCTTAATAAGATTTCCAGGTTGATAAACTTTGATGGATATACTTAAGGCAGAAATAAGAGTAATTTCTTATTTTATTTGACTGTTATTTCAACAACTTATATCAGTCAGAAAACTTTAGTGCAAAAGAATAAATTTCAGTATCATTACTGATACATCTGCAGATGTAACTCTGAAAGGTCTAATTTAAAAACCTCATCCTAATAAAATTAATAGTAAGTATCAATTTGTGCATTATCTAATAGAGTTTTGAAAAATGCTTGCATAATGTTAACTACTAGTGCTTATCTACACAACATCTGATAACATTGTAAGGCCTATGTTTTCCATGATCCACTATGCTGTAAGTTTTTTTCTGATATTGCTTTTCCAGTCCCAATACAAAAATGACTACATTTTTACCACTTTATTTGTTAGCATGTTAACATTTAAAAACTTCTGGTTTTTGTGTTTTTTTTTAAAGACTTCTGTTTTATAGTTATCAAGCCATGTTATGGAGTAATAAATCTACTTTGTTTGGTTCCATGACCGCATCATATGGGAACAAGGAGAGGGTGGTAACATCTGTACTCTGATCCAGTAGAACTGAAGATTTTATGTAATCATAGCCTTTATACTAATGTAGTCCTGGATTGAAAAGAAAAGGAAAAGACCAGAGCAGATGAAAAGCTTCCGCCTCAGTGACATGTCTACAAGTGTATCATCTACACATAGATTTATGGAAAAGCTCCAGGGTGAGTTAACCGAGAGCGCAGGTTGGTAGGGTCCATATCTAAAAATTTACTACTAACCTATTTAGTGTACATATTGTTTTTCTTATAAATTTTAAATAAAGGCATATTTTTTAGCATGAAAAGTATTAATATTAAACATCTATAGAACCTTACCGGTGTCTCTGTAAAAGCTCTAGTCTCCTGGTTTAAAAACTGCTTCTTCCATGACTGATTCATGTCAATGTATGGCAAAAACCCTACAATATGGTAAAGTAATTAGCCTCCAATTAAAATAAATAAATTAATTTTTTTAAAAAGAAATAAATTTAAAAAAGAAAAATAAATGAATAAATAATAAAAACTGCTTCCACACACCCCCTATCAGACAGGTATAAATCAAAACCTCAACTCTCTCAGTCTTCTGCCTCTCGCCAAGCGCACTTGCCGTCAGCATCAAGTTCTCTCTCCCTGATGCTTAATTAACATATATGTATTTTATGTCATTCAGTCTCTGAGGTCAGTGCATAACTTTCTAGCCCAGAATGTAATCAAATGAGTTTAAGGTTTAAGAATGTATCGCAATTATATATGATTTTCTTCTTTCATTGCCTTAACAGATGGAGGAAAGTTTCTTTAAGTTCCACTTTGCCTGTCTTCAAGAGAAAAAATTAAGTTATTCCATCTTTTATTTCAAATAAAAAAATCATGATTCTTATTACTGAGGGAAGTATGGTACTTGTGTTACTGCATATTTCATGCTTTGAAGGACATAAGCAGAAATTGCAAGCTCTTTGAGAATACAACTAAAGTTTTTTTTTTTTTTAATTAGGCTAAAAAGTGAGACTTTACCATGGGATGTTATTAAACCCATTCTCTAAAGCAGATCTACCCCAAAACCAAATGGTACCTCTGAGGCTTCTGAAATCTCTTACTCTCATGATTCAGTTAGAAACAAAAGTAAATGACTAAATTAAAGTTTACACACTGTGAGTCAAAGTAAAACCACCTTAGGTTAAAGATGTCAGTTTAATAAAGCATACTCAAATTTGGTTGTTTTGGTGGGTTTTAAGCTGGAAGTGTATAAAAGCAAGTGTAAGTAGTGTTGAAAATTTAATCTTTTCCAGTTTTATTTTGCTTGGCATAACCTGCTCTTCCTTCCCAGCACTACCACCTGACCCTAATTTAGAGCCCTAACTAACCACATCGGAGAGGCTGTCAAACAGACAGATTCCTTGATCCCGTCTCCAACCTACTGAATCACAGTCAGCAGGGGAGGGACCTGGGAATTTATTTTTTAACAAGCATTTCAGGTGATTCTTAAAATCACTCAAGTGTGCGAAGTATTGAATAATTTCTTAACTTTTTTTTTCTTTTGCTCCTTGCTCTACATTGGCAATTTTTAAACCGGGTTGCATGTCAAGTTCACTAAGGGAGTTTTTAAAAACTGCTAGTGCCCAGGCTCCATCCCAGAGTGATTTAATCAGAATCTTATGATTTGGGACCTATGCTTTTTTTTTTTTTTTAATATTTTAAGTAGAAGAAATTTTATTGCAGTACAGCATTTAGAGAAAATTGCAAAATAATAAATGTACAGCTTAATGGAGTTCTTAAAAACAACCATACTCATGTGATGTCCCTCTAGATAAAGACAGAGAACATTACCAGCACCCCAGCTGCCTCTCCCAGGTCCCCCTCGTCATGAATCTCCTCTAAGGTCACCACTAGTCTAACATTTATCACCATAAACTAGATGTGTCTGATCTTGAACTTTATGTAGCTAGAATCATAGAACATAGAACACTCTTCAGGGTCTGGCTTATTTTGTTCAACATCATACTTCTGATTTGTTGTTGGATTTAGCTACAGTTTGTTCTTTTTTATTGTTGTACAGAATTCCATTTTATATATAAACCACAGTATTTTTTATCCCTTCTGCAGTAGGTGGCATCTGGGTTGTTTTCAGTTTCAAGCTAGTACAAACAGTGTGGCTCTAAACATACTTTTATGTGTTTCTTGGTACATAGATTTCTCTTAGGTGTGTACTTAGGAGTGGAATTGCTGGGAATGTGTATGTTCAGCTTCAGTACGTATTCCCAGGTTTCCAAAATGATTGCACCATTTTCCACATTTTACTGTAGCTTGTGAGAGTTCCTGTTGCTCTGGAACTTTTAGTAGGGCCCATGCATTTTCAAAGCTCTGCAGGTGATCATGATACACACTGAAGCTTGAGAACTACTTCGAGACCTCGTATAAATACAGCTCTCTAAAGCACAGCCCTGGAAATGTGAATCCCATTACATTACATCCAGACCAGATCTAACCTTTCCACCCACCACTTTCCTACTCACAGCTGACACTCACCACACACGGTCATTCACTTTCCCCCAAACACTCCTTATGCTTTTTCCCAGCACACCTTCGTTTTTTCTTTTCTATTTGTGCAGAACTTGTTTTGAAAGTCTGTCACATTCCTGTGTATCTTCAAGCAAACCCAGCTCAAGTCATATATCTTCTAAAAGTCCTCGTGATTCCCACCTCCTCCCCTCCTTGCAGGGCTTCCCTGCTGGCTCAGTGGTAAAGAATCCGCCTGCTGATGCAGGAGATGCAGGTTCGATCCCTGGGTCAGGGACATCCCCAGAGAAGGAAATGGCAACCCACTCCAGTATTCTTGTCGGAGAATCCCATGGACAGAGGAGCCTGGTGGGCTACAGTCCATGGGGTCGCAAAGAGTCAGATACAACTTAGCAACTAAACAAAAGCAACCCCTCCTTGCCCTCACTTCTCCACGTGGGATCTCTCTTACGACACTTGTTCTAGCATATTTACATTGAGTTATTAGCAAACATAAAATCTCTTTCCTAAGACATCACACGGGTTAGATTAAATCTATTTTTATGTCTTTCCTACCTCTCACTCCAGCTGGTCAATTTGTAATGTCAAGCTACATATGAAACCCTCAAGAGAAGACTTTAAATTGGGTACAGCTGTGTAACCGCGATTACGTTACTTTTTCCAGGCCTTAGTTTTCTCATCTATAAAATGGAGCATATATACCACTTCCACATTGTGAAAACTAAATGAGATAACGGACTAAAACCCTTATTAATCTTGGCACAGGATAACGGGTTCATCAATGCCCATTGTCTGTGTCATGTGGTAAGTATCATTGTTAGTTTCCTTCAGGGTGGAGACAACATGGTTTATCTCTGAAGCTCCACTCAGTGCCTTTGCTGGTTGCGGGTGCCGGGTACAGGCTGGGAGAATAAATTAATGAGTGTCTGCTGGATGGTTGGATGGGCCAGGCTTATTTATAGTCCCTTTCCAGTAAGCCCATCTTGGAAGAAGTCAAATTTCAATTTAACCATCAGAGATAGACAGAAAGTAGGATTTTTACTAAAAACTTTAAAAAACTCCATTAAAAAGGCCAAATCCCCAGTTTAACCATACAACAGCTGCTCTCCTTCTGCTGCCAGGAAATAGGGAAAACCCTCCAAGAGCTATTTGCTGTTTGTTTGTTCATCTTCTGATAAACATGCCGTGACTTGGGGAAAGCACACACTTTGCCTGCAGGCAAGCGTGGGTCTGGGAAGTTGCAAGTAGCAGCAATGAGGAAGAAATCCCCCACTCTGGGAGAGGTTCCTGCAGGGACTCAGCTAAAGCCGTTTGCCGCTTTGCTGAGTTATTTACCAAGATGAAGGGACTGGGTGTGGCTGGCCTGCGCGTCCTCCTGGGAAGTCACTTTAAGAATCTCTTTAATTTCCTCGCCCTTCATCTTTGTTCTCTGGCTTTGCTGCAAGGGTGCAGGCTGTCGCGCCCACTTGGCTGTGGTTCCCAGCACACTGAATTCTTTGAAGCTGGCTGTTGCAGCCAAGGATTCCCTGCCCTGTTCTTTCCCCCTTGCCCTGATTTGAAAAACAGTTCGGGAAATTCTCATCTGGCCTGGAGACTGATGAGAAGAAACTCTGTGGGCTATGTGCTCTTTTTCTAGATGCACAGGACCAAGAAGGGTCTTTGGAGCTTTAAATCATCCTTTCTCAAAAACCCAATATTGATAGACTATGTGTGAACAAGTTATACAAAGTAGGCTTTGCCATCACCACTATCATTTAAAGGTATTTTATTGCTAAGAGGCTGTATAAGTGAGACAGAAGTGATACCAGACAGCATTTATCACCATCTATGTCGCTTGCAGGAGAAATATAAGAATATACTTAACTAATTGAAACCTCATGAAAGATGTGTAACAAACTATATGAAGATTAATGGGTAGTCCACGAAAATGTTTACCAGGTGTCTAATATCTTTTAAAATATGAACAAATAAATGACTTTAATCAAGTTATAATCAAAATGGGTCTGATGACAAACAAATTAACAACTTGAAAAATATATAATCCCAGTGTCCAAAACCTTATTTGTCATGTAAGTTGGCCAATAATTCCTTGGAAGTATGTTTCTGTTTTTACAATAAAATTAACTTCAGGAAACAGCAATGGACAAGGAAGTCATACAATTTTAGGAAGACTCTGAAAATCTACATTTATTGTCTCAAGTGGCAGAACAGCAGAATGGTGTAACACCATTTGTATATATTTTATGCATGTAAAAATATGCATACAAAAATGTTTGGAAAGAGGTTTACCAAAATGTTATTAGTGGTTTTCTTTCAGTGCTAGGATTTTACTTCTTTTTTTTCCACACATTTTTGTTTGAGTTTTTATAATAACTGTGTAGCATTTTTATACTCACAATAAAAATAAAGCTATTTGGGGGACTTCCCTGGCAGTCCAGCAGTTAAGACTCCACATTTCCACTGTGGGGGGCGCAGGTTGGAGCCCTGGCCAGGGAACTAGGATCCCGCCAGTCGCACGGTGCGGCCAAAACAAGCAAGCAACAAAAACAGTACCTGAAACACAATAAACCTTAGCTATCATCACTTTAAAAAATAAAGCTATTTTTGTTTTGAAAAAATGATTTTCTTTGACCATCTGCCATGGGCCCACAGAGGCACTAGGAGTCATGGGGATTAGAAAAGAAGGCTGTGGCCTAGTCACCAAGATGTTCACATTCTAGTTGGGAAGACTCCTAAGGGGCAGTGTGGTATGGAGTGTGGTCAGATGTCAGGATATGTGGCTCAAAGAAGTGCCGGAGGCTCCCAGAAGAGGAGAGGTCATGTGGAAGTTTTCACTGGAAAGAGGAGGTTCGAGTTGGGCCTGGAAAGGTGGACAGAGTTTGACCAGGAGGGGGGCAGGAGGACGTTTTAGGCAGCTTGAGCACTGAAGCAATAATGATGGTGTTTGAAAAGACAGCGGGAAGTCAGTTTATCTCGAGTAGTAAGCAAATATGATTTGAGGTAGAGAAATTTGCTTTCTTGACAAGTTTATTCTATATCTTTATTTTGATACATTGCAAATTATCTTTTGGTGTACTTGAGCATTTTAGAAAAGCATATCTTAAGAAAATAAACACAATTATTCTGAATATTGACTCCAAAGTGACATAGAAACTAAGCCTGGTGTGAACATTTCATTGCTTCAGTGCATTGAGAATGAAAGCCTTCAGTACGTGTGCTCTCTAATGCTGTCATTTCAATCCATGTTTCAATTCAGTCATTGGCTTTTTGTACAGGCTTTTAATTCATGATTAATATGTTCCTACTTTCTTGTACTAAAAATCAAAAAGTAGAGTATGAAGTATGAGGGCCAAAACAAAAACAAAATTTTACTTTAAAAAGAGACATTAAATTACACTGCTGGTGGGAATGTAAATTGATACAGCCACTATGGAAGACAAGTACCGAGATTCCTTTAAAAACTAGGAATAAAGCCACCATATGATCCAGCAGTACCACTTCTAGATACATGCCCTGAAGAAAGCAAAACTGAAAAAGACACATGTACTCCAGTGTTCACTGCAGCGCTCTTTACAACAGCCAGGACATGGAAGCAACCTAGATGTCCATCGACAGATGAATGGATAAGAAAGCTGTGGTACACATACACCATAGAATACTGATACTGCCGCTGCTGCTAAGTCACTTCAGTCGTGTCCGACTCTGTGCGACCCCATAGACGGCAGCCCACCAGGCTCCCCCGTCCCTGGGATTCTCCAGGCAAGAACACTGGACTGGGTTGCCAGTTCCTACTCCAATATGTGAAAGTGAAAAGTGAAAGTGAAGTTGCTCGGTCATGTCCGACTCTTATTGACCCCATGGACCGCAGCCCACCAGGCTCCTCCGCCCATGGGATTTTCCAGGCAAGAGCACTGGAGTGGGGTGCCATCACCTTCTCCGAATGGAATACTACTCAGCCATAAAAAGGAGCACATTTGAGTCAGTTCTAATGAGGTGGATGAAACTAGAGCCTACTATACAGAGTGAAGTGAGTCTGAAAGAGAAAAACAAGTACTGTATGTTAATGCACATATGTGGAATCCAGAAGGATGGTACTGATGAGCCTGTTCTCAGAGCAGCAGTGGGGACACAGACATAGAGAACAGACTGTGGACAAGGGTGGAGGAGAAGAGAGAGAGGGCGAGATGAATGGAGAGAGTAGCGTGCATGCATGTACACCAATATATGTAAACAGATAGCCAATGGGGATTCGCTCTGTGACTCAGTGGACTCAGACGGGGGCTCTGTAATCACCTGGAGAGCTGGGAGTGGGCAGGAGGTGGGAGGAAGGCTCGAGAGGGAGGGAGTATACACCCATGGTTAATTCAGTTTGACGTATGACAAATCAAACCAATATTGTAAAGCAATCATCCATCAAAAATAAATATTAAAATAAATAAATAATTTACAAAGACAGGGACTTCTCCTGGTGGTTCAGTGGATGGGAATCCATCTGCCAGTGCAGGGGATACAGGTTCGATCCCTGGTCCAGGAAAACTCCACATGCCCCGGAGCACCTAAGCCCGAACCCCACACTGAGCCCACGGTCTAGAGCTCCCAGGCTGCGACTGCTGAAGCCCGCGTACCCTCGGGCCTGTGCAGTGCAACAGGAAAGCCACCACGACGGGCAGCCCGCACACCACAGTGAAGAGCAGTCCCCACTCATCACAACCAGAGAAAACCCGCACAACGGTGAAGACCCAGCGCAACCAAAAATAAAATTAAATGAAGATCAGAGTAAAACTTCCCTTAAAAAAAAAAAGACATTAAGATTGAGGCTTCTTAAACAATGGAGTTAGGATTAGCTTTTACTGGCTACTTGGTTAACATGATTACTTTAAATATGTAGTATACACTCTAAATACTGTTTCCATGTAAACTATACTTACCATGCAAATGAGTCTTTCAGAGAACCATATATTTGAAATTTTAAATGCAAAATGTCAACTGTAAAGCTTTCCTTTTTGAATTCATGTATTGTTAAGTACTTTCAATATTCAAAGCACTGTGCTAGGTGATGAAAGTTATGCAGAAAACTCACATTCATCTATTCATTCATTCAACAAGAGTAGATGAGTGTGACCTCTGTGCTAGGTATTATTCTAGGTGCTGGAACTAAAATGATATGGAGGAAATAGTTCTACTTTTAAGAAGCTTATTGTCTAGTTAGAGAGAAAATTGACATGTAATAAACAGTCATAGACCACTGGTAGACAGTGTCAGGTCAAATGCACATATTTATTTGCACTCTCTATAGAACACCCTGAATTTATAATAAAAGGGAAGAAGAGATATAAAGCCAAAAGAGAAGAAGAGATGAAGTGATTGTTGTTGTTATTCATCCACTAAGTCATGTCCAACTCTTTTCAACACCATGGACTGGAGCAAGACAGGCTTCTGTGTCCTTCACTATCTCCCGGAGTTTACTCAAACTCATGTCCATTGAGTTGGTGATCCTGTCCAGCCATCTCATCCTCTGTAGCCCCCTTCTTCTCCTGCCCTTACTCTCTCCCAGTATCAGGGTCTTTTCCAGTGAATCAGCTCTTCTCATCAGGTGGCCAAAGTATTGGAGCTTCAGCTTCAGCATCAGTCCTTCTAATGACTATTCAGGGTTGATTTCCCTTAGGATTGGCTGGTTTGATCTCCTTTCAGTCCATGTGATAGGTGTGAACTAAATTTTACACCTATCTGCAGGAATCCCATGGACGGAGGAGCCTGGTAGGCTGCAGTCCATGGGGTTGCGAAGAATCGGACATGACTGAGCGACTTCACTTTCACTTTTCACTTTCACACATTGGAGAAGGAAATGGCAACCCACTCCAGTGTTCTTGCCTGGAGAATCCCAGAGACGGCAGAGCCTGGTGGGCTGCCATCTGTGGTGTAGGAGAGCTGAAAACAGGATTTGGTGCAAGTCCTTATAAGGAACTTTTAGATCCTCAGAATCTCTTCTCCACGTAAAGCATCAAGGTCGAGTACTTCTTTCTCCATCCAGTAGAAGGTTGGAGCAACCAAGCCGAAGGAAGTCTCAATTCAAGAATACTAGGTTCAGAGCAGAGGTGAAATAGCCTCGTGAAAACAAGGGAATAAACCAGTGTCTACAAGCTGTGTGTTGATAGCGCATCCCCACTTCGCTTGCTTAGTCCTCAGGATGCTGGCTGCCAAATGGATACTCCCCAAGCGTGAGTCTGGAATATTACCTGGGGAAACTAAAGTAGTTTTAGTTTACACTAAATGACATTTAGGCGTTCCACTGTGAAATGACAGGTCTCAGCCTATTCATTCTACAGTGGAGCTCAGTGTCAGCAAGCTCCATCCATTCAGAAAGTCAGCTTTCTGACATCTTACTCTAAATATGGAAAAAGTCTCTAACATGAAAGCCAGAAACCAAGCGTAGACAAGGGGGGAACTCAGAAGAAGCAGCAACAATACAAGGATCAGAAGAAAACTTTAAGAAGGCTCTCTTTAGTATCATCAGGGAAAACAGAGAAGATATTGGATCCATTAAATAGGACTAGCCTGCCGTATGTGGCAGGCTATATATATGTAGATATATGCACGTACACACACATACGGAGAAGAAAGTGGCAGCCCACTCAGTATTCTTGCCTGGAGAATCCCATGACAGAGGAGCCTGACGGGCTACAGTCCAGGGATCGCAAAAGTTGGACCGGCTTAGTGACTAAGCCACCACCACCACCACTGCCATCACACATAGATATAAACATAAATACACATGTATATGTATTTTCTTCAAAGAACAAGAAAAAAATTCTTGGAAATTAAAAATGCATTAGCACAAATTAAAATAAATAATAGCATTAATTAAAAATTCAGTAGGAAGGCTGAAGATAAAGTTAAGGAAATGGCCCAGAAGAGGCAAAGAAATAGAAAATAAGAGAAAATTACAAGGAATTAGAGGCCTACTCCAGAAATGTAGCATCTGAAAAATTGGACTTCCAGAGGAAAAGATTTAGAATGCCAATGGGCTTCTCAGCAACAATGCTGGAAGTTGAAAATCGGTTTAGCAACAGAGCAATGCTTTCAGAATGCTAAGGGGAAATTATCAAGTCAAATTATTAATCAACTATGAGAACAGAATATAGATTTTTAGATAGGCAAGGGCTTATAAATTTTAACTCCCATGCAACTTTTCTCATGAAGCTACTGGAGGATGTGTTTCACCCAAAAATGAGAATAAATCTAAAAAGGTGGAATTATAGGGTCTGGAAAAAGCTATCCAACAGAGGAGAGAAGTAACGGGAACCCTCAGGATGATATCAAAGGTTAGTCCCAGAGCAGTCATTCGTGCAGGAGAAGTCGATAGCAGACAGCTCAGATTGCAGTGTCAGAAATCTCCAGGAGGAATGCCTACAAGAAAACATTAAAAATAGAACTGATGAAACTGTTGTGTTAGATTACATTCGGTTGGAGAATTAGAGATGAATACTTCGCTCAAAGAAATAGTAATTAATACTTACAAACTCCAAGCAAACCAAGAACGATGTAACTCCAAAAGAAACAAAATGTTGGATAAAAAAAGAATATGTAATAATAGCACAGCTTGTGGCTTGGCTGTGAATAATATTTATGTAGTATAAAAATATAAATACTGAATATTTTAAACTAGAATTGTCACTATTGGTTCAGTTCAGTCACTCAGTCGTGTCCAACTCTTTGCAACCCCATGGACTGCAGCACGCCAGGCCTCCCTGTTAATCACCAACTCCCGGAGCTTGCTCAGACTCGTGTCCATTGAGTCTGTGATGCCATCCAGCCATCTCATCTTCTGTTGTCCCCTTCTCCTCCTGCCCTCAATGTTTCCCAGCATCAGGGTCTTTTCCAGTGAGTCAGGTCTTTGCATCAGGTGGCCAGAGTATTGGAGTTTCAGCTTCAGGATCAGTCCTTCCAATGAATATTCAGGACTGATTTCCTTTAGGATGGACTGGTTGAATCTCCTTGCAGTCCAAGGGACTCTCAAGAGTCTTCTCATTAATATATTAGAAAGATGGAGGGATGGAAATGTGTGTGGGTGGTTAAAGAAAATAATCTATCATCTTCAGCTAAGAGTCCAAAGATAATATCTAAGATTTAAAACTCCAGAAATAGCAGCGTAAGCGCATTATTAAGAAATGAAAAGTGAAGAACGGGAGACTCATTGAGTCTAAGTGGAGTGGGTTACGAGAGCTGCTACTGTAGTTTGGTTTGTAGTCAACTGAGTTTGAAAAGCCAGTGAACCTTTCAAAGGAACTTGTCCAGCAGGGATTCAGGACTGATGAAGAGATTAGAAGTGGGAATATAATCAGAATTTAAAACATGTGAATGGATGAGATCACCGAGGAACGAAAGTGTAGGGGGCGAGAAAGGTAAGGACTCTGGGGAATGCGCAAATTTAAAGGGTGAGAGAAGGGAAAAAAATCAGGGAAGAAGCAAATGTAGGAAGAAAAATGGCATAAAATACCACTGTTTAAGCCGAAGGAGGAGAGTTTCAAGTATTGGAGGGACAACAGTATCAGTTGTCACAGATGAAGAGCTAAGAAAAATGTCCTTTGAATCTATGGTGATTGGGAGCTCATCCATAACTTTCAAGACAACAGTTTTGATGTGATAGAAGTGACATTGAAGGGGCTACTGAGTGAATGAATGAGTAGTCAGAAAGAGGAGATAATGAATATAGCACACTCTTCTGAGAAATTTGGCTTTGAAAAGCAAAAGGAGAAGAAAGTAGCTTTAGTAAGTAAACTATGAAAGATTTTTAAATTAAGGGAACGCTCAAACATGTGGGCAGATAGCAAAGAGTTAATGGAGAAGGTAAGATGAAAGATGCAAGCATAAGGCAGGTAATTGGCAGAGCAGGGTCCCAGAGAAACAGAGAACACGGGCTCGGGAGCACAGATGGAGAGTAAGAGACAGGGAAGGAGGAGGTGAGGAAAAGTGAAGACACAGGGAAATTTAAGGTATGGAGGAAGGAAATTGAAGGATTAAATTAGATGGCTTCAATCTCCTCAATAAAATAGGTTGTCTGCTTAGAGTGAAGGGGTGGGGGCAAAGGGTTAGTTTAGAAATTTGAGAATGGAAAATGTCTGGGGCAGCTGCTGTAAGGAATGCAATGCAAAGTTCAAAGGAGATGACTGGAAGGATTACCCAGTAGTCGTGAGCATCCAGTCAAGGTTGGATTGTATGAATTTGTAATAAAGCCAATCAGTATGGTTTCTGGACTTCCTCCAAGAACACTGTATCTCCAAAAATTGTATGGGTCATCATCTTGGCTAGGGAAGGGCTTCCTATGAGTGTCTTAGGAGACATCCCAGGGTTCAAAAACTTCAGAAAAATCCTTGCTCAAGAAGAGTTACTGCTCAGGAGTACCAACGAGCAGGTTTGCTTGTGGGTTATGCAGAGGTCTTGTGGGGAGAATCATGGGCAACAAAAAGCAAGATATTCAAGAGACTTAAGAGAAACAGACCAGCTTGGTGTCGAAAAGATCTATAGCTGCATGGATATCTAGACACAGATCTGAGGGTGGGAGCATGTTGGAGAACATCTGGAGTCAGATGAAAGAAGAAAGTGACATCATGTGAGATTACACTAGGCTACCTAGCCAGGTGGAAGAACTAGATAAAGCATTCTTGATGCATATCATAAAACTGGCCTGAGTCAGGAGAGCAGGGCGACAGGGATTTCAAACATCAAGGCATAAGTTCCAAGCCACATTCAGCCAATAAGCAATACACTTGATTAATTCTTTTTATTTCCTGTTTATGTTTTTCTGATCATTAAAGAAACACTTGTCTATTATAGAAATATAGTAGTACAGCAAAGTATAATGAAGCAGAAAAATGATTACTTATAAATCCACTACTGACAGCACTCTCCATTAATATATTTGCTAATTATTTCTAGGTTTTTTGTTTTTTGTTTTTTTTTTTTTTTTGCTTAAACAATAGAATTTTATTTTCTCACAATCTGAAGACTTGGAGTCCAAATCAGGGTGTCAGCAGCTTTGATTGCTCCTGAGGCCTCTCTCCTTGGTCTAATATTTTTTATACATTGTCTTTACATAGTAGAGGTTATGCTGAACAATATTTGTATACCTAGTTGGTTTTTTTTAATATAGAAGCTTTTCCTCATGTCCGTTTCTCATATATCTCATATCTTCATGAAGATCTGAATTTTTTTTTATTTTGAATCTTTGATTTGCCTTCATATTATGTCCCCCTCTCAAAAGGAAGAAATATGAGGTAGGAGTTCTAGCTGTAATTATAAACACAAGTTCACTATTTACTATTCGCTGTCGTTATTTCTGGGGCTTCTCTGGTGGCTCAGTGGTAAAGAACCCACGTCTCAGTGCAGGCGACGTGGGTTGGATCCCTGGTCCAGGAAGACCCCCGGGAGAAGGAAACGGGAACCCACTCCAGTATTCCTGCCTGGGAAATCCCATGGACAGAGGAGCCTGCTGGGCTACAGCCCATGGGGTCACAAAAGAGTTGGACGTGACTTAGCAAATAAAAAACAACGACAAATCATTATTTACATTTTTCTAAAGATACTAGTCAATAGTATTCAGCAGGACATAAAAAGGAATGAATTTGAGCCGGTTAGTGAGGTGGATGAAACTAGAGCCTGTTTTACAGACTGAAGTTAAATCAGAAAGAGAAAAACAATATCATATATTAATGCATATACATGGAATCTAGAAAAATGGTACTGATGAACCTATTTGTAGGGCAGCAGTAGAAATGCAGACATAGAGAGCAGATTTGTGGATGCAGCAGGGGAAAGGAGAGGGTGGGATGGATTGAGAGAGTGGCACTGAAACATATGTATTACCATGTATGTAAAATAGATTGTTGTTGTTCAGCCACCAAGTTGGTCCAACTCTTTGTGACCCCATGGGCTGCAGCATGCCAGGCTTCCCGGTCCTTCACTATTTCTCAGAGTTTGCTCAAACTCATGTCCATTGAGTTGATGATGCCATCCAACCATCTCATCCTCTGTCAGCCCCTTCTTCTCTTGCCCTCAATCTTTCCCAGCAGCAGAGTCTTTTCCAATGAGTTGGCTCTTTGCATCTGGTGGCCAAATTATTTGAGCTTCAGTTTCAGCGTCAGTCCTTCCAATGAATATTCAGGGTTGATTTCCTTTAGGATGGACTGGTTGGATCTCCTTGCAGTCCAAGGGACTCTCAAGTCCTCCAGCACCACAATTTGAAAGTGTCAATTCTTCCATGGCCAGTGGGAATTTGCTGCATCTTGCAGGAAGCTGAGCCCAGTGCTCCTTGACAACCTAGAGGGGTGGGATGAGGTGGGAGAGAGGTTCAACAGGGTGGTGACATATGTATACCTATGGCTGGTTCATGTTGATATATGGCAGAAAGCTGCAACATTATAAAGCAATTATTCTCCAATTAGTGCTTGCTTCGGCAGCACATATACTAAAGCAATTATCCTCCAATTAAAAATAAATTTTTTTAAAGGAAAAAAGATAACAACCCTCTAACAAAATTGTATCTTTAGAAGAAGAGGTGATACATTTCCATTGTTCAATTATAATCAGGAATCTTGTGTCACTAAGTTTAAGAGGATATAGGGAAATTTACTTTATGTTCAAAAAAAAATAATATTAGGCAGGAGAAAGAAATAAAAGACATAATTTTAAAGAAGGAAAAATTACATTATTTGCAGGCAATACAGTTGCTTACTTGGAAAGCCAAAGACAACCAAACTGAAATCTATTATAAACATTATGAAGGGGACTGCACTGGTGATCCAGTGGTTTAGAATCTGCCTTCTGACACAGAGGACATAGGTTCAATCATTGGTCAGGGAACTAAGATACCACATGTCCTGGGGCAACTAATCCCAAGCACCGCAACTTCTGAATCCACATACTACAATGAAGATCCTATGTGCCCCAACTAAGATCTGATGCAGCCAAATAAATACACAAACGAGAAAAATTTATGAAGATTCAGCAAGGTGGCCGGACAAAATATACTGAAACCAAACATTTATTTTAAAAATAATAGCCTTTATATAATCAAACAAGAAGAAAAGTCCCTTCCTATAGCAAAAGAAGATAAAAATACCTAGGAATAAACCAACAAGAACATGCAAGAATTGTATGAAGGAAGCCTTAAAACCCCACTGAAGAACTCAAAAGAAAGCTTGGGCATATGGAAAGGCATACTCTGTTCTTAGAAAGAAAGACCTAACCATCATAAAGCTGTCAGTTCTCCCTAATTTAATTTATAATTACCATAATCTCAGAAGAATATCAAGAGGATTTAATTTTGTTTGCTTATGTTTTGTGAGACATGCTGATTGTAAAGCTTATACAGGAAAACTAAATAGGCTAGAATAACCAGGAATATCCTGAGAGAAAGAAAAAAATAATAGAGTAGTAGCTCCTTTCAGATATTAGAAACTATTCTAAGGCTATAATAATTCCACTAATAATAACTAAGGCAAAACACTGTGTGCCAGATACTGTTTTAAGCACTTTTG
Source organism: Odocoileus virginianus (assembly GCF_023699985.2). Classification (NCBI taxonomy): domain Eukaryota; kingdom Metazoa; phylum Chordata; class Mammalia; order Artiodactyla; family Cervidae; genus Odocoileus; species Odocoileus virginianus. The sequence continues at coordinate 12,697,306 of NC_069683.1, read as the reverse complement.
AGATAATTCATTTAATCCTCACAACAGCCTAAGGAGATTAATTTGCTCAAGTTCACAGAGTTAATGAGTGGCAGAGGTTGAATTTAAACTCGGGGTACTCTGGCTCCAGTGTACATGCTCTTCATAACTATGCCACATAGACATTCATTACTAGAACATGAATAGGTAAGTGAATAATCAGTGAACCAGAATGAGAAGTCTAGAAATTGACCCAAACATGAAATGGGAGTTAACCTGTGTTGGAGGAGGGAGGACATTTAAAATCAATGAGCATAATTGGTAGCCACCTTTTAAAAAATGAAGTTGGATTCCTTCCTTACCCCTTCCATGAAAATAAATTTACAGATGGATCAAAAATTTCAGTGTTAAAAAAAATGAAGCCATGGGGCTTCCCTGGTGGCACAGTGGTAAAGAATCCGCCTGCCAGTGCATGAGACATGGGTTCAATCCCTGATCTGGGAAGACCCCACGTGCCTCAGAGCCATTAGGCCCGTGCGTCACTATTAAGCCTGTGCCCTGGAGCCTGGGAGCCGCAACTACTGAAACCCACGCGCCTGGAGCCTATGCTCTGCAGCAAGGGAAGCCACCCCGATCAGAAGCCCTCGCACCGCAACGAGAGAGGAGCCCCCGCTCACCACAGCCGGCAGCAGTGAAGACCCAGCACAGCCAAAAATAAATAAGTACATTTAAAATTTCTTTAAAGTTAAAAGGAATGTAACTCTTTTTATAAAAAAGATGAATCTATAAACATGCTCAAAGAAACCACAGGAAAATACTTTTATAGTTTAATAGAAGGAAAAGCCTTTCTTGATATGACTGACCAAAAAAAAAAAAAATCAAAGGCCATAAAAGATTGATATATTTCATTAGATTAAAAAGGTGGAAAATCTGCTTGATAAAAAAATTCTGTAGGTAAAAGATGAACAACAAACAAGAAGTATTTGTAGCATATCACAAGTGAAGGGCTAATTTCCTGACATAGAGTTCCTAAAAATCAATAGTGAAAGTTCTAAAAATCCAGTAGAATATTGAGTGAAGAAAACAAAATTCACAGCAAAGAATGGTATAAGTGACTCACAAAGAGTCAGACACAGCTGAAGCGACTGATCATGCACACACACACTTAGATGTATACCTAGTAGTGGGATGCTGGATCACATGATAATTCTATGTTTAACGTTTAAGGAACTGTTTGCCTACCTGTGCGTGCATGCTGAGTCACTTCAATCATGTCCAACTCCTTGCAACTCTATGGACTGTAGCCCACTAGGCTCCTCTGTCCCTGGGATTCTCCAGGCAAGAACACTGGAGTGGGTTGCCTTGCCTTCCTCCAGGGGATCTTCCTGACCCAGGGATCAAACCCGTGTCTCTTACGGCTCCTGCATTGCAGGTGAATTCTTTACTGCTTAGCCACCTGACAGGACTTCCTGCCTACTAAAGTGGCTGTACCATTTTACATTCCCACCAGTAATGTATGAGAGTTACCATTTCTCCACATTCTTGCCAGCACTTGTCTTTTTTTTTTTTTTAATATAGTTAATGTACTATATTATGTTAGTTTCTGGTATACTACATAGTGATTTGACATTTGCATCCATTATGAAGTAATCATCATGATAAAGCTGGTATCCATTTGGCCCCATACAAAGTTATTATGCTATTACTGACCATATTCCTTATGCTGTATGTTACATCCTTGTGGCTTATTTATTTTATAACTGGAAGTTTGTACCTCTTAATCCACTTCACCTCTTTTGTCCCCCCACCCATTTGTTCTCTGTGACTATGAGACTGTTTTCATTTTGTTTGTTTGTTTGTTTCGTTTTTTAGATTCCAAGTATGAGTGAGATCACACAGTATTTGTCTTTCTCTAATTTATTTCACTTAGTGTGAAACCCTCTAGATTCATCAGTGTTGTTTCAGATGGCAAGATTTCTTTTTTGTGGCTGAGTAATATTCCATTACATATATGTATACCACATCTTCTTTATCCATCCATCTATCAATGGACACAGGTTGCCTCTGTATCTTGTCTATTGTAAATAATGCTGCAGTGAACACATACGTTGGTGTGCAGATATGTTTTTGAAATAGTGTTTTTGTTTTCTTTGGGTAAATATCTAGAAGTGAAACTGATGGCTCATGTGTTAGTACTGTTTTTAATTTTTTAAGGAGCCTCCATACTGTTTTTCATAGAGACTGCACCAGTATACAATTGCACCAGAAGTATACAAGGGTTCCATTTTCCCCACATCTTTGTTGTCTTTTTTGATGATAGCCATCCTGAGAGGGGTGAGGTGATATCTCATGTGTTTTTATTTACATTTCTCTGATGAGTAGTGATGTTGCATGTTTTCATCTGTCTGTTGGCCACCCATCTTCTTTGGAAAAATGTCTGAGTCTTCTGCCCCTTTTAAATTGGATTATTTGGTGTTTTGCTATTGAGTTGTTTGAGTTCCCCATATATATTGAATATTAACCCCTTATCAGATACATGACTTACAGATATTTTCTCCCATTCTGTAGGTTGCCTTTTCTTTCTTCTTTTTTTGGGGGGGGGGGGGAGGGCATGCTTTGTGGCATGCAGAATCTTAATTCCACAATCAGGGATCAAACTTGTGCCCCCTGCAGTGGAAGCATGGAGTTCTAATCACTAGGCTAACAGGGAATTCTGCTTTTTCTTATTAGTTGTTTCTTTTGCTGTGCAACAACTTTTAAGTTTGATATCTCTCTTGTTTTTGCTTTTGTTGCATATGCTTTTGGTGTCATATATTTAGAAAAATTGGTGCCAAGATCAATATCAAGGATGTTTTCCCTTATGCTTTCTTGTAGGAGAAGAAGAAAGTTTTAGGTCTTATATTAGCCTTTAAACCATTTTTTGTATGTGGTGTAAAATAGAGGTCTAATTTAATTATTTTGCATGTGAGTATCCAATTTTTCCATCACTATGTATTGAAGAGACTATTCTTTCTTAGCTATCTTGCCAAATGTTAATTGACTGTACATATGGGCTTATTTCTGGGTTCTTGAGTTTGTTCCATTGTTCTATGTGTCTGTTTTTATACCAGTACCATACTGTTTTGATTACTTTAGCTTCGTAGTATTGTTTGAAGTCAAGATGTGTCATGCCTCCTACTTTATTCTTCCTTCTCAGAATTGCTTTAGTTCTTCAGGGTCTTTTGTGGCTTCATATGAATTTTAAGGTTTTGTTTCTATTTCTGTGAAAAATGCCATTGGAATTTTGATAGGGATTACATTGAATCTATATATGGCTTCGGGTAGTATGAGCATTTTAACATTATTGATTCTTGCAGTTGGTGAACATGGGTATCTTTGCGTTTGTTCGTGTCTTCAGTTTCTTTGATCAGACTCTTGTAGCTTTCAGTGTACCTATCTTTCACTTCCTTGAATTAACTTATTCCAAAGTATTTTATTGTTTTGGATGCTATTGTGAATGGGATTGTTTTCTTAATTTCTTTTTCAGGTAGTTTGTTGTTAGTGTATTAAAATGCAGCTGATTTTTGTATGTTGGTTTTGTGTCCTGTAACTTTACTAGATTTGATTTATTAATTCTAACAGTTTAGGGATTAGATTGGAGTTTTTAAGATTTTCTATATATAAGATCGTATCATCTACAAACAGAGACAGTTCTACTTCCTCCTTTCTCATATGGATGCTTTTTATTTCTTTTTCTTGCCCAATTGCTCTGGCTAAAAATTGCAGTACTATGTTGAACAGGGATGGTGAGAATAGGCACCCTTGTCTTGTTCCTGATATTCAGAGGGAGAGCTTTCAACCTTTCACCACTGAATATGGTATAAGCAGTGGACTTGTCATATACAGCCTTTATTTTGTTGAGGTACTTTCCTTCTATATCCAATTTGTTCAGAGTTTTTAGTCATGAAAGGAAGATGAATTTTGTGAATATATGTTTTTATTTCTCTTGGGTAAATATCTAAGGGTAAAATCACTGACAAACTGTTTTCCAAATTGGTTGTACTGTTTTACACTCCTATCAGCAATGTCTGAAAATTTCAGTTGTTACACATCCTTGCTAATATTTGGTGTTGTCAATCTTTTTTCCCCCAACTTTGAGATATAGTTGACATGTAACATTCTGTAGGTCTAATGTGTACTATGCAATGATTTGATATATGTATATATTGTGAAATGATAACCACAATACAGTCATTTTTAAAATATGGGATGTTTCACAAACTTGAATGTCATCCTTGCACAGGGACCATGCTTATCTCCCTGTGTGTGCTCTGTCGCTCAGTCATGTCCAACTCTTTGTGACCCCAGGGATGTAGCCCGCCAGGCTCCTCTGTCCATGGGATTCTCCAGGCAAGAGTACTGGAGTGGGTTGCCATTTCCTACTCCACGGGATCTTCCCGACTCAAGGATCAAACCCATGTCTCTTGTGTCTCCTGCATCGGCAGGTGGGAAACTCCGGTTGGCTCAGAGTTGTAAAGAATCTCTGTATTGTGCCAGTTTTAATATATGTTCTTCTGAAGCAAGCAGTCATTTTTTTAACTTCTTATTTTATATTGGAGTATAGTCAATTAGCAGTGCTGTGATAGTTTCAGGTAGACAGCAAAGGACTCAGCCATGTATATACATATATCCATTCTCCCCCAAACTCCCCTCGCATTCAGGCAAGCAGAGTCTTTAATTTCAGCCTCTCTAATGGGTCTGAAGTAGCCTTTCTAGTATCTCACTGTGATTTTGATTTGTGTTTTCCTGATGACTAATGATGTTGAACACTTTTTTATTGTTTATTGGCCATTTCCTCTGTGAAATGCCTCTTCACATCTTTTGCCTATTTTTTAGTGGGTTATTTATTATAATCATTAAAACAGTTCTTTATATATTCTGGTTGCCAGTCATATTGTAAATCTCTTTCACTCTTTGGCTTATTTATTTCCTTAATGGAGTCTTTTATACAGCAGAAGTTTGAAGTCTATTTTATGAATTTTTTCTTTTATGGTTAGACCTTTTGGGTCCACTCTAAAAAAACTTTGCCTTAAATACGTTTATAACACTATTGCTCTACATTTTCTTCTAAAAGCTTTAGAAGTTTACTTTTACATTTAGATATATAATCCATTTTGAATTAGTTTTTGTGTGTGGTTTGAAGTTGATATCAGGATTTTTTGTTTTTTTTTTTTTCCTTATGGATAGCTGGTTGTTTATTTCAGCACCACTCTGAAAGACTTTACCTTTCCCACTTAATTTTTTTGGTTCATTTGTAAAAGAAATCAGTTGATTATATAAGTGTGGGTGTATTTCTGGATTCTCTATTTTGTTCCATTGATCTACTTGTTGAACTTTAGTCTTGATTACAACAGAAAGGTACTGTATGTACCTTCTTTAATGTCTCTCAGCAATATTTTATAGTGTTTAATATACAGATCTTACATATTTTATTAAATCAATTTATATATTTCAAGTTTTGTGCTATTTTAAGTAGCATTATTTTTAAAATCTATTTTCTTTACAACTTTTCATTGCAAGAACTTAGAAATATAATTGCTCTTTGTATATTTTTCTTATCTCTTGAGACTTTGCTAAATTCACTTATTAGTTCCATAGCTTTTTTGTAGATTCCTTAGAATCTTCTACATGCAAAATCATGTCATATGCCAATTAGAGGCATTTTTATTTCTTCCTTTCAAGTCTCTGTGGGTTATTTTTCTCTTTCTTTATTGCCAGAGTAGGACCTCATTACAATGTTGAATAGAAGTGGTGAGAGCAGATATCTTTGCTTTGTTCCCAATCATGGCAGAGGAGTTATCAGTGTTTCAGATTAAATATGAGGCTTTTTGTCAATGTCCTATATTAGGCTAAGGAAGTTTGCTTTTATTCTTAGTTTGCTGAGAATTTTTTTTAATTTAATTTTTTTAATTGAAGGATAATTGCTTTACAAAATTTTGTTGTTTTCTGCCAAATATTAACATGAATCATCCATAGGTATACATATACTGAGAATTTTTATTGTGAATTGATATTCAATTTTTTATTGTTTTTCTGCATCTATTGAGATAACATATGATTTCCCCTTTATGCTATTAATGTGAATAAATCTACCTTAGCCATGATTTATTATATATATATATATATTTATAATTGGATTCCTTTTGCTAACATTTTGTTAATGATTTTCAGCTATCTGCATAATGTATTTTAGTCTGCAGTTTTCTTTTCTTGTAATATCTGTCTGGTGTGAGTGTCAGGATTATGCTGGTCTCATAAAATGAGTTTGAAAGTATTTCCTCCTGTTTTTAATATAATCTTTTTTTTTTGGGGGGGTGCTCCAATCCAATTTTATTTACAAAAACAGGCAGGAGCCCAAGTTTGCTGACTCCTGGAATCTATCAAAATACCTTATGCAAAGAAAAAAAATTAAAAAAATAAAAACTGAAAATAATAAAAAATAAAAAAAATACCTTCCTGCTTCTCCTACTAGCAATTAAACATGCTCAAGCCTCTTCCCGCCTCGTTGCGGCTTCTCCTTTGTCTTGGACATGGGATATCTTTTTTGATGGGTTCCAGTGTCCTCCTGTTGATGGTTGTTCAACAGCTAGTTGCAATTTCAGTGTTTTTGCAGGATGAGATGAACCTTCTACTCTGCCATCTTGAACCCAGTTCAGTAATATATCTTTTTAAAATGTCTCTTTTCCTAGGAAGATTTTTATGAACTTTTAAATGAGATTTAACATGCTTCTTATAAGCTCTTTCCCTAACACTTTTCATGCCTGTAAGTGTTTACTTAAACGCTGCCTTCCTCACTAGCCTGCAATCTTCACGAGAACACTTTATGTCTGTCTCACCCCTGGGCTGCCGCTGCTTCTGCTAGGTCACTTCAGTCGTGTCCGACGCTGTGTGGACCCCTGGGCTAGCATCTGGCAAAGTGCCTTGTTCAGAGTTCAGTTGGCCCTTGAACAACATGGGTTTGAACTGTGTGAATTTTTTTCAATGAATATATTGGAAATTTTTTTAGAGATTTGCAACAATTTGGATAAGCTCACAGATGAACCGTGTAGCCTAGAAATACCTAAAAAAAGAAAAATTAAGTTAGATATGTCATAAATGCCAAATAAACATAGATGATAGTCTATTTCATCATTTACTACCATGCATATGTGCTAAGTCATTTCAGACGTGTCCAGCTCTATGCGACCCTATGGACTATATAGCCTGCCAAGCTCCCCTGTCCATAGGATTCTCCAGGCAAGAATACTGGAGTAGGTTGCCATGCCGTCCTCCAGGCGATCTTCCTGACCCACAGATCAAACCTGTGTCTCTTAGGTCTCCTGCATTGGCAGACAGGTTCTTTACCACTAGGGCCATCTGGGAAACCCATTTAAATACCACCATGAAAAGTGAAAGTCACTCAGTTGTGACCAGCTCTTTTCGACCCCATGGACTCTATAGTCCATGGAATTCTCCAGGCCAGAATACTGGAGTATGTAGCCTTTCGCTTCTCCAGGGGATCTTTCCAACCAGGGATCGAACCCAGGTCTCCCACATTGCAGGCGGATTATTTACCATCTGAGCCACAAGGGAAGCCGATAAAAATAGTCAAATAAACAGTTTATAAAAACTTATGCACAAAAAAAAAAAACTTATGCACATACTTACATAGCATCATTTGTGGTTAGAGAAATATAAACAAATATAAAGACCCAATATTAAATCATAACTGTATAAGATTAATTCTAGTACTCACTGTTCTACTGTAATAATTTTGTAGAGACCCCCCTGTTGCTATTGCAGTGAGCTCAAGCATCATTGAGTATCCACTTAAAACGCCATGTGACACTAACTCTTTCCACCTGGGCGATTCATAGCTCCAGTACTGCTTATCACGTTAAAAGTAATCCCCTGCAGATCTCACGTATTTTTCATCACATTTAGTGCAATATTGTAAACCTTGAAAGACACCATTGGACCCATATGAAGAGCCACTTGTGATGTTGGAAGTGCTCCTAAAAAGCAGAGAAAAGTCATGACATGACAAGAAAAAGTTGAATTGCTTGATATGTACCATAGATTGAGGTCTGCAGCTGTGATTGCCCACCATTTCAATATAAATGAATCCAATGTAAGGACCATTCTTTAAAAAAAAAAAAAAGCACTTCTTCTGTGTGAGTTATTGCTGCAGCTAAGTCAGCAAGTGCAGAAACCTTGCACTTTTGAGAAATATTGAATATTTCTCTTTTTATCTCCTTGAAAATTCAGCTTTCATGTGGATGTAGAATTACTGTAAGAAAGGCATACTGATAAACTCTAATATGATTTGAGAAAAAGTGAAGTCATTATATGACAACTTAAGGCAAAAGGAAATTGAATGATCTAAAGCTGGAGAAATAATGCCAGCAAAAGGTAGTTTGATAATTTTAGAAAGAGTTTTGGCTTTAAAAAAATGTCACGATAACAGGAGAAGCAGCTTCTGCCAACCAAGAGGCAACAGAAAAGTTCCCAGAAGCAATTAAGAAAATCATTGAAGAGAAAAGATATCTGTCTGGACAGGTTTTTAGTGCAGACGAAAGTGCCCTATTCTAGAAGAAAGAGAATGCCGTAAAGGACATTTATTAGTAAAGAAGAGAAGTGAGCCCCAGAATTTAAGGCAGAAGGAAATAAGCTAACTCGACTGTTTTTTGCACTGTCGGTCACGTGTGTGATCAGGACTACCCTCATCCAGCCTTCAGACCTCAAAGGAAAGAGATAAAAACCAGCTCCCAGTCTTTTTAAGTTGTTCAGGAAGAAGGCCTGGACAACAGGAGTCCTTTTTCTAGGTTGGTTTCATCGACATTTTGTCCCTAAATCAGGAAGTACCTTGCCAGTAAGGGACTGCCTCTTAAAGTGCTTTTTATTTTGGACAACGCCTCGACCACCCAGAACCTCATGAATTCAATAATAAAGGCTTCAGAGTGGTCTACTAGCCCCCAAACACAGTCTCTAATTCAGGGGATAATGAGGACCTTTAAGGCTCATTACACACAGTACTCTAGGGAAAGGGTTGTCAGCACTATGAAAGAGAACCCCAATAGAGAAAACATCATGAAAGTCTATAAGGATTACACCACTGAAGATGCCATTGTTGCTATAGAAAACGCCATGAAAGCCATCAAGCCCAAAACAATAAAATCCTGCTGGGGAAAACTGTGTCCAGATGTTGTACATGACTTCACAGGATTTACAACAGAGCCCGTCAAGGAAATCATGAAAGAGATTGTGGGGTAAAAAAGAAAAAGGAGGGGCGGGGTGGTGAGAATTTCAAGATATGGAGAAATTCAAGAGCTAATAGACACCAAATGAGAGGGATTAGCAGAAGATGACCTGATGGAGATGAGTGCTTCCTAACTAGTGCCCGGCAATGAAGAAGACGTACAAGTCGTGCCAGAAAACATATTGACATTAGACATTCTGGCAGAAGGGTTCCAGTTATTCATGATTGCTTTTGACTTCTGTGACATGGACCCCTCTATGATACAGGCACTGAAACTAAAGCAAACCGTAAAAGAAGGATGAGTACTATATAGAAATATTTTTAGAAAAATGAAAAAGCAAAAAAGGCCAGGCAAATTTCTGATATATTTCCGTAAAATATACCCAGTGTGCTGTCTCTCCTGCTTCCCCTGCCGCCTCCGCCACCCCTGAGACAAGACCAACCCCTCCTCCTCCTCAGCCTACTCAACCTGAAGACCTTTATGATGGTCCACTTCCCCTTAATAATAGTAAATAATCATGTTATACAGTTAATAAACTTATCTGTTGTGTATGTGGCGGCCGGGGCGGGGGGGTATCTTTGTGTGAAAATCTAATAACTGAATAGCAAGGACTGTATGAGTTGTTTTTGTGTTGTTACCATTATCATCACCTAAATATTAATCACATAGAACAGTGTGTGCAACAACGAGGGAAACTATAAGCAAGGTTAAAAGACAGCCTTCAGAATGGGAGAAAATAATAGCAAACGAAGCAACTGACCAAGAGTTAATCTCAAAAATATACAAGCAGCGCCTGCAGCTCAATTCCAGAAAAATAAGCAACCCAATCAAAAAAATGGGCCAAAGAACTAAACAGACATTTCTCCAAAGAAGACATACAGATGGCTAAAAAACACATGAAACAATGCTCAACATCACTCATTATCAGAGAAATGCAAATCAAAACCACAATGAGGTACCATCTTGCGAGGGTCAGAATGGCTGCTATCAAAAAGTTTACAAACAATAAATGCTGGAGAGGGTGTGGAGAACAGGGAACCCTCTTACACTGTTGGTGGGAATGCAAACTAGTACAGCCACTGTGGAGAACAGTGTGGAGATTCCTTAAAAAACTGGAAATAGAACTGCCATGTGACCCAGCAATCCCACTGTTGGGCATACACACTGATGAAAGCAGAATTGAAAGAGACACGTGCACCCCAATGTTCATCGCAGCACTGTTTACAATAGCCAGGACATGGAAGCAACCCAGATGCCCATCAGCAGATGAATGGATAAGGAAGCTGTGGTACATATACACAATGGAATATTACTCAGCCATTAAAAAGAGTGCATTTGAATCAGTTCTAATGAGGTGGATGAAACTGGAGCCTATTATATAGAGCAAAGTAAGTCAGAAAGAAAAACACCAATACAGTATATTAACACATATATATGGAATTTAGAAAGATGTTAACGATGACCCTATATGTGAGACAGCAAAAGAGACACAGATGTAAAGAACAGATTTATGGACTCTGTGGGAGAAGGCAAGGGTGGGATGATTTGAGAGAATAACATTGAAACATGTATATTATCATGTGTGAAATAGATCTCCAGTTCAGGTTTGATGGATGAGACAGGGTGCTCAGGGCTGGTGCACTGGGATGACCCTGAGGGATGGGATGGGGAGGGAGGCGGGAGGGGAGGTCAGGATGGGGACACATGTGCACCCATGGCTGATTCATGTCACTGTATGGCAGAAACCCCCACAATATTGTAAAGTAATTAGCCTCCAATTAAAATAAAAGAAAAAAAATCTCTAAGTTCTGCAACACTCTTTACAGGAAAGTATTGAACTTTTTTCCAATTAAAAATTAGAAAATACATTTTTCCTTTTTGTTAAGAGATTCCATTGAATCATATAACAAAATAAAGGTTAAAAGAATGTGAAAATTAAAAAAAAAAAAACATTGTGTGCAAGACTGATATTGAGGTTGATAGCCTATCCTTACACAGGCATAAGGTGAGTGATATTTAATACAAAATTAACAATCTGTTAGTCTTCTTCCTAGTTTACTAAAACTTTGTTTTCAGAGAATTACATTACCATACAGTATGCTTCTCTTTCTTATAATTGGAGAAACTTTGCTTTATCCTGTCATCATAAGTAAGTGGGTTTTTTTAATGTAGCAATATTTCCAGTACTGTATCATGAATATGACTGTAATACTGTATGCCATCAAATTTGTATAATGATTCATTCATTTGTATATAGGTTCAGTTCAGTTCAGTCGCTCATTCGTGTCCGACTCTTTGCGAACCCATGAATCGCAGCACACCAGGCCTCCCTGTCCATCACCAACTCCTGGAGCTTACTCAAACCCATGTCCATCAAGTCAGTGATGCCATCCAGCCATCTCATCCTCTGTCGTCCCCTTCTCCTCCTGCCTTCAATCTTTCCCAGCATCAGGGTCTTTTCAAATGAGTCAACTCTTCGCATGAGATGGCCAAAGTATTAGAGTTTCAGCTTCAGCATCAATCCTTCCAATGAACACCCGGGACTGATCTCCTTTAGGATGGACTGGTTGGATCTCCTTGCAGTCCAAGGGACTCTCAAGAGTCTTCTCCAACACCACAGTTCAAAAGCATCAATTCTTCGGCACTCAGCTTTCTTCACAGTCCAACTCTCACATCCATACATGTGACCACTGGAAAAACCATAGCCTTTACTAGATGGACCTTTGTTGGCAAAGTAATGTCTCTGCTTTTTAATATGGTATCTAGGTTGGTCATAACTTTCCTTCCAAGGAGTAAGTGTCTTTTAATTTCATGGCTGCAATCACCATCTGCAGTGATTTTGGAGCCCAGAAAAATAAAGTAAGCCACTGTTTCCCCATCTATTTCCCATGAAGTGATGGGACCGGATGCCATGATCTTAGTTTTCTGAATGTTGAGCTTTAAGCCAACTTTTTCACTCTCTTTCACTTTCATCAAGAGGCTTTTTAGTCCTCTTCACTTTCTGCCATAAGGGTGGTGTCATCTGCATATCTGAGGTTATTGCTATTTCTCCTGGCAGTCTTGATTCCAGCTTGTGCTTTTTCCAGCCCAGCATTTCTCATGATGTGCTCTGCATATAAGTTAAATAAGCAGGGTGACAATATACAGCCTTGACGTACTCCTTTTCCTATTTGGAACCAGTCTGTTGGTTCATGTCCAGTTCTAACTGCTGCTTCCTGACCTGCATACAGTTTTCTCAAGAGGTGGGTCAGGTAGGCTACCATAAAGCAATCGTATTGCTGCTTCTTCATTATCAATACATGAACCATTTTACCTGTAAATAAATATGGATTTCTTTTTCACATATCATTGTTAAGTCCCTAAGTTGTGTCTGACTCTTTGCGACCCCTTGGACTGCAGCACGCCAGGCTCCCCTGTCCTTCACTATTTCCCGGAGTTTGCTCAAACTCATGTCCATTGAGTCAGTGATGCCATCCAACCATCTCATCCTGTTTCCCCTTTCTATTCTTGCTCTTAATCTTTCCCAGCATCAGGGTCTTTTCAAATGAGTCAGCTCTTCGAATCAGGTGGCCAAAGTATTGGAGCTTCAGCTTCAGCATCACTCCTTCCAATGAATATTCAGGACTGATTTCCTTTATGGTGGACTGGTTGGATCTCCTTGCAGTCCAAGGGACTCTCAAGAGTCTTCTCCAACACCACAGTTCAAAAGCATCAATTCTTCAGTGCTCAGCCTTCTTAATGGTCCAACTCTCATAAATGTTAGTAATACATATAACATTACAGTGTTTTGACAATATTTATGTAGGTGCTGACAGATGATTCACTTGTAGACAGACTATGTAAACTTTATGGTATAAATACAGTACAGTACTATAAATGTGTTTTCTCTCCCTTATGATTTTCCTAATAATGTCTTCTTTTCTCTAGCTTATTTTATTGTAAGAACACAGTATATAATAATATAATATACAAAATGTGTGTTAATTGACTGTTTATGTTACCAATAAGGCTTCAGATCAACAGTAGGCTATTAGTAGTTAAGTTTGGGGAGAGTAAAAAGTTCTGCAAATTTTCAACTGCATGGGGGGGCTGGAGCCCCTAACACCTGTGTTGTTCAAAGGTCAACTATATATATGCATATATACATATAGATATACACACACACATATATATAAATGAATATTTATACTTACATTGTATTAAAGGGAAAATAAGAGACTAGGATGACTTGAGAATTGTGACAAAATACTGAAGACAATGTAAAAAGTTTTCCTTTTTAAAAAATTACATCAGAGCAAAAAACAACAGTGAGGACTAGGTGGATGTTATCATATTAATGAATGAAAGAGAAAACAGAGCATTCACCTCTTATTTTGATTTAGTCTCCTCATCAAAGAGAACGCTTTTTGGATTGGAAAAGGTTAAAAGAAACACTGGTTCCAGGAAATGAAATCAAATGTAGCTGGGATGTAAGAAATCACCTAACTGCTTTAAATGAGCTCAGGCTTCTGGGTCTGATTTACCTTCTGAGGCGCGGAGGCCCAGTAGACACGCAGGCTGAACGACCGCTGGCGGTCTGTGAGAAAGCGGGCTGGACGCAGGCTGTGAGGAGAAGGGGGGACGGGCCGAGGGAGGGCGGCCAGGCTGGTGGAGAGGAGTTCCAGAAGACCCGGGTCAGCAGGCCGTTTCCGCAGACCGAGGGCTGGTGACCCTGACATCTGTCTTGAGATATTCTTTCAACTATTTGTTAAAAAGAGTAAGTTGTTGGTGTTTAGAAAAGGACGTTGTAGTCACTCTCAGAGGGATTTTATTGCCTATCGGTTTATTGAGAGAGAAAGGGCTGGGAGGGGATGAGGCAAGGAGGAAGGGGAGGGGGAAGAGGAGACAAGGAATAGAGCCCAGGCGCGGTGGGCAGAGAAGGCCCCAGCTTTTACTTCTTAGTAAAACATTAGGCAAATTATTTATCTTTATAAGCCAAGATTCCTTATTGGTAAAATGGAAATAATAAGAGAACCTACTTCATAGCATAGTTCTCAGGTATAATGTGTGTGAAACATTTATCAAAATCATTGGTAATTGTGAAGGGAGTGACAAAGACAGATGATGGTAATGGCCATAATACTGAAGGAGGAAAAAGTGAAATAGTCAATGCAAACTTACTCCATTTTTGAAGGGATTACTAGACTGTTAAATTGAGAAGAATCTATACTTAGCTATATTTATTTATTAGCTATATTTATCATAAAAGTATTATAAAATGTAGCTATATTTATTCTCTTGGTTTGGGATTCCCAGGTGGCACTAGTGGTAAAGAATTCGCCTGCCAATGCAGGAGATGCCAAAGACACAAGTTTGATTCCTGGGTTGGGAAGATCCCCTGAAGAAGGAAGTGGCAAGCCATTCCAGTATTCTTGCCATGAAAATTCTATGGGCAAGGAGGGAGTTGGGAGGGGGGTTCAGGATGGGGAACACATGTACACCCATGGCGGATTCAAGTCAATGTATGCAAAACCAATACAGTGTTGTAAAGTACAATAAACAAATAATTTTTAAAAAATAAAAGAGAATAATGTTTTAAAAAAGAAGAAAGAAAGAAAATTCCATAGGCAGAGAAGTCTGGTGGGCTGCAGTCTATGGGGTCTCAAAGAGTCAGACATGACTCAACAACACCCACTCACTCACACTGTGTTGGTTTAGTTTAATTGGATTTCAACAAGACCTTGACAATATCTCCATGATATCCTTGTAAAGAAACAGAAAGGATGTAGGGCTGGATGATATATAACAGGTTGAACAGTCATATCCAAATGTGCTAATTAATGGGTTCATGTCATGCTGAAGCAAAAGACTCCAGAAGTATAATTCTGGATTAATCTTAAGCCTGTCATTTTTTTCTAATCCATTATTTGCATGAAACCATGGATAGCAGGCTAATCGAAGGTGGGGGAGATAGCTAATAAGCTGCCTGAAAGAAACAGAACCTGAAAAGCCATAGTATGATATACTGCAGAGAATATGGGGGGTGAGTCTACCACTACTAGCTTATGACCTTGAATGAATTACTTAACTACCTGAGCCTTTGTTTCCTATTTGCATGAAGATAATACCACCTATTCCATGGTGGTTGTGAGAATAAAAAAGATAATACATGTGTATTAGTT
Source organism: Odocoileus virginianus (assembly GCF_023699985.2). Taxonomy (NCBI): domain Eukaryota; kingdom Metazoa; phylum Chordata; class Mammalia; order Artiodactyla; family Cervidae; genus Odocoileus; species Odocoileus virginianus. The sequence goes on along the minus strand of NC_069683.1, from coordinate 12,681,909 downwards.
AAATATATTTTGGTTACCTACCAGTGTATAATACATTACCCCCAAAGCTTGGAGGCTTAAAGCAATAAATACTTAGGTCACACAGCTTTGGAGGGTTAAGAATCCAGGAGCAGCTTACTTGGATGGTTCTGGCTCAAGGTCCCACATAAGGTTAAAATCAAGCTCTGGGGAACTCCTGTGGTGTGGTTATGAATCCACCTTCCAATGCAGGGGATGTGAGTTCAATCTCTGGTCAGGGAACTGAGACCCCACATGCCACACAGCAACTAAGCCCACGCGCCACAACTAGAGAGCCTGCACGGCGCCACTAGAGAAGCTTGCTCACCCACAACAGAAGAGCCCAGTGAGGCAGCTTAGACCAATGCAGCCAAGTAAATGGATTTTCCATAAAGAAGATGAAATCGCAGCCATTAAAAAGAATTCATTTGAATCAGTTCTAATGAGATGGGTGAAACTGGAGCCCATTATACAGAGAGAAGTAAGCCAGAAAGAGAAAGATCATTACAGTATACTAACACATATATATGGAATTTAGAAAGATGGTAACGATAACCCTATATGCAAAAAAAGAAAAAGAGACTCAGATGTATAGAACAGACTTGTGGACTCTGTGAGAAGGCGAGGGTGGGATATTTCAAGAGAACAGCATCGAAACATGTATATCTAGGGTGAAACAGATCACCAGCCCAGGTTGGATGCATGAGACAAGTGCTCAGGCCTGGTGCACTGGGAAGACCCAGAGGGATGGGGTGGAGAGGGAGGTGGGAGGGGGGACCGGGATGGGGAATACATGTAAATCCATGGCTAATTCATTTCAATGTATGACAAAAACCACTGCAATGCTGTAAAGTAATTAGCCTCCAATAAAAATAAATGGAAAAGAAAAAAAAAAAAAAGAAGATGAAATCGAGATTTGGGTCAGGGCTGCAGTAATCTGAAGGCTTGACTGGGACCAGAAGATCTGTTTCTAAACTCACTCATATCACTGTTAGCAGGAGGACTCAGTTCATCATGAGTTCCTCATGATATGGTAGTGAAAAAGTGATCTCAGAGAGAGCATGCGAGAAGCATCAGTACCTCTCATGACCACATCTCTGAAGTCACATAATGGCACTTTCATGCTACTTTGTTCTTTAGAAGTGAATCACTAAGTTTCACCCATACTGAAGGAGCAGAGAGGGGAGTATCATAGAATTTTGTGGACATATCTTCTCTTTTTTTTTCATTTATTTTTATTAGTTGGAGGCTAATTACTTTACAATATTGTAGTGGTTTTTGCCATACATTGACATGAATCAGCCATGGATTTACATGTATTCCCCATCCTGAGTCCCCCTCCCACCTCCCTCCCCATCCCATCCCTCTGGGTCTTCCCTGTGTACCAGCCCTGAGCACTTGTCTCATGCATCCAACCTGGACTGGTGATCTGTGGACATAAAACCACCACATTATAAAAAGTACTCTGTTAGTGCTTCGCACAAGGTTCAGTTCAGTTCAGTTGCTCAGTCGTGTCTGACTCTCTGTGACCCCATTGACTGCAGCATGCCAGACCTCCCTGTCCAACACCAACTCCCAGAGTTTATTCAAACTCATGTCCATTGAGTTGGTGATGCCATCCAACCATCTCATCTTCTGTTGTCCCCTTCTCCTCCTACCTTCAATCTTTCCCAGTGTCAGGGTCTTTTCCAGTGAGTCAGTTCTTCGCATCATGTGGCCAAAGTATTGGAGTTTAAGCTTCAGCATCCATCCTTCCAGTGAATATTCAGGACTGATCTCCTTCAGGATGGACTGGTTGGATCTCCTTGCAGTCCAAGGGACTCAAGTCTTCTCTAACACCACAGTTCAAAAGCATCAATTCTTCGGTGCTCAGCTTTCTTTATAGTCCAGTTCTCACATCCATACGTGACTCCTGGAAAAACCATAGCCTGGACCAGGTGGACCTTTGTTGGCAGGCGCTCCATAAACGGCAGTTGTTTTTATGCTGTTACTGCCTTACACCTAATACATAAGGTCCTTTCTATAAAGCCACTGTGGTCAGGACAAGAAAACCTCGCTGTTCTTTAGATTCCTGGGAAATACAGGGAAGGAAGCACCACATATCACAAGATTCACTATATCTGTTTTGTAAACTAAAATGAACTCTTTTTGTACTATTGCATGAAGAGCAGACTGATAAAATTAAATTTCAGTAACACTTAATAGTCATACCTAAAGTATATAGTCAGCCAGCAAATACCAGTGATATGGATAGTTTGAATTGATGGTTAATCCAAAAATTAATTTTGTTTGGTTAAGATCAAATATAAACACCTATATTTGTATTTAACAAATATTAGAATTCTTCCAGCTTTAACTGTGTAGTGCACCAACTTGTCTGAGTGTCCTGCTCTCCTTTCCAGCTAGAAAACTGGCCACCGCTAAGACTAAGAGGACCCAGTCTCAACAAAGATAAGACTTGCTAGTTCACCCACCTTCCTTGAGGGCAAGGAGTAATTTAGAGAGAATTAAATCAACAAACAAAAGAAGTATATCAACAAAGGGCTCAATTAAGCCAGAGAGTTGATGTTGATAGTAAAAACTAGAAACAAGAATCACTAGATAATCACTGGATAGCTAAATCACTGGATAATCTGGAGTTCCTCTGTCTGTATATACATATACCTAGTGTCCGTCTCTAGTCTCAAGGATTGTCCAATGCTGGTTGTAAGCAAAAGCATAAGAACTCTTGAACTCCAGACGGACAGAGTAATTTACTGGGCCACTTTGGTAAGATAAGATCATTAAATTGAAGATACTGTCACACCCAAAACTGGTTTATTCACTAGTGTTTTGATTTGCATTAATCATTAGACAGTTCCTCAGGCTAATGTCTGATATTATGGAACTCTCCTTAGCAACTCGCCAACATAGCAACCAAGCTTCTAACATGTTCACAGCAGAGTCACGGATTTGAAAGTCAGTGAAAATGGCCCCCTAGGAGCCAGGGTTTGCAGAGTTTATATGTGTCTTTGTAAAAGAGGCAGAAAATCTGCCAAGAGCTCCGCAGAGAATCCGATAACTTATAAATGCATAACTTTCAGGTACTGATCAGGTCAACAGCAGCAGATAACAGGGTAGTGAGGAGGGACTGACAGTGGTGATAAACGTTATCAGGAAAGAAAGTCACTAGCAATTCACAGTGAAGAGAAAATCCGTGTTAAAAACAAGCAAGAGAAAATCTATCTATATATATTTTTTTAAAGCAGATAGTATTTTAAGGTCAATTAGCATGTAGGGGACATGTAAAGGCCTTATTAATCTCTTTGTTCTTTGAGGGTGTCTTTCCATTATGGTCCAGGGCAATAAGCAATTGTCATAATGTTGAACCAGAGTTGATAAACCAAATGTTACTTAAGTTTATGATCATCTTTTTAGCAGGTCAAGGAAGTTTGTGATGCAGTTTAGAGATAAGATATGCTTTTATTAAAAAAATATTTTTTAAGTTTGGGCACTTAAACTTTACTTAAGTATTTGACTTACAGAATTTGACTTATTTAAGCTTTGACTTACAGAATGTGCATAGAAGAAGGGGTCACTGGAGGCCTCTGGGAAAACTGCACTGATTCAGCATCGTGAGGGCTGCACAGCCTGTTCTGTGAATAATAAAATAATTATAATAATAGCCATCATTTAATGAACACAAGAGAGTGAGATGGCTGGATGGCTTCACCAAGTCAATGGACATGAAATTGGGCAGACTCCAGGAGATGGTAAGGGATAGGGAAGCCTGGCATGCCGTAGTCCATGGGGTCACAAAGAGTCGGGCATGACTTGGTGACTGAAAAACAATGAATACGCACCATGTTTCAGGAACTGTGTTAAATTTTTACATGCATTATGGTATTGAATCTTCTCAACCACTATTTGGATATTATTATTATCTCCATTTTTTAAAAAATGTTTATTATTTGTTTGGCTGTGCGGGATCTTAACTGCAGCACACAGAACCTTACATCTTCATTGTGGCATGCAGGATCTGCACCTGAACTCTTAAGTGACGGCCTGTGGGATCTAGTTCCCTGGCCAGGGATCAAACCAGGGCCCCCTGCATTGGGAGCACAGAGTCTTCGTCACTGGACCACCAGGGAAGTCCTTGTCTCCATTTTAAAGATGAGGAAACTGAGGTCAGTTCAGTTCACTCAGTCATGTCCGACCCTTGGTGACCCCATGGACTGCAGCACGCCAGGCTTCCCTGTCTTTCACTATATTTCGGAACTTGCTCAAACCCATGTCCATTGAGTCAGTGATGCCATCCAACCATCTCATCTTCTGTTGCCCCCTTCTCCTCCTGCCTTCAATCTTTCCCAGCATCAGGCTCTTTTCCAATGAATCTGTTCTTCGCATCGGGTGGCCAAAGTATTGGAGTTTCAGCTTCAGCATCAGTCCTTCCAATGAATATTCGGGACTGATTTCCTTTAGGATTAACTGGGTAGATCTCCTTGCAGTCCATGAAACTCTCAAGAGTCTTCTCCAACACCACAATTCAAAAGCATCAATTCTTTGGTGCTCAGCTTTCTTTATAGTCCAACTCTCACATCCATACGTGACTACTGGAAAAACCATAACTTTGACTAGATGGACCTTTGTTGGCAAAGTAATGTCTCTGCTTTTTAATATACTGTCTAGGTTGGTCATAACTTTTCTTCCAAGGAGCAAGTATCTTTTCATTTCTTGACTGCAGTCACCACTGCAGTGATTTTGGAGCCCCAAAAAATAAAGTCTCACTGTTTCCACTGTTTCCCCATCTATTTCCCATGAAATGATGGGACCAGATGCAGTGATCTTAGTTTTCTGAATGTTGAGCTTTAAGCCAACTTCTTCACTCTCCTCTTTCACTTTCATCAAGAGGCTCTTTGGTTCTTCTTCACTTTCTGCCATAAGGGTGGTGTCATCTGCATAGCTGAGGTTATTGATATTTCTCCCAGCAATCTTGATTCCAGCTTGTGCTTCATTCAGTCCAGCATTTCTCATGATGTACTCTGCATGTAAGTTAAATAAGCAGGGTGACAATATACAGCCTTGACATACTCCTTTTCCTATTTGGAACCAGTCTGTTGTTCCATATCCAGTTCTAACTGTTGCTTCTTGACCTTCATACAGATTTCTCAGGAGGCAGGTAAGGCAGTCTGGTATTCCCATCTCTTTAAGAGTTTTCCACAGTTTGTTGTGATCTACAAAGTCCAAAGCTTTGGCATAGTCGATAAAGCAGAAGTAGATGCTTTTCTGGAACTCTCTTGCTTTTTCAGTGATACAGTTGATGTTGGCAGTTTGATCTCTGGTTTCTCTGACTTTTCTAAATCCAGCTTGTACATCTGAAAGTTCATAGTTCACATACTGCTGAAGCCTGGCTTGGAGAATTATAAGCATTACTTTGCTAGTGTGAGATGAGTGCAATTGTGCAGTCGTTTGAGCGTTCCTTGGCATTGCCTTTATTTGGGATTGGAATGAAAACTGTGGCCACTGCTGAGTTTTCCAAATTTGCTGGCATACTGAGTGCAGCACTTTCACAGCATCGTCTTTTAGGATTTGAAATAGCTCAACTGGAATTCCATCACCTCTGCTAGTGACATGTCATGTCTTCACTTCAGCATGACATGAACCCATTAATTAGCACATTTTGATATGACTGTTCAACCTATTATATGTCATCCAACCTACATCCTTTCTGCTTCTTCACAAGGATATCATGGAGATGTTGTCAAGGTCTTGTTGAAATCCAGTTAAACTAAACCAACACACTGTGAGTGAGTGAGTGGGTGTTCATTTGTGTCCAACTCTTTGCAACCCCATGGACTGCAGGCCACCAGGCTCCTCTGACCATGGGATTCTCCAGGCAAGAATACTAGAATGGGTGACCATGCCCTCCTCCAGGGGATCTTCCCAACCCAAGGATCGAACCCAGATCTCCCACATTGCAGGTGGATTCTTTACCATCTGAGCCACCAAGGAAGCCCAAGAATACTGGAGTGGGTAGCCTGTCCCTTCTCTAGGGGATCATCACAACCCAGGAATCGAACCAGGGTCGCCTGAATTGCAGGCAGATTCTTTATCATTTAGGCACCAGCAAAGTCCTGTAATGTTATCTTATATGGCAAGAACTTTGCAGGTGTGATGAAGTTAAAGATCTTGAGATGGGGGAGATTATCCTGGATTACCCATGTGGACTTAATGTTATCTCAAGTCTTCTCAGAGGCAGACCACAAGAGATTTGATGCTAGGAGAGGAAAGAGGCAGTGTGGATGCCGGAAGCAATGGACAGGGGAAGGTGATGTGATGCAGCACCCCAAGCCAAGCAGTGACCACAGCCTCGTGGCTGGCAAAGCCAAAGAATGGATTGTCCCCAAACCTCCAGAGGAACCTCCAAATCTCAAAGGAAGGTGCTGACACCTTCATGTTAGCCCTGTTAAGACTTATTCTGGGGACCTCCCTGGAAGTCCAGTGGTTAAGACTTCACCTTCCAGTGTGGGGGAGGTGCCAGTTCAGTCCCTGGTCAGGGAGCTAAAATCCCACCTGTCTCAAGACCAAAAAACCAAAACGTAAGAAACCAAAAAACCAAAAAGTAAAAGAGAAGCAATATTGTAACAAATTCAATAAAGACTTTAAATGGTCCACATCCAAAAAAGTCTTTAAAAAGAAAAAAAAAGGCTTATTTTGGACGTCCCGCCTTCAGAACTGTAAGAGAATAAATTTCAGCCGTTTGAAGCCACCAAGTTTGTGGTAATTTGTTACAAAAACCATAAGAATCTCATATATACCCCATGTTACTGTCTTCGTGGTTTGCTTGCTTCACAGTTTGTCCTTATATTTTTCCTACACTTGGTAATTATATTTCCTGAATTCAGTTACAAAAGCATTGTTTCAGATCAGGTTTGAGGCATGTTGAGAATTTAGCTGAGCTACTCCATGCTGTTGCCGCCTTGGCGTCTGTTTTGTTTGGTCCACAGAGATGCTAAAAATGATACCAGCCCCTCGGTGAGCGCATGCCCTGGATAACAGCCTGCAGAGTCACAAGTAAACATAAGGTCCTGATACGACTTTCCCCTCGTGTTCAGAGGTCACCCCTGCCTCCCAGGGCTTGCACCTCATCCCTTAGATAAGACTCCAGTGGGAGCCTACCAAAAGCCCACTCTTTTGGTTTGAATTGACCGATCTGGCCTTAGCCCAGAAATCCCAAAGTTCTTCACCCACAGACCCTGATAAGGACGTGTTACCCCAGGTCCTGACAGTCTTGTCTGCACTCTGCCCTGACCTCCCACTGTGGCCCCTGGAGATGTGCTTTGCGCTTCCTCTAAGGCCTGTCTGGAACAAAGATTTCTATTCCAGTTTTTTCTGTGGTCAGCTGTTGAACAAGACTCACCACCTTCTACCCTATGCTCCACTTAACAAATGTTGGTTAACAAAATCATAGCAAAGAGGTACTTTATGAGGTATCCCAACCTTTTGTATCGCTACAGTAGAAAAGGGAAAGTGATGGGACCAGCATTGCTATATGTATAATGAACTCTTTTCAAGATGAAGGATTAACACACATCGAAAAATACTGAGTATCAAAAGTCAAGTCAATAATCATGTCCCACATCTCTGACTAGAAATATAGTAGATTTCCCCTACACCCTCCACTCTTCACTAAAAGTTTTTCCAACCTTCAAGAAAGCTATGGAGGTAACTTGGATTCATCAGTTCAGTTCAGTTTCAGTTCAGTCGCTCAGTCGTGTCTGACTCTTTGTGACCCCATGAGTCGCAGCACACCAGGCCCCCCTGTCTATCATCAACTCCCAGAGTTTACTCAAACTCATGCCCATGAAGTCGGTGATGCCATCCAGCCATCTCATCCTCTGTCATCTCCTCCTCCTGCCCCCAATCCCTCCCAGCATCAGGGTCTTTTCCACTGAGTCAACTCTTCACATCAGGTGGCCAAAGTATTGGAATTTGAGCTTCAGCATCAGTCCTTCCAGTGAACACCCAGGACTGATTTCCTTCAGGATGGACTGGTTGGATCTCCTTGCAGTCCAAGGGACTCTCAAGAGTCTTCTCCAACACCACAGTTCAAAAGCATCAATTTTTTGGCGCTCAGCTTTCCTCACGGTCCAACTCTCACATCCATACATGACCACTGGAAAAACCATAACCTTGACCAGACAGACCTTTGTTAGCAAAGTAATGTCTCTGCTTTTTAATATGCTGTCTAGGTTGGTCATAACTTTCCTTCCAAGGAGCAAGCGTCTTTTAATTTCATGGCTGCAATCACCATCTGCAGTGATTTTGGAGCCCCCAAAAATAGAGTCTGACACTGTTTCCACTGTCTCCCCATCTATTTTCCATGAGGTGATAAGATGCCATGATCTTAGTTTTCTGAATGTTAAGCTTTAAGCCAACTTTTCACTCTCCTCTTTCACTTTCATCAAGAGGCTTTTTAGTTCATCTTCACTTTCTACCATACGAGTGGTGTCATCTGCATATCTGAGGTTATTGGATTCATCAAATGCTACCAGTTATTACATTTGTGCACAGTAGGTAGGTAGGAAGGCAGGTAGATAGATAGATAGATAGATAATTCAAAACTAAGTTATAAGAATCATGACACTTAACCCCTATATACTTAATCCCCTAAAAGGAAGCATTCTCCTTGTCTGCATAACCCCAGTTTCATCATTTAAGAAAATGAACAGTAATTCCCCAGTTGTTCTCAGTTATGTTAAAATCTGTTTGTTTTCTGACCCAGAGTCAAATCAAGGTTTATAGTTGTACTTGGTAATGTCTCTCTAGTTTCTTTTAATCTGGAACAAACACTGTGCTATTTTGTTTCTCATGAAGTGTTTTTCTTGTGTTTAGCCTGACTCTCCCTGGGCTCTCATGAAAACTCCACAGGGGCAGGGATTTTTGTTCGTTGCTATGTCCTCAGCACTGAGAATAGGGCCTGGCACTTATTAAGACTTAGTAAATATTTGTTAAATAAATAGATGAGTGAATGAATAAGTAATACAAGTATAATGAGTGTCATGAAACATGACTTAGAGGATGCCAAAGAGGCTAATCTGTGGTTGTTTGTATATTAACTGTTATCTCTGTGTTCCAAGGATTCATGTTCCAACAACAGGCTCATTTTACAAACCAAATAGGAAAAAATAAATAAAAATTGTTTAAAAAAATAACCAACTGAAAAAGTTGGTCAAGACAAAAGAGGTATGGGAATTCCCTGGAAGTCCAATGGTTAGGACTCTGCAGGGGTCACAGGTTTGATCCCTAGTCGGGGAATTAAGATCCTGTAAGCCATACAGCATGGCCACGATGCATGATGACATGTAACTTAACAGTAAGACTACAAAGACACTTAAACTGAGTATTGGGTTGCAGAATGATGGGACCACCACAAACCTAAGTTAGCCTTCAGTTCAGTTCAGTCGCTCAGTCACGTCCGACTCTTTGCAACCCCATGAATCGCAGCACGCCAGTTAGAGTAATACAAAACTAACAGAAGCCTTAAGGAGAAGATGGTTGTTTTGCTCTGTTTATTCATTCTTTCATTCAACTAGTATTTTTTGAGGGCCTACTGTATTCCAGGTACTAGTTTATAGATTTTTAAACGTCATCTTTTTTAACCATCAGTAATAATACAGAGATAGGCACAGTTTCATTTTGGAATAAAGGAGAGTAATTATCACAGAAATAGAACTATTGTGTTATTTGGAGATATTTTTATTTCACTGACTTCAAATTGCTTCTTTTGAGCTCATCACTCCAATTAAAGAAATAAATTTCTGACAGGGAAATGGCCTACCCAGAGCATAATCAAGACAATAATCATTGTACCTTTTTCCTGAAAGAACTTTCCCATGATTGTTTAGTTCAGCCTGAAAGGCCTTTTGTGACACTTAAAAATCACTGAGGGGAAGAAAAGAGCCTGACCCGGGCTGGTTTTGTACAGGACATGAGCTGTGAGTCTTGTCTCAGTTGTCAGCATTAGACAGGATGTCATCTACCAACTTTGTTTCTTGTCCAACTCCAGTTTCCGCAGGATTCCGTTTTCCTTTGCTCTCCAGTCAGAAGGAAAAATACTCACACGATTCTTAGGAATACTGGAGCAGGAAATTGTTTGAGGGACTTGAAAAACCCTTTTTTCTCTCCCTTCAAAGCCTTAAATGATGTTTGCTTCATCGAAGCTTACAAATCATTAAAAGCAGACCTTCCAAATTGATGTAATATACATTTTAGCTTCCAGAAGAAAAAAAGAATCTCTATAAAACTAATCTTTGAGTCATGGAGAATTTTTTATTTTCTGATTTTAATGTTTTGGAGTACTCCAGCACCTTTTCACTACCTGCAATACACAAAACTCCTGTATCTTCCTTGAGCCAAAAATGAACCTGGTGTCACCTCTAACACCGTATATTCATAGTCCTTCCCAAGTATGTTATTATTGGCCCATTTTAGCCATGGCAGAGCAACTCCCAAGGACCAGTGTCTTAGAAAACCGTAAATAACACAGTAGAAGAGCAGCAGTTGTACGGACATCAAGAATACCATCACAAACCTGAATTTCTTGCATCTTTGTGGCTTCAGTTTAGAATAAATGTAGATGGCCAGAGGCCAACCTGTCTCCAATGTGACCCTTGGTTAAGCTAAAAACTATATAAAAACTAAGGATACCCTACTTCCTGTTACTCACAGAGAGAGAACCATGAAAGGACCAGACTAACAAAAAAAAGGAAATAACATTTGTTGAGCGCCTCCAGTGAGGTCGACGTTGTGACAGGCGCTTCTTAAGGTTAAAATTTCTACAGAATCACCTTTAATCCTCATCACAATCTACAAGGTATTGTCTCTATATTATAGACAAGAAAACTAAAGCTCACAACTAATTTGCTCAAGACCATACAATAGGATGTGCAGAAGAGATTCTAAACATTCTCTGTGGCTTCAAAGTTATGCCCTTCCCACTAACTCATTCTTCCTGCTCCTCTGACCTGTCCTCCTCGGTATCTTTAGAAAGCTACTCTCCTCTGTCCCAGAATTCCATTCTTGACTCATTCCTTTTCTCACTGCGCACGGTTACTGAGCAGTCCTGTCTCCTTTGACTTCCCCTACTATCTTGGGCAAATGACTTCTAAATCTGTCTGTCTAGCCCTGAACTCCCCCTGAGCCTCAGACCCACACATGCAGTGTGCTACCAGCCTCAGACATCACTCCTTACATGTATGGCTGACGGTCACGCGTTTCTACATGTCGGAAGCAGAACTCCTCCCCCTCCCCCCGAATCTGCCTCTCTTGGGCTCCCCAAAGTTACACTCTTATCATTCTAGATTCCTCTTTCCTCCCCCTCACTGCTCACATGGAGTCAGCTAGAGTCCCACTGTTCTCCCCTTCAAAACAGTTCTTAAACTCCTGACCTGTCTTCTTGATTCCGGTGATCACTGCTGCAGTTCTTGCTTGAACCTTTGAAATTTTGCTCCCTTTACAGCTGAGTGATCTATATACAAAGAAAATCTGACTGCACTGCTCTTCTTTTACGTGAAACCATTTAAAGATGCCCCCACCGTCTAAGAGCCCATTCATTGGAAAAGACCCTGATTCTGGGAAAGATTGAGGGCAAGAGGAGAAGGGGATGACAGAGGATGAGATGGTTGGATGGCACCACTGACTCAATGGACATGAATTTGAGCAAACTCCAGGAGATGGTGAAGGACAGAGAAGCCTGGTGTGCTGCGGTCCATGGGGTCACAAAGATTCGGTCAGAGCTCAGCAACTGAACAGCAAACCATGAATGAAGCCCACAAGACTTTCTGTGACCTGATCTCTGCCTCCCTCTTCAGCCTCGTTTCTGGCAACTCCTCACCTGAAAATCTACTCTCGATTATACTGAACGCAAGTGCTGTCCCCCCTCATCTCGCGTGTTGTTTCCCATCAGGATGCCTCAATTGAGTCACTGCCTGTAGCCCTGCCACCTCATCTTTCCTCCTGGATAAACTCCCACTCCGGTACTCATCGCTGGTAACGTCTCCTCTCGAATCCTGCCCTCAGCAGTCCTCTGCCACAACCCACCAAGGAGGCTGTCCTCCCTGTCAATTGCATCAGCAACATGTTTCAAAATCAATCGTTTGTCTTGTCCATTAGACTTTAAGTTCTTTGGGCACTGAGATCATAACGTACTGAATTTTGTAATCCTAGGGCCCACCCTGGTACAGAGTGGGCTCTTAATAACTATTTAGCCTTAGTTAAACAACAGCATGGGTAGGTACTCAATCACTTCAGTCGCGTCCAACTCTTTGCAACCTCACGGACTGGGACACACCAGGCTCCTCTGTCCGTAGGATTCCCCAGGCAAGAATACCAGAGTAGATTGCCATTTCCTTCTTCAGGGGATCTTCCCGACCCAGGGATCAAACCCTCGTCTCATGTCTCTTGCATTGCCGAGCAAGTTCTTTATCACTAGCGCCACCTGGGAAGCCCAAAACAACAGCGTACTATCTCTCAAAAATGACTTCTATATTGGAGTCTCAAATCATACCCTTCTCCATGTAAAATAAGCCTGACAACTATTAAAACACAAGAACATCAACCATTGAAAAAAGCCACCTGATTTTGAAATTGGCAGAGGATTCAGTAGACATTTCTCCAAAGAAGATGATGAAAGAAGATATGCAAATGATCGATAGCCATGAGTGAAATGAAAAGACGTTCAACATCACTGAGCATTAGGGAAATGAAAATCAAAACGAATCATTAGGGAAATGAAAACCAAAAAATCCATTAAGAGGGCTCCTATTACAAAAGAAAAGAACGTGTGTTGGCCTGGATGTGGAGAAAGTGGCACCGGAACCCTTATACGCTGTTGGGGGGAATGTACAACGGAGCTGATGCTGTGTCCAGCGGTACAGTGGCCCCTCAGTGGGTAAGCCAGCAGTGGCACATACATATAATGAAGCATCGCCTGCCTTAAAAGGAAGGAAATTCTGACATGTGCTACAGCATAAGTGAACCTGGAGGACACCATGCTGAATGAAATAAACAAGCCACGAACACACAAATACCACTTATATGAGGTACTTAGAGTAGCAAACTCGCAAAGACAGAAAGTAGACCAGCAGTTGCTAGGGGCTGGAGAGATGAGAGTGTTCTTTACTGGGTTTAGAGTTTCAGTTTTAGAAGATTCAGCAAGCACTGGGGATAGATGGTGATGGTTGCATAACAGTGTGAATGAACTTAATACCACTGAACTGTCCACCTAAGAAAGGCTAAGATGGTAAATTTCTTGTTATGTGTATTTTACCACAATGAAAAAATTGGGGGAAAAAAAGCAAAAACAGGACAGAGGAAGAGGTCTAAGGGTGACTAAGCTTCTTGAATTGACACCATGGTGCTCCAGTACAGACAGCATCCAAATATCTCTTGGTGATGCTAACTTAGGGCCCAGGAGTTCCCACATGGCCAGAGAATCTGTACCTTTAAACAAGCACTTCAGATGATTCTGATGAGCAGACAAATTTGGGGAACTGCCTGGGCCAAATTATTATAAAAGAATGATTGAAGAACCTTTTATCTGGATATTTTTGAAAACAAGACAGATAATTTTTTATTGTAGTATCATACACATAATAAATTCACCATTTTAACTGTGGATAAGCATACAGTTCCGTGCCATTAAGTACATTCAAGTACATTCCCAGCGTTGTGCCACCAGCTCCACTATCCATTTCCAGCATGTTTTCATCGTCCCACACTGAAACTCTGTACCCGTTAAACAAGAACGGCCCGCTTCTCCCTCTCCCAGCCCCAGCCCCAAGTGCCCTCTAGTCTCCTTTCTTTTTCTATGACTTTGCCTCTTCTAGATACCTCATAAAAGTGGGCAGATAATTGATTTCTATCCGAAGTTTAATTGCTTTCTTGCCTGGAGGCATGAGTCTGGGTGAAGGGAATCAAACATCATAGGTCCCTCGATCTGCCAAGCCAGGTCATATTAAGATTTATTGGATTTATCTCAAGCAATAGAAAATTATATTCATGAACTTTGGTTTCATGAAATCATGTAGATTCCTTTTATCCTAATCCATTTTTATCATGACCCATGTGTTCATTATAAAGTCTATTCATTCGAGATGGTTACTGATTAGTTAGTGGCACTTTATCTGATTTTTCTCATAAAAATTAATAAGCATCTTTCAGCTACATCATTCTAAGATTTTTCTGTCATATCAAGGCCCAGCAGAAAAAAAAAAAATTAAGGAGAATATTACTATTAAAATGGTTCCAAAGTTCAAAAACAGAAGAACTAGGACTTTTAGGCTCTTTTTATAAACAGTGTTTACTTAAAGCCATCACAACTTGGAAATTTCAAGTCATCCTGTCCACAAGACTTAGCTCTCGAGTACAGCCCTACTGACTTCTCCCAGATGTCCCAGTGAAGCAAAGAACATCTTACATGCTCAGCATACTACTCTGGGGAAGAAAATCTTTTTATCTTGTCCAGAGTAGGACATCTGTGCCCAGGAAAGAGGCCCAGGAAATAGCCACGACTTGAAATGTTTATTTTAACCATATTCTTCAAGCTTTAATAAAAAAAAAATATATATATATATATATATATAATTTACTATTTTGGGCTGTGCTCGGTCTTCACTGCTGCGCGGGCTTTTCTCGAGGTGTAGCGAGTGGGGGCTCCTCTCTAGTTGCAGCGCTCCGGGTTCTCGTGGCCACGGCTTCGCTTTCTGCAGAGCACGTTCTCAAAGGCCCGCGAGCTTCCATGGGCTCAGCTGTGGCTCCCCAGCTCTAGAGCACAGGCGTAACGGTCGTGGCCCACGGGCCTAGTGTCTCCTCGCATGCGGGATCTTTCCTCGCATGCGGGATCTTCCCAGATCAGAGACCAAACCCCTGTCTCCTGCATTGGCAGGTGGATTCTTCACCACTGGAACACTAGGGAAGCCCCAGGTCCTCACGCTTTTAAGACTATCTGTGACACGCTCACCACCTTCACTGTCTGACCGTAAAAGTCTGATCCTTAGTAACCTAATTATGTGCTTCCCTGGTGGCGCAGATGGTAAAGAATCCGCCTACAACGAAGAAGGGCAGTAAAAGCCAGTGCTCTGGGACAATCCAGAGGGATGGGGTGGGGAGGGAGGTGGGGGGGGTTCAGGATAGGGGGACAGATGTGCACCCGTAGCTGATTCATGTCAATGATGGCAAAAACCATCACAATACTGTCAAGTAATTATCCTCCAATTAAAATTAATTAATTTTTAAATAAATAAAACATGCCAAGAGACTAATCCTAAAAAAAAAAAAGAATCAGCCTACAATGCAGGAAACCAGGGTGTGGTTCCTGGGTCAGGAAGACCCCCTGGAGAAGGGAATGACAACCTACTCCAGTGTTCTTGTCTGGAGAATCCCATGGACAGAGGCGCCTGGTGGGTCACAGTCCATGGGGTCACAAAGAGTCAGACATGACTGAGCAACTAACACTTTCACGTAATATGTTTTGTGCAAAACTGTGAACTACCTGTTAAGTACTTAAACCTTGCATTATAAAATTGCTTTTAATCTCTGTTCCCATGGGTTTGGACCACTGTATCATGACAAGTCATTGGTCTAAGGTCTTCCTACACATTCCTGTTCACCATTAAAAAAAAAAGAAAAGTATTCCAACTTCTAATTCTCAAACCTGTAAGGGCCTTTCCGATAACCTCCATCTGTTCACTTTTTGAAGTTGACCCTTGGGTTCTACAATGCTCTTTGTTACAGACCTACTTTCTAACTTTGAGCAGGTTATTTCCTGAACACTTAACTTTCACACAACTTCACTGAGCATAAAACCAGGTTAATAAAACCACCTCTTAGAAAAAAAGACTAGTGAGTCTGTGGGTTTGTTTCCTTACTTATATCTGAATGTGAAAATGCCATCTTACTTTTCCTTCTGTATTCTCCCTCCTGGTACCTGGCCCAAATGAAGAGTTGTTTCTCTTGGCAGCATCTATGTGTACCGAGAAGGACTTGGCCCCCACTGCCTTTGGAATGGTAGCGCCAAGCCTTTACAGAGAGCTTGGAGGGTCTCGCACCCTGAGGAGTCGTACACGTTCCCACCAACAGCCTCTTTGGGAAGTCCTTTTCCTCAAGTTATCTTCAGACCTACATCGATTTGCAGAGGAGACATCCTTCCCACAGAAAGTTTGCTTTTCCCCCCACAACTATGAGGAAGACGGTGAACGGGGAAGTGAAAACTGAGTATAACATAGGCATATGTTTTAAGCACTTTGGATAAAAATGTTTGATATGTACCAGCTTGGTTTTTATTGCTTTATTATACTGCTTGTTGAAGAATGTTTTCTTTGGTCACCCGCCAATGAAAAAAATTAGCCTTTTCCCGAATCTAGTCTTGTTTCTTTAGCTAGTTATGTCGGTAGAACAAGATAGACAAATGCTTCTGAAATAAAGGAATCAGTCGCACAGTGGTGCTCATTCCTGCTCATTGCCCTTTTCCAACACATTGACAGCTGCTGCCACCAACATGAACGGGGTTTCCGTGGGGCTCTTTCTCTCCTCACCATCCCCAAGTTGGAATGTTTTCCGTTGGTTCCTTTGTTCTGAAGTCCAAGACTTTAAAGGACTTGCCCCTACCTCCACCCCTATTTTCCTGTTTTATGGCATCCAGTAGGAAATGGTTTTTTGTTTGTTTCAATGCTTCTCTGTAATAAAAGAATCCCTTTTTAGATATTTGTACCTTGTATCTTCTAGTTTCTGTTTTAGTTCAAAATAGTTATATAATTTTACCTTTTAAGGCATAGCATGAAGGGTTTTTTGTTTTTGCCCTCTCTCAAATTTGTTTCTGGTTTATAGCAAAAGAAGGGGCTAGAATAGCGTATCTGTATCAGAAGCCAGTTGAACTGAATGTAATACACTTTGAAATTCTCCTTAATGTGTTCTCATTGATCTGGGGTGTCTCTTTTGGCTCTGGGCATTCTCAATTAAAATTAAAGCCTTTAACCCATCATTAGCTCACCTCCCCCTCTTCAAACAAAAAAGAATGAATTCTTATTGCAATGTGAGGGACAGAGGTCACATATGTGGGCAAATTTATTAGAGATAATGTTATACAATGTCATGTGAGGTTCCTAAGCAATATTTCAGAATATCCTTTCTTTGTTTTAATAGAGTAGACTCTGGTATTCAGAAATGAATTACATACAGATCTACTTGAGAGCCTGAGATGGACTTTATCTCTTGAAGTCACTTACTCTTTAGGGAATTTTAACACTGATGTAACAGGGAGAATTGAAATGAACCTAAGTCTGGCTTACAGAGAAGAGTCCTTTTAGATAGCAGTTTTTATTTGGTTTGCCAACCTCTGACTCCCACCCTTTTATGGTGAGTTTCAAGTATGGATAGTTCTAAGACATGATCTGTTTCTTTGACTACTAAATAAAATATGAATTTTTCATGTTACTTGAAGACTCTCTGTGAAAAATTCTTTTTTATTTTTTATTTTTTCTGGCCATGTGGGATCTTAGTTCCACCAGGGATTGATCCCAGGCCCCTGTGGAAGTGCGGAGTCTTAACCACTGGGCTGCCGGGGAGGTCCTCTGTGAGAGATCTTAATTTGAGTCTTTATATATCATGGTTTACTCTGTCTTATCTAAGCCCAGAAAGACGATGGAAAAGGAAGAGAAGCTTGCGTGCCTCCCTCTGCAGTGCGCTGTGCTCTGTTGCTGCTGTTCGGTCCCTAAGGCACGTCTGACTCTTTGCGACCCCATGGACTGCACCACTTCCCTGCCCTCCACTGTCTCCCCGAGTCTGCTCAGATTCACGTCCACTGAGTTAGCGACGCTGTCTGTCTCATCTGCTGCCCCCTTCTCCTCCTGCCCTCAGTCTCCCGGCATCAGGGTCTTCTCCAGTGAATCGGCGCTTCACATCAGATGGCCAAAGTACTGGAGCTTCAGCTTCAGCATCAGTCCTTCCAATGAATACTCAGAGTTGATTTCTTTTAGGATTGACTGGTTTGATCTCTTTGGTGTTCAAGGGACTCTCAAGAGTCTTTTCGAGCATCACAGTTCAAAAGCATCAGTTCTTCAGTGCTCACCCTGCTTTATAGTCCAACTCTCACATCCACTCATGACTACTGGAAAAACCACAGCTTTGACTGTAAGCCATTTGTTTGCAAAATAGAAACCTTGAGAATAATAGCCTGAGTTCTCTTCCTTTCTCCCCATCAGTCAGTTCTTATCTGTTAGCACCTTATGCTTTTCTGCTGTTAGATGGAGAAAATGGGTCATCAGAGGCAGAAGAACCTTTTTAAATTTTTCTCTAGCAGAGTACCATGATTCTAGATTAAAGTAGGAACCAGAAGACATAAGGTCTAGAAATCCTCAGCGTAACCTTGTATGACAGATAAGGTATTTATATGAAGAAACATCAGTCCCTGTGACCTAATTTAAGCTACCTAATCTCTCGATGTCATTATTTTTCTGCTTGTAAAAGGGGAATAGCAACACCAATCACTATCTTACTCTGGAGTTTGGGAGAAATTTAATGAGATAATGAACTTAATTCTCCTCTTACAAGGGAATATATTGTTGACTTTTAGAAGAGTTAGCTATTTGGGGGTCCCCGAGGGACTTAACAATCTATTACCTCTTCTAGCACTCAAATGAAACTATTGTAAAAAGCTAACCCACAGCCAAAAAGTAAGCCATTTGTTCTGCAGATAGATCAGGTCCAGCGCAGAAAAAAAAAAGGATTTTGATCTCTTCTTTGGAAAAACTATCACTGGATAGGCCCAAAGATGTCCTTTTTTCTTTCTTTCTTTCTTTTTCTGAAATCAGAACAGTGGCATAATTGGGTTTGATGGTTCACTTTGAGAGAATGTTGGGTTCAGTCCTGGAACATGTTAAATCAGATGATATACTTTTTAAAAAGTCTCTAGAACATGCATTTTAATGGGAGCAATATTTACCCTGAAGGGGGAAAATATTAGTTCTATGAGAGGCAAAAAAAAAAAAATTCAATAATACAATGGTCTGTTCAGTTCAGTTCATAATGGTCTGTGGCCCTCCACTAAAAAAATAGACATGAAGTATTTCTATGGTATTAAAATTCATGGTGGAAGAGGGAACTTGGAAAAAATTGTTATTAAAAGACTGGGGGTGGGGGATGGGATTTTAAAAAGTCAGGAAACACAGCTGCAGTCTAGAAAAAGCATGTTTGACTCTCTCTCAGTCCTGTCCAACTCTTTGGAACCCCATGGACTATAGCCCACCAGGCTCCTCTGTCTGTGAAATTCTCCAGGCAAGAATACTGGAATGGGTAGCCATTCCCTTCACCAGAGTATCTTCCCGACCCAGGGATCAAACCTAGGTCTCCTGCATTGCAGGCGGATTCTTTACCTTCCGAGCTGCCAGGGAAGCCCAGGCAGACGGCTTCAGTTAGTATCCTGGAGATGTTTGTCCCCCAGGATAGGTGAGCTGCACACAGTCAGGCTGAATGCAGATTGCCATTGATTCCTTCAATCCAACAGGAACTGAGTTCGTAGGAAACTTGAAAGAGATTAAATTCGTACCCTAAGGGATAATGATCTCACACAAACAACTCAACATAAAATCTACCCTTTGAGAACCAATACTTTGTACTTAAATGTGGTTAAATCCTTAAGGTAAGAGATTCCTTTTTTCTCCTGCCTCTTTAGTCTTGCAGAAAGGCACATCAAGGGTAGAAGCGATCTTCAAAGTGCTTCATAGAAAAAGTCAGATGGAGAGAAAAGAGAGGGTGTGGACCCCGCAGGCAGGAAGGGAATAATTGTCTTAAGTAGTAATGTAACGTGCGGAGGAATAAAGACCAGAAATACGGTGGGGAACTGGCATGTAAGTGTTTAGGAAATTTTAAGTTTGATGTTGGTGCTGATATTAATAAACATTTATATATCCTTCCATCCCCCTTGTATGTCTTAGATAGTCTTTTGTGCCTTTTGAATGGATGGGACGTCTCAAAATTGACTTGCTACACAGTATGAAGTTTGGAAGAGACCCTGTGTTCTTTAGACTCAGCAGCCCTGAAACAATAGAATGGCCATATTTTTTTGTGATTGATGTTACAAACAATTTTTTGATTAACTTACTTTTGGCTGCACTGGGTCTTTGTCGCTCAGGCATCCTCTAGTGGGCTGCTCCTTGTGGTTGGCAGGCCCCTCATCGCGGGGGCTTCTCTTGTTGTGGAGCACAGGCCCCAGCTGCGAGGGCTTCAGTTGTTGCGGCCCACAGACTAAGCTGCCCCACATCATGTGGGGTCTTCCCAGCCCAGAGATGGAACCCCTGTCCCCTGCATTGGCAGGCAAACTCCTAACCACTGGACACCAGGGAAGTCTTGGCCATATTTTTAAAAATTATTTCCCCCACCACCACCATCTCTGCCTCTTCTTTCATCATCCTGTTCTTTGATATACATAACATACCCATAACTTGGAGAAAAGAGAAAGTGATTTTTTTGCCTCCCTGCTTCCCCATTTCACATTGATGTTCTGGACAATGAGTGCTCTTTCCCCAAGCCTAAGCCTTTACTAAGCATTCATTACTGTGGGCATTTAACTGCCTTACAGAAATCTACCCCAGCCCCTGTTTGTTGATTTCCTTAAGATCATAGAAGAAAGTGAAATGACCTGGAGAGAGGCCTTCAAGGCCACTGACGCCCAGGGGACCCACTCATCTCCACCTCCCACCCCAGTTCCAAACCCTAACCTATTGGCCCTTTCATCGGTCCCTGGATCCCCACCCTTCAGCTTCTTTCTGTTACCCACTGAGTCACCCCGTGGCCCCAGCAGCTGGGCTGCTCTCTCTCCCCCATCACATTGCAGACATTCTTTTCACATCATTTTGTCCTCACTGCTGCATTCCCTCCATTTGGCATCCTTCCCTCTGCGCAAACTTCTGTGGCAAGGGACAGGAGTTTGCCAAGGAGATGCTGGCAGAGAGGGTCCAGTTCTCTCCTTTCTATCTGAAGAGCCCAGTGTCACTCGTTAGCATATGAGAAGAATGGTTGTAAATAAACATCAAATGAGGTTAACGAGCTGCAGCTCATCAATATTAATGAAGTCCACCCCATCGCCTTGGAGTGAGGTCCTACTGGCTCAGATCACAAGAAGCAGCTTCATAAGGCCCCCAGTTACAGGGCAGGAAGGACTCAACTCAGCCTGCTGGAATGTTTGTCGTTTCACCACCCCAGGAATGCTGCAGGGAAAGGCTGTCTGACACCAGATCTCTGCTTGCATGGCCCCTCTTGTGTTCAGAGACATCTGTTTGTCTCAACAGGTGGAAGCCGTGAGGAAGAAGGTTGTATCTGCTCAGCCACACTCTGGGGTGGGAAAATGCCAAGTCCGTCTGCAGTTCCCAAGTCCAAAAGGACATCCCCAGAGTACCACGATTGAATCTCTCATGGCCCTTGCATCAATAACCCCATGAAATGCAAGCTCTTGTTTCCAGTGTACTAAGGGACGCTGTGGAGGCCTTCTAAGCCCAGCCCAATCAAGAGATGAAGAAACTCCTGTTTCATGAAGCTCGTGTGCCCACTGCCCCTTAGGTCCCTCCCCAGAGCCGTGTTTGATTCCTGTGCCTGGTGGTGGCTCAAGGGGTATAGAATCTGCCCAAAATGTGGGAGACCCACATTTGTTCCCTGGGTCGGGAAGATCCCCTGGAGAAGGGAATGGCAACCCACCTCAGGATTCTTGCCTCCTCTGCCCATGGACAGAGGAGCCTGGCGAGCTATAGTTCCTGGGGCTGAAAAGAGTCGGCCACGACTGAGCGACTCACACACACAGAGAGTGATGAGTACGCCTGTAGTTTACTGAGCACTTATTGTGTCCCAGGCTCTGCACGAAGCCTTTTCCGTATGTTATATAACCCTCATACTAGCCATATGAGGATGATTCCCATCTCACAGGTGAGGGAGTGAAGCTCACTGATCTTATGTGACGCGTCTAAGATCACATGCAGCCAGCAGCCGAGCTCCCCCTGTCTGTCTGCAAGGCCTCTCCTTTTTGCAAGTCCCAGGCGAATCACTGCATCCTGTGGCATCTCAGCATCCCTCACGGGAAGTATGTGAGCTTCTGTGCTGTCCCATCTCTTTTATAAGACGCTTGTCCTCTCCTCTCCAGTTGAGCGGACCAAATACCATATGGTTCTCTGAAAGTAGAGTCAGAGGACTTTAGAATTAATTTCTTTTTAATCAAAGCATCTCTTTGAAATTATTTTTAGAAAGGACCCTTTCTATAATACTTTCTGAAAAAGTTTCATGTTTTCCTGTGTGTATAAACTTGAGGTCAGTGGGATGTGTGCTTTGAGGTTGTGTGTGTGTGTGTGTGTGTGTGTCTATGTGTGTGTTGAATAGCACTGATACTGATTTATCCAGCTCACCAGGTCAGTTCCTTTTACGATTAAGCACACACCTGTGTGAGATTGGTGACTGTGGACACAAAGAAGCCACCTGGCTCCCAGGGCTGATTTGAGCCTATGATCTTAGCCTCAATCATACTGTTTCAACAACCGAACCTGGTTTATTACTTAACCGTTCAGACTATCGGCTTCTTTATCTATGATTTCCCTGGGGGCGGGAAGGAGGACCTGATGCTTCATCAAATGGTTGTTATCACCAAAGCTACACCTCGTTGTTTTTAAAGAACAACTCATAGAGAAAGGGTCTGAGAGTGAAACGGTCACTTACCTTTCTTCTCCTTTCCTCCTTGAAAACTCAGGGACCTTGCTTGGTCATTGTTATTTAGGCAAAGCGCCCAGGAATATTTCCACAGAGCGGCACCCAAAGCCCACCCTTCCCGCCACCAAGGTAACCAGGACTGGGAAGCAATTGAAACTGGGCCTTCCTTTCCCAGGCCTGCGGCTGTCAGCTTGGCTCAGAAAGAGGCAGACTGATGACTCCGGCTCCTCACCCAGGCGCACTACCACACAGTTCTCGTTTGAGCCCGAAGTCACATGGTTTTGCTGCTCATGGCCAAACAAGGATGCGCTGTTTCCAGTTCTTTGCACCCGGGGCTGGGCCTCGGCATCCTTAGTTGAAACCACCAGGGCCCCCAAACCTGAAGCTTTTCCAGGGACAAATTGCATGCAGCGGTGGAGACAGGGAGCGGAGGGGTGGAACGGAGCAGTGGATGGTGCACCATCAGGATGTGGGCGAGAGCCAAGGGGTTAGTTCACTGCTGTTTTGTATAATCAGGCACACCAGAAAACTCAGATTAATAGGCTGTTTATTCTTCAGCATGTTCCTTGAATCAAAGGCTCTGGATGCTGTTATTGAAGAGTGTTTGTGAGAGTGCCCTGGAACACTCCTCCTGGGCTCCGCTCACTGGAGAGGAACGAGGGAGTCCTTTCATTTCCTGGGCGGCATCCCTCACGCTCACCGCTCACTGTAGTCTAAAGGTCTGCACAGGCTTTGTGAGAAACGGGATCTTTTGTTCTGTCTCTGTGAGGTCCCATTCCCTGCAGCACCTTGCTCTCTTAGAGTCTAATCATTTCATGTTCTTGTCTTTGAGCTACCTGAACCTGACGAATGCAGCCACTTTCTCCCGGGGAGTGTTTGCTGCTGTTGTTGGGGGTTTCTGGAGGTTTTGAGTTGACGCTGTTTGGCCCCAATTCTCTGCCTGGGCAGTGCGGTCATCTTTTCTTTTTGTGGTCGTTTAAAGGCATTTTTGCCAGGGGTGAGAAAAAACATCCACCCAAACCCTTTTCTGTGAAGCAAATCAAGATTTTTTTTCTTTAATTTGACTATTAGAAATATAATGAGACGTCTTCAAACCTTGGAATTGAAACATTCTTATTATGAAAGAGTTACTTCCTGCATCACCACCCCCTGCAGTAGACATGTGTGTGTGTGTGTGTGTGTGTGTGTGTATTAGTCTCTCAGTCATGTCCAACTCTCTGAGACATCATGGGCTGTAGCCTGCCAGGCTCCTCTGTTCATGGAATTCTTGAGGCAAGAATACTGGAGTGGGTTGCCATTCCCTTCTCCAGGGAATCTTCCCAATCCAGGGCTCGAACCTGGGTCCCCTGCACTGCAGGCAGAGTCTTCATCATCTGAGCCACCAGGGGAGCCCTTTATATCGGAGGTCAAAAAATTAGGAGGGACACTGCTTCTCCACTCCCCCGACAAGTCACTGTCAGCTTGGGGGACACAGAAGGGATCGCTGTTCCCTATTCCCTCTGGCAGTTATGCTTTCTCCATGGCCTGGAAAATAATCGTATTTCAGGCCTTCCATGACTTCTGTGCACACACGCACAACACAACCACGACCCTCGTGGGAACGCCCTCAGCACAGAGGCATCCAGTGTATCCCGAGGTGCTCCACGCTCTACGGGCCATGCGAACACTCAGCACGTTGCGAGCGCCCACATACGCCAGACAAACCCAGCACAACTCATAAGCAACAGTTTTGAATCTGGCACAACCCTTAGTCACCACAGCCAGAGGCCAGCAAATGAAATCACGGTCACGTATCTGGGGTTATAATTCTATAAACCGTCGGGCACCCCATGGCCCGAGATTCTGCCAGGGAGGTGCTCCTTGGAGGGGGTCCTTGGAGCACCACACCTTGGAGCAGTGGGAGTCCTCACGTCCAGAGGGTACTGTCCCCTCGTGGCCCTCCAAAACCAGCACAGCTGTGTGGACGGGGACCATTTGCCATGTATACACTGAGACCAAGATATATACACACACCCTGGCGTTTCGCCTGATTCCTTCCATGAAGGCCATCTGTTTATCCAGTTCCCAATCCCAGAAGACAGTCACCAAAAAGTAAATACCGAGAAGGAACAGGGTTGTTTTTTCGTGGTTTTTTTTCCTCCCTTTCCTTCTAGATAAACATGTTCCAATGAACAAAACAGATTTTGCAAACACATTCTGTCTACTAAATCTTACCTAACAGCTGTGTGGAAGGACTTAGAGGAGAGAAGGATGAGGCGTGGGAGGTGGGCTTGGACTTGATGGAGAGAACTAGAAAGTTCAGAAATCCGCAAGGCGGGACAGTTCAGTCCCACCTACATCTCATTAGATGGGGATTTCCTCCTTTCCTTTATTCTGTCCCTTCATCCCAATCCCGGGACCTGTGGTGGGCTTGCCAAAGATAAAGATCTGGATGCAAATATCAGTTTCTTCAACTGAAAAACCAAGCAATCAGAACTTGTATCTTTAGAGGACACGTCCTGTCTTCTGCCTGCATCCTCTTCCTCTCCCACCGACCTCGCTAGCATCCACTGCAGCCATGAGGCTCCTCTGGAGTCAGACCAAAGAGTATTGACCTTGAGCAGCCCATCTGGCCCAACTCTGCTTGGAAATGAGGGACCTAGCTCAGCTCAAGATCTTGGATTCTGACGATCAGGGACCAGCACAAGAAATTGACCTTTTGCCTCAGAGGCGCCCGGATTTGTGTGTCTCTGTTCGATGTCGAATTGGCTCACTCTACCATTCCGGAATGGTTGTTGTTTTGTTTGGTTTTAATGCTCTCCTCACTCCTCATTTGTGGGTCAGATGCTCTGGACAGTCCAATGGAATTCTCTCCGCTTCCCTGCTGGTTGCTGCCAGACACAGAGTGCTAAATCCTGTCCGGCTGGTGACTTGAAATGATGATGTGTGAAACAGTGCTGCTCCCTGGACATCCTGCGCTCATTCACACGAGCCACTTTGCCAGTTAACCACAGTAGGGAAGAGCGGCCACAAAGCAGGGAGGGTGGGAGGGAATTCGTTCCTACAGCCCTTGCCTTATCTTTGCTCGGGGATCAGAGTACCTACTGACGCTCCCAACCCTTCCCCCAAGGTCCGTGCTGACTCCAGTACTAATCGGTCAGCCTTGGAATTCCATTTCATTCACTAGCATTCCTTTCCCAGGCCTCCTAGAGCAATTTCTTTAGCAGATTGTAGCACAGCCAGAGACAGAGAAGTCGTACTTGTGTGCAGAGCAGGCCCCCGGGAAGCAAAGCAGTCTTGCTGCCCCTTCCCACTCCTGGCTGTGCGCGTGCTGTTGGCGCTCCCCCCGATTGCACGCCTGGCCCCTTCTCATCCGGCCAGGCTCCAGCTCAGACGACACCTGCGCCTTGACCGCCCCATCTAATGTCTCATGTTCAGTCACTCCACATCACACCACCCTGTTCCACTTATGCCATTGCCCTTCCCACTTTCTGCAAGTATTTCATTTATCTATCTCTTCCCCCACGCACCCACGCTAGAGAGTAAGCTCCATAAAAATAGGAACTTTTGTCTTACCCATTCCTCTTCCTGCAGAGCCTTGCTCACCCCTGGAACACAGTGGGCACTAAATATTTATTAACTGAAGAAATAGGTAGGAATACAGCAATTAGGAACTCCCAAAGCAAATATGTGGTTTCTCTCAGGAGATGGTGAAGGCAGACTGACACATAGTTTGAGGAATGGAATAAAAGCCCAGGGGTGTCCCGTGTTGGTTTTCATAATGGTCTTAATTCCGAACCAAATGTGTTGAGTCAAACATCACAGAAAGTAAGTTGCTCCCTCTTCCTCTGACTCAGACTAAACTGCTCCCTTTTGAGTAGGTTAGGTCAGGGTCATGGAGACCAACACGGCACCCTTCCCGGCCAAGCTGGCCTAACTGAGGCCTCAAAGGATGCCCACTTCCACATTTCCACTGGATAGTGCCCCCCGCTTAGCTTTCCCGAGGGCACCAAGATGTACAGTAGCTTAAGGCCCAGCCTGGGTATCTTTATCTGGTCTTTATTACACCCTTGCTTGCCTCCAGGTCCCAAAGAGCCCACATTCCTCTCCAGAGCTGCAGCTCTTTCCCCTGGGAGAGCCCTGGAGGTGGGCGGGCGTGTCTCAGCTCCCACCTGCCCAGCTGTGAAGGGCTTTCCAGGTGGCTCAGTGGTAAAGAACCCGCCTGCCAGTGCGGGAGATGCAGGTTTGTTCCCTGGGGTCGGGAAGGTCCCTAGAGGAGGAAATGGCAACCCACTCCAGCATTCTTGCCTGGAGAATCCCATGGACAGAGGAGCCTGGCGGGGTACAGTCCGTGGGGTCACAAAGAGTCAGACGACTTAGCGACCGAGCACACAGCCATGCCCGGCAGTGAAACCGTAGGACTGAGACAATGCATCCTTTTAGCCTGGCAGCCACATGGTAGTCATCTCAGAAGTCCTTTGCTGGAATGAGGAGTGCTAACTGCACAGACACCATCCTTTGTCTTGTTGGGGCAAGATCCGTGCCTCGTGTCAGGAGAGAGATATTAAAGATTAAAGAGCCTCCTCCACCAGGAAATGGGATAGTTTTGCCTGAATCTCTTAATTTGTTTTTCCCCCCATGCAAGTGCGTTCATGTTGCTGGGCTTCCTGGCTCACTCCCCGGCAGTCTGTAGTCATTATTCTCTGGACTTTGCGGTCTCGTTGACATTAGAGTGTGTTTCATCTGCCGTAGGTGACGCTTCCACGCTCCACTGCTTCTTCTGTTACGTTACTAACGACTCTTCTCTTGGTTTCAGCCTTTAGCCAAGCCCACCCCATCCACACCCCACTCTCTCCCTGTCTTTTATTGATGCTGTGTTGACTTTGTGTGTTTCTGTTAGTTCAGTTTTCTGAGCACCTGCAGAGAATTAACCATCTCTACTGGCTGCTGGGGATCACCCAGGCCTTTGATCTGTTTGAGTTCTGTACCCTGGGAAACATTGAAGGGCTCTGAAACCGCACCAAAGCACATAAAAGGTGCCGTTGTCCCTGAAGCCTGACCTTCCAGACTAGCTCTACTTAGGGACCCAAAGTTATTCATGTCAATACAGATGTAGGTAAATGTTTGCTACGTACCACTTACTGTTCTATGCACCTAACATGACTATCTTATTTAATCCTTACGTGTAGGCCTAAAAAGCCACACATGAACTGACCACCGTTATTTCTCCAGCCCCATTCCTTAGTCCTTTCTGCTTTGTTCTGGCTGTAGCTGCACTGGCTTCTCTGCTGTCCCTCTCACCCAACAGGCACATTCCCTCCACGCGGCCTTTGCAGTGGCGGGAATGCTTTTCCCTCAGGTGGCTGCCAAAGTTTCTTTTTAACTTCAAGTCTTTGCTTGGTACCATCTTCATGAAACTTAACTAGACTCCTTTCTATAAAATGATGCTACAACTGCTGCCTCACACGCCTTCTCCAACTTGCTCTATTCTATTTTTTCCACTCAACTTACTTACTATATAGTTAATTATTTTGTTTATCTGTCTTCTCCCAACATAAGCTCCAGGAGGGCAAAGAACTTGTCTGTTTGTTCCCTAATATATCCTAAGCACCTAAAAAGCAGTATCGGGCACATTTTAGATGTTCCATGATTCCTGCCAAGTGGATGAACTTTGCCCCTTCAAGGATCCTGTGAGGTGGATGTTTCTGTTGTTTCCATTTGAAAGATGATGGAATTAAAGCTCAAAGAATGTAAGTAACTAATTTGCCCACATCACTCAGCTATTAAGTAATGGAGCTGAGATCTGAAGCCAGGATTGACTCACTCCAAAGAAAGTGCTTTCAAACGCTAGGTCAATAGTTCTCAGACTTTTTGTTTTTTTTAATTTTTTGGTGGCTCCATATCCAACATGCAGAATCTTAGTTCCCTGACCAGGGATGGAACCCACGCCCCCTGGTTAGAAAGCAGAGTCCTAACCATTGGACCACCAGGGAAGTCCCAGCAAACTTTTTTTTAACATTATTTTAAAAGAGGTTGTTCTTAGTTTATTTATTTGTGGTCGCACTGGGTCTTCACTGCTGCAGGCAGGCTTCCTCTAGCTGCCGCGAGCGGGGGCTGCTCCTCTCTGGGGTTCGGGGGCTCCTCTCGTGGCGGCTCCCCTAGTTGCGGAGCACCAGCTCTGGGCACTCAGGCTTCAGTGGCTGAGCACAGGGGCTCAGTACATGTGGTGCTCCAGCTTTTATTGCTCAGCAGCATGTGGGATCTTCCCAGGCGAGGGGTCAAACCCATGTCTCCTGCATCAGCAGGCAGATCCTTACCCACTGTACCATCAGGGAAGTCCGCCCATCAAACCTGGATACACGTTAAAAGTCACCTGAGCTATTTATTTAAAGGCACATTCACACATCCTAACCCTGAGGAGTCTGATTCTGTAGGTCTGGAATACAGATGCTCCATGAACCATACTTGGAGAGACATTGGGATATACTATATTTCATTTAAGGGTTTGGAATCTATATAAGGAGGTGTAGAATCGAAGTCCATGGGACATGTTCTGAGTGCCTACTACGTACCAGTCTCTGTGGCATATAAAAGCAAGTGAGACGGAGTCCTCACTCTCAAGATTCAATCTTTTGGTAGTAATGGGGCAGCCAGACACATATATTATTAATAAATCATGAAATAGTAAAAACCACAGGCTTTAGATTCAGGCAGACCCATGGTTCAAAGCTGGAATGGCAAATGACTTAACCTCCCGTGTCTGCAACTAAAATGAGAACAGCAATATTTACCTAATATGACAGTAATGAGGGATTAAATGAGGTAATGTGTGTATAGAACCCAGGAAGGTAGTTTAAAAACAGATAACCAACATCAGGAGGCAGTGGATAAAAAGTGATAAATAAGTGGCTTAGAAACAGTAAACATAGAAAAACTCAGGAGAGTTTTGTCATTTTACAACCTTCTGTTTTACAGTTAGAGTACCAAAATTTTTTTACTGTTTTTAATATAACTTACATGGGAATTTTTTTCAAAATACATTTAAATAAATATATAATACCACTCTCTGCATTCCTTTTTATCCCCCTGCATTTCATAAACAGAACTTATCTTGTGTCTAAGTATATACTTCTGAATTGCATTATGCTGGAAAACACTGCTGCCATCAAAGCTCATGGAAGTGTACCTTAAAAGCATCAATTGTCTTTTAATTATTTCTCCTCTTTCTCGATCAAGTTTCTGTCAGGTGGTTAATGCCTAATTTCTCATTGCTGTCCTAGCCCTTGCCTTTTATACTTCCTTCCCCTCTCCCGGGTTACTTTGTCTAGTCTGTACTGGGCTTAGAAACTAGATGGCCAAGCTTATTAAAAACTGTGAAAATAATCAGGGCATTTCTCGAAAACCTGTACGTTAACCACATACGCTTTAGTGTGTGAACTTTGTGACATCTGTTTTGCCTACTTAGAGGCTTATTGGCATCTAGATATTTGAGAGCTCCTATTAGTTAAGTTGTAAATACATTTGGTGGGACTTCCTTGGTGGCCCAGGGGTTAAGATTCCACTATCCAATGTAGAGTGTGCGGGTTCTGATCCCTCACTGGTCAGGGAGTTGAGATTCCCACATGCCTCATGGCCAAAAAACCAAAACATAAAAAAGGAGCATAAAAACATAAAAAATATTGTAACAAATTCAATAAAGACTTTAAAAATGGTCCACATCAAAAAAAAACCTTAAAATGCATTAGCTATTATTGTATAGGGTACAGACCCCTGGAAAATCCATTTTTGTTCTCAGGATCAGAATTTAGTCCATTTTGTGGCTGTTTAACTTAAAAGAGCCTTGGCGATCACAAGGACATAGATCTCGCCTCTTGCTCTCAAGTAGGTAACCGATCGTTACCTCCATTTTACAGATGAAGAAACTGAAGCCTAAAGAGTAAGGAGCTTGCTCCAGTGAGGTAGCCCGGCAGAGCCAAGGCAGGGTTCCAAGTCTCCTGAGCCTCCCTTCCCGTCTGCTCAGCCACACTGTTCCCAGGAGGAAACAGAATCATCGTGGGCTGTAGAAAGGAAGGAAAACCATCAATAATTGTGACTAAAAGGCAATGAAGTCTGATTAGTATTGTAACTGATCTGTTTTAGCCCTGACTTTGATAGGTGTCTCCCCGCCACCCCGACCCCTGCTTACTGTGCCCCATGGGCCCAAACTGTGAGCATGAATGAGGCAGAGCCAAGCAGCATTATAACAAGATCCAGAAGCATGTAAAGGATTTTAAAAGATGATTATCAGCTTTGCAAACTCTTTGCATTATGGACAAAAGCAAGTGACTTAGAGAGGGTGGACAGAGCCACGGAGAATGAGGAACACAGAAGTGCCTTTCTGAAGGAAGATGCAGGATTGGCATTTTCTCAGGGTGGCTGGCTGGTCTGCTTGCTTGCTTTGACAGCTTTACTGAGATATAATTTTCATACCATTAGTCTGTGTGGCTTTTGTGAAGTACATTTTATTCTGATTGTAAGAAAATGCAAATCACCCATAATCCCCAAACCCAGAGTTAACCACCATTATTAACACTTTGATGAAGCCCGTTCTTTTTTCTGTGCAAGTTTATAGCTTTTTTTTTTCCTTTTAAAGCAAAGATGGGATCATACTGTATACAATTTTTTTTTTTTGCTCTCTCCCTGAATAATTATGAGGTTATCTAGTTTATTTCTTTTCTTCTTCAACTTGTTTAGTCAGATGGCTCAAATCTTTATCGTAAATGCTTCCAGAAAGAAATTCTACATCTGGGGTTGAAAATTCGCATGCCTGCAGCAGCCAAACAGGTAATATATGGAGCACGGGTGTTACTCAGTGCAATGCGTTGTGGGTACCTGACAAGGGCGTCCTCTGCCCAGCTCAGCTGGTCGTGGCCGTGAAGGAATGGCCTTTCTAAAAATAATTTTTTTAGGGCTTCCCTGGTGGCTCAGTGGTAAAGAATCCACCTGCCAATGCAGGAGACACAGGTTCTATCCGTGATCCTGGAAGATTGATCCCACATGTCGAGGAGCAATTAAGCCCAGGAGCTGAGACTACTGAAGCCTGTGCACCCGAGAGCCCATGCTCCGCAACAAGAGAAGCCGGCGCAACGAGGAACTCGCACACTGCGTCTAGAGAGAAGCCCCCGCTCTCTGCAGTTAGAGAAATAACGGCAACAAAGACCCGGCACAGCCAGAAATAAAATAAAATTATTTTTATAGGAGTTTTTACAGGGCTATCTGAAACCTAGATTGTATTATGGGGATTGTCTTGATTTTCTAATGTTTTAACTCAAAAAATTAAAAAATACAGTTCAAACCACACAGACCCTGTGTTCCAGTCATATTCTGTCTCAGTGAATGCCAAGAGCTTCCCAAGCATCATCTCACTTAATCATCACAGAAGTCTTGTTCATCTAACAATTACTTATTGGGAACCAAAGAATCAAAATCTTTGCCTTCCTGGAGCTTACATTCTAGTAGGGAGATAAATAGAATGCTACTGTATCCTAGTAGGTAATACAGTTAAAAAATATGTAGTACATCATACAGTGATAAGTACTATGGAGCAAAATAAAGCAAGAGAACGAGGTGGGGGATAGGGGAGTGGCAGTTTTAAATACTACTGCCCCAAAGGCTTCACTGCTAGGATTGCATTTGAGGAGAGACCTGAAGTCAGCGCAATACAGGGGCAAGTGAAGACAGCAGGCACGAAAGCCCGAGACAGGGACACGCGCGACACAGTCAAGAAGCGGCAAAGCCGCGGGGCTGGATGGTCTGAGCATGAAGACAGCAGGCACGAAAGCCCGAGACAGGGACACGCGCGACACAGTCAAGAAGCGGCAAAGCCGCGGGGCTGGATGGTCTGAGCATGAAGACAGCAGGCACGAAAGCCCGAGACAGGGACACGCACGACACAGTCAAGAAGCAGCAAAGCCGCGGGGCTGGATGGTCTGAGCATGAAGACAGCAGGCACGAAAGCCCGAGACAGGGACACGCACGACACAGTCAAGAAGCGGCAAAGCCGCGGGGCTGGATGGTCTGAGCAAGGGCTGGGTAAGAGATGCAGTCTGGGCCCCCGCTGGATGGCGTCCGAGAAGGATGAACTCTTACCCTATTTTACAGATGGGAAAGCTAGTGCTCAAAGAGTTTTGCCGATGCCACATAGCATGGAAATAACGGGTATTTTGAACTCAGATCTGCCTTAATTCCAAAGCTCATGCCCTCAGTGACTGCGTGTGCTGCACTAGTGTGGGTTTATAACATCCCCACTCTTCTAGCAAGTTCTGTGCTACCTAGATTCAAACTATGTCCTCCCTGTTTTTTAGGTTACTGCCTTAACCACAGAGAATTACAGTTAACGAATCCTAGAATGCTAGCTCCAAATAGAACCCTGAGGATTATTGAGACAAATAATTTGCACTTTTTTATATAGTTGTGAATGGTCTTACTTTTTTTTCTTCTTTTTTCTTTTTCCTTTTTCTGTGGTCTCACTTTTTTAAGAGCCGTTGGTGTCTGCCCACTGTTCATATTTTTGTTTGATTTTTCTAAAATGGGTTATACATGAATGTGACAAAATTCAAAAGGTGTAATGCTTACATACTTTAAAACACATTTAAACTTAGTCTGATCAACCCCGATCATTTATATGTGAGGCATGACAGAGGAAGAAACTGAGGTACAAAGGGCTGGTGCCCAGTTGGGACTTCCTCGGGGATGAATAATCTGCCTTGCGATGCAGGGGACACGCGTGAGATCCCTGGTCAGGTCACCAAGATCCTACATGCCTCGGAGCAACTAAGCCCAAGCACCGCCACTAGAGAGTCTGTGCTCTGAAACTAAGACTTGAAGCAGCCAAATATTTTTTAAAAAGTCAGTGGGCACACCAAGTACCTTATCCAAATTCTGTGAAACCAGACTTTGTCTTCTAGCATATTTATGACTGAAAGAAACTGGGTGGATGCATCCTTTGATGCCACTGGGGTATTTTTTTTTTTTATCTTTTCCCTTTCCTTTTGTCTGCCCGCCAGCTGCACTGAAAGATGAGGATCCGAGTTGAGATAGCCTGACCCATCGTGTCATTTCTCAGGATGGAGAGTTGATAGCGTTTGGTTCACATTTTTATTAAAGTAAGATGAGTGATTCACTCATGTCACAGGCAAAGACTCTTCTCCCAGGGAAACCATACTTTGACAAAGAGGATGCCTTTAAGGAACAGAAACTGCTAACATCAGTTTCCTTTCCCATCCACTCCCAAAAAGTCAGACACGCTCTGTCTCTGGACACCTCTGACCCACACATATACATATAATTATAGATATGGTTCATTATATATGCCCACAGAAGACAGAAAACAGCAGGAAAGACAAAGGTGGATTCGTCTCAAGAAATGTATATGTTTGTCTACATCCAGCCGTCTCTCTGCTTCCTGCTGTTTTTGTTTGTGAAGTCTGTTTTTTTAGTTCATGGGTAGCCAGAAATGCATCATCCTTGGTGGAAGTTAGTGGATTCTGACAAGAGAACAGGCTGTGGTCTTTATAAATACGCCTACAGGCTGGCAACAGCCTTCCCCAACTCGCGCCATCATTGAGAACCAGGGAACGTAGATTGTTTTTTATTTTTAGTTTGTCTTGGTTCAGCTCACCCTCAGTGAGTAACTCTTGTTAGCCACCGCTTCATATTATATTTATTTAGAAAAGAAGGAAAATGCATTTTAAGCAAAACAAATGCATAATCTGTTCCACTTTTTATTTATTCTATGGCTACTTTGGACAGTAGAAAGCCCAGAAAAATAATAACTTTTATTGGTTTTTGTTTTCTGTGGCTTGCTTTCTCAGACAAGTCCTCATCAGACAGTTTTGCTGATAGCTTATAAAACCCCGTGCCAATTTTTTTTTAAGCCTCATTTTATTTATTTTTTTAACTATATATATTTTATTGAAGTATAGTTGACTTACGATGTTTCAGGTTGTCAGCCTCACTTTAAATTGGAAAGGGAAAAAAGGTAGTTGGAAGTATTTTTTATGTACATTCAATATACTTTTCTCTTGCTAACCTATGTCTGGGCCTGTTAACATTGTAGACGCAGGCTTCTAATGACTCAGCATGTTTACTGTTTTTGTTTCCCCTTCCCTATTTTCTTTTAGAGATTAGCAGCAGATCACCTAAAATAGAAGGGCCCTCTCAGTTTGACTGGGGGGGGCAACCAGGAAGCTGGGAGCCAGATAGACTACATCTGACCCTGGGTCAGCCTAGGAGAAGGATGCTAGAAAGAGGTAGAATACCCAGTGGTAGATTTAAATGTAACAGAAATGACAGTAATAGCATTTGCAGCTAACATTTACTGCATTCTCACTACTGAATTCTCTAGGAGAAATAAAAGCAGGCTGAGAGCCCAGGGTCCCAGGGACCATATGGCCAGAAAGAAAAGGACATCACAGGAAACTGGCCTCCATAGTAAGAAGAGGCTGTGCCCTGGAGTGGGAAGGCTTGATCTCATCCTGTCTCTACCACTTCCTTGGTGATTTTATCCCTGAATGAGGCTCACTTTCCTCATCTATAAAAATGGGAACACTTTTATTCCCACTTTCCTCTCTCTGCCCCACAAGTTTCTTATGGAGATCAAAAGTGGTAGTGCATATGAAAATGGTTTGCATAATTATACAGTCTCTCTATAAATATGACTCATCTGTACTTTTAATTGTAAGAAACGAGGATTGGCAGAGCACTGACTATCCAGGAAGGTGGTGTGCACCTGCCTTGGGGCAGGAAGTCTGTTATTCTCTCGTCAGTAAGAACAAAGGCGGCGAGATAAAATAATTATGAGATAAGGCATAAGATCCTTCTGGCCACCCACTGGCTGGAGCTGGAGCGCGTCCATGAACTGAGCCTTTTGTTCCGCAGGTGCCATCCCACCTGTGCCTCAGACACAGGACCAGGCGCTCTCCTGAGCTTGCCCCGTGCCGTGTCCTCGAACGTGACGCTTACTACCCCCCTGTTTCTTCAGTGGCCTCTCCGGATCCTCTCAGGAGCTCTTCATGATCAGTACTGGCATCATCTTTATTCCTATTCGTATGAGGATGACTTACTGCCACTTCTAGTGGGCATGCTCATTGCTCCACGGCTCCTGTGCCTCAGCACCAGGACTGAGATCCTGGCCGGCTGATCCAGGAGCCGCACTCTTAGCCACACGCTCTATGAGACCCACTGAGGGCTCAGGGCCAGCGGCTTGCGTGGCCGTCCCGCACAGAGCCCGGCGTTTTGTTTTACTTTAGTAGATGTCCATTTACTTGGTCGCAGCAGGTCTTAGTTGCGGTGCGCAGGGCGTTCACTGAGGCATGTGGGCCCCCCTCCTCGAAGTGTGAAGACTTTCCTCCAGTTGCTGCTCGCGGGCTCAGGAGTTGGGGTGCGTGGGTAGAGCCCACAGTTTTACAGCAGTTCCTCAGGCCTTCTCCCCCAGCCTCCTCACCCCCACACCTCTAGTGAAGGCTGTTGACAAAGTTAGGTAAGAAAAGGCTTGTTTTTCTCCGTTATACGGTAAGGTTCCTTATAGGAGTTCCTTTTCTTGGCGGGGGGCGGGGGCTGCACCTTGTGGCCAGTGCGATCTTAGTTCCCGGACCACGGATTGAACTCACACCCTTGGCAGTGCGAGGGCAGAGTCCGAACTACCAGACGGCCAGGGAACTCCCAAGGTTTCCTTTTTTTTTTTTAAAGTACATTGTATTGTTTAGTCACAAAATCATGTCTGACTCTTTTGCGACCCCATGGGCTGCAGCCCGCCAGGCTCCTCTGTCCATGGGATTTCCCAGGCCAGAATACTGGAGCAGGTTGCCATTTGCTCCTCCAGGGGATCTTCCCAACCCAAGGATCCAACCTACGTCTCCCGCATTGGCAGGTGGATTCTTTACCACTGAGTCACCAGGGAAGCCCCTTAAAAAGTATATCTGTTTAAAAATTTTATTCAGCCCTTACATACCACAATGTTCTTATTTTACAGCTAAGGAAATGGGGGTCCAGAAAACCTGTGGCCAGAATCACGGAATTAGTTCTTTGCAGAACTCAAATCAAGTTATTTTTTGTATATCAGGAGGTATCTTTGTGGGAAAACAGACTTAAAAGAAAAAGCATGAAAATCCTTATTCAGTCATTAAAACCCTAGCTGGCTCAGACGGTAAAGAATCTGCCTGCAGTGCAGAAGACCCAGGTTGGGTGGGGAAGATCCTCCAGAGAAGGGAATGGCAACCCACTCCAGTATTCTTGCCTGGAGAATCCCATGGACAGGAGGAGCCTGGTGGGCTACAGTCCACGGGGTCGCAAAGAGTCAGACACGACTGAACGACCAGTTCACACACACCAAGGAAATTTAAAATGCTGCCTGTTTTTCAAAAATTGAGTGAGGTATTCCAGATACGCCCCCATCGAGAGGGCAGGATTTTCCTCTCAACTTTACTTCATCCTCCAGCTCTCATGCCTGTGTGACCATTTCTGTTGTATTAAGGACCGGAGTGGCTCACAGGAGTTTGCGGCAGTCCCTGCTTCTTCCTGGATGAAAATTACACCTCGGCTCTGAAATCTCTGCCTCCAAAGGCACTCCCTTTTGTGAACAGTAGTGCAATGCTAGGCTTGAAATAGCTTCCTTGAAGGGCTAACTGGGACCTTTGGGAGAGCTGCCTCCGTGTCCTCAGTAAACCATCTGGAGACTATGCCCGTGCCCGAGGACCTAGCCCTGTTGCTCCTGGAGAGAGACTTTTTTTCTCCCGGCTGGTGCCTCCTTCCACAGTGCCACCTGGCTCCCCAGCCTGGGCATGGGCGGCCTGTTGGGTTTCACGTCGTCATCAGAGCTAAGGCAGTGTCCCCCCCCCCCACCCCCCGCCAGCACCAGGACTTGCCCTGGTCCTCCACCTCTCAGCAGCCGCATCATGACGTCCAGAAGAGAGGGTGGCACCCTGAAGGTCTGACCCAGTCTGGAGGGTTCTTCTGTACCAGTCCAGCCCTCTGGTTCAGTCCCGCAGCCCCTCACCTGATCAGACTGCTGGGATGTGCTGTACACAATCCCTGGGGAAGAATTTTCAGACCCTGATTAAAAATGCTCACGTCTCTTTAAATCTTTGTAATAATATGAGCAGTTTCTGGGGGATGTATGTATGTATCTGTGGCCGCGCTGCGCCTTCACTGCTGCGCTCAGGGTTTTCCAGTAGCGGTGGGCTGGGGGCTACTCTCTGCTTACCGTGTGGTGGCTTCTCCTGTTGCAGAGCCGGGCTCTAGGACCCACAGACTCCGGAGCTGTGGCCACGGGCTTAGTTCCCCCTGAGATCTTCCTGGATCAGGGATCAAAGCCCTGTCCCCTGCAGTCGGCAGGTGAATTCTTAACCACTGGACCCCCTGGGACGTCCCCCTGGGGAATTTCTTTTGTTCATTCTAAAATTCGTGGTGAAATTGTTACTACATGATTTAATACTTTGCCTAGAATGTATATACTGATCAAGAAGTAATAGTCACTTGGTATTGGGCTTTGTCATAATCAAACATGAAAACGAAAGAGTCTGGCTCTCTGCCGCTGTTTGAACACACATCACATAGTCTGGAGACGAATGCGTTGGCAAAGAATAGTATTAATAATGCCCCACAGGTGTCACTGGACACCATTGCTTCTCATTCCTTTTGTCAAATCGTTTCCCTTTCAGTAAACTATCATTTTCCTCCATTTACAATATAAAACAGCTGTGCTATCAAGGAAGATAAAATTGAAGAACATGGCCTGCCCTTCTTCTGGGGTTTTGCTGGACAAGAACATCCCCCATGGATGTTAGCTGTTTTCCTGTGTCTCATGGTACCCAGTGCTACATGAGGGGTGAAGCTATCAGATGTCTTGCCTCCTCCCCCCACTCCCCCCTCTCTCCCTTCCCCTCCTTGCAGAGTAGCACTGAGATATTTACTCAGCTGCAGACTGGTACCAAAGCCTCAGTGCCCTGGGGGAAAGGAAGGGGTGGTATGGTCATGCCCTGAATTATCCATGTCCTTCCGAGCATCTCTTGGCAGAGCAGCCTGGCTGGGGGGCGAGTGTCACTTGGAAGGAGACTTCACAACCCCTGCATGAAAGAACATAAAAACAATGGCAACTGAAGATTGGAGAGTCCGCTCATGGGCTGTGGTATTCTCCGGGCTCTGTGGCAGTTCCTGCTGAGACCATGCAGCCAACCAACGAAAGGCTGTTCAGTCCTCTGGGAATCCCAGTGGCTTGGGAGCATTTCATTATCTCCAGCTCCTGTCCCAGCCCTCAGCCTGAAGGCACTCATGCAAATGAACTCAGACTAAACCCTGGTTCCTCCTCCAGACTTTCTGAGGTGGTTAAAAAAAAAACAACCCTCGGTTCAGGCTTGGGGGAAGGATTCTCTGAGTAAGGGACAAAGATATGGCCCTTGATCCTTTATCCTTGCTTTCATGACACCACTCTGACCCTGCAAAGGGCACCGTTTCCCAGGAAGATTGAGAGGCATCTGAATCTTCAACCACAGGCCGCTGCAGTTCTTTGGGGCAAATGTGTGGATGCACATGGTGGTCTGCGAGGAAGATGTAGCTATGACTCAGCTGCCCCCACA
Organism: Odocoileus virginianus; assembly: GCF_023699985.2. Classification (NCBI taxonomy): domain Eukaryota; kingdom Metazoa; phylum Chordata; class Mammalia; order Artiodactyla; family Cervidae; genus Odocoileus; species Odocoileus virginianus. The sequence goes on along the minus strand of NC_069683.1, from coordinate 12,642,598 downwards.
GAGCTTCAGAGCCTAGAGTTTCCACAGCAGGAAGGCAAGACCAGATGGAGAAAAGACAAGAGAAGGTCTTCAATCCTTCTTTTCCAAGAAAGGAGGAAGTAAGAACGAGTTAGCCCTTGAACATATTGGGCATGACTAATTTCTGACGAGATGAGTTTTCTTAGCCATCATAACCTCATCCATCACTCTCTAGGATTAAAGTGGGGACAGCCAAGAGAACATTTTGAGTCAGGGGTTGGGTATGTTGAAAACTCGTATTCTGGCCAGAGTTGTAACAGTCACGCATGCTAAGTCACTTTGGTTGTGTCCAACTCTTTGAGACCCTGTGGACGGTGGCCCTCCCGGCTCCTCTGTCCCTGGAATTCCCCAGGCAAGAATGCTGGAGTGGGTTGCCACACTCTCCTCCAGGGGATCTTCCTGATCCCTTCCAGGGATCCGGATCCTGATCTCCTTCCAGGGTCAAACCCGAGCTTCTTTGTTTACCTGAATTGGCAGGCACGTTCTTAACCACTAGCGCCACCTGGGAAGCCCCAGAGTTTTAACAGTGGTAAACTGAATTACTAAGAAGTGAACCCTAGGCTTCTTCTGATTTTCATGGTAAAACTGGTGATCTGTTCCAGTGAAAGAAGTATTCAGGTTGATTGGATTGAGCACTTGCTAAGAAAGTGCTAGGAGTCAGCAAGGCCATGGAATGTAGTTACACCTGCTGTAATTCATTCAGTTCACTGAGAGCCGGGTTACCTAACCAACCAGGACACTTTCCATTTCCAGCACCTGGCACCTCCTCACACTACCCTAAATTTACCGTCACACCTTCTGTGTCGGTTGTGATCCGACACATCACAGAAGATGTGATCCCCCATCTCTGTGTTCATGCGGTGAGCGGAAACTCATCCCTCTGAATTTTCATTTGGGTCACTGTGCAGTGCATGTTTTATTCATTCGTTCTTTCAGCAGCTATTTAGTACTATAATCTGGGTGTTGTACTGAGGACTTTAGTTAGGTCCGAAGATGCCTTAATTTCAGGACTTTATTAATAATTATTAAACAGTTCTCCCATTTACTGAGCATTTTGATAATTTTTTAGAAAAACACCTCATATACAAATTACCTCCTTTTATTTTTATGACAATCCCATTAGGCAGGTTAGTCACATTACTAAGAGGAAACCAAGGTTCAGAAAAGTTCTCTAGGGAATTCCCCAGTAGGCCAGTGGTGGGGACTCCAAGCTTTTACTGCTGAGGGCACAGGTTCTATCCCGGTAGAGGGACTAAGATCCCACAAGCTGCATGGTGCAGCCAAAAAAAAGGAAAACGAAAGAAAAGTTGTCTAACTTGTCCAAGTCATACTGGTGGTAACTAGTGGAACCAGGTTTTGAAGCCAAGTCATCTGATTACAAAGTCTGGTCTCTGCACTAACACAACTGCCCTGCCCACCTGCAAGGCATCTATATTTTTGTTGTTTTTGTTGTTCAGTGGCTAAGTTGTGTCTGACTCTGTGATCCATGCCAGGCTCCTCTGTCCTCCACCAACTCCCAGAGTTTGCTCAATTCCATGTCCATTGAGTCAGTGATGCTGCCTCACCATCTCACCCTCTGCTGCCCTCTGCTCCTCCTGCTCTCAGTCTTTGCCAGCATCACAGTCTTTTCCAGTGAGTCAGCTCTTCGAATCAGATGGCCAAAGCATTGGAGTTTCATCTTCAGCATCAGTCCTTCCAATGAATATTCAGTTTGATTTCCTTTAGGATAGACTGGTTGGATCTCCTTGCTGTCCAAGAGACTCTCAAGAGTCTTCTCCAACACCACAGTTCAAAAGCATCAATTCTTCAATGCTCAGCCTTCTTTATGGACCAACTCTCACATCCATGAATGACTACTGGAAAAACTATAGCGTTGACTATACAGACCTTTGTCAGCAAAATAATGTCTCTGCTTTTTAATACACTGTATAGGTTTTCATAACTTCCTTTCCAAGAAGCAAGCGTCTTTTAATTTCATGGCTGCAGTCACCATTCACAGTGATTTTGGAGCCCAAGAAAATAAAATTTGTCACTGCTTCCACTTTTTCCCCTTCTATTTGCCAAGAAGTGATGGGATCGGATGCCATGATCTTAGTTTTTTGAGTGTTGAGTTTCAAGCTAGCTTTTTCACTCTCCTCATCAAGAGGCTCTTTAGTTCCTCTTCACTTTCTGCCATTAGGGTGGTGTCATCTGCCTATCTGAGGTTATCGATATTTCTCCCATCAGTCTTGATTCCAGCTTGTGATTCAGCCAGCCCAGCATTTCTCATGATGCACTCTGCATATAAGTTAAATAAGCAGGGTGACAATATACAGCCTTGACGTATTCCTTTCCCAATTTGGAATCAGTCTGTTGTTCCATTTCCGGTTCTAACTGTTGCTTCTTGACCTGCATACAGGTTTCTCAGGAGACAAGTAAGGTGGTCTGGTATTCCCATCTCTTGAAGAATTTTCCACAGTTTGTTGTGATCCACACAGTCAAATCCACACACACACAAAAATGAGATGATTAGATGGCATCACCAACTCAATAGATATGAGTTTGAGCAAGCTCTGGGCATTGGTGATGGACAAGGAAGCCTGGCATGCTGCAGTCCATGGGGTCGCAAAGAGTCAGACACGACTGAGCGACTGAACTGAACGAAGTCATAGGCTTTAGGGTAGTCAATGAAGCAGAAGTAGATGTTATTCTGGAACTCCCTTGCTTTCTCCATGATCCAACAAATGTTGGCAATTTGATCTCTGGTTCCTCTGCCTCTTGTAAACCCAGCTTTTACATCTGGAAGTTCTTGGTTCATATCTGCTAAAGCCTAGCTTGAAGGATTTTGAGCATAACTGTATCAGCATGTAAAATGAGCACAATTGTGCAATAGTTTGACCTTTCTTTGCCCTTCTTTGAGATTGGAATGGAAACTGACCTTTTCCAGTCTTGTGGCCACTGCTGAGTTTTCCAAATTTGCTGACATATTGAGTGCAGCACTTTAACAGCATCATGTTTTAGGATTTGAAATAGCTCAGCTGGAATTCAGTTACCTCCACTAGCTTTGTTCCTAGTGATGCTTCCTAAGGCCCACTTGATGTCACACTCCAGGATGTCTGGCTCTAGGTGAGTGAGCACACTCCCGTGGTTATCTGGGTCATTAAGACCTTTCCTGTATAGTTTCTCTGTGTATTCTTGTCACCTCTCCTTAATCACTTCTGCTTCGTTAGGGCCTTGCCACGCCTGTCTTTATTGTGCCTTTCCTGGCATGAAATATCCCCCTAATACTTCCAATTTTCTTGAAGAGATCTCTAGTCTTTCCCATTCTGTTGTTTTCCTCTATGTGTATTTTACTTAAAGTCTGCAAGTCACCTGGCGTAAATAATCCTATCATCAGAAGTCAAGGCCCCCACAAACCAGTTAGATCCTACCTGCTAGCATACCACTTGCTGGACCTTGAATGCTAAACCAGCAAACATCTGAATCTCAGTCTTCCCTCCTCTTATTAGCTCTGTCTCCTTGAAGTCATTAACCTTAAAGAAACCTTGTTTCTTTATTTCTGAAATAATAATAGCAAACACTTAACAGAACACTTACGATGGGGCCCCTGTTCTCAGTAATTTACATTAACTCACAACAACCATATGATGTTGGTTATCCTTATCCCCACTTTATAGATGTTGAAACTGAGGCATAGAATGCTTAAAGGTCATTAATTTGAAATCAGTGGCAAAGCTCAGATTTGGACCCAGGCAGTCTAACTCCAGAGTCCATGCCGTGCACCACAATGCAGTACCGAGCCGCCTCCTGAGATGATAGGATGGAGCGGGGTCAAGACCTCTGGTCCTCAAGCTGGGCACAGTCAATGGGACTCTTACTACAAGGTTTAGAATAAGAAAGATTAACAGCTCTGGCCACCCACAAAATGAGGAGCACCAGTTTGCGGGGGATGTTATGATTTTAATCTTATACCAAAGTCGTCTCATGTCTTTGCCTTTGAACTTTGAGGACCTGCTGGGTGAAGCTTTCCTAATTGTGGGGGGATTCCTCTAGAGAAGGCGTCTGTCGGTGCACACCGCTTACCTTCCTGCACCTGTCGGGGTGGAGCGCCCCGGCCAGTGGGCGGGATGCGCGGTGTAGCTTCTCGCACAGGTGTACTCATCCCCGCCTCCCCGTGGACCCGGCCCAGCACAGGCCGCGATGCTGGAGCTGCAGTCTTTCCTGTTGACAGTAATTAGAACCTTCCAGACTCAATTTCTTACATGCAAAAAAAATCCCAAATCACTTGAATTATCTCCTTGATTGAGTTCACCTGGAGCTATTTAGTCCCTACAGTTTGTTTGGAGTGGAGAACAAGCTTTTAACCCTTCACCCATTACCGTTGATAAGATCAAGGTGCAGAAAATGTTAGTTGGGTAAACTTTGGATCCTGACTGCCAGAGCTTGGAGTCCAGTTCCACCAGTTAAGCATGATCTGAGTTTTTGTGTCTGTGAAATGGGGATAACCACAGTGAAGATTAGATGAGACAGCACAAGTAAAAAACCCTTGGAAGAACTGTGTCTGGTCCAGAGTAAATGCCCAGTAAGTGTTCACCCTAAGTATTATTATCATCATTAAGCCCATCCAGCCCTTAGGCCCAAAAGGCCACCCACTCCAGTATTCTGGCCTGGAGAATTCCACGAACTGTATAGTCAGTCCATGGGGTCGCAAAGAGTCAGACACGACTGAGCAACTCACTTCACTTCCCCTCCCAGCTTAGGAAGCCAGGGCTCTGGGAAGCCAAACATGCTCCTCCTGTCTCCCACGCTCTGGACCCTTCTCTCCCCACTTTCTAGATAATTTCATCTCTCTAAGGCTTCATGTCCTTATCTGTGCAGTGACGCTGGGACTACTGGAGTCTATCTCATGAGGTTGTCGTGAGGTTAAGCAAGCTACTTCAGAGCCTGAGCACAGAGCTCAGTGACTGTCTGACTCACTGTTGTTATTCCTGAAGTACAAAGGGGCTGCCTGCAAGGCTGATCTTCGAGATCTTGGAGAGCTCTTTAGAGCCAAAGGACCCAAAGGCAGGAGCATTTAGGATTAACTAACGGCTGAGCTGGAGCCTCTGAGCTGGGGAGGCCGCCAGCTTGTTGGGAATGGTGTGCGTGCTAAGTCCCTTCAGTCGTGTCCGGCTCTGTGCGACCCCGCGGACTGTAGCCCACCAGGCTCCTCTGTCCATGGGATTCTCCGGGCCAGAATACTGGGGTGGGCTGCCATGCCCTCCTCCATATATTGTTGTTCTTGTTGTTTAGCTGCTAAGTCATGTCCAACTCTTTTGCAACACCATGAACTGTAACCCATAAGGTGCTTCTGTCCATGGGGTTTCCCAGGCAAGAATACTGCTGTGAGTTGCCATTTCCTTCTCCAGGGCATCTTCCTGGGAATGGAGGAGGCATAAAATGCAGACTGCAGAAGAATATTCAAAAACAGGTTTGACTCAAACAACCTGACAGAATTTTCAAGGCAGAACACTCCTAGGGGTTTAAGCTTTAAACTCAGCAAGAAACTTCTTCCTCCTCTCATCTCCTGCCTTTGCCCCCAGGATTTAAAAACAAAACCAAGCGATTTCCCTGGTGATCCAGTGGCTAAGACTCCATGCTCCTGTTGCAGGGGGCCTGGGTTCAATCCCTGGTCAGGGAACTAGATTCCACATGGCCCAACTAAAGATCCGCCATGCCATGACTGAAGATCCCGAGTGCCACAACTAAGACCCAACACAGCCAGAAATTAAATAAGTAAATGAATGAACACTAAAAACAAAACCAAATAGCTCCTATTGTTTGGCATTACTGTGTTCTAGACATTCTGCCGAGTACTTTCTAGACATCATCTCTTTTAATCTTGACTTGAGCCCTGAAAGGTAGGTGTCATCATTTCCGTTTCACAGGTGAGAAACTGAGATTTATAGAGACTGAGCAGTTTGCCCAAGGTTGCCCACCTGGGGAACCGAAGAGCCAAGGTTTGAACCCGAGCCAGAGGGTCAGGAGGAGAACAGCTCTCCTTTGCTCATCAATGCTCTGATTCGGGGACGAGACCGAACTGCTCACCCTTCTCCCAGATACGCACTGTGCAACCCAGGAGCGTTTCCAAGTGACAGATGCCTCTCCCTTGAAAGCATCTGGCCTTGATATTATCCTGAGTCTGCTTTAATACCCTGAGTCTGCTGTCTTAAAGAAGTAGAACTTCTGTCTTCCACAATTAAGGTAGCCACAGTTGTGTGTTTGCCTGCACTTTCACTCATCTCTTTATCTGACTATCTTCCTCACTTTACGTGTGGGAATGTCAAGTTCCAGAAGTGGTGAACAGGATGTATTCTGTTTTTCTGATGTATTTAGTATTCCCCAGACCTGTCAATGCTTTGGAGAAGAACAAAATTATTTTTGTAAATTATTCTTCTATCCTTAGGAAGCAAGTATTTGAAACACATGAGTTAGAATATCATCAAGAACCTACAAATGCTGAGGGCATGAAAACCAGGAGGCTAGAGGCTAAGATGGCATTCCAGCGTTGTCTTTCTTGATTAAGCAGGGTTGGGGGCAGGGGACAGGTGTCACAACTCTCTCTCAGCTTCTCATTTTCCTTCACACTGTTTATCTTCCCAAGAGTATCTTGCAGATAATGTGGGGGATAAATATGAATAACTGGGAAATACTTTGCCCCCCCCACCCCCAAGAATAGTATCAGATCCATCCACCAAATCTTAGCATCAGTTCAATTCAGTTCAGTCGCTTGGTCGTGTCCAACTCCTGTGACCCCATGGACTGTAGCCCACCAGGCTCCTCTCTCCATGGGATTCTCCAGGCAAGGATACTGGAGTGGGTTGCCATTTCCTCTCTAAATCTTAGCCTAGAAGAGCTTTAATGATTCAAAGACAGAACTCGCTCCTCTCTGCACAGGGAGCTTTGGAGCGAGAAGAAAGCAGGAACACATTCGATTCAGTGGCTTTTCTCCATTTCGTTTTTCCTGTCCCTCACCCCAAGCCTGCGAGCCCACAAGTAGCTGTTACTCTTTCCCCTGAAGAACAAAACCTCCGACCAGGCTGGTGCCCGAGGTCAGGCGAGCAAGGAGAGGAAAGTGCACGCCCCGTTGTGGCCGAGACGGAGGCCACAGAAGCCGTCTTGGTCCTCTGACCCACGCTGACGCGGAGTCTGTCCCCTTGCTGTCCCTGACTTTGGCGGTGTGGTTAGTCTGACTCTGTGCCCTCACCTTGAATTGAGCCTTGATGAAAAAGGAGAAGGAAACCCAGGCCTGTCCCTGGGGATTTGGGGTTTTTATCTTGGAAAAGCATCAACCAAACTTGCAGGGACAGGAGATCTGGATTCCTGTGGCTTGAGCTAACTTAGGTCCAAAGAAACCAAGCGCCTGTGATCACCATCTTCATTCCCTCAGTGTGGCCTTGCCCTCTGGGCTCCCTTCTCTCACCAGGCTCCCAGTTAGGAGGGCTTCTGGGCTGCTCCATCCTGCTTTACCGTCAGCACGTCCTTCCGTATTTGAAATGCTTTGGTATATGGAATACTTGTGGATTGAAGCTGCCTGACTGGTCTAAAATCCCTCAGGCTTAGGACACGCAGTAACAAAACAACTTTTTTTTCTTTTTTAATTTTAATTGGAAGATAATTACCTTACCACGTTGTGATGGTTTCTGCCATACGTCAACATGTCGGCCACCGGTGTACACGTGTCCCTCTGTCTGAGCCCTCCCGCCGCCCTCCCCACCCGGTCCCTGCAGGCTGTCCCAGAGCGCCGGCTGTGGATACCCTGCCTCGTACGTCAAAGGCACACTGCTTACCTGTTTTGCATATGGTAATATACATGTTTCAACGCTCTTCTCTCAAATCATACCAAAACAACTTTTAAGCGTCAGTGTATTTCCTCTCCCCTGACTTTCTACAAAGCCCTCTGGGTTTTCTGCTGAGCCACGGAGCCTCATCCTGGCTCATCTCTCCCAAAGCACTGCTTCTGTATATCAGGAGTCATTTGGTCGCCTTGATTGTAGATCTTGGGTCTTGGCTTCCTACGGTAGGATGACCAGATTTGTGTGTGGGCATCCAAAAGAAGCCAGCCTGCGCAGAACTGGATGACAGAGCAAGAAGGGCTGTGGGTCGCCCTGCTGTATTCTTCTCCCCCATATGTTGCAAGACTGCCTCTGCCTCAGCAATGCTTCCAGATATTCTGTGCATGGTCTTTGGGCATGTTGTGGTGAAGGCAACCATGCCAGAGAATTTCAGCAAATTTAGCCAGCTTTGAAATGACTCATTTTTGCAGATTTTCAGACACCAGGAAAATCAAACTGAGAAGGCTAATAAAGTTGCCCCTCTAATTCTCCCTTCTTACCCAACCATCTCTCAAACCAGTGAAGCTCCTTTGGCCAAAATGTTGTAGCTGGGTGCCTCCCATCCTGGAAAAACTTTGTAGAAATATTGACGTAAAATCTCACCCTTGGGTTAACGCAGCCTTAATAGTGACTCATCTTGATCCATGTTGATGTGCGGCAGACACCAGGATAATACTGTAAAGCAATTATCCTCCAATAAAAATTTGTTTAAAAAAGAGCAGTTCTACCTAGGGTAGGCCTGAAACCCCTGAAATGACCGAAAAGACCGCAGTGACTTCCCACTCTGAGGTCTGACGCCTTCCTCTCCATTTCGCTACAGATTTGCTGACCATGAGGGAATATCACTGCTTGCTGCAATTACTGTGCCCGGATTTCCCCCTGGAGCTCACTCAGAAGGCCGCCAGGTATGTCTCCCGGGCTCCTGAAGTCAACTCAGCCCCGTGTCTGGCTCGGGCTTCTGAGAGATAATGGCAAGGTATGCAGACAAACACACCGTCAGGAGAGAGTAAAACTGATAGGGACGGAACTGGCGTTTGGAGAGGGGTCTATTTGGGATTTGCCCCAAAACATAATATTCACTTTCTGCATCTCCAGGAGGAAGCCAAATGATCTTTGGTGGTTTCTGTGGGGAGCCGTAGGGTCTGCAGATAGAGTTGGGGGAGTGGTGAGATGAAGAGGCAAACACGCTCACACCGGCTCACACACTCACACGGGCGCACACACACACACATATACACACACACATCCCTAGAGGACATTCTGAGAAAATACAGCGCAAGCTTTGGCAGCAAGTTGTGATGAAGGGGGTTGAGGTTCAAGGCTGGAAAGCATGAAGGTGATAAACCCCGACTGACGGAGAGATAAATTGTATTATTTATGCTAAAAGGTGGTTTTCAATATTAGTCCAGAACCAGGAAGACTTGGCAGAAATAGTTAGAACCCCCTAATTTCTGTGTTTGGTTTCACTGTTGTTCACATTTTTTAACCAAATGAGGTAGCTGGGCTATGCCTCAGTTAACTTTTACTTATTTAGCTGAAAATTTGAGCTAAGGCAGCAAATGGAATTGTAGCAAAAATCTCACTTTTTGAAAAAGGCCCAAACAAAGGATTTTTAGAATAATATTCTGTCTTATACATGACAGATGGACTTCCCTGGTAGCGCAGCTGGTAAAGAATCCGCCTGCAATGCAGGAAACCCCGGTTTAATTCCTGGGTCAGGAAGATGCCCTGGAGAAGGGACAGGCTGCCCACTCTGGTATTCTTGGGTACCCCGGTTTAATTCCTGGGTCAGGAAGATGCCCCGGAGAAGGGACAGACTGCCCACTCCAGTATTCTTGGGCTTCCCTGGTGGCTCAGAGGGTAAAGAACCTCCCTGTAATGCGGGAGACCTGGGTTTGATCCCTAGGATGGGAAGATGCCCTGGAGGAGAGCATGGCAACCCACTGCCGTAATTCTTGCCTGAAGAATCCCCATGGACAGAGGAGCCTGGAGGGCTACAGTCCAGGGGGTCACAAAGAGTCGGACACGGCTGAGCGACTAAGCGCAGCACACAGCATACGTGATAGATACATCTGTCCAAACCCACAGAACTCAGGACACCAAGAGGGAAGCGTGAATCTGAACTGTGGACTTTGGGTGATGATGCATCAGTGTAGGTTCAACAACTGTAGCAAATGTGTAATGGGGGAGTCTGTGCATGTGTGGGGGCAGAAGGCATTTCAGAAATCCCCTCAGTTTCACTGTGAACCTAAAACTGCTCTAGGAAAGTCTAAATAATAATTTTTTATAAATGCCCAGCTTCCCTAAATCAATTGATCAAGTATATATACAGAGTAGAGTTGACTAGTGAGCAAAGAGGAGGTGAGACACCGACCCCTCTGCGCAGCTGAAAATCCAAGCACACCTCTCAGTCCGCTCTGCACGCACACAGAACCTCTGCACCCGTGGTTCCGTGTGCGCCTGTGGATTCACTACTGAAAAAGTCCACATATAAGTGAGCGCGCAGCGGAAACCCAGGTTCAAGGGTCAGCCATATACTCACATCACCACAATCCATTTTAGAGCATTTTAATTACCCCCAATAGAAATCCTGCTGCTCTCAGCCATTGCTCCCTAATCCCCCGCCCATCCTCCCTCGCCCTTGACAACTACACTCTGTCTCTATAAATTTGCCTGCTCAAGACACTTAAATGGAATGACACCATATATGGTCCTTTTGACCGGTTTCTTTCACTTAGCCTTATGTTTTCAAGGTTCATCCACGACATAGCAGGTCTCAGTATTTCCTCTTATCAAATATTTTTTAAAGGTTTCTTATGCGGACCTTTTTTTTTAAGTTTTTACTGAATTTGTTACAATATTGCTTCTGTGTTATGTTTTGGCTTTTTGACCCCAAGGCATGTGGGATCTTATCTCCCTGAGCAGGGATCAAACAGCACTGGAAGGTGAAGTCTTAACCACTGGACCGCCAGACAAGTCGCTCATGAACTATTTATTGAGTGCCAGTTTTGTGCCAGGATCTAATCCGCACACTGGGGGGTGCAGTGACGAATAAGATATAGTTCCTGCGCCCCCCCCCCACCTTGACCCCCGTAAGGAGCTTGACACCTGATTTAGAAGAGGATCCCTTGGGTACTGATCACAGCCTGCCATCACTTTGTGACACATCACCTTGGTCTCTGTCACTCCACAGCAGCTGCTGTCCCCCTTTCCCGCACCTGAAAGGTCGCGGGTGGGCCCGAGGACAAACCTTCTGTATGGTCTTCGGCCCCACGCACCTCCCAGATGCTTCCAAACAACCTGATGTAGTAAGCACCGCAAGGTTAGACTAGAAGGAACAGAACCCTCTAAAGTCCACAGATTCTTACAAGTGTTGATATCCAGGGGCTTCTGGAGTGACCTTCTCTTAGCTGTGATCAGAAGCTTACCGCCCCTCCCCATCACCACCGCCACCACCAGGAGACCCTCTTGTTCTTTAGAACTTCAGACCTTTCCATTTGAGCAGAGGGGAAGCATGGTGGCCGGTCCATGCTAATAGCCAGGAACGTGAAGGGATGGTGGGGACGCCAGAATGAACCGCAGAAGGGCCCAGGGCAAGCATCAGGAGACAGGCTACAAAATTAGAGATGACTTCAGGACTCAAGCTTCGTGTCGACCCCGCCTCCCCAGCTCCGTTCTCTCCCCACCCGACTCCAGCTGCTGCGTGCATGTGTGTGTGTGTGGAAAAATCATATACATCCCAGAATGTGCCTCTCTGACTGTCTGAGCTCTTCCCATCTCGTCCTGAAGGTCAGGATCCCAGCTTCCTCACACGCGAGCCCCGGCTTCTGACCAAAACTGTCAGTGGTGGGGTGGCCGTGGCTGGAGCACGCGCTGGCCTCTCCCGTCTCACTGCTGGGCTCACGGTCTTCGTGGCCCCGAGGTGGGGACAGGCCGCGGGAGCAGGCGGCAGCCCCTGATGATGTGTGCGTAAAGGAATGTGACCCAGAAGCAGCTGTGCCCCAGAGCCTGCCGAGCGCGGAGCAGCCCCACGTGCGCCGCTGACGGGCGGCACCTCGGCCAGGCCTGGGGCGGAAGTGTGAGCCGGAAACACAGCTGGGGGAGGAGCCAGCAGACCCCCTGCCTGCGCCGGCCGGAGCCCCGCGCCCGCCCCCACTCCTGCAGGGTGCAGGTCGCTAAGTTACTGCATCCCTGAACGGTCAGCACCGCGTCTTCGTCTCCATCCTCCATGGACTGGGCGGCTTTCCTGATGGTTAAAAGCATTCAACTAGAGCCAAACTTCTTCTTCTTCTTTTTTTTTTTAATAAGTGAGAGGCCACTTTTGATGGTATTTTAATACTACCTCTCCCCACCTTCAGGGAAGGTCCTTTTTATGTCTGTATGTCTGTATGTGTGTATTCGGCTGCGCTGGGTCTTCATTGCTGCGTGAGGGCTTTCTCTAGTTGCATTGAGCAGAGGCCACTCTCTAGGTGCCGAACGCCAGTTCTCTTCGCGGAGCGTCTTTCGTTGCAGAGCACGAGCTCTGGGGCTTCAATAGCTGTGACTCACAGGGTCAATAGTAGAGGCGCATGGGCTTAGGTGCCCTGAGGGCTGCAGAATCTCCCCGGACCAGACATCGAACCTGTGTTCCCTGCATGGGCAGGTGAATTCTTTTTTTTTTTTTTTTTTTTTTTTCGCTTCTTTCATCCTTTCCGTTTTAAGTTACAAGAACAACCAACACACGTGCAGTAAAGAAATCCAAGAAATTTCAGAAAAGCCAGAAGAATATAGAAATCACAAACACTTAGAATCAGGAGTCTTCCGACTAGTCAGCTTGTATCCATCCAGCACGGGTTCCTGGCATCCCAGTGCCTGGCTGTTGTGTTCAGGCAGTCTGAGCTTTGCTCTGAACACAATGGCAGGCAGATTCTTAACCACTGGACCACCAGGGAGATTCAAGCCAGAGCTCTTGAGTTCAAATCCTGGTTCCAGCTTATATCCTGGGGAAAATTATTTAATTTATTTGAGCCACAGTTTCCTCATCTGTAAAGTGGGAATAGTCATAGTTGCAGTAATTGAAGCCGCATATCACGGATTAAAACAATGCCTGGCATAGAGCAAACAATGTTAGAAGCAGTGGTGTTAACCCTGACCTCTAAGAACACAGGCATCACAGGATTAGAAAGACCTGAGTGTCCACACCACCTGTGTCTGTTGACTGCATGACCTTGAGGATCTCTCTTCTCCAAGCCCTGTTTGCCATGTCTGTAGAATGGGGCTAATAATTAAATCATAGGATGGCTATAAGATTTCAACAAATATATATATGTAAATTGCTTAGCACATTATGGACATTCAGTAAATAATATTGTCTTGCTGTTAAAATAATGTTGTTATTATTATTACCAGTTGTTTTTTTTTTAAGCCAGTGAGAAGTCAGACAGAGAGAACAGACTTGCAGTTGCCAGTGGGAAGGGAAAGACTGAGAGTCTGGGGTTAGCAGATGCAAACTATTACATATAAAATGGATAAACAACGAGGTCCTACTGTATAGCACAGAGAACCATATCCAATCTCCCGGGATAAACCGTAATGGAAAAGAATATTAAAAGGAGGATATATGTGTATGAATACATATACATGTATATGAATATATATGTATAACTGAATCACCCTACTGCACAGCAGAAAGTAGCACAACGTTGGAAATGAACTGTACTTCGAGGTAAAAAATAAGTGAGAAGTTCCTGGGTTCCCTGAGGCACTGCTTTCTGGCCTTCTTCCCCTTCACAACACTCAGAAAATAATATGTAACAAAAAGCAGGGTAAAGACAAGACTGACTGTGGTTAGCCTGCAGGCTCTGGCCTCCTCCCCGCTGGGCCAGGGGGACCCTCACACCTGCAACCCATCCAAGGCTCATGTGACACGGGTGGGAAGCCTCGCCCCAAGGGTGGAGATTTAAAGTGGTTGTCCAACTTGAGAGTGCTTTAGACGGACCCGCAGAGCTTATTAAACTACAGATGGCCCAGGCCCCGTCCTCAGAGTTCAGTGGGTCTGAGACGGGGCTCAAGAATTCATGTTTCCTATAGGTTCTCAGGTGATGCTCACAGTCTGAGACCACTCTCTGAGAATCACTTTAGAGCTTTGCATGCCCATCCCATTCTGCCATTTTAGAATTGACTGAATTCAAAGCAATTGCATTTCCTTCTCACTCTTGTCATCTGAAACCCTATTTAACTCACTTCTCCCTCTCTGAAAGCCAAATTTCCTAGTCAGTAATATATGTTTAATAGGAAGAGTTCTTTTGTCATGCTTATGTGCTGAGTACATACAGCACTTTGAAAGCATATAGACTCCTAAAAAATCTAGAATGTCTTTATGCCTCTCGCCTACAATATCATCCTGCAGAGATCTCCCCAGCTCTGACCTGCCATCTGACAGTGTCACTGTGGCCCCAAAGGTCTTTGACCCAAACAGAATATCCTTTCCCTCCCCATCCTTTAATTTACCAAATATTTATTGAGTGCCTGTTATGTGCCCGTCATTGTGCTTGTGGGGGAGCTATGACAGTGAGCAAAACAGATGTGGTTCTAGCCCTCGAAGAACTTGCAAACTGATAGAGAGGCAGACATTAAATAAATGAAAAGCTAAGTGCTACAGGGCCGTATAAGCAGGTTACCCAGCCTAACCTGGTAAATTAGGAGAAGCTTGTCCATACGGCAGAGATGTTGAATCGGGGACCTGAAGGATCTGTAAGAGATGAACTTGCTCTGTCTTCTCTGTGTGTGCTTCATCGCTCAGCCGTGTCCAACTCTTTGCGGACCCCCTGGACTGTAGCTCGCCAGGCGCCACGCCTCTGTCGATGGGATTCTCCAGGCAAGAATACTGGAGTGCCGTGCCCTCCTCCAGGGGATCTTCCCAACCCAGACCTGGAATCGAACCCAGGTCTCCCATATTGCAGGCAGCTTCTTTACCGCCTGAGCCGCCAGGGAAGCCGGATGGTCTTGCCATAAGTCTTAGCCCTATCAAGTACTAAGACTTATTGTAAGGCCTTCATGACAATGAAAGTCACTCAGTCGTGTCTGACCTCTGTGACCCCATGGACTATATAATCCATGGAATTCTCCAGGCCAGAATACTGGAGTGGGTACCTGTTCCCTTCTCCAGCAGATCTTCCCAACCCAGGGATCCAACCCAGGTCTCCCGCATTTCAGGTGAATTGTTTACCGTCTGAACCACCAGGGAAGCCCAAGGCCATCATAATGCCCACTAAAAATTGGGACTTGCCATCTGTCTCTATGAGAATTAAGCCACTGCAGCAGCTGACCTTCAACACACCCTGAATGGGGTTCATTAGGAATGAGGCACTCTGTGTTCTGGGAAAAACTAGCAGAACAGGCCTTCAGATAGATATTTTCAAGAAAGGATTTTATGAGTCCAATCCTTGCCTCTCCTCATACCTCGAAAAGCATGAAAATCATTAGTGGAGACACCTGCTCCTTGTGGCTAGCAGTAAACTTCACAAGACTAGCAGCAACTTTCTGCAAAAATGCATGCTCAATTGCATGTTCCCGCTTCACCGGAGTCAGTATATATTGAGCTTCCCCCTACCTCTTCAGAGCAGTTTCTCAGCTGTCTGAGGCGCTGTCTCCCAGGTTGTAGTCCTCATTTTGCCCCAAATAAAACTTAACTCACAACTTTTACATCGTGCATTTTCTTCAGTTGACATTTATCCTCTAGGATAAAATAAAATTAGATCACTACTTCAAACCATATGCAAAAGTCAGTTTCATGTAGATTACAGAAAACCCACGCGTGCATGTGTGATCAGTCTTGTTCGACTCTTCTGCTGCCCTGTGAACTGTAGTCCACCAGGCTCCTCTGTCCATGGAATCTGCCAGGCAAGAACACTGGAGTAATTTGCCACTTCCTCCTCCAGGGGATCTCCCCGACCCAGAGACTGAACCTAAGTCTCCTGCATTGGCAGGTGGATTATTTATCAACTGTGCCACCTAGGAAGGCTGGACTATAGACCTAAGTGTAAAATGCAAAGCTATAATACTCTTAAAAGAGATTAGAAGAAAATATTTTATTTCCACCAGTAGTTAAAAAATTCTTAAACGAGATAGAAATTCTTTAAGCCCAACCCCAATGGGCGAGGTTGATAAAGTGACCATAAAACTGCATTCCCTTATTCAGTCACTCAGCCAGTGTTGAAGGAGAATGCCATCACCTGCTGCTGATGGAAGCAGTGAACGAAACAAAGCCCCTGTCCTCGTGGAGCAGACATTCTGGAGAAAGAAGTGTCTGCTGGGAAGCTCGCGGCCCCGACGGCAGACGGAACCCGGGCCACACCAGTGCAAGTGCTGAGCCCTCACCCGCCGGAGAGTGAGGATGAAAAATGTCTAGTCAACCAAAGATGCCACAAACAAAGCGGAAAGACAAGCCAGGGACTTGAGGAAGATATTTATTACCTATGTAACTAACAACAAACCAGTCTACAGAATATTTTTAGTCTCTAGAATTGTCTGTAAAGAACTCCTACAAGTGCATAAGAAAAAGATGAATGACCTCAGTAGAAAAACGGTCCAAAGATATGAAGAGCTAATACACAGAAGAGAAAACCCTAACAACTACCGAACATTCGGGCATATTTTCATGGCCAAACTCGCTAGTTAACAGGGAAATGCCAATTATGTTGAGATACCCCCTCAGAGTCGTCAAATTGGCAAAAATTTTAAAGTGAGATAATGCAAGTGTTGGTGAGGACGTGGAACTTGCACACTCTGCTAGTGGGAGTGGCAGAATCACTTGGAAGCAATTTGGGCAAATCTTAAAAAGTTCAAGAAGTGAGAGGGCATATGTGTATACAGACAGCTGATTCACTTTGCTGTGCAGTAGAAACGAACACAACTTTCTGAAGCAACTATATTCCAATAAAATTAATTTAAAAAAAAGAAAATGGGAAGAAATTCCAGAAAGTTCTGAAAAACAAAATAAATTTGGATTTGCCATGTGCAGGGAACTAGTTACATAATAGTAAAAAAAAAAAAGTTCACGAGGCGTGGCTGAGTCTAAGGAGACAGGCAGCATTATTTGTGAAAGCTTCCAGTGAAGTCCTCTGCCTGTCGCATGCAGTAGAAAGGATAAAGTGTCTTATTTCCATTCCATGGACTTCTGTACAGCAGCTAAAATGCATACAGAGAGATGGGACTTCCCTGGTGGTCCAATGGTTAAGAATCCACCTTCCAATGCAAGGGACGCAGGTTTGATACCATGGGGATCCTACCGTGCCAAAGAGATAAGTTTTTTCTTAAATAATAAAGTGAATACAGGGAGATATATATGCATCAGCCCTGAATATCTCAAAATGATGAGTTACAGAAGGATGCATAGAGCTTGAGAACAGGCAAAGCAAAGTTATATCACGTTTTAAGAATGTAAACATTTGTGTGAGTCAACAACAGTATGAGAGCACCAAGCTTCAGTGAATGAATGAATGAATGCTAAGCCCTCAAGCTCCAGCGGGATCTCTGAGGAGGAAGGCAGAGGGGGGTGTCCAGGTGTTCTAAACAGTACGTGTAATCGCTTACAAAGCTTTTACACATTGAAGGAAGGATGGCAAAATGTGAAGGTTGGAGAGGAAGTTAGCTAGTGGGTACACAGATGTTTTTTCTGTTACTCTGTGTAATTTTCTGAAATTTTAAATATTGTGTTTAAAATGAAAAAGGTGTGGATAAAAGAACACTCTGTGTGATTTCAATACCTTTAAACCATGAAGTTTTTCCACCTTGTTTTACGTCCCTGGATATGTTCCAGTGTCTCCTAGTTTATGATCTATGGTAACTTGAATTTATACCCTACTGTTATGTGAAAATTGTGTAACCTTTATGTTGAGTTGGTCCATGGTGCTTTTCAGGTCTACTCCATCCTTCTACTTTTCTGTATTCATTCTATTAATTTTGAGAGTTTGATATTGAAACTCCAACTAAAAACCTTAATTTATCTGCTTAAAAAGTAGTTGTAATATATAGTGAAACTATACATAACTTTGATCTGTATTTTCCAAGCGTCCTGTAAATGTGTTATCATGCTTTCGTAATTCAAAATATAAAAAAGAGAAAAACAAATAAAATGAGGATGGTGGGCAGGATTTAGGAAGGGAGCAGCGAGAGGGAAAGGCCATCTCAGGCAAGTGAGCAGCCTGGAAAGAAGCCAGTGAGGAGCTGGGTGCCCTGGGGGAGCCAGAGGGCCTGGAGTTTGAGGAGTTGGGGGGCTGGGAGAAGGAAGGAGGGCCTCACAGGCCATGCACTGGATGTGGGTTTTATCTTAAGAGCGCGGAACAGTTGCCCCCAACCCCGGCTATGAGGCTTCTGGGGAGAAACCAGGCTCGTGGAGCCGAAGTGGCCAAGCGGGGCCTTCACGGCGCCTGCAGGGAAGAAGCAGGGTCCAGGCCTCGGCGTCCAGCCCCGCTGGGGGCCACGGCTCTACAACAGTGGGAGAAGGGACAGCGCCACCCCCGGCGGAAGTCACGGCCACGTCTCAACTGGAGCAGCTGCAGCCGGGCCCGGAGCTATGACCAGACTCAGGGCGGCCTGTGTTCGCATTACAGCTCTTTTGCTTCTAGCTTGAAAACGCTGGTCAAGTTTCTGAAGCCCTATGTTCTCAGTGAAGATACCCATCAGTCTTACGTCAGAGGATTAACGGGAGAAGAAATGCAATGACGGATGCACAGCGCTGACCAAGCAAGCCCTTACTGGACGCCGTGTAGCTGTAATCGCTGCTGCCCACACCCTCTGGGTCCAGCTACTCAGGCACTGCAGGGCAGAGGGGTGCTGGGGCCCTTGGGACGTGCAACCCGGAGCCCAGGGAGAGCCACGACCTGGACGCCCCACTCTGCTCAGAGGGCCTGGACTGGAAGCAGCTCATGCAGCACAAGGGGGTCTCCAGCGCAGCCCCACGGACGGCCAGCCCTACGGAAGTGTCGTAGGAAACCGCGGCAATACCTGGAGAAGGCAGCCAGGCTGTGGTTTCACCCTTGCTCATGGCCCTGACGTTAAGGCAGCCGCCACAGAGGTGTCCCGGGATCCCAGACAGGCCTGGAGACGCCCTTCACCTTCACCCGTGAACGACATGGCTCGTGTGACCTCCCAGAGGAAGTGCAGGCACGGGAGGCTTCTCGCCAGCCCTGGCGCCCCCCAAAAAGTGGACTTGAAACAGGATAGCTCGCTTCCGCCTGAGAGCCTGTGTCCGGTCAAGCACTGGCTGCACTTCCTCTGAGCTATATTTTTATTCGCTATTTTGAGCTCTTCCATCACCTGAAACCAGCTAGGTCACACTTAGGGATGGCAGCTAACACTGATTTTGAGTGATTACTATGTATACCAGTAATATATAACAGTAGAATAGACACAGCGTATCACCATAATTGAATCTTCACCAGAATCCTGTGAATTGGGAACTAGAATTATCTCCTCTTTACAGATGAGGAAACTGAAGCTCCGAGAGAAAACATGACTTGCCGAGAAAAGGAAACTTGGGCAGGGAGTTCTAGAGCTGGGTGGGATTGGATCCCGCTGAATTGCAAAAAAAAAAAAACAAACCAATACATCTTCTGCCACTCGACCAGGGATGCTGACCTTTAAGGGGGAATAGGAAGTTGGCAAGTTGCAGATTCAGGCTGAAAACTGTTGCTTCCTTGGCACCCACCTACCACCCAGGCAGCCAGCCTGTCCCAGCTGTTGGAAGTCAGCATGGGAGGGCGAGAACAGCCAGCCCCCTCGGGACGGGCTCAGACCCTGCCAAGCGCTCTTTTCTTTCTCCACTCTAGCCGCTGCCCTGGACTCCACCCTCCACATGTTTCTGCTCAGAACCAGCCTCTGAGCAGTGCCTCTCCTTCTCCCCCAGAGCCCCATCTCTCCAGCCCCGAGGCCCAGCCTGCCAGGGTCCCTCCCCGACCCAGTGGATCAGTACAGACTCTGGTTGGCAGCCGCTCCCTGCTGGCTCCGCCTCAAAGCCGAGCGGGGGCCCCTCTCCTCCAGGTGTCAGGAGCAGCTGGCACGCTGGTAGAAGGCCTCCGGCAGGAAGGGGTGTTGAGCCAGGAAACTCCTCCTCCTGACCCTCAAGGGGGTGGGGCCAAGTTCGAGCTCTGGGTGAAGCCGCTGTCGGTGGGGTGAAGGGCCTACAGCCTGGGGTCATCACAGTCACCAAAGGCAGACACAGAGCCGCAGCCTCTTGCCTGCCTCTCCCCACAGTTCCGAGATCCCGGTGCCAGATGCCCAGGGCTCTCATGCGTCAGAGCGCTCGTCTGGAGATGGACGGTGCGGCATTCGATGTTTCTAAAAGCTCCTTTTCGTGAGGTTTTTCAACAGCAAACTCTTCCCCAGTGAGAACCAGCGTTACCAGAAGCTGTTAGTTCTCTCCGCCCTGGGGATGCCATTCTGTCAGAGCTCGAGGAAGCCCGCTCAGACTCTGGGGAAGTATTCCGCTTGAATATCTCCAGCAACAGGCAGCTCACTCGCTCACAAAGCAGCCACAATCACAGAGCCGGGCGTCTTCCAGTCTTCTGGGAGCCAGTCTCCCAGAACCCTGTGACGTCTCCCTCAGAGGCAGCCCTTCAAGAGTCACGGCCCAGTGTCACTTCCCCCTTCATCCTCTCTTCCCACTAAAAGATCTAAAGGCAGTCGTTGGCCCGACATCCTGGTTTGCAGACTCCACCTCGCCGACCCCCTGTTCCGTGACTCTGTCATCCCTCTTAAATAAACCACCCAGAGCTGAACGTAGTGCCCAGATGTCACCTTGCCAGGAGAAAAGAAAAGGGTACTGCACCTCTTACTTATGTGTTCACACATTCCCTCTCATTCAACTAATACTGGCTGAGGGCCTACTGTGTGCCCCCCCCCCCACTGGCCCCTGAGTCAGGCAACAAGCAGAGAGACAGCTGCATAGACTGCACAGTCCTGGGGTCGGGACAGACCCGAACAGCGTGACAAGGTCCCAGGGCAGGGAGGCCTACCATCACCATGCCCACGGGGTGCTCTGAGGCTGCACCCCGAAGAGCGAGGAGGCGTCAGGTCGGTGAGGAGAGGGGTGTGGAGGACAGGAGGCAGGGAAGGCTGACGGGTCTGTGCTGCTGGAGCATCGTGGGGGACTGGGGCCTCCTGTGAGTCCAGAAAGGTGAGCGGAGGCCCAGGGCAGGGCATACAGGCTCATAAGCCAGGATAAGGACGGCAGACGTTGCTCTAAGGACAAGGGGAAGCCCATAAAGGGTTTAAAACAGAGTTGTAAAACAGTCAAATTTGCATTTTTAAAAAGGTCTTTCTGGGAGGGAGGAGAGGGTGAGGTGAATGGAGAGAGTAGCATGGAAGCATATCTACTACCATGTGTAAAACAGATGAAAAGTGAAAGTGAAAGGCGCTCAGATGAGTCCAACTCATTGCGACCCCGGGGACTATACAGTCCATGGGATTCTCCAGGCCAGGGGATCTTCCCAACCCAGGGACTGAACCCAGGTCTCCTGCATTACAGGTGATTCTTTACCAGCTGAGCTGCAAGGGAGGCCTGACAGCCAACGGGAATTTGCTGTATGAAAACTCAAACCAGGGCTCTGACAACCGAGAGGGTGGCATGGGGAAGGACGTAGGAGGAAAATGCAAGGAGGGGACACAGGCAAACCTAACTGTGGTGATGGAGAAGACTTGAGAGTCCCTTGGACTGCAAGGAGATCCAACCAGTCCATCCTAAAGGAGATCAGTTTTGGGTGTTCATTGGAAGGACTGATGCTGAAGCTGAAGCTCCAATACTTTGGCGACCTGATGCCAAGAACTGACTCATTGGAAAAGATCCTGATGCTGGGAAAGATTGAGGGCAGGAGGAGAAGGGGACGACAGAGGATGAGATGGTTGGATGGCATCACCGACTCAATGGACATGAGTTTGGGTAAACTTTGGGAGTTGGTGATGGACAGGGAGGCCTGGTGTGCTGCAGTCCATGGGGTTGCAAAGAGTCAGACACGACTGAGCAACTGAACTGAACTGATGGCTGATTCATGTTGATGTTTGGCAGAAACCAACACAATATTGTAAAGCCATTATCCTTCATTTAAAAATAAATTAATTTTTTTCTTAAAAAAAAAAAAAGCCTTTTTGACCACAGTATGGATATCCAATTAAAAGGAGGCAAAAATGTTACCAGAAACCATCCAGTAGAAGGTCGTCCAGTTGTCCTGGAAGAGGAGGTGGAGGTGGGCATCGATGAGGGTTGTGGAAGTGGAAAAGAGTAGATGGATTCCAGAGAAATGTCTGGAACAGGACTGATTGGACCAGGTGATTGGCTGATACGTGGAGGGCAAGGGAGGGAGTTTCCCGGATGTCAGGAGGACGCGCAGGCTTCTGGCTAAGCAGACTCGGAGCATGGCTGTCAATGACAGCTGAGACCCAACTGGCTTCTCTGGCAGCCAGGCCCACTGCTTGCAGTCGAGAAAACCTACGCGCACGTGCTGCTAGGGCCCAGCCACCTGCCCCTCAGAGAGAAAGCCCCTGCACCGCCTGCCTCCCCCAGCTAGCCCCACCCACGCGTCAGCCCTCCGAGGAGCAGGCGTCAAAGCGGAGCGCACGCCGGGCTTGCCTGCTTCACCGTGACACCTCCGAGGGCTGTGCCCCTCTCTTCCCCAGCTGCCCATCTCAGAAGAGGGAGCTGGCACTCGCAGTCAGGCGTGGCTGCTGACAGCACGGCGGCCAGTTCTGGGGCCGCAAGGGCGGGCCCTCTGCAACCGGCAGCCCTGGCTGTGGCTGAGAAGGGGAGACGCTTAAGGCAGTTGGCCTGGCAGCCCTGGCGTGGCAGGAGCAGGCCGATCAGCAAGAATGACCACTTTTGGAATTAGATGGGGCTGATGATTGTGCAGTTTTGTGAACCTACTGCACTCTGCACTCTTAAAGGATAAGTCTTATGGTATTGGAGTTACATTGCAATACAGCTCTTCCTTGACTTGCAAGGGGGTTATGTCCTGATAAAATCTACTCTAAGTTGAAAATATCAAGTCAAGAATGCTCTGGCTACCAGACCTACCAGAGATCATGTCTTAGCCCAGCCCTACCTCAACTGCACTCAGAATACTTTCATCAGGCCACAGTTGGACATCATCTACCCCAAAGCCTGCTTTGTCATAGTGTTGAATCTCGCATGTAATTGATTGAACGTGGTACTCCAAGTGAAAACAGAATGGTTGTCCATGTCCCACCCTCGTGACTGCACAGCCAAGTAGGAGCTGCCCCTGCCCAGCGTCACAGGGGAATATGTATCTTCCATCGCTGGGCCAGGGAAAGGTCAAAATTCAAAGTATGGTTTTTACTAAATTCTTCTCGCTTTCGCACCATCGTTGGTAAAGTCATAAAACCTAAGCTGACCTGTCATTAAGATGGGAACCGTTTGTATGAAGTAAGTAAATAAATAGGTGAAGAGAGAAATGTTCGGACTTCTCTGATGGTCCAGGGGTTAAGACTCCGAGCTACCACTGCGGAGGGCATGGGTTCGATCCCCGGTTGGGGAAGTTCTGCATGCTCGAAGCATGGCCAAAAAAAGAGATTGCGAGAGAGAGAAAGAGAAATAGTAAAGGGAGGTAACTGCTATAAACAGGAGCACCAGGTCCCAGGTTGATGATAAACAAGAGGAGCCAAGTAACATCTTCAAAGGCTTTGGTTCCCCTTCGTGGTTTCCTGCTTGGGGATGTTCTCAGCCCAGCGCTCTTCCCTAGTAATTAACTTCAGGCCATTCTGGTTCTTGGCTGTGCCGGGAGTAGGGCAGGAAGGGGAGGGCACTGCCTTCTCTCTTCGGGGGGCCTTTCCCTCCCCCTGTGGGCCCAGGAAGGGAGGACGTTGGGGTGCTCCCCAGGACTCTGGAAAAATGCACTCTCCCTCTGCAGTTTGGGGTGTCTCTGTCACCCCAGCCTCTCTCCTTGCCCTCTCTCTGCCTCTCTCACCCCTCTGACCCCATCCAGATGCCAGAACCTGGGCCTTGCACCCTCTCTCATCCCTTTCGCCTGTCCGTTCTGCTCAGGTTATAAGGAAAGAGGTAAATACTTGGCATCACCGATGCAACGGACGTGAACTTGGGCAAACTCCAGGAGATGGTGAGGGACAGCGAGGCCTGGCGGGCTGCAGTCCACAGGGTCGTAAAGAGTCGGTGCGACTGGGTAACTGAACAGCTACTTGGCCTGAGTCTCAGCGTTTGGACCCGGGAGCCTCCGCCAGAAGGACTAGGGCGCCCTCCTGTGGCCATTGGCAGCATTACTTGTTCCCACTCTGGCCCTGAATTTTTTTTTCTAGAGGGAATTTTAACGTTGAATTCTGGTAGTTCAGTTGAGTTCAGTCACTCAGTCGTGTCCGACTCTTTATGGCCCCCTGGACTGCAGCACGCCAGGCCTCCCTGTCCACCACCAACTCCCGGAGTTTACTCAATCTCATGTCCATTGAGTCAGTGATGCCATCCAACCATCTCATCCTCTGTCGTCCCCTTCTCCTCCTGCCTTCAATCTTTCCCAGCGTCAGGGTCTTCTGGTAGAGGAGGTAGCTTTTTTCTTCCCCAAGAGATACATGAGAAACAATTAAGGTCCTAAGATGTAGATGAGAAGAAAAGATAAGTTGGATAGATAATAAACTAAGAAATAAAATGCAGGTGTTTATATCCTGTGAAAGAAAGTGAAGTTGCTCAGTCGTGTCCAACTCTGTGACCCCATGGACTGTAGCCTGCCAGGCTCCTCCGTTCAATATCCTGTATCTTTATTTTAAAAGAGGTGGTGAGACCTAGTAGGAAGCAAGTCCTACTTCATGACATGAAGAGCAAATTTACCAGCTGTGCGACCTCATTAAGCTGACTTCTCTGAGACTTAGTCTCTTTACCTGTAAAATGGAATAATCACAACACCTGTCTCATAGGATTGTTGTGGGATAAAATTTAATTGTTGTTGTTCAGTCACTCATTCATGTTCGACTCTTTACGACCCCATGGACTGCAGCACACCAGGCTTCCCTGTCTGTCACTATCTCCTGAAGTTTGCTCAAACTCATGTCCGTCGAGTCGGTGATGGCATCCAACTATCTCATCCTCTGTCATCCCTTCTCCTGCCTTCAATCTTTCCAGCATCAGAATCTTTTCCAATGAGCCAGCTCTTCGCATCAGGTGGCCAAAGTATTGGAGTTTCAGCTTCAGCATCAGTCCTTTCAATGAATATTCAGGGTTGATTTCCTTTAGGAATAACTGGTTTGATCTCCCTGCTGTCCAAGGGACTCTCAAAATTTAATTAACATAAGTTAAATACCTTGTAACTCAGGGCTTCCCTCGTAGCTCAGTTGTCAAAGAATGTGCCTGCTATGCAGGAGACCCAGGTTTGATTCCTGGTTTGGGAGGATCCCTTGGAGAAGGAAATGGCAACCCACTCCAGTATTCTTGCCTGGAAGATCCCATGGACAGAGGAGCCTAGCAGGCTAATAATGTCCATGGGGTCTCAGAGAGTCAGATATAACTTAGCAACTAAACCACCACAGGTCCATCCAAATACCTTGTTCGGTGCCTGCGATGAATTAAGGACTCAGTAAATACTGCCTATTTCTATTGTTATCATTATAACACCTGGAGACTAAATGTAGGAACCATTTCTCTCTTCGGGGAGACCTGAAGCCAGGCCAGCTGCCTTGCACAATCCCAGGGGCACCATCCACGTCATAGTCTCTCTAAAGCCCCTTCCCCAAAGGTGAGCAATGCCTGCAGTCTCTGGAGCTGATCCAGTCACCAGTCTGGGGACTCTGACCCAGTGAGGTGGAGGGAGAATTTGAAAAATCCATGAGACAGCAAAATAAGTTGGTTTTTTGGTGGTTGTTTGCTTGTTTGTTTAAGGAAAGATAGGGCCCAGTCAGAAACAGATTGGGGAGGGGGATAGGAATTCCCTGACCGTCTGGTGGTTAGGACTTTACACTTCTACTACAGGGGACACAGGTTCGATCCCTGGTCAGGAAACTAAGATTCGCACATGCCGCATGGCTGGAAAAAAAGAGAAAAGAAACAGGTTGGGGGCCCGGCTGCCAGTCAGTAGATAAGCTTGGCACCCTGCCTGGCACAAGGATGGAGCCCGGCAAGTGCTCGTTTCCTTCCCTTTCTGTCCTGTCTCCAAGGAGGCCCTGGGCAGAGTGTGAACGCGGCTTCGCTCCGCGCCCTCTAGTGGTTACGTGGTATTCTTCCTGCGCGAAGCCGGAGAGGTCACCCTGTGGGCGTGGTCAGCGTGGAGGAGCAGCGGCGGCGGCGCCCCTGGAGGGGGCGTGTCCCTTGACCCCCCTCAAGGGCAGACCCCAGGCTGTACCCCCGGCCCTCGGTGTCGCCTGTGTCCCAGGATGGAGGTGCCTGCGGCCCGTCTGGCCCTTGGTCGCCTATTAAATCTCGGGGCCACTTGCCAAGACCCTTTAAACCTCTTGGCTGTTCTTTTTGCCTTTTCTGATCAGCTGTATTTATTCTGAACCAAATGGTCCTCGCTGCAGGATGAAAGGATTTACTGCTGAAGGATATGAAAAGAAATCTTGGCGGCATTACAGTGGCACCCCCCCCTCCTTGCCACCCCCTCCCCGCAGCCCATGTTCCATCCACTCGCTGGTGCCACAGAGACTGAAGTGGGAGCTTGCCCCCCCCACACCCCAGTTCAGTTTGGTGGCAGAGCCCAGTTAATGGGGAAGTGCGGTGACAGGGAGCAGCTTGTCTGGGGGAGCCGTCTCCCCAGTGTATTGCTGTCCCAAGGGAGATTGGAGCCCCAGGAAGGGCTCACCCCAACACCCCTCCATCACACGCACGCGCGCGCACACGCACGCACTCTCATATTCTCTCTCTCTGACCCTCAGGATCGTGCTCATGGACGATGCCATGGACTGCTTGATGTCTTTCTCAGACTTCCTTTTTGCCTTCCAGATCCAGTTTTACTACTCAGGTGAGAGTCTTCCGGGCCCCAGTGGCTCCTGTCGGGACCTCACTCCCCGTCCGGCCCTGGGCCCTGCCGTCTGCGTGTCTGGCCCGCACGTTTCTGCGCCTCCTCCCTGCGTGGCGGGCTTCCCCGCGGGCCGCCCCGCAGGATGTCCCGTTGTCGCCGGTGGTCACACGACTCGGCCCGCAGGGCCGACTCGCTCGCTCAGCCTCCTCATGGCTCAGAAAACCACGGCGCTTCCCGCCAGCAGGGGAACACATCAGTTTAAGTGATAACCACGGTCACACCACCACCAACACACGTTCCGGGATGGTCCCCGAGGCATTTCCCGTTGAGCGAAAATGTACGGTGTGCCGGGCCCAGCGCTAGGCACCTTCATCCTCACCGCGGCGCTGAGAGGCAGGCGGTCTTTTAAGAGAGAAGCGGACGGAGGGGAGCTGCCAACGCGACGGGCTGCGGGGCGGTGGAGCCCAGGCCTGATCGGAGGGCCCGCCGCCGCACCGCGCGCGCTCAGCCCCCCGGCCGTGTCAGCGGGGCTGGAGGTCCTCCCCGGGGCCCGATGCAGACGTGTGAGCGCACAGCTCCTCATCAGTGCACGCCGACCTCTGTCACGCTGCCCCTCGCCCCCCGGGTCCCCAGCAAGCAGCGGCTTAGCCCTGCAATCCCAGGTGGAATAAAAATGGCTGACCGGATGCCAACGCACCCCGGCTCACACATGGCGAGTCGGATGGAGTGCTGAGCCCTGAAACTGCTGACTGTGTCCATAAGCAAACTTGTTTCAAACAGGCTCTTCCAGTAAACAGAGGGCTGGCTGTCCTTGGAGCCTGCCGGTGGCCTTCCTGCCAGCGGGTGGCCCCGGCCTCACTCAGGCCCACGCCTTGTCCTCTTGATGGTGGCCCCGGGCCCGGGCGGCAGGGGCTG
This sequence comes from Odocoileus virginianus, assembly GCF_023699985.2. NCBI lineage: Eukaryota > Metazoa > Chordata > Mammalia > Artiodactyla > Cervidae > Odocoileus > Odocoileus virginianus. The sequence continues at coordinate 12,614,868 of NC_069683.1, read as the reverse complement.
CAGTCTAGGATCTCGCCACCTGCTCTCAGCAGCTCCGGGCGTCCACTGCCCATTTCTCTGAGGCTCCTGGGCCCTGGAGAAGGCGCAGCCGCGTGTGGAGACCCTGTTCCCCTCACCGTGTGTCTGGGCTCTCTCCTCACAGCGGACCCCAGAACAGGGCAGCCATGGGGAGGTGGGCCGTGAAGTCTGGGCTCATTGGGCTCAGCAACTAATACCTGAAAACTAGTTCAGCTGTTTAATAAATCAGCAGCTGGTAAGCTTTCTCTCCTGCGCGGGTATTTCCAACCTGCTTCCCTTAGTCAGAGAGGCAGGTGGCCTGACAAGAGGGGTTTGCCAGCAGGAATGTGTACCTGTTCACCTTTTACACTTTTCAAAAATATTTATAGCGTTTTCTACGCACCAGGCACCGTGCTGGGTGCTGGGTGTGGGAAAGGCTGGCAAGGCATGGTTCAGGCCTGTGGGCAAGGTCTGCCACTCCAGCAAGGAGACAAAGCGAACCAGTCACAGAAACACCCTCACCGGATAAGTGCCCCAGAGGAGTCCGGGGTGCCTGAAAGCATGGAATGGGGTCTCACCTGGTCTAGGAAGAACCTCCAGAGGAGGGGACGTTCGAGCCGAGACAAACGCATGTCATCCCTCACAAGCGAGGTGGTCACAGGAGGCCGAGGGCCCCTGCTCCCCAGACGCCGTGCGTTGAGGACTCACTGGGGAGCTGAGCTGACCGGCAGAGAGAAGGGGGCCCTTGGTGAGGGGACCCAGGGTGTCCTCCCTGCCTGACGCGTGCCCCTCTGCCCTGTACGCAGAGTTCCTGGAGAGCGTGGCCGCCATCTATCAGGACCTGCTGTCGGGCAAGAACCCCAACACGGTGATCGTGCCCACGTCGTCCAGTGGGCAGCACCGCCAGCGGCCTTCCGCGGGCGAGGCCAGCACGCTGGAGGGCGTGGAGGCCGCGCTGTTCTACCAGTGCCTGGAGAACCTGTGTGACCGGCACAAGTACAGGTGAGGCCCCGGCTCGGATATCCAGCAGGCTGTTCTGAGGGCCTGGGGCTCCTAGGCCCTTGATGGTCATCGTATTGAATATAAATCAGAGCCATTTGCCCCCAGTCCAGGCTGATGATTGGCAGGCTTCCCAGGTGGCTCACAGGGACGGATTGCTTCCATTAGGGCAAGACCAGATGTTATTGACCAGCTAGGGCCCCTTCTTCTTGCCAGGAGATAGATTGGTCTTGACTTTTTAGAGAGAAGGAGAAAAATATCCACTGTGCGCAAAATTCACCCTACAGAAAAAGAAGGCAGCTGTCCTGTGTAGCACGAAGTCCCCTTGGGGACAGAGCAGCCAGGTTGTGTCTCCTCTGAGAGGAGGCATCGCCCAGCACCAGTTCCCCATCCCCCACCCCTGCCAGTGAAGCACTGATCATTGAACATGCCAGCCTTTCTGTCCACAGTCAAGGCCTTGCTCCTAGAGGTCTGCCAGGCTCCCCAGGGCCTTAAGGTTCCCAAGGCAGGCAGGTCTCTTGGTTTTCGCCCTCCTGAGGGCTCCCCAGGTGGCACTAGTGGTAAAGAATCTGCCTGCCAAGGCAGGAGACGCAAGAGATGCAGTTTCGATTCCCAGGTCGGGAAGATCCCCAGGAGGAGGAAATGGCAACCCACTCCAGTATTCCTGCCTGGAGAATCCCCATGGACAGAGGAGCCTGGTGGCCTCCAGGCCATGGGGTCCCAAAGAGTCGGACCCGACTTAGTGACTGAACATACCCTCCTAAGCCTTAAGGTCTGGATGAAAAGAAGGCGTCAGACTTAACTAGTGTTTGAATCTGTGTTCTCCCTTCTAGCTGCCCACCCCCGGCACTGGTCAAAGAGGTCCTCAGCAATGTTCAGAGACTGACCTTCTACGGCTTCCTCGTGGCCCTCTCAAAGCATCACGGGATCAACCAAGCCCTAGGTAAGCCGGAGCCGGCTGCCTCCGCCCTGACAGCGGAAAGCCATGTAGGAGCCAATTGTTGGTAGACAGAGTCCCCACAGGGGATGCAGATTTGCCAGGTCTGCCTTGACTTCTAAGGGCCAGACTCTGAGGCCTCCCCTGCTCCTGTGCTGACGGACGGCCTCCCCCACCCGGGTCCTGCCCCAACATGAAGCAGCCTCCCCGGGGCAGAGGCGTGCCCAGCACCCCCGCTCCCCCACCCGTAGGATCCCCGGCTCTGCTCTGGGCACTGGCCTGCAGGTTGGGCAGACACAGACTATTTAATCACTGGCTCCGGAGCTTATGTATCAAAGAGACTTGAACCCCATTTGTAAGCAAGGCAAAGGTGTGTCTCAGGAGACCTTTTTTTTCCCATCTGGGGAGAAAAAAATCTTACTAGTCTGAAAGGGAGTGGGGAAAAAGGGCGGTGGTGGATGGAGGCCTGCTCCGGCCCAGTTTTTCCTGTCCATTGTTTCATCCTCACTGGTCCACCTTCCCCTCCCACCTTCCTCCGCCCCCTCCCGCACCTGCTGCCCTCCCGGGGAGGGGCCACCAAGCTGACATGACCACCCACAGAGCTTGAGAGGGTTCTTCTTATTTTTTAAACAAGAAAGAGCACATCTGCCTGCTCTTTTTTTAAATTATTTTTTGGCTACACTGGGTCTCTGTCGCAGCGTGCAGTCTTTCTCTAATTTGTGGCAAGCTGGGGCGCCTCTCAAGTTGTGATGCACAGGCTTCCCATGGCGGTGGCTTCCCCTGTTGCGGCATGCCAGCTCTAGGGCAAGTGGCCTTGAGTAGTTGTGGAGCATGGGCCTTAGTTACCCGACCAGCGATGGAGCTCACGTCCCCTGCAGTGCTGGACCAGTGGGAGACGGAAAGAAGCGTAGGGTCTCTGTCCTCACCTGCATCTCCCATGTATGGAAAAGAGACCTGAGCTACCCCAGGTGCAGCCAACTGTGGAGGGGGGCTGTCCTGTTCCCTTAGTCCTGAGGGCAACACACATACACGCACGCACACACACACACGAGGGTTCCATCCAACACAGTGTGATCACCACTAACTTAGAACAAAAGGCGCCAGGAAGCATCATCTGAAAAGGTCAGGAACTGAAGTAGAGCCAGATGGACAATTTTAAGGTCGAGGCTTTCCAGGGACCAGCACTGTTAACTAGCTTCTGACCAGCAGGGCGGCTCTTTTCTCTTACGTTTGAGGGTAAGTATCTATCTGCAGACTCCAGCTTTACCTTCCCTCCCACTGGTAACAGCCCCAGGAGGCACCCTGGACCCCTCCTTTCCCGATGTCGGAGAATGACTGCCCTTCGTTTGTAGCGGGGGAAACCCGCTGAGTGATGTCAGAGAAGGGACAGCGCCCCTCCTGGCGACTTGCGGCTGAGCAAGGAGAGCCCGGTCTCATCCCGACCCCGCCTTCCCTTCTTGCCCTGGGACCCTCCCGGGAGGAGCTGAGACAGCATTTTTTACCATTCTGTCCCCAAAGTGGAATCCCCCTGATTTGGAGGCACAAAACTAAGCAACTTCTGGCCTTTGGGGCCTTGGCCATGTCCTGTGTCTCTGGCTGCTTTTCAGCTCAGTACCTGGGGCCTCGGGAAAGGACGAAACCCTCGGCACCAGCTCGTGCATGAGTCTAAGTCACTTCAGCCGTTGTTGTCTGACTCTTTGCAGCCCCAGGACTGTAGCTCCCCAGGCTCGTCGGTTCAAGGGATTCTCCAGGCAAGAATACTGGAGTGGGTTACCATTTCCTTCTCCAGGGGATCTTGCTGACCCAGGCAGATCAAACTCCTGCACTGGCAGGCGGGTTCTTTACCAGTAGCACCACCTCACAACATACCATCCAGTCTTGGAAGAAGCTCATTCTGTTTGTGCAGTGACTTTGAATTTGGGGGCTGTCTCGTAGTTACGATTGGGGAGGGTAGGCAGGGGGGCTCACTAAATTTCCCCAGCAGCACCTAGGGCTTACTGCCCCCAGAGCAGATCTTAAACCTCTTCCCTGAATCTTCCAGATCAGCTCTCCCAGGGTCGACACTGCAGGCAGACATGACGATGAGGGGCACAGAGGCGGCTACTGGGCAAGGGGCTGTCTGGCTGAAGCCCGGGTGGAGGACCCTCGCGTTAAGTTCTGTGCTCCCAATTATTCCCTAGGAGCCTTGCCCGACAAAGGGGACCTGATGCACGACCCAGCCATGGACGAGGAACTGGAGCGGCTGTAAGTGTTGGGTGGGAAGATGCTGCCCCCTTGTGGGCACCAAACCTCAGGCGGATCAGACCCCTACTTGGGCCACACAGCACCTGTCCGTCGGTCAGAGGGGTTGGGGGCCAGCGGAGGCCTGAGGCGGCCGCTCTTTGAATCCTTTGGGGAGGCAGCCCGTGGTCTCACTCACACGCCAGAGTGAGTGGGGGGTCCTAGTCTCTGGACACGAGGGCACCTCGCTCCCTCGGGTGTCTCCCCTTCTTCAGGCTGGCGCAGATCCCAGGCCTGGTCACCTCGGTCACTGCCGGTCCAGAGGCCAGCTGCCTGCCTCCCCGCACCCCTCCCCGGGTTGGCTCCCCCTGGAGACCCCTCCATCTTGCCCGCAAAGTGGATGCAGAGAGCGATGGCTCCACTGAAGAGACAGATGAGTCCGAGACTTGAGGAGTCCGAAGGGTGTTGTCTACAGTACAGGACCCAGCTCTGGGTCCAGTTCCCAGCTCCCCACCCACTCACGTCCCCACCTTCTCCAACCCCTGGGACTCCAGGCATCTCCTCTCCCACCCGTGCCGAGCTGCCCTCTACTGGTGAAAAGGCCAAGTGACAGCCCCAGCCCAGAGACGCGCCAGAGAGGTTCTGATGATCAGCCAAGCTAAGCAGTGACCCTAGAAAGCCTACCTAAACAGCCTACTTTCTCCCGTCAGTCAGCTTTTCACCAGGCCCCAAGCTGAGGGCAGATTGAGCTGAGGCCACGGGAAGGGTGACTTGGTTTTACCCTTCTGCTGACCATCCCCATCTCCTCACAGCAGTTCCAGGAACCATGCAGGGCCTTGATGGTCAAGGGTGACACCCAGCGATGCAAGTATTAGGAGGATATAGCCATGGTAGCCTGCTAGAGGACTAGCCACTAACCATAAGGTGGAGAAGGGTGGGAAAAAAGAAATTTCACTTTCAGAAACCGCTTCAAGTCTCCTCTGTGTCTAACAGTTAAATATGTGAAATGAATAAAGTCCCTTGTGTCTGGTAAGTGGTGAGTCTGCCATGAGACGGGTGAAGAGAAAGGGCGAGTTTGAGGTTTTGGTGCCAAGTTCCAGCTTTTTCTGGCAGGACTGGGAAGTTGGGGGACAGAGAACCACTCAAGCCTGGAGACCTGCTTCAGTTCATGAGCAAAGAGGGACTTGCTACCTGCACATGATCTCTGCCTTTCATGGGAAAGGTGGTCACAGTGGGACAGAGCTTTCAGGAACAAGCTCAGATAGTTCAAGGCCAGGTGCCCATAACTTGAGAGACTGGCCACAAAGGGTTGCCGTTGCAGTCTTTTAACCCATTTCATTAAACATTTTCTAAGCACCTGCTCAGGGTTAGGTCAGTGGGGGTGCAGCTATGAACAAGACAGGCGGAGGAGTTACCAGCTTCCAGCCAAAGCTAGACAGTAAGATGTGTGGCCTGCAACTTCCAGAAAGTAAAACTCACCCTAGGACCCAAGCAGAGCAGGCTTCCTCCTCTGAAGCCGTTGGGCACCCACATTTTCCTAGGCTCATCCCTGCCCAGACCAGCACCCCCTGGAGAATTACAGGACTGGCTCCCATAGCTCTGCCTGCCCAGGGCCAGAAGTTCCAGGCCACGTGGTGAGGGCTCAGGGATCTCCAGCCTCCAGCTGACTGGGAGCCATGCAAAGCCGCTGGCTGCCTCAGTCACCTGGGGTGCCTGTGTACAAGGCATACGACCACACCCCTCCAGCCTGAGGGCAGGACACAGAAACGTCTTTATGAGCACCTCCCAAGGATTTCACAATTTCTGATGACTCCGCACTTGGGACATCACTGGCTTAGAGCCCCATGGCTCCTTCCACCCGTCCATTCTCATCACCCATCTCCCAGACAAGTGGTTTACAACTGTCCGCCAAAGGTGGTACAGAGATGTTCCAGAAGTCCCATCTGGGGGAGCTGCCAGGCCATGGGTTTACATGCACGCGCACACAGGCACGCACCTTCCTAGAGTTCCTTCGCACACAGGCACGCACCTTCCTAGAGTTCCATTAAGGTCTTTTTTTTCTAACTCCCCTGAGAGAGACACACACACACTTGCTCTCTCCCCCCACCATCCCTGAGACACCCGCCCCCAGCCAAGCCTGCTGGGCTAGCGGCAGGGCTGCGGAGGCCGCCCGCCCACGCACAGCTCTCGGGGGTGCCACGAAGGGCCAACTAACGCCAGCTCTTTCCCCCGCGTGCAACAGGGTGCTGAGGTGGAGGCCGCACCGGAGCTCGCGGCAGCACAGGGCCAAGGAGCCAGGGGCCTTTGGCTGTCAGAGGAGAGACAAGCTGGAGGCCCCGCAGACAGTGCCCCCCGCTTCGGCACCAACGCCCTGCCTGTGTCAGTGGGAGCCCAGAGAGTGAGGCCAGGGGCCTGCGCGGGCAGGGGGACAGGATCCAGAGAGGACAGTCCTCCACTCAGACCACCGGAGGCCCAGGGCCCCGTCGGGGCTTTATTCAACACCACTTTGTTTCAATACAAACAGTCCAGAAAGAAGTCACGTCCCTTTGGGGGAAGGGTGCTGGGAACAGTGGTCGGCGGTGCTCGGGGAGCCCAGCCCCCATCACAGGTGGGGGGCCCAGGCTGCCAGCAGCAGGGGCAGGTGGCACCAAGGATGGTACGGAGCGTGGCCCGCGGCCGAGACCTGCCACTCCGCAGGTGCTGCGAGCTCTCCGTGGGGGTGCTGCCCAGGGTCCCAAGGCCAGGACAGTGCAAAGGAAAGCCGCTTCGTCCCACACATCCTCTGCTTCCTCAGCCAGCACTACGCTCAAGGCATCCAGGGCGGAGCCCCGGGCAGAGCAGACCCACCACGGCCACCAAGCAGGGGAAGAAGGGACAGAGTCTCCGAGGGACCGCAGTCCACCACGGATGGCACGGGAGGACTTGCACACACCCAGGAGGAGGAGTCCTCCGAGCGATCGCTGCAGAAAGGGTCAGCGAGACAGGAGAAGTCGGGCCTCTAGTCCGATCCAAATGAAAGCTTTAGGTACCAGGTCCAGTTTCTAACCCTTAGCAAGGCCCAGACAGAGGTCCTTCCCGTGCCCTGCCCTCTCGGTGCCGGGAGAGACCACAGGAGCAGCAGCAGCATGTCCACAGCCTCCCTCCCTGGGGGCTGATCCACAGCAGAACTCTTTCCAGACCTCCCTGCCGGTTCCAGAGCCGGGGGCCAACCGCCTGGACCACCTGGAAGGATCCTAGAGCCGGCACAACAGCCTTACACTTTTCACTCTCCCTTCTCGGGGAAGGCCTAGAGCCAGAGTAAGCCATCCTGAGGGAATGCCCTCCCCTCACCCCCAGGGTGGCAGGCCAAGAGAGCAGCAGCGTGGGGGGCAGGACTGGTGAGTGGAGCACACGGGGGTGTGCAGGGAGGGGAGTGAGGGGCCCGGTCTCCAGGCGGAGGTCAGGGCTGCTGCTGCCCCTTCCTCACTGGAGCTCCTCACAGGCCACCCCACTCACACCACAGGCATAAAGTAACAATTCCTCCCCAGCTTCCACAAGGCAAACACCCCAGGCTGAGGAATCATGAGGTTTCTGCTTCTGCCACCACCGAAGGTCTGAGATACGGAGCTTGGGTCAGTAGGAACCGTAGCGATCCTGGGGATGATGGAAAGAAAAAAACCAAGTCAGAGTCTCTAACCTACAGCAGTTTCCCAGCGAGCACACCCTCCCCCAACACACCCCAAGGGACTGGGGGCCTGTGGGGAGGGGTGAGTGAGGAAATCAAGCACCCATCTCACCCAGGCAGAGACTGTCTCCTATTTACTGTGACCTAGGAAAGGGGGTGTGGTCAGATCCCCAGGGGGACGCCCTGCCTGATCACACAGAAGCTGGAGAGGGAGGAGGACTAGAGTGGGGGAAGATCAGTGTAGACATGACACCATCTCAGGGAGAGGCCCAGCCCCGGGGCCTAGCTTAGAGGAAGGAAGCTGTCCTCCAAGAAAAGAAAAGGCACCCTCTCGGGCTGAGGCCACCCTGCAGCTGAGTCTGGACGTGGTAGAGAAGGCCGCTTTCTCAGCACTACCCTCCAGTCTCCTCCCACCCCAGGTCACGCGGTCCAGCCTCACCTGCAAAGAATTCATCACACCATTGGCCAGCACGGCCATCTTCCCGGCCACAGACTTGACACCCTGCTTAAACTGGGCGATGTCAGCCGTGGGCAGCACATTCCCCAGGGACACGCTGCCTGTAAGAGGAGGGAGGGGGTGACCCAGTGCCCGCAGGAAGCCCCTGCCAGCCCCCAGGGCCCTCCCACTCGGCCAGCAGGCCCTCCTGGTGCCGGCCCCGGCCCCGGGCCCACCTGCTCCATGCGAGCCATCCACGTCCCCGAAGAGGTCTGATGAGCTGATGGCGCTGCTGCCCGAGAGCTGCTGGAGCCGGGACCTGGCTTCATACTGTGGCGGGGAAAAGGTGAGGTCTGCGGCTCTCTGCGCCACTGACCCAGAACTCACACGGGCCAAGCCACCTGGGTGCTAAAACCCAAACAGCAGGGCAGACAGTCCACTTCCGCCTGCTGCCTCCAGGCTCAGGGTGGACCACCTCACCTCAGTATCCACCTCCCGCCCGAAGAACATGTCGGAGGAGATGGCTTTGGCTCCTGCAAATTTCTGACGTGCTTCGCTCGACTCCAGGCCTGAGCTCCGGCTCTCCACCTCCCTCCGGTTGGTGACTCTGAGGAGTGGACACGGGACAACGGCTCTGACTCTCCCCACTGCCTCCAGGGAAGTGTCCCTGGAGCACTGCTACCCTGTGACAAGCCGAGGCCTCCTGGCGGTGCTCCCCACAGTCCCGCCTGACTGCAGCTCTAGACCTGGGGCCCTCTCTCCTCCACACTGAAGCCACAACACAGAGAACTTCTGTTCCCTTCCCTAGGCAGCATGGAAACAGGGTTTGGAGGGGCCAAGGCTTCTGCCCCAAACCACTAGGATGATCCAGTTCTCAGTCTGCCTGGACTTACACCTCCTCCCTTGGTGTAATTATGAGTATCACCCTTTTACCCTCAAAAGCCTCTCGGTCTTGCTGAGAAGGGGTAAGGTCACCGCCACCTGACCCTGACACACACAGAGCTCGGCGTTTGTCAGTTTCATTTAACCCTAAAGCGGCCCTGAGAAGTTATGAGTTATGTCCCCATCTTCCTAATGGGTTATCTGCAGATATTTATCAGTTAATCATTACCCAGATCAACATGGAAGATGCTTTTAAAAAATTCCTAGATGAGGGCCAGAGACACATAATTGTCGGGAGGTTGGGAACCGAAGCATAAAATCAGGCCCCTCCTGGCAGAAATGGACTCCAAGCACAGCAGGCTAGTTAGGCCTTCTGAGACACGAGAGCGCAGCTCAAACCCAGGCCGGCTTCCTGCACTCTCCAGTCTGATAGCCACTAGTGGCTATCCAAATTTATTTAAGTTAAAAAACTCGGTCCCTACGTTAACACTAGGCACTCTTGCAGGACTCGGGACCGCATGCGTGGCGGCCACCAAGCCGGCCAGTGCAGCTACAGAGCACTGCCACCAGCACGGGCGTCCTAGGGGACGGTCCTCCACCTTTCTGAAACCGGCCGGATGCTGGAGATGGTCACTTCCGGCTCCTTCTCATCCATCCTATCCACACCCCAGGCAGCATCTGTATCCCAGCGGGAACCGAAACTCTCCCCCAAGGAGAAGGGGTTATCCTTGTACCTAGGGAGACGGTAGAGAGGCTCAGAGAAGCTGGGTGAGGAGCACGGCAGCCAAGCCTGCACCCCAACAACAGCCTTACTTTGGAGGCCCAGAGGCGAAGGTACCAACGTCGTCAAGTAAGTCCAGCTGCGAGCGGGAGGACTTGGCACTCACTGGGGTTTCCTGCTCGATCACCTGCATCTCAGACAGCACCGAGTGGGAGACGGAGCTGCAGAGAGAGGCAGGGCCGGGGCGGGACAGCAGAGTGGGCATCTGTGTCACCGCACAAGAGAAGACGCCCAGCTGTGGGCAGAAACCCGCTTCTCCCTCACTGAGCACCACCCAGAACTTTCTTCCCCTCCCTGCACCCAGGGCTGGTCAAGGCCCAGCAGGGAGTGCTAGGCCCTGTGCTGAGCTGGAGGGCACCTCCCCTGTCAACCTATCAGCTTCGTCTTCTCCAAGTAGGGTTTCCCAGGCCAACGGCCGTTTGCCTGATCTCAGTGATACTATGCGCCAAACAGTAGTGCTTTCTGTCCTCAGCTTGTGGTCCCATGAGCCACATCCTGCACCATGAGGGACACAAACGGAAAGGAAGAGATGGAAAATGCCCCAGCACCAGGAAAATGAGTCTAATGGCATCACAGGATGAGTTCTTAAGTAACCCATCCTTTTCTTGTTTTTTTAAAGAACAAAGCATTTCAAACTAGAGTCTGGCCTTACGCACTAAGACCTGAATCTGCTATCTGGTTTCCTAAGGAGAAGAGGCACTGAATTTGGCAGGCAGTACTAACTCGTGATGCCTCTCTTCCCTGCTGTGTTAAAACTCCACAGGGGCATTTTAAGGATTAGTTTCATTTAAATAAATTCATTAAGATCTATAGCTTTTGGCTGGCAGAACTCCACAGAGTTACTATTTGCAACAGAGTTTTAAACAGGGTAGGCTAGGTTTAAATAAGATTCTACTGCATACAAAAAATAAAAAAAATTAAGTATAGCCTTTAACCCAGTAATTTCTGTGACCAAAACAGGGACGAGCAAGAGATGCAATCTGGAGTAAATTTTGTTTTCCTGATTAGCTGTGGGTCACACTAGTAGGACACAGACTGAAAGGGAATAATTGAAATCTAACTCACCACACCCTGAAAGATTAAGTAGAAATACCCAGCTTTGTCTTCTACCTGAGCAACATAGTATAATGGCTACAAATGCTGAATATGAAAGAGTTCTATGTTCAATATCTAGCTGGACCAATTACTAGTATTTTGGGCTTCAAGCAAGTTGCTTAACTGCTCTGAGTCTCAATTTTCTCATTTTTAAAAAGGGACAATAATACCTCCTGCATAGGACTGTTGTGTTTAAATAAAGCCACTGGCAAAGCTCACACCCTGGAGAGGAGCAGGCACCACTTAGCACAAGCTCACCGTAGCCAGGGTTTCTCACTCTGGCACTGCCAGATATTCTGATTTTTAAAAGAGATAAAAAAAATCTAATATTACTGAAATCTCCAAACGCTAACTCTCAATGTAAAGTAAACAAAACGCCTAAGAGAACTGGTGAGCAGCTCTTATTTCTGTTTAAGAAAACCACAGCAACCTAAACCCAGTGGTCCTGAAACAGGAAGGGCACCACCCAACCAGGGGCATCTGAGAGTCCAGGAGTATTTCCAGGTGTTATGGGAGCTGTCAGCACTAACAGCCTTTAGAGAGCAGGGGTCAGAATACTGAAAGCCCTGTGATTCCTGGGAAGATCCTGAGAAATAAAGAACTGTCCTCCATCCAAAGAGCCGTCAGCGCCCTCATGAAGAAACACGACCCTGGTCTCTCGGACAGTCGAAAGAGCACCTGATCCTGTGTTTTGACTCGTTAAACAAATAGCTGGCGAGCACAAACCTACCACATGCCAAGCACTATACTCGGTGCTTGAAGACAATAAGCAAGGCCATCTATTCAGCCTCAGAGGAAGACTGAGCTGAGAATACTAGGAAGAACCTCCAGAGGTTCCCCGGAGAACAATGGCATTTCCCTGCCGCACCCCAAAGCTGAACCTCACCTTCGGGACACCAGTCCCATGCCCAACCTCTCGGCCTGCTCTCGCTTCTTCCCTTCCAGGTTCTGCAGCTTCTTCTCCTCCTTCTTACGGTCAATCTGGAGCTCCTGGTAGGCCAGACGCATGGAGGCAACCCTTTGAGGGGGCAAGCGTGCCAGAGTTCAGCAGACATCCTGACCTGTCCTGCCCACCCAACCCCACGTAAGCCAGGGCCTCTCTGGCAGACACGCACATGGACTCCTCGGCCTGCTTCTTGGCATCAGCCGCCTGCTGCTCACGGAGCTTCTCTGCCACCTGGGCCTGCCGCTCAATCTCACTGAAACTCTGGCTACTCACCTTCTGGGCCCCTAGGCCCTTCTTGGCACCCAGCTGGGAAGAGAATCATGTGATGAGAGTTTTGCCAACCACAATGTCCTCTGTCCCCTCCTCCCCTCCCTGGCATGGAGGGGACACCCCCAAGGAAAGGGTTCCTTCTTAAAGTTTAGTGTTTAAAAACAAAAAAAAAATAGGAGCCCACCCGCATGGTGGAGAGGGAGAAGAGTGGTTCTGCCTGGAGGCAGGCATGAGGCGGCCCATGCAACCCCAGCGGAGGTCTAATGCTGCCAGGCCCGGGATGAGCCAAGCACTTAGGCACACAGTCTCGCTGACTCCTCCTAAGAGCCCTTAAGGACAGGTCTCTTGACAGCCCTTTCACAGCTGAGCCACAGAGAAGCTACACACCTTTACCAAAGTCATACAGTCATTTACCAAAGTGGTCAGATCTGACCCAGCCCCTAACCACCCTGCCATACTGCCTCTCCCCACCTACCCCCTTCTTCGCTGCTGCTGGCTTCTTCTTGCCAATGAGGGAGGTTTTCGGTTCTGTGTGAGGAAGAGGGTGGGGCATGAGGAGAGACAAAGGGACATCAGAGGCGGCAGCTTGGTCCACGCCATGCAGCTTCCTGGCAAGAGCTTCTATGAAGAACAGCTTCAGGCAGAGAAACGCACAGCTGCCACCACCAGCTCCAGCCAATGGTGTCAGGACGTCCAAGCCAAGATGGACACGGTTAGGGGCGGTTACTAACTCCCAGCACATGGATGTAAGGACCCAGACCTGAAGCACCAGAGACAAAGGCCCTGACCCCACACACAGACTGCCAGGCCGGGGCGGCGCCACACACCAGCCTCTGGCATGCAAGGGGCTCCCAAAGCAGCAGGAGGTTACCTCTGGCAGGAAGAACCCCTTTAGGTGACAGATACATGGACTCTGGAGAGAAACAGATTCATGGCTAACAGCGGGCCCTACCCCAGAGCCTCCATACAGCTCCCAAGCCCAGAGGCCTCTACAGAGCCTCACACCAGACCCAGGCCACATCAGCCTTCTCACAGGATCGTGACGGTCACTCTGATGGTTTCCGGTCCCAACCCCCAAAGGTCAACAAAACAAACCAGGGCAACAAATGGATCATTCACCCTGAATTAAGTCTGAAGGACACCAAGAAGACAGAAAAGAGCTGAAAGGCCAGGGACTGGCTAGGAAAGGGCCGCGTCGCCTCTAGCCATTAACAGCTCAGAGCTGTCTCCCTGTGTCATGAAATGGACCAGAGAGGCCAGTCCTGCGCCAGCCTCCAGGGCTAGGTGTCCAGCCTCATAGCGGCCAGGCCCAGGCCCACACGCTGAGGCAGACCCAGGCTTGGGACACCATCCGCCAAGGGCCTGCTCTGAAGTTCCTTTGGTCAACGCTGCAGCCACAGCTTCAATCTCAGGCCCCACTCCAGAGAGACAAGAATTCGGTCTCCTGGGACCTCAGTCCACACAGGCAGCAGCAGATCTGAAGAGAACCCCCACGGCCCACCCACTCCCAAGACACGCCACTCCTGCCAGCTGGTATACTGACCCAGAGAGGCTTTGGGTGAGGTGCCAAGCAGGTCCATGTTGGGGCCATGCTCCGGCTCTGTGAATGCAATGGTGGAAATTAGGTGTGACACTCAAAAACTTCCTATGAGCTGCTCTTCAAAGTGACGGCACTGCTTTCCTCAGCTTTCTGAGGCCACCAAATAAGAGAAGGAATTCCTACCAGTTTCCCTAGGGGACTTAAGTAACTCCCAGCCCACCCAGAGATACACGAGACTCCTCGCTTCCATTCCCTCGGTCAGGTGTCCCACTCCTCTGCCTCAAGCCCTTTGCCAAGACCAGGGTACACGGCTGAAACATGGGCTGAACTCACGTGCCAGGCCACTGCTCTCTGCAGACGGGGCTGGCTGCTGGGTCTCTGATGGGTCAGTGGCTGGTGCATTCCAGGCAGGGGGCTGAAAGAACCAGATGACAGAAGCCTCAATGAGCCATTCCTGCTGGCAAAGAGTGCCAAGTACCTTGGGGGTACAAGGCCCTACTCTAAGCCCGTGAGGAAAGGAAACTGGAGGTTAGCGAGTAAAATTATAGTTGCTGTTCACTATGGAGGGCTCTCCCAGTGGCTCAGACATTAAAGAATCAGCCTACAATGTGGGAGACCTGGGTGTGATCCCTGGGTTGGGAAGATCCCCAGAGGAGGACATGGCAACCCACTCCAGTATTCTTGCCTGGAGAATCTCCATGGAGAGAGAAGCCTGGTGGGGGCAACAGTCCATGGGGTTGCAAAGAGTTGGACACAACTGAGCGACTAAGCACAATGGAAGAAAACAAGAGAAACTACAGCCATCACCACCTCTTCACTACTTACTTACACCTAGAATGCATTTCCCTAATTGAATAACCACCAACAACCAATGGTCACTCACCATGTGCCAGGTACAAGTCTTAGGGGCTTTTCACACATAAATATGTTTAATTATCACAACAAACTTATGAGGTAAATAGTTCTCCATCTTAGAAACTGAGGTTTTAACACATTAGGTATCTTACCCCACACTAGAAAGGCCAAGCAGAAGAGCAGGGATCCAAACAGACAAAGTCTGACTTGAGCACCCAGCACCAACAGAGGGAAACCTCCGGGGGTGGGTTTCTTGGGAGGGAATCCTTTCACATAGGGAAAGAACCCAGAAAAAGTTATTTGGGTTCCTGATATCTCTTGAGCCTTCAAGTATCTTCTCATCCTCCCTAGCACCCCACTTTATAGGGTTTCTGTTCCTAAGGAGGGCCACACTGCAACCCTATTTATGAAAGGAGGAAAAAGCCAGCTTTACCCAGCAGTGGGCCCCACACATTCCCCGTAGGGGATATCACACCAAGGCGAACAGGATCCATGCCTGTGACTGGGCCTCAGCCTCAGTAAGTAAACCACCTGTCAGGAACAACTGTGGGAAACATTCCTGTGGCACTCACTTGAGTATGTTCCAAGAAGAAATCGGACTCCTTCTTCTCTGGGGAGTGACTGGGAGCAGTACTCACACTGTCTATCCAAAGCTAGAAAGGAGAAGACACCACTGAAACACAGGACTCTGAATATACCCACTCCCCCCACGACCCCAGCCCCAGGAACAGGAACTCACATCAGTGCCATGCCGAGCCAAGGCCGTGCTCCCCAGCTGCCGGATCTTCTCTCGGTACATCTGGGCAGCTCGACTATTATACTTGGTGTTGGCATCATTGGCTGTGCATCCATGTTGGCGGAAAAAGGCTGTCTGGTGAGCCAAGAAGTGAGAACATGCTACAGGTGATTTTTCCCAGAGCAAAAGAGGCGCCCCCCGCCCCCCACACACACAACAGCCCCATTATTACTCAAAGAGAATGATACACACTGCTGACACCAGCAGTTTTTCAAAAAGTTCCTCAGAAACTCCTGCAAGATAACACAGCCACCCATCCTGTAGGATGAATGTCTGAAGCCTAACCCTCACTCAACTCTGCCTGGGAACAGCATGATACACCCATCCTTCCTCCAGGCCGACAAGAGCTGGTCGACCGTGGAGGCCCCAACTCCATTGGCCTCTCCCCAAGAATGTCTGCCCCAGTTAGTTTGAATCCAAAGCCCCTTTGAGAAGAACAGTGACCAATGTCCAAGTTTAGAGAACAGCGTACAGAGCTGCCACAGACCAGAGAATCCTCTGAACAGAGAAACAGAGAAGGCCTCCAAGAAGTCACTGAGAGGTGAGTACCCGGACAGAAGAATGGGGGCAGGAGGATGCTAAGGAGGAGCTTTACCGCATTGGCATTCCCGCCGACCTGCATACACCGCACCTGGAACCAAGTCCAATTGGAATCCAACTCTGTGGACCTGTGTGCAAGGGCTGTGTGTCACCTACCAGCAGGTTCCAGGAGACGCTTCCCTGAGAGACCCACACCTGTCATTTGGCCTCGGGTTGCAGTAGGCACCCCAAAACCCTCCCCAGCCACCAGCCTGTCTCCTCCACTCCACCCTGTCCGGGAGAGCTCTGCTCCACTCTCATGTAGTCAAAAGGGTGCTAACTGTTTTCCAGATGCCAAAGGAAATGGAAGCTTGGACTCAGCCTTCCTCTTAAGGACAACCAGAGTCTCGCTCCAGCGTATCACCAACTAGATCAACGCAGGTAACTCTCCCCCCGAAACTAACATTTCGAGAGTCGAGCATGACTACCAGCGAAGAGTTCTGACCCAGACGCGGAGACGAACCGCCAGTGTAACAAGAAGCCCACACAGGCGGTTCCCATCCGTGAGAGTCTGGCGAACACTAAACTCAGGGCGGTCCAAGTCCAGGCAGCCCACTCTCCCCTGCCGAGCACTCAAGTCCCGACCAGCCGCGAGGAGACCACACCTGATGAAGCTGAGATGGACGCCCAGGGAGCGATGCACCCCGGAGCAGTCAATGCACAGAAAAACACCGTACGTGATGCTGGCCCAACTCGGATTCTTGGCGCCACAGTCGAAGCAGGCCTGGACAGAGAAGGAGATGAGAGAACGGTCAGGGGCCTCGAGTCGAGGCCGGGCGCTGACAACCCAGGAAGAGAAGCCCACGCCGGCCCTTCCCCATCCCTCAGACGCCAGGGGACCCGGGGGAGACCCTCTCGGCCCGCCCAGGGCCCCGCACGCCTCCCTCTCCCGCACCTTGTTGGTCGGAATTGCGCGAAGCCTCTTAAAAAGCGTCTGGATCTCGGTCTTGCTCGGCTCGGCCGCCATTTTCTCTCCTTCCCAGAACAGCAGCGCGACCGACGGGTCCCGCCACGAGCCAATCCGCGGCCGCCTAGGAGGGTCAGCGGGCGGGCCTCAGCGGAGGCCGGCCCGCCGAGGGGCGGGGCGACCGGCCCGACGCAGGCCAACGGGCGAGCGGCCGGCGGAGCGTGCGCCGTGACGCCAGGGGCCCGGGCTCCACGCGCGCGCGCCCGACTCCTCGCCGCGCCGCGCCGCGGCCAATCCGCGGGCAGGGCGGGGCGACGGCTCGCCCACAGGCCCAAACCGCGCCCCGCGCGCCCCGCCCCCAGGGGGGCGGGGCCACCTCCCAGAAGCGTGTGGGCAGCTAGGCTCGGCCCTCGGCCTCGGTTCGGGTCAGTTCCCGAACGGTGAGTAATGATTGACCGTCCCTACCAAACACTCGCGGTGCCGCCGACCTGAATGGGAAGATCAACTGGCGGGGCTCCCGCTCCGGTCAGAGCTCAGCTCCCGACCTCCACCCATCTTCGGATGCCTCGCACCAAGTCTGATCACGACTCCCCTGCGGGACCCCAGGTTAGGTTAGGGTCCCAGAGCAGGCACCAACCTGGCTCACCTCCGCCCAACCCCCGCCCCCGCTATATACTGCAGGCCCACGACCTCCCCCCAGTGCCTCCCGCCAGATGCCCTCGGCCGCCTGGCAAGGGTGCAATAGCGAAAAAGATGCACAGAAGCCGTTTTTTTTTTCTTTGAAGTTTAATACACACTAGAACAAGCCACAAGAGTGTTGCTAGCCCAGAACTACACTCACCCCAAGTCAACCCCAGGAACCCCAAAACAGACCAGGAACTGGGTCCACAGCTCCCGGGGAGACTGGAGGACCCTTTGGGGAGGCCCAGGCACCCCTGAGCCTTTCGGTCACTTCCTGACCTCCCCATCTTCCCCTCAGCCTAGACTCAGTTGGCCCTTCCCTACCAGTCCCTTCCCAGACACAAGGCCCCCCCACCTTCCCTGGGTTCCAGGACTTCCTCCCTCCTGGAGGGACAGAGCGGTCGCAGGGGTCAGGATGGTTCAGGGCCCTCGGGTCCGGCTGTCCAGACAAGCTGGGCTCTGACTCAGGGTGGAGAAACATTGCATAAGGGCTGCCAGGGCAGGTCAGGCCCCCACACACTCCACGTAGTTGGCAGGGTACAGGCCAATCCGGCCACTCTGCAGCTGGCCCTGACACCAGCCCTGTTCATCCTCCTCGCTCATCTTCAGCAGCTCCTCCCCTGCGAGAAGGGGGATTGGTCACTGGCGATTGCCCGCCCCACTCCTGCAACTGGGTCAAGGACTAAGGGGGAGGGGGTAGTCGGCGAACCCAGCTAGAAGAGACCAGGCTCAGGCAGAGGGAGGTCAAAGTCAGCCACTCCACCCCCACCCCCCACCCCCAGGCCCTGAATTCAGCAGTCAGGCCCCAGCTGGTGACTTTGAGAGGCAGGTGAGGGCTCCAAGCAGACACACTGACTCCTGCGGGATGGACCCAGAGCAGCCTTTTTCTTTTTTAATAGTTTTTTAAAAATATTTATCTGGCTGCACGGGTCTTAGAAGTCACATGCAATATCTTCAATTTGTGTTGCAGCGTGCATGCAGAATCATTCGTTGTGGCATGTGAACTCTTAGTTGGATCTCATTCCAGGGATCAAACCCCGGGCCCCCAGCACTGGCAGCATGGAGTCTTAGCCACTGGACCAGCAGGGAGGTACCTAGAGCAGTCTTCAGCTCAGAGCACGTAAGCTTAAGCACCAGATGCTTAAAATGAGCATCTGGCTTCCCTTTCTCCACATTCCTGCTCAGACTAGTAAAGGGGCGAGGGAGACGGGCTGCAGCCTGCAAAGGACCAGGAGCGGGGCTCTAGGGTACCTGCTCGGAAGCTGAGCTCATCGGCTTCTTGCCCCGCGTAGTCATAGAGCGCCCGCACCCGCACGCCCGTGGCAGCCTTGGGGGGGTTTTCCTCATCTGACCACTCCTCCTCGTGTCTGCCACTAGAGGGGGGAGAACAAGGGGGCAGGCTTGAGCAGGAGCCTGGGACTCAGGGCCGAGGGCTCCCCCCTACAGGAGCCCAGGGAGAGGCAGGTGGGGGAAAAGCTGCAGGATTCTAGCCTGACTTCTGCCACGAATGCCTGCAAGCTCAGGCACACGTCCGGCCACGCAGAGCTGACACGGGCAGTACATGAGAGGGAGTGTGGGGAGCACCTGGCAGACCACCATATAAACTGGCATCTCTACAACTCAGAACACCAGCTTTGAACCCACTTCAGGTGTGAAGGGCATGAAGGGAAGAGAGAGAGGAAGGAGGAGCGCACAGCAGCGGGCAGAGCTGTGTCCTTCCCACAGCCTGAATCCTGGCTCTCACCGCGGGGACCCCGAAGACTGGGGCAGGGGTGCAGCGCCATCTCTGGTGGGTACGATGCTGGTTAGGGTAACCTCGTCAGGGCTCCGGCCACCCTTCTCCTTCCGGCTGATCGTCCTCTGTGTGTCCAAGGACCACTCCTGTGGGGACAGAGTTCAGGGTCGGGTTGGGTTGGGCTGTAGGCTTGGTGGCAGCCAGAACCATCCAGACCACCTATACCTACTCCATCCCAAACCCCAGCCTCCTGCTGGAGCACCAGAGTAAGCCCAGTGGGAGCCTACCCCATCTCCCAACCCCAGCCTGCCAGGAACAGGTACCTCAAACTGGGGCCAGTTCATGGCCATGCCCGGCCCATGGGTGCTTCGCCACCAGCGCAGGTCCTCTTCGTCGCTGGCTGCCTCGATGCCCTGATGCAGGTCTCGGTGGAGTTCGTGGAACCTGTGCCCCGGGTATAACCCTCAGGCGGGGAAGCCCTGGGCCTCTATTCCCCACCCTACCCCCACCATGCACACCCTGCCCCGTCTCATTCAGCCCAGCCAGAGCCCAGAGGCGAAGGGAGAGAGCCAAGCCTCACCCAGATCTCCAGGCCCACCCGGCAGGCCGTACCTCTCACTGCTGGAGAGATCCAGATGCTGGTGTAAGGTGAGCAGCATATCCTTGAAGAAGAGAAGCCGCTGGCGCTCGGCCGCCTGGCAGCTCTCGAAGGCCTGCTCCATGTCCTCCATGTAGCGTGGGGTGTAGCGGTGCAGCTCCGCCAGGGTCTGCTCATACTGGGTCTTCGTCTGGGTGGGGAGAGGCGGGGCTCTGGTGAGGACAAGACCTTCTTCCCCCACTCAGACTCTGCTAGTCTTTCCTGCATACCTGCTGTGAGCTAAGCACCAGGGCCCGGAAACCTGGCTCCTGCCCGCGAGGACCCCAGGAGCCTAACAAGGGAGGTGACATTCAGGCCCAGCAGCTTTAAGAGTCCGGTGGAGGGACTTCCCTGGTGGTCCACTGGTTAAGAAGACGCTTTCCAACGTAGGGGACGTGGGTTCAATCCCTGGTTGGGGAACTAAGATCCCACATATCTTAGGGAAACTTAGCCTGAGCACCCCAACTAACACCCAACAAATAAATAATAAATTTTTTAAAATAGATTTTTTCAAATTTAATAAACAAACAAACAAACAAAAAGGTGTTACAGAGTGCGATAAGGTTAACCTATGGGAGCAGAAAACGGCAGCCCACTCCAGTGTTCCCAAGGACAGAGGCGCCTGATGGACTAGTCCTTGGGGTCGCAAGGCAGACATGACGGGCCTCACATGCACGGGCACACACACACATGGGGAGCTGTGGAAGAAATCAGAAAAGGCTTCCCAGCAGTGGAAACAGAGCAGCACCTCAGAGGACAGGGAGGCCCTGGATACGCGGAGCTGGAGGAAAAGCGCTCTGGCCAAGTGAGCAACATGAAAACTTGTCCCAAGGGGCACACAGAAAGGAAAGCAGCTGGGAAGGTCTCCTCAACTGCTAAGATTATCCCAGTGGCCCACACCGCACCATTTCTTTCCTGCCTAGAGCATCCTCTTTCCCTGGTGCGTGCACACTGCGCCGCTCAGTCGTGTCTGACAACTTGCAGTTCCGTGGACAGTAGCCCGCCAGGCTCCTCTGTCTGTGGGATTTCCAAGGCAAGAATACTGGAGTAGGTTGCCATGCCCTTGTCCAGGGTATCTTCCCTAACCAAGGATCAAACTCACATCTCGACTGCATCGGTACTGGATTCTTTATCACTAAGGCCATTGGGAAGCCCCATCTTTCTCGGGGTCCGATGTTACATGATAAGATGAAGAGCAGGGGGCAGGTGAAGACGAGAGCAATGCCGGGGGCTGGAGAAAGCACTCAGGGAGCCCTGAGCTGGGCTGCCCGGTCCCTCAGCCTGTACCTTCTCCGCCTCCTTGGAGCAGCGCTCCGCCCGTTCCTGCAGCTTCCGCAGCTGCTCCTGGGACACAGCGCTGTCTGCCTTTGCGTGGCTCTCCCGCGTCTGGGCGGTCTTCTCCTCCTTCCGGGCCGTGTGGTAGCTCTTCTTGGAAGCCTCAACCTGGCGCACACGCAGGGACCGACCGTGCTGGACCCAGGACCCTGCGCAGCGGCCCCTCCTCGCCCCGGGCCGACCCAGGCAGGGGGCGGGCCTCTGCGGTCCCTCCTCCCTACCGGGCTCACCTCCTTCAGCCTCTTGAGCCAGGGCTTCTGGGCCTTGCGGAAGCCGTCCTCGGCCGCCCGGCTCTCGCGGAAGCCACCCAGCACAGGCCGGTGGAAGGCGCCCCGCTGCCAAGAGCGCACCCGCTCGCTGTCCTGGCCCTGCAGCTTCTCCCGCACCTCCAGGTGCAGCGCGCTCAGCCGCTCGGCCGCCGTGAAGAAGGCGTGCCAGGCCTTCTCCAGCGTGCCATACTGGGGGCCTGCGGGGAAAGGTGAGCTGGGGCTGGGCCCGGGCTGCTGGCAGCCCCCAGCAGGGGCTTCTGGGTGCCAGGCATGGGGCAGAGATGCGAAGATGAACGACAAGTGACGTCAGCTGCTGCTGACTGAACACCTACTGTGTGCCTGGACACACGGTCCCACTGAATGCTTGACTCATCCACCACTGTGAAGATGGCATCACCAACAACATGGAACAAGTGAAAAGGCAGCCCAGAGAAGGGAAATTCGTTGCTCCGAGCATTCCAGCTACAGGTGGAGCTCAGATCCAAACCCAGGTGTGTGGTAAAAATCACTACGCTCTGTTGCCCCAGAGGGAAGAACTAGTGTCTGTCCCCAACGAAGGCAGCTTGTTTGGATAGAAGGAGCCCAAGCTCCAAAGCAGAAAAACCTGTGGGCAAGCGCTAACTCTTCTTAGCTGTGTGACTTCAGGCAAGTCAGTTGGCCTCTCTGAAGTATCCCATTCTCCTCTAGCAAATAGTTAGAACAAGACCATCTCCATGATAGGGCTGTGGTTGGTTGGTTGTAAGTCACGTCTGACTCTTTGGCCACCCCATGGACTGTAGCCTGCCCGGCTCCTCTGTCCATAGGATTTCTCAGGCAAGTGTACTGGAGCAGGTTGCCATTTCCTTCTCCAGGGCATCTTCCCGACCCAGGGATCCAAGCCTACCAGGGATCCAGACTCCCTACCACTGAGCCACCAGGGAAGCTCACAGCATTGTTAGAAATACCAGAGTAACTCATATGAGGGTGCTTGGCAAACCCTAAGAGCACAACTGTAAGAATAACCAGGAGGACCTTCTCTCTTTAAAGGGAAGGCGGACAGGGAAGCCTCCAACTTTCCACAAGAGGTGCAAAAAGAAACTGCCCTGCCTGGCTGCACCACCCCCCCCCGCCCCGCCTTGGCGGTCCTCTCCTCCCCACGGGGCCAAGCGCGGGCTCACCCTTCTCCACGGCACCCCTCCACTTGCGGGCCCAGTCGGCCAGCTGCTGGGCGTAGGCCTTCTCGATGCGGGCGCGCTCCTGGAAGCAGCTGATCAGGTCCCCGCAGAGCCGGTGCCCGTCCTCCACCCGCTGCACGGTCCGCCTGTAGTTGCCAGCCTGTGCAGGAGACGAGAAGCCTGGTGTCGCCCCGGGGGAGCCGCTCCCCCCCCGGGGGCCAGGGCTGACACGAGGCTTCTCCTTGGGACAGGTGGATGGGCCCTGAGAGGGGTGGGCATTTCAGCACCACCCCCAAAGCTGGCACCCAGCTGCTCACCTCCCAGAAACTGCCCTCCAGGGCCTCCCCTCCAGCCTCTTCCTCTGGAGCCATGGTGTCCCCGCAGCACGGAATGGTGGCGGATTGGGGCTGCAGAGGGCAGAGGGGTAAGCAGGAAAGCCAGGCGCACTTCGGGGGCGGGCAAAGAGCCTCTGCTATCCCTAGGTTCTGCCCCCCACCCCCCACTGCCATCCCCACTCCCCAAGGAACTGTCAAGAGCCAGGACTCAGCAGGCAGGGGTCTGGAAGTCCCAGGAGGGGCCCGAAGAGGGCAAAGATGGTCGTCCCACGGCTCCTCCTCTTGCCCTGGCCTGCCCTCCCCACCAGCTCACTCCATGTACCTGGGCCTAGGGTTCACTCCGGAGACCTGGGTGTCCAGCCCTCACAGCTGCCACCGTGATCCTGCCTCGACGCTAACAAGAGCAAAGCAGGCGGTGAGGGTGGGGCTGACCACGTCCAGGGCGGTGCCCAGCTCCCCCGATATAGCAACTGCTGTCAGAAGCGCCAGATTCCAGCCAGGAGAATGCCAGTCGGGTCACACGGTCCAGCCGGGGATTACATGGCAGGCGGGGGTGGGTAGTGGGCAGAGGGCCCCACTGCCCCGACCGCAGATGAAATAAGGGGACGCCTGCCCAAGCCAGGGCTCTGTGGCCTCTCCTGGAACAAGGCTACCCCTCCCCAGACCCAGCCAGGTCAGAGGGTACCCAGCCACACCCCAGGAGCTCCCCTCACTGGCCAGAGCACACTGGGAGCCAGGAGGTCTGAGTCTTATCTTGGCCATGAAGCTTGAACAAGTGCATTATACTGTCGTCTCCTAAAGGGCCTCGGCTCCCTCCCAAAATGGAAATCCCGCCTTCTTCCCTGTTTCAGTGCCAACACTGGTATAAGACCCAAGGCAGCGAACAAGACCTGTGAGGAGCCTGACAGTCACAAGAGACACTCATCCTGCTCCACGGCATCCCTGAGGTCCCACAGGATTCCGTGAATAATGAGTAACTCAGCCCCACCCTCCAAAAGCCCAGAGTCTGGGGCAGCACGAGGTGTCAGACAGGTAGGTGATCAGCCAGTTAAAACAGTGCAGCTCCAGGACTGCGGGGGAGGGCAAGGCAGATTCCAGCCCCAGAGCTCCCCCCGGGGGGCTGGAGGACCCAGAGGCACGCGGCCACTCCCTGCCTATCTCTGGGCAGGGTCTCAGCTGTCCCCAGCATCAACTCAAGCCCCTAGAAGGAAACCACTTCCTCCTCTGAGCAAACCCCAGGGACACGGCCAGGCCTGGGAGAACAGTGTGTTCACTGCCCCCAAGGCAGGGCTCTATGACAGTCCTCCCCCAAACTGACTGCCTCCCCACCCTGCAAAACTCAAGAGTGAGGGCTTCCCAGGTGGCTCAGTGGTAAAGAATCCACCTGCCAATGCAGGAGACTCAGGTTCGTATCCCTGGGTGGGGAAGATCCCCTGGGGAAGGAAATGGCAACCCACTCCACTGTTCTTGCCTGGGAAATTCCATGGACAGAGGAGCCTGGCAGGCTATAGTTCACGGGGTCACAAAGAGTCAGACACAACTTAGCAACTAAACAAACAATACTTTAAATGGGTGAATTGTGTGGTATATGTCAATAAAGCTGTTATTAAAGAAAATCGAGTGAGGCATCTTCTCCAGGCACCCTCCCATTTCTCCATCCCCAATCTCCACCCCTCTCTCCAGGTGTATATCACATTGTATATATCTCCGGGTATATATCACATATTGCCTTGTGACGATATTGGCAGAGACTTCCTGAGGGTCCAGTTTGTGTTCCTCCAGATATTCGAGTTAGTAGCTGAATTTAAAACACAAACGATATCCACCTGAAGACCAGGAAATGCACGGGCTGTGGCAGCTTTGAGAAAGCATGGCCTGAGTGGGCTTCTGCCTCTCAGTTCAGAGCAGGGAGAGCTTGGGCCCTCAGCGGAGCTGCCTGGGCCCAGAGAAGGATGGAGCAGCCCGCCCCTCCGGGGTCCTCAGCGCTTCCCCCTGGCTTCCTCCTGAGTCTGTCCCATTTACCCAGAAAGGACGTGCCAACCAGATGGAGAGGAACAGAGCTGCAGCTGTAAACCCCAGGGCCTCAAGAGCTATCCCAGCCAGGCATCCAGGGGCCGGGGCCCCCTGCCTGCCCCAGCCTCCCGGCTCCCGGCTCCCAGGAGAGCTGCCCCCCACCCGTTCCCTCTCTCTGGCCCCAGAACAGAGCGAGCTGTGTGTGCAGGGCTGGCACCGCTCCCTCCGGCCTCCCAGAGCAAACACGAGCCCAAGCCCCAGGCACAGCCAGCCCCACTGCCCCAGCGGACCCAGCAGTGGGGGGAATGGGCCTGTGCCTTGACCCCTGCCGAGGAGGGCCAGCCCCCTGCGTCTCCCGACCCCGGCAGAGACCCCGCCTGGTCCCCAACACACTCCTGCCACGGCCAAGAGCTCGCGAAGCAGATCATGAACCTTCCCACCCAGGGAGCCAGCACCTAACTGGGCTTGGCAGGGTCTCCTCACAGCGTCCTGAGCCAAGGTAGGGAGTCTCGGGGTTCAGGGAAGAACCCACTTTCCCTTAGGAGGCCGGGAGGTACTCGCCCGACCCTGTCCCGAGTCCCAGGGCAAGGCCCTGGGAGGGAGCCCTGCTGTCCTGCCCTTGCCCAGGCTCCGTCCTGAGTCACAGGCTGCGCCCAAGGACCTCTTCTCCCGGCAGCCCCTCCCGATCCGCCCGCGGATTTGACGGCACCGAGGCGGGCGGTCGACCGGTCCAGAGAGGGGTGCTCAGGCAAGAGCCACCGGAACCTGCAGCCAGGGAGGCCCCCGAGGCTGGGGGAGGGGCGGCGCGGGGAAGGGGGAGGAGGCCGGGCCCGGGAGGGGCATAACAAAGGGGCACTTTTGGAAACCCGACCTGCCCCGCCTGAGGTGCCAGCTCCCCGATGACGCACTCCCAACCCGGAGCCCTCACACCAAGCCTCCGAACCCAGGGGCCGCCGGTCTCTGGCCTCAAAGCCCTTATGGACGGGCGCCCTGCTTGCGGGCCGGGCGCCGCACACGTCGGAGCCGGTGGAGCCCACGAGGAGCGGCCGGGCCAGGCCTGGCCCTGGAGACTCCAGGACTTCTCGGCCAAACTCGCTGAACTCGGTCTCGGCGGGAGGTGGGGGCCCGTCGGCCACCGCTGAGGGGAGGGGGCGCACCCTGCCTTGGCCCGCGCCGCCGGCAACTCCAGATGGTGGCCCGGGACCGGCGGCCCCAGGAACTGGGACTCTTTGCTAAGGGCGAGGGGTCGCTGGGGAGCGAGGCCTCTGCTGGGGTCCCCGGGCGGTCGGGGACCTTTGAGGGGCCCCAGGAGATGGGGTGGCCCGCCAGCCCCGACGCCTCCCTACCCCCCCCCCCCCAACCCCGCGGCAGGTCTGGGAAAGTGCCGGGCGCGCGGCGCCGCAGAAGGGTCCTCCCCCTCGGCGCGGCGGCAGCTCTTGCCGCGCTCACGCAAAGCGCGGCGACCCCGGGACTCCCGGGGCTGGAGCCGATCCCACTGCAAACTTCAGGAGCGGGAGGAGGAGAGGGCGTGCTCTATCTAGCCGCGGCTCCCGCCACCGCCTCCCCACCGTCCCCTCCCGAGCAGCACTCACCGCGTCCTCCCAGGGCGCCTCGGCGGGTGGGGGGGTCCGGCCACGCTCCGACCCAAGTCCTGTCGCTCCCGGGCCCGGGCCGCCGCCTCCCGGAGCGCGCCGGGCCCTCCCCCCGGGAAGCCCAGCCCCCAGCCCCGCCCTCTCCTCGCGGCCGCGGGCCCCAACCCCACCGGCCAGCGGCGGGGCGCAGGAGCTGCCCGCATCGCGCCGACAGGCGCGGCTCCCGGGGCGCGGGCCGTGGGGTCTCGGTTCCCGCCCGAGGAGCGCCAGGGCCGCCTATCCAGGGCGGTGGCGCTATAAGGAGTCTGATTTCGGCTTTGCCCCTCCCCGGCCTCGGCAGAACCTGGGAGAGCCGTGGAAGCGGGAAGGAGTCCGGCCTGCACCGGCTCCCTTTGGAGGGAGACCTGGGGGGTGCTACACTGCCTTGCTCTTCTTACTGAGCATAGCTTTCTTAAAAGTTAGAAGTTAACTTAGACGTTTACTTAGACGTTAACTCTGGAGAGGCTCATAACCATCCCCTTGTAAGCATTAGGACTCCCATTGTATAGATGCAGAAACTGAGGCTCAGAGACCTTTAGCACCTTGTACAAGATCTGTCGTCGGGCAGGGCCGGGACTCCAAAGCCTTGCCTTTTCCTTGCATAGCCCTCCTGGCCAATCTGACGGCCCATTCTGAGGACTGGGTCCGACACGCTGTGGAGGTGGAGCAGAAAGTCATGAGCTCCTCCCCCCCACGTGTTCTTATTCCCAGATTTTGTACCACGGTTCATTCTTAAATCCCTTCTTCCTCACCCCCTTGCCCTGCACCCTGGGATTTTTCGGAGCCTGCCTGTCGGTTATTTATATCCACTGGAGCGGTCCAAGAATGTTCTGAGTCTGACCTAATCGCCACCTGCTCGGTCTCCCGGCCCCTCCCGCTTCCTCCTGGGCCCGGTGACCCGGCGGCCGTGCACTCCACCTGGCAGGCGAGAGGGGGCGCAGGTCTGCGCGGTCCGACGCCGGGGGCGCTCAGAGGGTCTGGACCGCGCAAATTGCTGTGGGCCGCAAACCCTCCCGCGCTCTCGGAGGAGTGCGCCCCCAGGGGACGGCGTGCGCGCTGGGAAGCAGAGAGCCAAGCTGTTCTCTCCCCAGCACGTCCTCTCGGTCCCCACGCCCCCGCCCCCACCCCTACTCCCCGAGGAGTGTGAGTCCGTGTGCACGGATTTTTAAACGACAGCTTTAAAAATAGCAAAATTAGGTAGTTTCTAAATCCGGGAGGAATCACGGACGCGTTCTCTGCGCAGATAAATCCGCTCATAAAATGAAAAGGGGGCTTGCAGAGAATGAACGGGGAGAATTTCAAACGGGCATCTAAGCCGCTGAGGACTGACTTGCCCCGCAGTCCCCGTGGGAGGGTGAAACCGCCTGTGGGGCACCCTAGACAAGACGCTTTCGGCCCCTCGCGCCTGAGTAGTGATCCTCGCCTGGGCGCTCGCAGGGTGTGAACCCAGCAGTACATAGCTCCCGAGACAAGTTTCAACACCCACTCTGCTGGGGCTTGGACAAGTCTATTTTCTCCATATCTCTGTTTCCACCTCTATGAAACATGACAGGTGACTGGGCTGACCTCCCAAAAGGGCCTGTGCAGCAGCTTATTAATGCTTGTAAAACGACTGCAAATAAGAGGAGCTGAGGGAACATCTACTGACAGCCATGTTATTATTTTTGTATTATTATTCAAAATCAGTTACCATCCCACCTAGTGCCCGGAGGGGCTTTAGGCACCTGGACAGAAAGTGTGATCACAAGAAAGAAATGAATTACAGGAGCCACCTATCAAAAACCCATTAAAAATAAAGGCTGCAAGCCAGACTCTGGGATCTAGGGAAGTCTCTCTAGAAACTCAGAAAAAACAGGGCTGTTTGTCAGACCACAAAGAGAAGGGAATGCGGAGTGGGAAACATCTGGCATCCCTCGGGTTCAAATCTGGAGAAATGCTGCAGCTGATCTTAATTGCCCCTAAGGTACTGTAGGGAGAAAAAAATACACCAAAACCCAGAGCATAGGGAGCTGCTTCAAGGGTCAGAGGAGACAGAGCTGACCTTGGAAAGCCAAAGGCCTCCTAGTGCTGCCCCAGGGTCCAGATTTCTGTGCTCCACAGCCAGAGCCCCTAAGCACTCACGGGGCTCCATCAGTGTGTTCCCAACTTGAACAGAGCTCAAGATGGGATGCCCGAGGTCAGGAGGACCGGATAGACAGAAACCCAGAGAGGCAGCTTGGCTCCCGGCACCAGGCGGCAGGCTGGTCCTCAGCCCAAGTTCACAACACTCACAGACTCACTCACCTAGACTTTCTGGAATGTTCTAAGCACAGTTCCTTTGTTTGTTTATTTATTTATTCACTCAGCCAATCAAGAAAACATTTGCATTTTTGCTTTATGCTAAGCCCTAGGCTGGGTGTTGGGAATACAAAAATAAAAAAGGCAGAGTCCGAGGTGTACGTTAATGATACAATATGAGCAGGAAATACTACGGGGAAACAGAAGCAGAAAAGACCACCTTTCACTGGGCGACAACACTTGACTGGTCTTGATGAGCAAGAATTAGTCATGTGGAGAGGCATTCTAGGCAGGAGCATCAGGGTGTGCCAAGCACCAGAGGTGGTAGCATATGACGTGGTAACCCAGCAATTCCACTTTTTGGTATCTACCCCAGACAAACGTGTACAAGACTAGGAAAAGGTCCAAGGATGTTTGCATATAGTATTGTTTGCAGTAAGGGAAAAACTAGAAACAAGTGATAGTGGTTGGGTGACATCCCTGGGGGTCCAGTGGTTGGTTGGGACGCTGCCTTTCTACTGCAGGGGCCATGGGTTCAATCCCTGATCGGGGCAATGAGATCCTGCATGCCACATGGTGTGGTCAAAAAAAATTTTTTTAATGAAGAAAAAAAAAAAGAGGCCATTGGTTGAATAACCTAAAGTCCATTCATGCTTTTGGATTACTCTGCAATAACTAAAGAATAGGGGAGATAAAGATGTGCTCTTATATGAAGACATTCAAGATGTCTTGGATCCATGACATCCATGGATGTCATGACATCCATGACAAAAAAGCAAAGTGCAGAACACTCAAAATCTTCAGAAAATATGCACCAAACTGATTTTGGTGATTCTCTCTAGAGAGAGGCTTCCCAGATGGCTCAATGGTAAAGAATCTGCCTGTCAATGCAGGAGACACAGGAGATGCCAGTCTGATCCCTGTGTGGAGAAGATCCCCTGGAGGAGGAAATCGCAACCCACTTCAGTATTCCGGCCTGGAAAATTCCATGGACAGAGGAGCCGGGCGGGCTACAGTCCCTAGTGTTGCAAAAAGTTGGACACGACTGAGCATGCATGCACACTCCAGAGAGAACTGGTGAAGGAGATCTTTGTAATCTTTGAAAATTAATGATGAGTATGTACTTAAACATAAATTGTATAACTAAACAGTTTTGTTTTAGGAGATGGTGATGGGTGTTATTGTCTAAAACGGTGCTGCTCCTTTCATACTTCTCATAGACAATCTCACTGTTTGAAAGGAAGTGACTAGATCAGATTTGTCCTTTAAAAAGATAACTCTGGCAGCCCGTCAGAGTGTAGATTGGAGTGGGCAGAGGGCTGCAGGCAGGACTGATCTCCTCTGAAGGCTGCTGTTTGTCTCCGTGGCCTCTGGACATTGCCCCAGCATTCCAGATGGGCAGCTAAGTAGAGTATTCTGGTTCAACATCTATGTTTTTAAGATTTCAGGCAACCCCAGGTGGAAAAACTGGTCCCAGGTATTGAGAAGGGTTAACCTCAGTTGGGTTGGCGGGGGGTGGCTGTTTCTGGGCTGAAACACAGGAAGAACAGCAGATGGATGGCATTAGAGTGAAAAATGTGTAGCAGATTTCAGAGCAGGGACTATAGAGAAAGCCTCTCTGGGGTCAGGAATTTGCCTGGGGCAGAGTCTTCCGAAGGTACTGTTGCACAGTCCACTTTGCAGCTCTGCAGGCAGGGTTCTGCTCAGGAAGCCTGCCCTGGTTCATTGGGACCCTTCCCCAAAGTCCACTGGGGACCTCCTTTTTGGTAAAAGAGGAATTCTAGTGGGGGAACCATTCATTCAGCTGACTTTCAGAGAACACCTGCTATGCCAGACACCATGCTGGATGCCTGGTCCAGTGCAAACAAAGCAGATATGTTTCCTGATTCTGTGGATATGATAGGATAGGATAAAGCGACCCCATGGACTCTTTGCAACCCCATGGACTGAAACCTGCCAGGCTCCTCTGTCTGTGGGATTCTCCAGGCGAGAATACTGGAATGGGTTGTCATTCCCTTCTCCACGGGATCTTTCTGACCCAGGGATCGAACCTGAGTCTCCTGCATTACAGGTGGATTCTTTACCATCTAAGGCACCAGGGAAGCTTCATGGAGTTTCCCACTAAAGTCAAAAGCCTGCATACACAATTACAAATTGTGATATGTGTTTTAAAGGGGAATAAAGGGTGAAACAGATCACCAGCCCAGGTTGGATGCATGAGACAAGTGCTCAGGGCTGGTGCACTGGGAAGACTCAGAGGGATGGGATGGAGAGGGAGGCGGGAGGGGGGATGGGGATGGGGAACACATGTAAATCCGTGGCTGATTCAGGTCAATGTATGGCAAAAACCACTACAATATTGTAAAGTAATTAGCCTCCAACTAATAAAAATAAATGGAAAAAAAAATAAAGGCTGTTGAAAACATATGGCAAAAAAGATAAATAAATAAAGGGGAATACAAAGGATACAGTGCTATGAAAGAAGAATAACAGGGGGAGCATAATTTCAATGGGTCAGAGGGTTAGAGGAAACTTCTCTCAGGAAGTTTAAGCTTCTGGACCCCCAGAGGCCCAAAAGACAAATGAAAGTTAGCTAGGTAAAGAGGGAACCTAGAAGATGGCATTCCGGGCAGAAGAACTGATGTGTGCAAAGTCCCTCTGATGGGATCTTGACCTGGGAAAGAAGGGCAGAGTGGTGAATGAGAGGGCAAGAGGGCCAGGGTGAGGTAAGAGGGGCAGGCAGCTCTCAGACACTGCAGGCTTTGTTTTATTCTGAGTGCAGAATTTAAACAGAAGAGAGACCCTAAAGATCTTTCTGGATGTTGTGTGAAGAATAGATTAGAGCAGGGGATCAGCAAACTGTAGCCTGGATGGCCCACAAGGTAAGAAGATTTTTATTTTATTTTTTGTTTGTTTTCAAAGCTATAAATCTTTTAAAGATTATTATTTTTAAAAAGATTATTATTATGTATTTATTTGGCTGTGTCAGGCCTTAGTTGCGTCACACAGGATCTTTCCTTTCGGCTTGTGGACTCAGGAGTTTCGGAATAAGGGCCTAGTTGTCTGGCGGCATGTGGGCTCCCGACCAGGGACTGAAACTGCACCTCCTGCATTGCAAGGCAGATTCTTTTTTTTTTTAATGGCCAATTGATTTTTTTCTTAATTTTTTAAACACCGAAACCATTCTGTATTGGGGTATAGCCAATTAACAATGTTGTGGTAGTCTCAGGTGAAGAGCAAAGAGACTCAGCCATGCAAGGCGGATTCTTAACCCCTGGGCCACGAAGGAAATCCCTAAGAACAATTTTTACTTAATTAAACGGTTGAAAAGAATCAAAAGAAGAATACTCTCTGTGTTACATGAAGGTTAGAAGGAATTCAAATGTCAGTGTCAGTAATTTCAATTATTTATTGAAATTAAAATTGTCAATAAAGTTTTATTGGCACACAGGCACTATCCTGACCCTTTCTGATGAGCCCGAGACCTGGGAGGAGGTACAGAAACTGCAGAAAGGGAGCCCTCTGTACGCAAGGCAAGCCCGGACCGAGGGGGTGGAAGGGGCGCTCACAGAGTGTCTGTGAGCTGCAGGCGTTCTGCTGAGTGCCTGGTCACCCCAGCCTCGTAACAACCCTGTCCAGTTGGATTGATTTTTCCCAATTAACAATGGAGGGAAGAGACTTTGAGAGGTGCGGGATCTGCTTTAGGACACAGCTAGGACGTGGGAACCTGAGGCCTCACCAACACCAGGGAACAACTTTTCCCTCTTGGTGATACCGAGCATCCATGGCAGAGATTGGATATATTAGCTTCCGAGGGCTGCCAAGCAACAAACCGGTGACTTAAAACAGCAGAAATGTCTTCTGTTACAGTTCTGGAGGCCGAAAGTCCAAAACCAAAGCGGTAGGGCCACACCTCCCTCTCCAGGCTCTGGGGAAGAAGCTTTCCTTGTCCTTCTGCTGGCTGCCAGTAGCTGCTGGCAACCTGGGGGGATATCTGGTGTCCTCTGGGCGACTGCCATATCACTCCAGTCTCTGCCTAGCTCTTCACATCCTCTCTATGTTTCTGTCTATGTGTCTTATCTCCCTCTGCCTCACTCCTATAAGGACACTTGCCACTAGATTACAGTCTAATCGGATAATTCAAGATGATCTCCTTATTTTAAAATCCTTAATTACATCTGCAAAGACACTCTTTCTCAATAAGATATCATTCACAGGTTCTGCAGATTCAGTTCAGTTCAGTTCAGTCACTCAGTTGTGCCTGACTCCATGGACTGCAGCACACCAGGCTTCCCTGTCCATCACCAACTCCCAGAGCTTACTCAAATTCACATCCATCAAGTTGGTGATGCCATCCAACCATCTCATCCTCTGTTGTCCTCTTCTTCTCCTGCCTTCAATCTTTCCCAGCATCAGGGTCTTTTCAAATGAGTCAGTTCTTCACATCAGGTAGCTGAATATTTAGGACTGATTTCCTTTAGGATGGACTGGTTGGATCTCCTTGCAGTTCAAGGGACTCTAAAGAGTCTTCTCCAACACCACAGTTCAAAAGCATCAATTCTTTAGCACTTAGCTTTCTTTATAGTCCAACTCTCACATCCATACATGACTACTGGAAAAACCTTAGCCTTGACTAGACAGACCTTTGTTGGCAAAGTAATGTGTTTCCTTTTTAAAATAGTGTCTAGGTTAGTCATAACTTTTCTTCCAAGGAGTAAGCATCTTTCAATTTCATAGCTGCAGTCACCATCTGCAGTGATTTTGGAGCCCCCCCAAAATAACGTCTGTCACTGTTTCCACTGTTTCCCCATCTATTTGCCATGAAGTGATAGGAACAGATGTCATGATCTTAGTTTTCTGAATATTGAGCCAACTTTTTCACTCTCCTCTTTCACTTTCATCAAGAGGCTTGTTAGTTCTTCTTCGCCTTCTGCCATATGGGTGGTGTTATCTGCATATCTGAGGTTATTGGTATTTCTCCTGGCAATCTTGATTCCAGATTGTGCTTCATCCTGCCCACTGTTTCTCATGATGTATTCTGCATATAAATTAAATAAGCAGGGTGACAACATACAGCCTTGACATACTGCTTTCCCTATTTGGAACCAGTCTGTTGTTCCATGTCCAGTTCTAACTGTTGCTTCCTGACCTGCATACAGATTTCTCAAAAGGCAGGTCAGGTGGTCTGGTATTCCCATCTCTTTCAGAGTTTTCCACAGTTTGTGGTGATCCACACAGTCAAAGGCTTTGGCATAGTCATAAAGCAGATATAGATTTTTTTTTGGAACTCTCTTGCTTTTTCGATAATCCAATGGATATTGGCAATTTGATCTCTGGTTCCTCTACCTTTTCTAAAACCAGCTTGAACATCTGGAAGTTCACAGTTCACATACTATTGAAGCCTGGCTTGGCGAATTTTGAGCATTACTTTACTAGCGTGTGAGATGAGTGCAATTGTGCGGTAGTTTGAGCATTCTTTGGCATTGCCTTTCTTTGGAAGCTTCAGCATCAGTCCTTCCAATGAATATTCAGGACTGACTTCCTTTAGGATGGACTGGTTGGATCTCCTTGCAGTCCAAGGGACTCTCAAGAGTCTTCTCCCACACCACAATTCAAAAGCATCAATTCTTTGGTGTTCATCTTTCTTTATAGTTCAACTCTCACATTCATACATGACTACTGGAAAAACCATAACTTTGACTAGACGGACCTTTGCTGGCAAGGTAATGTCTCTGCTTCTTAATAAGTTGGTCATAGCTTTTCTTCCAAGCAGCAAGTGTCTTTTAATTTCATGGCTGCAGTCACCATCTGCAGTGATTTTAGAGCCCAAGAAAATAAAGTCTCTCACTGTTTCCATTGTTTCCCATCTATTTGCCCATCTATTCTGGAGATTAGGATATGGGTATATCTTTTCAAGGGCCATCATTCAACCCTCCACACAAGGCTGGAGGAACCCACAGCTGTCAGCCTTGGACATTTAGTAAAATGCGTCTTGAGCTTAAAAAGCAGTCTGCCTTTTCAGAGACTTTCTTCATCCAGTTTCATAAATCTATCCGCCTCTTTGAGGAATGGATCAGCAGCCTAAACGCTGTCAACGCGAATGGGGCATGCTCTTCCAGATTGCCTATTGCTATGACAAAAGGCTCAGATTCTGGGGCTTTCTAACGCTGGGCAAGTCAAGCATAAAGAGGAGTCACAGTAAAGGTGCCAGCGATGATGCCCAGGAAGAGTGTGGAGTGTGGGGGAGGATGTGTGTAAATCCTTACTAAGAACGCCCCCTCCCCCAGGCTATCCGCTTCACCTATAAGAACTACAGCTATCCTGGCAGCTTATCACCGTCCTTTACAAGGAGAATGTTAACTGAGGTTCCTCGGGCAAGTTTTTGTCACATGCTGCCGGAGTTACAAACGTCCTAATAACAGGACCTTGGCTCCTAGGGACAGGAGCCAAAGGCGGGTAGTGGGGAGGGGAGGGGGGAGAGGGAAATGTACAGAGATGTAAATGTAGTTCTCCCGGTCCCACCAGCGGGTGACTCATCCGCTCAGGGAGAACTGGCTTGGCTGTAACACAAAGAGAACGCTTTTTATTTCTGCCACTTGGGACTTTTGCAGTCCCTGGAAGAGACCTTTGGCTTGAGGAGAGGGAGTAGAAGGCATGGCCTGAACTCAGACGCCTGGTTCCTCATTCTCTGCTCCCCGCTCTTCCCATGATGGCTCAGTGACTGGTGAGAATTCTGAAGAACAGCCTCTCCACCACCTTTTTCAAACCTCAAAGTGAAAAACATGCTGCCAGGAGATTATATAACAACTTCTATTTGTAGAGCACTTTACAGTTTGCGAAGCACTTTCATATATTATTTTAGCACTCTGGCGAATGCCCTGCAGCTCTGGCTGCCTAGGGAAGTTTTCTGGCATCCTGTACCAATGGTATTTCATGACAGGATATTGATTTAGTGTGTGGATGGTGCTTCATCCCCCACAGCAGAGAAAGAAAGTAGGGTTTGGGGGTATTTACACAGCTGTCTGACACTCCCAAAGCTACCCCAAATTATTATATTTTTGAAAACTTATGCTGTTCCCAGAAAGTGGGAGTCATGCCTTCACTTCACATTATTACAAATCTATTCATATTTGGGCAGTTAAACATGTATTGGAGATGCCAAGTAATGAGGACCCTGGATGCTGTATTCAGTCTGTCTCCAGTCCTTTAGGAGGAATTTAAACTTCAGTTTCCTGCAAATGCTGCCAAATCCTTGAGGCTGTTATTTGCAAACCACTGGACGCAGTAAATGTGTGTGGGAAGCCTGCACACGCCATCCGTGTGGATTATGGATGGTTTTGCAGACTCAGCGGAGTGTTTGGATCCACAGACAGCTTGATCAGAATCGGAGTCATGTATCAGCCTGCAATAGGACAATAACCCCGACTCGATGGAAACTTCCCACAGGGAGACCAGAGTTGAAAGCAGTCCCTGGTTTCCGCGGCTTTAACAGCAAGTCAGTCACAGGATCACAGATTTTAAAATCAAAAAGGATCTAAGAGACCCACCTCCTCTTTCCCTTTCATTAGATCATGAGGCCACTAAGGCACAGAGAAGCGAAATGACAGCTCCAAGACCACACACACAATCTCAGCACAGTGCTCTCTCCACCGTGCTATATTATTTGTTCCAGAAAACACCTAAGCCACACATTGTTTTGCAGATCAAAGAAACTGGCATTATTTAGGGCCACGCTCACGGTCTGCCAGGCTTCCAGTGTGAACACGAGGCCTTGATTTGCTACCACCAGCAGCTTTTGAATGAATTGCCTTGTGATGCCTTACGTCAAAAGTAGTGTCACAGATAGAACCCAAACATCTGTAAATGGGGTTTCACGGCACAACCTCTCCATGGCATGAAACCAGAGCAATGCTGTACCATTCACCCCATTATGAGATTAGCTGCATCAAAAATATGTATTAAATAGTTTGTCCACTGTGCACCCAATGGTTCATCAGATGGGAATGGATCAAGTCCCTCGTGAAACAACAAAACTCAGGGTAAGAATGGCCCATCACACACGACCTGAGGCAAGGTGCTTCACTGGTATGTGCAAGGTAGGTTTTCACCGCTCACATGAGGTTTGTTTGTTGTTGTTGTTTTATATCCACCATGGAAGACTCCTCAGTCCTAAACAAAGATTGTAGGAAAATCTGGTATTAAGCAGGACATTTCCTTTGCTGGTGAATCCATTATGGCTAACAGTTACCTCCCTGCCTTTCTGTTTCCTACTCCTTCTGCCTGGAAGGTTCTCCCCATCTCCCCTCCCTCTGTTTCCTCTCAAGATTTACCTTAAGTGTCACCTTCTCTGGGAAGATTTCCTTGACTCTGTTTGTTCAATTAGTGAACACTTTCTGGCCACGCCCACAAAGCATGTGCGATCTTATTCCCCAACGGGGGATCGAACCCACGCCCCCTACACTGGGGGAATTGAGTCTTAACCACCGGAATGCTGCCAGGTAAGTCCCAACACTGTCCCTTATGTACTCCACTCTGAAATGAGTTCAAGAGCCCTTTTTCTGTGCCCCCTACCCCACATGAATCCAGTGCTTCCTCTCTCACCCAGCTTATCACACAATACTGTAGTTGTATGTTTACTTGTTGATTAAAAGTCATACTCCATGGGGGAATAAAGCATTTTTTTCACTTCAGCATTCTTTTTGACTGGAATAATGCCAGGAACAGTGTGGGTTTTGATAAATGTCAGTAGAATGAATTCTTCGGCTTACCATACCACCTCCCCCTTTATCTGACCTCTCTCACTTTCCACAATCCTTTGTTGACTTATTTTTTATATTTACTTGGCTGTGCCAGGTCCTAGTTGGGGCACTTGGGATCTTCATTGTGGCACGCAAACTCTTATTTCTTGACCAGGGATTGAACCTGGGCCCCCTGCGTCAGGAGCACGGACTCTTAGCCACTGGACCACCGGGGAAGTCCCTGCACAGATCTTTAACATGATCAGTTTTCTCCTCTGCAAGCTGCCTCCTATCCTGCTCATGAATGTTCATGCCCCCAAGCCAAATACCATTAGGGACATGCTTGGAGTTGAACTCTGGGTCTACTGCCATTGCAACAGGGGATGCATACCGTGGGGAAGGGCGGGACATCTCTGAAAGAAGGTGTTAGATAGAAACAGGAGGAAATTCCCTGGTTGTCCGATGGTTAGGACTCCGTGTTCTCATTGCCAAGGGCCCAGGTTCAATCCCTGGTTGGGGAACTTAGATGCTTCATGCTGCTCTGTTCAACCAGATGGTTTGGATAAGGGCTCAGAGAAGTGGGCCTTTGCTCTGGATTGGAGGCTGTCAGGACACAGGAATGGTTCTATGATTGCATATCAATAAGAATGAAGCAAAGCTAAAGCTGTGAGTAGCAAAGAATCTGCAGTCATTCATATTAGCCAAAATAATAGGGGAATGTTTGGGTCGTTTCTGTGGTTTGGACAGTGTTCATACGTCTGTCTGTATTCAGACATCAGTGATTATCTTTTTGTGTTGATCTATCAGGATTACACAGGCTGAGTAGTTGTGGCGCAGAGGCTTAGTCGCTTTGAGGTATGTGGGATCTTCCAGGACCAGGGATCCAACCTGTGTCTCCTGCATTAGCCGGTGGATTCTTTGGCTTTTCCACAATGCAGAGACACAAGAAACGTGAGTTCAATCCCTGGGTCAGGAAGATCTCCTGAAGAAGGAAATAACCCACTCCAGTATTCTTGTCTAGAAAAGTCCATGGACAGAAGAGTCTGGTGGGCTACAGTCCATGGGGTCACAAAGAGTTGGACACAATTGAGCGTGTGTCCACATGCACACACACACCATAATTATAGAATGGCCTTGTCTGTCTGTGCTGATATTTTTCCAAATTATTTCAACAGATGACTAAAGCCTAGATAATAGTACTAGTTTGGCTTCCAGATGCCAGCAGCTGCTTTTTTTTTTTTTTTTTAATAATTTTACTTATCTCTGGCTGTGCTGAGTCTTCATTGCTGTACAGGCTTTTCTCTACCTGTGATGAGCAAGGACTACTCTTTCTTGCAGTGTGCAGGCTTCTCATTGAGGTGGCTTCTCTTGTTGCACGGGCTCTAGCGCACTCAGGCTTCAGTAGCTGCAGCACGCGGGATCTTCCCTGATCAGGGATAGAACCTGTGTCTCCTGCACTGGCAGGCGGATTCTTTACCACTGAGCCACCAGAGAAGCTCAAAGAGCTGTTTTTCTCTTTCTCACAACCCACACCCATGCCTAACTCTTATCAATCTGCCTCTTCTCCTAGGATGCTATTCTCCCTCCCCCAGACAACACAAAACCCCATCTTTCCGATGAGGCTTTCCTAAATACTTCTTTCTCCATTAGATTATCTTTTCTGAATGCATCTAAAAGTCTTGGATGGCATACCACAATTTAGTACTCACCTATGTTCTCTCTTTTTTTTAATCTATTATTTGACTGGGCTGAATCTTAGTTGGGGCATGAGAGATCTTCTAGTTGCTCACAGAACAATTTACTTCTGACATGTGGGATCTAATTCCCCCACCAGGGATGGAACCCAGGCCCCCTGCATTGGGAGCGTGGCCTCTTAGCCAAAGGATCACCAGGGAAGTCCCCTGTGTTCTATCTTGACTTGTTTCACATATATTCTTCTTCTTTGTAGGTTGTAAACTGGCTGTATAGGGGTAGGGCCATTTCTCATTCTGCAGGATCCCTCAGAAATGAATGCCCACTGAGGTGAAACTAAGGACTGGTCTGAGTAAAGGAGAGGGCGCATCTAGCTTCAGTAACACAGCTCTGAAAACAGCTGCAGGGGAGAGGCCATCAGCTTGCGCTTTTCCGTTGTTGGCCATTTCTAACACCCTGAGTTGATCTTCCCATCAAGAAAGCGTTTTCCAATTTTTCTCTTGAAGCATTCCTTTCTTTCCAAGAGTTGTTTGTGGCACTCTACCTGTCTGAAAGCTCCTTTAATGCACCATCTGCCACTGACATATTTTTGTCTCTGCTCAGTCTCCCAAAGCACCTGGCTTGGGACTTAGCCGGTGGAACCAAAGAACCAGAAGTTCCCGACAAGCAGTTCTGCCTGGCTTGAGGCAGAAAGTGGGATGTATCCAAACTGTCTCCTATCTGGCCGGGTGGGACACCGACGAAGCTCACTCCAATGGCCCTTGGCTAAAGTCGGGGGCACAAGACCTCTCAGCCCAGTCCCTTAGCTTAGCTGCAACTCTCTCCGGTCCATCATCACTGCCCTAGGTTACTCCTGAGGAGCACGCTAAGCAGGCTTAGGGAAACCTTAGTTAAAAGCCGAGAGCTTCAACTGTTCTCCATAGAGAAGCTGAGTTTCGGCGGAGCTGGAGAAATAACAACTGATTGACATCAACCACAGAGCCAGCCGACAGTCACAACTTAATTTCCCCCGCCAGGATGTGGTTACTTTCTACGAAGCCGCCTCACGCCAACTGTAGTGATCAGCCAATCACAAAGCCCGAGAGGGCGTGGTCACCAATTAGAGGTAGAGAGGCGGAGCCGAAGTTTTGATTGGCATCCAGTCTCGGGGGTGGGGGAGCCCAGAGGCCTGGCAGCGTGGCGTCTGAAGAAGCTTCAAGTCGGGAGGCCCAGCGCTGCGGCCATCTTTATTCCTGGCAGGTCAGCTGACTTGGACTAGCTCCGAGCCAACTTGTAGGCGGTATCCCT
The DNA here is from genome assembly GCF_023699985.2 of Odocoileus virginianus. NCBI lineage: Eukaryota > Metazoa > Chordata > Mammalia > Artiodactyla > Cervidae > Odocoileus > Odocoileus virginianus. Next base: position 12,574,180 of record NC_069683.1, on the reverse strand, counting down.
TTTCTCTGGGGAGCGGTGAGGCCCTCCCCTCACACACTTCCCATCCGTCCGCGCGTGCCCCCGCCTTCTCGGTGAGCCTGTTTGGCGGGAAGTTGGCTTAGTTGGCCTACCTGTGGCTGAGCGGTTTTCCTCGTCCCCGCCTTGTTCTCCCCAGAGGCTTCTTAATTCTTCCTCGGCATAGGGCATAGTACCCCTTCGCACGGAGGACGCCATGGCTCCCAGGAAACGCCCAGAAACCCAGAAGACCCCTGAGGTGGTCGTGCGCCCCAAGAGCAAGAGGAACAGAAGCCCACGGGAGCCGGAGCCCGAGGCCAAGAAGCTCTGTGTGAAGGGCCCCGGTACTGCCTGTGCCTGCTGCTTTAATTAATTCCGCAGTTTGGGGTTCTCCGCAGAAGGCTGGAGTGGGGGATGGGTGCGCAGAGGTTCTGAGGCTTGCCCAGCTTGTGGGCGCCTCAGGCTATGCGTTTTGTCTGCAGGTCCTTTGACACCCTCAGAGCTTGGGCTTATCGTCCCCCAGGTGACGGGATGAGGCAGGTGACCTCCCTTACAACAGACACAACCGACTTTTCCAATTCCTTATTTCTATCGGAATTTTTACACAGAGACCTGCATAAGATAATCCTACCTTGCGTGGTGCTGTGTGTGCTTAATTTCGATAGTCATGATTGTTAGCTATCTGTCTTTGGTCTAACTGCGGGAACCCTCAATTTTCTTCCTTCCTTCCTTTGAAAACTCACTCTTAGGGGTTTCTTGGGGCTAAAACCTGGGTCTGTAAGGAATGTAGGGAACTCAAAGACGGGTTGTCGATGAAGTGTTTTTTTTTTTTGTTCATGAGAAGAAAGAATGGGTTGTCCAGAGGCAGGATTTATAGAGATCAGGTCCTCAAATACAGGTTAGTAATCCGGAGTTGCTTTATTCCTATTCTAGGTGGATCTGCCTCCCCAAAAGTAGCCTAGTGAATTTAGCGCCATGCCAGATCCTGTGGATCCTGCTGGTTTTCAGGAGAACAGATTGGACTTGGGGCCCACAACTGGTCACGTCTACATTATTGTAATACAGGATTTTAAAAAAACTGTCTTAGTCACTTCCACTGTGTTGTCTTAAAATCTTTTTATTATGCTTTATATATGACTTTTAAATTGTCACTCAACCCTATCACAAGTTTTCCACTCAAAACTGAGAAGAGTTCTGCAGTTCTTGTGTGTTTCTTGGGCTCAGTTCTCAGGAACCCTGCAAGATCACAGTTTCACTTCAGAATTACTGTTTTGGGGAATGTTTTTTGGAAGAGGTTGAATCCCTGCTCACTATTTGTTGTGCTGGGTGGGACTGAGCAGAACGTGAAAAGATCTTAGGAGGTGATAGGAGAGATTGTCTCTGCCAAAAGAAGCAATAGGGCTTTCTTTCTGGCATATTCGGCAGAAAAATCTTTCCTGCGTGAGATTGGAGCGGAAAATATGTGTCTGTTCTGCTTGGCAGGTTCTAGCAGAAGATTTGACTCAGGCTGCCTTTGGGCGGGGTTGAGTAGCCTGCGGGTCCCGCCGCTATGCAGCAGCATCGTCAGGGCCCTCCACCAGCATAAGCTGGGCAGAGCTGCCTGGCCATCACTGCAGCAGGTGAGGCGTTTCCTGGCTGAAGATTTCAGGGATTTGTATGATGCCTTTTTAAACCACTGGATGCTCCAAAATTAGATGCTGGGTTGGTTCACTGGGTTGTCAAGTGGTCAGATCACCCCCACCTTGGTGACTGGCCTACGGGGCTTTCGGCAAGGTAGAAGTCCTATGCTGTAGGGGTCCCAGCAGGAGTGCACTCTGACCCCTTGATTTCTGCGGTTAGATTATGTGTATTGCAAATCTTTTTATGCACAGAGCCAGGCAGTCGGTTTTCCTTGAGTGGGAGAACTTGGCCCCAGGCCTCATCTATGGAGGAATCAGAGATAGGCAATTTACCCTTGTGTTTTAATTCAACTTAATTGTTTTCTCTCTGTATTAGGGTCTCCAGCAGTCCTTTTTGAACTCTCTGGCTTCTTACCGGATATTCCAAAAGGCTGCCCCTTTTGACAGGAGGGCCACATCCCTGGCATGGCACCCAACTCACCCCAGCACCCTGGCTGTGGGCTCCAAAGGGGGAGATATCTTGCTCTGGAACTTTGGCATAAAGGACAAACCTACCTTCATTAAAGGGGTGAGCAGTACCCTGTGCCAGACAATAGTACTGAAGAGATGTTTGCTGAAGGGATGAAAAGTCATCTAGTAACAAGATAATTGGGATCAAAAGTAACTGTGGGTATTTTCAAACAATGGTGATGGTACTCTATTGAATGCCTGCCCTTGAAATATTAGCAAGTATGATACACTAATCATCCTTGTAAGTCACTTACAGGATCTAAGCCCCTTCTTACCTCCTCTACCTCATCTTGTGCTGTTGTCTTCCTCATTGCCTACGCTTTAGCCATACTAGATACTTCTGTTCCTGAAACTGGGTCTTTGGACTTGCTGTTCCCTTTGACTGGGGTGCTCTTTCCCGCGGTTTTTCTCATGGCTGGCTCCCTCTTATCATTCTGGTCTCAGCTCAAATTACTTCTTTAACAAGGCTTATTACTCACCGCTGTGCTTAATCACTAATGACTCTCTACCTCATTATTATCCTCCATCACTTTCCCCCCACAATGTTTATCAATATCTGAAATGTTTTACTTATTTGTATGTCTTTGCCCACTGGAAAGTAAACTCCATGATCACGGGGACCTTGTCTTTCTAACTTACCACCATATCCCCAGTACTTATAGTAGCTGCTTTGTATTTGCTGAATGAATGAGGGCCTTGAGGGATAACTGGGCAAGTCAGATGCATACCTATAAGATCACTGACTGTACAGCAATATAGATGCTAAATGCTACAGAAATGAGAGAAGGAAGAATCTCTGGGAATTAGAGTCGATAGGAAAGGTTTCGTGGATGAGTGAGATGTGAGGAAGAACAATATTTAGGTACATGGAGAGAAAAGGAGGAAAGGCAGAGCGTGTTTGAGGCAAGGTTTGGCAAAGAGCCGTTTAGGGATGGTCTTAACTGTGCTAGTGTTTGCCATCAGTCACTCGGGTTGAGAGTGTTGGCTCCTCCGCCAGAGAGCACACTCTCACCTTGCCCAGCAGGGCACTGAGGTTGGAGGGCTATACTGCGAGAGGTGGCACTCTGGCTTTAGAGCAGGAGCTGCAGATTCACATACCTAAAGAAGCCAGACAGATAAAAGAGTGATGTAGGAGTGATGCAGGATGCTGGTCAGTGATAAATTGGAGATGGTTGACAGGTGAGAATCGAGGTCCTGTGGTATCAGATCTGAATTTTTCAAATGAAGTCTGAAATGTTCGGATTTTTAAACATTGTAGTGAAACACATAAAGTTTACCATCTTAACCATTTTTTAAGTGTCCAGTTCAGTGGCATTGAGTACATTTATGTTCTTGCATAACCAGTCTCCAGAACTTTTTTGTCTTGCAGAACTGAAACTCTGTAAACATTAACACACACTCCCCATTCCTCCTTCCCTCCAGACCCTGGCAACCGCATTCTGCTTTGTCTCTGATTTTGACTGACTGTCTCATACAAGTGGAATCAGACAGTACCTGTCCTTTTTTGACAGGCTTATTTCACTTAGCATCATGTCCTCAAGGTGCATCCATGTTGCAGCATGTATCTGAATTTCCTTCCTTTTTAAAGTTAAATAATATTCCTCTGTATGTATTGTATACACCACATTTTTTTTTACCCATTCATCTCTTGATGGACATTTGGGTTGCTTCCACCTTTTGGCTTTTGTGAATAATGCTGCTATGAACAGGGTTGCACAAATATCTCTTCGAGTTCGTGCTTTCAGTTCTTTTGGTTCTGTACCCAGAGTGGATCACATTGTAACTCTATTGTTAATTTTCTGAGGAACCACCATATTGTTTTCCATAGAGGCTGTGCCATTTTACATTCCTACCAATAGGACACAAGGGTTTTAATTTAAAATATCCTGATTTTTAATTTGGGGAACCAAATGAAATTGAACATGCTCTGTAGCTAAACAAAACACATATGTGAACTGGATTCTTCATTAGCTCTCTGTTTTTCTACCTCTGGTTTAGAGGCCATAGCTAAACCTAGGATGAGTTCTTTTAAATGGAAGCTTTGGAGAGCAGCTCATCAGAAAAGGCCAGGTTAGACAGATTTGTGAGATGAGGATTCAGGCTATGAGATTATTCAAGAAAATAAGTGCCTGGAGTCCGAAGAATGGCTTTCTGTCCAGCTGGTGAGACAGATGACCACCAGGAAGTGGAACTTTAAGTTGAAGTCAGAACCCAGAGCTCAGACAGGAAGAGCTTTGTTCACCACCGCCCCCCCGCCCCCAAGCAGCCAGGATGTGAGAATAGAGAAATTTAAGAAATAGCCTCAGAGTGTCCTAGGGGAAGAGCTTCCTGACTGAAAAAGGAATGATAACTGCTTTGAACTTGTGTTAGGGTGAAGGTGCTTTTGGTTTTATCACCCTTCCTTACGATGTGCGTTTAAGTGAAGCTTCCTCACACTTGTGGAGATTGGTTTGTGCATTTAAACTGTGTGACTCACAGGGAGACAGGTTGTAGCAGAAGAAAGGTTTGATGGTCTGGAGAACTGTCTGTTTTTACTCCCAGAAACCGACAGCAGAAAGTTGATTTGAGACCACTGAGGGAGGGAGCGGCAGTGCCTCATTTTATCTTTTCTTTTGTCATCTGACCTTCGTTCTGATCTTAGTATCTTTCAGGCCCTTGGCAAAGGGACATGAGTTAAATTTTCAAAATGATTCTTCTCATTGTAAAAATTACCTGTGCTCATTGTAAGAAAGTCAAGCAATACAGAAAAAATATATATATATAAAGAATAAAGTAATTATTACCTGAAATCCCCATATAGGGCATCTTTATATGTGTGTAGACACTATCATACACACCTATTCTTTTATTTATATTTTTATATAAATGTTCTACCCTAGAATCTGTTGTATTTTACTTATTAGATCATATTCTGGTTTAGTCATCTTGTACCAGATGATGCCCACTTAAAAATATCTTATTTCCTTTTTTTGTAATGTCTTTGGTTTTGGTATCAGGGAAGTGGTCCCTCTACTTGAATTTTCTGGAATAATTTGTGCAGAGTTAATACTATTTTTCTCTTAAATTTTTCGTAGCATTCACTAGTGAAGCCATCTGGGCCTAGAGTTTTCTTTGTTGGAAGGTTTTTTTGTTGTTGTTGGAAGGTTTTTAACTATATTTTCAGTTGTTTAACAGGGATAAGGCAATTTAGGTTATCTATTTCTTCTTGAAGGAGCATGGTAGTTTGTCTTTCAAGTAATTTGTTTATTTTATCTAAGTTGTTGAATTTAGAGGCATAAAGTTGTTTATAGTATTCCCTTGGGCTCAGATGCTCAGTCGTGTCTGACTCTTTGCAGCCCAATGTACCATAGCCCACCAGACTCCTCTGTCCATGGGATTCTCCAGGCAGGAATACAGGAGTGGGTTGCCATTTCCTTCTCCAGGAGATCTTCCCAACCCAGGATCAAACCTGAGTCTCTTACGTCTCCTGCATTGGCAAATGAATTTTTTACCACTAGTGCCACCTGGAAAGCCTTGTATCTTTTTAATATCCATAGAATCTGTAGTGATGTTCTCACTCATTTCATTGTTACTGTTAATTTGTCTTTTTTTTTTTTAACCCCGATCAGTCTTTCTAAAAGATCATCAGTTTTGTTGATATTTTCTAGCTTTTAACTTCATTGATTTTCCTCTGTTGTTTTTCTGTTTTCTTTATTTTTTTTTCTTTTTGCCCCATTGTTTTCTTTCCTGGGGGAACATTTGCTTTTCTTTTTCTGGTTTCTTAAGATAGAAACTTGGATTTGATTTTTTTTTTTTTTAATTGTTTTCTAACACAACCATTCAATGCTATACATTTCCCTCTATTTCTGTAACTGAATCTTACAGATTTTGTTGTATTTTTGTTTCCATTCAGTATAAGTTACTTTCCAAATTCTTTATGATTTCTTCTTTTACCTATGGATTATTCTGAAGTATCTGTTTAATTTCTAACTATTTGGGGATTGTTGTGATATCTCTGTTACTGATTTCTAGTTCAATGCTATTACGGAACAAAGGACATTTTCATGATTCCAGACCTTTCATAAGTTAGCATATTGACTGTCTTTGGAGTGTTCCATATGCATTTGAAAAAAGATTTATACTCTGCCATTTTGGGGTGAAATACTCTCTAAATGTCAATTAGGTTACATTGGTTAGTAGTGTTTGTATCCTTTTTTTTATGTTCTATATCCTTACTGATTTTATATCTCTTTACCAGTTATTGAGAGAGGAATATTGGAATCTCCAGCTATAAAATTGTGGTTCTGTCTATTTTCCTTTAGTTTTTGCTTCAAACATTTGGAAACTCTGTTATTAGGTGTTTACACATTTAGAATTAGGTCCTTTTAATGAATTGACACCTCTGTTATTGTAAGATGTCTCCTTTTATCCCTGGTAATATTTCTTGTTCTGAAATTTTGTTTCTTTGATATTAATGTAGCCATGCAGCTTTTTTTATGATTAATACTTGCATTGTATATCTTTTTTCATCCTTTTATTCTTAATGGATTCATGTATTTGTATATAAAATGTTTCTTGTATATAGCATTTTTAGAAAAAATGCAACCTGATAATTCTCTGGTGAACCAGTGGTTAGGACTCCATGCTTTCACTGCTGAGGGCTGGGGTTCAAGCCCCTGGTTGGGGAATAGATCTTGCAAGCTGCATGGCATGGTGAAAAAGGAAAAATCCATTCTGACAGTCTCTACCATTTAATTGAAGCGTTTGTCCATTTACATTTAATACTATTAATTATAAATATGATTGGATTTAAATCTGTTATCTTCTATATTTGTGTCATTGTTTTGCTCCATTATTTTTTCTTGCCTTTTTAATTGAGTATTTTTGTGATTACATTTTATCTTCATTATTGGATTATTAGTTACACTTTTCTTCTTTCCCTTCTCTTTTAGTAGTTGTTCTAGAGTTTGCAATGTACATCTTTTTTTTTTTTTTTTTTGACAATGAGACTTGCAGGATGTTAGTTCCCTGACCCAGGGATTGAACCTGGGCCCTCAGCAGTGAAAGCATGGAGTCTTAACCATTGGACCACCAGGGACTTTCCCACAATCTACATTTTTAATGTAAGAGTGAACATTCAAATAGTATTATACAACTTTATATGTATTGTAACATTCTTACAACTATGTACTGACTTCCATTTTCTCCTTTCTCTCATTGTCCTGCATTTTACTTCTGTACTTTGTAAAACTTACAATACATCATGATTTTTGCTTTACACAGTCAATTATCTTTTTGTTTTTTGTTAAATATTTACTGAGATATAGCTGATGTGTGATAAATTGCATGTTTAAAGTGTGCAACTTGATGAGTCTTGACATACATAAATATGTATACAACCATGAAACCATCACCACAATTAACATATCCATCACCCCCCAAATTTCCTTACACCCCTTGGTAATCCTTCCCTTTCTACTCTCTGTCCTGTCACCTAAAAACCACTGATCTGCTTTCTATTCCTATTGATAAATTTGCATTTTCAGGACATATAAATGGCTTGCATGCCAAGTTGCTTCAGTCGCGTCCAACTCTTTGTGACCTCCATGGACTATGGCCCTCCAGGTTTCTCTGTCCATGGGATTCTCCAGTCAAGAATACTGGGGTGGGTTGCCATGCCCTCCTCCAGGAGATCCTCCGCATATAAATGGCACTATATGATATAGACTCTTTTCTTTTCCCTGGCTTCTTTCATGCAGTATGAATATTTGAGGTTCATCCATATTTTTGCCTGTATCAGTAGTTTCTAGTAGTATTCCAGTGATTGATATACCAATTTATTTATCCATTCATCTATTGAAGGGCATTTAGACTTTTTCCAGCTTTTGACTGTTACCAGTACAGCTGCTATGAAGATTTCATGTAAAAGTCTTTGTGTGGATATATGTTTTCATTTTTCCTGAGCAAATACCTGGTTGTGGAATGGCTAGGTTGCAGGGCAGGTATCTTTTAAAGATGTTTTTTAAATGAGAAAAAAACTTTAATATTTACCCACATATTTGCTATTTCCAGTTTTTTAAATTCCTTTGTATGATTCAGACTTCCTTTTGATCTTCTGCTTGAAGAGATTTCTTTAACATTTCCTATAATGTAGGTTGGTTGGTGATGCATGTTTTTTCCCTTTTGTTTGTCTAAGGAAGTCTTCGTTTTGTACTTTTTTTTTTTTTTTTTTTCGTTTTGTACTTTTTTTAGAAGTATTTTTGCTGGGTATAGAATCGTAGGTTTACAGGATTTTTTATTTTTCTTTTAGTACTTTAAAGATGACTTCTTATGTGAAGTCTGCTTTCATCCTATGTTCCTCTTCGTGTGATTTTTCTTTCCCTTTGTCATTTAAATATTCACAGGATCCAGGGGTCACAGCATAGACATCTTGGGTAACTGGATAACTATCCATTATCATTATTCAGTCCACTCCAGTTAGCTTGGGTCTAAAGCAGCCTATAGTCTAGATTTTGGGCTCACCCTGAGACAGTACCCCTCTGAGGACTCTGCTTGATGTTCTGTATGTTAAGAATCTTTTCATTCTGGATGGTGAGAATGTAGACCATTCTGAGGATTTCTCCTCCTGTTAGTTTCTCATGTCTTCCTTCTCCCACCCCAGCCTTATATAGTTTCCTTATACACATTGACACAATATTATTTACTCAAAGGCCTGAGGGTACCCCTCTGAAAATATCCATAATGCTCTCTCTGCACATCAGCCTCTCCAGCATTTTGCCATACAAATTCTTGCCCTGCTGGCTTTCCCAAATGTCTCCTGAGCCCATTGAGACTATTAGGCTGTTTGGGTCCTCCCTGCCTATGCTGCAGCCTGGATATGCTCTCCAAGCGTTAAATTGGGGCAGTCACATGGCTGCCTCATTCTTTTCCCTCTTGTGCTGCCTGTTGGCCAGTGTGTGAAAACTTTTCATATATTTTTCCATTTTTTTAGTTTTGTTAAAGCAGAAGGATATATATGGTTTCTGACACTCCATCATGGTTGGAAGTAGAAATTCATATTAATAGTTTCTCTGAGGGTTTTAAACTTTTTTCCTATACAGTCTTGTCCACCGTAAATCATGAGAGTTTGATTTCTTCCTCTACCATTTTTACACTTCTTTTTTATTTGCCTTATCCCATTGGCTGAGACCTCTCGTAACTTGCTGAATGTTTGCTCCAACAGGCATTCTTATCTTGTTCTTGATTATAGAAGGCTTTTATGTTTTACCATTAAAATTTCTGCTGCTTTTTATTGTGATAAGCTATATATAACATGAGAATTACCATTTTAACCATTTCAAAGCATACAGTTCAATGTCGCCGAGTACATTTATAGTGTGCAATCATTACCACTATCCATCTCCAGGACTTTTTTATCCCAAAATAAAACTCTGTACCCATTAAATAATAACTATTACCTCTTCCCCAGCCCCCCGATCTGTTTTTTGTCTCTGAATTTCACAATCCCAGGTGCTGCATGTAAGTGGAATTATACAATATTTGCCCTTGGGGGTCTGGCTCCTTTTCCTTAGCATAATATTTCCAAGGTTCATCCATGTTGTAGCAGGTTTCAGTACTTTATTCCTTTTTGAGGCTGAATAATATTCCATTGTATAAGTTATACCAAAGTTTGTTTTGCCACTCATCTGTCATTGAACATTTGGATTGTTTCTGCCTTGCTATTTTGATTCAGCCGCCATGAATGTTCCTTTAGGTACAAGTCTTTGTTTGAACAACTGTTTTCAGTTCTCTGGGGTATGCACCTGGGAGCTTGTTTGTTTTTAATACCTTTTATCAGATTAAGTAAGTTCCTCTTCTGTTCTTAGTTTGCCAGAAGCTGTTATCATGAATGATAATTGAATTTTTTCAAATACTTTTGTGTCTGTTGAGGTCAGCATATGATTTTCCTTATCTGTGCTATTAAAAAAGCTACACTGATTGTTTTTTATTTGTTTTGGTTTATTAGTTACATTTGATTTTTTTATTTAAATGTTCTCTTTTATTCCCCACTTTTTAACCTTTACAATTATATTTCTAGCAAGTGATACTGCTTCTTTTAAAAACTGTGGTAAAAGCACATAACCTGAATTTGTGTCATCTCAACCATTTTTAAGTGCACAGTTAACACTGTATTCCCATTTTTTGCAACAGAGTTCTAGAATTTTTTTATCTTGTAAAACTGAGACTGTGTGCCCACTGAGTAACAGCTCACCATTTCCCCTTCCTTCCAGCCCTTGGCAGCCACAGGTTTACTTTCTGTTTCTATGAGTCTGAACTACTTTAGATACCCTCAGTTTTGGTGCTTTTTCTGGGGCTATGTCAGAGAATATTATTTTAGGAAGTACACAGTAAAGTATCTGAGTGTGATGGGACTTCATGCTGGCAATTTATTACCAAATGGTTCCAGAAGAAAACAGTTCTTTGTGCTGTTCTTACAACTTTTCTATGAGTTTGAGATCGTTTGAAAATAAACTTAAAAAATATATATATATTTAGTACATTCACCACTGAAGCCGTTAAGATCTGGAATTTACTTTGCAAGAAAATTTTTAGTTGTGACTCGGTTTCTTTAATACAGATCAGATTATTCAGATTTTTCCTTTTCATCTTCTGTCAGTTTGGCAAGTTTGTACTATTTTAGGAATTTGTTTATCTCCTCTGAATTTTCAATTTTATTGGCAAAAGATTGTTTATGATGTCCTCTTATTACTTTTTAAAATGTCTTAAGATGTCTTTCCATCCACTAAATTTGTTATTTGTGCTTTTGCCTTTGTTTGGTCATTCTCAGCTGGGATTTATCATTTTAATTATATTAGTCTTTTCATGGAACCAACTTTTGGCTTTGTTGATTTTCTCCACAGTGTATTTATTTCATTCATTTCTATTTTTTCCTCTTACTCTCTTTGGTTTTAGCTTCTTGTTTGTTTTACAGCTTCTTGAGATGGATGTTTGGGTCATTGATTTTTAGGCTTTTTTAACTTTTATTGTGAATAATACTCCTGTGAATATCTGCATACAAGTTTTTATATCAGCATACATACTCATTTCTCTTGACTATATATCTCTTGGGTATATGTATCTTTGGGGCCATATGGTAATTGTATGTTTAATTTTTTGAAGAATTGCTTGTGTTCCAAAGCAACTACTCCATTTCACTTTCCCACCAGCAATGTAGGAGGGCTTCAGTTCCTCCACATCCTTGACTGACAAATAAAAATTGTGCATATTTAGTGTACATCATACTGTGGTTTTGTTTTTACTTCATTTATTATTTTTGGCTGTGTCATGTGGGCTCTTAGTTCCTGACCTGGGATGGAACCTGAGCCCCCTGCAGTGGAAGCACAGAGTCCTAACCACTAGACCACCAGAGAAGTCCCAACATGATGTTTTAATACATGTATATATTGTGAAATGATTTCCACAATCAAGCTAATTAATTAACATCCATCATCTTACATAGTTTTGTATGTGTATGCTGAGAACACTTAAGATCTATTCCCTTAGAAAATTTCACATATACAGTACAGTTATTAACTATAGTCACCACGCTATACATTAGATCTCATGAATAGTTGAAACTCTGTGTTCTTTGACAAATATCTCACCATTCCCCTACCCCCTTTCAGCCTCTGGCAACCACATTCTCTGCCTTTGTGAGGGACTTTTTTAGATTGCACATAAGCGAGGTCATGCAGTATTTATGTTTCTGTGTCTGACTTCGCTTAGCATAACATCCTCCATGTTTATCCATGTTGTCAGAAATGGCAGGATTTGCTTTTTTTTAAGGCTGAATAATGTTCCACTTGATATATATATATATATATATCACATTTTCTTTCTTTATCCATTCATTGATCAGCAGATAGTTGTTTCTGTATCTTGGCAATTGTGAATAATGCTGCAATGAACACAGGAGGACAGAACTCTGAGAAACTGATTTCATTTCCTTTTGATATATACTCAGTGGAATTAACTGGATAGTTTGGTAGCTCCCTTCTGAGTTTTTCATGGAGGAACCTCCATACTATTTTCCATAATGCCCCTACCAGTTTACATTCCCATCAACAATATACCAGAGTTCCCTTTTTCCACATCTTGGCCAGCACTTGTTATCGCTTGTCTTTTTGATAATAGTCATTCTAACTAGGTGTGAGGTGATATCATAATTTTGTATTTCTGTTATGATTAGTGACATTGAGCACCTTTTCATATACCTTTTGGCCATTTGTATGTCTTTGGAGAAATGCCTATTCAATCTTTGTCCATTTTTTTAATCAGATTATTTGTTTCTTCTTTTTTTGCTATTGAGTTGTCCAAGTTCCTTATATGTTAATACTAATCCCTCATCAGATATAGTTTGCACTATTTTCTTTCATTCCATAGGCTGTCTTACAACACTCATTATTGTCTTTTTGTTTATAGCCATCCTAGTGGATGTGAAATAGTATTTCACTGTGGCCTTTATTTGCATTCCCTAGTGACTAATGATGTTGAGCATCTTTTCATGTGCCACTGGCTATTTGTATATCTTCTTTGGAGAAATGACTGTTGAAATCCTTTGTCCTTTTTTTGGTTGCACCATGGGGCTTGTGGGATGTTAGTTCCCTAACCAGGGACTGAACCCCAACCATGTGAGTGAAAACATCAAGTCCTGAACACAGGACCACCAGGGAATTCTCTTTGTCCATTTTTTAATTAGGTCTCTTTTTAAAATGTATACTACTTACAATTATTTTAAAGCCTGTGTCTAATAGCACCAATACCTGGATCTTCTGTGAATGTCTTTAAGCTGGTGTTTTTTCTCTTGATTGGTTATTTGTTCTTGATTTCTGATATGCTGGACAATTTTAGATTTGATGCCAAATATTATATATGAAAATTTGCAGAGATAGAATTTGAAGTTTTGAGTGTGCTCACAAAAAGAATTTTTTCCCTCTGGAAGGCAGGTCAGGTAGAATCAGATCATCTTAATCAGAGATTGAAATGAATGTGGACTTCAGTCTTCATGAGGGATGGTCTGTTTCATTTGCTGTTATTTCTAGGGCTTCAGGGATCCTAACTTAAAACTGCATTTTTTTTTTTTTCTTCTAAAACCTTTCCTCTTTGATAGGTCTGAATTCTGTTTTTGCCTCCCTTGAGATTGACAGAACTTCTGCTGAACTTCTTAGCCATACAGCTTTCTCATATGCATAGGCCTCAGGAGCAAAAGCAGCATCGAAATGTCAGACTTAACTCTCTGCTTCTCTTCCCTCTAGGAGGCTGGACTTGGAAATCCTTGGTGCCTTGATAGCTCTTCGTTGACTTCAGAAACTTTGAGAACATGTACCTTATCTACCTTTTCTAGCTTTTCTTGACAGAAGGTTGACCTGAAACCAGCTAACCCACCATCACTGGAATTGGAAAGTCTCAAACACATTTTCTTTTTTGTATTTTGTCCAGGTTTATGTAGTCCTTCTCAGTGCAAGAGCTGTCATAACAACTTAATCCACCCTTGCTAGAAGAACACGAATGCATCTTACCTTAAAATGTTTACATAAGGGTTTATTACTAATGCTTTGACATAGGGCCAGTCCTTTTCTTGTAGTAAGTGTTCACTGATTCAGGTTCATCTGGTCTTACATAAACCGTATCCATAACGAGTACTTTACAGGGTCTAGTTTCCATTTCCCAAAAGTGGAGACATAATTTAAAATCAGTTGTGAAGCAGTCTGATGGCAGATTCCCTTAAGTTTTCACTATTTCCCACCCTGATTGTAAGTATTTCTCCCATGCTTAATTCAACAACTCTTATTTTAGCAAATCTTTTTTATCTAGTTTTTCCAAAGTGTTCAATATGGATTTCATAGAAACCACAGTGGTCATTCTTTTTGCACATATTTCATCGATTTTAATTAAATTACATTTTAATGAAATGTTTTGTGTTTAAAGTTTAAATGTTTAATTAATTACATGTTTAGTTAAATTACATGATTACCATACAAAGTACAACTGACATATCTAGGTTTAAGAGCAAACACAATGTCTAACCCTTCATAAGCATAGAACTCAGCTAGTGGGAGCAGATTAACTTACTAGCAGCAAGGGTTTGGTGAACCATAGGCATCAGTTAGAATGTTTTATAGAGGGAATGGAAAGTACCAGTTAGTATGCTGAGTGAAGTGAATGTTGTGTAAGAGGCCTTGAAGAAGTAAGGCTGGGATAGCAACAACATACAGGAGAACTGGAGGAGGAGCCTGGAGGATATAAAGTTCTTAAAACAGTGCACTTGATATATAATAAGCACTTAATAAGGTTATGCTACCAATGTTATCATGATTATCTTCATCATCATTGTCTGGTATGTCTGCAAAAAATGAGGAGCTCGGGTCTGACACCAGCCCACCTAACCCAGCCACTGTTCCAAGCTGAAGCTCTTCTGAAGAGAGCACTTGTATAATACATTATGGTACATCCACACAATAGGCTATTCAACAATAAAATGGGATGAACTATAGATTGACAGAGCAGGCTGGATGAAACTCAGGGGCATTACACCGAGTGAAATGAAAGAAGCCAGTCTCAAAGGGCTGCATACCACAAGTCATTGATATGACACTCCATCAAAGGCAAAACTTGTATGGTGACGAAGAACTCATCCCTGGTTGCCAGGGGTGAGGAGTCAGGGGAGGATGTGACTACAATTAGGAGAGCAGGAGGGATTTGGGGGGGAAGTGACACAACTGTTCTGCATCCTCATTTTGGTGGTGGTGGTTCAAATCTCTACATGCGTTAAAATTCATAAAGCTGTATACCAGAAACAACCAATTTATGTTCATTAAAAGGTATAAAATGAGAGCCTTGAGAAACAGTACTGTGGACAGCATCCCAGTGTCTAGGCATCTAAGCTGGCCTGGCCCCAAGTGTGGCCTGGATGGCTCTTGTGTCCAAGCAGTGGATGTGTGTCCAAGCAGTGGATGTGCACCCAAGCTTTGTCTGCTTCATGGGCCACTGTCACTCACTGACTTTTTTCTTCCTTGTGTTAGATTGGAGCTGGAGGGAGCATCACGGGGCTGAAGTTTAACCCTCTCAATACCAACCAGTTTTTCACCTCCTCAATGGAGGGAACAACTAGGCTGCAAGACTTTAAAGGCAACACTCTCCGAGTTTTTGCCAGCTCAGACACCTGCAAGTGAGTAGTTTCAACTCAAGAGGGGAAACGGCTTCTAGGCTCTCATTGTAGTTGTGGCGAGAGTACCTGGACCCCGTTTATTTTCCCCAAACCTGGCACGGGGAAGGAAGGGGTTAGCTCCTTTTCATCCTTCCCTCTCTTTAGCTGCTATTCCTCTGGGCCAGGTGGGTTCCTGTGTCAGGGACAGGTTCTAGAACCTCAGCTTTTCTCAGCAAGGGAAGGGTCTCAGCTCTGATCAGTCCTTCCTGTATCCGACTAGACCTGGATTCTCACTGGACAAGTCGACATGCATTAGTCTAGAAAACTACTTAAAGCCTGGAGCAGGAACTAAGAACTTTAAGAGTCCATTCCCTGCTTTCACTGGGGTGTAACAACCTATCCAGCTCCTTGATGGAAGCCTAAATGGATAGAATCATGTCCACAAAGCACTTTGGACTCCCCAAGAGCAAGTGGCTAGAGAAATTCCAAAATGTTTGTCACTTTGGTTTCCAGTCAAGAGATCTGACTGCTCCCCAAGTGTGTGAGGTTGTGGGGTTCTGCCTAGCACTGGGCTGCCAGGCGGAGGTAAGAAATACAGGAGCAACAGGACAGGTGACAGATGGGCTTACTCTTCCACAAGGAGCCCTCCTCCTGAAAGATGTTTACAAGGGATGCAAAAAGCAGGGTAGCAGAGATTTGAGGGGAAAATGTGAATCTGGGCTCTCCTGATTGGGTATGAGGATCCCTGGAGCTCCCCCCACCCCTCCCAACCCCAGTCTCTTCATAGCAAGTGGTCTGAGCCACAGAAAGAGCAGGTAGTTCCAAGCTGGAAGTGCTCAGAGGGGGCAGGAGTTCCTTTCCAGCCAGCAGTGAGGAACAGTTGGGCAGCCCCTGTTTGGAGTGTCATCTCCTTTGGCCCAGAGGGTGGAGAATGAAGAGAGAAAACAATAGCTGAGTCTTCCTCAGGGCTCGAGGGGGCAAGCCCCGACTTGAGGACTTGCCTTACGGCTCTGGGTTTGGCTGCTTCGGGGACTCTTACCACGTGAGGATCCTGAGCCTAGAAGTAACTGGACAAGTTTCTGAGCCCCATCACCCCCATAACCCTTTGTCGGAATGGCGGACAAGTGAGTGCTCCTTACTAGGAGTCCATGACAAGATATTCATTCACTCAACGGATATTTATTGACTGTCTACTGTGTGTGAGACATGAGCTGCAGCAGTGAATAAATGCAACTTGCCTCTGTCCCTAAGAGTCTTACAGCACAATCTCTCCCTCCAGCGTCTGGTTTTGCAGCCTGGATGTATCTGTCAAAAGCCGAGTGGTGGTCACGGGAGACAATGTGGGGCACGTGATCCTGCTGAACATGGACGGCAGGGAGGTGCGTTCTCGAGAGCCCAGGCCCTCCCCTTCCCTTCCTGACCCCCAGCCTCGGTTCTGCGCCGCAGCCTGAACTGAGCTCTTGTCCGCAGCTTTGGAATCTGAGAATGCACAAAAAGAAGGTGACCCATGTGGCCCTGAACCCGTGCTGTGACTGGCTCCTGGCCACAGCCTCCGTAGATCAAACGGTGAAAATCTGGGACCTGCGCCAGGTCAGAGGGAAATCCAGCTTCCTCCACTCGCTGCCGCACAGGCATCCTGTCAACGCAGGTGTGATATACCAGACCTCAGCCTTCCTGCAGACCCCGCCGACCCGCCGCTTCAGGGCCTCTCCCGCAAAGCGTAGAAGCCACTCAGCCAGACCTTAACTCCGCACAGCATCGGCCAGGCAGAGGTCCTGAGCCCTCCTGTCTCTAGCTGCCCCCTCAGCTGCTGAGCCTCTTGGGTGTTTCATGGCCCAGATCACGGCCCTGCCGCCCGTCTCTAGAAAGAAGTGGGAGGGAGGTGCCCCTGCAGGAGGTCTGTGAGGGCCAGGATAGGGCCCACCTGGGGTCCCTTGAGCTCAGGGGCTTTTCGCTTTGCCAGCTCATTTCAGTCCCGATGGAGCCCAGCTCCTGACCACTGACCAGAAGAGTGAGATCCGGGTTTACTCTGCTTGCCGGTGGGACTGCCCGCCAAGCCTGATCCCACATCCTCACCGCCACTTCCAGCACCTGACGCCCATCAAGGTAAGTGATGGTGGGGAGGCGGCGGTGGCCAGGGAAACCTGCAGTCCCAGCCCTCTTCTTGCCCTGGCTCGCTCTGCACCTTTGCTGCAGCTCCGTGAGCCCATTTTGCTGAGTTTTCTTCATGCTCTTTGATAAGCTGATTTTCCTGAGTTCTTTCCACGCAGCCCAGATCTCCTCTCTGTGGGGCACTTTCTGAGATCCTGATCCTCTGTTCTGCCCTGTTTCGGTTACCTGTGTATGCAGCTGACCCACAAACTAACTTGGCTTAGTTAGCTAAGCCATTTGTGGCTTCTCTAGCCTTAGACCCCAAGGCTCCCAGTCTTCAAGTCCTTCATGCCTGCCGGCCCCCCGCCCCAAGCAGTCTGAACTCTGCTGGTCCTCCTGCTGTCTAGATTATATTCTTTTCTAGAACCGCAGCCCCTCTTCGGACCTCCAGAGTTCATACCTGCACTTCTGTAGTCAGCAGAGTTCAGGCAGGCAGACCCCATTCCTGCACCCCCCAGGTTAGACTCCTTCAGCAAGTAACTCAAATTTGGGATCCCAGTTTCCTCATCTATAAAAAGGGAATAATAGTATCTAACTGACAGAGTTGTTGTGAGAATGAACTCATGTACTTTAAGCATGTGGCAACATGCTTGGCGCCTAGTAAGTACTCAGCAAACAATAATGATTTGGTATTAGAATGGACCCCACGTACCTCAACCCTACAGTAGGAAATGGCAGCCCACTCCAGTATTCTTGCCTGGAGAATCCCATGGACAGAGGAGCCTGGTGGACTACAGGGTCACATAGGGTCACAAAGAGTTGGACACGACTGAGCAACTTAGCATAGCATAACGTACCTCAAATCAAATCCAAGCTCTCTGTAATAGCAGCCCTTTAGCAGTTGGTGTTCCCATTGATCCTTTCTTCCTTATCTCCCTCTTGGTATCAATCAGTCAGCCCAGCAGTGTCCCAGGTGTGACTTGTGACTTATCTCCAAGCCGTTGCCTGCAGCACTTCTTTCTTCCTGCTAACCCTTCAGAACTTCCCTGAAAAGCTTTCTTGGGAAAATCCCATCCAGTTCTGTCATCCTAGTAACTGCTGGGTTTGTTTCAAGTGGGGTGATCTGGGGAACAGAGGGGTCCTCCCCCCTTTTCAGCCACTCGCCATTTTCTACTCAACTCCCTGACAGGGAGACCCGTGGGATGAGCTCAGAACAGAGGTCCTATTTGCAATGCAGATCCCTGGGTTGGGAAGACCCCCTGGAAAAGGGAACAGCAACCCACTCCAGTATTCTTGCCTGGAGCGTCCCATGGACAGAGGAGCCTGGTGGGCTACAGTCCATGGAGCTGCAAAGAGTCGACACAACTGAGGGACTATCCTATCACTTTCACTCGGGTCACGCTGATGTTAAAATACTTATCAGCTGGTACAATGTCAGGAAATGCAAAGAGAGAAAGCCTGAATGTGTCCTAAGGATCACAGGGAGGCCTGCTGGGGATTTTACATTTGCGATGGTAGATGCACATGCACTTCAAAACCATTCTTTGTTTCATGTAGGTCTTACCTCCGTTGTTAAATTGCTGGCAGTTGTATGAACCATTGTTGTCGCTGGCAAAGATACTTATGTCCCTCTCAATGCTGTTCTGAGCTTACTCCTGTGACCTGCCTCTCCATCTTCTAGGCAAGCTGGCATCCTCGGTACAACCTCATTGTCGTGGGCCGATACCCAGATCCTAATTTCAAAAGTTGTTCCCCCCATGAATTAAGGACGATCGATATGTTTGATGGAAGCTCAGGAAAGATCATGTATCAGCTGTATGACCCAGAATCTTCTGGTATCATGTCGGTGAGGCCTGGGCCCTCAAACAATAAATGGGAGGAAGCAGGGATTCAACCTCATGGATCAAAAATGACCAGTTACTCCTCACATGCCCTTCTTCTGGTGCCTCCACTCCCTCCTCATGGTTATCCCCTTGTCTCTGCAGCTCAATGAATTCAATCCCATGGGGGACACGCTGGCCTCCGTGATGGGTGAGTGTACATTAGGACAGTCAAGCCCACCCTACTCCCCAAGGTTCAGTGTGGGCTCACCCCAGCTCAGCGCTGCTCCATCCACCCCCAGGATAGAGTCAGTGAGGATGACAACCAGGAGACCACGGTCTCTGGACCTAGAGCCATCCTTCTTGCTGAGTCTTGGCCATAGCAATGCCTGGCTTCTGCCCAGTTGCCTGGTGTCTCCTGACCAAGTCCTAGGTTCCCCACGCCAGCTCCAAGTTCTCAGAAGGCTGGTGATGGAAGGTGCCTCTGGTCTCACTCCTCCTAGGTTATCACATTCTCGTTTGGAGCCCGGAGGATGCTGGGACTCAGAAATGAGAGACATTAATGAAGCGGGGGCCAAGCAGGGGCTTGGAGCCCCACGAGAACAAGTTCTTTGAGAAGAGGCAGCTTCGTATTAAAGGGCCGAGGTATCGGAGTCTTCGAGTTGGAGCTGGGGCGCTGGGACCGCGACGGGGACTGGACACGGGCGTGGACTGAGACCAGAAACTCCAGAGTTGGCAATCTCGCCGCCCCAAGGGTCTCTGCTGTATCTAGCCTGGAGCCGAGCTTCTCTTCTTTCTCCTCTCTGACATGCAGTGGCAGAGGGTCAGGCAGTGGTTTTCAATTTGTGCTCACTATTCACATGGCCAATAAAACCATACCCAACTGAGCTTCTGAGTGGGTCTTCTAGCTCTGATCTGGTCAAAGGGCTCCTCAGCTCCCCAGAATGAAGAAAAGGCATAGAATCAGCATTGGGAGTCCCAAACCTTCATTCTCTGGAAGCTGTCTCAGTCCTATTCTGGGCCACAGTCTAGAGCTGTTCAGCTCACAACCTAGGGATCCCACTCCCACTAAGGGTGGGGACAGTGGTTTCAGGATTCTGTACCACAACCCACCGTCCCCTCTCCGCCACCCCTGACTCCCTCCCAAGCACAAACCTCCTTCCAACCGGCTCAAGGTGAGGGGTGACAAAGATGCTGAAGGCATTACGTCTCACTCGAGTTAACGGTGGCTTCAGCTGGACAAACGTCACTGGCTGGCTCTTGGGTGACCTGGTTCCCTGGCAGCCAGTGTTTGTACCCCCAGTGTTGGGACTTTCTTCCCACTAAAATAAGCACTGAGAGGTGAGAGGCAAGACTGTATCCTCAGGGCCATCTGCCAGAGACTCTGGGTTGGAAGAGAGAGCAGGGTTTGATGGAGAGGCCAAGCAGATCAAGCACCGTCTCCTTCAGTCTTTTTCTCCTAGGTCCTGAGTGAAACTGGAGCACTTGTCTACATTTCATGTCCTCAGAAGGGAGCACAGAGGAGGCACATTCTGTTTGGAGGAAGCCAGTGTCCAACACAGTACTTGGTTAATGTCAGGCACGTGGATGCTGGTGCCTCGGGCCAAGCTGAGCCTCACTTGTTCATCTAGGTGCGGGTGATCAGAGGGAGGCCCAACCCAGGGTCTCCTGTCCATGGGCTGGGGAGCAGCAGCAGTCAGGAGCAAGGGCCCAGCCCACCTCCCCTAGGAGGCAGAGGGAAGGGGGCTGAGTGGTTGTCAGGCGTGGTCCTCCCCGTCTGGAACGTGGCGGTAGCCAGGAGGCTGGGCCTGCACCCGGAAGAGGACGGTGAGGAGCAGCACTATGAGGAGGAAGAGGATGGAACCGCAGACAGCCAAGGCCACGATCACCTCTGAGCGCGCGCCGGGGGAGGAGAGAAAGGTGGTGTCAGTGTTCGTTCAACACATGTTTGGGTGCCTGCCACATGCCAGGTGCCGTTCCTACAGTGGGGAGGTCACAGGTGCCCAAGACACAGTCTCCCTTGTAGCTTTCCCCTTCTAGGAGAGGAGACGCCGTGACAGGCAAATGACAGAAAGGACAGGTTAGCGGCAGACGCCATCAAGAGAGCCAAAGCAAGGCAGGTCACAGGGAAGGTGTAACCGAGAAAGTGACTCCAAGGAGTTGTTCAGTGAGACGTACGAAAGATCTGAGAGAAGAGGGTCCTGAGGCCAACGGTACACGGGGTGGGGGTGGGGGGGGTGGGTGGATAGGAAGCAAATGCAGTAGGGAATTAGCTCGACATGGTCTAGGAAAGAAACTCAGTATCACCAGAGCAGACTGAGCAAGTAGGAGACCAGGGTGGAGGCCCAGACCGAGCAGGGCCTGGAAGGCCACGGTAAAGAATGTGGATTTTATTCCAAATGACGGGAAGCCACTGGACACTTCTGAGAAGGTTCACAGTGATGTGAACCGATTCATGTTTTTAAAAAATTTAACTGTGCTGTGCTTATAGGCTGGTAGGGCCAAGAACAAAATCAGAAAGAACGTTAGGAAGCTTTTCAGTACTTCAGGCACGAGGTGATGGCAGACCGAGCCACGGAGCAAGAGCACGGATTTTAAAGACCGGACTGGTGGGGTATGCTGGTGGTTTGGGGTGGGGGATCTGAGGAAGAGGGCACTCGGAATGGCACCTTGGGATATGCTGTGCACCCAGGTGGCTGAGGCAGCATTTACTAAGGTGGGGAGGCCTGCAGTGGTAACATTTGACTTTAGACCTCCACTGTGAGATGCCTTAGTTGACACCCACGTAGAGACCTCAAGTTGGCAGCTGGATATGTGAACCTGCGGCTCAGAGAAGAAGCAGTCACGAGTCATAAAAAGAACTTAGCATGGAAATGGTAACATGAAGCCATAAGGCTGGGTAAGCTCACTGGAGTAGTGGGCATCAATGGGGAAAGAGCCAGGCTGATGAGCCTGGGGCCATCCACTGGTTAGTGGGGAGGAGAAGCCAGTAAAGCAAGCTGCTGGGGGGAGGGGGAAGGAAAACCAGAGAAACCAAGAAAGTGGTCAAAGTAGTGACCGAGTCAGTAATGCAGCTGACAGGAGGAGCTGACTTAAGAACTGGCCAACTGGCTTTGGGGCGAGAGGAGGCCACTGGTTCTCGACAGTGACTTCCGTGGAGTGGCAGGTGACGGAAGACTGTCCAGTGTGTGTCTGAGAAGGAGCGGCAAGGAGGTGACACCCGAGTCTAGGGGGACGGGAGTGGCAGCCGGAGGAGGAGGCGGGCCAAAGGAGTCTGTTAGGCTCTGCGACGGGACTGATCCGGCAGTCACCGAGCACTGGGGCCCACTTGGTGAGAAGAAACGAACCTAGGGCGTACGTGGAAAGACGGGCCCCCAGCGGGGGCTCATGCCAGCGAGAAGGCCGGAACACCCCGTGGTGGGAGGATGAGACGGTTCTCTCCCTCCCAGCTGCGTGGCTTTTCTCAGCTGTGAGAAAGGCGTCGCCTGAGGGTGAGGAGTACGTCTCAGGGTGGGAAGGGGACTGTCTGGGAACCTGCACCAGGACTGGAAGTGCGTCAGCCTCTGGAGACCTCTGGGCCTCGGCCCGCGCGGAGGCAGACGGCGGCTCACCTGTGTCTGCGGGCCCGCCTGCCAGCTGGCACTCCTGCAGCCAATCCCTGGGCACGACGGGCTCCGTGAGGCGGAGGAAGTCCTGCAGCGGGCAGCGGTGAGGGCAGCCGGGCAGGGTCAGGGGCCAGGGGGCCCGGTTACTCTCATTCCGGAAGTACATCTCCACCGAGAAATTCCTGCGGGCGGGTAGGAGACACGATGGGAGTGGCTCCCCAGGCCAACAGCGTACCCTCAGGCTGCCCACAGTCCCCACCTTCCACTGGAGTGCCCCTCCCGAGGACAGACCGCAAGCTCCACTCACCCACTGTCCTCCTGATACAGCTCAAACATGTGGCAGGACGCATAGGGGGCCTGCTCACCGTTGTAGACGCCCAGCGCCATCTGCAGAGCCAGCACGGTGGTGTCGTGCTGTAAGGGAGGAGGGCTTCCCATCAGCACCGCGCCCCCTCGCCAACCCCAGATACCCAAGAGAGGAGAAACCCAGCTTCCGCGTGCCGTGAGCCCCCTGGGGACCATGGGAGCTCACCGCAGAGTAGACCAGCAGCTTCGGGAGCTGGGAGGCGGTTGCCATCAGCGTCAGGTTCTTCCGTATCTGAGCCAGCAGGACGCCTGAGGGAGACAGTCCCCCGTGTCAGCAGCTGCGGCCTTCACCATCTTCCGACCAGACCTACCTGAGGGCCTCTCACCCTCTGCCCGCCCTGGGTCTGACCACCAGCAGAGAGGGCACGTCAGAGCAATCCCACAAACTCAGGGAGCAGCATCCCCTGCTCTCTTAAGAACTTGCAAATTTACAGAAGGAAGCAAGATAAAACAAGATATCTCTATTTCAACACAGGTGCAGAAACCTGCCCAGTTATTTAGAAAGGAGCTATGAGGCCCTGCCTGTGTTTGAAGAATTACTCCAGTTGGGAACAAATGTACACCTAAGACTGCTTCAAGGAACACAAGAGGGCGGCACCAGGCCAGGGGAACTCTGTCAGGGGCAGACTCGGAAAACTTCTGAGACGTCGGAAAGGTCTGACAGCTGGCGCTCCCTTGAGTAATCAGATCAGCATGTGGCCTGTGTATTACTCTTGGCCTTCTTTCAGAATGGCCCCAGGTGGTCCTTTGGGGGAGGTAGAGAGTTATTTGAGGGGATGGAGGGTTTCCTGATATGGGTGAAACTTAAAAAAAATGAATGGCAGAAGAGATACACACCGAAAAAAAAAAGATACACACCAGCCTAACTGTGGTCACTCGTATAAGTGACAAATGTGCTTAGCATCTGGGGGACTGGGGAGGCTTTGATGACTGACGGGATAACTAGGGTTAGCTGGTCCTCAAAGAGCAGAGAACTCTTCAGGTAGCCAAGTAAGTGTGTGAGAAGCTCCCCCCTGCAGAAGGTTTCTAAAGCTGTCGGGTTCTTTCAGGGGAGTGACATGCTGGTCTTGTCACTCACCCCCCTGCAGCCGGGCCTTCTCTGCCTGCTTGTAGATCCCGAAGAGGAAGCGGAAGCTGAAGTCCTTCAGCCGGCTCAGACGCTGCATGGTTTGGGGCGAGGCCCAGGGCGGCAGGGGCAGCCCGTGTGTCTGCTGTGTGCGGCAGCGGGCAGGTTAGCTCCCCAGCCCCGGCCAGAGCCTCTCCCGGGAGCAGCTCTCTTTCCTGGTGGTATGGTGCCTGTGTGTGTGTGAGGGGAGGCAAAGGAGAGGCAGAGGGTCTGGAATCGGGAGACGTGGTGGAGGGTGTCAAGGAGAAGGAGGAGGCAGGGAACAGGAAAGGAGGCTCGGGCCCCAAAAGTATGACTCAGCAGAATGGAGTCAGATACCACGAGAGCTCTGAGTGGGGAGAAGCAGGAACTGCTGACAATCAACAAACTATTTCCCACTCTGAGGTTTTCTCACCCGTGAGGGAAATTCTTCTGTTTCACAAGAGGTGGCTTGCCTGGACCTCCCCAGCGGGCATGGCGTCCAGTGTTTTACTTGGCCTGGGCACCTAGGCCTGCTGAGGTGTGAGAGAAGACCTGAGCCAGCTTACCTCGCAGAAGAGCGTGTCGTAGACATTCCAGACGGTCTCCAGCGTCAGGTCCGTAAGCCCTGTCTCATTGGCCACCATATCTAGGAATTGCTATGAAACACGGATCAGGGGGTTAGTCCTGCCCGGGGCTGAAGGTTGGGGTGGTGCCCTCCACCTCAGCCCCACTCACTGCATTCTGAACACTCTCGTTCTGATACTCGGGTGTCCGCCGGGTCTCGTTCTGCAGCTGTTCAAAGCGGGGGCACGGGCCCAACGGGAACTTCAGCAGCTGCAGGCCGGGGCGGGTAAGCAGAGGCAGAGAAGGAGTCGGGGATCAGCAGGCCAATGGCCAGAGTCGTCCCTGCCGTCGCCTCGAGGGAAGGGTGGGCCAGGCTTACCCTGTCCTCGGCGATGGGCACAGTGTGGACGGGGATAGGCTGCCAAGAGATGTTTGGGTTAAAGCGCTGCATCTCGTCGGGCGGGAAGAGTCCAGCCAGGTTGGCCTCCGCACTCATGAGCGTCCGGTCAAAGTCTGTGCTTCGCACATAAACCTGCAGAGGTGGCAACACCAGTCCCACCTGTGGAAGTCGGGGGTGCAGGCAGCTCTGGCCTTGCAGTGGGGCCCCAGTTTTTGCTGTTCACCCAGCAAACTGTAAATTCACCAGGCGTCTGGCCCTCTCCCCTTCTCTGGCCTTCCCCACCCCTCTTTCAGCCAAGACTGGTGGGGTTGCTGTCCCCCGCATCTGCAAAGAATTCCTGCTGGAACGGCTCTAGGTCAAATGCCCCTCCCAGTCTGAAGTGCTTACTCAGCAAGGTCCTCGGGTCTGCCTGCCAGCCTGCCTAGTTTATTACAACACCTGTCTCCCTTATCGAGGCCCGGGTCCTTGGGGGCAGAAACTGTCTTTCACACACACAATGCCCGCACCGCCCCCCCCCCCGCCCCTTAATAACTGGTTTAGAGAGCAGGAGAGGAAATAAGATGAGAAACAGAGATAACTGCTTGTGAAAAGGAGGAAGAATTGAGAAAGGACAGAGCAGGATAGGGCTGGCCCTCAAGGAAACAGTAACAACACGAGAGACAAAGATTGGATCTGGCTGATGCACTGTTACACGCAGTGCCAGCACAGTGCCTGGCCCGTAAACAGTACTTGGATGGAAAGCCTGAGTTACTTCCCAGAGTCAGAAACTACTCTGCGAGGCCCTTAAGTCCGGGCTTAGATGCTTGAACAGTTTTGCTTCTTCCCAAGCCAAGCAGGGGCAACTCAGCCTCTACAGTTTTGCTCCAGACAGCCCATGGACGTCGTGTCCTGCAGCTGTAACCAGAGATGCATGGAGGGGAGGCCACAGCGCCCGGGCCACCGGCAGTCTCCCTGAGGGCAGAGCGTGAGAACAGCCGACCCCCTCTCGCTCCCGAGCTCGCAGCCTTACCTCTTGCCGGTGGTAAGAGGCACTGAGGAAGCCACGGTAGCGCTGTCGCAGAGCCTGGCCTAGTTCCCAGTGCTGGAGCACCCCCTCCTGTGGGCAAACCCACGGGTTAAGATGCCCAGGCGAAGGGAGGGGATGGCTCGAGAGAACAATAGGGCTTAGCTGTGGCTGCTTTCTACCTTGTGGTTGGAAGTAGGAGTGGGTTAATCTGATCCCACAAGTCGTTTATTAAGGGGTTGATTGTGCATGCATTGTGTGTGCCCATTTTAATCTGGGCACGGATGAAAGTAAGCTGAAGAAATGTGGCCAAAGTCAGCACCCACATGGGGAAAAGCAGTTTGGTGAGTTCTGCAGCCTGCTCTAGAGGTCACCGGTTCTACAGCTCATCCTGAGAGAGAGCTGGCTCCTGACCCACCTTGGTTAGCTGACCAAAGCCCTGGGGCCATTTGTCTTCCTGATGGGGGTCCTTGGGATATGTCTTCACTGGAGAGCGGTCTCCGTGTCGGTACAGCTGAGGAAAGAAAGTGGTTAGCCTAGAGGTCGGAGGGTCCCCTTGGTGTGGACACGGAGCCAACCTATGCCCCATGTTGACAGCCTCAACTCTACCCACTGCAAAAGACCCCAACTCAGAAGTCAGTAACTTCTTGCAGCCTCCAGAGACTCTTAACTTAGCTAAGCAATGCCGCTGGAGACCTTGGGAGAACCGAAAGTACAGGTGGGAAAGGGAAAGAAATGAAAGTAATGCAGGTGGTGGGGGAAACTGGAAAAAAAAAATCACCAAAGGTTGCTTTAGAAGTGAATCTCTTATTATTCATTGAACTACATCCAGTCCCAAGGCAGACTCAGCAATCTGTCCTCTAACACAGAACTCCGTTCACCCTGCCCCCATCTAAATACCCCATGGCTTCACAAAAACTGCGAACGCTGGCCCCCAACCCCGCAGGCCAGTCGTCTCCCCCCTCCTCCAGACCCCGGACCCCAGACCGCAGCAAAGCCCCGCCCCTCCCTCCACCAGCAGGCCGGTGCCCTCCTAGCGCTGGCCAGCCCTTGGCGACCCCATCTCTCATTACCAAGGTAACGAAACGCAGAGTCCGGGCCTGGGTGGGTGGCATCACCATTAGGTTCACACAAAGAATCAGTTGGAGAAGAGCCGCCCGGCTCCAGCCAAACCGCCTGCCCGCCATCACCGCTGTAGTCTATGCAGTACAGAGGCTGGAACCCTCTGGGTGACACTTGCAGCAGCCGCCCGGACGCACCCTTAAGAACACAAGCCGGAAGTGAGCTCGCCGCCATCTTGGTAAAGGCGCGGAGGAGGGATGGTGGGAGGAGGAACCCGGGAGGGAATTCCTGTAGCAGGTTCGCGATCCTGCCGTGGAGGAGGAGCGTGGGAATGTAGCGCCACCTCGCCCGGCAGAAAGGGCTTGAAGACCTCGTCTTGGTAAAGAGACCCCTGAGCGTGGATTTTGCCTCTGCCCACGGAGACCCCCGTACCAAGGTGGCTCTTGTATTCGGCTGGATCGTGGCGGGGAGAGCAAGCGCCCCCTTGGGCCGGGGGTTGCTGCCGGGCTTGACCTACAGCCAGAGCCGGTGCCGAATTGGGGCGAGGAGTGGCCCGGGGCGCCTGTCTCCACACGCCTACCTTCGGGTAGACTCCATTCCCCGAAAGAAGGCTTGATCGGGGTGTAGGGCACAGGGTGTACCAGCCCTTTGGACTTCCTGTATGCCGGAGGTTGGTCCCAGTCTAGCCTGCTGCTCATTTCCTGAGCAGAGCTAAGGTGCTGTCTTTTCCAGTCCTTTTCCTTGTCCTCCCACCCGTCCACGTCCAAGTTTTAGATAATTAGAATCACGATGCCGTGCCTCTTCTCAAACGAGTTGGGTTGCACAGGATGTTCAGACTGCAAAACTAAAGCAGTGAATCCTCAGGGGAGACATTTCAGACCAGTGGGGAGATATTTATAGGGGTAAGGGAAAAGAGGATATCATAGAGTAGGAGTAGATGGGCTTTCCACAGAATCAGACAGAGGCCCGCTTGGCACTCACCGCTAGGATTATAGGTGCAGCCAGTCTGGCTTCAGATCTTTGTGACTCTGAGAGCTTGGGGAGGGACTCACTGCTCCAGGAAGTCAGGTCAAAGGCCCTTGAGATGCTTTGATTCAGATCTGCCCCCTAGTAGCCAGTTACCTCAGATCATTGGAGAAATAAAACCTGATCAGAACATGTGGAAGAAAACAGAGTCATTATTTTGCCAGGACTCCAGATTGAATTATTTACATATATTTCAGGATCTAAACTTTGCTTCCGGAATTGTTACGGAGGAGTGAATAGAAATTGAGAGCTGAAGGCTGGGTAGTCAAAGTTCTTAGCCTTATTTAGTCATAAGCCCCTTTATGAATTAGATGAAAATTTAGTCTCCTCTCCTCCAGAAAAATGTCCACACACAAATAGAATTTTGCACACAATCCCAAGAAGTTCATGAAAACTATTAATAAGCTTCATAAATCAACATCTGAATCCTTGATGTAACCTAGTTCCCTTTTCTTCACAGATAAGAAAACAAATCCTAAGAGAGGAAGTGACTTGTCTCAGGTCACACAATTTAGGAGAATGGATTAAAACTCAGGTTTTCTGATTTCTAGTCAAATAGCCCTTATAATGGGCTATTTCTCACAGGTTACTCAAACTGCATTAACTATATCCAGTGGCCCCAAAATATTTTCAATAAAGAGATTTCTAGCAAAGGAAACCTTTTCACATGGGTGGGGTTGAACAGGACATGGTTAATTGGCAAAATTCTGCATATTAATGGGAGTTGTTGAATATTTCATTTTAATATGCCCCTTACTCTCCTTGCAAAGCAGCCAGACCGTTGTGATTCAGAGTGTAAATCCCAGGCTTACTAAATTTTGGCATGTAGAACAAAAATCCCTTAAATTCATCTTTTGCTTTTTTTCCCACTTGCTCAAATATTTCTGTATTCTTTGTGCCTGCAAATATCTGATGTAGGAAGGATTGATGGAGAAGATATTATTTCAGTTTTGATGGTGAGAATTAAACCCAGGAAGGGTGAGGATTACATCACGAGTACCATGTTAGAGCCAAGAGATGAGCCCTGGTTTCTTGACCCCCAGCTTCTGCATATTTTCCACCAGGTGGTTCTGTGGTTCCCACACCTTGGTTCTTAGCTACAGATGCAGAAAGAATAGATTTGTAGACGGATACATGGGCCTACCTCAGGCCAAATAAATCAGAATCTCTGAAAAGGAGGCCAGGTTTGAGAACCACTGCTCTACCCTTTGTTGGCAGAAATGAACCTAAATCCGTGTGAGTTCATTGTTTTTCCCAGTTGGGAAGGTAGTTTTGTGTAATGGAGTGAGGTTGAAATTTCTTGTTGGCGTTTGGCTTTTGAGTCAGCTACACTTGTGTTCAAATCTGAGATTTCCCCTCCTGCTAGTAACTATCTCTTTGGGTTTTATATATAAGGAGAAATAAAATAATACATGTAAAGATAAATGTATGTCGTAGGGCCTAATAAATGTTACTTTTCTTTTTTTCCTTTCTGCCGTCTATGTCATCTCTGAACTCACAGACCTGGAATTCCTGGGTTCTTCCCAGTCCTGTGATTTGGGAGGTTGAGAAGTTACTTGGGTGGCTTGAGAGATGACCGCACCCCCGCACCCACCCCACACACTTTGTAGCCTTCCAGAATCGTGAGGGAGGCAGCAGGGAGCCCTTGCCCGCCTCCTCCCTACCGCCATCTGTACCCTGTGGCCTGCTCAGGGGAGCGCTTTGAGGGGAGTTATCTAGTGGTGCATGTGACCATGGGCTGGGGGATGCACCTGTCTGGGCTTCAGATTCCCTCTGGAGGTTGTGGGGAGCTGGAAGGTCTTAAATGGAGCTCCCAGGCAGGATGCCTCCTCTCGGGATGGAGGAAGCACGCAGGAGAGCCCCCACGGGACGGGGAGGCCTTGCACCCGACACCTCCTGGAGACTGGTAGGCCTGGGGTGGGTTTGGGGGTCTGGCAAAGTGAGATGTGATTCCCGCTGCAGATAACTGACTGCTTGCCCTGGCTTGGGGAACAGGTTCCAGTCGTTAAGTCTTCAGGACCCCGGTGAAGAGACCACCAACGGGTTTTGGTCTTCGCCTATTTTGCTGTCCCCTCATGCAGGGGAGGCTCCTGAACCCCTGTAACCTGAAGGGGTAACTCAGGCAGGCACGCTTCCTCCTCCTCCGAGACGAGGCTGAGGCTGACTGCCTGACGTGGGAGAGATGGCGCCCTAAGCTGCTTGTTCAGCAGCCGGCTCTGACCTGGGTCAGAGGGCCACAGAGGCAGCTCGCGTGTGGTCCTCGGACCTGGCCTGTAGGGAGACAAGGCTGTGAGGAGAGGGTTTGAGGATCTGGAGCAAACGAGGGTCTTCTCCCGACTCCCAGAAGATAGGTCATCAGACCCCAGACCAGAGGTGTCTCAGGGGCACCGCTGACTCTCCGTCCACTGGAGGAGCAGGGAGCCAGGAGAGGGTGTGTGTGCTTGAGACAGAACAGTGCCAGTTGCCCAAGAGCCAGAGTCCCTGGTTTCTTACTTTCCCAGGACAGCTGGGGCCTTGTGCTCATGACTCAGAGATGCCCAGCCCGGGGTGCCGGCCTTGTGAGCAGATGACCTTGTGATGAGAGGGAACAAGAGCAAAAGCTGGAGGCAGAACTTTGAGATGGGGGGTGTCAGAGGGGCTTTTCTGAAAAGTGAAAATGAATACATGGGCAGATTTTGCAACACCGCCCAGCCTGCTGTCTTCTCAAGTTTTGCTCCCCAACCTCCGCCTGTTCCCCCTGCCCCACCCTGAGCTTCCTCCCATCTTTCACCAAGCGCCTTTCTGTTTCTCCTGGCCCGGTACCTCTCCCATCCTGTCCCCCCCCACCCCGTGTCCACTCTTGCTCTGCTCCCTCTCCTGTCTTCTTCCCTGCTGCCCTGTTCATCTCCGTGTCTGTCCCTCTGGCTGCCTGCCCTGGCCTCCTGTCCTCTGCTTTAATGTGGGACCCATGGGAACTGGAGTTCACAGCAAAACAGGAAGAGCCTCCGAGCAGGAAACTGGGAGTGGGGTGGGGGGTGGGGGGGGAACAACCCGCAGTAACCTTAGCCCCTTGCTTCCCACATCTGCACCGAAGCATCCCCAGGGACCCTGCCTCTCCCACTGCAGCTCCCCGGGCCCCCGCTCTGTCCATCTCAGCACTGCACTGGTCCAGCAGACCTGAGAGGCACCGAGATGAGCATCCTGGACTCTGACGCAGGAGAAAGAGGACAGGGACTGGAGTGAGGACATCTGGATTCCCATCCCAGCTCGGCCACTGTGTGTGGTCTTGGAAAAGGCCCTGCCGTGAGCTCAGTGTTCTCCGAAAAAAACAATGGAGCTCAGAGTTACTTTACCCTCCCTCCCTCCTGGGGCGGCTCCAAGGACCAGAAGAGATAGTGAGGGGGTTGTATACGGAAATAAGCACTGGAAGATTAATAGTGTTCAGAGTCAAGGTGATGGGAAAGACCCACTGCTGAAGGAATTGGGAGGTTGATCACTGCTACCGTCTCTAGTACTCTTAGGAGGTCCGATACATATGATACATTGTTTAATTGCCACAACAACCTTCTGTAGTAAAAACCACTATTATTATTATCCCTGTTATAAAGATAGGGAAACAGAGGTTCAGAGACATTAAGTAACTTAGTTAAGTGGTATGTGCTGTGTTTAGTCCATCAGTCCTGTCTGACTCTTTGCGACCCCATGGACCGTAGCCCACCAGGCCCCTCTGCCCATGGGATTCTCCAGGCAAGAATACTGGAGTAGGCTGCCATGCCCTCCTCCAGGGGATCTTCCCAGCCCAGGGATCAAACCCAGGTCTCCTGCATCGCAGGCGGATTCTTCCAGCCTGAGCCAGCAGGAAAGCCCACTTAATCAAGATCACAAAGCAAATAAGAGGCAGAGGCAAGGCCCAAATTTGAACCCAAAATCTGAGCTCAGAGCCCATGCACTGAAGCAGTGTTGTGGAGATAAAACTGACTCGAGTTAACAAGTATAGGATAGAAGAGGATCACACTGTTTTCCTTGTTTACTTATTCATTCAACAAACAGAACCACAGTACCCTTGTTTCTACTCTCTGTCAGGTTCTGTTTCAGGGGAGGTAAAATCAATAAAATGAGGTGTCCACCTTCAGAACACCTTCGGTGTTCCAGGCAGTGGGGCAGGAAGGCAGGGCTATGGTCTCAGGAGAAGCTGGACAGGGCCTGCCCTCACTTGTGATGGAACCCTTCCTGCACACCCTCTCAGGTCCTCCCAGGCTGGTACCCAGATCTACAGCCTCCCATCCCAGACCATCCAGTGCTGAAGCGACTTCTTTCCACCCCTGTCTCCCCCCCACAACTTCTTCCCCTCTCGGAGCGCCACCCCCCGCCCCCAGCGCAGGGCACCCACAGTCAGAAACTCCCTGGAAGGCCCAGCAACCTGCCCGTCTCCACCCCTGGAGTTCTCTCAGCTTGGCCCCGGCCTGGAGATGGGGAGAGCTGCTCGGTCCCTTCCCGAGGCAGGGAAGGCGGAGGGAGACTGGGAAAGCAAGCTGGGGCCCGGTGTCGCAATTCCGGGCCGGGCCGGGACCTTTGCTCTGCGATATGTCTCCGGAGGGGAGGGGACGACTCTGGAACCTGCGGAGAGTGGGGGGGTGGGGGTGCCTGGGAGGCAGCGGTTTGTGTAAGAGCCGCCGGGGTGAGGAGAGGAAGGGGAGAGTCGCGGGCCGCTCTGCGGGGACATGCGGCCGCCGGGCTCGGGGGGCAGGGGCCGCGGTGGCGCCGGGCCGAGGGGGCGGCCGGCCGGCAGGGGCGGAGTCAGCTGGGGGGGCGGGGGCGAGGAGGCCCGGGCTCCAGTCGGTCGGCCCCGGGCTCCCGGCCCCTGTCTCGCTCAGCTCGGGCGCTCCGGCCGCCGCCGAGGCCTAAGGACCCGGGGACTGCAGCATCCTGCTCTCCCAGCAAGGGGGCTCCAGAGACTGCCCCGGCCGGGAAGTCTGGCGGCCTGGGCACCGGTGGGTCTGCGCCTCAGCTCTGGCCTCGAGCTCTGCGTCTGCGTGTCCGGGAGTGGGGGCTGGGTGTCCCGGGGCTTTAGAAAGGGGGTCTCAGGGGAGCGACGAGGGAGGGTGGTGATGGAAGCGCAGCGCTCGCTTTAAGCCCTAGAATAACTTGTCGCGATCAGGGGAGGAGGTCCTTTATGTGAACTGGGGTGACTCCCGGAGGCAAGGATTTTGTCCCGGGAAGTGGCAGGAGGGAGGTTTGTCTTAACTAGCGGTGTGTTTCTCGGGGTGGAGGGAGTCTGGATCCCAGAACTTGTCCCAGGTTCGGCCCAACTTCGGCGGTCCCCAGTGCAGGAGTGAGGGGAAGAGGCTCTGACAGAAGCGGGGGGGTCAAACGTTCCCTGACAGCCTGGAGGGGGGCCTGGGGAGAAAAGGTGGCACGGTAGCCAAGACACCAGGCTTTTCGACGTCGGGAGAGACCAGAGATGGGAGTCTCGGCTCTCCTGCTGCCTAACTGCGTGGCCATAGGCAATCTTCTTCATGTCTTGTAACTCCAGTTTCCTGATCTGTAAATTGGGCTTAAGAGTAGCCCTAACCTCACAGGGATATTGTGAGGAAGGCATGGAAAGCCTTGGCACAGGCTAACACATACATGGCAAGTAAACATAAGCTGATATGTGAGGATAGATTAAAGGCAGGATCAGGAGGGGAAGGGACCCAGTTTGGGAAGAGTGTAACCTGGATCATTCCTGCAGGACAGTCCCTTGGTAATGTTCAGGGCTCCGGGAAGAGATGTCTTTGTGGCTGGAGGCCCCTGTGCCTGATGTTTCTCCTGGTAAGCGTCTTCACTCCAGCCCTGTCCCCTAAGCCCGGACCCCGGCTCCTCTCCTCCCGAGGGAATCAGCCTCCTACATGACCTGCCTTCAGCCCTCCCCTGGAGAGCAGCCCAGAGCTGCTCTGGGTGTTGCTGACCTCCTTCTGCCCGGACTACCTCTGCCCTGGTTCTGGTGCCTGGCCCTTGCAGATAACCTGCCATCCTTCTCAATCCGGGCTTGCTGCTGGGGAGGCTTGGCATGTCCAGGGTTTACCCAGCTTGGTTTTCAAGAGTTCTGTCTGATCTCTGAGATGGATGGACTTCAGCCCCTGCCCAAAGGACAGAGGTTAACATCCTCATTTAAGGTATTGAGGTGCAGGGAACTCCAAGTGACTCACCCTAGAGCCCACGACAATCCCAGGGTCCCAGAGCCAGAGCCAACGTTTTGCTGCCCTCTGTGGGTGGAGATAGGCTTGCAGTTTCCCAGGAGAATGAGGGGGACCTGAGACCCCCTTGTGTCTCTCTTTCCGGTTCAGACTCTGCAGTGGAGCTGTGGGAACCAGATGCACAAGATGCAAGCAGCCAGCCCTTGGGAAGCAGCAAGTGCATCCTCAGGGAGGAATCCAGCACACCGCAGTCCACTGGGGGCACTTCGAGGGTGGGACTGGAGGTGCCAGAGCCCGCAGCCCTGCTCCCTGGTGTGGAAGCTTCTCCAGAGTCCACAGGTGAGGAGCTGCCGGATTTGGAGGAGGGGGCTCCCTGGTTCTAGGATTGGGGCTCTTTACCTTATGAGATCAGGGTTAAGTCCAAAAGCTTTGGAGTCAACTAGACGTAAGTGATCTGAGTGTAAATTTTGCATCTGTCTTAGGCTCTTCACTCCAGTATTCTTGCCTGGAAAATCCCATGGACGGAGGAGCCTGATAGGCTGCAGTCCATGGGGTCGCAAAGAGTCGGACACGACTGAGCGACTTCACTCACTTTTAGGCTCTTCTGAGCCTCGATAAAATGGAACTAATAAGAGCACCCATTTCGTAGGTTGTTGTAAGGATCAGCGCCTGTAAGGGCTTAGACAGTACCTAGGACATAAGAGCACTTGGTGTATGAGAGCTACTTTCTTAGACTAGAGAGACTAGTCTTGGTATAATGAAGTGAATGAAGGTCACCAAGTGCTCAGGGCAGTGGCCAGCTGCGCACTAAGCCTTCTCCCCGAAGAAGAACATAAGGCTCTTTCCTGCATCCAGAGCTTCGTCCACAAAAGCGGAAAAAGGGGCCTGCCCCCAAAATGCTGGGGAACGAGCTGTGCAGCGTGTGTGGGGACAAGGCCTCCGGCTTCCAC
The DNA here is from genome assembly GCF_023699985.2 of Odocoileus virginianus. NCBI lineage: Eukaryota > Metazoa > Chordata > Mammalia > Artiodactyla > Cervidae > Odocoileus > Odocoileus virginianus. Next base: position 12,538,763 of record NC_069683.1, on the reverse strand, counting down.
TACAACGTGCTGAGCTGCGAGGGCTGCAAGGGGTTCTTCCGCCGCAGCGTCATCAAAGGGGCGCGCTACGTCTGCCACAGCGGGGGCCACTGCCCCATGGACACCTACATGCGCCGCAAATGCCAGGAGTGCCGCCTTCGCAAGTGCCGCCAGGCAGGCATGCGGGAGGAGTGTGAGTGTCTGGGCACTGGAGCTGGGGGTGGTTAGGCTGATGGGGAAGAGGGGACGTGTGGCTACCAGGGTCTGGGGGCAGACAGGCAGCTGAGTCTGCAGGCCTTCCTAAGAGTGGATTCAAGTCTCTTCTTTAGGGACTTCCCTGGTGGTCCAGTGGTTAGGACTCTGAGCTTCCACTGCAGGGAACTCAGGTTCCATCCCTGGTCATGTTTTTTTTTTTTTTTTTTTTTTTAAGTCTCTTATCTGTCTTTATACAATGCTCTCCGCTTTTCTGGAGCCTCAAACTATTCCTGTGCCCCATCCCCACTTCCTGTCTCCCCACTTCTCCCCTCCTCACCCTGTCCCACTCTGCCCTCAGGCGTCTTATCAGAAGAACAGATACGTCTGAAGAAACTGAAGCGGCAAGAGGAGGAACAGGCTCAGGCCACATCTGCACCCCCGAGGGCTTCCTCACCTCCCCAAGTTCTGCCCCAGCTCAGCCCGGAGCAGCTGGGCATGATTGAGAAGCTGGTGGCTGCCCAGCAGCTGTGTAACAGGCGCTCCTTCTCGGACCGGCTTCGAGTCACGGTACCTGAGGGACCTGGGGAAGAGATGGCTGTGCCCAGAGCACCAGGTGGTTTCTCGACATCCAACTCAGGGTGCCTTGTTTCTTTCCTCCTTGCTTTTCTGGGCAGCCTTGGCCCATGGCACCAGATCCCCAGAGCCGGGAGGCCCGTCAGCAGCGCTTTGCTCACTTCACCGAGCTGGCCATTGTCTCCGTGCAAGAGATTGTGGATTTTGCCAAACAGCTGCCAGGCTTCCTGCAGCTCAGCCGGGAGGACCAGATCGCCCTCCTGAAGACATCTGCGATCGAGGTGGCTGGCGGGGATGGAGGTGAAGGGAGGACCTGAGCAGGATGTCTGTGGGAGGAGCCTTCAGCCAGCCCCCTGGAAAGCCACGACCCCCACTACCCCCCGCCCAGGGAGTAGGGATGAGGGGCTCACCCTTTCCTCGAAGGTGCCCCGAGCCAAGACTAGCCTGATAATTGTGTGCAGGTGATGCTCCTGGAGACCTCTCGGAGGTACAACCCTGGAAGTGAGAGTATCACCTTCCTCAAGGATTTCAGTTATAACCGGGAAGACTTTGCCAAAGCAGGTGAGGACTGAGCTCACAAAGGGGTTGGGTTGGATGGACAGATGCATTTTGTCCCATCATGCAGGGGGTCCATAGCAACTACAGAGCTGCAGGCCCGGGGTCTGAGCGGCTGCAAAGGGAAGGACTCACCTATTTTTCCAAGACGGAAAGTTGAAATGCTGATAGTTTTCCCTTAACAGCCCCACACAGATTCCTGCTCTCTGTTGCATTAGGCCAGTGGTTCTCAAACTGTGCTCCCAGGAACCTGAGGCAGGGTTTCCACAGTGTCACCTTAGAGGAGACGTGTCCTTCACCCTAACTTTAGCCAAACAAGAAGCTCCATTTAAATCTGCATTATATGTCGTGCCTATGGATAATATTTTTCTTGAAGAAAACATTGCTTGAAAAAAAAAGATTTGCTTGAAGAAAAGCTAGGAAAAATACTTGAAAACTTCACTGAGCCTTTTCGTAGTCAATCACGAAAAACCTTTCACAGACGTGCTCTTTAAGGATCATGAGGACTGATTTTCTCCTTTTCAATTGCGTTGAGGAGCCATGGCATTGGTGTTAAAACACAGCAGACATGCCCAGATGGGGCAGTTTTAGGATAAGAGGGAACACTTCTGTCCCCATCCCATAGCTGGATTACTTTCTCCAAGAATTAGTTCATAGTGCTGTTCTCTATCTGATATTTTCTTGCAGGCTAAGCAGTGTTGGTTTCCTCATATTCAGTTGTGGGGTGGCATTTGTGCTGTGGCAGAAGGGTTGAAAGGTAGAAGGTATTTTCGAGGGACAGGACTGAGGCTGAACAAAAGACTGAGTGGTTTAACGCCTGAGTCAGTGGGTCTGTAAAATAGGGCTGATGCTGACCCTGTCCTCAGGTTTGGAGGATCCTGGTCTCCAGGGCAGAGTTCAGAAAGGTTTCTGGTGACTCAGGCCAGCTCTTGTCTCATCACAGGCCACCCAGGGAGCTTTCTAGGTAGGCCTCCCTTCACCATAGGGCATGGTAGGGCTGTGTGGGCACCTTTAGCCTTCTATAGTGCCCCGTGTGCTGCTTGAAGGTAGAGACACCTGATAGGAGTGATGTAATGACTCTTTCCTGCTTTAGAAGCCCAGCCCTGCCCCCTTTCTCTACCCAACCACGGCCTTCTCCTTCATAACATCCTCCCTTCTGAACCCTTGCCTGTTCTCATGCCTGCACGTGTCTTTCAGCACTCACGGACTTGGGCTATCTGAATCTGCATCTATTTATAGACTCATTTATATAAGCGGTTTTCATGTCGTCGTGTTTGTCTTTCATTTCTCATGGCTTCAGTGAGGGAGGCGGACAGCGGTGCTCTTGGGTAGGTCTCCTCCCCCTCTGCCTCCACTACCACATGCTGCGCGTGTGAGCGAGCAGTGACGTGAGACGCCCGCACCGGGGGTGCTCACTCGGCGAGCCGCAGTGGACCCTCACAGGAGGAGTAACTAAAACTGGCTGGCCCTTCCAACGGGCTCTTCAGCGCCGTTCAAGGCTGGACACCTCACCGAGAAGTGCTTTCTAAAAGAGCTTGTCCGTTAAGTGGATCAACGCACACTTGATAAACATCGGGGTGAAAGTACAGGAAGTGACTAATCGAGAAGCCCGGAATGGAAAAGTTAGCAGATGGTTGCTAAAAGACATCTGAGAAAACCTAGGGGATGGGCTAGGGTGGAGAGAGTTTGACTGTGTTTGGGAGAAACGTTCATTAGAACGCTGTCCTTTAGAACAAGTCATGATTTATTGAACTTCAGTCTTCTCAGTAAGAAGGCTGGTTCTATTTTTTTTTTAATTTATCATTTATTCAACAAACACTTATATGGTAGTTATTATATGTGCCACTCATTATTCTAAGGACCCATTATGAGGTAGGTACTATTATTATTTCCATTCTAGAGATGGGAAAACCAGAGCCCAGAGAGCTTAAATAATTACCCAAGGTCACACAGCCTAGGAAGTGTTACAGCTGACTCAAAGCCAGGGAGGCCAACAACAGAGTCCACACCTCCAACACACTGCTGTCTCCCCGTGATGTGGAAAATGAAATGTATTGCTGCTATTCAATGTAAGGCCAGTTGCCAGTGAAGAAGTCTTTTTGTAAATAAACATAGAGTTGCCTCTATTTCTAGTAATGTGGGGCCCTGAAGAGTTCTAAGAATTCTAACAATTCTTATTATTTAATTCAGCATGTCCTATATGCTGGGTGCAGTGCAAATGGGTCTGTATGCTTTACCATTTAACCATCACAACAATTTTATAAGTTCAGATATGATTCCCACCTCACAGAAGAGGCTTAGAGAGGCCAAGAAACTTATCCAAGGTTACACAGCAGAGCCTGGGGACTTCTGAGTTTCCTGGTAGCTTCCTAAATTGAGCAGTGCTGCCCATGTCACGGGACTCGCCTGGTGGCTCAGTGGTAAAGAATCCACTTGCCAGTGCAGGAGACCCAGCTTTGATCCTGGGGTCAGGAAGATTCCCTGGAGAAGGAAGTGGCAGCCCATTCCAGTATTTGTGCCAGGGAAATCCCATGGACAGAGAACCCTGGTGGGCTACAGTCTCTGGTTGCAAGAGAGTCAGACGTGACTTAGGGATTGAACAACAAAGCCCATGCCACACTCCCCAGCCTCTCTTCTTCCTCCCCAGGGCTTCAGGTGGAGTTCATCAACCCCATCTTCGAGTTCTCCAGAGCCATGAATGAGCTGCAGCTAAATGACGCTGAATTTGCCTTGCTCATTGCCATCAGCATCTTCTCTGCAGGTGCGGAGGAGAAGCAAGAGGGAAAACCAGCGAGAGACTCAAACCAGAGAGGGCTGCAGGCGCCCATAGGGCAAGGATCGTGGGGGTGGAGGCCCTTGCTGTGTTCCTGGGGGATGGCAGAGGTTGGGTGGGGCAGGTCCCTATTTCTGGGGTTGTGATTTGGGGTATGGAAATAAGACCCTGGCCAGACCTGCCACTCAACTCTGTTGGTGACCTGTAGACCGGCCCAACGTGCAGAACCAGCTCCAGGTAGAGAGGCTGCAACACACATATGTGGAGGCCCTGCATGCCTACGTCTCCATCCACCACCCCCATGTGAGTCTCCCCATTGTACCGCCTCCCTTCTCTGCACAGCTCATCCCCAGCACACCTGCTCTCCCTTCTAGAACCCCTCCCTGACTGCATCGAGCACAGACACTTCTCTGCCTCTCCCACAACCCCCCTACCCCTGGCCCCTCTTCCCTGGGGAGAGACAAAAGGCCCTACTTGTCCCTCTCTTTTCCTAGGACCGACTGATGTTCCCAAGGATGCTGATGAAACTGGTGAGCCTCCGGACACTGAGCAGCGTCCACTCGGAACAAGTGTTTGCCCTGCGCCTGCAAGATAAGAAGCTTCCCCCGCTGCTGTCTGAGATCTGGGACGTGCACGAATGACAGCTCCTCCTCCGTCTTCTGTTTTCCTGGGCTGGATAACTGAGACTGGGTGGCTGCCTCCTAGAGGTGGAGCCACATGAAGGACAAACATTCCTGAGGGCTGGGTAGAGGAGATCCTCACGTGGCATTAAAGGAGAGTCAAAGGGTTGGGAGTTTTGTGGCTGCTGAGTAGTCGGGATATCCACACTGTGCTCCACGTGAAGACTCTGTGAACCCCGTCAAATGGATGAACCTGGGGGCCCCTTTGCACAAGGCTCTCCAGGGCCCGGCCCATCCTGCTTCTACCACTTCCTGTTTTCCGCCACAGGGTCCCCAGAGAAATTCTCCACTGTCCCTCCGCGGCTTGGCCGTAAATGCCTCGGGGCTGCCACACTGAGAGGTCTGGCACTGTTTGTATCAGTTCCGTTCAGTTCAGTCGCTCAGTTGTGTCTGACTCTTTGCCAGCCCATGGACCGCAGCACGCCAGGCTTCCCTGTCCATCGCCAACTCGCGGAGTTACTCAAACTCATGTCCATTGAGTCGGTGATGCCATCCAACCATCTCATCCTCTGTCGTCCCCTTCTTCTCCCACCTTCAATCTTTCCCAGCATCAGGGTCTTTTCCAGTGAGTCAGTTCTTCGCGTCAGACGGCCAAAGTATTGGAGTTTCAGCTTCAGCATCAGTCCTTCCAATGAATATTCAGGACTGATTTCCTTTAGGATGTTTGTATAGGAAGACCAAACTGAATTCGGAAGGAGAGAAACCGATTTCTGGATTGGGGGAGGGGTTGCAGCCCGACCACCGGAGGCGGGAAGATAGAGTGTCCTTGAGGGTCCGCTTCCAGACTCAAGAGGAGGGAGGCAGGTCACAAGTGACAGCCTTGGCAGCGAGAGGGGACCTCCTTTTACCAGCCCCATTGCGCCGTAAGGGGGTCAATGAGGTGCTGAGGCTGGGAGGCCCGCTTCCTCTTCAGGGGTCCCGGTGGGATCGCGCGTTGTCTTTCTCTGGGGGAGGGGTGTTGGATTTATTTTTTGGAACCAACGCCTCAGTCGCGCACCTGTGTTCGCGCGTGCAGGTCCAATGCCTCGGTTTTCCTGAAAATCGAAGGACAATTCCCTCCTCTTGGCCCGTAGGCCCTGTGGGACCGGGGGGGCGGGGGGGAGTCCTCTGAGGCCAAGGGGAGGCTGCCGCGTCCCAGGTTGGGCCTCTCAGAAGGGCTGGACTGCATTTCCCAGCGGGCGCCGCGGCGGCGCCCACGCCCCCTTCCTTGGAGCGCACCGGGCGTAGGTGATACCGCGGCCGCGCCTTCCGGCCTCAAGTTCCTCCCCCCTCGCCGTCCGGAGATGGTAGGCTCCGCCGCCGCGGCCGCCGGCTTCTCTGCACGGGCGGCTGGGCGCTTCCAAAGCGCGAGCGGGGGTGGGGGAGGGACGTGAGGTGAAGGGAACGGCGAGAAACTCTGAGAGCAGCTTATTTTGAGAAGTCGTTTCCAGGGTGAATCTCCCGTCATCTAAATGGGCTCTATTACCGTGTCGAACTGAAATGTTTGCGCAACCTATACCCAGAGCGTTCCCGTGGGCCCTCCCCTTGGCACGTAGAGGCGCTGGGCCAGCCCCGCGCGCCCCATCGCGCTCCCACTCCCTCACGCCTAGGTGTGTGCGTAAACGCCCTTCTCCAGAGACTGGCTCCGCCCTTCGGCGCTCGGCTTGGTGCAGCCCCGTTCCCCCCCCCCACCCCCAGGGGGTGAATGGTACGGCCCCCGGCCCCCCTCAGCCTCCCCTTCCTTCACCTAGTCCGAGTGGTGCGCGCCCCCCTGGTGCAGACGCGGAACTGGCTTGCGCTTCCGAGCGGCACCCTGGCCGGGGAGCCACTGACGCCCGGCTTGCCCGGGGACGTCCAGCCGAGCCCGGCCGGTGCCCCTAGGCCCGGGAGGTAGGAAGGTCCGGGCCAATGGGGGCCCTAGGAAGGTGTTGGGGATTGGGTTCCTCGGGGGGAAACGGATCCTGGGAGGGAACAGGAGCTCCAGGGGGAAGGGATCTCTAAGGAGGCCCCAAAGGCGTGTGAGAGGGTTTGGGGGTCTCGAGAGGCAGACCAGGGATCGGTAAGGAAAGGGGGCGGTGGGGCTGGAGGTGGGGGCGTCCGGGCCCCTGAGGGGGTCTGGGCTGCGAGCCTGGGCGCAGTTCGCGGCTGCAGGGCTGGGTTCCTGCGAGGCGGGCTGGCGGCCCTGGTTCCGGGGTGGGGGCCGGGGAGAACTGTCCAGCAGGTGAGGGGACGGGCAGAGCTGTCCAGCTCGGGGGCCCGAGCCGTGCTAAGCACATGGCGAGCGTGTGTGTGTGTGTGTGTGTGTGTTTCTGTGCGCTTGTGTATATGTGTGTGCGCGCACGCGCGCGGCTTATCTTTGGTTAGGTTTTGAAGAAGGGCATTTGGTTCTTAAAAAAAAAATTATTATTTTTTTAAATTCGGTGTTTCAAAATTGGCTTGTTGGTGAGTGGAGACGCCTTGTTCAATCTTTCCTGCAGCAGCTTCCCTGCTCGTACTCGTGCACCTCTAAATTCGTCCCCCTGTTCCTGTCCTCCCCTGTGCCACATCCCTGCCTAGCGCCTGCCTTCTTGCTCTCATTCTTCCCCAAGCTGGACCAGTCTGTGCTGATGCGCTTGCAAGGTCACTGCCTGGGGAGGAGGGGGAGGGGAGAGAGCCTCCAGTCGTTGCTCACGTCAGCGAAGATGTCATATCGCTCTCTGGTTCCTGTGGTTTTACTATTAACATCCTGCCCCAAACGGGGGACAGATCCAAGGAGCTGGTCCGTATGACCATTTGTAAGCTGAAAAGACATAATTTAGAGCTCTGTGGATGCAGTGGATGGTAACTGTAGAACTTCAGCAGGTAGGTTTGCGTTTGGAGATTGCTTCCTTTGGAATATAGGGGCTAATAATGATGGGTTCTACGCTTAGTAATGAGGCTAGAGGCCGAGTGTGGATGTGAAGACACAGTGTGAGCTATAGGTACTGTTAGAGGATCTAGAGTCTTTGTGAGGAGGGGAGAAGGGAGAGAATGGGTAGGAAAGTCTTGGTTATCTCTGCAATCTGAATAACTGAAGGCAGTGGCTGTTGATGAGATGTGAGCTGAGACTAAAAATCCACCCTATCGCGAGTGGCTGGAATGGTCATGACATCTCTGGGTCCTTGTGGCTTTGGAGGGAGATGAACACTGTAGAGCATGATAATGATTTCAGTTTTATCAAGTGATTCTCAGTTCAGAGGGGGCTGGGATCCCACCAAGGATAGAGGTCCGATGCCTGGTATGTCAGTAGAAGCCGCTTCAGGTGTGATCTTCGAGATTTTTGGTTGTAAAGGGCTTCTGGTTTTCAGTGTAAATATAGATTTCAAGGCTCAGCCTTGAGCTCTGGTCCTGCAAATTCTGTTTTATTTTAAGGTGTTTTGGCTCTCACTAGGCATTTTCCACATGATTCTTTTTTATTGGAGCAAACATTTTTATTGAAGTGTGGTTGACAGTACACTGTTATGTTAGTTTCAGATGTACAACAGTGATCTGACATTTAAATATATCATAAAATGACCATCACAAACACGTAATTCTTTAGAGAATGAGTTACGCTTTTATCCGTCTTCCCATTTCATTTCCGTGTTTCCCTCTCCTTCTCATTCTGCTTGGGAGGAGCTCTCTTAACAGTGCTCCACATTCTGCAGTATGCTCATGATTCCATAGCAGTGAGGAGACCCAGAGGGCTTTTGCGGTGGTAGTGATGCCTAGAAATGCGTATACAGCAAGCTTGGGAACTTGGTTTTGGTTGTATAGAAAGGAGATAATCTCTTAAGAAAATCCAGAATTAGAACCAAGTGCAAACTAAAGGCCCATGAGGGAGAAGATAACCTGATAATTGGTAGATGCGGTCAGTGGAAGAGGCGTCTCTAGATTCAAGGAGAGTGAATTGTTAGGGGCACCGGGCAGCTCTGGGGTAGCAGCTGCTAGCACTGTGCGGTCACCAAGCAGGGGAGGGGTGGCAGCTCTGCTATAAATAGTGCGGTAGCCAGAGTTGCTATGGAGACAAAACCGAATCCTATTACCTGCAGGCCGTCTATGGGGAGCAAGGGAAAGGAGGGAGAAGTATTTTGAGGGTTTGAGAGGTGCTATAAATAGTTTTAAAAAATTGTTAAGTAGGAGAGAAAAAAGATATAACTTCTCATCTAGATCAGGTAGAGCCTTAAGCCTACAGGGAGTGTTTGCATTGTACATGCAGCGGCAAAGAAGGGAGTGGCGTGTAAGAGTGTGTAGCGCAGTGGGGTTCTGTGTATGCAGTGAACAAGGTCCTAGTGTGGCCGTGTGTGGCACACAGAGGTGCAATGCTGGAAGCGCTGAAAGTGGCCTTGGCATGGAGTGAAACACTTTATTTAGGGAAGTATATGGAAATTGAACAGGAAATAAATTGCAGTTAAGACATGGAGTGAGTGAGTGCTCAGTTGCTCAGTCATGTCTGACTCTTTGCGACCCCAAGGACAGTAGCCCACCAGGCTCCTCTGTCCATGGGATTCTTCAGGCAAGAATGCTGGAGTGGGTTGCCATTTCCTTCTCCAGGGTAAGACATGGAAGCTTTTTCTAATTTTTGGACTGTGGTTTAGAAATTTCCCTGAGCACCTCTCCCTTTCCTCCCAGAAATCTTGTTTCTGCCTTCAGATTCTTTATGTCTAAGATCCAGAAGGACAGGGCCTCATCCGTGTGTATTGTATTACTGATTCAAATCCTGGGACCGCAATAGAGGCAGAAGACTATGATTCAGCACCAAGGGCAGAGCTAGTATCTGTAGCCGCTCAGCCCCTTTCTTGCTTAAAGAAGGGAGGAGAATGGTATGGAGGAAGCAGCTGGGGCAGAGAGAGTCCTCACTGGAGATCGTGTGGGGTAGAGTGGCCATCTGTTGTTGGCTGAGTGCAATTAAGTGTCGTCTGTAGGGCAGTCTCACATCAAGCTGAATGCAGAATGTTGGAACAGAATAATTAGGTTTCTACCTAGAGCCAGGAGTGCAGATGAGTTCTGATTAGAGAGTCTGGTTTGATCCTGATGCACCCTGGAGCAGTCCTGAAAGTGACTTAATTTTTGTTATTATGATAATTGAGTCCCGATTGGATTGACTAGGCCTGTTTTTCAGAAACAGGCCCCAGGAGTGAGGCTGGAAACGATCTGGTTTGTAGGGATGGGCAGGTGAGCCATTACTTATCCTACTTCATGGCGCGTGACTCTGTGAGCTCATAAGCCCGGACAGAGCTCTAGACTGGGAAAAGTGTCACGTTCTCCTCTCTTTCATAGTGGAATGGAAGATCTTCTGACCTGGGTTGACATGGAGAGGGATGAGTCTCTCAGGTGAAACAGTGGATCTTAGTAGTACTTTTTTTTCCTGTTAGGCTTGGATTTTCAGATAATATCAGAATTCCTCCTGGGAACGCTGACTCCGTGCCTGGTGCCTTGGAGTTTCTCTGAGATGGATTGATGAATTTGAGCCATGGTGCAAAAGAAGAAGTCCTGTCCTCGGTTACTTGACTACCTAGTGATCGTAGGGGCCAGGTAACCAAGAAGTGACTGATTTTCTCTAGTCATCTGGGGTAGCCACAAAATCTGTAAGGAATCCCCTTCCCTACTTCCACATTGCTTTGCATATCCCATTCTTCTGTTATTTGACCCTGATGGGAACCTTGCTGCCAGTTGGAAAAACAAAACAGGTGGATCGAGACTACTGGCCTGGAGGAGGAGAAAGAGCAAACCTCTGCTCTTAACTAGCGTCTTTTGTGATTTTTGAGCAAATATACTCTTATCTACTTCAGCTTCCTTATTTCGTAAAAAAGGAAGAGTATGTTGTGCTCCTTTTCTGTCTACCTTGGGGAATTCATTAGCGAATACACCTTGAAAGATGTTAGTCATCTTATGGTGTTGGTGATAATTTTACTGTTGCCACTTGCCTTTCATTTCAGGATAGGCATCTTCATGGCAGCACAGACCTCAATGTGCCATGTTTTCCCAGGTCCTGCAGCTAGGTTGCTTTATCCAAAAGAGCATTTATTGCTCCACTGTGGTTTAATTATTATTATTATTTTATTATTATTTTTTCTTTACTGTGGTTAAAACCCGAAAGAGCATGCTGTCCCTTCAGGCTGCTGACCTTGTCCGTATGTTCTCCAGGCACCCGAGCAGTGACAGTGTGGCCCAGACTCCGGAACTGCTACGGCGGTACCCGCTAGAGGACCATGCGGAGTTTCCCCTGCCCCCGGATGTCGTGTTCTTCTGCCAGCCAGAGGGCTGCCTCAGCGTGCGGCAGCGGCGCATGACCCTGCGGGATGACACCTCTTTTGTCTTCACCCTCACGGACAAGGACACTGGTGTCACCCGTTATGGCATCTGCGTCAACTTCTACCGCTCCTTCCAAAAGCGTGTGCCTAAGGAAAAGGGGGAGGCTGGGCCAGGGTCCCGGGGGAAGGAAGGGCCCCGAGCCCCCTGCGCCTCCGAGGAGGTGGGCCCCGAGACCTCGGAGAGCGGCCCATCCCTGCAGCCGCCCAGTGTCGACTCCACCCCGGACGTGAGCCAGTCTCCACGGGCCAGACGCCGGGCCAAGGCAGGGAGCCGGTCCCGCAACAGCACGCTGACGTCCCTGTGCGTGCTCAGCCACTACCCCTTCTTCTCCACCTTCCGCGAGTGTCTGTACACCCTCAAGCGTCTGGTGGACTGCTGCAGTGAGCGCCTGCTGGGCAAGAAACTGGGCCTCCCTCGAGGCATACAGAGGTATGGCTCAGAATAGGGGAGGCGGCTGGAGTTGAGGGGTACTTGGCTGGTGAGGGGCGTAGGGATTTCCCTCTAAAGCCTGAGGTCCCTCAGACCTCCTTAAACGCTTAATGTTAATCCATGGAAGTGAAAGACTGCTGCAGAGTTAGACCTCCTTCCATGATCGTGCTTGGAGTGATGCTGAGGAGTTGGGTGTTTCAGGATGGGCAGGACACGAAGTCCTTGCTGTGTGTACATTTTGCACTTGTCATCACCCTTGTGTGCACCCTGTGGTCCTGGCTGAGTCCATAGAGAGGTCTTCTCCAGTTGCCATCATTAGATGCTCTGTGGTTACGCTGGACTGCCGTGAGGTATCAGCTTCCAGTGCTAACGTGTCTGCTCCCTGCCGTCTGCTCCTCAGGGACACCATGTGGCGCATCTTTACTGGATCGTTGTTAGTGGAAGAGAAGTCAAGTGCCCTGCTGCACGACCTCCGGGAGATTGAGGCCTGGATCTACCGATTGCTGCGCTCCCCGGTACCTGTCTCGGGGCAGAAGCGAGTGGACATCGAGGTCCTGCCCCAGGAGCTCCAGCAGGCTCTGACCTTTGCTCTCCCAGACCCCTCTCGATTCACCCTAGTGGACTTCCCGCTACACCTCCCCCTGGAACTTCTGGGTGTGGACGCCTGTCTCCAGGTGCTCACCTGCATCCTCTTAGAGCACAAGGTGAGAGGGCAGCGTTCTGGACCGTTCTAGGGAAGGACTTTGAAGCGTGGTAGAGGCTAGACCATCAAAGATGAGGATTAGGGACTGCGTCTCTTTCATCACCTTGTCTCCCAGAGATAACATGGTACCAGGTATACAGTCGGTTCTCAGTGGGTGAGGGTTGAATTAATGTACCAGCATTGTGGGGGTTAGGGGGCTCAGTGGTAAAGAATCTTCCTGCCAGTGCAGGAACCATGGATTCCATCCCTGGGTCAGGAAGATCCCCTGGAGGAGCAAATGGCACCTCACTCCAGTATTCTTGCCTGGGAAATCCCATGGACAGAGGATCCTTGGCAGGCTGCAGTCCATAGGGTTGCAATGAGTTTGACATGATTAAGTGACTGAGCATCGTGTAGAATATATTCAGAGAGCTTGGCACTCAGCTGAATTCATCTCAACTGTACCAGTCTAATTCTCTGGAAATCTCAGTAATTCTGTACTGACGAGTGATCCTGGGATTTGGGGAACAAGAACTAAGAAGGTAAAGGAGTGACTCAAGGGAGGATTTGGGCAGTGCTTACACTGGGAGGTGACAGGCAGGTGGGGTGTAGGGCAGTGATAAGTGTGGAAACTAAGGTCCCAGGGTCGTGGCCTTGGTGAAAAGAAATTAAATTGTAGTGTCAGAGGCTCTTTTCACTTCAGCCTTACTTATTCTGTCGAGCAATCCTTCTGGTATGGTTTGCCGCAGGTTGTGCTCCAGTCCCGAGACTACAACGCACTCTCCATGTCCGTGATGGCGTTTGTGGCAATGATCTACCCCTTGGAGTATATGTTTCCTGTTATCCCACTGCTGCCCACCTGCATGGCATCGGCAGAACAGGTGAGTCTCAAGGCATCTTGTGGCTTTGTCACCTCTGTTCTGACAGTGTCCAGGTGAAGGTTCCATGCCCAAAGAAGTTGTAAGTCAGTCCTGGTCCTGAACTCCTTGTTATAAGTTATTTGTCCACAAAATCTGAACTGATCTGGTGTGAAAACCTAGGCTATTTAGGCTTTTCTTTTTTAAACTTCTTTTTTTGTATTGGGGTATAGCTGATTAATGGTGTTATGATAATTTCAGGGGAACAGTGAAGAGACTCAGCCATACATATACATGGATCCACTATTTATAGTTTTTATTTATCACAGTTAATGTCAGGGATTATAGGCTACTGGCTACCCACTGCAGGTGGTACATAATATGTATAATATATACTGTTACTTCTCTAAAATCTGAAGCATTCTGAACTTTGGAACACATCTGCCTTTAAGGATTTTGGAAAAGGGATTGTGGACCTGTGTTTTCCTCCCCTGGAAAAATCTTGACCTGACAAGTGATCACAGTAGGTTTTGGTTTTGTTCCTTGTCTTTTCCTCAGCTGCTGTTGGCTCCAACACCGTACATCATCGGGGTCCCTGCCAGCTTCTTCCTCTACAAACTGGACTTCAAAATGCCTGATGATGTGTGGCTAGTAGATCTGGACAGCAATAGGGTGAGGCCCCTTGTCTGAGGCTCCGTGGGGTCTAGAATAGGAGTGTGTTCTGTTTTTCTAAATTACTTCCAGGGTAATTTGTGGGTGATTGCTACTGTGAAACTCACTGAAACAACTTTTTTTTTTAAAAAGTGCTGCTTTTACTTTATTATCTTGATCAGCTCTTGGTTAGGGCCCAGAGAATTATAAGATTTAGTTTTGCTGGAGTTAAATGCTTCCCCGCATCTTCCAAGAGCAGCAGAGCAGTTATGGTTGCAGAATTATTAACCTATGGCATAGGTCATCTCCTGGTTTTCTGGGAGTGTAGTTTCTAGTAAGAAACTGCCTTTCAGTGCAGACTTTTAAAAAGTATATTATTAACATTCTGTGATGTGAATATGTTCAAGCTTCGGTAGGTAGCCCTTTATATGTGTTTGCCATAAAACTTTAGAGAGTGAAAATAAAAGTACAAGGAATGAAACAAAAACCATGATCCTCATTCTGCCCTGGTGGTCCAGTGGCTAAGAGTCCATGCTCCCTATGCAGGGGGCCCAGCTTTGATTCGTGGTCAGGGAACTAGAACTAAGAGTTTGCATGCTGCAACTAAAAGATCCTGCATGTTGCAACTGAAGAACGCATATGCCATCACAAAGATGGAAGATCCCCCGTGCCATAGCTAAGACCTGGCACAATCCCATGAGCCTGTTGGCTAGGGAGAGTCACCAAGAACATTTAGGTATACTGTTTCCTTTCAAGTGTGTATATCTGTCATATACATGCGTATATATATATATGTTTATATACATGCATATATAATGTGTGTATTTGCATGTGTATAATAGTATATATATAAGGGGCTTCCCTGGTAGCTCAGATGGTAAAGAATCTGCCTGCCAAGCAGGAGATGCAGATTCGATCCCTGGGTCAGGAAGATCCCCTGGAGAAGGAGATGTTTACCCACTGCAGTATTCTTGCCTGAGAAATCCCATGGATGGAGGAGCCTGGCGGGCTCTAGTCCATGGGGTCGCAAAAGAGTCAGACACGACTTCGTGGCTAAAAACAACAACATTGTGTACCTAATTTCCTATTCTTGTTCCTTACCCTTATGTGAGAGAAAGTCTGGAGCAACTCATTCTGAGGTTGCACCTTTGCTCTTTCTCTGGTGCAGGTGATTGCCCCCACCAATGCGGAAGTGCTGCCTGTCCTGCCGGAACCGGAATCGTTAGAGTTGAAGAAGCATTTGAAGCAGGTGGGTGAAGAGGGCAGCCAAGCAAGGGGAGCAGCAGCAGCTGCTGAGAGAGCCGGTCTCCTTGCCGACTTCTAGTCGAGTCGATTCCTTTAGCCGTGGGCGGGCTCCAGAAAACCGGGGTATCCCATTTCGGGGTGGTGGGGTGAATCTTAGAAAAGAGCCATTTAGATTCCTTTTCATTCACTGTGTGTGCACCTCCCACCCTCTAGTGCATAAAACCACCCTTCACTTTGTGTTGTTTGTCACATCCACCCTTCTTAATGGCCTCGGAGTATTCTCTGTCTCCTAAGAAGGGAGTCAGCAGTTTGGACAGTCTGGCTCCTTTCATGTTTTTCTCTTGAATTGATCTCTGGTCCCTACAGAATCATTTCTTCAAAAATTCCTCCTTTAGAGGAAACTCCATAAACACATTTTCATTGATTGATTTTCTTCTTCCCCTGCATGCTGAACACAGTACCTGAAGGTAAAATGTCGTGATACCCGGGCCCCCTGCCCTGATGTATGCGTTGTGTAGGACCACCAGTAGATGGCCCTGTGTTTCTTTTTAGGAACCCCTCGTTTGAAGCGTCTTCAGAAATCTCTCTCTGTGTTGTCTCAGTTACTTAGCAATACCTCTAGGTGAAATCTGTTTGGATTTAAATGAGTCATTTCGTGTCATCCCTCTCTTTCTCTCACTTGGCTCCATCACTGCTGATGCAATATGATGCCTGGTAACTGCACAGTGTGGTGAGGATAGCAAGTTCAGAAGGTTCTCTAGCTGTCTTTCTTTGCTGTGTTTTCATTCTCAATGATTGCTTTAGTATGACTAATGAGATGGAGAAGTACAGTCAGAGTTGTACTTTACATGTTCATAGGAGCTAAGATCCCTGGGCTGACAGATCCTGTATTCTGACCCCTGTCACTCAAAGTGAGGTCCCTGGACCAGCAGCATCAGTATCACCTGGGCTTGTTAAATGTGCAGAATCACCTCAGACATACTGAATCAGAATCTGCATGCAGCCACATCCCCAGGTGATTCCAATGCTCGTAACATTGAAGAAACCCTGCTGGGACTGCCCTGGTGGTGCGGTGGTTAAGAATCTGTCTGCCAATGCAGGGCACACGGGTTCAGTCCCTGGCTGGGGAAGATTCCGCATGCCGCTACTGAAGCCCATGTGCCCTGGAGCCCACGCTGTAACCGGAGAAGTCCCAGCAGTGAGCAGCCTCCTCCCCACACTAGAGAGAGCCTACATGCAGCAACAAAGACCCAGTGCAGCCCCCCAAAATTAACTGATTAAAAAAAAACAAACACTGCTGGTATAAACCAGTGGTTTTCAAACTGGCCCATGGAGCCCCTGGGGGTTGATTTAGATCGGGACCACTGAGCATATGAGGCTCTAGGTTCCTCATGTCCTTCAGAGAAGCGTTACTTTTATAGGTTTCAACTGTTTATGTTCCCACCTAGATCTCAACTGAAAAACAAGGTTTCATAGCTGAAACAAATTTGAAAACTATCGCCTTGGATCTCAGGTTTGATCAGGTGGCCTTGATCAGATTGGTTTAAGCTGAAGATTTCGTAATTCAGATTGTTTTCTAAAGGTTAAAGCCTTTGGATTCTGTTTCAGAGATGAAGGCTCTTTCCTAGGAATTGACTTTGGCTGGCCGCCCAGGACTCAGCCATCCGTGAGGGACTTCTTCTTCTTCCGCAGGCCCTCGCCAGCATGAGTCTCAACACCCAACCCATCCTCAATCTGGAGAAATTCCATGAGGGCCAGGAGATCCCCCTTCTCCTGGGGAGGCCTTCTAATGACCTTCAGTCCACACCTTCCACCGAGTTCAACCCACTCATCTACGGCAATGATGTGGATTCGGTGGATGTCGCAACCAGGTACACACAAGCCAACCAGACAGTTGCAAGCTCTTAAACTGGTCCCTCCTCACTTAGTGACCTTGGGGCAGATTACTTCCCTGAGCCCAGAGATTATTTATAAAATGTGGGTAATATCTAGTTTTATTTGCCACCTTAGTTAAAGCAGAGTAAATGGTTCATCATATTCTCAGGCCTTTTAGGCCTTGGGTGCAGAAGCGAGTTGATGATTCTTTAAGACACCTCCCCCCTGGCTGTTGGAAGCCTGTTAAATGATGACCTCGGGAGGTGGTCTGAGGCCTCGGGGGACCCTTGCTCCGCAGGGCGTGGGACTCGGGTCAGCTCACTGTCCCCTTCTTCTCCAGAGTGGCCATGGTCCGTTTCTTCAACTCCCCCAACGTGCTGCAAGGCTTTCAGATGCACACGCGCACCCTGCGCCTCTTCCCCCGGCCCGTGGTGGCTTTCCAAGCCGGCTCCTTTCTAGCCTCACGCCCCCGGCAGACTCCTTTTGCTGAGAAACTGGCCAGGACTCAGGCCGTGGAGTACTTTGGAGAGTGGATCCTGAACCCCACCAACTACGCCTTCCAGCGGATTCACAACAGTGAGTCCCCGTCCCTCTGTGCCGCCCCACCTCCTGTTTTGTCTTCCTGATGGCTCCTCCCTTTGTGCTCTCCTCTGCCAGTCTGCAGGCTGCCCCTGCCATTCTGACTTTGCTTGAGACTCTCTCCCACCTTTCTTTTACATTTTGCTTGCTTTCTCTTCCCCTGTTGCCCACTCGAGTCTCCTATTTTCCCTCCACGGGTAGACATGTTCGATCCAGCCCTGATTGGCGACAAACCCAAGTGGTACGCCCACCAGCTGCAGCCCATCCACTATCGAGTATATGACAGCGGTTCCCAGCTGGCCGAGGCGCTGAGCGTGCCGCCCGAGCGAGACTCTGACTCTGACCCCACTGACGACAGGTGAGCAGCGCCGTACAGCGGCAGGAGGGTTCTCAAAAGGCTAGGAGACTCTCGAGAGCACAGTGGCCGGATTTCATAGGGTTTAGACCGCAGTCCGTGAAGCCGTGGGTCATATTCAGCTGATTTTGTGTTCGTTTTCTCATTCTCTCCCTTGTTCCCTGACCTTGAGTTACACGTGCCCCTCTGTTGATTTTTCCTGACTTATCTCGGCCCCCTTTCTCCTGTTTTGCTCTTCTTGCTCCTCCCTCTGCAGCGGGAGTGACAGCATGGATTATGACGACTCAAGCTCTTCTTACTCTTCCCTCGGTGACTTTGTCAGCGAGATGATGAAATGCGACATTAACGGTGATACTCCTAGTATGTATCGGAGAAATTAGCCACTCGGGGCAGGGTTTGGGGTTCTGCGACGGCAGGTCTGCAGCTGCCATCTTTGAGGTTTTGTTTTTTTTTTTTTAAAGAATTAAAATTATAAAAATTAATCTTTTAATTGGAGTGTAGTTGATTTACATCAATAGCTTCTACGGGACAGTACAGTGAGTCCGCCAGACATATCCTCCTTGGGTTTTGGCAGACGTGGACCCTCTGACACACGCAGCGCTGGGGGATGCCAGCGAGGTGGCGATTGATGAGCTGCAGAATCAGAAGGAGGCAGAGGAGCCCGGCCCAGACGGCGAGAACTCTCAGGAAAACCCGCCCCTGCGCTCCAGCTCCAGCACCACTGCCAGCAGTAGCCCCAGCACCATCATCCACGGCGCCAGCTCTGTACGTGATGACCCGGAGGAGGGGATGAGTGGGAACTGTGACCTGGGATGTGGGGGCCTCCTCTCTGTTAGGAAAGCTAGGGTGAAACCGTTCACTTAATTTGCTACTTTCTCCGCGTTTCCCCCTAGCTTTCTCTCCATAGAGCCTGTAGTTTAGAGCCTATGAGATACAGTCTGACCCCAGAAGTGAGCTGAGATCTCCCCCGTGCATAATCTGCACAGAGAACAGGGGTGTCACGGAGATGTTTCTCACACACTCCTCAGGCTCAGAATCTACCAGGCCTGGCTTGGCCCCGCCCAGCTGAGAAAGATGGGAAGGCACCCCAGGTGCCAGGTGACTGCTTTGTATTTAATATGTCCCCAGGAACCTGCCGGCTCAGCGGAGACAGATGAGAAGGCGGCAGGAGGCGTCCCCAAGTCCCTGCCCACCTTGCCTCCTGGCGTGGGCAAGTGCAGCGCGGACAGCCGTCAGACAGAACCCGGAGAGGGGTGGGTGCGCCAGCGAGCCTCTGACAGTCCGAGCCTGCAGCCCCAGTTTGGCTCTCCCCCCGAGGAGGACGACGAGCCGGGGGAGAGTTACGCCCCCCGATTCAGCCAGCACGCCAGTGGCCAGCGGTGAGAGCCTGCGGGTGCCCCCAGGGGTGATGGGAGGGCCTCACCCCCGTGGGCCCCGGGGCGAGGGCGGGCCAGGAAGTCCCGGCAGCCCAAAGGCATCCCCAAGGCATCCCCAGAGGCTCGTGCTTTGCTCTAGCCCTGTAGGGACTGCGGGGAGGGAGTGCAGTGTAGAGTCAGGCCCGTCTGCCCAGGACTCGGCAGCCCTGCCTGGGGGCTCAGAGGCGCCCCTGTGTGTTCAAGGGCTCAAAAGCTGCTGCGGCCCAACAGCTTGAAACTGGCAAGTGACTCAGACGCAGAGTCGGACTCTCGAGCGAGCTCGCCCACCTCCACTGTCTCCAACAACAGCACGGAAGGCTTCGGGGGCATCATGTCTTTCGCCAGTAAGTGCCTGCAGCTCCTGCCCGCCTCGGTCCCATCTCCGGTCCGGCAGGGCCTGGCCACAGCAGATGTTCCTAACAACTTCAGACATGGGGCTGGGTTGGCATTGTCAAGCTCCTCCTTAGGTCCTTTGAACGATGCCAAATGAGGTATTTTGGGGGGAAGTCAACAGAGAGCAGGGACAGGTTAGTCATTGTCTTTATGCCTGGAAGTTTCAGTCTGTTTCAGGGTAAGACAGCTGGCTGTTGAACTGAAAAGAAATCATTTTATTAAAATCATAACCCTTGTACACATATCTCTTGGAAACATTGTGGTCAAATTTGATTTGGGATTTATGCCTAATACCTTCTCTGCCTGGGGGAAGGACTTTTTCACGCACATGCCTTGAAATCTATGTGACATTGGCTTGTACACAGAGAATATTACCAGAAATGAGGGTGGTGTCAGTTCAAGATTAAAGACAGACTAGGGGCCAGAGAAGGCCATCATGGGGGGATCATTGTGATGGTGAGGGTTTTTTTGTTTTGTTTTGTTTTAAGAAGCCAGGAAGGGACAGTACCAACATCAGACCGGAAGTGCATTATCTGCCAGGCGTTTGCGCTGGGCCGGCAGTACAGGAGAGGCTTGGGTGTTACCATGGGAGGCAGCCAGGGAAAGTGCTTCCTGGGGGTTCTGAGCGTTCCTGGCAGTAGCCCTTTTGTTTGCCCTAAGTTAGCTGTGGTCCTTTCTAAGCTTAGGTGAGAGACTCTGGGATTACATCTGAAGAGGAGGCGGGTGGAGGTGGTGCTCCAGCCCCTGGAGGGGAGTGCTCCAAGGCTTCCCCCCGCCCCTGACACATGGCTCTCGCCTACCCCCCTGGACAGGCAGCCTGTATCGGAACCACAGCACCAGCTTCAGCCTCTCAAACCTCACGCTGCCCACCAAAGGAGCCCGAGAGAAGAGCACACCCTTCCCCAGTCTGAAAGGTGACTACCGCCCTCCTTCTGCCAAGCCAAGGTCCTCCGGGAAATATTTCAGGCCCGTGGGTGCTTGTGAGGAACCCCGTGTCAGATGAGTTATCTGACCTGGCCGTTGCCTCTCACACAGCGCTTCTCATGGCTCTCACCACACATCCTATGAGTTCTCGCTGGTTTTCAGGAGGAAACTGTCTTTCGTAGCTAAAGAGAAGGCCCTGTCGTATCATTTAGGATAATGGCAACTGGGGGATTACTGCTGCTTCCGGGGGCGACCTTTGTCAGAACCACATAATCCACATAGGGCTCGTTGGCTACCACCAGTCTTCTGCCAGGTTCCTGCTGCGTGGATTTAAGACAGACTCCATCCTAAGGAGCTGGCCCACTAGGGTATGGTTGTGAAAAGACTGGCAGTGTTTACAGAGTCAAGAGACCTCTTACTTTGGCTTCCTATCAGCTCAGGGCCCCGTGAGTGTAGCATTGGTTGGCATTGAGGGGCGATTAAGACCTTACTGGATTTTCATTTGTGATCTCCCGACAGTTTGACGGGCTCTTCTGAATGTACTCTTGACTTTTGTTTGTTTCCTTTGGAGTTTGTGCTGAAGTACTTATCAAAGAAGAAAGCCCAGTGAGCAGCAGTTTCGTGTATTTTCTAACTGATCTGTCTCCCCACCAGTTAGTAAATGTTAGAGATCTTAGGAACGTTCTTTGGTGGGGATGGGAGCGTAGGGTAGATGGGCAGAAGGACATCACTGCTAGGGGTGTGTGTAGGGAGCTCACCAGGCCTGCAGGGCGGATCGGCCCAGGCGCGGCAGGTTAGGGACGGAAAGGCGGCAGCATTGCTGGCTCTCGTTTGACACAGCTGCCGGGGGTCGCCACGCTCTCATCGCATGCCATGCCGGTGCTTCACTCCATCCGCCGCACTCGTCCCTCCCACCCGCTCCCATCCTCAGCCCCGCCCCCTCCCCACGATGCCATCGACACGTTGGGGCACTTCCCTCTGCCTCCCTGTGGGCCCTCCGACGCCCGTGCTGGATGTTCCACGAACCAGCTCTCCCTCATGCATGCGTCTGTTGAGTACCGAAAGGCTCCTGGTGTTGTTCCCCTGCCTCTGGCTCGGAGAGGCCATAGTCTTAGGACAGTCTTTCCCAGAGCCTGGGTTTGTTCCCCTTGGCCACTTGGCTTCCAGCCCCTGGAGGTGCCCGAGAACGAAGGTCACATGCACTCAGCTTCGGGAGGATGCTCAGACAATCTGACTGACAGCTCCATCGTGGGGTGCAGGGTGGTGGTATCATGGTGCACCTACTAATTGTGTATTTTGTGTCCCAGTATTTGGGCTAAATACTCTAATGGAGATTGTTACTGAAGCCGGCCCCGGGAGTGGTGAAGGTGGGTCTTGCCCATGAGCTCTGCATGATCTTTTTTCTCCTAGCATCTCCTGTGCCTTCCCAAGGGCCATCCTCCTCCCGGAGCAAGCGGCATCACGCGAGTGGCCCGCCTTGCCCTGCCCCCCCGTGCTTGCCCGTGGGGCACGCTGCTGGTGCATGTGGAGCGGCCTGAGTCTCCATCCCCACCTCCTCCACGTGGCTGGTCTCCACCTGTGTGTGTGTGACACCCCGGGGCCGCCCGCACCCAGCCCTTCCAGGGAATGGGTGCAGAGCATGGCTGCCCCGGGGGGCTGTGCTGACCCTCGCTCCTAGACCCTCAGGAGTGATGCCCGTCTCCTTCTGCCTCCCTGACTGCAGGAAACAGGCGGGCCTTAGTGGACCAGAAATCATCAGTCATTAAACACAGCCCAACCGTGAAAAGAGAGCCTCCGTCACCTCAGGGTCGATCCAGCAATTCTAGGTAATAAAGGGCAGCGCTGTTTTGTTTTGCTTCCTGTGTAAATATTGACTTATTTATTTGGCTGCACTGGGCTTAGTTGTAGCACTCGGGACCTTTGATCTTCGCTGTCACGTAGGATCCTTAGTTGTGGTACATGAACTCCCCAGTAGCAGCAAATGGGATCTAGTTCCCTGACCAGGGATCGAACCTGGGCCCCTTGCGTTGGGCACTCCCAAGAAGTCCCCAGAGCTGTTTAAAAGGTTCTCAGATGGAGGTAGCGATTCCTGTACCAAACATGAGGGGTGCTGAAGAGAGAGAGAGAGAGGTGAAATCTCTTCCCACTCTGACTCGGCCCCCATGAGGCAGCCGTGGCTTGTGGTGTAGAGGAGGGTGGGACCACTGCTGGGTCCTTGGGCCCACCCGGCTGTCCGGAGGGGTGGGCTTCGCGGGGGTGGCCTTCGCAGTGCTTTGGAAAGTGGCAATGTGTTTTTGCCCCCAGCGGCAAACATCTAGTCTGGTGAAAGTGGGGGATGCTCTGCCAAGGAGCTGCTGACCCCAAAAGTGGTGTGTGGACCCCCCCCGCCCCGCCCCCAGTGAGAACCAGCAGTTCCTGAAGGAGGTGGTGCACAGCGTGCTGGACGGCCAGGGCGTCGGCTGGCTCAACATGAAGAAGGTGCGGCGGCTGCTGGAGAGCGAGCAGCTGCGCGTCTTCGTCCTGAGCAAGCTGAGCCGCACGGTGCAGTCCGAGGACGAGGCCCAGCAGGACGTCATCCCGGACGTGGTCAGTGCTTGGGCCCGGGGGCCGGGGGCCGCCTCCCTGGAGAGAGCGGTGCCCACTCTCGGCCCTGGGCTGTCGTTGCAGGAGATCAGCCGGAAGGTGTACAAGGGCATGTTGGACCTGCTGAAGTGCACGGTCCTCAGTCTGGAGCAGTCCTTCGCCCACGCCGGCCTGGGTGGCATGGCCAGCATCTTCGGGCTTCTGGAGATCGCCCAGACCCACTACTACAGTAAAGGTAGGGGTGGGACCAGCAGGGCGGCATGCTGTCCGCAGAGAAGGAACCCGGCCCCTTGACAGGATTCCCAGTGCCAGGCTGCTTCCTGTGAGGCTCTGGGCTTTTCTAGCACATGTCTTTATGTGGCGGGTATTCTGCTGTTGGGGCGGAGAACGAGGCCTGCTTTTCTTTCCCTGTACCTCTTCCCTTCCACCTTCTCCTCTGTCCTCGCTTCTCCCACCTCATTCCACACCTGGACTCTCTCTTTTTTTTTTGAAAAAGAAACATTTACTTATTTGGCTGTGCAAAGATGTCTCAGTTGCAGCATATGGGATCTCATTCCCTGACCAGGGATCGGACGCGAGCCCCATCTTTGGGAGCTCGGGGTCTTAGCCCCTGGGCCACCAGGGAAGTCCTCTCTGTCTCTTTTGACCTCTTCTTGTGTTTCATCTTTTCCTCAGAACCAGACAAGCGGAAGAGAAGTCCCACAGAGAGCATCAGTACACCAGTTGGCAAGGATCCTGGCCTGGCTGGGCGGGGGGACCCAAAGGCCATGGCTCAGCTGAGGGTCCCCCAGCTGGGACCTCGGGCACCAAGTGCCCCAGGAAGGAGTCCCAAGGAGCTGGACACCAGAAGCCTAAAGGAAGAGAACTTTGTGGCATCTATTGGTGTGTATCACGGTTGAGTGAGCTGGAGGAGTTCTGGCTTCCTCAGTGTCCCTGCCTCCTTTCGATTCATCCAGAATCCCGCCTCTCTCTTCCCCATGCTTTGCTTCCCAGACAGGGAGACAGATTCGTGTCCATTTCTAGCCACGTCTCTATACTTCTCTATCCCTTATGCTTTGTTTACAGCCACCTCACCTGAGCCTTAAAGGGAGAGTGGGAGTTTCGCTCAGGGGCCCCCGTGGACCTTAGAGCCGGAGTCTGAGCTGGACTCCCCGTCCCCCCTCTCTCATTTATACTGGGGTTGCTTCACGTGGTGGAGAGCTCCTGGAAGCTGCAGGGCCGTTCATAGATGCGTTTCTGGGCTGCGACACTGTGATTGTCTGGGTCTCTACAGCCAGCTTCCACCCCATCCAGCCATCACACTGCCCTCGGACTTGCTCCTCTGGGGCATGTCCGGCCACCCCATCTCCCTGGGTTCTAGACCTTGAGGTGCAGAGTTCTGAGTCAGCTCTTCCTCAGTGGACTTGATACTAGCGCTAGCTTTACGTGTGGTATTTCTCCATTCCCACCGAGGCAGTGCCTTGATGAGCTCTCGGGGCATCTGTCTGACTCACTCGCCCCCTGACCTGGACTCATCTAGATGGTATCTCTCTCTTTCTGGTTCTAGATCCCTGGGGAACATGCTTCTAATTGAAGCGTGTTTTTGCCACATCCATGAGCCAATAACTTTTACTCCCTTAAATGTTAATGCGGAGCCAGTTTCCGTTTTAGGAACCTGGCCTTCTCTAGCCGGCAAAATAGTTTCCTCGAGGCAGCCAGCAAAGCCTATCTCCTATCTGTTTTGACGCTCTAGAAACTGACTGACCCGCCAGTCTGGAGACCTGGAGTTTTAATCCTGGATCAGCCCCTAGCAAAGAAAATGACTTTGGACAGATCACTTCCCTTTCAGGGTCTGTATCTCCTCACCTGGGAAGCAAGGAGATTGGACTGAGTAGACTTTATAGTTCTTTCAAGAAAAGAATTGCCGTGATGACTATTCCCTCTTCTCTACCCCTACTAAGATTCTCTTCTTGACCATTTAGGGTTCTCTGTCCACCTCTACTGGCTAAGGTGGGTCTTTTGGCAGGGCAGGCACTGATTCTGAGGGTAAGTCGGGTTTTTTGGTAGCAACAGGGAAGGATGCTAACTGCCTGCACAGGTGGCCTCTGTCCAATCCAGAGAAGCGCCCAGATTTGTGCTGATGCTTCTGAGACCCTTTGACTGCACGAGGTGATCATCTGTCTGATCTGGAATCTTTAAAATTTGCTGTTGCCCGGCTCATTTGGCAGAGAGAGCACAGTGTGGTGGAAGTTTCCCTTGGTCCAGGGTTACGTGATCTTGAGCAAGCGCTTCAGCCTCTTTGGGATCAGCTTTCTCGCACCAGATTGAAGGAGCTTGATTAAAGGCTTCTCCAGCTCTGATATTCGGAAGGATTTTTACTGACGCATTGAGATGAGGAAAGGAATTTATTTCTTGAGCTGGGTGGCGGGGGGGTAGGCATTAGATCTCATGATGTTTCACCCCCCCTCCTCCCCTCAATGAAGATCTCTCTTGATCTCTTGATTTGTAGTCCTGTGCCTGAGACGGAAGCAGCTTGGGTGGGTGGGGTTTCCATTTCATCTGTCTGACCAGCCTCTGACTCTCTCTGTCTTTCTCTCCTGCTTACATTGCATCTGGGGTAGAATTGTGGAGCAAGCACCAGGAAGTGAAAAAGCAAAAAGCTTTGGAAAAACAGAGTAAGGAACAAATGCCCCTTCCCGTTCCCAAGTCTCCCATACCTGCCAACTCCCCAGGCCCAGTCGGGGCAGGCTCCCTTGGTCAGCCCCAACCCAAATTTGTTCTTGGGGGGTATTTGGAACGAAAGCAGGTAGGTGGTGTGTGACGCCTAGGTATGTGCTCGTAGGCTGCTTCTGCCCCTTCCCCTTGTGGTAAACCAGGCGGTGATCAGGGCATCCGCTGCATAAAGGCCCCCAGAGCTGGGTTCTCTGTCGCCCCAGAGTTGGTGGGGAGGATGCTTGCCTGCTTCAGCAACCCCCATTGGCTGAATCTCCCGCGCCCACTGGAAGGCCTGTGGGCACAGTTGGCAGAGATGGTTGCTGCCCCTCCGTGTTGAGTCTGCAGCTTCCCGACTCTCTCTGGTTGCTTGCCTAGGCACGCTTTCTCGCTTTCTGTCATTCTGTCCTTCTGCCATACCATTGTGGATGGGCGGGGAAGACGGGGGTGCCTTTTAACCTTGAACTAGAAGCTGTGGGGGGTGGGGTGGTGTCCACGGAAACAGCTGGTGCTGTCTAATCTCCCTGGGCTCCTCTTGCTCCGGTCCCTTGAGACATATTTTTGGGAAAGCACAGGGATCGGGGGCCCCTTAAAGGCTCTCCGGCCCCAGTGAAGCGCTGACCCTGAGTGCAGTGGAGCGTGGTTTGTTTGTGTAACTTTTCCTCCTTAGGGTGATTCGGTCAGAGTCTTCTCAAGTTGAGAAGATGGCTGCAGAACCCCTTGAGACCAGATCTGATTTTCCCCTACCTAGTTCTTAAGGTATCTGGGGACTTCTTTTTCCAGCGGGGCCCGAGTGAGTGGCAGTCCCTGGAAAGGTGACTGGGACACGCGGAACAGGTCTGGGACCAGGCCGTGCCTCTGTCCCACTCCCTTGGCCAGCCTGCCCCTCACCTGTATGCCGAGTAACACAAGTCTTCCCCTCCTCAGGGCCTGACGTAATCAAACCCACCTTTGACCTTGGTGAGACCGACGAGAAAAAGTCCCAGGTCAGCGCAGACAGTGGTGTGAGCCTGACATCCGGTTCCCAGGTTTGTGACAGCCTTGTTCAGAATCGTGAGCGTTCATAGTTCGCTATCTCAGAATATTTCTTTAAGACCAAAACAAAAAGACAACCTTGAAACATCATGAATATCCAGTCGCAGAGGAATGATGAAATGAGTGTAATATATCGATGTAACGGAGAAGGAAATGGCAACCCAGTCCAGTATTCTTGCCTAGAGAATCCTGTGGACAGGGGAGCCTGGTGGGCTGCCGTCAATGGGGTCGCACAGAGTCGGACACGACTGAAGCGACTTAGCATGTGTGCATGCATTGGAGAAGGAAATGGCAACCTACTTCAGTACTCTTGCCTGGAGAAGCCCAGGGACAGAGGAGCCTGGTAGGCTGCCGTCCATGGGGTCTAAGAGTCAAACACAACTGAGCAACTTCACTTGCACTTTTCACTTTCATGCATTAGAGAAGGAAATGGCAACCCACTCCAGTGTTCTTGCCTAGAGAATCCCAGGGACGGGAGAGCCTGGTGGGCTGCCGTCTATGGGGTCACAAAGACTTGGACACGACTGAAGCGACTTAGCAGCAGCAGCAGTATCCATGTAATACAATATTCAGTTCAGTTCAGTCGCTCAGTCATGTCCAACTCTTTGCGACCCCATGAATCGCAGCACGCCAGGCCTCCCTGTCCATCACCAGCTCCCAGAGTTTACTCAAACTCATGTCCATCGAGTCGGTTACACCATCCAGCCATCTCATCCTCTGCTGTCCCCTTCTCCTCCTGCCCCTCCTGCCCCCAGTTCCTCCCAGCATCAGGGTCTTTTCCAGTGAGTCAACTTGTTGCATGAGGTGGCCAGAGTATTGGAGTTTCAGCTTCAGCATCAGTCCTTCCAATGAACACCCAGGACTGATCTCCCTTAGGATGGACTGGTTGGATCTCCTTGCAGTCCAAGGGACTCTCAAGAGTTGTCTCCAACACCACAGTTCTAAAGCATCAATTTTTTGGCTCTCAGCTTTCTTCACAGTCCAACTCTCACATCTATACATGACCACTGGGAAAACCATAGCCTTGACTAGATGGATCTTTGTTGGCAAAGTAATGTCTCTGCTTTTTAATATGCTGTCTAGGTTGGTCATAACTTTCCTTCCAAGGAGTAAGCATCTTTTAATTTCATGGCTGCAGTCACCATCTGCAGTAAAAGGAGCCCAAAAATATTAGTCTCCATTAATGACTGTATTTTCAAAAATTTAGTGACATGGGAAAGTGTTTACAAAGCTACATACAGTGTGATTCAGATTTTACTTTTAAAATATACATAGGAAAGACTGAAAGGAAGTATGCTAAAGACTTAATAACAGTGATTAATGTGGGTGGTAAGTTTATGGCTTTTTTAATTTCCTTATTTCTTCCACATATTTTCCATAGTGAGCACGTATTTGTTTTACATTCATTGTTTTTCTTATTCTGTAAGTCATATATATTTTAAATTCAGGAAAAAGAGCTGATTTCTCATGACCTATCCAGGGATGACAATAGAAGGGTGGGGATGGGAGGAGGAAGAAGATACAGTGTTTCTTAGGGAAGCTGAGAGTGGATGGGCCAGTTCCCTACTGTGTCTGAGTCAGCGTGTCTTGTTTCAGAGGACTGATCCAGACTCTGTCATCTGTGTGAGTCCCGCCGTGATGATCCGAAGCTCAAGTCAGGACTCTGAAGTTAGCACCGTGGTAGGGGAACACCAGGCTGGCACCTTGGTGGGCGGGGTGTGCATCCCCCTTTGGAAGAAGGGGTTCCCTCTCTCCTGTGGAGGCTGTTCTTAGTATCAGGTCATTCAGCTTGGTTCTCTTGGTGGAGATGTGTACCTGTCATGGGTCTTTGTTCATGGGATCAGACCCCAAGATTTCACCCAGGGCTCCTCCTCCTCTTGTAAAGAAGGTACTTCCAGAGGCTGTCTTAACACGCCTTTGAGGCTGGGTCCTTTTTTTCTTCATGGCAGCAGAGAGCTCTAACACGCTTGGCATCTCTGTGACGCACCCCTGGGGAGACCCCTTAGCAGCTTTCTTCCTTTGCAGGTGAGCAACAGCTCTGGAGAGACCCTGGGAGCAGACAGCGACCTCAGCAGCAGCGCGGGCGATGGCCCAGGTGGCGAGGGCAGCACCCACTTGGCAGGCTCTCGGGGCACCTTGTCTGACAGTGAGATCGAGACCAGCGCTGCCACCAGTGCTATCTTTGTAAGCACTGTTCACTGGGATGGGGCTAGGTTAGAAAAGGTTGAAAGTTAGGAGGCAAAAGGGAAGGAAGGCATGGATAACCTTCGTATATCTGACCCTCAGGAAAATGTTTCTTAAATTAGCTCTTTTCAGAGTCATCCGATGCCATGCTCTGGGACTTTGGGAACCATCTCCTGAATCATTGATAAGTTAGGCTTCCTGCCCAGTGACGTAAGGGCTTCGACTCCTATGTGGCAATAACCCCCGTGTTTAAAATAAACAAAGTGATCCCTTTGTGGCCATGTCAGGGCAACTGCGGCTCTCATTTTGTCCCAGTCAGCCTGTTTTTATTCTGGTCACTGCTTTGTTTTCGTAGCATCTTAAAATAGCATTTCATTTTCATGTATTCCTAACAGTTATTCAAAGCTTTCCTTCATGAATAAACATCTATTAAGTGATTGACTAAATGCCAGATTCTGTAAGTAAGAAAGAATCAGGGATGACAAGGCATGATTCCCCTTCTCAAGAAGTTTGCAGTTCCGTATATTGCTATGACCGATCTCTTCTGATAGGTGAGGGGAAAAAAAAAAGATCTAGCCCTAGGTTATACAGTAAGCCAGTGATCAGCTGGAATTAGAGTTCTTTTTAGTCCCTGTCTGTAGACACACAGCCCTGCAATGTATACAGGCGTCCACAGGCAGCGTTAAGGGTTCTGACACTCGCGCCACGTGGTTAGGCGGAGCTGAGGATGGGTGTTCTCCACCTGAGCTCAGAGGTCCTCACCTTTGGTCTGTGGGGAGAATGGGAGAAGTTGTTTAAATGAAATAAATCACACAGCCCTGGCGACCACTCTCACTCACCCCAGGGCCCTGAGTAGCCCTGCTTTTGACAGAGCCAGTAACATCCCAGAGTGGAGGGTGGGGTAGGATTGAGTCCGCAGAGCCGTTCACGTTCCTGGACTGTAACTGGCCCTGAGTCTAAGCAGACCCTTTTAATTAGGAGCACCTCAGATCCTTCTGGTGCACTTCCGTTCTGGAGCTGAGGTGCGTGCTGCGCTGCAGCGGTCTTGCAAGAAGCCACTCAGCTGTGGGCTCCTTTTCCTGGCACCTTCCCGGGACAGATTCTCACTTGTCCTGTGCT
The DNA here is from genome assembly GCF_023699985.2 of Odocoileus virginianus. Taxonomy (NCBI): domain Eukaryota; kingdom Metazoa; phylum Chordata; class Mammalia; order Artiodactyla; family Cervidae; genus Odocoileus; species Odocoileus virginianus. The sequence continues at coordinate 12,508,700 of NC_069683.1, read as the reverse complement.
TCTGGGTAAGGGCGCTTCCTGCAGTTGAGTTGCGGAGAGCAGTGACCTAAATTTCTTGGCTCAAAAAAATAGGCTGTTTCGGCAAGAAATAACATTACACTAAGGTAATACAGTTCTCCGAACAAAGCCTTGGCTGTGACCCAGGTAGCTGGCATTTGGACATGCTCATTAGGTATTTGTTGCCCAGGACCCTCTGATTGGAGGCTGCTTCTGCTTCTGCTGCCTCACATGTTGTGAAATGGGCGTGAGAGCTACCCCTTCCCCAGCTGAAAATCTTTCCCGGATGAACATAAAGCCTAATGTTGTGGAAGTGGCAGATAAAGTGGTATTTTTATGTGGGAGGATATTTCTAAGAGATGGTAAGAGAGAAAACATTAACATTTGTCAAATGCCAGCCTTGTGCCGGTGGTAAAGAACCTGCCTGTCGGTGCAGGAGGCGTAAGAGACGTGGGAGTCGGATATATTCCCCTGGAGGAGGGCATGGCAACCACTCCAGTGTTATTGCCTGGAGAATCCCATGGACGGAGGAGCCTGGCGGGCTATAGTCCATGGGATCGCAAGGAGTCGGACACGACCGAAGCGACATAGCACACGCATGTGTGCCAGGAACTATGTGTGATTTATATGTCTTTTCTCATTTAATCCCTGGAATAGTCCTGTTGAGTGGGTATTATAACCTTCCTTTTACAGATGAAGAAAATGAGTCTGAGAAGCTAATAAGTTTTGTACCAAAGATCACACAACTAGTAAGAGGCAGGGATCTGATTCTTGGTTATTCTCAGTTTAAACCCAGTATTCTTTTCACTGTATCACGCTGCTACAGAGAATTTGTCTAATTTTTAAGAGCAAAGAGTCTTATAGAAACGAGGTAGTAAAAATTAAATAAAAATGAAAGCTCAATTACATGTTTCGGGAGGCAGTAACAGAAAGCAGTATTATCAAGTTGACTTCTCTTTTAAAAGGTTTCTTTTATTTATTTTTGGCTGTGCTGGGCCTTTGCTGAGTGAAGGCTTTTTCTCTAGTTGCGGTGCCTGGGCTTTAGGGAACACAGGCTTAGTTGCCCCGTGGCATGTGGCATCTTCCCAGACCAAGGATCAAACCCATGTCCCCTGCATTGGCAGGTGGATTCTTAACCACTGGACCACCAGGGAAGTCCCAGGTTGAGTTCTGATTGAGGCTAGCAGAGTGGCCAAGGCAGGGCTGCTGGAATACATGTGGCTAATGATGGTGACCGACGTGTGAGCCTCTCTTATAAGCTGCTGGGTTTACTTTGCCCCAGTCCCTTAGTGCTTCGGGCAGCTGACCTGTTGCCTCTTCTCTCTAGGGTAAAGCCCATAGCTTGAAGCCAAGTGTAAAGGAGAAGCTGGTGGGCAGCCCAGTTCGCTCTTCTGAAGATGTCAGCCAGCGAGTCTACCTCTACGAGGGACTCCTAGGTGAGCAGCAGACCGAGAAGGCCTCTTGCACAGGAAGGAAGCAGGCCCCGGCCGGGGAAGAGGGTGGCACCTGGCAAGGAGCTGCATGGCCGTTGGCTGATCTCAGTGCGGATGTGAGAGGGCGTGTTTATATCTGAAGGCGGCGACTGTCTGGGTCTGGAGAGAGGAAAGCAGTGGGGGAACACTAGAAGAGACTGAAGCTTGGTGTTAATCAACAGTCTGTCTTTCTGTCTTCTTTTACTTTCTTGCTACCGTGGTCCTTCCTGCTCACAAACTGGCAGGAAGGGACAAAGGATCGATGTGGGACCAGTTAGAGGACGCTGCTATGGAGACCTTTTCTATAAGTAACCACCTTTCTGTGTGTGCTGTTCATCCCTCCTCCTTGGGAGGGACTGGGCCTCACTTGGAGGCAGCCGGGGCTGGTGGCAGGAATGCTGGATCTGGGGTGGCGAGTCTGCTGTTTCCTTTGCTCTGGAACTTGTGAAGACTCCCTTCCTTGCTGGAATTGACTCTTTATCTTAGTTTGGCAGCCGCCTTCTTTATATGTTATATAAGCCCCTCAGAAACCCTCTCTTCCACACAGGCAAAGAGCGTTCTACTTTATGGGACCAAATGCAGTTCTGGGAAGATGCGTTCTTAGATGCTGTGATGTTGGAGAGAGAAGGAATGGGCATGGACCAGGGTCCCCAGGAAATGATAGACAGGTGCGAGGTTTATAAACCCTTGGAAAAGGCAAATTTGGCCCCTTCCCCATTAATTCTGCATCCTCCCACCTGGGGGCTGACGTGCCCTGGTCTCCCGTTCAGGTATCTGTCCCTGGGAGAACACGACCGGAAGCGCCTGGAGGACGATGAAGACCGTTTGCTGGCCACACTCTTGCACAACCTCATCTCGTACATGCTTCTGATGAAGGTAGCGTTGGTTTTGCTTAGGCCTAGCTACTGCCAATGCTGAGGACAAGGCTTATTCCTGTTGCCTGGATCCCAGTGCAGTCAGGAAGCAGTCACGGCGTCCTGCTAGGGCCCTCTTCCTCACTGAAGGTCTGAGGCCTCTCTGCAGCTCAGTTATCCTCTTCTCTGAAGCGGCCAGGCTGCTGTGTGCTGGAGAGTGATGTAAAGGGGATGATGATGGCGTGCCACTTATTTCTTTTGAATTTTCTGTGGGCTTCCTTTGCTGAATAGTTTTAGGATGCCTATCGAAATCCCCACAGGATTCAGTGGAAAAAGAATTTTTTTTAAAGTAGTAGATTCTGAAACCTTAGAAAGGATACTCAGAATTTACTTTTCAGCACTAGTCTATCATGTAGACTTTCCCGTAGATGTAAAAAGGACTGCTCATTAGAAAAGTAATGAATAGCAGGTTCTAGTTTGACTTGGTTATATTTGGTTTTTATAGCCGTGGGAGAGAACTGTGTTCCCAAGTAAAGGAAAGGACCTGGTGGGTAGAAGAGAGTTGTTTTGAGAATGAGTTCCTGGGTTTTTCCTCCGCCTATTCTCCCGGCCTCTCTTAATATGAAGACATGACTTGATCCAGTGGAGAGAATACTGGTCACTGTCACTCTTGGTTATTAAGGTCCTGTTTTGGTTTTCCAGGTAAATAAGAATGACATCCGGAAGAAGGTGAGGCGCCTGATGGGAAAGTCCCATATTGGACTTGTGTACAGTCAGCAAATCAATGAAGTCCTTGACCAGCTGGCCAACCTGGTGAGCACGTCTCAGTCATTCTTCAGGGTCCTCCCATCACACTAGTCAGCCCCCAGGTGTGGGCCCCCAGGCCTGATGGAGAGGCTTCCCTGTAGGTCATTTTATGGCTCAGATATTTTCAGAATTCCTAGTTCTGAACATAGGGCTTGGACTCTAAATTAGGTGTTTGCCCTTCTGTGATAGGAGTCTCTGCACTGAAATCATCCTAGTGCAGCCTTTTTAACATCTGTATGGTCTGTGGACCCCTGTGGATCCACAAGGAGAATACTGCTTTCTTGACAATACTGAAGTGTTATTTGCTTTTTTTACCGGGTTGGTGTGCACACTAATGGTTCAGAAGCAGTAGTGGGTAAAAACCGCTGGCGCCTTAATACAGTGTAGACAGTGGCACCAAACGTGCTGGTATCGCCACCTCTGCGCTCTCTCGGTTAAAAAGACTTTGAAAAGCCAGCTTACTTGTGAGTGTCCTCGATGAAGCAGTTAAAATCATCAGTTTTCTTAAATCTGATTACTGATTATACATCTTCTTAACATTCTGTGTGGCAAAATGAGAAATACACAGAGAGCATTTCTGCCGCAAACCAAAATGCAATGATCATTTCGAGGAAAAGCAGTTTGTGATAATTTGAGTTGCACAGTGAACTGGCAGCTTTGTTTATGGGACATCATTTTCACTTGAAAGAATGACTAACCAACTATCATTGTTTGGAGTTGGGTATTCAGCAGACTTTTGTGCTCGAAGCTTCCCAGTATTTAAAGGCTTTTCTAGTGAGACTGGTGATGAAATTAATGAATGTGATTTTTTGATATTATGTTATGAAATTTGTCAACACTTGAAAGAGCTTCATAACTTGAAAAACCAGTATTTTCCAGATGCCCAATGTGTGATGTTGCAAATTCAACTAACCACTCCAAGCTTAACTCCAAGTGTAAAGCAGACAAATGGATCATAATGTAATGAAGTACAAAGTGTTCACCTATGTGTTTTCAGATCCCACATTGCAACTAAGTTTAAGAAAGTACTTGCAGTTCTAGTATAGCATCAGAGAAGAATATACATATATATATGGAAAGCCTAGTAGAATACGCCTCCCTTTTCCAGATACATATCTTTGAAGTCAGATTTTCTTTAATACACCTCTGCCAAAGCAACATGTCAGAATGGATTAAATGTAGAAGCAGATACGAGAATGCAACTATTTTTTAATAAGCCAAACATTAATCAGGTTTGCAAAAATGCAAAATAATGCTGCTCTTCACTTTTTTTTTTTGTTCTGGGAGATAGAGTTATTTGAAAAACATATGTTATTTATATTACCATGTAATGGATTTATTATTGTACCCTTGTATTCAGTCGCTCAGTCGTGTCCGACTCTGCAACCCCATGGACTGTAGCTCCTTTTCCATGGGATTTCCTAGGCAAGAATACTGGAGTACGTTGCCCATTTCCTCCTCCAAGGGATCTTCCTGACCCAGGAATCAAACTGGTATCCCTTGTGTCTCCTGCATTGGCAGGCGTATTCTTTACCACTTGCGCCACCTTATTAATGATTTACTAATTCCTTTTAAATGAATTGGGTTTCCCTGGTGGCTCAGGTAAAGAATCTGCCTGCAATGTGAGAGACCCAGGTTCAATCCCTGGGGTTGGGGAAGATCCTCTGGAGAAGGGAATGCCTATCCACTCCAGTATTCTTGCCTGGAGAATTCCATGGACAGAGGAGCCTGTGCAGTCTGTGGGGGTCACGAAGAGTTAGACACGACTGCGCGACTAACACTTTAAATGAATTAATAAAAACTTAAAACTTTTGTCAGTGATAATTTCTAATATGGTAAATATCTATAAATTTAACTCACAAAAACATTAGCTCTTGGGGTTCATCAGTAACGTTAGAAGAGTCCTGAGACCAAGGTTTGTGAATACGTCCATGGTGGCCAGTGGCCAGCAGATGGCGCTTCTCTGAGGCGACCGATAGGAATTGAGTTGCTGAGTGGGGGGTTCTGGGCCCAGACTGCTCTGTGAGAGGGACGCTCAGATGTCCCTAAAGGATCTCTTTCTGCAGAATGGACGAGACCTCTCCATCCGGCCCAGTGGCAGCCGGCACATGAAGAAGCAGACATTCGTGGTACACGCAGGGACAGACACAAATGGAGATATCTTTTTCATGGAGGTAGGTGCTGCTGGTTCATGTCCAGAGGAGCATTTGAAAGTCACAAGGAACTCCTAGAACGGATGCCAAGATATTTTTCCCCACTTATCTCATTCATTTTCATAGTCCATTTATCATTCATTGTCAGTTCAGTTCAGTCGCTCAGTCATGTCTGACTTTTTGCGACCCCATGAATCGCAGCACACCAGGCCTCCCTGTCCATCACCAACTCCCGGAGTTTACTCAAACTCATGTCCATTGAGTCGGTGATGCCATCCAACCATCTCATCCTCTGTCGTCTCCTTCTCCTCCCACCTTCAATCTTTCCCAGCATCAGGGTCTTTTCCAATGAGTCAGCTCTTTGCACCACGTGGCTAGAGTATTGGAGTTTCAGCTTCAGCATCAGTCCTTCCAATGAACACTCAGGATTGATCTCCTTTAGGATGGACTGGTTGGATCTCCTTGCAGTCCAAGGGACTCTTTTTTTTTTTTTTTTTTTAATACAGAAGAATTTATTTCATGGCTATAAACAAAATATCACATTTCAAATGCATTTATTTTGGATATTATGCGCTTAGCAGAAATCACTATGACCACAAAGAACACAAATCTAATTTATTTTTTTAAACCTTAAGTTCTTAGAAGACAGATCCCAGGTGAAAAGAAAAGTAAATAAGCTTTGATATGTTTCTATTCATACTTCTGAAATTTTTGCTTTTGGGTTATTATTTTTGATTTAAGTAGAAGTTATAAGGGAAGAATTATTCATTTCACATGACACCATCTCATTAACAACTTATTATTACATGTGGAGGTAATGGTATCCAAAGAATATGAGGCTGTGAAAAAATATATGTTCATACTTTTAACTTCATGTGAAAACTAAGATAAATATAATGAATAGATACTTGCTCTTTTTTTTTCCCAGGAAAGGGGCTAATATATTTTTATTTCACTGTAACTGTTTACTTGGCTTAAAGAATTACCTGTGCATTAGCCTTTTCCACGTGTGTTATTATTATACATATTAAAGCCATCCTTCCTCTATAATGAAAATGAAAAATAAATAGGGTAAAAGTTCTAGCTTTGTTTTTTAAATGTGTATATTTGCTTACAGTAACTTTGAATAACTCAATGGACATGAATTTGAGCAAGCTCCGAGAGAAAAAATGAATTTGTGCAAATTCATTAATATCTCTGATGAAGGACAGGGGAGTCTGGTGTGCTGCAGTCCATGGGGTTGCAGAGTCAGACACAACTCAGTGACTGAATAACAACAAACTGAATAAAAGTGACTTGAAATTATGTTAAGTATTAATTCAACTAGAGTATTATGTGGGGAAAATTCTACTAGCTGCAATATCTTGCGATGATTTTCCCAGGAGGTCCTCTTTATTATCCCACTCCATTCGCTGATAGCAGCTGGTCTCCTCTCTTGAGGCCTCCGTGTCTTTCGGCCACCCCTCCAGGAATGATGCGAGAGATATAAATGGGAGAATTTTGCCCCTTTCCTCCCATCACGTTAAAACCAAGGCCTTCACCTGTCTTTGGCAGTTCGACTACCCGAGGGTGGGAATGGCCTTCACTAGCTGCAAAAGCTGCAGCTGTAGCCTGGGAAGTAGTACTGGTTCTAGACTCTGGGCTGCCACTGATGTCTACATTCTCTTACAGTGTACACACGAGAAAACCTTTGCTGTGGCCCTGGCACGGAATTCGGGACAGCCATTAACAGTTATCGTTTCATGCATATATTGATACACCTCTCGAATAGCAGTACAAAACTCACTCTGAAGCACTTTTTTGAGGGATTGTAGTTTGTGCACTGGTACTTCTCCAGATTCCTGTAGTTTTTCCAGTAATTCAATTGCTCTGGCAACATCTCTGTCCAGAGTGAGCGGCTGGACCACTGTCAGGGTCGCCATGTCTGCCGTGGGAGCCAAGTGACGCCCGGCTGCAGCAGCAGCCGCTGCTTGTAGTGAGAAAAAGAGCCCAAGGGACTCTTGAGTCTTCTCCAGCACCACAGACATAAAGGTAGCACATCATATCTGCTGATCTGAACCTTTTTCTTTTTTTCATTAAACATATCCTGGAGATCTTCCATATCAGTACAAAAAGAATGTTCTCATTCTTTTTACAGCCGTGTGGTGTTCCACCATGTGACTAGACCATACTTTATTTTGCCAGTCAGTATATATACACCCTTGGTTTTCTCCCAGATTTTTATATTGTTAGTAGTGTGACTCTGGATGATGCTGTGCCTGCTTCATTTCATGCATGAAAGGAAGCTTTATCTAAGAATTCCCAGAAGTGGGATAGCTGGGTCAAAGGGAAAATGCATTTATAGTTTTGGTTGATATGACTCTAAAGTATCTCTTAACCTATAGTTTCTCTTCCATGTTGCTGTTTATTTTGTTGGGGAAAATGTGCCGTATGGAGCATCTTACATTTTAGATTTTTTTGCTGATTGCATCTCCTTAGTGTTGTGTAACATGTTTCTCTATCACTTGTATTTGTACAAACTAGTGTTTCAGTCTGGAGATTTGTTCAATTTCAGTTTCAGTATTTTGGCAAGAATAGGTGGTGCCATATATTTTCCTGTTGCCTCATATGATCAGCTCTCTCCTTGTGACCAGTGGGTTCACATGTGGGAATCTGACCTCTGCACTGCATTAGTTTTCTGATTTAACTTACGGTATTTTTTGCCGTGTAGAATTTTTTTTTTAACTTTTTTTGTAGTTGAATTAATCAGTCATTTATCTTCTGGCTTCTGAATTTTAAGTCATAGCTAGAAAAATCCTTTCTTAATCCAGTATTATGAAGGAAGTTGGCCACGTTTTCTTCATTTCTGTGTTTTTAATTCTAAAATGGCTAAGATTCTTTCTAAGTAATTTTAGGGGCCAAGTACAGCTCCTCTGTAAAGTAGTGAAATTAGCTAACACCCTGTTGCCTTTTGGTTCAGTTGAATTTGATTTTCAGTCACAGCTTTTTGAAGAGGTATCAGACTTAGGGTGGGGTACCTGCTCTGTGGCAGAAACTTGCATGGCGAGGTAGCTGAGAAGGCTGATGTTTTCATGTCCCCTTGAAATGACAGAATTTGTGAGTGCCTGTCGGAGCTGAGGACTTTCGGACACCTGCTGCAGAGTAAACTTCTGCAGAGGGTTCCCTGACGCGTAGGACTCACTCTCACCACTGTGCACGGAGCCTCAGACGAGGGCCGTGGAGCTTGGGGTGGGTCCGTCACCTCATGGATGCTCCGCCTTGTACCACAAAGCAGGGTCACCTCGCTCACTCTGTCAGCACCTGGCTACCGTGAGGCTGTCAGGTTTAACCGTTCTCAGCACAGGCTGCTGGCTGCGTGATCAGTTGGATAACAATTTGCAAAGACTTTAAAGAATCACCTTTATTGCCTTTTATTTTAATTACAAAAGTAAGAATATATGCTGGAAATGTTTCAAACCCTATAGAAGTCAATTAAGTAAAAAGTAAAAATTTTCCTTCACTTCCTGCCAATGCCATGTCTCAGAGGTAGCCGCTGGTAAAGAATTTGGTATGAATCCTTTTAGATTTTTTTTTTAAGTGTATTTGTGTAAAATCCATATAAATACTGAATTTTATTTCAGTGCTGATAAAAGTGATACCAGATTACAACTATTGTTCTATAATTTGGCTTTTCTCACTGAATGTATCACAGATATATCCATAGTATGTCTCCATATTATAGAAATTGGTCTTTTTTAAATGGATGCTCAACCGTTAGGTTTCCTATGGATGTGCCATGGTTTATTTAACTAGTCCCTCCCACTTTTTTTTTTTTTAAAGCAAGGATTAACTGGTCATCCTTGAACATAAACCTTCACATACTCAGATGAGAATTTCTATAGGATAGATTGTTAATGTGAAATTTCTGGATCAAACTATGTACAAGATAGATGGCTAATGAGAGCCTACTGTGTAACACAGGGAACTCAATGCTTGTGGTGATCTAAATGGGAAGGAAACCCAAGAAAGCGGGGATCTGTACGTAGATGGTTCACTTTGGTGTGCAGCGGAAACTAACACAGCACCGTAGAGCAACTGTACGCCAATAAAAATTAATTTAAAAAAAGGCATTTCTGGATCAAGCTGATACACGTTTACAGCTTTTTAAAAAGTTTTCATTTTGTCCTGGGTATAGCCGACTAACGATGTTGTGATAGTTGCAGGTGGACAGCGAAGGGGCACAGCCATATGGATACAGGTATCCACTTTATACATTTGCAGTTTTGATAGATTTTTGCCAAATTGCCATCCCAAAGACTATACCAGTTCACATCTCCGCCAGCAGTGTAGGCGAGTATGACACGTTACTACCTCTGTCTCTCTAGCGTAGAAATCGTATGTTCTTCTAAGTATCTTTTCCCCTCCATTACATGATGTTCTTTTTAAAATTACTTGTTTTTGGCTGCACTGGGTCTTCATTTCTGGGCATGGCCTTCCTCTAGTTGTGGCGAGCGGGGGCTGCTCCTCCACGTGGTGCTTGGGCTTCTCATTGCAGTGGCCCCTCCTTTGTTGCAGAGCACAGGCTCTAGGCGCACGGGCTTACTTGCTCCTAGGCGTGTGCAATCTTCCCGGACCAGGGATTGAACCCGTGTCCCCTGCATTGGCAGGCAGATTTTTATCCACTGTACCACCAGGGAAAGCCCTACCTGATGGTCTCAAAGGGTTATGGAAAGCGGAGTAGTGTCCTCCACCTTCCAGACGGAGGGAAGCACAGAGTCAAGCTGCGGTAGGATTCAAGTCTCTAAATTGCTACTCAGCTACTTCGGCCCTTGTCTTCCTCAGGCTTTTGAACTCCAGTAAAGTCTTATGTAGGTAGATTAAAGCTGATAGTCTTGTGTGTTCCTTATTCATTCACCCAATTTTTATGGGGCACATAATATAGCCAGACACTCTGCTGGGTTTGCTGGCTTTGGGGTTACAGTAGTGAATCAGGGAGATATGGTTTCTGTTGCCCTTATAGGGTTGATAAGCCATTCGGAAAGTCAGGAAATTAAACACCCAGTGTCATAAAGTATAATGAGTATTATGAGAGATTTCCAGGGGGCAGATGTCATGGGGGTACACAGCAGAAGGCCTGGGCGTTGTGGGTGATGCTCACAAGTGATCCTTGAGCTTAGACTTGAAAAAGAGTTAGGACTTAATGGCTGGAGTAGGGGAGGGAAAGAGTGTCCTGGGGTGTATGGGGCGGAATGGTGGGGTCTCATTCCTGGCCCAGGCAGCCAGAGGGACGGAAATGCCAGTTATCAGACAGGGAGCTCAGAGGGAGGAGCTGCCCGGGAGATGCAGAGTTCAGAGTTGGGCAGGATGAGTTTGAGGTGCTGCCAGTGTGACACCAGCACAGAGCGTGGTCAGGACTCGGGAAGACAAGTCTCCTTTGCAGAAGGAGGATCGTCAGTATGGTCGTCATAATTATTGTTTCCTACATCACAATTGTATTATTGGTATAGTAGCTGACTCTCGGGTACTTTCTACGTGCCTGGCTTTATTCTGAGAATTTTATGCACATTAACTTACTTAATCTTCACAATAACTCCATGAAGTTATTGCTGTCCTCATCGTATACATGAGGACATACAGACACGGATTAACTTGCTTAAGGTGACACAGCTAAGTAAGGTGATAGCCGGAATCTAAACCCAGGCAGTCAGATCTTAGACTGGTGCTCTTACCCATCGTGCTGAACTGCCTCCTCCACAACTGAAGGCAGATGGACAGATTCATTGGCCTGCGGGAGAATGTTGAGCAAGAAAGAGGAACTTTGTGAAGGAGAACTTCGCCTTTTAATTTATATCATCCTGTGCTGGATAACTTTTCTTTTTATTGCATTAAGCAGTGTCGATGTATCATTGGTGTAATTAATTTTTGAAAAGAATCTCTGCAGAACTGGAGTTGAGCCAGGGTTAGAAAATGTGTTCCTTTCCCATTTTTCCTCCTCGGTTAAGTCTGCCTCAGTCACTAAAGAGATGATCCCTAAGATTGAAAGGTAGAGGCAGGAGATGGCCTCCGCGTACTTTACGTCCAGAACGTGTAAGAGGTAATCAACCCTGAGGTGAGACGTGGGCTTCCTTACTGGCCCACGAGTTCCTTTCAGTGGCTCCTGCTCTTGCCAGCAACCCTTCCGGTGGACGGCATGTCCAACCGTTCAGGGTCTGCGTCTCCCCCGAAGCTAGGCTGAGTGTGGGGGAGAACCCTGACCCGGGGGATGCTCTTAGCGCCCAGCGTGCATCCGTCCCCGGGGCGGGGAGACACCCAGGAGACCAGGGCCGCCGCCCGCCCGCCCGCAGGTGTGTGACGACTGCCTGGTGCTGCGCAGCAACATCGGGACGGTGTACGAGCGCTGGTGGTACGAGAAGCTCATCAACATGACCTACTGCCCCAAGACCAAGGTGCTGTGCTTGTGGCGCAGAAACGGCTCGGAGACCCAGCTCAACAAGTTCTACACGAAGAAGGTACCTCCCCGCCTGAGCTCCGAGTGCGGCGGGCCCGGAGGTGGGGCCGCACGTGGAGTTCCGAACGCCTCTGGCTGCGGGCGGGCCACCCGAGGCCGCCTTCGAGGCCCTGGGCTCGGGGCGGGTGGGGCGCCCGGGGTCCGGTCTGACTGGCCTCCGCGCCGCGCCCCCTCCCCGTGCCGCAGTGTCGGGAGTTGTACTACTGCGTGAAGGACAGCATGGAGCGCGCCGCCGCCCGCCAGCAGAGCATCAAGCCGGGTGAGGAGGGGGCGCCCGCGGAGGGCGCGGGCCTGGGACTCGCGCCCTGCGGCAGCTGACGGCGCCCTCCCTCGCCACAGGGCCGGAGCTGGGTGGCGAGTTCCCCGTGCAGGACTTGAAGACCGGTGAGGGTGGCTTGCTGCAGGTCACCCTCGAAGGGATCAACCTCAAGTTCATGCACAACCAGGTGGGTTCCAGTGGTGGCCGGAGGCTTCCAGCCCCCGCGCTGCAGGCGTCCAGTGTCCAGGTTACCCCCTCCGCGACCACGAGCCAGGCCTCCGGGGCTAGTGAGAGCATCCTGGCAGCTGGACCACAGGGCGATCCGTGGGGAGGGCGCAGTGACACTGGCCGCCCCCACCCCGCGAAGCTGCAGCAGGGAGGCTGTGCAGGGGGGTGGGGACAGGGGGCCGCGGCGGGAGACTCAGCTCAGTGTGAGTGGGAGCGTCCCCCAGCCCTTGTCGCCTTCCCTTGCTCCAGGGTGTGCTTTTGCTCGTGGTTTCGCTGTGCGAGTCTAGGCCAGTTGGTCCTCTGGTGCGCGCGAAGCGTGTGTGAGTGTGTGTGTAAATTCGTCTTTTCGCCCTGCTGATCGTCCTTCCCTCTCTCTTCCTTCCTCTGAGCGCCCCGCTCCTCCCTGCTCCGCAGACCCCACTCCCCCGCCCGCCTCCCACCGGGGAGCACTTCCGGATCCATCTTGCCCTCCCTGTGGTTCCACCGTAGGAGCTGACCGTTTCTCCTCTTGGTCTTCTAACTCAGCATTACGTTTTCTCTCAGTGGACACTCCTTAAGCTAATTCCTTTCTGAGGCCCGCGCATCATCCCAGGTCCGTTCCCAGTCCTGACTCTTCACACAAGTGCCTTCCCTTGCCCTCCCCGAGGCTCTGAGCCAGACCCGAGTGTGCTGTGAACGCCTGGACTCAGGGGCTCCCTCCCCGCTTCCATTTTAGTTCTTCTTTCAGGAGCCCCTCAGGGCAGCTCGGTGTGGTGGGGAGCAGCTGCCCAGCTTCCAGGCAGGGTACGTGCAGAAGCACTTTCACTCTGGGCCACGGTCGTGCATTAAACAGTATACTCGAGACCTGACGGTCCACCCACAGAGGGTTTACTTAAGCGGTTTTCTGGACCACAGAGGCGCCAGCAGTTGTTGGGGGCCAGGCTTCAGACTGCACCTGAGGGTTGCGGCCTGCCCCGGAGCCTCACCTTCCGAAGAACGGTCTCAGTGAATGCGCCCCACCCTCACCTTGGTCTGCCCCCAGCACCCGCCCCAGGCTGACCTTGCGTCTAAGCATTACACAGTGTGTACAGGACGGTCTGTGGACTATGGCTCTGCCCCAGGAGAGAGATGGTCAGACCCTGACTCTCATTGAGATCCTGGCCTCGGGGCCCATCTTCTACCTCCTGACAGTCAGCTGGAGTGGAGGAAGCGGTGGCCCCCTGGCGGGGGGGGGATGCGTGGCCTCTGGAGTCAGGATGTCCTCGGATTCAGATCCCAGCTGTTATCCGCGGGCAAACCCCTTCCTGACCCTTGGCGTCCTCATCTGTGAGACGCGGGTGGCCCCACACCTGTGTGTGACGCCCCACTCCGGAGATGCAGGGACAGACAGACAGTGTGTGCAGGACTCCCAGTGGGTGCTCACAGTGGCGGCTGTCACTGCCATTACCACACACTCCGGGGAGCACCTGGATCCCGTTTGATGGAAGATGTCCCCCACCTCCCCCAGGCCAGTGTGAGGAGAGCTTTGTGCCTGTGCCAGCCCTCGGTGCCGGAGGAGGACGCATGGCGTGGTGGAGCGCTGAGGGGCCGGGGCGGGGGGCCCCGGGGCGCCGGGTCCTGCCAGCGCTGCCCCGGGCGGAGGGTGCGGGCAGGCAGCCCAGGCCGGCAGAGGGGCCTTGGGGTTGGCTTTGACCGGTAAAACTAACACCTTCCTTTCTCTCCCATGCTTTCTCCTCCGGCCAGGAGCGGAAGGTACTGCCCTTTCTGCTGTCTTCGCTTCTTGGCGCTTTTGAGCTGTGTGTGTGTGGGTTCTCGCGCCCTCCCTTCGGGACACAGGTTTCCGGTGTGGGCTCGGGGCTGTAGCCGGGAGAGGGGGCTCTGCAGCGGAGGGGGAGCCTCTGGGCCTTACCGCTCCCTCCCTCCCTCTCTTGCAGGTTTTCATAGAGCTGAATCACATTAAAAAGTGCAATACAGTCCGAGGCGTCTTTGTCCTGGAGGAATTTGGTAATTACACTATTTTGCTCTTAGGTCTGGACTCACATGGCAGTAACTCAAACCTCGGAGCTCCAGAGGAGGGACTAGAGACAGAGAAGAAGCGCCTCTGCAGAGAGGTCAGGAGAAGCAGGAGTGTAGGGAGGACAAGAGAAGGGAGGCAGGAAGGCTAGCTGGTGCTGCCAGAGAACAGGCCCCAGAGCCGCGGCTTAACGCCGGCCCAGAGCTCAGCGCTGGTACTGCGGGGCTCCTCCAGCCAGCGCGCGTCCCCTTGCTGGGCCTGACCAGCTGGAAGTCAGAAAGTCCTGGGGGCAGAGCGGCTGAGCCATGCCCTGCTCAGCAGTGCTCGCGTAGCCCGCCTCGGTCCCTCTAGCAGCCCAGCGCCTCATCCAGCCGCCCCGGGGCCACGCCGCCGGAGGAGGGCGCTCAGGGGCGCAGGCAGGCCTAGCCGCAGAGGCAGACAGCAGGATAGCCGGGAGCCAGGCCCCCCCACGCCCAGGGCTGAGCGGTGTCTGGGTTCTCACCTGGGGCTGTGAGTCCCTGCTGTGTCTGCGCTTCACTCTTTTGTGCCCCTCGTCGCTGCTATGAAAACCTTCGTTCTCCAGCAGGTAAAGTGACCTCGCCTCGCTGCCTCCCCAGGCCCCCGCCCGCCGCCTCGGGCCCTGCGGCGGGTGGGCAGGCTCCCATCGCCAGCGTGTCTCTAACCTTCCCTCCAGCCCCTTCCTTCCCCACGTCCTCCACCCGCCACCCCCTGCGCTGGCTCACCGGTTCTGTACGCCTTCCTCTCTTCTGCCAGAGAGATGTTTCGGGGGGCGGGGGGGGGTCTTCTGGCTCAGGAGAAGGACCTGGGCTCCTTGTTCTACCTTGGACGAGTGTATTTACTCTCTGTTAACTCTGGGCCCCAAACTCCCCTCCCGGGGCCAGGAGGAGGAGGGGCCCCCTGGGGGCGTGACGCCCCCCCACTCCTGGTCTGGGGCTGAGGCCGGGACCGGCTTCCCTGCTCCGGCCGCGCGGCAGCCCCGCAGGGCTGGGGCCGGGGGTCCAGTCTCGCCCCTGGGCTGTGACCTGTGTGTATCTTGCCTGACGCTCCCCGTCACTCCCCCGGGTGCTGTCCTCGCCTGTCTCTCCTGCTCGGCGTCTCTGCTCCAGGGCCCTCTGACGCTCTCCCTCACACGGGCAGGCCTGGGCCTCTCCTGCCATCAGGGAAGGAAACTCCCAAGTCTGGTGGGTTTAGTGTCCCGGCCCTGCTTCGTCCCGCCTCAGGAGCCTCCGGCGTCGGGGCTGGGAGCGCAGGGCGCCTGCTGACTTGGCCGGAGGGTGGGGGTGGGCAGGGGGCTGAGCACTCGGGGTCCCAGCAAGGTGAGGCACAGGCTAGGAAACTGCTCTTCTACCGGCAGAAAGCTGGGCGCGCCCGCCGTGGTCCTGGGGGGCCAGGACCGGAGCAGCGGCCAGCGGGGCGGAGCCAGCCTGCGCTGGGCTGGGGCGTTGCCTGCGGGGCGAGCTGCAGACCTCAGGGCATCTGGGCCAGCGTCCCCTCGCTCCCAGGGGCTGGGCGAGGCCCGGAAGGGAAGGGGACCCTGTGCCGGGCGCCGCCGCCTGGGGGAGCGTGGCATCACTGCTCTGAAGTTTTGAACTTTCTTGTTTTGTCTCTTGCCCGTCCGGTTTTAGTTCCTGAAATTAAAGAAGTGGTGAGCCACAAGTACAAGACGCCAATGGTGAGTGTGCTGCCAGCCCCGCAAGCCGGTCTGCAGAGGGCTCCCAGGGCACTCCAGCAGGAGGGGGGCGGGCCTCGCAGGGCGCGGGGCGACGCAGTGGTCGAGGCAGGCGAGCGTGGTCTGGAGGCAGAGGTGCCGCTGGCGCGGAGTGGGGCCTCCGGCTGGAGGCCGGGAGCCCCCACTTGGCAGCCGTCCACGAGTGCGGATGGCAGAGCCCGCGCCTGCGGACGCTGACCCGGCTGGTTCTCTCCCCCCAGGCCCATGAGATCTGCTACTCTGTGCTGTGTCTCTTCTCGTACGTGGCTGCGGCCCGCAGCAGCGAGGCGGACCTCCGGAGCCCGCCCCGGCCCGTCTCCAGCTGATGGCGCGCCGAAGGCTGCCCCTCGCTGCTGCCCCGGCGCTATCTCCGCGGGCCTCTCGCCGCAGCTTAGAGGCGCTCCGTGTGTCCCCCAGCGTGTCCCACGGGGATGAGCTAGTCTCTCCCCCTCCCAACCCTCCCCCAGGCCAGCCTGCTGTCCCCTCAGGGCTCAAGAGTGAGTGTGTGTGTGCGCGCGCGCGCGCCTGTTGGGCCAGTGGCTCCTGAGGACACGCAGTGCAAGCCCCCTGCCGCGTGCCGTTGAGACGTCTGTATTGTGGTTCCCGTCGGTGACGGCGTGGCTCTCCAGGGCAGCCCCGGGGAGCTGGGGGAGCCTCGGCTCGTCCCGCCCTCGGCGAGGGGTGGGTGGGGACTGGAGGGGTCGGGGGCGGCAGAGGCAGCGGGACGCCCTGCTCCCCAGGCAGTTCCCAGGCGGCAGCCGCTCCCACGCGCCCCCCCACCGCAGCTGGCCGCGCCGACCCACTTTCATTACTGAGCGGCGGGGTTCCCTGTGGCCTGCCCGCCTTGGCAGGAGACCCCGGGGGCTGCGGGCTGCCCCGCCCGGAGCCAGGTACGGTGGGGAAGGGCCAGTCCGGGCCCCACTCGTGTGTGAGGGCGGGCGAGCCTGGGAGTGGGCAGCAGAGGGACTATAAATACTTCGGCTCCACACTATTTATAGAAGTTGTACAGAGGTGTGAATGTGAAATAAATGTCCTGAACTCCCTGCGGGTTCCTGGCTGCCGTGCATTCAGTGAGGCCCATCAGCCCGGGTGCGGGGAGGGCCGGCCCCGGACTCCACAAAGGCACCCTCTGCCGGAGGCAGGTGAGGCTGTGCCCGCCCCACCTCGCCCCGCGGCCTGCTCCAAGGGGAGCCCCCGGGTGGCTGTGCTCCGGCTTTGACAGGGAGGCTGGGTCTCAGCTCCCAGGGCGGTGTCGGGACTGCGCCAGGGCCTCCCCCAGGGCCTGGAGACCAGGAGTGTCTGAGGTGGGGCAGGACACCGAGAAGCAACCCTGGACCAGCCTCCTGAAACTTTTTTCCTATAGCATGGAAAAACCCACTCTTATCAGAGCACCTCTGAAAGCTGCTGGCTTCCTCCTCCCAAAAGGAAATCAGTGATGGGCTTCCAACTGCTGGCGGAAAAGGGGAAGCAAAGTAGGGCCCTGGCCCATACACCTTCCTGGTTCCGTCTTCTCCAGACAGGACCCTCTCCCCCCGTGCAACACAGCTGTGGGTGGGCAGCAGGCTCTTTGCCTACTGGGACCACAAAGCAGCTGGGACAGTTCCACCCCAGGCCTTATGGGCAAAGAAACACAAACGTCCATCACTACCCCTCACCGGGCTACCGTGACCTCGGTCACCAGGACAAAGACGGCAGAGCCTGGGGTTTCTGGCCCTTTTGCTAATGATACACTTTGCTCTGTCACAGCTCGTCAGTGTCTACTGAAGGTCAGGGAGACTAAGTTCCTTCTGTTCATGTTTTGTGAATTTAGGATCCTATGCTGGTCCTCACTTAATTCATCCGGGAGAAAGAATACCTGCCTTCAGTTGGTTTTCAATATAAATTTCCCCACGCTTCTTGTGAAAACAGGCACCTGGGACAGGAAGAATCAGTTCTCGGTGGCTGCACTGATCTTTTATTGCCTTTACACGCTGAGAAAACTGGCAGGCCAGAAAGGCCTGTCCCCAGCCATCACTTCCAAAGCCCACACAGGGGTCTGAGAGCTTCCGCATGGAGCTCTGAGGTCAGAATGTGCCCGCTCGCCGTGACTGCTGCCCTACGGGTGCCCCCCCCCCCCCACTCCAGTGAACACACTTGCACACACACCCAGCAGCAGGAAGGGGGCCTGTCCAGCTTCCTTCCAGGCTCCTGGCATGCAGGCCGGCTCCAGCTGCACCTGTAGTAAGGTTCCGTCTGAATGCGCCGGGCTGAAACCCTAAGAGCCTCCTGCAGCCCACTTCCTGGTGGCTGCCCCAGACCAAGGCGATCTGGAGCACATACCTGGCCATCCGCAGGGAGCCAGCCCGGTCACTGAGGCACTGCGGGAGAGGAGGCGGCCATGCTGAATCCGCTGCACCTCGAGCACCACGTGTGGCCCCGCCCCCACCCCCGGGAAGGCTCAGCGAGCGGCTCTGGCACGACGTGTAGGGGCCAGTCCCGCCCGCAAGGGCCAGGGCGGCAGCTTGGGCCAGGGCGGCAGGGCAGAACCCCAGCGTCCCCGGGGCACCTGGCCTCGGCCCCGTGGCTCCTCACCTCGCACCTCCAGGCGGCACTCGCACTGGGCCTCGCCTTCCAAGTTGGTGGCTCTGCAGACATAGACGCCCCCATCAAAGGGGCAGGGCTTTCTGATCTCCAGTGTCAACACTCCCTGCTTGCTGAACATGCGGAAGCGGGCATCTTTGCCCAAGTCCAGGCCATTCTTGAACCAGGAAATCTTGGGCTGCAGATGGGAGGGCGGGAGGGAGCTCTCAGGCTGAGGGACACAAGACGTTCTTTTCTCCTCTGAGCTCCCCCTGGAGTGAGTCCCAAACTACGGCCAAGGCCGAGGACAAACAGAGCCAGCAGGACCGTCTCAGTCCTGTTCACGGAGGGACCTGACCCCCGGGGGGGCGAGGAAGCAGGGCCAGCCTGGGAGGAGCACTGCTGGAGGGTGGGGGCCCACAGGTCGCTCTCCTGGGTCAGCCTGGACCAGCGCCTGCAGGTCCATACCTTGGGGCTGCCCCGAACGGCGCAGCAGAGGGTCGCGTTATAGCCAGCGATGACCGACCGGTTCACCAGCGGGCGGGTGAAGCTGGGGGCCTCGGAGAAGTCCAGGGCCTTGTACTTGGGTGTCTCATACTTGATGCCTGTGGGGGTGAGAACTCAGCACCCAGAGGGTGGCACCCAGCCAGGCTTGCCTCCCGACCCCGCCCAGCACCTGCTCTGGGGATAAGGACCGGCTCCTTGGTGGTGGCAGCTCTGTCGCTGGGCCCCACTGTGTTGTGACTGAAGACCCGGAAGTAGTAGCTGTTGCCGATGATGAGCTCCGACACGACGCAGTGGGTGCGGCGGTAATGCTCCAGGACGGTGAACCACTCCTGGTTGGGAGGGAAGGGAGGGTCCCCTGAGGTGGGCCCTACTCGCTGCCAGGGCCTCTCTCGGGCACCCGTCATCTGCACCCTCACTGTGGAGGGAACCAGCGCAGAGAGAAGGAGGGCCCTGCCTAAGGGCATGGAAGGGCAGCTGGGCCCGGGCAGGGATGGGGCCCGGCCCCCAAGCTCACCATGGTCTTCGTGTCGGCCTTCTGAACCGTGTACCCCCAGAGTTCTGTGTTCCCGTCGTCTTGGGGCGGCTTCCACTCCAGAGCCACATTGAAGCCCCACGCCTCTGCAACCTGGATATCCTGGGGCGGACTTGGCTTGTCTGCAGGAGACAGACTCAGGTGGAAGCCCACGCCTCTGACAGTACAAGCAGGGGACGCCAGGCTCCAGGGGCCCCCTTGCCTGCCAGGACCTGGCCTGCCATCCTCGGCAGGGGCTCTGGGCCTCCCAGAGAGGCCCCGAGCCTGCAAGATGACAAGCGGCAGCCCCGTTCAGGGACTGGAGGGGCTCGGGCTCGGAGGGAAGCCCCAGGGCCACGCACCGACGATCTGCAGCACTAGCTGGGCCTTGTCCTCCATGTCCTCCACGCGCAGCGTCACCTGGTAGGTGCCCGAGTGGGCGCGGCACGCGGCCCGGATGAACAGGATGGTGTCGGTGGGGCTGTTGCGGATGCTGACCTCCTCACCCGCCAGCGGCCGCCCCTCCTTGGTCCAGGTCACCTGAGGCCGGGGCTTGCCCTGCGGGGGAGCACAGCTCAGCTGCAAGCCTGGCCCGCCCTCCCGGCCCCTGCCTCCACCTTGCTGAGAACCCGCGAGTGTGCCGGGACGGGAGCCAGCCCTACCTGGAAAGGAATGAGTAGGTTCACGGGCTCCCCGACCTTCTTCTGGATGGTCTGGCGAAGGTGTCTGGGCAGCTGCAGCCGAGGCCGCTCTGTGGGCACAGGAGAGCGGCTTGGCGGGGCCTGCAGGCCGGGAACAAGGCTGGAGAGCCGCGGTTGGGCCCCCCTCTCCTCCCGCCACCCAGCCCCGGCCCCAAAGGTCACAGAGCTCCTGCTGCCACGGCCTCACACTGCGACACAGGCACGGACCAGGGGGTGAGGGGCTTATTTAAGGTCCAACAGCTAGTCAGTCACAGGCCAGGATGCTAATCTAGGCCTTCGCCTCAATGCACCCTGCTGTTTCCTCTGTCAGCTAAGCAGCAGATCCTCAACGATCCACTCTGCTGGTGACAGACTAACGAAAAGTGGATCCCCCCAGGGGCCAACCTGACCCCAAGTGACCTCACTGCTCTGTCCTGAGCACGTGGAGAAGGCCGACCTGATGGAGCTTCGAGACCCACGGAACAGCTGACAGTGATGGTGCAACGACCTGCGCCTTCCCTGCTCCAGACTGGGAATGACAGGGGCAGCCACGGGGGAGGCCCCGCCCCTCCCGCACGTGCAGGCCAGGGGTAGAGGGGGGTAGAGGGGCTGCCCGGCCATCTCTGGCAGGCTCTCCCCACCACCCCCACCTCGCTGCCTGAGGGGCACTCACGCAGCAGCTCCTGCACGGTCACCGGCTCCTTGGTGGTGACAGGGGGCCCAGACCCCGCCATGTTGTGCGCCCGCACACGGAAGAGCATGCGGGCGCCCGTGGGCAGGTCCTTCACCAGCAGCGATGTGCGATCGATCAGCCCGGGCAGGGCGGACACCCACGCCGAGCCTGCGGAAGGGTGGAGGCGGCGGTGAGCAGGCAAGGCCAGCAGGGTCCGCACCCTGCCGTCCACCTCCCTGGTGGCTGATGGGCCCAGCAGGGGGATGGGGGCCAGCCTGGGGGCTGGGGGCGCCCTCACCGGAGCCCTCCCGGCAGTACTCCACGCTGTAGCCGTCCAGCCCTCCAGCTCCCACGCGCTCGGGGGGCCTCCACTTGAGGGAGACAGTGGTGTCGGAGACATCCTCCACCGCCAGGTGGGTGGGCTCGCTGGGCGGGCCTGGGCAGAGGGGAGGCAGATGGAGTCTGAGCGAGGCTGCACCAGTCGGCGAAGCTGAAGATCCAGGGAAACCCTCCCCCTTCCACTGGCCTTCAAGCACTCGAGAAATATCCCAGCTTCGTTAAAAGACATGTCTCTAGAGAGACTCAGAAACACACACACACCCAAATAGCACCAGCAATTACAGAAGAAAGATCTAAAAAGACACTCAAAACACCAACATGCTTAGAAGGAGTCACTTCTGTCAGACGGTGTAGGAGATGCTATAGATGTAATTTAAGGGAAAACTAGCCCAAAACATGGAAGTCTCCTGGCATTGTACAAGTGAGCTGAGAAAACAGTGAGTGAGTGAGTGAGGTCGCTCAGTCATGTCCTAATCTGCGACCCCGTGGACTGTAGCCCACCAGGCTCCTCTGTCCATGGGATTCTCCAGGCAAGAATACTGGAGTGGGCTGCCGTTTGTCATTCCTCAAGAGGGAGGCCTGAGCCCTTCTCCGCAGGGCATCTTCCTGCCATCTCACTAAACCGTGCCCCTCCCTGTGTCTGCCCCACTACCACCAGCCGCCCCGCCCCTAGACTCAGGGTCCTGACACCAACAGGGGTCCTCAAGAGTGCCACACCCTCGGGGGCTGCTCTACCTTCTCAACCCCCATTATACAGATGTGGAAACTGAGGCTCGGGGGAGACCATGACTCCAGACATTCCTCCTGGGGACTTCTCAACCCCCCATTATACAGATGTGAAAACTGAGGCTTGGGGGAGCCCACGACTCAATATTCCTCCTGGGGACAAAGGCGCTGGCTCGGCAACCCCATCTCTGGTTCCTGGTCCAAGGCCCTTTCTAGAGACAGACACCCATCACACCCTCAGCACCCCACTGCCCTCACCCCTTCCCCGGTTCACAAACCCCGCTGGAGAGGGGGTTTCCCCTGTGGGAACAGGGGAAAAGAACCATCTATGCCAGACGCTCCAGCTGCATGCTCTCACTCCATCTTAACAGCAGTTCTGTGAAGCAGACATTGTCATTACCCCTTCACAGATGTGGAAAGTGAGGCTGGAGAGGTGAGTCTCAGCTCCACCCCCTGCCAGCTGGGCTCCCCGAACAAGTCATTTACTTCTCAGAGCCTCCCTTTCTTCACCTGGCAGACGGCGGGAATGAAGGAAGGTGAGGGGTGTGAACGCAGCCCACAGGGCAGCTGTGGTTCCTGCGCCCTGGCCGGGGGGGCTCACCGATGGGCATGAAGGGCTGGGAGGCAGGGCTGGGCCTGGACATGCCCACTGCGTTGACCGCGTAGACCCGCATCTCATAGATCACACCCTCGATCATGCGCTTGGCCTCGTGGCTCAGCTCCCGCAGCAGGTCGAAGTTCAGCCGCATCCACCGGTAGCTCTTCTTCTTCTTGCGCTCCAGGATGTAGCCTGGAGAGGGGAGGCAGGTGCGCTGGTCCGGCCTGCAGCTCAGCCCCCGGCCGCACGCGCCCTGCCCGGGGCTCGGGCCCGTGCCCTCAGCTCACCCAGGACTGGCTGCCCGCCGTCATAGGCTGGGGGCTCCCAGCACACCGTGCACGAGTCCTCGCCCACCTTGCTGATCTCAGGAGCCGCGGGAGCATCCGGCACATCTGGGGGAGTGGACCCTCCTGCGCCCTGCCCAGCCAGGGCAACGGCGCCCATCCCCTCACCACCCTAACCCACAGGCTCCCCCATGCCCCTGGAGCCCAGTGCCATCTTTCCAGAATGCGGTTCTCATCAGGTCACCAGCCTGCATTCAACTGGCCACGGCCCCTCACTGCCTGTGTGCCCCCAGTCCAAGTCCCAAGCCGCTCTACAGATCTGAGAGGGGCCCGCACCGTCCGTCGAGAGGCCAAACGACTGAACGGATGGGTCCTCCCTGGTCCCCCTGCGCTCTCCCCTGGACCCCCGCCTCACCGATGACCTTGACCGTGAGGTTGACTTGGTCCTCCCCCACGGGGTTCTTCACCGTGACCACGTAGACACCCTCGTCCTCTTGCTCGGCCCCCTCCACGGTGAAGATGCTGCGGTCCTTGGTGGTCTCCACTCGGACCCGGCCCTCGGTCTCACACAGCAGCTGGCGGGGGAGGAGGAGTTGGGGGGGAGGGACTCAAGTCAGACCGACCCCAGGGGTTCCTGCAGCCGCCGACAGCCCTGAGATGGGCATGGAGCTCAGCCCCGGGTCTGCTGGGGAGACGCAGCCTGAGTGGGAACTGCACTGTGCGAGCGTCTAATCCGAGACCCTTTCCCACCACCTGCCCGGAGCACGACCCTCGCTGTGTCAGGGAACTTCAGGCAATCACCTCTCCGCCCCATCCTCAGGTTCCCTGTCTGATCTACATGGCCTCACACGATTACGGTGAGGATCTCAAAAGACCTCAGCTGGGCAGAGGAAGCAGCAGCATGTGGAGGAGGAGGAAAAGCCAGGAGCAGTGCCCCGGCCGCGCCTCCGACTGAAAAGGGCCAGGGACCCACTCCCACGCTGGGAGGAAGCACAGTCAAGGCGGGCCCAGGAAGACAAGAGCTAGGGAGACCCCTAGTCCGGAGGACTTCCTGGGGTGTGGAGGGTGTGAGCATGTCTGTCTGGGGCCTGAGGGCCCCGTGGAGACCCTGCCTGGGGCAGGAACACAGCTGGCCAGATGGAGCACCTTCACAGAGACCTCGCCTGAGCGCAGATACCACCTGGACAGAGACTGATGGCAGGCAAACGAGCCTCCTCCAGCCTCGCTCACCTTCTTGTCAAACACCCACTCGTCACCAGCACCCGACTCCTCTGACGCATCGGGGGCTGGACCTGCTGGGACCTTCTTCCCCTGGACACAGAACAGGAAGGAAGGAGGGAGGGAGAAGGAGGAAGGTCTGGTTCGGCCTGGAGGGAAACCGTGCCAAGCACCCCCAATCGGTGTCTCTGCCTACCCTCTCAGCCAGCTGTAGGGCATGCACAGGTGGGGTGGGGACCATGCTGGCCCTATGCACCCATTTTACAGATGGGGACATGGGGGAGGGGTCCACAGTACCTTTGTGATGGTCTTCTGCCAAATCACAGTGGGAGCAGGGTCCCCAGAGATCGGGACGTCCAGGCGTAGCTTGTTCCCGGCCACCACCACAATGGTGTCTGGTACGCGGCCCGGGCAGTCCAGGTGGATCTTGGGAGGTTCTGGCAGGGAGACGGGACAGGTCAGAGAAAGAGGAAAAGGGCCCCAGGCCTTTGAAAAAAGAAAAAACTGGAAGAAGCACACGCCCCTGGGTGTTGGTTTATTTTCTGAATTAATTTTATCGAGGTACTGCTTAATAAGTACTGACAAACATATACACCTGTGTATCCACTGCCTGACCAACACCTAAAACACTGTCTTCTCCCCAGGAAGTTCCCAGGGAGGTTCATAACATTGGGTCACCTAGGATAGCGATTCTCAGATTGTGTTTGGGGGAACACCAGTGTCTTCCTAGGAAAAAAAAAGTTTCCACGGAAAATATTTAAGAAACCCTGGGTTAAACCAAGTTAGGTAGGACTTTTCAGAGCCTTTGACATGCCAATGCACTTTCTGAATCAAGAAGCAGTAGGACAGATGGTTCAAGGTTTCTCAAACTTACTGAACCCTGTTTGGAAAGCCCTGACCTAGAGCCTACCTCAGCCTGGACGATTCTCCCGAAGTTAAAATCCTAAAATGCCTGATTACAGTTTAACCTAAAAGCAGGAGAGGTAATTCTAAAAGCAGAAAAGGTTTAATAATAAAACCCCACAACTGTGATGTCCTCTGCAAGCTCACATGTACCACCTTAGGTCATCGTTCCTATCAGCCCATCAGGGAGCCACATCGGGGTCCCCGTCTTAGAGGTAAGGAAACTGAGGCTGAGACAGACCGCAGCTGGCTCGTGGTCAGGAGTGGTAGAGCTGAGGCTGGGCCTCAGACTGAGCCAGGTCCCGACTCCCGGCTCCTCGCTTCTGTAAGTGGAGAGGAGATCCTGGCGGGGTGGGGGAGGCAGGATTCAGGGGCCCAAGACTCACCCTGCCTGGGCACGAAGTCAATCTTGACCTCTGCAAGAGATGGAAGAGCAAGTGGCACCAGGGTGCAGGCTGGGCCCAGAGGCAGGGGCCCCTTTGCCCCTCAGCACCCGCTCACCCATGAAGTGGAGCTTGGCAGACAGGTTACAGGCGAAGCCTTCCGGCACAAAGCTGTAGTCCGCCTCATCTGCAGGCGTGACGTCATCAATGGTCAGCTTGTGGACCCTACAGGGCAGTGGTGGCTCAAGGGACCCTGCTAGGCCACGCACCCCATGCCTCACCAGACACCCCATCCAGGGCTCCAGGGAGCCCCCACCCTGCCCTGGCTCAATGGTGTGCAGAAGTGTTTTCTTGGACTTCCCTGGTGGTCCAGTGGTTAGGAATTCACCTGCCAATGCAGGGGACACGGGTTCGATCCCTTGTCCGGGTAGATCTCACATGCTGAGGAGCAACTAAAGGGATTGCACCTAGAGCTGGTCCTCCTCAAAACGAAAATCCACCGCAGTGAGAAGCCCGAGCACTGCAACTCAAGGGAAGCCCCCGCTCGCCCCAGCTTGAGAAAGCCGGTGCACAGCAGTGAGGACCCAGCACAGCCAAAGAAATGGTTTTTTAACTCCTGTCTTTCTCTGCTTTTGAATTTTTCTGCTCCCTTGCCTGCTTTCAGAGGTAGGCAGTGTAGACATGTCCCCTTGGCTGGGCCCTTGGAGACTGGGCAGGGGCCTGTCACATTAATCTCTGTGACCTTGGGCCCAGCACGGGCTGGCCCAGATACTCAGGGAATGAGTAAGAGAGTGGGAGACAGTGAGGGCCCCTGGCCAGAGCCGTGCTCCGCGGCGCCCTGCCCTGCCCTGGTCACGAGCTGGGGTCGCAGCCTGCCGGTCTCACTGCTTCGTCTTTGTCTCTGACTTCCTCCTGTCTCTAGCGGACCCTCCTTTTCTGCATGCGTCTGCCTCTCCACACTGCTGTGTATCCCGTTTCCTGTCTGTCTCTGTCCTGACTGTGTGCCTGTCCCTTTCTGCTCCCCTCTCTCTCCTCTCAGTATTTGTCTCTAGCTCACTCTCAGTGCTAAGTACCTCTCTGCTAGTCTCTTTTTCTGTTTCCGTCTGTTTTTCTATGCGTCCGTCCCTCCCTCTGTGTCTCTGTCTCAGCCTCTGGTTCTTGCTGTGTCTCTGAGAGCCTGTCCCCAGCACACCCTGCACACTCACCGCCCGATGTGCGACACCTTTATGCGGTTGTCAGGCACCAGCTCCTTTCCGTTCTTCAGCCACACGCCCCGCACGTTCTCATCCGACACCTCACACTTGAACACAGCCTGGTCCTTCGAACCCACCGTCAAGTCCGCGATGCTCTGGTACACCTCCAGCTTCTTCTCTGGGGGGCAGGGCAGAGCCAGTGAGCTGGGCAGGGTGTGTGTGGGTGGGAATCCCTGCGGAGATCTCGTGGGCTTGTGAAAACACATGAGTGCGTGCGTGTGCGCAACGCCTGTGATGGCGCTGTGTACACAAGGAACCTGAGCGCGCCCGGGTGGGTGACGCTAACCAGGCCCATGTGAACCTCCCAAGGCTCTCCCGATGGTCACCCCAGCATCCCCATTTTACGGATGAGAAAGGGGAGGTTTGAGGTATTAAAGTGACATGTCCAGGACCATGCTGGCGTCGATGCTGGCTTTGCTCAATTCCTGTCCATGGCTGGGGGGCTCGGGGGCCCCCCGGGCCTCACCCTGCACGATGAGCTCAGCCAGAGCCTGGCCCCCGCTGGTGCGCAGTGCGTAGTGCCCGGCGTCCTCCAGTGTCGCCTCATTGATGATCAGGTGGTGTTTCTGGCCGTCCTTCTTGAACCGGTACTTAAAGGTCTCCTCCCGGGTCAGCTCCACGCCGTCCTTCAGCCTGGCCAGAGGGCGGGCAGCAGGTGCCAGGGCCCCCTCTGGGGACACCCCAGGCCCCCGGCCCTGCCCACGACCCCCTGCCGCTGCACTCACCATTTGACCTGCGCCCCCTCCTCAGACACTTCACACTCAAACTCCACGCGCTGTCCCACCATCACCAGCTGGTCCTCCAGCGGCCGCGTGATCAGCACGGGGGGCTCTGTCAAGCAGAGGGAGCGAGATGGGCAGGCCGCTCTGTGGGGCCCCCGTCAGGGTCTCAGGGTCCCGGGCCCACCTTTGACGAAGAGCTCGGTGCTACACTTCTCACCGCCCACCACGCATTGGTAGGCCGCGTCGTCCGCCAGCGAGCACTGGCTGATGGTCAGCGTGCGCTTCGCGCCGATGGACTCAAAGATGTACCTGGGTAGGACCGGGGTGGGGGCAGGAGACCCATGGACGCCCCGCCTGGGCCCTGGGTGTCCCTCAAACCCCCGTCGGGACCCCTGTGCCCCCACCCCAAGACTTCCAGGAACCTTACTTGCTGTGGAGCAGAAGAGGCCAGTGGAGCACTCCCGATGGGAGGAGCGAGATCGAGAGAAAATGAGCAGAGAAAGAGCCGGGCAGAAAGAGAGACAGGGAGTCAGAACCCAGAGAAATGGGGGGAGAGAGACAGAGAGAGAGGGAGAGAGAGCTGGCCCGAGGGCAGGGGCGGAGAGAGAGCGGGGACAGCGGGGTTGGGGAGCAGCCCTCGCCCGCCCCAGCGCCCCCAGGCCCCGCTCTCGCCCTCACCTGCCGCTCATCTGAATCTCCTGTCCGTTCTTAAGCCACTTCACCTCGGCATCAGGGTCGGCCAGCTCCACCATCAGCCGGATCTTGTGGCCCTTGCTCACCTGGTAGGCCGGCTGCAGCTTCTTCTGAAAGGCTGAGCACCCCCACCCTCAGCCCCCTGCTCCCCAGGCTGGCCCAGGCCCAGTGGACAAGGTCCTGCCTCCCCACATTTCTCTGTGCCTCTGCTGTGGCTCTGTCTCTTTATCTCTGTCTGTCAGCTGCTTGTCTCTCTGTCTTCCTTCCTTGGGGTCCACTGAGCAGGTCCACCTGCTCAGCTCAGGGCTAGGGTTCGGGGCTTCCAGAAAGGCAGGAGCTTGGCAGGAGAATGGGTGATGGGACAAATGGGCCTTCTCTTCCTCTCCAGTCTGTTTTTGCAGCAACTCCCAGGTTCATGCCCTCCTTCTAGGCGCCTCTGCTGTCTCAACTTGGTTTCCAGGGCCTCCATGTCAAGCCCGTGATGGGGAAGGGCTGGCCTGAGCCCTCGCCTCTGACCCACCTGGGGTGGGGGCCGGGCGCGCTCACCTGCACCCACCTGTTCTGTTTGCCTATGAGGGGGCTTAACCAGGGTTTTCTCTTCCCGGGTTGGGGGGCGGGGTGTCCTCTGGGCGAAACTGGTTTCTTCCCCTTCTGGGGGGCATGGGGAGAATCAAGCAGTCTACTTTTTTCGCCAAGGGCGGGTGGGGGAGGAAGGGGTCTCCTGGCTTTGGCTGTGGAGAGGAGGGCTGGCCTGGGCTCTGTCCTCTTCCTGTGGCGTCTCTGGGCTAACTTTGCCCTTTTCTTTTTCTGTACGACCATATGCCAACCCGGGCACCTTGCTTTTTCCCCCCACAGAAGAGGACGTTCACCCAAAAGGTCCCTTCCCGGGTGCCCCTGAGTCAAGCTGGACGCCGCTCTTTCCTGTGAGCACGTCTGCGCGCCGTCGCGCGTGCCCGTCCCTGCGTCCGCGCGCCGCTCTGCGTGCACGTCCCTGCGTCCGCGCGCCGCTCTGCGTGCACGTGCCTGCGTCCACGCCCCGCCGTGCGTGCACGTGTGCGCAGGTGTGCGCAGGCGCTCATCCAGCCCTCATCCAGCCCTGGCTCTGCTCGGCTCACCTGTGCTTTTCTTTTCGTCCCGCTTTATGCCCTTGAGCCTCTTGAGCATGCCCCGCAGGTCGGTGACTCCGTGCTGGAAGGCGATGCGCTCGTACTCTGACGGGGGCGCCTGCCGCAGGATCTCCCACACGTCCTCCTCGGCGGGGGCCTCCAGCCTGCGTCCACGTGGCGAGCCCTCAGGGCCCCGGCGGCCAGGACAGAGTTGCCGTCCCCTCCCCTCCCCAAGCGGAAGCTGCCCCTGCCCCTCTGACCCTTCCCTTCTGCTGGGGCAGCTTGAAATGGAGTGGATCCCGGGCCAGTTCCGGGGATCATGAGGCCTTAGGTGCTCAGTGTGGGGGACTGGGAGGGGCTCCTGGCTGAAGTAGGGGTGATAAGGCGGGGCGGGGGGTGCTTCCTGGGACACTCACCTCGGGGTCCGTAAACTGCTGCTCCAGGTAGGGCAGAAAGGCAGTGTACACATTAGAGGCAGAACAGAGAAGAACAAAGGTGACTCAATATTGAGTCCATGCCTTTAGCACTAACCCTTGTGCTCTGTTGCCTGTTCTTAGTCAAGCTGGCTCTGCACCCTTGTAAAAGCATGTTGTCTATACCCTGAACATAAAGTATATGATAGTCCATTCTCAAGGCTGTGTCTCCCTGACTGGACCATTAAAGGTTTAGAACACTCTTCATTTGTATAGAGATAAAAAGTTACAAAAGATAAGGATTGCCTTGTGAGATGTTTACAAGAACATTGTGACCAAATCTACCTGGAGGGCTGCAAGAACAAGGCATTGCACTAAGAAGTCTGCAATAACCAGCCACACGCCCTCCCGCTTTCAATAGAAGAGACCAGAATTCTATCTGGGGTAAGGTGGTTCTTTGGGACATTAGTCCACCATCTTCTTGGTTTGCTGGTTTGCTGAATAAAGTCGCTATTCTTTGCCCCAACAAGTTGTCCCTCGATTTACTGGCCTGTCATGCAGCACTCAGTACAAGTGTGGAGTCAGTAACAAAGGCATGGGTCATCCCTCCATGAAGCACAGCGCGTGGGGCCTCACCTCCACTTTCCTCCCTGCACTCACACCATTCCTTTTACGGGCCCCCGTGGCCTTGTTTATTCCTCCTCAGCTCTGATGGGTGAGTGTCAGGAGAGCCGGAGGCTCAGAGACTCTCCCCAGTCAGTGGAGATCCTCGCCCAGATCCTCACCCAGGTCAGTCTGATCTCCAGCCTTCTCATCTGTCATCTGCCCTGGTGGGGATGGCCCTGCTGCCCCCAAAGCACTTGACCCCAGTGCTCATTCTCTGGGCTGAAGCAGCACTGGCCGTAATGCAGGGTCCAAGGCGGGGGGGACAGGACACAGAGGACACAAGTCAATTGTGCTGGGCGGGGCTAGGTGGGCAATTCCTGAGGCTTTGGAGCCTTCTCCCACTTCTGGGTCTCCAGAGCCTACTGAGAAGAGCTATCACAGACTCAAGTGCAGGCTGGTCATGGGAACAGTGTGGGGATGTTAGTTCATGGGGTGTAACCTTTGCTGAGCCCTCTGACGCTTCCCTGCACCTGGACTGTCCCATCTGACGGACAAGGAAACCAGCTCAGAGAGATGCACGACCTGCTTGGGATCACGCAGCTGGAAAACCACAGGGCCGGAGTTTGGGAGCCACATGTTCTGGGAGCTGCTACCCTGGGACTTACCTCTTCCTCAGCAGCGAGCTGAAGTCCAGAGTCCCAGCATCCTCGTGGCTGTCGCTACGGAGAGGAACCCCCAGTAAAACCACAACAGAGCCAACTATTAATAGGAGGTGTTTGGGAGCAGGGGCTGCGGTGGGGGTGGGGGCGCAGTGAGAGAAAGGGACACTGACTGCACGGGTGTGCCCTGCCCATCTCAGACCCCCAGTGTCACCATACAGGTGGACAGGAAGGGGTACCTGATGCGCCGACTACCTCCAGCCAGGCTCCTGCGGGGATAAGACTCAAGTTTTTCAGCTGCCCGGGGAGCTTACTCTCTTCCACACCCATCCATTTCAGTCTGGCCATTCACATTACCCCAAGCCCTGGTCCCTATGTTATGCCCCTGCTCTGACCCCCGTATCAACCCCAGTTCTGGTGCCCCCGACATCCCACCCCAGCCCTGGCCTTCACATAATCCTGGCCCTGACCCCAAGGGGCCACAGACCCCAGCACTGGCCTCCCCCACGGGCCCCGAGGAGAGAGGGCCACTCACGTGCGGCGGAAAGTTGATCGGAGGTCCACATCTCCGGAGCCAATGGCCTCTGGTTTCAAAGAGGGGGAATGAGAGTCAGGGGGGAAGGTTTTAGAGGGGGCCTGCCCTGGGATCTCCTGGTGTCACAGGCCTGCCCATCTGTGACCCCTTGACAGTGGGCATCTGTCCCAGGAACCTGCCTTCTGAGCCTTGCCCAGCCCACGTCAAGGAACCAGGGATGTGGCGCAGTTTATGTTCCCCAATACCTTCCATATTCATCTCCCTCTCATCTCTCAACTCACCCTTCCCCTCTTCACTAGTGCCTAATCATCAGACATCAAGATGATAAAGACCCCAGATGAGATCTGAGCTCAAGCCCCACTCCAACTCTAGAAGCTCCGACGTATTTCTTGCATGCTCTGTGTGAATAGCGCTGGGCGTGTGATCAGCGGGCGTATGGTCAGGCCTCAGCATCCCCCTTAGTACTGGGAAGTGGAGGCGGGTGTGGGGACTGGACCCATGGGGAGCCTGAACCCCACAGACACAGAGGGCCCCTCACCGTGGACAGTGAGGTTGAAGTTGCAGCTGTCAAATTTGTCCTTGGTGGACACCTCACAGCGGTAACCACCGGCAAAGGTGGCCTGGGCATCCGTGATGTGCAGCTCAAATAGGTAGACCTGTGGAGGCAAGGTGTCAGGGGAGGTTGGAGGCCAGGACATGAGGCCCTGCACCCTAAAGGAGACGGGGTGGCTGAGGACCACCGACCTTTTCACCCTCGGGGCTTAAGTGAATCCATTCAGTTTTGGATATCTAAAAACGGGGCCCCTTCTCAAGACGCATTGCCATCTGCTGGCACAGGGTGGTGATGAAATAGAAATCAAGGGTGGCTACAAGGCAAGTGGCATTCGCTTAGGATAAGGCATTTGGGGGGAGTTTCCTGGCAGTCCCATGGTTAGGACTCCATGCTTTCACTGCAATGGGCCCAGGTTGGATCCCCAATTAGGAATTCCGCGAGCCACGCAGTTCAGCCCCCCCCAAAAAAGGCATTTTTGTTCAGGGCACTGCCCACACAACTGAACATGTCCACCCTACCCTTCCAGAAGCCCCCTTGCCTGGGCCAGGACTGGAAGAATGGGAGGAGCAGAGGCTGGGAGTCAAAGCACAGCTTCTAGGCCCGGCTCTGAGTGACCTGGCACCGCCAACAGCAACCTCTCAAGCTTTGGTTTCCTCGTATGTGTAGAGAACTGTGGGTGCTCATCGAGGGCCCCGTGAGCTCTGATAGCCTTCCATCTGGGGCCTCTGCACCCTCACTGACTGGTGCCCCCCAGGCTTTATTATGCCCCCTTGAGACTATCATAACTTCCCTGGTGGCTCAGTGGTAAAGAATCCACCTGCCAACGCAGGAGACGTGGGTTTGATCCCTGGGTCGAGAAGATCCCCTGGAAGAGGAAATGGCAACCCACTCCAGTATTCTTGCCTGGGAAATCCCATGCACAGAGGAGTCTGGCGGGTTACAGTCCGTGGGGCCGCAAAGGTCGGACACGACTGAGCACACACGTGAGACTGTCACGCCTCTGAGTCCCCATGTTCTTCCGTGCCCCCCAGTAACCCTCCTCCGAGCCTCCCCAAGCTCGCTGAGTGCCGCTGGCCCCCCAGCCAGCTTTGCAGGCTTTCCACGCCCCTTCTCTGCACCTCCTCTGTGGCTTGGGTCTCACAGTGCCCCCCTGCCTCTCTGCCCCCCAGGCCTTCCGGGGGCTCCCCGCGGCCCCTCGCTGTGAGCCCCCGTGACCCTGTGCCCGCGGGCCCCACCTTGCTGGTCCGATCGTAGCTGTCGTGCAGCTGCAGGTGCTGCCCCACCTTGCTGCTCAGGTCCACCCACTTGCCCTTGAACCACTTGACCACGGGCGGTTTCAAGAGGCTGGCTCCGGCCACGCGGGCTGAGAAGGTGATGCTGCCACCTGCAGGAGAGGGGTGATCGTCTGGGCTTGGGGGGCGCCCTGTGCCTCCCTCCCCCACCTCACCCCAGGGGCAGCAGACCCACACTCACCCACGGTCACCTCGCCGTCCTGTGGCCTCATCACAAAGAGGCCAATGGGGTCATCAGGGGCACCAGGGCCCTCGGGGGCCGCTGAGCTGGACCCTGTGGGCAGAGGAGTTTGAGACCTGCCCTGGGACACTGCCACCCACCAACCTGGCCTCCCTGCCCCGCTCCTCTCACCTTCGGGACTCGGGGAGCCTCCTTCCACCTCAGGGGCGGAGGTCGGGGCCTCTCCAGGGGCTCCAGGGGCCTCAGCGGGGGTGGGAGCAGGCACTGCCACAGGCTCCGCTTTCCCTGAAGGGGATCAGGTCCAGGGTTGTGGAGCAGCTTCTAACCAGAGCCCCCTCCCCCAACACACCGGTTCTCTTGTCCCTGGTCCTTCCCATCTTTGCAGGAAGTCAATTCAGCCTGCGTTTCACCTTCTCCCTGCCCTCACCAGCTGTCTGTCCCCTCATCTCAGAGGGTCAGCCTGAACATCCCTCTTCTCTTCTTCCAGGCTTGGATCTTGGTCCAGCCCGTCAGGTTGGGCTGGGGCTTGGCACACGCCCACAGGTTCGAGGGGCTTCCCTGCCAGCACACCCAGCCCACCAAGTTCCCATCCATGTGGGGGTGTCCAGCGGGAGGTCAGTGTTATGTCTGACTCATCTCTGAACTTCCCCCACCTCCGGAACGGCCCAGATGGGCCGGGGAGCCTCGTGGGGACACTCAGAAAGGTCTCGCTACAGAAAACAGGAAAAGGCCACGGCCGGCTGAGGGCACACCCAGATCCAAGGCAAGAAACTGGGAGGACATCTCCTGTGCCATGATTGACAGAGAGCTGGAGGGGCTGCTCCAACTTCAGGGAAGGCTGCCCAGGCGCTCACCTGCATCTATGACCTTGAGGTCAAACTTGACCTTGGAGGAGCCAGCGATGACCGCATAGGAGCCCTGGTCGGCGGGACCCACGTCCCGCACCGTCAGCGTGTGCCGCGTGCCCTCGGCTGCCAGGCCGTATTTGTCGCTGGTGCTGATGTCACTGCCCGCCCGCTGCCAGCGCACCTTCAGGCCTGCCCGCTCTGTCTCGGCCTCGAACACGGCAGGGCTGCCGGCGGCCACCTCTGCGGACCGTGGCTTCTTGCTGAAGGCGGAGACTGAGGGGCCAGTGGAGTTTGCAGGGGTCCCCTGGCTTGCCCCTGCACGCCACTCCTACATCCCCTCTTATTAAATAAGGTGATGAGTGCTTTCATGGATCACCTTGTTTAATGCTCCAACTGCTCTATGAGGTAGGTGCAGTTATTATCCCCAGAGGAGGGCTCCGAGGCTCAGAGAGGTTAAGTGACTTACCCAAGATCACACAGCCAGGAAGTGGGAGAGCCAGGCCTGTGGTCCACCCACCACACAGGAATTTTGCTGGGTGTGTCCCTGAAGAGCCCACCCTCTCTGCCTGTGGAAGCCCAGCCCCCACCAACGGGGGCCCTTGGCAAGGGGCCAGCACTCTGCCTACTTGGACGCAGCTAAAATTGTCCTCTAAGGGCCTGGGGCTGGGAATCAGCAAGTGAGATAAAGTTGGCCTGGGAGGGGGCTGGGGCTGGAGGGCTGATCCCCGACCTGGACAACCTTGGTAAGGCCAGGGTGGGGACTCCGGGCTGTGACTTTCTCCGCCCTTGGCGGTGGCTCAGGGACCTCTTGACCACCCTCTCCCAGAGCAGAGGGCCTGCATCACCTCAGTGTGGGGGCCGTGCCTGGTGTGGGGGCCACAGCGGCACAGGCTGCTAAAGCAGAGACGCTCAGAACTGGAATCGACCCACCCAAGTCCTCTTTGTACAGTTGGGGAAACCGAGACCCAGAGAGGGGAGGGGCCCATCCAAGATGTTCAGGGAGACTGCTGGCTCGAGTCTGGAGCCATCCTGGGGGGCCTCCTGCAGCAGCCTTTCCCCAGAAGGCAAGCCGGGACCTAACCTTGCTGCAGAAGATGGGGATGGAGGCAGGGAAGGGGCCCCCCGGCATCCTGACAGTGGGGCAACAGCCCTGGGGCCTTCCTGCCTTGGCTGTCTCCCCCTCTGGGCCCCTGACCCTGGTTTACCCTCACTCTCATCAAAACAATAAGGAGGAGAAAGTGAGAGTCGAAAAAGAAGCCAGGAGGACAGAGCCCCTATCCTGGGAACCCCTCAGAAGCTCATTCCTGGGCCCACCCCCAGCCGCGGGTGCCCCCAGCCCTCCCTGCCCCACGCTCGGCCCCAGCCCAGGCCTGGAGCTACCTGGCTTCTTCCCTGCCTCGGGCATCTCGAGAGAGGTCACAGCAGGAACCGAGCAGGCACGGCCACCCGAAGAGACTCTGAGCAGGGATCCGGTCCCCGACTATATAAGGGGCCGCCCCCTCTCCCGGCCCTCCTTATCTGCACCCTGCCTGGCCACCTGCTAAATATAGACAAATTCCCGAGATCAAGGGCTCTCCAGGAGAATGTGTGGCCCTGGCTTTCTCCTCTGGCTCCAGCGCCTCCCGCACCAACCCAACAGGACAGATTCTGCCCCCCAACTCTCGGTGAACACAGGGGCACCCCAAGCCCCGTTCGTGTGTCCTTGTGACAGGCAAATTGTGCAGTGGGAGTGTGCGGGGCCCAGAACCCTGACGCTGTCGGGTCAGATGCATCCGTGTCGGGCGATGGTTACGTGCACAGACCCCGAGTCCCGGCTTTCCTCCTCTGTGTCCTTCTGCCCCCCACAACTGCCTCCACACCCCCGCCCCCCCAAAGTCACAGAGAACATCAGCGCTACACAGGGAGAAGCAAATCACATGTGACCTACTGTGAGCAAGACCCACTATCAGGGAAGGTCGTTTGAACCCCGCCCCGCCGTCAGGAGAGAGGAATTCTATACACAAGCATTGTCCGTGTGGTCAAAACTTGCCATCCCTTTCAACATAAATCCATTCTCTTCTGCCATTTTAACCATGTTTAAACTGCATCTCATGTCGCTGGGCCGTCTTTCAAAAGGAATTGGGGCTTTGGGACGTCCCTGGTGGTCCTAGTTAGGACTCTGTGCTTCCACCGCTGGGGTCCAGGTTCAGTCCCTGGTGGGGGAACCAAGATCCCATATGTCATATGGCACAGCCAAATATTTAAAAAACAAATTAATTAATCCATAAAAATTCAAAGAGACTGGGCTGCACTCTCCCTCTCTCGGGGCTCAGAGATCCATGGAGGGGGATTATGGTTGGGTTTCCCCAGCCTGAGGGCTCAGGTCACTGTGCAGGGTGTCTGCCCCAACACAAAAGGCACCAGAATCTGGCTTCTCTGAGGTCTGCAGGTTGCTCAGGAAAGTTGCCTCACTCCCAGGCTCTCGGTTGCCTCTTCTTGCTTCTGTTGGAAGCAAAGCCCGTACAGGTTTCATGGCTCATCTTTTTCTCTCTCCCCTGCTGTGGGCCAGAGGCCAGAGCGACCAGACGCCAGGGTACATGGGAGGAGTTCACTTGTGTCAGGGTCCTGCCAGCAGGGATCCCGTGAGCTGCTCTGCTGCTGACGGGAGCTCTGGGGCTTCATCCTTGCTCCTGATCAAGCTGCACTTTACCCCTTTCCAGACACATGAAGCTTCCTGCCTCACGTGGCCATGGCAGCCCTTCACTCCACGTGTGACCTTGGACAAATTAGTTGACCTCTATAAGCCTCAGTTTCCCAGTTTATAAAATGGGGCATTAGGTTCCACTTCTCAAGGATAACACGCAGTAAATGGCTAGAATATCCAGTGTTATTGCCCTTATTATCATCATCATCATTGGGCTCATTAACAGAAAGATTCAATGAGTTTAAGCCTCATTGAAACATTAAAAAAAAAAAAACCAACCATTTATCAGGTACAGGGAGCTTTTTAATGATTTATTCCTCTAAGAACAACTGAGAATTCGTTCCCTCCGTGGATCACAACAGCAAGTCAGGCAATATCAATTGTCTGCACAAACTGGACAACTAGAGAAAGTGTCAACCATCCCGAGGTCTGCAGGTCCAGCACTGGCGAGGATCCTTAGTAAACACTCAATGGACAATTGAGAAGGCAGATCAGATGTCGGGGCTGGGGTGCGTCAGACAAGGTGCACAAAAGATTTAAAAAACAGCATTTCCGGGCTGAAGAAAACTGAGAATAACTTTAGGTAAATGGGTTTATTGAGAATGCTGATGGGGGTAGAGGTGTGGGGAGAGAGGGCCACTGAAAAAAAAGGGGGTTCAATATACACAAATAATGACGGCTTCCAACTCCCAAGGCCGTTCGCCCCGTACTAAGCAAGCTGACCCTTCGCGGGGGCCAGACGCCCAGATGGCCTTCCGGAGCCGGGCCGGCGCCCTGGTGGGAGGCGAAGCAAGGGGTGTGGGGCGGGCAGGGGGCTTGGAGGAGGAGGGGGTGGGCGGGGAGGCGAGGCCTGGCCCGCCACAGTCCTGCCCCTGGGAGCTTCCCTCCTGTGTCCGGCCGCCCGGGCGAAGGGGTTAATGCTATGGCCAACGGGGCGGCCTGGCGGCCCGGTGCGCTCAGGCCTGGGCTCAGTGGGGCGGGTGGCGCCGCTCGGCCAGGCCCCCGCGGCCCAGCACCTCCCCGCTGAACTGGTAGGTGAGCTTCTTCTTGACCTTCTTGACCTCGCCCGTCTTGCCGTAGTTGCGCAGCGCTCGGGCCATCTTCTGGTAGGTCATCTTCTTGCGGTTGCCCTTCTGGATGCCCCAGCGGTGCGCCAGCGCCTCCTTGTGCTTGGACGAGAACTGGAACGTGCCCTTGTCCTTGTCCACCCACCAGATGCTGTCCTTCATGTCGCCGCTGCGCAGCAGGTCCAGCAGGAACTGGTACAGGCGGATCTTCTTCTTGCTGCCTGCAGCCGGAGACGGTCAGCGCCCACGGCGGCGGGGACCCAGCCCGCCTCCAGGTGACGTGGGACCGCCCCCTCCTTCCCCGGGTGGGGTGGGCGCAGGGGCGGGGCTACGGCCAGCATGGCGCATGCGCACGCCCACAGAGCACGTGCTCAGACCCCGAGGTGGGGACGCACGCCCCCCCTCCCCCATGGAACACACACGGAGACACGTGTTGGCAAACACACACCCGTACGCGAGCACTCTGCTCTGTGGCCAGGCTGCCGCGTCCGTGGGCCTTGATTGGGGTGGGGACGGGGACACAAGGATGGCCAGGGTGACGGCTGGGCCCAGGCTGGGTCAAGGGTGGGTCACCTACCTGTCTCCCCGTGCAGGAGGCCAGACCCTGGCTCCAGGCCGTCGGCCTCCCCGTCGGACACCTCCAGCGGGGGGCTCTGCCGCTCCCCCTCCTCTTCATCCGAGCTGGGCCGGGCGGGGGACAGCGAGGGGTACGGCAGGCACATCCGGGGCATGTAGGAGACCTGGGAAGGAGGCAGGAGGAGGGTTGGGGTCCCTGAGGGACCAATGAAGGCGGCCAGGTAGGGGAGGGTCCTGGGGCGCGGTGGCCAGTGGGGGGCAGAGGGACTTGGGAGAAGGCTGGGGACACTGGAGGTCGCGCGGGTTATGGAGTCATACGGGGTCAGCACACACAGGGTGCCGGTGGTGGGGACAAAGGGGCTCCTGACACCCCACCTGTCTCCCTGGTTTGGGCGGCGGGAGGTGCCACGTGGACAGGCAGCTGCCCTGGGGTGAGGGGCTGAGGAGGAGGGTCGGCCAACGGAGTCAGCGGGGAGATGGGGAGGTCAGCAGATTTCAGAACTCAGTGACTCGGATGCCAGACCCACGAGGAGCCAGGGAACGAGGTGGGGGCTGCAGCCCCGGCGTTTCAGAGGCCCCCGGGGGTCAGAAGGACCCGTGGGGGTGGGGTGGGGTGGGAATGGTCTGGGCTCCGTCCTCGGTGGGGCGGGCGCAGATAAGGGGTGCGGGGTCACGAGGTCAGCCGGGGGGTCAGGAGGCAGCCGTTGGGGCTCCGGCCGCCGTTGGCGCTGTGGGGCAGGAAGCCGGGTTGAGTAAGAGGCTGTGTCAGCTTCCTGCGGAGCGCCCGCCCCACCGCAGGCGCGGGCCGGGCCGGGCCGCCGGGCAGGCACGCACCTGGTGGGGGCCGAGGCTGGCGTGGGGAGGAGCCATGGGGGCGTCGAGCACGTGCATCTGCTCCAGCTCCATGTGGCGATAGAGCTGCTGCAGCTGCGGGGGCTGCACGCTCTGCAGCTCCGTGAAGTGGTTCTCCGCGAAGCTCTCGAACTCGCTGTGCACGTGATGCGGGTGGAAGTCCCAGTAATGGTCTGCGGGCCGGGGCAGGAGGGGCTTAACGATCGTGTGAAACATTATGGGAACAACGATAGTGTGTATTATATATAACTATGTACGATAACTATACATAATATCATATATATAACAATAATAGTATGTATAAAAATAACAGTGCCAGGCCTTGTTCCCTGTCATAATCACCGCCGCCATTCTGGGCTGCAGATTGGCATTAATTGCAGCACCACCCGTCCTGTTATTTTCCGACCCCCAATTGTATAGATGGGTCTTCCCCAGGTAGCTCAGATGGTAAAGAATCTGCCTGCAATGCGGGAGACCTGGGTTCGATTCCTGGGTCGGGAAGATCTCCAGGAGGAGGACATGGCAACCCACTGCAGTATTCTTGCCTGGAGAATCCCGTGGACAGAGGAACCTGGCGGGCTGCGGTCCATGGGGTCGCAAAGAGTCAGACACGACTGAGGGACTTTAGAATACTCAGAATATGCTATGGATGAGGACACTCAGGCTTGGAGAGGCTACATGACCTGCCCACGGTCAAAGGCCGTGAGGCAAAGCCTTTGGTGCCTCCCACGCCCATTCCAACGATGCCAGTTTTTGAGCCAGAGTCCGAATCCGGCTGTTTCCTTTCTGTGTGGCCTCAGGCACTTGCATTGACCCCTCTGTCAAACAGGGATGCTAGAACCTAGGAGGCTCCACGCAAGTTCACCTTTGTAAAACCCCCTAGCCCCAGAGCCTGCACTCGGGAGTGTGTGGAATCGCTTCTCCTGCCCTTCAGACGCAGCAGTGGTTCCTGAGCTGACTGGCTGCCCGCAGTCACAGCTCACTGCCCTGTCACACGGCCGAGGTGTGACTGCAGAGTCACAGGGCTGACATTCCTCAGCCGAGCTCCCCCTGCGGCCCCTCCAAGGCCGCGTCCTTGGGGAGCTGCACCTGAGTCCCAGGGAGGTCGCCGCGGCACCCGAGGCTTTCCCGGAAAGCCCCTGGTGGGTGCTTTCAGAGTCTGCGGCAGGGTGGATTTGAGTTTGGGGAACAGCTCCGTGCCACTGGGAGCCTGCCTGGGCCTGGAGCCGGTCTTCAACGTGGTTACTCTGGGCACCTTTTCCAGGAACAAAAACCACCACATGTCTGAGGGCTTCCTGGGTACTACTTGGAGTCCCAAAGATGTGGTGACAAAGCGGCAAGAGGAATTTTTCCCGTGTGACCCAAAGAGGGAGTGTACAGGATGCTGAGACAGGCCAGCATCTCCGGGACAGGCACGGGGCCCTGCAGGGGGACCGTCACCAGCCTCCCGTGCGTGTCTTGTGTGTCGTCTGTCTGTCTCCCCCCTCTCACAAACACATCGTCGCTCACGCATCCCTGAGAAACGACACGTGTGGTCTTGGCTCCGCACTGGCTCTCAGAAGACTCACTCATTTTCCAGTCCTGCCCTGTGGTGGCTTTGCCTTGTGACCCTGAGCAAGACATTTTATCTCCCTGAGCCTCTGATTCTGCAAAAGTCAGAGACCCAACTGGGCAGTTGCTGAGGTCCGGTTGGCATGTGGAATTATTTGAACCCACAGTCCAGACTGCCACTCCCGTGAAGCTGCATGGCATGGGGAGCCGATTGGGGCGGAGCTGGGTTTGAATGCTGCCCCTGCCGCTCACCCCTAAGTGACACTAGGCAGGTGGTTCTGCTTCTCTTAGCCTGTTGTCTCGGCTGTGAGATGGGGCTAATAACTACACCCAGCTCACGACACAGGCTTGCTGTGAGGATTAGATGAGCTAATGCTTGCAAGGCACTTCGAATGGAACCTGGCACAAAGTAAGACTCAATAATCATTAACTATTATCATTCCAGGCTTCCCAGGTGGCTCAGTGGCAAAGAATCTGCCTGCCAGCGTAGGAGTTGCAGGAAGCGCAGGTTCGATCCCTGGGTTGAGAAGATTCCATGGAAGGAAATGGCAACCCACTCCTCCTTCCCTGGAGAATCCCATGGACAGGGGAGCCTGGTTGGTTGCAGTCCATGGGGTCCCAAAGAGTTGGACACCTGAGCTACTGACCACACACATACACCCGTTATCATAATGATAATTATTATGAATGTTTAATGCTGTCTTTAGAGAGCCTAAATCAGCACCTGAGCAAACAACAGATACTTTAATACTTTTCAGCTCCTCTTCTTCTCCTGCTCTCTGCCACCTTAGTCCGTGGTCCAGAGAAATAGTTTGAGGGATCCTGGCTGTCTCTTTCTCCCAGAAGCTTAAGTTGGGACCCCAAGGTTGCACCAAGGGCAGAGGACTGGTTTTGTTCACCTTCATATTCCCAGTGCCTAGACGCAGTAGGCATCTTGATGCTTTTGAACTGTGGTGCTGGAGGAGACTCTTGAGAGTCCCCTGGACTG
The DNA here is from genome assembly GCF_023699985.2 of Odocoileus virginianus. NCBI lineage: Eukaryota > Metazoa > Chordata > Mammalia > Artiodactyla > Cervidae > Odocoileus > Odocoileus virginianus. The sequence continues at coordinate 12,466,762 of NC_069683.1, read as the reverse complement.
CAAGGAAATCCAACCAGTCCATCCTAAAGGAAATCAGTCCTGAATATTCACCAGAAGGACTGATGCTGAAGCTGAAACTCCAGTACTTTGGCCACCTGATACAAAAAACTGACTCATTGAAAAGACCCTGAAGAAAGACTGAAGGCAGGAAGAGAAGGGGATGACAGAGGATGAGATGGATGGCATCACCGACTCAATGGACATGAGTTTGAGTAATCTCCAGGAGTTGGTGATGGACAGGGAAGCCTGGCGTGCTGCAGTACATGTGCTCGAAAAGAGTTGGACACGACTGAGCAACTGAACTGGCCGGAATTGAGATGCAGTAGGCACTGAAGAAGCATTTCCTGAGTGAAAGCATGAATCCTAGCTTCTTAAGAATTCTGACTCTCCTCCACCAAATTATCCAAATCTGAAGGGAAAACAAAACAAAATGACACTTATTTTGTACTTTCATTTTGCCTTGAGTTAATAAGACCCAGAAATTCTCCACTTGCTGAGAGAGAGTTGGCTTTGTCTGTATGGATGGGGCTCTTTGGGGCTCTGGGGTTACTGAGTGGGTCCAGATTCCTTTTTAGCTGTAGATCTGCCCTGGAGCCCCACTCCAGGCCCTCCCATTTTTGCCTTCTCCTGCCCAGGCCGAAGCCCAGATCTTCATAGAATGCCTTATCCTGCCCATGCGTGCATGCCAAGTCACTTCAGTGGTGTCCCACTCTTTGCCACCCTGTGGACTGTAGCTTGCCAGGCTCCTCCATTCCTGGGATTCTCCAGGCAAGAATACTGGAGTGGGTTGCCATGCCCTTCTCCAGGGGAACTTCATGATCTTTATGAAATGCTTTATACTCCCCCTCAAATCCTCACACCTACTACAGGTCTTTTTTGTTTTTTGGGGGGGGGGGGCGGGTTTTGGCCGTGCTGTGTGGCATGTGGGATCTTAGTTCCCCTGCCAGGGATCAGACCCGTGCCACCTGCATTGGAAGCACAGTCTCAATCACTTGACCTCCGGGGAAGTCCCCCTACTCAGTTCTGGGTTGGGGGCGCTGAGTTCTCTCTCTCGGTCCCCACCTCATGTTCCAGCTCCACATGAGACCCACGGGCTCATTCTGGTGGTCCCAGCCTGAGGCCAGCACTTCCCACAGCAAGTCTCAGCACCCCCTGATTCGAGTCACTTTGGGGGCCAGAAAAGCTTGAGGATTTGGGGCTCATCGGAGACCCATGCGATCCACAGCGCCGGAAGGAGATGGGAGAGTCTGGCCTTTCACAGCACCCTACAGAGGTTTGTTTGCTCACTGAGGCTCAGGAACCCCGCCCTAGGGTCACCTGAAACCGGCAACAGAGACTCTTGGGCTACAATTAAGGTTTCAAAAGGCCCAACGAAACCCTTTCCTCTACCCTTGATTTTGAGTGCTCGGGCAGTTATGTAATAAACACTGTTTGGTAGGCAGAGATGAGTCCTCTGAAGGAACATAATGCCACGAGTCCATCCTTATGCAAAGGTCAGCACGCCTGGGCTCTTTGGACCTTATTCCTAGATGACTGCTCCTGAATGCTTTTCTATATCCCTGCTGGTCACTTCAACAGGTCACCCAGACTCTCCTGCAACTTATGTCCCCTTAGCATGACTTTCTGCTCCTCAAAAGGACATAGTGTCAAGACTTCCCTAGTGGTCCAGTGGCTAAGACTCTGCACTCCCGATGCAAGGGGCCAGAGTTCAATCCCTGGTCAGGCAACTAGATGTCACAGGCTGCATCAAAGAGTTTGAATGCTACAACTAAAAGAAAAAAAAAAAAAAGATCCCACATGCCACAACTGGAAAAAAAAAAAAAGACCCGGCATGAAGCAATGAAGATCGAAGATCTGTGTGCCACAACTAAGACCAGGTGCAGCCAATAAATAAATCATATATTAAAAGTTAAAATATGGGAATATAGTGTCATTCACATATCCAGAGATAGCTCTGGACCCTCCCTTCTACAACCTGTAGGGCATTCAACACATACTAGGCTTCAGTCAATATTTGGTTAAATGACCAGTGAAAGCTTACTTTTAATGTGTCTTTTATGTACCAGGCACTGTACTAAATACTTAATCCACATTATGTCATTCAGTCCTCACCATGGCTCTGACAAAGTAGCCAGTATGGTATGATCTTCCTTTTGCCTATGAGGAAACTATGACTCAGAGACATAAAGTCCCTTGCCCATAGTCATTGGTAGAGTCAGGATCCAAACCCACCTGTGTATGACTCCAGGGACTAAACTCTTACCCCTATGCCATACCACTGCTGAGGACCAAGACAGCTAATGAAAGCTTTAAATAAGACACATGGTGACAGAATTTACAGACTGCTATTATCCATCTGTCTGTCTACCATCATTTACTCCTCATTCATTATTCATCATCTATCCATCATCCATCTGTCACCCAACATCATCTGTCATCCATCCATCTGTCTATCCATCCATCCACCCATCCAACATCCAACTATCATCTATCCATCTCATTCATCATCTGTCATTTAACCCACCCATCCATCATTTATCCAACCATCCACCACTGAACCTTTATTCATCCAGCCAGCAATGACCCATTCATCAACATCTTTCACTTCCACCCTCTAAACCAGCTTCCAGTCTGGGACCCTACCCACACATCCTTGCTGCTACTCAGTTTTTTGTGTCACTAACACCTAGATGTCACTAGGACAAAAATAAAATGATATTTAAAACAATCCCACACACACAAAAGGCAAACCTTAAGGTCATTCAGTTGACCTTATCTCCTCGGAGCAGAAACCTCAGCCTGAAGCCGGCTGGCTCTTGCCAGGAGAGGAGAAGTAAGATCAAGAGCGAGAAGGAAGATGAGGAATTAAGAAAGCAAGGAATGAGGGAAAAAACCTTCGCCGGAAATCACAGACCACTGGACAAGGGCTCCTTAATCCCAGCCCTCATGCAACTTATTCAGACATGGAAACTGAGGTCCCAGCGGGCAGAGAACCCCAGGTCTCACTTTCCTTGTTACTTCTTACATTGTAACCTAATTATTATGATTTTAGTTATTTCCCTTGTTAGAAAAGATAAATCTGGCAGGGCCTGTGTTTTATTCATCCTACAGCACCTGGCAATGTGCCTGGGATGGAAGGAAGGACACCTGGGAAAGTGAATGAAATGAATGGATGATTAGAAGTGAATAAACTGTGGTGTGTGAATAATAATAAACTGTGAATCTGTGGTATGAAAAGATGAAAAGTGCATAGAAAGATGGAATGATGGAGAGAACGGTCATACTTTGGAACTCTATTTCCTCCATCAGTCCCACTGCAAATAGCATTAGGATGGCTATTATCAAAAAACAGAACAACCAAGACCGACTGTATAACACAGGGAACTACATTCACTATCTTGTAATAGCAGAATGAAAGAGAATCTGAAAAAGAATACGTATATATGTGTATATATACATATATATAATCAGTGAGTCACTTTGCTGTAGACATGAAACATTGTAAATTAACTATACTTCAGTTTTTTCGATGGTTAAAAAAAGCAGAAAATAACAAGTTTTGGCAAGGATGTGAATTAGTAGGATCCTTGTGCACTGTTGGTAGGAAAGTAAAATGGTGCAACCACCAAGGAAAACCAGTATGCTTGGTCCTCAAACAATTAGAATCATCTTACAATCCAGCAGTTCTACTTCTGGGTATATAGTCTCAAAGAACAGGAAGCAGGATCTGCAAAGAGATATTTTAACACCTATGTTCACAACTGCCACAAGGTAGAAGCAACCCACGTGTCCTTCAACAGATGAATGGATGAACAAAATGTAGTGTATCCACACAACGGAATGTTACTCAGCTTTAAACAGGAAGGAAATCCTGATGTACACTGTAACACAGGTGAACCTGGAGGATGTTATATGCTGAATAAAGTAAGCCAGTCACAAAAAGAGAAATACTGCATGACTCCACTAAGATGAGGTACTTGGCGCAGTCAAAGTCACAGGAACAGAAAGTAGAATGCTGGTTGCCAGGGGCCGAGGGGAGGGGGCAATGGGAGGTACTGTGTGATTGGTCCAGAATGTCAGTTTCGCAAGATGAAAAGAGTTCCAGAGCTGGATGGTGGGGCTGGTAGCACACGACATGTCCCTGAGCCACTGAACTATACGTGTGAAAATGGTCAAGACCGTACATTGTATACTGTATACATTTTAATCACAACTTAAAAATAATAGACAGCAAATTCTATGAGCCCTACACCTTGAGAATCTATCCTGAACCCGTCTGCTCCTTTTTGCCTATCTCGCCACCACCCTTGGCCAAGTCACTGTCGTCTCTTTCTGGATTATTCCAGTGGTTTCCTCCTGGGCTTCCCCCCTGTTCCTACTCTTGCCTCCTCTCCAGCTATTCTTCACAAAGAAATTAGAGCGATTTTTTAAAAAAAACATATTCAGTGGAACCACTAGGTATTGGGAGAAGACACTAAAAACTTCCAGAGAGATAAAACAAAACTAAACAGGAAAAAAATTAAATGAAACCCCAAAATGGTTACATTCAAAAAAGAGGATATGGAATGACATCAGATTTCCTAAGAAAAACTCTGGTAACCTGAAGACAGTAGAGAAATACTTTCAGTTTCAATGAGAAAAAAAAAAAAAGTTTTTTTCAACTTAGATTTCTATACACAACCAAACTACTGTTAATCAGGTGAGGCCATAAAGACACCAAGTAACACAAACAGCAATAAAACCTTAGCTCCCAGACAGCCTCTCTTAGGAGGGCGTAATGCTATGAGTAACAAATCCTTACATAATTTTCACTTTCTAAGCCTCTTCTATGGAGTAGCTCACTCCATCCTTAGGGCAGTCCTGTGAAATAGGTATCATGAGTGAGGAGCTGAGGCCCAGGGGGGTGAGACCTCTTCCCTGTGGTCACCCCACCCGATCGTGGGGAGATGGGGCATGACTCCCAGCAGCCTGGCTGCAATGCGGGGGCCCTGTGGCACTGCCGCTCAGCCCTTAGAAACACAGCGATGAGAAAGTAATCAAATTACACAGTGTGGCTCAACTGTGAGCAATATTCACAAGGTCCAAACCATGGAAAATTCACACGTCAGTTCAACAAAGTTAGAATACAGACAGAGGGACTTCCCTGGTTGTCTAGTGGGTAAGACTTCATGCTCCCAGTGCAGGGGGCCAGGGTTGAATTCCTGATCAGGGCACTAAATGCCCGCATGACATGCATGTTGAGTGCCAGTTGCTCAGTCGTGTCCGATTCTTTGTGACCCCATGGAATGCAGCCCACCAGGCTCCTCTGTCCATGGAATTCTCTAGGCAAGAAGACTGGACAGGGTAGCCATTCCCTGCTCCAGGGGATCTTCCTGACCCAGGGATCGACCCTCGGTCTACCCCATTGCAGACAGATTCTTTGCCCTCTGAGCCACCAGGGAAGCCCCTACATGTGGGACATGGCCAAAAAATGCAAAAAAATTAAAAATAGAATACAGAGGAAGACAAATGCTGTATGATCTCACTTATATGTGGAATCTTTTTTAAAAAATAACAATTCAGAAAAGGAGGTCAGATTGGTGGTTGCCAGAAGTAGTGTGGGGTGGGGGCGGAAATTGGGTGATGGTGGTCTAAGGTACAAACTTTCAGTTGTAAGATAAATAAGTCCTGGGGATGTCATGTACAGGATGACTAGAGTTAACTGCTGTATGGTAACTTCAAAAGTTAAGAGCATCTCCTGAAAGTTCTCATCACAAGGGGAAAATTTTTTTGTAACTGTATGAAGAGTTGGATATTAACTAAACTTACGTGGTAATCATTTCCCAATGTATAGGTGTATGAAGTCATTAGCTGTTACACCTTAAACTCATACACTTATGTTGTATATCATACAGCAATAAAATGAAAAAAAGGGGAAAAGTTACTGTGACCATTTTGGTATGTGTGAAGAAGTACGTGTGTGTGTTCTATAAATAACTAGAAAGTCAAATACTCATCTTTCATAGTACAATAGATTTCTCTAAGTAAAAAATCAAGCTAGATTCATGTCCACCCAGCATATAGAAATCCCTCAATAAATGTTTGTGAATTAATAAATAAAGGCTGTTCTAAGTCTCTGTTTCAAACTTTCATGTATATACTTCCATAGCTCTGTAACAGAAAGACTGGAAAAATAGCTTTTAACTATCTCTGATGCCCAGCATAGGCCATGGAGAAACAACTCTGATAAATTTATGTAAAAAAGTAGCAGATTGCAGAACCGCATGATACTACAGTTCATTTCTTTTTTTTTTATAGTTCATTTCTGAATGGATAGAATATGTGTGGATGTATACACTTACAAACATATAGGATTATACACTGTCAAATAAAATATCTGCTAGGATAGACCAAGATTGCTATCAATGAGGGGTAAGAATGAAAAGTGGTCATAATATTTTCCTTGATATGCTGCTGTATTTTAAAATTCTTTGCAGTGGGTATTTCTTGTTTGAATAATTAAAATTAAACATCCATAATTTCTTTAGATATTTACCAGACACACACACGCACAAAAGGTTATTCCGATCGTGTCATTTCTTTGCTCAGCCCCCTCCCGTGGCTTCCCATCAGGTGTGGGAAACAAGACAAGCTCCACCGCAGTCCTCGGGCCTGTGCGGCCTCCCCTGCAGACTGGCCTCCCTTCATGTCGTTTCTGCCCGTGCTCCTGGGCCACCCCGCTCCCCACCGAGGTCCCTGCTGCTCTTGCACCTGCTGTTCCCGCTCCTAGAACACTGGTCCCTCCCTGTCTGTGCATTCGTGTTCCTTCAGGGCACTCAGATTTCCACCGGGGGCCTCACCTGGGGGCCGCTCACCCTTGGAGCTCCGTTCCGCGGGCACACCTCTGGCAGTTTAAACCTGAGGTCTGTACCCAGAGATGCCACTTGTGGCGAGTCCTTCTTTAGGGCCCTCACATGCAGATGCCAGAGCCTGACTCACGTTACTCTGCTTTCTACAGGACGTCTTTAGAGCATGTCTGCCAATTCAACTGTTCCCCATCTCTCTCCCTCCCTGGACTAGCAAGCTCCATGAGGGCAGTGGCCTTGCCTGGCCTGCTCCTTGTGGCAAACCCAGCGCCTAGAACACGGTCAGGTCCACGGCATGTCATCAGGGGCTATTCGGGAGATGGACAAGTGAGGGGATAAGTGGACAAGTGGACTGGACAACAGCCTTGGAAGGATGGGTGGCTGCGGGGGGGCTGGGCGGATGGGAGGGGAGCGGATGGCTGGGTGAGTGGCGGACAGGCTGGCTGTCTGCTGGGTTGTCAGGAAATGAGCCTGTTGATGTCACAGAAATTTCTGTGCTTCTCCACTCCTTGTGGACCTGCTTCACCTCTCCCCCCGGGGGGATATTCAGTAAAACTAACACACCCTGTCCTGAAAGGTTATTGGGCCTTCGACTCAGCATATTACCTCACACATTGCATGTATTACTGCATTGAATCACTGCAACTCCGAGAGGTGTTTTCATGTTCTCGGTTTTACAGATGCAGAAACGGGGGTGCAGAGGGGTTAAGTCACTTGCTCCAAGGTTACACACGGGTGAGTGATGGAGCCAGGACTCGAGGCAGGTCTGGCCCCCCAGCCTTTGCCACCAAGCCTCACCTCCCGCAAGGGTACATGCAGAAGGCATGCGGGAGCTGGTGGGAGAGTTTGGGGGTGTCTCAACTCTTGAGTCTTCAGAAATTACCTCCAACAGGTATTAGAAGGGAGAGAACGGATGCCCAGATGGACTGTGATGACAGGAGTGGGGGTGGGGGAAGTGGTGGTGAATAGGGACCAGAGCATCTGAGGACTCGGAAGGAGTCTGCAGAAAGGACCCAGACGGGGAGCTCAGGCAGCCAGCTGGGAGTCACCCCAGATAAAAGGGATCTGCCTGAGCACGAGCTGGGAAAACACTGGCTATCTCTACAGTGCCCCCTCCATCAGCCAGCCCCAGGCCTAGCAGGCTTCTAGAGTATATAAATAGCACCCCTGTATTACAGGAGGGGAGAATTCAGCTTCGGTAGACCTAAAGGAAAGGCACTCAGACCCAGGGAGACTGAGAAGGGATCAGGCCAGGGGAGAAAGGATCCCTGGGGCTAGAAGGGGTCAGAGGCAGCCCTGAGGTTGCAAGGGCCTGAGCGGTCCTGTTGCCTGGAGCCACCAGGGGGCGCCAGTCCTCAAGGAGGGACCCGCTCAGGTCCCAGACTCCGGGTAGGTGTAGGGCTGGTGTCTGAGTCAGGGACAGTCAGCCCGCGACCCTTGCAGCGGGAGCTGGAGGTACAGTTGGAGGAGGGAGACTCTAAACCATCTCTGGATTTTCCCCAGAAAGGATGCATTTCTTGTAGAAGTATAAAATTTAAATTTAAAAGAATGGGGGGGGCGGGCAAATAAAGGATGTTTTTAAAGTCTTTCTAGTCCTCAAGTTCTGAAAGGAGCCTGTGTGTTCCCAGATATGGCCTTGAAGTATGTCCACCCCTTACTCCCAAGATATGGCTTCCAGTTACAGTCTTTAGAATGGCTGTCAAGGGTGAGTTCCAGGCAAAACTGTTTGCAGGCTTTGCCATCTGGATGTGAGGGTCCTAAATAAGGACTTGCCACATATGGCATCTCTGGGTACAGACATCAGGCTTAAACTGCCAGAGGTGTGCCTGCAGAATGGAGCTCCAGGTGTGAACAGCCCCCAGGTGAAGCCCTCGGGAGTGAAACCTTCCTTGGCTGTGGCACAGAGCGTGTCTGTCCCTCTGGGGCTGCAGACATCCTGCTATCTGGCTTGCCCAGGCCTCCAGACTCCCTGAAGAATCCCTCAGTGAAGACCCATTAACTGGGCCACCTCGCCTTTGGTTCAGACATATTCCATCAATACACCGAGATCTACCACTGGTGACCTCTCTTAGCCCCTTGCCCAGGTCCCAGACACTAAAGGTCTCTCTCCCCTCCCCTGAATTTGCTTTAGGATTGAGCCTGGGCTTTGGGGTGGGGGGCAGTTAGACCCAGACAGAAAAAGGCCCTGGTCGAGGCCCCACCCTCACCCCCACCAGCAGCAGACACGGTTTCAGCCCCTGCTAAGTGAACAGCTCTCAAGTGGGAGCGCTTCTGCACCCCACCGCCCCACCTCCAGGGGACATCTGGCAACTCTGGGGACATTTTTGGTTGCCATGATTGGCAGGAATGCAGGCATCCAGTGGGCAGAAGCCAGGAATGCTGGCAGATACTCTACAAGGCACAAGACAGACCTCACAGCATAGAATTATGCAGCCCAAATGTCGAGAGACAAACGCTGTGAGTCACACACAGCAGGGCCTGGGGCTGCACCAGAGGGGAGTTCAGGGTCATGGGCAGTGACAAGAATGGAGAGGAAGATGGGGGTTTGGGGGAGGAGAAGAAGACGCAGGTTCGATCCCTGGGTGGGGAAGATCCCCTGGAGGAGGAAATGGCAACCCACTCCAGTACTCTTGCCTGGAGAATCCCTGGGACAGAGGAGCACAGCGGACTACAGTTCTGTGGGGCCGCAAAGAGTTGGACATGAATGAGCGACTAAGTGAAGCCAAAAAAAAAAAAATGAGAAAGCACTGGACCTGGAGGGACAGAGCTGGGTCCCACCGGCCAGCTGCGCCTCCTCGTACAGGTCCCGTAGCCTCTCTGCCTGGTCTGTCAGGTGTAAACAGGCCCAAAGGAGTGGATGAGAAGATAAAACATGAAGAGGCTCACCCATGCCTGCACACCAAGGATGCTCCAGAAACATGCGCTCGGGGTGTGGGATGTTGGCGGGGAGCAGGAGCGTGGGGACTTAGGATAGTGAATCCATATCCCTGAGAGCTAACTGGATCCGATGCTCGGGATTCCACAGAAGCCTCGGGAAGGGTCTGCTTTTCCCTTCCCAGAACCCAGCGGCGCTGGGGCGCAGGCCAGGCTGGGGAAGTCGGGGCCGGGTGGGGCCCGCTACTCACCGCTGTGGCTTTCTCCATCACTGCTGAGATAGGGGTAATACTCGTGCGTCTGGCGCTGGTAGAGATCCGTGTCATAGGGAACTAGGTCTTCCGATGGCTGCTGAGAGAGGAGGGGGTCAGGGCTCGGCCTGCGGCGGGGGACCCCCCCAGGGTGTTGGGTCCACACTGAGCCCCTTTATCAGGCCTACAGCCCTCCGTCTGCTTGCCAGAGGAGAGGTCACACAGAGCACAAGCCGGGGACCCAGGGGCGCAAGAGCCTCGGCTCCGGCGGAAAGGGGGTGACAGAGGCCCTGGAGGGTCAGAGGTCAAAAGAAGACAGGTTTGAGGGGACAGCCCAGCGGCTCCCCCAACCACCTCACACTCACACTCCACGGCGTGCCCAGGTCCCAGCCTCACACACTCACCCGCTCACGGTCACACCAATGTGCCTATGCACCCCCCCAAACTCACACAAACTCCCCCACAGACTTCTTCCCACACTCCCAACGTGTGCTCTCACACACACGTCCATTCGCAGCCCTCACACTCACCCCAGGCACACATGCCAGTATGCACCCGCCTAAAGGTGCTCGCAGGGTCCCTGGGGCTGACACAGGAATCCATCCCTCGCCTCCAAGCACGCTGACAGACACACTCAGGCCTGTGTCCATCCTCGGTCACTCATGTTCCTGCACGCCCATCGCCCAGCACACAGGCTTGTCCTCCTGCCGAAACCCCCTCCCCGGGCCCCCAGGCTCTCTCGCTGCCCGATGTCCAGGCCCCAGGCCAGCTCAGGGCCCCCACCCCCACGCTGGCTGCCCACTCTGATGGGCTTTACAGGACTCACCCCGCGCAGCGCTGGGGCTGTGGCTTTGGGGGCCTCTCCCTCCTCCCCTGTCCTCTGGGGACACTCCCTGGTCTCCCTCCCTCCGTCTCCCCATGCCTCTCCCCCTCCCCGCACCCCACTGCCTGGCCGGGCGCTGGGACATGCACACCCAGAGGCTTCCCAACAGTCACCAGGCCTCTCCCCACCCCCGTGCGTGTGCCCGAGCATTGCACAACAGTCACCGTGGCCTCCAGGGCTTGGCTTGGGGACCAGAGCTGCCTTGGGAGCCCACCCTCCCAAGACCCACTCTGCGTTGCCCCTAGACTGGGCCAGGGGCCTCGGGGGCTCCCATGGAGCCCAGGAGGACATGTCTCCTGTTCAGCTCTAGCTGGGATTCAGGGATTGAGAGGTCAAGGGTCAGAGACAGGGTGGCCGGGACCCAGGCCCTCTGGCTCTCTTGAGGCAGAGTGGGCTCTTCCTGGGACCACCCCCCATCACACGCCTTCCTGTCTCCCCCATCTTCTAGGTTCCAGGTGGGGGACGGGGGGGCCAGGGCCAGGTCAGAGGCCGGCTGGCTTGTCCCATCTGTGCCCAGCCCTACATGGAGCCTGGCATAGGTCTGCAGAGAGACAGCACAACCCCACAGCAGGGTGTCAAGCTTGGGGTGCCTCCCTGGGGCTCTGGGACCTGCCTGGGGTGGGGTGGCCCGTGGGGGTAGGGGGGGAAGGGAGCTGCCTCCAGGCCGGGAAAGCTGAGTCAGATGGGCAGGCCCGGCCAAGCCCTTCCCAGTTACCCCCCCAGGGCTCCCCATCCCCAGCTGAGTGGGGAAGGGGGTGAGGAAAGGGAGGGGGTCCTCTCAGAGGGGCCTGGTGGTCTGACACCTGCCGGAGGCTGCAACTGTCACCTACAGCGGGAGTGGAGGGGGTCTGCCCCAGACGGCCGCCCTGCCGTCCCTGGGGTCCCCTGGGACGCCCGCTTCTTCACCTCCGGCCTCAGCCGCTGCCCTCACCCCCGTTTCTCCCTGGACGAGGCCCTCCCCCAGCCCCAATCTCAGCCCCAGGATGGCTCTGCCCTCCTCTCTGCAGTCCCGACCCCAGCTGCCTGGCGAGCCTCTGCTCCCCTCGCTGCCCCGGCCCCCACCTCTGCCTCCGCCACTCAGGGCCCAAGGCCCAGACCTCTCGGGTCAACAGGCACGTCCTCTGCGCCTGGGTGGCGGGGGACCCAGGTTTCAGGCAGCCTCGGTCTCCAGGAGCACCCAGTCCAGGGCCCGAGACGTCTGGCCTCCTGCCTGCCAGCCCTTCACCGTCCCAGGGACTGGCTTCCCTCCACACCAGCCTTCCCAGCTCCCAGTCACCCTCGCCATCCTCGCCACCCTCAGCCCGGCCGCCCCTCAGGCCCCTGGAGCCCCGGCTGCCACCCAAGCCCCATCTATAAATAACCGCTCAGGCCCCATCGATCACAGCCCCACTGTGGGCCCGGCCCTCAGCCCGCCGGGGCGTGCTTGCTCCGAGGAGGCCGATGGCCCCCTTGCTCGGGTCTCAGGCCCCGGGGCTCCAGGGAGGAAACACCAGCTTCCCACTGATAGGGGAAGGCAGGCGGCGGGCTGGCGGGCAGGTGGCGGGCGTCCGAGGGCCGTGGGCTGGGCTGGTGGAGTAGTCCCGATACTCACAGGGGGGACGAGGGGAAACCCTTCCATTTTGCACGCCTGTAACATCCAGCCGAGCTCCGAGCCGGTCAGGTCCCCTGCCTCGGTGGGGGCCAGTGCGGAGCCCCTGGGGATGGGGCGCCCCGTCGGGGGTGTGTGGGGGGGTGGGCTGGACCGCTTCGGGGCGGGCGCAGGGCTCGGGCCTGCCCCTTGAGCTAGAGGAGCCCTGGGTGAGCCCCCTCCCTTGACATTGCAGGGCCAGCGCAAGTTCCTGATTTTATCGAAGGCCTGCCGCTGGGAGATAGTCCCCTTGGGGTGACATCACCACCCCAGCCCGTTTGCATAAATCTCTTGCGCTACAGGAAGTCTCTGGCCGGCTGGGGCAGGTGGTGCTCCAGGGGCTGGCCTGGAAGGCCGAGGGGGCCAGGCCCCTGCCCAGAGGAAGTCGGGACTGTGAGGGGCGGCCTTGAGGGCTGGGGTAGGGCGGGAGAATGGGAGTGGGGAAGGCTGGCTTCACCACGAGGAGGGCCTTGCTGCCCCCTGGGGCCTGTGGAGGCTCTCTCACCCCGAATCCGGCAGATGCCTACTACTTTTGAGACCCCCCACGTGGCCAACAGTCACTTCCTTGGGGGATCGGAGCTGGTAAGGGTGTCCCCTTGGGGCCTCCACGTTCTGGGGTCAGCCTGGCTGGGCGAAGGCGCTCGTCCTGCTGATTGCCAGGCCTGGCTCTTCCTGGGCCCGTAGGCCCCCAACCGCAGTCCTACCCAGCCTGGGGCTGGGCCTTGGGGCCTGGTCCTCAGCATCATGCTGGTTTCTCCTTCCTTCCACCAGAAGTGTTCCTACACCCTCCCCTCCCATCTTCCCAAGGATCACCATGTCTTCCATATCTCAGTTTCCCTACCCCTTACCAATGCCTGACTGTCAATTGAGTCTTCCTAGTTTAAAAACTTTTCTTGTCTGTCTATCCATTCACCTATTTTCCCATCCATTTACTTATGTTTTGTCAATCCATCTATTCACCCATCAAGCCAGCCGTACATTCATTTGTCTTTCAGTTTAATCCAGCCCTTCATTCATCCATTTATCTGTTAGTCTATTATCCATCTACCCATTTGTTTATCTTCTCATCCAGTGAGCCGTCTATATGTTCATTTATCAGCCCATCCGTTTGTTACTCATCCACATTTCCATCTATTTATCCATCGTATGTCCAGCTATCAATCTGTTCGTTCACTGGTCCATTCATTCATCTAGCCATCCATCCACTGATGCATTCTACCAATATCAGTTGAGTTCTAGGCTTCATGCCCATACGATATGGCTCAGATAGTAAAGAGTCTGCCTGCAATGTGGGAAACCTGGGTTCAGTCCCTGGGTTGGGAAGATCCCCTGGAGAAGGAAATGGCAACCCACTCCAGTATTCTTGCTTGGAAAATCCCATGGACAGAGGAGCCTGGCAGGCTACAGTCCATGGGTTCACAAAGAGTCAGACACAACCGAGTGACTAACACACACAGGGTTTATGCTCAGTGCTGGGAAAAGAGAAAGGTACTGAACAAGGCTCCTGTCTTCAGGGAGTTCCTGATCTAGTCTGAAGGGCAGAAGGATGAATAGAGGCAACTTTTAAATCCTTGGTCTCTAGTAAGCTCAGTTCTCCATACTCGTTGAGAGCGCACTCTCCTCTCCTGTGAAGTCTTACCCTTTGCTCTAAGTCCTAATCACACTAACACTGCCTCCTTCCTGTCAGTGGAATCCCAGACACCCGAGTGTTTCTTCGCTTGCAGCGAAGACCAGGGATCGCAGGTTTGGATTCACCATTAGACCTATTTCACCTACACCTTCACTGATTTTTTGCCTCCACCTTTGGGACTCTCCAAGAAGTCTAGGGCACTGGTCCTCAGGACTCCCTAGGAACCTGACCAAGGCCCCTCCCCAAGAAGAGGGGAGAGGCGGGCTGACTTGGCATCTGTGCCATCCCTGACCCCACTTTCTCATCAAGAAGGCCTCATCCCCACTGACTGCACGGCTGAGGGTGGTCTCTACTGCACAAGGGCCACCTCCTGCTTGCTGTGTTCACTCATTCATTCTTTGCTTATATGCTTATTTATCTCTCTTTCATTTGTTTAATCACTAATGCTTTACTGAAGGTCTCCCATCTGCTGGGCCTGGCAAGGGGACGTGAACATGAAGGAGGCGTGCCCTGGGCCACCAGAAGCTCGCAGGCCCACAGAGAGAACAGACATGCGAGCAGATGCACGCTCCTCTGGGGAGGCAGGGGCACAAGAGGTGCCAGGGGCAGAGGCGCATAGTCAGTCGGGTCAGGGCCACACGCAGGGGAGCACGCCGGGGCCAGAGCAAGGCCAGCAGGTGGCAGAGAAGACGGGAACAGGCTGGAAACAAGGCCAGACCCGGCGGCGGAGAGCCTTGAGTACCAAGCCTGGGGCATGGGCTGCCTCCAGGAGCTGCCGAGGGGCCCCTGCTGGGCCCAGGCAGGGAGTCCGGGCTTCCCAGGCCGCATTGCGGGGGTAACAAATCCACCTGCCAACGCAGGAGATCGGCAGGTTCAGTCCCTGGGTCTGGAGGATCCCCTGGAGGAGGAGATGGCAACTTGTTCCTTGCCTGGGAAATCCCATGGATAGATAGCCCGGCGGGCTACAGGGGTCGTGGGGTCACAAAGGGTCGGACACGACTAAGCCACTGAGCGCGCACACACTCGAGGAGGCAGTGTATTGCTCTCCCCCGTGAGTGCAGGCAGCGGACCAGGCCGGCTCTGTGTTCCTGAGCCCTAAGTCTCAAGGGGCCACGAGAGAAGAGAGAGACTCCACTGTCCCAAGTCTGGCCAAGCCCAGGGAGAGAAAATCCCCAGGGCCCCAAATCTCGGGAAACAGGCAGAACTGGCTCCCACTTTCTGCACAGCTCGAGCACCCTGTATCCATTCCCACACCAGCAAGTCCTCCCCATCCTTCCTCCCACTGCCCATCCTCCCTAAGCACACCAGAAACCTCTTCCCAAGGCTCGGATTCCAAGGGACCTGCTGAGGTCCTAAGCCTTAGGAATAGCAGGACCCAGATTCTAAACAATTTCAAGCACAGCAGGAGGGGTCTGATCATATCCACAACCCCAGGAGCTAGCAACTCCTTCAAAGGGGTGGGGGGTGGGGGGACAGGTATTTTCTGAGTGTCCAGCACTGGGCTGAGTGCCTCCACTCTTGTGATCTCATGGAACCGGGACAATCATGTTGCCCTGAGGCCCAAGAGGTTGATGACTCGCCCAGGGTCACACAGCTTGTGAGTGGGGAGCCTGGACCTGCTTTCTGGGGCTCTCAGAAGGGTGGGATCCCAGGGCAGTGAAAGGAGGCAGAAGGACGAGGAGCCAGTGCGGAGCAGACAGGGGGCCGGGGGGACACAGAGGGGCCAAGGCGGTCAGGACTGGGGAAGAAGAGGAAGGCAGAAAAACAGGAGAAAGAGCCAAAGAAGGGGGCAGAGAGAAGTGAGTCGAGAAAGAGCGGGGTGGGGCGGTGGGAGGGCAGGACACAGGAGGGCGAGAGCGGAGAGCACGGTGGGTCCTGGGAGGCTGCAGGCCCGAGCACAGAGGGTCAGGGTCCGCAGTTTTGCTGGAAGTCACCAGGAGCGTCTTGTAGACCCCGTGGCTCGAGTTTTTGTGGGCAAGAAATTGGTTTGAGATTTAAAGAAAAACACTTAGGTGCTTCAGGGAATGAGAGGCAAAGCTGTTTTTTATTTTTATCTTTTTATTCGTTATTTATCTTTGGCCGTGCTGGGTCTCTGTTGAGGCATGTGGACTCTAGTTGCGCTGTGCGGGCTCAGCTGCCCCACGGCATCATGCAGGATCTTAGCTCCTCAACCGGGGATCGAACTTGTGTCCCCTGCATTGGAAGGTAGACTCTTAACCACTGGACCACCAGGGAAATCCCTGAAACGGTTTTTTAAACTATGTTAATTTTTCAATAGGTAATAGAAACACATGGTATGAAATTCAAAAGGTAACAAAAAGGGAAATGGTCCCGTTCCCTGTTAGCTGATTCTTGGATATTTTTTCTAGAGGAAGTCTAGCAGACAGAAGCATAGAGGCAGATATATTCTTTTTTAAATTTCACACAGCAAACAGCGCCCATAACACATCATGCTTCACTTTGGTTGTTTTTTCCTCACTAAATCCATTCCATGCCCATGCATATAGAGCCGTCTTGCTCTTTTTAATGACTATATAGTATTCTACGGTTTGGGTAAACTGTGGTAGTGTCACATCATGAGAGACCTCATTCATTCAAAAAACTGCAGGAAACATTTGTGTACAATTTAAAAGATAATTATAAAGTGTACACATACATAACCACCACCTAGGTCAAGAAATAGAACACTGCCAGCGCTTCAGAAGCTTCCCCAAATGTCCTGCCTCTCTCTAGAAGGAAGACTATCCTAACTTTGCCAGTAATTATTTCCCTGTTTTCCTTACAGATTTCCCACTTGAGTAAACATCTCTAACAATATAGTTTAGCTTTTACCTTAACAGATTTTAACCTTTATATGAAGAGAATCATAGTGTAAACATTCTTGTTGCATGTAGCTGTGGTCCACTTTCATTGCCGTATAGCATTCATTGTTGAAAAGTTATTTAACCAGTCTCTTACGGATGGATGTTCAGGTTGTTTCCAGACTTCTGCTATTACAAATAATACTGCAATAGGCAAAATTTGCTAATTTACACACATGCAAGTGTACGTCTAGGATAAATGCCCCAAAGTTGAAATACTGGGTCAAAGAGGAGTGCTTTTTTTTTTTTTTTTTTTTTGCAGGAAAGCTAGAGGGGAGTGTCTACTGGAATAGTTGGGTAAAGATGTGGGTGAAAGGTCGTTTCCAGGACTGGAGGGATTGCAGTGCTGGCTCCAGGTGGTAGTCCTCATGCCTTCACGTCAGCTTGTTTCTAAAAAACATCCTTCAACTGTAAAGATCGAAACTTATTTTTCTGCCTTACATGAAAACTATGTGGGAGAAAGGCCTACTTCTGCAGAAGTAAATGTTCAAAGGGAGAGACACTAAAATGCTATAAATTCTTTCTCTATATATTTAATTTTCCAAGTCTAATCGTGATTAAGAGATTTGACAGTGAAAAGAAAATCACCACAACCAAATGCAGGCTGAGTCAAAAATCTTTGTGTACCTCCCTGCAGACACTAATAAATAGTATCAGGAATTACCTAAAATAGAAACAAAAACTCCTTCAATTATAAGTAATATTGAAAATGGCACAGCTTTCTATCTTAACTCATTGGAAAAGAGATCAGAGAATTATTTAGATGCTATCAGTGTAGGTGCCCAGATAGTTCTTTAATTTTTAATTTTTATTTTTTTTATTGAAGTACACACAGAAATTTTTGACTTACCTCTTTTGAAGTCAAAGGGGACATTTTTTTCAGTTGAAATATAAGGGATATATATAACATTGTATTAGTTTTAAGTGTACTGCATGCATTTTTAACTCTCAAGTAAATAGGTAGATAAACATGGGCTTCCTAGGTGGCTCAGTGGTAAAGAATCTGCCTGCCAATGCAGGAGACACAGGTTCGATCCCTGAGTTGGGAAGATCCCCTGCAAGAGGGCATGGCAACCCACTCCAGTATTCTCACCTGGGAAATCCCATGGACAGAGGAGCCTGGCGGGCTACAGGCCATGGGGGTCTCCAAAGAGCCGGACACGACTGAGTGATTAAACAATAGCGATATTGTCACATTGCCTTGAGTAAAGGTTTCCCCCACTTATCCTCCTACCAGCAGCCCATGACAGTGCTGTTCCCACTCCCACGGGACAAGCGGGCGGCCATGCAGGGCTGGGCCCTGCAGAGAGGGACACGCGGTCAGGCAGCCTGGCTGGTGGAGCACTGGGCGGCCTTTGCCTGCCCTGGGCTGGGCGACTGCTGGGGTAGGCCGGGTGCTATTGCAATCACAAGGCAGGCAGGCAACAGGAAACATGGGGCCCATGTCCTCGAAGCTGAGTGCACATGGGGGAACGTCGTGACCCCTTCTCTCACAGACCCCTCACCCTCAGCCCCAAAGAGCTCCAGACGCCCTCCACTCTTGCAAGTGGCTGGGCCCGGCGGGATGTGACGGGGTGTGTGGGAGAACTCAGACCTCAGAGAGCGAGCTGGGAAAGAAGACCAGAAAGAGCTGAGCCGTGTACAGAAATGGCCATCTTGCAACTTCCTCTCATGGTTGAGACACTGGGAGGGGCTCCTTGGGCCCCTCCAAGCTCTGAGCGCCGGTCTGAGTGCGGGGCTGCCTCTGGAGCCCGCGAGGACATCTGACAAATATTTGCTCAGGGCCTCCAGGGGTCAGGCGACCAAACAGGCAAAGGCCCCTGTCCTCCAGGGGCTGATTCTGGAGCAGGCGGGGGTGGGGGGGTGGCAGGGGACACACGGAGTCGGCGAGAAGGAGGCAAGCGCCACAGGAAAGGGGATTGCCCAGCTCGGGGTGGCGGCGGGGCGGGGGGGCGCCTCTACAGCGTGAAGGGGAGCAGGGCAGGCCTCGGGGAGACATGGACAATGGGGACACTGAACCAATCCTGGGGACAAGTGGGCGAGCCAGCCAAGCAGACACCTGGGAGAAGAGCTCCAGGCGGGGGGACCAGCAAGGGGCCAGTGTGAGCGGAGCCGGGGTGGAAGGGGGAGGAGGTGAGAAGCCTGGGTGCGGGGTGGGGGATGCTGAGGGATGTTGTGCATCGTGTGGAATCTGGTCCTGACTCCGGGAGAACGGGAGCTCCACTGCAGAGTTCACTTTCTCATTCAGATCTGAAGTTGGGGCTCTTATCATTCCCCCTGGGACAGTCGAGGAAACTGGGGCTCAGAAGGGGGGTCCATGCCTCAGCCACTCGAGAGACAGGCGAGGCTTAAACCAGGTCAGCTGGAGACCCGGGTGGTACCCAGGGCAGGTGCCCATAAAGTGCCAGGGGCTGGGACCAAGGCGACCAGCCCCACCGGCTGAGGCCCTCGTCGCCCGGCATTAACTCACCCCACCTCCCATGACCCTGTGAATTTACTACCAGTACCGTTTTACAGACAAGGGTCACGGGGTTCAGCTGGCGAGGGGGCTGCCCAAGGACACACAGCTGGCCCAGGGGGGTGTGGGGGTGGCCCTGGGGCGTGTGCTTCTGTGGATGGGTGCTTTCCTACCTAAAAGTGCTCCTTGCCTCTGGCTTGCTCACAGGCTGAAGTCCAAAGCTCCGAGTCCTGTGCTGTAGCCCACCCCCCACTCCCCAGCACCCTGGCCAGCCTCTCCCACCCTCCCCCACCCTGAGTGGGCCAGCCCTGCCCCCACCTCCAGCCCAAAGACGCTACTCAACATTCCCAGAACCTCTTTCTCAATCTCCCACGGCCTTTCCCACCCCCTTTCACACTCAAAGGCCTCCTCCATCTTTTTTTTTTTTTCCTCCTCCATCTTTTGAGGGCTCGCCTCCTCCAGGCTGTCTCCCCAGACGCTCCCTTCCCAGATCACCTCCATCTTTCCTCCGCCCTACTGAATCCCTCCTTGAACTCTGCGCCAGCTCCTGCCCACCTCCCTGCTCCCCCCCCAACACTCCCACCAGCTCCCCGGCCCCAGGGGCCAAGCAGCAGAGATCTCCAGAGTGGCCCGATCTCTGCCATGCCCTGAATCTCAGCTCCCCCCCCCACCCTGCTGCACACCCTTGTCTCCTGTTGGCCAGGCCATTCAGACGGGGAGCTCACCTCCTGGCCACATCACTCAGCCTCCGGCACCTCAAACCCACCGCCACCCACAGCGACTTCCTCCTGCTCACCACGGGCAGCACCCGCCCTGCTGGCTCACTGAGACCAGGAGCCACTTCCCCCCCCCCCGCCGCCGCCAGGCCCCCCTCTTCTGTGGAGCCCCCGGCACCATCCTCTCCTATCCAGGTACCCCTGGATTCTTCCTTACCACTGGCAGTGTAGCCCCTTCCCTCCCCGAAGCTCAGAGGCCTCGATTCTATAGAGGGGCCAAGACCCAGCCGCAGCACGGTCCAGAGGACAGAAAGAGACACTCTGTGTGAGCCCTCCCCTCATATACAGTAGGTTTTCAAATCAGCGCGCGTTTCCCTCACTGGCCTCCACAAATGCTGAGTGATCCTCCTAACCTCGTGGAGGTTAGGAGTATGGCTCTAGAGACCTTGATTCTGAATCCTATCCCTGCCCTGTGTTCGCCACGTGGCTGAGGGCAAGTCACTTCTCAGAGCCTCGGTATCGTCATCTGTAAAACAGGGCCAACAGCAGGATACCCCCCAGGGGACTGTGAGAATTAGAGGTTGCACTGGAGATGTTTCTATGTGATGCACGCACCCAGCATCCCTCTGGAGGAGGAAGGCTCGGCCCTATCTCCGAGGGCTCAGGATCTCTACGGTCCTCAGTTCCTTGGAAGCGCCAACCCCCTGGCCTTTCCAAAGCCTCCTTGGAAAAGCTGAGCAACGTGAGGAGCCGAGAAGCTGGCGGAGGAGAGCCTTGAGAGAGCAGCCTCTCGCCCTCCTTTGCCCTGCCTGCACTTCTGCCCTCCTCCCTGCCTGAGCAGCCAGCTCTTGGGAGAAGACCTAGGGGCCCCAGGTCTGGAGTAGGGACGCTATGGTAGGAAGAAGGTAATCGATATCAAGTACCGGTCGTGGGCCAGCGTGCTAGACATTTACAACAAAGCGACGGCACAGGGATCGATTTTAACAGATGGAAATGGGCCTCAGAGCCGACGCTTATACCGCTCCAGGCCAGAAAGCAGAAAGAGCCAGAATCAGGGTCGGACCAGGCTTATCTTACTCCAGAGTCTGTGCTCTCAGCCCAAAGCTGCCCCAGCGTGCGTGCCGGGAGCCAGCAGGACAGGGGTCTGTGTGCCTGGTGCGTGAGTGGGAGGGTGCTGAGGGGGCCGGTGACTGAGGTGCTGACTTGATTTCCAGGCTGTGGGATCCCAGGCTACCTCGAAGCAGTCTGGGGTCCCGGGCAAGCGCGAGGGGCAAGGAGTAGGAAGGCCTGTACCGGGAAGGAGTTAAATGCATAAGGGGCCTGGGTGAATCAGAGACTCCGCAGGCTGAGGTGGAAATTCCCTGTGCATGGCGTGTGGTCACCCAGAAAAGGGAAACGGTGCTTTTTGGAGCAGAGGACGGCGGGGGCTCCAGCCCGGGAGCAGATGCCTGCTGGGTGGGGCCGGCAAGGGCGTCGTGACCAAGGAGGCCCGGCCTCCTGGTGGGAAGAAGGAGGCAAGGAGCCATGACGCCAGGCCAGGCCTGGTCATACTATGGTGTGTCCATGGGCCCTGACAGATGAACAGGAGTTCACTGGGCCCAGAGGAAGAAGGGGCACTCGACTTGAACTGTGGGAACCACTAGAGCTCAGGCCCAGGGGTGGGACTCAGCATGGGGAGCCTGTCCCCCCAGGCTTTTGTTGGGGACCTCTTTCCTACCCCACCTGAGGGGCCGCTCCTCACCCCAGGAAGCGCCCGTCACCTTCTCCTGGGGTCCCCCAGCCTCAGTTTCCCTCCCAGAGTTCTCAGCACCTTGTCACTCATCCGCCGTGCGCACAGGACTGGGGCAGGTGCCATGTCCTAGCTCTAGAGACAGTTTGCATCTGAGGCAGCTGGCAAGGAGTGGGTGCTCTGTGTTTGAGGACCGACAATCCACGGAAGAGGATTCTGACGTTCGGAGAGTTTAGGTGAAACGCGGCCTGCTGGCTGGGGCTGAGGCGGGGTGGGAGCCAGGGCTCCGCTTCAGCTGGGACTTGGTGGGAGGTATGGAGTGGGGCAGGCAGAGCCTTCCCCTGGGGCAGCGGAGGGGGACCTGGGCCGCTGATGACCCCGTCCAGCAGCTCCAGCGTCCGAGGCCTGCGTCCCCCTCAAGCTTCGGGCCAGCCTGACTTCCTGCCTTGTCCCTGGGGCTGGGAAACTTGTGTCCTCCCCGGGGAAGGAGACAGACGGATGAGACGGAGCGAGGGCCAGTCAGATGGACAGACGAGGGGACTCGGTGTCAGGAAACCCTGACTCCCAGTCCAGACGCTTGCCCACTGTGTAGCCTGGGACATTCGCCTCGCCCTCTGTGCCCCAGAGTCATTTCTGATGGAGATGGTGGGACAGGCTATATCTGGGGACAAAAAGAACTGACCCCCCTCTGCGTCATCATGAGAGCTCGTCCATGATCTGAAACGAGTGTTCCTTGTGTTGTCTTTTGTCTCTTCCTAGAACAATCCCCTGCTGCAGCGCCAGTCCTGCCTGCCAGTTCCTAAGCAGCGTGAGCCGTGGTCTCAGGCCCAGCGTCCATCGGTCCCAGCTCAACTCTGGCCCGCAAGAGGACCTGTGACCCACACCAGCAGAATGAGGGGGCTGAAACCCAGCTCAAAGACAGTAGGCGGCTGGGGCGTCCCACCCAGAAACAAGCCCCCTGGAAGGCCCCGGGTGCCCCCAGGCCCACCGCAGCACCCCAGATTCCTTGCCCCCACCCCCCCAACCCGGGAAAGGTCAAGGGGCCCCTGGAGCGGCTACCCTCGGGCAGGGCCGAGCAGCGTCATGGCGGCCATCGGGGCTGGAGCTTTTCCAGTCACGAAGGGGAACTGAGAACTGTGGGAATGTGCTTTGGGCAGGCCAGAGTGGGCCGGGCCCCAGTGGGAGGGGGCTGCTCCAAGGAGCCCAAGCTCATGGGGTCCTGGAGCGGGGCGGTGAGGAGCTGAAGAGGACCCCCTGCTTCTCCAAGCAAGTGGCTGAAGGGCCGGGGATGGGGCAGGTGGGGGGGTCACTGCGAGGTCCTGCCAGGTTGTCCAGAGAGAGCTGGCCGGGGCAGTGGGAGGTTGGGGAGCTGTGTGGGGAAGGAAAGAGGAAGCCGTGCGGAGCGGGGGAGGGGGCCGCGGGGAGGAGTGGGGGCCGGGGGGCCTGGAGTCACTCTGGCCGCAGTCACTTCGCTTCTCCTGGTTTCGGTTTGTAAATAGCTGCTGGCTCCGTGCAGGCGGGATGGGCCCTGCCCCTTCTGTGGCCCGTGTCCAGGGAGGTCCAGGTCTGAGCAGCTAGCTGCACGCGCTGCTGGCCTGGGCTTGAGGACCCCCGCGGGCATCGAGGCTGCCCGGCCTTTGGGCTTGATGGGCAGGTTCTGGCGGGCCCGGTTCTGGGCAGCCCCAACCTGTGGTCACTGAGGTAATACAGCTGGGATAGAACTTGATGACTTGGCCACACTGGGCTTATTTATAACTGGGCCTCCGTGGGCAGAAGAGCAGCTGCGGAGCCGCCAACTCAGCACTTGGGCTGACCCCAGGCACCAAGGCAGAGGACGCGATGGCGGGGGCCAGGCCGGCCTCCCGGCCCCTCAGGCTGCGCACCAGGGTCTTGGGATCCTCGAGGCCTCTCTGGCTGGAACCAGTCCTTGGCTGTCCACGATGGACAGGCCTTGAGACTGAGGAGAAGCCACTTAGGAAGTGGGCACATCAGAACCTCCTGGGCCAAGTGGGGTGGCTGAACTCAGTCAGTGGACTGGTCAGTTCCCCCAGGGGCACCCAGGCCTCAGCCTTCCTGCAAAGAAATTCTTCCTCCAGACGTCAGATGCTGTCAGCAATCTCCACAAGCACAAGTCATCTGCCCTCCCCTTCTTGCAAGAGCAGCTTGAAAACAAAACAACACACATTCGGGGAAAAGGCAATGCCAAGTTCCCGAGGCCTGGTCCTGGTGGTGGAACCTCCAGGCACCCGACACCGGGAGAAGGCTCCGGGCCCTCCCAAGGCCCAGGTGTCATGTCGCACGGGCACCCACCTCCTTGCAGGACAGCCGGGAAGGGCTGGCCCGGCCCCAAGCCCTACTCAACCTTCTCCTGAGAAATAATGTGAGGGTGGACCGGACCCTTTCCTAAAATTTGTAGGCATAAAGGGGATCCGGAAATCTTTCTCCCGCTCGGAATCCTTCCGAGTCAGCCTGGTCACCCACCATTCTCTGTCTGTCCCATCCACACCCTGTCTCCCTAACCTGGTCCTGGCCTTCCCGACCTCCACACCTCAATTCGAAGTCTGGTTCACCCAGCGGGTGAGCTCTTCCCTGCTCCGTCTGTCCAAACCCCTCTCTGTCGAGGCCTATGCCAAGCCCTTCCTCGGAGGGTCCCAGTCCCAGGGCGGATCTTATCCTCTAAGCTGAAGCTCTTGGGATGGAAAAAATCAAGGACTGTCAGAATTGGGGCGGAAACGGGCGAGGGATCTTAGACTATGAGTACCATGATCACCTCACGTGAAAGAGGAAAACCAAGGCCGGGAGTGGGTCAGGGAGGGCCAGAGACACTCAGTAGACAAAGGGCAGAGCTGAGACCAGAGCTCCCGACCCTGGACCTCAGACCCTCTGGACCACCTGCTCGGCCTTGAGCGGCAGCCTTGCCTGGCCCCTTCCTCTTAGTGCTGGGGATGGGAGGGCTGGGGGCCCTGGGGTTGGGGGGTAACTCGGGCCATCTCCTGCCCGGGTCGGGGCCTGCGGTGCGGGCCCACTCAGGCCCCCTCTGGGCAGGGTCGGTGGGCCGCCCTGCCTGGAGCCACCCCGGCTGCAGCTGCCCCTGTTTCCACATCGGCAGCAGCAAGTCCGGCGCCTGAGAAAACAGGAAGCGCCCAGTCACCACAGGAAGCGTGTGTGCGCAGCCTCCCCGCCCCCGGCCCATTGCAAAACGCCAACAGCCCGGTTACCACAGGCACCACACCGCGGCGGGGGACGCTCCGGCCGCCAGGTCCGCCCCGGGGGCCGGGCCGTCGGACTTCAGCCCTCACCTGCCGGGCCCCGACCACGGGCCGGTGTCCAGTGGGGGGCGGGGGGCGGCCCGGAGGAGCCCGAGGCCTGGGCTTCAGGCCTCCCGCCTTCCTCTGGGTGCTCAGCCCCATCCCCCCACTGCGTCTGAACCAGGCCTCCTCGGGCCGTCGTGAAATCAGAATGTGGGGTCAGGGGTCACAGAGAAGCTGCCTCTCCGGCCTAAGGGTTGGGACGGGAGGACTATTCGACGGCCTTCGACCTGACGGCTCCATCCGCCAGCCTCCCCGGGGCCACAGCCTCGGAGCCCGCCACCCCCACAGCCCCTGGGAGCTGTCTGCCGTCAAGTCCACACCTGCCACACCCTCTCGGGCCGGCCCCAGCCCTTCCCGACCGAGACTGCCAGCCCCCGGGGTCCTGCCCCCTGGGGCTCGCCTTGGGGGGGCAGGGAGGGCGGGTGGGAGTCGGGGCCCCTCCTCGTCCCACCCCACCTGCCCCGACTCACCTCTCCTTTACGGGTCCCCCCGGGGCGCACCCTTTGGAAGGAGGTGGGAGTCCCGGCAGGGCCTGCACTGCTCCAGCCCCGCGGACAGCAAGGAAAAGAGAAGAGAGCAGAGCATTTCATGGCTGTAATAAATCAAAGGGGGAAGTCGGAGCAGGAGAAATAAGAAACTTCCCTACCCCGGGCACAGGGACCTGCCAGGCGGCAGCCCCCGGCACCCCACGGCTTTCCCTCCTCCTTCCTGCATCCCTGGCGGGGGGCCCGGACTGGGTGCCTTCTCCCCCAGGCCTAGCGAGGTACCCCACCTGCCCGGAGGTCCCCTGGGAACCCTGGAGGCCCAGCCTCTCTCAGCACTGGGCCTCAGTTTCCTCCAAATGGGCGTGGGGAAACTCAACAAGGCTGTTGTTTCTCTGGGGAGGCAAAGGCTTAGACTGCCCCGCATAGACAGCTGCAGACGGGCAGGGCCCCTCCGGACAAGGACCCTCAGGGCATGAAGAGGGGTGGGGAGGGGGTGAAGCATCTGAGAAGTCCCAGCAGGACGGCTGGCTGGGCTGGACAAACGTCTGTGAAAGGAGCCGGGAAAGCCAGAGCAAGAGGCCGGAGCAAAGAGTGGAGGCGGGGAGAGCCCTGGACTGTGAGAACGGGCAGGACAGTGACCTCAACTCTGTCCCTGCACTTTCTCAAACCAGACCAGGGGCCCAGGGCCTGGGGTCCAAAGGGCAAGCACCAGATACACGCAGTCACTGAAGACATCACGTCTTCCTGGAGTGTCCACGCAGGCAGAAACTGAGAGTAGAAACTGATTTTTTTTTAAAGTGTGCGTGGGGTGAGGGAGCCCACCTATTTAACAGGATACAAATCTGTATGAATTTTTAAGACAAGAAGAAGGAATTTCAGAGATAGGTTGGCTAGTTTGGGCCCTGTTATGAGCGACACCTCCAGCTTCCCCCGCTGTTGGGGTGTTTCTACTGGAACCATCCTGAGATGGCAGGCTCACTCCCCTTTCCTCAGGGGTCTCTGCTCTCACTCAGCCCCCAGCCCCCAGGGTCTCCCAGCAGTGTCTCCTGAACAACGGGCAGCCAAGAGCTCGGGGTCCTAGGAGACAGCAGCAGGGCCCAGGATCCCTCTGTACCTCTGAGATCACGCTGCTTCACTCACAACCTCGTCAGGCAGATAAGATAAAGAAAGTGGCTGTGACTGTTGGAGAGTCTGGGCTGCAGGGCCAGACAGATTGGGGAGCCTGCAGTGTGTGACCCTGGGCAAGTCATCTTGCCTCCTGGAGCCTCGGTTTCCCCACTGGGGAAAGGCCTCACTTGAAAGCCGGTAATGCAGGACAAACGAGGTCATGGTCTGGGGCCTCACGGTGACCGTGTGGCCAGTAACACACAGCGACCGCCACTCCCATCTCCTCCCAGAAGCCCCCACTTCCTCCCTCCTTCCCTTTCACCTGCCTGAGAACCTCGGCTCCCTGCTCTTCTCTGCACGACCAGGGCCCCTGACCTCCCCCTGACCTGTCCTGATCTGGGAGAGCACCGGAGCTGGGGTTCCCAGCCCTTCCCCAAGGCACTCCATCTGTGAGATGGGTCCTTGGAGACTCAACTCTTGCCCTGGCAGGACTCCCCACGTCTACTCGCACACTTCCTGCCCTCCCAAGACACCCCCTTTCATCCCCAGACAGCCACACGGTTTGAACAATGGGTAGTGTTCACCAGGCACTCTGTGCACACCACATCTTGTAATCTTCGCAGCTGCAAGTATTCTTATCCCCATTACACAGATGAGGAAACTGAGGCTCAGAGGGGCAGAGGGACTGGTGTGAGGTCAGCTGGCTAGAGAGGGGCAGCTCTGAGCTGAGAACTCAGTTCTCTCGTCGATTAACCCAGAAGAAATCCTAGGCAAACGTGGGGCGAAGCAGCACCTCTTTGCTTGGAAGACTTTGAATCCTTTGGGATGTCACTGTTGCCCAGGCTCATGTGTGCGTGCACGCGAAGTAGCTCCAGTTCAGTTCAGTTTAGTTGTTCAATTGTGTCCGACTCTTTGCCACCCCATGAACTGTAGCAAGCCAGGCTTCCCTGTCCAGTAACTTCAGTCATGTCCAACTCTTTGCAACCCCATGGACTGTATAGCCCAGCAGGCTCCTCTGTCCATGGGATTCTCCAGGCAAGAGTACTGGAGTGGGTTGCCATGCCCTCCTTCAGGAGATTTTCCAGACCCAAGGAAAGAACCCATGTCTCTTACATCTCTTGCACTGGCAGGCAGGTTCTTGGTTCACAGTCATGGCCTATTCCCAGTTCCCCAGCTCATCTCCATCCCCAGAATCTCCTGCTTCTCCTGGTTCAGACTGAAGTATGCCAGAGTTAGAAAAATTCCAGTCTCAGGTGACCGTAAGATCAGAGATTACAAAATCCAGAAAGGTGAGCAGCCTCCTGAATCAAATGCTCCCCCTGGCTCCCTGCCCTGCACATGCACACCTAGCAGTGGGTGGAGACAGGCCCAAGGGGGCAGTGTTCCCGAGTGGTTAGAACCAGGGCCTTGCTGCCAGACATTCATGGGGTCTAAATCTCAATTTTGGAACCAGAGACACACCACTCCACCCACCCCCACCCCCACCACTGCATGAGTGACAACCCTAATATGGAGAGAAAGATGCCTCTCCTGACCTGGAGATTTCACAGAAGGGAAATTTGCTTCTAAAGGCCGAGGGCTCAGCCCTGCTTCATGCATGGTCTCATTTAAGCCTCGTTACAGCTCTGACGAGTAGGTACTATTATTACTCCCATTTTACAGATGAAGAAACCAAGGCGAAGGAGTCTTCCCAAGGTCACATGGTCTTGCAGGGACTTGAACCTCAGTCCCGTGTGACTCCAAGTCAGATGCACTTACCCTGCCCCAGATAGGTCCCCCTTCCTTTTTTCCTAGGAATTTTCCCTACCACTGCCAGCCCACAAGTCAGAGGCCCTGAGTGGCAAGTAAACCTTGACTGGCTGGGACTGAAGGGCTGGGCCCTGCCCAGCTGTGGTGCAGTCCCCAAATGCCTGACTGCTCTCGCTCTTGGGCTGGGCTGGGCTGGCAGAGGGCTGCCTGGGCATGCAAGGGGGTGCGCCCAGCTGCTGCGGGGACCCCTCCAGGCCCCAGCTGTCCTGCCTTGGGCCAACCCTGCAGCTATATTGGTGGCCGACCGGCTCCTATAGGAGGGGTGTAAGCCCTTCCTTGGGGCCTGCAGGGTGGGGCCAGGAAACAGAAGCTGGACTTGCGCTTCTCACTTGCTTGGACCCCTTTCAAGGCCCGGGGAGAGGACTCAGCAAATTTGTGTTTGTGATTTTGTAATCTTTTTCTTAAACAGGGCCCCCAGAGTGTACAAGCATCCCCAAACCTAGCTCTGTTCCCCAGGTTGGGGGCAACAGAAAGAGTTCCATTCCGCTCCCCACTTGTTTCCTGACGGCTGGCTCTGTGCCTTAAGGCAGGCCCCCCAAATCCTCATCTACATAGTGGGGATCAAGCCTGGAGAGTCAGCAAGAAGAGGCAGGGGCCATAGGAGGAACGCAGGGTACCCCTTCTTTACAAAGGTCCCAGATCTACAAAGGGGTTTCACCAGCCTGCCCCTGTCCCATCCCCAACGGCCCTGGGGTGGGTAACTGGAGCTCCTACCCCCATTTGCCAGCGGAGATGACTGAGGTTGGAAACACAACGTGCAGGCTGGAGCCCCATCCCCCACGGCTCCCGGGCATCAACCCCCAGGGTTGGAGGGAGGGGGCCGCCGGGGCTGACAGTGGCTCCGGGGAGTTGGGACCGGAGGGTGCGGGGGAGGGCTGGGCGGAGGCTGGGGGGAGGAGGCGGCGTCCCGCACTGTCTCACCGCAGGACCGACCTCCGCTCTTATCTGCTCGGGCAGCTTCCGCCCCCCGCCCAGCCCCCGCCGCAGGCCTGGCCCGCGCCTCCGCCTCCCGAGGGCCTGGCCCGGGGCGCCCCTCCCCCGCGGCCGCCCGCCCCCAGGGAGCGCCCGGGCTGCTGCCCAGC
Organism: Odocoileus virginianus; assembly: GCF_023699985.2. Taxonomy (NCBI): domain Eukaryota; kingdom Metazoa; phylum Chordata; class Mammalia; order Artiodactyla; family Cervidae; genus Odocoileus; species Odocoileus virginianus. Next base: position 12,437,094 of record NC_069683.1, on the reverse strand, counting down.
GGAGCAGAGAGGGGCCCGGCCCCCAGGTGAGCAGCCGGAAGTGATAAATAACTCCTGGGAGGGGGCACCACCGCGAGGAGGCCCTCCCTGCGGCGGCACGTCCACCCCCACCCCGACGGGGGCTCCCCACCCAGGCCCCCTCCACCAAATACGGGAGGGCGGGAGGGCGACGGGGTCCCTTAACGCCCCAGGGAGCATGAGAGGCAGTGGCGTTGGTCTGCCAGGTGTTCTGAGGGACAGGAACCCCCCACACACGCCACACACGCGCCCGCGTGCACACACGCACGCACGCACACTCGCATCCCTGGCACAGGTGTGGGAGGGAAGAGAGACGTGGAGACACCTTAGAGAAAGTGAAATGCAAGCCACAAACTGGAGGAGACGTCTGCCTGTCGGCCAGGCCCAACCCGTGAAGGATAAACATCAAAAATACATAAAGGACTCTTGCAAATCCACAGGGAAAAAAACAAACAACAACGATAAAACAACCCTAGCCATGCAACAAAAAAACAGATGTAAAACACGAACAGGCCTTTTTACAGAAGAAGAAACACGTTTGTCCAATCAACATCTAAGGGATGCTCAAGCTCATTGGCAATGAGAGAAATGCAAATGAAGACCACAATAAGATGCTATTTTACACCTTATGAAGGGCAAAAATGAACAGCACCAAACGTTGGAGAAGAGGTGGGGCCACGGGATCTCCAGTGCCTGGTTAGTCAGAGTGCACTCCAGACAACCTCTGGGGAAAACAATCTGGCCTTATCTTGTAAAGCCCAGCAGATCCCCCTCCAGGCTAAAATCAAGAGAAACTTGGGCGTGTGCTCCAAGAGACAGGGAACATTCAAAGCTGCGCTGTCCTGAATAGCAAAAATCTAGGAAATATCCCAAATGCCCACTGACAAAGAGAATGGGTACGTTACAGAGGACTCGTTCACACAGTGGCACATTGCTCAGCAGTGCAAGTGAACAAGCTTCTCCCAATATTGTGAATCAGTCTTAGTACCCATGAAAGTGCTAGTCGCTCAGTCCTGTCCGACTCTTTGTGGCCCCATGGACTGTAGCCCGCCAGGCTCCTCTGTCCATGGAATTCTCCAGGCAAGAATAGTAGAGTAGGTATCTATTCCCTTCTCCAGGGGATCTTCCCGACACAGGGATCGAAGCTGGGTCTCCCACATTGCAGGCGGATTCTTTACTGTCTGAGCCCCCAGGGGAGCCCTTAGTACCCATGTTGTTGATGGAAAAAGCCAGTCCCCAAACACTTCCTACAAAGTTCAAAACCAAGCCAAACTGTGTCTCTACAACAGATGATGTGGGTCCCTTCCTTCTGCTACTTTTGTTATTAGGAGATGACGTGATTACCCACCAAAAGACTCAAGAGTAATACTGAGAATTGACCAGAACCAGTGAGAAAATGGAGTTGGCTTACCAGGTTTCAAAGGAGTGCATAAAAATCATTTGCCTTCCTGTGCACTACATTTAAAATGTGACATTCTTTTAACTACCCGTAAAATGCAAAATATTTAAAAGTCAGCTTACTAAGGCAGGAGGAGAAGGGGATGACACAGAATGAGATGGTTGGATGGCATCACCAACTTGATGGACATGACTTTGAGCAAGCTCCGGGAGATGGGGATGGACAGGGAAGCCTGGCGTGCTGCAGTTCATGGGGTTGCAAAGAGCTGGACATGACTGAGCAACTGAACTGAAGTGTATTAAGAGTTAGGCAAAACCTATATGAGAACAATTGTTAAAAAATAAATAAAATTCTGAATAATATAAAAGAGCTCTTTTCCTTTTTTTTTTAAAAGCCAGATTCGACAGAATATTGCCTGTCATATTTCTTAAAAATAAAAGAATTGTTAAAATTCAGGTTCCCCAAGAAGGAAGCAGAGATATGGAATTCGGACTGGGCAAAATGTAAGGAAATCTATGAATAAATGTGAATTAAATAGGGCGATTCAGGAGTTAAGACTCAGCCTTCCAACGCAGGGGCTGTGGATTCGATCCCTGGTCAGGAAACCAAGATCCTGCATGCCTGAACTAAGGTCCCACTTGCCGCAATTAAGACCTGGCACAGCCAAATAAATAAAGATATATATTTACAAATACATAAATTAAATGAAAGAGAGCCCTGCAGTCTCAGAACACAGTGTGTAGCGCACAGGAATTTGATCCCATTCTGTGCTCCTGAGGCAGGAGAGGAAGAAAGGGAGACATTAAATTGATTTGGACAGACTTCTCAGGGTTATAGGCAAGAGCTTGTCTTTCTTTCCAGAAGCCCACAGCGGGGTGAGGCTGAGGAGGGTGGGGGGTGGAGAAGCCCCGTGTATTCAGGGGACAGGTCTCCGGGTTCCAAAGACACGACCACTGACCCAGAAGGCTTCAGAGAGGAGGCGGCCTTGTAAACAGGCTGGATTCCAATTGACAGAGAAGGTGGGCATCACAGGGGGCAGTGAAGGCAGGGAGCTGGCAGAGAAAGCAGTGAGGCAGGGCTGGCGCTGCTGGGGCCAGCAGGGCTGGGTGGGAGGGAGCCTGGTCACAGGGAGCGCCTTCGGGGGAGTCACTGGGCACTGTCAGGCCAGGCTTGGAAATTCAGAGGAGACAGCACCCCAGGAAATCACGGGGGAGCTAAGGCTCTCTGGGAAGAAGTTGAGAAAGAGTTAGGGTCGTGGCTTCCAGAGGGGTACATCCAGTGTGGAGAGGCAGAGCCGAGGCCACAGTAAGAGCAGAGGGGCCCCCGGTGAGCCCTGGGCTCCACCTCACCTCACCCTGGGCCCCCTGAGCCTCAGACGCCCTTCTCCAAGAGACTGCTGCCTCCACAGGCCCCCACGGAAAGCCCAGAGAAGGCCGGCTTTCTCAAAGGCCACGCTCTGGAAGCTGGAGGAAGGCGCCCAGCCCCCGGGCCTCCAGCCCGGACCGCCAGAGGAGGAGAAGGTTGGCAGGGCTGGGCAGTGTGGGCCGTCGCCCGGTAAGGAGCAGCCCCACCTTCCAGAAGCAGGGGGCTGAGGATGCTGAGAAAGACCCCCCAGTAATGGGACCAGAGCCAGGAACAACATGTTACAGTCAGACCCTGGGCAACTCGGTGAAATCAGAGAAACTGGTCTGCGCCACCCCGACCCCAGGGTGCCATATGCCTCTCAAACATAAGAAAGCAGCGTCCAGGCTCACCTTGCCCTGCTGGAGTGTGTGGGCCCAGTGCCGTGACCCAGGACATCCCTGAAGCCTCCAAACCGATTGATAAGTGTGTTGGAAACCATTCATCTGTGCTCAGCAAGGAGAGGCAGGCGTGGCCCCCACCCTGTGTCGTCCTCTCTTTTCATTACTGTAATACCATCTTTTTTCTATATGTATGTTTTTAAAATTTAATTAATTTGACTGTGCCTTGTCTTCCTTGCAGCACACAGGATCTTCGATCTTCATTGTGACATGCAGGATTCTTTTTTTCAAATACTTTTATTTATTTACTTATTGACTCTTCTGGGTCTTCGTTGCTGCGTGGCGCTTTTCTCCAGTTGAGGCCAGTGGAGGCTACTCTCTAGTTGTGATTCATTGTCGTGGCTTCTCTTTTTGTGGAGCACAGGCTCAAGGCGCCCACAGGCTTCAGTGTTTGTGGGGTGTGGGCTCAGTAGTCATGGATCCCAGGCTCTAGAGCACAGGCTCAACCATTGTGGCACCTGGGCTTTATTGCTCCACTGCATGTGGAATCTTTCTGGATCAGGGATCGAACCCGTGTCTCCTGCATTGACAGGTAGATTCTTTACCACTGAACCACCAGGGAAGCCCCAGCATGCAGGATCTTTAGTTGTGGCATGTGAACTCTTAGCTGCAGCATGTGGGATCTTAGTTCCCTGACCAGGGATCGAACCTATGCCCCCTGCATTGGGAGCATGAGCCTCAACCCACTGGACCGCCTGGGAAGACTGATTTTCTTTAGTTTTTATTTACTCACAATTATACATGGGATTATATATATACACCAATACCTCTATTCATCCTCCTTGTCATGAGTTTAAACTGGCAGATATATTTCTACATTTCTATTTTCTTACTCGTCCACATCCGGAAACCCCAGGCAGGTCTAACTCACCATTTTTAACAGCCACACAATGGTTCCCCCACTGAAGTCTACCTGGGCTCTTCTGGCTCATGACCATTTTCCAGAGTCTCATCCCAACCCTCAGTACATTAGGGAGTCTAATGATGGAAATTCCGGTCCGAGTGAGAGGAAAGGGCAGAGAGAAGGCAGCATGTGGTGTTTCTAGCTGGGTCTTGCCCATCCCCTTACTGGTGGCCAGCAGTCCTCAGCTCCTAGTGGCGGGAATGCTGACTGTGTTATTGTGAAATCATTTGTATATTGTGAAGTGCTTTGCATATGATGGAGTGATTTGCATAGGTGGGGAGGGCATCTTAAGAGATCCCAAAGCAGCATCCTGGAGCGTCCTCCTCCCTTCACAAAGTAAGTAACTTGGGGCTTCTACTTCAGAATTCTGGAAGCAGAACAGGAGGGCACCCCAGCAGACCTAAGGGCCTGGTGGATGAGGCACACGGGAGTTTCAGAGGAAAGCCGATCCGCTGTGTAGCTGGGGGCTTAAGAAGGGCAAACGTGGGCGAGTGAGGTGGAATAGGGCAACTGGTGTAGCCCGTGACAGCCCTGTGCTGTCTGAGCCCCCTGTAACGGAGAGTGACACATGACGGATGAAGGACCCACCGCAGGAGTAGAAGAGGGTCAGAGGCTCGGAGACTCTCAACCCGCTCAAAATCTCTACCCAAGGGAGCACCCAAGTGCCCCTTTCTAGTATTATATGGTCCTGGCTGATTCCCCAAGAAGAATGCAAAAGTGGAAATGTCAAACCGGAGTCCCATGGTCCTGCAAGAGAGAGGTGCTCTCACATGCTCTGGGTCCAGGGACACCAGGTTTGAATCGGGCTTCTGCCATTTGTGCGACCCTGGAATAACATTCCCCCACCTTAGTGGGACAGACCCGAGGATTCAGTACAGCAGAGTGAATGGCACATCGTAGATGTTCTGTTAAAACTGCAGTTATAATCACAGTAATGATGCTACTGTTTGCTGCCTTCGTCTAAAGTGAGGGAAGCACAGAGTCTCTGCTCCCCAAGGTTCGGAGTTTACCGGGCAGCAACGTCGGGCCACCGTGCATTGGACTCCAAAGGGTTACAAGCCCTGGAGACAAAAGGCTTGAGGTTCCCAGTGAAAAACCAAAGCATAAAAATAATTCGATGAGTAAGAATAAAATTCCCTCTTCTGAGGTTCCCGGGGCTAAGCCCCTCCCTGTGGCAGGCACTTCCCCTTTCCCTGGCTCATGGAGGAGCCAGGCCCGGCTGACTCAGAGCGGGAGCGCGCGGCAGCCGTCCCCCGCCCCGCACACCCGGACCCCGTCCCGGGGCGGCGCCGTCCGGCGGCCGAGCGCGCCCCCGTGCGGCCGCAGCCGGCACCGCCGCCCTAGAGAGGAAGCGGCGGCCGGGCCCCGCAAGCCCAAGTCCCCTGGCCACTCGCGGTCCCTGCGGGGGCCGCTGCCTCCGCCCTCGCGCTGCCAGGCCGAGCCGGGTGCCCACACGGCTCCCACTTCCGCCCGACACTCCCCGCCGCCGTCCCGGGTCCGGCCCGAGCGGAAGTGCGCCAGCCTCCTGGGTCCCCCATAGCCTCGAGGCGGAAGCGCGCCCCTCTACCGCCGCTCCCCCCGCGACCCCGCGGCGCGCGGCGCGCCGGGTTCCGGACAGGTCCCGTGTGACGTGGCCGCGCGCTGGGGGCGGCTCCGGGCCCGGGTGGAGGGGGGCGCGGGGCCGGGCCGGGCGGGGCAGAGCCGGGGCGGGGCGCGGTGCCGCAGCTGGATGGCCGGGGCCGCCTGGAGCGCCGCCGCCGCCACCGCCGCACGGTGAGTGACTGCCCGACGCCCGGGGCCCGAGCCCCGGACGGGACGGACTCTGCCGATCCCCTTGTCCAGGTCAGACCTGGGCCTCTCGCCCGGGAGCTCAAACTTCCTTGGGCTCTTCTCCTGTCTCCCCATGCGTCGTTCCCCTCTCTCCCGGCTCCGCATCCGTCTTTGGCTCTCCCCCTCTGCACTCTGCCGCTCTTTCACCCCCCTTCCCTCTTCCTCTCTGACTCTCTCGGTACCCCCCATCTCCTGTTCCACACTTGGGGCCCCCTCACCTTTAACCGTGACCCGCCTCTGCCTCCCAAGCCCGGCCTCCTGGCCGCAGTCCCGCCTTTGGTCCCCAGTGGAGCCCAGTGGGTTTCATCAGGGTCCCGTTAAGGCCTGGAGATCCCAGACCCCAGCGTCTCTTCCAGCTGCTTTCCCTCCCTCCCACCGCCATCAGCAGATGAGGAAACTGAGGCAAGAACGTCACCGGCTCAAGGTCACAGCCGGCTGGAGGCTGGGCAGACCACATTTAAACCTCATGCCTGAGTTCCCAGGTTGAACTTCCCTCTTGGTTGACTCACATCCAGGTCCTGTGATCTGCCCGCCGGGTGCTCCCTTAATGTGAGGAGGGCCATCTGTGCCTTCAGCATGCCAGGCAGACTCACCTGACCAGCAAACTCATCTCACCCTCACGACCACGGGAGGGAGGCCATACTGATCTCCCTCAGAGGAGGCGACTAAGGGCTCAGAGAAGGGCTTTAGGGACTTGTCCGCAGTCAGGCGAGGAGGGCTCGGCAGCCCACTCGTCTTCTTGCCTGGAGCATCCCCATGGACAGAGGAGCCTGGCGGGCCACAGTCCACGGGGTCGCAAAGAGTCGACAGGGCTGAGCGACTAAGCACACAGCACTGCAAGCCAAGCAGCTCTCAGCGTGGAGCACAAAGTTAAGGGTGGGTCTTGGATGTGCATCTGGGAGGCTGCTCGTCACTGAAGGAGCCTCTCCAGTCTCATCTCCTGTCTGTCTCCGGGCCCCAGGATATTAGACTCATTTCCTAGGAAGAAGCCCTGATGGTCTTGACCTAGCCCAGCTGCTTGGCTTCCGCCACCTGCACTTCCTAAACTCATCCCGTCAATCTAGACAGTGCCGCCGGCCGCTGCCCCGGGGGTGTCCTCACTGGGGCGCATCCTGGCAGCCAAGCTTTCTCCCCTGGCAGCCAGACACCCTGATGGGGCGGGCCTGCCGGTGGCTGAAGGGAATCCAGCCAGCGCCTCACCCTGTCATTAAGGAAAGTTTAGCCTTAGGCGGACAGGCTGACATAAAGTCTGGAAATGGCTCCCAAGGAAAAAGAGAAATGTGTGTCCTTGGAAGTGGGGTGTGGAGGAACAGAGCCCCACTGCTCTGTGCACCCCTCACAGGGGTCCTCGGAGGCCCTGGGGGAGGCGGGCAGGACGGCGGGCGCCGTGGCTGCTGGGAGCGCGGGGAAGGTCCAGGTGCCATGTCTTCTAAGCAGGTGCACGGCCAAGGGTGGCCGCTCACATAAGCGGCCTTTGTGTGTCTTTCAGCACGTGGCATGCCTGGATGTCCCTGCCCCGGCATGGCGGGACAGAGGCTCCTCTTCCTCGCTGCCCTTACCCTGGACCTCCTGGGAGGGGCTGGGGGCTCCCAGCAGGCCCTCCGGAGCCGGGGGGCGGCGGCGGCCTGTCGCCTGGACAATAAGGAGAGTGAGTCCTGGGGGGCCCTGCTGAGTGGTGAGAGGCTGGAGACGTGGATCTGCTCCCTCCTGGGCTCGCTCATGGTGGGGCTCAGCGGGGTCTTCCCGCTGCTCGTCATTCCCTTGGAGATGGGGACCATGCTGCGCTCAGAAGGTGGGTGATGGCCCCTCTGGCACCTGGGGGCGGCAGGTGACCGGGGAACCATGCCGCTGCCCTTGCTGGGAGAGCCAGGTCTCCTCCCAGGTGGCAGCGTGTCTGAGGTAGAGGGCTGGACCGAGTACAGTTCTTCCCCGCGGTCCAGTGAGCCAGGGTGCGCTGTGCTTATTTGCTCATCCGTTTGTGCACCTGTTTATCCTGAAAGACGAACGTCAGCGAACATTCACTGCGAAGCGAGAGGCAAGGCTGGAAATAGGACGCCAGGCTGCCTGGGGTTCAAAGCTTGGCTCTGCCACTTACCGGTTGGGTGGTACAGGGTGAGTTCCTTAACTTTGCACTGCCTCAAGGTCCCAACCTTAAAAACGGGGAGAATAACAGTTATCGGCTTCATAGATGTTACTGTGACGATTAAATGAACTAATACTGGTAAAGCGCTTGGAAGACTGCCCAGCCACTGAACATCCTGGGGGATATCGTCCATCCTGGCTTCCAGACCTGGGAGGGGGGTTCTTGAACACAAGTAGACCTGCCTCCCCTGAGTGCCACCTTGTACCACATTTAGCGAGTGAGTTTGGGTTTGGGACCTTACTGAGACGTGGGGTGCTGGTACTGGTGGGGCAGGTGGGATGATGCAGGAGAAGATGGTTGCTACTCAGACTGTCTTGATGTTATACCTCTGGGGTGATACATGAAACACTGTACACAGACCTGATGAGCAGCGGGACTAGGCATTGCCTCTGGCCAGAGTTTTCTTGCTGTTTCAACCACGCTTAGGCATGGAGTGTGCAGGCTCACGTCCCGGGCTCCAGCAGCAGCGAGGCTGGCTTCGTGTGGCAGGTGGTGCCACGGTGACCCCTCCAAGGGTGGGGGTGGTGGGCCCAAGGTGGGCCATGGAGCACTCCACATCAATTAACCTGTTAACGTGGAAAAGAAGACTGCCCAGCACTGGGATCGGGCTCCATGTGCACCAGCCAGTGCCTCGTACAAAGCGCCGCCTCTCACTTCGGCCCCGTTCAGCGTGCAAAAGGGTGCTCAGACCCAGAGCCCCCAGGGTGGCCTTCCCTGGAACACGGAGAGGCCGGCAGCCCGCCTCCTCTGGGGAGGGCACCTGAGAGATGGGCGCAGGTGTGGCAGAGGGCTTTCCTTGGCTTCCCCTTCCTACGGTGTGCGCGTGTCCACAGTGACATTCTGTGATGAAAGATAAACAGGGTCAGATGGGGAGCCCTAAAGATGCAGATGCCTGTCGCCCCTAGCCAGGACAACGACACAGAAGTTCTGGACCAGCCCTGGGAAGCTTTGAAGCGAGGGTCCCCCAGGGACTTGTGCTGCCTGCCAGGCTTAGGAATTGTTCATTCAGCAGACGGTGAGGCACGCAGCCATGCTGGACACTGGGCTGAGGGCTGGCACCGCAGCTGTGAACACAGCCCTCTTCAGGCCCGGAGCTCCTTCCCCTCTCATAGCATCCCTGCAGGGTCAGCCTAGGGAGGACTTGGATTGTTAGCTCCACTTTACAAACGGGGACGGAGACACAGGCACTCTCTGTGCACAGGCACAGAGAAGTTCTTCGAGGAGCCCAAGGTTGCACAGCCTGGAAGCTGTAGCTACCCTGGGATCGTACCCCCCCACCCCCGCCACCAAGTCACCTTTTCCCTCTGGGCCTCAGTTTGTCTATTGAACCAAGGGTTTCAAGATGGCCCCCTTAAGGCATTTCCAACTCTGGATATTCTAAGTCTGCACAAGTTGTCAGATCTCTGCCACTTTGCTGAGAGTACCAGTGGCTGAGAAGAGAAAAACTCCTCTTTAATAAGCATTTCCTGTACGTGTTGTCATTTAATTTCCTCAAGATCAGTCACTGTCAGGTAGATACAATTGTCCCTACTTTGCAGATGATGAAACTGAGTCCTGGAAGTAATCTGCCCAGACTTAACCAGCTGCTGGCTTTGGGAGCCGGGACCTGTCCGGTCTCTTAGCCCTGGAGCAGTAGTGGCTCCACGGGCATCCTGGAGGATGCGGTGAATTCTTGCTGAACACCAGCCCCTATTGAGACTGGAGGCTGGGGGGCCCGGGAAGGCCAGCAGCCCACATGCAGCCTTCCAGAGACCTGCAGTCTGGTTGAGATCACACTAGGAGCCCAGTAAGCTGGGTGGGGAAGGGGTCAGGCCAGGGACTCAGGCCTCGGTTCCTAGTCCCGTATCTCTGCCTTGTAGCTGGGGCACGGCGCCTGAAACAGCTGCTCAGCTTTGCCTTGGGGGGACTTCTGGGCAACGTGTTTCTCCACCTGCTCCCCGAGGCGTGGGCCTACACGAACAGTGCCAGCTCTGGTGAGTGAGGCCACAGCCTGGGGGGCCAGGAGGGTGGTGGGCAGTGGGTGGGAGCTGGTGCCCAGGCCTGCAGAATGACTGGGAGAGGGGTTCCTGGACATCGGTCATGGTCCCGGTGCCCCGGTTCCAATGGGGGGTCCCCACCGCCAAGCTGTGCCCTGGCCGGGCCTGGCTTGTCAGTGCTGCCCCCTGCAGGTGGTGAGGGGCAGAGCTTGCAGCCGCAACAGCAGCTGGGACTGTGGGTCATTGCTGGCTTCCTGACCTTCCTGGTGTTGGAGAAGGTGTTCTTGGACAGCAAGGGGAAGGAGGAGACCAGCCAGGTGAGCCCCAAACCCCAGAGCCTACACAGGTCAGCCTTCGTTCTGTGGTGGTGCTAGGGCCTGGAGGCCCAGGTTTTGAGTCAGTTCAGTTCAGTTCAGTTCCTCGGTCAGGTCTGACTCTTCGTGACCCCATGGACTGCAGCATGCCAGGCCTCCCTGTCCATCACCAACTCCCGGAGTTTACTCAAACCCATGTCCATTGAGTCAGTGATGCCATCCAGCCATCTCATCCTCTGTCATCCCCTTCTCCTCCCACCCTCAGTCTTTCCCAGCATCAGGGTCTTTTCCAGTGAGTTAGTTCTTCACATCAGGTGGCCAAAGTATTGCAGTTTCAGCTTCAGCAACAGCCCTTCCATTGAATATTCAGGTTTTGAGTCAAGCCCTTAGAAAAGAGGGTCTCTTGGCCCTTTCCTGGGAGCTCTGGGAGGCTGGGCCAGCTTGTCTGGAAGGATCCGGGCCCCAGCCCCTGCCGTGACTGGTCCCCGTAGATGCCAGTGACAGCAGTGTGGGAGGCAGAGGGCCTGTTGGGTCTGGGGTCACCCAGCTGGTGGGGCAGCGCAGTCCAGCCAGATGAAAGGGGTGTCCCCTGACTCCTCCATCTCTCACTCCCTTTGTTTACCCTGGCCGAGTGGGGGGCATCTAATGTCACCTCTCCCCCCTTCTCCTGGCCCTAGGCCCCCAGCAAAGACCCCGCAGTTGCTGCCGTGCTCAATGGAGGCCACTATCTGGCCCAGCCGGCTGCAGAGCCCGGCCTGAGCGCCGTGGTCCGGAACATCAAAGTGAGTGGCCCGCTCGGGGCCCCCCGTCCTACAGCCGCCCCGGCTCAGGCCCGCCTGCCTGGCTCAGCCCAACCCTGTCCCTCCTTACCCAGGTCAGCGGCTATCTCAACCTGCTGGCCAACACCATAGACAACTTCACCCACGGGCTGGCCGTGGCCGCCAGCTTCCTTGTGAGCAAGAAGGTGAGTGAGGCTGGGGGGTAGGCCATCGCGATGGGCGTGCAGGGCCCGCATTGACCAGGTGGCCCTGCCTCCAGAGGCGGCCTCCAGTCCGTCTCCGCCACGCTCCCTGCACCCGGCACCTTATCCCAGCCGTCCTCTTTGGGACCACGGGCCTCAGCCAAGCTGCTAGACTCGGCCCCTGCCTGCTTCCTGATGCTTCTCCCCAGTAGGCTCCCTCTGCCCTCTGTGCTTGGCCCTGAATGCTGTCTGCCCTTGAACTGGCCCACCTCGCCCCCACCTGTGGCCTCCTCCTCCCTGCTGCCTCTGCTTGGAGTGTTCTTTCTCCTGCTCTCATCCTCAGGCCTCCATTCCAAAAGCAATCCTCAAAGAGGCCTCTGCTGACCCCTCATCTCAGTCAGGCCCCCCGTGTCCATTGGCTCGCAGTCCCTCCGGTCCCCGTGGCCCCTGTCACGGTGTGTAGTCACACGGCTCCAGTGTTTACACAGTCCTTGCCTCTCCACCCAGGATGGTTAGCTTCTTGAGGGCGGGTTCCTGGTCTGTTCTAGTCGCTGCTGTATTTTTAGTAGCCAAATGGTGTCCAGCCAGGGACCCAGAGCAGACACTGGTAGGATGAGCGGGCAGGTGGGTGCCCTCAACACAGACCCCCCACACACACTCCCTGCAGATCGGGCTCCTGACCACCATGGCCATCCTCCTGCATGAGATCCCCCATGAGGTGAGTGCCACAGGCTCGCCGTGATCAGCCGGCGTGCAGCTGGTGGGGGGTACTTTGGGTGGGACTGCCCAGCAATGGGGGCTTGGGGGGCCGCACCAGAGACCTGGGGCTACACACGCTGCAACCACCATTGCAGCCACGCTGCAGCCTCCTGAGGACTGGGGGCCCAGCAGAAGGGATGTGGGCCGGGGGTCCCAGCGATGGGGCTGCTGCTGGGGGCTCAGTGGACCTGTGCACACCTGAGATGCTCAGGCCGTCTGGCCCCACCGGGCCCAGAGTGATCGTCTGGACCTCCCCTCAGGTGGGCGACTTTGCCATCTTGCTCCGGGCCGGCTTTGACCGATGGAGCGCAGCCAAGCTGCAGCTCTCGACGGCACTGGGGGGCCTGCTGGGCGCCTGCTTTGCCATCTGCGCGCAGTCCCCCAAGGGAGTAGGTACGGGCGTGGGGGGTGGTGGCGGTCCGCAGAGGGGCCCTGGCCAAAGGGCACAGCCGCCCTGACCCGGGTATCCAAGCCCGGCTCTGCCCTGGTCCGCCCCACAGTGGGGAGTGGGGGGGCGGCGGTCGGTACACGTGGCCGCCTGGCGCCCCCAGCCAGTCAGGGCTCCTCCCCCTGCTGCAGAGGAGACGGTGGCCTGGATCCTGCCCTTCACCTCAGGCGGCTTTCTCTACATCGCCCTGGTGAATGTGCTGCCCGATCTCCTGGAGGAAGACGACCCGTGGTGAGCTGCCCGCCGGCCCTGCCATTGGCAGGCCCCCGCCCGCTGCCCGCCGGCCCGCGCGGCCCCCTGAGCCCCGGCCCTCTCCCCCCGCAGGCGCTCCCTGCAGCAGGTGCTTCTGCTCTGCACGGGCATCGTGGTGATGGTGCTGTTCTCGGTCTTCGTGGAGTGACTGTGCCCGGCACCCCTCCCCTGCACAGCAATAAGAGACTCGGATTCACTCTGTGACCGTGTGTGAGTGTGCATGTGTGTCAGAGAGCGAGTGCGCCTCCAACCCAAGAGGGTGGGGGGTGTGTGTGTGGTGTGCACATGTGACCAGAGGTGTGTGCGAGGCCGACACTGTGATCCCTGATGCCCGGGCCCGCCCACTGCGGTCTCCTCCCCCTGCCACCCTGTGGTCATGCACCCCCGGAGTCAGCAGTGAGGCACGGGAGCGCTGGTCCTGAGCAGAGGCCTCTGTGCACGCCGCCAGGAGGAGTGAGCTGCCAAAGGAGCCAGGCATACAGCGAGCCCCAAAGCTGTTCCCCCCGGGGCCTCGGGGGGGCCCTGGCCTGAGGGGTAAGCCCCTGGGCATGTGCACCCAGCCCCAAGCAGCCAGGGACCAAGGCTGGGGCACCTTTTCTCGGCCAGCGTCCTGGTCCTTCCTTCACCAGCTCCAAGGCCAAAGAGAGAGGCGGGTGCCTCGCCCCTGGCTCCACTCGGCGCTGACGGTCCTACTGCGCCCAGCGTGGAGCTGGGAGATGCTTTCTAAGACCTGTTCCCCATCAGCCCTGGGCTGGCTCCTGTTCCCCCCCTCCGCCGTGACCGCTTCCTGGCAGCACCGGCAGCTCTTGCCACCTCCAGCTGCCAAACGGCAGCCAGCAGGGCAGCGCACGGCCCCGGGCCAGCATCCTCCCCATCCGCTCAGGAGCTCCTGCCAGCCCGGGGTCCAGCAGACGCACTGGGGGCAGGAAGACAAGGAACCGTGGCCGCCTGCCCACCACGCGGGCCCCCTTGCCCGGCCCGCCGCTGGTGGGGCTGGGTGGGGGTGGCGAGGGCTCCACGTTGTCAGCGCTCAGGAATGTGCTCTGGGAGAATGCTGAAGCCATAATCCCCAGCTATTTCCCTTGGCCGACGCCCAGGTACTCAGCTGGCCCGCTCCACAGCCAGGCTCCAGCCCCGCTGCTCCGCTCGGCCGTGGGCGTTGGGAGGAGTCGCGTCAGGAGGGGCTGAGGATCTTACAGCAGTTTTGCTGTGGTTTCGTTTATATCTGTAAATGACCTGTTGTATAGACGAGATGCAAATAAATACACACGAACTGGCCGCCTGTGTTCTGCACACGAGAGCCGGGCACCCCGTGTCCCCGCCGGCGTGGCTGCTCTGCGCGCCCCGGCTCCTGCAGGCTGCCCAGCCTGTCATCCCCGCCTTCCTGCCCTTCTGCTGTCTCTGCACTCTTAGACTTTTGAGTTGCTTCTCAGAACAGGGTATGTACATTCCACATTTCCCTGGTTTGTTCTGTTGTTAGCTTTTTATACAATAAAAGCCTGGTTCTAGGTCATTATAGCCCACATCACCCCCAAGGCTGGTGTCCTCACAGGCCTACAGACCAGGGGATTTTTCCCAGCCTGGCCTGAGTAACGTCACCGCAGAAGGGAGCTCCACCCACAGTCGTCTCCAGGTTTGGCCTCCATGAAATTATTGTTAAAAAGGAAAAAAGACCTTTATTCTAAACCACACCCTCCTCTCCAGTGAACACACTGAGAGTAAAGCTGGCATCAGGCATGGGAGGGAGCTGCTTCCTGGGAGAAGGGGGATGGGGAGCCCCGCTTCCTCTCCCACCTTTGACAGGCTGGGGGTGGGGGGAACGCGTCTGCACCGCATCGCGGGGTCTGGTTCAGGGTGTGAAACCCAGGTCGGCTGGCTCCTGGCCGGGGAGGGCCTGGCTCTGACTAGCTATCTTCAGTGAAAAGGGACCTGCTCTACCTGGTTGTGACAGCCGGGGCCTGGTGGGCCCAGGCCTGGCGGAACGGAGGAACCCAGGGCTGTCCCCCAGCCCCCGCCACCCCCCCAGGAGGCACGAGGTGGCGGTGCACGCGCAGTTGCACTCAGCCCGCTGTGGGAGGCAGCCAGGTCCTGTTTACAGATGGGGCTCCGAGGTCAGGGGTGGGGCTGGCAGTCAGCAGCAGTTCTGGGATCCTGGGCAAGGCCCCTCCGAGGGGATGGGAAAACAAGGGTAAGGGGCTCTCGCCAGGGTGCACGTGAGAGCCGACGGGGCGTTCTCGAAGGGTTGCTGTTTTAACAGGCTGTTTGCGGAGCGGGGAGGGGGACAGTCAAACCTGCTAACGACAACACAGTAGGCTTCATGCTCAGTCCTGGGTTTGAATCCTGGCTGTGCCATCTAAGAGTTGTGTGGTCTTGGCCCAGCTGCTCAGATGCATCCATAAAACAGGGGTGCCCTACTGGTGGCTGAGATTAACTAGATACAATTACACAGAAGCCCCACAAAGCACGTGGCCCAGGGTGAGCCCTCAGCCAGCGGTGAACCACCCGGTCGGCTCTCAGGCGGCAGAGCTGCAAGGGTGGCGAGCAGAGAGGACCAGCAAGATGGTAAAGGGGTCTGACCGGACGTGGGGCATCACAAGGACGAGGCTGGGGCAGGACGAGGGGTGGGAGGGGACACAGCGTGACCAGGGTTAGGCCTAGAAGGGCTCTCAGTGGATGTTGCTTGAAGCTCCTTTTTCAGCCGGAGGAAGTGGGCCAACAGCGAACAGGGACGTGGAGAAAAACAGAAGGCTTGGCAGCCAGGACCCATGGAGCCAAGGCCCAGAGCCTGGCTTTACCAGGAAGCAGGGTCGAGGGCCAGAACACCAAAATTCAAAAGGAGGGGCAATACTAGTTTGGGTTCTGTGTAGGCCCCTCGGGAGAGCTGCAGGTTAAGGAGAATTTTCAGAAGCTCAGACTGAGAGGTGGGGTGGAGAGTGTGCAGTCAGAGGGGTCTGGAGGCCAGAAGACCCCAGGGAACAGCTGGGCACATACCCATCCCTGCCAGGGGGCCTCGCCCTGACAACTGGTCTGAGGCCCATGGCTCGCTCGGGTTTCCAGCAGCAGCACCGGGGCAAGGGCCTCTGGCATGCACCCCAACTCCTCCACCCAAGGCCCGGGGAAGGCGAGACAGACCGGCGGCAGGGACCGGAAACCATCCTTTATTGCAAGTGTTCCCCGGAGGAGGCTCCCTAGGCGTAGTATTGCAGATTGGCCTTCTTCTTGGCCTGGACCTCCAGGATGCCCTCCATGTAGTCCTCATGTGTGAGCTCCGTGGCACCTCTGCGCAGCGCGATCATGCCCTGTGCCCAGACAGACAGGCTCTCGGGTCCCTCCCCACGTCCCAGCCCCCAGGACGGACAGACAGGCTCTCGGGTCCCTCCCCACGCCCCAGCCCCCAGGACGGACAGACAGGCTCTCGGGTCCCTCCCCACGCCCCAGCCCCCAGGACGGACAGACAGGCTCTCGGGTCCCTCCCCACGCCCCAGCCCAGCTCCCGGAGGCCTCCACCTTCTCAGCCCCTCCCCTGACCACCTCCACCAGCCTGGGCAGGGCGGTGGCATGAAGTGCCCACACTCACCGCCTCCACACACACTGCCTTGCACTGGGCCCCGTTGAAGTCATCCGTACAGCGGGCCAGCTCCTCATAGTTCACGTCAGGACTGTGGGGAGGAAGGGGGAGACTCCGTGACTTTCGGGGAGGGGGCAGGAAGAGCATCTGTCCCCGACACACTCCCTCAGGCAGTGAGGTCGACTTGCCCGGGTCACAGGCGAGTCCCATCCCCACCATGCCTCTTCCCTCCGCTGCACAGGGCAGGGAGCAGTCAGAGTAGGTTAGACCAAGTTATTTCTAGTGTCTCCAGCCTTCGAGATGCACCTGGACTCCGGGACACGGCCCGGGGGAGCAGGAGGTTGTGCAGACAGAAGACAGTGATCTGTCTCAGGCGGCGCGGGCCCTGACCCAGCACAGCCCTGAGCTGACTCCCCTCCTGCGCTGAGTGCTGCACCAGACATGGTCACAGCCCCGTGAGGTTGGAGCACTCATCCCCAAGTCCCAGGAAGGAAACCCAGGCTTATGCCACCTGCGGATGGTCACACAGATCTGAACCCAGGTCTGCCTGGCCCCTGGCAGGGTTCCCCTGGGCCAGGCTGGGCTGTGTTCACCTGCTGGGGCGGGGGAGGCCAGGAACCGGCCCGGGCCGGCACACCTTGCAGTCCCGGGGGAGGGGGTGTGTGCAGGGGAACTCTGAGGATCCCAGGCCCCAGTAAGGTTCTGCATCAGGTCAGGCGCCTGGGAGAAACGGAGACCGCTGCAGGGACAGCGCCGTGTGAACGGGAGGTGGAGGGAGAGGGGAAGCCCAGGGAAGTTCAGTCCTAAGAAGACGTCTCAGCGCCTCGTGTGTGATTTGACCCACCTGACGTTCATCTTCCGGGAGTGGATCTGCATGATTCTGGCCCGGGCCTCCTCGTTGGGCATGGGGAACTCGATCTTGCGGTCCAGCCGGCCGGAGCGGAGCAGGGCGGGATCCAGGATGTCCACCCTGTTGGTGGCTGCGATGACCTGAGGAGGAGACGCGGCCGCTTGAAGGAGGAGGCAGCTTTGGAGAGAGGCAGCAGGCACGGCCACGACAGGCAAGGAGGCGACCCGGCTCAGGGGAGACGGCAGGGGATGTTCAAGACCGCCTCTAATTCTAACTCGAGCTGCGCCACTGAGACAACAGAAGATCCCCTGATCTCTCAGCCCCACTTCTTCCCCTGTGAAGTGATGCAAACGCTCACCTTCACTTGGGTGTTGGGCTGGAAGCCGTCCAGCTGGTTCAGCAGCTCCAGCATGGTCCTCTGCACCTCCCGGTCCCCGGCCTTCTCACTGTCAAAGCTGGGCCCCGAAGGAGACACTGGTGAGACCACAGCTCGGGGGGCGCCCTCCCCTGCTCCACCAACAGAAGCCCAACCCAACCCATCCTGGGGCAGAGAGAAGTCTCGCCCAGCCCAGGGACCAGCACAGAAATGGTGTCAGAGATGAGAGGCTTCTGGGCTCAGGTGCCAAAGTGAGGACAAAACAGTGAGCAAACCCACTGGCTGGCCTGCGCCCCTGATGAAGGTGCCATCACAAACTGAGCTAAAACTCAGAAGAAATACAGAGATCTGGCCCAGACTTGGCATGGAACAGGGGGCCCAGGCAGCTGTCCCCGAGGAACTGTCCCTCAGGCTGAAAACACATCACTGGGCAACCAACCAGCGGAG
This sequence comes from Odocoileus virginianus, assembly GCF_023699985.2. Lineage (NCBI taxonomy): Eukaryota > Metazoa > Chordata > Mammalia > Artiodactyla > Cervidae > Odocoileus > Odocoileus virginianus. The sequence continues at coordinate 12,419,047 of NC_069683.1, read as the reverse complement.
ATCAGGGAAGAAGGAAAAGCACATTCCAGAGAGAAAAGAGCAGGTGGCAAATCTCTGTCAACGAGTGGGCCTGCAAACCGCGGAGCCGCCTGGAATTAAGCCCGGCGGGGGGCGGGGAGGCAAGGGCAGGGACGGGGTGGGGCGGGAGGGGAGCAGGGGCACCACATGGGGGCCCTGCAGGCTGTGGCGAGCCCAGCATGTATGCCACAGAGCAGTGGGGAGGCCCAGAAGGGGAAAGCAGGCTCTGCCTGCCCGAGGGGCTGTGGGAGCCGGTGAGTGATGCTTCGGGAGGAACCTGCTGGCAGCTGTAAGGAGAGGGGATGGTGGGGGGAAGAAACGAAGCAGGGAGGTGAGTCAGAAGAGGATGAAGAAGTACAAGCACATGCAGAGAGCCGCCGCCATCCCAGGGCAAGCAGGGTGGGAGCACGGACATCCAAAGCAACCAGCCTGCTGGCACCCTGCACCCCGCGCCCCTTACCGCTTGGTGCCGATGGCGTCCAGCTCATCAATGAAGATGATGGACGGCGCTTTCTCCTTGGCCAGCGCAAAGGCGTCCCGGACTAGCTTGGCACCGTCCCCAATGAACATCTGCACCAGCTGGGGGCCGGCCAGCTTCAGGAAGGTGGCCTGGGGTGGGGGTGACAGAATCAGGCCAAAGGCATGACAAGAGGCCCCTTCGATTCAAGCCCACCCAGCCAAGTTTCAGCTCCTGCCCGTCTCCCCCCATCCTTCCCAAGGAACTCACCTTGGTCTGCGCAGCACAGGCCCGGGCCAGCAGGGTCTTCCCCGTGCCTGGGGGCCCGTACATCAGCACCCCCTTTGGGGGCTGGATCCCTAAGTTCTCAAACTTCTCCTTGTGGTTCATTGGCAGGACAATGGCCTCCACCAGCTGCCAGGAAGAAGACCTGGGTGAGGAGAGTGAAGCCCTGTGGGCTCCCACAGCCTTACCCTATCTGTAACCCTCCTACTCAACTCAGGGACACTGCCGTCTCCTTGCCCCACATCCAGAGGACAGAACACTGGCTCCCACCAAGGCTGGCGGTGGACTCCCAGAATAGCAGGATAGGGCAGAAGGATGGGCTAAGAACAGGAGCCTGCGCTCCAGTCCTGGCTCCAGCCCTAACGGTCTGAGATCCCAAGCAAGTCACTCAGACTCTCCAGAGCTCGGTCTCCTAAACTGTTCCAGCTGCCTCCCTTGAGTGCTGCGAGGATAAGAGGCACGGGAGGAAAAGTGCTCTGGTCACTGAAGCAGAGAAATACAAAAGGCTGGTGAGGCGCCGGGGCCCCCTCACCTCCTGAATCTGCTTATCCAGGCCCCCAATGTCACTGTACTGCTCCGTAGGCCTCTCATCCACCTCCATGGCCTTCACCCGCGAGTCGTACTCCGTGGGCAGGGTCTCCAGGATCAAATAGGAGTCTTTGTTCACACCCTGGGGACACAGCATGAAAACCTCAGCTCTATTCCACCTCAAGGTCTACCTGAGTGACTGGGAGAAAGGTGTCCATAGAATGAAAGGAGAGCCTCAGGACCGGGCAACACAAGAATCAAATGGCAGGCAGCTCCGCAAATGTTCAGAACCCACAGTGACCTGGGCTGGGGGCAGGGGCTCAGCTCAGCAGTAGGAGAAACCTCGCTGGAAAAGGCCCGCTGGGGCTCAGGGACACCACTCACCACCAAGTCTCCCGGCTTCAGCTTTTCAGCATCCACCAAGCCAATCACAGGCAGGAAGTAGGTCTGCAGAAGGAGTCCAGGTGCAGCCTCAGTCACTGCCCTCAGGGAGGCTCCCGAGTCCTGCCCTGCATCCCCCTCATCCTCGGCAGCCCTTGCTGAGCCAGCCTCACCTGCCGTGTAGAGGTTTTGATCACTGCACATTTGCCCTTCCTTTGGGAGTCTAGATCAATGTTTGCACCATCTTCCTCTTGGTCGTTGGGATCAACATCTAGAAGCTGGGAAAGAAAGCAGCTCAGATCAAGAGGCCTTGCTCAGCCCCCCTGTACTCTGCAGAACCCAGCACTTCTGGGGCCTAGACAACCTCAGCACTCCAGGGCTCACCATCCCAACCTCACGCCTCAGCCTAGTCCTGAGCCCAGCAAAGGTGTCGTCTACCCCCTGAGGAAAAATACCCAGCAGAAAAAGAAACATGAAGCTTCCGATGCCTTTTCAGGCCTGTATATTCCCCTAAAAACTTACACTGGGGAGGAGAACCTAAGAGGTTTAGATCCTATGCGATTTAGGCCTCAAAAGGCCTACCCACTCTTTCCCCAGTGCAGGCTGTCTCCAAGCCGCAGTGACCCCTCTTCCCCTCCACATACACACACACCTCGATGACGTTGGAGACCAGGTAAGGCAGGGTCTTGTTCACTTTGATTTTCTCGCTGTTCTCTTTGATCTTGTCCTTCATGGCCTGGAGTTCGTGGGTGACTCGCAACACTTCGCTCTTCATGATCTGGGGTGAGGGTGAATGGAAGGTGAGGGTGAAATGTTCAGCTTTACCCCCAGCTTATCCGAGGGCCACTGAATTGGAGCGCCTTATCCAGGATGCCAGAGGAAGCCTCCTGCACCCACCCCTTCACTCAGCTCAAAGGCTCTCTGAATGCTCAGCCTGACTGTGTCCACAACCAGCAAAGGTCGAAACAGAAGGCCCACTGGGAAACCTCCAGGAGTAGTTGTATTCAAGGGAAAAGAGCAGGACTTTGAGTTGAGCAAACACAGGTTTCAGATTCTGCCTTTCGGTACAGGCTCCATACCTCACCGCGGTAAAAAACAAAACAAAACTCTTTTAGCCCTCAGTTTGCTCATCTGTAACATGGGGATTTCTTAAAAGACAGACTCTGAAGAGGAATACTTCCCAGACCAAGCTGGGAAGGGCAGTCTCACCATTCCCCCTCTCAGGCCTGGTTTCCCACCACCCTGGGCCTCTCCCGTCCCTTTCTTTCCTCTTTTTCTGGTCTGAGGAGGAAACCGCGGTCCCCACACCTGTCCGAGGGAGGCCGGGGACGACGCGAGAGAGGGAGGACGCGGTGGGAGCACCAGGACCTGCCCTATGTGTGAGGTCGCGGGCAGCGAGAGGGGGCTTCACTGCTCACCTTGATCTCACTGTCCAGCAGCCGTGTGCGCTGGATGATCTCTTCTGTGGACATCTTGAGAACCTCCTCCCCGATTCCATCTTGCTGTGAAAAAAAATAATTTTTTCTTTTTAAATTCAAGGCAGTTAACTCAGCACTGTGACTTAGCCAACTCTTCGCCTCAATTAACCCACTATACGCCAAAAAAAAAAAAAAAACCGAATGGAGTCGCGACCAAACGGCCCCAATCCCGGGACAGGGCTCGACCCTGACCCCCGCAGCCACCGCCTCCCCTCCCGCCAGCGGGGTCTCCCCGTGGCCCGGGCTCCAGAACCGCCAGCTTTCCCAGCGCGCACCTCAGCTTCGTCCCACACAGTCGCCATCTTCTCCTGCCGAGTCACTGGACTCTCGAGTTTCGGCAGCAGATTCACCACTTGGAGAAGCAGCCTGAAGGTTAATCCGGGCGGCAGCCGCGGTGAGAGATTACTATTACCTCTCTTTACGTCCGCTCTTGACTAGTGAGACTCCGTCAACAAGTCCTGACTCTTGAAAAAAATTAGCTTGGGCCGCGTTGCGGCGGCGAATCTGCTGCTCGAATTCAAAAGATGAATCCCAGGCCACAGGACCCGCCCCCGCGGCTGCTGAAAAGTTCCCGCCCTCGTCTTGTTTCTGCCGCAGTGAGAGGAAGAGCGCTATTGGCTGGCACGTCCAGAGGGAGACTAGAAAGGGGCGAGAGAAAGACCCAGTGTCCCCAGGGCCCTTGGGAAATGTAGTCATAATCAGGCGCGTCACAGGGTGCTTTTGAAGGAGGGTTGCGGTGGGCGGTCTTTCAACGGCAGAATCGGCCTAGTTAGGGATTAGGGGATTCCCCAAAATGAGTGAGCCTCATCCAATCAGTTGAAGGCCTGAATAGCTCCAAAAGGCTGAACACCCCCAGAGATAGAGGGAACTGCTTCTTCCTGACTGTCTTGAGCTGGGTTTCTTCTAGGCTTGGGTTCTGTGCTTAGTCGCTCAGTCGTGTCCAACTGTTTATGACACCGTGGACTGCAGTCCGCCAGGCTCCTCCGTCCATAGGGATTCTCCAAGCAAGAATATTGGAGTGAGTTGCCATTTCCTCCTCCAGGGGATCTTCCCAACCCAGGGATCAAACCCAGGGGATCTTCCCAACCCAGGAATCAAACCCTACAGGCGAATTCTTTACTGAGGGAGCCACTAGGGAAGCCCAAGAATATGGATCCAGGTTTGGGACTTACACTGAAATATCAGTCCTTACACTTGATCCTTGGAAGAGAAGTTATGACCAACCTGGACAGCTTATTAAAAAGCAGAGCCATTACTTTGCCAACAAAAGTCCACCTAGTCAAAGCTATGGTTTTTCCAGTAGTCATGAATGGATGTGAGAGTTGGACTATAAAGAAAGCTGAGCACCGAAGAATTGATGCTTTTGAACTGTGGTGTTGGAGCAAGACTCTTGAGAGTTCCTTGGACTGCAACGAGATCCAACCAGTCCATCCTAAAGGAAATCAGTCCTGAATATTCATTGGAAGGACTGGTGTTGAAGCTGAAACTCTAATACTTTGGTCACCTGATGCAAAGAACTGACTCGTTTGAAAAGACCCTAATGCTGGGAAAGATTGAAGGTGGGAGGAGAAAGGGATGACAGAGGATGAGATGGTTGGATGGCATCACCAACTCAATGGACTTGAGTTTGAGTAAACTCCGGGAGTTGGTGATGGACAGGGAGGCCTGGCATGCTGCAATCCATGGGGTCGCAAAGAGTCGGACACGACTGAGCAACTGAACTGAACTGAACAGGGTCTTGTGCCTGTTGGCTTTCAGACTAAAATGTATACCAGCAGCTCCATGGGATCTCAGGCCTTCTGATTCAGACTGAAACTAAACCAGCAACATTCCTGGGTTTCCAGTTTGCCAATTTACCCTACCTACCCTGAAGGTTTCCCACCTCTGTAATTGTATGAGCCGGTTCCTTATAATAAATCTCTTTACATACATATATGTCTATCTGTTCCACTGGGGACCCCTACTAATACTTCTTAAAATCTGTTATTTTGAAAACTGCAAAATATTTAAAAATTGAAAGAATAAACAATGAATACCTATATATCGTTCACCTAGATTCACTAATTGATTTGCATTTTCTTTTGCTCTCTGTGTATTTTTCTGAACTATTTCAAAGTACATTGCAGACATCATGTTACTTAACCTCTGATATTTCAACTTTTGTCTCCTAAGAGTAAAGACAGTCTAATAATGGAACTCCAATATATTATAGCATAGTATACCTAAAGAATTTAATATTGAGGCAATAAAATCTAATATACAGTCCATATGGACTTCTTCAATTATCTCCAAAACATATCTTAGAGCCTTAAAAAAAAAAATCCAGTATCAAGTCAAGAATCACACGTGGCAGTCAGTTGTCAGGTCTCTACGTTCTCCTTCGTTTAGAACAGTCTCCCAATCTTTTTTGGCCTTTCATGACACTGACATTTTTGAAGCATCCTGGCCAGTTGTCTTGTGTACTCTGTTCTCAACACAGCAACCAAGGGAATTATTTTAAAGCCTTGTTAGATCATGTCACTCCTCTGCTCAAAACCCTGTGGCAGCTGCGAGACAGAGTAAAAGCCAAGGTCCCTGAAACAGCCTCGCGGGTCCTGCGGGGGGTTTTGTGCTTGCTGCTAAGTCGCTTCAGTTGTGTCCAAACTGTGCAACCCCATGGACTGTAGCCCGCCAGGCTCGTCTCCCCATGGGATTCCCCAGGCAATAATACTGGAGTGGGTTGCCATGTCCTCCTCCAGGGGATCTTCCTGACCCAGGAGTTGAACCCACATCTCTTACGTCTCCTGCATCAGCAGGTGGGCCCTTTAACACTAGCCCCACTTTTTTCCTCCCCCCCAGTTTTCTCCAGGACCTTGACTCCCACTCCTTTCCTCCCTGCCCACAGTTACACGGCTCCTTGTTGCTTAGAGATCAGGCCAGGCCAACTCCTACCTTGGCCTCTGTTCCGCTGTCCTGAAATAGTCTTTCCAGGATATTTTCTTGATTCACTCCCTTACCTTGCTCCTTCAAGTCTTTGCTTAAATGCCTCCTTCTCATCCAGATCCACTCGAACAGCCTTTAAATGCTGCAGCCTGCACCTCCTGGGCCTTTTCTGCTCCCACACTCCGCAACCCCTTACCCTGTGCTATTCTTTTTTTAAATTATATATTTTTATTTTAAAAATCTCAAACCTAAAGAAAAGTTTCAAATACAGTGTAAATAATTTTTTTCTTGAATCTTTTGAGAGAAAATTCCTAACTAAATACCACATCATTTCAGATACTTTGGTGGGAATTTCCTACAAACAAGGACATTTTCCCACTTAAGCACAATACAACTTCAGTACCAATAAGTTAACCTTGATATGTTTCTACCATCTAACCCCTAGACTCCATTCAGATTTCATCACTTGTCCCAGTAATGTTCTTCACAGCATTAAAGGACAGACTGCATTCAGACTTGGATTCAGTCCAGAATCAAGATCGGAATCAGGCATTGTATTTAGTTGTAGGGCTTTAATTTCTTTCAATCTGGGATCGTTTCTCAGTCTTTCCCTGGCTTCATGACCTTGACACTTTTGAAGATTACAGTTACTTTGGAGGATATTTCTTTCAAAAAAAAAAAAAAAATCTGGCATTAACAGTCTTTTAAAAAGTTAATGAATGTATTTATTTTTTAGTTGCGGCAGGTCTTCATTGCTATCCACGGGCTTTCTCTAGTTGCACTGACCGGGGGCTACTCTCTAGTTGTGATGCTTGGGCTTCTCATTGCAGTCTCTTGTTGCAGGAACAGGCTCTAGGGCTCCTGGGCTTCAGTAGTTGCAGCACATGGCTCAGCCGTCCTGGTGCAAAGGCTTTAGCTGCTCCACAGCATGCAGAATCTTCCAGACCAGGGATCAAATCTGTGTCCCCTGCATTGGCAGGTGGATTCTTATCCACTGGACCACCAGGGAAGTCCTGTAGAATATTTCTACATTTGTGTTTATCTGGTGTTTTCTCATGATTTTACATTCACGTGATTCATCTTTGCAGGAGCCTCACAGAAGAGATGCTGAGTTTCTCACTCCATTCATTCAGGTAGCAGCTGATTTCATTTTGTCTCATTACTGGAGATGTCGATCTCTCTCAGTGATTAATCTGGTTCTGCAAACCTTCTCCATGGTGAGGTTTTTCCCTTAAAATTGACAAGTATTTTGTGAGGAAGTACTTTGAAACTATGTAAATATCCTATTCTTTTTTTAATTAAGATTTTCATTTGTTCATTTATTTATTAACATCAGTATGGATTTTTGTTTAATCCAATTAATCATTACTATGCACCGAATTTTGTATCCCTGCCTCCAAATTCATAGGTTGAAGCTCTAACCCTCAATGTGACGTATTTGGAGATGGGACATTTGGGAAGTAATTAGGGTTCGATTAGATCATGAGAGTGGGGCCCTCATGATGGGATTAAAGAGAGGGAAATCTTGCTCTCTCCTCTCTACATATAAGCACAGAGAAGATGCCATGCAGGGACACTGAGAAACGGCTGTCTGCAAGCCAGCAAGGGGGGCCTCACCAGGGACCAACCCTGCTGGCACCTTGATTTTGCACTTCCAATCTCCAAAAGTTCGAGGAAATAAATTTTGGTTATTTTAGCCACCCAGTGTGTGGTATCGTGTTATGGCAGCCTGAGCTGACTAGAAGAGTCTTTCTTTTTTTTTTAGGGAGGGGATGTATGTACACCTATGGCTGATTCGTGTTGATGCATGGCAGAAACCAACACAATATTGTAAAGCAATTATCCTTCAATTAAAAATAAATACAATTCATTCTGTTTATTTATTGGCTGCCCTGGGTCTTCACTGCTGCGTGCAGGCTTTCTCTAGTTGCAGCTAGTGGGGACTGCTCTCTGTACTCTCCCGCTGTAGCACGCAGGCTCAGCAGTTGTGATGCATGGACCTAGTCGCCCTGTGGCATGTGGAATCTCCCTGGACCAGGAATCGAACCCGTGTCCCCTGCGTTGGCAGGCAGATTCTCGCCCACTGGGCCACCGGGGGAGTCCTCTGGCAGACTTTCTGTGTGGCTGGTTTGCTGTGTTTGTGCTGCGTCCTCTCGCCCACCCCTGCTCGCCAGCAGGGTCTTGCCTCGGCTCCCGCTGCAGCCCAAGAAGCCGGGAGGGCGGTGGAGGCACTCGTCCTGTGTGCAGAGAGACCGGGGTGTCTGAGGAAGCCCGCTACTCTCCCCCAGCCTTGGGCAGACCATGGGCGGGGAAAGGCCGAATCACTGGGACCAGGTACCAACGGTTTTATTTTTCTAGAAAGAGCAAAGTCCAGAGAGGCGGGGGAGGGCAGGCCGCTGGGCCAGGCGGAGCCGCGGTGGGCAGGTCGCAGGGGGCGCCCCCGGCCACTGCCCCAGAAGTAAACAGGCATGGCAGAGGCTCAGCCGGTCGGGGCCCTCCAGCGTGAGGGCAGAGAAGGGGCAGGGGAGGTGAGGTGAAGTCCCCGACCTGCTGGGTCACACGAAGCCAGGCTTCATGGACGAGCGGCGGCAGTTGGGGCAGCTTCGGGTCCCGTTGTTCTGCAGGCACCTTCGGGTGGGGAGGAAAGGGCGCTGTCCACTCGGCCGGCCTGGCCGCCCACCCTGGACCCGGCTCCCTCCTCCCCTCCCCGCGGCAGGCAGCCCTGCTGACCCCTGGCTCTGTGCCCGGGGAGGCCTGCAGGCCAGAGCCTGGGCCAGGGGTCAGGCATGGGTGAGGGAGGCACCTCTGGCCCCGGGCGCCGCTCTCCCATGACTTTCAAGAAGTCTCTCTCTGTGGCCTCTTTGGGGAGAACAGCAGGGCCGCTGGGAGGCTTCGATGAGTGATTAGACAGGAAACTCTTAGAACAGGCACCCGGGCGGCCCCGAAAGCACCGCCTCTGTGTGGTCAGGGCGCTGACCTGAGGTGGAAGATGTGGGAGCAGGGCAGGGCCTGCAGGCGGCTGTTCCGCTCGCCGATGGACTCGCCACACAGGCCGCAGTAGAGCTCGGTCTCCTCCACGCACTCGTGGAAGCGCACGACGTGGGCGCGCAGCTCCCGCTGCAGCCCTTTGCTGCGGTAGATGCCCTCGCTCAGGCAGTGCAGCTTCAGCTGGCCCAGCTGCGGCACGGGGGTGGGGCGGGGTGGGGGGACGAGACCAGGTCAGCCGCGAGCAGCTGCTCGAGACGATGTCTGTCCGCTCGGGGCCACAGGATGCTCCCTGAGACGCTGTCTGTCCGCTCGGGGCCACAGGGCGCCCAGGACACAGGGGGCCTGTCCTGGCCGTGCTCCTGCCTTGCTGAGGGACCTAGGAAAACCGTCTGGCCCTTTCCTGGCCCTAGCTTCCGTTCATGCCAAATGATGGGGTGGGTGGAATCAGCAATACTCCTAGAAGCAACTGGGGACCTCATGTTTTTGAAGGATTTTTATTGACCAGACCTGCTGCCTCGATGCCCTTCCTGTTTCTGTTAATTGCATACCCACAGCAACTCAGCATTTCTGAAGAAGTTGAGATATTTGGGTAAGCCAGAAGGCGAGTCTGTTTGGCATTTTAACGGGACTGTGCCCTGACCTCTGAGAAATGCACATCTTCCACAAGACTCTGAGGCTATTTTCAACATTTAAAGGTTTGGATAGGATGATGAAATTTGAAGAGGCCACGTAGACTGTGGGAAGAACACAGGCTGTGGAGTTAAGACCTTGAGCACCTCTCTGAGCCTCGCTTTCTTCATCTGTAAAAGGGGGCTTGCTATACCCACCTTGCAGGAAGCCAGTGAGTCCTGGAACCCACAGCTAGAAGAGCCCTGGGGTGCCCGCCTCCCTATCAGTGGCAGAGTCTTAATGACCATCAAGAAACCTCTGAGGGGGGCTTCCCTGGTGGCGCAGTGGTGAAGAATCAGCTTGCCAATGCAGGGGACGCAGGTTTGACCCCTGATCGGGGAAGATCCCAGGTGCCACGGAGCAACTAAGCCTGTGCGCCACACGTACTGAGCACGTGCTCTAGGGCCCGGGAGGTCGCACCTTCTGAAGCCCTTGCGGCACAGCAAGGGCAGCCACCTGGGCAGGGAGAAGCCTGTGCACCGAAACCAGAGAAAAGCCCAAGCAGCGGTGAAGACCCAGCACAGTCAGAAAGAAAGAGACTCAAAAAAGAGAAACAAACCACTAAGGAATTCTGATATCCCCCGAGCTATGGAATTCTCGCCCTGCCCACCCCACCCCCCAAGTGCTCTCGGAGTGGAGGAGAAACAGCCAGGGTCGGGGTGACTGGGGGCATCTCCTGGAGATCACGAAAGACTCAGGGCACAAGCAGGCTGGTGGGGGCCGTGGCCTCCTCCCCACTCACCCACCCATTCAAGATCCCACCTTGGGCTCCTGTCTCCAGACCCAGCAGATGGAATCAGGTCTGACCTTGTTCCCCACCTCCTCAGCCAGGTCCTGGGCTCTCTCAATGGCATCCAGAGCCTGGAAGGGGAGAAAGGCCAGGGCTGCAGGCAGGGCCGTCGGACAGAGGCCTTGGCTTGTAGGGAAGGAAAGGCAGGGAGGGGTGAGGCTGGGGAGAGGAAGAGGCTGGGGTACACAGGCCTGAGCTGCCTCAGGTTACTTGGATACAGAATGGGAAGAACATTCGTATCTCATGGGGGGTTTGTAAAATTTGGCTCTCTTGTTCAGTTGTGTCCAACCCTTTGCAACCCTTTGTTGCCTGCCAGACTCCTCTGCCCTTGAAATTTTCCAGGCAAGAACACCGCAGTGGATTTCCCACTCCATGTGAGATTGCAGGATGTAGTTCAAGCCTCTCAAGTTTCAACCCCAGGTCTGGCCCTTTAGGAGCTGGGTGATTGGGCAAGTCACACCCTGCTCTGAGCCTGGAAAATGACCTGGGATGCCCTGGGGTGAGGCTGATGCTGGACAAGGGGTCTGAAAGAGCCCAGTTGGGAAACAGACCCACACACGGTTGGTTGACGTGTGGGAGCGCTGGGGAGAGCTGGGGGGCGCAGGACAGGGGTCCCCCTCACCTTGTCCAGCGCCTTCCTGGCCACCCAGCACTTGGCCACGCCCAGCAACACCTGCACCTGCCCCAGGCGGTTTCCGATCTCGGTCATGATGCTCATGGCGGAGTCGTACCTGGGGAAGGCCGTCTGCGCAGCCGGGTTGGGAGGATGGATCAGGCAGGCCCAGCCCGGCCCGCACCGCCGCCCCCTGCATCCTGGTGACCTCACCTGCAGGTCCCCACGGCTCCGGTGGATGTCAGCAAAGCAGAGCAGGCAGAGAGCCTGCAGCGGACGGTCCCCGTGCTGCAGTGCGATCTTCATAGACTCCTGCGACGGAGCCGGTCCCTCAGGCCTGCCCGTCTGCCCCCCACCCCGGAGGCATCCTCGCCCTGGGGGCCCCTCTGACACCCTCAGAGCCCAGTACCCCTTTCCTGGTGCTGAGCCCCCATGTACCGGACCACTGAGGACTGACACCCTGGAGACTGAGGCTCTGAGAGCGGAAGGGGCTCGACCAAGGCCACCGGTGAGGTTATTAAGTGGCAAAGCTGGGATTCCGACCTAGGTCGGTGGAACCCCAGAGACTGGCTCGCTTCAGACTTAAAATGTCCCACAGAGTGGGTATTGAGCGGGGGGCAGAGGAAAGCACCCTCCGCTGGGAACAGGCTATAAGGGAATGAGATTTGGGGCAAGGGGAGCAGGCGCACCCTTCAGGGGCTCAACTGTAGAGAAGGGGGGGCCCAGGAGCCAGCCTCGGGGGGCCTCAGCTGGCTGGGCAGGCAGGAAGAAGCCCCGGGCCCCGCCCACCCCCTGCCCAGCGCCCACCTCACAGCACTCCATGGCGCTGCCCAGGTGGCCCAGCAGGCGATAAGCGACAGCCATGTGATACTGGCTCATGGCCCGGTACTTGAGGCTCCAGCCTTTGCCATAGTCGTTGACGAGCTCTGCGGCCTTGCAGGGGAAGAACAGGGCTTTCTCGTAGTCCTGCAGTGGGCAGAGGGAGGGGCCGGGATGCGAGGGCGCTGCTGAGTGCCGGGAGCTGCCCCTAAGTGGAGCGCTCCACCGCATGCTCCTTCGCTCATTCATTCATTCATTCTGGTGTCCAGGAAAACCGTGATCCAGGCAGAGGGAACAGCCTTGCAAAGGGGCGGGCTCATGAACGTAAGGGTTTCCATCTGGTTTGCTGAGTCTGGCAAGGGCCTAGCACAGTTCCTGGCTCAGAAAGGATTTGTTGAATGAATGCATGAATGAGAATGAGAAGCAAGAAAGGCAACTGGCTTCTCCTCTCAGGCAGTCCCGGTTGGGCCCCTCGCCTTCAGAGATGCACAGTAGGGTGGCGGGGGGGCTGTCAGAGCCCACCCTGACCCCACGCTGGAGTTTGCCTCCTGGCGGCCGGGTCATCGCTGAAGGCTGGATGATGGATTGCCAGCAGTCAGCTCCAAGAACATAGGACAGACTCACTGAGGCAAAGAAATCATCCTCTCCCCCTTTCCTTCTCCTCAAACTTCTAATGTCTTAGCCTGCCATGAGCACATGACCTCACCATACACCCCGTTAGGAAAGAGAAGGAAATCAGAGCGGCTCCCTCACCCGCCTTCTCCGTCAAGCCCACCGGCCCTGTCTCCAGGGCCTCCCTCCTTCTCCTCCCTGCGCCCATCAAACTAAATGAACCCCTCCGTGCGGGCTCTGGAAGCCCCCTCCCCAGTCTCTCACTACTGAATAATCCCATCACCATAAAAACACAGTCTGGCATTTCTTACCTCACGTGAAAAACAGAAATAACCCAACAACAACCTTTGGCTTCATGTCCCATTCAACTATAGCCCCGATTCTCTGTTCTTTTTTGTAGAAAACCTACTTGAATTTTTATTTGATATCCAACAAGCTAATATGACCCAAAGAGAGCTCTTGGTAACCCCAATAAAAACCTGTTTCTAATAACATAATTTGTACTGTTTGTATGGAAATACAAAAAACCTCGAAGAGCCAGAGCAACCTTGAGAAAGAAGAATGGAACTGGAAGAATCAACCTGCCTGACTTCAGGCTCTACTACAAAGCCACAGTCATCAAGACAGTGTGGTGCTGGCACAAAGACAGAAATATAGATCAATGGAACAGAATAGAAAGCCCAGAGATAAATCCACGAACCTATGGTCACCTTATCTTCGACAGAGGAGGCAAGAATATACAATGGAGAAAAGATTATCTCTTTAACAAGTGGTGCTGGGAAAACTGGTCAACCACTTGTAAAAGAATGCAACTAGAACACTTTCTAATACCATACACAAAAATAAACTCAAAATGGATTAAAGATCTAAATGTAAGACCAGAAACTATTAAACTCCTAGAGGAAAACAGGCAAAACACTCTCCAACATAAACCACAGCAGGATCCTCTATGACCCACCTCCCAGAATATTGGAAATAAAGGCAAAAATAAACAAATGGGACCTAATTAAAATTAAAACCTTCTGCACAACAAAGAAAACTATAAGCAAGGTGAAAAGACAGCCCTCAGATTGGGAGAAAATAATAGCAAACGAAGCAACAGACAAAGGATTAATCTCAAAAATATACAAGCAACTTCTGCAGCTCAATTCCAAAAAAATAAAAGCCCCAATCAAAAAGTGGGCCAAAGAACTAAACAGACATTTCTCCAAAGAAGACATACAGATGGCTAACAAACACATGAAAAGATGCTCAACATCACTCATTATCAGAGAAATAAAAATCAAAACCACAATGAGGTACCATTACACACCAGTCAGAATTGCTGCTATCCAGAAGTTTACAAGTAATAAATGCTGGAGAGGGTGTGGAGAAAAGGGAACCTTCTTACACTGTTGGTGGGAATGCAAACTAGTACAGCCACTATGGAGAACAGTGTGGAGATTTCTTAAAAAACTGGAAATAGAACTGCCATATGACCCAGCAATTCCGCTTCTGGGCATACACACTGAGGAAACCAGATCTGAAAGAGACACGTGCACCCCAATGTTCATCGCAGCACTGTTTATAATAGCCAGGACATGGAAGCAACCTAGATGCCCATCAGCAGACGAATGGATAAGGAAGCTGTGGTACATATACACCATGGAATATTACTCAGCCATGAAAAAGAATACCTTTTTTTTTTTTTAAAGAATACATGTGAATCAGTTCTAATGAGGTGGATGAAACTGGAGCCTATTATACAGAGTGAACTAAGCCAGAAAGAAAAACACCAATACAGTATACTAATGCATATATATGGAATTTAGAAAGATGGTAATGATAACCCTGTATGTGAGACAGCAAAAAGAGACACAGATGTATTGAACAGTCTTTTGGACTCCGTGGGAGAGGGCGAGGGCGGAATGATAGGGAGCATGGCATTGAAACATGTAAATTATCATACGTGAAGTGAATTGCCAGTCCAGGTTCAATGCATGATACAGGATGCTTGGGGCTGGTGCACTGGGATGACCCAGAGGGATGGGATGGGGAGGGAGGTGGGAGGGGGATTCAGGATGGGGAACACATGTACACCCATGGAGGATTCAAGTAATGTATGGCAAAACCAATATAATATTGTAAAGTAAAATAAATAAATTAATTAATTTTAAAAAATTAAAAAATAAAATAAATTTAATTTGTACTAGGTACTTTTTAATTTGAAGCCATGTAAATGTTTTACAGACTTAAAAATAGGAAATTTAATTTTAAAAAGCCTAAGATTAGAAAATGGAAACAAATGACCTTAACTGTATATTATTATATAAAATTATAATTAATTTAATATAATTATAATTAATATAATTAATTATAATATAATGATAATATATTATATACTTATATATTATATATAATAATATAATAAATTATATAATATACAATGAATATTATATAATATATAATTATTATATAATTATATTATGCATTACATTATATATTAATTATATAATAAATTATTTAATTATATATTATAATGATAATATAGTATAATATATTATATATTATAAAATAATTATTTTTATTATATATAATTATTATGTTATGTTATATTATGTAATAATTATGTATTATTATAATGAATATAATATATTATAATATATTATAATTATATTAATATTTAATTATATATTATATATAATTGAATATATAATTAATATAATATATAATGTTATTACATAATAATTATTATATATAATTACATATATAATATATAACATTATATTTTATTTATTATATGTATTGTAATAAATATAATAGGATTATAATATATAATACATAATATATAATAATGATCTATATTATATATAAATATAATATATAACATATATAATATATTATATATTATATGTTAAAATAATATTATAATACATAATAATATATAATTTTATATAATAATTAAATAACATAATACATAGTATATTATAATTATATCATATATTTATTATTATATATAATGTATTGTATATTTATTATTATATATTATAATATATAAAATATATATTTAAAATATAACATAATTATAATGATAATATAATTATAATTAATCATAATATAATTAAGGTATATTATAATATATTATGATGATTTCATAATTGCCATAATATATAACCTCTTATTAATATAACCATACAGAAAAAGTGTTATTTCAAATGACCTTAAAACATACACTTGAACAGTTCAACCATAGTGGGATATATCATAAAGATAAAAGAACAGCAGAGAAATCTTAAACCTCGTGTCATCTTTTTTTTTTTTCAGTAATAGTGGTATATTGTCTTTTGAAATTATTTTGTGTACTTTGTTAGATAAAGTAAATATTTAGTTATGTTGTTAGAAACTAAGATTTCCAGCCTATGAGAAAAAAAAATCAAGTTTGAAATAAAGAAAATCCTGAAACATTAGGTTTGAGTTGGAGATTTCAGTATAAAGTCCAATTGTCCTCGAGACCAAGGAGATTTAGCAGCAATAACAAGCCAGTGGCAGTAAGCATCCTGAGAGCCCACATCCGGTCTTTGCAGGTCTGAAGCAGGAAATACAGTGGGCCCTCAGAACCCAAGGGCACCACATCCAATCAAAGCTTGAAAATATTGGGGGAAAAGTCCAGAGAGTTCTAAAAAAGCAAAGCTTGAAGTTGCCAGGCACCTATTAATCTAGCATTTACAGTGTTTTAGGTTTTATAAATAATCTGGGCTTCCTTGGTGGCTCAGTGGGAAAGAATCTGCCTGCCAATGACACAGGTTTGATTCTTGGCTGGGGAAGATCCCCTGGTGAAGGAAATGGCAACCCACTCCAGTATTCTTGCCTGGAGAACCCCACGGACAGAGGAGCCTGGCAGGCTACAGTCCATGGGGTCACAAAAGGGTAGGACTCGACTTAGTGACTAAAACAACAACCAGAGATGATTTAAAGAATATAGGAGGGGGGACTTCCCTGGTGGTCCAGTGGGTAAGACTCCAGACTCCCAACGCAGGGTGTCCGGGTCTGATCCCTGGTCAGGGAACTAGATCCCACGTGCCACAACTAAGACCCACTGCAGCCATATATGTAGGTTCTATGCAAATACTACACCATATTACATAAGAGGCTTGAGCATTCCTGGATTTTGGTGTCCTCGGGGATTCTGGAACAAATCCCCTGAGAATACCAAGGGGCAACTGTACACAATACCATGGGACAGGCTATTGTGCCGGAAAACAAGAATGCTTTCTTTCAAAGACTAAAGGAAGTTTCGTCAAAAGGACATAGGGGTCATGCTGAAGAGAGTTCCACTGACTAACATTAAGATAACATGAGTATCAAAAGGAACAATGGTTGCAAATGACTGAAGAATACTGAATATTTTTTTAAGTCCAAGATTTCATGATGAAATACCAAAAAGAGGAAGCAAAACAAAACTATCATATCAACTTGTTATCATGAAATATGGCAATTAAAGGAGAGGGACAAAGATGTATCTACCTTTCCTTTAGGAACTGTATTTCAGAGTAATCAGCTAGCTCTTATTAATGAGGGAAAGTTCTTCCTTATAGGAAAATCCCAGCTGATAACTGTAGAAGGTATCATAGAACTTGGAAGTCACCATTTCATGAGAGTTGACAGAATTGATTCACGCAACAGACATCAACAAATGCTCAAACCATTATGGAAAATACTGTTGCCGAACTGAATATTCACAAAGTGTCACCCCACAAATTAACCTGCTGGTCCTGCAAGGACGAAGGCAAAGCTGAAAAGAGTGGGATCAGGTGGTCACTTGCTCAGATGTCATTACGGTGTCTTATGAAGCACTCAGTCCTGCTTGTATAGGTTCTCACCAGAAATGCATGACCTACAGGACTTCCCTGGTGGTCCAGCGGTTAAGACTTCCCTTTTCAACGCAGGGGGTGCAGGTTCAGTCCTTGGCGGGGCAGCTAAGGTCCCACATGCTTTGTGGTCAAAAAACCAAAACATAAACAATATTGTAACAAATCCAAAAAAGGCTTCAAATATGGTCCACATTAAAAAAAAGAAAACATTAAAAAATGTGTGACCTAGACCTTACCAAGTCATTTTTTAAATTCTCGTTCATAGAAAGTAATGGAGACAAAGAAACAGCTTATGTGACTCCTTGAGGAAGCAATGAGACAATGAGATGGAATATTAATTAATCTGGCTTCTTCAGTAAATCATGGAGAATAAAGAGTAGTCTATTAACTTTCTATTGAAAGTGACATCATGATCACTGCAGTGTGTGGTTCTTGCTTGTGTTCCAGTTCAAACAAGATGAGGGTAAAGGTGTATTTTCAGGATAAATAGAGAAATTTAAGAGATAATTGTTCACCATGGTGTGTGTGAGAATAGTATTGTGATTATATAATAAAGTGTCCTTATACCAGAAAATGGTCTTTTTATTCCTCAGAAATGCATACTGAACTACTTCTGGGTAAAACTTTGTGATGTGTATAATTTTAAAAAATTATTTATCTGGCTGCTCCAGGTCTTTAGCTGCAGCATGAAAACTCTTAGTTGCAGCATGCTGGATACAGTTCCCTGACCAGGGATCTAACCCCAGCACCCTGCACTGGGGGCATAGAGTCTTAGCCACTGGACCTCCAAGGAAGTTCCATAATGCATGGGATATAATGTGATATAATTTTATATCACAACACTTCAGTGAAAAATATGTAAGTCAACATGGCAAAATATTAATAATTGTTAATAATATAAGTAGCCGGTATATGGTGATTCATTATATCATCCTCTATGTATTCCTATATGGTTTCTTTTCTTCATAATAAAAAAAGGTTTTAAAACACCCCTATCTCTCTCCAACCCTATTTGATCTCACAGAATGACTTTCCCAGATGTCTTATTGCTGAAAACAAAATCCTCAAATGAAGGATGATCCATCAATCCATGGATGACTCTCATTTCCTCACATCCAGCTGCTTTCCCAGGTGGAGCTAGTGGTAAAGAACCTGCCTACCCATGCAGGAAACTTAAGAGAGGTGGGTTCCATCCCTGGGTTGGGAAGATCCCCTGGAGAAGAGAATGGCTACCCACTCCAGTATTCTTGCCTGGAGAATCCCATGGACGGAGGAGCCTGGTGGGCTACAGTCCACAGGGTCGCAAAGAATCGGACACGACTGAGCAACTAACACTTTCACACTTTGACTTTCGCAAGGTTTATTAGGCATTATTATGGACCAGGCGCTGACATCCCCCAAGGGCCAAGTGCAGCCTGGCTGTCTGGAGGGAGAGCGAATGCTCAGGACCGGAAGCCTGCGGCCACTGGCTCCATCAGCTCCTTCTCACTCTGCGATCTCCCTTTCCTCTTACCTCCTGGACCCACCACCTCCCACCTTCTCTCACCCTCCTGCGACAGCCACGCTGGCCTCTGTCCTTCCTGGAATACACAAGGCAAGCTCCCCTAAGAGCAGAGCTGGGCTTTCACCATTCCCTGCTTTTCACTCTTTTGCCAGATTTCTGTATGGCTCACCCTCTCTTCTCCAAGTCATCAGACATCACCTCTGCCACCCTGTTTGAACTTGCCTCCTCGGCCCTTCCGACCCCCTTTCCTTTTTCCTCAGCACTTTCCACCACGCTGGATACTTGGCTTTGCTGATTATATTTATTCAACTTCCTCCCCCAGCTAGAAAGCAAGCTTCATGAGCCCAGGCACTTGGCTGTTATTTTCACTGCTATATCCTGACCGACAATGCCTGGGGTATAACAGGTACTCAATATGTGTTTGATGAATGAATCCTTATCGTGTTATAAGGCGGGTTCCATTCACCCTCATTTCATAGGTCTGGAGAGGAGAAGTGACTTGCCTAAGACGATACAGCAAACTCATGGTAGTACAGGTTTATAGGAGCTTCCCACTCCCTCAGGAAGTCAGACAGACTGAAGCTTGAATTTTGGCTCTGCCCTGCCTGACCACATCTCTGCATGCTAGGTCACCGCACTTGTGTCTGACTCTGCGACCTGATGGACTGTAGCCCACCAGACTCCTCTGTCCATGGGACTCTCCGGGCAAAAGACCGGAGTGGGTTGCATTCCCTCCTCCAGGGGATCTTCCTGGCCCAGGGATTGAACCTGCATCTCTTATGTCTCCTGCACTGGCAGTTGGGTTCTTCACCAATAGAGCCACTGGGAAGCCTGGCCAAGTCTGCAGCTCCCGGCTAAGTCTCTCTCTTCTCAGACTCCCATCGGCCTCGTCCCTACTTATGTGGGAGGACTGGACGAGGTGATACAACAGGGAGCACGGCCCCTAGGAGGCCCTCCGGGAGCCGGAAGCTCCGCCCCCTCCCCCCGGGGCCCCAGGCGCACCTTGACCTGAGCGTAAAAGCTGCCCAGGCTGCAGCACACGCGGCACTCGAGCATGGCGTCGTCATTGTTGTGGGCATAGCGCAGGGCCTTCTCGAAGCTCTCCAGGGCCTTCTGGAAGAGGCTGAGGCCCAGGAAGGCGTTGCCCATGCTCAGGCTGACCTGGCCTCCGAGCTGGGCAGCCGCCCTGGTGCCGGGCAGGCCGAGGCAGGTCTTGCAGTAGGAGATGGTCTTGTGGAACTCACACAGCTTCTCGTTGCTGCGCGCCAGGTTCAGGTAGCTCTCCAGGAGGAAGTTGGCGTCCTCCAGCTCCCGGGCGGTGTCAATCTGGACCACAGCAAACTGCCCGCCGTGGAGGAGGGCCGGGGCGCTCAGCCTCTGCCCCTCCAAGGCCCCCCCACCCCCCAGCCCAGAGCCTCAGACCCAGAGCACCCACCCCTAGCCTCAGATATGTGCTGGGCTCCCCAGCCAGACTGGAAGCTGCACCCGGGAGCCTTCACCTCCCAAACCCAGACCCTCTGCTTTCAACTTCCATCCCGAACCTGGTCTGCAGTCTCCACCACCTGCCCAGCCCCCCAGCCTCGAACCTGGAGCCAGTGCACCGCCCCCACTCCAGGCTTAGACAGAACCCCATAGGAAAGGACTGGAACCTTGACTCAGACCTGGCCTCGAGTGCTTCAAACCCCGAGGCTGAGAACCTCAGACACCAAAGCTCAAGGCCACAGGCCCAAATCCAAAGCCAAGACAGAGCATCCAAGACCCAGGGCCTGAGATGCAGAGGATTCAGAGCCTCAGACCTCGGCCACCAGCATGGGGGGTGCGGGCGAGTCTGAGGAGGCGGGCAGGGGCCTGGGAAGCCTGGGAGAAGCCCCGCCGGGCCCCACCTGCCCAGCCTGGCCACGCACGCTCCCACCTTGAGCATCTCCTTGTAGCGGCCCATCTCCGAGTGGGCCGTGACGAGGCAGCCCAGCACGCGGAAGCGCCCCACGAGGTCTGAGCTCTTCTCCAGCACCTTCGTCCACACCTGCAGCGCCTTCTCCGTGCGGTTAGATTGGTACAGCTGGAGCCCCTTCTCGATCTGCTGCTTCGTCTGGTCCTGCCCCATCCTCCCAGAGACCCCTGGTGGCCCCGCGCCTCTAGGCTCTCATGGGACACCACCCCCACCCCCGGTGCCCGCCGCCCACCCAGCCCCGAGCAGGCGCAGGGCCTGAATGGAGAGCGGGCGCCACCCTGGGAACAAAGCCGGTCCGGCCCCTGTGCGCAGCTGTCCCTGCCAGTTGGGGCCACGTGGCCGCCAAGGAATGTCAGCCACAAGGTCACGCGGGCCCCTGCCGCACCCGCCCCCAAGCTGGGAGGAAGCTGCCCGCCCCCTCCTGCCCTGGGGCACCCCCCTCGGGCATCTCTTTAGCACCTCTGACCTGGACCCAAGCCCCCCGGGCAGGGCAGGCTCTCCCTGCAGCCTGAGAGGTGGAGGAAGTAGGGGTGAAGCTGGGCACATGGGTGGCAGGGAGGCTGGAGCGGGTGCCCAGCTCTGAGCCCTCTTCTGAATCTCCGCCATCCCCAGAGCCACCCTCCCCGGCTCTGCTTCTGTGAGGGACTGGCCACACACCTGCGCACAGGCCCACCCCATCCCAATGAGCCCTAACCCACAGCCCAGCCCAGCCAGCAAGTTGCTCCCCTCTCTGGGCCTCAGTTTCCTCATCTGTAAAATGGAACTGTCATAGGCCAATAAATCCTCACCTATTGATGTTCTATGAGCCGCACAGTGCGATGGGTAATAGCGTGGACCCTGGACCAGGCTGCCAACTTTCGAATGCCGACTTTGCCATTTACTAGTTCTATGGGCAGCGCGCCTTTGGGTGGAGAGGAATGGTTCCCACTTCACCAGGCTGTTGGAACTATACGCCTTAGTAGCTGGCTGGGACTTGGCACAGTGCCTGACACATGGGAAACACCACGTGACAACAAGCAAGAGGTTATCTCAAGCTGCGTTCATCTGCTCCACGGCAAAGTGTCCACAAGGAACAGAAATTGGTTTTTGAAGGTTTAAAAAATATCCAGCTCCAGGGATGCACAGTTTTGAGCCTTAGTCCACTGTGGCTCTCTTTGCCTGGCAAAGCAATAAAGCTATTCTTTTCTACTTCACCTCAAAAAAATAAAAACAACAAACAAACAAAAAATATAAATTTCCAATCCCAGTCTGAAAGAGTCCCTTATAATGAGCTTGAATGCCAGACACAATGGAGAAGGGCAAGGTCTTACAGAGGGAGCAGGCAGACCCGTGAAGGCTCCCAGGGTTGAGAGAGGGCTCTGCCAAAATTACCAGCTCTTCTCACTGCATGGTTCTCTCCCCCCTCTGCAAACCAGGCTCCTTCCTGCTCCAGGGCAAAGTTGTCCTTTCAGAGCAGACAGTGGCTTTGAGCATACAAGCATCCCTCATTTTATCGCAGTTCCCAGATGCTTGTCTTTTACAAATGGGAAGTTTGCGGCAACCCAGTATCGAACAAGTCTGTCAGCACCATTTTTCCAAGAGCTCACTTCATGTCTATGTGTTGCATTTTGGCAGTTCCCATAGTATTTGGAGCTCTTTCATTATTACGTTTCTTATGGTGATGTGTGATCAGTGCTCTTGGCTTAACATCTTTTTTTTTTGTTTCGTTTTATATTGTTAAGCTTTTGGCCGTATCGCGTGCAGGACACATGGGATCTTAGTTCCCCGACCGGAGACTGAGCCTGAGTCCACTGCGTTAGGAGCACAGAGTCTTAACCACTGGACCACCAGTGATGTCCTGTATCAGTGATCTTTGATGCTACTACTATGTCTCACTGAAGGCTCAGACTATGGTTAGCATTTTCAGCAATAAAGTATTTTTCGGTTTAGGTCTGAACATTGTTTTTGTAGACATGATGCTATTGCACACTTAATAGACTACAATATAGCATAGACATAACTTTTGTATGCACTGGGAAACCAAAATATTCATGTGACGTTTTATGGTGATGTTCGTTTTATTGTGGTGGTCTGGAACCAGACCCGCAGCATCTCTGAGGCGTGCCTGTATGCACAAAGTTGAGCACTGATCTAGCCCTAACACCAGAAGATTTTCATCACCCTGGAAAGAAGCCCTGTGCTCATTCAGTCGAGTTAGGCACTGCTGCCCGTGCCCCCGTTCACATGGGATGTTGACTGCAGGCCTCAGAATGTGACCTATTTGGAGACACCATCTTTTCCTGGCTTGTGGGAGTGTCATTCCCTGACCAGGGATCAAACCCAGGCCCTCAGGAGCGAGAGCTCAGAGTCCTAATCACAGGGCTGCCAGGAATTCATCTTTAAAGAGGTAAAACGAGGTCACTAGAGAGGGCCCTGATCCCGTGTGACCAGCATCACAAGAAGAGATTAGGACGTAGACAGAGAGAGGGAGAAAGAGGGCCGTTGACAAGCCAAGCAGAGGGACCTCGGAACGAAACTAAACCTTTTAACACGTGATCTCTGACTTCTGCCCTCCAGGTCTCTGAGAAAACACATTTCCGCTGTTTAAGCACCCCCCCGCCCGCGGCACAGTGTCATGGCAGCCGGAGCAAACGGACGCACCCCGCAACGGGCTCGTCTGCCCTGGCCATGCTCATCTGTCATGTAAACGGACGCGTACAACGTGCGGCCCATCAAGCCATGTAAGTGGCCCCTTGTGACCGGCTCCGTTCAGCATCAGGTTTCCAGTGTTGTAGCGGGAATCGTCCTTCATTCCTTTTTATGGCTGACTAGTATTCTAGGGCTTCCCTGTGGCTCAGCTGGTAAAGAATCCGCCTGCAATGCGGGAGACCCGGCTTCGATCCCTGGGTTGGGAAGATTCCCCTGGAGAAGGGAAAGGCTACCCCCTCCAGTATTCTGGCCTGGAGGATTCCATGGACTATAAAGTCCACGGGGTCGCAAAGAGTCGGACACGACTGAGCACCTTTCACTTTCAATATTCATTGTACATTTATACCATTTCGTTCATCCATTCGTTAGTTAATGCACATTGGGTGGTTTCCCTTTCTGATTACGAATAATGATGCTATAAACATCCATGTACAAATTTTCATGTGGACAAGTTTTCATCTCTCAAGTACATAGGAGTGGAATTGCTGCGTCATAGGTAACTCTGTGTTCAACTTGAGAGGAACCTGATTGCCCCAGGGCCTTTGCCCCTCATGATCCCTTTCCTCTTCCCTACTTCAAAGTTCTGCCCAGTTAAGTCCCAGTTGGGATGGATCAGCTTATGATACTCACAGAGAATTAAATTCCATTCTGATATAAGATGCATCTCTATAATTTCACATTCATTGATGAGGGTATCGGCTTAGTGTCTGCTTCCCCCTCTTAAATGTGTGGGCAGGAACTTTATCTCGCTTTTCACTGACCTGTCTCCAGAGCAAAACCTGGCATGCAGTGGCCACTCTAAATTCTAAAATTAAGCTTTCATTCCTCCCTGTTTTTTCCCACTCATTCATTTAACGTATTTTGAGTAGCTGCCCCAGGCTTACAGCTAACCTGCCGCGTCTCCTTCATCCTGGGGAAACTGAGCGGTGGCAGAAATCACCACCTCCTGTTCGCTGCAAGCAAAATGGGTCCAGAGTGGTGCAGTCTGGGCCTGGGGCGGGGAGGTCCATGCCCCAGGGTCATACAGCGAGGGGACAGAGGAATAGGCCCTTGGGACTAGACAGACATGGGAACGTCCCAGGGAAAGTGCTCTTTTTAAATTTAAATTCAATTTTTAAATTTATTTAACTGCGCAGTTGTGTCTTGAATCCTTGTGACCCCACCGACATAAGCCCACCAGGCTCCTCTATCCACTGGAATTCTCCAGGTAAGAATTCTGGAATGGGGTAGCCATTCCCTTCTCCTGGGGATCTTCCCAACCCAGGGATCAAACGTGGGTCTCTCACATTGCAGGCAGATTCTTTACCATCTGAGCCACCAGGGAAGCCCATTTAATTAATTAGTTAAGCTTATCTTGGGCCGTGCTGGGTCTTGGTTACTGCGCTCAGGCTTTCTCTAGTTTCGGCGCGGGGGGGTGGGGGTGGGGGGGGTGGGGGGCTACTCTTCACTGCGGTGGGCGGGCTTCTCCAGCCGTGCCTTCTCCTGTTGCAGAGCGTGGGCTCTAGGTGCACAGGCTTAGTTGCTCCGAGGCATGTGGGACCTCCCTGGAGCAGGAAGATGCAGGTGTCCCCTGCCCTGGCAGGAAGCTTCTTCGTCGCTGGACCACCGCGGAGGTCCTGGGGGACGTTCTCTCGAACCTGGCGCACAGGAAGCTAGGCCAAGGGGGAGAGCTGGGAGCCTCCTCTCAGCCGGGAAGGTGAGTCCTGGGTTGATCTCCAGAGGGGAAGGAAGCTGGACCCACAAGCCAAGCACTGAAGAGCCAGCAGGTTCTCTCCCATTTGTGGTTGAGATACAGTCCAGCTCCGAGTCCGCCATGAGTCTTTGGTGGGAAGGAGATGGGCACTCTGCCTCAGCATCCCAGAGCAATCTGGAAGCACAACCTTCCAGGTACCTGGGAACTCAAATGATCTCAAAACTCAAAGACCTGACCGAGTTTTCTCTGCCCCCAAGTGAGCCATTTGCTGACCTCTGAACATAGTTAGGTCAGGGTCATGCTCCTTTAGGGCAAGGGGGTGGTCTTTGTACTAGCATCCGCTCAGCCCCTGGCAAAGTGGGAGGAGAACAAAGGAAGGCTAGTAAGTCACACTGCCGAGCTGAGCACTTCTTCCCACTTACAGATAACTGGGTGGCACCCGAGGGTGAAGTGACCCGCCCAAGGCCACACCTCGACCTCGAGACGGAGCAGGGAGTGCACCCCAAGCAGTGTGACTCCAGGGGTCTTACTCTTGATCATGACACTGTCCCAGGAGAGGGAGAAAAGTCAAGGGGAAGTAGTTAGCCATATCCAGGAAGCTTAGTGATTTTCACCAGACACGACCAAGCCCCCTGGGAACATGGTCCAGGCTCTGACCTGGCTGGGCAGGAGAAATGTACACAAAGAAGGCTAAGGCGGGACTTCCTGGTGGTCCAACGTCTAAGACTCTGAGCTCCCAATGCAGGGGGACCGAGTTCAATCCCTGGTTGGGAACTAGATCCTACATGTCGCAACTGAAGATCCCGCATGCCACAATGAATATCAAAGATCCTCTGTTCAGCAACTAAGACCCGGCACAGCCAAATAAATAAAAATACGTATTTTTAAAAATTGCTCTTCAAAAAAAAGCTAAGGAGAGGGTGAATGGAATCAAGCCTTACTCACAAAGCCCAGCAACGAAGGCTGACCAAAGGTCCCCGGAACCAGGAGAGCAAGTCACAACATGAGTCTTTTTCTGGGCCACTTACCCTCACAGGGTGATGGGACAGCAAGGACCTGGGGGTTTGTTGTTCCAAGTGCCTGCTTTGTCAGGTTCCGGCTACTCGGCCTACATTTTAGGGCCCTGGTTGAGAATCCAAAGTAGAAAATGAGATTTGGGCCTGAAGTGGGGCTCACAATCTGGCCTGCAAGGGCTGAAGATTCCCACATAAGGTGGCTATATTGGCTACCTGGGAGATCTCGTGTAAGAATCCGCACTTCCTGCTTCTCCTGAAGACTAAAAGCTCAAGCGATCCCTGGGCTTGTGAGTCCACAACAGGTCAAAGGGTCAGTGCCTGGGCTCAAGGGGTTGGCATCTGAAGTCAAGAGACCAACAATATCCCCCTTTACCTGCAGGCCCCATCTCCCGCTGTCCGTGCCTTGACACTGAAGTCAAGCATCACTTATCATCGTAGCTTGGCCTCCTCTTGTAGGCTCGAATCACTGGCTTGGCCGCTGCAGGCCCTGTCAAGTGTAACTGGAGGTGTCCCAGGCCCCTCCCGCCACAATTACTGGCATCCTTGAGATGTCCTCCCTCTCAACAAACTTAGCTTTCCTATTTGTGAATGGGGATTTACCTTTCTGGGAAGGTTTCTGTGAAAACCAAACAAGATGATAAAGGAAGAACTTGGCTTTGAAAACAAGACGTGGCACCAACGGCCCTCTAAAGGAACCCATGAACTTCCCTTGAATTAGTTCTTCAGTTTACAATAGTGAACAATGTAGAGATAACCTGTGTTCAATAGGAAAGTCATTGAGAAACCATGAAATGCTACGAAGCCTCTAAAAGTGAAAATCGTAGATACCAGATGGAAGGGTGCCCATGAAACAGTAACTGAAAAAAAAATGCAGACAGCAGAATATTCTGTACATTAAAGCATGATCTCATTTTTATTAACAAAAATTATATATGCACACATCTTTGTATAGAGAGAAATTCTGGGAGCGTACTTCCCCCATCTGTTTGACAGTTATCAGTGAGGTATGGGACAGGGATGTGAGCATGCTCAGTCATGTCCGACTCTTGGCGACCCCATGGGCTGTAGCCCACCAGGCTCCTCTGTCCATGGGATGCTCCAGGCAAGAATACTGGAGTGGGATGCCATTTCCTTCTCCAGGGGATCTCCCCCACCCAGGGATCGAACTCGCGTGTCTGAAGTCTCCTCCACTGGCAGGTGGGTTCTTTACCACTAGCGCCACCTGGGACTTGGGTCTCATTTGGTGGAAGAGGCTCCTAAACACACATAAGCTTTACCCACGACACATTAAACCTTCTTCTATATACACGGTGCATTTAGAAACAACAACACCTCAACCCTTATAACCTTTAAAAGGGCCACCATGTCATGTTCGCTCCAGGCTCAGGGCACTCTTTGCACTGCAGGGATGACTAGGTTGGTGGCGCCCTCAGGGCTGGGGGGCCACGCACAGGCTCCCCTCTGTCGAGGGCCTTCCCTGGCTGCCCAGCGGGCTCTCCAGCAGTGGGGCGGCCCATGGAGCCGGTGGCAGCACCAGCCTCCCCAGGCAGCCGGAAGCTGTGTCAGCAGGACCCCTGTCATGCCTCTAAGGGACCGAGCCATCATTTGCCTCACGGCCACTGGGGGCCTACAGAGAATTCGGGTACTGGCTGGTAGCTAGTGGCTTATCAGCAGGTGTGAAAAATTCCTCAGCTTTTTCTGGAGTGGATGGATTTCTAAATAAAAATCTAATGTAATGCAGTTTGAGGGAAAAAGCATACCTGGAAGCTCTTGACAGACGCAACCGTCACCTTCAGATATTTATTTGTTCATTTTGGATATTTATTTGCTCACGTACTTATTAAATGTCTCCTGGATGCTTTGTATCTACCAGCCCGAGGGCTCTGGTGAGACTTCCCACGTGCTCAGTGGTAAAGGATCTGCCTGCAATGCAGGAGACTTGGGTTTGATCTCTGGGTCAAGAAGGTGCCCTGGAGAAGGAAATGGTAACCCAGTAAAGTATTCTTGCCTCAGAAATCCCATGGACAGAGGAGTCTGGCAGGCTACAGTCTATGGGGTCGCCAAGAGTCAAACCCAACTTAGGGACTAAACAAAACAGGGCTCCAGTGAAGGACAGCGCTTCCATGGTCCTTGCCCTCATGAAGCTCCACTCTACAGGTGGGATTTGTTTTTTTTAATGTGTTTACCTGGCTGTGTCACGTCTTAGTTGTGGCATGGGGGATCTAGTTCCCTGACTAAGGATCGAACCTGGGCCCCCTGAATTGGGAGCGTGGAGTTTTAGCCATCGGACCACCAGGGAAGTCCAGAAAGGAAGTCTTCATCTTAATTAATAGCTCAATTGGCTAACAGGTAATCACAGCGGACAATGCAGGCAGGGCAGGTCTCTGGGTCAGGAGAGATCACACAGCAGGTGGCAGGAGTTGGGAGAAGTAGAAGGGACCAGGCGCTGCAGAAACAGGAGATGAGCTCAGAAGGGCTAGAAAGGGCAGGAGCAGGTGGTCCCAGGTTAGTGTGGTGAGTACTTTTGAAGCAGGCGGAGGAAAGGGAAAGATGCCTCAGGAAGTAGGCTAAGTGAAGGCCAAACACAAAAGGCATATACTGTATGACTGCATTTATATGACAAATCCAGGAGATCCAACCAGTCCGTCCTAAGGGAAATCAGTCCTGAATATTCACTGGAAGGACTGATGCTGAAGCTGTAACTCCAATACTCTGGCCACCTGATGTGAAGAACTGACTAATTTACAAAGACCTTGATGCTGGGAAAGATTGAAGGCAGGAGGAGAAGGGGACAGAGGATGAGATGGTTGGGTGGCATCACCGACATAATGGACATGAGTTTGAGTAAACCCCAGGAATCAGTGATGGACAGGGAAGCCTGGCATACTGCAGTCCATGGGGTCGCAAAGTTGGACATAACTGAGTGACTGAACTGAACTGAACTGAGGGGCTGGGAATGGGAATGGGCAGTGGGGGGAAGAAGGTGAGTGACGTCTAAGGAATAGAGGGTTTCTTTTTAGGGTGATGAAATGTTTTAAAATTAGGTTATGGTGATGGCTGCACAATGCTCAAAACCAGACCTGGATGCTTTAGTGGGCAAACTCTATAGTGTGTGAATTACATCTCAATAAGGCAGGCAGTTCAAAAACACTCAAAACCACAGGGGGCTTCAGGTCACTGGGACCCTTCATGGGGGCGGGGGGATGGAAGTGGGGCTGAGGTCCTGTAGACTTGGCTGGAGTGTCAGGCCACAGCTTCCTGGCCAAAATGTGTTCATTCTCCCATCCCCAGATCTGACTGTGATTTCAAAGAACTAGAGCCCTTTCTATAGCTGGAGCCTGTACCAGTAAGGAGAAAGTCAATGTATGCAAAAGAAATTGAACACCAGATGGTGGTGGGGGTGGGTTGGGAAGGACTCCCGAGGAAAAGAGCTTGAGAAACGCAGAAGGCGCAAGAGAAAGCCACATTACGGTCCCTCATGGAAGGGCGATGTCACCACACACTAGTTTGACATTCCCAGAGGTGAAGGGACAAACCTGCTTTTTCATTTCCTTCCTGACGGCTAGTCTTCATCAGGGATTGAGATGTTCAGGTGAGCACAGTGTGTGATGTACCTGGGAGATTCAGGGAGGTCATGTACTGACTGAGAAGGCCAGGAAGCTGGGAACTAGGACTGTGGCAAAAATTAGGTGCCTGAGGAATCTAGTAAAAAAAATAAAGGTGACTGAATGGGAGCTTGTAAAAAAAAAAAAAAATATATATATATATATACATATACCCACACACACACACATATATATAAACAGTTTAAGTAAGACACAAATACATGATTATAGAGACGCACAAACCTAAAATTTTTTGAGGTTAAAAATAGTACCTTTGACATAATCCCTTTCTGGTAAATTTTTAAAGAGAAACAACAGCCTTTAAGTATGATGTTAAACTGGAAGATGTTCAAGTCATACTTATTTTTATGTCAAGTTTTGTCTCAGGAATGCAGCTGCTGCTGCTAAGTCGCTTCAGTCGTGTCCGACTCTGTGCGACCCCAGAGACGGCAGCCCTCCAGGCTCCCCCGTCCGCGGGATTCTCCAGGCAAGAGCACTGGAGTGGGTTGCCCTTTCCTTCTCCAGTGCACGAAAGTGAAAGTGAAAGTGAAGTTGCTCAGTCGTGTCCGACTCTTCCTGACCCCATAGGCTACAGCCCACCAGGCTCCTCCGTCCATGGGATTTTCCAGGCAAGAGTACTGGAGTGGGGTGCCACTGCCTTCTCCTGTCTCAGGAATACAGGAGTCCGAACGCAAAGACTTAAAGAGAGATCTGCCACCTCATTCTCTACCGTGAATCACAGGGCACCAGGGTCAGGCAGGAGTTCAGGTTCAACCAATACCTTCTAATTTCAGAGGCAACAGGTCCTGAAGAGTCCACGGGCAAGCCCGACTTTTCACCCTGGCCCAGATTCCGGAAGTGTGAGCACAGATCCTTTGAGAAGGTGCTGCGTGGCCGTTCTCTGTGCACCAATGCTCATGTGGCCTCAGGTGTATTTAATTTTGGCTGAGCAGCATGTGTGGGGTGTCGGGTCCCTGACCAGAGATCGAACCTGTGCCCCCCCACGTCTTAACCACGGGACAGCCAGGTACATCCCTTGATGTGTATTTTAAAACATACAACTAAGGGCATCAAACCTGTGACTTCACAAATACCAACGGCCAGAGGGAGGTGAAGTTACAAAAGGTGCGTTTCAAGCTGATTTAAAACATTAAATGGTGATGGTTGTACCACATTGTGAAGGTACTGAATGTCACTGAACTGTTTACCTGAAAATGGTTAGAATAGAAAATTGTTAACGTTTACTTTACCACAATGCAAAAAAAAAAAAAAAAAATTAAACATGAGGTAAAGATGAGCTTAAGTGGCAACAAGTGATGGAGACCAGAGTCCCCTGGACTGCAAGGAGATCCAACCAGTCCATCCTAAAGGAGCTCAGTCCTGGGTGTTCATTGGAAGGACTGATGTTGAAGCTTAAACTCCAATACTTTGGCCACCTGATGCGAAGAGCTGACTCACTGGAAAAGACCCTGATGCTGGGAGGGATTGGGGGCAGGAGGAGAAGGGGACGACAGAGGATGAGACGGTTGGATGGCATCGCCGACTCAATGGACATGGGTTTGGTAAACCCTGGGAGTTGGTGATGGACAGGAAGTCTGGCCTGCTGCAGTCGGTGGGGTTGCAGAGTCGAAAACGACTGAGTGACTGAACGGAACTGATGTAAAGAAAGAACTGCATGGTAGGAATGACCAAGTTTAGGAAGCACCCCAGTATTCACAGGGAGTGGCACCTTGTAGGGGCGTGCTGGCCAACAATTCTGAGGAGTTACTAGTGAATCCCTTAGAGTGACCGAGAGTCACTCTGAGGCCAAAGCTGAGAGATATGCACCACTGAGGGAGTCAGAGGGATGTAGGGCCCCTCCCCTTGAGCCGAGGACAGCACGCCAATCACACGCGATGAGACTGCACAGGTTAAGTCAAGCACTCGGGTGCTTTTACGGAGTTCCTTCTCCTCAGGGGTGATGGCCTGCAAGCCAGGCAGACCTGGTCTGACTCTTCAGTGCCCACCCCTTCCCAGGGACAACTCGGGGTCTCCTTTTTAGTATGATCCCAGGTCTATTTCTAAAACGTGCATAGGACAAAAAGACAATGAAATACAGCAGTACTCTGGACACGGGGGAGACAGGTCGTTGGGAAAGGAGGTCTTGGTGTGCTGCTGCCATCACGTCCACCTTCAGTCTCTGAGACTTTCGCAGATTCAACAGCGCTACTATGTTGGAACAGAGCGTCTGGAGGTTCCTAACCTCTGTGGTCTGTGGGAATATTTTCCCACTTTCAGGGGAAAACAAGGGGAAGCTACTAGCTATGAAGACTTTGTACCCTGTATCTGGATTTGCTGCACCTTTATAGTAAGACACTCACGACCTAAAATATAAGCCAAGAGGGAATTCCCTGTGGTCCAGGGGTTAGGACTCTGCCCTTTCACTGCCGAGGGCCTGGGGTTCAATTTCTGGTTGGGGAAGTAAGACCCCCAAAACTGTGCAGTGTGGCTGGGGCCGGGTGGGGAATTCAGGACACAGATATTAAGGGGAGCGTTCTAAGAGGTGCAATCTCTTTGATAAAAGGATCAAACTTGTGATCTCAACATATTAGATGTCTGTAAATAAACTACTGCATTAAAAAAAAAAAAACACAGTAACTTTGGTTACCTTTTTTTTGGGGGGGGGGGGCGCCAAGATGAACGCTTTCTCCCGCCCCCTCAATGCAATTTATTTTTCTTCAGTGAAGAATTTTATTTTTATTTATTTTGGGGACCATGCCATGTGGCACATAGGATCAAACCCATGCCCCCTGCAGTGCAAAAATGGAGTCTTAACCAGAGGACCACCAGAGAAGTCCACAACCCAATTTCTTTTAACCTCAGTGCTCATCTGCTAAGTGGGGATGGGAACAGCAGGTCCCTCCCAGGGGTTATAAAGACAAGAGCATTCAGTGCGTGTTAGGTGTTCCCCGCAGCACTAGATGGTGGTCAGTGAACACTAGCTGGGACAATTACTGCATAAACATCTCGTGAGCTAGCAACCAGTAAACCCACTCTGGGAAACGCTACTCCAGACTCACCCCACATAGAGCCAGTCTGATGAGAAGGCTGAGGCTTGGCCCACCTACTGGCCAGAGCTGGTTGTGGGCTCCCAGACAGGCGCCAGCTTCACGAGGACTAGCCTCCTAGAGGAGTGAGGCTGACAGTGGTAGCAAGGGGCAGACCAGCTCATGCCTCAGCCAGAGGGCCTGAGGCTCCTGGCCCAGGGGCTGACTGCATCCGCAGTTTAGAGGTGTGGGGAGAAGCCTCGGTACTGGCCTCACTCGGAAAGTGATCTAGAATTACTGAGTACTGAACCCAAGAAATCCTAGAAATGTGACCTTGTCCTAAGGTCAGAGAGAGGGGAAAAGGAGCCCATGCACCTTGGTCTGGAGTGAGGAAGCCCCCACGCACGGCACCTCAGGGCTCGCTGGCTGCCTCCCTGGGGTCAGGAACCCCGAAGCCAAGGAAGGGACTTGCACCCAACAGGTCTGGGCCAGTCCTGCAGGGTGGCGGCCACGACTGGCAATGTAAGAAGCACAGGAATGAAGGCTGCTCCAAAATTTTCTCAGTGCCTCCTTGCTAGTGGGTACGTTGAGAAGAACGCAGGATCAATACAGAAGTTGCTTTTCTGGAAGAAATCCTGTGCTTTCAGGAGTCTGGGGTGGTCCCACTAGATACTAAGGGCACATCAAAGTGGAACCACACTAGAGTGCCCACCCCTTCCTCAGGAAGGCCGACCCCGCTGCCCAAAGGCCACCGCCCCAACAATCAACAGCACAGAAGACAACGTCAGTTCTTCTCAAACAGTTTAATAGCAAATAAACAAAGAAGGTACCACACTTGGCAGATACAAAATGACTTTTTGTCCGCGTGTCTGTGCAATTAAAACAGATTTAGGTTCCCCGTAGGGACAGAAGGAAAAACACACAAAAAAGGAAGGAGATTCCTGTTAAACACATACTCCCTTGCTCCAAACTTGTAACAATTTTTTTTTTTTCTTTTTTAATCCACTACACAAACTCTGTGATCAGGTCAGAAAAGCTACAGGGGCTCTTCTTGCCTTTTTTTTTTTTTTAAACCATTAAAGTAAAATCCATAATTTTCTACATAGTACAACACAAGTTCACACAAAAAAGACATTTTCTTTTGCAAATCAAAACAGAAAGAAAGGAAAAGCTCAAACAAGGTAAAGAAAAAGCGTTTCTACGGCTGAGTCACGACTTTGAGTTGATTGAATCCCGTTGTTGCTGCAGAACAGACTGTGCGTTTGGTCATAGTGGCAATTTTTTCTCTTCACATTGTGAAATCACTTTACATTGTTTTCTAGTAGAAAAGGCAAAAAACTGTACAAAACCCCTAGTGTTAAATACAACGTTTGTACCAATAAAAAACTCACACAGGTTTGTCTCCAAAATGTAAAGTTTCTTTTTTTTTTTTCTTTTTAAATTATTCACAAAAAGCAGCTGGAAATCAGAAAGGCAGCTGCCGCTCCAGGGTCTCAAATCCATTAAAACCACCACAGAACAATTAAAACAATCAGAGAGAGAAAAGGAAAAGGAAACAACGTCCAACGTTTGGCATTTGGTTTTATCCACAGGTTTTCCCAGAGCTCCTCTTGGAATTGAAAGCAAAATGTATTGGCAAACATGGGTTCTGAACACAGGAAGGGGAGCCTCGGCGCCTTCCGCCCACAGAGGCCGCTCTGTGCAGTCAGACTGTGGGGTGCGTGGCGGTCTCGCTCAGGCTGGGGTTCCTGGCCTCCTTCCATCCACTCACCCCTCTGAAGAAATTAAGCAGCCTACCATCCCCTGGGCCTCCACCTGGCCCCCCTCTCCTCCGGGTAAGGGGGGCCCCAAGCTAACACTAGGCCGCCTGCCCGGTCCCGGGGCAGAGAGCCTGCCGAGACCCTTCCTCATCACCTGCAGCGTGGATGATGTGGACAGTGCTTCTACCATCCCCCCCACCCCCCGTCCCTGGCCCCCCTCTCCACCCCTCCCTGGACAGCCTTACTTCCCAGCTCGCTCGCCCACCAGCCGCTCGGGCCTGGGTGGAAGCTATCCCAAATGCCGCCCCCTGCAACCTCTGACCTCCACAGACCCACCCCGCGACCTCACGTCTCCTCTGGCCTCGCCCTTCGCCATGCACATTCTCACTCAAGTCCCTGCAGACCCTGAGGCTGGACGGTGCCCCGAGAGAGGAGGGCAGGCTCCCCTCAGGGAACCAAGGACCGGGGCTTGCCTGGCACCCGGGGACAGTAGCTATTTGGCTCTTCACCCAATTTAAAAAAATAAACACAAAAAACCGCCCTGACCCCCACCCCACCAGCTAAGCAAGAGCAGAGCTCCAGTGAAGAGCAGAGTGGGGCGGCCGGGGCCCGGGGCTGTAAACAGTGTGAAGACTGCAGTGCTGTGCTTCTCACAGCAGCGCTGGCAGGAGCGCTGCCGCTGAGCGCACGCATGCCCTCCTCCTCCGAGTGCTTGGGAGCGCCCTCCGCCTCCTGCCTGCCCACAGCCACCCTCTGCGTGCGCTCTCACTCCTGCGCCTCTCTGGAACCCCCTTCCCACACGTCTCTGAGCAGAGCAGCCGGCCCCCGGAGGCCCCCCGAGGCCTGGAGGCCGTGTGAGGAGACAGTCTAAGTGCACAGGCAAACGCTCTAAGGGCAATAGAGGAGAAAGTTGCCACTTCAAAATAAAACAATACAATCTTGGAAAGAAAAAAAAAATCAACCCACAACAATTCAAAACAGCTTCTTTGAAACCCTTTTAAATCGGTCAGTTTTTGCACAAACTATAGAAAACAGAGAGGTGAAGGTGATATATACGAGGGTGTGAAGAAACAGCAGGAAACATGCAGAACTTGTTTTTTCTGGGCATAATCTCAGTAGGAAAGGAAAAAATTCAAAACAAAAACAATACAAAAACAAAAACAATCAAAGTATCACATTTTGCTGTGGAGACTGCAGGAACAGGCGTGGGGGGCGGGCACAGCGGGGCTGGCGGCAGGGGGACCCACAGACCTCCCGCTCCAGGGCAGAGCCCCAGGAGCGCGGGGGCTGGCCTGGGGCCCAAGCTGCAGCCGGTGGTCAAAAAGGAAAAAGGGTTCAGGGGTTTTCTGCAGTTGAGAACTCAGAAAAAACAAAAATAGGAACACATGCGGTCTCCTCAAGCCCTACAAACTATATCAGCAAAATGTGCTCAGGAGCCTCAAAGGTTTTAGCGACATCTTTTATTTCATTGTTTACTCCAAAGTTGTCTTTAAAACTACGCACACAGAGAAACGAAGCCTAGGAACGGACTGGCTGTGTGTCCACAGAAATACAAACACCACGCGGTATGTGCTAGTAGGGCTGCTCTGAAGACAATTACAAAGGATTGGAATCACAAAATCAAGTGGTTATCTTATGAAGTTCTAGAAAAATAGATTTTTTTATATTCAAATGCAAGTTTAAATATTTCCCCTTCAGCAGTCGTTCTAGCAAAACCAATTTGGCAGCACAAAAGAAAAAAAAAAGGAAAGAAAAAAGAAAAAACAAAGAAAGAAACAAACATAATAAAAATACACATCAGCATCAAAGGTCAACACAAGGTCAAAGGTGAGAGTTCAAGCATCAGAGAAGCTGAAGAGACAGGGATTTGGACGATGTACTTGACGCCACATCGACATGCTTTAGGCACAACGATGAACAAACGGCAGGAATCTAGAAAAAAAAACAAACCAGAAAGAGGGAGACCCACTGAGTTACACAGAGCAATACATCCAAACAGAGAGAGAGAACAGAACACTCACTGTGTGCAGCCCTGAAATGCGGAGGCGGGCAGGGAGGGCTGGGCAATGACGCGACTTTCGCACATGCTAACAATGGACACAGGGGAAAGGCAAAAAGGACATGGAGGACACCAGGAAAACATCCAACTGCCAGAGACAGAGGGAACCTAAGGCTTGGATTTCCCCAGAAGCGCCCAAACACATCCGAAAAGCAGCTCTCCGGCGGAGCAGAGCCTCAGCCTCCCGTCCCACTCCTGGTCCAGACTCAGGGAGGCAGCTGGAGCTGCCGGCTGGGGCGGGTAGAATTCTTTGGGGGAGAGGGCCAGAATTTCTCCCCCTTCCCATGGGGATGGCCCTCTGTTGCCGGAAATCCAAGCTCTTAGCTTCCACGCGGGCCCTGGCCACTCCTGTGGGACCCAGGAG
This sequence comes from Odocoileus virginianus, assembly GCF_023699985.2. Lineage (NCBI taxonomy): Eukaryota > Metazoa > Chordata > Mammalia > Artiodactyla > Cervidae > Odocoileus > Odocoileus virginianus. The sequence goes on along the minus strand of NC_069683.1, from coordinate 12,381,971 downwards.
ACAGTGTCTGGCTGCATTCAAGGCAAATCAATTTCATGATGAAACCCAAGGAAGAAACAAAACTACAGCAGAAAACACATTTATGTAAGTGAAACCCCCACGCAACAGAAAAGGATTGCTTAAGACTTGACTGCGAGTCCCCCCTCTCCGAGCTGAACCCTTTGACGCCGTGAGACTTGTAGGGGGAGCAGCTTCTACACACCACCATCTTTGGCCTGGGGAGAGAACTGTGCTCGAGGGCAGCACTGCTGTGGGAATTCGCGGGGGAGAAGCGCCTGGGCTCCCCGGCTGCACCGAGGTGCACACCCCTTTTGGAAAGAACCCACATCAGGTATAGAAACCTCAGGGTCTGGTATCAGAGGCAGGCTGATTACACCTTTAACTTTCATGCCAACAGCGAAGGGGTCCCTGGAGCCCAGGACAAACAGGTATGCAATTAACAGTGAGATGGGGGAGGAGGGAGGGAAAGGGAAAAGGTGGGCGCAGAGTGGAGCTCCGGGCTTTGGAAAACCCCACGCGGGCCAAGGAGGAAGACAGAACAGAAGGCGAGCGGTCACAGCACCGGCAGCAGCCTGGGGAGCACAGCTCTCTCCTCCGCCAATTCACAGCTTTACTCCTCCCCCGCGGGCAGGTTAGCTGGGCTGCAGACGGCCACAGAAAGTCAGTAGTTTCAATCATACACAGCACCCTGCGTGTACAACAATCACATTCTGGATTCTACAAAATCCTGGCCTTTTCCAGAGATATAATTTAGGTAATAAATATTCTCCACCCCGGAGCTGTATAAAACTTCTATAAAAATAGAAACGACATTCTTGGTTCCAGCCGGTTGGGATTCAGAACGGCGCCTCCCCAACCTAGCATTTTTTTCTTTTTTTGTTTTCTTTTTTTTTATTTTTATTTTTTGCATTTATTTAAAAAATCCCATCATGACCCTGGAAGCCTTTGGAACAGTTTTATCCTTGAAACACAGGACACATTTCTCCCAGTGCGAGGAATTCAAGTTTACGTGGTTCAGCTTAAGAAGTATGTTTCATGTTTCTTAGAGGACAACAGACCCAAGTTATCACTATGAGAAGGGAACAGCTGTCCCAGCTTCAATGGGATAATCCACCACCACCAACTATCTGCACAACAGCAAGACGGTCAATGCTTGTCTGAGGCCCGAGGACAGCGTGACAAGGAGAGCGCTCCCGTCTGACCGACAGCAAACCAACCCCTGCGATCGCGCCTCTGCCGCTAGGGGGCAGGGCTGACGTCTGCGAGGCTGAGGACCCCAGGCACTCGGTCCCTGGCCTTGGCTAAGGGTCATATCCTGACAGGGCCACTTCTGCCCAGGGACACATTCCCGACAGCAGGTCCTTCCCGGGCCTCCCCACTAACAGCGCTTCTTGGAGCAGAGGCAGAGCCCCGAGGCTGTGTGGGTCACAGGCAAGAGTGAGGCCTGTGGGAGGCAGCAGGGAGCTGACTGTGAGCAGGAGGACAGAAATGAACACGGTAATACTGAGGTAAATGAACACTAAACCCACACGGAGGGAGGCTGTAAACGTCCTGCCGTCTCCTCTGTCACCAAGAGCAGAGCACAGGGCTGGAGCGGTTAGAAGAGGGGCCTGCCTCCACTCAGACGCCACGCCCGGGCTGTCTCAACCAAGGAGGCAAACACAAACTGCTTAATCCTTTTAAGTACTGAGTGCTGGCCGCCGGGAAATGCAGCACCAGCTCAAAGGGACCCTAGGATTCAGGTACACTGAGAAGCAGGCTCTTCTTCCCCCAACTCGACGGCTTTTGATTACTCTGCTCAGGAGAGGTGCTCCCTTCTGCCAGATACCATAAGCCCTTCTTGGGTCTACCCTCACGGGAAAACGGTGGTTGGGGTGGAAGTGACATTCCTTGCTGTGGTCAATTACAAAAAAGGAAGCCTGACAGTGGCTTCCCGAGAGGCCACCTTTAAAGGGACCTGGTAGACATGGGCCATGGTCTAAGGGTCCGGTGTTGAAATAAACGAAACACAACCTCTCTGACTGGCTTCTTCTTCCTAAGAGCCACCAGCCAGGAAGGAAGGGCCAATCCAACAGCACTGGCTGGCTGGGTAACGGATGACAAATTCCTGCTTTTTGCATGTCAGGCTAATTTAATAGGTGCTTTATTTCCAGAGACTTGTCAGCCCCTCCTTGGGAAAGAGGGGCAGAAATCCTAGATGAGAATCTAAATAATCGCTGGCAAGAACGCAGACTTTCCACCGAAGGCGGCTACAGAGGAGTTTCAGCCTCCAGCTCCCAGGGCTGCCGGGTTCCAAGTCACTCTCCCTCTCCAAAGCCAATCCCACCTGCTCTGCCCCCCAAAAGCTCTTGGTTATCAGTTCTCACGTCACCCACTCTCGTGCTCAGGAAGATTCTGGGGGTCCACTTCCGTCTAACTTCGTCCTCTCTCTTGGGATAGTTTGGGGCAAATTCTGATCCTCTTTTTTAATGTTTCTCCATTTCCCCTCCTCCCCCAGGGCAGTTTGATGTTGGTCCTTCTCAACACACACTGGTTACAAACACAGCAAACTTTTAAATAAAGGAAAAAAAAAAAAAACAACTCAGGATATGGCACCTAAACTCCAAAGTAAAACACTGGAAACCAAAGCACAAACTTGTCCTCTGAACGAAGCGCAATCCCCACAGAAGGCAGCAGCCGAGTCTTCAGGGCACGCTGTGGCTGCGGGAGTGGCAGGGTCAGGGTCCAGGGCTGCCAGCGCAGCCTCAGGGCTTCGAACCACCAAGGGCGCTCCTCCCCCACTTACCAGAAGACCCTCTCACTCCAGTCCCAAGAGGGGGGCACGCTCAGTAGGGCTTGCTGTCATTCTTCGAACGTTTGAGCTGCACTTTAAGCCGCTTCATGCCGATCTGAAAGCCGTTCATGGACTGGATGGCAGCTTGAGCCGAGACAGGATTGTCGTAACTTACAAAACCTGTGTGTCCAAGCGGAAACCGAGTGAGGGGCGTGAGGAGGCAAGGACAGCCTCAGTTCTCCTTATGCAACAGGATCCTTACATGAGCTGAGTTTCAAATCTCAATTTTTCTCAGCAGGAAGAAGACTTCTTGAAATTACATCACATGAAACAAATCAGGTTTCTAACAGTATCAGCTGACATCTACACAGTATCCTCAAGTATTTTTTGGCCAAGCCATTTTCCATACATTATTTTTACCTCTGGAGCGACAGTGTGGGTTCAAACCACCATTCCCACTAGAGAAATGAAAAAAAACTGAGGCTCAAAATGAGGTAATGTTATCTACTCAAAGCAAAGTTAAACTAAAGCTAAGCAAAGTCAAGCTCAGCTCTTCCTGCTATCAGCCCCTTCTCTTTCTGGTTCACTGGTAAAAACATTTAGCCCTCCCGACACCAGAAGAAACACCAGCATACCGAAACACTTGCTCAGGTTTGTCTGCTTGTCTATAAAAACCTTGGCAGACACGACATTCCCAAAGGGCATAAACATCTGCAGCAGGTCCTGGTCTCCGAACTCCTGGGGCAGGTGGTAGATGAACAGATTGGCTCCTTCTGGACCTGCAAAATTCCCACTGATTGACAAGGTATTGGGGTCAAGCACACTCTTCCCCCTGCACCACCTGAGTCCCATCTCCACCTGTGTTAACACCCTCAGCATCCCCAAAACACAGAAACTTGTCTGGAGAACTAAACAGACTCTCCAAACACGAAGCAGGGAGCTGAAGGGCAAGCACTGACACAGGTTCCTGCCCTCTTTCCTGTCCACCGGTCTCACGCCCTGTCTCACCGACAGAGGGCAGAATCTGACCCTGTGGGAGGACGGCATGCTGGGAAGGAGCAGGCAGATTTGCATTTGGAGCCAAAAACAGTAGCAAGAGATTATAAGTAAAATGGGTTTCAAAAGAGTGCCTAGAAACTAGAGGGCCGGCAAAGAGGTCAGTAGTTGCCAGAGGCAGGTGGGGCAGGGACTGCCTAGGAAGAGACCTGAGGGAATCTCCAGGGGTCACGGAAGTAGTCTGCACCGATGGTGGCAGTGACGTGTCAGGGCTCACAGAGCTATATTCAGCAAAGGGTGAATTTTACCATACGTAAATTGGGCCTCAGTAAAAATGTATTTTTAAAATACAGGCCTATGATAAAAAACTGGACTTCGGTGAAAGCTCAGCTGGTAAAGAGCCCACCTGCAATGCGGGAGAACCCCAGTGCACAGATCCACTGGAGAAGGGACAGGTTCCCCAAGCCAGTGTTCTCGGGCCGCGCTTGCGGCTCAGCTGGTAAAGAATCTGCCTGCGATGTGGGGGAGACCCGGGCTTGATCCCTGGGTTGGGAAGATCCCCTGACTACTCACTCCAGTACTCTGGCCTGGAGAATTCCACGGACTACATCGTCCACGGGGTCGCAGAGAGTCGGACACAACTGAGCGACTTTCACTATACGATAAACAACTCAGCTCAAAAACAGAGTACGTTTTCCTCTTCACCTCAAGGACTTCCCAACCAAAGGAAAGTTTTAAAAAGTATTTTTACTGGAGTATAATTGATTTACAACGTGGTGTTAGTTCCTGCTGTGTAGCTCAGTGAATCAGTGATATATATATACGTGCATATCCACTCTTTTTTAGATTCTTTTCCCATACAGGTCATCAGAGTACTGAGGAGAGTCCCCTGCACTACACAGCAGTCCTTACTAGTTGTCTGATGTATCTCAGTGTGTCTATGTCAATCCCAATCACCCTATCTACCCCTCCTCACCCCTCTTCCCCCTTGTAAACATGTCTGTTTCCTACATCAGTGACTACTCCTGCTTTGTAAATAAGTTCATTTGTAGCATTCTGTGAAGACTCCACATGTCAGCAGTGCCATATTTATCTTTCTGTGCCTCCCTTCCCTTGGTGTGATGATCTCTAGGGCCCATCTATGTGGCCGCAAACGGCACTGCTTCGTCCTCTTAAATGGCTGAGTGACACCCGCTGTATACATGCACCACATATCCAGAGAAGTTTTATCATCACTGCAGCCCGGCCAGCCTCCAGCCGCCCGGCCTCCCTGCTGTCATGAGACGCTACGGCACACGCTGCCTCGTGGTCTGTGCGCTTGCTGCCCCTCTGCCCCATTCCTCTCCTTCCTCGAGATACACATGGCTCGCTCCTTCCTTCCCTAAGGTCCGCGCTTAAACGTCAACTTGGAGAAACCTCTTTTTATGTAAAATGCTATCTTTCTGGCACCCTCTATTCTGCTTTCCTGTGCATTATTCTTCAGAGCGCCACTGAACACCTCACGCTTCTGCTCACTGTCTCCAGAGTCCCAACAGCTCCCTCTCAACACAGCCCAGGGCACACGGTAAATGTCCAACTCCGAGCAGGGAGGACGCACTGCACCGGGACTCCTTGGGGCCAAAGCAGGAGAGGGTGCTTGCCTTTTCCTACAGAAGCGCTTAGATGCCAGCTCCTGGCTATGAAAACCCATCAAATAGGAGGACAGAGATGTCGGCAGGATTTTCTGCTCACACAAACCACATTTAGGCCTCCTCCTGCTTAGAAAGCCCACTTTCAGGCCTCTTTCTGCTTAGAAAGCCTCTCCTGAATTTAAAACTGTTTGTGTCAAAGCACATATTCCCCACTCCATCAACCCACAGGCTGTAACTCTGTCTCATTGTCCTTCGGTTTGTCCTCAATTAGGAAAAGCACAGATGAGAAAGTGAGGAAAATGCCAAATGACAGAGCTAAAGAGGACACCTAGACAGAAGACATCCTCTAGCAGATTTGTGAGAGAGAAGACGTCCTCTCAAAAACAGACTGCCAAACGCTATCAGACACAACCAGGCTGGTATGTCTCTTCACCTGAAGCTGCAGCCCCACTTGAGGAGGGCCCACAGAGGTCCTGGTGCGACCACGACCAGAACGCATTCCAAACGCAGACCAGCTTCGCAGTGCACCCTTGGCAATGCCAAAGGTCAGTGCCGGCCTGACCCCCTACACGGCCCTCCCGGGCTTCGCCCTGCCCTTCGGCACTGCTGCGGAGGCTGTGCCCGCCGCGCCCTGGCCCCGTCCCGCCACTCACCTTCCTTCTGGCTCCCAGCGGCACCGATACTCTGCTGCGCCAACAGGCTCTGGTTGTACAGGGTGGGGAGCGCTGCGGCCGCGTACTGCTGGATCCCCGAGTAGGCCTGTGTGAGCGCCTCCACGGTGCTCCCGGAGCCGTTGGAGAGGCCGCTGCTGCCCAGTCCACCATTTAAAGCAGCCATCCCTGGGGGAGAGGCTCGACTGGCGCGAAAGACAAACTCCAAAGCACACCCTGTCATCTCGTCCTCAGCCTCTCCCCAAGAAGCAGCAGCCATCTGACGGGTCAGGTCTTAGGACACTCACCAGGGCCCATGGCTAAGGGGACATTTAAAGCTGCCACACCCAGAGGCAGCTCATCCTCCAACCTGCACAAGTGATACCACTGACACGTGACTTGCCCCACTTCTTCTCTGGATTTGCTGCCACTTTCTCCTAAGAACTGGAATGTGGTAAAATAACAGGCCCAGGACTGGGGACTAAAATGAGTCCATACACTGTATGACAGATGTGGGCAAATCCTATCATCAAGATAGCCACTAACATTTACTGAGTGTGTACTATGTGTCAGACACTGCTACGTGATGTGCTCAGCATTTCACTTGTATTCTCATTTAACTTGACAACCCTCAGAGTAGTCTAGTCCCACTTCACAGATGAGAAAATGCCCTTAGAAAGGTGGTCTTAAGGTACAGATAGTTAACAGACAGGGTCAGGTCTGACTCAAAACCTTAAGACCATCTCTAACTTCACTGGACATCCCGATCATTCACTCTAAGTGTCCCTACCAGAGCAGTTTAAAACATGCTACCTGCACAGAGCGACCGGATGGCATCCAGGGACTGGCCCTCACCTGCCAAAGAGCTGACGTTGAGGCCTGCCGTGGCTCCGGCCAGTGTCTGCAGGGCTCCGAGGGAGGCGATGGGGTTGACGGAGCTGCTGCTGCTGGAGCTGGGTGAGGACCCTGCTGTCAGACACCCACCAGTCAGACTCAGACCAACACCTGCCTTCTCGCGGCAGCAGGCGCCAAAGCACAAGCTGGATCACTCAACTGTTCATTCTCTTTGTAAGGAGGCTTCCAGTTCCCACCCTCTGCCCCACTCGCCCCAGTTAATGATTCTGGTAACATGTTCTTGCGCTACACAGAAGTGATGACTGCAACAAACTGAGAACCATGAGTACGCTCTTAACTCAGAAGACATGTGAAACTTTACTGTTCATGATCTGACCCCTCTGGAAATGGGTGTTAACTGTTCTGCAGAAGGACAAAATCCTCACGTGGGGCTCTGCCCAAGGCCCGCAGGCCCGGCCCCGGCCCATGCTCACCTGAACTGGTGAGAACGCTGAGAGGACTGCTGGACGTGGTGAGGGCACTGGTGCCGCTGGGTGTGTTCTGAGCGGCACTCGCAGCAGCGGCTAGGGCAGCCAGGTTCTGCAACTGCATTGCATTTAACCCTGCAACATCCAAAGCAAGCCATCAGCCAGCAGACAAGCGTGCGCTATACCCACTCCGGCAATGACCGTGCGGACGGGCAGAGGCTCATCTCAAAGAGGAACTGCTCTAGGTGTAAGCCTTACAGGCAATATACTACAGAGCTCCAAAAAGACTCAGATACCACTCAACTCATTAAGAAACTTGACATTTCCTCAAACAAGACATGTCGAATACAATAGCATTCCAGCCCAAGTGAGTGAGCATTAATAAATGGACGGGCAATGAGGGAATCAGAGAAAAAGGGCTGGGTTCTGTGGTCTACCAGGGAGCCAGGCAGACTGAGGAGAACAGTGCCAAAGCCCGAGGCAGAGAATGAATCTGTATCTGAGCCCCTCACTCGTGCTTTACAGGGGATCTGTTCTCTGCAGTGGAGGTGAACCAAGCAGAAAATGCAGCAGAGATCCAGAAGACCATGGAGGAATGACGTGAAAACTGCAAGAGTAGAGAGAACAAAGAAAAAACCACCGCCTGAAAAGCAGGTTAAGCAGAAAAACAAGAGAAAACAAACACTGGAGAAAAGACCTCCAAGTAGAACCTAGCGACACTGGTAAAAGGAGAGCAAAAAGTCTGAACTGCACCAGCAATGTGCACCAAGAACGTGCGGCAAACGACTTACTGGATAATGGAAAGGCAGATGGGTAGGGGTGGAGAATTAACGAGAATAAACAGGCTACAGCACAGATTTAAAATCTAGCAACTTTCTGAAAATACAGCAACCTCTGAGTCCCTGGGACAAAAAAAATGAAACTATCAAGCTTTCCCAGTGGCGCACTGCACCTTGCCTAAGACTAGCCCTTCCTCAGATGCACCTGCCGAGCCGGATCCCACCGATGGAGGGGCAGGGCTGGGCAGCTTTGGAGTGGCCCCGTCCCTGCCTCGGGTTTGACTGTGGAGCTGCCTTTTGTTAACAACTCTGGTATCTGTAAATTAAGTTTATGGTGTGTGTTAATACCAAAAACAGTAATTACCTAAGGAATAACATGTATAAGACACTGACTTCCAAGGTTCTAGCAGTTGTAGGGCAAGCCACACACACAGAAGCCAACTTAGACTTTTCTTCTGAGAACCACTGGAAAAGTCACTTTATTGTGGAAATAATTCCTGCAATTTTCTCCTTATCAAAGTGGTTGCAGACAGTCTGCAGGTACTAACAGTTCTTCTCACTAAAGACTTAAAGGGGTGGGGAGCAGCAGACAACTGCAGAGCAACATGACATCAGTAACTAAAAGAGCCTCCTTCGAGAGAAAAGGTAGTTAATCCCAGGATGTTCATCTTATATCAGGTTTATGTAATGAGTGGGAAAGAAAATTTGTTTTTTCTGCATGAAGAGTAGAAAACTCTTAAGACTTTTGTTAGCTGCGTCGGTTGGCGTGGCTGCTGCTGCTCCTCCACAGCAGTGAAACACTTACCTCCCATCGGGTGGAGGCTGCTCAGGGTGTTGAGGTTCCCAGAGGAGGCAGTCTGCTGAAGGAGCTGCAAATAAAGCTAGACATTACACCAAAAAACAGAACAAGAGTGAGAGTGAGGGCTGGTTCTGCGTCTGGGATAACTCTACAGCACAGCAAAGCGAGAGTGCAGAGGCCCCCAAAGAGAAGAGAGTCGAAGACAAGAACCCAAGCCAACACGACAAAAACACGAGGCTTGTGACAGCACAGGACGACACAGCACAGCTGAAGCCCGGGCCCAGAGGACGGCTGTTAGCCGAGCCCTAAGCCAGGCTCGACTCCGGCAACACAGTGTGGCACGGCGGGGGCAGGGCGGGGAGGACGAAGCCCAGCCAGGCAGCCGTGCGGCCCACTGCCAGCAGCGTCTGCAGACGGGTGACCACCATGTCTAGTTTCTCTCCCAAGTTCTCCTTGGTTAGGTCCACACACCTCATTTTGTAGGCTGTTCCCATCTGGAGGCCTAATTTCTACTTTGGCCAACTACTTAAAATACCAACTGGGACCATTTCAGGCTCTTTCTTGGAGTATCCTTTACCAGCCACGATGAACTTGTGACTAGATCAACCTCGTTGTGATTAGAATACTATGCATTCATCTAGTCCCATTCATCTCACTGTTGCAGATGACCAAATGATGGCTCAGTCTGCATTCATCCAGGGAATATTCTCTTTCAACGAGTGTTCCATAACTAATAAAACAAGAGCACCTGTCTATAAGCTATGAATCTCCGCGGCCTTACCCTGTACCTAGCAAACTGCAACCCTGATCTAATCAACCTGCTGAGACCTTTTGTTCCATTCAAACCCAATCAATGAATGGCTGGTATTCTTGTTTCTGGATCCTTTGTTCAATCTATTATCCATTCCTATAAACATCTGACCTGGCTCCTCTGTCATCATGAATCTCTCTAATCTACAGGCATTTCAGGGAAGTTCACAAACTTCCAGAAGTAGAATGAAAAAATGTACACACACAGAATTTTATCAGCTTCTCAAAGGGCTCCACAACCTCGAAGATTTAAGAACTACTGCTCTAGTTTCAAGTTCACACATTCTAGTAGGTCCTAATTAATGATGACGTGCTATCACACAGTCCATTCGCTCTCACATCTTTATTTTTGTGTTCTTAAATACCTGGCCAATGAGCTTAGTCCCAACTAGTGGACTGTACATACTGTACCTGGCACTTTACTTCTTCCCTAAAAGAGACCAGCTCCTAGGGCGGGGATCATGTTTAACAGAAACAAAGAGGCCACAGCTCTCAACATATACCATCATGTGCCTGCTAGATGTGGCAGTGACAACAAAAAGAAGGCTCCAAACTCTCTAAGGAAAGCAAGCACACATCATGGAGATAATTTTCAAAGCATTATCATTCTGGCAGAAGACTAAAATCTCTGAATTTTCTCAACTTTTAAGCAATGTTCTAGCACCAAGGAAAAATTTAATCTGCAGAGATATAACAACCATCTAGGTCTTCTGATTTCAGAGAAATACCAGCAAGGATAAACTTGAATTTCTTCTAATATGTTAGAAATATGGAAACCAGAGGGCATCAAATTAGCCAAAACCCAGTACTGAGGGATAGAAATCACCGCCTTTCTTCTGTTTCCATATAAAATAATATTTTAAAGGATGAGGAATGAATGACTATACTTCTGTGTGTATATTTTTAGACTATCCATACTAATCTAGTGGTTTCACCATTTATTTTCCTTCTTTGGTAGCTTCATAGATGACTTGTTCTTTCTGATTCAAAGACGAGACGGTTGTAAGCGTCTTGTGCCACCTGTGGTTCTTTTGAGGGCTGAAGCAGTGATAATCCCCTGTAATATACACTGCAGACCTAATAAATCTAACAAATTAGAGCCTGCTTTTGGATTACATGACTCAAACTTGACAAGAGAGAATTCAAATTAAAGGAAATCTATTTACTATTTAGTGAACTCAAATAGACACCTGTAAAACTCATTTAATAATGTCCATGTTAATCTCTCAAGCTCTCCGTCGATGGGGAAATATATTGTTATACTCTTCTTGGAAGGCTCAGGAAGGATTTTATTGATGGCCTCTACATCTACTAGACACAGATGGAGAGAAATACTTGGTAGCTAAGACTTCCCCAATAATTTTATTTCTTGGGGGCAGGGACACATGTTTCTAAATCTTTGTATTAGGAAATTAGGATTTCACTCTAATTGGAGCAGAAGCTCAAGATACAACCAATGATGTGTGACAAGAGAGAGTGAGCCAGTGCACACACGAGACTAATGTGACAAAGAATATCGTGTTGCCTGAATTTTTATGTAAAACTTGGATATGCTAAAAGCTGTGAGTGCCATTATATATGTTAGCTAGGGACAGCAGAAGAAGAAACAGCTGGGAGCTTGCACAGCCTGCAGAAAGCAAACCACAAAGACTCACTGCTAAATACTGGGGTCCAAGAGTATTTAGACCAGCAAGGTTTCCCCACACAGATGCCGCGCTGATTTGCTGCATCTGCTGCTGGAGTTGCTGGGCCATTCTCTTCTGTTCTTTGTCCTTCTGTGTATCAGCAAATTTTACCACCATGGGGGAGGAGCAACCCTACGAAAACACCAAAATCAAAGGGTCAAATTCCTCATTCTGGGTGGAGGGAAACCCTCCTTTCCAGTGCCACATAGGCTGCATTCTCATTTTATTCAGTGCCAAATGATTCTCCTCTTTGATAGACACAAGTGGCAAAAGGTAACTTAAAAGGGTTAACCAGTTGCAATATGCTAATTTTAAAGAAAGCACCAGTGTTTTAGATGTTTGGCTTAACTTTTAGGGCTTCCCAGGTGGCATTAGTGGTAAAGAACCCACCTGCCAATGCAGGAGAACTAAGAGACCCAGGTTTGATCCCTGGGTTGGGAAGATCGGAAGTAACAGCAACCCACTCCAGTATTCTTGGCTGAAAAATCCCATGGACAAAGAAGCCTGGTGGGCTACAGTCCATGGGGTTGCAAAGTGTCGGACACGACTGAAGTGACTAAGCAAACAGCGACTTTTAGGGCGACCAGACACTATGCACGCTGCCCGGCTCTGTGCTCCATGGTCCTAGCATGCTCAGGCTAAGGGAGCGTCCCTTTCGCTCATCTGCCCCTACCTCCATGGTCTGTGCTTGATGCATTGCCTTGATAGCTGTCTGTGCCATGGCTCTTGTTGTGAAAGTCACAAATGCACAACCTGGTAAGAGAAGAGTCAATAACTCGTCCATTCATTCAATGATTTATCTGACTTTTACTGAGCACCTACCATGTGCCCAAGTACCATGCTAACAATACAGACATGATTCCTGCCTTTAGGAATTCATGATCTAGTGGGGAAGATGATGTGTTACAACAAGGTGATACATGCTTCAGTGAGAAATCAGGGAAGCACAAATAGGAGAGAAAGTGCTTGAGAGATAAAGGAGGAATCACATTCTCTAGTTTCTCTCGTGAAAGGCGTGTTTCCATTTTGGCATAGAATCTCTCCAAGGACAGAAATAGAATTTTAATGCATGACACTTAGGTGCAAAATGTAGATTCCTTGGGGGAATTGGGATCAGTTGATACGAATCATGACGGGACCTAGAAACACAACACCATACTCAACCCTCTCCATCTTGACAGTATCATCCATGGTGGCTAGAGATCACTGGTTTCCACTGATTCAAATAAAAAGAGACTCCAAATTTAAGCTGAGTGCTTTTAAAGGTACCTCGGCTCAGCCCGTCGGGCCCCCTCAGTATCCGGCACTCCTCAATCTGCCCGAACGAGGAGAACATGACTCGGATGTCGTTCTCGGTGCACTTCTTGGAGATCATGCCGATAAACAGCTTCCTGTCTTCCACTGCTGAGAGAGTGAGGAACAAATGCTGGACCATTACTACAGGCGGCAGTGCAGCACAGAGCCCTGTGCCTCGTGACCTACTGTACTCATTTTAAGATGCATTTCCCCCCATAATTTAGCACCTACTCTTAAACCATAATTGGGAGCACTGAGATGAAATATAGTAGCTTCATGATCTTATGAAAGTTACTTAACCATTCTGTGCCTGTTTCCTCATGTGATTAACAGAGGAAACAGTTTACCTCAGAGGTTGCTGTAGGTATTAAATACCAAGAACTCAGCATCTTGCCTCATACTTCGCAAAGTCTGCTCTCACTAGTAATACTGCTGTACCGAAGGATGAGTTTTCACACTTACCTGACATGACAAAAGAAACACACATTCAGTGAATGTAACGGTCCACTTTCATACTCTGGTTATCTTCTTGAGGACTGAGTTTTCCTTCCTAATTTTTTAGGGAGGGAATTTCCTCAGTTCCCCTCCTTACTCTGGTTGATAAGAAACTATGCAGTTCAAAGGCATTCCAGTTCACTCTCAGATGTTCTTGTAATGTTTCCCTGTCAACTCTATTTATCTCATTTATTTACCATGCTTATTTTAAAGAGCAATTCAGATGACAGATTACTTACAGCACTGAACCTCTATCTTACACCAGACACAAAACTTAACTCAAAATGCATTAATTCTGAGTAAGTACTAGATAAACTGAAACCATGAAATGCCTAGGTGAGTTGGGCTTGGTAAACTCCTTTACATGAGTCTTGGTAATGACTTTTTTTGGATTTGACACCAAAAGCAAAGCAACAAAAGCAAAAAATAAACAAGTGGTGTTACATCAAATGAAAAAGATTTGCACAGCAAAAAAACCAAAAAGCCATCAACAAAATAAAGAGGCAATCTACTGTATTTGCAAATCATGTATCTGATAAGGAGTTAATATGTAAAATGTATAAAGAACTTAAAGAAGTCAACAGTAAAAGAAAAACAACTTGATTTAAAAATGGGCAGCTTCCCTGGTGGTCCAGTGGTTAAGACTCCGTACTTCCAATGCAGGGTCAACAGAGACATCAAAGGTGCTCAATATCACTAATCATCAGGGAAAGGAAAATCAAAACCACGAGATATTATCTCATATGTTTGAATGGTTATTATCAAAAAGAACAAGTGTTGGTGAGGATGTGGAGAAAAGGGAACCCCTGTGCACTGTTGGGAGGATCTATATGGTGCAGCCACTGTGCAAAACAGTACAGAAGTTCTTCAAAAAATTAAAATCAGTACTACCAAATTATCCAGCAGTTCCACTCCTGGATATTTAGCTGATGAACATGAAAACACTTACTTGAAAAGATCTATGTTCACCCATGTTTATACAGCAAAGGTACAGAAGCAACCTAAGTATCCATCAACAGATGAAGGGATACAGAAAAAGGGGTATTCTATACATACATGATTATTATTCAGCCATGAAAAATGAAATCTGGACATATGTGACAACATGAATGGACCCTGAAGGCATTATGTTAAGTGAATTAAGTCAGAGAAAAACAAATACTGTATTGCTCTCATTTAAACATGGATATTTCAAACAAAAAAACAATTGAGCTCCTAGAGAACAGACTGGTGCTTGTCAGGGGCAAGGGGAAAGGAGGGAGGCAAAAAGGGTAAAGGAGGTCAAAAAGCATTAATAAACTTATTATACATAAACTTCCAGTTTTAAAATAAGTCACAAGGATGTATGGTGACTATAGTTAATACTGCCTTGTACGTTTCAATGTTGTCAAGAAAGTAGATCTTTAAAGTTCTCATCACAAGAGAAATAATTTTTTTAACTATGTATGGTGACAGATAACTAGACTTATTGCAGTGTCATTTCACAAAATACACAGATACTGAATCATCATGTTGTACAACTAACATATTATATGTCAATTATACGTCAACAAAAAATTATAATTAGTGCACAATACAATCCAAATGCCATGAGAACAGCAAATACTCCAGAAGAAACCTTGTAAGGGGAGGACTTGCTCACGTGCTTGCTTACCATTGTTCTTCTCGCTGTCGGCAGGCTTCATCTGTATAGGATGATGCATCTAAGACGGAAGACACGTGAATATTATGATTACACACACTGAGGGAATTCAGAAACATAAATGAGGCCTCTAAAGGAAACACCAAAACTGAGCTTTAAGAGGTGTCTCTGGGGACCTCTCCGGTGACCCAGTGGCTAAGAATCCCCCTTGCATGCAGGGACATGGGTCTGCCTGCTGATCAGGGAACTAAGAGCCCACATGGCTGGCAGCAACTAACCCCATGCGCCATAACCAGAGTCCGCGCGCTGCACTGCGCTGCAGTGACGCACCCAAGAAAGCAAGAACTGTCTCTGAACTCACGCCTGCCTCATTATCTCTCAACAGAATCTCAAAATAGAATGTGAGTCAACAAGTCAAAATTCTCTTGGCTGAGAAGTACTTTCAATCTATATTCTTTGAAACATTCCCTTTATTCCTCCTTTACATCAATTCCTGTGGCAGTCACCACTTCCCCCCGTGTGTTCCATGCGTCAAAGCCACCACGGTTCCACTTACTAGTAGGAGTTTCTTACCCCTGGGAGGACCTTCATGTTGTGAAGAGCGTTCTGAGCTTCTAATGCAGCTTTTCGGGTGTAAAACGTAACAAAACAGCACCCTGCAATAAACAATACTTAATGAAATCAAACCAGTCCTTTGAAAGCAGATAATTTCCAAGAGCACTCCCTCTTCCCGGGATACACTGAAAGTCAAAAGCCAGGGCTGGGTTTATTCAAATGAGTGGGTGGGTGGGGAGAGGGGAGGGAGGGAGATGGAGAAAATCTAACAAGGAAGAAAAATAAAGATTTTCTACCATTTTCTTTATTGCTATCGTCACCTGGTTTTATTAAAATTCTTCTTTAGCTGCTCCTGTAACTTCTCTGGGAAAGATGACCCTCCTTACAAAGGTCACAGAACCATGCCATCCAACCCACCCTTCCTGGAGCATGGAGGAGCAGGCTGGGCAAGGAGACTCAGACGCGCACTCTTACAACCTGTAGTCTACAGCTCTCACTTTCTCAGAACAAGCCTTACACTGCAGCCAGTTTCTACCATATGCCCTAAACATTATTATCATTTATTAAATGATAAAATGACTTCAGAGCAAGGATCTCTTAGTATCTATTTTTTGGACTCCTGGTTCTCATCAAATGCAATTACACGTCCAACAGCACTTGACTGAGAAGACCCTGAGATTGCACTCTGTGCCTCTGCTGGGGACTGGAGGGCGTAAGTGTGTTTTGTAAATCTTAGGCCCATAGTCCCGTAAGATATGGTATAGATTTCTTTTAAAATCACCCTGCAATTAAAATTTCAAATTACTGTATATTACATTGACAGTCATTTTCAGAAACTATAATACCTTTTATTTTTGGTTAACTATGCCACAAAGAGAAAATAATTCCTCAGCTCTAGACCTTCTGCTATTAAGCTGGTTTCAATCATGACAATCATGCTTGCTTACATCTGTACTATAGAAAAGCTTTCATCACAGAAAATTACTCTGAAATGGGTTATTGGGGAAAACAAGTGTGTATCTGCGTGTGTCTAGGGGCAAAGCTAACGCCTCATCTACTATCAGTCCTATAAACCCTCTCCTCTGCTGGGTGTTTCTGGAGGCAGCTTGCCTTCCTCCCCCGGTCACTTTGGGGCTATAACAAACAGGTGATCTACAAACCCCTCCCAGTTGCTGAGCCACCCCAGAAGGCCTCTGTAACACCAACAAAAACCACGAGTGCCTAGACAGCCTCTCTCTCCACTCACCCTAGCTAAAATACTAAAAAACAGCCTACATGGTTGGTGTACTTCAACTTTATTTCTGTCGTTCCATTACCAAGATCAAATGAGACACTCACATGAGTCTGTCTCTTGAATTTACAGATCTTGAAAATGACTGCCCAAGAATCCAACTTACAAATTAAATTATCCTTGTGATGTCACTCATGAGGATTTTATTTTATTGTTAAGTCATTAAACATGTTTGGACTGGGAGATATAGCTGCAAGAAAAAGACAGTCATATCCCCCCCAACACTACCGCCATGACCACAAGAGCATCCTGGCAATGAGACAGAGCATGCGTGTGCCTGCAAATACACATAAATTCAAAGCCCTTCCTTACCTTTGCTCTGTGGAGGGTTTTGGCTCCTATCCCTTAGGACATTGATTTCATAGACAGCACCATACTGTTCAAACAGTTCCCTCAAGTCCTTCTCAGACCAGGTCCTTGGAACCTGGCCCACAAACATCTTGATAGCATCAAGATCCGGTTGATCTGGGTGGTCCAGGGTGCCGTTCATTTTCTTTGAGCTGCGTAAAATAAAACTTCTATTATGTATTCATGTTGTTTCCAAAAGAATCTTCTTTTCTTTAAAAGTCTCAATTACTTCCTGAAGAAGTAAGGGGAAAAAAACCTACTTCTTTTCACTACTCATATTCTATTTACCAGAGTTCCCCAGCCCTCCCTCATTATGCCACCCCTTCCATCTGATCCGAAACTAAAGGCATCATTCTGATTAGGACACCCTGGGCTTTATCTAAGTAAATGAATTGTCTAACTAGAGAAGTATCAGAAGAACTTAAGAGGTAAAGTTCCTCAAGAAAGCTTTAATCATTTTTAAGTAGAGCTAATAAAACTTTATAAAGTGTCCACAAAATCACAAAAGACTACTGCTTATGGGTAGGTTTCAGGATTCTCAATCTACACGATGACGGGTGAAAAGTTTTCTCTCAGCAGATGTCAGAACAGAAGCACAGGACTTCCAAGGCCTAAGAACTGACTAGAACATTAATCTTTGGTTGATGATGTCTCACACATAATCCTGGTACTCTTGAGTGAGGTCCTCCAATCAAAACAAAATAAAACCTCTTCAACTTTCACAAATGATTGTTATATAAACAATGATGTCATCATTCTAGGGTCTTGTTTCTAAGTAATCCGATTTGCTGCTATTTCTCCAAGATTTCACCAGTTAATTCCCTTACCAACTCTTAACTGTTATAGTGTCCACAAACTCCTCCAGTTTGATCACACCCATCTGTAACACCCCTACTTAAGGGCCTTCCTTCTGTCAGGCAGCGCACTCCCCTGGGTTCTGTCTGTCTGTCAAGAACCACGGGGGAAACTCCTACACTATTGAATGTTTCCACTCAGAATGAATCAAAGTCCTTCTACCACCTTTTCACAATCTTATTCTGAGTATTTATCCAAACTAGTAACAGCTTAAATTTCAAATAGTTAGCATGTTTAACTTTTTTCAGTGTTTGCTAAATCCAGAAATCACATCATTATGTTCAAACATGTCTTTCTTTCTTTCACGTATTCTAATGTTCAACCCCAAATAAAACACCACTTTTCTTTAAAAGAAAAACTAAGTTTTGTCACCACTGCTACCTTTTGACTAGTATTTGAAAATCATTAAGAATGCTGAATCTAGTAGTTCATCCTCTAGTTCCTACATCTCTTGTAACTGAATACAGGGCTATTTTCATGTCTAGGTACTAAACATCAAAAACTGTAAGACAAACATCATATAAACCAATCCTTGTTGCTTTGTCTATGAAGGTTCCCCATACTCTTCCCCAGGTTAACTGGTCAGTTCCATCAAGACTCAAACAACACTAAATTTCCAACTTGATTACAGGACTGAACACCTTTTAGCAAGCTCTGGCTCCACCTACCTCTCCCAACAAGACTGAGAGCTCCTTGAAGGAAGACATCACTTCATTCGTATTCTTATAGTCACACCTCGTACTGGTGCCTGGTTCAAAGTAATCACCCAGATGCGGGGTGGGAAGAATTTCTTGTTCTGAACAATTCCCCCATTTAAGCAACTAAACTTGATAAAAATCAATGCTGTGCACAAAGGGCTCACAGATTAAAGAGCAGGTATCCTCTCCTGTGAGGATTTCACTGTCACAGGATCAACCTACTTCCCCTCCCCGCTTTTAAGCATTTTGAACTACACGGTTTCATTGGTTTTCCCTTATTAATTTAAAACCACGTTTGGCAAGTTGCTGCAAAAAATATAACATAGCTACTTCTAAACGCCTAACCCCAATGATCGAACAGAAATCATTTTATCACAAATTTTTTTAAAAGTCCTATGACTAGTGAAAAAATGGGTATCACTTCCTACCATCCGTGCTCCACAACTTTAATTACCAGTTTTAATATTTTATTAAAATGGCGCTAGTTTTTAATCATATTTCTATTCCAGGGAGGGTTAACATAGCACCCAAATAAATGGCGCTTAGAATGTTTTGACTATAAAGAAGCAGACAGCTATTTCTGAAGAGGCAGGCGCTCACCAGTTTGTATTCACTGGAGGCAACCACTCTCAGTTTGTCCCTTCCTTCTGTATTCATGTACCACTTCTAAATTTTCTACATCGCTTTTTAGCACAAAAGTATAAATGTAGTCAATTTATATGATTTGTGCTTTACCCAAAAGTTCAGTGGAGACTCAGCATTCCAGACAAGTGCCTTTCCTTTTTCTCTTTACTCTCCAAGTCCCTCTCACTTCTTCATGTCCACCTACTGCCTGAATCACCCTGTCCCCCGAGTATACCTATTCAAGAACCAGAAGACTCCCCCAAGAACTGGAGCAATCTTTGAACTTAACCATTAAAAACTTTCACAGGAATCACACTCCACAATTTTACATATGGCTAACTGAATATTAAAAAGATATGCAAAATGCAAGCCTTTACCTCATTATTTTGCTTTTCTATGACATTATCTTATTGTATTTTACAGGCTGGGTGGAGGAAGGGATGGGACATGGTCCTTCACCAGTTTGAGAAGCACTTCTAGAGCACAGCAAATGATCAGGCCGCACTCAAGATGCAGTGGACATCATTCAACTGGAGTACTCACTGACTGATTTCTTCCTCCAATTACTACTGAGCTCTTCTTTATACAGCGCAATCACTGTGCTAGATGTGGTATGGCAGTGGTGCTTCAGTCGCTACGTCATGGCCGACTCTTGCAACCCCATGGACTGGGAACCTACCAGACTCCTCCGTCCATGGGATTCTCCAGGCAAGAACACTGGAGTGGGTTGCCATTTCCTTCTTCAGGGCATCTTTCCCACCCAGGGATCGAACCCAGGTCTCCTGCACTGCAGGCAGATTCTTTACCGACTGAGCTACAAGGGAAGCTCAAGATGTGGTATGCATCAGTAAATAAGGAAAACATGGGGTCTTTCTTTGGAGCACAAGAAGATACAATTAGAAGTATAAGTGCCAATATCAGCTGGAGAAAAAAAAGAGGAAAGCAACTACATGTGTATGTAGTAAGCAGTCACAAACTCCTCAGCAACTGTTACTGTGTCTGAAGACATGATCAACAACGCTCTTCTGTTCTCAACCTTCCACACATACTTCTAGTATGCACCTTGTCCTCAAGAAGAAACCACTACATAAAAAAGTCACCTGGGGACAAGACTACCAGTGTGACACGCCAAGGGTCCCACAGTATCCACGTATGGCATTTCCTCTGCCCACCACTAAATACGTCCTCAAACTGTGTCTCATCTGCCCACTGACAGGGAGCCCCTCAGAGTCAGTGATTCTAAATTAAGCATTCATTACATTTATTCAGGAATCAACAGACCCCCTGGAGAAGTGCCCATACCATCGCTGTCAGTCCTAAGAGGCAGGTCCGTGGGGACTCCTCATCTTCTGAGGAAGTGCTACCCGTCAGTGGGGTGCTGCCTGGGGAGCGGGGTGGGAGAGAGGAAAGGCAGACCCGCAGCAGGGAAGGGAGGCGAGAAGGCAGCCAGTGTTCCAGCAAAGAGGCATGGTACCCGCTTCTTTCTGTGTTTCTGGCTCTGGCAGCAACTGGCGAAGTCGTGAAGAATCAGAAACTAGGAGGGGTCAGGACGAGAGGCTGTGTTGTCTACCTGACTCCCGATAGAACTCGCCACAGGACAGGGGAACAACCAATTTGGAAGAGACGGGGCAGGGAAATGAAGAGTTATATCGTCAAAGTACACTTCCACTCAAAACTCTTAGCCCCTGTCTTCACCTTTTCCTATCAAAGCTTCCCAGCTCCAGGCCCAGCTCAGAGGGCAGAGTTAATGTTCTATTCTACTTTTTTTTCCATCCCTTGGCCCCCATGACTAGACCAGGAGATGGATCTTAACAAGATGATGCATTGGCTGTCTAGAAACCTAAGACTGTGACCTACGCTTAATCAAGACCTTCTATAGCTGCCCTGAGTAAGACAACAGCCACTAGCCACATGTTACTATTTAAATTTAAAAATCCAGTTTCTCTGGAGAAGGAAATGGCAACCCACTCCAGTATTCTTGCTTGGGGAATCTGGTGGACAGGGGAGCCTGGTGGGCTGCTGTCCATGGGGTCGCACAGAGTCGAACACGACTGAAGCGACTTAACATGCATACATGTATATGTAAAATAGATAGCTAGTGGGAAGTTGCTGCGTAACACAGGGAGCTCAACCTGGCGCTCTGTGACGACCCAGAGGGGTGGGATGGGGTGGGAGGTGGGAGGAAGGTTCAGGAGGAAGGGGACGTATGTACACTGGGGACTGATTTGTGTTGATGTACAGCAGAAACCAGCAGGACATTGTAAAGCAGTCATCCTCCAATTAAAAATAAATAAATTTTAAAAGGCAAAAAAAAAATAAAAATAAAAATCCAGTTTCTCAATTTGCACTAGCCACATAGGACTAGTGTCGACTACACATGATATCAGAGACAGAAGATTTTTTTTTAAGTCTTTTGGGGGACACGCCATGCGGCTTGCAGGATTTTAGTTCCCTGACCAGGGACTGAATCCAGGGTCTCAGGAGTGAAAGCCTGGAGTCCTAAGTACTGGATCAGCAGGGACTACTCAGAAGAACATTTCTAATATCACGGGAAGTTCTACTGCCCAGGACTGCTCTACAGAACCTAGAACCCACCGACAGAAAGAGGCAGTCGGTGATGAAGGTGCACGAGGAAAAGCTGCAACTCAGGAAAGCTTGAGCTAAGCTGAGATGAGCGGGTAGTGGAAAGAGACAATGGGAGTCATGCTACAATACAGCGGAAGCTTGAAAACATTAAGGTAATAAAAGAAGTCAATCACAAAAAGTGACATATTGTGTGATTCTACATCTGTGAAACTAACAGGCAAGCCCATGGAGACAGAAAGTAGGTTAGTGGTTGCTTGGGAATGGGAATTAGAGGTGGGGAGAAAGGGAGGGAATGATCACTAAAGAGGACAGGATTTCTTTTGGAGGTGATGAAAATGCTGTTATTAGTGGTAATAATCACAGAACTTTATGGATATAGTAAAAAACAAATTTTAAAGTTTGTTTTAAAATTAAAAAATCACGGATACTGTGTGCGTTGAAAGGGTAAACTTTGTGTGTGTTAATTATATGGGGGGGGGGGAGGGCGGTGTCAAGACATCCTGGAAGGGCAATGGCAAAGCCAAGTCACGCTGCAACCAAAGCTATCCAGTAGGTGAACAGCAGAAGCACATGCAGACAGCTGAATGTGTGCCCTGGGTCAAAAAGCTGGAGTTTTCGAGTCCCTGAGCGGTAGAGTTCCTGATTATATTATAGTCCAGCCCACTGTGTCCTTACAGGAAAAGCCTTTCATATATACTAGTTTGAGTGGAATCTGTTCCTTGTAGCCAAACAAGCTGGCAAATACTACCTTCACAACTGTTCAAAAATCATTTCCAAAATCTTTAATTACTCAGTTTTTTCCCTCTCCCCTTATTACCTGTTGACCTCCATTTGTTCACTATACAAACAGAAAACTTTCACATACTTACTAATCCCTCTACCTCCCCAGCAGGCATGAACACCTGGCTACATCCCAATCTCCAGACACCACCGACTCCGACCTGGTCCTCCGGCTCACAATGTGCACAGAACATCAGGATGGAGAGGACCCAGCAACACTGGCCTGAGTTACTTACCAGTTGCTCTCTAGGGGAACGAGACTAGGCACACAGAACTCAAGGGGCATCCAGGGTACAGTCATAAAGATCAGAGAAACACATCAGTGCCCCCTGAAACAACAGAGAAGCTGAGAGGTCAGGGCTGAGATATGACCCCAGCCTAGAGAACACCTCTGTCCCAGGGCCCATGCCAAGTGCTCGTCAGCGTCCCCTGTTGCTGTATTATAGAGAGTAAGTCTCTGCAGCGCCTGTCACCACAAACAAGAAAGGGAGCTAGGGAGCGGGCCCCTCAGCCCTTACACAGCTCCTCCAGCGATTTTTGTTGCTGTAATTTGAAATTTTGGAAAAGATACACTGCTAGGTCGTATTCCCAGGCAGTATCACTTCAGAGAGAAAACTAGTGATATCAAGTCTTCTGCTAGAGCAATATGAGTGAAAAGAAGGGTTGAGAATCCAAGAGGTGGGACTTCCCTGCTGGTCTAGTGGCTAAGACTCCAAGATTCCTATGCAGGGCGCCTGGGTTCGATCCCTGACCCAGGAACTAGAGCCCACATGCTGCAACTGAAGATTCACATGCTGCATCAAAGCCTGAAGATCCTGCGTGCCACAACTAAGACCTGGTCCAGTCAAATAAATAAATACAAAAAAGAGAGAGAGAGAATCCAAGAGGTGACAAGCACCCACCATCCTCTAGAACTTTCTTCCCACTCTGGCTTGGGTGTGTGGCGCCCCTGGGAGGGGGCCAGAGGACTTGCAGGCGTGAGAAGAGCTGATGGTAACTGCTTAATGATGCCTGAGGAAGCCAAGTCCAGCAGGCAGAAAATAAAGAGGTGACCGGCAAACTTGCATTTTAGGCCCAAGGTTGATACTAACTGTCCTCAGTCAAGTCAGTCACAGCCTCTCTCAGCTGGGTTTCTCAACTGTAAAACAGGGGCAATAGCCTATGCCCAATTAACCTCACAAACGTTTTGTGAAGATGGATGATTAAAACAAAAGCAAATGCTCTTGGAAAAAAATAGTAATATAATAGAGTACTCCCTGATTACTTCTACTCAGAATGAGCACTGTACTTATTCCATTAGTTTTCATACTTCAGTGTATATAAAAACCACATGGGATACTATTAAAATAGATCCTTGAGCCCATTCTAGCATGAGAATTATCTGGGCATGTGTGCAGAACCTGAATTTTTAAGTCCAGGTGACTTTTACATAGTGGTCCATGATCCAAATTTCATGGGCTACTGAATTAGGCCGACCTAGTAAAAGATAAGAAAACAGGCTGAGGAAAAATATTGTACCGAACCACTAGGCAATGGTAATGCATAGACAGAAAGTGTTACAATGAAAGACAATTCAGGCCTAATTCTAGGGATCATCTATCCAGTATGTGGCAATATTTTTATTATAATTTTTTATGATGGCATTCACTGTGATTTCACCTATAATCTACTGCTAAGGTTTTATTTTAGCAGTAAAGAGAACTCTTATAAAAAGACACTTCTAAATTACCATTATTTTGGAGACTACAGAGAAGGTACAGGATCCATTTCAAATGAGCAAGCCAACTCTGTTTGAGGCCCCCAAAACTATTCCACAAAGAACCATTGAGAATCTGCTATCACCACACTTGTTACACCGAATCCCAAGGCAAACTGATCTGCACACGGAGGCCTAATGTCAAAGACTTGCACTACCCCTGTGATCTAGGGAGTATTCTATATTCTACCACTTCCTATTCTTGGTTTTGAATGACTTAAGTCTCTTTCACTTAGGTTCCAAGGTACTCTGAAGCCTGGTTAAAGTAACTGAAATCAAGGGTTAGAAGTATGTTCTTTAATACATAGCCCAGAATTCAGGCACAACTCAGAGCCAGATTGGCATTTTAGTTGCATAAAACGGTGAACAATAACACAAACTGATTAGGCTTCTCACTTTTTACGTTCAAAATTTATTTAGGCAATTTGCCAATCAAGATTAATTCAGTTTGCCCCCCTTGGGGTGGGGCACATCTGATGTCCCCCAAAATCACATATTGTGTTGTATTTTCAATTAGTTGGGGGGACAGGGAGGGTCAAGGTTCAGGGTTAGTTTACACATCAATACAGTGTTCTGTATACACTGCTAAATACACCGTAGCTATGTAAGTTTGTGATATGAGTCTAAAAATTTGATCATTAGAAATAAAACATACAAATAAACAAATAGCTTCCTGAAAGATTATCTGAAGGTGTATACCCAACCCTAAGGTTTAAAAAAATACCTTAGAATCTATCAGACAGGAACACTAAGCTGAAGGGGCCAGAGCCCAGCACACTTGAGCTGATGTTGAGCTGGTCATGTATCAAATGCATCCTTATGTACAAAACTTAGTCACAGCTACAGGAAGTCAGCAGTAATGAGAGAGAATCAGACTGCAATAGAAAACAACTAGTGTGGACTTTGGCTTCCTTACCCAATTTTTTTTCTTCCCTCTTTTAAGGAAAGGGACTCATTTTAACAAGTAACAAAGAAAAAACAGCCAAAGTGCTCTACTTATGATAAAAATTAGACAACAAGAATACTTACACGGGACTGGAATTCAAAGAGCAATGATCCACCATCATTTCTGGAAGGAAATCCAACTTAAAGGCAGCCATCACCTCACTCTCCCCTTCAGAAGCCAATGATATTAACTTGCTGCACTTGTCTGATCCACAAATACACACAGCTTTGGCTTCCTGGGCCCCACAAAAGACACAAAGTGGAAACAGGAGCTCAGGGAGGCCGGCGGTGAGTGCCACAGAAGCAGGCGGGGCTGGGGAAGGGGCAGGGGGCGCGGGATTAGCCCGGGACGTGTGCTGTGGAGGGCGGCTCAGCCCTGTACACAATGGAAGTGCTGATGCCGGGCTGGTTCTGTGCGATTTTCCCTGGCGAAGCAGTACTAAGTGCACTGTCAGATAAATAGAGTGTCAGACCCATGAGGACAGCAGCGGCTGACAGAGCAGAAGAAACACAAACTCGCTTCACATCTTCCAAACTCCTCCCTGCCGATCAGTTTCTGAGGAACCCCCCAAAGCGGGAAACTAGCTGGAGCAAAAGAAAGGGGCTGGGGGGGGAGGTTCACGTCATGTAGTCGGAAAATGTTTTTAGAAAGAACTGGGTTGTTAGCCTTGGTCTGAACTTATTTTCCATGTGCCAAAGACAGCAATGAACGCACTGTTTGGGTTTCAAACTAACCTCAGAAGAGTTATTTAAGGAGGGATGGTTCAGACCATCCATTAGAAGCAGGCCAGAGGCAAGGTGGCTGAAGAACCGGCCACCAGAAACATATTGCTCTTATATTACCACCTGCACGGGACCAACTTTGCTTTCTTGATGGTCTTTATCGAAGTGAAGGGCTTTAAAAATTGCTGTTGCAGTGGCATTCATTTAGGGAGCACAAGGCAAAACAACTTTAGTAAGTCTGAATCTTAATTTGCCAGAAAATTTAAAAGACAAAAAATAAAAATAGTATATTCTGTCTCTTGACAGAGTACTAAGAAACACTGTTTGTTCAGTATGAAGTGACTTAGCAGTAGCAGAGAAACAAAACACAAAAGAAAAACAAACAGAAGCCACCACAGTGATAATAATGAAAAAAAACAAACACTTAGAGAAGGAGAGAGGAACGTAGACTAGGTCTCTTCACAGTCTGCCCTCTTTTGAACTGTTCCTAAAACCAAGATTAATGAATGCACACATAAAAATTCTATTATGGGTGAGCAGCAGAGATAGATATACTTAGCAGTCAAGGCAGATGTGGTACTCTCATTCTCAATTTAGCTCCACATCCCTCCAAACAACAAATGGTGGCATTTCAATATTTAGGCAGTGACTCTAAAACTATCTCTGAAGGCTCCCAAATTTCACAGGACTTCTTTCCATTTTCACCATTAGGGTTGCCTTACCTCAAAGGTTTCACTTCACTCAAGCTCAGATCACAATACAGGGAACTTTGAAAAAAAAGAAGTTATGTAAAGAGGTAAACAAATGAGCTAAAGATACAGAATGACGTTAAAACAGAAAATAAGGAAAGGCAGTTATGTCGAGGCACAGGTCTGAATGTTCTAGTCTGTCCAGCAATGGCTGACACCTGTCTGCATCTAATGGAGAAAGGTAGAAACTGTCTTCTGTCCAACATCCAGACATCACCACCCAAAATGTACAAGTAAAATAGCAGGTAACTGCTCTTTCCGTTTCGTCAGAGACCCTGGCCCATGCGATCCCGTGTAGAGACAGCAGTGAAGGAGCTCTCTGCCACCCTATTAACAAGAGGAAGCAGAGACAGGCTGCCAGTGAGGAGACGGCAAGGGGCACCCAGGACAGAGTGCACCGAGCCCCGACTGCCAGAGAGCAAGGGGACAGCGACCCCAGCAGGGGCTGGCTGAGCGACTGGCCAGTCTGGTCCTTGTTCATGCGCGCTGGAGCCGACCACACGCCTCTTCCTACAGGGAAGCACCTGACTAAGGAGTAACTGTGTGAGGTCGGTTAACAACCAAGTCAGATTTTCTAGTTCAAGGATTTCTTTAAAAATGAATCAAGTTTTCAGAAAGTCCACTGGTTGCTATGCTTTTATTATTCACCAAAAATTCATGACTCCTAACTCCATCTCTATTTTAATCAGAATCACACCTATAACGAGAGTACTGCTCAGTGTATGAAAGGATGTGTACTCCTTACAGTAATTTTTACTAAGTCAAAGGTTGTAATGTTTTAAAATTCATTCTATGATGGATAAGGCTGCAATGTTTTAAAAACCTACAAGGTGGAAATGTTATTACATAGGGGGAGGGGGGATTCTCTTTAAGCAGGTCACAAGAATTATCTTGGTATAATTAAATTCAACATGCTTGTGGGAAAAGAAAGAACAGAAATTAATCACAAGTCACTCCATTTTAGAAAAGGGTTACAAAGTGATGATAAAAACAATTATGGAAATACAAAAATGCAGCTGTTAGAGTGAAATTAAAAAGGAGAATTAAAAGTTATTCATAGCACACTATCCATAAGCAGTTGTTTAAAAGTTCTTAATCAGAAACACAGTCTAGGACTAAAATCCAGGGTCCACTGCAACAGAAGGCCCTAACCTTCCCTCAATCTCCCTTGAACCACATGTCTGTGAATTTACATTCATGGTTTCCTCTTCGCCCCTAGTTGGCTGTTTCAGTTTTCTTTGCCTTGAATATTCTTTTTCTAAGGGCAGTAATTCAAAGCTTGATTATGTGAGGGTAGGAACAATCAGTCTGTTCCCACAGTAAGAACCCAAATCATTAAAAATGATCAGAGGATAAGATATTGGGGCTTTCCCTGGTGGCTCAGTGGTAAAGAATCCACCTGCCAACGCAGGAGACACAGGTAGAAGACGTGGATTCGATCCCTGGGTTGGGAAGATCCCCTGGAGAAGGGAATGGCAACCCACCCCACTATTCCTGCCTGGAGAATCCCATGGACAGAGGAGCCTGGCGGGCTACAGTCCATGGGGTCGTGGAGTCGGACACAGCGCACACATGCACACACACACACACCACACACCATCTCTCTCACACACACACACACACACACACCATCTCTCACACACACACCATCTCTCTCTCTCTCTCTCTCACACACACACACACACACACACACACACACACACCCATCTCTCCTAGAAAACCTTCCTGAATCCCTTAGGTGCCCTGCCCTGTGTTCCTATAAAGCCCTGTGGGTACCACCAGAGGATGCGGGACGCCTCGAAAGAATGGCACACCCCACATTGGGAGTATCAGAAGGGAACAAACAGCTTAAACACTGGATTAGAAAACAGAAATGCTAGAGTCACAGCATTTGATTTGTCAAAAGAAAGAGCAAAGTATAGTTAAGCAAAAAAGCCCACGTGGAACGTGCAAATGTCAGGCTGTCGATCTTGACTGATGTAACCAGGGAGTTCAATGACAGGTGAAGGGATTTTATACTTCCATCTCAATAATCTAAATGTGTTTTAAAAGGCAAAAATGTGAAGTCTGGTTATATGAGCATAGAGAAAATGAGAGCCTACTACTAAATTATAAAAGAGAGTCTATGTCATTAAAAAACTCCATCATTAGTCTATTTAAGGAAAAGTGCAAAAATTCAGGGAAAAGTCATAACCTAACACAGTGAAGTGGACTGGATATCCCCTCAGAAGCAACGAACTGATACTACTTGGAAATAACCAACTAGAACAACTTAAAATTTAGCCTAAAATCTTCCTGGACTTGAATTTCATTTCTAAAGTTTAGTACCTCTAGTATCATTAGTGGGTCTCCTAATACTCCCAAGCTAGTACTTTGCATATGCAAAAATACACAGACCTAAATTGCTAATTATCTCTGTGACATGTCCCTTTGTGGGAGACTTTCTGCAAACATGTGAGAGTTGAGCACATCTTAAAACAGAAAACCTTTGTTGAGTTTCCATGAGTCTAGACAATGAAAAAATTCTGAAGAGAGGGATGGGGGGGTTAAAGAAGGAATAGAAGTATCGTTTTAAAAAAAAAGTTCTATTCCAAATCTAAAATCACAGTAAGACCAAAAGCACTAAGTTTCATAACTGTTATGTCTAAGACTGTTTGCCTGTTAAATTATTATGTGTATTATGGTACACTAAAAAGACGGACAAGACTGAAGGGAGGAAAAGTTACCTTTTTTGGAATCTAAAAGTTTTCCATTTCCTCTCCCTATCTTTAATCACCTATCTCCTCCCCAATCAGTATCAAAGTCCGAGCAGAAAGACATTCTTCTATGCTTAGTTCTCTCAGCAAAAGTGTAAGCTCAGAAACTTCCATGGAGTTTCTGGGACAAACCTGACCAAATAAATCATCCTGTCAAACTGATCACCCTTCAAATCAGGTCATATTTTCAGGTCCCCAACTAGTTCTGGAATTTAAGTGTAACCGTTTGATAACAATATACTTTAAGTTGAAGCTTTATTTAGGTTCCAGTGCTGCTTTAAAAACCAGTATGTTGAACAAATTCTGGTCCCAAGAGGGTCCTATCATCTTTGTGAAATTCACTAAGTTCTATCCTCATCTTTGTTCTAGTTTACTTAGGGTCTCCCAATAAGCCACCATGGCTTAGACGGTAAAGCTGTGGCTCAGACGGTAAAGCGTCTGTCCGCAATGCAGAAGACCCAGGTTCAATCTCTCGGTCAGGAAGATCCCCTGGAGAAGGAAATGGCAACCCATTCCAGTACTCTTGCCTGGAAAATTTCATGGACAGAGGAGCCTGGTAGGTTACAGTCCATGGGATCGAAAAGAGTCAAACACGACTGAGAGACTTCACTTTTTCACTTTTAGGGTCTTCCAAGTATGAGGTGGCTCAGATGGTAAGGAATCTGTCTGCAACACAGGAGATCCAGGTTCCATCTCTGGGTCGAGAAGATCCCCTGGAGATGGGAATGGCAATCCACTCCAGTATTCTTGCGAGAATTCCATGGACAGAGGAGCCTGGCAGGTTACAGCTGATGGGGTTGCAAAGACTCAGACACCACTGAGCAACTAATCCTTTTCCAACTATGAAGTAGAAAGGGGAAAGGGAGCCAGCCAGGCAGCTGCTGTGTGTAGATATACACACATACACATACATGCCCTCCCCTTCTTCCCACCCCTTCTCCACTCCCCTGCCCAGCTCCAACTATTTGAACTAGGCAGCAGTTAGTTCAGATGGGAGATAACCTTACCTTGGTAAACAGCTAAGGAGAAAGTTGGGAAGGAGGAAAAAAAAAATCTAGCCTCCCAGGAATAGGAAATTTAATCCCAAACTGTAGAAAAAAGCCATCACCACCTTTCTGAAGGCAATTTTTTCACATCTGCAAAACAAGCCTCATGCACGAAGGAAGGTTAAAAAGATAACCACAGAGCACAACCATCCAGCAGTTAGCCCATACCTGTAGCTTTCCACCTCCCTCTCTGGACTAGTGTCTTCACTCTAAAAAACCAAGGAAAGAAAAATAAGTGGACCATGCCTATACTTCTCATAACTCCAGATACATAGCTTCGTGTCAAACAAAAGCCCCTTTGTCACTGAGACTGAAGATAAACAAACTCTCCCTCTCCCCATTTTAAAGTACACAATACACAATTACATTAATGCCTCAAAGTTAGTTTAAGAACACCAGCAAGTTAAAAAAAAAGGAGAACTAAAGTACTCAAAGGTTTATTAAAAAGATGCTTACCCAAAAATGTCACAACAAACAGCAAATCAATGACTAGAATTTATGAGACTGAACTACAGCACATCGAGGTCATCAAAACAATCATTTTTAGCATCTGCTCTTGGGTGGGAAACTATCATAAAGCTAAAGGTTGTATAATCCTTTCAGCAGTTAAACGTGAAAGTCGCTCAGTCCTGTCGGACTCTTTGTGACCCCAGGGAATATATAGTCCATAGAATCCTCCAGGCAGGAATACTGGAGTGGGTAGCCTTTCCCTTCTCCAGGGGATCTTCTCAACACAGGGACTGAACCTAGGTCTCTTGCATAGCAGGCGAATTCTTTACCAGCTGAGCCAGAAAGGTAAGCCCTGAGCAGTTAAAGATCATATTATTAATGTGAAGAAGCCACGCTATTTCCCCAAAGCAATAGTCCTGAATAGGCTGGTGCTAGGTATAAAACTCTTCAAAAGCAACCTGCAAAAGGCGAGGGTGGGATGTTTCAAGAGAACAGCATCGAAACATGTATATTATCTATAGTGAAACAGATCACCAGCCCAGGTTGGGTACATGAGACAAGTGCTCGGGCCTGGTGCACTGGGAAGACCCAGAGGGATCGGGTGGAGAGGGAGGTGGGAGGGGGGACCGGGATGGGGAATACATGTAAATCCATGGCTAATTCATTTCAATGTATGACAAAAACTACTGCAATGATGTAAAGTAATTAGCCTCCAACTAATAAAAATAAATGGAAAAAAAAAAAAAAGATGGGAAAGTGACTAGCTAACTAGTTGCATTGTACCTGGTCCGGCAATTATACCAGTACCATACTGATCAATGGGCCAGTGTCAACCTGGAAGTTGTCTCTAGCACTATCACCATGCCTCTGCTCTTTCACTGATTAAATGAAAGCCAAAAATGGAAAAAAAAAACACTAATTCAGAAGACAATAAAAACTTCAAAGCGTCAAAAAAAAAAAAAAAAAAAAAGCAACCTGCAGTTCCCGCCTTGTAAACGAATACTGATGGCCCCAGGACGGTGGTGAACCACTGAAACGAACAAACAAAAAAAATTAGAAGATAGGGAAGTTAACTGAAGGTAAAAAGAGACAGAGAAACCAAAACACCAATCTATTTCATTTTTAAACCTATTGAACAATCTTTCAAGTAAAGACTGATTCTATTATTGCCCAAATTCCTACAAAAGTCCATCTACAGCTCCTGCCAGCTCTACTTCGGTCTGGCCCTGGCTACAGACAGAGAACTGCAGAAAGTCACCAAGTCTACACCGCAAAGTGTTAAGAATTCTGAAACACAAAGCCAGAACCAGAACTCACCAGGAGACAATGCACTCTACCTACCCTCTTTGAACACAAAGACATTTCCTGACTGGCATAAAATGGGTGCATGAATACTTAACTGACGCTTCATACAGACTTAACCAGTCTCCAATTTTGCTAATGAAGTAATGATGCTTCCAACCATTTTAATGCAAAGTTTACACTATGACACACAAAAACTAAAAAAACTTTCTTGGACCTGCCTACATCATCAGCAGTTATTGAGAGGAAAGGAACTTACTATTTCTAAGTTCATAACACCTCATTCAATCCTATATAATTATGGCCATTCCAAGGTGGGGACTACTCTAGGAATTCAGAGGCTAAAATGATCTACTGAATACATGAAGAATTCTAACTTCAGAGCCCAGAGTCTCTCACTCTTGAGAAATGTGCCCATCCAGGCCGCACAAACTTGTATAGGGACAGTGTCTTGAGCGTGCTCTGAAGTGCTTGTTAAGACAGCAGAGAACAAGTTAAATGTCTACTTGTTAGTTTTATTCTGGAAGATATAAAGGGCAAATAAAAGACCAAGGAGTCATGTTTCCCAGTATATTGCACGGAAAAGCTGAGCAGCACTACTGTGTGTGATCCTGTCAGTCCAGACTCACACTGCATGCTGGCTGGGGAACCTCCAGGATACAAGAGCAAAACGCAGGCTGGGGTTGTTAAGAAGGAGCAATGATATTAAAGCAGGAGGGACACACATCAAGGTCCCAGAGAAAATGGCAGCCCTGTGGGGACTGAGAACACCCTAGTTCACACACAGCAGAGAAAAAGAAAACGAATTATTTAAAACACACACACATAAGTAGATTAATCATCCTACCAAGTCACCCAAAGACTTTTTAAAGAAAACTTAGGCAGACCAAAAAAAGGACACACTGTCTTCCTCCACACAGGCCCTAGTCACTTGAAGGAGGACAGTGGGAAGATTAATACACAAGAAGGTGTTTTCTTTAAAAAGCTTTGTCATTCCAGTTTTACTTTTCTCACATTCGGTTGCCTTGTCTGTAAAAAAAAAAAAAAAAACAGAAACGCTCTGGGGAGAGAGGAAAGCTACATGGAAATTAAAAGCTTTAGGTTTGAGGGATTTTTTTTAACTGACACTTTTTCTTTCTTCCTTTGAGTATTTACGTACTTATCTGGCTGTGCCGGGTCTTAGTTGCGGCATGCGAACTCTTAGTTGTTGCATGTGGGATCTGGTTTTTCCCGACCGGGGACTGAACTCGGGCCCTGCACTGGGAGCATGGGGTCCTGGCCACTGGAGCACCAGAAAAGTCCCTAGGCTTGAATTTTCTACATCTTTCATTTCCGTAGGGAACCAAACAAAATGCACTGCAAGCTGTGAGGAAGCCTGAACTACCCTTGTTCTATACTTCCCTGGGGCTCCACAAAGTCTGTTTCTATTAACATCATCTTCATGCTCTTAATCACCATGTGTGGAAGCACAGAAGTGGTTTCAAAGATGGGTAAAAACGAGGAGTTAGGGAGAAAGGGGACACCAAAAAGGTGGGTGGGGTTGGGGTGAGGGGCAACAGACATGGACGGGGCAAGGCGGCACCGAGGAAGCGAGCAGGACCGTCTGCTTGTGACAGTCAGACGGTCAGAGCACAGCTGCTCCAGAATTACAGCCGTGCCTTGCAAGTTGGTGGTACCGAGCACTCTGAAAGGCAAAGTACTTATCCCACAACACACAACCTGGAAAGAATTTATATTTGGTTTTGGAATATATCTTGGAACTTTTATATAATCTTGACATGTTTCAAGGATGCAAGAGTGAACGAACAGTATCTCCTCTCAGAAGGAGATCTGAGAGGAAAGGTCTCAGATCTCCTACACACCTCCCATGGTGTAGGCAAGGTAATGAACCTTATTTCTCAGAGTTTTCTGCAGGCCTGTATGTTGAATAACAAAACACAGTCCTTCAAAGGAAGACAGAGTCAACTGATTCAGTCACCACCAACAGCTCTCACATCGTGTGCATGGAAGCAAACTCCACATACAGAGGCTGGTAACAGGCACAGCAACGCTCAGACCTACATGAGGCCTAAAGCTATGACTCCAGCCTCGTCAGCGTGACTCTCTGACTAACCACTGTTAGCAAGTGCTCTTACAATACCTGGACATTATTAATATGTTAATAATAAAGCAGGGAGCTAAAGAAGAACGGAACAACGATCCAGATGAGAGGTTTTTGAAATGCTTTTAAATGAAGTGCTTTTCCCATAAACATAAAGGTGAAGCTGTTCAGGTGGAAGATAGAGAGGCAAGGCAGATCCTACCTGTATGCCTATTCTGGCCCTCAGGGTAACCCTAGGTCTCCTGGGAAATTTGAAAACAGGCCTGGATAATTCAAAATAACAGATAATTCACCAATTTTATGTCCAGCTCTGAGATGAATAGTTTCTTGAACAGATTTTTCTCTTTGAATCTGACAGGTGATCACAAATCAAGGCATTTAAGATGCCATCAATGGTATTAAGTGTCTGCATCCTCAAACGGATGGGATATATATTTAAAAGCTATACACCAGAAAGTAGGGGAGAATGCCCAGTCATTTACAAGAGGCTACAATTACAAAAGTTAACATGTTTTGGATATTTACTGTACACCACGTGGTGCTTTTGGTTCTTTAAATACTTAATCCTAAAAAATAAATAAATAAATAAATAAATAAATACTTAATCCTCCTGCCTATTCTATCTCCACTTACAGACAAGACAAGGCACAAAGAAATGAAATAACACTCAAGACCACAGGAATCCAGGCAATGAAGGAGCTGGACGGAATACAAAGATAGGCAGTTGGACCCTTGATTGAAAGCCTGACAGATACACTGAAGCACATCATAAATTTTCTTCTGCAAGTCCCATCTTTTCCAGAACCTCTCCTTCACTCTAGTAAGTAGAAGTCTGGGTCCTGCAGAACATCAGATTAAAAGTTGTCTATGAGGAAGATCCTGTACACAAACCACAGAAAAGACTACTTAAATGCTGAGCTCCATAAAGCCAAATCTGACCATTTTTCTAAGGCAAATCTTCTATGTAGGTAAATGTCCAAAATCTCAATGGTCCTGAAAGATTTGACTGGGGCTAGTGAAAACTCCTGTTACTCAGGAGACCTGTGACTCTGACCAAGTTCATTAACATCTCTTAAGGGTTAGTTTCCTCACCTGTAAAAGTGGACTTAACTATACCCCCCCCAAAAGAAACCAAATGGATGCCCAGAATATAACCAAGTCACTGTACAAATCTCTAACTGGAAGAGGAAACAAATAGGAATGACTTACAAAAACTGTGCTCCT
Source organism: Odocoileus virginianus (assembly GCF_023699985.2). NCBI lineage: Eukaryota > Metazoa > Chordata > Mammalia > Artiodactyla > Cervidae > Odocoileus > Odocoileus virginianus. Next base: position 12,346,304 of record NC_069683.1, on the reverse strand, counting down.
TTAAAAAACGTTACTTTTTAGACTGCGTGCAATGCCCTCATGTCTGTCTTTCCCCTCCCATTATGTGGCTGGTTCAGTAAGAAGGTTGGGCTTACTGCTTTGGAAAACTGCATGTTCTTCCACTCCCATACCCTAGAAAGCCAAACAACCAGATAAAAGGATCAACTCTGGAAGCTGTCCTACCTAACCAAGCTCTTTCTGATGCGAAACTCCACCAGGGATTAGTGCTAAATCCAGCAGGGTTTGCCTGGATTGGCTGCTCTATCTGTTTTCCTCAGGAACCTGTAGCAGGGGAATGGCAGTTGCCACTAGATCCTAATCCAGGATCCTTGACACACATATCACAGCTAACAGTGAGTAGAATCTACCTCAATGATCTGAGCATTCAATGAAAAAAACATGTGTAAAAGAACTCAGCAACAAACAGATGGACCCAAGACTGAGAAACTATTTAACCACTAACTTTTGCTCATCTGTAAAATAGAGGTGATTAGGTAATTTAAACAGATGCACTGAAACACCAAATAAATTCCCCTGTCACTCCCTCATTCCCAGAGCATCTCCTTCCACAAAGTAAACTGTTTCATGGTAAACAGCGTGGATCCTGCACCATCTCAGGCCCAGTTCTGACATGTCTTGGTCAGCAGGGGTAAACCCTGACACTTTCGCTGTGGGGTGTATAAAAACCATTTCCCCGCCTTATGACACCTGCTCTGTGGCTACTATTTCCATGATTCAGACTCAGTTTGGGGCTTCTGATGCTTTGCTGACTGAGTCATCCATGTGTGTCCTCTCCTTGACCCTAGGAGAGAAGTTTATAAACAGATCTCAACCTCGTCTCCTTCACCACTGGCCAGTATGCTCATCTTTTCTTTAGAAACAACTTTTCTCCAGCTTGAAAAAAAAAGAAAAAATAAAAAAAACTACACGCACAGGGACTTTGCAATGCAGAGGGGTGTGGGTTCAATCCCTGCTCAGGAAACAAAGATCCCACATGCTGTGAGGTACAGCAGGGTCACACAAAACAAAGAATTTACCATCTAACCATTTCTGAGTATACAGCTCAGGAGTGTTAACACTGTTATGCAATATAGCAACACTTAAAAAAAAAGTGATAAACATTTTCTTGTGAGCAGCCCATATTTAAGAATTAAGAGTCAGAAGTGGTATAAAGCCTGAATGCCAACATCATCTGTATGTAGAAATCAATAAATATAACACCTATCTGACAAAGCCAACGTAATGATTAAGCCTTCTGAAACTGTTACAAAAAGTGGTCCACAAAATAAAACGGGGCCAAAAAAAAAAAAGAAGTTGAATGGTGGTGAGCTGGGCTTTGTTCTATCTTGCCCTGATCTGCCAGCTCATCTCCTGTTGAGTCACATGATCTTTCCACATGATTACATACACATGGAAACAAGAGTTCACCTCCATTCCATTTTGGAGGTGCTCTGATGAGGCAGACAGGAAATGCAAAATACATTAAAAAAAAAAAACACTTCATACTTCCTCCCCAAATACCTCTAAGTAATTCTCAAATCCCAGCCCTCTGTTTGGGGAGGGTGGGGCAGTGAATAAGAATCTCATTCTGCCTTCAGCTCCTCCTGTCTCCTTGGCAGCAGGGTCAGTCCTGGCCAACAAAACAGCTTGATGGAGCGGCAGCGATTTACATGTGGTGGCCAAGCTTCCATGTAGCTTTCTCTGGGCAGGACTGCTAACTCTTCTATGTGTCTTTTTAGCTTGAACCCAAGGCTCCAGTGACACAATGTTAAATATTTCCCTAGTAGCTTCTTCAGCATCTGAGCCACCAGGGAAGCCCCGTGTGGCTTCCGCCTCCGAAGCCCCGGGAGTCAGAGGCAGCACAGAGTTCCCGGCGCGGGTGAGAAGTGGGGGCCTCGGGAACTGCGCCACTGCCGGAGCACCTAGTCCCAGGGCCCAGCCATTCTCCTGTCCCGGAATGCTCACGTATCCTCTGCTGAAATCTGGCGTGTTCGGAGAGCACCAGGCCCGCCTTAGTTTCACTGCCCTGCCATAAGGCCAAATCTGTCTCATCTAGTGAGTCACACTGCTCCTCCCTCCAACTGCATTTTGATTTCAGCCCACTGTTGCAGCTCATGAGGGCTGTGCCATATGTTAGTACCATGTAGGCAGAATGTGACTAATTTTTTTTTCCCTAAAACACTGTCAGAGTTACTTTTTAAATTACCTTATAATCTTGATGTCTCTGAAGAGTCATTTCTGTAATAGACAACCTTCTGGAAATGACTTTATAATTATTCTTCTGAGTGCTCAAAAGAGATCCTTCAGCATTTTTATTCCCATTTTCCAGATGAGGGAACTAAAGTGCAGATACCAGATTGAGTGACCCAGGTTCTACAGCCAGCCAGTGAAACTTATACTTTCTGGAGTCACAGGGCTTTATCTGGTAAAATATACCCGTTTGTAAAATGTGCTTTTTTGTGGGGGGAGGGGGCACACTCAAAGTATTAGTTTGCTTTCATTTTCTGAGGTGATTATTAAACTTTAGGTTTAACAACTACTTGGAATTTATTGGCTGATTCTTGTGACTGGTCTCATGACATCCACCTGAGTAGGTGAAAGAGAAAAGGACTGAATGAAATATGGACCACAAATGTTTTTCTAAGGCAGAGATCATAAATGGGTGAAACTAACATTTTGAGAGTAAAAGAACTATATCTGGCTTACAGATTCAGCTACTATCACCACGTTCCCTAAACATTTTTAAAACGGAGGGGCTACTCCTGCCTACTCTAGGCAACATGGCTCTTTTCCAGCAATAATGGTCTCTGGTTTTGATAGTCCAGCTTATCTCAGGACAGTCTCTTTAAAAAATCTTCCCTTTCAAGTCATATGCTCTTCATTCCAGTAATTGTTTGGGCTAGTGGTTTGACTGCCACTGCATTAAGATCTTTCTACTCTGATAAACAACAAGGTCCTACTGTATATAGCACAGGGAGCTATAATCAATATCCTGTGATAAACCATAATTGAAAATAAATATGAAAAAGAATATATCTATATATATCACTTTGCTATACAGCAGAAATCAGCACAACACTGTAATTCAAATACACTTTAATAAAATTTAAAAAAAATCTTTCTAGTCTTCAATAGACATCACTTGCAAAATATAAAAAATGATCTTAAGTATGTGTATCAATATTGACAACTATATATGCACTTTGAATCCAGCAACTCCAGTTCTAGAAATACACCCTCCAAATAAACTTACACTTGATATACACAAAAGGGCATTCATAAGGACATTGTTTATAACAGCAAAAACAGGAAAAACATATGCCTATCAGCTGGATCCTGGTTAAATATAGTACAGGGACACAATACCGCTGAAGCTATTAAACAGAAAAAGGCAGTTCCAATGTACCACTAAGTACTGATCAGGAGGCTGTATTTATACAGGAAAGGACTGGGGATTCCTCTGAGTCCAGTGGCACTTTCACTGCCAGGGCCCGGGTTCAGTCCCTGGAACTAAGATCCCACAAGCAGCGGAGTTTGACCAAAAACAAACAAATAAATAAATAAATAGAATATTTATAAAACTATAGAAGAGAGTATCTCTGGAAGAATAAAAAAAACTGCTAAAAAGGTTGCAGAAGTGGAACACTGACTGAATTGCTTACATGTGGATATGTTTTTATCTACTTTACAGAAATTTTTTTTTTTTAAAGAAAACTCCTGGAAGTTATGAGGACCAAAGTAAAGAAAAACCCTAACTCAATCTGTTACGAACCAAGCACTTTGTTTTTCTATTTTTTTTTTCCTGCTTTCCAGAAACGTGTGTGGAAACAGCAATGTCCAGGTGAACCAGCAGTATACCTACCACGTGTGAGCTGAGGAATGACACCACGTGAACTTATTCCAGCAGCTTAGCTGACTGCAAACCTTACAGCCGGCCTATTTACAAAGTCTGGGGCTATCTTCAACCACTCAGCTGTATACATATATATGTGTACATTTCTCCAATCAATCCTTCCTGCCAGGCAGAGTGCAACATTAGCTGGATTCCAGTAAGGAATCACCAGCTAGGCACAGGGTGAGATAACATGTCAAAACAAGTTCTATAAATACAGCTTTTGGCCGAGTATCTCAAAAAAGAATCAAAACAGCGTCAAGCTTAAAAAGAAAAATCCTACAGTCCTGCAGGAGGAGAAGGGGACGACAGAGGATGAGGTGGTTGGATGGTATCACCAACTCGATGGACATCAGTTTGAGCAAGCTCCAGAAGTTGGTGGACAGGGAAGCCTGGCGTGCTGCAGTCCATGGGATTACAGAGAGTCGGACATGACTGAGTGACTGAACTGAACAGTCCTGCCGTACCTTACCTGAAGTCTCCAGAGAACAAGCGAGGGCAGGGATCTGGAATCCTGCTTCTCACACCGTATCTTGTCTCCCTCTTTCTAATCTCAGGAGGTTAAGATCAAATTTGAGGTATCACTGAAGTCAGCATCTTCCTATCTCTTCCCTTATCTTACCCCTATGCTACCAAATACATCAATAGTCTCTCACTGAGCTCACTTCAACTCTTAGGCCAACATGCCCAATATACATCACATACAACAGTCCTTCCACAGCACCTAGCATCCAACTTCTGTCATCTCCAAACTCCCTGACCAAGCAGCCAGGAACCCTGCCTGCACCATCTGCCCCAACCTCAACCCCAACACACGGGCACTCAGGCCGGATGCTTCCATATGGTCCTGTCTCAGGGGGTGTGTCCTATTCTGCTGGAAAGCAGGAAACTCTACTCAACCTCTTTCTGTTAAGGTCCTAATTCTACAAGACCAGAAACCACTTCATTCCATGCAGATGCTCCCCGAGATACAAAAATTATACTTTTGCTTCAGCCAATCAGGCCATGTGTTCAGCATGATTTGATTCATCCCAAAGGATGTGCAGCCCTAGGGCAAATTCTAAATCTCTCTTTAATACTGTCACTTTTTTAAAAAGTGACTTCAATTTTCATGCTTTCATCACTCTCGAACTGCGCTCCTAACAATTATCATGCTTTCATCACTCTCAAACTGTGCTCCTAAAAGTGCTTCTCACATTTAAACACCCATTTATATGATCTCTGTCACCTCCTTCAAATCACTTCTAAAAAAAAACCCACTGTTCCACAAAATTAAACTTGTCAGTGCTTTGATTTCATTTTTACAAAAACAAGCTCCTTATAAAATGGGAGAGCTATCCATCAAAAAAATGCACATAGAGAACATCTAACTCTCAAAGCAGAGGGGGTACAAAAAAGGCCCAATCCTTGTCCTTGTTCAGAAGACAAGCTTTACACAAACACCGGGCCACATATATACAAGGGAAAAGCATATATGGTCAGGGAAAATCTGTCATCATTTCAAGAGAGCAAACACTGCAGGAGAGCCGATTCTTCCTTTTCTGTCTAAACCAAACTTTTGTGCTAGTTAATCACATTGTCTAAGATTAGAATAACATTTTTGCTACCCTCTGCTGAAATTACTCTGCCTACTAATAATTCTACCATCATCATTTCTTTTGAATATATTTATTATCCTGTTACCCTCACACAGATTACAAGCTAATGGATCAGGCAAAATTTGCCAGGCTTCGCTCCCCATGCTCCCCTATGAAGGCATCTCTTAAAGATGGGTAGTGTAGGGCCCCAGACTTAAAGAAGCTAAAATTAACTCTGCTTTCAGTACCTTCAACACACAGTCTGGCACTAGCAGAGATAAGTTAGTAATTTGGGGTATGCTTTGCAGGCTCACTACTTTACTTGCCTTCCAGTTTTTATCATCAATAAATGAATTAGTTGACAGTGACCTGCAAAACCAAAGTCATATATTGTAGTCATTTTTAGAAGGAAATTCTTAAAATGAAACTGGGTTAGATGACTCATGATTCAAAAATCTCCAAATAAAATTCAGAATGCTAATAAAATTAACAAATATTGAGCACAAGCCAGTAATACACCCTACCCTCATACTCTGGAGTCACACCACTGCTTTTTAGTCCCAGTTTTGACCTTACTAGCCACGTTTAGCTTTGGGTAAATTGCTTAACATTTTTATACCTGTTACCTCATCTGGCAAATGGTCACAGCAACTGTATTTACTTTAGAAGGTGTTTGTTTGAATTTTAAAAATCCATGTATATAAAGCATTTAGAACCGTGCCTGGCAGACACAGAGTACTCAATAAACTGCTATCATGATTATCCCAGGCACTGAGGTTGGTGCCCATGGCAGGACAGGATTATTTCTCTTCGAAATTGAGTACCTAGGACTTTTTCTATTATTTTTCCAATTCTTTTTTGATTTAGGTTATTACAGAATATTGAACAGAGTTCCCTGTGCTATACAGTAGATCCCTGCTGGTTATCTACTTTAAATATAGCAGTGTGCAGATGTCAATCCCAGCAAAATGGAGTACCTAAGATTATACAGAAATACCTCCTATTAGGAGGAGAGGGAGGGGTATAGATTTGACTGACAGACAAATCTTCAACTGCGTCTGTTAAGAGTCCAGTGTAAGTGTAACCTTCCTTACAAAAGACTGAACCACTTGTTCTAAGAGCACTTATTTATTTATGAACATTTATTTATTACCCTCATCATACCAAAAAGGGTTTATGGAAGCATACAATGAAGAAATACCAACTAATAAAACGAGACCAGGAAAATTATAAAAGTTTTTAAAAGATCAAGAACAAAGGAAAAGCTGAAATAAAGAGATGTGCTAAATCACGGTGTCCTTTACTGAGATTGAGCTCTACAATCTGAGAGCTGCCACTGATTTTCATCTCCAGTGACAGCCCCTAAAGAGAGTGTACAGTGACTCACGATATAAATGAGAAAACATCAGCAGAAAGGCAAACTGAGACAGGGGCTAAGCGCTACCAAGAAGAAGGTGAAGTCGACTTAATGATGCACTCAACAGAATTTTAGAAAGTCATTAAGTAATGGGACCCATGAGAGACTTAGTACCAGGTCCTAGGCCCTACACACACATACATACCCCTGAAGCCAACAACGGACAAGTCACGGGACAAGTCACAGGACTACAGACTCCTAAGTGATTGAAAGGCAGACGGCATCAGTAAATAGTCACACGGAACCCTGCGACCATACTACACAGCCACAGAAAAAGCTGCCTCAGTGAATGCATTTCTCCAGCATTTAAAGTCCTTTACCTTCCTCACCAGCCAGTTACAAATATGTGCAGAGAAGTGTCTCATCCCTTCTCAGCTGACAGTTCTATTCCCAACTTGGCATGCTTATGACTCATGGGGGGTTGGGGGAGGGGAGTAAAAGGCAAGTGTAAAACAAAGAAACCAACTTAAATTTAGACTTGAGTTGATCAAGAATGAGGTATTTATTTGTCTAATTAGAATACCTTACAACAAGGCAAGAGAGTACTCTTTAAACATATAACAAACCTAATACTCTCTGGAATAACCCGAACTCTTGTCTACATGTCATGTCCTTAAATAGACATGACACCAAAAAAATTCACGAGCTTTCTGTTAAGGCCAAACTAGACAAAGCCCTCTGAAACGATGCAAACAGCACCGTCACTGCGAAGCCCAGAGAAATGGGGCATTTCCTAGTTCCTTTTCCAGCAAAAGGTCAAAGGAAGAGGCTTAGCCCCGACTTATAAAAGTGAAAGTGTTAAGTTGCTCAGTTGTGTCCGACTCCTTGCGACCCCATGGACTGTTGCCCGCCAGGCTCCTCTGACCATGGGATTCTTCAGGCAAGAATACTGGAGTGGGCTACCATTCCCTTCTCCAGGGGGTCTTCTGGACCCAGGGATCAAACCCGGGTCTCCTGCATTGCAGGCAGATTCTTTACAGTCTGAGACACAGGGGAGCCCCTCTTACAAAAAGATGTGTATGGGAACTGGGCTTTGTGACTAGTGAAAAACAAAAGAGAAAAAACACTACTACTTCAATGAGAAAAGTTTCTAAGAGAACAAAGTCATTTCTGAAACTATGTTTATCAGTCTGGCATCCTCCCCCTAATATATTTTGTTAAAGAATACAAATCTTTCCTCGTCACCCCACCCCCAAGTTTCTGAAATATTCTTTACCATTTATAACTGACAAAACAAGGCAAACAGGTCACCTCTTTAATCTGAAACCTCAGTCCTCTACAGAAATGTACACAGCCAGAGCACGCAGGTAAGAGCGCAAGCTGCAGGCCCAAGCCAGGACAGGCCGCCCCTGCTGCTGCTGCACAAATATAGATAGCGGAGAAGTGGAGCAGCAGCCGCGCAGAACGGACCGCGCCGCGCCCGGGAGGGAGGGAGGGGCAGGGGCCGCAGCAGCTTTCCATACATGGCTGCTGAAAGGGGGCCCCCACTGAGCCCCGCTATCTCACACACATGCACTGTGTTCACATGCTCCAGACAAAGAACAGAAGCACACAGGCTGCTGCTTGAAGAAAGCGCCAAGATCCTATCTCAGCCGAGGAATTCCCAATCATCTCAGTCACTCACACCAAGAGTCCCTCTGCCACGGGAGACAGAAAAGACGTTGTGAACACTTTAGTAGGTCAGAGTCTTACCAGATCAGCAGCAGCCACCACAAGGTTTAATTTATCCTTTAAATTCTGGAATTTAACATGCAAAAAAGGTTATTCTGCATCTATGTGAAGGACCCTCCGCTGGTGTTTTCAGAATGAAAAGTCTCATTCCAACTCTCAGACTGCATTTTGGGTCTCTTGTTCTCTTCTGATTTACAAGTTAAAATAAATCCTGATATAACTTTTACAATGTATAACTTTTAAAATGTATTTCCCAGGATGCTGGCTTATATAATCAGACGTCAAATGTTTATGTTCTAAAAATTACTCTGCTCGAACCATTCACATTCATCTCAATATAAAGTATATATGAAAAGCTTCATTTGTGGCCAGAGTAAACTCTCCACAGATAAGAAATGCATGGTTTTTTTTAAAAAAAAAAAAAAAAAAAAAAGAGGGCAGGTGGAGAGGGGGCCCAGAAAATGAAAGAAATGCACTGCTGAGGGCCTCAAAAGATTCTGTACTTTAGCTCTCAATCAATCAACCAATACTTAGTGTGCATTTGAATATCTTTGATGACAAAACACTTGCTAAGTCACCCAGTCATGAAGGGGAGCTCTGGACAAGAGAGCACTGCCTAGTTCCTCTCTATCACTGAAATGTCTGCTTTACGTGCACACACAATCGTCCAGGTTACGGGACATAAACACTCAAACAACTGGGTAGCACCCCAGCAAAATGCTTTCCCTAAAACTCAAAAAAGGAAAACCCTTCAAATCCTTAAAATTAATTGGTCTACCAAAATTATTTACTTTACTATATTTCATAGGCAAACTAACCATTTGAAACCTTCTCTGTGCCTGTTGTACATAATTCAGTACTGATGAGCAAAAGGCCCAATCACAGATAAACCCATCTCTCAACCCCACCTCCGAGATCTCGAGAGCAAGGCAGAGCCTTGTCCACCCCCTCGTGACGGGCTTGAAAAAGAGCACAGCAGGGTTCCAGCAGGAGAGGCGGTCCAGGCACTTCCCACAAACGCCGACGTGCTAGTGTTCAACGCTAGGTTAAACTCTCTTAGCTCTGCTGGTGGCTTACACATGTAATCTAGTCTGACCAGGCCTGTTACAGCGACTCTGATTTCCCAAAATGCAGCGTGCTGTGGGCTAATGTGCTACTTTCTGGATGACATCACAACTTTAATTATCCATTAAGATTACTTATGTAAAAATAAACACAATGCAAAACATCACAACTATATATACCAAGGGTGATTAAAGTATAACCACAAAATCAAAATGGCTATACACACCTATAGTTTGGCCTCTGGCAAGTGATTTCTTTCCTGATACCCACATCCTCAGGAGAAAAATGGCACTGGACCAGATCAGGAGTCCATGTTTAGGGTCCACAGACCTACAGAATTCACAGTATTTCATGGATTCCATAAACTCCACTATATTATGTGCAAAATTTTACATATATATGCAAAATAAATTTATGTACTTAAATTGCATTTGTAGGGAAATTAGCTCCATAGCTTTTTACCAGATTATCAAAGGGGGGTCTATGATGCAAAACAGGTTTAAGAATCAAAGACCAAACAATACATAGTTTGTTACATCTAACATTCCATCATCTCCTCTTCTACTTCCTAGTCCAAAAAGGAGGGAATCTTCATGACTAAGCCTAGTCAAGAATAAACAAGTCACCCTGGCCAAGAAATTATTCAAAATAATATATTCCAATTCAAGAGGAATCTGAATTGCTTTACATGACAGACTAACATCATAATTCTTTTTAAAAAATTCTCAAGCTACTGTAAATCAACCATACCTCAATTACCAAAAAAAGAAGTCTAGTGCAACAATTGGCTCAGGCCTAAGCAAATTTTCCCACCACAGCTTATCACAGGAGGCCTGCAGGGAGTGGAATTCTGTGGATGTGCTCAGGGCTGTCCCACTAGACAGCTCCTCCCTTACCAGGTATACTGCTTTTTCTAAGAAGGCAAGACTTCCAGTTTCCTACTTCTAATTCTATCCTGTAGCAAAGTAACAGGAGACAGACAGGGAAAAAAACCAGAGCATGGCAGACTGGAATGAAGGAGACTGATGACAGACAGACAGACAGACAGACAAAGAAGCTGCCCATCCCGTCAGCAAGAGGCGATCCCTGAGAACAGGCCCTGACTAACATCTCATTTGTAAAAAGTCTATTAGATCAAAGAGAAAGCTAGCCTGCCTCTAAGACAATAAAAGAAAAAAATGTGTCTGTTACTGAACCATTTAAACCTAAAATTTTTAGGTTCTCATGGCAACCTAAGTCATCACACTGCACATACTGTATATAAAGCACATATTTAGAGGCTTAACTAGTAAACTCAAAATGTGACATATGTGCAATGTGGGCGACAACATTATTCTGGGAACTTTAACTTTAAAATCTTCCAACTTTTATTTTGCAGCCTCAAAGATGATATAATAGAGTCAGCTATGCAGAAGGTGCAAGCTCAAGAAAGAGGTACAGAGAGCATAAATAGAAGCAAAGAGATGCAAGACAAGAAAAACCAGGCTATCACAAAGTTTCCGAGCACAGCTCTCCCCACTGCGAATCAACCTGTAAATGGAGGCTTAAAAAACAAGACTGCTAGCAAGGACACGCATCCAGATAGCATTTGGGACAGGCTTTAATGTGGGCCCAGTCAAAAGAGGACATGGTCACAGGGCAGACCACTTGGCACAAGTGGCCAGGAGAGACTCATCATTTCTTCCTCTCTTCTAGGAGCTCGTGGAATATGGCTGTTTAGAATTAAGTAATGTCAGAGCCAAAAGGATGGCTGTGGACATGGGAGCAGAGCTAAGAACCAGACCGTAAGAAGAAGGGGAAAAAGGAACACAGCAGACTTCTATGTCACACCATTTCTCACTAAGGAACCAAATAAAGATCCAACATCTAGTTTTCTCATCTAGTAAATGACCCGTGGGAGGGATACCCCCATTTATTTGCCCATAGGAATGCCATACATTTCTTTGCAAAGACCTGAAGGTGCTATGAATGCTACCTACCTTAAAACCATTACTTCCATCCCACTTCTGTTAGGGTTAAATTACTCCTAATTTTTAACAAGAAAACAGGTAAAAACAGTTTAGGTAAGGTACACAAACAATATCTTATCAGAGCAGTTCACAGATATGCCCATTTTCCCCCTTAACTCAAGGTAAGAACTTCTAAAATGAGACACTGAACTTACATGACTGATTAACAATTAAAAATTTACTACCACATGAAAAGGAGTGGTTATAAAAATAAATTATCTCATTTTTATGAGTCTGAGCCTCTAAAAGCAAGAAAAGCAAAGGAAAATGGCACGGAATTTGGAATGTGGACTCAAAGTCCTGCCCTGACCTACCACTTGATAGCTAGATGCCCCAAATAAGTTACTCTCCTCACTGAGGTTCCTAACTCAAGTTTTCTTATCTATAACATGGTACAGATGCAACCATCTCTCTCCCTCTCTCTGTCTCATTCCTTCTCTTCCTCTCCTCCCTTCTCTCCCATTCCCCACCTCCCACCCAAAACATGCAGTCTAACAGCTAGTTTCTATCATTACACTGTAATTCAGCATACTTTCTTATCACAAAAAATTGTATGAACTTTTATGCAAAAACTCACAGGTCGAATTAAGAACCAAAACAACCAACAAAAATAATACGTTTTGGACTAAATGAGGGAACAGGGCACTGGGTTGAAGCTGGGACTAGATGTTTCTCTCAGAGCCAGGCCGCACCTGCTAATGACTAAAATATTTGATTACCTTAATTATCTTGGCTGCATAACCAAGAGGTGCTGGTGGTCATGAAATTCCAGAATATTAAAAACTCAGCCACATTTTCATTATAGCATTCTCTACTGTGTTGAAGTCAAGCAGCAAAAGACTGCCAACGGCATTTTCACTTTAATTTTCTGGTAAGACAAAAAGAAAAATTAACATTGGAGCCAAATTCTCCATTTTTAGACATGCTAAATTCTTCGAGGAAAAAATATCCGTGGTTATAAGAAACTGAAATCATTTTTGTATACTTTATTAGAAAACATGCATTTATGCTTTGCTTAAAAGGTATTTAAAAAAAACAAAACCTCAGGCTAATAACCTTAAAGGTTTACCTGTTACTACCCTTCCAGTAATTAGGAAAGAAGAAAAGTGAAATAAAAGCTGAAGCACTTACTGAAGGGACATTAAATAACTGGCATATTGAGCAACAATGATATCCAGAAAACAGACCTAAAAAAATCCTTTTTTGGTACATGCAATTAATAATTACCAAAATAATGTTGGTTTTGAATCCAAAACTCACTTCTGTGTAAATCAATCTACTCTAAACAATGAGAGTAATGGTCACAAATGTACCACAAAAAAAAAACCCCACAAAACACCTTGCCTATTTAGCTTTTGATTTTGCTTTTAAAATACTTTAAGGCCTCTTTTGAGGCCTTCTGAGAACAGCAGAACTCTTCAGCTCACCATCATTTCATCTTATTAATAAGCACATTATAAAATATTTTAAGCTGAATATAGCATTTATCATCTCTTCCCTCCCAGCTGTTAAAGGACTAGCTTGTTCCAAATATGGCATTATCTTTTCCAAGTTCTACGATTTAGGCACGACATAATTCTTCAACAAATTATTCCATCTTGTCATGACTGACAAGAATGACTTAAGTGGAGATAAACAGGCTAATGAAAAACATTCAGGTCTGATTTCCAATTGCTATTTTTGTAAGGGAGAAAAACAAAGCTTACAGCTTTAAAATGAGAAAGCCATGTAAAACTCTTCTCTTTGAATTCAGGCAGTGGGGTTTTCGCTAACTAGACAAGTAAACCCCAGCTGAGGGAAGAGGCAGAGGCCACCTGCTCAGGATGCTGTAGAAGGGATTCCTCCACTGGGTAGGAAGTTTCCCTGCATGACCTCTAAGGCCTTTTCCTAACCTCAGAAACTGAGACTTGGTTTTTGAAAAGTAGAAGCAAAGCAAATGTGATGTGTAGGCAGAGACAGCAGAACAACGCTGGAAAATTAGAAGCCATGGGTTGGAATCCTGCTTCCACTTCTCTGTGAACTTAAATAAGGCATTTCACTTTCCACTTTGCAAAATGAAAGGCTGCTGAGAGAAGAAAATGAAGATCCTAACATTCTAAGCCTATGGCTTCCTCCTATGCCTGCCTCGGCCACCCACCACCTTCCCACTACAGCACCTTGCCATAATTCTGCAGCTTTTTAAAGCATCTAATTAATGGAACACAGAAATTAAAACCTTTAACTTTCTATTTCTGGCTTGTTGCACATGTGCAACAGCATTTTACCAAGGAGTAGTTAATGCCACACAGTCCTTGATATACTGGTTTTTCTTTGAACTCCAGTGACAGTTACAGTGACAAGTTGTAAGCCAGGAGGTTGTTACCATGGGGACCCACTAGGATTCCTGGGGGTGGATCCGGCAGGCTTTTTCCCCTTTTGGTCAGAGCATTTTTTGATGGTCTGGATCTAGCAATTCAGAAAGCCTGATCTAATTTTTCTTCAGCAAGCTGCCTTTAAGAAAGATAGCAGGTCTAAAAGGGTTATTTTTGGGTGGTTTGCCAGTCCCATCACCGCAATCTGTAATCCAGAGTAATTCGGTAGTCTCCAAGTTTTAAAAAGAAAGGGGTGGGTGTGTGTGTGTGTGTGGGGGGGGGGGGGTCATCCCCTGATGGCTCACTGGGAAAGAATCAGCCTGTCAGAGAAGGAGACAGGTTCAATCCCTGACCTGGGAAGACCCCAGGAGCCTGGGCACCGCACCTCTGAAGCCCAGGAGCCCGGAGTCCAAAGCCCCAGCTCCACAGCAAGAGCCGCTGCCACAGTGAGAGGCCGTGCACTGCAGCGAAGACGGAGCACAGCCAAGAAGGAGCAACATTTTAAACCAGACTTGGAGACATATCCAGAGGCTATCAAAAATGACACGGTAAAAACAAGAGTGGCAAAATAAACACTGGTGTCTCTCCGTGGTCATTTCCCATGTAGTATACAATTCTGACAAAATACTGTTTAATGACACTCTTACGAGAGTTAAGTATGTTCAACTTTTAATCTCTCTATTCATACAAGCAAATAAACACAAGCCCACTGAAGTCTCAATGACCTACGTATGCTGTCATTTCTTTCCAGATCACCAGACCGCGTGAACTGTATTTAGTATTTCCCCATCAAGACTTCAAAGTTTTCTAAATCAAGATTCTCAAGAAATTTCAGCTCCCCTACATGATTATGTCAGAAATACATCACACATATTTATAAAAATAATTATTATAACACATAATTGTAATATATATTTTATAATTTATAAAATTATATTAAAATTCTATAAATTTTATAATTTATAATTATAGCACATAATTATAAAAATAAAAATTATAAAATAAATCACACTGATCAGACCAGAACACAGTTTAAATTGCAGGTCTGCCTCCAAAACTGCTATATATGGACAAAGGGAGATGAACTGTCACTCCCAGCTAAATGTGTGCCGGGGCTCAGGTTCCCCTGAGACCCATTCTGTTAGAAGATACCTTAAGGAAGAAGATCATTTACAAGGCTAATCTGTGGATCTGGTTTGCTCAGAGAAGTGGAGCAGTCAGAATTCAGAATAAAACATTTCTCTATGTCTTACTTAGCCCAAAGCAAAGTTACACCTGACAAATTAACATTAATAAAAATAGCACTTGATTTCACAGTAATAACCTAAAACTTCAACTATCCTAGGCCTGATCCACAATTATCTTGAGAGCTACAAAATACTTGGAACAAAGCTTAAGACGTGTCCCTGTGCTCATAAAAATTTTTCCCTGATCTCACACTAATAATTATTGAAAAACCTAAATATAAACATCACTAAGATAAAATGTGCTGAAACAGAATTCATAACCTAAAAAACAAATCACAAATTCACAAGTCTAAAGAGGGTAAGAAAAAAAAAGACCTAAGGAGACAAGCTACACTGTCAAAAAAGTAAACAACCGGCATCAAAATATTCCACAGAAACACTGCATCTGGTTTTGATTTTTTTACTCACCTAAGCTTTCCTGTAGCAGGTCCAGAAGGGTTATTTTTGAGCAGTTTCTCAATCCTATCTCCACAATCTATAACCCAAATTATTTCAGTAAAGAAGTTTGCAAGCAAAAAAAAAAAGACTTGTATCCAGAGGCTATTAAAGAAACATGGCATACGATACAAACAATAATGATATAGTAAACATGGTGTCTTTCCATGATCATGTCCCTTAAACTTTAAATGGGAAGAAAGGACAAGCCCCAAGGCACAGTCTTGTCACATTAGTTTACTATTAGATATCTAGAGACAAAAAGAGACTCGGGGCACAGGACTTGAGAAGAGGCAAACTCTTGGGTGTTTTATTTGTTTTTACTACTGGTTTACAATTTCCTTGATTTTATTTTTAAATGCATGTCTTGGCCCAGAAAAGCAAGAGAGCACAGACTGCCAACAGTATCAGATTCTCCTCTTCTTATTTTCTGGAGCTACAGAAAACAGAGCCAGAATCTGGGTTGTCAAGGAGCCTTCTGATTCTGTCCAGGCAGTATACGGTGTGAGGTTTTAAGATACACAAAGGCTTTTATAGTACAAATCTCAGCCAACTTAATGGTCTTTCAATGGAAAGTGGCTTATATTTTTTCCCCCAGAAAACTCTCTGGAGCTTTAAGGTACTGATAATTTTCAAAAGACAATGATTTAAAAAAATGGAGTCACAGAATTTCAGTCTTAAAAGTTTTCTTCCTATTTCTAATCTTTAGCACTGAACTGTCTCAAACATAAAATTGTCATTTGATATACAGTATTTCAATAAATATTTATCGATTACCTACTTTGTGCAAGGGCCTTATACCAGTAAGCACTCTGGACTGTAAAAATGTTAAAGTGTCTTCTAGGAACAGCACTTGGTTCAATACCATACACACACTACAGCACAATGCGAAGGCACAGCATTATTTAGGTTGTATTCTCAACAATCTGGGCTTCAGTGTAAAATAATGACTTTCAGCTTTTCCTACCCTGAACATCTATATACCTTCCTGGCTGTATACAAATCCACATTTCTTTTTAACTCTGGTTTTAATGGTATAGAGGAATGTTACACTTCTCTGGTGTAAAGTCTTTCAACTTAACAGAAACCAAATGATCACAGGAAGAAAAAGAAATCAAATTAGAAGCATTAAACTGTCTTTCTCAGAGCTTCCCTCTCCCCCTCATTAACATTTCTCAAAGTGAAAAACACCACTGTGATGCTCCCATTACAGACCATTCATGAAGTTCCTAGCTGAGCTGAGACCAGACAGACTCCATCAACTGGGCACACAGCCACTCGCCATTACCCTTTGTTTAGAGTCTCAACTGCCGTTCAACCCACATTATTGTATTCCACTCAAGTCCATCAACTTTCTTAAAAGACAAATCAGGAAACAAGCAAATGTGTTATTTAACTAGAAAATGAAGAAAGGATCTAATTCATATGCCTCACAAAAAAACTCTTTAAAAATGATGGCTCACTTTAAATTTTCATCTTAAATAGCAATATTACTTTATTGTCAGTTTTACATGCCTAAGAAGAACAAGTTGTAAACAAATAATCATTAGAAACTTGTTTTTAAAAAAACCCCAAGCCCTCAGTCTTGAGCTGGCAAAGCAGCAGAGAGAAGCACTCTGCACCAGAAGGGACAACAAAGATGCATGTCTACACCACACAGGTGGAGAAGCCAGAACCCCAGGCAGCCTGGCGGGGCGAGGAGGGGGCGCAGGCAGGGGTTGGAGGGGAAAGGGTAATATTCCAAAGAGCCATGATCCTAGGCTTGTCTATCCTAAAATTACAATTTAAGAAATGTTAGGCAGAGCTCTGCAGTAAGCATCTCAGTCAAAGCTCTTCTGGCTGGAATTAAGGAGAATTTCCTCCAAACTAGCTTAAGCAAAAGAGGCACTGACTGCAAAGACAGGACCCGAAGGCCTGGAGCTCAGTGAGGCCACAGCTGGATGGCCTTCACACACCCAGGCTTCTACTCTGAACGTGTCTCCAGTCTGTTTCTCCCCGGGGCTGCATTTCTCATTAGTGCGTCTTTCTGGGTAAATCTACTCAATCCCCCCCGCCCCACCCCACACTGGCCTCCATGCTCCCACATACATAAGCCTGAATTTGGCAGGACCCTGGCATCTGCTTATCTGTTTCAAGTTCTCTGAATTCAGGTGAACCTGTTTGTTCCCTGAAGGCGTGAATCTCAGTTCCAGTTTCAAATTCCTAGGAGAAACTGATTTGCTCAACTTAGGTTAAGTGCCTGCCCCTGGTCCAGCAAACTGTTAAAAGGGCTAGGTCACAGAGGACAATTAGGGTGGGGTCTGCATGCCTGACTCCTCAGAAGATGCGTACTACACTAAATAAACAATTAAAAAAAACAACAACCTTAAAATCTCACGGAAAAGATACATTAATACTAAATAATACCCTACGATACATTACAGAATGAACGGACAGGAGCAGCTTCATGACAAAGATCAGCTGTGCACTACATGACAAACGGAAACAGAACCAGCTTCAGGGAAGGGCCGAAGAGCACAAAATGCAACGCCTGCTCTGCTCGCTCTGGCCACACATCTAAGAACTATGAACCTAAGGAATAAACAGTCTTTTACCACGTAAGTATCTTCTGTGAAATACCCTAGTTGAAAGCCTGCTGTAAGGTTTAAAAGGACTCAGTTCAATTCAGTTCAGTCGCTCAGTCGTGTCCGACTCTTTGCAACCCCATGGACTGCAGCACGCCAGGCCTCCCTGTCCATCACCAACTCCCAGAGTTTACTCAAACTCATGTCCATCGAGTCAGTGATGCCATCCAGCCATCTCATCCCGTCGTCCCCTTCTCCTCCTGCCCCCAATCCCTCCCAGCATCAGGGTCTGTTTCAAAGTGCAGTAATAACCTGCTAGCTGAGGAACGTGGGTTATACATTTTCAAGGTGCTCGTCACCCCACCCTGACTTCCTTTCACCCCCTGGACCCCCTAGGCCTCTCGCTCAGGCAGCCAACAGGACCGCAGAGGTGTGCCTCACTGGTGATGGCCCAGCCCGCCATGCACGGTTACAGCGCCACACAGACAGCTCAGGCAGGAGAGAAGCAGCCGGGCTGGGAACAGCAACTCGGGGGAGGGGACGGGGGCAGGAGAGCAATGTTTCCCACACACAAAGGCTCTAAGCACAAAAGCTGGGAAAAACCTAAACTCTCTGTACAAAACAGAAACTAGTAAAAACTTAACAGATGTCCAAAAACTACTGGGTTAAAAAAGACAGTCTACTCACAGTAGACTATTAGTTACCCTACATTATCACCAAAGTATCACACATTCCCACACGCCAGAGCTTGCTTCAATCTCACAAGAAACGAAAAGGTAAAAAGAACAATGAGAAAGTGGTGACAGTTTCTAATTTACTGATTCCTTTGCTGTAAGAGTAACAATGTTATGTAAATGAAAACTACAGACCTAGCAAAATTACAGCTTTAGAACCAAAAAACTTCATTTTGTACAATCCCCAAACTAAAGACATCTCCCAATCTGGGAACAAACTTCAATGGAGTTTCAATGGGGGGGTGGGGGGGGGAGTGGTATTTAACTCCATTTTTTCAAAGCTGAACACAGCTATGGAGGTCAGAAAAAGCTAGCCAACAGTTCTAAAGCCACACTCCTAACCTACAAACTCATCCCAAAAGAGGCATATTAAAATCAATTGAGATCCATTAGATCTCACTGCAGCCTCCAAACCAGAACTCACCATTCCTCTTCATATTTTCTGCCACATTTTCTAAGTGAAGTAAAAGAAAAATCAAAATGTTACAACTCAAATGCTGTTCTAAAAGTGAGTCCATTTCTTGTATAGTGGGGGAAAGGTCAGCTGATTGCGGGTTACATCAGAACTTCACAAAGTTCTAAGAATTAAAATGCTTTAAAATCATTTAACGTAAGAAATTTTATACTCAATCTCCCCAAACTAGACTTTCTCATCTCTTCAGCATACAGTCTAATTTTAATGTAACTTTTATGAAATTCATGTTCTCTGTATGAAAATCTAAAAACAATGGCAAGGATGAAGAAAAGAAAAACTGCTCATGTCCCAATGTCCAGAAAAAAATTTTGGTATTTATCCTTCGAGCCTGTGAGGTAACATTTTTGAAGAATTAAAGATTTCCTTAGCCGAAAGAATGTGTTAAGCTAATGTGGAGTTCATGGATATAAAACATTCTTGAAAATTTTTACAGGTCTGGAACTCAAAGAAGTTAAAAATAAACCTATGCTCATGGCTTCCACAGCATAGCAGGTTAAAAAATAACTAGAGAACACGGGAATTTCCTGGCGATCCAGTGTTTAAGACTTGGTGCTTTCACCTCAGGGCCCAGGTTCGAGCCCTGGTTGGGCATCTGCAACTCAAATCCCACAAGCTGCAAGGTGCGCCCCCAGAAAACGCAAACAAACCACACAAACAGTTCTGCTGATTAACCCTGTGAGGAAACCAGTCCTTTAAGGAGAGTCCAACTGCCAATTTCATGGCAAGGACAAGTTACAATTACAAAGATCTCATCAAGAAAACTGTCTTCAGTAAATTACAAAGCTCAGATAAGGACTCTTGATACAATAGTTTACAAAGCAAACAGCTACAACCAATTAACGCTTTCACCTCTTTGTTCAGTCGCTCAGTGGGGTCTGACTCCTCGTGACCCCACGGTGTGCAACTCACCAGGCTTGTCCTTCACCATCTCCCAGGACATGCTCAAACTCATGTCCACTGAGTTGGTGATGCCATCCCACCATCTCATCCTCTGTCATTACAAGTCTAAATATTAGAATCCACCCTCTCTCCAAGCCTAAAACTAGTTAGCTATAACCAGGTGTCCCTAGAGCAAATCCAGTAATATACTCATTTGTATTTTTCAGTTTTCTATGAACACAGAAGACTCCCTATTAACAAACTCCATGTGAAGTACACAAAGTGAAGATGACAGGAAACAACGAGCTCCAAGTTTCTACAGGAAAGGACCCTCTTCCCAGCAAAACAATTCAGATGCACAAATTAGACTCTAGGAAACAATCTTATCCCTAAGCCACAATGAACAAAGGAATGTGCACAACAAAATACACCTGAAAGGGGGAAAGGAAAGGAACACTGACAGTGGCTACTGTCTATGCATGGTGCACCGAGTCATTTTACCTGTATCTTTTATTTGGCTTAACTGCATTACTGACCACTGAATAAGCAGTAGGCCCATTTTCACAGATGAAGAAAGGAAATAGCATTATCAGCACTGCACCAGGCACTACTCAGTTATCTCAGTCAATTCTCACATTACCACTCCAGGTGACCTCCGTTTTAAAGATGGGGGGAGGCAAGCAAAAAGGGAATTCAATATGACTAGATCTGTTCTTTCAGAAATGAGCTGTTATTGTTTGAAACATGTTAATAAAAATATTAATTTGTAAATAAATAAATAAGGATGAGGGGAAAGCCCAGAAATGTTAACAGTCACACAGTGATATTACCAATTTAAGGCCCAGAGCTGGAGTTGTCAAACCTACCCCTGCCAGGCTCTGCTCATACATCCTATTCAGGTCACATCATTCTTTCAAACCACAGGTTTCAAACCAATTTTAAAAACTCAAAAATCCTAGAATCAACTCTCAATTATGAGATTAATCCTCCAGGTTTTGTTCAAAAATTTCTTGTTTTGGAATATAGTCAATATTTAGTAACTATAAATGGGGTAAATCCTTTAAAAATTGTGAATCACTATGTCATACATCTGAAATATATAATACTGCAAATCAACTATACCTCAACTAAAAAGTTAGTGTAAATTTGTTTGTATTTTACTTGCTCTTTGAACATTTCAGCAGGCCATAGCACCTCTAGGAAGAGGTGTGCAGGTAAATACAAGATTATACTAATAGCAATCAACTAGCAGAATTTGTAACTTCTGCTAAGAAGGCCTACATATAAAGTTAATTCTTATTTCAAACATATAGTGTAATACTTGAGCCTCCACGATACAGTCTACTTTTAATTATTATTACCTAAAATAATCAAGAATCAAGGAACAGTTTTGAACAACAAAAAAAAATGGTTCGTATTGTTTGAAAGAGGAATAAAAGGGGCTTTCCCGGTGGTCAAGTGGTTAAGAATTCGCTTTGCAATGAATGGCACACCCGTTTGATCCCTGGAACCAAGAAGATCCCACATGCCTCAGAGCAACTAAGCCCATGCACCACAATTACGGGGTGCTCTGGTGCCCGAGAGCCAAAGCTGTCGAAACCTGTGCGCCCAAGAGACCACGCTCGGCCACTGGGAAAGCCACTGCAACATTCACCCACACGCCGGAATTACAGGGCAGCTCCTGCTCTCTCCAGCCAGTCTGAGCGCAACTATGACCCTAAACAAATCATTAAAAAAAGAGAGAGAGAGACATTTCTGGCTAACACTACAATAAAATCCCATGCATCAAGTACTGGGAGGCCTGTAATACCTCTTTAGGACAACAAAGTTGACCAAATAAAACTTCCAGTTCATCTCAAGTCACAAGAATTAATATTAATCACACTCCTTTTGTTACTGCAGAGGAAGAAAAATGGAGTTGGAGGCTACGTCCGAAAAGCAAAGAGGAAAAGTAGACAGTCAAGCAGCTCAAAATCAGTTATGAACTTCCAAAAAATAAGGAAAAGCTCACCCTAAGAAGAAAGCCTTCCATCGTGTGAATACTCTGAATATACAGAAACAACCTCGGAGGCTCATAACCTTCCGAAGGCTCTTACCCTTAATGTATTCGTTATTAACTCTAAGCAGGCCGTTAAAGGCCAGGTTTACAGCTTCACCCCCACACAGTACGGAGCACCTGGGTACCAGCCACTCCTCTAACAAAGGCACTCAGTGTTAGTGACACCGCAACAGCAGAGACCTGCCTTTGCTTTCTCTTCAGGAGATACTTTTTCTGTACACATAAATCAGAAATTAGAAATGATGCTGATAACTGTCATCTGGGTTACTGTTACATACACTGATACGTTTCAATGTTTTCAAAGATCTGAGGGAATCTGGACATCCCCCTGTAATTGGCAATTCCCATGAAGAGCAAGCATTCTAACCAATTCAAGAGCACCAAGAGGGCAAGATACCAAGATGAAAGAGACATCCCTGACTTCTATCAGTAGAGGACTTCAACCACACAAAGTCCTAATACCTGCTACACATGGATGAACCTTGAAAACTGTGCTACATGAAATAAGCCAGACACAAAAGAATAAATATTGCACGATTCCAATTACATGAAATATCCAGAACAGGCAAATTCACAGGGACAGACAGTAGACCAGAGGTTACTAGGGGCTTAGAGGAGGGAGCAATGGATAGTTATTACTTAACAGTTACAGATTTTCTGCTTGGGTTGAAGAAAACATTTTGGAAATAGAGATGATGCCTGCACAACACTGTGAATGTACTTAACGTCACTGCACCGTACTCTTAAAACGGGCGAGCTCCCTAGTGGCCTCGTGGTGAGGATTCCGGCTTTCACTGTTGTGGCCCCTGCTCAACAGCTCTTCAGGGAACTGAGATCCTGCAAGCCAAGTGGCATGGAGCAGCCAAAAACAAAAGGTTAAAATGACCTAAACCTAAAAGCATCAAACTCGTAGAAGAAAACAGGGCATGAGCTTCAGGGCACTGGTTTCTTGGATGAGACGCCAAAAGCACAGGCAACAAAAGCAAACATGAACGAGACTCCACCAAGGGACACAACGGAGCGAAAGGCATGGGATGAAGTGTGTGTGAATCATATACATCTGTAAGGGGTTAACATTCAGAATACACGAAGAACTGCAACTCAACACCACCGTTAGAAAATAACATTTTTTATTTTTTTAAACGGGGGAAGGACTTCAACAGGCATTTCTGCAAAGCTGATATAGAAATGGTCAACAAGCATATGAAAAGATGTTGATCCTTAGTCAGAAATGCAAATCAAAACCAGAGTGAGTCCTCACACCGTTAGGATAACTACTGTCAGAGAAGAACCCCGGCAGTCCAGTGGTGAGGACTCCGTGCTTCACAAAGGGGGCAGGGTTCAGTCTTGGGGCGGGGGGGACACGGGACACGGACGGGGACTAAGACCCTGCATGCTCCACGGTGTGGCCAAAACAAAGAAGAAAACAAATGCTGAGGAGCATGGGGAGATACATGAGCTCTTGTGCACTGTTTGTGGGATGGTGAAACAGTGAAATCATTGCGAAAAACAGTATGGAGGCTCCTCAAAAAATTAAACACAGAACCACCATATGATTCAGCCATTTCACTTCTGAGTACCATCTGAAAGAATTGAAAGTAGGATCTCAGAGATAAATATGCACATCCATGTTCACAGCAGCACTCACCATAAAGGCCCAAAGGTGGAAACAACTTATGTCCATCAACAAGTAAGTGGACAAAATGTGGTATGTTCACATAACAGGTTATTCAGTCTTTAAAAGGAAAGAAATCCTTCCACGTGCTACAACATGGAGGAACCTTAAAGATACTCTAGTAAGTGAAAGAAACCAGTCACAAATAGCCAAATACTGTGTGATTCCACTTATAAATAGAAAATTCATCAAATTCATAGAAGTAGTAAGCAGAATGGCAGTTATGAAAGGCTGGGGTGAGGAGAAAAGGAAGAAAATGGGAGTTGTTTAATGGATACATAGTTTCAGATTTAGAACATGAAAAAGTCCTTGAGATCTATTTTCCATTAATACGAATGTACTTAATGCTAGGGGCTTCCCTGGTGGCTCAGTGGTAAACAACCCTCCTCTCTGCAGAAGATGTGGGTTCAATCCCCGGGTTGGAAAGAACCCCTAGAGGAGAAATCAGCAACCCACTCCAGTATTCAAGCCTGGGAAATTTCATGGACAGAGAAGCCTGGCGGGCTACAGTCCATCTGATTGCAAAAGGGTCAGACACCACTTGGCAGTAACAACTTAATGCTACAAAACTGTACATTCAAAAATAATTAGGATGGTAACTTTCATGTTATGTGCTTTATGCCACATTAAAAAAAATGGTTAAAATGGCAAAACTGTGTTATATTTTACCACAATTTCTTTAAATAATGTAATATACTAAAACTATGAGATTGTATAGTATGTGAATTACATCTCAATAAAGCTGTTAAAAAAAAAGCAGAGGAAACAGAGTTAAACCAAATTATATCATGTGCTGGTTTAAGAAAAGAGAGCACTTTGTTGGAAGTACCCAGATCCCTGAGCTCAGAGAGGATCCGGTGCCTCTACTTCCTCCAATTTCTTCAGCCCAGCCTCCAGGTGACAGCCCTTTTCTTTTCCCCTCCAAGGCACATCACCACCACCTTCTAACCTCCCAATTCCTTATTAGGTCTGGCCTCACAGGAAAGTTAAAGAAGCAACAGTGGCAGTCACAGGAAAGGGCACAGAATTCAAGACTCAGACTCTACATTGAGCAGCAGAGCCAAAATATTTCTAAAAAGAAAAAAAAAAAAAAATCCCACAGTAGACATACAATACATGTCCCGTCTCTGCCCTTCCTCGCCTCTCCTTCCCGCCCAGCATGTTTAAAAGAGCAGATTCTCAGTTCCCATGCTCCGATAGCCGCTGGCCTAACTCATGTGCGGGAGCTATAAGACACAGAGAATCATTTAATATGGAGTTGTTAATGCCTATCACCTAGTATTAAATCCTAAAAACACATCACGAAACTATTAACTGGGTAAGCCTATTTTGATAAAATAATGAACTTTTCTACCAAATATAAAAAAAGATAGTGAGATAAAGACTAAACATCACCAATCACCTCTGAGTGGTGGAACTAAGGGTGAAGCTCTCCCTTTTGGGCATATCTGCATTTTTTTTATAATGAATCTGTAACTTCTGTAATAAGAAATATAACTGTCAGAAGAATAAATCATTCTGGCTTAAAATTTCACTGCCTGCCTCTGGTAGTATGTCACGGCACTGAACTGAACTGGCACCATGGGAAACGGTCATGATTTCCTCCACTTTACAGACGAGAATGAACAGGCTCAAAGCGGAGACTCGGTCAAGGCTGTACGGCTAGAAACAGAGCAAGGATGACAATTGAGGTCTTCCAACTCCAAGTCCTTTCCGTTCCACCACATCTGGAAGAGCAATTTGCATTACTGCCCATTATATATATATATATATAATTTATTAAATATATATATATATATATTTAATCTATGTTGAAACTGTCCTAAGGGCAGGTGCTACAGAATCTGGGGCAAGTAACCTGTGGGAGCCTCAGTTTCCTCATCTGAAAAGTGAAGTGGTTGGAAAAGCTATTGTATCTCACCAGCTCATCTAGCCTCACCAGCGAATGGATTTTAAGTCTAGATACCAAGTGAGGAGAAGAAAACCCCGTGGGCAAAAATAAATGAATAGCTGGAAAGAAGTTGAGGCCTATGCTCTGGGTCAAGGGCCATTCTCAATGGAAATAGGTGATGGACAGTCAAGAGGCAAGAACCCGCTGGGGAAACCATAAACTTCCTGGTTGAAACAACAGCTGAAAGCTCCGGCTTCGCTTCCCTACTAGCAATGCTTCAATCTTAGCTAACTTAGGAGGAGAAACCGCAGACTTGTAAGTAAAGTTAGAAGAACATAACAACACAGCCGTAGGGGAGGGACCTGGAGCAATAGTTTATGCACGCTGTGGCAACTGGATTATTTTCCAAGTGGACTCGTGAATATTAAAGTGGAAAGAATCCTTGGTGGTTCTCACAGACGACCCTTACTTCGCGAGAATTTCAGGACAAACTCAAACTTGGCAATACCCCTCGGAGAGAGGGCACACTTGTGGAAAATGAGCCAACCCGACACTTGTGGAAAAGGTGAGAGAATGCTACTAAAGCCTCTTCAACCTACAGAGCATCAAAGAAAGCGAAAAGACCTTTGTTAGGAGTGAAGTTCTTGCAAAGGATTCATCGGGTATCTGTAACCTCTCACACTGCAAACATTATAAAGCACTCCACGCTGTCTGACAGTATTAGGCAGCCTTCTCACTCGAAGGTAATAAAAGTACAGCATTAACTTTGCTGGCGAGAAAAAGAAAAAAGAAAAAAAAAAAGATTCCATTTTGCTAAAGCAGCCTCTGACCAAAACCTTACCACCTGCCCCTCCACTACGGGGATGAGCCTAAACCAAAGAGAAGCTGCTTCGAGCCTGGACAACCGTCCTCGAGAATTAAAACAACATCCTGCCTGGAGAACCGCAACCGAAGACACCAGAAGCTTACATTCCAAAAGCAGGTCCTTTAGCAAAGGAAGAAAGCTCCTGGCCGTGCTCTCGGCGCTCCCGGGTGCGAGAATCCAGCCCAGCTACTAGGCCGTGACTGGGTGAGCACCTGACGTGGGGGGAGGGTGAGCCAAGGCCCTAGCGGATCTGGGGCGAGGAACTGGGGGGCTCCCAAAGCTCCGGAGAAGAAGCGCGGCCCTCCGGAGGAGGGGGTCCTGGGGACACCCCACCCCTACCCCAAGGATAAGGACCGAGAACACGTGGGGCGACAAGAGCAGGGAAGGGGTGTCCCGGGCAGGCAGCCTGGGTCTGGCACGGCGGCCGGAAAAACGAGGACGGAGCTACAGACGAGGCAGGGAACCGAGCCCTCGGAGCCCCGAGGGGGAAGGCAGAGGGCGCGGGCAGAGGGGCAAGGCCACGAGGAGGGCGGGTCTCCCTGGGCGCGGGGCACGCGCCGGACCAGCGTGGCAGGACCCGGGCAGCCGAGGACCCCGACACCCGGGGAGAGACCGCGGACCTGCCTCCGGGGGCCGCGAGGAACCCGGAGCGGCCGCGCCCGGAGGAGCCCTGGTGACCCCGCGGGGCCGCCCGGACCGGACCCGCCCCGCGGCGCCTCCCTCCTGCCCCTTTCCCTCCCTCCACCCGCGCGGCCCGTTATCCCACGGCCGCCGCACTTACCAGCGGCTGCACCTCAGTCCGCCGCCGCCTCAGCTGCTGCCTGCGCCTCCGCAGCCGCCGCCGCCGCCGCCTCGCTGCTGAGGCCGAGTCCCGGGGGAGCCGCTGCGTCCCGCCGCCGCCGCCGCTGCCGCCGCCGCCAAAGCCGAACACCCCAAAATGGCGGCACTTCCGGCACCTACCACCGGCGGGGAGGGCCGACGCGGAGAGGGGAGGGCGGCTCGGGGGAACGTACCACCGCGGTGCCGCCCGCAGCGCGGAGCTGAGCGGGGCTCGGCGCAGGGGCGGGCCGAGCGCCCGGCGCTGCAGCGCCCCCTCGGGCTGGGGAGTGGAGAAGCAGCCGCGCGGGAGCCCAGGGGGCCTCGGGCGGAACCCTCGGCCAGGGGAGCGGCCGGGGCAAGTCTCTTTGTCTTGTTACTCCGCTGGAGGGAAGACGCGGGTGGGGGAAGACCCCCGGCCTGAAAACTTGGAAGTTCTCGGCTCTGCGCCCCTCACCCACAGGAGTTCTGGACGGACTGGCGGGCGCCGACCTCTGCTTGGCGCTGAATATGCGCATAATAAAATACTTGATGAATGAATGGGTGAGTGAATGGGATGGTGCTTGGCCAGCGCTGGGCACCTGTCACACCCTCCTTTCTAACCCAGCAGATAAGCTACGGGATCCAGGCCTTCCGTGTCCGCTGTGATGTGGACTGTAAGTGTCTTGCAAGCTTTCAGAGTTAGACGAATGCCCTCTGGCTGGCTGATCAGCTGGGTGAACTCACAACCTTGCAAAAATCCTTGGAGCGCCAGGAAGCTCATAAGAGTTCTACTAAAAGACTGATTTTTCCAGCTCTAACCTGCTTCTCCCAGTGGAAAAAAAAAATTTTTTTTCTGTAACCAAGGCTAGGTTCCTGAAGACCTCCTTCAGAGTGACTCAGAAATCCCAGGATCTAGGTAGAATGCAAATAGTTCAATAGTTTGTTTCTTCTTTCGTTTGTTTGTTTAAAAGGTCAACATCATTTATTCCCACAAGTTCTACATCTTGTGGGACAGTAAAATGAAGAGAAAGAAAGAAAGCTTAGTTCTGAGACCTTTTGGCCCCGACAACATGCAAATAACTCATGGGTTTGCAAATGATTTCTCTGTAACATCTGTCTTCTCAGAGCAGTAACTCTCCTACCCACAAATACTGATTATACCCTACCTTACCACAAAAAAATAAGTGGACTCCCAAGCAGAGCCCTCAAGGGTTTTCCCATGTGTTGGAAGCACCTCTTTCCCTTCTTAGAGGGAAAAAAAAATAGTCATGGTGTTTCTAGTGCCATACAGATCTAAACAATTAACCCTTAAATTGTACACTATCAGATTTCCTCCTTGTATTGTGTAGTTTATCATTTTATATACAGTTATAATGCTGATATTCAAACCAGTCAATCCTAAAGGATATCAACCCTGAATATTCATTGGAAGGACTGATGCTAAAGCCGAAGCTCCAGTACTTTGGCCACCTGATGCGAAGAGCTGACTCACTGGAAAACACTGATGCTGGGAAAAACTGAAGGAGGGAGGAGAAGGGATAACAGAGGATGAGATGGTTGGATGGCATCACCGACTCAACAGATGTGAGTTTGAGCAAACTCGGGGAGATAGTGAGGGACAGGGAAGCCTGGCGTGCCGCAGTCCATGGGGTTGCAAAGAGTCGGACAGGACTTAGTGAACAACAGCAAATAATGCTGATATATGATCTTGTTAATAGTTTTATGTGTAACTTACTGAAAATATCTTCCATTTATAGACCATTACAGCTTATAGAAGGTTGTCATATGTTGCTGTTCTTCAGTTGCTCAGTCATATACACTACAATTATTTTTATATTTGTCTCCCAGCTGCTGTAGATTGTAGAATCCTTTTAAGCAGAAAATGTTTTCCATTCTTTTGTACACCATTGAATCATCCAGATATCCTTGTGTTTCACCTCCTTGCCTCCTTCAGGTCTTGACTTAAATGTCACCTTCTCAGTTGGGCCTTCCCTGACTACCCTATTTCAGAATACACACACATACACCCATGTTTCCAATCCCCCTTTCCTGCTTTGTTTGTAGTGATGCTTCCTAAGGCCCCCTTGACTTCACCTTCCAGGATGTCTGACTCTAGTGAGTGATCACACCATTGTGATTATCTGGGTCATGAAGATCATTTTTGTACAGTTTTTCTGTGTATTCTTGCCACCTCTTCTTAATATCTTCTCCTTTTGTTAGGTCCATACCATTCCTGTCCTTTATTGAGCCCATCGTTGCATGAAATATTCCCTTGATATCTCTAATTATCTTCAAGAGATCTCTAGTCTTTCCCATTCTATTGTTGTTCCCTATTTCTTTGCACTGATTACTGAGGAAGGCTTTCTTATCTCTCCTTGCTATTGTTTGGAACTCTGCATTCAGATGGGTTTATCTTTCCTTTTCTCCTTTGCCTTTCACTTCTCTTCTTTTCACAGCTATTTGTAAGGCCTCCTCAGACAGCCATTTTGCTTTTTTGCATTTCTTTTTCTTGGGGATGGTCTTGCTCCCTGTCTCCTATACAATGTCACAAACCTCCGTCCATAGTTCATCAGGCACTCTATCAGATCTAGTCCCTTAAATCTATTTCTCACTTCCACTGTATAATCATAAGGGATTTGATTTAGGTCATACCTGAATGGTCTAGTGGTTTTCCCCACTTTCTTCAATTTAAGTCTGAATTTGGCAATAAGGAGTTCATGATCTGAGCCACAGTCAGCTCCCGGTCTTGTTTTGCTGACTGTATAGAGCTTCTCCATTTTTGGCTGCAAAGATTATGATCAATCTGATTTCAGTGTTGACCATCTGGTGATGTCCATGGGTAGAGTCTTCTCTTGTGTTGTTGGAAGAGGGTGTTTGCTATGACCAGTGCGTTCTCTTGGCAGAACTCTATTAGCCTTTGCCCTGCTTCATTCTGTACTCCAAGGCCAAATTTGCCTGTTACTCCAGGTGTTTCTTGACTTCCTACTTTTACATTCTAGTCCCCTATTATGAAAAGGACATCTTTTGGGGGTGTTAGTTCTAGAAGGTCTTGTAGGTCTTCATAGAACTGTTCAATGTCAGCTTCTTCAGCCTTACTGGTCAGGGCACAGACTTGGATTACCGTGATATGGGATGGTTTGCCTTGGAAATGAACAGAGATCATTCTGTCGTTTTTGAGATTGCATCCAAGTACTGCATTTTGGACTCTTTTGTTGACCATGATGACTACTCCATTTCTTCTAAGGGATTCCTGCCCACAGTAGTAGATATAATGGTCATCTGAGTTAAATTCACCCATTCCAGTCCATTTTAGTTTGCTGATTCCTAGAATGCCGATATTCACTCTTACCATCTCCTGTTTGACCACTTCCAATTTGCCTTGATTCATGGACCTAACATTCCAGGTTCCTGTGCAATATTGCTGTTTACAGCATCGGACCTTGCTTCTATCACCAGTCCCATCCACAACTGGGTGTTGTTTTTGCTTTGGCTCCTTCCCTTCATTCTTTCTGGAGTTATTTCTCCACTGATCTCCGGTAGCATACTGGGCACCTACAGACCTGGGGGTTCCTCTTTCAGTATCCTATCATTTTGCCTTCTCATACTGTTCATAGGGTTCTCAAGGCAAGAATACTGAAGTGGTTTGCCATTCCCTTCTCCAGTGGACCACGTTCTGTCAGACCTCTCCACCATGACCCGTCCATCTTGGGTGGCCCTACAAGGCATGGCTCATAGTTTCATTGAGTTAGACCAGGCTGTGGCCCATGTGATCAGATTGGTTAGTTTTCTGTGACTGTGGTTTTCAGTCTGTCTGCCCTCTGATGGAGAAGGATAAGAGGTTTATGGAAGCTTCCTGATGGGAGAGGGACTGAGGGGGAAACTGGGTCTTGTTCTGATGGGTGGGGCTATGCTCAGTAAATCTTTAATCCAATTTTCTGTTGATGGGTGTAGCTGTGTTCCCTCCCTGCTATTTACCTGGGGCCAAACTAGGGTGGAGGTAATGAGGATAATGGTGACCTCCTTCAAGAGGTCCCATGCACACACTGCCACACTCAGTGTCCCCGACCCTGCAGCAGGCCACTGCTGACCCACGCCTCCACTGGAGACTCCCAGACACCCACAGGCAAGTCCGGGGCAGTCGCCTATGGGATCACTGCTCTTTTCTCCTGGGTCCTGGTGCACAAGGTTCTATTGTGCTCTCCAAGAGTCTATTTCCCAGTCCTATGTACGTTCTGGCATCTCTATGGTGGGGTTAATGGCGACCTCCTCCAAGAAGGCCTATTCCATACGCAAGTGGGCTGCACCCAGAGCCCCTGTCCCTGCGGCAGACCACCGCTGACCCGGACCTCCGCAGGAGACGCTCGGACGGCGAGCTGCCTCAGTCCCTGTGTGAACAAGGTTGGTTTGAGCCCTCTGAGCGTCTCCGGTGGCGTCTCAGGTGGCTGTCTCTCCTTTCCTCAGCCAGGGCTCCTCTCTAGTCGAGCTGCACAGGCTGCTCGCTGCGGTGGCCGCTCTCGCGCAGCGCAGGCTCTAGGCGAGCAGGCTTAGCTGTTACCGCGCTCCGGCTCGGTCGCCCTGAGGCATGCGGAGTCTTCCCCGACCAGGGAGCAAACCATCCTCCCCCGCATTGGCAGGTGGATTTTTCGACCACTCTGCTACCAGGGAAGCCCCTTTCAAATCCTGTAATTTTAGTCATTCTGGGGCAAGTGGAGTGATATTTTCTTGTGGTTTAAATTTTTTTTCCCCTAATGGCTACATATATAATTCTTATTGACCATTTGGATACTTTTGTGTGTATGTGAATTGCCTATTCAATCCTTTTTCTCTCTTTTCTTTCTCTCTCTTTTTGTTCTTTCTTTTTTTTTTTTTTGGTTTGGAGGAGTTCTTTACATATTTTGAGTACAAGTTTCTTGTCAAATATATGGGCTTCCCAGGTGGCTCAGTGGTAAAGAATTGGCCTGTGATGCAGACACAGGAGACCTGGGTTCGATCTCTGGATTGGGAAGATCCCCAGGAGACAGGAATGGCAACCCACTCCAGTATTCTTGCCTGGAGAATCCCATGGATGGAGGAGCCTGGTGGGCTACAGTCCAGGGGGTCGGCGAGAAGTGTCGGACTCAACTGAAGCGACTTGGCATGCATACACACACACACACACACATGCATATATATATATATATATATATATATATATATATATATATATATGCACACACACACATATATATTTTTTCAGTAGGTGACTTGCCTTTTACTTTCCTAATGGTTTCTTTTGATGAACAGAAGTTTTTGATTTTAATGAGACCTTTTTCATTGGTCTTTATTTAATGACTGGTGATTTCTGTGTTCTGTTTGAGAAATTTTTGTTCACCCAGGTCATGAAAACTTTATCCTTTATTGTTTTCAGTCTCTCACACATATATTTTGATCCATTTCTAATTTTTGTGTAGAGTATGGGATCTATTCTTTTCTTTTTCTTCCATGCAGACATCCAGTTGATTTAGCACCATTTGAAAAGACCATCTTTTCCTTACTGAGATTTGCAGTGAAGACGTTTTTTTCCTGAACTTTCATATATTACTGGTAGGAATGAAAATTGATCCAACCACTTTGGAACTCTGTTTGACTATATCTACTAAAGTCAATGGGCTTCTCTTGTAGCTCAGCTGGTAAAAAATCCGCCTGTAGTGCGGGAGACCTGGGTTCGATCCCTGGGCTGGGAAGATCCCCTGGAGAAGGGAAAGGCTACCCACTCCAGTATTCTGGCCTGGAGAATTCCATGGACTGTGTGGTCCATGGGGTCGCAAGGAGTCGGACAGGACTGAGTGACTTTCACTAAACTCAAAGAGCTAAATGAGTTTATACCCCATGACATAGGCAGTTCTACTCCCAGTGCAAGTGAGTACTTATTCCCACCAAAAAGAAAGGTTTGTAGCACCTTTATTAATAATAGCCCAAACTGGAAGTGATAGATAAATGGAAAATAAATTATGGAATACACTTACAAGAGGCTACTTATATAGCAATGAAAAGGAACAAACCACAACTGTATGTAATAATATGGATGGACTGCACAGACATAAAATGGAGCAAAACAAATCATAAGAAAAGAGCATATATTGTATGAGTTTATTCAACTGAAATTTGAATATGGGCAAAAAAAAAAAAAGAAAAGTCAGAACAGAGGTTATCTTTGCTAGGGAGAAGGCATTGACTACTGATTGGAGGGAGCTCCAGGGAGTCTTCTAGAGTATTGGAATGTTTTATATCTTATTCTGGGTGGAGTTCACATGGGTGTGTAGATATGTAAAATTTATCAAGCCATACACTTAGAATTTGTGCCTGTTCCATGGCTAGGGAGAGTAACAACAAACAACCCCTTAGACAGGCCTGCAAAAAAACACGCAGTGCAAAGGCACAATACGAATAGTGACAAACATGAGATGTTCAAACTTAACTGACGAATAATTAAGGTATTCTAATTAAAACAATGTGTTTTTTTTTTTTTTACTGTCAGAATGGGAAACAAACTGAGTAATTTTTTTTAGAAAACTTCTTGGCCATATCGCACGCAGGGCATGTTGGAATCTTAGTTTCCAAACAAGGACCAAACCCAAATCCCCTGCTATAGAAACTCAGAGTCTTAACCGCTGGACTGCCAGGAAAGTCCTCTAAATTAAATAATTAAATTTAGAAGGTTGTTAAAATTGCGAAAAAAAACACAACAGGCACTCGATGTATACAGATATAGCGATGTTGGAAGAAAATTTAACAGTAGTTATTAAAATTAAAAATAGTCTCTCAGGCATCCCTGACGACTCAGTGGTAAAGAATCCCCTGCAGGGAAAACGGATTCAGTCCTTGATCCAGGAAGGTCCCACATGCCTCCAGACAAGTGAGCCCGGGCCACAACTACTGAGCCAGAGCCCTAGAGCCTGCAAGGAGCAGCAAGAGCCAGCACTGCAACGAGAAGCCTGAGCACCGCAACCAGAGAGCAGCCCCGCTTGCTGCCACTGGCGACGGCCCGCAAGCTGCAGCGGGGACCCAGCACAGCCGTCAGTGCAGCTCAGTCGCTCGGTTGTGTCTGACTCTTCTCCATCGCCAGCTCCCGGAACTGACTCAAACCCACGTCCATCGCGTCGGTGATGCCATCCAACCATCTCATCCTCTGTCGTCCTCTTCTCCTCCTGCCTTCAATCTTTTCCAGCATCAGGGTCTTGTCCAATGAGTCAGCTCTTTGCATCGGGCGGCCAAAGTATTGGAGTTTCAGCTTCAGCATCAGTCCTTCCAATGAATATTCAGGACTGATTTCCTTTGGGATTGACTGGTTGGATCTCCTTGCAGTCCAAGGGACTCTCAAGAGTCTTCTCCAACACCACAGCCATAAATATATGTAAAAAAAAAATTCAATATAGTTTTTTGCCCAAGCTAATTAAGGGCTGGGATTCACAATCCAAGGGATGAATGGATAAACAGAATGTGACCAGGCGCCTCTGTCCATGGGATTCTCCAGGCAAAAATACTGGAGTGGCTTGCTGTGCCCTCCTCCAGCGGATCCTCCTGACCCAAGGATCAAACCCGAACCTGTATTTCTTAAGGCTCCTGCATTGGCAGTCAGGCGCTTTACCACTAGTGCCATCTGTGAGGCCTGTGTGTGTGTGTGTGTGTGTGTGTGAATACTATTCAGCATTGAAAAGGAAGGCAATTTTGACACCTGCTGCAGCATAGATGAAACTGGAGGGCATTATACTAGGTGAAATAAGTCTGTCACAAAAGGACAAATGCTATTTGACTCTACTTCTATGATGTACCTAGAGTACTCAAGGTCACACACAGAGACAGAAACTACAGTGGTGATTACCAAGAGCTGAGGGGAGGGGGACATGGGGAGTTTGTTCATTGGGTGTGGAGTTTCAGTTTGGGAAGATGAGAGAAGTTCTGGAAATGGATGGTGGTGATGGTTTAACAACAATGTGAATATACTCAATGAACTGTATACTTAAAAATGGTTAAAATGGCATATTTTATAGTATGTATATTTGGTATAGTAAAAAGAAAAAAAAAGTTGGACTTTACATTGCAACTGAGTAATGCACATACATTAGGATAGGTTAAGCTGTTGTAACAATTAGACCTAAAATAAATAGCTGAAACAAATTAGAAATTTATTTCTCTCTCCCTTAACAGATGAGAGCAGATATTCCCAGTTAGTGGGAGGATGAAGATAAGTGGCTTTTACTCTAAGTAGTTCTTAGTGACCCAGATTAATGGGGACTCTGCCACCTATAACTGGTTCCTGGCATGATGATTCTAGCCATCATCACTGCTATTTCATCTCACATGAAGAGACAAGGGTATGGGAGAGATTTGTGGAGGATTTATGGACCAGATCCGCTGGTCCTCATCCTTGCATACATCACTGGTGCTCACATTCCATTGGAGTTAGAACCGAGTCCTATATCACTTCTCATTCTAAGGGATATTTGGCATATGACTGCTCAGACATTGGGAAAAAAAAGTGAATAAAGTATTTTGGGGACTTCCCTGGAGGTACAGTGGTTAAGACTCTGGGTTCCCAATGCAGTGGTATGGGTTAATCCCTGGTCAGCTGAGATCTCAAATGCTACACCGCTTGGCCAAAAAAAAAAAAAGAATTTTGGTGGACAGTTTCTAAAAAGGAAAAAAAAAAAAAAAATCCCTGGAGGAATATGCATATAAGAGTGGTTTTCTCTGGAGCTGAGATTGCAGCAGACATTTACTTTTTATACTATGTAATTTTGAAGTGCTTGCATTTTTTATAATAAGCATGTGTTACTATTATAATCAGAAACTAAAAAGCAAATCCAGGGTGGAGAGAATTAAAAAAAAAATATTTGACTACATAAAAGGTGAAACTACTTACTGATACATTCTTAATAAAAATGGAAACCAATCTAAATTTCCATCACAGGAGAATGGGGAGATAGATGATGGTATAATCATATAATGGATTATTAGTGAGCAGGAAAATTTAATGAATAATTCCTACACACAACAATGTGGTGGAATCTTTAATGAAAAAGTCATACAAGAATAAATAAATAAGAAAAAATCACACAAGATTATCTGCTGTATTTATCATTTTCATTAAGCCCACATTTATGTGGTAAAAACTGTATTTAAAAGTTTTATTTTGAAAACACTTTTTAAAAAGTAGCAAAGAGGGCATCATGAACCCCCAGAGAACATCATTTTGGGGCTTCCCTGGCGGCTCCGGGGTGAAGAATCCGCCTGCCAGTGCGGGAGACGTGTGTTCGATCCCTGGTCCAGAAGGACCCCAGGTGCCTAGAGGCAAGCAGGCCGGTGGGTCACACCTACTGAGCCTGTGCTCTGAAGCGAGGGAGCCGCAGCTGCTGAAGCCGCTCGGGCCCACGCCCTGCAACAGAAGCCCGCACAGCACGCCTGGAGAGGGGCACCCACTCGCCACAGCCAGAGAAAGCCCGGCAGCAGTGAAGACCCAGTACAGCCCAAAGTAAACGTAAGCTAATACAGTTAAAAAGAACATGACTCCGATTCAACAAGGATTCATATTTTGCCATATTTGTCTAATCCGTCTTTTTTTCTTGGTGCAGTATTTTGAGACAAATCCCACATTTGTCTATTTCTACTTAACTTTAGTAGGCATGTAGTCAATATATTTAGAGACATTTTCTTACATTGTAACAATACCATGATGACATCAACAAGTTAGCAGTCATTCTTTGGTATTATCTCAGTCCATAATTGATTGTCTCCTTATTTCAAAAAAATTACTTTTAATAAGCTGATTCGTTTGAATTATGATCTAAATGGTTCAAGTGTTTACTTCTGGTTGTCTTGCCTCTAGGACTCCTAATCTGAGGTAGCTCCTCTCTCATTCTTTTTTATTTTTTTAATTTTCATTGGAGAATAGTTGATTTACAAACTTATATTAGTTTCGGGTATACAGCAAAGTGAGTCAGTTATACTCCCCTCTCCCCCCCTTTTTTTTTCATGTTTTGACTTGTTGCAGAAACTGATTCAGTTGTCCCTGCCAAGTGTCCCAAATTCTGGATTTGTCTGTTGCTCGCCTGTGATGACCTTTCACATACCCTTCTATCACCTAGGGCTTCCCTGATAGCTCAGTTGGTCAAGAATCTGCCTGCAATGCTGGAGACCCTGGTTCAATTCCTGGGTCGGGAAGATCCCCTGGAGAAGGGATAGGCTACCCACTCCAGTACTCTTGCGCTTCACTTGTGGCTCAGCTGGTAAAGAATCTACCTGCAATTCGGGAGACCTGGGTTAGATCCCTGAGTTGGGAAGATCCCCTGGAGAAGAGAAAAGCTACCCACTCCAGTATTCTGGCCTGGAGAATTCCATGGACTGTGGAGACCATGGGGTTGGAGTCAAACACGACTGAGAGAATTTCACTTTCACTTTTCTATCACCTGTGTGTGTGTGTGTGTGTGTGTGTCTGTGTGTGTCTGTGTGTGTATTTGTGTGTGTGTGTCTGTGTGTGTGTGTCTGTGTATGTGTGTGTCTGTGTGTGTGTATGTGTGTGTGTGTGCGCGCGCGCTCAGTCGTGTCTGAATCTTTGCGATCCTAAGGACTATAGCCTGCCAGGCTCCTCTGTCTATGGAATTTTCCAGGCAAGAACACTAGAGTGGGTCACCATTACCTACTCGGGGAGATCTTTCCGATCCTGGGATCAAAGGAGAGTCTTTTGTGTCTCCTGCATTGTAGGCAGATTCTTCACCACTGTGCAACCTGGGAAGGCCTTATCACCTACATCTCCTCTAAATAAACTTTGTCCTAGAGGCCTGGTAAAAGTCAGGCTTGACTTTTTTGAGGTTGGTACTGTGAGTGTCACACTGCATGACATCTGGAAATGTGATGTTCGGGTAGGTTGTTCTGATTTCAGCAATGCGGAGATTTATCTGTGGTTCAGGTAAATCAGCCTGATCCCTCCATGGTAAAGTTTCCTATTGTCACCTTATCTAATGCTTTTATACATTTGTGACCATTGACAGTATCAATTATTTCACTAGAAATTGCAAAATGCTGTCTTTCTAATCCTATCTTTCCTTCCACATTTATTGGCTGAAATGCACAATCCTGAGTTTCTAATTTCATTATTCCTTCCATATGTATTTACAGGAAGTCTGCTGCAAATAACTTTCCCTCACCAACTGGAGGTATTTGGTTACCCCAAAATACAGTTTATACAGGAAAGGCAAGAGAAGAGAGAAATCTTCATTAATATTGTCCACTGACATATCCTAAGTGTTGGTATGTTGTCTGGAATATATAGGACACTCAATAAATATTTTCTAATTGAATGGGAATCCATATATTGGAATACGATGTGCCTCTGAAAAGAATGAAGAAAATGTACATCTATCTGTATTGACATAATACTTATAAATAATGTTGAGTGTAAAAAGTGGGAGATAGAAAAATAGGTATAGGATGAGTCAATTTTTATAAAATATATATATTCTCAATGTAGCAAAAATAGGATTAGTGGATGAATGTGATAAAACAAACAATAAAATGCTAATTGTTGAGTTTGGATAGTGATTATATGAATTTTCCCTGTTGAATCTATTTAGTTTTTTGTTATGAAAAGGTTCATTGCAAAATGTTAGAAAAAGATATGTGTGTAAAAATCTGTATTTCTGAAGGGTGGGTTTGGGGATAAGGATGAAACTTTATATAGAGCAAAACTTTTAAACTATCTTTTGACATAGTAATTCCGCTTTTAGGAACCTATCCTAATATAGTAATTCTAAATATTAAAAAAAGTAGAAAAATTTTTCACGTTGAAAATATTTTATAATAAAATGTGGAAATATCTTGAATAATAATAGAATGATCACATTATGGTACAGTAATTAGGTTCGTTATAAATGATAAAAATAATGTAGTAAATTGAAAGTACTTATGGGGACTTCCGTAGTGGTCCAGTGCTTAAGACTCCGGGCTTCCACTGCAGTGAGACATGGGCTCCATCTCTGGCCAAGAAAATAAGATCCTACACACCCCATGGCAGCAGCCAAAACAAACAAATGAACAAAGAAACATGGTGATACAAAATTTTACCAAAATGACACCAATGATTTTTTAAATGGTGTACATAAATCACATAGCATTATTATATGACTCCAAAATTCCATGCTTGGATAGGTATCCAAAAAAATGAGAACATAAGTCTACAGAAAAACTTGTATATCGAAACAGAAAGTAAATTAATAGTACCAAGACCTGGTCGGGTGAGGGAAAACAGGGAGTGATTATTCTAATGGGTATAGGGTTTCTTTGGGGGATGATGAAAGTATTCTAAAATTGATTGTGGGGATGGTTGTACAATTCTGCAAATATACCAAAAGCCATTGAACTGTACACTTTAAATGAATAAATTGTATGGTATGTGAATTATATCTCAATAAAACTTATAAAAAATGTTAATGGTAGCACATGGAAAAGAAAGTTGGAAGGAAAAAATGTGTTTGAGGAGGTAGGATTATGGGTGATTAAATTCTACTTTCCTGTATGTTCCAGTTGTTATTCATATGTGTCATTTGTACAAGGAGATAAGCTGTTTTAAAAAGCACAAGATGTAGAGAAGGAAATGGCAACCCACTCCAGTATTCTTGCCTGGAGAATGCCATGGAAAGAGGAGCCTGGTGGGCTACAGTCCCCGGGTCGAAAAGAGTGGGGCAGGACTGAGCGAGAAAAAAAAAGCACAAGATGTACTTTTCAGAGTGCTATTTTACTATAAATAATCAGTGTGACAACTATTCCTCTTGCTTATTTGCAGGTTGTGGGTTTTATGTTTATCATATTTTTTAACCCTCTATTTATTTAATTTTTGGTCTAGCCTATGCAAGGCTGTGGGATCTTATTTCCCTGACAGGGATGGAACTGGTGCTCCCTGCACTGGGGGAGCACAGAGTCTTAACCACTAGATCGCCAGAAAAGTCCCTATGATAATATTTTTAATATTAATATATTTTCATAAATAGAACAGATATCACATATCTATTTTTCATTTGAAAAGACCCTGATGCTGGGAAAGATTGAAGGCAGGAGGAGAAGGGGACGACAGAGGATGAGATGGCTGGATGGCATCACCGACTCGATGGACATGAGTTTGAGTGGACTCCAGGAGTTGGTGACGGACAGGGAGGCCTGGTGTGCTGCAGTCCATGGGGCCACAAAGAGTCGGACACGACTGAGTGACTGAACTCAACTGATACCTATTTTTCACTATGTATATGTATACACACACACACATACTTACTGCAGTTTAGTTAGGAGGCGGGAGCCAGGAGTTCAGGCAGATGTGGGGATGGGGAGGGAAGGGCCGGACGAACCCAGGTCCCCTATCTGTCCAGGATCTGGCCCTTCTCCTTACTATCCCTTCGGCTCTCGACTCCCCTTGGCAGAGAGCCTTTTCCCGGTCCTGTCCCGCCCTCCGGTGGGGTCACCGTCCCCTCGCTCTGGCCGGTGGTTGGCGAAGGTGCCCCAGGCTCACTGGCCGGGGTCACAGTTCCACCCGCAGGGGTCAGGCGCCCCCCACCCCCGGAGTCACAGCCCCTCCCTCGGGAGGCGGGGGCTCAGTAGCCACAGGCCGGGGTCACAGTTCCCCACACGCGGTAGACTCACAATCTCGGGCCCACGGGACGGGCCCTCCCTCGGCCCGGGGCCCCCTTTCCCACCCGGGAAGCCCGGGTCCCTCCCCCCGGCGGCCGGCGGCTCCTCCTCCCGAGCCACGGTGTGGGTCCCCGGGGGCCCCGGCGGTCCCGACGAGTCCCCGGGGGCCGGGCCCGAGGTCACGACGCTCGAGAGGCCCGCGCCGGCCGCGTCCTCGCTGGCGGCCGCGGACGCCTCGCCGTCCCCCTGGCCCTGCCCGCGGCCGCCCGCCTCCTGCCCGGCGGTGGGCGGGTCGCCGCTGCGCCGCGCCGGCTGGGCCAGGATGGCGGCCGGCACGTTGCTGGAGGCCGGCCTGGCCCGGGTGCTCTACTACCCGACGCTGCTCTACACGGTGTTCCGCGGGAAGATGCCCGGCCGGGCGCACCGCGACTGGTACCACCGCATTGACTCCACCGTGCTGCTGGGCGCGCTGCCGCTGCGGAGCATGACGCGCCGGGTGAGCAGGGCCGGGCGGGGCCGGGCCGGGCCGCGGCGGGGCCTGCGCGCCTGGCGAGCGCCGCCCGGGCCTCGGCCGCCCGCCCCTGTCTGAGCCACCTCTTTGCCTCGGCAGCTGGTCCAGGACGAGAACGTGCGCGGGGTGATCACCATGAACGAGGAGTATGAGACGAGGTTCCTGTGCAACTCCTCCAAGGTGAGGCCTCGGGGCCCGGCGCCCCGCCCGCCACTCTATACCCACTCCGCGGTCTGGGCGAGCCGGAGGAGGCTGGGGGGAGGCTGTGCTGTAGGTGACCTTGCCCCAGACTGGGGCGTCCCAGGCTTTCTTTTTTTTTGCCTCGGAGGAGCTGGTCCTGCAGCTGGACGGGATGGAAACTAATTTGTCATTTAGAAATTGATGTGAAAGGTATTTCACAGTAGAGTTGCCCAACTTCGATTACTCCTTGTGCACACGTGTATTCTCCGTTTTGGTAACTCACATCAGCACCCAGAACTGAAAGGCAACGTTTCTTTTTCGGCTGCGCCTCGCAGCCTGTGGGGTATTAATTCCTCAATCAGGGATCAAACTTAAGACCCCTGCAGTTGGAAGGGCAGCGTCCTAACCACTGGACCGTGAGGGAAGCCCTGAGAGGCAACTTTTCTCTGGCTTGCTTTCATTCATTCAACACTTCATGAGCACCAAGGATGGATCAGACACTGTTAAGATCTTCAAGACGAAGGCCCTATAAACTGTAAAAAGGAAAGCTACCCCCAATCCCTGATAACTGTATCATAAAACTCTTTGTAAAAACTGCATAGAATTCATTTGGTTTTGATTTAAGAGAATTTCAAAATATGTTAGAGGTGATAGTGGAACTCCAAAGCATGGTCTTTTAAATGAAGTTCAAGCCTAAAACCTAGTTTTCATTAGATGTGAGTGGTTTTTTTGTGGAACTCTTCATGATGGTTATTAGGTGTTGTCCTGTCTTTATACTGTTTGACTTCTATTAGCACTGCACAATTATCTTCCCTGTTTACTGTACTGATAGAGCCTAATGAACATGCAGTTATTTCAAACCATAGATTTTTTTTTTTAAATCTAAAAAAATAATTGTGACTCACATTTAAAATCTATTGATCAAAAAAAAAAATCTATTGGTCAGTGATGGCATAGATTTTTAAAGAATAGATAGCAGTTCCTTGGATTTCCCACAGAACTTTGCCACAGAACCTCAGGAGTTATTAGCCAAAATGTGTTATTGGCCTCAGTGTGGTCAGTCTTGTGGAGCAAGCCACAGAAAGTGCTTGGTCTCTGGGTGTGAGGCATCTAGACCTGCTATCTTATCTCACTAGCCTAGAGAAAAGACATCTCCAAGGCAATGGTTCTGATATTTTAATATGGCTAAGCATTATCTAGCAGTAGTGGTGTTAGTCACTCAG
Source organism: Odocoileus virginianus (assembly GCF_023699985.2). Lineage (NCBI taxonomy): Eukaryota > Metazoa > Chordata > Mammalia > Artiodactyla > Cervidae > Odocoileus > Odocoileus virginianus. The sequence continues at coordinate 12,303,133 of NC_069683.1, read as the reverse complement.
TCATGCCCAACTCTTTGCAATCCCGTGGACTATAGCCCACCGGGCTCCTCTGTCCATGGAATTCTCCAGGCCAGACTGGTGTGGTTTGCCGTTCCCTTCTCTGGGGGATTTTCCTGACTGGGGGGATTGAACCCCGGTATCCTGCATTGCCACCTGATGCGGAGAACTGACTCACTGGAAAAGATCCTGATGCTGGGAAAGATTGAAGGTGGGAGGAGAAGGGGACGACAGAGGATGAGGTGGTTGGATGGCATCACCGACTCTATGGACATAAGTTTGAGCAAGCTCTGGGAGTTGGTGATGGACAGGGAAGCCTGGCGTACTACAGTCCATGGGGTCACAAACAGTCGGACACGACTGAATGACTGAACTGAACTGACTGACTCCTGTATTGCAGCAGATTCATTACCGTCTGAACCCCAGGGAAGCCCCAGGGAAGCATTATCTGACAGTCTGTTAAGACAACACATTCCTAGGTACAACCCCCCAGAGATTCTGACTCAGGAACTGTAAATTACGGCCCAAGAATTTGAATATATAGCAGGCTTCCCAAGTGTTTGATGTAATTGATGTGTAAACACACGCTGCCAGATTTTGCTGTTTTTGGTTAATTTCGTGAACTGTATAACATATTGACCTTCATTCAGAGTCTCTGATTTGCTAAACAGATTAATAACAAGAAGTCTACCTGAAGTCTTAAGGCAAAAGAAAAAAAAAAGTTGCCCAGTTTGCCAGAGGCCTTATTTCTTCGGTTGGTTCTTTTCTTCCTTCTAGGCAATAATATTGCACTAACAAAAGTAGGTGCGTTGTTTTAATTTTAAAATAACTCTTATTTTCTACCACATACTCCTCTCCAAAAAAGTGGTAGAAAAGAGAAGACTTCTGGGCAGAGAAATAGAAGGGCTTGCAAAACGTAGTAGTCGAACCCTGCAGCTGGCTCACTGCACAAGTGCCACGGTCATGCAAAAAACTGTTACGCAGCTTTCGTAGATGAATTTTATACAGTTCGTATTGTCACTAAAGATTCAAATACTAAGAACACTTTAAATCTTGGACATAATTCTAACTCAGAAGCATTGTTGTTGTTTGATGAAAGACCATGTAAGACATTTCTGAAAGAAGTTTCTTTGCAGGCAAACAGTATACCAGATATATTCCCTTTCTTGTTGCTTTGCTGCCTCGTGGGAGTCCCTCTTCCTACCGCTCACATCGGCGTTTTTCATTCTCTTTCCTGTGCCGATGGACCTGGCCCCAGGAGTGGAGGCGAGAGGGAGTGGAGCAGCTGTGGCTCAGCACGGTAGACATGACAGGAGTCCCCACCCTGTCCAACCTCCAGAAGGGAGTCCAGTTTGCTCTCAAGTACCAGGCGCTAGGCCAGTCTGTCTACGTGCACTGTAAGGCCGGGCGTTCCAGGAGCGCCACCATGGTGGCCGCGTATCTGATTCAGGTAGGAAGGGGCCTTCTGGACTGGTCCCCGCCCCCCCCCCCGCCCTTGTTGCTAAAAGCAATCTGATTTTTATTTTTTTTATTATTTTTAAATTTTTATCTTGTGGTTGCACTGGGTCCTTGCTGCTGCCTGCAGGCTTTCTCTAGTTGCTGTGAGCGGGGACTGCTCCTCATTGAGGTGCACACGTTTCTCACTGTGGCGGCTTCTTTCTTTTTTTTTGGGGGGGGGGTATAATCACTCTAATTTTTTTTTTTGGGGGGGGGTATAAGTGGCGGCTTCTTTCTTATTGCAGAGTGCAGGCGCTGTGCCCTGTAGGCTGTGCTTGGGCTGCACAGCTGGCGCTAGTGGTAAAGAACCCAGCTGCCAAAGCAGGAGACATTAAGAGACCTGGGTTTGATCCCTGGGTTGGGAAGATCCCATGGAGAATGGAATGGCAACCCACTCCAGTATTCTTGCCTGGAGAACCCCATGGTCTGACCCCAGGTCAGAGGAGCCTGGCGCGCTACAGTCCATGGGGTCGCAGAGTCAGACACGACTGAAGCAACTTAGCATGCATGCACAGGCACTAGGGCTCCTGGGCTCTAGAGTGCAGGCTCAGTAGTTATGGCTCTTGGGCTTAGTTGCTCTGCATCACGTGGAATCTTCCCGAACGAGGGATCAAACCCATGTCCCCAGCACTGTCAGGTGGATTCTTAACCACTGTACCACCAAGGAAGTCCCTCTTTTTACTCTGATTTTGGCTGTGCTGGGTCTGCATTGTAGCTCGTGAGCTTCTCTTGTTGCGGGGTGGGCTTAGTTGCCCTGCAGCACGTAGGATCTTAGTTCCCCAACTGAGAGTGTGTCCACGCTGCCTACATTGGAAGGTGGATTCTTTGCCACCGGGCCACCAGGGAGTGGACTGGTCCCCTGTACAGCAGATCTCCAATCTCCTGATGGACCTGGCTAGAAGGAGCTGCGTTCCCAATTTTAGGCCGTTGGGAGGTGGAAAACACGTGAAATTTGCTGACAGGCTGACCTCTGGCTTTGCCACCTGCCACCTGGGTGACCTTAGGCAAAAGTGGGTTACCCTCTCCAATGCTCAATTTCCTCAAACTAAATGTGTTACAAAACTCAAATAAGAACTATGTCAAACACTGACCTAGAGCAGGCACTCAAAAAATGGAATTGCCAAGGACGTTAATACAAGCAAAAGGCTAGAAACATTTGTTATAAATGGCACGTCAGGAAATATAGTGCTGTAGATAACAGTGCTGATCATAGCTCTAGAAACAGTGGCTCCAACAGAATTTTGCCTATCAATTTGTTAGGATTGGTGGCAGGGATGCTTTTAAAGATAAATGGCCTGGCCTTGTGTTACTGTGGCCTGGTGAATATATGATTTAACAATACTAAAGTTTTGGTCATTAGGAGTATGTTTTGCTGGAAACTGGGGTGTCAGGAAATATTTTGGGCCAAGTGGGAATTGAACCAGCAGACTAAAAACCGAATTTCTTGGTTGAGTTCTAAACAAATAAGCATCTTGAGGGCACGAAGATAGCCCTCCTCGTCAAATTTTAAAAGTACTTAAAAAAAAAAAATAAAGTACTTTTTTCTAGCCATGGTGACAAGTTATGACATCAATTGTGTACTCTTCCCAGGAAACTCTTGTAACCAACAGCCTAGCTCAGAGAGGGTATCTGGTAGGCCTAGGCCTGTGTGAATTTAGGACCTCAGCTTCCTGTGTTCAACCTATTTCCAGGGTTTGGCAGAATAAGAATTAGGTAGAAAGACTGACTTGCATCCCCCTCAACCCACCAGCCTGCTGCACAGAATTATGGGACTGGCTGACTGAGGGGGCTACAGTGTTCTCCCACTTAGAACATGTGGGTCATGGTTTTTGTTGTTGTTTTTTTTAAAGAAATACTGAGAGCCCTTAAGCACCGGTTATCAGGTCAAGGACCCCTTAATACCTGCTCCTTCCTTTCTCTGACTTCCCAACCCTGCCCTTCAGGTGTACCACTGGACTCCAGAGGAGGCCATAAGAGCCATCACCAAGATCCGGTCCCACATCTACATCAGACCTGGCCAGCTGGAAGTTCTCAAAGAGTTCCACAAGGTGACCACTGCAGGGGTGGCCAAGAACGAGACTCATCACACGTCACCGACGTGACGCACGTGGGCTAGGAAGAACGCAAAACAACGCTGCTTCCTACAGAATGAGAATGTTTAACAGGACCAAAGGGGCTGAAGCCCAGACTTGACATAATAGAAATGTGCTAAGTGATGGTTAGTTTTGCTCCCTTTGTCTTGTTTCATTTTCCTGAAATAACACTGTTGTGTGGCTAGATTTAGTGTGGCTTCTATTCATGGGGCATGGGGAAATGGGATCGGGCTGAGGGCTTATAAGATCAAAGAAACCTGTTATGCACCTGATGTTGTGCCTAATATTTAGCCCCGTAACTCAAAGACGTTGAACACTAGGAGAAGGGGAGAGAAGTATCCAGCCCCGGTTCTTCCCCACTGTTGAAATCCTAATCCACTGGCCTTACATGGCTGTCCTCGTGTTTGGAGCAGTCATCCTGTCTGTAGCCAAGGACGCGTGGGACTCGATCAGTACTGCGACTTAGAGATGTGTGGGTATGTAGTCAGTCCTCCTGAGGAAGTCACCCCTTTAGAATTCAACACACACACATATCCCTTCAAAAACTTTTATTTGTATGAACAGTTCCTAGCTCTTGATTTATCTTAGAGCTTTTAAAAGAGTAGAGACCTAATATATTTGAGTTTGAAAAAAGTTTCTGCTATTAACCAGAAATAATCTTTTCTACTTCTTTCTGGCTTACTCCTTGGAATAAGCCAAAAATAAAACCAAAGTGTAAATTTTCTGATGGAGAGATGAAAAATAATAGACGGCACATCCTGAATTCTAGGGTAGACTCTTGCTGGTGAAGGACACCTTCAGTTTAGTCCATTTTTTCCAAGCAACACCTGAAGGAGAACTATAACACCTAATTCTTTGTGGGAGAATGACCAACGAGCCACTTTGCAGGCTACAGAAAAAAAGGGAGGCTGGGCATCTTTCCTTCTGTCCTGGGATCAGGGGTGCTCCTATTTAACATTCATTAGGTAGAGAGGGGAGGCTGTGCCTAGGGGTGGAGAAGAGGCTGGCTCTAAGGGATCTGTAGTGAGCGAGGCTCAAGATTACAAGGGGATGGCGAGCAGACTGGCTGACTCTCAGTTCTAGCAGCCAGCTGAGGAGCAGCAGTCTAAAAAGCCCCAGACAGACACTCATTTAGGAGTTCAAGGAAGGGCTGAGGCTGCCTTTCTAACATGGATCAAAAAGTAACATAATACCCGAGTGGGGGGCCTCCGGGGATTCTGAGTTCGGATGGGGAGGTGCAGGAGGGAGGGCAGGCAAATGCCAGCTGCTCCTGCCCCAACAGCCTTAGGCCAACACGAACTGCAAATTGGTCAGCAGCACCTTAACGCCTCTGGTGACAGTTACAGCCGAGGTGGCAGGGTCAAGCTTGTAGGTGCTGGCATCCCCCTTTTTATACCGGTCCCGGAACACATAGATGCTCCCGTTACAGCTGGCGATCTTCCAGAGGGATGGGGCAGAGCTCCAGGCCTCGGGAAGGCAAAGCCGGGTGAAGCTGTCTAGCAGGGGATTGTAGCACACCAGGGAGTCCCCTTCGGCCACGATGAACACCAGGTCCTTATGCACAGCCGCGTGCATGCGGCCCGCGAAGGGCAGCACGTAGGGCTTCACGTGGCACTTGTCTGTCTCTGTGTCAAAGCACTGGATGAGTCGGGATGGTTTGGTAAAGAAGTCCAGGTCATTCTCCTCCCCCCCCAGTAAGTAGATGATCCCGTTGAGGTTGGCACCAGCGGCCCCTGACACAGCCACCTCTAGCTGGGTTGTCTCAGTCCAGACGTTATCACCCACCCGATAATAGATTACTGCATTGGAGAGGGTATCCTGCAGTGTCTTGCCACCCAGGGAATATATGGCATCTTTCCCAGGCACAGACACCAGGGTGTGCTGGAGTCGGTCTCGGGGCAGAGGCGCACACCACTCCCAGTCCACGGTGGCATTGTTGCACTTCCACATGCGCCGGGGGATGGACCCTCCCACCACGTACAAGTCTCCGCCATGCTTGCAAGCTGCTGTGATCTGGTGGCACAAGCTGTTTTGGCCACTTACACTGATGGAGTCATCTTCCGCACAGTGTAAGGACACAGCCAACGAGTGGGTACGAGATGACTCTTTCCCGATCAGGTAAATGTGTACATTCTCCCCAATTTCCTATTGGCGAAATTAAAGTTATAAATGGTATCTACCAGCTCGAGGTTAAAGGCGCAGCTGAGACGCGTATTCGGATGGTCCCGGGCCACACCCTCGGGTCTCGCTCTGACCTGTTCCCTTCCAGTTACTGTGGTGTGTCACCCTGACTCTCCTCTGATCACTGTCTTTCAGGCACCTTATGTTGGGACAGAAAACCTGTTACACTCATCTTTCCAGCTTTTTTTATAACTATGATGAGTTGGTGCTTTGGTCATTAATGCAATGATGAAAGTAGTTCTCTCAAGGAGCTTTGGAGGGAGCCGGAGGTTGCTGGCTTCTAGGCTCACATATGTAACCTCCACCCCAGCTCTTATCAACTTTAAGCCAGAGACTCAAAGAGGCCAAGCTGATAGACGGCTGGAATGCAGGGAGAGTATGGTGTCCCAACCCTAAAGAAATCTGCCTTACCTTCAAGCTAGTCCTGAGTGACTCTGAAAAAGCCTCTCTTTCTTCTTTATTAAAATTGATCCAGGCTTCTATGGCCTCTGTTGGGTTCTGGGAACATGGAACTCCATCTGCAAGAGTCAGAGGAAAGGTATGGTCAATGGCAGTCTGAGGATCCACAAGGGAAATTTAAAGCCAGTGGCTTTAAAAATGTGAATCTCTTTGTTAGACTGTCACCATGTATGTATGTATGTGTGTGTATGGGAAATTAACCTAAAATTGCCCTGCTTTTTGTCTTAATCAAAATGGATGACTTGATATTCTCCTATTTGCCATGGAAGCAATCTACTAGGCTACAATGCTCACACTTGAAGTACAGTTATACCTCACCTGCAGGGTTAGGATTGTTACCTAAAAGTTGGCCAGTCACTTGAGAAGCTTCTTATTTAGGTGTCTGACTCTTTGCAACCCTATGGACTGTAGCCCGCCAGGCTCCTCTGTCCATGGGATTTTTCAGGCAAGAATACTGGAATGGGTTGCCATTTCATACTTCAGGGGATCTTCCCAACCCATGGATCAAATCAATGTCTCTTCTGTCTCCTGCATTGGTAGGTGGGTTTTTTTTTTTTAAAAACCCTGAGAAGCCCCTATCTTTTTTTTTTCTTTTTTTTTCCATTTATTTTTATTAGTCGGAGGCTAATTACTTTACATCATTGCAGCGGTTTTTGTCATACATTGAAATGAATTAGCCATGGATTTACATGTATTCCCCATCCCGGTCCCCCCTCCCACCTCCCTCTCCACCCGATTCCTCTGGGTCTTCCCAGCGCACCAGGCCCGAGCACTTGTCTCATGCACCCAACCTGGGCTGGTGATCTGTTTCACCCTAGATAATATACATGTTTCAATGCTGCCCCTAACTATCTTGACTCACTGTCAATTTACTCAGGTAACCAGTCCCACAAATACATGCAAAGTATAGAATGGATAAGAACATTAATGTACAAGAGAGGTTAGAATATAAATGCAGGTAGCTCCTCACTACCTTTTGTGGCTAAGTGCAGACTTTTTTTTTTTTAATTAGATATTTGAATATAATGTAAAAATGCTGCTTTAGTTTCCTAATCTCTTCCTCTGGAAGGGACTCTGTCTCTAACATGAACTACTAAATGTCAACTCAATCTCTCTCAGAAGGTATCTAAGTAAATTCTTATCAAGAATAATAACGTAAACTAACGCCAGGAGCCTGAGGGTCCCCTGTCTCACTGAACACCCGTGCGGCTGGGTATGACGTCCCCCCTCCCTCTGCTTACCGGAGATGATGTCAGTGAGTAGGTGGTGCGGCAAGTGAAGAAATTCCTCTGTGCTCTGCAGCTGGGCCAGGTGGGCCTTGGCACAGTGCTTGGCAGCGGTGTACAGCTCAGGATCGCTGTGTCGATCCGCCAGCCACATCACCTGAAGGCAGGTGCCCACCTGCACTGTGCGGGCCAGAAACCGAGAACATTCCTCAAAGAGAGATGTCAGCTGATACATGTCTGACACCTCATAAATCTCCTGCAGCTCCTCAGCTCGGAGCTTCACCGTGCCGTGGTAGATATAATCCACCAGGAGCTGGAAGACAGACTCGCTGACATCCTGCAGCACAATCACCCGGTTGTGGGCCTCCTTCAGGTTGGAAGTGAACATGGACCGGAAGAAGCAGCTCTGAGCCGAGAGGACCAGTCGGTGGAGCTGAAACTCCCGGCCTTCCACGGAGATGGTGACATCAGCAAAGAGCTCTTCCTCCAAACACAGTTTCATGATGCCCTGAGCCACACGGCCGGAGTGTGACCTATCTTTGAAAGTGTAGTTCACAAAGTAGTTCTCGTCCATGGATGCTCCAGGTTCCTCTGGTGATTCCATGGTGGCAGCCAACTTCTCTCTCTGCCAGCTGTCTGTAAAAGAACACCACCTTGAGTAACTTAAGGAAGCCACGGTCTATGAATCTATAACTATCCAATTCAGGGAGAGAGAAGGGAAAAGTGAGGAGGGCATGGTCGACCCAGATTAGCCTTAGTCCTGGCCCTGCTAATGACAACTCTGATGATCTCCCTGAACCAAAGCTGGGCTCATTCTCTCACAGTGACATCACATACCTAATAAAATCAAGATTTCCTACGCCAGGTATTTCCCTGAGAAAACACGGAAAACTCCTTTTCCATGATGTAACAAAAGGCTTGGTATTTAGGTCAACATAGAGATCAAAGGACTGGAGGAGGCCTGTGACTTTAAAAAGCCCAACCAAATAACCCCTGGACGTAAAGCTTGTGAGGTTCCGGGCAGCAGAATCCGACAAGACGACCCCTAACGTCCTTGTAGCCAGGTTCCTCTTCCCTGGCGCAGGGAATCCAGACCTTACAATATGCGATTCAGCCTGGGACATCTCTCAGCTCCCCATCTGCTCTTTTCTGAGCCTCTCCCTGGCACTTCCCTGCTCGCCCTAATGACTCCCCAAAGCTTCGTCCCAGAACGCGAGACGGAGCACGATCCGTCTCCGGCAAGGGGCCAGAGGCGGCCCATCGCCACGTGCAGTGTCCCCGCTCCACCTGGAGTCGCCCGGGAAACGGTCGCCAGGGAAACCGTCCTTCTCTTCCCCTCCCCCTAGCCTGGCCCGCCGGCCCTCAGCAAAAGCTTAGCTCAGGGAGCGAGGGAGGGGTGTGGAATGTGGAACCCAGACCTCTCGTCCCTTCTTCTCCTCTCATCCGACTGGCTCTTTAGGATCCTTGCCTTCTCTCCAGCCTCTGTCACACCAAGCTAGGGCCACATTCGCCTCACGGTCTCCCCACCTGCGGGCTTCGCTTTCTCACCTGCCTTCCCTCCTTTCATTCCGAAGCCCGGGACCCGGAACCTCTGCTTCTGGCCCTGCGTCCGCCCGGAAGAAGGTCTGGTGCACACTTCCGCTTCCGGTCCGTGCCCTTGGGAGCTCCGTGTCCTAGGGGCCTGGCCTCGGCTGCCTGGTGTACATCCGGGAAATATGGCGGCGGCGGCGGCTCGGGGCTGTTGGCAGAGGCTCGTGGGGTCCGCGGCGCTGGCCAGAGGTGACCAATGGGCAGCTGGCTGAAGCCCGGGGCGGGAGCGGCGACGCGCCCAGCGCAGGGAGTCCCTGAGACCTCATCCTGCGCTTCGGTGTCTCTGTCTTCCCATGCAGTGGCCGGAAGACCCTCGGTGCTGTTGTTACCGGTGAGGCGGGAAAGCGCTGCGGCCGACACGCGCCGTGAGTATGTGCGAGCCCGGCGCTTCTCGGGACTGCAGGCGGGGCCGCGCTCATTCCCTTTGTCAGATGTTTGCCCTTGTCCTGGCCTGTCCTTCTCTGCGTCCTCCCGGCAAGCCTCTGCTTGTCCTTGGAGAGCTGACTGCAAGGGTCCTCCTTGTGTGACACCCTTGTCTCTTGGGGCCTGTTACGGTCCTGTTGCCGCTTGTCCATTTCTGTCTCTCTGTCTCTGATTAAACTGTAAGCTTTTTAAAGTGAGAAGCATAAACTCTGGGCCTCTGAGCCCTATTATAATAGTAGCTCACGTTAATTGAGTGCTTATTGTATGCACGTCACTTTGCTAAGCGATTAATGAATGATCATAGTTCTCACAACAGTCTTAGGAGGTAGATAGTATTATGCTCTTCTACAGTAGAGTAGGAAACAGTTCAGAGAGGTTGACCAGGATCACAGCACTAGTAAGTGATAAAGCAGGCCTGCCTGCTGCCAAAGGCGGAGAAAAAAATTACTCTGCAGCCTACGATTTGTAGTTGCTCTCGTGATTCAGTGTTGCACGAATGAGTGTATGAAGATAAGTTCCAGTCAACATAAGCCAACCGGGAGTCAGGAGACCTGACATTTCCCCCTTTCTGGGCCTCGGTTTCCTGGTCTGTGCCAAAAAAAAAAAAAAAGTTTCAACTATATAATCTGTGAGGACTCTTCAGCCCTGAATTTCTTAGTGAGAACTTGCTATGAGCCAGATGTTAAGGAGATACAGAGAATCATAAACATTCTAGTTCTCACACTTAAAGAGCTCCTGGTATGGTAAGAGAACTGAGACCTATGCTGCTTTAGCAGAATTGCAGGCATTGAAAAGGAAGAACCAAAAAAAAAAAAAAGAAAAGGAAGTGGAGAAGGAAATGGCAACCCACTCCAGTATTCTTGCCTGGAAAAGTCCATGGACAGAGGAGCCTGGCATGCTGCAGTCTATGGGGTTACGTGACTGAGCATGTGTGCACAAGGGTGGAGGGAGATGGGCTGGTAGCAATAAACTGGTAGAACTTAAAAAAAAAAAAAGAAAAGGAAGAACCATGGAGTAGTTTCGAGAAGAAGCAAACACCCCAGCTGCAGTAATAGGTGAGTCTCTGTGGATCGTGTCGGTAGCATTTTCCCAACGTTTTCATCACTTCCTGTTACGTGGAAGAGGAACTTTCTATCTTCACCTTTCTCAGGGTTCTACAGGGAGTCCTGATTGGGGAACAGCATGCCTCACAAGCTCAAGAGACTAAGCAGGGCTCAGTCTGCAGGGCTGACTGCTGCCTTCTACTTTCCTTTTCAAAATATGCCTTCTCCTTTCAGCCACTGTCAGACCGAGGAATGATGTGGCCCACAAGCAGCTCTCAGCTTTTGGAGAGTATGTGGCTGAAATCCTGCCCAAGTATGTCCAGCAAGTTCAGGTAATATTCACTACTGGTGTTTGGATTCGGATCAAGAAAGAGCCATGTTCTCAGGGCATGTGGGAGTGGGCGGCCTGGAATCAAAGCACAGACTCCTCCATCCCAACTTAGCCTTCTTTCTCTGCCTTAAACCAGGAGATTCCAGCTGAAGTTGCCTGCTCCGTCTGTAGCTTTGTTCCCTCTCCCCTCCTGTTCTGTGTTGGCAGGTGTCCTGCTTCAATGAGTTAGAGATCTGTATCCATCCTGATGGGGTCATCCCAGTGCTGACCTTCCTCAGGGATCACAGCAACGCACAGTTCAGATCCTTGGCTGACCTGACGGCGGTGGACGTCCCCACCCGGCAGAATCGTTTTGAGGTCAGTCAGGAGATTTGAGGTTCGTAGTGTGAAGGAGGGAAAGGGGACAGAACGGTTTCAGGGTGACAGCTGCCTCTGGGAGCCGTAGCCGCCTTAGTTTCAGTTCAGGTCAAACAAATACAACACAGCAGTTAAGGCGGGGTCTCTGAATCAGGCAGACCTTGAGTTTCAGTTGTAGCTTTGCCATTAATAAGCGGTGTGACTTCAAACATTTTGTTTGGTCTTTCTGAGCTTTAGTTTTTCTGATGTGCAAAATAAGTATTTTAAATAAGTGTGAAACCATCCTACCTCACGGGGTGGCTGTGAGTATTCATTGAGATGGTTCAGGTAGATTGCTAGTACACAGTGACGTCTCAGTACATTTGGCTGTTGTTACTTACTCGTCACCTACTTTTTTTGCCAGATCCTGGGATCGAGAGAGAAGTAACACCCAATACCTGCCCTCCAGAAGTGCCCCACACTCTAGTGAGGAAGGACACATAGAACAGTTTACTGTTGGAGAAGGAAACGGCACCCCACTCCAGTGTTCTTGCCTGGGAAATCCCATGACAGAGCAGCCTGGGGAGCTGCAGTCTATGGGGTTGCAAGAGTCAGACACAACTTAGCAACTAAACCACCACCACAGAGTAGATGCAGTGACTGTTACTTACACTCCAGAAAAGCCTATGGAAACAAGAGATTCAACATACTGATGTATTTTTTAAAAAGTTTACTGTAATAACATAATTCATGGGATGTTGTAGAACACAGGAGGGGCACTTAGCCCAGTCTGAAGGCTTTTATGAAGGGAGAGAGTTTGTGCTGCCTCTTGATGGCTAATTAGGAGACCAGGTATTAGTCCCGTGGGGGGTGGGGTGGCGGGAGGAGGAGGAGTTGGGAGACATCCAGTAGTGTGAGCGAAGATAAGCATGCCGACAGGCTGAGCTGTAGTGTGGCTTAGGCATTTGCAGGTAGTTGTGAGTAGTGGAGCAGCTTGAGGTTTTGAGCTTCAGGACAGAAGGCAGGTTCACAGGGTGGAACTTTATCCCCTCATTATTATGGTCCCACTCAAGGACTTCTGTCCCAGACCCCTAAGCCTGTGGTCATCTTGGTCCTCTGGCTGCCTCCATTCTCCCTAGATTGTTTACAACCTGCTGTCTCTGCGCTTCAACTCGCGGATCCGTGTGAAGACCTATACCGATGAGCTAACGCCCATTGAGTCTTCTGTGTCTGTGTACAAGGCAGCCAACTGGTATGAGAGGGAGGTGAGTTACTGGACATGGTGGACCCTGCACCTAGGCCAGAGTTGCAAAACTGACTGGGTTCAGTGGATGCAGTGTAGCCCCTCACCCCTGTGATGGCCAGTTGCTTCCTTTTTCTAGATCTGGGACATGTTTGGAGTCTTCTTTGCTAACCACCCTGATCTAAGAAGAATCCTAACAGACTATGGCTTTGAGGGACATCCTTTCCGGAAAGACTTCCCACTGTCTGGCTATGTTGAGGTAGGAGTCTTGGAAGTAGGGAGTGGGCTTGAGAGGGAGGGACGGGTAGGGATGTTGGGCAGGAATTATGGCCAGTGGATTGTGGTGGCTTAAGAGCATCAATACTGCATTCTATCCAAGCTCCACTCTGACAGTTTTCTTATCTGCAAAACGGGAACAAGAGTAGTACTTAACAGTAGTAGATTTGCAGTAAACTAATTGGTGTATGTTTAAAACTGGTGTATTGTAAATGCTCAACTGCTGTCACCCCTTATTTTAATGGTTTTAATGGTCATTTTAATGACTGAGGCAGATTTGAGGACAGTTTGTCACCAAGATCTGAAAGTGGAATATCTTTTTACCCTGCTCTGGCTCTCTTGAGAAGGCAAGACACTAAATGTCCAGCCCTTGAATTTCAGTGCTTTACTCACCACTGCTATTAACCATTGGAGGTTATTAGCAAGAAGGTGATTTATTGTATATATACATAGATGGTTTTGTAGCAAAGTAACTTTTTAGAAATGTTGAGATAGTGGCAATCGAGCCCTTTCTCTTTAGTATCCAGATGCTTCTGTTTTCTTAATATTTAGCATGGTCCCATTTGCAGCAGCTGATTGTCCTCACCTTATCCAGTGGATTTCCCAGTAACAAGAAAAGTCATGCCAAGTTTACTGCCTTGCATCTTGACAGTGATAATGCCAAGGCCACAGGGCCTTAACTTGAGTGCTTGTCAGCTTCGATTTATTCTTTTCAGCCACTGACTTGCTCCCTCATCCTGGTTAAATGCTTACCATCAACTTAAAGGGTGTGTGGAGGGAATTCCCTGGCAGTCCAGTGGCTAGGATTCCATGCTTTCACTGCCATGGGCCTGGGTTCGATCCCTGGTCGGAGAACGAAGGTCCCACCAAAAGGTCTATGTGGGTAGGTGGGCAAGGTCTCTTCTGGTGGAAGAGGAGCTCAGAGCGCAGGATGTGGGGGTGATGGCAGAGCTTGAGGTAGAGGCCATTTGAGACGGTGGTTGGGTTGTGACCTGGTGGGTAACGCAGATGAGGCTGGAGCCTTACAAGAGGCTGGGACAGCAGTCAAGGACAGAGGAGTAAAGGGGCTGCAGGAGGCTTTGGGAAAGTGGGCCTTTCGCGGCTGTAACAGGCGTTCCTCAATGCTCAAGCCTGCCTATTTCTTCTCCAGTTACGCTATGACGATGAGGTGAAGCGGGTGGTGGCCGAGCCGGTGGAGTTGGCTCAGGAGTTCCGCAAGTTTGATCTGAACAGCCCGTGGGAGACTTTCCCTGCCTATCGCCAGCCCCCTGAGAGTCTCAAGCTTGAAGCCGGAGACAAGAAACCTGAAACCAAGTAGTTTCAGGGCAAGCATGTGTATCCTAGAAAGCACCTTATCTGTAATTGAGTGTCCCTGTAAATAAAATCCTACTAGACTCACCACTTTCTGCGTGCTTCCCATAAGTAGAAGTGAAGCTTGGACTCAGGAGGAGGGAGGTGCAGGCAGGGCTTTTGCTGACCCCCTGAGAGAGACTTCCAAGCCGGGAATCTGTTTCGATGGAGCTAAATACTGCAGTTGCAGACAGGGTGACATGCACACCTGGATATACTTCTGAGAGATCCTGGAACTGAAATGAAAGTTCTCACAGTTCACAGGGCTTAGGATGGGTGTGGCATGCCTCTCCTGAGAACTGGAGGAGTCTCGGCCACTGCTGGAGAAAGCCCCTTGTCACAGCAGACTGTCTGGTGGCAGCTGATGGGTCCAGGGGCCTGTGAAAATAGGGCAACCCCCACCTATCCTCATCCTATTCAAACCACCACAAGGTTCCAAGAGCCAACAGCCAGAAACAGGACAAGCTGCAGCCCATTTTGAACCTTGTGTCCTGCAACCTGACCACATCGTGCCTGGGCTAAGGGAATCTTCCTGGACTCTGGTCTGAGCTGAGAATGTAAACAAGCAAAGGAGGGTCCCAGTCTGGGGCCAAAGACAATGAGGAGCTGCCGATCTGTCGCCAGGAAACAGTACTCCCCATTCCAGCCAGTCCGGGGTCTGCTCAGCCCGTGGCTGAGTGCCTGAGGGGGAAGAGTTCTCTGCCTGTCCAGGGGCCACTCAGCCAGCCCACCAGGCAGCTGGAAGATCAGGCTTTGCGGCTGTTGTTCTTGGCCACTGATGGGCTTCCTGGAGGCTGGGCCAGGCTGGACTGGACTGAGTGTCAGAGGCTAGACTCAGTTGCAGAGTGTTTTGGGGGTGAGGACAGATAGTAAGGTAGTCTTACTGCCTGGGGTCTCACCTATCTCTTTGGGAGGGCTAAGCCTGAGCTGTTTGCTACCAAGTGCCTTTTTCCTATTAACTAAGCATCCGCCCATCTGGGCAGGAATAGGCTTAGGGCCTGACAAGCTGGGAGCCAGGCTCCTACTGCCAACAACCATTCCACATTTCTCTGGGATGGAAAGAGCCCCTAGGAAGCCAGAGCCAGCCCCTCCCTATTGAGCTCTGAAGACCGACACGCAAGGCAGGGAGCAGCTGGAGCAGTCCGCAGTGGAAAGTTGGAGCCCCAGTGTGTGCCAGGCGGATGGAGGTGCAGAGAGACGCTGGGGAGAATAAGACTCGGAGGACCTGGTGGGGCATGGCCGGGACAATGAAGTTCCTGGCTTGGCTGACGGTAGCCATTTGCCTCCTCCCTGGGGTGACTACAACCTACCACCATGCAGGTACCCGGGCCTTGGGGTGGGGTGGATGGGAGCTAAGGAAGGCTGCTGGCTGACAGCAGTCACACTTGGTCCTATCTAAGCCCAGCAGGGCTTAGGAACTGTGGGTGTGATAGCTGCCAGGCTGACCTGTGCTGTGGAGTGGGGGACGGAATGGTGTGGGCCTCCCTCAGAACCAGAAAGGTCCAGGTGAAGTAAGGGTGGTTCGCCCTAGGTGCTCTCAACAGGCCTTGGGCTTATTCCGGCTGATGTGCAAAGCACGACCTCCTAACCTGCCCAGGGCTTAGGACAGACATTCCAAGGGTTAGGCAGCACCCCAGAGAGATGGAGCTGCAGCAGACACCCTGCTTTGCCTAGCCTCCTGTCTTGCACACAGTCACTTACTGAGGAGTGGGAAAGGACTAGGTCCTTCTCGAAGGGGTCCTCACCTTTGCGGAGGGTCACTGGCACCGTTTCAGGTCACGCTGTCCCCCAGATGATGATAGGGAGGGGTAAGGGGAAGTGAAGTGTCTTGTGACTCGTTGGCCTGGAGCTCTTGGCCAGGAGAACTGTAGAAGTTCAAGGAGGAGTCCTGGACATTTGCTGAGATGGTATCGGGGTTTGGGATGATGTCTGGGAGAGTGACTGTCACTGTGCGTGTGTGTAGGGGGAGGTGGACATGGGGTGGCATTCCTGTTTTTTGTAGACAGAGGAACTTCTGGGCACCCCTACCAGGCAGCTCAGGGCCACTCTGGGGATGCTAGAGTTCAGGGTGGAGCCTGGCAGCACCCTGACTCCTCTCTGCTGCTCCAGGGCAACCCATGGACAGCACCCGCGTGGGAGGTGGCCTGAAGGAGCCAGAGGCCCCGGAAGTGATGTTCGAGGTCTATCCTCCAGCCTGGGACATGGGGGTGGGAGTATCCAGAGGTCCCTGAGCGCAGGGCTGGGAAGGGGGATGCCTCAAGCTGGGGCTGCGGGGGAGGGGGCAACCCAGTATGGGTCCCACTGCCTGCTTGCGCACTACTGCTCGCTGACCTGCTCCCCAGGCCCCAGCCCGCCCCTTACGTGGCTCCCCTTGCAGCTGCTCTGGGCGGGGCTGGAGCTGGACGTCATGGGGCAGCTGCACCTCCAGGACGAGGAACTGGCATCCACACGCCCAGGCCGCCGGCTCAGGCTCCTCCTGCAGCACCAGGTGCCCAGGGACCCGGAGGGCGCCGAGCAGCGGCTGCAGCGGCTCCAGGACCTGCGGAAGGGGCCTCCTCTTAGCCCTTGGGACTTTGAACATCTGCTCCTCACAGGCGTGTCCTGTGTCTACCGCCTCCATGTGGCTAGCGAGGCCGAGGAGCGAGGCCGCTGGGCCCAGGTCTTCACTCTCCTGGCACAGGAAGCACTCTGGGACCTGTGCAAGGGCTTCTGCCCCCAGGGCCAGCCCCCTTCTCTGGGCCCCTGGGCCTCCTTTGCTGACTCCTTCCCCTAACCCTCCCCTTTAGCCTGCCATCCCTCCTTCCCCCTCTCCCCCACCCCCCCTGAGCCAGACCCACCTTTGGCAGGGGCTTCCATCTGGCACCTGGTTCCTCCCACTGTGTTTGGGTCTCTGGGCTTGGCTTGTACCCTGGACCCCAGCCTACCCCTCCCCCATCTTCTTCCTTGGGCCCAGGTTCTGGGTCCCGGACCCGCAGGCGCAGACCTAAGGGCAGGACTTGCAGGCAGTGTGTGTGTGCATGCTGGGGTCAGGGTTGAGAAGTGTGTTTAAGAGATGCTGAAACGGAAGCTCCCAAGCAAGGCCAGGTCAGACCCTCCAGCTCCTACTCCGGCAGCCCAAGAGAGGATGAATCCACAGGTAATTTCTAAGTGCCCAGGCTTATGTAGACACCTCTTTGAAACCCAACCGAGGCTCTGGGGGTCCCTAAATTGCCCAAGTATCCCATCTGGGCTAGGAGAATAGACGACGTTTTTAGCTCAATCTGTTCAAACAATGGGGGGAGGCGGGTGCAGGAACATTATCTTTTGAGGGCCAGGGAAGTGAGAAATGTTTTTTTGGTCCATCTCAACAAGGCCCAGAGAACAGGGTGAGGCTGGGAGGAGACTGAGGCTGGCTGGAGTGGTCCTGACCTTGTGCAGTTCGTCCCATAAAATGTTCTGTTCTGGCCTCCTGGAGCCCTGTGTCGTGTGTCAGATAAGTTTGTTAACCCCAACTCTGAGCAACCCCCCTCCCCATCCTGGGAAGGCAGGAATCAGGGCAACCAGATATCAGCTGCTCTTCCCGTTTGCCACGCCCGTACCGGGAGCCAGAATGTACCATCTCCTTGAATCCCATGTCCCCAGCGAGGCCGCGGGGTGTTGTCCCTTGTCCAAGAAAAGGAACCTGATGGGCCTTAAAAGTCACGCCGGAGTTCAAGGGGAAAGGAGTATAGGGACCGAGCGGAAACGGACATGAAGGGGAGACCCACGCGGAGTTACCAAGCAGAGTCCAATCGAATTCTCACCTCCTCGCTCGCCCAGGGAGAATCCTGACCTTTGCCTGCCGACCCCCCCACCGGGGTGGTCCCTCTTTTCCCGCCCCGCCCGAAGACAACAGCGTCGTCGCAGTGAGGACAAAGCAAAGCGCAGGACCCCGGCAGACAGGCGCCGGCGCAGGCCCACTTTATTGGCAGAGTCCGCCACGCGCGGCGGGCCGTCATGCTCGCGCCGGCGGGGCGTTCGGGCCGCGGGTCCGGGCTCAGCATGCATGCCCCCCACCCCACCCCACCCCACCCCACCCCAAGCTGCTCTCCGGGCCGGGATTCAGAGCTCGGGCGGCCCAAGGCCCGGCGGGCCGGCGGGCGGGAGGTCGGGATACACCAGGAAGCCGGAGAAGGTGATGTACTTGCCGTGGTTGCTGTAGGCGCCGTAGCCGTCGCGGTCGTGGCTGAGCAGCCAGACGGCGTCGCCGCGCCGCAGCGCCAGCATCACGCTCTGGCTCTGCATCTCGCGGCGCCGCGACGCGCCGTCGTCGTAGATCATGGCCTGCACCTCGTCGCGGTTCTTCATCAGCTTCACCGACAGCGTCTTGCGCGGCAGCTTACCCAGCGTGAAGGAGAAGAAGTAGGCGCCGGGCAGGCGGCAGCGGAACACGCCGGCCGCCGCGTCAAAGTCGCCGCCGATGTTGACCAGCTCGGTGTCGAAAGCCAGCGGCCGGTGGCGCGGCCCGGGGCCCGCGTCCGAGCCCAGCAGGCTGCGCGTGCGCGCCGCCGAGAAGGCCGAGCGCGGCTCCGCGGACGCGGGCGGCCCCCCGCGCGCGGGCGCGTCGGCGTCGGCGTACACGAGGTAGCCGCTGAAGGTGGCGCCGGGCGCGCCCAGCGCGTACCGCGGGGCGCCGTGCAGCCGCAGCCACACCGCGTCGCCGTAGTCGAGCTGCAGCATGGCGCTCTGGCTGGCGGCGCGGCGCGCGCCCGGCCGCCGCTGCTCGTCGAAGGCCAGCGCCTGCACCTCGTCGCGGTTGCGCACCAGCATCACGGACAGGCTCTTGTGCGGCGCCTTGCCCGCCGTGAAGGAGAAGAAGTAGGCGCCCGGCACGCGGCAGCGGAACTGGCCGGTGGCCGGGTCGAAGTCGCCCCCGACGTTCACGTACACCTTGTCGAAGGTCACCGCCATCTCCGACGTGCCCTCCAGCGGGGTGGTGCGCGCCGCCGAGAAGGCCGAGCGCAGCTCCGCGGACCCCGAGGCCGGGCCCGGGGCCCCGCAGGCCGCGGGGCTCAGCAGGCCCAGCAGCAGCAGCAGCAGCATGGCACCTGGGACGGGAGGCAAGAGGGGGACGGAGACGAGGGTTGTGGCGGGGGGCCGAGTCCCCCTGCACAGCCCTGCCTTGATCCACAGCTCGGACTTCTGGTTTCCTACACAGCAAGACTGGCTCAGAGGTTCTCACAACTTAAGTAGGCCTGGGTGTCACCTAGAGGGCCTGTTAAAACACACACTGTGGGCCCGCAACCCCGCCTCGCCTGCGATGTGCTGTGCTTAGTCATTCGGTCGTGTCCGACTCTGTGACCCGTGAACAGTAGCCCACCCGGCTCCTCTGTTCATGGGATTCTCCAGGCAAGGATACTGGAGTGGGTTGCCATTTCCCTCTCCACTCGTCTAGGATGAGGTCTGAGAATTTCCATTCCATTCACAGGTTCCCAGGTAATGCAGAGATGCTGCTCGGCAGGGACCACAGTTTGGGAACAATTAGATTAGATCAGTGACTTTTTTTTTTTTTTTTTTTTGTAACCACCAAACCCCTTTGTGTGAAATTTCGCAGATACAAGTGGAAATGCTCTGGCTCAAGGGTCCTATAGCCCTGCTGGGTTTGCCACATCCCCTCCTCCTTGACAGCCAGGAGCCCTGGAAACACAGAAGGTGGTCAGGAAGTCTCAGGGTTATCTTCAGCTTTCGATTGGCTACGTTTTCCTGGTCTGTTCCACCGCCGGTAGCCTCACCTCACTCAGGCACTGGCTGTCTGTACTGACACCTTCCTTGATGGCTGCTGTTTAATTCCCCATCTTGGCAGGAAATAGCTGCTCCCTGAGCTTACTCATTGGAAAAGACCCTGATGCTGGGAAAGATTGAAGGCGGAAGGAGAAGGGGACGACAGAGGATGAGATGGTTGGATGGCATCACCGACTCAATGGACATGAGTTTGAGTAAGCTCCGAGAATTGGTGATGGACAGGGAGGCCTGGCGTGCTGCAGTCCATGGGGTCGCAAAGAGTAAGACATGACTGAGCGACTGAACTGAATTGACCCGTTTCCTGGCCTCTGACCCAGTCAAGGGTCACCTCCCACAGTGGACCTCTGGAATCACCAGGGGCCCTTCTTGTCTTCTGCTGACAACCTTGAAGAGGTCAGAACAGTTGGGTTTTGAGGTAGTTCCCTCCCCCCACAAACTCAGAGAAGAGAAAGGGACTCTTTCTTCTGGGCTTGGGGGTTGCTCCCTGAGGGGAAAAGAGAGAGCCAGGGGCTGCTGGGGATACAGTGGGAGAGCGGTTCCAGTGCGCTTCGGCAGGTCTGTGAGGTCAGCAGCTCGCTTCCTCAGTCGGAGCGGCCGGGTGGACAAGACTGGCAGCTAAACCTGGGCTCACGTCCTGGTGCTACTCCTCTACATGCTGTGAACCCTTGGGCAGGTTCCTGAATGTCTGTGGGCACAGCCCCTTCTGTATAAACGGGGGAGGATGTCTGCCTAACAGGCTTACTGAGGATGCTCTGACATAGCAGGTGTGAGCACCTCTGCGGGATGGCAGTGCAGTCAGTTGATTTTGGGGGAAAACTGATGTGATCAAGTGTTTTTTTATTTTAATCTAATTTAAAAAATTTATATTGGAGTATAGTTGAGGATCAAGTTCTTGACATTACGGGTTAGGGTTCAGTAACCCTTACCCCTGGAAGCTTGGTGAAGGCACTACTTGACTCAGAGGATCATCTCTCGGAAGTTAGGGAGATGCTTCCTCCGTAAGCTTCCCAGTAGGGCACAGGCTTTGTGGACTGAGTTCCCCGACGCCCTGTCGTGGAGGCAAAGCGGGAAAGAAACTGAGCTGGCAGCAGCCTCGGATGTGGGCTTCTGTAGGATGCCCTGGGCGTGCACCTTTGTGTCGCTTAGAGGAGCTGGGGGCTGCCAGGAGGACTGCCGGGCACAGGTGCACAGACGCGCTGCCCTCAGTAAGGACGCTCCCCTGAAGGTCGGTGGGCACTGGAGTGCAGCCTACATCCTGTTTGCCCAACTGTGTGGAACCGCTGCACCTGGGGAGAGTGCGCCTTTTTCTGCTTCTCGTAAGACCCCCAAGTCCCTAGCCCAGCTGAACACTCTCCTTCCAGAGACAGTACCTTTTCTCATTCTTACAAAGGTGCCCCGTGGGCTAGCCAGTCCCCTTGGTGAGGGCAGGGGTGCGGGGAGAGGGGCTTCCTGCAGCAGTGAAGATTGCATCTCACAGTACTCATCGCGGTCACTTTCACAGGGCACTTCGGACCTGTCTGGTGTCACAGCTAACCTGCAAGACGGGTGGGCCCTCTCCCGTTTTACAGGGGAGAAAGCTGAGGCCCAACCAGGGGAAGTGTTTTTGGCCCAAGGCCACCCATGGAGCCCTGACGCAAGCCTTGGACGGAGGTCTTTTGGCTCCAAATTCAGTGTGCTTTCCTCTCCACCCTTTCCTTCTAAACATAGACATGTCCAGCCAGCCTGTTATCTGCCTCAGTTTCCCTTTTTGCAAAAATAGGAGGGGAAAGAAGTGGAATGAGTCTTGGGATCTAGGGGTAAGGGGGAAGAAAGCATAAACCAAGGAAAAAAAAATAACGTTTTTGTCTCCTGGGAATATGGGAGCATCGCAGCTCTTCCTGACCCTGCGGCTCTCCTAGCGGGTCTTGCCCCAGGAGCAGCCGCCCACTGGACCCTCGGTAGTCTCCCTGCTGCGCCTGGTGCACCCTGCCAGCGCACACAGCGGTCCTCCTGTGTGTTCGGTACCCGGCTTCCTTTCTGCCCACTGCCCATTTCTCAGACCCCTAGGTCCCCAACCTCCCTCAGCCCCCTGCCGGAGCAGGTCAGAGGTGAGAGGCTGTCAGGTGGGCGTCACAGCTCCGGGGAAGGAAATGGCTGTTCTGGCTTCGTGCAGGTGAGGCTCAAAACAGTCATCTTCAAAGAGAAAAAAAAAAACTAGGACACGGTGCGCTGGACAGAGCCCCGGAACCGACCGTGGAGGTGCAGCCATGCCAGGCTATGGGGATTCCAGAGACCCCTCCCAGCGAACCCCACTCCCCAGACACCCCCTCCCTCAAGCTCTGCTCAAAGCGCCCTCTCCACCTACCTTGAAAGCCCCCGGGGCTCCCAAGAAGATGAGTCCCCCTTTCACGGAAGAAGCCAATTAATCCTTTCTCATTAAAAAAAGAAAAAAAGAAAAAACCCTCGGAAAATGGTACCTTAGACCCTCTCCCCCCCAGACCTCCCTTCATCCATCCTTTCGGATGAAAAGCCCTTGAGCCTCTTTCATGAAAGAAGCTCCCAGATCCTCCTTTTAGGGAGAAGAAAAAAAAAAAAGGACTCAGTTCCCGGCCCCCCTTCCCAAGGAGAAAGCCTGGCTTCCCGCGCCCCAGAGCAGCCCTCACCTGGCTGGGGGCGGCGGTCGGTCGGGTTCGCTCCGAGCCCGCGATCGGGCTGCGGGCGGGCGCCGGGCTGCGCACTGACCGCCCGCGCTGCGGCGGGGCCGAGCCTGGCGGGGGTGGCGGCGCCGGGGGCGGGCGGGGCGCGGGGACCCCGGGGTGGGCGCGGGGCGGCGAGGGAAAGAGGACTGCTGGAGAGCGAGCCGCCGGGCCCGCGCGGGGAGAGGAGGGGAGAGGCGGGCAGGGGGAGAGAGGGAGGGGCGCGCCGAGCGCCGGGGCCCAGGGGCACCGCACGGAGGCCCCCCGCGCGGGCCGCGCGAGCGCCGGCCTCGCCCTCCTCCGTGACCTGCCTCGGGCTTCAGCCTCTGCGTGTGCAGAGCAGGCAGCAGGAATCCAAGTTAGCAGACGGGGAAACTGAGGCCGAGGCCGACGCCCCACCCCCGCCCCCAGGGGTGGCTCGGGGCAGTCTAGAGACCAGCCTCTTCCCTGGTTGGAGGAGAGGGGGCTGGAGCGGGGCGCGGAGACTGGACTAGCCTCGGGGCTGCAAGGGCAGCGGAAGGGAAGAGTTCGGTGGGGACAGACGTCCAGGCTCGGGGAGGGCGGGGGTGGTCTGCGGGAAGAGAAGGATAAACGGGTCAGTGTCGCCAGGAAAGGAGGGCTTACAGTGCCCGCTCTTTCTTCCTCAGCTCCAAATCGGAAAAGGCCCGTGGTTGGTTAGGAAGGAAGGAGGAAGACCAAACCCCCAGGCATCAGAGGGTCAGCAAAGGAGGGTGGGATGGGCTCCCGGGGAGGGGGCGAGGAAGGAGGGTCCTTGCAGAATTGCCTTGTGGCGGAAAGGCTGCTTTCACAGCATCTGCAAGGAGGGAGGGGCTTGAGAAAGGCGATGGGAGGCCTCAAGGGGGCTGTGTGCAGAGGGACACTGACACCCCGCCTAGCTGGGCCCCAGTGGGCAGGACCCAGCAGGACCCCGGGTCTGGGGGCAGCTGCTGGCACTCACCAGGGCCCTTCCACGGCTTCCGCCCTGGACTCTGAGCCCACCTCCGGGAGGTTGCAGTCCTCTCCTGAAGGCTGTGCTGGGCGTGACCTGCCAGGCACTGGGTAGAGGCTGGCGGAATGGATGGTGGTGAAGAGCCCCACTCCCAGCTGCCAGAAACAGGAGCCCTCGGACTCAGGAGGCCCAAGTTCTAGGCCTGGCTCTGCCCCAGTCTCTGTGGCTCCCCTGTGCTCTGGAGCTCTCCTCCTGCGACTGTCAGAACCTACAGACCCCAGTTAATCTAACATGGGTTAGTCCTCATGAAAGCGTTGACAGTGATGATGAATCCATTAATATTCTCCAGGTGTTGAGGGAGAGATGGAGTGAATGGATATGTATCTGAACAGAAAGGAATGGAAGGAGGCATTTCGGGCTGGGCATGGGGTATTTGGGGGAACACAGAATGAAGCATCTGTCTAGCCCTTCTATCCTTTGTCTCCTCACCAGCCTGTAAAGGTCTAAGAGGGGTGTGGGGAGAGGCTTAGGAGGGCTGGGGAAGACCTGAACCCAACCCGTGGCAGCCACGACCCTTCTTAGGGCATCAGTACCTCTTCTGAACCAGGAAGTTGGGGTTGCCATCATGAAGGTGCGTTTTTCCAATGGTGGGAGGGCTGGGAAGAAGGCAGGACTCTAGAGGCGGAACAGCTAAGCCCAGTGGGGTTCTGTCTCAGGCTGAAAGCCATTTGACACTCCCTGGGTCCACAAAACATCTCACCAGAGGAGTCGGGGGGTGGGGGGTGGTGGTGGAGACAGGTGGCTGTGGCAGATGACAGGAGGGTTCAAGGGATGGGACAAGATGGAGGTCACTGGCAAGGAGATACGGAGGAGGAGGATGCCATGTACTAGCAGGCATCTAGGGGGTGGGGGTGCCCTGGAATGGAAGTTAGGGGGCAGCAGGATTCAGAGAAGACAGCCCCAGGGCTTGGTTGTAGTTCCTGCCTGCTCCAGCTTTGTCCTGGAGCAAGTTGGAGCAACACAGTAATAATTTCATAGCAAGTTCCTTTCACTGGGTGTTGCACATGCTACCAGTGCCCCTTCTCGAGCCCCCAGGTCTGCGTGGAGGTCACCTGCTGGCAGCTCCTGAGCTTGCTCTGTGTCTCTCCTGAGGGAGTCCCAGCTATGGAAGCGAGGGTGGGGCAGGCTAGAAGTGGAAAATTAACACCCTCCAGGGTAACCCTCAACAAGGAGGGTTCAGAGTTAGTGGACAGATCCTCTAGCTTTCAGTCCCCCGAAAGGGGGACAATCCTCAATTCCCAGGCGTGTTCCAGTCTCAGACTCCAGCAGAATGGACCGAAGTTGTCCATGGGGAAACCTTGCTTATCCCTGTAGGCTGTGCTTGCTTTTTTTCTTTTTTTCTTGTTTTCCTCTTATCTCACTTCCCCACTTGCTCACCCTGCTCTGGGATCACCTCCTAAATAAACTACTTGTATCCAGATCTCTCAGGGTCAACTTTTGGGGGATCTCAAACTGAGATAATGAACCAAAACTGTGTTAAGTGCTTTTCCACTTCACCCACTGTCTTATTTAATTCCTATTTACCTATGGCCATGCTGTGAGTGATGTGGGACCTTAGTTCCCCGACCAGGAATGAAACCCATCCCCTGCAATGGAAGCATGGAGTCTTAACCACTGGATTGCCAGGAAGTCCCCTTATTTACTTACTTCACATCCTCTGAAGTAGATGTCACTAGCCCAGTTTCACAAAGGAAGAGTAAAGAGGTTAGTGCACAGAGGATCTGAAGTCAGGCCGATCCAGCTCCAAAACCCATTCCTTGACCACTACCCCTCTGCAGCCTCCCTAATTCTTTGATCCTCTCGGGGCCTTATTTTTTCATCTGTAAAATGAGGAATGAGCCCTTGAGTTTGAAGGGAGGCAATGTACCCAGTGCCTCCTGCACCTAGGCCTTGTCAGTGAGATGTAAGCAGAAGTTATTAGGAAGAACTTCCCTTGTGGTCCAGTGGTTAAGACTGTGAGCTTCCATTGCAGGGGATGGGTTTCATCCCTGGTCGGGTATGGATTCGATACCCAGTGGGGGAACTAAGATCCCCCATGCCTTATGGCTTGGCCAAAAAAAAAAAAATAACAACAAAAATTACTAGGAGAGAAAGTGGTTTAGAGGGACTGATGAGGCCACTCTTTTTGCCCTCCCTCTTCCCTTTTCCCGGAAAAGGCAGTGGCACCCACCCCAGTGCTCTTGCCTGGAAAATCCCATGGACGGAGGAGCCTGGTGGCTATGGCCCGTGGGGTTGCGAAGAGTGGGACATGACTGAGTGACTTCGCTCTCACTTTTCACTTTCACGCAGTGGAGAAGGAAATGGCAACCCACTCGTGTTCTTGCCTGGAGAATCCCAGGGATGGCGGAGCCTGGTGGGCTGCCATCTGTGGGGTCGCAGAGTCAGACACAACTGAAGCGACTTAACAGCAGCAGCTTCCCTTTTCCTGGAATGTAAGCATGAAAGCTGGAGCTCCAATTGCCACATTGGGTCAGGAGACAACAATGAAATTTTCTGAAAGTGTTAATTACATAGGGTGCTCAGGAGGGAGCTGAGATCCCGCTCTCAAGGAGCTGATCATTTAGGGAGAGTGGCGGGATTTGGATATAAAGAACCACAATAGGTAAAAAGAGATCAGTACCAGGAGAGAGGTGCAGAAACTCCACCTGGGGGAATCAGGGTGGTGTCACAGAAGTTATTTCTAAAAGATCGTGAGGATTTTACATAGTGCTGATAGAGGAGTAAGGGAGTGGGATCCAGTCTAAGTTAAAAGTTTGAACACAGGCATGGAGGTAGCATAGATGTGCCAGTGTGGCTGGTTGAAGAGGGGTTTGTGAAGGAGACACCAGGACAGATAAGGTGTGTGGGGCTTAAATGCTGAGCTAAGGAGCTCGGTTTAACCTGCAGCAAGAGGGAGAGTGCCCAGAGCAGTATTTTAAGATTATTCCAGCCACAGAGTGAAAGGCAAGAGACAGAAGAGGCAGGGAGATCTAAAAGAATCTACCCCAAGTGTCCAGTCTGAACCATGCAGGGTTAGTAAGAAAGGAAAAGGGAAGAAACAGATGGGAGAGAGACTGAGAAGAACTGCAGAGACAGAGGGCACACACACACCCAGGCTCACAATTTAATTAGCTTCTTGGTTTGCCGGTGGATTACAGGGGAATTAGCAGAGCGCAGAGTCGAGGGACCTTGCTGGGAGTTGAGGGGAAGCTAATGAGAAAGACAACAACAAGCCCCAGGGAGAAACAAAAGGGGAAGGATCATTAGCCAAGCAGAGAAGCTGGCAGGAGAAACAGATGTCAGGGTGCTGAGTCCCTGCTTCCCTGGGAGATTTCAGCCTTCCGGGGGAGCAGACGTTCAGAGCTCCCGGGCAGGCGGGCTGCTAGCCCCACTGCGCCTGGCTCCAACCCCTCTGAGCACTTAAACAGCCGGGCCTGAGGGAGTTGGGAGTTGCTGTGAGGAGCAAGTTCTTAACTCTCTGTTGGCCCTTTTCCCAGAAGCGGATCCCTAGGTCCCTCCTGCAGATGGGGAGGTCGAGGCCTGCTCCTGACTAGATGGGGCAAATTCCATTTTCCAAAGATGCTGTGATGGCATCTCCCATCCCACCCTGTTCTTCTTACACTGGGACCACGCCACTACCCTCTAAGAGGACGACCTGGGTTCACCCGTAAAAGGTGCTGCTTGTCTGGTGCTCTCCTTCTTGAAATTCACGCTTGGAATCCAGCCGTCATGATGTGAGAAAGCCCAGGCCACATGGAAAGGCTGTGTGTGGCTGTTGTGGCCAACAGCCTGAGGCAGGCCCAGTTATCTAATTTGCAGGGTCCAGCGCAAAATGGAAAGACGGGCTTTTTGTTCAAAAATTAAGAATTTAGGTGGTGATAACAGCCTTACACCAAGCATAGAGGCTACGTGTGGGACTGTGTAGCTGTATAAAGCATCCCATGAAGCTGGCCCTGACCCCAGCTGAGGTTCCAGCATCCCCTCTTTGCAGTACGGGTGCGGAAGCCTTCAAGATGACTCAGGGCCCAGTCACTGTCTGATGGCAGCTGCGGAAGAACTCCAAATGGGAACCACGTGGCTGACCCAGTGCACTTCCAGATCCACTAGGGACAGAACTGACTGCTCTAAACCAGAAACTTCGGAGTTACTGCACAGCCTTAGATAGCTGGAACGCTGGGGGAACTAGAACGTGTCACAATCGGACTGAAGAGGCAGTACAGTGACTGCGTTTCTCCGCGAACCCAGACTCCTGATCTGAGCTGTTGTTTCCGGTCGTTCTTGGCCCAGGCTGGCAGAGGGGACTGGAGGCCCAGGTGACCCCACACCCCACTGAGGGCCCTCTCACTATGGAAGATGGTGGAGCGTTCTGAGTTGAGTTCTCTGTTTCTTGAGGTTAAAACCACTCCAACTTTTACAAGTTATTTCCTCTCCCTGGGTCTTGGTTTCTGTGGAGGTACACTGAAATGATTTCCTAATTTAAGGCATGTGAGTCTCTGGAGGGAAAGCATGGAGGACCTGGTGACTAGAAGGTGAGGGCAAGTAAAGAAACGGGAGGAGTCAAAAGCGTTGTCTCCACCTTTCGCTGGCATCTGGGAGGACAGGAAGGGAAGAGTTCAGCCTGCGTCAGACGATGACTGGTCCCACTTTGGGCACGTAGATCACACTACCTTTGGGGGCTGGAAAATTGGGGGGGTGGGTACTTACATAGTGTCATTAATTAGGTAGAGAATATAACTATGCAGGAATTGACTAGATGAACACCAAAATATTTAGTTATTTATGGTGGATTTAGGGATAGTTTACTCTGTAAAATGTTTTCTATTTCCCAAATTTTCTACAATGAATATCTAGTCCTTTCACTTGAAAAGTAATTTAAAATATCAATAAAAACTTTAATTTCTTTCAAATGTAACCAAATACATATTGGAATTGGAATACTATAAAAGGGAGTTTAGAGAAGACACATGATTTAATAAGCTGTATGGCAATGACTAGGCAGCCATCTAGAAAGCTTTAAGTTGGATCCATACATCATATATGCATATATGTGTGCATGCTCAGTCATGTCCAACTCTTTGAGACCCCACGGACTGTAGCCCACCAGGCTCCTCTGTCCACGGGATTTCCCAGGCAAGAATACTGGAGTGGGTTGCCATTTCCTTCTCCAGGAGATATTCCAAGACATCATACCTGATACCAAAACAAATTCCAAATGAATCACATATTTAAATGTAAGAATGAAACAAAAAATGTACCTCCCCCCAAAAAATCAAGTCATTAAAAAAAATTTCAGAGTGAAGTTTGAAGTATGACATAAAATCCAGAATTCATTAAAAAAAATTTAAGCTTTTTACTATAGCTTAAAAGGAAAACATATTAACATAGCAAACTGCCAGAAGCAAAGTCAAGACAAACTACAAACTGGAAAATATATTTGTAATTCATAGCACAGAAAGCAAATTTCTTTAATATATAAGAGCTCTAAGAAAAGACAACTCAGTAGGAAAGTGGGTAAAGGGTATAGCAGTTAATAAAGAAGAAAATACAAGTAACTCAGAATAAGATGCCATCCTTTTTTTACCTTTCAGGTTATCCAAGATCAATAGGTTTATAACATGTTCTGTTGGTGAGGAGGTGGAGAAACATTCATACCTTTTTAGTGGGATGGTCAACTGGTACCACTGGATAATTGGACATTATCTACCAAATTTTAAAATATGCATGACCTTCAACTCTTTGATTCTATTTCCTGAAAAGCTGTTATTCTGATATATACCCACATCTGAAATGACATGTTATTCAGAGCAGCATTGTTTGCAATAACAATAGAGGACCCATCCAATAATTTCTGAGACATAGAATACTAATAACTGTTTATAGAAGAATGAGGAGTCATTTTGCATACTGATATGAAATAATCTCTAAGATCTACTATTAAGTGGAAAAAACAAGGTGTACATTTGTTTTGAGGTGATTGGTATGTAGCTGATATAAAGTCCAGTCAAGCTGTGGTCATCTGAAGTCTTTCAAAGATGCTTTATGCATCCCCTCCACAAATCATGGATTATAGCAGCTTCATTCTACATGTACCTTTTCTTTTCTTCCTCACATTCGCTCCCCAGTCTAAAACATTATCATTCAACTCTTGGCTGTCTTTTTATTTTTGGCTTTCTACATGAGAGTCTTTCATCTCCTTTATGTCTTAGCTTGAGTATCACCAAATGAGATGATATTTCCTAACAACTTGTCTACAACCCAGTCCTAATCCCATCACCCCTAAAAAGAAAAAAAAAAAAAGCAAACCACTTGCTATTTTCTGTTTATTCGTGGCATTTATCATTTCTAACGTATCTTTCATCTATACACTCTAGAATATGACTTCCACACTAAATATCTGTTGAATGAATGGTTAAGTCTTTTGCTCTAAAATCCTCATGTGTATTGTTTGAACACATTATTTTGTTGTTGTCGTGTAAAATCTTAACTCTAGTACAGACTAGACTACTCATCACGCTTTTTTTCCATAAGTCTGCTCCGGCTGTACTTGGCCCTCAAAGTCATACCTTGTTATAAATGGAGAGAAGACAGTTTCATGGAAGGAAATAATTTTACCTCTTTTGCTTTCCCAAAAGATGACCTCTTTTCTCCTCTGACTCAAATTTCCTAAAAATTTATTTTTTTTAATCCAGAATTCCATTTTTCCACTGACACTTTCCTGAAAGAGTTCCCCTGAGTTTCCACTTAAACAAGAAGAGGAGTTTAGGACCAATCCATTGCAATATATTGGAAAATGTTAAATGTTATGCATTTTGTATTCAAGACTTACTTGAGAATTGCTTTAAGTTCAGGTCACCATGCTGGAAGTGTTATAGCTATACTGTGAATTATTATAATAACTTTTTGTAATTCTAATGTATAAAGTAATAGTTTATTAGGCGAGAGAGATCCTTATGACCATTTCTGAGTATACATTGGGTCTATATCTTTGAGTAATAAATCAAACAGGTTCATGAATTATGAAATAAATATTGTTTTAAGGAAATAAAGTGTACAGTATGCTACCATTTCTATTTTTTTTTTAAGTATGCATTTGCTTTTTTTGTGCATAGAATACCTCTGAGAGAATCTTCTAGAAACCATTAACGGCATCTGCCTCCAGGCAAGAGGAATGGTTACAGGAGAAAGACAGACGTTTACCTGTCTCACCTTTCTGTCCCTAACGTTAAACGGCAGGGGGAGTCACTCTCTTTAAGCGGCTGCTGGGCTCCTGCTGGCTCCTATTCAACCTGAGGTCAGCTGAGAGCCCTCAGCCTTTCTCATACGCACCGTCAAGCCAAGCTGCCTTCATCCTGTGCTAGCGGAGCTGACGCAGTCTTTCCACTTCTTTCAAATTCACCCTGTTAGTTTCAGCCCACTGTTTCAAGATATTTCAGGGTCTTGATTCTGACATCCAAATATTACTTTTCCTCCCAATAGTGGTGCCATCTGCATTTCCAGTGTGACAGACACAATTAACCACTGAGCTCACCAAATGCAGAATCTACAAGCATGAAATTTAAGGCTTCTCCTCGGATTTACATCAGTTGAATAACCAACTTGAGGGGAGTAGCACAGTGGTTAAATGGGCTAGAAGTCCACCAGACTGGGCAATCTAGGAGTAGTCACTGTTTTCCTGGTTGTCTCCTCAATTGAAAGACATTTGATGTCTAACTGGAAACAGGGTACAGTATGTCCAAGGAAATGTTTCTAGTGGCTTTCCAAATAAATAACAAACTGGATTCCTGTTGGTATTACCTTGTTTTTAGTGAAGGTACCAATTCTTTTCATTTCTTGTTGTTCAGTCACTAAGTTGTGTCCGACTCTTTGCGACCCCATGGACTATAGCAAGTCCGGCTTCTTTGTCCTCCACTATCTCCCAGAGTTTGCTCAAATTCATGTCCATTGAGTCAGTGATGCTATCCAACCACCTCATCCTCTGCCACCCTCTTCTCCTTTTGCCTTCAGTCTTTCCCAGCATCAGGGTCTTTTCCAATGAGTCATCTCTTCACATCAGGAGGCCAAAGTATTGCTTCAACTTCAGCATCAATCCTTCCAATGAATATTCAGGACTGATTTCCTTTAGGATGGACAGGTTGGATCTCCTTGCAGTCCAAGGGACTCTCAAGAGCCTTCTCCAGAACCACAACCCACAATTCAATTCTCTGGTGCAGCCTTATGGTCCAACTCTCACATCTATACATGACCACTGGAAAAACCATAGCTTTGACTATAACCACCTTTGTCAGCAAAGTGATGTCTCTGCTTTTTAATATATGTCTAGGTTTGTCATAGGTTTTCTTCCAAGGAGTGTCTTTTAATTTCATGGCTGCAGTCACCATCTGCAGTGATTTTGGAACCCAAGGAAATAAAGTCTGTCACTGTTTCCATTTTTTCCCCATTTATTTGTCATAAGTGATGGGACTGGATGCCATGATCTGTTTTTTGAATGCTGAGTTTTCAGCCAGCTTTTTCACTCTCCTTTTTCATCTTCAACAAGAGGCTCTTTAGTTGCTCTTCACTTTCTTTTTCTAGGTCTTCTCAAACTCAGTTTAATTATATAAATCCAGTTCATTATATTCTAGAATAAGTTTAGGGATTCACCTGAACTGTTTCACCTAGTTTCCAGAATCTACCCTTTTCTCTTTTGTTAACACCAGGACATTCACAGCCTTCGGGCACTGGGGCCCCTTTCCTTTCTGCATGGCTTTCTCCCGTACATTGGCAAGGGTTCCAGGATCTTCTCTGCAAAGGTGTAACACCTTGGAATTTGCAACTCATGTTTTTTTGGCTGCATCACACAGCATGTGGGATCTCACTTCCATGAACAGGGAACTGAACCTGTGCCCCCTGTGTTGGGAGTGCAAAGTCCAAGCCACTGCCCCACCAGGAAGTCTTGCAACTTTATTTTAAATGGGTGCCTAGGTTACAGTCCGTTCAGTTCAGTCGCTCAGTCGTGTCCGACTCTTTGCGACCCCATGAATTGCAGCACGCCAGGCCTCCCTGTCCATCACAAACTCCTGGAGTTTACTCAATCCCATGCCCACTGAGTCAGTGATGCCATCCAGCCATCTCATCCTCTGTCGTCCCCTTCTCCTCCTGCCCCCAATCCGTCCCAGCATCAGGGTCTTTTCCAATGAGTCAACTCTTCCCATCAGGTGGCTAAAGTATTGGAGTTTCAGCTTCAGCATCAGTGAACCTTCCAATAAACACCCAGGACTTATCTCCTTCAGGATGGACTGGTTGGATCTCCTTGCAGTCAAAGGACTCTCAAGAGTCTTCTCCAACACCACAGTTCAAAAGCATCAATTTTTCAGCGCTCAGTTTTCTTCACAGTCCAACTCTCACATTCAGACATGACCACTGGAAAAACCATAGCCTTGACCAGACGGACCTTTGTTGGCAAAGTAATGTCTCTTTTTTATTTCTGTGATGTCTCTGCTTTTTAATATGCTATCCAGGTTGGTGATAACTTTCCTTCCAAGGAGTAAGCGTCTTTTAATTTCATGGCTGCAGTCACCATCTGCAGTGATTTTGGAGCCCCCCAAAATAAAGTCTGACACTGTTTCCACTGTCTCCCCATCTATTTCCCATGAGGTGCTGGAACCAGATGCCATGATCTTAGTTTTCTGAATGTTAAGCTTTAAGCCAACTTTTTCACTCTCCTCTTTCACTTTCATCAAGAGGGTTTTTAGTTGCTCTTCACTTTCTGCCATTAGGGTGGTGTCATCTGCATATCTGAGGTTATTGCTATTTCTCCCGGCAATCTTGATTCCAGCCTGTGCTTCTTCTAGCCCAGCGTGTCTCATGATGTACTCTGCATATAAGTTAAATAAGCAGGGCGACAATATACAGCCTTGACATACTTACTGTCTTTTCTCTGGAGTTTCAGTTTCCTCTATCCCACATTTTCTTGCCTCACTCCAGTTTAGAAATGCTCTTCTTCGATGAAGAGTGAAGAAAATTGGGGTTGAGTATTTTTCTTTCCAACAACTGCTAATCTGACATCTTCATCCCCATCCTCTCTTTATTCCTCTTTCTCTGAATGTAACCAAGAATGTCTTTTACTGTCTGCACTCTTTCAAGTCTCAGCTTGTCAAGGACTTCAACTTTCCTCCTCTTATACCTGCCTTTGGGTTTGTGAGCCTGTCAGGGAGCTCTCTGCACAGCTCTGCTGGTTTCTTTGGGTTTCCCCCTTTTCCTGTCCGAGGATTTTCTGCAGATCAAAGTGTTAGTCATTCAGTTGTGTCCGACTCTTTTCGACTCCATGGATTGCAGCCCGCCAGGCTCCTCTGTCCATGGGACTCTCCAGGCAAGAATACTGGAGTGGGTGGCCATGCCCTTCTCCAGGGGATCTTCCCCACCCAGGGACTGAGCCTGGATCTCTTGCATTGCCGGCAGATTGTTTATCATCTGCACCATCAGGGAAGATGGGCTGTCCTCATTTTCTACTGCAGAGCCTCCTCTCTCTCTGGTGCCACATTCCATTTAAATCTCTAAACGTGAGATCCTGAGTTTTCTCTCATTTTCTGGTATTATTTTTTATTTATTGTCTCACCCACTCATTCCATGGCCGACACGCCCCCCCTCCTTCCTTCACCTGTCCTGTGGATCCTGCGTCACGGGCAGCGCCCGGCGGTTCTCTCCCGCGGTCAGAGATAGGGCTGGGCCAGCCGCTCTCAGTAGGAGCGCCCTCCCGCTGGGAGAGGCACTGGCTGCTGATGGTCGGCAAGAGAGGTTCAGCAGGAAGCTGTGCAGGCCGGCGGCGGGCGGCGGAAGGGGGCTCCGGAGGGCTCGTGGCTGGCGAGCGCTCACCTGTCAGTCTCGCCCAGAGGCTCCTCCAGGCTGGCATTCTGCTGCGTGGGAAGCACGCAGGATTCGGAGTCAAGCATACCCAGATCTGAATTCTAGCTCTGTCCCTTCCTAGCAAATTCTTTGTATCTCTGAGTTTCCATTTTTCTCACTTGAATAACGGCGATATTATGGAGTTGATGGGTGACTGAGGTAACCACACACACACACACAGACACACACACACCCGCCCGTGCTGACCTCAGGCTCCTGGTTTTCACAGCTGACGTTCCTGGCGGACTGCGCCGCTTCTTTCCCCTCTCTGGCCGAGCTGGGTCTTCTGGACACGCTGCAGGGTGTGTCTGTGCCTGGTGAGCCCTCCTGTGATGACGCACACCCCCACAACCCTCAGACCCTGGAGTCTGCAGATACGGAGGGCCGACTGTTCATGGATTCAGTGAGGCTGGCTCAGACGTGGCCAGTAGTGCACCCCATCCCCGAGACATACCGAATGGAACGGTTTACAGATGGAACTTCCCTAAGAGATCTTCACTCTTGATATTACAAGCTCTATGACCACGTGAGTGAAGCTGCTATCTATCACCTAGTTGCCGAGTGGAGTGAGCCTGTCTGAGGGAAACCAGCCAGAGGCGGGCCCAAGGGATACGGGCCCGTGAGAGTCCTGAGGCCTTTGTTTGCCTCCAACAGATTAACCACTGGCCATTTTTGTTGTTTGAGCCAATAAATTTCTTTCCTTTTTTTTTTTGGCTGCACTGGAGCTATGTGGGATCTTAGTTCCCTGACCAAAGACTGAAACTGCACTCCTTGCATTGGACTCGAGGCATCTTCACCACTGGACTGCTGGGGAAGTATCTAAATCCCATCTCTTCACTAAGCAAGTTTGTTGGGCTTGTGAGTATGCAACCATTATATACAATGATATATATATATCTCTACATGGTTATAAAATCACAAGTTCTCTCTCATCATTTCACTTTACCTCCTTGTTTAAATCAGTTCCCCTATTTTTATGTGGCAAAACAGAACTCAGTATATGTGCATGACATATTAGAAATTCTCCAGGCTTGCAGGCCCAGATCTGGATCCTGGCTTTGTCATTTATTAGTCTTGGGCAAACCAGTTAAACCTGAACTTCACTTTTCTATCAATAAAACGGGATTTTTTTTTTGGTTTATATGGCTGCTTTATGGGTTGAAGCTAATGGATGTATGGGCAGATCATGCCATAGGCCACCAATAAACGCTCTATTATTAGGTGGTAAGTAGGGCTTCCCTGATGGCTTCCCTCAGTGGTAAAGAACCTACCTGCCAATGCAGGAGACACAGGCTCAATCCCTGGGTCGGGAAGATCCCCTGGA
Organism: Odocoileus virginianus; assembly: GCF_023699985.2. Lineage (NCBI taxonomy): Eukaryota > Metazoa > Chordata > Mammalia > Artiodactyla > Cervidae > Odocoileus > Odocoileus virginianus. Next base: position 12,267,460 of record NC_069683.1, on the reverse strand, counting down.
GAAGGAACGGCAACCCACTCCAGTATTCTTGCCTGGAGAATCCCATGGACAGAGGGGCCTGGTAGGCTACAGCCCATGGGTTCACAAAAGTCGAACCCAACTTAGTGACTAAACCACCACCACCACCTTACACTATCTCAACAGCTTTTACTCCGTACCGCTGTCTATAGGGGCACCTCTTTCCAGGCGACACTCTTAACCACCGTGGTTTCCAAGTTGATCATGGCCTTGTCCAAGGAGAGTGCAGAAACTTTCGGGAAAAAATGAAAGATGAGGAGGTGGACAGGAATTTGAAAGCTCAAATGGTGGAGGAGAGATGAAATTAGCCTTTTTAAAAAACATTTGCAACTGCAGAACTCTACACCCACTTTCTATTTATAAATATCCTCATCTCCCGGCTTGGCCCCTCCTGCACAAGACTCCAGCGGAAGAGACAGACCCAAAGAGCAGCTGCGAGCCAGGTACAGAGGCGCAGAGCAGAGGAGGCTGGAGGAGGAGAAGCGCCCGCCTGACGTGGGTCAGGTGCGGGGATTCAAGGATGCTGGGGCAGTACGTCTTAGGAAACTTACGTCAGAAAGTCTCTGGTCCCTTGCCGAAAGCCTGCACAGGCAGAGGCCCCTTTTCTCCATAACCGGATCACGCCACCGAGCTCCAGCTTTACTGCCTGCTGTCCCGCGCTGGTGGCGGGAAGACAAGCTGGAAGGCCGCCGCGGAGATGACGCAGCAAGGCAGTGGGGACAAAGGGAGGGTGACAAACTCAAGGCACTTCTGAGAATCCAGCCCCGACTTCTGAGAAGAGGGAGGGTGGACAGGGCTCGGCATTATCTCCAGGCTTTCAGCTTGGGAAACAGGGTGATCAGGAAGCGTGGAGTAAAGTCTGAGAATTCGAGCACCAGCGCAGGCTCGGGGAGATGGGCTGAAAGGTCATTGAATCTGAAGATCGTGAACAAACATTTACTGAGGACTGCGTGTTAGGGACTGTCCTGGGTGCTTGCAATAGAGCAGAAAAACAGCACTGAAGAAATGTGAGGACTGTCAACGGAGATGCAATTCCACTTTCCCTCAACTCTCAGCCTTCACTAGTTCTGTGGCTTTGCCCAAATTATCTGTACTTGTACAATATCACCTTACCTTCTAAATCTTAAATAACCACAACAGCTACCACATTCCAAAAAGTTACTGTGACACTGAGGTCAAATCTTTGCTCCAGTAAGAGGAGCATAACCCTCATTTTAGACATGAGGAGCTGGAAGCTTAATACAATCAAATAACTAGTCCCAGGTCACAGGGCTGCTAAGTGACAGAGGTGGGAATTGCTCCCCTCCTGCCAACCTGCCCTCGGAGGACCAGCTCCAAGTCCACTCCTCCATGAAGCCTTCCCCGAGCTCTGCCTGCAACGGGACATGAGCTTTTTCTCTTGTGGATCCCAGGGAGCTTGGTTTCAACTTCTAGCACATTCTGCCTGTCTGACAGGCATCACTGCAAGTGTACCAGGGTTAGATTTTTTTTCTTTGGCCTCAAAGAGAAAAAATGGAGTGTGGGGCCTTAGTTCCCTGACCAGGGATCAAACCAGCGCCCCCTGCACTGGAAGCATGGAGTTTTAACCACTGGACTGGCAGGGAAATCCCAGGCCTTGGTTTTCTGCACATGGCTCTATTTAACCCTCCCAGCTTCCTGAGTCCTGAGGCTCTCGTCAGACTACGCCATTCCCTCTGCAGAGGAAGGCCAAGGGGGACACTGAGACCGACTGAACTCCCCACCGCCCCGAGCAGGGCTCCCCACGGAGTGCCCCAGGGCTGCGCTCGCAGCCTCTCGGTGTGGCCCCTTGGGCCCCTCAGGGAGCAAGGGCGAGGCGCTGGGCCGGGAGGCAGGGAGCTGCCTGCGGCTCAGGGCGGCTCTGCCGTCGCCGTCTTCACCCTCCCCGTTCCCTTCCAGCCAGAGGACACCCACCAGCCTCCGGGGCGCCAGCGGGGCAGGGCCGCAGGCAGGGCGGAAAGTCGGTGGGTGCACTTCTTGTCCTTATCTCACCTCTGGCTCTTCGTACTACTCAGGCTGGAACTAGAAACTGCAAAGCCTAATAGATTTTTCCGTGGAAATGTGACATTACCAGGAACAGTCAGTCCATTCTTCTGGCTGCCTGATGGAGGCAAAAACTAGTGCCAGAAAAGGTTCTTGTCCCAGGGGGCTTCTTGGATATTGGAGGGGGCGGTTTGCTTCACTACTTACTCCCCATCTCCGGCAGTTGGCGAGTCTGCAAAAACTCCTCCAGGTCACATTTTTGTTTCTCCCCCTTTTCCAAAGCACTGTTCTTCAGCCATTTTGGACTAATCTGAATATATTTGGAAACATTCTTTTTCGGGGTGGTAGTAAGTTGGTTCCAGAACAACTGTGGTTTTTAAGACAAAATGTGGCTAATTGATCCCAGACAGGAGACTGCGGCCTCGACTGCAGAGGAATCCACTTATGTGAGCAAGGCACATGGGCTTTTCAACATTTCCTCTTACGACAGTGTGTTTGGAAGACCTGCCTCCCCCCAAGACAGCTTGGCAAGGCAGCAAACAGAGGAGGAAGCTGACTCATATGGACAAAGTTGGTGGGAAGGGAAACAGTTGCTTTAGAAAATTAATTGCTGCTACTAGCCAAGATATTCTTCTCAAAAGATTTCTTTTTTGGGGGGGGGGGGTGTTCGTGGCAAAAGGACCTTTCATTTGCAACTCTCTCTAGGACAAAAATCAGAGCTCAAGATTCTGATTCTCTCAAGTCTGATGAGACAATAAAATGAGGGATCAATAGAGGGACAAAAAATGAGATGTCACATGTGACATCCTTAACCCTAAAAATAAAAAATCTCTCCAGAGGAGATAAGACACACATCTTTGTCTACATTCAAGAACAAGCTCCTGAGGAATTCTCTGGCACTCCAGTGATTAGAACTTTGTGCTTCCACTGCCGAGGGTGCAGGTTTGATCCTTGGTTGGGGAACTAAGATCCCAGAGTTGCATGGCTCCACCAAAACAAAAAACAAAAGAAAGAATAAAAAAGAAAAAACAAAACAAAACACCACCCCAAAAGTACAAAGATACAAATTACTATGGCACCTAGGGAGGCAGCATGAATGAACCCATTCAACAGGCAAGTATGTTCCAGAAGAATCCACTGAAGGAATTCCCTGGTGGTCCGGTTATGACTCCATGCCTTCACTGCTGAGGGTCCAGGTTTAATCTCTAGTTACAGAACGAAGATCCCATGAGCCAAGGGGAAAAAAAAAAAAGAATCCAGTGAGGAGCTGACATGTAAATAAACCACTTTCAAAAACTGTTATCCTTCAAATGGAGTAGGAGTTCCAATACACTGAACTGATGTGCTTATAGGAATAAATCCTTCCCATACAGTAAGTGTTCCATCTGTATAAATCCCAATAGCCTAGAAAAGAAATGGTCATCATTTCTATCTTCAGTTGCTTCACCTATTTATCATTCTGCAGAGGCAAAACACCAGGTTCTCTTCTGACTAAAGACCATTTTACACTATTCTGCAGAAGGCTTTTTTCTTTGGTTCAGTGATTTGACTAAAAGGGAGGGCACTTTTCCTCAGACGCATGAATCCCTCACCATGCGGTTCACTGGCTACTTTTTCTCAGCATTTCATTGCTTCTATGAAGCAGCAAACACACCTTGCAATTGGACTCAGGTTTGAACTTGGCTCTGAAACATACTAGCTATATAATTCTGAATAGCTACTTGGGTCTCATTTTCTTTATTTCTAAAGTAGACACACCTACTGTACCAAAGATTATGAGAAGTCAAGCTTACATGACAGGTACGCCAGTCACTACCACTGTTCTCGTTTCCCTTCTCTGCCACACACGGCACCTTAAACTGACCAACTTCATGCACTCTCACTTCACCAGCTACACTTTTCCTATAAAGCCCAGGGAGGCTGCTGTTTCAGTGGGCCTGTTTTGAAGGGATAAATATAATTTTTTCCCACAGATTTTCAGATCAGAGAGAAGTGATGCCACTGCTGGGTAAGCCCTGAACTCTGTGGGGTGTGGTCTCTCTTCTGTCAGTTTAGTTGGCAATATCATTACAAGCCTTGGGGGAGGAGAGTTTGAAGGCAAAGATCTTGTCCAGTTGGGAGGACTTAAGAGAGACTTCAGAAAGAGATGACCCTAGAACTGAATTTTACCATACAGGGAACACTCCAAGGGGGAGAGGGAAAGGACGACATTTCCAGAGGAGGAAATCATATAGCAAAACTATGGTATGTTCAGGTAACATAAGAAGCTGGGATACAGGACTAGGTTTAAAGTTTCTTTCATCCTGAAGTTGTCTGTATAGCCTGGTACTTTTAAAGCACCCAAAGTTCCAGGAAACCCCACATTCTCTCCTTCAGCCAAGCTTCAGTGACCAGCACACTCCCCAGAGGGAGCAGTTCCTGGCAACTTAGCTCAGCTCAGCCAAGGCAAACCACCTGTACCAGCTTCCCAAGTACAGCCTACAGAGATAATCCTTATCTAGGTTTACATGATTTACCTATGAGTCAGTTCATTGTTTCTTCTGTGTGTATCTTAAGAGGACCTACCTACCTGTATTTACTAGCCCTGGAATAAACTTCTGAATATGTTCACGGCTTATAAAATTTTCATGGAGGACCACAGATGTGGTCCTCTTGCATGAAAAATCCCATGGACAAGAGGAGCCGAGGGGGCTACAGTCCATGGGGTCACAGGGAGTTGGACACGACCGAACAAAAAGCAGAGGTGTAGTACCCTTATCGGATTTAGAGCCTGGATGCAGTGAGATGGATCAGCCAGTATGTTGATTAAACCCAGGCCTCGGTGAAATTTTTCCACAGCCCAACTTTCATAGGCAAAAACCGGAGCCTTGGCGCCCTCTGGAGGCAGACTGGTTCTCATAGTCAGACAAGCTTCCCAACTAGGCAGGCGTGTGTGAGGACAGAAGCCACAGGGTCATAAACATGGCAGTTTCCTAGATCATCTTTACTTGAAGATTTTTTTGGGGGGGGAAAAAAAGTAGGTAATGCAAAACATTTTAATATTAAAACAAATGCAGATAATATTGAATAGAATATAAAATTTACATTACTTTTTGAAACAAAGAGACATCAAAGACATTTCAAGGTAAGCTACTCACGAGCTTCAGGCTGTATTCTTAAACTCAGGGTGTGGGGGTGAGGAGAGAAGACCCTGCATGCACAGTCTAACACTGTGGGTGCTGCTGCTTTGACGGGAAGTAGAGAATTCTTCTGAGAAACAGCAAATGAAGCATTTACTCATTTGGCAACAACCCAGTGGATTATTTAAATAAGTAAAACCAAATGTTTTCTCATTTTAAGAGCATTTTAACCTGCTTGGAAAAGGCCTGAGTAAAATAAGAGCTTTATATTTGAGTGGAAATTTATTTCCTTCTAAAGTGATTTTCCCCCTACTATGAATGCTAACATGCCTAACTGAGAGTGACATGCGAGCTGGTCAGCAGTCAGACATGAGGTTACAAGCTCACCATCCAAGGGTGTCATGAGGAATGAAAAACAAACTACTCACCGTCTGCAATGACAAAATGCAAACAAAATAAAAAACGGAACAAAAGATTATATACAGTTAGAACTGTATAATGATGTGATTTAGGGACTGTCAAGGCTAATGCTACAGTATTTGCTTTTCATATTTCATATGACATTAAGAATTTCTTTGAGGGGTGAAAAAGGAGCCATTACACTTCCTTTCCAAATCCTGCTTATTCTCTGTAACTGTCCTTTTTTCCTGTTGGCAACACAATTTACTGCTCTGCGATAACAGCGTACAGCTTTTCTAGGGTAGGTTAGCTGTGTGCTGTCCTTTCTTTGAGGTATGAGAGACAGTGTTAATTAAACGTGCTAAGAAGAATATGCTGGGAGGCAGACTCCAGTGGATGCTGCTGAGTTTTAAGGTCTACCAAAGAAAAGGTAGCTTATAACTTCCAGTATCATTTGCCTTATTCATTTTCTTAAGTTTTACAGAATTATTTCTCTTTGCTCATGGGACTGTACTCTCTTCATTTTACAAAGCCTTAAATTAAGACTTAAATTGCATGACAACTTGCCGGTACCTTTAAGTAAATGCAACTTCTTATTTTAAGTAAAATAACCTGGAGTAAAAATGTCCCATTTCATGGGGGAGTATCAGTAGTAAATCATGTGCTGGGAAAAAGAACAAAAAAGGCAGACACCAAACACCTCCATTTTCCCAAGATTAAATGATTATTAAAAAAGCGCGCCACACCGTATAGAAATCAACATTCTCTCCCATAATTCTGTGCGTCTGGGACTATAGAAATGTCACTGTCCCTGCCCCACATCTTCAAATTAACATTCTCAGGTCACAACAGTAAGTCTTCCCAAAAGGGACCTTCCGGAAAAACAAGCTATTTCCTCGGCTCATATTTCCCTGAAAGAAAAATAAAATAAATACAAATAAAATCTAGTGTGAAAACGAGGTCAGCTAGTCCAAAGCAGCAGAGACATCCAACTGGACATATTTCTGAGAAACGAAATGACGAAAATGACCAGACTATCACTATGGGGCAGCAACGTGCCATCTCTGACACAAGCTGAGCCTCTGAGCAACTACCTACCATTTTGACACGTGGATAAAGGCAAGTATCTCTTATCTATTTAGACAGATATTCCCAGTCCAGTTTCTGGCTCTGCTATTTGCTAGTTAGCTGGGCTATCAAGTGCGTCAATTCTTATCAAGTGTCATGAACAGTCCTAACACGTAGTAAGCGCCAGCCTGTATTTGCATTTTTTTTTCTTGGCTGCACGCATGTGGAATCTTAGTTTCCTGATCAGGCTTGGAACCCATGCCCCTTGCAGTATAAGTGAGGAGTCAACCTCTGGACCACTGGGGAAGTCCCCATGTCAGTTTTTATTTGTTTTGAATGAAATGGTCAGACGTCTAGGGAGTACTTATAAAATCTTATAATTCAAGTAGTCATGTTGTGAGTTTAATTGAGCAGACTCTTAACTTAGACAGCCTGCACGTAGATCCTGCTCTCCCAAATACAGGCTGTGTGATCGTGGGTTACACAACTGGCATTATTTAACTGTTCAAAGTCCCAGTTTCTTCATATGTGAGGTGGAATGGTACAGTACAGTATCTCTCCTCACTAGGTTATTTTGAGGGTTGCATGAGCTGAAACCTGGAGAACTCTCAGCATGAGGCCTCGTATACAGTGAATGATCAATAAACATTCGCTGTTGTCTCAAGCACTTAAAGGATCAACTGTAAAGTGTCTGATACCCTAATAATTTTCTATTTGGTTTCTTTCTATAGCAGAGGGTTGAATGTTCATGTTAGGTCTGTCTGGCAACCATCCAAGCATCCTGGCCTGGGCTCACAGAGGGGCTTGCTGGGCCCACTGAGCAAAAGCCCCCCAACTGAGGCCTCTGCATTCAGAGTTCAGGCTGGGAGGCCTGAGCCCTGGGAACAAAGGCCTTTCTCATCGGTGTCACCAGTGCTATAAGAGCATGCAACAAAGAGCTTCCTCATACACTTCCCTCCACAGTCCTTTACAAAGTGCTTCCCACTCAAAAACAGCTTTCAACTGATGGCCACTTTAAGTGATTCCATGTTAAATTTAGCACACAGCCACTCATTATTTTGGTTCCTATTAAAGCTCTGCCTAGACTGATCAAGAATTTTTGGTTGAAAAATAAAAATAAAAAAAGAATTTTTGGTTACCCCATAGCAAAAAAAAACACAAAAAACTGGAATCTGGACACCGCATCCACTAATGTGACTACAGAAGTAAAAACAGCTCTGTTGACATCACTGTGACAAATAATGTCATAAACAAGCAACTATTTCTCAGCTTTTCTAAATATATTAGAAAGTATATTTCAGAATATATTCTGAAAAGTTACAAGAAGATGAATCTTGGAAAAGTTGGAAAAGTAATCTGAAATCAAGGGCATCATTTTAATAACCAGAATAACTGACTGCACAGGCCTTATTTATAATTTGAATGTAACCACTCAAACAGGTTCCAGATCACATCCAGGAATTCTTCCTTCTTCATTACCTCTCCTGATGATTTCTTTTTTTTTTTCTGATAATTCTAAGCAGCATATTTTACAACTATGCCAGAGTGACATATGGACCACTAAAAAGGATATATTAACTGGTAACTAAAGGATAACCTACAAGAATTAACCTGGGATCCCAGAGACCTCTAAGAAAACAAGCAAAAACAAAACAAAACAAAATACGAGGGGAGAAGGAGGGAGGGAGGGAGAGAAGTACCTCTTTCTGTAGCATGCACCAGCAATCTATCCAAGAAGAATATATTGGGGCATAGGGAGGGCATCCACCAGCAAGCCTGAAATAGAAAGAGAGATTAGTTACCGAAGTCAATATTTATAAAACCTTCTCTCAAGAGCTCAATAGATCTTGGTCAAAATATTCTGCCTGGAAGGTTCCTTGAGAAGCAATTTTAGCAGTTCTGTAGAAACAAATTCTATTGGCACAGGGGAACAACCGAGAATCCAAAACAGATCCCACTTTCTTACATTTAGGTTTCGAATCATAAAGAGAAACTTTATGTATTTTCTAAAACATCGAGGTTTTAATTAGTGGACAAGTGAAATTCTAGAACATAGTAATTATATGATTAAAGAGCATTTAAAACTATGTGGTGTTCAAAAGACTCCGAACATGACCGTGGACGGTGGAGTGAGACTGGTGACCCCCTGCTCTCACTCACGTGTAAAGCCTGTCTTCTCTGAGAGTGAAAGCCAGGCACTCAGTCATGTCTGACTCTTTGTGACCCCAGGGACTATAGTCCACCAGGCTCCTCTGTCCACGGGATTCTCCAGGCAAGAATACTGGAGTGGGTTCCATTTCCTTCTCTAGGGGATCTTCCCTACCCAGGGATCAAACCCAGGTCTCCCGCATTGTGGGTAGACTCTACGGACTGAGCCACCAGCGAAGCCACTTCTCTAAAAAACTGCAAATGAGAACACCACACTTAACTCATCCTTCAAGCATGCTCTGGGCTACAATGTGGCAGCCGATCCACAAACCACAAAACAAACAGAATACGGTAACTGTGCTCAAAATGCTACACAGCTACCAATTTGATACCTTGTTTGAAAACAGTGACATGTCTAATGTCATACTGTGATGGGTACCCTAGTGGAACAGAATTAAATCAAGAGGTTAAAACTTCTGTCCAACCTGGTAGTCACCTGGCACCTAGAAATCAGTGGTGTCTACCCCCCGCCCCGCCCCTCCTTCCCAGTCAATACATGAAAGGTGAAGAAACTTTCCATTTTCAACCAAATTTTCTACTTTTCTTACTTTAAAACACTTTTTCCATGAAGCCCTGATGAAAAACAGGTACAGGTTGCCATTCAATCCCTAACATACCTTTCATAACGTTCATAAGAGAGGATAAGGATTTAGTATAAAGGAAAGATGTGAAAGTAATCTGATCATTATTCCACTATTTTCAGAAAAGAACCTAGACTACTGGGCAAGTACACGCTATTTATAAGCACTTGAGAAATATTATTTGTGCCCTTCTCTATTTCAAAACAGGATATGAAGAGACTGCTTATAATATAAATTGATGGCATTGCTGGTGTATGGGGCAGACAGAAAAAAATTAGGAAATCTATTCATAGCATCACCTGTACTTATCCTCACCAAATGTCTACTAGGACTGCTCTGCCTGTCAGGCATACAGGCAACCAACTACTAGGATAAGAAATGCAAGGCACTTACCCACAGTTGTTGACAGCCATAAGATTAGAGACAAGCACAAAGGGATAGGTCAACATACTGGCAAAAAACTGTAAAGAGGGAAGAAACAGCTAAGTTATTAAATTATTCCTAGTCTCTCTCATTTTTCTCCTTCCTCACCCTCAGTCCTAGCGCCACTGTGCTCAAACATGCCAACACTGCTTTTGCTTTCTCTATATCCCAGGTTAAGACTAAATTACACACTTTTGGGTCTGGAGATATTTCTCCCCTTACCATGCAACCTTTTAACCAACGGTCAGAAGACTCTTACTCTGTGACTGAGCCTCATTCAAATACAGCTGAACTTCAACATTTAAAACTAAGTACAATAAGCATTTCAGAACAGCCCTGAAGAAAACAAGAAAACATAAACATCTTTCCAAAGACAATGGAAGCTACTTCAAAAGTCAACCACTAGAAGACTCCACATGATTAAAGACACTGGCGTTTTCAGCATCCATTCAGCAGGACACAGGAGGAAGCAGGGGCAGTCTGTGCTGAGAAATGCCCACTGACCCCCTGTGAAAGCTGGCCAACACCAAACTATGTGGGCTTGTTACTACTCTTACTGTGATGCAGGTTCAAAGAAAACAAAACTACTACTAAAAGGTTAAAAGGATGTTTAAAAACTTACTCCTGTGACAGCTTGGGAATAACTCTTCATTTCATTCATGGTGGAAACCTATAACAGGAAGAAAGCCTTTATTACAACAAGTGAGAAAATTAAGCTGATATTAACATCTAATTGTGCCCTCCCCCATATCAAAACAGTCTATTTCTGAATTCAAGTTCTTTGACAACCTGAAAATTAATTTATAGGATGAAAACATAAAAGACTGGGTAGGAGCATAAAAAGGCAGTGGTCAAAATGATCACCCTGACTCAACATTAATATGCAAGTTCATACAAGACTAGGATGGCTAAAGAAAGAAAATCTAGGATGGCTTCTAGGAACTAATATAATGGCCTCAGGATTTCAAAAGCACCAGGAAGTGAACCCCCGGAAACCACGTTGTTGGTACTCTGAGGGCCAAATCACTCCTTCTATACACACCCAGCTGCGTCCCAGATGCTGTGGGGAAGATCAGTCTCTATATTCAAGTAACCAAGCGCATGGATTTTTGGTCCTACCTCTGGCCTGGGTGTGTTCTCGTTTCCACCATGCTATGGAACTCTCTTGTGTTCAAAGAGGTCTACAGCTGCTGAGGCTGCAGAAACATGACTTTTAGGGAAAGCTGATTTCTCACCCCACCCCGGCCCAGGCTGAAGTTTCCAGAAAGCCCAATATAAGAGTCCCCTGAGCACTTCCAATTAGATGAAACACCTGAATATACGATAGAACTATCCTGCTTCACGGTGTCCTCTAACATTAGGTATCAATAAAGAAGCTATCTCCTTGTAGACTCTTAGGCTCACCCTGCCACACCCTTTCCAGGTGCCTCTCTCTATGGTAAACAGCATAGATCATTCCATTAGCCTTCAAAAATCGAACTGTTAATGTTTAGCTATATAATGGGGAGTCTCATTTAACCAACTGCCATCTTACTGTAAAGCTAACCTAGCTGCCAGGTGGGCACTGGGAAGTCAGCACCAGTGTTATCTCATCAAGAGCCCAACCTACCCCACTATCCAGTGCATAGGTATTGACGAGGTAGGCCAGTGAGTTACAGAGCCACAAGGAAATGATGTCACCAAGGAGGCGAGGAATGAGACCCCTGCGTGAAGAAACAATGAAAAGAAGAACCAAGAGATGTGATCGGTTGAAAGATAATTCACTCATTTATATTTATTTATATAAATCATATAACTATTTATCCTTCAATTAAAAAATAAATAAATAAAAGATTCTGAAACATTCTAGGGAACTGAAAGGAACCGAATACCAGAACATAACCAGTTCATTCTAATTAACACAACTGCTCTTTACCAGCAGAGCCGCCAGGGAAGCCCGGTCTAATTAACACAACTGCTCTTGAGGCTAATCTCTTGACTTGCACTCTCATGTTTAAAATGAGAGCTTTAAACGCTACATACCTCTAAGCTGTGGCCAATGGCTCAACTTACTATTAATAACCATAATCAGGGAGGCCAATGATTTGCCTACTTCAGAGAAGAGACTTAAGTATGACTATTGCTAGACTACTTGATATCCAAATTTGGCCATGCAAAAGATGAGAAAAATGACAAAATGAAAATGGCCCAAACATGGACACAGGTGAGAGGCATCAGAAAACACACTTCCGGCCTAGGTAAGCTAGGCGAGGCAGTGTGCAACGATTGGACAAATGTTACCTCACAGACTGAAGACCAAGGATTAAATGCCACTTCTACTACTTATCAGCAAATGAACTTCCCAGAGCATCACTTTTGTTTTTTTTAATCTCTAAAATGAGAATAATAATAGCTATCTTGTCTATTTTCCAGAATATTTATGATACTCAAACAAAAATCAACGATGTAGAAACACTGAAAATTAACAAGGACCATTTAGTTAATAATGCAGTTTTTGTCATTAACAGAACTAAGGTAGTAGCCTAAGTTCTTCTAAAGTAAATTCAAGGGAAAGAACACAGTACACAAACATACTCTGAGGATAAGAAAGATACCTATTAGATAGTTTTCCACTTTTCCAAACTGAACTTTCCTCATTTTATCAACTATATAGCAACCGAGAACTTACCATGAGGGTAGAAACTTGAAATGAATTTATTTATTAAAAAAACCTCTCCTTTCAACCATTTCAGATGCGCAGAGCAAAAGTTTGGGATCTCTTACAAGACCATTTAAGTCAGAGGGGCCAAAACAGAGTTTAACATGAAATAAACCCAGAGAGCACATTTTCCCTGAGGCTGAAACAAGGAGTCATGTCCTCGTTCTCATTAAAGCTTCCTACTCACACAAAAATCACACCCACAAATCAGTAATTTACTCACGCAAAAAATCCGAGGATGCCCTCTTCCCGATAGATGGTTGCTATGGAGTCGCAAAGCCCACTAGGTTTAGGAGGAGGAAAGGTGAAGTGCATTCAGGTTACAAGGATCAGTTACCACCCTGGACAAGGCGAAATTTACACCCCACCCCTCCCCTTTCTGCCTCCCTCATTCCGCAAAGACAGATGAACCCAGAAACACAAGGGGAGGTACTGCTACCTCAGGGTGTAGTCACATGGAGTCAGGGCGAATTCTGGCTTCAGTGGGGGTGTGTGTGTGTGTGTGTGTAGGTCAAATGATATAAGATATATGAATCTGCTTTGCAACCTCTAAGGCATCACAGACATGTAAAATATTTGGCATCAACAGATCTCCTTGAAGACTTGAAAACAGAAATACTTACCAGTACTTGGATTCTCTGCCAATGAATTGTACCATAGATCTCAGAGTGATCACTAAAGAATACAGAGGAAAGATTTTTAAGCTACATCCAGATAAACTTTAATAGCCCTGAAAAAAAAAAGAAGTTTTGCTCATCTATAGACACTTTTGGTATCTGGATAAACTGGATAAAAACCAAAACAAGCAAAGCAAAAGCACACAGGCAAGGCACTTTAGTGAACTCTCATGTCAACTTATGGAAGTAGACAGCAGACATCATGATACAGAGAGAGAGAAAAAGTCGAATTTCAGTTGTCCACTGCAAACCTACCATGGAAGGGATGTGTGATGAGAGTCGCAGCAGAACGAGCCATCATCTCCCGAGTTGTCTAGAAACAATCAACACACACACTTGTGAAACCTGAATACGTGACACTTAAGGTTCCTGTGAGAAGTCACGCGGGCGGACACTGCAGAGTGACAGTGGGCGACACAGGGCTCCTGCCCTTCCCGGACTCAGCATGAGTAGCCCGAAGAGGATGCAATACGACACGATATCATTCCAGCACAGCTTTCACTCGGGGATTTCAACGTTATGTCTCAAAATTTCTCAGTAAAGCAGATTTCTATCATCATCTCGAAGAACAACAAAAGCAAAGAAACCGGGAAAGGGACGTCCCTGGCGGTCTGGGCTTGAAACGCAGGAGGGGTGCTGACCTAGCTGGGGTGAACTGTGAGGACTGTATTTAGACTGTTAAGTGGCTCTCTCACTGTGAGTGATCTCAGAGACTCTGATATCTACACTGGGCAAATGTCAGGCTCTATTCAATCTCACCGACATCTTGAGGACAGCAGAACAATTCTGGTTTGGTTTTTCAACCACAACCCTGTAACTAACTGCGCAGTATCCTGCAGCTCCTATATTTATCTCAGTTTATCTTTCTTATCCAGGATTCTGTAAAGAGGTTAGTAAAAAAACTCAATCACAATACATGGAGGTAGGTTGTAAATACAGAAGGTCTGTCATTCATTTTTGCACTTAGTTAAGAGATCCCTCACCTCTACTCTAATGGTAGTTCTAAGAGCCACAGGATGAACTAAATGAAGTTAAGAAAATATAAAACACATATTAACACATGTATCTCTGTGCTCCTTGCTCAGTCACTGCTCAGCCGTGTCCGACTCTTTGTGACCCCAGGGACTGTAGCCCAGCAGGCTCCTCTGTCCATGGTGTTTCCCAGGCAAGGATACTGGAGTGGGTTGCCATCTCCTTCTCCAAGGGATCTTCCCGATTCAGGGATTGAACTGGATCTCTTGAGGCTCCTGCACCAGCAGGTGGGTTCTCTACCACTATGCCATCCAGAAAGTCATGATACATGTTCCTGAAGGCAGCTTTTACTGAAAATCATGACCTTACTAGAGACAATTAGATAATGTCAAGACTAAGAAATAAAAGAGTATTATTAAGTTAGGCATGCAACCAACTCCAATGGCAGAAGACAGGGGTGGGAAGTGAATGAAGAGGGTATTTCAAAGTCAGAATAATGTTGTAAAAGCATTTCTAGATATACAATGTCCAACACATGCAGGGCCTCGGCTACTATATTACTATATGTTAACACTTCCAGGCCAGAGATTTTCAACTCTATTATAAGAAGTTTCAATAGAAACCTCTTCAATATTAACGATGAAATGAGTGGGCAAAATGTTTCCTTGAAATGCATACACTCCAAACAGCAAGCAATGCTTTTTTCTCTCTTTCTATTCTTCATGCAGTAAAGCCCATATTAAATCGAAGGTTTAATTTGCCTTGGAACACTGAACATACAGGCCTGATGATCCTGATTCCATAACTGCCACTCCGCTCTGATTTAGACAGATCATAATCATCTCACCTCCTTGATAACCCGGTCAAAGGAAGATGAAACTTCTTTCTGTACATTTCCAGATCCTGACTCCTGGAAATCAAAATGAAAGACCACTATCGTGATGGTTTTCAACAGAACTGGTCAAACCGGTGGCCACCCTGTATAAAAACAATCTCCACAATGAAAGGAAAGCTGACTGCTTGTCCCTTTTCCTAAAGAGGACAAAGAGCAGCAGAGGCTCGCAGGGAAAATGGGCTCAAGCATACACATTGGCTTCAACATACCTCAGCCTTGTCACATTCCTGGTAATGCTACAAAGGAAGAGAAAAGAAAAGAATGCTTAGGTCTATCACAGTGTCACTGAGACAGGACATAAAAGGAAAACCCTATTGATGCGCAGAAATTAAAATGGTTGATTTTGGGGGGGGCGGGGGCTGTAAATTTCCCATTAACTTCTAATTAACACTTGGAAATATTAACATTAACACAAGTGTCTTTAAGACGATCCTGTTGCTAAGTTTAACACACTGATTGGGCAACTCATAAAAAAACTCGTATTTAAGAGAAGAAAAAGAAGGGACTTCCCAGGTGGTCCAGTGGTTAAGATTCCACGCTCCCAGTACAGGACCCGGGTCCTAATCAGGGAACTAGATCCTCCCGCTCCAACTAAGAGCTCGCATGCTGCTAGTAAAAGATCCCACACGCCCCACCTAAGACTAGGTGCAGCCGAATAAATTAAATAAATATTTATTTATTTTTATTTTTTATTTATTTTTAAAATAAATATTTAAAAAGAAAAAGGAAAACAAAACTCCAAGAACATTATTTTTTGAACACACACTAACAAAATAAACTGGTAAAAACAGTGCTTCCCAGGCGGTGTTAGTAGTAAAGAACCTGCCTGTCAATTTAGAAGCCCTAAGAGACACAGGTTTGATCCCTGAGTCAGGAGGATCCACTGGAGGAGGGCATGGCAACCCACTCCCTATTTTCTTGCCTGGAGAATCCCATGGACAGAGGTGTCTAACAGGCTACAGTCCATGGGGTCGCAAAGAATCACACACAACTGAAACAACTTAGCACACAGTCAGAGGACTAAGGCCACGGAAAAACTCAGGTCCAATACCAAATTAGGGCAAGATGCTTTCCTTCCCTGTACAAAGAACAGAGAATGGGCACTAAGTCCCAATAGCTAAACCTGCCTCACTCTTCCTTTTGAATTTGACTGTTTCTGAGCCAAACAAGAGAGAAGATGCCTTCTTAACTCCGGCAAAGATACATGAAACTGCCAGAGCTTAGGCTGCATTGGAAGAGGAAATATTATTTGTGGGAAACAAGATGGGCTAGGTGAAATATAAGAACCAGACAACTGACTTCCTAGACACAATGAGGTTTAAAAAATAGACACTTGTCTTTTGCAAAAAGAACTGCATTTCTTAAAAAGAAAATCAGAGGGAAGAGAACAAACATCACAAAGTGAAATGATGGTTTTTGGCCAAATTCCAGATCTTTGGCCAGAAATTAATTCTAACAGTTTCAGGCATCTTTAAAAATTCTCACTCATTTCTAGACTTTGGTTTTCACTGTTAATAAAATTTTCAATCGTCTCTTCTACATTATCCTGAACAGATTTCAATTTAATTCTTGTTCAGATATACAGAACTCTTTCTAACAAAGTCTGAAACAGTCTCGTCAGTCCTAAACTGGTCTTTCTTCTTGACCGTGTAAACTGCTTTGGTTCGAAGTGTAGCACCAAGGCCCTGTTCTGCTCACTTGGCTCCGTGTGAACACATGCTCTGGGTACCTGGCTACCTCACTGGTCTAACTTTTCCTTTACATAAAGGAACTTGAGCAATTCAAGAGTAATTACAAGAGTAATTCCACTCTTGCTCTAAGTCTACACATTAACCTCTTTGAACTAGATGACAACTGTTTTCCCATGTGAAAACTTCCCTGGAGGTCCAGTGGTGAAGACTCTTCGCTTCCACTCCAAGAGGCATGGGTTTTTCCTGGTTGAAGAACTAAGATTCCACATGATGTCTGAAGCATAGATTTAAAAAAAAAAATCTAAACCTCACTTAGGTAACAGCAACACTTTCACTGCACCAGATAGTGGTGTGGCTGGAAAACAGAGTAGTAACCCACCAAAAATATCAGCCCATTAACACTCCATCACTCTGACCCACGTCAAAGTCACTCAGCTGTGACTCTCTGCGACCCCATGGATTATGCAGTGCATGGAATTCTCCAGGCCAGAATAATGGAATACCATTTTGGGTGACCCTGACCCATGGGCCACCCAAAATAGTGGCTCATCAGTCCACGGGCATGATGACAAGAGTAAGTATAATGAATAACAAAACTGCTTCCACAAGAGGAACTAACTGGAAAACCTCTCCAAATCAATTCAACAAAGTCTGAAGAGAATTTAAAACCCAAGCTAATCAGCATGAAACTGTTCAACAAAATCTTGATTTGCTCATCAAACGATAACACATTTTAATCCAGTAGAACTGGGGAACTGTTAAAGCCTACTTTAAAAAGTGCATGGAGGACTGTACCGAGTACTGCTTGAAATAAACAGTTTGTAAACATTTGGAATTGAACACATCTGATATATAGGTTGAAAATACTACATAGATTTGGTTAGCAAATACTGCTATACTTTTAAGAACTAGAGCACAGAAGGTAATATATCTTTGGCGCCAGTGGGAGACAGAATAATGAACAAGAAAACCTATTAATTTTATATTCTCAATCCTACTCATATTGAACTGTTCTAAACGGTACAGGATTTGTATGTACAACACCTCTACAAATATACCAAGAGGCAACTCTGCTGACCTACACTGTAACTGGTGCAACTGAAACAAGTACAGTCAAAGGATTTAAAGCTAAAAGAAGCCAGTAAAACAAAAGGGTAACTATGAAAGAAATGTAATCGTGATGTTTTTAAAAACACTTTATGAAACAACTCAAACACACAGAATAATTAAGGAAACGATTCATTGCCTCTGCAGCACCTTCTAAGCTTAAACAGACGTTAACATTTTGACCTTTCTGATTAAAATTTCTTGCCTTTGTAAAATAAACTGCCACAGATATAGCTAAAGTTCCAACCTTCATTTCCTTCCCTCTTCTCAAAAGTAACCACTACCCTTGTAGTCAATGCACACACTTGGGTGAGGTTTTCTTTAAAAACAAGCATTCAAATTTACGCAGTATAACACAAAAAGAAAGAGTGCACAAAACACAAATGCACAGTGGAATAAATAATTAAATGGGAAATATCCACATAGCCATGGTCCAGATCAGTGAAAATCATTTCCATTACCCTCGTATCCCACGCGTGGTCTCCCTTCCTCTTCCCATAAATAAACACTATCCTGACTTTAACGCTTATCTTGTTAAGTTTAAAAAAAAAGTTTGTCACAGAAAATATTTTACTAGGAGTAACACTAGGAATAAGAGGAAAATAAAATCAGAAATGTATGTTTTAACCAGTTTCCTTCGTCTTTTGAAGAAATAAGATGAGTTAGGCATGAATGCTTAGTCTTTAAGTCAAGTTTGACTGCAACCCCATGGACTGTAGCCCACCAGGCTCCTCTGTCCATGGGATTTTCCAGGCAATACTGGCGTGGGTTGCCATTTCCTTTTCCAGGGGATCTTCCCAACCCAGGGGTTGAACCTGAGGCTCCTGTCCCATCTCCCCCATTGCATGCAGATTCTTTACTAATGAAGGAAGCCCCAAATAAGCTATTCAGGAGCTCAAATAAGTGCACTTAATTTCTACTCAGAACACCTGGTCCAGAGGAAGCTTGTGTAGATCAAAATCAATTACTTCATTTTAGACAAATTCTCCTTGCTTCCCAGGAAAGAATTAAGAATGAGTATTTCAAGTACATGTTTTTCAAGAGGAAGAAAGGCCATGGATATAAATATATCTTTGCAATTGCTCTTAATCTGTAGGACAAACTGTAGTTAAAAGGTAATCTAAATCTATGGGAAGATGGATTTTCTTATTACCTGTAAAACTTTACCATGGACCACAGTTCCAAGGACTCCTGAACACAGTCTTGGAGTTAAGCCTGTGAACAATCCACGCTTCCCATCAATGCTCGCAATGTGCTGAGCTAAGAACACAAATCAGAGATTTACATTCTAGCTCAAAGAAATGGTCACAAAGAAATTTCAAGAAAACATGCTTTCGATACATTTTCTTCAGTGACTCCTGCCTGTCACACTTGCCAATGTCACCCAATTCTAAATAAATCAGAAAACACTCACCATAACAAAAGAGCCCAGGAAGCTGACAGACTTGCCGCCCAAAAATATTTCGTCCTACTGTTGGAGCGAGAGGCTCATATCCCACCTTTGAAAATAAGAGGATGTATCAATATTAGGCGACATTCCTAGGAATGCCTGGGTTGCAAGGTCTTGAATAAAGAACAAATTTAGAATTACAACTTTAACACAAGTTAAAATGCAGTGTATGTTTTCTAAGACAGTAATGAAGTTATCACCCCTGTTCTTGTTTTTTGTCTTGTTTTGTTTTCAACTTTGGCACTTGGTTAAGACTGGTTTCAATAAACTCCAAGTTTTCTTTCGGTTCACATTCTATAAAAAAAACACCCATGTAGCTGAGATAGACTAGTATTAAACTGAAAACAGAATAAGGGAACTTTTGTGTTAAGAAAGCTACAGTTTACTGAGGATGCACAAAAGTATTTTCTAAAGAAAATCTAGCTTTTTTTTTTAAAAATATTTGGACAAAGTGATTGACTAAGCCAGTGTCAACTTCATATTTGGCTAGCAAGACAAACCACTCAAAGGCAAACGCAGATACAGCTTGATAATTCATTTGGGAAACAATTATAAACTAAATCTGTATTAGAGGAGCAGACAGTCATGAAAAATCTAATGAAGGCCATTTTAGAGTTAGTTTCATCATGTTATCTCTACAATATGTTCAGAGTCTTTAGTGCCAAAGAGATCCTCGAGTTAATGAATGCTGTTGGACATGGTCTTGACTCTCTATTGCTGTGATTCTCAACCTATTCAATTGAAGAACTCCAGAAAGGCTCACAGTGCAACTATTTTTAAAACTGAGTATTTGGGAATTTCACCAAAACCCCCGAGACACTTGGCAACACAAGGATGTTGTGCAATCAGGATTAAGGAGTTTCTTTTTTTTTTTTTATTAAGGAGTTTCTGAGGCAACAGTTCTGATTGTCACTAGAAAACCCTGCCTCCTGGATAATGACTGAGTAATGGGCTTATACCAGATTTATGGCAAAATGCTTTCATCTCAGATACTACCTAGCTAAAAATGTGCCAACTCTGTTTTAGATGTCAGAGTACATTTCAAAAATTTGTTCTTTTTGTATTTTTTGACCACATTATGCAGCTGGTGGGGATCTTAGTTCCCTGATCAGGGACTGAACCTCGGCCCTTGGCAGTAAAAGCATGGACCTCCAGAGAATTCCCTTTGTTCTTAATTTTAAAAAAATATTTATTTACTTGGCTGTGCCAGGTCTCAGCAGCAGCAGTCGGCAATCTTTGTTGTGGCATGCAGGATCTAGTTGCCTGATCAGGGATTCCCCAAGTGGGTCGGGTGGGGGTCTCCAAGACTTAGCCACTGGATCACCAGGGAAGTTCCACTGTTCTTAATTTAAATAACTCATTTTACAATAGTTTTTTATTTATAGGTTCTGAATCCTCATGAGTCAACATGTTGTATGAATGAGTATCATAAACTGAAAAATAAGAAATGGGGACTTCCCCAGTGTCATGCCTCTTTTTGACAGAAAGGTGGGTGGTGGGGACAGGGCTTCTATCCTTGGTACCATGCATGATGTAATGACCTCAACACTCAACAAAGTTTCAAAAATTAAAGACCTGTCCAGGGAAATCTAGAAAGGCAATTGAAAACACTATCATCAGTTAAAACCTGGCATACCTGCCTGTGAATAGAAAACACCCCTTAAGAATTATTTCACAGACGATTAGAAACTAATATATACACTTAAAACTCTCTAACAAAACTTTCGGCTGAACTGATGTCCAGCTCTGACAGATGGGATTTTCACTGTCATGAGCCACATGGGCTGCTGCTGGAGAGAGCTCAGTGCATCCTTCCGAAATTTGACTCAGCAACCACTTGATTATCACTTCTGAATGAGCTCCTTGTGTTTCTCTGGGTATCTGGTGCTAAAATCTCGGAACAGAAAAGCAGCAATAATAGTAGCCAAAAAAAAAAAAGAAGAAGAGGAAGAAGAAGAAGGGGAAACAAAAGCTAACAAAACGTGGGCTCCCCTTAAATCTCAAATTTGTCTTTAACAGATTTCACATCTTGCGTTTGCGGCGGGGGACAAGAGAAGAACGCTCATTTCAGAGGAGCGGAGGGGGGAAAGGTTGGGAAGACCTTGGCGGCGCCCGGTCAGGATCGATCTCAGGGAAGAGAAAACAAAGTTCACGGGAGCCAGCGGGCAGGGCAGGGCAGGGCAGGGCAGGGCGGCAGCTGGGCTACCGGGAAAGGAGCGGGCCTCACGGCTCGGCTAGAAGGCGAGACTTCGGGAAGGCCCACGGGCAGTGGGAGCTCCGCGGACGGAGTCGTCCCTGCGGGGAAGGAAGGCGCGAGCAGCAAAGAAGGAGCAGCAGCATCTCAGGAGACTGAAGGCCCGGAAGGCGGGAGCCGGTCCTCGGGCGCCCTGGGCAGCGGCCACCAAACAGGGCGCCGAACGGGGGAAGGAATGGCGACGACTCATACCTGGATGAGCACCTTCACGTACATGAGCGGCTGGGACAGGATGGTGAGACCGGAGCCCAGGAGCACCTGACTGGCCGCGTCCGCCATGATGGCACCCGCGGACGGACAGACAGACAGACCGAGCCACCAAGCGACCGAGCCGGTCCCGGGTCACGTGCCAGGGCCGCCGGCTTCACTGGCCCGCCCGCGGCGCGCGCGCGCGCGCACGCACACTCCGGCGCGCGCCTCCCCGCTCAGTCCCCGCCCACCGCCCCGCCCTCAGAAACGGCAGGCGCTCGCGAGCCGGCGCAGAAGTCGGGGGCGGGGCTTACGGGCCCGGGCGCACGCGTCCTGTGCTGGGATTCCCCGCCCTCCACTAGGAACCGGCCATTTCTCCTGCGCTTGCGCATGCAGAGAGCTTCCGGGTGGGGAAGAATGGGCGTGGCAATGGGGCCTGACCCTGTCGGCAAAAGCAAGGTCAGATGAATGAAAGGAATTTTAACAGATTCTTCGATACTCTTGCCTCTGCACTTGAGCTTTTGGGATCAGCAATGTAAGGTCCAAAGAATATTCAGCGTCAGAATCATAAATAATCTTAGTTCAGTTCAGTCGCTCAGTCGTGTCCGACTCTGCAACCCCATGGACTGCAGCACGCCAGGCTTCCCTGTCCATCGCCAACTCCCGGAGTTTACTCAAACCCATGTCCATCGCATCGGTGATGCCATCCAACCATCTCATCCTCTGTCGTCCCGTTCTCCTGCCTTCAGTCTTCCCCAACATCAGGGTCTTTTCCAGTGAGTCAGTTCTTTGCATCAGGTGGCCAAAGTATTGGCGTTTCAGTTTCCGCATCAGTCCTTCCAATGAATATTCAGGACTGCTTTCCTTTAGGATGGACTGGTTGGATCTCCTTGCTTGCAGTCCAGGGGACTCTCAAGAGTCTTCTCCAACACCACAGTTCAAAAGCATCAATTCTTCAGGGCTTAGCTTTCTTTATAGTCCAACTATAAATAAACAATCTAATGACCAGCAAAACCTAGAGGAGTTTGAATAATGAACCCATCAGGGGGTTGCTATTCATGTACTCATTCATTCAATGTTAACTTCTCCGAAGGGCCTTCTCTGACCTCTATTTAAATTTAACCCCCCGCCCCTTTATTCCTACCACAGCATGTTGTAATACTTATACTTATCTGGAATTTATCTTTTAATCTCCTCCACCAGAATATAGACCCCCAGTGAGTTCAGGAGCCAGGACAGTTTTTGATCCTTGTCTATCATTTCACATATGAAATGCTCAATAAATATTTATTGCATAAACAAACAATTACTTCAGTGACTACCAGGCCACAGGTTATGAGGGGAAAAAAGAAAAACAGCATTGTCCTCAACCTTTCAGTCCCAGCTCATACTTTCTAAATCAAACAACACTTAGAACCTGGCGCAGAGAAGGAAGAGGAGACTTGAATTTCAGTCGTGGTTCTCCTTTATATCAAAATGATTGGAAAGTCATTTTATCTTCTTCTATTTTCAATTTTTGTATATAAATCTAAAACTACTACCTGCCTCTCAGGATTATTGTGGAGACTTAAATGAAATTGTGCATAGGATAAGATTTTTAAAAACTGTATATTGAAATCCAAATGTTAGTTTTAATTAATATTGTTCTGTACTCAGCACGGTGCGAGGGAGGCAGTTTACAGAGTGGGAGGGAGAATGGACTTGGAAACCTATGGTCCAAATTTCACCTCCACCAATTATTAACTGTGTGACCTTAGGCTGATCACATGATGTCTTTGAACCTTAGAAAAATGAGTATAGTATTATCTACTTCATTCCGTTGTTGTGAGAACTGAATGAAATGACATGCCTACACAACTTGGCACATGAAAATATAATATCAAATTGTGACTTTTTGAGTTATAACACACAAGTTGATTCTAATTAAATCCAGAAACTGTTTCAACATCAAAACGATTGATGTCTTAACAGCACTGTCTAACCAAAGGATGTTTGATGTCTAACCATAGAGACCATTTAGCAAGAGGACTTTTTTTCTGATTTTCTTGAAGTGTAGTTGATGTACAGTATTATATGTTACAAGTGTACAACATGGTGATTCACAACTTTTAAAGGTTGTACTTTTCTGGTTTCCCTGGTAGCTCAGCTGGTAAACAATCTACCTGCAATGTGGGAGACATGGGTTCGATCCCTGGCTTGGGAAGATCTCCTGGAGAAGGGAATGGCAACCCACTTCAGTATTCTTGCCTGGAGAATTCCATGGACAGAGGAGCCTGGCAAGCTACAGTCCATGGGGTCGCAAAGAGTCGGACTCTACTGAGCAACTTTCACTTTTCACTTTCATACTTTATTTGTATGAATAGTTATTGGGCTGGGCAAGCTTTTTGGCCAGCCCAATATTATAAAATACTGGCTCTATTCCCTGTGTTGTACAATATATCCTTATAGTTTACTTATTTTATACATAAAAGTTTGTACCCTTAGTCCCCTGCCCCTACTTTACCCCTACCCCATTGAGTGGACTCTTCATTCGTGGATTTGTGCATTAGTGGTGCCAAGAATGCGTGTTTGCCTCAATGATGTCTGTGGGCCCTAAGAGGTACAGAGACTCTTGCAAGAGTGTGAGTGTGTGGTTGAGTAGGGGTGGTGCAGGCTGTTCAAGTAGGGTAGAAGCCACCCATGAAATTTTGGGAAGAACCTGTAGAGAGGGAACTAAAGTCAGTGGCATAAATAAGAGAAGTGCAAAAGTATACAGCTGAGCTGGCGTATAGAGCTCCCCAAGCTGTGCACTGCACAACTCCAAAGAATGCCATTCTCAAGGACTATGATTTAAATGAGTGGTGTTGGACTTGCCCAGGGGTTCATGGTTAAGACCCCACACTTCCAATGCAAGGGGTGCAAGGTTCAATCCCTGGTCGGGGAACTAAGACCCCACATGCCGGAGGGTGCAGCCAAAAAGTAAGATAAATAAATAAAATAAGTAAATAAATGGTGTTCCCAATGCAGTTCAATATGGAGACCATATTTGGTGACCCATATTCAGGTGGTGAGAGGAAAAAGTGAAAGGAGGCAGAGATAATTGGGAAAGGAACAGACCTAGAACAGAAGAGTCACTGAAGTCAAAGGTTTGGAAAAGAAAGGAAGTGAGTCATGTCAAAAGCTGCTGAGAGATCTGTAATAATAATGAATGAAAAAAAAAATAATGAATGAAACCCAGAGAAAGATTTGGGAATTTGCCGGGTAAAAGACTCCTGGGGTGGAAGGCAGTTTGAGAGCAATCAGAACTCCGGTCCCTTTTTTCCCATTTTCCACATCCTCTTCTTCCACTTTGCTAGTTGACAATCTTGGGCGAGTCATTTAAACACTTTGTGTAAGTCGGGGTGAATAAACCCTCCTGCGCTGGCTCACTGTGATAAATTTCAAAAGCTACCTGACATTTCCCTATTACCCCTCTCTGCTTTATTTTTTTCTCTAGCCTTTATCACCTTCTAAAGAATTACATAATTAATTTAAAAACTTGTCCCTTCCCACCAAATACTAACACACGAGCTCTTCTAGGAGGGCAGGGGTCTTGGCTTCTTTGTTCACTGCCCCACTCTCAGTGCCAGGCACACAGGTGCTCAGGAAGTGTTCGTCAGAATAATTATTCCAGTGGAAACCTCTGGAATTTACTGGATAGTGAGTGTGTCAATGTCCTTCCCACTGGATCACCAGGGAATTCTCTCTGTTGGCTTTTCAATGGGGAACAGACAATAAATGGGAAGCCCACTTGACTAGGAGTCAGAAACCCAGAAGTGCTGACCTTATTAATAACATTTCTTTTATGACCTTGGGTGCATGCCCTTCACCAGGCTTGAATTCCCCCATCTGACAAAATCAGGAGGCTGAGGAGCTCCAGTATTCCACGCAGGTGAAGATCTCTGAATCCGTAGGACTTTAGCAGAAGACGATCCTGGGCTTATGAAAGGGGTGAATGGGACAGCAGAGATGCCATCCTGCTTCTTTCCCAAGACTACCCTCACCTGCAGGATGGCTTTCCAGCCCTGCTCCTCCCCCTTCAAAGAGGAACCATCCTCTCCCCGAAGATGATCTTGCTCTCTCTCCAGCACTGACACAGTCAGAGAAAGACAAGAGGGAGTTCTTTTCCTATGCCTCTCTTTTTGGAGAAAGAAAACTTTCCCCAGATTCCTCCCCTGGTAGACTGCTCATAAATCACTGGGCAGAAGTGGGTCACCTGCCACCTGCTGACCCAGTGGTTGGCTGGGACCAGTGATTCTCAACAAGGTGTGATTTTGTCCCTTGGGGGATATTTGGCAATATCTGGACACAGCAATAATGCAGCTGTTGAGAAATCCTGGCTTAGTCAAAGGTGTGTTATTCTTTTAAATTCTCTTAGATTCAATTTGATAGTATTTTATTTGGGATTTTAGAATTTGATACAATTGATACTCATAAGTATGGTTTGTCTGTAGTTTTCTTTGTGTGTGCTGGTATTGTCATTTGGCATCGATGTTATACAATATAGTATTTTTTTTTTCAGGTATTCTTTTTTAGGGCTTCCCTTGTGGCTCAGTCAGTAAAGAATCTGCCTGCAGTTCGGGTAGACCTGGGTTCGATCCCTGGATTGGGATGATCCCCTGGAGGAGGGCACGGCAACTCACTCCAGTATTCTTGCCTGGAGCATCCCCACGGAGAGAAGAGCCTGATGGGCTACAGTCCATGGGGTCGCGAAAGAGTTGGACACGACTGAAGACTAAGCACACACACAGCACACATTCTTTAATCCTCTACAACATTTAAAATAACAGTTCTTAAAGTTTTGGTAGAGTAACCCTATGAAACTCTCTGGACTTGGTGCTTTTTTTTTGGGGGGGGAGTTGCTTTCTGACAACATTCCTTGTTTCTTTTAAAGTACTTTGTTCTAATTTTCCATCTCTTTTGATAATTTGTATTGTCTAGAAAATTATTTCATCCATGTTTCAAATTCAATCACATGGAGCTAAGCAAAGTAGCCTCTTATGATTCTTTTTTTTTTTTTTTCAGTTCCTACAACTTTTTTCCTTTTCTTTTTTTTGAAAGCCACATTTATTTTATTTTATTTTTTTCCATTTATTTTTATTAGTTGGAGGCTAATTACTTTACAACATTGCAGTGGTTTTTGTCATACATTGAAATGAATTAGCCATGGAACTTCTTTCCTTTTCATATTCTTTTCCATTATGGTTTATTATAGGATACTGAATATAATTCCCTGTGCTATACAACAGGATCTTGTTGTTTATCCATCCTAAATGTAATATTTTGCATCTGTTGTTCCCTAACTCCCAACCCAACCCTTCCTTACTCTCCCTCTCCTGGCAACCACGAGTCTGTTCTCTAGGTCAGCGAGTCTGTTTCTATTTCACATAGAAGTCCATCTGTGTGTGATTTCTTCTTAGTATATGCAGAATCTGTGGTTATTTCCCATTGGAATCATCGTTTCTTTGGTGCCTTTATATGCTCTTTTTTTTTTCCTGATTAGGTTTTCCAACATTTTAACTCTTTCATTGCTCTTTTTTTTCTCCCCAATGATCAGTATACTCTTGGAATATCTCAGTGAGGGCAAATGAAAGCTCTTGAGACTGGCAGATAAATAGAAAAACAAAATTTTTTTTTTTAATGTTTATTTGGCTGTGCCAGATCTTAGTTGTGGCATGTGGGATCTAGTCCCCTGACTAGGGATTGAACCTGGGCCCCCTGCATTGGGAATGTGAGTCTTAGCCACCGGATCACCAGGGAAGTCCAAAAACAAAAGTTTTAATACAGGAGACAGAAAAGCTAGAAAGAAGAGAGTTAAATCAACTTGCTAGAATCAGAGCCCATACGTGCAGCTCAGAAAGACAGAAGACCATATAGCAGAGTGAGTGGCACTTAGAATTCTTCTCACAGCAAAGAGAGAAAAAATGTTTCTGCAGCCTACGTTGGGCTTGCTTTAGAGATGACCAACATGGCTATTTTTAGAGCCAAGCTTGCCTGTTTATACAGGCTTTTCTTGTGTAAGAATATGCATTTTGTCCTCTACAGTTTTGCCCGTCCTTGGCCGCTGGTGCAGTAAGGCTCATGAAATTAAGGAAACACGCTGAACTCCCTGCCAGGTTATGAGGGTTCGTTACAGTTCAGCCAGCTCTCAGACACACAGACTGCTTTCTGTTGGTCTCCCAGTTAATCATGTCTATTACTAACTGCAGTAATTCCTTCCATCTGCTTTCTTTGACTTCATTTAGTTGTTCTAATTCTTTCAGTTAGATGCTGTATTCATTGTCTATTGTTACCATAATGAATCGCCACAGATTTGGTGATGTAAAATGATACAGTTTGTTATCTGACAGTTCTGCAGGTCAGAAGTCCAGTAGGAGTGGCAGATATCAGCTGTGGGTCCCACAAGGTTGAAATCAAGTCATTGACCCACCGGGTCCTTATCTAGAAGCTCTTGGGGAGAAGTTACTTCCAGGCTCATTCAGGTTGTTGGCAGAATTCAAATTCAGTTCCACATGGTCATAGGACACGTTCCCATTTCCTTGTTCACTGTTGGCCAAGGGTTTGTCTCAGCTTCTGGAGACTGCTGACATTCCCTGACTTCATCTTCATAAACTGGCAATGAGGGATCCAGTCTTTCTCATCCTTCAGAAATCTCTGGTCTCCTGTCTGCTAGGGCTTCCCTGGTGGCTCAGATGGTAAAGGATTTGCCTGCAATGCAGGAGACTTGGGTTCCATCCCTGAGTCTGGAAATTCCCCGGAGAAGGGAATGGCAACCCACTCCAGTATTCTTACCTGGAGAATGCCATGGACAGAGGAGCCTGTGGGGCTGCAGTTGATGGGGTCACAAAGAGTTGGACACCTGAGTGACCAACACGTCCACTTCTGTCTACTGATCTCTTCTGCCTCTTATTCTACCCCATCTCTCTGATGAAGTCTTCTTTTTTCCTCTTCTAATTTAAGATTTCATGTGATTATACTTGACCTACCTGGATAATCCAGCATAACCTCCCTATTTTAATGTCAGCTGATTAATAACCTTAATTCCATCTGCAAAACCCTTTTATAGCAGTACCTAGATTAGTGTTTGATTAAATAAGCAGAAGATGGGGATCTTGGGGGAGACTTTTTCTTTGGGCCACATGGCGTGTGGGATCTTGCTTCCTTCGACCAGGGGTCAAACCTGTTCCGCCTGGAATGGAAGTGCAGAGTCTTAACGACTGAACTGCCAGGGAAGTACCACAGAGACCTTTAGAATTCTGCCCACTATTCATTGTTACCCTTGCCTCATTCGTTGCTGCCTTTTGTGTTCATTACCGTAAGAATTTAAGAGTGAATTTCCTTTCGAACTCTGCTTTAGCTCACATATTCTAATATGTCCTTCAGTAGTTAGAAATTTTGGTTTTGATTATTTTTTGACAAAAGATTTGCTTGAGAGAAATGCTTGATATCTGAATGGCTGATCAAATTCACGGATTGAAATTTTCTTTTAATAGACAAATTAGCCAATTTACATTTCTTGATATGATAATACTTTTGGTCATAGTTATATTATTAAGTTTTATAATTTTTTTCAATATTAAAAAAGTGTTTATAACTTTAAAAATAGGTTTTTGTGGATAGCTTCAAAATAAGCTTTTATTATATGAACTATTTCTTTTTGAGTGTGCATAGGTATATTTGAAAGGTTCTGTTGTATGTATATGAAATAAATTTATATTCATTGTTTTCCCTTCCCCATCTCCATTATCTTTCTTACTTCCAGGTCCCATATAATTGTATTCTTGTATTTCACAATATACAATATATATACAATATAACACAATTATATTATTGTGTTCACACATAGTACCCTTAGTGTTCATATTTATATCTTTAAATATACTTAGCACTTGATTTATCAACTTTACATTTCTTTTTATGAAATCAGCATCATCACAGTACTTTTCACGTTTACTCCTTCTCTCTCAACTATTATTATAAATATAATTAACATATTTCTAGGTTTGGGAATTCCCTGACAGTCCAGTAGTTAGGACTCTGCGCTTTCACTCCTGGGGGCACAGGTTCAGTCCCTGGTTGGGGGACTAAGATTCCACAAGCCATTTGGCCAAAAACATATTGCTAGGTTTATAATATTTTCATTCCATTTTATAATAAAAGGCAGTCACATTTTTTAAAGTTGCAAGACTAGAATAAAATAATATGGCTTTTATATTCTCTGAGTTCTTTTGGTGAAGTTGTTTCTATTCACCTCTTGGTTGACTCAAGTTCATTTTCTAGTAGATTTTTCAAAAAAGGAGTATGGAAAATAGATTATATATATTTATTATATATGCATATTAAATAATGCATATTAACATTTTAATCTTTCTACCTGGATGCCTTACTTTCACCTTGAATTTCAATAACTTCACTAAGGCATGCCTTATTTTTGTTGTTGTCATTAATTTTTCTGAGAGAAGGTATGATCTTTCATTATGCAGATTTTTTAATACTGGTAGATCGATTCAATTATGTCTTTTTAAAAATAATTTAAAACTATGTTTTGAAAGTAGGTTATAAAGCAGTGTGTAGAATATGATCTTATTTAACAAAAAAACATTTTTACAAAAGATTTGAAAAGAATAAAAATAATTTGTTAACTATGATCATCTCTGGGTGACAGTGATATTGTGTTTTTATTTCCTTATTATTGCTTAACTGATTCCTTAATTTTCTGTAATACACCTATATTTTTTTACAGTAATAAAAGACATGAAGGGGACTACCCTAGTGATCCAGTGGCTGAGACTCTGAGCTCCCAATGCAGGAGGCCAGGGTTTGATCCCTGGTCAGGGAACTAAATCCCACAGGCCACAGTGAGGATCCCATATGCTGCAACTAAGACCTAAAGCAGCCCAGTAAATAAACATTTTTCTTAAAAAAAGGCATGACGGGAAATCCTCTCCAGGGCTTTTGGGAAGGCTTTCCTAGCCATCACCAGTGATGTCAGGTGGGCAGCAAGTGCTCCTGACATAACATGATGAGAAGGGCACTTCGCCTCTATGGCATCCTTTCTAAAAACCCATGAAAGTGAAAGTGAAAGTCTCTCAGTCCTGTCCGACTCTGTGCCACCCTGTGGACTGTATAGTCCACAGAATTCTCCAGACCAGAGTACTGGAGTGGGTAGCCTTTCCCTTCCCCAGGGGATCTTCCCACTCCAGGGATAGAACCCAGGTCTCCTGCCCTGCATGTGGATTCTTTACCCGCTGAGCCACCAGGGAAGCCCAAGAATACTGGAGCGGGTAGCCTATCCCTTCTGCAGGGCATCTTCCAGACCCAGGAATCGAACCTGGATCTCCTGCATTGCAGGCGGATTCTTTACCACGTGAGCTACCAGGGAACCCAAAACCTGATAACCCCAATCAAATTATAAGAAAAACTTTAGATCAGCCCAACTGGAGGAACCATTCTACAAAACACCTAACTGGTATTCTTCAAAACTGTCAAAATCATGAAAAATAAGGAAAGACTGGAAAAGGGTCACAGACCAGAGGAGACTGTGGAGGTAGGGCAGAGAAAAGCAATGCAATGTCTGGATTGTATTCTGGAATAGGAAAAGGACATTAAAGCGAAAACTGGTGAAATTCCAGTGAAGTCTGGAGTTCAGGTCATAGCAGCATACCAGTATTTTGTTGGTTGTGATGTGCGGTAGCATTAGGGGGAACTGGAACCGAGGGAGGGGTTGTAAGGGAACTCTACAGTTGTGACTTTTCTGTAATTAAAAATTAGTCCAAAATAAAATGGTTATTTTAGGACTTTCCTGGTGGTCCAGTGGTTAAGAATCTGCCTGCCAATGCAGGGGACCCAGTTTCAATCCCTGGACTAGGAAGATTCCACATGCTCTGAGGCAAATAAGCCCTGCACACCACGACTACTGAGGCCACGCTCTAGAGCCCTCAGGCCACAACTAGAACGCAGCCCCCGCTCGCTGCAGCTAGAGAAAGCCTGCACGCAGCAACGAAGAGCTCAGGTCAGCTCAGTTCAGTCTCCCAGTCGTGTCTGACTCTGTGACCCCATGGACTGCAGCACGCCAGGCTTCCCCGTCCATCACCAACTCCCCGGAGCTCACTCAAACTCATGTCCATTGAGTTGGTGGTGCCATCCAACCATCTCATCCTCTGTCATCCCCTTCTCCCGCCTTCAATCTTTCCCAGCATCAGGGTCTTTTCCAATGAGTCAGCTCTTCACATCAGGTAGCCAAAGAATTGGGAGTTTCAGCTTCAGCATCAGTCCTTCCAATGAATATTCGGGACTGATCTCCTTTAGGATGGACTGGTTGGATCTCCTTGTTGTCCAAGGGACTCTCAAGAGTCTTCTCCAGCATCACAGTTCAAAAGCATCAATTATTTGTTGCTCAGCTAATGCAGCTGAAAATAAATAGGTAAATAAAAAAATTTTTTTTAAAGAAAAAGAAAGAAAGACATGCTGGGACAGAGGTTCTTTCACTGGGTGTTTTTGGAACTGCGGGTTTGCCTGGATTTGGTATAGCCACACAACTATAGGGCAGAGTTAACTTGAGAACAAAGTTGGCACCAAAGGTGACAGATGGAAGATGCTAAGGCCCGGATCTTTGATGGTGCCAGTGAGCTGCTGAATAAATCAAGCACTCCTGGAGCTGCCTGACATCTAGACTGACTGTATGAAGTAATACTGTTTTGTTTGAAATTTGTTTTTCCTCCTGTGGGCTGTGGTTGAGATCATTGTAGTTGGGAAAGGCAAATGAGTAAACAAATTGGTACAGTGAGGTGTTTCAGGTGCAGAGGTCAGAGTCTCCAGGAGGTGAAGGAAGGACTGGCACGTTCTGCCTGTGAAACAGCATCAAAACAGTTTCGCAGGGTAAGTTACTATTTGATTTGGTCTTGGAAGGTGACAGGTGTTTGCTAAGTAATGAGGTGAGGGCATGGCATGCAGGGATCTGGGAGGGGCAGTTAATGTTCCTAGAGAATCACAGGGAGGCTGATGGGGCAGAAGGGCCATGTCAGAGATGGGCCCCTGCAAGGAGGACCACCATGATCAGAGGCCTTGTAATGAGCTCATCTTAGCCACTCTGCCAAAGTTTGGATGGGAGAGCAGGTTTAACAGTGGAGACACTTTGAACCCATGCATACATCCTGCTCCTCACATTTCCTTCTAAATTTAGCCTCCATTGATGATTCTCGCCTGATCCATTTTCCTACGGTGGTTGTGAAACGTTGGTCCCATTTCCAGCACTCCAACTGCACTCACTGGTTGACTCTTGGCATTCATTCTGTTGCCATTCAGGTTTTTCCGTAAGATATGGAAAAACTTGAACAAACTTTTTGGCAACCCAATACTTTCTTTCTCTTCTCTCTCTCTCCCTTTCTCATTAATATGAAATCATTGATTCCTGATTTTTCTAATGGGTTATTATTTATAAATGTCCTTAATCATTTTGGTACCTAATATCCCACACAACAAACTGTGGAAAATTCTTAGAGAGATGGGAATACCAGACCAGCCTACCTGCCTCCTGAGAAACCTGTATGCAGGTCAAGAAGCAACAGTTAGAATCTTTGGACTGGTTTAAAATTGCAAAAGGAGTATGCCAAGGTAGTATATTGTCACCCTATTTATTTAACTTGTATGCAGAGCATATCAAGTGAAATGCCAGGCTGGGTGAATCTTGAGCTGGAATCAAGATTGCTGGGAGAAATATTAACAACCTCAGATATGCAGATGACACCATTCTAATGCTACAAAGTGAAGAGGAACTAAAGAGCCTCTTGATGAGGGTGAAAGAGGAGAGTGAAAAAGCTGGCTTAAAACTCAACATTCAAAAAACATAAGATCATGGCATCTGGTCCCATCACTTCATGGCAAATGGATGAGGAAAAAAGTGGAAACAGTGACACTTTCTTTTCTTTGGCTCCAAAATCACTGCAGACAGTGAATGCAGCCATTAAATTAAGACTTTTGTTCCTCAGAAGAAAAGCTATGACAAACCTAGACAGCATATTAAAAAACAAAGATATCACTTTGCCAACAAAGGTACTTATCAAAGCTGTGTATGGAGAGTTGGACCATAAAGAAGTCTGAGTGCCAAAGAATTGATGTTTTCAAATTGTGGGGCTGGAGAAGACTCTTGAGAGTCCCTTGGACTGCAAGGAGATCCAGCTAGTCAATCCTAAAGGAAATCAGTCCTGAATATTCACTGGAAGGACTGATGCTGAAGTTGAAGCTCCAATAATTTAGCCACCTGATGTGAAGAGCTGACTCATTGGAAAAAACCGTGATGCTGGGAAAGATTGGGGGGAAAAGGAGAAGAGGGCAGCAGAAGATGAGATGGTTAGATAGCATGACTGACTCAATGGCCATGAATTTGAGCAAACTCTGGGAGACAGTGAAGGACAGGGGAGCCTGGCGTGCTGCAGTCCATGGGACTGCAGAGTGGGACACGACTTACTGACTGGACACCACTACCACCACCTAATAACCCAGATTTGGCTGGTGGCAGCCTCTTCAAGCTGGCGCCTTTCTCTTGTGAAATGCTTCCTAATATTACTAATTTTTTAAGTGCTGTCTTACATTTTGGCATAACGAAATGTTCCAGGCTGCTCATCTCGTATTTGTGATGTACTAGCCCCTGGAATCAGCCATTTCTCTAATGAACCCTGATTGCTTTAAGTGCGAAATGGTATGGAAGAACAAATCTCAGTGCAAAATACGCTTATTGCTAACAAGGTGTGTTTGGTTTTGGACCCTCCTAGCAGACACAGCTGAATATATACTTGTGAATATACATACCCATACATATTTTAGAAATCATGAATGTACACTGATATCTCCAATTCCAATCCATTTCCACAAGGTTTTTTTTTTTTTTATCTGTTTGTTTCCTTCCATTAAATATTTGTATGTTTCTTTTTCCAGAGTGAAAACTCTGACTCTTAAAGTATCAACACATTTATTGATTGGCCCAATCATATAATATATCAAAAACAGTTTCAGAACCATTTTGCCAATGCGAGTACATAGACAAACCTGCAAAAAGGGTTCACAATTCCTTTGCCGTTTTCTCCCTACCCCCCCCCGCCTCCCACCGGCCACCAGCACTTAGCTTTTTAACCACTTCTTTCTAACAAGATTGTTTGCGACGGAGCTTCCCTGGTGACTAAGGTCGTAAGGAAGCTGCCTGCCAATGCAGGAGAAGCGAGTGGGATCCCTGATCTGGGAAGATCCCACAGGCTGCGGAGCAACCAAGCCCGGGAGCCAGAGCTACTGAGCCTGTGGCTCCAGAGCCCGCGAGCCGCAGGTGCTGCAGCTGAGCGCCCGAGAGCCTGTGCCCCACGAAGAAGCCACCGCCGTGAGAAGACCACGCGCTGCAGCTGAGCGGGGGCCCGCTCTCTGCAGCTGGGAAAGCCTGCAGAGCAGTGAAGACCCAGCGCAAATAATAGCATTTTTAAAAATTCCTTTAGAAAGAAGATTGTCTGCTGGAAGGGGGCAGGGCACTCGAGGAAAGGGAGGAGGTGTGAAATAGCCACGGAGGAGGAAGGGAAAGAGCTCTTCAGTTTCCGAGGCTGGAGGAGACCCATGAGCAGGGGCCCCGGTGCACTCGATGCCATTCTTCCTGCACCATGTTGGCAGCCTGGGTGTAGGAGCAGAGGAGACAGATGGCCGGTGGGGGCAGGGGGCGGCGCTGGAAGGAGCCAGAGCTGGGGACCTCCCAGCTGGATGTGCAGAAGGACGGAGGGTGAGGAGTCCGGTGCGCTGCCAAGAGAGTGGTTGATGTAATGCACCCTGGGCTCTGGGCTGCATGGGGAAGGAAGAGAGAGAGAGAGAAAGAGAGGAAGGGGAGTGGCTGAGAAAGTGTTTACTGACTTCTGATCACCGAATCCAATGGTTCAGGGGACTTGTGGGAAAGCTGGCTTGTGCCAGACTTGGTGGGGACAGGATGGGAGGGGATCTACTTAGAGCAACCAAGTGTCTTTGTTTCCCCAAGGACCAGAGGCCGTGAGAGAGGGTCTAGCTGGCCCAGGCCAAAGACGGATGTTGTTTCAGGCACCTTATTGCAACCCCTGATCAACAGCTGGGCGAAGTATTCAAACCATCGTGATTTTGTAAAAAATGAAGTTACCTTAGGGATCATTTCACTTGGACCGTCACTTCACTTTTCAGGTCAGAGAACGAAGGTCCAGAGATATTAAGCAATGGTGCTCCTCCAGCCCCGAGCCTGGGTGGGACTCAAACCCAGGTATCTGACATTTCAGTTAGCAGCTCTCTCTAACCCATGACAACATTCTAGAGCTACAGCAGTACATCTTACTGGCGGTCTGTTCCCACGTGGGCTTGGAGCACAGGAATGGAGTCTGACACATCACTGCCCTCTCTGGGCTTCCTCAGTCACTGCTCACTGCATTCTTTCTGATCAAAGAGTCTGGGGGAAGAGACTGTGTCTTAGGGGAGGACCGCCAACAGGAAGCTGGGATTTTCATGGAGCATTCTTTCTATATTCTGAAGGGTCTTCCTTTCTTTTGACCCTTCCAAAGCAAGAATTACTCTGGACACGTGGTGCACACTTTGTCAGTAGGGCTTTGTCTACAAACATACTAATTGAATAATGCCTTTCTGAATCTAATTTCCCAAGAAAGCTTGTTTCTCAGAGACCGCACGACTCAGCTGCACCGAGTCAAGGTGAAACACACTTAAAGGGGAAAATAAATTCCAAGCTTCTTTTTAGCTGATCAGGTGGCATCAAGGTGAGGAAAAGGGGTAAAGTTGTCAGACCTCGGGAGGCATTCAGAGATGAGCTCATCTTCCCCAGGAAGATTCCACTAGGAATGGATAGAGATACCACTGGTGGGATATAGTTCAGTTAAGCCAAGCCAGGCCATACAGGTTCATCTTCATTATTTACAAAGGACAGAGGAGGCTTTGCAGCTTCAAAGGCATCCTGTGCAGAAGGTGCAAGTCTCTGCGCTCTGGGAACATCGTTGCTCTTCTAGGTAATTAAGACAGAGCTAGTCTGAGAGAGCAGCCTGGAAAACCAGAAGTTAGCAGCTCTATTTCCACAAAGCAGAGCCTTTTGTGTGACATTTTTGCCAATAGCTGGGGTCCAACCTGCTGACAGTAGGGACTTCCCTGCTGCTCCAGGGGTTAAGACTCTGTGCTTCCACTGCAGGGGGCGCGGGCTCAATCCCTGGTTGGGGAACTAAGATTCCACATGCTGCACAGCCAGAAAAAAATAAAAAATTTGGTGACAACATCGTTAAACCAGTGATCAAGGGTGGTTTCAGAGTGGCTGGGCGCCAGATTTCTCAAATTCTTGCACTTTATTTGGGCCACACCACACGGCTTACAGGTTCACAGTTCCCCCATGAGGAATCGCACTTGGACCCTAGCAGTGAGAACTCCGAGTCCTAACCACTGAACCACCAGAGAATTCCCGAGTCCTTGTTCTTTAAAAATGACAAATGGGAAAAACACCTAGAATTCTTGCTTTCAAGGAAACTCTTATGTCTATACAGAGTTGCCGTGTTTAATGGTCCAGCAGGAACCTTCTAAGGAGTAACAGTTACTGTGATGACCTCACCTCACGAGACTTCTCCCAACGTTGTCACGTCTCAAAACCAGAAAAGCGGCACGCTGCCATCAGACGCTAACAGGAGCTCAGTTGTGACCACATGGTCCAGAAAGTGAGGCTTCTGAAGAAAACCTGTTCACCTAATATCCATTTTAAATCTTAAAAAAACTGCCAGTTACTGACTATGCATTCAGTTTACAAAGAAAAAGTATACTCAAAAAGCATGAAATAATGAAAAAGAAAACCAAGTATAAAGCACATTATTATTTTTCCCCATATCCTTCACCTTTATTTACAACTGTCCAGTGTAGGCTTTTTTCCCTCCTTTTTAAAATTTTTTATTTTCTTTTCCTCCTTTTTTTAAAATTGGAGGATCACTCCTTTATGTTCAGTAAAGTCGATCTTGTTCTCTGACCCAACCAAAACGCTACTTTTCGACTTTTCTCTCATTTCATTCTCAAGGTGCACTCTTAAGAGGTCAAGATGCTTTGAGTGCTTCTCCTGCGCCCTGAGCCTTACCGTGCTCACACAGGATTATCACCTGCTTGTCGTCTCACACTTTCTCCCCGGGGTCGTCTCCCCCAGCTTCCTATCAAAAGCAGGAGGAGAAACGACAGGCTGAGATGTTGCAGCACGCACATTCCCTGTGGGGCGCTTTTTCTTAATCTAAGCAGGAAGATTTGCCCCTCTTTTCTAAAGAAAACAAGTAGCTACTCCTTTCCGGAGCTGACTGTGGGCTGGGCGGGGCCCAGCACTGAACTGCCATGGTCTTTGGACAGTTATTGGATGTGGAAGCTGTACCTGGATGACATTGGGATTCTCTCCTTTTTGCTGCTTTGGTATCTTAGCAGCCAAACCACAGCTCTCAGGAAGCTTTTCACTCTCAAAAACCACTTCTAAAAATCTGATCATGTATTCTGACTTTTTATTCCAAAAATATCATATAGGGGTGCTTTTCTAAAATTCAGTCTGTTCAATTCAGTCACTCACTCGTGTCCAACTCTTTGCGACTCCATGGACTGCAGCATGCCAGCCTGCCCCGCAGGGAATGTATATGCTGAAGATAGACAGGCTTCTCTGTCCATCACCAACTCCCAGAGCTTGCCCAAACTCATGTCCATTGAGTCGGTGATGCCATCCAACCATCTCATCCTCTGTCATCCCCTTCTCCTCCTCCTGCCTTCAATCTTTCCCAGCATTAGGGTCTTTTCTTATGAGTCAGTTCTGCACATCAGGTGGCCAAAGTATTGGAGCTTAGATTCAGCGTCAGTCCTTCCAATGAATATTCAGGACTGATCTCCTTTAGGATGGACTGGTTTGATCTCCTTATTGTCCAAGGGACTCTCAAGAGTCTTCTCCAACACTATAATTCAAAAGCATCAATTCTTCAGGGCTCAGCTTTCTTTATAGTCCAACTCTCACATCCATACATGACTAATGGAAAAACCATAGCCTTGACTAGACAGACATCTGTTGGCAAAGTAATGTCTCTGCTTTTTAATATGCTGTCTAGGTTGGGTCATAGCTTTTCCTCCAAGGAGCAAGCGTCTTTTAATTTCATGGCTGCAGTCACTATCTGCAGTGGTTTGGGAGCCCCCCAAAATAAAGTAAGTCTCTCACTGTTTCCATTGTTTCCCCATCTATTTGCCATGAAGTGATAGGACTGGATGCCATGATCTTCGCTTTAGGAATGCTGAGTTTTAAGCCAACTTTTTCACTCTTCTCTTTCACTTTCATCAAGAGGCTCTTTTAGTTCTTCGCTTTTTGCCATAAGGGTGGTGTCATCTGAGTATCTGAGTTTATTGATATTTCTCCCAGCAATGTTGATTCCAGCTTGTGCTATATCCAGCCTGGCATTTCTCATGACGTACTCTGCATATAAGTTAAATAAGCAGAGTGACAATATACAGCCTTGACGTACTCCTTTCCCAATTTGGAACCAGTCTGTTGTTCCATGTCCGGTTCTAACTGTTGCTTCTTGACCTGCATACAGATTTCTTAGGAGGCAGGTCAGGTGGTCTGGTATTCCCATCTCTTTCAGAATTTCCCATAGTTTGTTGTGATTCACACAGTCAAAGGCTTTGGTGTAGTCAATAAAGCAGAAGTAGATGTTTTTCTGGAACTCTTTTTTTTGATGATCCAATGGATGTTGGCAAATTTGATCTCTGGTTCCTCTGCCTTTTCTAAATTCAGCTTGAACATCTGGAAGTTCATGGTTCATGTACTGTTGAAGCCTGGCTCAGAGAATTTTGAGCATTACTTTGCTATCATGTGAGATGAGTGCAATTGTGCAGTAGCTTGAACATTCTTTGGCATTGCCTTTCTTTGGGATTGGAATGAAAACTGACCTTTTCCAGTCCTGTGGCCACTGCTGAGTTTTCCAAATTTGCTGGCATATTGACTGCAGCACTTTCACAGCATCATTTTTTAGGATTTGAAATAGCTCAACTGGATTTCCATCACCTCCACTAGCTTTGTTCATAGTGATGATTCCCAAGGCCCACTTGACTTTGCATTCCAGGATGTCTGACTCTAGGTGAGTAGTCACACCATTGTGGTCGTCTGGGTCGTGAAGATCTTTTTTGTACAGTTCTTCTGTGTGTTCTTGCTGCCTCTTCTTAATACCTTCTGCTTCTGTTAGGTCCATACAATTTCTGTCCTTTATTGAGCGCATCTTTGCATGAAATGTTCCCTTGGTAGCTCTAATTTTCTTGAAGAGATCTCTAGTGTTTCCCATTTTTTTGTTTTCCTCTATTTCTTTGCACTGATCACTGAGGAAGGCTTTCTTATCTTTCCTTGCTATTCTTTGGAACTCTGTATTCAGATCAGCATATCTTTCCTTTTTCTCCTTTGCCTTTAGCTTCTCTTCTTTCCTCAGCTATTTGTAAGGCCTCCTCAGACAACCATTTTGCCTTTTTGCATTTCTTTTTCTTGGGAATGGTCTTGATTACTGCTTCCTATACAATGTCATGAACCTCTGTCCATAGTTCTTCAGGCACTCTATTAGACCTAATCCCTTGAATTTATTTGTCACTTCCACAATACAATTCTAAGAGATTTGATTTAGGTCATACTTGGAATGGTCCAGTGACTTTCCCTATTTTCTTCAATTTAAGTCTGAATTTGGCAATAAGGAATTCATGATCTGAGCCATAGTCAGCTCCCGGTCTTGTTTTTGCTGACTATACAGAGATTCCCCATCTTTGGCTGTAAAGAATATAATCAATCTGATTTTGGTATTGACCATCTGGTGATGTCCATGTGTAGAGTCGTCTAGAAATTAAGTTTTAAAGTTAATTTCCTCCAATTTTTAGAGTTTTTTAAAAGTAATTTTTAAAGTTAATTTTATCTGTTCCAAATAAAATTATCTGGAACAAAAACAAGTATTTCTGAACAACTTTTGAACAAGGTTTGCCCTGAACAGTTTGTCTTCGGACTTGTCCTTTAATGATATCCTTTTAGGAACAAAAAGTGGGGTTTGTGGTGGGGTGATTTCTAGATAGAATGTTGACTAGTTGACTAACAGTTTCAGGGGGTAAGGTGTGGACTAGAAGAAGGCCATTTGCAAACTCCCATGTAAAAAGCAAGGGCAGACAGTCTGCCTAAAAACACATACACAGTGTATGTGTGAGGGGTTTTGGGGAGGTGGGCAGTATATGGGAACTCTCGGTAGTAAAATCTTCAGTTTCTCTGTAAACCTAGAACTGTTCTCAAAATAAAGTCACCTGGACTTCCCTGGTGGTCCAGCGGTTAAGAGTCCACCTGCCAATGCAGGGGTCGTGGGTTCGGTCCCTGGTCTGGGAAGTTTCCACGTGCCTCGGGACAACTACACCCAGGTGCCACGACTACTGAGCCCGCGCAGGGCCCACGCTCCGCGGCAAGCCCCGGCTCTCCGCGGCAAAAGGAGCCCCCGCGATGAGGAGCCCGCTGCCCCCACCAGAGAGCAGCCCCGGCTCTCCGCGGCAAAAGGAGCCCCCGCGATGAGCAGCCCGCTGCCCCCACCAGAGAGCAGCCCCGGCTCTCTGCGGCCGGGGACAGCCCACGCGCTGCGACGGAGACCCAGTGCTGCCAGCAACACACATGCAAACAAGTAACGCAAGAGTCGACTGATTACAACAGAGAAAGACACTGCGTCTGGGATTCTAGCAAAGTTCTAATCTCTAGTCATCCAGGTAGTGGTGGTGGCTGAAACGATTTAAAAGTGATAACACGAAACATACTAGGAAGCTTTCAACCCAACATAAAAGGAAACAGGTAAAGTCAAAACAGGAAGCCTGAGATGAACTGGAGGACCCTTCTTAACTCGACTCCAGCACGTTGACATGACAGGCCGTAGTAGGCAGATGGGGCCTACTGCCCGCCAAGGACGGAAAATCTGAAGTATCTATTCACACGAGATTACACAGTTAACCACCAATCAAAGGGAATAAGTTGTGGGACAGAAAGAATTTTAATCAATGGGTTAAAAAACTTACATAACCATGCGGAGCATAATATACACAACACTGACTTCCAGGTAATAACATGAGTTTTTTACTCTGCGTGGGGACACCTCACCCTGAACAAACCTGATATACCACAACCTGACTGATCATTCGTCACTAGGAAGTTCTGACGCAAGACTTTTTATTTAATATAGCAAACTGCCAAGAGTACGTTTAAAATAATCTGCTCTTTTAAAGCTTCTTTGCACATACTTTTAGAGAGAAATGTAAACTGAGGTATATCTGTGTTGTTGTTTCACGAGCACACAGTTCATTTTCTTATAAGGGAAGCTTTTGGATACATCACAATAAAATTTCATTTCATGAAAAAATAATTTAAGTCGTGAGGTATGCGTCCTGAGATCCTGCACACAATGTAAGCTCCTGGGGTGAGGGTGGTGCATGATGGACACACAACACAGAATACAACCAGTGAATGAAGTTCCCGAGCACACAAATCCCTTCGTTACAAAATGCACCTAACCCAAAGCACAGCGAGGCAGAGCCTGTGTGGCCTGGTCCGGGCGCTCTACGGGTAGGTGTAGATGTGCAAGGATGGGTATGCCACGGCGGTCCTGTGGCTTCCCTGTGTGCCAGAACATCTGCTCCTGGACCAGCTTGGCTTCACGGGTGGAGCTGGCTCTTGGCTGGGGTTGGTGCTTTTCTTTGGATCGCAAGATACTGTAAATCCTGGCTTCTGTTTCTGTGCAAACAAGACAGAAGAGTTGAATCACTCTGTGCTGCAATTCCTAAAGTTATAGTTAGGATTGGGGCTGCTGTTACAAGGAGTTAGTGAGAGGTAGCTTAGTTTCTCCTCAAATACCAAAGTAGCCGACATTGTTACAGGGCAGAGGTGAATCAAGCATTCACCCTAGTCCCTGAGATGGCCAAAGAAAGGTCCACGGGTGATATCTTAATTGCTCCGAGAAGCTCAGGGATTGCATTTTATAAGCTGTTTAGAAACATTACACAAAGAAAGAGAACCTGATTTACAAGGTTGGAGACTGCCCAGAGTTTTTAAACTCTTATCTGACATACCATGGAGGTTAAATGCCTACATCTCTGTTACAGAAACATGAAACTAGAAATTTAAAGAACAATGAAGTAGAAGTCAAGGCTTGGGTGGCATTCAGCTACTCTACTGGGTTTAAATGACATGTAAATCCCAATTTACATGTCGCAGCCTAACCAGCCTGTTTCAGTGGAGGGATACAGCTTCAGCCACCGACAGGCACCTTGCAGTGGATGCTGTATGAGGAAAGGGGACAGTCACCAGCGTGTCAGGACAGAACCCTCTGTGACTGGACTTCATCTCCGCCTCTCTTCCCACTGCTATGTTTCCCTGATATCATGGTGGCTGGGCTGTCTACCTTGTTACCCCTCCTAGGGGATCATGGCCCTAAGGAGGGCTCACGTTACACAGTCCTCAGGGGGCCCCACAGGGTTGGATCTTCACACGATACTGATGGGTAAATGCGAGCATCATTCTCAGAACCCCCACGCAGCAGGCGTGAGAAGAGGGCAGTGATCTGACCTTGAGAAGCCATCCATTCTGTACCTATGTGTGTATGCATACTAACTGCCTTCAGTCGTGTCCGACTATGCAAGCCTACGGACTGTAGCCCGCCAGGCTCCTCTGTCCATGGGATTCTCCAGGCAAGAATACTTGAGTGGGTTGCCATGGCCTCCTCCAGGGGACCTTCCTGAACCAGGGATCGAACCCGCATCTCTTATGTCTCTTGCATTGGCAGGCGGGTTCTTTACCACCAGCGCCATCTAACTACAGTAATCCAGTGGTCCCCAGTTTTTGCTCCCCCTGGACACATGTGAGCAGCACTTTCCCAGAGACATAGCCTGGGTTATTTGAAACCACTGTTCACCGGCTGTTTCTCTGCTTTTCTCTCCTCCCTCTAAGGAAGAATGGGGCTTCCCTGGCAGCTCAGTGGTAAAGAACCCACCTACCAATACAGGAGACATAGGTTCGATCCCTGGGTCGGGAAGATCCCCTGGGGTAGGAAATGCAACCCACTCCAGTGTTCTTGCCTGGGAAATCCCATGGACAGAGGAGCCTGGTGGGCAACAGTCCATGGGGTCACAAAGAGTTGGGTACAACTTAGCAACTAAACAATGAGGAAAGAATACGCAGGTACAAATGAGCGAGAGAGATGTTATGACAGGGATAAATATGAATTCATTCAAACTTATTCTTTTAAAAAAGCGAATCATTCACAAACCTCTGTACCGAACGGTCACTATAACTGGATGTGAGATGCCCCTCACAACTGATGGT
Organism: Odocoileus virginianus; assembly: GCF_023699985.2. Taxonomy (NCBI): domain Eukaryota; kingdom Metazoa; phylum Chordata; class Mammalia; order Artiodactyla; family Cervidae; genus Odocoileus; species Odocoileus virginianus. The sequence continues at coordinate 12,223,335 of NC_069683.1, read as the reverse complement.
CCACCCCAATTTGTTAACATCTCCTGGGTTGAGAACCGCTGCATTCACTACCACTTTTTACCTGAAGTGTTGCCGTGGAGTTACAAGATAATAGCTGCCTAACAAGTGTTCACTGAAACAAGATGAACTTCGCCGTGGCAAGTGTTCGGCCCTGGGTGAGCTTCCTCAGCCCTGAGGAGCCTTGTGGGCTGTGCCCCGGCTGCTCTGGCGTTTGTGGCCTGAGAAGGCAAACCACCTGAGATGCTCACCTTAACAGAGCAAATCCACAAGGACGATGCTGTGTGGACTGTGCATCACCACCCCTCCGAATCATATCATACATTTGAAAAACAAAATTATATATGCCAAACAAAATATATATATTATATATGCCCACGGGCATATATATACACACACATACACATTTATTAGGCGAAATACCTGTATTCTGTCTTTATTCTTAGCCAAAATCAAGGAGGTCATATTTGTTGGGTCCAGGGAGGTGCTCTTGCCTCTTCCGTTTAACTGGGACTAAAATAAAGGAACATATTCTCAGTAAGTTCTCCACTTGGACAAGTGTGTGACTGTGTAAGACACACAGAGGACTTTCTAGTCATACATGCTGATTCGTTATGGTACTCTCACTTTGAAAGAGAGGCAGAATGCAAATACAGTAATTCAAAGAAGGAAACTAATACTCGCTGCATGCCTACTACGTGCTGGGCACGTCACACGTTTCACGTAGGGCATCCTCGACACCCTCACGGTGTGGATACCACAGCCCCGACAAGTTAGACGCGGGGGCGCAGCCCCGGGGTCAGGTCGCCGCGGCGGGTGGCACCCGGGCCGGGGTGTGACGTGAAGGCAGCCCGCACAGCGCGTGCTCCCGCCGCCGCCACGCCGGCCGCAGAGGGGCCCTCGGCCCTGGACGCGGGTGGCTGCGCCCTGCTCGGGCTCCGCGCGGTCCCGCTGCGGGCCCGCCTTCTCTCGTCCTCAGCCGCGGGGCGGCGCTCCGCACAAGGACGGCCTCGGCACGCTCTGTGGATACTACTGCGCCCGAGCCTAACTTACACAGAGAAGAACCGAGGATTTCGTAGCCACGCTCCCAAGCACTAAAGAGTTGTTGGATCTGTTTCTTCTGTTTCCTACCGCATCCTACCCCGTACGTTAACTTCCTGCTCGCTTGTTAAAACCCCCAGCAGACTCCGGGGTCCCCGGGGCAGGGAGGGTGTCTCCTTCAATGCTGCCCTCCCGGCGTTCAGTAGGTGGCCTGCAGGCAGTGGCTGTACAGTACAGCTTGTTGAATGGATGGATGGAGCGGCCCGCAGCCTGCTCTTAAGATTGGGTATAAAAGTCACAATTCACCAATGCGTGATATCAGGCTTCAGTGGTGTCCAGTCCAAGGCAGTGTCAGTGTCCCCACCAATGCTCATGTCCCCCTGCTCCCAGCCCCACTGTCAGGGTGACAGGGGGCGATGCCATTCTTCACCCTGTGGGGGAGCGCACTAATCGGAAAAATCAGAGCAACTGCGTGACACAGACTAAAAACAGAACAGAACAGAGAGCCCAGGACGTAAGAGTTTTCAGGAAAAAAAGTAAATATTTGAGGTGATGGGTGTGTTACTGAACTAAATGGTGACAATCCTTTCTCAGTGTATATATGCATGTTGTGTGCTTGCATGTGTGTGTATAAAATCACATTGTACACTTTATATTACCAAAAAAAGTTTTAATAACTTTTCTATGAGTTAAAAAAAAAGTCAGGCAAAAATAATACCTTACTCAACCTTGGTTTTTCATTATTTATCACTGAAGAACTGGCATTCTCTGAAGTTCTGAAAAAAGCAGGATGTTTTTGCAGAGAAGGAAATCTTGCCCTTTCCTAGAAGGATTGCAAAAAGAACAGTTTTCAGTTGCACTGTTACAATTAATCTACTCACAACAGACCCGATTCACCCAGGGGCAAATCTCCCGCCTCTGAAGGCATTTTCATCTTTAGAGGGCAGGGGGTGCGGTGTGGGTGTGGCTGTGAGGAAGGAGGTGCCCAAGTGGCCCTGGCCTGTACCAAGCCTGATCTCTCACCACCCAGCCACTCTGGACGGGCTCTTGCCACCACTTTTCCGGCACTGCCTCCTTCCTTTGCAAATCCAGACTTGGTGGGCTCCTGCACTTGCTGTGCTAGAGGCCAATGGAAAGGCCAAGCTGAAATATGCTCAGGGATGTCAGAGGACCCAGGTCAGTCGTGTCCGACTCTTTGCGACCCCATGGACTGCAGCACGCTAGGCCTCCCTGTCCATCACCAACTCCTGGAGTTTACTCAAACTCATGTCCATCGAGTCGGTGATGCCATCCAGCCATCTCATCCTCTGTCATCCCCTTCTCCTCCTGCCCTCAATCTTTCCCAGCATCAGGGTCTTTTCAAATGAATCAGCTCTTCACATCAGGTGGCCAAAGTATTGGAGTTTCAGTTTCAGCATCAGTCCTTCCAATGAACACCCAGGACTGATCTCCTTTAGGATGGACTGGTTGGATCTCCGTGCCGTCCAAGGGAGTCTCAAGAGTCTTCTCCAACACTACAGTGCAAAAGCTTTTCCTTTTGAGGACCTGGGTAAGAGCTCTGAAACCCACATAGAAAACGCCCCTCTGTCCCATTTCCCATTCCCTTTCTGATTTAGAGGAAACCTCAACTCTGTCCTACACCCACTGCGGAACGCTCTAACCAGACAGCAGACACAGGCAGCAGGGCTTTCTTACTGGGGCGTCTTCAGTTATCTCTGAGTCCAGCATCAAAGTATTTTTCTGATACTGTTTGTTTCGCTGTTTTCTCGACTTAAGTGGCTTTTTTTTCTTCTTATACATCATCTTCTTCTGATTCAACTATTTCAGAAAGCACAGAGAAATTAGCCACTGAGGGTTCCAGAGAGACATCCACCCATAGGGAGTATTCTTCTCACACAATGCTCAAGACACCATTGCTAACCCGGGATGCGGGCCCTCACAATGTGTTGAACTGTTGTTGGTTTGGAGAACCAAAAACCAGTTCAGTTACCTCATTACTAGAGACCCCTGCCCACTTAACACGCCTAAACCCCCCTATTATAGATATACTGCCAAAGGGGCACCTATACCAATAACCAAGTATCTGTGATATAAATGTGAAAGCACATACTGGTGAGTACAGATGATACTGACTGATGGTTGTGGGATGAACTGATACAGTTTGTCTGTCACCACAAGGCAGCTTTAATAATTAAGCAAATGAAGCTTGGGACTAATTTTCCAGGTACCCATGGTGTGGTGAAGCTTATTCTGATGCTGCTGTAAACCCAGCTGAAGAAATTATAGGGTCTAGTCTGGTATGGCTGGCTCATCTGACATAGCCTTAAATTCACCCTAGGAGGAATCTTTCTTAATGCAACTAGGAAATCAAATGCATAGTGAACCACAACAAATATTTTGCTGTCTCTAAAGCTCTTATAATATCTATGTAAAAAACAAGTCTGTGAATAGACAGGGCAAAAATATCACTTACTATATAGAAATACAGAAAACTACCTAAGATCATGTAAACAAAAACACTTTTCAACACTTTTTAAAATGTGTGGGTCGTTTTTAACAACTTCTATCTCTTAACGTGGTTTTCACTTTAAGTTAAACATTTCCCCCTCACTTTTTGTTAATTTTGGAATATATGTGGAGCCCTCACATTTTTCCTCTATAGGTTTTAAAGAAGAAAGTTACAAAGGACAGAAAGAAGGCCTCCAGGGCAGGGTAACCAGTTAGGACGCTATTGCTGTATTTTCTGCAGATCTTGGGACGGCTGAAAACTCCTCCAAACTGCTCAGGAGCATCAGGCCTTTTCTTAGGCTGCTACTTCCTGGGTGTCAGAGTCTCTGAAATCTCACCTCATCTGCTATGTTCAGAAGGTGAGCAGGGAGGCCATCCGAGAGGGAGCTGTCAGAACCGCTGGTGCTGTTTCCAGAAGGAAAGGAAAAGGGAAAGACTTGTCATTAATGTCTAGGATGTGTAACACTGACCAGAACAGGGGCATGGGGTGAGGACACCTGCTCTGCTATTTGCCCGCAATGTGTATTTCAATTACTAAGAAATCAAGACAAGCCCATCCACTCTTTCATTGCAAACACCTCCAGCATGCCAGGCAGTGCATCAGGCACAGGAAACAGAGATGACCCGTGTGGCAAAATAAATACTGGCCAGATGGACAAAGCTGCCCTTGGCAGTGACTGAGAGGCTGTGGGATTCTCTGGCAGCAGCCGGAGAGAACAGCAGGGGGCTGTAGTTTGTCTGAAAGCAGGGGCTTTTTCCAGCGCGCATGACCCGTCTAGTCAGTACCAGCTCAGAGAGCAGGGATGTGACTAGTTACTCTTTAAGAATGCGTTGAAGATACAAATAGATACATTTAATAACCAAAGATCTGTAGGTGCAGATTAGGAGCATTACTCTTAAGGCCCCAAATCCTCCTTTGAAAGTTTCAGAGGAACCTCTAGACTGATCTGAAGTTCCCCGCCTCCCCCGCCCCCGCCAACCGTCCTCCTCTCCTTTCTTCACAGGCTAGGTTGAATGAGGACTCAGATACCCCATCCCTTCTCCCTTCATCCTGTCCTTGGTTTTCCCCTTCCCTGGGGTGTGGCTGGCGAGAACTGCAAGCTGTGCTCTGTGAGACATCCTCCGTGTATGGAAAACGTCTCAGGCACAAAACTCAGACCTCCTGGGAAAAGGCCAGCGTTCCCAGCCCGTTCGTGCTCCTCTCAGCAAAGCAGCGGGGAGAAAGCGCTCGCTTCTCTCCTAACTCCCAGCTCCCTGTTCTCACAGGCTTTTCCAGTCTGAGCAGCAGCCTTTGAGGCCGCTAGAGAATAGCCTCTGAAGTCCCTTTTGGAGATAACACAAAACATGAACAAAGGGGACAGAAGTGTTAGATGCAGTCGCCCCAGAAGATGTCTAAAACCAGGTGTGTGCACACAGACACAGCTCACACGAGGCTTGCACACGCAGCCCGCTGTTCTGTGTGATGCCATGAATGGAGAGAGCCCCATGGAGGCTGGTGCTGAGGCTGACAGATTGGATTCAATAATTCCTCACTAAATCCATCAGGGTATCCCTGCTGAGCCTGTTGGGATGCAGTCAGGATGCTTTTGAGTCAGTCCCCACTGGGCCCGACATGTAGCAATTGATACGCAGGAGGCGTTTTGTTTTTGAGGCTGAAAGTGAAGAGGCCTTGGTGCAGTGGAACTTGTGAGTTAGGCAGAGGCTTCCGGGAGAGTGGGAGAGGTGACATGGTGAATGGGACGCCCTCCCTGGCCTGATGGTCTGGTTTTTAAGGTTCCTAAAGAGACTTCTGGGAGACTGAGTTGGCAGAACTACTCTGGGGCCACAAATCAGGGCTCTCTAACCCTTTCCAGAGCCGAGAAGGGAGGCTAACAAAGATCAGGCACTTAATACCTAGTTGTCGAAAGAACAAAGTGTATCTAAGGGTGCTATGATTTTATTCAATACTTTGCCTCTGAGGTTCAAAACCAACACAACAGAGCAAGCAAGAAAATAATTCAAAAAAACAGAACCTCTCTGGTTTTTCTTTGAAATGAAGTTTGTTACCTGGATTCAATGTCAGACAAAGAGATGTCACTCCAGCTTCTTTCTAAATCCATATCTTGTCCAAGTTCCTTGAATTTCTTATGGATTTCCTGTTGTAAGAGCTCTTTAAGCTCTGCCAGACACTGCATGAACTATGGAATTGAAAAAAAAAAATGCTGTTCTTGATTATTCATTTATTTATTCATATAATAAATCTGCTGAATGGCACTTTATTTCTGGGGACTTAAGGATGAGTAAACCAAAACCTCTGCTACTAAAGGCATGTTAACAATAAATTACATGAGTGGTGGGAACAGGCAGAAGCATTTTTAAAGAAGAATGTCAATGAACACTGCTTTAGACATTCCCTTGGTTATAGCTAATAATAAACTTCTTGAACAATGCAAAGGTTGGATTTGCTTCATTTTTTTGAGTAACAAAGAAGGAAAAGTTAGAATGGGGTTGTTCAGATTTTGGCCTCTGGCAAATCTGATTTAAGAGGCTCTATGCTGAGGCCAAATTCTCCTTTAAGTGTTTTTTTTTTTATTGAACAGCAGCATCCTGAGTGGTGCATGTCACGTGTTCCCAGGGTGGACATTTCCGAGGGGGCATGAGAGATGAGTTAGGGACCATGAGTCCAGGCTCCCTTTCAAGAAGGTGAACAATAAAGGGAAACAGAAATAAGCTCCCAGAAAAACAACGCCAAAGGAAGTCTCTGCTTGTGCTTTAGGATGGGGGCAGCTTGAGAACATCTGCTGTTGGGAGGAAGAAGAAAAGGGAAAAAAAAAAACAGGCCCAGAAAAGAGACGAGTTATTTAATAAGGCAAGACCTCAGGGAGACCACAGGGGAGGCTGGCCAGGGCAGCAAGGGCAGGAACAGTTCTGGAGAGGAGAAAGGACACCCACTTTTCTCAAACAGGAGGGAGGGAAGCTGGCACCGGCGCCGCCACAGGCAAGCCCAGAGTGAGGGGGGAGGTGGCTGCTCGGAAGGGGCGCGTGGCCCCCGCTCCCGAGGAGGCATGAGGTCGTACCGTCGGCTGGGAGTGTGCACACTGGGGCTTTTCTTACTTACTTTGATTACAAAAACTTCAGAAAAATATGAGGAGGAAAATAAAGATCACCTGTAACCCCGCTGGGTTGACTTTGGACCTGTGTGACAATGATCACAGTGACATCACCACATGTCTTGAAAGCCCATTTTTACCTTGGTTCGGTCAGGATCACAGAAATCGAGAAGGGTGTCACAGACATGATAACCCAGGGATTTCAGATCCTCAGTGGTAAAGTGAGTGTCTCTTTTATTGCCTGGGGACAAAAAAATCCATAGGACTTCTTATTAAGTCTTCATGAGCAAATGCAAATCTAATTTATGAACATCTCATTAAAAACACCCCCTCTGATTCTAGAATAGTATGCTTCTGGTCAGGGTCTCTCTCAGTCTACTTCAGGAGAGCCTTTGACAATGATCGTTTACAATCACGATGCCTAAAGTACTGAGGTTTCACTTTGTGACAAGCACTAGGCCAAATGCTTTACGTGCACGATCTCACAAGCACTGATATTATTGCCAGTTAAAGCAAATTCAAAGGGCTTCCCAGGCGGCTCCGTGGTAAAGAACCTGCACGCCAAAGCAGGAGCCGCAGGAGACGTGGGCTTGATCCCTGCGTAGGGGAGATCCCCTGGAGGAGGAGATGGCAACCCACTCCAGTATTCTTGTCTGGAGAATCCCAGGGACAGAGGAGCCTGGCGGGCTACAGTGCATGCAGTCGCAGAGTCAGGCACGACGTGAGTGACTGAGCATGCACGCGGCGGAAACCCAGACCCGGACCTGCCGTATCTCCAGGCCCCGAGCACCCACTGTGCCATCCTGCACGCTATATGATGTGTGTGATACTTACACACCTATATCATACTTCACACTCGTAGTTTGGGTTCTCAAATTTAACATTAAAGTGCAGACAAGAAAATCTTCTAGCTCAATTATCTCCCCAACATTCAACGGAATTTCACCTCGCCAGTGCTTGGCTTGGCTTCCTCTTGCCATAACGGCCCGTGATCTACGAAAGACAGCTTACCCAGGGTGGACCCGCCAAAAGTAGACTCCATGGTGTAGCTGTTTAGGATTCCCATCCGCCACATCACAACTCGTCCTGTTCCTTCTTTGCACTTTTGGACTTTAAAGTTACAACTGTGAAAAGAAAACTAAAGAGAAATCCAAACCCTCTGTTCATCATAAACTGGCAAATGTAAGATGTCTAAAATTAAAAAATAAATAAATAAATAAATAAAACTTCACTAATATGGTTTAAAAAAAAAAAGGAAGTATCTATTGGTTTCTAACATATGCTCCATAAAATACCAAGGGCTGTCATAGATATTACAGAGGGAAAAATGAGTTCTGCGGTCGTGTTGGTCGGGGAGATGCAGGTTTAACCCAGTTAAACAGGCCTTCTCCGCAGGACCTCTCATTTAACGTGTCATTGTGGACTGTGCCTCTCACTAGGGGAGAGAGTAGATTCTGATTTTCATGGCCTGTGAACTCTTCCTTTCCTTTCCCACCTTCCGCAGGGACATTCTGTAAGACCAGGGTTCTTTGAACAACCTGTTTGGGAATGCTGGCTTACTTTAGTATTCAAGGTACCAGCCAGCATGAGATTTATTCTCTACCCTCCCCACCTTGAACCCTTGGATCTCGAACCCTTATCCTCTATCTATGATTTGTGTATGCCTCACCCTGTAACCTCTGCCCGGACTCTCCCCACCTCCTAACACTAATGTGGCCCTAGCTTGGAGTTCAATAGCCTCCATCGTATTTCATGATCATTCCAACTCTTTCCTCATTTGGAATTTGTAAACATATATTGGGCTGGCCAAAGAGTTTGTTCAAGTTTTAGATACTGGGTTCTGGATGCAATTTCATTTGAAGAAAGAAAGAGATTCCTAGAAAAAAATAGGAAGATTAAAAGAAGAAAAGAAAGAGCGGAGGCAGGGAGGGAAAGAGCGCAAAAGGAAGAAAAGCTTCCTTTTTCTTTTTTAACAAGTAAGTCACAGATATAAAATATCTGTCCTATTTATATTTTTTTCCAGTCTCACTGCACAACTTGTGGGATCTTAGTTCCCTGACCAGGGACTGAACCCAGGCTACAGCCGTGAAACAGCCAAGTCCTAACCACTGGACCCCCAGGGGATTCCTTTGTCCTATATCTTTTTTGTTTGATTTTTTCAGGACTAATTATTTTTAAAGGGACGTTTTTATTCCTATTCTATTTATTTTGGCTGCACCAGGAAGCATGCAGGATCCTAGATCCTTGATCAGGGATCAAACCCTTGCCCCTTGCAGTGGAAGTGTGGACTTTCAACCACAGGACCACCAGGGAAGTCCCTGTCTTCTATCTTTATGGGAGAAAAATCTGCAGTATCATTTAAATACTTTTCTAAACCCAATTTAGCTTCTTCTTTCCAATGCCAGTTACACTTTGTGACTCTATTTACGATGTTGAAAACCAACTTCTAAATCAGCGCAGATACAACTGTCACAGAGTTGTTTCTCAACCAACTACTGAAGACATTTAAGTTGTTTTTATTAGTTCTCTGCTGTCTTACAGTTATTTGTGATCTTGTATTACATACATGTTTCTGTAGAGGCTCATATAACATGAGCGTTTTGTTTGTCTTTCAATCCCTTCTTCCACTGCCAGTCACAGGATGAAAGATGGTAGAGAATTCTACCTGTTAAGAGTTTGAACTTACACCCAGGGCAAAGCAGCCAATAGCAATTTAAAAAAAAATCATCTTTATGGAGATATTATTCACATACCATACAATTCACACATTTAAAGTACACAATTCAGTGGCTTAAATATATTCACAGAGTTGTGCAACCATTACCACAACCTAAATTTAGAATATTTTGATTTCCCCAAAAGAAACCCAGGACCCATCATTAGCTGTCACTCCCCACGCCACCCTCCCTCTCTGCATCAGCCCTAGGCAATCAGTAACCCACCTTCTGTCTCTATGGATTTGCCTTTTCTGAATATTTCCTAGGACAGAATCAGATAACATGTGGCCTTTTGTGTCTGGCTTCTTTCACTTAGCATAATGTGTTCAAGGTTCATCTGAGTCCTGGTGTTATCACTGCTCAGTTCTTTTTACTGACAAATAACATTCCATTGTGTGGATATGCTACATTTTATTTATCTTTTCATTGGACAATGAATAATACAGTGTCATTCTTAAAGCCACAATCTTCTAAGGTCTTGGAAGCCCAGCTTTCTGGGATTTACCCAAGATAATGAAGAGCAACAAAGTGGCAAATCAGACATTGCATACAGGAATGGATGAGTTATCTTTCTCCCTTAGTCAGTGGACAGGAAATTACCTTTCGTGCTTACCTTATCTGGTGCATTTTTGCTTAACATTAAAGGAAAGACTCGCTCATGAAGCCAGAACTGGCGATCAGTGTTACCGCAACCATACAGGAAGATGTTATTCTTCCGGCTGTGGCCATGGAGATCACAATACAGGAGGACCTCCCTTTCTTCAAGGAGTCTATGGGGGTGCAGACAAAGGGCAAGTGGGTATACAAAGCATGAAAATAGTCAAGGATCCCTTGGAGTCTCTTCCTTAAGCATGTCTGTTGATACTTTCCCTCCTAAGAAAATTTTAGCCCCTAATGACCTTCAAAGGACCCCCAGCCCCATCCCTGATGGAAACATGCCTCCAGCACTCTCTGCCCTGCCAGCCACGGAAAGCAGAGATGGGTGGGCCTTGTGAAGGAGAGGAGAAAATCCACTGAAAGAAAGCTCCCCCCACCACCCCCCGCTGCCCGGTGCAGACCAGTGGAGACAGGCAGACAGGGGAAAGAACCAAAGACAGCTGTGGTTTCTGACATTCCGGGGTTAGTTCCTCTAAGACTCAGCTCCTGTCTCTGGATGACCAGGACACCTACTCAGTCTTCCAAACACAGTCACCTTCTCGGTGATGATGGTAACAATGCCACATCTTTAACATGCAGGGGACTGTGCTAAGTAGATAACATGCACTATCTCATTTAAGCCTCACAGTAACCACCCAAAGTGAAAGTGAAGTCGCTCAGTCGTGTCCGACTCTTTGCGACCCCGTGGACTGTAGTCTACCAGGCTCCTCCGTCCATGGGATTCTCCAGGCAAGAGTACTGGAGTGGGTTACCATTTGCAGGTATTATTATCCCCACTCTACAGACAAGAAAACTGAGGCTTCCGTGGTCACAGTAGTAAAACCAGGTCTCACAGCCAGGCCTGCCCAACGCCAATATACACTCTGAGCCATTCTGTCTATCAACCCAAAGCTCTTCTCAGCCGTTCACACAGATACGGCGAGAAGGCGTGTGAGTCTTATGCGCTGCAATTTCAGGTCCAGTGAAACGGAAGCTCCTTTAAGGTGGGTGCTATTGTATCATTAGTCTTCAACTACTTTTACATTGGCTCAGAAAATGCAAATTGATTTATTATTCTTTCTTTATAAGAGGATAACAAGGAATTCAGACTCTGCAACCAGAGAACTAGCTGTATGACCTTGGGCAAGTTTCTCAGCTTTTCCGGGCCTTCCCTTCCTCATCACATACAAAATGGTGACACTGACGGTGCCCACCTCACAGGGCGAACGTGAGACTAACCGGTCAGGTGGGAAGCGCTGCGAATGCTGCCTGTTGTACACAAGAGCTGACGAATGGTCAAGTACTGTTATTCTTATCATACAAGTCTCATCACGAAGACTTACGAACTCCCTGACTTTTGACCTTTTACATTCAGTCATTTCACTTAGGTGAAACACCTCTAGTGAAATACTGCATGTTTAGTTTCAATCCAAAGATAAGACATGATTTTAAAATGTGAAAACTACCAAACCCACATGGCTACAGAGAGAACATTAAAGACTGCCCCCCAAACCAGTCCTGCCTCCTGTGCCACCAGAAAAGGTCGCACACATCAGACAGTGCTGACAGTGTGAGACCAACGGGGAGAAGCCTCACCTCTTGATCATATTCCTGGTGTGCCAGATGCAGGGGAAAGACTCCTTCAGAATGGTTTTATAATGCCGGTTCAAATCCCTTCCAGCCAGCGAACACCGATAATTCCCCACGATCACTCCATCTGGATTTAACATGGGGACCACTTTGAAGATAAAGATATCTCTGAGGAGCTGAGCATCTGGGGAGTTGCTCAGGATGAAGTCCAAAAAGCCTTTCATAATCCAGGAGCCGTTACTTTCCCCAGGGTGCACGCGGGCAGTCAAGACCACAGCTTTCTTCGCAGCTGCCTCTTGAGGGGTCCGAGCTGGGTTGGTGATGGTGAGCAGGTAGACGTTGTTTCCTGCGAGGCTCCTACATAAGGTCCGGAGTTTGCAGAACTGAGATTTGATGGGGCTGTTTGCCACCGACAGGAGGAAGCGCTGCAAGTCAGTGTACGTGTACGGGTAGAAGTGTGCAAAGAAGCAAGTGTCCTGGTCATGTGGAAACTGAACGGTCCACGTGAGACAGTAAGAGGGCTGCTGGCCGTCCCCGGTGCTGTCCCGGTAGTACTTGATTTCCTTCCCTTCTCTCCGCCAGCCAATGCTGCGGGTGCTGGCATCCAACTGGGAGTACATGAGCGGCTTCATCCCTACAGTGTAGAGGCTCTTGGGTTTCAGCAAGTTGACGATGGTGAAGCGATAGGTGACGTCTTTCCTGGTGTTCTGAACTCGAAAATAAAACCACTGAGTGTGCTTGTTTGTGTAGAGGTCAGTTCTCAGGGTGAGTTCATACTCGTAGGTGTTTCTGGAATAGAGAACACAGAAGCATCTCTCTGTAACTCCACTCGCCCCTCAAAAAACAAATACTGTTTTCTCCTGATAAAAACAGATCTTGCTACAACAGAAAAGCCTGCTGTAGCAAACATTTATTTTCTATTCTCCCTAGTTTTCCAATTCATGTATCAGGCTAGCAGGAACTTGGGGAAAGAAAACTTATTCGGAGCAGGATAGGAAGAGCCTCAAAGCTGACACTGCTGCATAGCATGCTGGGGAGCACCGTGAGCTCCCTGCTATCTTTCAAGAGCATCCAATAGCAGTTTCTAAGCACTTCAGCACCTCTCTCTGAAGTGCAGTAACCAGCAGTGAAGCCAGAGCCAGTGCTGGATGTTAGCTGCTTTCTGGATATCATCTCTGTGGAAGAGACCTGCAAGTCCTCTGTGCTGTCTTTATGTATCTGATCCTCACTTATTTAAAGATGAGAGGACATTTCTGGAAAGCTTTCACCTTGGTGAACTTGCAGAAGACAACATACAAATGCCAGAGATCATGGAAAGATACTCATCCACAAGCATAACTCATGAAGTACGAACTAAAATAAGCCGTCCCTTCTGCCTCCATCTCATTGGCATATCAGAGCTGGGAAACAGGCACTCTCAATGCTGCTGATGGGGACTGAAATCATGCTAGGAGGACAACTGGACAAAATCTAGCATTATTGAAGTGATCAAACCCTGACCCAACCATTTTATGTCTAGGATTTGTCTCATAACACCATCAATATTTAAAAATGCGAATGCATAAGGGTATTCATTCATTAAGCCAAAAATTGTAAACATCTTCATTTCCCATCAGTTGGGGAAAAGCTGAATAAGGTATAGAGTATCCATACGATAGGACAATATGAGCTATTAAAAATAAGGAGATGCATCTGTGGTACGGCCATAAGAAAACATTTAAAATTTATTAAGTGGAAAAAGCCAACATGCAAAACAGTATGTATTAAAAAAAAAAACAGTATGAGTACTGTTTTTTAAAACATGAGAAAAAAGTTAATGTATATACACAAAAATTAATACATATAAACAGCTGCTGCATCTGGGAGGTATGATTATGGGACTTCAACTTTTTATGTTAGGTATTTGTTAAGGAGCTTCCTTGGTGGTTCAGCGGTAAAGAATCCACCTGCTAACTTAAGAGATGTGGGTTTGATCCCTGGGTTGGGGAGATCCCTGAAGAAGGAAATGGCAACCCACTTCAGTCTTCTTGCCTGGAGAATCCCGTGGACAGAGGAGCCTGGTGGGCTAGCAACTAAACAACAACATTTTTATTAAGACTGTAAAGTTAACGAACAGAAACCCTAATTAAACAGAATTGGGAGACCACAAGGGGGCGCTCTCAAGCCCTGCAATGACAGTGGAGCCCAACAGGAAGAACTCTCCTTCCTGGTAAAGACGCAGCCAATGACAAGCTGCGAACTTTCTGTTTACTAACGTCTCCCAACTTCCTTCTCCTCTCAGTTAGAGTGTTCTGCCTCCCTGCATTACAGGGCTTTCCTGGCTCCCTGTGGCTGCAGACCCCGAACTGCAATTCTCTGTCGATCTTGAATAAGGGCATGCTTGCTGGAGAAATATCTAACAGTCTATTTCAGGTCCATAAAGCAAATTTCAAATGTGCACTCATTTATTTTAGAAGTACAAAAAAGCTTGGATAATTTTTTTTTCCTGGAGGAAAATATGAGTCACAATTATTTCATTCTTCTTCACTGTCCTCACCATCATCTCTAATCACTTTTCTCTTTTACAAAAACACTCCTGGCTCCTTAACATGATTCCTGAAGACACATCTCAGTCACTTCAGTCCTCATCCCTTTGGGAAATTCCTCTCTGTTACTCACACTCTGACAGCTTTCTGCAGGTTCCCACTCTCAAACCTTGATTCAAACAGCAGAGTATTATCTTCTGGTCCTTGTAAGGAGACAGAGAGTTCCTTGATAATTCCCCGTTTGCCTCCCACTCTGGAACTGGTAAAATAGGAATCTTCGGTGGGCACTGTGGATGAGATAGATATATTTAGTCCAAGTTCAACTCAGAATCCATTTATCCAGTATATGTTTATTAAGCTTCTCTGTGTTCAGCACTATTTTAGTTTAACAACAAGGGGTATTTAAATAAGAAATTTCTATATTCTCAGTAGTCAATGGCTTTGCAAGTGAAGCAAGTAATTATTTAACATTCACAGACTTCATACAATCTTGCATCACTTATGTGGATAATTTCACTTTGCAATCATTTTTTACTATACTTGCATTATGTGTCAGATGTTAGCAATATCTACCAATCAACAAATGATTGACATCAACAAAGATCCTGACCACGGGGCAGGATAGATACATGCGTTAAACAAATAGAAATATGTACAGGGCCTGCTTCTACTTCATTAGTAGATATATTCACATTATGACTTTTGCTTCTATATGAAACCTTGTCACTGTGGAGACTTAGAGAGTAAGTAATTTGGATAATAAATGAAAGCAAAGAAGAAAGTGAGTATAAAATGGGAGTAAAAGCACAGAGGAAGTAAAAGCAGGGAAAGCAGCAAGAGTACATATAATCCATTTAAAGAGCTGGAGTTCCATGTTGTTCAATCTTTTCAAGGAACCACAATCAATGTACAGACCAGCAACCAGATGTCGTTAATATAGGGATTTCAATATTTTCTTGAGTCTCTTAGGTAACATTAAAAATGATTGAATTCATAGCCCACAGTAACATGTCTCAAAAACAAAACCTCTTTCTTATTTAACCCACAACTTTCTTATAGCATGTGGTTGCTCTAGGACTCCTAACAAACCCCCAGAATCTCCCCGGAGCCCCATCTTCCCAGTTTTCAGTTTCCTCATTCCTCCAGTAGGGTGGGCTTAACTCCACTTGATGAGTCCAAAGGCAAGATCAAGACAGCTGCCACAAATGTGTATTAACAGGACAATCCACAAAAGCTGTCGTA
Organism: Odocoileus virginianus; assembly: GCF_023699985.2. Classification (NCBI taxonomy): domain Eukaryota; kingdom Metazoa; phylum Chordata; class Mammalia; order Artiodactyla; family Cervidae; genus Odocoileus; species Odocoileus virginianus. The sequence continues at coordinate 12,207,990 of NC_069683.1, read as the reverse complement.
TCAGGAAAAGGAGCTCTCAGTGCCAGGGTTTCTCCCTCTGTAGAAATACATCTGGATAGAACCCATGATGCAATGGGGATGCACGGTCATCTGGTTTACTGAAAATGACTACAAGTAAAGAAGTAAAACAGGCTCCACGGTAACACAGGCTTATGATACCAAGAATTTCTTGAGGTCCTAGGAGTGATACATCCCCTATTATTTATAACTCAAGTCATCTGACTTACAATCTCAGATTTTATTAAAAAAAATTTTTTTTAATGTGGACCATTTTTAAAGTCCTTATTTAATTTGTTACAATAGTTTTTTCTGTTTTCTGTTTTGGCTACGAAGCACGTGAGAGCTTAGCTTCCCAACCACAGATTGAACCTGCACGCCCTACGTTGGAAGGAAAGTCTCAACCCTGGACTGCCTCGGAAGTCCCCTGATCTCAGATTTTAGTCTCCCAAACTCCTCCTCAGACGTTCCATAAAGTGGAGCTAGGTAGTTTGCTTTATCTTTTCTACCTCACTGAATATAGTAAGTTTTGCCAAAACAGTGAGATGAAAGTCCAAAATCAAGGCAGCTGGGAGGAGAGGGTGTATAGCCACCTCTCAGATGGGCCCTCGCTGCTGACAGCCGCTCATTTGATTTTCTCGTGGTAGGAATGTAAACCATTGCAGCTTCCACTTTCCTATCTCTTGCTGTTTCTCAGCCCCCTCTCCATGATTTTATTGACTGACATTCCATTTCTACTAATTGCACTTCGTACATATTCCTCCTCTTAATAAAAGTGACTTCTCTTCTGACCATTTCTATCTATTGATTCACAGTTCTTTAACATGCCATCTCCTTTCTGCCTTCAAGGTTACTATTACCATCTGCTTCACATCCTCCCCAGCACTTGTTACTGTCTCTACTGTTGTTACGGCTGTGTTAGTGAGTTTGAAGTTGATTCATCCTTTCCATAAATATCTTATCAATAAATATACAATATCAGTAAAGAATATTGAACAGAGGAAATTCTCGATTTCCAGTTTTCAGAACGCTATCATGAAAGGTTGGATTTTGTCCAGTGCTTTTTGTTGTGCTGACTGAGACGACTGTGTAGCTTTTTTCCTCTTTGTTCTATTAATGTAGTTTGTCACATCGATTTTCTTATGTTGAACCACCCTCGGCTTCCTTTAACAAGTCTCTCCTGGTCACAGGGTACAGTCCTTTCAATATGCTGCTGAATTTGGTTTGCTGGTATTTGGTTGAGGATTTTTGCGTTTATATTCATGAGGAATACTGACCTATAGTTTTCTTGTGATGCCTTTGTCTGGCTTTGAATACTGGCTTCACAAGAAGAGGTAGGAAATGTTTCCCCTTCTTCTGTTTCCAAAGTTTTTGAAGAATTAGGGCTATTTCATCTTTAGATGTTCGGTACAATTCAAATAAATCCTGTTATGCCATCTGTGCCAGGGATTTCTTCCCAGGAAGATTCTGAATTACTGATTCAGTTTCTTTGTTATAATCTATTTAGACTTTTTACTTCTTCCTAAGGCGGTTTTGATAATACCTGTTTTTTTCCCAGCAACTTTTCCTCCGTCTGTGTTAATTTGCTAGCTTAGCATTACCTTGTACTTGTTTTGATCTCTGTAGAGTTGGTATCTGTGTCCCCTTTCACTCCTAATTTTGATCATTTGTGTCTCCTCTCCTTTTTCCTTGGTTGGTCTGGCTAAAGTTTTGTCCATTTTGTTGATGTCTCCAAAAACACCAACCCTTGGTCTGATTTCCTACGTCACTGTTCTATTTCCCTGACTTCCATTTCCCTCTTTATTACTTCCTTCCTTCTGCTGCTTTAAAGAAACTCTTATTCACTTATGGCTGTGCTGGACGTCTGCTGCCACACACGGGCTTGCTCCAGTTGCGGTCAGCAGGGGCTGCTCTTCACTGCGCGGCGGGCTTCTCACTGCCGTGGGGGCTCTCGTTGCTGGGCCTGGGCTCCAGACCACAGGCTCAGCAGTTGCGGCTCACAGGCTGTTATTCGGTGGCATGCGGGATCTTCCTGGACCGTCAAACCCATGTCCCCTGCGTTGGTAGGCAGACTCTTAACCACTGGATCACCAGAGAAGTCCCCTTTGGCTCACTTTGGATGTAGTTTGCTCTTATTTTTCTAACTTATTATGGTGGAGGCTTAGGTAATTGATTTGAAATCTTCCTTTTTTTTAAATACAGGCTTTAAAGTCGTAAACTGACCATGCAATGCTTTAGCTACATCTCATAAATTCTGATATGTGGTTTTATTTTCTATCAGTTCAAAATATTTTTGAATGCTTATGTTTTCTTTAACCTGTAGGTTACTTAAGAGAAATGTGTTATTTAATTTGCAAATATTTTGTAGATTTCCCAGATTTCATTTTGCTGTTGATTTCTAATTTAATTTTGCTGTGGTCAGAGAATATATTTTGTATGACTTCAGTCCTTTTCAACACACTAAGACTCGCTTTATAACCTTATGTATGGTATATCCTGGGGAATTTACCAGGTACCCTTGAAAAGAATATGTATCTTGTTCTTGGGTACAGTGTCCAGCACATTTTTATAAAAGACATGAATTCTACCAATAGGATGCCTGCAAATTAATGCAGGAAACTACAGCATAAATGACAGTCATATACACATACTACAAAGTACTCACTACAATATAGGAGGTGGAGAAAAGATGAGAAATTCCCCAAAGATCCAACATCTGATTTTCAGGAAGAACAATAGAGAAGAAGATATGAAATGGACTCAGAAGTATTAAGAAAAGGTACTATCATTTTTAAAAAGTGATTAAACATTTAAAACTGATCAGTTATGAATTTCAGGGCTATCACTCAGTTTACCACTAAACTATGGATTTTTAAAAATAACTTTTATTATAGAAAATATGTTTATTGTAATTTGGTCATGATTAATTACTCACTGTTTGGTGTGATAACAATACCTGAATCTAACTGATAGACAATTGTGCCTTTTTCTTCTCCTACAATTTCTGGTATCTTTTCATTTCCTGTAGGTTGATAGAAATATTCTGGTTGAGGTGGAACCCATTCTGAAAGAAGGCATTGAAAAAGTATAAAATAAGAAATAATATAAAAGGTACTTTATTATAACTGATATAAAATAATGATTATTCAAATGGCTAGTCTGGTTGAATCAAATCAAATTCCAATCCTAAGTTTCCCGTGTATTTGTAAATTAATTATATCTTGCTTCTTTCTATAAAGACTATGGAGAAATTTTTAACAAAAAGCATATACAACAGAAGTATAAGACTTAAAAATAAGCCAGAAAGTTGGTGCAACAACTCTACAAAATGTGTCCCTGAACTTCCAAGTCAGGACAATACGATCAGCTACATTTTTCTTATTACTATAAAGGAACAAGTATACCAATTTCTTCAGAGGAAACAAGGTTTCTTCATTAACACTCAGCTCTGAAAGATTTCTCATATGGGACTTGGGCAACTTCCTGCCATTTTAAGTACAGGAAGCCACTGATGAAAGCCAAGGGCCTATAAAGACACAATTGAATTCAACAATACATAAAAGAATCACACACCATGATCAGGTGGGATTTATTCCAGGGTTGCAAGGATGGTTCAACATTCACAAATCAGCCAGTGTGATCAAATCACAGTAACAAAATAAAGGATAAAAATCATATGATTATGGAAGCAACCTAGATGCCCATCAGCAGACGAATGGATGAGGAAGCTGTGGTACATATACACCATGGAATATTACTCAGCCATTAAAAAGAATTCATTTGAATCACTTCTAATGAGATGGATGAAACTGGAGCCCATTATACAGAGCGAAGTAAGCCAGAAAGATAAAGATCATTACAGTATACTAACACATATATATATGGAATTTAGAAAGATGGTAACGATAACCCTACATGCAAAACAGAAGAAGAGACTCCGATGTATAGAACAGACTTGTGGACTCTGGGAGAAGGTGAGGGTGGGATGTTTCAAGAGAACAGCATCGAAACATGTATATTATCTAGGGTGAAACAGATCACCAGCCCAGGTTGGGTGCATAAGACAAGTGCTCAGGCCTGGTGCACTGGGAAGACCCAGAGGGATGGGGTGGAGAGGGAGGTGGGAGGGGGGACCGGGATGGGGAATACATGTAAATCCATGGCTAATTCATTTCAGTGTATGACAAAAACCACTGCAATGATGTAAAGTAATTAGCCTCCAACTAATAAAAATAAATGGAAAAAAAATCATATGATTATTTCAACATGTGAAGAAAAAGCATCTGAAGAAAATTCAACATCCTTTATGACAAAAATTCTCAGGAAAGGTGGTATAGACAGATCACCTCAAAATAATAAAAGCCATGAATGTCAAGCCCACAGCTAACATCATACTCAACAGTGAAAAGCTGAAAGCTTTTCCTTTAAGATCAAGAGCACAACAAGTATGCCTACTCTGACCACTTTATTCAACATAGTACTGGAAATCCTAGCCAGAGCAATCAGGCAAGAAAAAGAAATAAAAGTTCTTTAAATTACAAAGGTAAGAAGTAAAACTATCACTGACATATATTATATATAGAAAGCCCTAAAGACTCTATCAGAAAACTGTTAGAACTAGTAACAAATTCAGAAAACTTGTTAGAACTATTAACAAATTTTGTATTTTGCAAAATACAAAATCAATACACAAAATTCCATTGCATTTCTATACACGAATAATGAAAGAAAAATTAAGACAACATTCTCATTTACAACTGCATCAAAAAGAGTAAAATACCTATGGATAAATTTAAACATTAGTGTAACTTTTGACTTTGGGGAGTGTGGATCAGTTTCTCAGAGCTTAAACATTTCAGAGTGAGCTAACAGATAGTGAATCTGTCCTGCCTTGTACTTTAGTATGCATAGAACTTAAAACTATAATACAGACTATCAGAACAGCAAGGTCATGACACTTAAGTCACATTACCAATATGATGAATGCTCTCCTTGATGACCTCACATTCTATTGGCCACCTTGGAGCCTGCAGCAGCGCGTTTCCAGAGAAAAAAGCAAAGAGATCTTGGGGTTCTCTAAGACGCGGGTTTACTTTGCCAATGTCATCGTAAAGAAGCTGTCTGCTCTTAACAAACGGTGACCTCAGCATAAGAGAATCTGCCAAAGGGAAAGGTAAAGAGTGAACGTTTCCTTTTCCTTTTGAGGAACTTTTACTGCTCAACTGTAACAATTAAGGAATTTTAAGCATTGTATTAAAATATCATATCAGATATGCAATCCTATGACATCTTTCTCCTTCAAAGAGATTTAGTTTAGGCTGACAACATCAAAGTTATAAAATGTTGAGCTAAAATTCCCTTGTAGCTCAGTCAGTAAAGAATCTGCCTGCAGAGTAGGAGGCCTGGGTTTGATCCCTGGGTTGGGAAGATCCCCTGGAGGAGGGAATGGCACCCCACTCCAGTGTCCTTGCCTGGAAAATCTCATGGACAGAGGAGCCTGGTGAGCTGCAGTCCATGGGGTCGCAAAGAGTCGGACAGGACAGAGCCACTAACACTAACACTTTAGCTAAAATTCTGCTCGTCTATTAAGTACTTACATGTAAAGCTTTAGAGTAAGTCAGAAGAAACTGGTTTTTGTTGTTGTTTTGTTTTGCTTTTTAAATCAAAGTTAATGGGTTGAAGACATTTCAACAGTGGGTTACAAATAAAAGTTACTTAATGTATGTTATTTTTATCTAGAGAGAAGCAAAAAAAAAAAACACCCAACTTTCAATTAGACCACCAGCATTTTAGGAAAAGAGGACATAAAGCTTTAATAACTACAGTGTAACAATCTACAAATTAAATTTCAAGTTCTTGCTATAACCATTCAAAGGACAGAGAGAGACTTAGGAAACAGAGAGGATGGAAAGAGGAGTAAGAAGGAGTAGAAGAGGGAGAAGAGCTCTTAGGAGATAAAGAAGAGGAAAAAAGGGAGGAAGAGAAAGGTTTCAAGGAGAAGGGGCAGGGGAAGGAAGTGGGGGAAAGCATGCAGAGGAAGGGCAGGGGGAAGGAAAGGCTCCAGGGGTGGTAACTCCCAGCTCTGGTGGGGAGAGCAGGGAGAAGAGTTTCCGTTTCCTGGTGTGGAAGCACGTGCGATACCTCTGCTCACGGCTCCTATCTGTCTGTGCACAGTTGAAGGTAGACAGGTAGGCCCTAGAAAGAGGAAGGAAGAGGCCTGGTTTGTCCTAGGGATCTTTCTTTCCTCTGTCCTTTTTCCCCTATCCCTTTCCATCCCCCCACCTTTGGGTCCCTGCGGTTTCTATGTCTAAACATTTCCCCCACTGTTTAATGGTGGCAGTTGGGGGAGGCAACAAACATTAGAAAAGATGGTAAAGCTACTCAATCTCACTCAAAGAAATGTAAATCAAAATGACACAAAGATATCAGTTATTTAGCTAATAGAGAGGAACAACATTTACCTGTTTTACACTCACCCTGCCAAGGGTGTAAGTAAACAACTACCCTCAGAACTTGAGGACAACAAGGCAAATTTGGTGGAATTTTTCTGGAAAGCAAATTTGGCAGTGTCCAGTAAGACTTAAAACACACTAACCCTTGATTCAGCAATCCCACTGCTAGGAATTACCTTATAGATTTTCTTACAAAAGCTCAGAATACATATTCTGATACCAGAATACATATGTAGAGATACTCCCTGCAGTAATGCTCAAATAGTAAAAATGTGCAAACAACCAAAGCATCCATCAAAAGGGAAGTTAAAATAATTATGACATATTAATGAGATGGAAAACTCATTAATAGGTATTAATTAATAGGTAGGTGCTCTCAAAAAGAATGAGGTAGATATTTTTTGTTCTCCTAGGGAAAGCGTCTATTATTAAACAAAAAAAAAAGCCAAAGTAAAGATAGTATAAAGGATCCTCTATGAGCAATCAGAAAGAAAAAAATATATAGATACTTGAGGGTATAAATTTTTTCCTGAAAAAAATGATTACAGTAGTGGCTATATTAAGGGTGGGGCTGGGAGAGCTCTTAATTTCCTTTTGTGTTTTTTCTACTGTTTGAATTTTCTAACCTTTATGTATATTTTCTTTCTTTCTCTCTCTCCTTTCTTTCCTTCTTTTTTCCTTTTTGAAACAAGTATATTGTAACTCATTTCTTTTTTACTTCCTTTGTACTTTTCTGGTTTAAAAAACAACACAATAAATGCTCTGCTACAAAGACAAAAAAAAAAAATATCTTCCTCACTCCAATGACCAAAACAGGGGTGGGGGTGGCAAGGTGTCAGGTTACCAATTCTACTGTAACTAAAATTCGTTTGCATTGTTGTGTTACTTCTGTAGCTGGCTTTGCATTTTATGGTTTTTTGTTTTGTTTTGTTTTTTACTATATGAAGACAGGCATCCGTTTCTTATCAATGCTATTCCAAGCATCAGTAGATGGGACAGGAGGAAACTGAAGGTAGGTGGTTGGCTGGCTTCTGAACCACCCCGCCCTGACAGTCTTCTTTGCTCAACCTTTGCCTTTCTACTCCCTGCCAGGAGCTCTGGGACACAGAATGGAAGAGCCTTCCGAGCAGAAGGATGAACAAAGATGTAAGATACACATTTGAACCTGAAAATGGAACTGCCGGATCAAAGGTTAAGTACCGTCACCTTTCCCTCCTATTGCCAAACCGCCATCCTAAAATAGTCCATCTGGGGCCTCCCTGCTCGCTCCGGTAAAGGATCTGCCTGGAAAGGCAGGAGACACACTTCCGTCCCTGCTCTGGGGAGACCCCACACGCTGCAGAACAAGCAAGCCTGTGGGCCGCAACTGTTGAGCCAGGGCTCCGGAGCCCGCAAGCCACAGTGACCTCCCGCCCTGGAGCCCACGCTCCGAAACAAGAGAAACCCCCACAGGGAGAGGCTCATGCACCGCAACTTGAGAGTACCCCCCGCTTGCCGCAACTAGAGAAAAGCCCGTGAGGCAATGAAGATCCAGCACAGTCAAAAAAAATTAATAATAATAAATAAAAATTTTAAAGTCTATCTACTCACATTCCTAACAGCAGTGTGGGAGGGTGTTCTACCATCTCCTGACTTCTACTAGGTATAATCATAAAAATATTTTTGCCCAAGCCTCATAATTTACACAGTGATACTTTGACATACTGATTTGTATCTTTAATTAGGGGTGAAGCTTTTCACAAAGCTTCCTGACTGTGTTTGCTTCTCTATGAGCTCCTTGCTCATGTCCTTTGGCCGTCTTTTCTATATTGACTTGTAAGAGTTACTTTGTTAAGGAAATGAATCCTTGGACATGCCTGTGTGCTCAGTCGTGTCCACCTCTGCAACCCTAGGGCTGTAGCCCACCAGACTCCCGTGTCCATGGGGCGTCCCAGGCAAGAACACTGCAGTGGGCTGCCATTTCCTCCTCTAGGGGATCTGATCCAGGGATCAAACCGGCATCTCCTGCGTCTCCTGCACTGCGGGGGGATTCTTGACCACTGAGCCACCCCCCAACGTGGGGAGTGCATGTTGCATTGACTGTTTGCTTTTCTACGAACTCCTTGCTCGTGCTCTTTGTCCATTTTTCTATTTGGTCATCTTTTGCTTATTGACTTGTAAGTTATTTTGTTAAGGAAATTAATCCTTTGACATATTTCTCACAAACATTTTTTTCAGTTATTTTCCTTTACTAATGGAACTTTTTTCTAAACATAAGGTTTTGCTGTAAAAATTATCAGTGTTTTATTTTATGGCTTTTGGGTCTTGTATCATTCAAAGATTTTTAACTAGAAAAGGGATACAATCAGATTTGCACATAAACAGGAAAAAAAAAAAAAAACCACCGCTGTGTGGAAAGTGGATTGGAAGAGGGCATCATGGAACCAGAGACCAATGATGAGGCTGTTTCAATAGTGAGATGATGGTGGCTGGGGTGCGGAAGGGGCGGAAGGGGCATGGGAGAAGGACGTGCAGTAAAGGGAAGTGAATTGATGTTTGGTTGGATATGTATTGAGGGAGAAATTCAACTGCGTTCCTATCCTTGGATTCTAGAAAAAACTTGTGGAATCCCTGTAAAAAATTGTTTTTGCTTAAGTTAGCTTGGATTGGTTTCCACCACTCCTATGCAAAGAGCCTTAATAAATATATCCATCAAAACTGCATGAAAAAAATCAACATGTTACTCTTGACCAAACAGTTTTAACAAATTTTCCAACAATTTGGAGGAAGACCATGCAGAATGCACAGTAGTTTAAACCTACAATCCAAAGCACATCTACAGAATATTTTGTTTTGTTGTTTTTCTTTTCATTTAAAAACTTTCTTTTTTTTTAAGATAGAACACTCCTGAGTGATGTCAGAAACAGTGTCCAAGGATGCTCCCCGGCTTCTCCCATGTTAGGCCACGTTCTCCCCCACCCCGGGAGCAGCTGCTCAAGGCACCAAGGGCTCCAGGGCCATATGACACTGAGTACTACTCACATAGACGCTTCTCCTTTTGCAAGCGGTTCGGTGTCAAATCCTCTCTTTTTCCAAAAGAGCCACTCAACAGGTATCGAGGATTATTCTTCCAAACATGCTGGTGTGTAGCAGAGTTTGGTAAACTGCCTCTCTGAGCTAAGAACAGGCAGTTTAGTGAAAGATGCTGAAGGCTAGTTCGTCACATCCAACATCGAGGTCAACAACCAAACAATTACTGCTAGGAAACTTCCTTCTAGTCACCACCTGCCACACCACAGGCCTTTACAACCCATTTTCCAAAGAGCTTTCACGTTTCAACTTATGTGAGTTAAATGTATAATTTTCTCCATTTCATGTTCAGAAGACTGGAGAGGCATATGGTGAAGCAGAAAGGAAGGGCCAGGGGAGGCAGAAAGAAATCAGCAGTTCTACGGCTGAGTCAGGGCAAGTCCTCGGAGTGGGAGTGAAGCACTCAGAGCGGGGGGTGCTTCGTCTGAGGGCTCTGCTGAATCTGGCAGCCCGAGAATTCGGTTTTCGACAAGTCAGTGATCACTTACCAAATGAAACAGGTAACAAGAAAGTTTAACAAGACAGAAATAAAACCAGTACAAAAACCTAAATTTTATTTCTAAATACCAAGAACAAAGTTAGAACATCAAAATTTTAAGATACCACTTATAAAAGCATACACATAAACAGTTCCATGAAAACAATTTATAAATCTTATTGGAAGACATTAAGAAGGACCTAAGCGAATTAAGAGAATTAGAAAATACTATTAATAGATCGGAGAATGTGCTATTGGAAAATTCTCATTTCTTGTCAAGTTTGATCTATAGATTAAATGCAATACCATATATTTAAAAGCATCACATGCCAATTCTAAAATTATATAAAAAGGTAAGGTTAGCCAAGACACTTCTGAAAACGACAATATGGGAGGACATTTCTTTCCACATATCAAGACTGTTTCAATGCCATGTCATGTCATTAAGAAAGGGTGGTACTGGTTCAAGGACAGACAGACAGACCTCTGTATAAATGGACACTCAACAGAAGTGACAGAGCATATCAGTGGGGAAAGGAAGTACTTTTCATTAACGCTGCTCAAAAAATTCGACATCAGTTTATCCAAGCACAACTCTAAGTTGACCCAACAATTTACTTCAATGACCCAGGAAAGGTGATGCTGGATCAGAACGAGGTATTACCTTTATAGTAGCCATAGTACTGGAGGTGATAGCGCATAAAGTCTTCATAGGGATCAGGAAGAGTCTGTGAAAGGACAGACCATCTCAATCAGGAAAATGTTTTCATAATAATCATTATTATAACAGCCTGTAAGAGTAATACTGACTCTTAACAAAGGTACACAAGCATGGTCTCAGAAGACGCCACACCTGAGAACTTCTAAAAACAAACCATGTGAAAGACATTTGTGCAAATTATTCTACCTTTGGGATCAAGATCTCTAGCCAGAAAAAGGTGCCACCAGAATATGCCTTCTGAGCTAGTACTGGGTTTCTGGAGAGGGGTGGCTACCGACCTCCTGCTTTAGCTCTGTGTCCAATGCTGGGAACATGTTACTTCTGCATGGTATGCTGAAGACAGTCAGTGACACCCGCATCCAGCAACAGCCCCTGCCCAATTTCCAAAAGGGCAGTTGATTACATAGGAGGAGCTAAAATAAACCAGAGCAGGACAACTGGAATCACCTATCGACAGTCACCCCCGTCCCCTCCCTCCGCTCCGCAGCTCCCACGCGGCACCGCTCCCTCTTCCCTGCCAACCCAACCTCTTATCAGGTAAACCAGGGCCCGCCATGAGGCCCGGGTGGGCACCTGAGGAATCTGGGAGGGCGGTCAGTCTTCCGACCTCCTCCTCCCGAGGCGCCAGGACCCCTGCCGGCTCCATGCTTCTTCTCCGGATTGAGGGGGATGCCCACCACCAGAACGCCGCTGGAGAGTGAAAGAAAAGGGGAGGGGAGTCCGGCGGAGTCGTCTCGGGGCGGGTGGGAAAAGAAAGGTCAGGGGCTCAGAAAACGGAATTCAGGGTTTCCGGGTTTCCGAGTCAGGGAGAAGGTGGTGGAGGGCAGTTTCCCGGAGAGTCGAGGGATGGGGCCCAATTTCCTGGGAGGCCAGAGGGAAGGTTGCCACCGCCTCGGCGCCCCGGACTGTCCGGGGCAGCAGGGGTTGGGCGCGGAGCCGGCCGCGACGGAGGAGCCTGAGTGAGGCGGGGGGGTCACCACCCGCAGGCAGAGGCCCCGCCGGGCACCCGGCCGAGGACGCGCTCGCGGAGCTCTCGCCGAGCCACAGCTTTCAGCTGGGACGCCGGTAGCATAGCAACCGCGAGCCGGAAGCGGGAAGGCGGGGCGGCTTGGCGCTTCCGGGAGCGAGGCCCCGCCTTCGAGGAAGGGAGTGGGGAACCAGGGGAAAGTGGAAGACTGCAGTACCAAAGGTTTGTTGTTACTCTTTTCATTACAGTATTGCAGCCCGGATTGTTACTTTGTTACTCTTTCATGACAGTATCGCAGTCCGAATTCTTACTCTTTTCATTACAGTATTGCAGCCCGGATTCTGGGGATTAGAAATTGCATTGATGGGGGCTTCCTTGGCGATCCTGGGAAGGAAATGGCAACCCACTCCAGCATTCTTGCCTATAGAATTCCATGGAGAGGAGCCTGGCATGCTGCAGTCCATGGGGGCTCAAGAGTCAGACACGACTGAGCAACTAATACTTCACTGTTCCTTTCCTTGGCGGTCCAGTGATTTAATAAGAGACCGCGCTTACATTGCAGGGCACAGGTGGGATCCCTGGTAGCTAAGGCATGCTCCATGGGGCAGCCAAAAAGGGAAAAAAAAAAAAAAAAAAGCTGTTTCTCAGCTCTAAGAACTGTTGGGTATTGCTCAAAAGGAGCTGCTTCTCCTCTTTCACCATATATTTCCTCCATCCCATAGCTAGAATTGAAAAATTACCTTCTGCGTTGAAAAATACAAGAAAACAAAGTAAAACCCACACCTTGACTATCAAATTGTCAGATTCAAAAAAATGCTTCTGGTCTGGCAGGATAGGGACAAAAGCACTTAGTCCCTGTCAACAATTCCTAGAAATCTGGGGCAGTTAAAAGCAAAAGCTTTAACGTCTGGTCAATAGCCTTTTTTTTCCCAGAAATGTGCTCTATGCAAATGACAAGAAAAACAATTTATATACAAAATGGTCACCCCGATTTTTGTATAAATAAAAACCAACACACAAGTATACATGACACTGATTAGGCAGTTAGCTGCATATAAATATACTGGAATAAAACTTTAACTACTGTTGTCTTTGGTTAACTTGACAGACTATGAGTATACAGGACTATGAGTATATGTAACTCTTGTAGCTAGTGAGAGTATAAAGCACCTTTTTTTTCCCCCAGAATATTAACCACATTTTGTCATTTCCAGGATTTAAGTAGGCTAAATACTAGCTAATATCATAGACCACAAGCTCAAAACTTAAGTCACACTGTATTTTCTGGTACTAGAGTCCTGTTTTTCTAACTCCATCCTCCCACCCTGCAATGGGCTCAAGATCCTGACACTCTTTCTTCTGAGAGCTTCTTCAATGTTTGCCTTACACCGTACTTGATTAGAAAAAACGACTGATTTAAAGTCTTGGTGACATCTTCATGGAGTAACAGGCAAAACAGGAGCAAAAGGATAACCAATCAGAAGTATAAAAAAGGCTTTATTAGTGCATATATACAAATTTACAAGGTCAGAAACTGGAGAAATACAAACAGCTTTAAAACACAATTTGCTTTTTCTTCAGTTTAAAGTGACTTTTACCTGATTGTGATATAATAGAAAGTACAGGACAGTAAACTGCTTTTTTAAATACTGGAATTTTATGGAGAATACATTCACATATAAATGGGAGGTGAACTTTGGACCAAGGTACGGCAATGGAGACACAGCAATACATACAGTGGCTCGTTACATTTACTTCCACGTGTGAGGGGGAAGTCTCAGAGACAGGAACACTTGCTGCTGCTGCTATATACTGAAATTTATATATGTCACCTAGTATGTGCAATGACTGAGCTATCTTTATCAGTTCTAGAATTTGTGAGAAACACTCTATAATTATAGAGTGTGGCTGTCTGTTAGCACGACATGAACGAGTTTGTATACCTCAGCACTTCGGGGGTGGCAGACTAAGAGGAAGAGGTCAGAAGGAAATTCCTATAATCCCAGTTAAGCAAGGTAGAGTACAGAGCTGCCTTCTTAATTGCACTTGTTCTGAAGAAGTTAATGAGAGAGAGCGCGCCACACTAGGAACTACAAGAGCCTCTATTAGGCAGGAAAATCCTTCCCTTTTCATCAGTGAGTCCTCTACACAAGTGTCATTGAGCCACACATCCAGACTGATGAGGATAATGTACCTAACATGCTGAGGTTGCCAGTGTAAGAAAACAGGCAGCCAGGTCAAATGGTTCAACCACCTTACCTTTTGGCAAAACAGAAAAACTACACTTCACAAATGTGGGAATTTTGTATGCTCTTGCCCAGGAAATTCATATGCTCTCCCTCATAACATTTATAGTTTACTGACAACAGTAAAACTGGTTAAGACTCTGAACTGAACATTAAAAAAAAAAAAACAAAAAACCAGTACACAGTAACAAAAAAGTAGAAAACTATGTGTTTGGAGCCATTTTTCGTCTCTTCAGTCTTGCTCGCCAATCTTCAGGAAGAGCTTCAAAATTAGCATTTCTCTCTGCCATGCCACTGTGAAAACAACATACAGATTATGTCACTGAAAAAAAAAAAAGGATGGAACTGTTCATTTCCTAGCAAACAAAAACTAACTAAACCTGAAAATTGGATCTATCATATCTATCTTCATGAAAAAGTTTCAAATTTCTCAGCTGAGTACCAGAATAGTTTTCATCAAATTTCTTAATTGATAGGTCAACCAAACACAATCAAAATACTCTGCTCTACAGTTCTATTTATATGTAAGTGCATATTTATTTTTATGTCTCCCCAGTAACCATTAAAGCTACACTGAAGGAAAATAACACATGCTTGTAGAAGTATTTCTTGGCTCCAAGGAGTTAGGAGTCTTTATCCTAGATTTATTTACTTAACCTCTAAGAAGATTATATTTAACCCTCAACATACCACCAGGGATGGGCAGACCTAATGTTTCTGAGATCCTCTTTTCATTAGTTCTACCTACCATTGATCTCTCACGGCTTATTAAAATTCAATTATTTAAAAAACTGATTAGAACTCAAGATTCACCTGGCGGGCTACAGTCTATGGGGTAGTAAGAGTTGGACACGACTTAGGGATTAAACAACAATATGCTATCTGTTCATAGGTAAACCACATAGTATGCTATGATTTAAACAAACAAACAAAAAAAAACCAAACTCAAGATTCTTGGGAATTCCCTGGCTGTACAGTAGTCAGGACTCTCTGCGCTTTCCTGTGGAGGGCCCAGTCAGGAAACCAAAAGCCGGCCAGCTGTGCGGAGCAGCAAAAACAAAACAAAACTCAGATTCTCTCTTGCAATAACCAAAATGAGTGCATGAGACCCTTTTATAAATCTAAAATAAGATAAATTACAAGATCTTTGTGACTTCCCATCATTTGAAATAGTTTGCTATTTCATCACTGTAGGAATTAATCATTAATCAATTCCCAGCAATACTAAAAAGGACTAAAATAGTAAGAAAACTCAAGAATAATGGAGTCATCTACACAGATGATACAAAAGTAAAACTAAATTATCATCAATACCATCCTGCAGTTTTCTTCCTGTGTTGCCCCAAATCATGTACATCACCTTTCAAGGAAGTAAAGTCTGGAGACAACATCTTCATAGTCTCCTCCTGGACAGCTCCCAATATTATATAATTCAGATGAATACAAAGAGATAGCAGCACTGTACATTCAAATTGTGATGATAAAACTGACTGGATAAAAAAAAAAAAACTGCCTGGATAAGTAAAATCTCAGGCTACAAGTGTTAAGAAGACCATAATCGAGATGAATTTTCTTAAATTCAAGATTAATGAGTGAACAATATATAGGTCAAAAAGGAAATACAGTATTTGTGTAAGTTTGTGTAAGTTTTCACATTTTATGCTGCTGTATGCTAAAACCAATTGAGCTGTTTCAAATCCTGAAAGATGATGCTGTGAAAGTGCTGCACTCAATATGCAGCAAATCTGGAAAACTCAGCAGTGGCCACAGGACTGGAAAAGTCAGTTTTCATTCCAATCCCTAAGAAAGGCAATCCCAAAGAATGCTCAAACTACCGCACAATTGCACTCATCTCACACGCTAGCAAAGTAATGCTCAAAATTCTCCAAGCCAGGTTTCAGCAATACGTGAACCGTGAACTTACAGATGTTCAAGTTGGTTTTAGAAAAGGCAGAGGAACCAGAGATCAAATTGCCAACATCCGCTCGATCATCGAAAAAACAACAGAGTTCCAGAAAAACATCTATTTCTGCTTTATTGACTATACCAAAGCCTCTGACTATGTGGATCACAATAAACTGTGGAAAATTCTGAAAGAGATGAGAATACCAGACCACCTGACCTGCCTCTTGAGAAACCTGTATGCAGGTCAGGAAGCAACAGAACTGGACATGAACCAACAGACTGGTTCCAAATAGGAAAAGGAGTACGTCAAGGCTATATATTGTCACCCTACTTATTTAACTTATATGCAGAGTACATCATGAGAAACGCTGGGCTGGAGGAAGCACAAGCTGGAATCAAGATTGCTGGGAGAAACATCAATAACCTCAGATATGCAGATGACACCACCGTTATGGCAGAAAGTGAAGAGGAACTAAAAAGCCTCTTGATGAAAGTGAAAGAGGAGAGTGAAAAAGTTGGCTTAAAGCTCAACATTCAGAAAACTAAGATCACGGCATCTGGTCCCATCACTTCATGAGAAACAGTGGAAACAGTGTCAGACTTTATTTTTTTGGGCTCCAAAATCACTGCAGATGGTGACTGCAGCCATGAAATTAAAAGATGCTTACTCCTTGGAAGGAAAGTTATTACCAACCTAGGTAGCATATTAAAAAGCAGAGACATTACTTTGCCAACAAAGGTCCATCTACTCAAGGCTATGGTTTTTCCAGTGGTCATGTATGGATGTGAGAGTTGGACTGTGAAGAAAGCTGAGTGCCGAAGAATTGATGCTTTAGAACTGTGGTATTGTAGAAGACTCTTGAGAGTCCCTTGGACTGCAAAGAGATCCAACCTGTCCATCCTAAAGGAGATCAGTCCTGGGTGTTCATTGGAAGGACTGATGCAGAAGCTGAAACTCCAATACTTTGGCCACCTGATGCGAAGAGCTGATTCATTGGAAAAGACCCTGATGCTGGGAGGGATTGGGGGCAGGAGGAGAAGGGGATGACAGAGGATGAGATGGCTGATCACATCACTGACTCGATGGACATGAGTTTGAGTAAGCTCCAGGAGTTGGTGTTGGACAGGGAGGCCTGGTGTGCTGCAACGCATGGGGTTGTAAAGAGTCGGACATGACTGAGCGACTGAACTGATGCTAAAACTTATTTGATCAAGTTCATAAGCGGGACAAATGCTAAAAACAGGTGTGCAGTGGCTAGAGAGAAACATATCTTAGGAACAAAAATTTCACTGGATGGCTATTCCAACTGGTGTTTATGGATCTAAAAATGAAAATGTTTTGAATTATGAAGCAAAGATGGCTACTGTCTCTCAATTTTTCTTGTTTTGCCACACCATGCGAGATCATTCCATGACCAGGGACTGAACTTGGACCCTCAGCAGTGAAAGTGCAAAATCCTGACCAGTGGACTGCCAGGGAATTCCCTCAAACATTTCTATAAGTATTGCATTTATGGATGTTGCAAGTGCGAGAAGCAGAAGTAATGATACGCTGGAACCTGTCGGAGATGAACCTGAAATCTGGCGTCACTATCAGTGTGTTCCAGGTGATGCGACTGGTCACACTAAAAAAGAACGTTGCTCATTCAGTGTGTGCACCTTCAAAAATCATGAAAATAAAGAATAGAAACTTAGGTCAGCTATATTTAAATTCTTATTAAATTAAAAGTTGGTCTCTTGGAGCAACATGGTAAATGGGGATGACTATTTTCCCCTGTGTGCTCAGGGTTAAGACAGTTTTTTGCCTAAGATGAACAGTTAGTGCCAAGTATTACAACTGTGATGTCTTTAAAAAAGCTAGACTATAATTTTTATAGGAAAAAAACATTTCTATGAATTAAAAACTGCTTGGGGTAAGTCTGTAAAGGAACCAGGGCTATGACTTTAAGAACATGGGGGCTTCTGTGGCTGCTCAGTGATGAAGAATCTGCCTGCCAGTGCAGAAGACAGGAGCTCAAGTCCCTGATCCGGGCAGACCCCACACGGTGCAGAGCAAGTAGGCCTGTGCACCGCAGCCCCTGAGCTGTGCTCTGGACCCGGGGCTGCAGCCCGAGCCCTGCGCGCCCCGCAGCCCGTGCGCTGCAACCAGAGCACCCGCCGCGGAGAAGCCCGCACGCCCCGCAGCCCGTGCGCTGCAACCAGAGCACCCGCCGCGAGGAGCCCGCACGCCCCGCAGCCCGTGCGCTGCAACCAGAGCACCTGCCGCGGAGAAGCCCTGCGCGCCCCGCAGCCCGTGCGCTGCAACCAGAGCACCCGCCGCGAGGAGCCCGCACGCCCCGCAGCCCGTGCGCTGCAACCAGAGCACCTGCCGCGGAGAAGCCCTGCGCGCCCCGCAGCCCGTGCGCTGCAACCAGAGCACCCGCCGCGAGGAGCCCGCACGCCCCGCAGCTGCAGAAACGCTGCTGCAGCAGGAGGCCCAGCACCGGGAAGAAATAAAACAGAAGCGACACTCGGAGAACACACTGGTTCTGAAGTCGCAGCGACGAGCACCACAACCTGCCCACCGGGGATCTCGCTCCCTTCACCTGACCAGCTGCTGCTGTTTCCACTCTTCAATGCGCTTCTGTGCGGTGGATTCTCGGTCCTCTTCGCTGGAACTAGAGTTTTCCTCCTCATCTAACTCACGCTGGATGCTCTGCCACTTCTTTACCAGAGATGGCATTTTGGTTTTACTTTTCTTTGCCTGTAACAAAGGTTAAAGGTCAGAAGGAATATAATACATAAAACAAGAGAACAAGTCCCTCACATGAGATCAAGATCTCTTCCTTAGTTCTAAGGAGTACGTGAACTTCAAAATTAACCAAACACAAATACCATTCTAAATTTTTGCCAAAAATAACTGTAAATGGGATATTTTTTTCTTAAGAAAACAAGGCAGAAACTATTTTAGTCAGAGGATAATTACATTGTGATGGTTTCTGCCATACGTCAACATGAACTGGCCATAGGTATACACGTGTCCCCTCCTTCTGTAAATGGGGTATTTTATGAAATCAGGTCAGAAAAATTTTCTTTAGCCTTCTTCTATGGAATTAAAAACTCTTGCTCTTATCTGCTCAGAATTACAATGTACCCTTTTACGAGTTTAAATGGACGTAGTGTAGGCATCAAGTGAAACATAGTGCTGAGAAACAAATGATCAGCTTTTCTGGAAACAGCAACAGAGTCAAACGTGACTACTAAATATGAAAAAAAGCAAAGAGGAATATTAAAACATTAATTATCAGATCAGTTCTAAGAGAAGATACTATGTACAGTTCAGTTTTGTCCTATTAGCTTACCTTCAGTTTCTAAATTGCCTATAATAAATACAGAATCTCACAGTTAAGAAAAAAGCCTTGTGATATTTGATACATATACAATATGGCTTGCTCTATCACTACCTTCAGAGTTCTGATCAATGGCACTCTAGCAAAGATGCCTTCTCTGACCACACTATATGAAACACTACCGCCTCCCAAAGCCCACTCACTTTCAGTCCTGACACTTTTTCTTCATTACATTTTTAAACATTGAACATATATTTGCTTATCTGTTTCTACAACCCAGTTACCCCCTACCCTCTCCAAGCCCACCAGAAAAGCTCCACAAAAGCAGAGATTTTGTTAGTTACTGAATATGAAGCTCTTGAGAGAATACTTGACAGATAGTATGTATTCAAAATAAACCTAATATTTGTGATTAGTTCTTTGAATTTAGAGGAACATTATATTAGACACTGATAAAAACTAATTGTCCCCCCTGCGTTTCTGAAGACTTGGCCGAGTCACACTCTAAGTATGGCAAGCAGGCCCTCGAGTGGCAGGTAGGAGGGAGTGCTGCGCTCTTAGAGGTCTACGGACAGTGGCCCAAGCTGTTTTCCCAGCCTGCAGTTAAAACAAACACACTCCGTGATTAACCACCCAAAAGAGTTAGGAAAACAAGCTTAATCTTTTCAGTCTTTTAAAATTACTTGGCTCCCTGGATCAATACCCTATTCTGACTATCAATAACAGGTTTTTAACCTTTTGGGAAATGCCCATGTAAAATGCTTAAGCCTTCTGCTCCACACACCTTCCCACATTCCATTCTGTTATTTCACCTGTGGTTCAATCTGACTCACTGCATACACACCCTTCCAGTAAGCTCCAAACACAACCTATTCTGGGTTAGAATGCAACCAACTGAGTAAAAAGTAATGAGAATAATGGTCACTATGCATAGAGGGCTCACTGCAGTACAACCTCTCACCATATTTCTGCAAATATGATTAGAAACAACACAGATCTAGGTAGAGTCATTGTGGTTTCATTTTGACTTCCATACGATTTTGTAAATTCGAAGTGTATTTGATTCCTATCTGTCATGGGAAAGTAAGTTATGTTTTAGAAGTCAAGCATTCATTGTCATGTCCAAAACCATGGATCCAGAGCTGCACTGGCTGTTTGAACACATTTTTAATAGGGGAAACTTGAAGTCAGAGGAAAAGATTAAACGGCTAGAAGTCCTTTTTCTCTAGTAAAAGGTACACAAAACCTGAGCAAAAAGATTGAGAAAATATATAGGCCTCAGATATTCTTGAAATCAGGTATTTCAAGTAAGTACATATCTTGCATTTTAAAAAATTGCCTGTAACACCAAAGAGATGAATCACTGCTTTCAAGTAAGTCCATAAAAACGACATGTTAACGCAGAATACCAGATTTTCAAAACTATTATTTAGGGACTTCCCTGATGGTCCAGTGGTTGGGAATCTGCTGTGCAATGCAGGGGACACAGGTTTGATCCCACATGCTGTGGAGCAACTGGGCCCGCGTGCCACAACTAGTGATCTCACACGCCACAATGGAGATCTCATGTGCTGCAACTGAGACCAACGCAGCCAAATAAGTAAGTAAATATATATTTTAAAAGCTATTATTTATATGACCGTAAGAGCATGACTGTCTAAAAAATTACCTGAATGAATGGAGGTGGAGATGATTATCTCTCTTGGAAGACGGAAGGATGAGCGGTAAGGAAGGCTTCACAAGAGAAATGATTCCTGAGCACTGAACATTCTAACCTTGATTACGTAAAGAATGAACAGTAGTGGGACTGGTAAACAAAGACAAGACATGTAGGTGGTCAACAGTATGCTGGCTTGGGAGAACTGCATGTGGTACAGTTAGTTGGACAACAATCTATTCAAGACATTACCCTGTCACTGTTGATTTTTTTAACACTTCATTTTCAGATAATTTCTGGAACCATGTACAGGCTTGGATAAGTGGGTCAATCCAGAAATACTCTTATTTTTTGTGTAAGTCAAACTTCTTCAAGAAGGTCCCTTGAACCATGTAAAGCAAAGACTTTGCCCCACTGACCCCTGGAGCAAAAGACGACAGCTGAGACAGTGGAGCAGCAGCACTGGGAAGGAAAAAGCTGATGAGAAAGTTTCTTTAGGTGATTTAGGGAATTCAGAGGGTCCGAGAGGGTGATGTCAGAAAGCTGGCAGACTATGAGGCGCCAAGCTCTTGCTTATCCCATGGAAATATTATATAAACAAATAAGAAACGGACTAAAATGTTTTTGTGGGAACTCTAGAAACCAGTCAAAGATCTGCAGCAACTAAGAGAACAGCCAGTTGAGAAAAACCTGCAGTAAGAACAGCAGGAAGCTTTGTGGCATGTTTGCTTGCCCTTGTTCCACGCTCTCCCCAGTGTGGCTGGAGCAAAATGGCCCAATTCTCAGTTCCCTCCCTCCAGGTGGAAGGAAGGAAGTGGGATGTCTGAAATGTTCTAGACTGTGGTTGCCTTAGGGACTGGTTTCAGTGTTGTCCAACTTCAAGGTCAGCCAGGAATGGTGGTATATTTTGGATGTCGGGTTAGAACCCACGAAAGGCAGTAGCAGGAGCTGCGGCCTGTGAAAAACCACAGGGGACAGAAGTCATCTGGACAGTTGGGGCGAAAGCTTCTGTGCAGAGGAATACAACAGAACATAAAAAGCTCATAGAAGAAGTGTGAAATCCTTAGGGAAATTAAAAGTAAATAAACAAGAGGAATGGAGGGGGAAAAAAAAGGAAAACAACCACATACAAGTCCATATCCAGGGAACATATATGCCTAGAAAAGGCCCGAAAAGATTTTGTACCTTCATGCTGAGTGCATTGATGAAGGATGCAAATGAAAGAGGCTGAACATACTTACTCACTAGAGAAACAGAAATCAAAACCACTATGAGATACCACTTCATACCTGCCAGGATTGGTATGGTAACTTTCAGAAAATGGCAAGCAACTAGTGTTGGTGAGTCCCTGGAGATATTAGTGTCCCTGAACACTGCTGGTGGTAATGTAAAATGGCTCAGTCAGTGCAGGAGAATGGTTCCTCCAAGAGTTATCAACAGAATTACCATGTGCTCCAGCAATTTCACTTCTACTAAACACACACACACACACCCCTGCCCCCACCCAAAAGAAACGGAACAAGCACTCAAAATGCATGTACTCACACACATATTTACACAACAAAGAGGTATAAAACAACCCAAATGTCCATCAAAGGATGGATGGATAAGCAAACTGTGGTACACACACACAGCAGAACATTATTCAGCCATAAAAAGAACAAAGCACTGATAAAAGTCACAACGCGGGTGAGCCCGGAAGACACTGTGCTGAGTGAAGGAGCCGGACGCTGGAGCCCGCACACTGACCACTGCAGAGCGGGTAGCCCGGCGGAGGTGGGAAGCCGCCCAGCAGCCCCGAGGCCAGGGGAGGGGCACTGCGGTGCGGCTGCCTGATGGGCACAGGCGCTCTCTTCTGGAGTGATGGAAATGTTATGTAACCAGGAGGGGGGTGGCTGCACCACAATGTGGACATACTAAATGCCACTACTGAATTTAAACTTTAAATACCACCTCAATAGAACAAAACTTTTAAATAAAAATTTTAAGAGTTATGTACTCCACCTTATCTTTCTTTCCTTTCTTCGTCTTCTCCGGTGGTGGCATTTTGGGAGCTGGTGGAGGTGGAGGTGGAGGAGGAGGTGGAGGAGGAGGGGGAGGTGGTTCGATAAGGGCAGTGGTGGGCACAGCAGCTCGGGCCTGGACCGGCTGCAATGCGGGAGCGGTCACTGCCATCGGCACAGAACATTCAGCATAGCCCATCAGTGCAGAAGCCGACGCCAGGCCTAGGTAATTTGACTGCAGGTTCACTCCTCTGGCCTGATGGCCCACTCCTGTTGCTGGATGGCTAACTGCTATTGCTTGGTGTCCAGCTCCTGCAGTCTGGTGTCCAACCCCTGCCGCCTGTTGACCTAACACAGAAAATATAAAATGAAACTTTTATAAAAAGGATATTGTGACAAAGCCAAAAACAAGCAAAAGAAGGAAAAGGAAAGTGGGAGTTAGATTATCTATAAAATGATTCTAATGTACCTTCCCCCTTCAGAAAAACCAAAACAAAAACTAGTCACATTTTCTGGTGGCAAAACATCAATTTCTGAATGTTTTAGCATTAAGGTACTTAACATCAAAATCACTGTTATGTAAATGCACAGAAAATAATCTGGAAGGATGTATGTCAAACTGTTAACAGTGGTTTTCAGTAACTGAAAGAAATGGCATATAAACAGTCTTTGCAACGAGAAGTCTTTAATTTATGACATCTAGTTCTGGAAACAAACATGCTGATGAAACACACTTGAAGCACAGTGCTGACCTGCAGCCACAGCTGGCTGGCTGTACAGGACTGGAGAGCTACCAATGGTAGCTGACCGTTGAACCACTACGGTGCTCATCTCTGCGGCTTTCCTCTTTACCGCTTTAGTGCAAGGAGAGCTAGAGATGGTAGAATCGGCTGAACTCTGAAATGAAGAGATTCGAGTCAGTGGCTAAAGGCTCTGGTTAAGTAACTCCTTCTGAAAGAAAACGTATCAAGCATGCCCCAGTGCCCCAAACTCTTCTGAATGCCAAGCGGCGGTACTCACCTGGCTGGTGATGACTGTGGCCTGTGCCGCGGGTTTCAGTGGAGTGTCCTCCTCCGTGCCTGGAGCAGGCGGCTCCTCACTCCCCTCGTCTTCCATCTCCACCTCCTGGATCTCACCATCTTCCACGGGCGGAGGAGGGGGAGGAGGGGGGGGAGGAGGGGACTCGGGGGGTGGCGGCGGAGGGGGCGGCATCTCCAGAGGTAACGGAGGCTGCAGCACAGGCACATTTGACTGAAGGACAGTCCAGAACGGAGTGAGTGGCATGAGTGATGAAGAAGATACTTGGCCGGAAAAGGACTCTTTACAAAGAGAACCTATGAAAACAAACAGGAATCAGGGAAACAGCAAGACTAAATCTCCCATGAACTGACGCTGACACATGTCCCCCAGACATCTGTTCTATACTGACGTCACTGAAATATTAAACTCACTTCAAAAAATGACTTCTAAGGAAAGATAAATTCATAGACTTTACAGTTAGCACTTGCCCGAGCTGTGTTACACTAGTCTTGTTTTCTGGGTCCAGATTTATGGCTGAGTAAATGAGGCACATCACATTAACTCAAAGAGAAACTCAAATCATCTGAACCGGAAGTTTTTTTTTTTATTTCAAAGATACACAACTAGAGAAGGCAGTATTCTGGGTCTTCTTTATCTCAAAAGTGAAAAAGTGAGTGAATGATGTGCATTTGCAATATTAATTCCACATGTTTTACTTTTAGTGAGCTAGGTAAGTGATTAACGATTACCTAGAGAAGCACCCATTCAAAACACTCACACAAATTCTACCCATTTCAATTAATCTGGGTTTATACTAAGCCTAAAAAAATCCATTTGCAAGGTGATACTGTCAACCCTATCATTCCTTCACATCTTTGTGTGAACTACTCATTTGCTAAATCACAGCAACAAATCCGGAAGGGTAATTTTTTATTTCAGTGATGATAAAGGGGAAATTAGAATGAATCCGCAAGGTAAATGATGATTAATAATAAATATAACCCAGAAAAGAGTTGTGTGAAGATGTGGAGAATTTGAAATTGCTGCTGAATAAATGAGAGCTAAGGAGTTGCAAGGTTTGCTTTCCTCAAAAGCTGCAAAAGTCATAGTTAATTACTGTCCCTTCTCTGCCGGGAAAAGCTTTAAAGATTAGAGAAAATAGGAAGATATACTTACTTGTAGCCTTCCCCATCCCTCTTTATCGTCAATAGGGAAGTTTCACATTATTTGGGACTATTAGATATATATCCCAGGAATGCTGAAGGGGATTTTCTCCCTAAAAATCATAGAATTTAGGAGTAGAAGAGACATGAGAAATCATCTAGTTTAACCCTCTCTCTTTAAAGGTAATGAAACCCAGGAGGGAAATGACTTGCCCAAGAATATACCTCTCTGTGGCCAGGTCTGCCCCCTAGTCTAGTGTTACTTTTTCTGCTAACGTTGTAAGGCTTACGTGCAGGATCTCAGTTTCTCCACCAGGAACTGAACCCAGGCCGCAGCCGTTAAGAGCCCAGTACCCTGAACACTGGGCCACCAGGGAACTCCCTACTGCTCTCGTGGAGCGGAGGCCAGAAGCTGTCACCTGTCAAATGTCATGGTCAAAGCAGCAGATTAAATAAGGACTCTTATCATAAAAGGCTCCAGAATAAAGATAAGGCCTTTTACCTTACTTTGCACAAAATACACCACACTGGCACTCAACAATGTAAAACTAAAGCAAATGTGAACCACTAGGCTTTTAGACCAGCTTCAGTTTTTATGGAACAGATACATTATGTAAAAGACTTCAAGAACATGATTCACATGACTATTCTAATTATTAAGAAATTGCTTACTACCAAGGAAAAGGGAACTGAAAAAATTCACCAGAAAACAAGACTGCAGTTTTCTAGCTACAAGACTTCAAAGGTCTCATTAACCTTTACATTGTGCCATATCTAACACAAATATTTACACTAACTTTTAGACAGTCTGAGTATGGGCAAGCAATCTACTACATTATAGTACATCAAGATTACATAAGAACTAAGGTAATAAACACTGGGGGTTATAGCTTATTAAACTTCCTTTTACTAAACCAACCACAATATGTGGTAGGTAAATAAATGTGTCAGATTTATATATTAGTAGGTTTCTCATGTAGAAGCATAATGCAGCACTGATACTTTTATGATGGTGAAAGTGCTATGTAGAGGAAATCAAGGAAATACAGTATGTTTAAGATTAACAACGTGGTTTACAACCTTCAACAAAGTTTTAATCAGCAATAACTGAACTCTGCGTAAATATGAAACACACTAGACTGGATAAATTTAGATCACACAAGGAGCACTTTTACAGTTAATGTTTGAATCCTAAACTAAGTTTATTCAAAACATAAAAACTGTGTTTTAACATTGATAATTATCTTCTTTAGCTTAAATATAAAAACTTCCAAGAAATGCTAGTTTGAATCTCCATGGATGTCGTATTACATAATGCCTCTCTTCATTTTTAAATCTAACCCAGTAGGTGCAGTTGCCATTTACAAGAACATCAAGTCTGAAGTCCAAGGAGAGACTGAAATGGTACGTACATAGCTTTCAGGCTTCCCTGATAGCTCAGAATCGGCCTGCAGTGCAGGAGACCTAGGTTCAAGCCCTGGATCAGGAAGGACCCTGGAGAAGGGAATGGCAACCCACTCCAGTATTCTTGCCTGGAGAATTCCATGGATAGAGAAGCCTGGCGGGATACAATCCATGGGGTCGTGAAGAGTCGGACAAGACTGAGCAACTAACACTTCACTAAACTTTTAAAGTATTAAGCTAAAAGACAGAATCCTGTGGGGATACAAATTTTTAATTCCCCAAGAACATATGTTTTTCTATGCATCTTCATTTCTATATCAACAGAAAGGCAATCTTGCTCTCTTACAAAGGCAGGCTTCCTTTATTGTTTTCCTATATTTCCCTCAAAAGTATTACTGCTTAGTATTTTGAGGCAAGAGGGCAGTTTATCAGTTTAAATCAAGAAGCTATTATACAAATAATAGGTCCATGGAGACTTTTTGGTTAAGCAGCAGAAACCTGCTTTAACCTGACAAAAGCCCAACACTCAAATATATTGGATACCCTGAAATTGGCTTATCTTAGATATATAATGTCAAGTTCAAACATAGAACAATGAACAAGGATTAAAAATTAGCAGAACTGTGAACTTCCTTACTCCTCAGTGGAGTTTTTCTACATTAAAAGATGATTTTAACCATTGTTGGGTTGACAGAAAGCATACATTATCAACTTTGTTTATAGGCTTAAAATAACGATTGGCATTGCTCTCCAATTCCAAAGACCTCAGTACAAGACTTGGATTTTATTTAGATCACGTTTTTCATATGGTTTTAGTAGTTCCTAATCAAGAGACTGAGAATATATTCAACAGAATAATATAAGCTATTTTACCAGTGGCATTTTCCTTGACCATATAGTAGCCAACTGTGTGTGTCATCAACAAAGTGAGAAAAAAGTATTTAACTCTAATGTATTCACACAACACTCAGCACTGGCAATTCTGGAATATTCAGCTTTGGAATACATACAAAAGGACATTAAACAGTGGTCAAGAAAATAATCACCAAGCCAGAAACACCATCAAATCTCTTCAGTTCACTAACTACTAAAAAGTAAAAAAAGAAAACCAAGTTACTAGATGTATCTATCATTGCTACCCAAAGAATGAAGAAGTAATCTAAAGAAAATCTCTTCATGAAAAGGTATACCTTGTTACAAGATATCCCCTGAAATATGAAGTAGAATACTGCTTTTTTTCCTATGTTCTAAAATTATCACTGCTGTCATTCATGTCTTTTTACCTTGAGTGACTTGATAGGGATTCTCAGGATTCTTAGGTTACTTAAGTTAACAAAACCACTGGTACATGCCCAGTTTTCATCTGGCATACAATCAGAACTCTTCTACTGGGACTGGGGAGCCAGCAGACTATAAAAACATCATTTCTGATAGGCAGAGGACATGAGAATACGGCTCTTTATTCCCCATCTTACAAAAAATTTCTTTTTATCCTCAAAGGTTTAAGACTTAATCAGTTATATACATATTTTTCATACTTTTCCATCATAGGTTATTACATAATAGCAAATATAGTTCCCCAAAGTTTATGACTTTAGAAACCATTCCATACACTCTTACCTTAATGTGATAGCATTTAAACAAATATCTAAGTTTTTCAGATCAAAAGATTGTTTGTTCACCACAGTCTTGACCTGACTACGCTTCATTTTCTACTTAGTTTTGTCATTCCAAGAAAGATGGACTTAGAGGAAAAAAAAAGTGTCTTCTCCCATAATGTGTAAATCAAGTGATGGCTCCTCAGATTCTCAGAGTAACCGAGAAACTATTAAATCTTTCTTTTTAAAATTTGTATAACCAAACTGAAGTTCCTTAAGAGTACTTTAACTGGACTGAGCCATCTTGATTATTTTATACTAGAATAGATGACTTGCAACGATCAATTATTTTGCTTCTCTGAAACAAGAATGGTCTTAAGTTTCACAGTGTTTATTCACATCATTTTGGTTTGTAACAAACATACTTCCTAGGAGACTAGTGGAGTAGAAACATGAGGTTGCGAAGTCAACAGACTAAATATTTTATAAAAAAGCAGAACATATCCCTTATTACTCCACATAAACACTGACAATTTAAATATCCAATTCCTTACCATTAATCAGAATTCTTGTTATTGGAAATCCACAGCTGTCTGTGGCATGACAGAATAGTTATAGGATAGAATTTTAAAGTCACAATATACTGGCTCATAATTTTATTTTGTAGCAGAGTATGGTATCAATAATATGCTTATTTCCGACTAACACTACCTTTAGTTTCTCAGTATAAACCCTGTGCTAATTTTTTTAGCTGGAAATTCATGACTATATTTTCTTCTTTTATATGTTAATACAAGTCTTTTTTTTCCTCCTCTACAATCATCTCTTTCCAGTTAATACCAGGTACATGGTCCCACCTGTGGAATTCTCAGAAGATTCTGCAGAATTTGAATCAGTGCCAGTTTTGTCTTTCAAGCTCTGCTTAGGAAGAGTCTCGTCTCTACTTTCTTGGGCTTGGCTTTCTTCCTCTTCCTCCTCACCATCTGGGAACTCCCACTGAGACTCGCCCGACTGTTCGTTTACATAGAAATATCGTCTATGATCCCTAAATTACAAGAAAGAAAACACATGTTTTAAGACCCATTTTCCTACAAAGACACTTCCATTTGGTCCTGTCCCAGGACAGCAGTCTGCTCTCACAGGGACGAACCGCTTCTTAATGGACTGCTATTCACAAAGGCAACAAAGAGCTTTGACAACTGAGGATGGAGAACCAAGGATAATTCAAAGCTATTTGCACTGCCAGCAGCTCTGTGAATACAGCCCTGAACCCTCTTACTCCAACAGATGACTTAGAAAAACACCTCTCACATGTTGTTTTTTTTTTTTTTTTTTTTTTTGCCAATGCTTAACAGGGTTTTCAAGTTTCATTAGTGAAGGGACTCAATCTCCTAGAACACTAAGTTCCCTTCCAAAGAAGAGAACAACGAAGTTTGCGAAAGGTGACTCTTCCCCTCTTGAACCGTGGAATTCACATTTCATACTCTTGATATCAAACACAGTGAAAGCTAAAGAGAGGGAGAGGATCTGGGAGCTGAAAAATAAAAGAGCAAAGATTTCAAATAACGAAAAAAAAAAATCAAGAAAAGCCAAATATAAAAAGAAATGTTTTCATCTGACCTGCTGGCAGAAGATAGTAATCTTGTTCTTCATTCACATCTTCAGCCACGAAGCTTTCCTTAACTTCACCGAGGTTAATCAGGAGTAGTTGCTTCCAGAGGTCCTGTAAAGCGCACAGAGCTCTCGCATGCGCTTAACCCCCAAGCCCGCCCTACTCCGTGCAACAACGCTCTGGAGTAAAAACCAGCGTGGTCCGATCTTGGGAAAAAATCCGTTACACGGCACACTGTGAACACTGCGTTTGTCTCTCCGCCGTGTGGCTGGCCCACGCTCTGTGCGTGCTCGCGGAGCTCTGCCTGCCCAGCGCCGCTAAGGCCGCTGCTCTCAAGGCTCCAGACAGGCTGTCAGGTCGTCAGGTGGTGGTGATCACAAATCAAGTCTGAGATGTCAAAGGTGAAAGGTGAAAAGGGGAGAAGAGTGCGTACCTGTCCCAGTGGCAGGACCAGCCTTTAGGAGTGGCGTTTATTTCATATTGTTTTAGCTGTTCTGCGGCATCCTGCAGTTTTCGTTTAAGGTAGTTTCCATTAAGAGCCCCTTCCCGCCAGTCCGCAATCCGAGTCTAAAATCAAAGAGCAGCGTAGGTTAGAGACTTATTCTTACGTCAAAAGGAAGAGGAAAAGGGACTTAAGTCTTCTGGTTCATGACTATATACTCTGGCAGGAGAACGGACCAAAGAGGAGGAGAAATCCCATCCTGATTTCATAAAAAGTCTTGTTTGCTCTGTAGAGTTCTGGAAAATGAGACTGGGACCCAATACAGCCAAAGCTCCAACATCTGTGAAAATGAGTAGCAGTAGTTTTGTTTTTCCCTGTGAACTATATTAAAATGGTTCCCCAGTAACTTTATGTTTGGGGTAGATACTTGATTCAGTCAAGTAATGTAATAAATAAATAAACTGGGCTTCCCAGGTGGTGCTGGTGGTTAAAAGAAAAAAAAAGTTCTGCAGGGTAACACAGGAGACTTAAAAAACGTGGGTTTGATCCCTGGGTCGGGAAGCTCCCCTGGAGAGGCAAATGGCAACCCACTGCAGTATTCTTGTCTGGAAAAGTCCATGGCCAAAGGAGACTGGTGGCGGGCTACAGTCCATGGAGCCACAGAGAGTCAGACACAACCGAGAATGCACGTATGATTAATCAGAATTAAAGATGTAGTTCTTAGGGAAATCAGTCAACTTCCTATAGGAATTCCTTGCCTAATCCTAACCTGCTACTTACTGTAAAGTACACAGGTCACACACAGGATTCGGAGCTTTTTAAGTAAGTCTACGGGAATTCCCCGGCAATTCAGCAGCTATGACCCCTCGGCCTGGGTTTGATCAATGGACGGGGAACTAAGATCCCACAGGCCTCAGGGAGAGGCCAAATTAAGAAAAAGTCTATAATGCTTTAATACTTAAAAAGTACACTAAATATTATGGGGGTCTCATCATTACGAATAGAATTTTAGTTTCTTATAAAAAAAATTAGAATATACGCCTATTGAAGGGAGTTAAGTGTCATCCTTACACACAAACTCTCAGTTATTTATTTCCATGATTATGTTTTTCTTTGGCTAAGACAGTTTTGCTTCCTGTGTTAGCTGTTCAAATATATATCAAGATTAATAACTTAAATTTAGGACTGAAACATAAATAAGACAGATTCCTCACACAAAAAGCATTTCATTCAAGCACTGTTTATTTTTTTTTTTCCTGACTGTTAAATATTAAGAATGGCTTAATTACCTCAGTTTGTAAAAGCAGCACATGAAAGTTGGAGATGGACTGTCTATTAATGCCTAAAAACTCAAATTTACTTGTCAGGGTATTTGCCAGTTCTCCAATCTGAAACTGTAATGCAGGAAAGAAAGAAAGGAAAAATCAAGAGTCAGAATATTTTAAGTAAAGTCTTTCATTGTTCATTACTGATACTAGAAAAATGGATCTGCCTACTAGGCCTTTCTCACATAGTGCAACTAGTTATGTAGAACATAAAATCCTAACTTATAGTAAAATAATTCACATAAAAATTATGTGAAGAAAGAAAGGATAAATAATGATGCAAGGTCTAGAGAAGCTGGATGCACTACCTACCCTGAAACAATATGGAATTTGAAAAGAGATCCTAAATGACGTAACTCCTCCATATCATCCAAACCATCACTCATCCATTACTGCTTTATACTAGCCATACACTGAACAAAACCAATTCTCCCAATTCTACTTGCACAGTTGTACACTAGCTGGTGACTAGATAAACTTTTTAAAGTCAAAACAACAGGCAAAGTGGTTTTTCCAAAAGACTATACTTAAAGAGCCACATACTTACTTGGTCCAATTCTTCTCATGACATTAGGAACAGAAATGAAAATGGAACCAAACATGCCTTTCGTGTAAGGGCAAGTATTGGGTTGGTCACAAAGTTCGTTCTGGTTTTTCCATAAGCTATTATAGAAAAATCTGAATGAATTTTTTGGCCAATCCAATAGTTCACGCAGGTTAAATCTGTTATTTAAATTTGTGACTTTAGTTTCTTTTAATGCTTCCAAACTATGCAGGCCTATATTTGATAAGCCACTGCTTTCCAATGGAGACTTACTTATAAGTAGTTAAGCATTCAGAATTTATTTTTAGATTTCCCTACATCAAGTCAGTCTCCTTATTTCAGCCTTAAATATAACTTTTCACTCAACCAAATACATGATTTCTATTTAAAGACAGCAAAGATTACTTTTTTACTACTTCCCAGAAGAAAAGTTTACTACTTTCTAGAAAAAAAAGTGGTCAGCCTCTTTAAAATTGTTGGCCAATTAAAAATATTATTTGTCAAGTTGCATTAAGTAATGTACATACTTTCAAGTCCTGTTCTTCTTCTACTTTAGGTACTGTCTGTACTTTTAATTTTTCTGGAGATTCTTCTGCTTCCATCTCTTTGTCTGAGTTTTCATCTATTTTTTCTGAATTTTCAACACCAACTGCTGCAAGAGAAAATATGTGAAATTAAATCAAAAGGACCGGGAGGGGGGATTGGGATGGGGAATACATGTAAATCCATGGCTGATTCATGTCAATGTGTGACAAAAACCACTACAATATTGTAAAGTAATTAGCCTCCAACTAATAAAAATAAATGAAAATAAATAAAAAGGACCATAAACAAAAAGGTCTTACTCTACAGTGCAGGGGATTATATTCCATATCCTGTGATAAACCATAATGGAAAATATTAAGAAAAAAAAAAAGAACATCTACATGTATATAACTGAGTCACTTTCCTGAATAGGAGAGGCTGACACAAAACTGTACATCAACTATATTTAAAAAAAATGTAAAAAAAAAACCAAAAACAAACCAACCACCAGACCAGTACTGAGTCCCAAATATACTGTGTTGCCCCTAAAGCAGAGACGTCTGAAGGTTATTAGTGATCTCCTTTGCCTGTTTCCTCACATGTTAAGGAAGCCCTAACGACTTACCAACCTACTCTTTATAAAGCCAAAAAAAAAATTATTCCTTTATAGCAGGGGTCCCCTATCTTGAGGGTCTAATGCCTGACGAGCTGAGGTGGAGCTGATGCTAATAGTAATAAAGTACACAATAAATATAACTTGTTTGAATCATCCCAAAACCATTCCCTGCCCTCCCCGCCCCCAACTGGGTACAAGAAAAAATTGTCTTCCACAAACCAGTCCCTGGGGCCAAAAGAGTTGGGGACCACTGCTTTATAATCACATTTCTTAAAATATATCTACATTTAGGGTTTATGTGTTTCATCACATTACCCAGAAGTTTCTGCATTTCCTTTCTCCATCTACTAACCTTTCCTAAACTTTTTATTTTTTGGTCACACCTAGTGGCCTGGGGCATGTTAATTTCCTGACCAAGGATCAAACCGGCGGCCCCTGCAGCAGAAGTGCAGAGTGCTAACCACTGGATCACCAGGCAAACGCCTTTTCTCATCTCTTTCAAAAACTCATGGCTTCAATTACTTATGAAAGCTAGATATCAAACCTGGAATATGTGAGGATTCTTTATCAAGGGGGTTTTGATAAATAGGCTTTCAAAATCAGAGCAGCATATTAAGTTACCAAGTAACTCCCTTCTTGGTTAACACCTGTAGACAACCTTTATTAGACCTACTTATTCCTTTGGTTGGTGTAGTCTGTTGGCAGTGGGAATCTCCAAAAGAGAACAGGTTTACCACATATTTAAATTGACTAAAAGTTCATAAAAGATATGAACTCTGTTATGTTTGCTTAACACCTGGTTATTAAACTAATCCATATACTCAGTATAAATCAATCTCTCATGAGGATCACAGATAAAAAGAAAAAGAACAAATTTGAGTACCCTTTCTTAACTTTGGTTAATCTTTGATCTAAAGAAGAAATGTGACTTTAACACCACTCTCAACAGCTTTCATAAAAAGTCTGAAATTTTGTATCATGTACTAAACCTTATGATACAATGGCCTTGTTCTTTTTATTTGACCATTAACATTCCTTCTGCATTTTCAAATTGTCTAAAACTAAATCTTTCTACTCTCCCATTGACTAGTTTCTAGTTTATTTATATATCAGATATCTTACATTTGATGACAGGTTTATGAATTTAACAATTTCAAAGAATTGCTAGAGCTCTAAGATATGATTATTTTGGAGGGCAATTGGGCAGGATTTATCAAATTAAAATGCACATACCCCTTAACCTAGCACTGCATAAAGACAGACGTCCTAAGATGTCTGCTAAGCTTGATTTTAATTGTGAAGTATCGTCACTAAAGTGTATAATATAAAGAACATGAGCACTCCAGCACCATAACCCAGCTTAACAGAAGACCATTAGGACACCGTGAAGCTCCCTGTGCCCTCTCCCATCATGCTCACACCAGACACTCCCTGATGATGTTAATAAGCGCCTGTACTTTCATCATGGATAGATCCTGAAGCACAATAGTTTTGCTTCTTTTCCAATTTACACACATGGAAATTCTAACATATGTATTCTTCTGTGGCTTTTTAAATCCAACATTATTGTTTCTGATGATAATTCATGTTGATGCATGTAACAATGGATCATTCACTTTTGACTGCTATTCTGTATTCAATTTCAAATATATCACAATTCATCCACTACTCTTTAGATGGACATTTGAATGGCTTATACTTTTTAGGGATAATATAAATGCAGTATTACTTTTAACAGTGAAACGAGGATACAAATGGCGATCAATGCGGGAAGAGTTAAATGAACACATCTATAATACTCAGTAGTGAAAAACAATTTTCATGTTGTTTAACAATATAGTTAATCTCATCTATGTCAAAATTTACATATGCCCACTGTACACACACAATCACAAACGCACATAAAAAATAAAAGAGAAAGTCTAGAATATATGGAGACAAAATATAATACAGAAAATGGACCTCAGAGTAGAGAATGAGAATAGTCAAAAGACGAAGGAGGGAGACGGGGCCTTTAGAATTCTGCTTTATATTCTTCTGTATGATTCACTGGAAAGAAAAATTCAAACAAGGATGTTTGCATTTATTTATTATCTATATTTTTGTTTCTTATAATTTTAAAATCATAACCTATAAGGTATCTTCTGCTTGGTATGCTCAACTAAGATTCTGGTGATTAAAACTAGTCAGTTCTGGTAACAGACTGAAGAAAGCAGCAGGTTCTCTCCTCTCTTGCCCTGGAGATAACTTGGGTCCTCAGGATAGTTCCAAACGACCTGCACATCCAACCAAAGACTGGCCAGCCTGGGAACACCCCCAGTGGTTCGGGGGAAGTTCCATCCCTGGTCAGGGAACTGGGATCTCACATGCCCCGGGGGCGACCAAGTCCTCAGGCTGCAACTAGACCACCCATGTGCCACAATGAAAGATCTCTATAATGTGACAGAGACCGGAAGCAGTCAAAAAACAAACAAACAAACAAACAAAATTAAAAGAAAGACAACTGTATCAAGTGATTAAAACAAAAGGGAAGGAGGGACCCAATCTTATTTTTTTTGTTTTTGAGGGAGAAGTTATCTCCAATCAACGGTGACTGCACAACCCAATGAATTCCAGCCTCTTGAATTCTTACTGCTCCATTAGAGGTGGAGCAGGAAAACGCAGAAGTTTCCTTCCCCATATTTCCCTAGAAGGGTAGAAGTGCTATACCCTTCTATTTGCTCCAGAGGGAACAAAAAAAGGTAAGAAGGATTGCTCCTCTAAATCTTTCAACTCTCCAGTTTAATTAAAGCACCAATTACCAGTTTCTCCATTTTCTGGAGTCTCTCGTCCAGTTTTGCTAGAACTCCGGCTGGTAGACTCTGGACTGGTTGCACGAACAAACATCTTCCATTTTCCTCTTTTAGACATAAGTCTACGCATTCCATCTTGAGATGCTGGCTGGCTTATGTCAGAACATGGACTAGACCCTGACACACTACCATCTCCTTCCTCCAAGGCTCGCAATTCTGCCTACAACGAACATGAAAACAGAGTGTCATCAACTGTTTACCAACATTTCTCTGTGAGTAGCAAGAATGACAGCCATGAGTTTTGGGAATTTAAGTACTCTGTGGACAAGAAGTGTCTCTTAATACATCTCTCCATTAGGATTGAGCATTAAGCTCCACATTCTCTCGCTCCTCTTGCCCATGGCATTTTCCAGGGAAGAATACTGGAGTGGGTTGCCATGTCCTACTTCAGGCGATTCTCCCGACCCAGGGATCAAACCCGAGTCTCCTGAACTGGCAGGCAGACTCTTTACCACCGGGCCACCTGGGAAGCCCAGCCGCTCGCCACAGCTTCAAATTTTTCAAAACGGGGACGCTTCGAAGTTGTATTACTGTTACACCACCTGTTGAGACTCTGCTTCACACTCAGGGCATCAGTAGATCGACTCCAGGGTTCAGGTTTCAGTTTCATAGGCTTAAACACCTCCACATGAAAGGACAAGAAAAACAGCCCCCCTGCCCCGCCAATGGCACAAATGGAGCCAATATTCCCAGAGTACGCCAGTTCTCAAGGAAGAAAATATTTAACAGAAACACCAAAGACTTACTTTTTTCCTTTCCAAAACCAGCTCCAGCTCAAGGGTGTCTTGCTCTTCCTCCTCTTCACTCTCTCCCGACTGAACGACGCTGCAAAGATCCTCCTGGGCAGGGTCCTCCGCACTGTCCAGCAGGGCTTCCTGCGGCTCTGCTGCTGCGCTGGCTTCTTGCTCTTCTGAAGCTGGCTCTGCTTCTTTACAAATGACCTTTCTTCTCCACCTCTCTTCCTCCTCTTTTATTCCCTCAGGCAGCAGAGGAGCAAGCAGTGATGCTGCCACCCCTTTCTTTTCCTCCTCATTATTTGAGAGAGCCTGAATTCCTTCATTTACTTCCTATAAAGAATAAAATCTCGCTTAACTTTCAAAGAAATTTCACCTGAATATACACTTTAACTGTTGATGCTAAAAATGACTGTAATTTTCAGTCATTGGATATTCTTCAAAACCACTGACTTCCCTCAGATTAGTACATGTTTGTACCATTTTCCTTACATGTGTGTAATGGAAATAATGTTACTTTAGGAAGGCAGCATTATTGTTCTGGGTGGAACTCAAACATATCTTTTTTCCTCTGTATGTCAAAGGACTACTGAAAAACAGAAGCAGATTAAAATAAAATCCTAACTTTGTTAGTTCAACACATAAGTGGATATATCTTCATCTTCCTCTTCTGTATGATGAAATAACTTCACAAATATGCTGTGAAGGTGATTGAGAGGTAAGTGAAATATTTCAAAAATGAACTGTGTGATTATATTTCAAGTGTTTACTTCCTCCACTGGGATATTTTCTGTACCTCCCTCCCTCTAGAGTTGTACAGATTATTTTATAAAAGCATTTTTTTTGGATACACCTCCCATCATTTAAAAATTCAAGATAAATTAAAATTCAACACACACACACACTTTCTCTCTCTCTCTCAGCATAATACAACTTACTTTTCTTATTGATGAGGCTATAAAAATTCTCGTTTCACTATCAGCCATTTTTAAGGTAGCCAATCTTTGTATTAAAGTTAAAAAAAAAAAGTAGGGGAAAAAAAAAAAAGTAGAATCCCCAAATCCCTGAAGCCCTCCCTGCCTGCTTAGCTGCTCCCATTTCCTTCACAATGACCCAAGGGACCTCTATGCACCCTAAAGCTCCAGAACCACCACTGAACTGGGGAACTGCTATAAATACCACACAATAAACATAAACAGATTAAGTAAAACATCAAGAAACAAAATGTATCCTGTTTCGCATCTATGTTGCAAAATATTAACAGAAGGGTAATACACCTGTGACAAAGTAGAATTCAAGCTCTTCAGATTTGAAAATAAGTATCAGAGGTGAGCTGTAACACTGACCTTTTTAACTTCTCGCTTGGCTATGACTGGTCCACTTTTACTACTGGAAACAGAAGTATTCTTCTCCTTAGCATACATGTCAGTATTTACCACAAAACTAGCTTCAGCACCTGTTACAGAACTAAAAGAAACATGTACTTAGCAAAAACAACAGAAGGCAAAAATCAGCAAAAGATAAGGCTCTGATTTCCTTCTAGGTTAACTTCTTTTTCAAATCTGTTCTTACCTGGGCTGGTAATGTTGTAATCCTTGTACCTGAGTGGCAAGATACTGGGGTAATTCCCAAGTCACTTCATTTGTTTGTGTGTTCCAATAATAATAGCATCCTGTGTTCTCATCCCAGACCTCCTGCCAATCTCCCATCTCAATTCCAACTGGAAGAAAGTGAAACAAACGTTGAGCAGTAGGTACTTCGGCACAATTCTGACCTTGTATCTCAAGTCATAGCCATCCACCCAGGGTCTCTCAGCCTCAGCCCTGTTACCGGGCAGTCCGGAGCAGCACTCAGCAGCATCCCGGCCCTACCGCTGGATGCAGCGATGCTCCTCCCGCCACCCTCCACTGTGACCACCAAGCCCCCCCAGATGCTGTCCAGTGGCCCCTGGGGGTGACTGCTCCCTCCTGGGCTGTCTCTGCAAACATGATTTAAGAGGCAGTTTGACAGCTGAAAGATGTATCACAAACCCCAGAAGACTTTTATTATTTACGGAGTATAATCTGCCACTAGTTAAAAGGCAAACAATCATCTTCTGATAAAAATATAATCGAGCAGTTAGTTATTTTCCAAGTACTGTATTTAAAAAGCCAGAATTCTAAAGTCTGGGGCTAAGGTATACAGGCTTTCACCTTTGGGAACCTCAATACCTATTAACAACTTTAAGAACCACACTTTAGGTTTCTTTAAAACTCAAAGACACAAGCTTACCTCCTGCCAGTGAACACTGGGTATCATACTGCCACCCTGCTGTCTGGGTTGAGTCCGTCCCATTAGGCGTAGTGGAAGAAAGGGCAGGTGACGACTCCTTTGGCTCTGGCCGGGGTGGGGTTGGGGGTGGAGCAGAAGCTGCTCCGGGAGCCACAGGCTGAGGAGCTGTTATTGCATCAATTTCCTTCAGGGTGAAAACAACAAGCATTAATGACGTGAAACCCAAAAAATGGCAATAATGAAAACAAACAAACCAACCCTCCAGCGTACACGGTTTTGACTCAAGAAGCTTGAGTCTCGGCTTCTCAAGTCAAAACTCTCCTCTCCTCCATTTTCCTCCTTACAACTGGCACAAAAGGAGAAGTGAGACAGATGGGGAGGGACTAAGGAAGAAGAGTGGAGTGGGAGATGCAGACTGACAAATCCTAAAGTGGCTTCAATAACTAAAAACTCAAACACAAAAGACCCAGAGGGATGGGATGGGGAAGGAGGTGGGAGGGGGGATCGGGATGGGGAACACATGTAAATCCATGGCTGATTCATGTCAATGTATGGCAAAAACCACAATACTGTAAAGTAATTAGCCTCCAACTAATAAAAATAAATGGAAAAAAAAAAAAGAGCACTTCTAACCGCTAGGAAGTTGGCCAATGTACTATCAATATCGGTTGACTGGTTTCCATTTGCTTCCTTAGACTGTGCTGGTTTTTCTGAAATATCATTCTCTTCATCATCACTGTCAGCATAGGCACCAAGCAAGCACAGACCTCCTGGGAACAAAAAGGTAAAACATTTGTAACAAGCCAAAGTCCTAGGAAGTATCCAACAGAAAATAGGGTTATTTAGATATTTAGTTTACTTATAGAACCTTAAGAAATCTGCAGTTAACCAAGAGAGGTACAAAATAATTATGCACTTAGAACTAATAAAATCAACCTGCATAGCAATTTGACATCCTTTTCTTTTTTTTTTAATCCTTTTCAAAATATGTGCTCAATTATTCAACTACGTACTCCCTCTGTCAAAGTAACACATAATATGTATCCTGATTTTAGAATCTGTTGATTTAGGTCTCTATCTCAAACAAGTAAATCAACTAGAGTTTAGTAAATGAAACAAGGAGATTTTTCAAAGTGGAAAACAAAGCTCTTTTCAATGACTTTCTCCTCTCAAACAAGTGATGAATTGAAACAGGACATAATATGCTACAACCAAAACAAAGAAAACAAAAATCACAGCTAAAACTGAAAATATCAAGTATGGCCTCTGTAATGTGGCAATGCAATTCCCTTCTTAAAAAAAAAACCTAAAACTTTATTAGTTGATTGATATTATTCTAATGTTACAATTAAGTGAGCACATATACTCCTTATATATTTTATCATAATAGGCACATGAACTAAGTTTAACTTGACTTTTCAGTTAATAACAGGACTAAATTTTCCAGTGTTTTGGAAACTGAAAAGATTTATCAGGAGATAAAATCTAATTTTCTTTGTTATAATTCCATAAACAAATTCATAGATTCACCTAGGTGTGAATAAAAATTGCTTTATTTATATACAAAAGTTCACATTCAATACTTTAGTCACATAAATCATGCCTTCATTATTTTTCAGTATATAGCTAAGTTGTTACACTACCAATTTCCAAAATATTATTTTAAACTGATTAGGTAGATTTTTAAGTGGATATTTATTAGACAGCATCTCCCCTTTCCGGTTTCTAAATATGTTATATCTCATTTGGTGATGGGGGGGGGGGGGGAAGGCGTAGATACCAGTCAATTTTCCACACTTCCTGAACAACAGGTAAGGGCAAAAACTACCTAAGACATTTCTGTACAGAAAAAATCTGCACCTTAGAATTCAGCACTGATGGGTTTCTGGGGGAAAGCAGAGGATGGGAAATTTATATTTTTACATAGAAACCCTTCTTAGTTTAGAGACAATAATAAACATTGGCTTTAATTCTATATACTTTGGTAAAAGGTTCCAGCCAGGTGAGCTGAGGGGAATTTGGATAACAAAATTCAGCCAGGGTAATTACCCAGGCTTAAAGTGGGTCTTATAAGCAATAGGTTCACCCAAGGCTCCATCTAGTCTTTTCTCTTCAGTTCAGAGTTTTTCATACTATATACATAAAACCTCTTCCAAACTCTTGAAAACGTAATGGTATCTCCTAGTTCTGAAATTTCTTTCACAACCTGTTTTACCTTTCCTGTGTGTGTGCTAGTCACTCAGTCATGTCTAACTCTTTGCGACCCAATGGACTGTAGCCCACCAGGCTCCCAGGGTCCACAGGATTCGCCACGCAAGAATACTGGAGGGGACTGCCATTCCCTTTTCCAGGTTACCTTTTCTAATTCACACTTTTTTTTTTAAGTGGTAAATGGGGCATGGGGAGGAACAAGCATCTATTACTTCAGGTACATAGTACAAAAAGTCCCTCAAATTCAGAAGACCAAAGTTATTACCAATTACAGAGTATTTAGTATGAAAACACACTTTAATGTCTCAAGATATACAAACAGTAGAGAAAACAAACATTTTCAGCACTTGTGGGTTAGAAATTTATACGGTATTCAATTTAATCATCAAAACAACTTAGGGCTGAAAGATCTGTTTTACAGATGAATGATGTCATGAGGTCTTAGTATGACTGCTAGAGTGGTGATTTGAACCCAGGTTTGTCTACAAAACCACTGTTGCACATATTCTTTCATGCTTAAAAAATATTCAGTAAGAGCAATTTTCAGCTGTGCAAACATTTGCTAGGTACCAATCAAAGCA
Organism: Odocoileus virginianus; assembly: GCF_023699985.2. Classification (NCBI taxonomy): domain Eukaryota; kingdom Metazoa; phylum Chordata; class Mammalia; order Artiodactyla; family Cervidae; genus Odocoileus; species Odocoileus virginianus. Next base: position 12,166,268 of record NC_069683.1, on the reverse strand, counting down.
GTCTGTTAAAGAAAAGGACAAAAAGACATTGTTAGCATTCCCTAAAGAGTGCCAAAATACTGGGGAAACCAGAAAACAAGTTAGAAAATAGCATAAAGAAGTTGTGGTATATATATATACACACACAATGGAATGTTACTCAGCTATAAAAAAGGAACACATTTGAGTTAGTTCTAATGAGGTGGATGAACCTAGAACCTATTATACAGAGTGAAGTGAGTCAGAAAGAGAAAGATACGTACAGTATTCTAACACATATATACGGACTCTAGAAAAATGGTACTGAAGAATTTATTTACAGGGCAACAATGGAGAAACAGACATACAAAATAGACTTATGGACATGAGAGGGGAGGAGAGGGTGAGATGTATGGAAAGAGTAACATGGAAACTTACATGACCATCTGTAAAATGGACAGCAAACAGAAATTTGCTGTGTGGCTCAGGAAACCCAAACAGGGGCTCTGCACCAACCTAGAGGGGTGGGATGGGAAGGCAGATGGGAGGGAAGTTCAAAAGGGAGGGCATATATGTGAACCTATGGCTGTTTCATGTTGAGGTTTAACAGAAAACAGCAAAATTCTGTAAAGCAATTATCCTTCAATAAAAAATAAGTCAAGAAAACAGCATTAGTAGAAAAAGTAGTAGAAATTAATTTGGGTACAGAGACAAGAACAGCAAATTTTACAGTGGTTAAAGTGTATACATACAACTACAAGCCCTCACAAAGATGTTAAATTTCCATTTAATGGGAGTATAAATTTGTAACATTGAAACATTCATCAAAACACCATATACAAACACAATTTGATCCTAAAGAAAGATATTGTAGAAAATGAATAGAAAAAAAAACACAACTATACCTGTTGCTTTAACAGCAGTGGGCCTGGTGGTCATGACTGGTTTGGGAGGATTCTGAACAACTCTGGGAACCTCCACCACCACCTCCTGTTCATCGGGATCTAAAACAGCGAACAAAAGCAAACGACAGACAGATGACCGAACAGAGAAAAAACTACACAGGTGACAAAACAATCTCTGACTTGACTTCTCTAAGTCTAGATTTCATCAAACAACGTGGATCTAACCCACTACTGACCCAAATAACTGAGAGGCGAGAAACATAGCTAGAATCTTCACTTTGCCCAGTGGCGTTAACATTAAGAATGTGAACATCATATATAAAAAGTATCTGAATCCAAAGTTAAAACACATACACACACACGTTAAGTTCTCTCCAGGTTAACCATACGGCATAACTAGAGCATTTTTTCCCCCAAAGTGATCTTTATTATTATTCTTTTTTAGCACCTGAAATGGTCGGGGCTTTTCTGGCATCTGACCCCTAAAGTAATTCTGTCTGGTTCATCTTAAACCAAGTATCATTCTGGGAATAAACACCAGTGAATAGGAACCCACGAGCTCCACCTCTCCAGGAATGCTACGGAAACCTGGAGGGACTTACACTTGAGCTGGCGTAACAGAAGTAGTGACTTCTAAAGCGTCTCTCTCAATTTCAACAAAAACGAAACGAAAAGCACACGACGTGTAGCAAACGGCAGGTTCCACGGTCACCGAGGCTAGGACGCGGAAACGCACCGTCTCCATTTACCCCGTGAAGTTATTCAAAACCGAGAGCAGACGGTAAGGAAGGAGACTGGGCGGCCCAGGCCAAGCCCTGCACCCGAGATGGCGCCTCTGGGTCGACTTCAGCCGAGCGCACAAGGCTCCGCGGCCTCTTCCGCCCCTCCGGGCCCACAGCCGTCCTGCCCGCAGGCTCCGCGCAGCAGGCCTCAGAGGACGCCGCCCGCCCGGGCTTCTCGTTCCTCGCAGGCCCAGTCTGACAGACTTAGGCCGCAACCCCCGAGCTCGAGTTTCGGACTGGCCCTACCTCGGCGCCAGGGCCCTCGCGCACGCTTTACCTTCTGAGGGCGAGTCCTCTGAGGCCGCCGCGGCGGCAGTCACCGCGGTTGTCGTCGACACCGCTGCCGGGGCCGGCTGGCTGGACGCCGCCGCTGCCGCCGTCGAGTCCGGTTCGGCGTCGGGTTCCGGCTCTGGGTCCCTGCTCGGCGTGCTGCTCCGGGGACCTGGCGGAGAGAGCTGCAGGATGGGCCTTCGGCCGGGTACCGCCCGGGACTTCTTCCCCATCGCGAGCCCGAGCGCGAGCCGCGAGCGTCGGACAGCCGAGAGGGGCGGGCGCTCGGCGCGGCGATGCGTAATCAATATTCATACGCTGCGACACCGCCTCCAGCAGGGATCCGCTTTTAACCGGCGGAGCGCGCGCTCGCGCAAGCGCACTGGACCTGGTGTGCTCTTATGGCCCCGCCCCCAGGAAGGGAGGGCGGACTTTACCCATGGGGCTAGGCGACTGGTTATTTTGACACATTGACGGTGCCGGGAGCCAATGGAAAAGGAAAAAGGGTTAGCGTCAAGCCAATAGTACGGAAGAGTGTGAGTTTAGAGGGGCTTCCAAATTACGTCACGCTCCACCCCTGCGTTTTTTGCGGAGTCTTTTCTCCGCCGCCTTGTCCTCCATTTTGAGCCCGTTCTTGGCTGTTTCTTATCGTTTGTCATCTAGGATGCTATGCTGCTTTCCTGGTCTTTCCCGTAGTTTCGCCTTGTTTATTGGGGTTTACTTTGGGTCTAACATTGAACACTAAGTAGAATAGTGGGTCTCTTATGGTTTTGTAAAATTTTTCTTGGAGCACAAAGATGATGCCTCATATTGTTGCTTATCAATATGATAAGCAACTGAAAAAAAATCACTTGTACTGCATAGGAGGAAAGAGCCTAAATTTTTGCGATGGATTCCAGGAACTTTCCCAATCTAGTCGCTTTATTAGGTTTAATCTTTCTTTAGCACTCTCTTCTCCCCTGCCGGGGCTAGCTGGAATAACTACTGCATCACGAGGCAAAATTGTTTTCCTTCCTTAAGACCCATTGCAGGGGTTACATCTCTGAATCTTTTTATCTCAATGCTGAGTTCCTCACCAGCACTTAACCTACCATTGAGTTTAAGAAATCCAGGGTTCATCTATAAAAGAGGAATAAGATCTATAAATTAGAAATAATGGTATAGATATCTATCCTGTAAGGTTGTGAAAATCAAATGCAGTTCTACATATGAACTGCTTATATGGTACCTCAAAGATAATAAGTCCTCATTGTTACAAATTAGAGAAGACTCTTGAGAGCCCTTTGGACAGCAAGGAGATCAAAGGAGACTCTTGAGAGTCCCTTGGACAGCAAGATCAAACCTGTCAGTCTTAAAGGAAATCAACACTGAATAGTCATTGGAAGGGCTGATGCTGAAGCCGAAGCTGGTATACTTTGCTCACTTGATGTGGAGAACTGACTCATTGGAAAAGCCCCCGATGCTGGGCAAGATTGAAGGCAGGAGGAGAAGGGGATGACAGAGAATGAGATGGTTGGATGGCATCACAGACTTGATGGACATGAGTTTGAGCAAGCTCTGGGAGTTGGTCATGGAAGCCTGGTGTGCTGCAGTCCATGGAGTCACAAAGAGTCCAACACGACTGAACGGAACTGAAGAATTACAGTGGTATTTGTTTTTATATCCCTAGTGAAGTCTCTCAGTCGTGTCCAACTCTGCGACCCCGTGGACTGTAGCCTACCAGGCTCCTCCATCCATGGATTCTCCAGGCAAGAATACTGGAGTGGGTTGCCATTTCCTTCTCCAGGGGATCTTCCTGACCCAGGGATCAAACTTGGGTCTCCCGCATTGCAGGCAGACGCTTTACCCTCTGAGCCACCAAGGAAGCCCAAAGTCACTCAGTTCTTGCTGGATACACTAATTGTAACATCGAACACTTACTATGTGTGACGTACCGTGTAACCAGTTTATGTGTAGAATTAACGTTTGATTTTCACAATAACTGTATAGGATAGATATCTATATGGTTATTTCTAATTTCTAGATCATATTTCTCAGTTATAGATGAACCCTTGGATTGGTTGTTGAGTACAAAAGCCATGAAAGCAGTGACTTGTATGTTTTGTTCCCTGGGTTGAAATGTACTTTCTGGAACATAAGCACTCAGAGTTTTTGAATGAATATAGCACATGAATATATGCAAACTTGACATAAGTAGCACTTTTTTTCCCCTTGCCTATGGGAGGAATAACTGGATTAGAGTGTCTTGAAGTTAGACTCCCAAAACTTCTGAAAAATTAACAGCTAGAAGCAGGGGAATATGCTGTTTTGAAGCTATCACCAAAGTTTATTATTATTATTATTTTGGCTGCACTGGATCTTCATCGCACCTGCAAGGCTCTTCATTGTGGAGTGAGGGCTTCGTTGTGGTGTGTGGAATTTTAGTTCCCTGACCAGGGATCGAACCTGTGACCCCTGAATTGGGGGCGCAGAGCCTTAGCTGCTGGACTGCCGGGGAAGTCCCTGCCACCAATTTTCTGGTTTATTTCTCATTTATTTCTTAAGAGAAACAGTGAAATGTGGTAGTTGTACATAGGAGTTTTGAAGCCAAACATTTGGATGTAGCACCTTCCAGATATAATTGCTAGACTTTTCTTAGCATCCCTAAAGTTGCTTTTGTAACTGTTAAAATGTGTTCGTACCCATAGGGTTGTTAATCATAATTTTAAGCTCCTTGCATTGGTCCAGGAACAAAATAAGCAATTATTATATAGTAGCTAATATTATTATTTTTTAATTAATTATCTTTGGCTGCCCCGGATCTTCCATACTGCATGCGAGCTTTCTTTAGTTGTGACAAGTAGGGGGTTACTCTCTAGTTGCAGGCATGTGCTTCTCATTGCAATGACTTCTTGTGGAGTGCCGGTTCTAGGGCAGGCGGGCTTCGGTAGCTGTGGACAGGCGGGCCCGGCTGCACGTGGGGTCCTCCCAGACCAAGGATTGAATCTTTGTCTCCTGTGTTGGCAGGCAGACTCCCCACCACTGGGCCGTCAGGGAGGCCCTCTGGTAGCTGTTGTTAACATTAATGAGGTAATTTTGTTTATACAAAAGTCCAGATCCTATTATAAAACTAGCTGGAACCAGACTGAGATTATGAATTAAACCACAATGCATAGAAAAGTGAAAGGCGGTTTTCCTTGGGGGAAATTCCCACTTGTGGAGGTAGCTGTTACTGTTTGTAACTAGGGCTCTTAACCCTGCCTGTCCAGAGAACCATCTGGAACAGCAGCAATTTTTTCAAGGAAGAGGGTGGTGGGGATGGTTTAGGATGATTCAAGGGCAGTATGATTCGTGTTCCTATGAGAATCTGAATGCTGCTGCTGATCTGCCGGGAGGCAGAGCTCAGGTGGTAATAGCCATAGGAGGCCGTGGCTGCAGATACAGATGAAGCCGCTTTTACTCCCTGGCTAGTCGCCCCTGGCTGTGCGGCCTGGTTCCTCACAGTCCACAGACCCAGACAGGCCTGTGACCTGGAGGCTGGGGATCCCTGATCCAGAGAACATTAAAGCAACGTAAGAATCTGGATCAGTGGTGGAAATGCAGGGCTGATACCAATTTTCCTTTAAAAATCTCTTTAGATAATTTGAATGCTTAACCAGGGTTGAGAACCACTGGTTTTAGAGACATATTTTGCTGTTTTGGGCCTCAGAGGTGGTATTCGGAGGGGGAGAGGGGGTTCCCTGGTGGTGTAAAGAACCCACCTGCCCATGCAGGTATGAGAGGTGTGGGTTCAAGGCTTTGGTCAGGAAGATGACAACCCACTCCAGTATTCTTGCCTGGAGAATCCCATGGACAGAGGAGCCTGGCAGGCTATAGTCGGTAGGGTTACAAAGAATGGGACGCGACTGAAGCGACTTAGTAGGCAGGCACTCATGAAGGTATCAGGATCTGAACTAGGGATGGGCGAACCATGCTAAATCAGGTTTAGTTTTTAAAGGGTTAAACAAACAAGAATATGTGAAAGAGACCTGTGTGGACCACAAATCCTAAACTACTTATTATCTGGCTTTTTACAGGAAGGTTTGATATGTCCCCACACAGAGTGCATAAACAGAGTTACTCCCTTTAAAGAAAAATCAGGCCTGATCCTTGATCTCCAAGGGCCTAACCACCTCAGGAATTACGGAGGATGTTTTGGTTGTGGTGATGATATTGTTTCAGTAAAATCAAATTATCAAGATTTACATTTGACAAGTAAAATACCCATTATCACAATTGGTGGGCGATTCCTTACTCTGTATTTGATGTTATTTCTTTTTGATTAATAATTAAAAAAAATGTGGTCTGCACTGGGTCTTCGTTGCTGCATATGGGCTTTCTCCCGTTGCTGTGAGCAGGGGCTGCTCTTCATTGTGGTGCAGGGAGTTCTCACGGCAGTGGCCTCTCGTTGCAGAGCACAGGCTCTAGGGCACAGAGGCTTCAGTGGTTGTGGCTCAATAGTTGTGGTGTACAGGCTTAATTGCTCCGTGGCCCGTGGGATCTTCCCGGAACAGGGATTGAACCCATGTCCCCTGCATTGGTAGATTCTTTCCACTGTGCCACCAGGGAAGCCCCTGATTTAATTTCAAAAGCTGACCTTCCTAATCCATATTAAAACTCTAGCTGTTGGAACTTCCACAAGAGGTATGCTGCAGAGAGGGACTGTGCAGAGAGGTGTCCCAGCTTCAGTTCATTTCTTTCTTTTTTTTTATTAGTTGGAGGCTAATTACTTCACAATATTGTAGTGGTTTTTGTCATACACTGACTTGAGCTTCAGTTCATTTCATTTCAGTTCAGTCGCTCAGTCGTGTCCGACTCTTTGCGACGCCATGGACTGCAGCACGCCAGGCTTCCCTGTCCATCACCAACTCCAGGAGCTTACTCAAACTCATGTCCATCAAGTCAGTGATGCCATCCAATCATCCCATCCTCTGTCGTCCTCTTCTCCCACCTTCAATCTTTCCCAGCATCAGGGTCTTTTCAAATGAGTCAGTTCTTCCCATCAGGTGGCCAAAGTATTGGAGTTTCAGCTTCAGCTAAATGAATATTCCAATGAATATCCAATGAATATTCAGGAATATCCAATGAATATCCAACGAGTATTCATGACTTATTTCCTTTAGGGTGGACTGGTTGGATCTCCTTGCAGTCCTAGTGACTCTCAAGAGCCTTCTCCAACACCACAGCTCAAAAGCATCAATTCTCCCTTTCCGGTAAGCGGCCTGAGCTGACCCTTGAAAATGGTGCGCTATTCACTCGACCCAGAAAACCCCACAAAATCATGCAAATCAAGAGGTTCAAATCTTCGTGTTCACTTTAAGAACACTCGTGAGACTGCCCAGGCCATAAAGGGTATGCATATCCGAAAAGCCACCAAGTATCTGAAGGATGTCACTTTAAAGAAGCAATGTGTGCCATTCCGTCGTTACAATGGTGGAGTTGGTAGGTGTGCACAGGCCAAACAGTGGGGCTGGACGCAGGGTCGGTGGCCCAAAAAGAGCGCTGAATTTTTACTACATATGCTCAAAAATGCAGAGAGTAATGCTGAACTTAAGGGCTTAGATGTAGATTCTCTGGTCACTGAGCACATCCAAGTGAACAAATTCCCCAAGATGCGGCGCAGGACTTACAGAGCTCACGGTTGGATCAACCCCTACATGAGCTCTCCCTGCCACATTGAGATGATCCTTACTGAAAAAGAACAGATTGTTCCTAAACCAGAAGAGGAAGTTGCACAGAAGAAAAAGATATCCCAGAAGAAACTGAAGAAACAAAAACTTATGGCCCGGGAATAAATGCCGCAGAAAATAAATGCAAATAAAAGTAAAAAAAAAAAAGCATCAATTCTTCGGCACTCAGCTTTATAGTCCAACTCTCATATCCATACACGACTACTGGGAAAACCATAGCTTTGACTAGATGGACCTTTGTTGGCAAAATAATGTCTCTGCTTTTTAATATGCTGTCTAGGTTGGTTATAGCTTTTCTTCCAAGGAGCAAGCACCTTTTAATTTTATGACTGCAGTGATTTTGGAGCCCCCCAAAATAAAGTCTCTCATTGTTTCCATTGTGTCCCCATCTATTTGCCATGAAGGGATGTGACTGGATGCCATGATCTTAGTTTTCTGAATGTTGAATTTTAAGCCAACTTTTTCACTCTCCTCTTTCACTTTCTTTTTTTTCCCCCTCTTTCACTTTCATCAAGAGGCTCTTTAGCTGTTCACTTTCTGTCATAAGGGTGGTGTCATCTGCATATCTGAGGTTATTGATATTTCTCCCAGCAGTCTTGATTCCAGCTTGTGCTTCAGCCAGCCCAGCTTCAGAAGCATAGAATAAAGTTTTAAGGTTGTGTGTGTTTATTCATCTAAGTTTTATTATATAAAAAAATTTATAAACAAATCTCAATTAAGTAGAGAGAGCAGGACAGGAAGCTCTCACACCCTGTGATGATATCCCAATAGGAAGAAGATTCCTCTTCCTTCCTGGTAAGGACTCAGCCAGTGAAAAGCCCTGTGCTCTTTATTTACTATAGTCCTCCCAACTCCTTTAGAAAAGCAGCTGAGGGGTCTTCCTGGTGGCCCGGTGGTTGAAACTCTGCTCTCCCAATGCAGTGGGCCTGGGTTCCATCCTGGTCAGGGAACTAGATCCTACGCGGGACCACTTAAGATCCCTTGTGTTGCAACAAAGACCCAGCACAGCCCCACCCCCTCAACAAAAGCAGCTACTTCCCTTGCCCTGAGGGAACCTGCATGTGGCTTGCCCAAGTTGCAAGATCCTGTATTGCCAATTCTCTGATGCTTCAGAATAAACTCATCTTTGCTGGAAAAATAACGGGGCAGAATATTAGTTTTAGGTCAACAATCAATTCCAACTGGGCATGTCTTGAGCAGTTCAATTCTGAGGATAACCCCCAGGACCTGGCATCAGACACCACAGGTTTAAGGGCTCAGTCTCCCAGAAAGCAGTGTTAGTCACTCAGTCGTGTCTGACTCTTTGCAACTCCATGGACTGTAGCCCACCAGGTTCCTCTGTCCATGGGATTCTCCAGGCAAGAATACTGGAGTGGGTTGCCCTGCCCTCCTCTAGGGGATCTTCCCGACCCAGGGGTCGAACCCAGGTCTCCTGCATTGCAGGCAGATTCTTTACCATCTGAGCCACCAGAGAAGCCTTGGTGTCCCCAGAGCTGCCCTTACATTAGAGGTCAGCTTCAAGGGAGACCCCCGTGCCACCCACACTTCTGGCTGGTTACATAATGAGGTTTCCACAGCCCCCTCAAATTTTATAATTCTCTAGAACCATTCATGGAACTCAGGAAAGCACTCCACTTCGGATTTCCGTTTTACTACAAAGGATAACAGGTGAGGCCTGGGAGGGAGCAGAGAGTTCCCGTATTGCCGCTCTGTGACGTCAGCACGTCTCCCTCCGAGCACATTGTGTTCTCAGCCCAGGACGTTCTGTTCAGTCCTGCTGTCTGGTTTTTACTTGATTACACAGTCATGGTTGACTGGCTTACTGGCCACTGTGACTCAACTTAATCTCCAGTCCCCAGGAGGTTGTGAAAGTGAACGTCACTCAGTAATGTCCGACTCTTTGTGACCCCATGGACTATACAGTCCATGGAATTCTCCAAGCCAGAATACTGGAATGGGTAGCCGTTCTGTTTTTTAGGGGGTCTTCCCAACCCAGGTAACCCACATTGGAGGCAGATTCTTTACCAGCTGAGCCACCAGGGAAGCCCTCATTTTATTTATAAGTGAGCAGTTAAATGAAGAAAACCAAAGAGCCTCTTGATGAAGGTGAAAGAGGAGAGTGAAAAAGTTGGCTTAAAACTCAACATTCAGAAAATTAAGATCATGGCATCTGGTCCCATCACTTCATGGCAAATAGATGGGGAAACAATGGAAACAGTGAGAGACTTTTAATTTTGGGGCTCCAAAATCACTGCAGATGGTGACTGCAGCCATGAAATTAAAAGACGCTTGCTCCTTGAAAGAAAAGCTATGACCAATCTAGACAGTATGTTAAAAGGCACAGACATTACTTTGCTGCCAAAGTTCCGTCTAGTCAAAGCTGTGACTACTATTTCTAGTAGTTGTGTATGGATGTGCGAGTTGGACTCTAAAGAGAGCTGAGCGTCAAAGAATTGATGCTTTTGAACTGTGGTGTTGGAGAAGACTCTTGAGACTCCCTTGGACAGCAAGGAGACCCAACCAGTCCATCCTAAAGGAAATCAGTCCTGAATATTCATTGAAAGGACTGATGCGGAAGCTGAAACTCCAATACTTTGGCCACCTGATGGGAAGAACTGACTCATTTGAAAAGACCCTGATGCTGGGAAAGATTGAAGGTGGGAGAAGGGAATGACAGAGGATGAGATGGTTGGATGGCATCACCAACTCAAAGGACATGAGTTTGAGTAAGCTCCAGGGAGTTGGTGATGGATGGGGAAGACTGGCGTGCTGCAGTCCATGGGGTTGCAAAGAGTCAGACATGATTGAGCGACTGAACTGAACTGAACTGAGCAGTTATGGATGATCAAGCGCTCAGACTCCCCTCTAGCAGCTTCCTTTGCTTCAGCAAAAGGGAAAAAGGGAAAGGAACACTCTCATACAGAGGTGGATGTCACCAGAGTGAACCCCGCCATTCTGGGAAATACAAGCAAGCCTGAGGGGCTCAGAGACCTGTGTTGGATGGGACAGGACATAGGCAGCCGACATCTAGGAGCAGAGTCAGGAAACCTGTGTTCAAGTCCGACTACACTGTGCATCGGCAGCAGAAGCCAGGGCAAGATGCTTTACTCTGCTAACCTTTGCTTTGTTTATAAACATGGGATTGTGTCTCTCTCCAAGGATGCTGGCAAGATTAAAAGAGATGTTTGCAAATGTCCTAAAACTGTACACACACAGCACTCAGCAGGCCTTCAATAAATGGTACCTATTATATGCTTGCTTTAGAGTATATGAAACGCAGCAGTGTTTTCAAGTTCTAAGTAAACACGAAGCTAGTGGGGGTAAGAAAAAGCAAAATGAATGCAGAACTGGCTAGAATCAGAGAAGGAGGGGATATGTAGGAATTTTAGAAACCACCCAAGCTACTCTTTGTGCCTAGCTTTGATGGAACCTCGTGTGTGGTAGTAGAAGGAAAACTAAAGAGATCCCTTTAATTTTATCTTGGTCAAAATATTTTCAAGAAAATTTTATTTTTTGTGCAAAATCATTGAAGGAAAAACTAGACTTTGTTGAAGGAAACGAGAAACAGATCGTTTTTAGGCTACCGAACATCTTCAAACAAGCATCGTCTTTCAAAAGCCCATGCAAAGTGTTTGACTTTCATTATGGTCCCACCTAGCAAAGGTGACTGCCCTCTACTGCAGGGCAACCTCAGAAATAGCACACACTATTGAGATGCATTGAGCAACTCTGACGCTGGCTTTAAGTGTCTGTTTTGCTGGAAGGGAGAAGGGAGGGAAGGATGAAGGAGCAGAGTATGGAGTCAGGGGTCACCTGGGCCATTTCCCATGCCTCTTCCCCAAACTCCAAAGCCCGTGATTACCCTGGAGCATCTGCTAAACATCAAAAGTGAGGAAAAGAGTTTTGAAGATTTTTCTGCTTCCAAAAAATACATTTTCCTCTCCTGAATGATCCCTATAATAACCTTAACTTTCTACTTTTCCTACTGTGTGGAAATTGTCTTCATGGCAAAACTAAATTGTGCAATTCCACTCATATGTAAGATTTGTTTTTCTCTCTGCCTGGTTCCCCTGGAAACCTGAGTTGTATCTGCATGTCTGAATTTCACCCTACCCCCATCAACTAGCATTCAAACATGACTCCTCTCAAAAGTCACTAGCATGCACTGATGTTTCACATATCTGAACTGGGCATTTTAACTGCATACACCTAGAAAGTAAATAATCTTACTTTCACTTGGATTCAGAGGATGAGGAGGAAACTGGTCAGTGTTTCCAATGAGGTAGCCAAAGAACATTCACATGAAGAGACAAAGTGAGGGGGACTGGCCAGAGTGAGGGCAGTATTTGTAGAGAAGATGCGTGACTACCACACAGAATCCATGGGTCAGTAAATGACTGGGGACTCACAGTGACAGCTTCAGAAAATAATGTGTTCCATCACCACCTACGCTGAAAGGCTGGCTGTTGGGCAGAAAGGCGTAAGGTTGGGCTTACGTAAGTTTTAACCCTATGTTCACCGTCACAGGATGGATCTCCCTAGGGACTATCCTCATCCTGAAGCTACCTAAGGCCCCATTCAGACTCACCTTATTAGCATAACAAAGATTTCTTTCATTCAGGGTTTCACAAGGATTTATAAGCTATTTGCCAGGAACGGGGACAAAGACCAAATATATTTTTTGTTATATCACATTATTTGACCTTATGTGTTCCATGGAAGTTCATTTAAATCACAAAGACTCATTTACTGGAAGAAATACCTTTTAGTCTATAGAAACCTGCATAGGTCACGTGAGCAATAAATTGATCTTTTGATGATGTGTTCTAAGCAGATACAGGTATATTCTTGTGGCTTAGGGTTAATGATGAGCTACTGATTATATTAAAAGTAATACAGGAGTATCTTTGTTTTCAGGTACAAAGAGCTCTAAAGAGTAAAAGAAATTTTAGACCTCTCTATAATATATACTGTATTCTAGCAGAAAAAAAGAAGTATTAATCAGGTTGACGTAAATTAGGTTGTTACCTAGAATGTGTTCACTGATGGACAGTTTTGTAGAACAAATGAGCTTTGTTAGATCACAAAAAGAATGGTTAGTATGAAACTGTGTGTTATATATATATTCTATTATTATAGAAATGATGCTTGCTTTTATTGTCACAGGCTGGAAAAGTGTAACCTTATTTGTCACATTTTGTTAAATTTTTTACGAACTATGAAGTTTTCTTTCAAGAGTCGCATGTTTAATGGTGCATGCTACGCTAAGTGGCTTCAGTCATGTCCGACTCTTTGAGACCCCGTGGACTGTAGCTCACCAGGCTCCTCTGTCCATGGCATTCTCCAGGCAAGAATACTGGAGTGGGTTGCCTTGCCCTCCTCCAGGGATCTTCCTGACTGAGGGATTGAACCCACGTCTCTTATGTCTCCTGCGGTGAAAGGTGGGTTCTTTACCCCTGGTGTTTAATGGTAGTTAACGACTAAAAGGGAAGGGAGTCCTTTTAATAACAATTTATAATCAGAAGCTTGTCAGAGCTGGAAGAAACAAGGAAAGATGATGCTATTAATATATCACACGGTCCAGGAAACAAAACTGCAGACTCAAAGTGATGTGAAAGTGAAGTGAAAGAATGTGCGTGCCTTCTTTCTGCTCTGGTTAGAAATCAAAGTGAGGAAGGTAGAAGAAAATGGACAGAAGAGGTGGTCAGTGTCTTATGAACTGCTACCATGGAAACCACTTTGATCAACTATGCAAATAAGCAGCTTTCTGGAACAGGGCCAGTCTAGAGCTACTTCTCCTCCTCCAGAAATGGCTACAACAGGGTTTGATAGTTTTCAGACTGCATGTTATCATCCATTAGTCACTCGTGAAAATATAGTAAGTGAGAAAGCTTTCTCTTGGTTATATATGTATATACAGGTCAAAATATATTTTGTGCTACAACCGGAAGTCACACGTTTATGGAGCTGGGAGGGCAAGGCCACTTGCAGCCCGTAACTGCATCAAACACTTCACATTAATCATGGTAGCGATGAAGGGAAAAAAGAACCATATACCGCAATATCTACAATAACAGTACCACAGGGAAACCACATTGTTATTTAAAATATATAATATAAATATGATATTGACAGTATAAAAATTAAATGCTTATGAGAAACTCAAGAAAGGTCAAAGGGCATACAAGCAAGTACTATACAGATAGTTTCCTTAAAAGATAAATTTTAATATACAGAATAAAATTCAAGAGTTTATTTTTTCACGTTTCCCCAAATTTGTGGCCATGAATGCCTCTAAATCTGACCAGGAGAGTTTACATTTTGGTCCAATACATTATTAGACTACCTGTATGATCAAGTCCGGCTTGATTATCATAAATCATAGCAGTTAATGGAATTTACCTGGAAAATATTATTTTTATAGATGATAAATTTTCAATTTTTTCTTAGCTAAGAGTTTATTCCACTTTAGCCTCAGAACCAGATTCAAGATATCTTCCTTAATAGCTGGTCATCATGTTAGGGTTAATCTAGGAAAATTATTTACTACTTTATTGAAGGTCATAAAAAAAAAAATTCCACAATAAATAATGAAAAGAGTACGCAAAATCATTAGCCTCTGTCTGCAATACAGAAAATACATGTCAGTTCTGGACCAAAATAATTCCATTGATATACAAAAAGCGATAGGGAAGAACGGAAGGATTTGCACTGACTGCTTTTGGTGGTCAGCTACAACAAACCAACAATCCTCAGCTATTTTGGAAAGTGAAGGTGGGGTTTAATCTGCAGATAAAGAATGTCTTCGGTAGTTTAAAAAAATATAACTCTAAAAAAGCTTGTGAATCATATAAAAAAGCAGCTGTCTGAGACCAAGGTTGAAACCCAGAAACTTGTGTGTTAGCACCACCAGCAAGCACAGGTCCTGTGACTCATCTGCCCTTCTCTCCTGTGCAGAACGCAGACTGGACGGTTGTACACGTCATTTGTAGGTATGAAAACCAGCCCGGAGTACAGGTTTCCCGTAGGGTAAAGTCTCAAGCCCGAAGAGGCACCAAACGGTTACAAAGCCTGGGCAACTGTCCAGGTCATAAGTTCCGACGATACAGCAAATCCCGTGTTGCCTTATCCACTTTTTGCTGGTAGTCCTCCAATTTGTCAAGTATTTTCTGGGACAGCTGCAGGAGAAAAGGAGGGAACTGTTAGAGAATGTCACCAACCAGATGTCCCCTGATAAAGCTGTCAGCCACTGTGTTTCATTTAATCACCATTCAGTATAGGAGTCTGCTCTGTGGCTCCATTGCTAAAACTGGACTTTTCTATTATATACAATACTCCAAACTTGTTTTCTTCACGAATTTCTAAATATGCAAATCATACCAGTATTTTTAATAAAAGCTTCATTAGCTCTCGTCCCAGGACCAGAAAGCTTATATGTGATTTAACTAATCATTTCATAAAGGGGTGGAATTCCCTGGTGGCTCAGACGGTGGAGAGTCTGCCTGCAATCTGGGAGACCCAGGTTCGATCCCTGGGTGGGGAAGATCCACTGGAGAAGGAAATGGCAACCCACTCCAGTATTCTAGCCTGGGAAATCTCATGGACGGAGGAGCCTGGAAGGCTACGATCCATGGGGTCGCAGAGTCAGGACATGACTGAGTAACTTCACTTTCACTTTTTCATAAAGGGACTGGGCAGCGTGCGACGGGCAATGAATGGCTTCGGCTCCCCTCATAATCCCTGAGAACCAAAGAGTAGGCTTCGCAGCTGCTAGTGCAAAGACTTACATAATCTAAGGTGCCTCCGGAGAGGACTTACTCACCGCGATGTTGTGACTGTTGGCAGTGTTCTCTCCCAGAGCCTGGAGAAGCTGATCGATGGAAGAGTATGGCAGCCACACCATTGGAGCCGTGGCGGACAGTGGGAACTGAGAGGAAAAGTATCTGTTGTTTGAAGAAAATCCGAAAAGTGGACCCTTTCTTCTGGGCAGTTACTGCCACAGGATTCAGTGACATGAAACGCTTTTTCTTTTCACAAGAAATTGTGTGTACATGCATGCACACACACGTGTGCACATAGGTACATGATTGGAGCCCTCCCCCAACTCTCTTCAACTGGGGAACTAGGCCTTTTCTTAGTTAAATCAAATGCATATTTTAAAATTCATGTCATCTTTTATCTTAAAGCAGGCCTAAGGCCAATTAAGGATAAACACAGCAAAACTCTTCTCTAAATTGTTAATGAATGACGCTGTTTCCAGTCTGAAATTTAAATTCAAGTTATCTGGAAAAAACTTTGGAAAAAGAAAGTGTGATAATACAGAATTCAAAGAAATGTGGAGACAAGCCTACCTCAATTCCAAAGTACTGATGTCCTTTTCCCAGTACAGCGTCCACATATTCTGAAACCAACTCCACAGCTTCTTCTAAAAGGTCATAGTTTAAGTACAGACGGAGCAACTCAGCTGCATCAACTTTCTGTAAAAAGTCAGTGGTCAAAAACCTTTACCTGTTTCCATCTAACCCAGGCACTGACCAAAGGATGTTGAGTGTCTGATTCCCTGGCATTTATACTTTTCTTTATAAATAGACAAACACCATGGTTTGCTTATCTTGGGATGAGGGTTGGATTCCCAAGAGCCTAGTTACCTCTGGGCACCTTGCAAGGCCCTTTCTGTTAAGTGGCCTTCTTCACCTGTTCTATAATCTAAGACACATTTTCATTCTTTCCTACTTTGTTTTGACAGCAGTAAAAGTCAACAAAGCTTCCCAGAAAGGCTGAGTACCAGAGACAAATAGTCACATTAATTCTAATAAGAATCACCAGCTTTCAATGCTTGAATTATATTTGTATCAAACTCAGGGTGACAGAGAAATGAATACAGCCTTAGGAAGGTTCTAAGTTAGGAAGGTTCTCCTAACTACCCCAATTATGCTTTCTATATTCTGATTTGATCACAATCTTAGCCATTACCAACTTAGCTGCCTTCTCTACTTTCTAACTTAAGAAAACAGATTAACTTTCTTGATTTTAAGCTTTGTATTCTTTTTTTCCTATTCTTCCCAATGTATATCAGAAACAGTAGTCCTCAAATTTAGGCATGAATCAAATCAAATTAGGACCTTGTTAAAAATGCGTATCCTGGATGTTAACTCCAGGTAATTTGATTCTGGAAGTCTTGGATGGAGCCCAAGAATCAAATATTTCAAAGAAGCCTGCCATCCAAATAATTTAATGCAGGTGGCCCAAGAACCCAATTTTGATAAAACCTGAAAGAAACACTGTTGCAGTATTTGAAAACTATTCCACCCACTTCTGTGATTTCTTGAGTAATGAATAGTAAATGCAGTGTTCCACATAAACTTCTTTGTTCTAAAATACTCATTGTTCATTGGGCACACCAGCACATATTAACTTAGTCACCAACCCGGAGAACTTTAAATCTCACACCCAGTACTTCATAGGGACTGAGGCAAACTGTTCTTAATGCTTTTAGCTAAGATTAAGAAGCTGTAAGTATCTGTCAGGATATTTCCATAAATTATCACTCTTTTTCTTTTTAATTATCTCATAAAGTTATTCAGGATGATAAAGACCAGGCTCCTATTCTCTACAAGCTAAGGTACCACTCACCTTGTAACTGTTTATTAGCCAGTTAGGCAGAGGAACTCCATGCGATAAGAGCTTGTTGATTACACAGTGGTGATATAAGTTATTCTGGACTTTGTACCTTTCCAGGTAATTTGATAATAGCCGCCATGCTTCATCTGTAGCACTTGATAAAAAGAGAGGACTTATGAGTTCCAGATTCTTAACAGATAATTACAGTACCATTCAAAACATGTGTTTATAAGGAAAACAATCTTTAGACATAACGAATTGACAATACAGCTAAATGATAACTAACATTAGTAGGGCCAATGTGACTTAGGGGTGGCATTAGAAACTACATGACTTGGATTTTTGTATTTCCCAACAACCACATATGAACTCAACAATTCACTTATTTGTTCCAGATTTCTAAAACAAGGTAATTGGCTCAGACCCCCGTTTCCAAACCTGACCAAGCATTAGAATCATGTAGAAGTTCTGATTTAGAAGATTAGGGTGATATTTTGTAATTTGTATTTTGATAGTAATTCTGGTGTGAAATGAGGGGCTGAAAAATAATGTCCAAGGACTTCATAACTGTAAAATGCTATAATTCTAAAAAAGGACTTCATAATTGTAAAATGCTATAATTCTAAAGTGCTAATACAAATTAAAGTGCATAATACAAACTACAGAGGCAATTTAGGGAAGGGAAGTGTGCTGAGGGTTGTTAGAGAAGGACTCCGAAGACACTGCAGTGCATTCGGGCAGACACTCATTGGGCGCGCTGGGGAAGGGCGTGGAGCGGGGAGCCCTTGCCGGGCCGTACCTAGACTCCTTAGTGGTGATGACTGATGAGAGCTGGTTGGCTGCGAGCCAGGCCCAGGCTTCGGCTTGTGCCGCCTCTCCTCCGAACTGCAGCTTGATGCATCTGAAATGAGAACGGTTCCACCCACCGCAAATCAACTTGCTGAAATGCACATTGTTTTGCTGCTAAACCTGGAGATAAGACGACAACTTTAGGTCCGATCTATTGCTGAGCTCCCCGCCGCGATCCTGGCTTTCCCTCTCCTCACAGTCAGGTGGCTGGATGACCCACAAGGCCATCAGGAAGGGTTAGGAGAGCATCTACTTACAAGAGGAAACTGGTGATGAGAAAGTCTGAAAGTTTATTTCTAACTCACAACCTGACCAACATCTAGGTGTGACGTAACATCAATAAGAAGCACTTTTAAACCACGTCTGTGTGGGCCAAGAGCTGTCCTGAAGGAGTGAGGAGAACACACGCCTCGTGTCAGTGGACACACAGGTTATCTACTGTCGCCTGCGCATGTGGGCTTGGCAATGCCAGATTTAACTTCTCAAAATATGCCATAAACCAAGATTAATCCCCCACCGCCCCGCCCTGCCACACACAAATCTAACAGTCAACTTCAAAAAAAAAAAAAAAAAAATCCAGACTACACAAAAACTTCTTTAAAGTTGGCTTGTAAGACACTGGCTTGGGACTTCCCTGGTGGTCCAGTGGCTAAGACTCTGCACGCATAATGCAGGGGGCCCCGGTTCGAGCCCTGGTCAGGGAAATAGATCCCACATGCTGCAACTAAAAAGTCCTGTATGCTGCAATGAAGACTGAAGATCCCACACGCTACAATTAAGACCTAGTGCAGCCAAATAAATAAATAAATAAATATTAAAAAAAAAAAAAAAAAAGATACTGGCTTGTGTGATGACTGCTTCATACTAAGCAACAATGAAGTAAATAGAAAATTAAGAATATTTTAGAAATTTAAGACTAGAAAATTAGACTGTGCTAGGAAATTAAGACTATAGAAAAGCAATTTTATACATACTTGAAAGCAAGTCCTTCAAAGATTGGCGTTAAGGGAAGCTTAAAAGTCTGACACAGTGATATGGCAGTGTCAAAAAGGCCAGCCTGAACCAAGAGAGTGACCATCTCCTCTGCGGATGAACTTCCTGTGGAAGCGGAGAGAGCTATTCAGTGCGACCAACGCGCCACGCAAATGAACGGAACCCAAAGACCACGCCCGTGGTGAATGCCCAGGATAGCGACGGCGGGCTCCACACCCGCGTGGCACACTACGTCTGCGGCCCGGCCCCAGCACCTGCTTCGGGCGCCCAATGCCCACCTGCGACCGCGACCACCGAGGGGTCATGCTGAGCCAGGGTGAGGCGAATGCGGGCCAAGGAACACTCTTTCTCCAGATCTTCTAGTTCCAGGATTTCAATCTGTCTATTCGCTGTAAGCCAAAGGAAAAACAGTCAATTCCCAAAGCACAAAGAAGTGCCCGTTGGACAAACGCAACCCGTCAGTTTCCACTAAACACCAAGTCACTTTCAGTTTAATTTTAAGAAGATGGGGTGAAAACAAGGGGCTCAGTGAAACAAACAACCCTGCTTCACTCTAGAGCTGAGTCAAGTCAAAGCGCTCTTAACAACAGCTTCAAGGAGGCACTTGCAAGGCATTTTACATATAATTTCAATTGACTCTTACAGCTGTGAAATACTGTCATCCTTCTCAGTAAGGCGCATGCCCAAGTGAGGGGCAGAATTAAAACCAAGCGTGTCCAACTCTAGAGCCCAGGCTCTTTAAGGAAGGAAATCATGACCCAAGACTGCGCTCCCACTGCAGGGGATGGGGGTTCAACCCCTGGTTGGGTAATTCAGAGACTACATGCCTCAAGGCACCGTCATGAAAAAAAGGAAAAAAAGAGAAAGGAAATCATGCCTGTATAGAGACACTAAAGGAACCTAATTTAAAAAAGTATACTAAGCTGACTTGAACACAACAAACACACACAAACATACACACACTCTTTTTTAAGGATTTTCATTTCATACACAACACAGGCATACAAAGTTTTCGAAGGTCAACCAGACAGAATACTGATAAGAAACTTTACCATATTTTAACAAAGTTAACTACCATACATATATAATATACTATAATACGATTGTTCATACTATAATAAGTACTATATAAAAAACCACAAGTAAATATAAATACAACTAGTGTAACAATTAAGTGCCATTCAGCCAAAGTTGGCCTGAGATCCCCGACTCACTTGGGGCAGCTGTGCATTCTCCATCATGATTCCTCTTAGGGGATGCTCCAGGGCGATCATACTGAAAGGACAAAACAAGAGATTTAACTGTGAAAAATCAGTATTTTATTTTAACATCATTAGCTATGATCCAGGGCTTTCATGCTTAAATCCTCTCAGTGTAAATTATGTCTATTTCAACTAGCACAGCTCTTCTCACAAAGTCACGGGAACTTCTAGACAAAGAAACTCGGCTCACTTAGCTAAAATTTTACTGAGTCCAAAGACACTGATTTGATGTCCATATAAACAACCTGACTTTCCTTGGTTTACAAAATTACATTCTCCACTCATAACCCTAGAAAGCAGAACAGTATATGCAGGAACTATACAAATAGCTGGGAGCACCCCATCAGCATGATAAGAGAAACTCAAGGTTCACCACCTTTAAAACAGTAACAATACATTCAATTAACAAAAACGAATGAACTAAAAACAGCTAGCATTTACTGAGCACTTTTCTGCAGGCCAGGAACTGTCAGTATTCTATGCAATCTTACATGGGTTATCTCATTTAATACCCAAATAATCCTATAAGGTAGATATTATTATCATCATCATTCCTATTTTATGCAAGAGGCTAACTGGACAATAAAAGATACAGTAATTGGCCTGAAGTTAGGTTGTCTAATTCCAAAACCACTCTGTAATACTTATTCAGAGAACTGATGATTTTGAACTGTGGTGCTGGAGAAGACTCTTGAGTCCCTTGGATGGCAGGGAGAGCAAACCAGTCAATCCTAAAGGAAAGCAACCCTGAATATTCATTGGAAGGACTGATGCTGAAGTTGAAGCTCCAATACTTTGGCCACCTGATACAAAGAGCTGACTCATTGGAAAAGACCCTGATGCTGGGAGAGAGAGAAGGCAGGAGGAGAAGAGGACTACAGAGGATGAGATGGTTGGATGGCATCACCGACTCAATGGACATGAATTTGGGCAAACTCTGGGAGATAGTAAAGGACAGAGGAGCCTGGCACTCCGCAGTCCATGGGATTGCAAAGAGTCCGACATGACTTAGCAACTAAGCAACAATACTTATTCCTAC
The DNA here is from genome assembly GCF_023699985.2 of Odocoileus virginianus. NCBI lineage: Eukaryota > Metazoa > Chordata > Mammalia > Artiodactyla > Cervidae > Odocoileus > Odocoileus virginianus. The sequence continues at coordinate 12,144,881 of NC_069683.1, read as the reverse complement.
AGTAATTCTGAACTTGGAAACCAAAAGGGGTAGTAACATAAAACAAATGAATTGCTGCAAAAATAGATTAAGTTCACAAATATCCCAGTGGAAGTTTTAAATGAAATGAAGCAAAATGAGATATTTTCAAAGGACCAAACAAAATAAGTTAAATGATCCCCAAATTCCAGGATACAAAGTTTTCATACCACTGCACCAGATGCTGGCTGAACAATCCATGCGTATTCTGGGCGAATAAGTCGTAAGCAATTAATAGCAGCCAGGTAACAGTTGCCTTGCTTCTCAAGTCCCCGGATAGTTCGAACCTCTCTGCCAAGACGCATTCCATACTCAAACATCACTGTGCCAGCTATGAGGCAATAACAGATATGAGGATTTCAAAAATGTGTCTCTTTAGAGACACAGAAAATTTGTTACACCAAATGTTAAAATTAAAAAAAAAAATCAAGTTTAACTTAAAACAACAAAAAATCACGTGTTGCTAAGAATGTGGAAAAATTGGAACCCTTGTGTTGTGCTGGAAGGAATATAAATTGGTATAGCCGCTAAGGAAAACAGTTCTTCAAAAATCAGAATTACTCTGTTATTCACCAATTCTACTTTTGGGTGTATAAACCACCCCCTCCCCCCAAAAAAATCAACTGAAAGCAGAGTCTTAAATAATTATCTGTATATCCCTGTTCATTGCAGTGTTATTCATAACAAACAAAAGATGGAAACATCTAAGGTTCCATCAAAATTGTTATCAATACATCCATACAACAGAGTATCATAAATTCTGATGGATGCTATAACATGGATGAACCTTGAAGACATTATGCTAAGTGAAATATGCCAGTCATAAAAAGTCAGATGCTAGAAGATTCTGGTAGCCAAATCTGTTGACAGAGAGTGGAATGGTGGTTGCCAGGAGATGGGGAAGGAGGGAATGAGAAGCTGGTGTTTAAGGAGAACGGCTTCCGTTTGGCAAGGTGAAAAGAATTCTGGACATTGGCTACACAGTCATGTGAGGGTGCTTACACTACTAAACATGTAAAACGGTTCAGAGAGTAGTTTATGTTACATGTACTTTACAACCCCCAAGAAAGGCAGGGGAAAAAAAAAACTGCAAACATCTAAAATGTTTGAAGTTTAGATACTACATACCCGGGTAGCACAGAACACCAGCTCGGAGAAATAGTTTCAGTTCTGTGGCCACCTGTGCCCACCCAGGATCTGAGTGTCTGTTCAAGGGTTCAAGGTCATAAACTTTTTTTTTTTTTCCGGTTGAGTCGCATGGCATGTGGGATCTTTGCTCCCCGACCAGGGGACTGAACATGCGTCCCCTGTGTTGGAAGCTCGGAGTCTTAACCCCTGGATTGCCAGGGAAGACCCCCAAGATCATACTCTCATCACTGTTCTGAGACAGCATGGGACTCCAGAAACTAAACAGATTTTAAAATTCTCTTTCAGTTTTCACACCAAATCAAACTCTTTTTTCATCCCAATAAATACTTTTGACATTTTTGTTAGAAAGACAGCCTTGCTCCAGAAAGATCTGAATGTTAATCCAGCTAAACTGGTCTTAATCAGGTTGATGGATGCTGTCATTGTGACAGCAGTGAGAGATCTTGAATTGTCTATTCTGCCTTCCTTGTATTATTCAAAGAACACACAAACACATTTTACCATTAGGAATATTAAGAGCACGTCTATGAACTATTTCCATCTATTCTTTCCAATGAAAATCAATAAGAAATCTAAAAAAATTTCCTGAGTGAAAACAATATAAAAATGTTAGTGGTTCTAAAGTGTAACCACAATGATTATCTTGTAAAATATGATCTTAAAACAGACATGTAATCCCTTAATTTTAGCTGACCTGATAAAAGATCTCATTGTCGTCAAATAAATCCAAATTCAGAAATATTCTACAGAAATGATTGGCCCATCCTAGGCAAAGTAGAGCTGAAAGAATGCTCCAGATTAAAGGTGACTAAACCGACAGGACAATTAAATCCAAGACATGATCCCAGATCAGGGGGTGAGGACAGTAAGAGGGAAATGCACTATTAAAAAAAAAATCACCATGTTTGGCAATATTTAAATATGAATAGCACGTCAGATAAGAGCACTACATCTACATTTAGTTCACAAAATTAATTATTTTCTCTGTTTGCGGTTATATAAGAAAATGTCCTTGAAATGCTTCTGAGGTGTTTATGCATTGAGTCATAATGTCCATAACTTAGTCTCTAAAGGATCAGCAAAAGTAAGAGAAAACAAAGGTCAAAGGCTTCCCTGGTGGCTCATTGCTAGAGAATCTGCCTGCCAGTGAAGGAGACATGGGTTCGATCCCTGGTCTGGGAAGACCCCACAAGCCATGGAGCAATTCGAAGCCCAGCTCCTGAGCCTGCGCTCCAGGGCCTGGGGGCCACAGCCACGGAGCCCGTGTGCCCAGGGGCCTGTGCTCCACCACACTGAGGCGCAACGAGAAGCCCAAACACTGCGGTCGGAGCGCATCCGCTGCTCTCCATAACTACAGAAAATCGGAAGGCTCAGCACAGCCAAAATCAATCAATCAATCAGTAAATCAACAACAACAAAGTGGAAAGAAAGGCCAAAGGCAAAGTTGTACCAGAACTTAAAACCAGCCCTAAGACTCAAGGGGTCTTTAGTGAAAGAAAGCTTCTTTGAAAATCAGATGAAAGATACACACAGAACGCCATCTCAATGGCAATGCTTCAAGAATGTTCTAAAATGGGAGAAATAGCTTTTTTTTTTTTCTGCACTGACCAGCTTTCGGGGATCTTGGTTCCCTGACCAGGGATTGAACCCGGGCCCTTTGCAGTGAAAGCATGGAGTCCTAATGACCACTGGACTGCCAGGGAATTCTGGCAGTGAAGTGTCTATCTCTAAGGCTAACAGGTAATCTACAAAGATGTGAAGCAAATCTTGAACGTAAACATAAGTTCCCCAAATGCTTGTAGAGAACACTTGTCCAGTGGTAAAAATAAGGTAAAAACTACATAAGTCAAACAGACAATCTTTTTTTGTAATGCATGAAACAACTGATTAGGTTGCCTCCCACAAAGATGACATGCTTCAAGTGCTCACCCTTCCGGTAATTGTGACGATAAATGTGAAAGGCATACAGAAGCTCATAGTAATTGTGAGTCATAAGGTCCACAGCTCTTGCCCGTGATTCAATTATTCCCACCACCTAGAGGAGGGGAAACAGTCACATATCAACACGACAGCCACCAGAATTGCGTCCAGCCATCAGTGGATAAATAAGATGACCTCATTATGCAGATTCACATAGGGAAACTCCACGAGATCCTGAAGTTGGGAGCGTTCACAGAGAACTACCACCAGCTGCCGCAGACAATCCAACTGCCTAGAAGGAAAGAAAGGGATATGAATGTACATTTTCCTTGTGGATTACACAGGGCTGGTAAACTGCCTCCTCTAAATAAGATCATGGGTTTGCTTACCTGCTGGAGTCAGGAATTTGGGTTAAGGCTTCATAGGCTTGGCTATTGTGACCTAGATCCAAATGATGTTTGAAAATGCATGTCCTTAATGTGGCCTGAGTGTCAAATACGGGGAAATAAGAACAGAAATTAAGATGCCATACCTGTGATAAAGCTCAAGGGTAACAAACAGAATACAGTTAGTCCTCACCTGACTTTTCCAGTCATCACCTGCTTCAGTTATTGCTGATGTGGCCAACTGAATAACCAGTTCAGGCAAACCTACGACATCCAGCAGACGCAAAACCTAGGGAGAAATGTAAGAGCACTTCAGATGGGAATACAATTTATTTTATTTCATGTTTTGGCTTCCCTGGATCTTAAGAGTCCACCTGCCAATGCAGAAGACAGATTCGATCCCTGGCCCAGGAAGATCCCGCATGCAACTAAGCTCGTGAGGCACAACCACTGAGCCTGCGCCCCTAGGGCCTGTGCTCTGCAACGAGAGAAGCCTCTGCAGTGAGAAGTCCGAGCCCGATCAGTAGAGCAGCCACTGCTCGATGCAGCTGCAGAAAGCCTATGAGCAGCTACGAGGACCCAGCGGCGTCAAAAGCAAACGATGCTGAGTATAGTTCCTCCAGCTATATGGTTGGTCCTTGTTGTTCACCCATTTTATATGTAATGTGTATATGTTAATCCCAAACTCTCATTTATCTGCCTCCCTACCCCTATTACATTTTTACCCAGTGTGGTGTAAGAAGGACCAAACCATGCCAGAACCTTATCATAATACTGCAGCCGGGGGGTGGACACAATCTCTCCATCCTCTGAACGGATCAAGCGATCTAAGAATTCCTCTTTGCCCACTTCGGACGCTGCCTGGCAGAAACATTCCAGAGCCTGGAGGAATAGAAGGAAATAAAGTGACTATAATAGATTGCTCCACTTCCAGATACTATGAGCCAAAAGTTCTTGTACCGAGGAAAGGAAGAAAAAAAAAAAAAAGAAGAAAGAAAATTATTTAAGTCAGTAATTATTAAGTAAATGATTGCATTTACTGTTTGTTTTATCTAAATTCTCTCTGATGCACTATTTAATACTTTCTTTAATTTATCTACTTTTTAACTTAAATGCTGCTAATTAGAAAGTAACTTTAAGAAGATATTTGATGGATACCTATGATACAGCAACTATAGCACCATGTTAATTTTTGTAGAATCGGAGTGGGGGATTTAGTATGAAAGTCTTTGGACTTTTCTTTATCTCTGAAAGTTTACATAACAGGATGTCAGGAAAAAAATCAGAAATGTAAACTACCATAATGGGAAAAAAACCAGCATAAAAAAACATGCTATAAAAACAATGTAACTGAGAAATAGTTTAGTCACAAAAATGTATCCCTAAAAGCACTGCACAGGGGCAGGAGGGTTTTAAAGTATTCTTCTTCATATTTTCCTGTGTCTGTAAAGTACATGAAGCTAAACGGTCCCCAGGGGTAGATCATGCCCCTTACTGGCACTACTAGTCTTCTTCACCCTTATCTGGAGGATTCTATGCCTCCAATCCCCTCCCTGAGATGGAAACTGAGTGTCCTCCTGCACAAAAGTTTGCTCATCTTTCAAACGCAGTTTACCTTCTGTCCCTCTCCCGTAACCAGGTAACACCGTCCCAGCATAAATCGGCAGGAACCAACGTTGACTTGACACCAGGGGTGCAGCAACTGAATATAATCCTTAAAGGCAAAAGAGATGGTTTCCGATTAGAGAATAAATATCCCTTAAGGAGATATTCATTTCCATGTTCTTCAGAGGGAGAGAAGATAGTGGTCATTCAACACAAAAGCAGTATTTTCAGAAAGCATCTGAAGGTTAAAACCAAATCCTGTTAATCCATTCTTAAACTATTAATATGTTATTAGACACTTTAAGAAAGCAAACAGGACCCTAATAACACTATCACATGAAAACAAACACACACTTTCCATCTTGGCAATTTTCCAACTTTTGGTATTTACTGGCTCAATGGACTAGATTCCAGTGAAGGATGATATGTTTTCTTTCTATAAAGAGAACCCAATAGAGAGAATTAGTAAAAAAGTACTTTATAAAACACTGTGTTAGGAATGATACTGCCAAGAATGAAGTAAAGAAAATCTCTGTGGTGTATGTTTCCGTGTAATCCAGTGTAAATTACTATGGGTCTTAGCAGCCCAATTAAAATGCAGAAAACTTTTACAAAAAAAAAAGTTCTAGAAATCCCATTCTTTACAAGAATAACTGTCCTGAAATGTTCAACGGTACTCACCTGCAATTGTACATACTGACAATTTCCCATCAAACATTCTAGAAAGAGACAACCAGGATTGCTAGGCCATCTCATCATTGGTTAAGGAGATTATTTACTGCTTTGGTAAAGCCTAAATATACACACTGGGTATCTAAACTCAATGAAATGGCTTAATTTTTAAAAAGAAGGTAAAAAGAAGGTGGCACAGCACATGTTCTCCCTACGTAATTATACAACTTTAACGTTAGACAAACACAGTGGAAAGGCTATATACTAGGAGCCTAGTCACCTAGATTAGAATGCAACTAACAAAGAACCAAAGCATGGATTTCACTCCTTGGTGGTCACTTCTAATTTTAGCTAGTATATTGCCCAAGCATACTATGCCAATGGATACTCAGTACCTAACACAGGACTTGGGATACAAAACCATTCAATAAATATCTGATAAATGTATGTTTTAAAAGCGATCTAGGTATTAACTGTGTGTGCATCAATAAAATCTGGCTCAACCCCTGAGCAAAAAAACAAATTAAAGAAAAAAAAAAGGGATACCTGAAAATAACTATCATTTCTTATTGGGATGGGGGGGTAAACATCCAACCTCATTAAAATTTTTCATTACACAGGCAGAATATTCCTGAATCTTAGACTATTTGGATAGGAAAAAAACCTTCCAATTAGCTTTTAAATGAAAGGATACAAGAGCTGCAGTAAATAATTGGTAACTGCGGTGATCATCTCCGGCCAGTTCAACCCAGTTTGGCTTAGAGGGGCCTTTGGTTGAGAGAACAGATGAGATACAATGTGTTTTCTTGCAACTTCTTGGAAGAATAACTCCACAATGGTCTGAGGGCTAGACACTTAAAAACAAAGAGTTTTAACAGTCACCAACTTGTGACAGTAGTACAAATTTTCAATTAAGACAGCCTACCAATTCACTGTACGCCTGTAACAAAGGACATTTATTATTTAAAAACATAAAATGCGTCACTGGTATAATCGATGGCAATCTAAATAAAAGCAATCTGTAAACTATGAAGTATTATATAAATGCAATAAAAAAACCCACTAAATAAACATGACAGTCAAGCTATTTCTCTAGAAGTGTCTCCAATATAGTCCTAAGATTCTAAATTTTATACCAAAACACAAAATAAATTCTCCAGAATGGTTCTCAAGCATGAGAGAGGACTCCTTTTGAATATTTGTTGATGAAGACAAGATTATAAAAGTTATATGATTAATCACTGGAGTATCAGTATAGAATGGAAAAGCGGTTGTACATGTGCATATGCGTGTGTGTGTACATATATATATGGCTTCCCAGGTGGCTCAGTGGTAGAGAATCCACCTGCCAATACCAGAGAGATGGGTTCAATCCCTGGGTTGGGAAGATCCCCTGGAGAAGGGAATGACAACCTACTCTTAATATTCTTGCCTGGGAAATCCCAGGGACAGAGGAGCCTGGGGGGCTACAGCCCACGGGGTCACAAAGAGTCGGACATGACCGAGCACACACACGCGCATATATACAGGCAACACCCTTCATTTATGTCTGACCCGATACTACTTGTCACAAACGGAGAGGTCTCAGGACACAGCTTGCTTACACCCTCTCAGACGGAAAGCACAGGTGAGGCACCTTTTCTAAAGCAAAGGTGGTAAAAGACCACTTTAATGAACACGAAATAAAGGCCAAACTGTCAGATGCATGCACAGTCCAATCCTTACCGAACTTATTTGCCGTTAAAGCACCAGAGTCAGTTAGTTCCAGTACTGATAAATGTTGAAGATTAGACTCCCTGTGAGGAAAGGGGAAAAAACAAAAAAGTTCAATATATTTTCCTATGCTAACATTACTTCAGCAAGTTAGCCGATTGAAACACTGTCAATTTCACTAAGAGATTACATGTGAAAGCTGCACTGAAAGCACAAAAACGCCTGGAAAACGAGCTATGGCTTAGATTGTCGCCCGTCATATCACCCAGTGATCCTTCAAGGAGAAGCCAGCAGGAATTCCTTAGGCCTCCATGCCACGAAAAGCCTTCCCTCGCCAGAAAACAAAGTGGCTTATCTAACTGAAACGTTGAATCTTTTAGGTACACATTAAATCTTCTTTCTTATTTTGGTTATAAAGAATCTCAGTCTACTCTTAATAATTAGCATATTTTTGTGTGTGGCCTAACTTTCTCTGTGACCTCATCTTTAAAAAAATAAATTTATTTTTAATTGAAGGATAATTGCTTTACAATATTGTGCTGGTTTCTGCCACATGTCAACGTGAATCAACCACAGGTGTACAAATGTCCCCTCCCTCCCACTTCTCACTCCATCCCACCTGCCAAGGTTGTCACAGAGCACCAGGTTGAGCTCCCTGAGTCATACGGCAAATTGACCTCATCTTCTTATTTTGCTTTCCACACGATTTGTCTTTACATTATTCATACACACATATAATGATACATATTTATTGCTTTCATTCTTTTTTTATATTATTTTCATTCTTATAACTTGCCTTTAACCTTATAAAATGGAGTTATCTAAAAGCTCTGAATTTTAAAAGCATATAATGCTACAGCATAATATTTAACTTGCTTTTCTATCAGACAATGGAAAAAAATCATTAAACTCACAATTTATTTTTAAAATAATCAGAACACTGAAACTCACAATGTGTCAACTGGAACATCAGTTGCCAAGCACTGACTTCCCCACTTAATGAGGTAGTAAGACAAGAGTAGAGGAGCTGTTCGATGCAGTAGGTCTTGCTGGGCTTGAAAGAGCTGGCCAGCTCCCAAGATCACCTATATGTCATGGGTGGGTGGGTGAGACAGTAAACAGCATTTAGTAATGAGAACCCTTAGGTTCAGGTGGCGGTAAAATAACAAACACAGTTACAAAGGGCATACACAAAAGCAACACACCTATTACACTTTAGGGTAGCAGGCGGCAAAAGGATCTACCCACTTAACAGTACAAAATAATAAAAAACAGCTCACCAGGCCACAGGAGCTAGCGGTGAAACAGAAAACAGTAACAGACAGCTTAACTTTCACCAAATTTGTAGGTTTAGGACTCAAGAAGAGGAACAGGGAAATCTAAGACATTTCTTAATCTTCTGGTTTTGGGTAAAAATAAATATGAGCATTACAGGAAAACTTGACAAGAATATCAGTAGCCTTAAAAATGTGTGTCACTTTGGGACTTCCCTGTTGGGCTGGTGGTTAAGACTCCACGCTTCTACTTTAGGGGCATGGGTTCAATCCCTGGTCAGGAAAAAGACCCCACAGGTACCTGCTGTGACTGGATGCAGCCAAATAAATAAATATTAAAATACAATACAAACTCAAAAAACGAAACAAAACAAAAAACAGAACCACAAGGGGAATTCCGTGGGGGTCCAGTGGCTGGGACTTGGGCTTTTACTGCCAAAGCCTGGCTTCAATCCCTGGTCAAGTAACTAAGATCCCACGAGCTTCGAGGCAAACAGACAACTTTCAGGAAAGGGTCCTGCTTCTCCTTGGTGGTCCTAAACCAATCATCTTCCAGAATGTTTTCTCCTTATCTTTTACCTGAAATTTTGCCATTAGCCATGTACTTGAGTTAATAAATTCAAATTTAAAAAGTATAAATACCCCCGGGAGCTCCAAAGGGCATGCAGTTATTTATATATTAATATGAATTAGTGTAATCAGATTGCTTCCTTGTCAGGCTCAGATGAGTGAGATAAATGGGCCTTCTGATGGTGGGCAGAAAGGTTAACTTTGGAATGCGAAACATTCAAGGTGGGGAGGAGGGGAAGAGACAAGGACAGCAGTCTGGCAACAAGAGCCTGGTGGCTTCAAAGACTAGGATGGAAACAGAGGCACAGAATGGAGCTGGGAGGACCCCAAAACACACTCTGCAACTTCAAAACTGCTTAGGGTAAATCCTGTACGGTAGAAGTAGAGAAGGTCTTTTTCTCTTTCTTCCTCTCTCTTCCATCCTAAATGGTACCCTGGGATCACAGCCAGAGGTGTACTAATAATATGACATTTTGGTAGAACCATCCTGGAAAATTATCCCACCATTATATACACAAAGGTTAAGAGTAAAACACCCTGCTTCATATACATTCTTTTTTTTTTTTTCATATACATTCTTAATCTGCAATTTGAGGCTCACTCATTCTTAAATCAACACGTATTCGCAGAGGACCTTCGAAGGGCCGAGCACTGGGACAGAGCAGTAAACAAAGACAGACGTCCCTGTGCTCTCAGAGCTGATGTTCCGATGTGCCCGCAGGCCAAGAGAGGCTTCAGATTTTACAAGCTTGCCCTCAAGCAGTACTTACCGCATCTCCTAGCCTCATTAGGAGCTGCTGTAAGATCAGAAGGTCTCGGCAGATGAGGAAGCGCGTGCTGGCAACTTTGCACACACTTCTGCACACGACATGCCCTGCTGCGCTGCTACCGTAGAGCTGGGAAAGGCTCACTCGAACATTCAGAGGCTGAGCTATGAATTAAAAAATCATAAGGATTTAAAAACTTAACTGTATTATTGTTTTCTCTAAATCAAAAGGTGTATTTGTTGCTTTGTCATTTACCTGGATTGAATCCCTTTTCCATTTCTACTTCTGTTTCATAATCCATTTCCCGTATTAGAAGTCCAATGGCATGGATCGGGTTCCTAATCTCCTGTAGTTTACTACAAATATCCTCCATCACATTGTCTCTATAAGGAAGTTAGACAACTATTACTTCTGAGAATGTATATGATAGATTCTTTACGCCCTATAAGGTAAATGCCCTATGAAACAGGAAAACCAGCCATATAATACAGGAGTGAAGTGATCACTTGGTATACAAGATACTTTCATGCCATGTAGCAAATTTTCCTTCATTTTTTCCAGAAATGACAGGCAAAATGTATTAGAGGAAAATACGTTTACATTTTAGAATTTACAGCTCAGTTCATAGCTAACAGCTAGACCATAATTCATGAGTCTGTTTCCAGACTTGAATTCATGTGTTAGATTTTCTGTTTAAAAGCTGAAACAGCTACTTAGAATCATGGCAACTCACTTTAAGCCAACTACTTTGTACATATCTGAATGTACATTTAAACCTGATATTGACACTAAGAATTGCTAAATTTCCATTAGGAAATGGACTTTACCCTAAATTCTCCTTACACATCAATAGTGATCAAATCTTCCAGAATCTGTTCCGCAGCCTTTTCTGGAGACTGTAGGTTGTAACAGCTCATTTCCATCATTACTGACATATCCATAGTTACTGACTCTCCAATCAGCCGAAGGCATTTTATAAGACACATGACATCCCGAGCAACATCCACGTCTGTAAGAGAAAGGTGATGTCTCAGGTCAATGAAGAGCTGCTAGTTAATATTATACTAAAAAAATTGTTAATAATAATGACAGGTAGCTATTGAAGTCTTGGAGATGCTTAGGCCTCTTCAGCTTTTTAAGAAATGCAGACTGAGGCACACTGACCAGGAAAGGTCACAGTGGCAGTTGGTGTTTCTGTATCTGCTTGAATGAAAGCACAGGGCTTAAGGAGAAAGGAGCTTGGCAGTTGGTGTTTTTGTATCTGCTTGAATGAAAGCGTAGGGCTTAAGGAGAGAGGAGCCTGAATGTGGACATAATAATCACTCTTACCATCAGATATGGTTGTCTCATCCTCTGTCAAAAGATTCTCATCAGGGAGGAGATACAAATGATCCACTAAGGAGGAAGGCACAAGGAAAGACAGGTACCCCTGCAAGTACAAATCTTCCAGTTATATTTTTCTTTTCAGTGAGTGTTTAAAGGTATAAAGTAGTTGAGACCTGAATCTTATCATGAGGGGACCCCAGACAAATCCAAACTGAAGGACACCCTACCAAGGAACAGGTGTAGCCTTCAAAGACGGTCAATGTCAGGACTTCCCTTAAGAATCCGCCTTGTGATGCAGGGCACAAGGGCTGGATTCCTGGCCGGGGAGCTAAGATCCCACGGGGCCTGGAGCAACTAAGCTCTCGTACCACAATGAGGGAGCAGGCATACAGCCACGGAAGACCCCATAGGACGCACCTAAGACCAGATGCAGCCAAATAAATAAATATTTTAAAAAGTCAGTGTCATGAAAGACAGAAAAAGGCCGACAACAGTTGCAGATTAAGTAAAGATACATGACAACTCAATATATGCAAGATCTTGAATTGGATCCTAGATCAAGGAAGAAAAATTCTAAGCACAACTAGTAAAATCTGAATATATACAAATATAAAAATGCCCGATGTTGAAATTGTGCTGCAGTTATGAAAGAATGTCGCTGTGCTTAGATACATGCTAAAATATGTCAGGGTCAAGGGGCATGATATTTACAACTAACTCTCAAGTGGCTCAAGAAAAGCAAATGAAAGTTAATAAATGGTGAATCTGGGTGGAGGGGATATAGAAGTGCTTCATGCTATTCTCGTAACTTTCAAATTAGGAATCGCTTCAATGTAAAAGGTAAACAAGATGCAAAAAAGTATAAATAGTGCAGAAGACTATTTAAACACAAATTAACTATAATTTTGAGGATTCCCCCCAAGAGAAAACCCACCAAAGTCCTAAAAGCTAACTACAATATACAACAGACACTACATTCTGAAAGGCCCATTGAACAGCCTACAGGAGTTCTGTGTGTTTCTGCCGTCTTACTTTCTTCAACAGGCACACCATATTTGTGTGTGGATTCAAATGCAGGGCAAGAGGATGAGAAAGGGCTTCTTGATACTGAAGACAGCAGGCATAGAACTTGCACCAGAATTCCTGCTGCAAATTTCGGAACTCTTCCTGGGAAAATTCATACTCTGTTACACTTCCCTGGAGCTGGCAAAGGAAAAAAAGAAAAAGAAACTCTTGATACCATTTGGGATATTTTCTTCCACTAAACATAAATGTTTAATATCATTTTATTAAACTATAGGGAGGTGACTATTCCTTATGTATGTATGCCACAGACTCTGTAAATACATATCTAAATCTTTAAGTAAAAGTTTTAGAAATTTGTATTTCTTAGTAACAAGGTCCAATGAACAATTTGAACAATTTCTCAGTACCAATCTGCCCCATAGTGAGATGAAAGAAATTGTCTTTCTTTCTTTAATCAAACCTCACCTCACTTTCAACAGCTAAAGTAACTTCTTTCTTTAGTTCTGTCCAGGAAAGATCTAAATTCCTCTCAGTTCCTCGACAGAAAATCTGAAAAAAAAAAAAAAAGACACAAAGAGACACTTATAGAGTACCACATAATACTAAAAACTAAATGAAAAATGCTCCAGAAGACATTGAGGCAATATATAACAATACAATAAACACTGGACATGCCTGAAATAACATATTTACTCTTAACATTGTGCAAATAATTTCTCATTGTGAGATCACAGCAAGTTGAAATAGTTTCTATAGTCCAGGATAAACTATAAAAACTCATGAACCCGCAAGAATTATAATAGGGTACATTTGGGTCATGACAAAAAACAAAAGGAAACATAACGTCTACTGCTCAGCTGGGAGGAAGATGTGACATGATGCCAAATAACATCCTGATAGGCACAAAGGTGAGCGAGAGCAGTGATGGAGGTAGGCCACTCTGCTGGGAAAGGTTCTCCTAGAGTAAAGCTTGTGATCGGTGCCTTACTGATTAGTCAGCGTCTCAGCCTGCAAGAGACACCATGAAAAATCGTACATTTGATTACTGTGAACAAGAAGGGCTGATGTGATGAGAGAAATAATGCCCTAGAAGTGATTGTGTTATGGTGGAGTTTTATTAAAGAGAAAATAGAAAACACAGAACAGCCAGATATTCAAGAATGTACCCAGAAGAAAAGTCAAGGATCTGGAAGCCACATCACCTGGGAGAAAGTTAAGGGACAGGGTGCATGGAGCCTGGAGAAAGATAACACGGAAAATGCTTAAAAGACTTGAAGAGCTGCTTTATAGAAAGGAGACACGTTCTATGAAGTTCCCAAAGAGAGATGCCACCTAAATGATGGAGGCTTAAATCTGATCTAATACCTGGATGAACTTTTCTCTGGCTGCACCCCGCAGCTTGTGGGATTTTAGTTCCCCAAACAAGGATTGACCCTGGGCCCCAGAGTGAAGGTGCCGGGTCCTACCCACAGGACTGCCAGGGAGTGCCCTGGGAGTTTCAGGTGGCGCAGTTCTGAACGAACAGTCACAGAGGAGGAGCTGAGACACCTGTCACTGGAGGCAGAGACAACCAGAAACTAACTAGCTGGCTGTCAGAGAAGCCTCAGGTTATTTCTGCTCTGTGTGGGAGGTCAGATCAGAAGAGCCTGAGGGGTTCTTTAATTCTGAGTGATCACTTCACATTCATGAAGCTAAGTGGCAATTTAACGAAGTCTAAGTGACTTGCATCTCTTATACCCTGTAACTCTGAAGCTTAGATTTTTTTGAGTTTTCTTGAACCTGAACCAAATCAGACCTTTGCTGTACTAACAAAAGTGTAAAAACAGTACCAGCAAACCTATCCAAGAAAACATTTAAAATTTCTTTCTAGTATAGAGAGTATATGCAGTGTAGTAAGGTATGGTTTTATAACGGTGTAGGTACAAGTTTCTTCTTTGCTATTATTATGCTTCACTGGTCATTGGGAAAGTGCCCTTAATCCTCTCTCCCCATTGGGACTCTTGGTATTCTTATGGAAAGAACATTAAAAAAAAATTACAACAGTATTTATAAACACCTGTATATATAATTGTAAAACTATGCTGGGGTTAGTACATGCAAAACAACAAAAATTAATAGTAAGTATTAACTATATAATGATAGCTATAGGAGAGTCTTAGATCAACAGGAAGTATTTTTTCACTGACCTGCAAAGCTTTACACAAAGCTGCATTAATGAACCGGCCTGGTGTAAAAAGACTCTGCAAATACATCTCCTGTTAGAACATTGAAGCAAAAGTTAGCATCATTCTAAAAATGATAGAAATGATAAAAAAAGACAAAATCTGCAATAATTTGAATGAAGAATCCAACACATTAAAACTGAAGCCTGCATTTCTGTAACATGAACATGGGAATTTCGCCCTCTGCACAGAGCAGAGTGGCGGAGCAGTCACGTATTTTCACACTGAGAGTGAAGCCTATAGCATCTCTGAATCCACAGGATGTACTGCACCCAGAACGCTGTGTTCCTCAAGGTGCACTTCAGTGGGTCAGCTTATCAAACGCCAATCTTAAAGGTGAAGAGTTCTTACCTAGGTTACTAGTCATAAACACCAGCAAGAGAACAATTAAACTAAGCTGGCTTCTACACCATCCACAAAAGGCCTCATTTTACGGTTCACATATAAAAGGAAAGGAACCAATAATTAGAACAGGCATTATATATATAAAAAACAAACAAACGAAACTGCAATAAGCTCTAACAAGTGGGGAAATGAAGTAGGGAGAACAAAATGGAAAGTCTCATACTGTCTAATCATTTTGATCAAATTTTATAAACCAGATTTGCCAACAAGTAGCGAATTTGGTTGACCTTCATTCAAGTTTCCTTCCTTCCACTCAGGTTCTGGGGGATATTTATAAAATGACCAAATGGAGAAAAACAAGAATTTTTAAAAATTAGCACGTGATTTTGACTTTTAGACAAAAGTTAAGTGCCAATAAACTCTCATTGGCACTTAAAATTATAGCACTTAAAATTATGCACTTAAAAATATAGCAATATTCAATTTCAGGTACTCAAAATGGGTTTTCCAGTCCTACAAAGAGTTAATGTCTCAGACCCAGAGCCCATAATCTTTAAGCTCATTTTAACAGAAATGCATCAAGTTTTTCTTCCGTTTACCTTGAGGATGTCCCTGAAAAACAGGGAGCCTGGTCTGTTTTGCTCCCTACTGCATTACCTTTTAAACTTGTGTTCTTCATAGTATATACCTCTATCAGAATTTATCTTGTTTCTATGCATCTATTCACATGGTTAGTATAGTGGACAGAATCCATTTCCCTTTCTTTTACTAACAAACCCCTTACCTTTCTCTAAAGAATCACTCCTCCTATACCCACACCCAACTGAACTTCACCCTCCACAATAACAGGGTCCAGGCTGGACATGTTTCTCATGCCAAGCCAGAATATTTTATTCCTTCTGATCAGAGTGACCATGTCAGGAATAAGCACATAACTCAAGTCAGCTCAGGGTCAACTCCATGACCTGGAACAGAAGCGCTCTCTTTTCTCTGGAGTTGCTAAGTTCACAGAGGTAAGCTTGCTCAGAAAACCTGCCCAATGATAAACCCCAAAAGGAGGAAAGCAGAATAGAGACAAAGGAGAGATGAAGCTCTAAAGGCATTATTCCAGGCATGCCAGTATGTTCAGCTTAAAGCAGTTTGAGGTGGGTTTCTTTCATCTGCACGTCAAAGAGTTCTGCTAATACAACTGGTTCTTCTCAAACTGATGATCAAGGTTAAATCATCTCCTTATATAAAACTTTAGCGTCACTTACTCTGGGGTCTTGATCATCCCGGATGACTATTTCCTCCTCTGGCAGAGGCTGCATAAAAACTGGACTCCACTGACCTGCAACATTACTACAGAGAGAAAAAAGCCCATCAGTCCACGTAAAGGTGACGAATAAAAACGAAGCTTACACAGTGAGCAGCATCTGGGCAGGGAGGGTCCCATCGCTGACCTCTGCAACTACTGCTTGACCAATTCTATTTTTTCCTGGCTGCACCAGGCAACATGTGGGATTTCCCTGACCAGGGATGGAACCCATGCACCCTGCAATGACAGCATGAAATCTTCACCACTGGACCACCACGATCAGATTCTCTTTAAAATAGTTTCCAAAAAAAGAAATTCATAGCAGAGTCTGGATTATAGAAGTGCTCTTACTCTTTTAATAGGCATCTTCCTGAATTAAAACTGTAAACACAAATCTACAAATAATAGCTAACTTTCATTCTATATTTACCACATGCTACACATTCTGCAGGTGTAATTCTAGATATACTTCATGTATCTGCTTAGTTGCTCAGTCGTGTCCAACTCTTTATGACCCCATGGACTGTAGCCCGCCAGGCTCCCCTGTCCATGGGGACTCTTTAGGCCAGGACACTGGAGTGGGTAGCCTTTCCCTTCTGCAGGGGATCTTCCCAACCCAGGGATCGAACCCAGGTCTCCCTCATTGCGGGTGGATTCTTTACAACCTGAGCCACCAGGGAAGTCCAAGAATACTGCAGTGGGCAGCCTATCCCTTCTCCAGGGGACGTTCCCAACTCAGGAATCAAACTGGGGTCTCCTGCACTGAAGGCGAATTCTTTATCAGCTGAGCTACCAGGGAATCCCACACTTCATGTATACCTTATGATAATTCTTTGAAGGATACACTGCCCTCATTTTAAGATGTCAAAAGTGAGGTTTAGGGTATCTCACAGCTAGTAAGTTGGAGAACCAGGTTTCAAACTCACCCAACACTGGATTCTTTGCTTTTTTAACCCACTTTGCCTGAATGCCATCTATAAGGAGTACTCTCTCTTTTCTGAGGTGTGGTTCAGCGTCAACCTGGGGGCAACCATTCTTAGAATTCTATTCTAGAATATGGGTCATGAGGGACCCCTTGGGTACAACTACTTTATAGTTGACTCTTGAGCAAAATGGGGGGTTTACAGGTGCCGACCCTCAAAAACCCAGGTACAGCTTATTCAAGCAACTGTAGATTGAACAGTACTAGCGTAACTACTATGAAAAAATCAATGTATTAAGTGGACCCCCAAAATTAAAAATCCAAGCTGTTCAAGGGTCAACTGTAGTTCCAGGAGCATTTAAATATGATCCAGGGAATCTTTCATACATTTCAGGAATTATACAAGTGTCTGATTCAAAACTGGTTCTTAAATGTATTTTGTAACTGTTAAAAATCTTAAAATGAATATCATGTAAATAAAAATAACAGACATACCAAACATATCTAATATTAGAGATTATCAACATGTTAAATTGTGTTATAATTTTATATTCATAAATACTGGTTTTGTTAAATATTGGAGTTCATTATCTTTGGAGGAAAAAAAAAGGGTTTCCTGTTTAAAAAACAAAGTTTGAGAAGCACTGTACTTGGTAGAATCTACTCCTCATCTTAGGGTGAGGACACGGAGACCTCAAAGGGGCTGCAGTGACTTTTGGAAGATGTGGGTATCAGAAACAGCCTTTGCTAAAAAGCAAAGGAAATGTGCAGATTACAAGTATTTGGGACCTTTCTCGCTCCCTGGCCATCTTGGAGGCTGCCCTTGGCTGGGGGCATCCCGCATCTAAGGCAGGAAGACAGTGAACATGAAAAAGTTGCGGGAGTTGCTCAACTCTAGGCTCCAACCCGTCATGAAAAGTGGAAAGTAGGTGCTGGGGTACGAGCAAACACTCAAAATGATCAGACAAGGCGAAGTGAAACTGGCCATCCTTGCCAAGTACCAGCCTCGGGGAAATCTGAAGTACAGTACTATGCCATATTAGCCAAAACAGGCCTCCATCGCTATAGCAGCATTAACACGGAACTGGCAGAGCATGTGGAAAATACCAGAGTATGCACACTGGCTATCACGGGTGCAAGTCATGCAAGGACAGACTGGTGAAAAGTAAATCATGTACAACTTTTCCTTAATAAAACCAGCCAGAGCTTGTCTGAAAAACAAACAAAAAAAGAAGTATTTTCGGATATGTGCTATCTCTCCCAATAAAGATGGTATATATACATATTTTTTTGTGTCATTCCAACTCTAAGAATCCCTTTTCTGCCCTAAAACCATAAGGTAAGAACATAAAATGAAATAGAAGGTATGTCAGAAAACAGGCAAGCCCAGGGCTGAATCATCTAAATGCAAGCATCTGACTTTTGTCCAACACAACGAGCTCCCTTCTTTTCTCAGTATGACTTTGCCTGGGGTAGGTAGGATGACAGAGAAGAGGGACCGTACTGTTCAAAGTTGATGTATTTCACAACCGTCTGGTTCTCAGCGTCGTGCCACAGGGCCCAGATGTCCGTAGAGGTTAAGGCAAAGTCAATCAGTGTCTCCTGGAACGAAATATCGGGAGAGAACAAACAAAAACAGGTTAAAATAAGACAGAAAAGGTACTGCTTTATGGTGAATTAAACTTCTATAAGCAGGAGAGGTAAAAACATGAAAACAAAAGATGGTACCATGTGAACCTGGTAAAATCCAAGTAAAATTTTGTTTGGATGAAGTTTCATTAGATATTCCACTTTAAGATTATAATCCCATTACAACAGTTAAGTTAGCCAATACTTTTTTCCTGTACTTGTGTGATAAGCAAAGAATAATTTAACCTACCTGAGAAGTGAATAGTGAGGAGATGTGATCTAGGCTATAGCGGTTATTCTCAGCGCTCACCAACTGGAAAACGCAGAACTGTTAAAACACAAGTTGCTAAGTTAATACTTGAAATAACCATCAAGCCATTTTTCTAAGCAAGCAAGACTTATAAAAGACTTATTCAAAAACCAACTTTTAAAAAAATGTGTGGCAAAATATATGTAGCACTTACCATCTCAACTATTTTTAACTGTACACTTTAGTAGTATTAAGTACATTTATACTTGTGCAATCAATCTCCAAAACTTTTTTTCGTTTTTCAAAACAAACCCTGTATTCATTAAATCCCCCATTCCCCCTCCCCCCAGCACTGGCAACCAGCATTCTGTTGTCTGTCTCTTCGATCTTGACCACTCTACCTAATGGCATCTGTCTTCTAGCGGCTGTATTTTCACTTAGGACAATATCCTCAAGGTTCATCCATGTTGCAGCATGTGTCAGAATTTCTTTCCTTTTAAAGTTGGGTAATATTCCATTTTATGTAAATACCACATCTTGTTTACCCATTCAGTCGCTGATGGAGACTTAGGTTGCTTCTATTTTGTGGCTATTGGGAACATTGTTGCTAAGAACATGGGTGTACAAATATCTTTTCAAGACCCTACTTTGAATTCTTTTGGGTGTATATCCAGAAGAGGAATTGCTTGATCATATGGAAATTAAGGAATTGCCAAGTTGTTTCCTATAGTGGCTGCAGCATTTTACATCTCCACTGTTAATGCACAAGGGTTCCAATGTCTTCACGTCCTCCCTAACACTTGCTATTTACTATTTCCCCCCGCCATAGTAGCTATGCTTGGGTACGAGGTGGAATCTGTGGTCAGAAACCTATTTTTATGCTTTTACCAAAAATAATCTAAAACATACACATGATAAAAATCAACTTGAGTCAATCTTCACTACAAACAAAAACCTATAAAACAATTCATGTTTTGTATTTAACTCTACTGCCAAAACAAAAAAGATCTCAAACTCAAAAATATGAACACTATTTTAAATAAATAATTTTTTGACAAAGAAAATATACTATGAACTAGTAAGAGTGATGAAGATTCTATCCTGGTAACATAAGCAACTGTTCACGAAAAGCTTTAAAAAAATATATACAATGATTCCCTTTGAGAGGAAAACAGTGTATGAAGGATGAGAAAAATATGTAGTGGTCACATTCATTCCAGCCTACAGCTATATTTTACAGGCTACATATCTCAAATCACTAGTGAGACATGAATCAACTTAGGAGGTCTCAACCGGCATTTAAGAAAAAAAAGGGTAAGAGTTTATTGGTTCATCACCCATGGTGAACATGTTTCATGAAGACTATTTTCTGTTTTATGTCCATCACCACATAAGGGTACCCAGATAGCAATGTAAAATATTTGTTGTATATATTCCAGCCAAAAAGTTGGAAAAATGCTGGTCTAGTGCAGTGCTTCTCAAACCACTTGTGGTAAAGGAATGAAGGAATTTTTTTTTTTTTTTAGTCTGCTCCAGACTAATACTCTTTTTTTTGGGGGTGGGGGGGGCGCTCCACTGGGTGGCATGTGGGAATCTTAATCCGCCAAGCGGGGACTGAACCTGCGCACTCCGAAGTGGAATTGTGGAGTCTTAAATCACTGGACCGCTAGAGAAGTCTCTCAGACTGATACTTGACATGTAGAAACCCACGCATGTCTGTGGCAACGTCAAATCACTTATAAAAGCTTCTATTCTCTCAGTTTCTCCATTTATTTTACTGCAAACTAGTAACAAACAATTTGTGGCCCAGGACCATTCCACAGACCACACCATAGGTCTGTGGCACTTCTGTTTGATATTTTTATTAGTGTCCTAGATGGAAACTATTATTGTTATTGTTTAGGGGCTAAGCCCTGTCCGACTCTTTTTCAACCCCATGGACTATAGTCCACCAGGCTCCTCTGTCCATGGGATTTCCCGGGCAAGAATACTGGAGTGGGTTGCCATTTTTTCCTCCAGGGGATCTTCCAAACCCAAGGATCAAACCCATGTCTCCTGCATTGCAGGTGGATTCTTAAGCATTGAGCCCAAGGAAGCCCAGATGGAAATACATATGGCATAATATAACACTGAGGACATGATGCTGAGAATGATTAAATTAATGCACTTAACAGAATTAGTCTCCAAAGAACCAAAAGAAAACCAAGAAGAAACAAATGAAACAAACAGGAATGGATGTAAACTACTACATAGATTAAAACACCAAACAGGGCTTCCTTGGTGGTCTAGTGGTTAAGAATCTGCTTTGCAATGCAAGGGACACCAGTTCGATCCCTGGTCCAGGAAGACCCTACAGGCCTCAGAGCAATGGAGACCGTGCTCCACAACAAGAGATGCCATCACAACAAGAAGTCCACGCACTGCAGCCAAGAATGGCCCCAACTCACCCCAACTAAAAGAAAGCGGTGGGCAGCAACAGAGACCCACCATAAGCAATAAAACCCGTAAAAAACAAAAGCAAACTTCAAATGTGCAGGTTAGGGAGAAAAAAACATTCTGAAGAGAGGTTTTTGTTTAGAAAAAGGAAACAAAAAAAAAGGACCTCAACTTCATTATACTCTGAATAGGCACACCAGCATTACATGGCTGCTAAAAATAAAGTGTATCTGATTTTAGGCTTCATTAACAGAACCTTAACGCTTAAGCCAAGGAGGTAACAGCTCTGCTCAATCTGACCCCAACCCTAGATTAACACATTCAATCTCAGTCTCATCTTCAGAGCAGAGGTTCTCAGAATGTGGTCCACAGACACCCAAAGGTCCCTGAGACCGATTTCAGGGGGTCAGTGAGGTCAAAACCCTTCACGGTAATTCTACATTATTTGCCGTTTTCACTGTGTTAATATTTGCACTGATAATGCAAAAAAGCAACAGTGGGTGAAATTACTGATGTCTTAATGTGACAGTGGCACCAACCTGAATACTCTTTCACGATAAAAATTCAACAAGCTAGGAATAGATAGACAGGAACTTCCTCAACACTAAAAATTCACAGCTAACATCATACTCAGCGGTGAAACACCCAAAGCTTTCTCTCTTAAAATGGGAATAAGACAAGGGTGTCAACTCTCGTCACTTCTATTCAACACTATACTGGAGGATCTATCCAAGGAAATTAAGACCAAAAAAAGAAAAGGCACATAAATTGGAAAGGAAGTAATAAAACTATCTTTATATGTTGCTGTCCTATAAATAGGAAGTCCCAAGGATTACACTATAACACTACTAGAACTAAAAAGAGTTCAATATATATAAAATCAATATAAAAAAGTGAATTATATTTCTATAAACTTGCAGTGAGGAACCTGAAATGAAATTAAGATAATTTCACTTACAATACTATCAAAAGGAATAAAATATATAGGAAGAAGTTGATTAAAAAAAAACCCTGCAAAACTTGTATCATGAAAACTATAAAACATTATTTAAAAAATTAAAGACAATTTAAATAAATGGAAAAGCATCCCGTGCTCATGAAGCAGAAACCTTAATATTGCTAACATGGCGATGCTTTCCAATATGATCTACAGTCAACAAGTCTCTATCAGAGTCTGTGAAGCGGCAATAAGCACACACGCCGGTCGCTGGCTCCTGAGCCTGAGCTCCTGAAACGCCTGCGGCCTTCTGAGCGATGACAGCGGTGCCAGGAGCATCTTCTGTTGAGCAGCTGGCCTCTGACCCTGGCTCCCGGCAGGCTCCTAAATCCCTGTGCACTTCCTGGGTGACAGGAACACCTTTTGCTCTAAGAGCTGACTCCTGGATAGCTTCAGCATGGCAACTGGTCACCAGAAAGAGGAAGCCTGAATAGAATCTTGAAACTTTCAGCCCTGACCCCTGCTTTCCAGAAAGAGAAGAAAGGCCACTGGGTTTATAATCCATCACGCCTATGTGATGAAGCCTCCGTAAAAACCCCTATCCCTATGGGATGTGGGGAGCTCCCAGGCTGGGGAACACAGCCACGTGCCGGGACGGTGGTGTGCCTCAATGCCTTCAGACCCTTCTGGACCTTGCCTACCTACATCTTCAGCATTTATTGTATAATTAACTAGCAAACGTGAGTGTTTCCCTGAGTTCTCTGGGCCATTCTAACAAATTACTGAGCCCGAAGAGGGGGTGGCATGAATCAAAAACCCAAGGACAAGTGACTTCTCTCGTGGTCCAGTGGTTGAGATTCTGTGCTTCCAATGGGGGGGCACAGGTTTGATCCCTGGTCAGGGAACTAAGATTCCGCACACGTGGCAGCTTGGCCAAAAAGGTAAAAAATGAAACAAAACAAAAAAAGAACCCAAGGAGCTAAGAAGAAGAGTCTCCACAGTGGGCAGTAGCCTGGCTTCGGGCGATGAGCATGAGCCGGGCGAGGGGGCGTCCACCTATGTGGAAGGCCTGGGGCAGGGTGAAAACTCATGCAGGATGAGGAGAGTGTCCACACGGAGTGCCGGCCTGCACTGGGGACTAGAGTCCAAGGAGGTGAGCAGGGTGTCCACCGCATGGGGGTGGGCTAGCGCAGTCAGCGCCCGAGGAGGTGAGCAGGGCATCCACGTGAAAGGGCAGCTGGACTGGGACTGCTGTGGTTTAGTCGCTCAGCCGTGTCCGACTCACGGACTGCAGCATGCTGGGCTCCTCTGTCCTTCACCGTCTCCCCAAGTTTGCTGATGGAACGGGACACCAGAGCCCAACAGGAGTGAGGAGGGGACCCAGACAGATCAGCACCCAGCATGGGGGATCAGAGCTCCGGTGGAGAGAGGAGGGCAAATCCGACCTCGCTAGAATGTCACTAGGTTTAAATGGACGGTATGTGTAGTGTGTGAGCCCAGAGGAAGCACAGTCCAAGCCTTTGCTGTTAATGTACATGAAGGGCCCGGCACCGTGCCAAACACACAATATCAACAGTTTATTTATCTGGCTAGGCCACAGGGCTTGTGGGATTAGTTCCCCAACCAGGGATCAAAACCTCAAACCCGGGCCCTTTGCACTGGAAGCTCAGAGTCCCAACAATGGACTACTAGGGAATTCCTGTGGTTGTTTATTATATGATTATACCACTGTTCAGTTCAGTCGCTCAGTCGTGTCCAACTCTTTGCGACCCCATGGACTGCAGCATGCCAGGCTTCCCTGTCCATCACCAATTCTGGAGCCAGCTCAAACTCATGTCCATTGAGTCGGTGATGCCATCCAACCATCTCATCCTCTGTCGTCCCCTTCTCCTCCCGCCTTCAATCTTTCCCAGCATCAGGGTCTTTTCCAATGAGTCAGTTCTGCACATCAGGTGGCCAAAGTATTTATGCTTTAGCTTCAGCATCAGTCCTTCCAATGAATATTCAGGACTGATTTCCTTTAGGATTGATTGGTTTGATCTCTGTGCAGTCCAAGGGACTCTCAAGAGTCTTCTCCAACACCACAGTTGAAAAGCATCAATTTTTTGGTGCTCAGCTTTCTCTCTAGTCCAACTCTCACATCCATACGTGACTACTGGAAAAAACATAGCTTTGCCTAGACAGACCTTTGTGGGAAAAGTAATGTCTCTGTTTTTTAATATGTTGTCTACATTGGTCATAGCTTTTCCTCCAAGGAGCAAGCATCTTTTAATTTCATGGCTGCAGTCACCATCTGCAGTTATTTTGGAGCCCTCCCAAATAAAGTCTCTCATTGTTTCCCCATCTGTTTGCCATGAAGTGATGGGACCAGATGCCATGATCTTAGTTTTCTGAATGTTGAGCTTTAAGCCAACTTTTTCACTCTCCTCTTTCACTTTCATCAAGAGGCTCTCTAGTTCTTCTTTGCTTTTGCCAAAAGGGTGGTGTCATCTGCATATCTGAGGTTATTGATATTTCTCCCAGAAATCCTGATTCCAGCTTGTGCTTCATCCAGCCCAGTGTTTCTCATGATGTACTGTGCATGTAAGTTAAATAAGCAGGGTGACAATATACAGCCTTGACGTACTCCTTTCCTGATTTGGTTCATTTGGACAGGTTCCAAATGAACATAGAACTGTTGTTCCATGTCCAGTTATAACTGTTGCTTCTTGACCTGCATACAGATCTCTCATGAGGCAGGTAAGGTGGTCTGGTATTCCCATCTTTTTAAGAATTTTCAACAGTCTGTTGTGATCCACACAGTCAAAGGCTTTGGCATAGTCAATAAAGCAGAAGTAGATTTTTTTCTGGAACTCTCTTGCTTTTTCCATGATCCAATGGATGCTGGCAATTTGACTCTGGTTCTTCTGCCTTTTCTAAATCCAGCTTGAACATCTCGAAGTTCATGGTTCACGTACTGTTGAAGCCTGGCTTGGAGAATTTTGAGCATTACTTTACTAGCATGTGAGATTAAGTGCAACTGTGCGTTTAGTTTGAGCATTCTTTGGGATTGCCTTTCTTAGGGATTGGAATGAAAACGGACCTTTTCCAGTCCTGTGGCCACTGCTGAGTTTTCCAAATTTGCTGGCATACTGAGTGCAGCACTTCCACAGCATCATCTTTTAGGAACTGAAATAGCTCAGCTATTCCAACATCTCCACTAGCTTTGTTCGTAGTGATGCTTCCTAAGGCCCACTTGACTTCACATTCCAGGATGTCTGGCTCTAGGTGAGTGATCACACCATCGTGATTATCTGGGTTGTGAATATCTTTTTGTACAATTCTTCTGTGCATTCTTGCAGCTTTTCTTACTATCTTCTGCTTCTGTTAGGTCCATACTGTTTCTTTTATTGAGCCCATCTTTGCATGAAATGCTCCCTTGATATCTCTATCTTCTTGAAGAGAGCTCTAATCTTTCCCATTCTATTGTTTTCCCCTATTTCTTTGCACTGATCACTGAAGATGACTTTCTTATCTCTCCCTGCTATTCTCTGGAACTCTGCATTCAAATGGGTATATCTTTCCTTTTCTCCTTTGCCCCTCCTCAGACAACTGTTGTACCATTGTATTGTATCCTAAATACCTCATCAACATACAACAGCTAATGTTTGAATGGTGAGCAAAATTATTTTGGAAAATTAACTTCCCCTGCACCACTTAATAACACCTACATCCTGTTCACAACTCCATTTTTTTCACTCAGACTTTCAAACTAGCTCTTTCCTGTTTAGTTTTGGTTAACCTTTCCTTCCACGGACTTCCCTTGTGGCTCAGCTGATAAAGAATGTGCCCGCAGTGTGGGAGGCCCTGGGCTCGATCCCTGAGGTGGGAAGATCCCTTGGAGAAGGGAAAGGCTACCCACTCTAGTATTCTGGCCTAGAGAATTCCCTGGACTATATAGTCCATGGGGTTGCAAAGAGTCAGACACGACTGAGCAACTTTCACTTCACTTTCCTTCCATGTTCCTTTAAACTCTCTACTTCCCTTTCATCCTGAATTTGCCTTTAAGATCTTTTAATTCACATATTAGCACAAAAAGTGCAAGCATTGTTTTTTTTTTTGTGGAAACAATGCAAGATACATCTAGAGGCTGATGAGAAGAGCCGAAAAGAGACTCAGTGAGTCTGTAGCTATTGCTCCAGGTCAGTACACACAGAATACTCGACATGTGTCTAATCTGTTTCATACCTGTCCTCGCTTTGGGGCATGCAGGTACACTCCCAGGTAGAGCCCCATGGAAGGGGAATAAGCAAGTCGCAGTTTGTGTCCAGTCCCAGCAGTGAGCCGGAGATCTTTATTTACGGGGACAAATTCCAGCATGTCAGCCACCATCAGGCACATTTGGTCCTGCCAAGAAGATTTAGTAAGTCGTATTAAAGAACATTCAAGATGGAAGAAAAAACTCCTTCCCTTTTAAAAGAATGCATATCCATCATATTCTATCTAGCACTGTATTTAATTTATCTGCTGAAAGGCCCTACAGGTTTTTGTTTTTTTTTAAAGGGCTGAGATGAAAACATTTCTTTGGTCTGATAGATAAAATCATCAGCTGTTTTGTATTCAAAAGTTGAACATTATTTTACCAACTTGCATTTTATTTTTTAAAGTTTTTTATTAAAAAAAAATTTCTGGCCACACTGTGTGGCATGCAGGAGCTCAGTTCCCCAACCAGGGATCAAATGTGCACTGCCTGCATTGGGAGCACAGAGTCTTAAACAGTGGACCAAAAGCGGAAGCCTCTCAAGTTGCATTTTAAAACCACATTTGTCCTGAAGTGAAGAGTATACTTTATACCACTTCAAGGTTTCTGTAGGACTTAATTTTCCAAAATAAAAATACAAAAATTTAGGGGAGAAATGTATGAAAAATAAAATTAAATGAAACTGTCTGAATCTGGAAATGGCCCATCATTTCCAAAGTAAGAGATCTGCTCATCTTTACGAGAAGAAACAAGATCTATTTCACTTTCTCTACAACTCGCAATCCTATCTTGACTTGCAGTACGTACAAAGGCAGCGCCTACCTTGTAAGACCACATTCGCAGCTTGTGGTCCTGACACAGAGCAAAGATGACAGCGTCGTGCTCCACGCAGTGCACTGCAAGGCTGAGGGGACGGGCTGACGGCCCCTGGTCACCTCTGCAAACAGGAGGCGCACGTTAGAGGTCTACCGGTGCCAACCACCTGATCATCAGAGCTCCCAAGTTAAGAGATAAGATAAAATTATAAAGGAACACTCTTAGCGGAAGGAGCAAGTTTATGGGCTGGTATGGGATAACCACATTTTCTGTCTGACTCATGTCCAGTTACTAGGATAGACGGAATGCAATGTTGTGTAGACCCTTCTCCTGTCCAGTATGTTTATTTGTCTTGGAGTCAGGCTGAAAGCACTAATTGCTGCTGACCAGGGCAAAAGATCACACTCTTGGGCACTCTGACTTGCCGGCTGGAGACCACTCACCTGATGGCTGTGGGCATCCAGCCTATGAGCAGGCGCTGCATCACCGAGCTCTGTCTCAGCTCCACGACCGACACCACCCCTGCAAGAAGGAAAACAGGTCAGTGGGCCCCAGGCACCCCGCGACCACGCTCAGTGAAACCCGAAGACAAGAGCAGGCAACCGTGAACAAGGCATTTATGACGGGCGCGCTTTTTATACCAAGGAAGTCTTAGGCTGTACCTTGTCCATAGACATTTCATAACTAAAATGTTCTGAATAATTACCGGACCAATAGCAACAGCACTTTTACATTCCAGGGGGTAGTTTTTGCCATTTACTAATGGTAACCCATGTTGCTGCTCAGAAGCAGCACTTCATCATTTCCAAAGCAACACAGGGCACCTGTCCTGTGCTAGGTGCAGTTCTAGATGCAAGACACAGGAGTAAATACAACAAATGAAAAGTCTTTTCCTCCTCGACTTAACATTCCATTGAGAGGAAGGGAGAAGCAGAGACAGTTAAACAGAATGCAGTAAGTAGAGAAAAATAAAACACAGAACGGGCATAGTGAATGGGCGGAGGGGGTGGCGTGCATCACAACTTTAAAAGGTGGTCAGATCACCCACTGAGAGAGGACCGAAAGGAGCTGAGACAATGGGCCACAGTGGTAGCCGGGGAGAGACCATCCCCACCAAAGCCTTGGAATCAAGACCACCGGGAGAGACAGCAACAACCTCGATATGCAGATGACACCACCCTTACGGCAGAAGGCAAAGAAGAACTAAATAGCCTCTTGATGAAGGTGAAAGAAGAGTGAAAAAGCTGGCTTAAAATTCAACATTCAAAAAACTAAGATCATGGCATCCGGTCCCATTCACTTCATGGCAAACAGATGGGGAAACAGTAGAAACAGTGACAGTCTTTATTTTCTTGGGCTCCAAAACCACTGAGGACAGTGACTGCAGCCATGAAGTTAAAAGACGTTTGCTCCTTGGAAGAAAAGCTATGACCAACCTGGACAGCACATTAAAAAGCAGAGACATTACTTTGCCAACAAAGGTCTGTATAGTCAGAGCTATAGTTCTTCCAGCAGTCATGCATGGATTTGTGAATGGACACAACTGAGCGACTGGCCACCACCAAAGCCCTTAGGCAGATGTGCGTGGCATGTTCAAGGAACTGCCAGAAGACATGCAGCTGGTTTGGAGAAGGAGGGGAGAAAGAATGAGAAAATGAAGTCAGAGAGGCAGCAGGACATCACCATAAGGACACTGGGTTTACTGGAGTGAGAGGAAGAACAGCCCTAACCTGAGGGCTTCGAGCAGCGGAATGGCATGACTCAACTTAGGTTTTAAGTTGGTCTGCCTGAGAAGTTTCTGCAGAGGACTAAGGACAGGTCTGGGATGATAATTAGGAAGCAAATGCAACAGTTCAGGTAAGAGAAGGTGGTAACTTGGAGCATGGAGCAGCACTGAGCTTCCTTGTTTCAGTTAAACTTATTTGAGGTGCTTAGTTACAGCACCTCAAACTGAAGATAGACATCAGTCAACTCATCTCTGCTAAAGGCCTTAGAATAGGCCGCTTTACAGTTATCTGTTTTCCTATATTCCAGTAAGCTGCAGTTCCTCATTCACTGTATCAAATCCCACCCTCTTGAGAAAAACTGTAAAGTGTTAGGGACTCATTAGGCAAGCAATAATGGATAACCACTTTAGGGTGGTTTGGAAGCAGTTCCTGCACTGGATAATGGCCTTGGACTTCTAATGTCTGTCTTAATACCAGCATTTCTTTGTTTAAAATTAAATCTGCGCTGCATTCCCGTTCTTACCAGGTATATCATAAGGAGGTAGCTTAAGAACAAAGATTCCTCCAGAGGCAGACGGGAGAGCAAACAGAGCCTCCCCATCATTGCTCAGCCAGGCTGCTGAGGTGGCAGAACCAGGCGAGAGGCCAGGGACTGCTGGAATTAACTGATAGTTGCAAGGATCCCTGAAATCAACTTTTCCAATGTCAGTGAATATTGACTGCATCTGACTTTCGATTGCCAACTCCTGTGGAGAAATGAAAAAGAAAAATCTGTTAAAAGCAAAATAAGCTAGATTTTTCTCAGTTTCTCCCAATTGCTATCAATGTTTTTAAAGTAAAAAATTGTTGAGCTGGAAAAGGAAGCTGTTCTTTTTAATGCAACTAGTTTTGCAACTTAAAATGTATTTGATCATTTGAAATAGTAACTAGCAAAGTATGAGGCTTCCCTAGTGGCTCCTCAGTAAAGAATCTGCCTGCAATGCAGGAGATGTGGGGTCCATCCCTGGGTTGAGAAGATCTCCTGAAGGTGGAAATGGCAACCTGGCCCGGTATTCTTGCCTGGGCAATTCCATGGACAGAGGAGCCTGGCAGGCTATATTCCATAGGGTCGCAAAAGAGTCAACCGTGACTTAGCAGCTAAATAACAATAACAACATGAAAGTATGCTTGGTTAGGGCTAGCAAGGAATCCATCCTTTCTTCAATTCCAAAGGACATTGCTTTAATACTAAATTTGTGACAGAGTAACTTGAGAAATAAAGGACATTATACTTAACCAACTTACACTCCTATACATCCGGGAAGGGTGTGGTAAAAGCAATCTATGCACTGTCTGATTGGTTAATATCAAGATTATCACGTGATTCTGAGTCTCAGAGACATGAACTCCTCCGGGTAGAAGGACGCAGTTTTGGAATTTGAGGCAAACTGCATTATTCAACAGATTTATGTCCAATGACTCTTCCACCAGCTCCAATGTATCTCCAGAGGTTTTCCTATTAAAAAGAAGAGACATTTGTAAAAAACAACAAAAAAAAGTTTACGCTTTTCTTTCTGATTGTTGCATGGAAATGTATGACAATAGTTTTCAGGTGAACTCTCCTAATTCAAAAATTTTGGATAAGCAAACTCACATCAATTCTGACATTCCAAACCACATTGTATAGTCTACAAAACACAGTATGATAGACAATTCAACTATTATTATATGATTCTCTGTTAAACGGAGACATTTCCAAACTTGACAGTATGTTTAGAACAAAGTGTTAAGTCGCTTCAGTTAGTTCAGACTCTTTGCAACTCTATGGACTGCAGCCCTCCAGGCTCCTCTGTCCACAGGATTCTCCAGGCAAGAATACTGGAGTGGGTTGCCATGTCCTCCTCCAGGGGGGATCTTCCCAACCCAGGGATTGAACACAGGTCTATTTTGTCTCCCCTATTGGCAGATGGGTTTTTTTTTTTTACCACTAGTGCCACCTGGGAAACCTTTAGAACAATAGTCAAGTCAATTAAACTTCACTAGGATTAAAATTCACACCACACACTCACACCTTATAGTGTATGTGGCCTTTACATATAGTTACTATAGCATCAAACTACAGTGATCTTATAAATGTGGGTGTTACCCTTCTAAAGCTTTCTCTTGCTAGGAAGCAGGGTAGACTCTGCCTCACGTACATCTCTGCTATGTGGTAGCTTCAGAACCATAGAAAGCACCATGCTGGGAATGTCCTAACTAGTATCATCTCATCTACCGCACTACTCCAATCTACTCTCTGTCAGCTGTCTTCTACCTCTGGGATCTAACGCCTCATGATCTGAGGTGGAGCTGATGTCGTAATAACCAAGGGCACAACAGATGTAATGTGCCAGAATCGTTTTGAAACCAGTCCCCCCACCCCAGGTCTGTGGAAAAACTGTCTTCCGTGAAACTGGTTCTTGGTGCCAAGAAGGCCGCAGACTGCTGCTATAGGTGATCACCTTTGGTTTAACAGCTTTGACTGACAAAAATTTCTAAATCTGTATCTTATTCAGCCCGCACTCTCCACTCACCTTCTGACTACTGCCTCAACCTTGCACTTGTACAGCAGGGATCTCAAACTACACCTGTCCAAAACAGAATTCCTGGACCCGGAAAACCAGAAAAAACATCCACGTCACCTGTACTTTTTTCCAACTCATGGATGGCATCTCTATAACTTCCAGTTGCTCAAGCCAAAAATCTGGGGTTCACCCTTGAATTTTTTTTCTATATATCCTACATCTGATACGATACTAAACTCTAACGAAATCCCCTTTAAAACCTATCCACGATTAGAACATTTCTCCCAGCCTCGAACACCACCAAACTTATTTTAAGCCACTACAGTCTTTGGTGTGGATTGTGGCACCAACTGCTACCTGGCCTCCCTGCTCCCATCCCTTCCTACTGCGCACTCTACTCAACACAGCAGACAAGCCATCTTTTAAAAACACTGTTATTCATAGTATTTCTTCACTTAAAACCCTCCTCTCACTCAAAGTAAAAGTCACAGCCTTAAAATAACTGACAGCCCTAATCTGCCCCTTGGCTACCTTATTCCTCTACCCTTCATTCTCCCAAGAGGCAGACTTCTGGCCCTTTGCCAGTCTTTGAAAACAACATACAAGCTCCTGTCTCAGGATCTTTGCCCTTTTTCTTCAAAGGCTCTACCTGAAATTTCACCCCTCGGGTACCCTTATTTCCTCTGCTCAAATGTAAACTTATCACTGGATCTTGCCCAGCTACCTTATGTGAAATATTAAAAATAATAATTCCCCTCTCCCTTCCCTGTTCTTCATTCCACATATCACCTGATGAACTATTGTTTTTTGGGATTACTGTTGCTGATCAGCTCCCGCTGAGAGCAAGGACTGTCTGCTTTGTTCCCTGCTATGTGCCCGGTCCCCAAACATTCACTGGAACACATTATGTGTGTGCAAAGTCACTTCAGTCTGACTCTTTGCAACTCAAAGCCCTACATAGCTTGCCAGGATCCTCTGTCCATAGGATTCTGCAGGCAAGAACATTGCAGTGGGTTGCCACGCCCTACTCCAGGGGATTTTCCTGACCCAGGGATCGAACTCACATCTCTCGTGTCCCCTGTACTGGCAGGTGGATTCTTTAGCACTAGCGCCAGAACATGTTAGGCATTCAAAAATATTTCTGAAATCAATGAGATTTGCACCTCTAACATGGGTCTTTCCTTTGAGCCTATAAATTTCAACGCCTACTTGACATTGTCAAAGAGCAACTACACAGACACTTTAATAGCACGTCTAAAAGAATTACTTAACAACTCTCCAAAACCCATTTTTTTATATCTCAGAAGATGGCAATCCTACAGGATATCTGGTTAGTCACACCAAAAGATAGGAACTTGTCCTTGCTTCCTCCTTTTCCCTTACCATCCTGTATCCCATATTCAATCTATCACCAGGTCCTAATGAAGCTACCCTCTAAGCGTATCTTGAAACCATCAATTTCTATTTTTCTAGCCACTCCCACAACTGAGTCACCAAGGTATCTTACTTGGTCCATCATAAATGCAAACTGTTCTTTTGTATTTTACCCTTCTCCCCAAATCTACTTTACACAAAGTAGACTGATTATTTTAAAATGTCATTTTGATCAGGTTAGTAATCCTTTATAGACTTTCAGTGACTGCTCAACATACTCAGGATAAAATTTACCATCTTGGGGCTTCCCTGGTAGTCTAGTGGTTAAGAATCAACTTTCGGGACGCCAGTTCGATCCCTGGCCTGGGAAGACTCCACATGCTATGGAGTGACTAAGCCCGTGCTCTAGAGGCTGGTCTCTGCACCGAGAGAAGCCACTGGAATGAGAAGCCCGTGCACTGGAACAAAGACCGAGCACAGCCTGAGGTCCTTCATGATGAGCCCAGTCCAGCTACCTACTCTCAGCATCTCTCACGTCCTTATCCATTTTGCCCATTTGCAGCGAAGCCGCACACATCTTCAGTCAGTTCCTCAAACCTGCCAAATTCTTTTCACCTGATGGATTTTGGAGAGACTGATCCCACTTGGTCAACTGCCCTCTCCTGCGACACCTTGCCTGGCTAACCTTTCACCCTTCCAACCTCAGGTTAAATGGGACTTACTTTAGGCCTTCCCAGCCCCACCAATAATACTTGGTCTTCCCATTAGCCTCTCAAAGCCCTATTCTTCTCCTCTGAGGCAAGTATGAAAAATCTGTATTGATATACCTACATATGAACATTAGCTTAATGCCTTTTTCTTTCTCAAAACTGCCCCATGAAAGGTACATCCACTTCTATCCTTACACTGCCACACCTTGCATGATGAAAATGGCGATTGTTTTCGTTAGTCACTTTGTCCCCAGGACACCAGCAATGCCTGATAAGTAAAGCCTCAAACACACTCACAGAATGAAGGAAGCTGTAAAGCACTACAAATACATAATGGGTTCCTGTTTAAAAACTGGTCTTTGGGGCTTTAGCCCCTATGCTGTTTCTTCTGCTTTTAGTGTTGCCTGGGAGGGTACCTCTTCCAGAACTCTGGGTCTCCTTAATTCTCCGCTGATTAAGACATAAGTAGAAAGCAGTCTTTATTTCTTTTCCTGTCCACAACCACTTCGGAAAAAGAATGACACCTTAGGGCCAGCCACGAAAATTCAGCCGCCTGACCCGACCTTCCAGAGGGTTTGCCACAGAGAGAAAGAGCACTTACCAATGAATGAATCTGTTTCTGGTGACGGAGAACAACTTTCCACTTTCCACGTAGTAGAAGCCTCCCGCGCTCTCACTGTATTTCACGGCTCCGGCCGCTGCATTTGCAGTTCCTGCAAAAGGTGAATGGTTAGCCTGCACACGTGGTTCTCTGGGGATGACACGGACTGAGGTCGCTGAGAAAGCAGAGGGGGACGGACTGACAGCGCATACAGAATGAAAGGGAAGGAAAGAGGAGGAAGCAGGACACTAAGGTCGCTCTGATTCCTGTGCTAACAGGCATGTGGGCTCAGAAGGGTAAGGGGGGGTTAGAGATTGAGGAATCCATAGGAGAGGGCCGAGGGGAAGGTTCGGATCGCGCTCTACCGGGATGCTGCCGTACCAATGCCGCAAACGGTGAACTCCCGAAAGTGCCGAGGCCTTTCGCGCTCAGCACCGCTGAGCTCCACGAAGCTCCGTTCCACGGCTCCCGCCGCCGCCATTTTCCCGCGCCGCCGCGAGGCCTGACGGGACACCAGCAGGGCCAGGCGGGTGTCGTCACTTCCGGGGGGCGGAGCGGGCGGGCAGGTAGGGAAGCCCAGAGAGGTCGAGGGTGGCCGGGTCCTGCGTTGTGAAGCCCCCACCGAGTTAGCTGGAGACCAGGTGCGCAGGGAGGGAGCCGAGGGAGAAGAGGCTAGGGGAAGCCTGTCGACTCTATCTGAGGAAACCTTTTCGTGGCCCGCTAGGACGCCCCAAGGGGCGGCGCCATTTTCCCCGGCGGCCTCGGGGCAGGGGGCGGGGCCGGGTTTGTTTGCATTTTAAAAACGCCGGCGCGGGCCGCGGGTCCCAGCCTGCTGCGAGGGCCGAGGACCTGGAACGCCCGGCAGACGGGCGACCTCCACTGGGTTTCGAGCGTGCGGTCACCTCTCCGTGCGTCGTTGTGTGTGTCAGTGAATCTCCGCTTAGATATGCAAATGACACCACCCTTATGGCAGAAAGCGAAGAACTAAAGAGCCTCTTGATGAAAATGAAAGAGGAGAGTGAAAAAGTTGGCTTAAAACTCAGCATTCAGAAAATGAAGCTCATGGCATCTGGTCCCATCCCTTTATGGCAAATAGATAGGGAAACAACTGAAACAGTGACAGACTTTATTTTGGGGGGCTCCAAAATCACTGCAGATGGTGACTGCAGCCATGAAATTAAGACTCTTGCTCCTTGGAAGAAAAGCTATGCAGAGTACGTCATGCGAAATTCCAGGCTGGAGATCCAACCAGTCCATCCTAAAGGAAATGATAACCTGAATATTCATTGGAAGGACTGATGCTGAAACTGAAATACCAATACTTTGGCCACCCAATGTGCAGAACTGACTCATTGGATAAGACCCTGATGCTGGGAAAGATTGAAGGAAGGAGAAGGGGATGACAGAGGATAAGATGGTTGGATGGCATGACTGATTCAGTGGACATGAGTTTTACCAAGCTCCAGGAGTTGGTGTTGGTCAGGGAAGCCTGGCATGCTGCAGTCCATGGTGTCGCAAAGAGGCAGACATGACAACTGAGCTGAACTGATGGGGTCACAAGAGTCAGACACAACTGAACACAGCACAGGGTAGGGTAGATGTTTGATTTTGGGGGAAAATAGTCCTTTGCAGGGGGAAAAGGTGTTTTTTCCCCTACTAGTTAACATTTGTTAAGCACTTCTGTTGTTTCTTGTTATTACCAGCGACTGCAACCCTTCACTGGCATTCTGTGTTTCGTTCCTCTAACTACTCTCTCACAGGTGTTTTTCCAGCTCACTCCTGCTAGTGGAATGGAGCAGGACCCTATGTTCCTTACCGTATCCTCCGACTGACTCTGTCCTCTGCCTGCCTGCCTTTTGACTGTGGAAAACTTTAGTCATAGAATAAGTTCAATCAGAGAAGTGAGAAATGCAGAAACAAAGGAAAACAGTCACAGGAGACTAAATAATAATGTAGTCGTTAAGCATAGTCAAGGACCTTTAGTTCTTTCTCAAGGGCTATAGATACTATTCTGAGCCATATCCTGTGATACTGAAGCACCAGGTGGAGAAGTTAACGACAAGATGACAGACTGTACCCAGGACATGAGTTGTCACAATTCCAAGAATTGGCCACAAAGAAATGAGAACAAAGGGACCCTGGAACTGAAGATTAACTGTACCGAAAACAATCAAGGTGATGCTGGTCAGACCACTGATGACCAATCTGCAGATGACTGTTAGAGATGACTGTGCTGCTGCTGCATATAGCCACTGCCCCCCACCCTCTGTCTATGAAAGCTCTCACCCCATTCCTGTGGAGGGGCTGGGGGGAGTCGGCCTTTGGACAGATGTCTGCCACCCTCCCTCACAGTTGCCAGCATCTGAAATAAAGCAAACTTTCCTTGCCGCCAACCTGGCCTGCTTGTTGGCTTTTGAGCGGTGAGCAGCCGGACCCCACAGACTCCTTTCAGTAACACCAGGACACCTACCTAGCAGTGCAATCCCTCCGTCCCACCTGCGGTTCTTTAACCTTCTCAGTGGCCTTCACTTCTTGCTCTTCAAACCTGTTTGCCAGGGGACTGAAAAGAGTCTTGGGAAACAAATTTACTTTGGGGAAGAAGGAACCTGTTACAGGCTAATGCCATGGGACGAACCTGTTACAGGCTAATGCCATGGGACCTACCTGTAGTGGCAGGGGGAGCATTCTGGGTGCGGTGTGATTTGTCTCCCTCCCCACTCCCACTGGACTTAACTCAGGCCTGTGGAGGCAGAATGGGGGACTGGAATGAAAACGAGACCAAGTTCCTTACCAATTCTGTGAACCATTAGGGGCTCACAGGTGTTGCACTGAGACTGCTCTCACGGAGAGAGCCACTGGTTCCCCCCCCCCCCCCCCCCCGCCCCCGGCCAAATGAATGAACCCAGAGCAGTTTTGCCCATTTAAAGGCTTTCCAGAAATCTGGTGATCAAAGGGGTGGAATGAGTACCTGGCAAGAGCTGAGGTCTAGAGTAGCAGGGGTGGTCCCCAAAGGAGACTGGAGCCTATCCAGTACAGCATCTCTTTTTCTGAAGGAGGAGAGTATTTTAATCCCTTAAAAAGAAAAAATTCAAGTATAGTTGATTTATAATGTGTTAATTTCTGATATGCAGCAAAGTGATTCAGTTATACATAGGAAAAGTGAAAGTGTTAGTTGCTCAGTCGTGTCCAACTCTGCAACCCCATGGACTGTAACCCACCGGGCTTCTCTGTCCTTGGAATTCTCCAGGCAGAAATACTGGAGTGGGTAGCCATAGCTTTCTCCAGAGGTTCTTCCTGACCCAGGAACTGAACCCAGGTCTCTGGCATTGCAGGCAGATCCTTTACCATCTGTTCCAGCAGGGAAGCCCATTATGTATGTATGTATATATATATATATATATATATATATATATATATATATATATATATATATATATGTATATATGTATATATAATTATTCTTTTCTGCTATGGTTTATCACAGGATACCGAATATAGTTTCCTGTGCTATACAGTAGGACATTATTGTTTATTAGCAATTTTAAACAGTTGATAGAGTACTTGTACTATTTACAAATGGATTATTTCAGAAGCAGATTATTTCATGAATATAGAGATCCCCTGAGGACCGTCAGAAATGTTTGAGGGACTCTTCAGCAGGGACTGAGAATCCGCCTGAGAAGGTGGGGGCAGAAGTCAGTAGAATTTGTTCACTTTTTTAATGTAACTGTGCTTTTACCCATGGGATGGGGAAACCTGAGTTTTGTGCTGTATGGTAAGAATTTTCTATTGCTGATTAACAGATTACCACAGATTTAGTGGCTGAAACAATACTTTCATCTCACAGTTCTATAGAAGTCCAACAAGGGTTTCATGAAGCTAATACCATGATGTCTGTAGGGCTGTATTCTTTCTGGAGACAAAAAAGATAATCTCTTTTCTTGTCTTTTCCAGCTTCTAGAGGTCAGCACACTCCTTGGCTGTCGATACTCTTCTTTCATCTTCGAAGCGAGCAATGTCATCTCTGTCTCTGATCTCCAAGAAAGGTTCTCTGCATCTAAGGACTCATGTGGTTAGGTTGAACTCACTCAGATAATCCAAAGTAATCTCTGCATCTCTAAATACATAAACTTAACCACATCTGCAAGGCTCCTTTTGCCACGTCAGGTAGCATAATCACAGGTTCCAGGGGTTGAGGTGTGGACATCTTTCTTGGGAGGGGACATTACTTATGATTTATATCATAAATTATATCATGTTCTAATTTCATGCTCATCACATCCCTTGTGAAGTAGTTTATCCCTGTAAGGTAGATGACTTTTCTGAAGCACCTGTTAAAAATATAGTTTCCATCTATTGGCATTACCTTAAGCCAGAATTCAGTCTTAGCATTGCTCACTAATAAGGACGACCAGATATAAAGTGCCTCCTCCTGAGATGTTATATAGGAGACCTTTTGTTTATGTCAGTGACCTCTTTCTAGATCCAGAGACTCAAAGCCTTTGATCTTACACTATGGCCATTGGGCACTTCCAACAAGAAATGCACTTGGGGGGTATCAACCAGGACCCAGAAAGACTCTGAGGGACTGCCACTATCGCCCCAGGGATTCAGGTACTAACTGAGGCTTGGAAAGGTGGGTCCCTATAGGCTCAACTCCAGCCCACATGGACGGCCCCTGCCCTGTAATACTTTCTACACCTAAAGACGTTGTCCTGCCCATCCCTCTTGGTTCCCTTTTTATCCTTCCTGTTTCCTCCTCTTGGTTGTGCCCTGTGCAAAACAGGGCTTGTACCCACCACCAGTCAAGAAACGAATTGAAATGGGCACACACTCAAGGCCAGCTGACAGTTGCAGGTTATATAACTATAGGCTCTGTTGTGCATATCTTCCCATAATTCAGTCTGTTATAGTCAGATGTATGTATGTACAGAATATCAGTGAACCCTTAGTGGGCTCCTAGCTGCCTAGGTTTACTTGAGGAAGCCCCTGTGGTTAGTTTGTATCCACTGTGTCCCCAGGGTGCATGTGCAGGAGCTGGAAAAGTCTCTGTGGTTATTTTTGTAGCATATCTGTGAGCTCTCCTGGGTGTGTCTGGGATGGGGTTTAGAGATCAGCTTGCATCCTGTTGGCTAGGCTAGCCACCCTTGTTGCTCATGCCTAACTGTCTGATATAAAATGAAAGACACATTACCTCTAAGGCATCTTTTGTTCTTTTGGCCGCACTCCCGGGCTGGCAGGGTCTTAGCTCCCCAACCAGGGATTGAACCTGGGCCCTCGGCAGTGAAAGCATGGAGTCCTAACCACTGGACCACCAGGGAATCCCCTGTAAGGCAGTTTTAAACAACTTTCTTTCTCTTTTTTTAATAATTTTTTTTAAATTTATTTTTTGGGTGTGCTGAGTCTTTCTTCCCGTGTGGGCTTTCTCTAGTTGCGGTGCTCGGGCTTCTCATTGCAGTGGCTTCTCTTGTTTCAGAGCACGGGCTCCAGGGCACACCGTCTTCAGTAGCTGTGGTTCTTGGTTGCAGAGTGCAGGCTCAGTAGTTGGGGCACATGGCTTAGTTGTTCTGAGGCACATGGAATCGTCCCAGACCGGTGATCAAATCGGTGTCCCCTACCTTTCAAGGCAGACTCTTAACCACTGGACCACCACGGAACCCCTCAACTTTCTTAAGATAGTCTTCACATACCGTAAAATCCCTGCCTCAAAATTGTGCCATTTAATGACTTTGGTATATTCATATAGTCGTGTAACAGTCACCACAGTCTCATTTGGGAACATTTTTATCACCCCTAAAAGTCATTGACCATTTCTGCCTCCTTAGCCCTTGGAAACTACTAATCTACTAATGTTTCTATAGATTTAGCTATGCTACATTTATGTATTTCCCCTGGCAATCTTGATTCTAGCTTGTAACTCATCCAGCCCGGCGTTTCACATGATGTGCTCTGCATATAAGTTAAATAAACAGGATGATGATAAACAGCCTTGACGTACTCCTTTCTCAATTCTGAATCAGTCAGTTGTTCCATACAAGGTTCTAACTGTTGCTTCTAAAGAACCTCTGGGTAAGGGTGAAGAATGAAAGTGAAAAAGCTGGCTTAAACTCAGTATTAAAAAAACTAAGATCATGGCATCAGGTCTCATCACTTCATGACAAATAGAAGGGAAAAGGAGGAAGCAGTGACAGATTTCCTCTTCTTGGGCTCTAAAATCACTGTGGATAGTGACTGCAGCCATGAATTAGAAGAGAGTTGCTTCTTGGCAGGAAAGCTATGACAAACCTAGATGATGTACTGAAAAGCAAAGACATCACTTTGCTGACCAAGGTCCATGTAGTTGAAAGGTTGTTGCTAAAACCACGAAAGAAGCCGGGATTCTTGGCCTCCGGAGGAGAAGAATTCAATCCAGGGCCAGAGATGAGGCTTGATCACTCAGAGCTTTTGTGTAATAAAGTTTTATTAAAGTATATTCTGACATAGCAGAAAGAGGGCAGAAAGAGTGCCACCCCCTCCCCACTAGTCTTTAGCTGGATGTTATATAGCTACTAGCAGTCTGCTAACTGAAGAAAGGAAGTGTCTCAAAACTCAGAAAATGGCACCAGGCCCCTCACCCACAAGATGCATTTTGAAATAACCTTGTCACCTGGTGAGTCATCCTGGCCCATAAAACCATTGACATGAATCTTGAAGAAAGGTAGATTTCCATACAAATATATCATTTCATTAACATAGATTAGGAGAACAATGTATGAATATAACATACTGGTTTGTCAAGTCGATTCGCAGAACCAGAACGAACTTGAAGACAGATTCTGGGGTAAATACATAGCACATTAACATAGCTTAAGACAAACATTTCCATAAGAAAAACCGCATTGGTTAGCTGAAGGTTTGCAAAAAGTTAAGTTCAGGTGGAACCAGGTATCATTATGGCCACACAGAATTTTAAGAGAACCCTCTTTTTTTAAATTTGTATAGAGAAGGGGAAAAAAAAGTAACACTAGTTTGTTTCCTCATGTTGCTTAAGAGAGAAAAAATGTCTGATGCTTGCAGCCTATTTCCTCCATTTGGAGACCCCTGGCCTTCCTGCCTGTTACCCTCTCATAGTCAAGGCTATGGTCTCTCCAGCAGTCATGTACAGATGTGAGAAATGGATTGTAAAGAAGGCTGAGCACCGAAGAATTGGTGCTTTTGAACTGAGGTTCTGGAGAAGACTCTTGAGTCCCCAGGACAGGAAGAAGATCAACCCTGAATACTCCTTGGAAGGACTGATACTGAAGCTGAAGCTTCAATCCTTTTATCACCTGATGTGAAGAGCTGACTCATTGGAAAAGACCCTAAAGGTGGGAAAGATTGAAGGCTGAAGAGTGCGACAGAGGATGAGATGGTTGGATGGCATCACTGATTCAATGGGCAGGAACTTGGGCAAACTCCAGGAGATGGTAAGGGACAGGGAGGCCTGGTGTGCTGCAGTCCATGGGGTCTTTTTTTGAAAAATCAGACTTGGCAACTGAACATTATTTATGTATACACATACATACACACACATCAGTTGCTGGACATTTGGGTTATTTGCACTTTCTGGCTGTTATGAATAATGCTGCTACGAACATATGAAGTGTTCTTATAAATATATTTAATTCACATTGTGGCAGGTTGAACTTATAAATATATTTAATTCACATTGTGGCAGGTAGAATAATGCCTCCACCCCCATATGTCTAATTCCTTATCCCTGGTACCTGTGACCTTACATGGCAGGACTTTGTACTGTATATGAGTACAGTACGGATCTAGAGATGGAAAGGTGAGCCTGGATCATGCAGGTGGGCCCTGTCTAATCACATGGTCCTTAAAAAGAGAGAACCCTTCCCTGCTGAGGTCAGAAAGAGACGAGAGGATTGAAGAAAGGTCAGTTATATGAAATGACTGGCATGTAAAGGTGGAGAAAGGGGGCCATGGGCAATGAGTGTGGTCAGTCTCCAGAGTCTGCAAAAAGCAGACACAGATTCTGCCCTCAAGTCTCCAAAAAGGAATGAAACCCTGCACACCCTGATGTTAGCTCACTGAGTTTTGCTCTTAGCTAAAGGGAGCTGCCTGGCCTATGGTTATGCCCCCTGCTTCCAATGAGTGGTCAGTGTGGGGAGTGTGAAGGTCTCACCCCGTGGTTGGATCTGGAATGACCGTGAAGGACCATCTCCATTCCAGAGCAGTGATGGAAATATCTGAGGCTTCAGCTTCTCTTCCTGACCAGTCCTACCTCTCTCTGTCCCTTCAAGGTGCTCATTTTGAGAGCACTCTCCAGCAAACATCCTGCATGCAGATCTCTGCCTCGGAGTGTCTCCTCGGGGAATCCTGCAGGAGACGTCCACTCACACATCAGCTCTTGTCTGAGGATGAGCAGCCAGCTGGGAACCAGCAGGGAAAAAGTAGTTGCAAAGGGAGAATCTTTTCTAAATTCCAAAATTGATGATACAGTACTGGAAAGAACCTCAGCTGGGCAGTAGAAGACTGAGGTTCAAGGTCTAGCTCTGTCCCAGCTCACCTCTTGTCACTTTGGAAGTCCCCCCAAGTCACTTAAGTCTCCCAAGATCAGACAGAGATCTCGGTTACTTAGGAGAGGGTCTTGTACTCATTGACCTTCAAGCTCTTTCCTGGCACTGAAGCTCTAGCCTCTGTGGTCTGAAAGTCAGAGCCTGGATCTTCAGCTTCATCTCTCCCTAATTTCAAAGCTCAGAACTGAGCCCACCCCAGGCGCTCCCAGGGTCTGAGGGACTGGCGTGTCCTCCCTGAGTTAAAATTGACTTCAGAGTCACACAACCTGTGACCTTTGTGCCACTTAGCACAGACAATGATAATTTCTTAGGTACTTGTCTATCACAGTGCTTTCCATACACTGCATTTTCTCACTCCTATGATGTATACTTAAAATTTTTTATGCATAAAAAACAATACAAAATTAAAAATTTTGTTACATAGTAAATGGCTTAACAGAAAAATTAATAAAATACTTAAATAATAATGTGTCACACAATCCATATGCCTATTTAATGTAGTCATGTTTCTTTTTTTCCAAAAAAAAGTAGTTGTTCTTTCAATATGGTGAAGTGGAAAGGCCTTGAGCTTACCTCTTCTCATGGACACACCAAAATCACAAGTAACTGCTGGACAGCCATCGATAAAACAGGCCAGAACCTGCCAAAACAGATCGTCTGCATCTAAAGGCATAAAGAAGCAGCCACAATGAGAGGGTAGGAGGGGTGTACCTGCAAGATAGTCAACCCCTTGTCACCCCCGTGGGTGGCCCACCCACTGATGAGTAATTATATTACAGAGGC
This sequence comes from Odocoileus virginianus, assembly GCF_023699985.2. Taxonomy (NCBI): domain Eukaryota; kingdom Metazoa; phylum Chordata; class Mammalia; order Artiodactyla; family Cervidae; genus Odocoileus; species Odocoileus virginianus. The sequence continues at coordinate 12,101,065 of NC_069683.1, read as the reverse complement.
TCTCCCACAGGAGTGAGCGTCCTGAGGCCCACGTCAGGCTTCCTGACTCAGGGTTCAGGCACCGGGAAGAGGAGCCCCCCAGAGCATTAGGATTTGAATGCCAGCAGGACTTTATTGCAGAAGCGCCACAGGGCCGGGGGAGACTAAGACTTAACTCTTAAAGGGGCTGCACAAAATCTCCTGTGCGCCAGGATCGAGGACAGAAGCAGTGATTCCACAGGAGCCTGGGGCAGACCTGCCTGCTGGTCTTGGAAAGTTTCCTGGGGTGGTGGGGTGCCGCTGTGGCTCCTGCTGGGGTCCAAAAGCCGGTGGCAGATATTTGGGGATCATTCTTCCGCCTGAACGCTCCTTGAGGCCAGCATCTTGCCTGGGTCCTTAGCAGCAACACCTGGCCCCACTCAGCAGCCTGTAGGCTTCAGAGCCAGATGCCTCAGGCCAGATGACTAACTGGGCAGGGACAGGGCTCCGCCCGTTAGCAGACAAGTTGCCGAAAGACTTCCTTATCCCAGCCACCTCTGGACACGCCCCCAGACACCATCCTGCCCACCACAGGGCCAGGACCAGGCTCCACCCACCCATCAGCAGGCATCAGCTCTTTCCACCAGGAAGCCTACAGAAGCTTCTAGACCTGCCTCTCACCCACCGGGGGGCAGAAACCAGAAGGAAGAAAACTATAGTCTGGCAGCCTGTAATCTGCAAATGCAGGCTAGACCCTGTCCTGGGACTGCTGGCCCCTGGCCCTTGGGTGATGAGAAAGGAGGTCACTGCTGCGACCCATAGGACGTCTCCTACTGAAGGCTGCTTCTCCAAAGTTGAGAAACACAATTAACCCAAAGTGAGGTGGCAGGGAAATCTCTTTGAGATAAAGGATCAAGATAAAACTGCAGAAAAACCAAGTGATGTGGAGATAGTCTACTGGAGAAAGAGTTCAGAGTAACAGTTGTAAAAGTGATCCAAGAACTAGGGAGAAAAATGGATGCACAGATCCATAAGTTAGAAGGATTTTTTAAGCAAAGAGAAAGTATAAAGAACAACCAAAACAATGGAACAATATAATAAATGGAAAGAAAAACACACTGGAAGAAATCAATAGTAGAGTAAATGAAGCAGAGCAGATTAGTGAGCTGGAAGACAAGAGTAGGGGAAATCACTATTGAGAAGCAGAAAACAGAAAGGAATGAGGACAGTTTAAGGAACCTCTGGACCGACATTAAGCACCCTAAGATTCACATTATAGGGGTCTCAGAATGAGAAGTGAGCAAAAGGGTCTGAGAAAATATTTGAAGAGATAATAGCTGAAAACTTCCCTAACTTGGGAAAGGAAACGGTCACCCAAGTCCAGGAAACAGAGTTCCAAACAGGATAAACCCACAGAATACACCATGATGCACTGTAATCTAAATGACCACAATTAAAACTAGAAGATATTAAAAGCAACAGGAAAAAAAAAGCAACGGGAAGAGCAACTAGTAATGTACAAGGGGACTCCCATAAGCTTATCAGCTGATTTTTCAGCAAAAACTGCAGAGAAGGGAGTGACATATGTTTAAAATAAAAACTAAACAGTATCTGTCAGGCAAGAGCTGCTGTAAGGGTTTAAGGTGGTGCCATTAAAAAGTGGGTGCCAGCTGGTGGTTCCGCTGGGTTCAGCAGAGTTCAGATATATCATCATATAGGCAACAACACATTCAGAGTGGTGGGCAGGAAGATTCAGGACCAGCATCAGGTCGTGATAAATTGTATTGTTCCTAAAGGGTTGAAGTACAATTGAGCTACAGAGATCTTCCATCCAGGGCGGGGCACTAGACAGGTGTACAGTCTCAACTTTGGCAGCAAAGAGGATGCCAGTGTCTTCTCAAGTGCCCTGATGCATGCCTTGCTGCTGCTGCTGCTGCTAAATCGCTTCAGTCGTGTCTGACTCTGTGCGACCCCACAGACGGCAGCCCACCAGGCTCCCCCATCCCTGGGATTCTCCAGGCAGGAACACTGGAGTGGGTTGCCATTTCCTTCTCCAGCGCATGAAAGTGAAAAGTGAAAGTGAAGTCGCTCAGTCGTTTCCGACTCTTAGCAACCCCATGGACTGCAGCCCACCAGGCTCCTCCGTCCACGTGATTTTCCAGGCAAGAGTACTGGAGTGGGGTGCCACTGCCTTCTCCAGATGCATGCTTTAGAAGTGTTGAATTCATAGAAACAGGACCAATGTTGCTTCGGCAGAATTCCCAACTACCTGCCCAAGTTCACAATGGCCCATCACAATTTGGAAATTCAAAGAAGGCAGCTACAAGCCCAGCAACCGTAATAGGAGCTGGCGTGGGAAAGGCTGGAGAGAGGAAGAAGGAGAAGGGAGAGATTGAAGAGGGAGAGGCTGGAGAGGGAGCGACTGAAACAGGAGCAGCTGGAGAGAGAGAGAAGAGGGAACGTGGGGATCACCTGGGGCAGGAGAGCGAGTGGGAGAGGCTGGAGAGAGTGGACCCGGAGAGGCTGGAGAGAGTGGACCCGGAGAGGCTGGGGAGAGTGGACCCGGAGAGGCTGAGGAGGGAGCGACTGAAACAGGAGCAGCTGGAGAGAGAGAGAAGAGGGAACGTGGGGATCACCTGGGGCAGGAGAGCGAGCGGGAGAGGCTGGAGAGAGTGGACCTGGAGAGGGGAGGGCAACAGCGGCATGAGCAGCTAGAGGGCGCGAGAGCAGAGACTATCAAATGCCGCCGCCTCTGCCTCTGTGGAGAGTCCTCTGCTTCGGAGCCAGGCTTGCAGGCAGCCTCTCAGGGCGTTGCCATGGGCCGCCTGCACCCCCAACCACCCCTGCACGCCCCCCACCAGGTCCTGCCCAGGCATCAGCCGCACCCCCTCCTCCTCCGTGCTCAGGGCCTCCACCTCCCCCCCCACCCCTTCCTAATCAAGTACCCCCCACTCCACTCCCTCTTCCTGCTCCTCCCCTCCCTGCATCTGGATTTTTTTTTTTTTTTTCCTTTCTGGGATTCACGTCTGAAGACAATCGCCCTTCAACTGGACTTGCAGCTGCAGTTGCTGGCACAAAACTTAGCAAAGTGTCATGGATGGAGAATGCTTCTTTCCAAGCGGAGGAAGTTTGGTGTGAATTCGGCCTCATCTAAAGGAGATAACGGGTGGTGGAAATGGACCCCTTCCTCTAGGGGCTACTGATTTAGTAGAAGAAATGAGTGCCCTGCTGGCCAGGAGGAAAAGAAATGCTGAAAAGGGATCCACAGTAGAAAGAGAACAAAAAGAGGACAAAACCGAAGATTCAGAACCTGTGACTCCTAAGGCCCCTTCAACAAGTACGCCTGAACCGACAGGAAAAGCTTGGGAAAGAACAAATACAAGGAATGGCAGCACGCCCCCTGTTGTTTGCAGGTGTGATTCTCCGAAGCAGAATCAGATCTTTTTGACCACAGGCCCTATGATTCATTCCACAGACCAAACTCTGCACCCTGGTCACAGGGCAATGCCCGCAGAGTCCAGACGGAGCGCCTGGACTAGGACAGAGGAAGCAGGACAGCTCAGATGAAATGAGAAAAGAGTTCAGTCAAAAGAAAGCTCACTGATGCAATCAAGCCAGAAGTGAGCAAGTCAAATGCTGCCTAGGGAAACAAACTAAGGAGAGATAGGACTTTAATCTGGAGAGAAACAAAAAACACCCTGCAATGAAACCTTTACATTTTGTGAGCTGTAAGATGATGGAGAAAATCAGTTGGAAAGGATAGAAAAGCCAACATACTTTGAAAGCCTTCAGATGTTACTACTTTGGCTGTTTCTCTCCCAGTTTGCTGCTTTTTCCCCCCCCTGACCTTTATAGCAAGATGGCGGAGAAGGCAATGGCACCCCACTCCAGTACTCTTGCCTGGAAAATCCCGTGGATGGAGGAAACTGGTAGGCTGCAGTCCATGGGGTCGCTAAGAGTCGGACACGACTGAGCGACTTCACTTTCACTTTTTACTTTCGTGCATTGGAGAAGGCAATGGCAATCCACTCCAATGTTCCTGCCTGGAGAATCCCAGGGACGGGGGAGCCTGGTGGGCTGCCGTCTCTGGGGTCACACAGAGTTGGACACGACTGAAGCGACTCAGCAGCAGCAGCATAGCAAGATGGAAGACAATTGTATAGGAGTTCCTGTATCAGTTATGCAGAAAATTCGAAACCCATCAGGTGAGATCACTGTGCAGTGAAATATTTTCATGTCAAGACAAAATCACACATTTTCCATAATCCATTGCTAAAATAAAGAAGAGAGGGCTTCCCTGCCGGCTCAGTGGTTAAGAATCTGCCTGCCAATGCAGGAGATATGGGTTCGATCCCTGGTCTGAGAAGATCCCACCTGCTGTGGAGCAACTAAGCCCATGTGCCACAACTACTGAAGCCCGCGTACCCTAGAGCCCTTGCTCCGTAACAAGAGAAACCACTGCAGCGAGAAGCCCCAGCACAGCAACTAGAGTTAAACCCTGCTCGCTGCAACTAGAGAAAAGCTTGAGCAGCAACAGAGACCCAGCACAGTAAAAAATAATAAATAAAATTTTTTTTTTAAAAGAGAAAGACTTGAGAAGTTTTTTTCAGGGAATGTTGGTAAAGAATTTAGCAAGTTCCAACCACAACAAACAGTAGCCCCCACCTGCTGCAACTGGAAAAAGCCCACACACGGCAGCGAATACCCAGCACAGTCAGAAATAAATAACTAAATAAATTAAAAAATTTTTAGCAAATTATGCTATTGTAAGTGTTTCAGATAGGTCTTCCTATCATATTTGATGTTGCAATAATAATTAAGATCAGCCCTATGTTGGTTAAGAGCATAAAATACAGAATAAGTGGAACTGTATATGCTTTCAGAGGGTGATATTTATAAGAAAGTGTCTAAAAATCATTTGTCCAGAGTGAGGAATTTTAGAATGATAGGCAGTCTCTCAAGTTTAGTCCTCATGCAATTTCATAGATTCAGGCATAAAATTTATCCAGAATTAAAAGATTTAGGTGCCTTCCTAAATTTTTGCAGTGCTTTACCAAATCTATGGCTCCTACAAATATGAACCAGTGGTCAAATGTAAAACAGTATATTGTAGGTTTGGGACTTCCCTGCTGGTCCAGTGGTTAATAATTGCCTTGCAATGCAGGGGACTAGGGTTCAGTCCCTGGTCTGGGAGCTAAGATCCCATCTAAGCCTGTGAGTCACAACTATTGAACCCGAGCACCTCAACTAGGAAGTCTACCATTGCAATTAAAGATCCTGCATGATGCAATAGAGACCTGATGCAGCAAAACAAATAAAAATAAAGTGTTTAAAAACTATGTTGTAGATTCATTGTAAGTTTTCAACCTTTTTTAGATTTATGCATGTGGACATGTTTATAATGTAATTACAACCACCATAAAATTAGCTTTTTAAATTGCACACCATAGTGCATGTCATACTAATATGTAGTGACCTTTTCAAGGCCTTGTCGTTGTTTAGTTGCTTAAGTCACGTCTGACTCTTTGCGACCCCATGGACTGCAGCACGCCAGGCTCCTCTGTCCTCCACTACCTCCCAGAGTTTGCCCAAATTCATGTCCATTGAGTCATTAATGCTGTCTAACCACCTCATCCTCTGCCACCCCTTTCTCCTTTCTCCTTTTCCCTTCAGTTTTTCCCAGGATCAGAGTCTTTTCCAATGAGTCAGCTCTTCTGATTTTAGACTATAGAGTGGTTGCAAAAATAGTGTTATACAAAGGGTTTCTGTACACTATTAATCCCTAATGTTAACATTTAACATAACCATAGTACAGTTACAAAAAATAGAATTAAAAATGGTACAAAACTATAAATCAGGTGTTGGCAAGCTTTTACTGTAAAAGGCAAGATAGTAACTATTTTAGATATTTGCCACTACTTTGTAACTCCACCATTATAGCACAAAAATAGCCACAGACGATATGTAACAAATGAGAGTATATCCAATCAAACTTTATTTCAAGGACAGGTGGCAGACCAGATGAGATCCATGGGCTGTGTAGTGGGCTAACACCTGCAGACTGCTTTTAGATTTTAAGTTGAAATACTAGTAACAATGATGACAGCAATTAGGTTCACAGAAATCACTAGATAAAGGGAAAACAGTGAGGGGCTGTGCATACTTTTAATAAATAAAATGAGACTTAGATGGTAAGAAGAAGGAACTAGCTACTCTACTCACCACCATGTGTGTGCCTGTATGTGTGCAAGCATGATTGTGGGGGCACTCAGGTGTGTGTATGTAATCCATTCTTTTTTCTTTGAAGCTTCTAAGATTAAAACAGGAGAAATCCTGTATGCTGCAATGATAGAGTTTTTTGAAAATTTAGGAAGTCAGAAGTTTTCCAGACCCTTCATTTTGATTTATGCTTGAGTTGTTTTGTGCCTTATTTGTAGGCAGCAAGTGTCAATCAAAACTGAAGATTGAACATGAATGTTCTTTTGCTTTGGGTGTACTTCCTTTTTAGAGTTTTTGGTTATCTGCTATTTTTACCATACTGTTTCATTTAAATTTCCTACATGCTACCTTCATTTGTGCAGTTGAAGTAAAATTGCAATAAGAAAATATGGTTGTTAAATTGATGGGACATCCTCATTTCCCAGGAATCCAGGAATTATTGGGTTTTTCCCTATTTTTATCCATATTTTATTTTTACCTGTTCCCATCACATCTGTAGTTACCCAAACCAGTCAACTGTGTAAGATCAATTTAGTGGGAAACAGACTCTCATTTATGAAAGAATGTGCTGAGTCTTAGAAGAAAACGTTGGTCTTATGTGGATCTCAATCTGGAATCCACAAATGCTAGTAAGTCAGCTTTTAAATGTTTTAAAGATAAACCCACACTGACATCATAGGAAAGCCACTGAGAAATGTTTTTCTAGGCTGAACACCTGTTTCCCCTTAGTCTCCCCCAATAGAGCGTGTACATGTTATGACCATGCGTGCTCAGTCGTGTCCAGCTCTTTGTGACGCCCTGGACTGTAGCCCACCAGGCTACTCTGTCCATGTGGGATTCTCCAGGCAAGAATGCTGGGGCAAGGATGCCATTTCCTTCTCCAGGGATTCTTCCCGACCTGGAGATCAAACCCGAGTCTCTTGCGTCTTCTGCATTGGCAGGTGGGTCCTTTACACACTTAGCCACCTGGGAATCCCAGTGTATATGTTAATTATCTTCATTTTACAGTCACCGCTCTCCCACTAGTATATGAAGATCACCTAAACTGTGTGTGTTGCATTCTGAATGTTCCTAGTTATGTATGAACTGCAAAAGATTTTCTGGGTTAACCTGTCACTTGAATTCTTTGGCTACTATTGAAGATGAAGTCCAAAGAACTCTTTTTTCCCCCCAAAGAACTCTTAAATGATATTCCTCTGGGGGCGGTTATTTTATAGAAATTAGCAACCAGCACCTGTATCTGTGCTGATCCCATCTGGGAGACAACTTGTAAAACTAAAGAATCATTTGATGCAACAGCCAACTCAGTGACTCAAAACTGAAGGTTAAGTTTAAAGAAAAACTAGAGGATGAAAGGCGATCCCGAGGGAACTCATTCTAAGCAATCAATCATTGTGCCTCTGTGTGTGCGTTGTGTGTGTGGAAGGCACTAGGCGACTGATTTGGGACAGGCTGGCAGGTCCCAGACAGCTCTCCTTTTTGGGAGACAGTGATCTGAGGGAGCAGAATCTGGCAAGAGGCCAGTAAAAAGCAGCAGTAAAGAGCTGGGGGCATTGACAATCAACCCCCTCTGGAGTCAAGGCTTCCCTGGTGGCTCAGTGATGAAGAATCCACCCGCAATGCAGGAGCTGCAGGAGACCTGAGTTTGATCCCTGGGTTGGGAAGATCCCCTGGAGGAGGGCATGGCAACCCACTCCAGTACTCTTGCCTGGAGAATCCCATGAGCAGAGGAGCCTGGGGGGCTACAGTCCACGGGGTCGCAAAGTGTAGGACACAGCTGAAGCGAGCATGCACAGTGGAGTCAAGCCTGCAACTTGGGGAATTCCCTGGCGGTCCAGTGGTTAGGACTCACCTCTCTCACTGCCAAGGGCTGGGGTTCACGTACCAGCATCATAGGCTTGTGGGACTTCTTCAGGACATGTAAGATGGAAACAGAAAGCTTACACACAACAGGAAAGGAGTCGTCTCACTTGATTCCGGTGAAGCAGTTCAGCTGTCTCTCACATTGCAGGCACACGAGGGAAATTCCACCTTGGGTCCAGGGCAGCTGATCAGGCAATGCTTCTGCTGTCTCCTACTGGAGCATCCTTTCTGGCCTCAAACTGAGCCCGGGACTGTACCGGTTACATAAATTTCATCACGAAGATTCTTACATCTTTGGATGATGGTTTTCATGTAACTTTTCGAAGTCCACAGCTAACATCTTTAACCCGTTTCCAAGGTGCGTTTGCTCCTTTTATTTTATTTTATTATTATTAACATTTTTTTTTGCGTTTTCTCCTTTTAAACTTCAACCTGCAGCTCTCTTCTCACATCTCCATAGATGCTGAAGAAAGACCTGGTATCTCAGCGAGTCCTCTGAATTATAGTTTTTGACAGTGAGCTGTCTCATTTTTCCTCTTATTTTCAACATTCATCAGAGCTCTCAGAACTTAAAAGTTCCTAGTAAATGTTTGAAAGAATGACTAAAAGTGAGTAAATGCACATGTACATTCTTAGAAAACTGAAATATTCTTTTTGGTGTGGTTGTAACATAAACGGGGCTTCCCTGGTGGCTCAGCTGGTAAAGAACCTGCCTGCCAGTGCAGGAAACGTGAGACACGGATTCCATCCCTGGGTCAGGAAGATCCCCCAGAGAAGCAAATGGCAACCCGCTCCAGTATTCTTGTCTGGAAAATTCTATGAACAGGGGAGCCTGGCAGGCCACAGTCCCTGGGGTTGCAAAGAGTGAGACACAAAGGAACACACACAGACACATAGACAGACAGACACACAGACACACACACAGAGACACATACACACAAACTTAAATGGAATTATGCTGCCATCTAGTGGTGAGGTGGTGCTTCATTTAGAAGTAAAATGCAGAATGTCACTTAAGATTGTTGTTTGTACAGCATTTTTATTTACAAATACTTTCATAGGAAAAACAGTTTTATTGCTTGACACTGTTATCTTTGCTTGCCTTGAGAATGTCTTGATTTGCCAGATCACCACTAAGTGGAAGAGTATTATGAATTGAACTTCAAAGCAGATTTTCCTACACTAACTGAATTCCTTCAAAGAAGAACTCAGTGGTTGAAATAAGCATGGGAAATGATGACAAAGTTCAACATATTTCTTTCCTGCAGAACTTTTCAGAGACATTAATAGGATAGTGTGCTTTGTAAAACTCCAAGAGGGACTTACGAATGATGTGTCTCCCAGACTCTGTGCTCTTTTCATTGGAAGGACTGATGCTGAAACTGAAGCTCCAATCCTTTGGCCACCTGATATGAAGAGCCAACTCATTGGAAAAGATGCTGAACCTGGGAAAGATTGAGGGCAGGAGGAGAAGGGGGTGACAGTGGACAAGATGGTTGGATGGCATCGCTGACTCAATGGACATGAATTTGAGCAAACTCCGGGAGATAGTGAAGGCCAGGGAAGCCCGGCCTGCTGCAGCCCGTGGGGTCACAAATAGTCGGACATGACTTAGTGACTGAACAACAATTACTCTTTACAGGGAACAACTCATTGGACCATTGTTCTGTGGGGAAAAAATTGGGGGAAATGCTGTATTTTCATTTTCCTCATATGTTAAAATATCCAAACTTTTCATTTTGTCGTGGTGGGTATGAGGACTTCTTGTTTGTATGGAAGCATGTTTGGGCTTACTAAGGTATGGGAAAATTCACTACGATTAATTTACTACGTTTTATCAACCACAGAAAGATTCTAAAATTAAACAAAAAAAAACCACTATTACTGCATAGTGTCTTCCTGACTACAAAGCCTGTTTTGGCCTTCATGTACATGTTCTAGACACAGTGAATTCAAGGCGCATTGGAAGAAGTCAGTAGTCATGCCTTACATTTATAAGGATCTTAGTTAATTTTTCCGTAATAGTTTCTTTTAAAAACAAAACAAAACAGTTAATCCATTTTCAGCTATGTTGGGTGTTTGTTGCTGCCCCGGCGTGTCTCTGGCTGTGGTGAGTGGGCTTCTCTCGGTGGGGTCTTCTCTCGTGGAGCTCGGGCTCTGGGGCTTGTGGGCTCGCAGATTCTGAAGCTCAGTCTCAATGGTTGTGGCCCATGGACTTAGTTACTCCGTGGCCCGTGTGCTCCTCCCAGATAAGGGATGGAACCTGTGTCTCCTGGATTGATAGGCAGATTCTTTACCACTGATTAATAGGCAGATTCTTCCCACCACGGAAGCCTGGTCATCATTTAATTGAAATTAGCATCATTTCACATTGACTACTTTTTACAAAATCTACTTGGGTTCTAGGAATGTGGTTTCCTGTCATGCGGACAGTTACTTTCATTAATAGCTGTTAGTGATAGCAGAATGACTTGGGATATAACCACAATGAAAATGACTTGAGATTTTCTATTTCTGCTCTTTTTTTAAAAAAATTATCTTTCACATATGTGTTGCCGCATTAATCATAGCAGCTAAATTTCAAATTCTGGCAGTAGCTTCACTTACCCTTTGTTTATTGAAACTTGCAGTCCTGATTGCATGCCTACATGTGCGGGTCACTGGGCTTAGGCAGCTCCCTGAGGGTGTAGGCTCTTGCAGTCAGGGGTCTTGTCTGCCGCATTTCCTGTTGTATCACTGGTGCCTGGCATGGTGACCAGCACTCCCTCAGTGCTCATGAAGTGTTTGTGGACAGAGTAAAACTTTCACACACTCAGGTTTTGAGACTCTCCCGACTGCAGCCACGAAATTAGAAGACGCTTACTCCTTGGAAGAAAAGCTATGACAAACCTAGACATCATATTAACTAGACAGCATATTAAAAAGCAGAGACGTCGCTTTGCTGACAAAGGTCTGTATAGTCAAAGCTATGGTTTTTCCAGTAGTCATGTACGAATGTAAGAGTTGGACCATAGGGAATGCTGAGCGCCAAAGGATTGATTCTTTCAGATCGTGTTGCTGGAGAAGACTCTTGAGAGTCCCTTGGACTGCAATGAGATCCAACCAGTCCATCCTGAAGGAAATCATCCTGAATATTCATTGGAAGGACGGATGCTGAAGCTTCAATCCTTTGGCCACCTGATACAAAGAGCTGACTCATTGGAAAAGACCCTGATGCTGGGAAAGATCGAATATAATAGGAGAAGAAAGTGGCAGAGGATGAAATGGTTAGATAGCATCAGTGACTCAATGGACTTGAGTTTGAGCACACTCCTGGAGATAGTGAAGGACAGGGAAGTCAGGCGTGCTGCAGTCCATGGGGGTCACAAAACGTTGGATATGACTTAGCAACTGGACAACAACAGCAGTTTAATAGAGAGACAAAGGAGAAATAACAGTAAAATATGCTAATTAATATAAAAGAGATATGTATAAAAAGGAGAAATAGCGTTCCAGGCAAAAAGTCTTGAAAAGCATGGAGAGACCTGGTGTAAGAAGGCTGGGCACCTTTTTCGAGAGCTTTTCCTTTCTTACCGAGGAGTTTCAGTTCAGTTCAGTTCAGTTCAGTTGCTCAGTCATGTCTGACTCTTTGCGACCCCATGAATCGCAGCACACCAGGCCTCCCTGTCCATCACCAACTCTCGGAGTTTACTCAAACTCATGTCCATCAAGTTGGTGATGCCATCCAGCCACCTCATCCTCTGTCGTCCCCTTCTCCTCCTGCCCCCAATCCCTCCCAGTAGGTTTACTTAAATGTCTTTTTTTACAACTTAGTGCTTAAAGTACTCTATGATACATTATCATTGTAGATTTGTTATAATTTTATTGGATCTCAAACCAAAACTTTGTAAATAATAAAAAAAAATTTTTTTTGAAAGGTTGATCTGACCCCAGTATAGAGAACCTTAATATGTGTGGGCCTTGATCAAGCAGAGCAGACATTACTGTAAGCTTGGTAACTCATGGGGAAACCAGGCTGACAGTGTAAGTTCTTAATAATTGCCCCAACATGCTGTCTAGAATTTTGAAATTCTCCCCAGGAAACCCCCAGAGCAGAGCCCCGCAGGAGAAGTTTCTTTTAAAAGCAAAATTGTGGAATAAGCGAAGTGTGTCGGTGACATCTCACTTCCCTTTTCATGATTTCTTTCTACCCACTTAGGAAACCACCATGATTTCAGATAGCAGGGCCTTCTAATGGCCTCTGAAAGCCCAAAGTTCCCACCCAGACCTGATCTTCCTGGGCTTTGGATTTATCCTTGGGGACCGTATGCCTTGGATTTTTTTTCACCTTTCCTATAATGTTTCCCATAAATTTCAAAATGTTGTGATTCATTACATGTTTACTTAAATGTTAGTTTTATATCTTTGTAAGAGCTTGCATGTGTTATTTAATTCACAAAAATCAGGAAAAAAAAAAACAACCCTTGCTTGAACCATCCATCCTGAGCTTTGCTTCCATGAAGTGTGCCGTGCCCGTTGAGACCAACACTGGAAATGACCTGACGTGGACTCGCCTGAGATGCCGATGAGAGACAAGCTCAATAAACTGCCCTTCCCAGAGGTATGGGCCCTGCGACGCACATTGCCTTAACCCACGCAGCGCTGTCACTCTTTTCTCTCTCACTCATCTTCTAATCACTTGGGGGAGTCCTTTCCTACCTCACTGTTGTTTCAACATAGTCCTTCAGACAGCTGCTCCCAGTTGATGGGGATTGACATGTGATACATGATCAATTCAGCATCTAATTCAAAGGGACTGTGGAATTGGAGGCATCAGTAAGGAACCGGATGTTTCGGCAGGCTCAACAGGGACAGTTAAGTCATTTCAATAAAATATGATTAATATTGAGCTTCAAGATCAAAGCTGATTCAGTACATGGGACTCTCCTGGTGGTCACGTGGTTAGGGATCTGCCTTGCAATGCAAGGTTCGATCCCTGACCTGGGAACGAAGATCTCACCTGCCGCGCAGCCACCAAGCTTGCAGGCCACAACTACGGAAGCCTGCGCGCTCTGGAGCCCGAGTGCTACAACGAGAAAGTCCGTGGGCCGCGCAGAATACTCCACATGATGCAACGAAAATCACAGGGGCTGCAACTAAGACCCAACATTGCCCAATAAATAAAAAAATTCTTTTTAAAAAGCTGATCCTGTAAAGAGTTTTACTTGCATGTACATGAAGCCCAGAGCTACTTTTTCCTGTAAAAGCACACACACAATTAAGAATCTAGAGATTCAGGTTTCTAAGTACAGATTCTTATTTGAATCCAGATTCTTGCGAAGCTGCACCCACTTCAGACGCTCCTTTCTCCTTCCGTCCTTCCCCAGAACCTCGGGGGTGTCACGTCATCCGTTGCTCCGAGATCATGGGCAGTGCCTACCAAGCTACCCATGTCTTTGCCTCTTCCACCACAAAATACTGACGGCAGTTAATAACCATCAGAAGACATTGCCATCCGTTTAATTCGCCTTTCATCTCCTCCCGTGAGCTCTCTAACTCTTTCTCCTGTTCTATTCCTTCAAAGAGTAAAAAGGTTCAAACCATAAAAATAGAGTTTTAAGAAGTATGACCCCTTCCTCATTTTGCCTGCCAAGTTTCAATCTGGTGCAGGTGCTGACAGACGCTTATAGGCAAATAAGTCATTTCCATATCACTCAGGAAGGACGCTCACTGACCTGAGTCAGGGTCAGGACTTTGATCAGAGGCTCTGGTTTGAGGTCAGAGGCCAGTGCTTTTCTGAATCCCAGACTTGAGTATTGTTTTAACTAGCTTTTGTCATCACCCAAATCCTGCAAGAATGTCTGGAAATTAAATAAGGCAAAAATGGATGACTGTAATCTTGGGCCTGGCAGAGCTTCTGCAGGCAGCCACACCGCACCCAGGCACTGTTTATACTTCTCCTGCGTCCTCTAGAATCCTGCTTACGCATCAGTTTCTATTGAGTAATGGTGTGCGGAGCCAAGTCAGGAACGGTCAAGTTCCTTGTCTGCCTTCTTGGTCTGGTCCTGACACTGGCCCCCGACAATGCCAGGCTCGGGAACTATTTGTTTCTGAACTCCAGCCAAGAAGTCTAACAATTCTCTCCCTTCCTCTCCATAGCCCTCTTCATCCTTACCCATGCCAAGTCTGGGATTTTTCCTTGTCTAGAGACTATATAGGCAAGGAAATGAACTTTCTTGGGATATGACAGACCACTTAGCAGAGAATGTGCCCTTTGTTCTCATTTAAATGCCTTTTCCTTAAATGACATTTCTTAGGCTTCTGCAGATATATCCGCATTTAGCTACTTAATTTCTACAAGGTACCTCTCAGACACTAAGAAGTAGGTGCTGGAATTCCACTTTTTTTTTTTTTTTCCTGATCAGGAAGCAGTGGCTCAGAAAGGAAAACTGATATGCCCAAGGACTTAGTCAAGCACTTCCATTTTGTGTCTGAGTCCATTCTTTAATTTTATTTAAAAATCTTTTCAGCTTCCAGCAACCATGTCCAAGACAAAGGAAGCAAACACTTACATTTACTTACAGAAAAAGACACAGGTCTGAGTGTTGACTCCAATTCCACCATGAGTCAGAAAATTTAATTTCGTTTGGACACACCCAAGGACAACCCAGCACGGATAAGAGTCAACAGGGAAATGGGTTCTACTTCCCACTGTTCACTTGCCACTTGACCTTGGGCAAGTCACTTCAGGCCCCTGGACCCCAGTTTCCTTATCAGCAAAGCAGGGCAGCTGAGTTTCATGATCCCTTTGATTTCCTTTCAGCTTCAAGAAGTCTTGTTCAGTTGCTCAGTCACGTCCGACTCTTTGCGACCCCATGGACTGCAGAACACCAGGCTTCTCTGTCTTTCACTGTCTCCTGGAGTTTGCTCAAACTCATGTACATTAAGTCAATAATGCCATCCAGCAATCTCATCCTCTGTCGCCCCCTTCTCCTCTTACCCTCAGTCTTGTCTAGCAGCATCTTTTCCAATCGGTCACATAGGAAAAAGCTGAAATAAAGACATAAGGCTAAGACATCTCTAAGAACTCAGCCAAGCATCTACATATAAAAAAAACACTTTAAAAGAATAATCTCTGGGGGGAAAAAAAAGAATAATCTCTAGTAAGTAAAAATATGTGTTCATTTTGACTCAGCAATTTCACTTTGGGGCGTTTATCCTAAGGAAAGAATCAGAGATGTGCTTCAAGATACAAGAATGACTATCACAGTGTTTGTTTTTTAATAAACTTTTAATTTTAGGATAGTCTTAGACTTACAGAGAAGTTGCACAGATAGTACAGTTGTTGTTTAGTCACTAAGTCATGTCTGACTCTTTGGGACCCCATGGACTGTAGCCCGCCAGGCTTCTCTGTCCATGGGATTCTCCAGACAAGAATCCTGGGGTGGGTTGCCATTTCCTTCTCCAAAATAGTGCAGAGGGTTCCCATATAGTCCTCCTCTCCCATTTCCTTTATTAATAATGTGCATTAGTATACTAGAATACACTTATCACACCTAATGAACTAATATTGATAATTAGTAACTAAAATCCATACTTTAACTGTATTTCCCTACTTTTACCTTATTCCTTTTTCTTGTTCCAGGATTCTGTCCAGAACACCACATTACATTTAGTTGTCACGTCTCCCTAGATTCCTTAAGATGGTGGGAGATTCTTCCATCTTTCCTGCTTCTTGATGGCCTTGTTAGTTTTGAGAAGCACCGGTCAGGTGTTTTGTAGAATGTGTTGATTTGGGTTGATTTTATTTTATTAAAAAAAAAATCATGAATAGACTAAGGTTCCTGGGAGAAAGATCACAGATGTGAGCTGCCTTTCTCGTTACATCGTATCAGGGGTATCAGCTGTCTACCTAATGTTTACCAATGATGTTAATCATATAGCAGGTAGTATTTGCCAGGTTTCACTGTGCTATTTTGCTTTGGCTGTGCCACATGGCTTGTGGGATCTTAGTTTCCTGAGCAGGGATTGAACCCAGCCAGCCCCTCTGCAGTGAAAGTACGGAGTCTAACCACTGGGTCACCAAGGAGTTCCCTCGCCGTGGTATTTTTTAATAATAAAACTTTTCAATGATAGGACTGTAGACGTCCTAACGGCAGGGATTCTACCTGTTTCACTCACCACAATGCACCCAGTGCCAAGAATAGTTCTGATACATAGAACACATAGTTCAATAGATAGAATTGGTTGAATGAGAAGAGATCTATTTAAATAAATTAATTTATGCAATAAGACAGAATACTAGCAGTCATCATAAATGTTTGGTGATATGGATAAATGCTGGCGATAAATTCAGTGAACAAATAGATTAAAAGCAGTTGCTATACATTGTATTTTCTATAAACTGTCCACAGCCATGTGTGGGTAGAGGATTAGACTATTACTGTCAAAATGTTAACAGGGGTCATTAGTTACTGCTGGGTGGAAGGATTAGGGGGATTTAAATTTTCTGCCTTGTTCAATATTTTCCAAAATTTCAACAATAAAAATGAAGTTTTTCTGGAAATCAGAAAGAAACATACCACGAAAATGGAGAGAAGTTTAAACCTCCAGAAAGATCCTGGAGCAAGAAAAAACAGATGTTCCAATACAATGCCCAGCAACCACATTATTTAGTCATGTATTAGTATTTGTGAAGGAACTGAAATTAGTGGTGCAGCGCGTAGAGGGTGTTGTCCTCAAAATTCTGCAGTTTCTAGGAAACTAGTCACCATCTGTTTCTGATTTAGGGCATTAGAGTTGCAAGATCATGCACTGTATCTTTGTTACTCTCATAACAAATTGTTTAAAGTTAAAAAAAAAAAAGCAAAGGAGTAAAGAGCGCAGAATACCAGAGTGAATGGCGTTATTGTATGGTTTGCTTTCTCCTCTCTGGGGCTTTGCATTTTAAAAACACATGTTGTGGTTTTTCTGTGATTATCTCCCCACTTCCTGTGCTGTGTCTCCCTTACTGTAAATATCCTTTTGTAGGGTCATGCTTTTCTTGTATCTCCCATGCACTGTGTCTTTCTTCATATTCGCTAACTTTCTCCAAGCTTCCACTGTATATATTTTTTCTAATTTGTATGAGTCCAATGGTATTTATTTTATTCTCCAACAAGAGTTTTAGAACCCTGGTTTCAAATCCTAGTTGCGTCTTCTATTAGCTATGTGATTTTGAGAAAGTCACTTAACCTCCCTGAGTTTCCCCCTTGGAAACTAGGGGACAATATTATGTACACACTGGGTGTGTTGCAAGGATTGAATGAGATTTAATGTAAATACGTAGAGGATCAATCCTAGTGCTAGTCATAAACAGGGCACTTAACCGTTGGTATCTGTTACTTCCTTTCCCTCTTCTATGCATGCCCTGTACTGTGTCTCTCGCCATCTTTCTGAAACACATATTAAAGGATCAAGTCCAAACTTAGGCTTTCAGGGTCCTTTTCAAATGAGACCTAATCCATCTCTTGGGCCTCACTATCTTCAGGAATGTTCTGTATCTGCATTACACCCCAGGCACATTGGCTGTTGCCTAAATACGTGGCACTCTTTCTTCTCTGCCTGCCTTTACACATGCTATTTTCTGTGTCTGGAAGTCTTTTGTGCTCCTACCTAAGAAATGGTCTTTGTGAAGCCTCTGACAGCTTGGGGCCCCTACGCTCCCCTCCGACCACAGTCATTTGTTCAGAACTTTATTACTACAACTCCTTATTCAAGTGTCTCTATCTGTCACTCACTCAAGCAGCAGTCATCCGGCCCCTACGATGTGCCAGGCACCGAGAATGCTATTAATAGTTGAATTATAGATTCCATAAGTACAGGGGTCTTGTCTGATTTCTCCCTCCCCAGGGCTTAGCACAGGAGAAAAGCAAACAGTCAGTGTTTGTTTGTTCAATATCAAATAAAATGAGAGCATTTCGTTTTCAATCATCAAATCGAAAACCATAACGCTGCCAAGTACTTCCTGGTTTGCCTTTTAAAGGCAAAGATAAAAGACACATATTTTCTTTTACATGTAACATATTGTTACGCTTTTTTTCTTTTTTTAAACAATTCCAGGGGGCTCAGAAATATTCCCTTGCTTTGAATGCTTTCCATCTGGAAAAGTTTAGCTAATTAAACCAATGACTGCAGATGAGTTGGCTCCATTTATCTCCAAGGGATGAAATCTTTTTCTCTCCAGAGATTCTTCCTCAGACAAATACCAAGGGTCAGTGTTATTTTTAGTAACATATAGTTTTGAAAGTCTTAAAATTTTTTTTTTAAGATTTCTAAGTTTGGTAACACATACTTTAAAAATCTTTTCATAAAAAATATTAAATTTACGAATAAACTCTAACCTGTACAGAAGCATTTCTATCAACTCTAGATTATGTTGAATTACCATAGTGGAGGTTAAGTTAGCCATTAATCTACTAACAAGAAGTTAGAAAAAAATGCTTTCTCTTTCCTTTTTTTGGTAAATGCAGGATCCCTGCTGGTGAAAATATTCTGTGCAGACTGAGTGGTGATTCAGAGAAAGTTATTAAAATCATTTTGAGGGATCTTCAATTTTTGATGATGATTTGTCACTATTTCTATGTCTTCATTCTTGCCCCTCCCCTCTTCCCTTCTCCATCTTCTCCTAATCTACAGCACAAATGAGCCTTGCTTTCTTGGATGAATTTGGATTCTCGTACACCCCACAGGACAATTATGAAAATCATGTGCCAATTACATGCTGACTTCTTTGAGGTTCAAAGTGAAAATGCTATAACTTCACACAAACAATAATTAAGACATGGCCACAAAAGCTGAGTTTTATTGATATAAATTAAAAAAAAATTTTTTTTCAACTGGAAATAATTTGTCCATCTCCTGGGTTATATCATGAGATTTAAACCAATGGGCCCTGATAGGAAAGAGCTACCTCAGGTTTTAGTGGAAAAGATACTGTGCAAACTTTGATAGTGAATAAACCAAATTTCAAGGCTAATACTGCCGTCTTTGCCAGGCAATGTCAGCATGCACAGTGGACTCAACTGAATTTCATAAAAACTAAAAACCAGTAAAGAAAGTCAGCGTGGGCCCAAGAACCTGTTGAAGTTCACCTGGCCCCATGTGACCGAGGCCCTCTTTCAGACCCCTGCCTGGGGCTGCCCCCCAGCCTTTCTCAAGGCTGACCACCTCCTTTCCCATCCTTCTCCCATGGGAACAAAAGGGCCCCCTCAAAGCCAAAGACTGGGGCGGGGGATGGCTGTTGCAGTTCGTTTCCTTTTAAATTTGTTTACTATTTTTCTGACTGTGCTGGGTCTCTGTGCTGCCCACGGGCTTTCTCTCGTTGCCGAGTTCCGGCTTCTCACTGCAGTGGCCTCTCATTGCGGAGCCTGGCTCTAGGGTGCACAGGCTTCAGTAGTGGTGGCGCACAGACCTAGTTGCCCCTTGGCATGCGCAGTCTTCCCAGGCCAGGGATTGAACCCGTGTCCCCTGCACTGGAAGGTGGATTCTTAACTGCTGGATCACAGGGAAGTCCTGGCTGTGGAATTCAGATGACTGAGTTTAATGAGACAAACAGGTTCTGTGGTCATCACAGTCCCGAATAATAGACTGGATCTAAGCCTTAGCTCTTGAGCAGTCTTTGACATTTCCGTTGTTGTTCAGTCGCTAAGTCGTGTCCCACTCTTTGCAGCCCCACGGACGGCAGCACGCCAGGCTCCTGTGTCCGCCACTGTCTCCCCAAGGTTGCTCAAACTCATGTACACTGAGTCAACCAGGCTGCCTAACCGTCTCATCCTCTTTGGCATTTTACAGTGTCCCCAAAGCCCCAGGGCCAGCACTGGGTACTGTCCTCATTTCTCTTCTCTCAGGCCCTGCTGGAGGTCACTCCATCCATCCTTCACTGCTGGGTGGTGTCAGAGGAGGTTACCCCAGTTTTGTAGACTCAGGTAGAAATATCGGTGCTTCTATCTTGGGCTTTGGTATTGTAAGGAGGATCCAGGCCATTCCTCACTGTGCTTTGAGAAGATGTTATTAGGATACTCTCCACTGAATTCCTTCGGAATGATCCATGGGATACTCTGTCGTGTTAGAACAATTATGCTGTGCCTGTGCAGTTGGTGTGTTTATACTTCAGGGACCCTGTGTATTTTGTAATTCATCATTTTTCTCTCTTGTGTTGAATACCAGGAGGCTCCGAGCCAACTTTTGTCTCATTGATAGCAAAGACTCCATGTCTTGCATCTTACTTATACCTTTGCTTTCCCTCATGTTTCTTATTTCGAATTTATTTGATATTCCTCTAAGTGTTTGCTTCCCTGGCGGCTCAGATAGAAAAGAATTTGCCTGCAACGCAGGAGACCCAGGTTCCATCCCTGAGTCAAGAAGATCCCCTGCAGAAGGGAATGGCTACCCACTCCAGTATTCTTGCCTGGAGAATTCTACAGACAGAGGAGCCTGGCGGGCTACAGTCCACAGGGTCTCAAAGAGTTGGACACGAGTGAGTGACTAGCACTTTCATAGTGTTTGCATTTTTATAAGCAGCCTTAAAGTCTTCTTGCAAGAAAATAGGTTGCAGAAAATAATAAGAAATAAATAAGAAAACAAACATTTGTGGGTAGGAAAATTCAGAGAAGATTTCTTTCAGGCAACAAACCTTGATAGGATTTAGGACTGCCACCATATGGTATGGATGATGTTAGAAAAGTCAACGCCCCCTTGAGCACCATGGCATTGCCTATAGCATGGATAAATATGACCATGGATGTATGAATTACAGCCTCAGGGGTCACTGAATGAATGGAAAAGCAGGGGTATAGGAAGAGAATGTCTTAAGTTGATTGTTGAAAAAGATGAGATTCTCTTGCAGGAGAAAAACTCAAGTGACCCAAAGGAAGTGGTTCACAGGGGATGAAAACAGAGAGTGGTGACAGAAGGCTAAAGATGGCGACCCAGAGGGAAGCGGGGAGTGCCAGGCAGAAATTAGAAAAAATAAAAACAAGTAAATCCACATTTGTCGAAAGGCGAGTACAGAAGCCGTCCAAATCAGGGTCACAAGCTCCCAGCAAAGTAGCTAGAATTTCTGCTGATGAATTGAAGGAAATTTGCAATAAGGAAAAATACACCCATCTGAAAAGAAATCCAGTTCATAAGGTCAGCCCAACCCAAAACAACATCAGTGAACAGGAATTTCATTCTCTGAACAATACCAATCTTAGCGCTACTGTGGCCAACTCATTCCTTTCTAAAGGGTGCACGGGTCACACCTATTTTTGTCCTGAAAATTCTACAGAGAACTTTTGAAAAGAGGCCTGCACAGTTAGGAATCCTCAAATAAAAAATGCGATTGTGCTTCCTTGTTCAGCTGCAGGGTGGCACATGTCCCCTTTAATATGCTGGCAATTCCCAGCTTCACTAAAGCTGCACAGATGGGCGCAGTGAAACTGCCAGTTACCTTGTACACAGAAAGTCTCTCAGGGAAGGGAGACAGAGTCGCATGGTAATATTTTACAGGGAAGTGCTCACAGCCTCTGTGTTAGTCGCTCAGTCCTGTCTGACTCTCTTTGACCCCATGGACTGTGTAGACTTCCAGGCTCCTCTGTCCATGGAATTCTCCAGGCCAGAATACTGGAGTGCGTAGCCATTCTCTTCTCCAGGGGGTCTTCCTGACCCAGGTATCAAACCCGGGTCTCTTGCATTGCAGGCAGGTTCTTTGCCATCTGAGCCACCAGGGAAGCCCTTATAAGGATAAATGAGTAATACCAACCTCATGGATATGATGATCGTAATAATTACACTTGTTGATACTGATGTGGTGCTTGCTATGTACTGGACCTGGTGCTAAGCATTTACACATATTAACTCGTCTAACTTAATCCTCTTAACAGGTAGTCACGTAAGATGGCCCTAGAGAGGCTTTCCCATTTTCGGAATGTCTGAGTATGTACGTCTTGTTGCCATACACTAGGTCAAAATTTCCCCTGAACTTGAATATTCATGAACTCCTTCAAAGTCCTTGGGCAAGTGGGTAAGGCGGTGCCAGATGGCCTGTTCAGTGAGTCCCTGTCTGTGCTGTGCTAGGCATACATTCCATTGTGCTAAGTCTCTTCAGTCCTCCTGTGACTCTCTGCAACCCATGGACTGTAGCCCGCCAGGCTCCTCTGTCCGTGGGATGCTCCAGACAAGAATACTGGAGTGGGCTGCCATGCCCTCCTCCAGGGGATCTTCCCGACCCAGGGATCGAACCAGTGTCTCTGATGTCTCCTGCATTAGCAGGGGGGTTCTTAACCGCTAACACAACCTGGGAGCCCACACATTACATCATCGAATCCTTAAAACAAGCCTTCGAGGTGGTTTCTGTTATTAACCCCATTTTACGTTTCGCAGGAACTAATTCAGAAAGATAAAGTACACTCAGTGCCTAAGTTAGATCTAGTAAATCCAGACTGAGAGTGTCAACTGGATTTGGCCATGTGGAAGTTGCAGAATGGTGTAGGGTCACCAGCAGGTAGAAGAATGAATGGGTGGTGAAGGAGAAAGATGACTGGAGAAGCTTGGCTGTGCTCAAGAGTGAAGAAGTGTTATTTATTGAGTGTTCACTGTGCTCTGACATCATGAGATGCCAGGGTAAAACAGAAGAGCCAGCAGATGTGGGCTTCTGTCCTCAGGTGACTGACAGGCCAGCAAAGAGAGACCGTCCACAGATTTATTCAACTTGATAAGTGCTAAAAACACAAGTGGAGGGTGGTGTGTGTCTATTACAGCAAGATGGCACCTGAAGACGGGAAGGGAGGAGGCATCTCTGAGGAAGTGATGCTCGAGTGGATGGCAATTTCATATCCCCCATGGGTCCGCCTTCGGGGAGCGAACACCCTGGCCCTGCTGACATGGGCATTTGGGTCCCCATGGAAATTTCTTATTGTTGTGTGTCAGCTCCGTCACCTGGCTTCTAGAACCAGCACATGCAAATGGAAGTCATTTATGTGTGCTCAAACTATACTGACTACACCCTAAAGTAGGAACTGAGCCTCCCCCACCAAAGTAGTCCCACATAAACCCAGATAAGTACTTAATTCACTCTCTCAAAGCAGCCTGCCTCTGCAGTCTGCCTCTTGTTCCTCTTTGACCCTGGCTTCCATTTGTCTAAATCCCCCGCTGGTGAGGCTAGCTGGTGGCCAAGGTTAGAGGGTCTGAATGTGAGAATACCCACGTGTGTGTGCTGGGGCCTTCTCTCCAGGCTTCTAGCACCGCCTGTCATCTGGGTGAGGAGCAGGGCTGGGTCTGGGCGGAGGTACTGAGGCGCAGAGGGTGCCGGCCTCACCCCGGAGCAGCGATGCCTGAGCTCCTAGAGTCTCCCATTCAAGCTTTCTGTCTCCTTTCTCTCCTGTTCAATTCCAGTTCAACGGCCAGATGGGAGGTTGACATATGACCTTGGGCAAGTTACTTAACCTCCTTGTGCCTCAATTTCCTCCTCTGGAATATGGAGATAATGAAAGTACCTCTTTTAGGGAATTCCCCGGTGGTCCAGGGGCTAGGACTTGGTGCTTTCATTGCCCAGGTTTAGTCCCTGGTTGAGGAACTAAGATCCCACAACCCGCGTGCTGTGGTCAAACAAACACACAGTACCGGTTTCAGATTAAGTGAGAAAATTCACATAAAGTACCTTGCATAGTGGCTAGCACATAGTAGGTACCGGGCAATTGTTAGCTTTTATTATTACTATTAACGGTTGTGTTTTCTAGAGTTCTGTTATGTTGTGTTTGAGTCTTAGCTCAGCTAGCCAGAGCCTACTATTTGAAGTCTACTGATGGGCTTCCCTGGTGGTCTAGTGGTTAAGAATCTGCCTGCCAATGCAGGGGACATGGATTTGATCCCAGGTCTGGGAAGATCCCACATGCTGCGGGGCAACTAATCAATTACTGAAGCCCACACGCCTAGAGCCCATGAGCCCTAACTACTGAGCCCGCACGCCTAGAGCCCGTGCTCTGCAACAAGAGAAGCCCCTATTCTTTGCAACTGGAGAAAGCCCGTGTGCAGCAACGAAGACCCCGCACAACCAAAAATAAAAGTAAATAAATAAATATTGGAAAAAAAGTGTACTGTTGAATAAATTGGCATTTTACTTTTATCCATCAGTCTTATGAACTTAGCTAAAGTACATTTGACCCTAAGAGCTGAAGCGAAAGCTGAGAAGCTCTGGGTTCGGACAGTGAGGCGGAGTCAGCCTTGGCTTGGCACACTTGCGCCAGAGGCATGAGGCTTCTTGGAAGTCAGCTTGCTGCCCTCCCTGGACACGCCCAACCTCTCCATTGTTCTTCCATTGGAAATTCCGGCATTCTAAGGCCACTCTTGCTTTTTATATTCCAACCAGAAAAGAATGTGTTTTAAAATACAGTAGTACCTATCAGCCAAAGGTTTCTAACTGTCTCAAGAGTTTGAGGAGATCTTTTTTTGCGTGTTATTTTTGAAGAAAAATTCACAACTGAGGCTGCTGATCAGCCCAACTGCAAACAGCCCAACTGCAGCCAACTGTTATTTTCTATTGGAGTATAATCGCTTTACGATGCTGTGTTAGTTTCTGCTCCACAACAAAGTGAATCAGCTATTTGTATACATATATCTCTTCCCTTTTGGACCTCCTCCCAGCCCCCATCCCACCCCTCTAGGTCATCACAGAGCATATGTGGAATCTAGAAAGACGGTTCAGATGAACCTATTTGTAGGGCAGGATAGAAGCACAGACGTAGAGAGCAGACGTGTGGGACAGTCGGGGTGTGGGGGGACGACCTGGGAGAGCAGCGTCAGCATGTGTACACTGCCTCGGATAAAACGGCTGGCTCGTGGGAAGCTGCCCTACAGCACGGGGAACTCAGCTCAGCGCTCTGGGGAGAACTTGGTCTCCCCCACCGCTCTCCTGCTTGACTTGGTGGGCCTCCTATTGTCTTCCTTAGCAAGGCAGCGCAGTGCTGAGTGCCAGAAAAGGCCCAGGGGAAAACCCTCTGCCAAAATGCAAAATCAGAGAGAAAAAAAATAAATAAAAGCAATGATTTTGGAGCAGACTGGCATCAACTGTGAGCCCAGTCTGCCATATTTACTTTTTCTTAATCTAAAATAACAGAGATAACGTACACAATAGACTTTCTAACTTGCCACTTTTCCCTTATCTTTTTTCCCTTTGTGAACCTAAGACATCATGTTCTTTCATACAATCCCTCCAAAAAAAAAAAAAAAAAGAAAGAAAAAAGCCTTTGGCCATTCCATTCCCTGCTGCCCATGGAGAAGGACAGACTCTATCTGATATTTCAGCTGGAAGGCAGGGTGGCAGATTCTTTCCAATGGGGTGGCGACTTCCTCCCTACTTTCAGAACACACCCCTTCCCAAAAATACGCCCTCCGGCCGAGCAGCACAAAGGGAGCTCTCAGCGTCAGCAAATGCCCACATCCCTTCCTTTTCCTTTTACACCCAGTGGCCTGAGAAGGGCACAAGAGTTTGGGGAGTCCGCACCACAAATGTGTGTGTAGCCGCTGTGGGCCTGGAAGTGGCCTCGCTCTCCTCTCTTACCCTCCTGGTCCGTCTTCCAAACCAGCCGTTATAGGTGGTTTGGTTGCTCAGTCGTGTCTGACTCCTTGCAACCCCATGGACTGCTGTCCTCCGGGATCCTCCATCCATGGGGTTTCCCAGGCAAGAATCCTGGAGTGGGTTGACATTTCCTCCTCCAGGGATCTTCCCGACTCAAGGATTGAACCTGCGTCTCCTGCACTGCAGGTGGATTCTTCACCGACTGAGCTACCAGGGAAGCCCGTGATAGTGATTGTCCTAAAACCCAAATCTGATCATTCCATCTACTTAAGAACTTGCCCTTTCGGCCCACAGCAAGCATTCTTAAACTCCAGTCAATGCATGGGCCTGTGCATAGCTGACGATGAAAGAATAGTCTTTAAAAACTTTTGTTTCTACTTTTTGGTGGTGCCATGCAGCACGTGGACCCTAGTTACCCGATCAGAGATTGAACCCATGCCCCTTGCATTAAGAGCATGCATAGTCTCAACCACTGGACCATCATGGGAGTCACAGAATGATCATATTGAAGATATAGTTTCTGAAGTTTGGGATAAGACCTGGGAATTTGTAGATGTTAGTTTGAATTCTTCAGATTGTGAGTGACAAAAAGTCATCTCAAACTAGTTTAGGTCAAAAACGGAATCCGTTATTTCCTCGGGAGTTCGGGGATAAAACTATCTCAGTGACATCTGGGGGTTTAATCTGTAGGCATGGCTGAGTGATGGCATGGACAGGTCGGTGTCGTTGAGAGAATTCATTACTTTCATTTCCCGAGAGCGAAGGCCCTCGCCGGGCAGGGCCACCTAGGGAAGCATGAGATTTGGCCAGGAGGCGGGAAGAGGCGAACCACAGCCCTTACTGGGGCTTTTGCAGGAAAGGTAAGGCGGGCTGGAGTAAACACAGCTTGGGACTGGCTAGTTTGAATGATTCTTTTGGGCTTTGGGGCATAGCAGCTGTTCCTAGATGTCTGATATCTGGCCCTGCGTTGATCTGGGTCAGGGAAACAATGGTTTTGTGTGTGTGAATTAGATAAAGCAGGTGATTTCAGAGTATGAGCTCTGGATCTCAAAGGAGATGTAAACAACTTCAGCTGTCTAATGGATGCCAAATAGACAAATATAGAATCTAAGAAAACACGACAAGAACTGGCTCCAGTAGGAATGGATCCAGAGTGGTGTGGTCTTCAAAGCTGCCACTAGCCACGTGTGACTGGCAAACACTTCAGATGTGGTTAGCCGTATTGAAATGGGATGTGAAGTACAGGCTGGCTTTCAAAGACAGGGCATAAAAAAGAGAAGACCATCTCATTAATGATCTTATATATTGATGACACATTGAAGTAAAATTTTGGAAATGTTGAATTAAATACAACATAGCATGGAAATTCATTTCCTTTGCTTCCTTTTACTTTTCCTGACATGGATGCTAGGAACTGAATATTGCATATGGCAGCTTGTATTTTGGAGTAGGAAATGGCTACCCACTCCAGTATTCTTGCCTGGAGAATTCCATGGACAGAGGAGCCTGGCATGCTACAGTCCATGGTGTCGCAGAGAGCTGACTGAGCACAGCACAGCTTGTATTTATGGCTTACACTGTGTTTCTATTGAACAGCATTGATCAAGATCAAATGAGGTCCTCTCTGTTTCCCTCTCTCTTTCCATAATTCGACTCTGCTCCCTTCTGATATATTTGGAGTTCATTCTCTCCGACTATCAACTATCCTTCCCTGTGTGTCCATGGGAAAATGACTAATGGAAGCTCCCGGCTTATAGAATTCCAGCTTCCTAATGCTGTCCAAAGACAGGCTTTCTTCCACTGTTCATACATCAGTCTCGGAGAGAAAGACTCACTGGCCTGCTGATGTCATATTCTAATCCCCTTAGAATGCTTCTGTCCAGGGAAAAATTTCCTGTATCAACCACTTGGTTTTTGTGAGATGTAGTTTGTATCCCCTCATCCCTGTGCTTTTACACGTGCCAGTCCATCCGCCTGGAATACCTTTCCTTCTCTCCTGCCTGGATAATTCCTAATTCAGCCAGATTCCTCATGATCTAGCAGAAATGTGAAGCTCTGCTATCTCAATCATAGCTCTCATTGCTTGTTTTTTCTTTTTTTAATTCTTTTGATGTGGGCCATTTTTGAAATCTTTATTGAATTTGTTAAAATATTGCTTCTGTTTTATGTTTTGTCTTTTTGGTGGTTAGGCATGTGGTATCCTAGCTCCCTGACCAGAGATTGAACCCGCACCCCCTGCATTGGAAGGCAAAGTCTTCACTACTTAGGGCTTTTGAATTTTTGCTTTCCTGTCTCCCCCACTGACCTTTAGCCCCTCAAAGGCAGGCTCTGTCTTCTATTCTTTCATTTGGCCCCAACAGAATAGAGGGCACTCAATAAACATTGGTGAAATGAAGGTGAGCTTGTTCATTACAAGCAGCAGGCAAGAGATAAAGGTTACTTATCTACTTTATATTCTGTATTGGCTTTGTATTGCTGTGTAGTGAACTGCCACAAATCTAGAGGTTTAAAACAATACGTTTAGTGTCTCATAGTCCCGTGTTTCAGGAGTCTGGCATGGTTTATCTGGGTCATCTGCTCAGGAGCTCATCAATCAGTAATCAACGTGGTAGTTGATCTCCATAGTCTAATCTGCAGACTACATTAGGGAAGAATTAATTTCCAAGATCATTCAGGTGGTTGGTAAAATTCATTTCCTTGCGGTTGCATGATTGAGGTTTCTGTTTTCTTGTTGGCTGTAAACTGGGCTACTCTTTTTTTTCCTATCAAAGTTAATTTTTATTTTTAATTGGAGGATAATCGCTTTACAGTATTCTGTTGTTTCTGCCATATGTCAACATGAATCAGCCATAGGCATGTTTATGCCCCCTCCCTGTTGAACGCCCCTCCCTGGAGCTACTCTCTACTAGAGGTTCCCGCAATTCCTCCATGTGTGACCTTCCGCTCTCTCACGGGGAAGTCCCTGGTGGGCCAGTGGTTAGGACTGGTACTTTCACCGCTGGGACCTAGGTTCAGTCCCTGGTTGGGGGACCTACGATCCTGCAAGTTGCCATCTCACACTATGGCAGCTTATTTTTTCCAAGCCAGTAACAGAGAGCGAGTCTCTCTAGCTTGTGCTTTCGGGGTGGAAACATGTACACAATTGTAACTCTAATCATATTTTTAGTTCTACTGGTTACAAGTAAGTCACAGGTCCTATCCACACCCAGGGCATGTTCTCCACAATTAGCAATGTGACTAATGAGAGTCTGCTGTGTACCAGAAACTATACCAGGCACTTTTCATTCATTATTTCATTTAATTCTCAGATCACCTTAGGAGATGAGTACTATGAAAGCTGTTTTAAGACTTGGAAATTGAAGCTAAGAGAAATTAGTTTTGACTTGTTCAAGGTCCTCTCCCCCACCCCCTGCCACCAGGACATGGCAAAGCTGGGGTTCAAACTCAGATTTGATCTGAAAAGAACCTTCTGCCCTTTGAACCTCAACTTTTAAGTAGTTTGCCCCAGAAACATTTAAAAAATCATCCTCTTCTTCCTCTTTCTCAAGGGTCACAACAGAAATAGGAAATGCATATTCTTTGCTTCTTGGGTTCGTATTTTTAATCACAGTCAGAATGAAGTCTTTCTGCAAAGAGAGACTGTTCAGATAAAAGCTGGCCATTCTAGGAAACATTATGTTCCAGAATTAGGGCCGGCTGCCAAAGCAAGGGACTGAGACCTGACCTGGATTTTCTCAATGCTATTTGACAATAATTATAAAATAATACCTCATAGTTATATACTGAGTTATCAATTGTTGTCTCATTTGATTCTCAGTGTCCCTGTGAGTCAATCAGGGCAGAGATTTTTGTGTAGTATAGAGATTTTTTTTTTTTAATTTACCTATTTTCATGTTTGGCTGCGTGGGGTCTTAGTTGCAGCATGTGAGTTTTCTCTAGCTGTGGCAGGCGGGCTCCGGAGCACTTGCACTCTGTATATGGTTGTGGTCTCTGAGATGGCCTGGTAGTACGATCTGAGTTCCCAGGGATTGAACCTTTGTCTCCTGCCTTGAAAGGTGGGTTCTTAACCACTGGACCACTAAGGAAGTCCCCTTCCATATTCATTAGAAAAAAAAAAACAACTATTTATTTTTATTTTTGACTGTGCTGGGTCTTCAGCGCTGTGCAGGCTTTCTTTAGCTGCAGTGCTCAGGCTCCCCATTGCAGTGGCTTCTCTTGATGCAGAGCATAGGCACTAGTCCCGTGGCTTTGTGGGGTCCTTCTGGATGTGGGATTGAACCCATGTCTTCTGCATTGGCAGGTGGATTTTTTTTTTAACCACTGAGCCACCAGGGAAGCCCCAATTCCATATTCTTAAATCTTCTCCTTAAGCAGGATTTTAGACGGCTGCTTAATATTCAGTTCAATGGATCTATTCTTCCTCACTCTAAAATGTTTCCTTAATTTTAGCTATTAGGTTTCTCCTTGTTTTTCACTATTACAGAAAGTATTGTGAGAAACATCTCTGGTGGTCAAAAATGTCCTCTCACTATGACAGAGCCCAGAGAAGGGATGGCAGATGGCAGCATTAATGGTCTCGGTGTATTCAGAGATATGGTTATAACACCCCCCCTCAGGCGCGGAGACAACCTTAGAGGGAGACTTGCCCAAACTCTCCTGGCTCATAAATGGGTAGTGGAGACTGGGATGCAAGTGTTTGGCTTCCAAGACGAAGTCTTCCTCACAACCGGCTGCTCACAGTGTGCTCCATGGAGCAGCAGCATTGGCAAACTCGGGGAGAATGCTGTGTAGTTCAGTCCCTCGGTGGTGCCCGACTCGCGACCCCATGGACGGCAGCCCGCCAGGCTTCCCTTGTCCTTCACTATTTCCTGGAATTTGCTCAAACTCAGGTTCACTGAGGCACTGATGCTATCCAACCACCTCATCCTCTGCCACCCTGTTCTCCTCCCGCCCTCAATCTTCCCAGCATCAGGGTCTTTTCCAATGAGTCAGCTCTTTGCTTCAGGAGGCCAAAGTATTGGCGCTTCAGCCTCAGCATCAGTCCTTCCAGTGAACACCCAGGACTGCTCTCCCTCAGGACTGACGGTTGGCTCTCCCTGCCATCCAGTGAACACCCAGGACTGCCCTCCTTCAGGACTGATGGTTGACTCTCCCTGCCGTCCAGTGAACACCCAGGACTGCCCTCCTTCAGGACTGACGGTTGGCTCTCCCTGCCGTCCAGTGAACACCCAGGACTGCCCTCCTTCAGGACTGACGGTTGGCTCTCCCTGCCGTCCAGTGGACACCCAGGACTGCCCTCCTTCAGGACTGACGGTTGGCTCTCCCTGCCGTCCAGTGAACACCCAGGACTGCCCTCCTTCAGGACTGACGGTTGGCTCTCCCTGCCGTCCAGTGAACACCCAGGACTGCCCTCCTTCAGGACTGACGGTTGGCTCTCCCTGCCGTCCAGTGAACACCCAGGACTGCCCTCCTTCAGGACTGACGGTTGGCTCTCCCTGCCGTCCAGTGGACACCCAGGACTGCCCTCCTTCAGGACTGACGGTTGGCTCTCCCTGCCGTCCAGTGAACACCCAGGACTGCCCTCCTTCAGGACTGACGGTTGGCTCTCCCTGCCGTCCAGTGAACACCCAGGACTGCCCTCCTTCAGGACTGACGGTTGGCTCTCCCTGCCGTCCAGTGAACACCCAGGACTGCCCTCCTTCAGGACTGACGGTTGGCTCTCCCTGCCGTCCAGTGAACACCCAGGACTGCCCTCCTTCAGGACTGATGGGTGGCTCTCCCTGCCGTCCAGTGAACACCCAGGACTGCCCTCCTTCAGGACTGACGGTTGGCTCTCCCTGCCGTCCAGTGAACACCCAGGACTGCCCTCCTTCAGGACTGATGAGTGGCTCTCCCTGCCGTCCAGTGAACACCCAGGACTGCCCTCCTTCAGGACTGACGGTTGGCTCTCCCTGCCGTCCAGTGAACACCCAGGACAGCTCTCCTTCAGGACTGATGGTTGGCTCTCCTTGCCGTCCAAGGGGCTCTCCCGAGTCCTCTCTGGCGCCACAGTTCTTCGGTGCTCAGCCTTCTTTCTGGTCCAGCTCTCACGTTGGTACATGACCACTGGAAAACCATAGCTTTGACTACATGAACCTTTGTCAGCAAAGTGATGTTTCTGCTTTTTAATATGCTGTCTAGGTTGGTCATCACTTTTCTTCCAAGGAGCCAGTCTCTTAATTTTATGGCTGCAGTCACTGTCCTCAGTGATTCTGGAGCCCAAGAAAATAAAGTCTGTCACTGTTTCCATTGTTTCCCTATCTATATGCCATGAAGTGATGGGACCAGATGCCATGATCTTAGATTTTTGAATGTTGAGTTTTAAGTCAGCTTTTTCACTCTCTTCTTTCAACCTCAACAAGAGGCTCTTTACTTCCTCTTTACTTTCTGCCATTAGAATGGTATCATCTGCATATCTGAGGTTGTTACTTCTCCCAGCAACCTTGATTCCAGCTTGTGATTCATCCAGCCTGGCATTTCTCACGATGTACTCTGCACATAAGTTAAATAAGCAGGGTGACAATATACAGCCTTGATGTACTCCTTTCCCAATTTTGAACCAGTCTGTTGTTCCATGTCCAGTTCTAACTGTTGCTTCTTGACCTGCATACAGGTTTCCCAGGAGGCAGGTAATGTGATCTGGTATTCCTATCTCTTTAAGAATTTTCCACAGTTTGTTGTGATCCACACAGTCAAAAGCTTTAGCATAGTCAAGGAAGAAGAAGATGTGTTTTTGGAATTCCCTTGCTTTCTCTATGATCCAACAGATATTGGCAATTTAATCTCTGGTTCTTTTGCCTTTTCTAAATCCAGCTTGTACATCTGGAAGTACTCGGTTCATGTACTGTTGATGCCGAGCTTGAAGGATTTTGAGCATTACTTTGCTGGCATGTGAAATGAATGTAATTGTGTGGTAGTTTGATCATTATTATTGCCCTTCTTTGGGACTGGAATGAAAACTGACCTTTTCCAGTCCTGTGGCCACTGCTGAGTTTTCCAAATTTGCTGACATACTGAGTGCAGCACTTCAACAGCATTACCTTTTAGAATTTGAAAGAGCTCAGCTGGAATTCTATTACATCTACTAACTTTGTTCATGATAATGCTTCGTAAGGCCCATTTGACTTCATACTCCAGGACATCTAGCTCTAGGTGTGACCACACCATGGTGGTTTTCTGGGTCATTAAGATCCTTTTTATATAGTTCTGTGTATTTTTGCCACCTCTACTTAATTTCTTCTTCTTCTGTTAGTTAGGTCCTTGCTGTTTCTGTCTTTCATGATGCCCATCCTTGGGTGAAATGTTCCCTTGGTGTCCGCAGTTTTCTTGAAGAGATCACTAGTCTTTCCTGTTCTAATTGCTTTCTTCTGTTTCTTTGCATTGTTCACTGAGGAAGGCTTTCTTATCTCTCCTTGGTATTCTTCGGAACTCTGCATTCAAATGGGTATGTCTTTCCCTTTCTCCTTTACCTTTTGCTTCTCCTCTTTTCTCAGCTATTTGTAAGGCCTCCATAGACAACCACTTTGCCTCCTTGCATTTCTTTTTCTTTGGGATGGTTTTGGTCACTACCTCCTGTACAGTGTTATGAACCTCAGTCCATAGTTTTTCAGGCACTCTGTCTGCCAGATCTAATCTCTTGAATCTCTTCATCACCTCCACTATATAATCATAAGGAATTTGATTTAGGTCACACCTGAATGGTCTAGTGGTTTTCCCTACTTTCTTCAATTTAAGCCTCAATTTTGTAATAAGGAGCTCATGATCTGAGCCACAGTCAGCTTCAGGTCTTTTTTTTTTTTTTTTTTCTGACTGTATAGAGCTTCTCCATCTATGGCTGCCAAGAATATAACCAATCTGATTCAATGGTGACCATCTGGTGATATCCTCGTGTGGAGTCTTCTCTTGTGTTGTTGGAAGAGGGTGTTTGCTGTGACCTGTGTGTTCTCTTGACAAAACTCTGTTAGCCTTTGCCCTGCTTCATTTTGTACTCCAAGGCCAAACTTGCCTGTTACTCCAGGTGTCTCTTGACTTCCTACTTTTGCATTCCAATGCCCTATGATGAAAAGGACATCTTTTTGGGGGTGTTAGTTCTAGAAGGTCTTATACATCTTCATAGAACTGTTCAGCTTCTTCATTAGTGGTTGGGACATATACTTGGATTACCTTGATGTTGAATGATTTGCCTTGGAAATGAACTGAGATCATTCTGTTATTTTTGAGACTGCACCCAAGTACTGCATTTTGGACTCTTGTTGACTATCAGGGCTACTCCAGTTCTTCTAAGGGATTCTTGCCCACAGTAGTAGATATAATGGTATCTGAATTACATTCACCTATTCCCATCTATTTTAATTCACTGATTCCTAAAATGACAATGTTTACTCCTTCCATCTCCTGCTTGACCACTTCCAATTTACTTTGATTCATGGACCTAACATTCCAGGTTCCTATGTAATATTGTTGTTTACAGCATCGGACTTTACTTTGACCACCAGACACATCCACAACTGAGTGTCATTTCCACTTTGGCCCAGCTGCTTCATTCTTTCTGCAGCTATTAGTAATTGCCCCCTACTCTTCCCCAGCAGCACACTGGACAGCTTCTGACCTGGAGGGCTTGTCTTCTGGTGCTATATCTTTTTGCCTTTTCATACTGTTCATGGGATTCTCTTAGCAACAATACTGGAGTGGTTTGCCATTCCCTCCTCCAATGGACAGTCTTTTGTCAGGCCCTACCCAAGATTTTGTGAATCAGAACCTGCATTTGCACCATCTTGAGATGCCTATACATTAAGTGTGAAAGTGATGCTTACAACACACCCTCTCCTATAATCCTGTGAAAAGATTTAAAATGAGGCGTAACACCAGTTTCTCCTCAGCTTTGAGATGTCTCACAGTTCCCCAAGGGCTGTTTGCTGTGTGCCCTCCTCATGAGGGATTTGTTCATGTCCTGGTAAACCATCAGATTCTTTTTAAAAAATGTTGTTTTTACGTATTTGGCTGTGTTGGGTCTTAGTTGAGGCACACGGAATCTCTATTGCAGCACGCAGGATCTTTTTAGTTGTGGTGTGTGGGATATAGTTCCCTGACCAGGTGTCGTACCTGGGCCCCCTGCATTGGGATTGCAGAGTCCTAGTCACTGGACACCAGGGAAGTCCCAAAAGATCAGAAATCTTTAACTTCATCTTATCCCTGGATATGGCCAAACTCTCCTGCTCAGAACCATACAAACAGCACTTTGGATACTTTTCAGGAAGTACCATGGCGAAGGAGAAAGGGCACGACACCAGGAGTCCTGGTCCAGATTCCATGATTAACAAGTTGGGTGACTCTGGAGAGCCTCTGAATCTTCCTTGATTGAATTAGATGCAGTGGTGAGAACATGCTTTGTGTACATCTGGTTGGTACATTTGGTACATTTGGTTGGTACATCTGGTTTGGTACATTTGGGTACATCTGGTTGGGGGCCATATTTAGACATCATCTTCCTTCTGAGGGAAATGATGGTGTTTAGACTAGATGATCCTTGGGGCAAGTATTCAGAGGACCAAATCCTTCCGAGAAAGTTTATTTTAGGTAGGATTCCGCCTGTGCTCCCCAGGAATATAATGACAGGGGGATTATATAGTGAGTCAAATCAGAATGGGTGAGAGTGAGAGCTTGGAGTAACTGATCTTCAAAGTCCCTTTAAAATCTAAAAACATACACTCTTCTCCCATTTCGATATGAAAAAAGAAAAGGAATTCTAGCATCAGCTGGTTATTTTATGCAACTACCTGCTTTCAGGAAAGAGAGAAACTATTCTATTCTGTAAAAATTTAGATTTACTTCAAGTCTCATTCCTGAGATTTAAGTATGTCTTCTTGTATGTGATTCAATTAATTTCACTTGCCTTAAGACTATACTTTCAGGGATCATTTCTATAGCTTGTTACTAGAGAAGTTTCTCTGATCGTGTTAGAGCACCCGAAACCACCAGGAAGAGATGCAGTGTTCTCTCCTGAGCGTGAAGCTGGTCTTCGGTGTTGCTTTTGCAGCTGCTATCGGCCACTGATGATCGTTCTTCTCTTCCTTTGGAAGAATAAGAGGGAGGGAACACCATCTGAGTGGTCTTGAAAAAAAAATTTTTTTCACTTGCCTTGAGCACATTGCGCAGAGACCAGGTTCAGGTCTTCCCAATCAGATGTAATTACTGAAGTCACTGATCTCTGGTCTGTTTTCCTTTTTCCTCTCCACGTACTTATTACCTTTCTTGGAGGAAGGAAGTTAAAAGCTTTACATAGTCTCTCTGTTTTGTAACCACATTTCTCAAACTTAAGAGCTGAGCATTGTGATGACTAAATAAGAGGTCTGATTCAGCTTCTTGGAAAAACACATAGTTAAAGGAATTTATGTGTCACACGCAGCAGATTTCAAAAAAAATGGTCAATGATGGTCATTAACCCTGAACATCGCAGTCATGTCCACAGAAAAAGGAACCATATTTTTGAGACTAAAATCTAAAACTTCCCTTTTGTTTTACTGTTTTCTTATAATAATTCAGATTATATTTTTTTCTTAGAGCTCCTTGGAGATGGGGGGGGTGTGTTAAATTGAGCTTTTTGATATTGAGAGGTCAGTATTTCTAAAATCTCCAGGTTCTGAGAGGGAGAAGCAAGGGGAACAGAGAATATTTCAATTACTTTCAACAGCAGGATATTTGCACAAGCATCTATTACTTAATACCTCTTATTAGGTACGGATGGGAAACTAAGCACTCATTCATTTTACACGCATTTGGTAAAAGCTTCTTATGTGTCAGACACACCTGGAGATCCCAGGGGGAAGACATGGCCCCTGCCCTCAAGGGGCTTCGAGTGCAGTGGTATACTGGGTGTTGGAATAAGGGTACCCACGGGGTACTACAGAGACGTCAGGGACAGAAAATTCCTCCAAAGGGGCTGGAAATAAACTCCCTAGAAGAGGTGTCCCTTGGGCTGAGGAGGAGATAGTGAGGGGGAAGAGAGAGGGAAGGGTGTTCCATTCAGAGGGAACATCAGAGGCAGAGGGAAAAAAAAAAAGCAAAGTGCAGAGGCAACCGAAAGCATGCCAACGAATGAAGCATGACTAGATCATGCAGATATGTAGAAGATTGAGAAAGATGCAGGAGATACAGGCAGGATCCAATGTAGCACTTGCTGAAATAAACCCAGGCAGACCGAGCCGAAGTCTTCACTGTATAAGGCTTCAGAGACTAGAGTTACTTTACAGGCACTTTAGAAATAACGCCTGTTAGGAGGGAACTTTAGTTTGGTAGGAACTCCCCTGGTGGTCCAGTGGTTAAGACCACGCTTCCAATGTGGGGGGTGCAGGTTTTATCCTTGGTGGGGTTACTGAGATTCCATACGCTATGCAGCACAGACAAGAAAGTATATTTAAAAAAAATAAATAAAAGAAGGGGGAAAAGGAAGAAAGAAAGAAATTCATTGGCACTACTCCAAAAGTAGAGATTATCATTCTTATTTTGCTAGACTTACTTTTTCTTTCTTTGTGTTTTTCTTTTTCTTTCCCCAACTTTGAGAGCAACTGCTTCATCTCTCTTTGGAAGAAAATAGAGCCTCAGCACAGGCAATGTTTGATTCAGGGCTCATTTGATCTGGTTGATTCAGGAAACAGATGCATCCTCTTGGTCTCTGCACAAATTGTTGGGGTTTCTTTTTCTCTTGATTTCACCAAAGCCAGATCTGTGTCTCGATCAGCACAGAGGAAAAAAGTAATTACCGAAGTATTAGTGTGATTATTATTTCCTGATATGAACTGCTGCATTCTTTACTAGTATCTGGTTCTCTCTCTAGGCTGGAGTCAGAATATTTAAAAACAAACTCTTCTTGGGCAAAGCCTGTACTAATTATTTTTTAACCTTGTTTGCATTAGAGAACTCTTTGAACATTTAATGAAAGAGATAAACCCTCTTCTCAGAAAAATTCATTTTCTCACACCTACACAGCACAACAACAGTTTTAAGAAGTTCACAAACTTCCTGATGCCCCTGGGATCCTTGAGGAAGCTTAGACCCTGGTTATAAACCTATGGTCTGTACAGTCAAGAATAAAATGGAAGAGCCGCTTTTTAAAATTGGACTGTGACTGTTGTCTGTTAATTCTGGCAGGACGTTCCCAGATTATTCTGGGAAGTCAGAATAAACCTAAATGGCATTGGCCACAGTTGCTCAAGCCTCTGCTATAGCCTTGATTCAATGGGTGGAACTCAGCTTCCTCAACGTCCCCACCTCCGTGCCAACCCAAACACAAGCGAAGGTCCCAGAGGAGGAGGGGGAGCCGGAAATCACTTGAGACTTTTAATTTTCTAAAATTATCACTCCAGACTTTTAGTTTCCTAAAGTTGTCTCCCCGGCCTTGGAGTTAAAAGAAGACCTGGTTTTAATCTTAGTGCTACCACTTTCTATTTATGTCGTCTTGCCAAGTCATTTACATTTTTCGAGTATCAGCTTCCTCATCTGTAAAATGGGGATAATTTTAACACCTACCTCTCACGGCTGTTCTGAGGGCTGAGAGAGACAACAAGAGTGAACGTATCTACCAGACATTTGACTCATAGATGGTGCCTGACAAACGTTAGCTGAAATTCAATTCCTCTAGGGCAGAGTAGGACCTTTTAGAGACTCCTCAGTACTGAAAAAATTATGGTGGAGGACTTCCAGCTTCCTGTCTGGCATGTAAGGAGCTTAGAATTTGCTGCTCTGTCATAACAACAAGTAAAAAGCTGAACAAACTGAAAAAGAAAAAAGCAAACTTGTCTTAGCTCTGTCAAAGAAATGAGGTCACAGGGCAAATCACCAGACAGGTGAGTGGGTACAGAGACTCACAACTTCCGGGAGCAGAAGCCAGCCTGCATTGCGTGTGCGCTGAGTCGCGTCCGACTCTGCGACCCCACGGACTGTGGCCTGCCGGCCCGCCAGGCACCTCTGTCCATGGGATTCTCCAGGCAAGAGTACTGGAGTGGGGTGCCATTTCCTCCTCTGGGGGATCTTCCCAACCCAGGGATGGAAACTGCATCTCCTGCGTCTCCTTCTTTGGCAGGTGGATTCTTTACCACTGAGCGACCTGGGAAGCCCAATAGTGGAAAAACCTGAACTGTAACTGAAAAATTGCTGGAAGGTCAGTGTGGACAAGTCTGAGAGTTAAGAGCTCCAGGGGGACCCAGCGAAAAGGGGGCCTCCGCACTTTTGTACCAGTGTTTCTCCCAGTGAATATTGGAGAATAGTACTCGTAAGTCCAGCAGGTGGAGGGGGAAAAGGAACCACTTTGAAATATGCTAGAGCATTCTGTTCTTAGCAAAACCTGCCCTCAGAGAAATTATTTCATCAGAACTTAACCTACTGGGGTTTTACCAGAACCTAACTTACCTTGGGGAAATGAAGTACCTAACTCTAGCCTCCTCTAGCCGTCCGTGTGGGAAAAGGGAAAACGTAACTCCAGTCCCTCCAGCCATCCTGGCCCAACTAAGATGGAGAGAGGGGTGGGCGCTGAAAGCATTGGTGCAGGTCTCAATCCATGGCCGAGGGGCTCGTATGCCGGCTGTGCAAGGTCGGTTCAGTGCTTGAGAATCAGTTAATGTAAGCCATCGTGTGAACAGACTAAAGACGAAAAATCACATTATTATATGAATAGATGGAGAAAAAGCATTTGACAAAATCCAACACTTGTTCACAATAAAAAGTCTTGGCAACAAAGAACAGGGAGGAACTTCCTCAGCTTAATAAAGAACATCTACAAAAGTCTCCATCTAATATACTGAATGGTTAGAAACTAGAAGAATTTCCACTAAAATCAGGAATAAGAGGGGGATGTCCTTTCTCACCTATGTTTTCAAAATCCTACTGTAAGTCCTAGTTAATTCAGCAAGACAAAAAAAAGGGGGGTGGTGGAAATAAAAGGCATACAGATTGGGAAGGAAGAAATAAAACTGTCTTTTTTAAGCAAATGACATAATTGCCTATGGAGAAAATCTGAAAGAATTGAGCAAAAAACTCATCAAACTAGTACGTGATTATAGCAAGATCACAAAAAGACATGGAGGAAACAAACGCCTAGTACTAAGTGAAAGGAGCCAGTCTGAAAAGGCTACACATTTTGGTTCCAGCTCTGTGACATTCAGGAAGAGGCAAGACTATGCAGACAGTCAAAGGATGGCTGGGGTTGCGGGCAGGAAGGGGGGGACGGGCAGAAGGCAGGGAGTGCTTTAAGACAGTGAGACCATTCTGTGCAACACTGCAGTGGTGGGTACATGCCGGTATGTTCGTGTCCAAGCCTACAGATTAAAAAAGCCTCAAGCGAGTGAATGAGGGAAAGTCACTCAGTCGTGGCCGTCCGACTCTTTGCGACCCCATACAACACCGAGGGTGAACCCTAATGTAAACTATGGACTTTAAGTGGCTTTGATGGGTCAGTCCAGGTTGACTGACTGTAACAAATGTACCCCTCTGGTATGGGGGATGTCGATGGCGGGGAAGGTTGTGCTTGTGTGAGGACAAGGGGCATATGGGAGCTCTGTGCTTTCCACTCAACTGTGAACCTAAAACTGCTCTAAAAAGTAAACTTTATTCATTTTTTAAAAAGCAAAAAAAAAAAAAAAAGTGGTGTACCTCCACTCCTACAAGTAATTTGAACTAAGAACAATATATAATAAACCTCAGGGAAATACTACTTTTTTCTTATGATGGCATTGGAGCTTTTTATTATTTATTTTTTTTACTAAACATTACTTTCTTTTGGCTGAACCGTGCACCTTGTGGGATCTCAGTTCCCTGACCAGGGATTGAACCTGGGCCGTGGCAGTGAGAGTCTGGAATCCTGACTACTAGGCCATAGGGAGCTCTTCAGAGCATTTTTCTTTTTTTCAAATCAGGCATTTATAAACAGGAAAGCATACATTAATTACATAAAAATAGTTTTCAAATAGTAGAGTAAGTCAGCGTGTTGTCTTTAGCAGTGGCCAAGGAGAGAAAGGGACGGCAGTGTGGACGCTCCTAGTGGGTGCGAAGGTGGAACTGTGGTTCCCCAGATTTTTAAATTTATTTTAAAATTTTATTTGCTTGTTTTGGCCGTGCCGGGTTTTCACCGCTGTGCACGGTCTTTGTCTAGTTGCGGCGAGCCCGGGCTACCCTTGCAGCAGTGCGTGGGCTTATTGCAGTGGCGTCTCCTGCTGTGGAACACAGGGGCTCTAGGTGCTTGGGCGTCAGTAGTTGTGGCTCCTGGGCTCTGGGAGCGTAGGCTCAGTAGTTGTGACACAGGGGCTTTGTTGCCCCGAGGCATGTGGGATTAAACCCTGGCCAGGGATCAATTAAAAAAAAACATCAAATTCGAGTGTGTGTGTGTGTGTGTGTGTGTGTGTGTACACCTGTGTATGTGTGTGCACCTGCCATGCTGGTATCCTAGGAGCATGCTTCGTCTTCCAGCTGGGAAACCCAAGCACTGAATTCCCCAAGTACACAGCTCAAGGTCATAATCAAGGATAGCAGGAAGGAAGAATCTTTCGGGGGTGTGGGCATCGTTGTCAGGGTCAGAGACACCAGAACAGTTTTCTCCGAGGGTTCATGAGCAGGACTCCCACCCCTGGGTCACTCTCCCGGCCAGGCCGCCTCTTTCGTTTTCAGCCACACAGGTGGATCAAAAGTACTCAGACAACCCTGTGCGTGGTCCACCCCTCAGATGTGTCGGTCACCTCGCTGCTCAGGTGGCCTTTCTCTTTCTAATGCAGAACTGAAATTTCACCTGGGCAGTCCGCTTGAGCAACCACAGAACTTTCATTTCCTTGTTATCGTAGGGAGAAAGCTCTGAACATTATTATTTCACCAAGAGAAACTGAACACTGGGGGAGGAGGGAGCGCACACCTGTGGCTCCTAACCCAGCAAATGCCTGGAATCACCTGGGGGAACTTGTGATGGTGAAGTTCCTGGCTTCACCTGAGAGCTGCTCTGGGCAAATAATTTCTTGTGTTCTCAAGTGTTTCTGGTGATCTTCTAGGCTTGGGATCCACTGGGGTAGAGAAATAAAGCTACCTGTCCTTTCCTGCCCAAGAGTATTCAGTCTTCCCTAAACTGGTCACACGTTTCATGCTTTATCATCTTTAATCACATCTCCCTCTCACTGCTCCTTCCTATAATATCTGCAGATTCCTTTATTATGTCACTTCTATGATATCTAATGTGATTTTTTTCCTTGACCACGTGACCTCCTTATGGAAGAGATCAGGCCTTATTCATCTGTGTGTTTCCTGTACGCAAGGTTGCCACGTATAGTTGAGCAGGTAGTTCACCATGCAGAGTAAGCTTAGTGTGAGGGTAAGTGGGGTTGAAAGTGGTTCTGAAATCTAGCCAGATGGCCCCACCAGGTCACGAGCCCTGATTTTGACCTCTGACTGTCTAGAGGACAGATGCTTTTTCTCATAGAACTAAGGTGCTCTATGGGCTATTGCTGGCCCTGTCTGCACCTGTTAAGAGCATCACAGTAGTATTGTAAAACTTTGTATATGCTGAGTACCTATTCCAAGAAAGGCATGGAGTTTAGTGTTTTTGGTAGAGAGTAGGTGATTAAGTGGTGTTTGTTAAATTGAATTAAAAGCCTTCTTGGGGTTTCCCTGGTGGCTGAGTGGTAAAGAATCGGCCCGACAATGCAGGAGACACAGATTCAATCCCTGGTCCGGGAAGATCCCACATGTCTCAGAGCAACTAAGGCCA
This sequence comes from Odocoileus virginianus, assembly GCF_023699985.2. NCBI lineage: Eukaryota > Metazoa > Chordata > Mammalia > Artiodactyla > Cervidae > Odocoileus > Odocoileus virginianus. The sequence continues at coordinate 12,058,673 of NC_069683.1, read as the reverse complement.
TGGGCCACAGCTACTGAGCCTGTGCTCTAAAGCCCAGGAGCTGCAACTACTGAGCTCATGTGCCTAGAGCCTGCGGTCTGCAATGAGAGAAGCCGCCGCAATGAGATGCCTGTGCACCGCAACTAGAGAGGAGCCCCTGCTTGCTGAAACTAGAGAAAAAGGCCTTGCAGCAATGAAGACGCAGCATAACCTAAAATAAGATACATGAAATAAATTTTTAAAAAAGCCTTTTTACTCATCTCTGTCTCTTGTAATCTCATTATTTAAGGCCCTGCCAAATATTACTGCTAGGTGAAGCCTTCCTGCAGCCTCAGTTCGTTGCCTCAGTGCATTCCTCCTCAGAGACACAGCAGCACCTGGTCAATATCGAGAAGAGCACTTCTGTGGTCTTACGTTGCAGTTGGTGTCTCCCGCTGCCCAGTGAGCCCCTCATAGGCAAAGGCTACCTTACTTAGCTCCTGGATCCTAGACATCATAATGAGGTTCTGTTAAGTGAATGAACACCCCACCCTCCAGTGTCTCTTTAGACTTGGGGTTTCACTGGATCACGTGAAGATGCAGAGGCTTTCGACTGCCCTGGCGGTCCAGTGGTTAAGATTCTGTGTTTCTCCCTAAAAGGCTGTGGGTTGAATCCCTGGTCTGGGAACTAAGATCCCACATGCCATGCAGCACGGTCAAAAAAATTAAAAAATACAGGAGGTTTCATCCCTATCACCTGAAACTGGAAGCAAAATTTCAGAAATTAGTGTTAATTCAACTGATTATATACATGTGTGAATATGTATGAATTACCCATAAGTATTTATGAGCTTTCCTGACAGTTCAGTTGGTAAGGAATCTGCCTGCAATGCAGGAGACCCCAGCTTGATTCCTGGGTCGGGAAGATCCCCTGGAGAAGGGATAGGCTACCCACTCCAGTATTCTTGGGCTTCCCTTGTGGCTCAGCTGGTAAAGAATCCGCCTGCAATGTGGGAGACCTGGGTTCAGTCTGTGGGTTGGGAAGATCCCCTGGAGAAGGGAAAAGCTCCCCACTCCAGTGTTCTGGCCTGGAGAATTCCATGGACTGTATATTCCCTGGGGTCGCAAACAGTCGGACACGACTGAGCAACTTTCATTTCACTTCACTTCATATGTATGTATATGTGTGTACATACACATGTATATTAACCTCAGCTTTGTGGGTAGCACTGGGCCAAGTTAAACAGTTGATTGGTAGACAGTTCTACTGGTTGCTCATGCTCTAATGATATTTGAGTATGTATATATTAGGTTACATCTGTGTGTCAGAAGTCTGCATTTTGGTTTCACTGATACAGTAGACAGTTCTGGAGTTGCCCGCTGTCTGAGGTTTAAAAATGAACCCTGACTTAAGCTGATCTTTCTCTGGTTTTCCAGGAGAGAGGTGCTGAGGAGGGGGTCATTTCTATAATTGCATGAGTTCCTCTTCATTGATCTACACGGATCCTGAGATGTACAAGTAATGTGGAACATGAGAGTAGGAAATGAAACATACCCAATTCTGGTCAAACTCGGGGACACTCTTAGGAAAGCTCAGTGTCCACTTTTGGCTCATCTTTATTGATGAGATCAATTTGGCTGAGGCGTACAGGGCTCTGGAAGTCAACAAAAGCTCAGGATTCTTCTGTTTTTTGTAGCTCCTGATAAATGAACATATAAAGACAGTATAAAGTAGTGTAATACACAATGTGGTACATTTAATATATAAAATATTTACATTTAAAAAATTAATATTTTACCCCCTGTCCCTTGGACTGCAAGGAGAGGAAACCCGTCAATCCTAAGGGAAATCAGTCTGGACTATTCATTGGGAGAACTGATGCTGAAGCTGAAACTCCAGTACTTTGGCCACCTGATGCAAAGAACTGACTCATTGCAAAAGCCCCTGATTCTGGGAAAGATTGAAGGCAGGAGGAGAAGGGGATGACAGAGGAAAAGAGATGGTTCAATGGACATGAGTTTGAGCAAGCTCTGGGAGTTGGTGATGGACAGGGAAGCCTGGTGTGCTGCAGTCCATGGGATCCCAAAGAGTTGGAGACGACTGAGCGACTGGCCTGAACAGAACCCCCTAAAATGTAATTTTACAATGTTATTCACGAGTTATGACAGAAGTTTTAAAGCAATATTAATTCAAAGTGGACTCTAAATGCCACAGCCCAAAATCAAGTGTGATTCCACTGATGTAGCACAGTAGTTCTAAATGTAAGTTTGTTTGTGTGTGCTTGCCTGCTAAGTTGCTTCAGTTATGTCCAACTCTGTGCGACCCCATGGACTGTAGTGGACCAGGCTCCTCTGTCCATGGGATTCTCCAAGCAAGAATACTGGAGTGGGTTGTCATGCCCTCTGCCAGCGGATCTTCCCAACCCGGGGATTGAACCCACGTCTCTCATGTCTCCTGCGTTGGTGGGTGGGTTCTTTACCACTAACGTCACGTGGGAAGCCCTTAAGTTCTTTTGTAGATGAGACCAAAAGTGAATCTGAGGTCTTTGTCAGTGTAGGGATTTGGATTAGATGGCTCTCATCTGTTCCCCCAACTTGCCTAGCATCAAAGGGAGAACGTAAGGCCTACTCTAGGACCTGTTTATTGAACTGATGCATGCTGAAGGTGCCAGGCATAGGGACTCTCACTGATGGATTCAAATTGCTACGAGGACATCGAAAAGGGCGCAGTGGGTGGAGAAGAATGGGCGGGGTGAATGGAAACCCTGACCATTCAATACGCACATTTTCTTGGTCTTCCACTAGAGCTGAAAAGTAAGAACTCATTTCAAACTCAGGCACAGTTGGGAAAGTACAGCGTTGGTCTTAGAGAGTCATTTGGACTTTGGGGCCAGGTCCAGTGCACCCAAGTGCCTCCTCTCAAGTTAGATGTTACATACAGAGAATGGAATATGCCATGGCTATAGGCTACAGTTAACAAGGGCAGTTTCCCAGCAAATCAAGTCCTTGTTTATGCACAATATTTCCTCCTTTGGATATGAAGTCATATCTTCTTTTCTGGGGCCCTAAGTCTACCAGAAGAGGAAGGGACACTTGGCAAATTTTGAGGTCAAGTAGATGAAGAAAGGGCTTCCCTGGTGGCTCAGTGGTAGGTAATCCGCCTGCCAAGCAGGAGACACGGGTTCAATCCCTGAGTCGGGAAGATCCCCTGGAGAAGGGAATGGCAACCCACTCCAGTATTCTTGCCAGGAGAATCCCATGGACAGAGGAGCCTGGTGGGCTGCAGTTTATGGGGTCACAAAAGAGTCAGGCATGACCTGGCAACTAAACAGCAACAAGATGGAGAAAACCCCTGTCAATGGGAGAATTTGCAGAACTGTCATCATGGGTAGCCCTAGGCTGAATCCGGATTCTGGAATCAGACTGACCCATGACCCTGGCCAAAGATAAAAATCAAGGGGAAGACAAGTTAAATTTATATTGTGGACAGGGGTCAGCAAGCTTCTATAAAAGGCCAGAAATATTATGTTAGGCTTTGTGTGCTATACAGTGTCTGTTGCAATTATTCAACTTTGCCATTGTAGCATGAAATCAAGTGAATGCATGCGGCCATGCTCCAGTGAAATTGTGTTTCCTAAAACAGGTGGCAGCAGGCTTGGCTCACGGATCATAGTTTGCTAACTCTTACTCCAAACTATTGCAGACAGAAAACTGTGCACTTTCAACAAATTTGTTGTTATCGTTTAGTCGCTAAGTCACGTCCGACTCTTTTGCAACCCCATGGACTGTAACCCGCCAGGTTCCTCTGTCCATGGATTTCCAAGGCAAGAATACTGGAGTGGGTTTCCATTTTCTTCTCCAGGGGATCTTCCCAACCCAGGTGTCTCCTGCACTGCAGGTGGAGTCTTTACCACTGAACCACCGAGGAAGCCCTTCAAGAAATATCAAGTCTAAAATATGATCAAAGAGCAATGTTGACTCCATAAAAGGGACCCCTAGATTAAGTGTGCTTGGGTCTCAGATCTATTATTTATAAGCTATGTTACTTTGGGGAAAACACATAACTTCTCTCATATTCAGGCTTCTTGTTTGTCATATGGAGATTGGAAAACCAGCTCTGCTTACCCTAGGAATATTGAGATGCTCAAATGAACTCTGATGCATCAGCAGAAAGAAACATTAATTTGTACTAGTATAGAATTGCAGAAACACCTCATTCAATCTTTAGTACCTGCCCCATATTGGCACTCAGAATAAATTTATGAACTTTATAAATGAAACAGATAAAATATTTCCTTCTTTCAAATCAGTATAATATTTGAATAGACTGGACAAATAGAAGCCTGAAGTGAAATGATTGCAAACTAGGACAGGAGCCATTTAAAATTTGGAGTTTAGCAACATTTGGAGAGCGTTTCTGGACCCACTTGCCTAAATGACTTTGGACATGTAGAGAAGAGCTCCCACCAGAATATTACACACACATTTCCAACTGCACTCAGATATATTGGAAGTGTTCCATAATCAAGGGAGGGTTTTCCCTCAGGCCTTTAAACATTTCTCATCAGTAATATCCTCATCGCAAGAGAATCCTGTCTTGGGTACCCCAGGGACAGCCACTAGTTTCGACACTGTATCCCGTGGTTGGACACGACTACTGCACAAACTTCTCAGACTCATGATACCAGCTTGTTGAGAGAGACAGGGGTCTGTTTAGTGTGTTACAGACATGTAATTGCCAAAATAAAGGTTCTAGATAACAATCTGTCATGAATACTACTGATGCCAGTAAAAAGAACATGAAGGAAAAACCTTAATGCTTGTATGATGTGGCTGTATCCTAGTCCCATTTGTCTGTCCGTTTTGGAGGCAGCAGTGAATGGCGGAAAGAGTGTGAGCTTTGGAGTTAACCAGACTTGTGTTAAGATCATAATGACAGCATGTTAGTCTTGCGGTCTTGCATGGTTTACCCAATCTCAGGTTTTTTTTTTTTTAAAGAATTTTTGTATTCATTTTTGGCTGCGCTGGGTCTTTCCTGCTGTGCGTGGGCTCCTCTCTAGTTGCAGTGTGCGGGTGTTTCATGGCAGCGGCGTCTCTTGTTGCAGAGCACAGACTCTAGGGCACACGGGCTTCAGTAGTTGTAGTACGCCAGCTCAGTAGTTGTGACGCTCGGGCTTAGGTGCCCCTCGGCACATGGAATCTTCCCAGGCCAGGGATTGAACCTGTGTCCCCTGCATTGGCAGGCGGATTCTTATCCACTGTACCACCAGGGAACTTCTGCGTAACCTCAGTTTTACATCTCAAGACTATTGTGAGAATAAGACAAATCAAAGTAAATCAAAGTACCCAGCAAGTGTTCTGGGGTCCATTCTCCAGGGGGAGAAACATTCTGAGATGTGGGGATGTTGTGGGCTGGGTAGCCTCCCCCAGAGGGGGCTGTGACCATGGGCTTCTTCCAGCGTTGCCTTCTGCTCCTCATATGCAGGGTCAGTGAAGATGAAAAACATTCCTGAGAGTGGATGAAAAGCATTCGGGGTAAGATGTGGGGGAATGTTCCTGGACAATCTTAAAAGAAATGACCGAAAGATTAATGGGCAAGAAGAGAGGCCCTGGGTGACCATCCCAGGGAAAGAAGCCACCACTAATGACCCTATTGTTTCCTTTCAACATTTCCCTCTTTAGCTTCTATAATAAGGGTTTTTCTGCACGGAATGCAATGCAGTTGCTTTGGGCAGTGATTTGAGAGTGTGGTTTACCGGCTGGGAGAATAGACTTGAGAATTAGATTACCTGCTGGGCAGGCTGGTTGGCTTCTGAGTCTCCACTTCCTTATTCCTGAGGATCAGTCTTCATTCTGTGTCTTTTTCTTGCCTTCTGGCTTCTGCTCACACAGAGCTTCTGCCTGCTCATCACTGCAGTTCACTCAGGGCTGTAAGGCTAATTACCGGGGTCTCTAGGAAGAACTTTTCACTTTGGAAGCTGCCAGATAGCCTGTGGTTGCCTGCCTATTGGTCAGTTGCCCACCCCAGGCCCGGTCAGCATGGCCAACAGGGAGACAGGGTGGACATGGTCACAGAAAGTAACTCAGGGCTGGCTGTTTAGCCAGGGACCGTGGACATGGCCATTCTCACCGAGGATTGTGGGTATGATGTAACCACGACTGATGCCCAGGACACAGAGGTGAGACAGAGAGTTTAATGCAGGGTAGACAGTGGTAGGACTTCCCAGGTGACCCAGTGGAAAAGAATCCACCTGCCAAGGCAAGAGATGCAGGAGACTTGGGTTTGGTCCCTGGGTTGGGAAGATGCCCTGGAGAAGGAAATGGCAACCCACTCCAGTATTCTTGCCTGGGAAATCCCATGGACAGAGGAGCCTGGTGGGCTACAGTCCATGGAGTTGCAAAGAGGCGGACATGACTGAGCACACACGCATGCACATATGCACAGACAGTGGTATAACTGCAACATTAATAAAAGAAATGCCGAAAAAGAGCTTTACTCGTTCAGAGGAGAAGGAACCTGCTTTCTAGTTAGGAGAGTCAGGAAAAGACTCCATGGAAGAAAGGGGCTCCAGAGCGTCTATTACCCCAAGGCAGTCAGGGGTCATCCCTGGACTTGAAGGCAGGGGTCAGTCCTACCCAAAACTTCATGACTGGAACTTCAGGGAGTTCTTACAATGAATGCACCCCATCCCTCCCCCAACCCTGGCCACAAGCATTGATTAAAGGGTGGGGGTATGACAAAAGTCAGGCCTGTCACGGACAATGAAATCTACCAGGAAACAGATGTTCGTCTTCTCCGCCAAACGTGACGTGGAAGCATGTGGTCTTAGAAGATCCTGGTGGTTATCTTACGGGCACAAGGGGAGGGACTTGTGAGAACAGCACCCTCACTGGGGAAGGAGAGCTGGGAGACAGAGACAGAGAGAAGCGGGGACAGAGGGAGAGGAACTGGGTCTTGGGCACATCATTTTGGGAACATCCGGGGAGCGGAGGGCAATAGTGAACCAGACAATTCACTGAGAGCCCTGGGAGCCTGGCGCAGGGGCGTCAGCACTGGAAAGGCCGAGCGGAAAGAGAGCGTCCATGTCTTGAAGGGGGGATAAGAGGCTTTTTTTTTTCTTCTATAGGCAATAGGAAGAGACTGTGATATGAGTGGGGTTGTGGATAAATTCATCAGCAAAGTGAGTGAAATAGATTGAAATGGTGAGAGGCGGCAGGGGGAGGGGCCATTGAGAGTCTATTGTAACAAGTTACCCCAGGCGGCGCAGTGGGAAAGAGCCTGCCCACCCATGCAGGAGATGCAAGAGACACAGGTTCGATCCCTGGGTTGGGAAGATCCCCTAGAGTAGGAAATGGCAACCCACTGCAGTACTCTTGCCTGGATAATCCCATGGACAGAGGAGCCTGGCGGATGACAGTCGGTGGGGTCGCAAGGAGTCAGACGACTGAGCACGCACACGCACACAGAGCAAGTGGCGTGTGGCTGGAAAGAGGAGAAGAGTGCAAAAAAAAGACTGCAGATTCAGATTCAGGTGCTCAGAGTGACGTTCTGTCCCTTTCTAAAGGGACTCCTGAGCCAGGAGGGCGCCTCGCGATGCTGGAGGCACACCTTACCTGAGCTCCCGGAAGAGCGCCTCCAGGCCAGCAGTTTATCACCGCAAAAGATGGATGGAAGCCATTAGACAACCGATTAGATGACAGACCTTCTAAGGTCAGATTTTTGTCACAGTGCAAATGGATCGTGACACAACTTTCCAACCTTGAGAAATAGCCTGTGGTGTTGACTCATCCGCGTACTTCAGGACCTATTTATAGAGGGAGCTGGCAAAATATTTGCGAAGGGGCTGGCACAAAACATACACACCCATTTGTTGAGATTAGAACTTTTTCTCTAGCTGCATGACTCTGGTAAATCACCCTCTCTGAGCTGCAGTTCACTTAAGAAAAAAAAAGGAAGAAGAAGGATAAAGTTTCTTCCTGGGGTGGGAATCCTCACCTCATGATCTCACAGGAAAACTATTTGCCAGTTCCTAATGAATAAAAGGTAAAATTAAAAAAAATATGAAAAATAGCACGTTACAGGTAAATGTGTTTCAAACCTCCTGTCTTTTTTCTCTCCCTTCTTCTCTTCTTTTCTAGGTACGCTTTGCGTTGACAGGCTGCCCATCCACAGGTACTATCTGTGTCGTCACAGCTTGTTTGATAGGTTTCCTTACAGCTTTTATGATTAAATCCGTAGATTCTGGTACCATCTCCATCACAGAATTGGGATGGCTTTTCTTTGCCCTGTGTTCTGTAACAGTGGACTAACTAAAACGCAGTATTTGATTACAATGATTTGCTTGAGGAGCTAAAAAAGCATCCTTGATTGGTATTAGTGGGGGGGGTGTGCTGATGCTCCACAGCAAGGGACCGTGCGTGTGGCAAGCAGTGTGATGGGCATCCCCAGAGCAGGGGCCACCTCGTGGACCACAGCCTTGACGTGGCCAGCGGGCTTGCATAACTCAGTGAAGCCATGGGCCTTGCTGGGCAGCGCCACCCAAGACTGATGGGTCAGAGTGAAGAGTTCTGACAAAATGTGGCCCGCTGGAGGAAGGAACAGCAAACGGCTCCAGTGTTCTTGCCAGGACAACCCTGCGAACAGTGTGAAGCGGTAGCGGTCCAAAGGCATGACAGGGAGGATGAGCCCCCCGAAGGCTGGAAGGTCTCGTTTGCTCCTGGGGAAGAGCAGAAGGCAGTTACCAATAGCTCCAGTGAGAAGGAAGCAGCTGGGCCAGAGTGGACACAACACTCAGCTGCGGAAGTTAGAGCGCGTCACCGACTTGATGGACGGAAACCTGAGCAAACTCCGGGAGTTAGTGAGGGACAGGGGAGCCTGGCGTGCTGCAGTCCATGGGGTCTCACAGGCACCACTGAGGGTTAAACAACAGCCAGGAGCAGGGGGATAACGTGGATGGCTGGAATGCAAGGGAAGAGAGGAGGGCCCTGGAAGAAGCATAGATGAAGCCCTGTGGCCAGGGCAGGGCCACTGTCACAGAACCGGTGTCATAGATCTGTCAGCAGTTCCGCCACTTATCCTCCACCGCTTCTTGCTGAATGCTTACATGTGCTAAGTATTTGTACGATTTTGTTCAATTCTCCAAATAACCCTCGTAAAGCATTACTATTGTCCTAAGTAAGCATAATCTGTCAAATGGACTGATGGGGAGACTGAAGCTTAGGTCGCCTGTCCAAGCTCACGAAGACAGCTAGTGAGTGACGGAGCAAGGACTTGAATCTCTGCTTTAAAAATTCTAGAGCCCACGGTTTAACTCTTGCCCCAGATTTCTTGCATTGAGATTTCCTGGAAAGAGCTCTCTTATCTTTTCTTTTATAGGCACATGATTTATATCACCCATCTGGAATGGGATGGAGTGAAAAAGGGGATTCGGGAACTATTGTCTCTTCAAGATTACTCAGCTCTTTGATTTCTCCCCTGGGAGCCATGGTGACTGTCAGCTAGAAGGTGCTGGAAAACATTAGATTGCTCCAGTGTGTTCACGTGTATGCAATTTATCATTTCTAAAGATAAGGCCTAAAGAGACCTCACTGCATTATATTTCCTCCAATAAATGAAAGCAGAAGGGCATCTGTTTAGTATTTGAGACATGCACCTGGCTCACTTTGGTTAAAAGAGGAAAAGAAGTATTAAAACATAGTAGTCCAAGGAATGACTCCGTCTGGGCTGGCTTGCTCTTTGCTTTGAGTATGGACCTCAGCAGTGATAATGTAAATTGGGAGCTGCCAGGAAAGGATGCCTTTGCTCTTGATTAATTGGGAAGACTAAGGATATCCCGAGGAGAGGGCTTTGGTTCCCTTCTAGGGTCTAACCTTTCTAGGTCTGGATCTGAAGCTTAGAAAAAGTGCTGAGAATCTATCAGAGGGTGAGACAGAAGGAGAGGTGACCGCCTTCATGCTGTGCTGTGCTTAGTCACTTACTCACGTCTGACTCCGTGCCACCCAATGGGCTGCTGCCTGCCAGGCTCCTCTGTCCATGGGGACTCCCCCGGCGAGAATACCGGAGTGGGTTCCACGCACTCCTCTAGGGCATCTTCCCAACCCAGGGATCGAACCCAGGGCTCCTGTATTGCAGGCAGATTCTTTACCGCCTGAGCCACCGGGAAAGCCCAAGAACACTGGAGCGCGAGGCCTGTCCTTTCTCCAGGGGATCTTCCCAATCCAGGAATCGGACCGAGGTCTCCCGCATCGCAGGCGGATTCTCTACCAGCTGAGCTAGCTTCATACGTTCCTTTAACTGTGGAGGACACTGACGCCTAGTGTGCTGGATACCGCCGACTGCCCCTCCGGACCTTCTCTTCACCCTTTCCCACTCTGCGCTGCATCCTGGGAGGCTGCTCTGGATGTCCTGTATCACTGGGTTTCCTTATTCTCTAGTCTCCGGTTTGATTAGGCCAAAGGGAAGCACCCACAGATCCAAGGGAAGAAGGAAATCAAAGTAAAGGTATTAAAAAAAATTCATATTTATTCATCTGGCTGCACCAGGTCTTAGTTGCAGAATGCAGGATCCTTAGTTGTGGCATGTGAACTCTTAGTTGCAGCATGTGGGATCTAGTTCCCTGACCAAGGATTGAACCCAGGCCCCCTGCATTGGGAGTGTGGCGTCTCAGCCACTGGACCATGATTCTCGGGCGCCCTGAGTGGGCTGCACCCCTCCTCTGAGGGTCACAGCCTCCCATCTGGGGGCCTCTCAATGCAGCTGCTGTCTCTGATCCTGGTGACTGCTTCTCCTTTTGCTCTTTCATGGCCAAGCGGAAGTAAAGCCTCCTTGGGGCCACTAACCTTGAGATGCCCACTACTCGTTCATGCACATATCTTTGTAAATAGCCCTGTTATTACACTCTAATCAGATTGCTGGTTTGGATGTGCCATCTGTTGCCTGGTGGGACCCTGACTGATACACCCAGAGAGGTTTAATGACTTGCCCAAGGTCTCAGGAGGATTTGATTATGTATCAGTATGTGTTAATGAGAAGGCATAACACTGGCCTTTCATGTAGTTTATGAAGCACATTCATAACCATAATCTTGGGTGCAGGAAAGGCATTAAACTTTCCACTTAGAGACTAGGAAATTGAATCTCAGAGAAGAGGAAGGGATTTTCCACAGCTGGCAAACATCAGAGCCATCCTCAAACCCTATACACGGGCTCTGCCAGTCACACCGTGGTTTGTCCACAGGTCAGGGCTGAACCTCTGATTCTTCATTAGCACAACTCCAGGAGCAGCATCAGGGAAACAAACAAGCCCAGAGTCCCATTTTCCAGGCCCAGAACTAATGATATTACATACACAGTCTAACAAGTTGTGGGCTCAGTGGTGAAGAGAGTGAAGTGAAGTCGCTCAGTCATGTCTGACTCTTTGCGACCCCATGGACTGTAGCCTACCATGCTCCTCTGTTCATGGGATTTTCCAGGCAAGAATACTGGAGTGGGCTACCATTGCCTTCTCCAGAGGATCTTCCCGACCCAGGGATTGAACCCAGGTCTCCCACATTGTAGGCAGACGCTTTACCATCTGAGCCACCAGGGAAGTCAGTGGTGTCATCCCTGTTTTATAAAATTCATTTTATTTTAAAGACTTATTTATTACTTTTGGCTGGACTGGGTCTTCCTTGCTGCACAGGCTTGTCTCTAGTTGCGGGGAGTGGCGGCCCCTCTCTCGGTGCCAGGCAGGGGCTGTAGGGCGTGTGTTGTGTGGGCTCAGGGCTCGCGTTCCTGGGCTCTAAAGGAAGTTGGAGTGCACGGGCTGGGTTGCCCCGGGGCTGGTGGGGTCCTCCCGGACCACTGATTGAACCCGTCTCCTGCGCTGGCGGGCGGATTCTTTACCGCAGGGCCACCAGGGAAGCCTCGCCTTATTTTACAGGTGAGGAAAGTGGGGCTCAGAAAACTGAGTATCTTACTCGAAGTCACGCAGCTGGGAGGTCCCCAGAGTTTGAACCCAGGCCTCTCTGCCTGCTCTTTCCACCACCCCTGCCGCCTCTTTCTGCAGAGATGTGGCCTTCTGAAGGACCCGCAGGCTGCAAGCCTGGCACACCCATTGTATTTTCTCTCATCAAACCAGACCCAGCCTAGCCTTCATACTAACCCTGGGACCTTAGCCTGGCTTTCCTGTTGGGCAACCAAAGAGGCTTTTGTGGATAAATCATGATAGAAAATGAAGTGGGCTGATTAACAGCGAGAGATAACGAGGCAAGGCCAGGCCAGCCCTTTGTCTGAGACAGCCTGGGAAAAATGCAGCCAGGGTCTGGACCGCCTCTCCGGTTCCTGCTGAGAGGGTAGGGGTGCCAGAGGCAGTTCTTCAGCTTTGACAGGCAACCCCGCCAGCAGGGCTGAAGGGTCCACCTCACCTATCAGCTTAGTAGCAAAAGACACTTCCCGGGACCCACTAGCTTACATGACACAAAAGCAGAGTCAAAGGCTGTTGTTGGCTGAGCAGTGCCCTGGGGTCACCTACTCTCTGTGTGACCTTAAAGGCTCACTTCCCCAGGTCGGACTCCAGGGACCTTATCTGAAACCTGGAGGAGGTGGGTGGATCCAGTGTTCTGCCACTGTCTTCCCAATTTATCCTTTGTGAGTTTGGGAGTCTGGGGGAGAATGTGAGCCTTCCGAGACCTCCCCATTCCCGCCCCCTCCCTTGGCAGGACACCCAGGTAGTACCATCGATGGATTTGCATCAGTCAATTCACATTTTCCCTACTGACTCACATCCACAAACAGCTGCCCCAAACCAGGCAGTGGCCTGTGGTCGTGGAGGGCGCAGGACCAGACTCAAAACTTTTATCTGCACAGCATTTTCACCAGCCAGCAAACCTCGAGGGGTGTCTGTTACCATCTTGGGAAGTAGTGTAGCTCAAGAGCTGGTCCTGCTCCCCCCTACTTTTCAACGTTGCAAAGCAGACCCTGGGGTGCTAAATGACTTTCCCAGGACATCCAGTTCCCTGGCCCTGGAATGGGGCCTTCCCCACGCACCGCACTGTTGTCACCCAGGAAAATCATTCCTGGGCTTGATGAGAGTCTCTGTTTGAAGTTACTGCTTTGAAGTTTAAACAGACGCGATAAACATCCAGCATACGTGGGGAAACATAGAAAATGTAGATAAGCAAAGGGAAGAAAATGAAATGGGGTGGTTCGATGCCCTGCCGTTTTGGCCTAAGCAGTCCTGGGACTTTGTAAGATGAACTGGAGCTTGGCTTAAAACCCAGCAGAGACTGCACTTCTTGTTCTTATTGGTAGGTTCACGGGCTAGTGGTCACTCTGCTTTCTGTTTTGGGAGGGCCCTTGGGCAGAGTTTTCTGAGTACTCAACCCAAGCCAGGCAATGAAGCGATCACCAGCAGACAGAGAAAGTGTTTCTCTTGGTTGAGTGAGGAGGTGGCTCCTTGGTGATACAGCACAGAGGGTGGGGTGGTCCCCAAGAGAAGTGAGTAAATCTACAGAGACATTTGCTCTGTGGGAAGACTTGCTTCCCTCTAATGCCCACTTTTAGAGGGTGGCCCTTCTTTCACAGTTCCTAAGAAATAGCTGCTTCCAGATAATTTTGGCTGAAGACTGCGCTTTCTATGAGCAATTAAAAAAAACTCAGTTCAAGGGTTAAGACTTAGAACTTCAGAGTGTCTGAGCCCAGAAGGACCTTACAGCCTATTTAGTCCCAACCAGCTTATTTAACACATGGGGAAACTGAGGTTTAGAGATAGAAACTGGCTCACTGCATGTCATATGGTAAATTATCGGCAGTGCCAGGCCTAACACGTAGGTCTTCTCGTTTCATTCTTTGTGCCAGACATCAGTTTCAGACACATGGTAAATGTGTTTGTTTTCAGCCACTGTAGGGAGTTAGGGTTTATGTGTAAGTAATTAGCCTTAGTTCTGGAAACAATAATATGTGTGTGTGTGTGTTGGTCCATTATGTCTGACTCTTTGTGACCCTATGGACTGCAGCCTGCCAGGCTCCTCTGTCCTTGGGATTCTCCAGGCAAGAATAGGGGAGTGGGTAGCCATTTCCTTCTCCAGGGCATCTTTCCAACCCAGGAATTGAACCCAGGTCTCCTGCATTGCAGGCAGATTCTTTACCATCTGAGCTACCCAGGAAGCCCTATAAACACGACAATAATGAGCTGAAATTTATCCAGAGCTTGTTATATGCTAGCAATGTTATAGTCATGATCTCATTTCATGTCCATGGTAACCTATTACCATGTTATTATTCCAAGTGTTTCACATGAGAAAACTGAAACTTAAGAGGTGACATTACTAGCCCAAATTCACACAGTGAGCAGATAGCTGAGAGAGGATTAGAACTTAAGTCTGATATCTCCACCTCCCTAGATTAACATAAAATGATCCTGCAAAGTTTGGTCTGAAATGAGACACGACTTTCAAGCGTCTTTTTTCTTCATATCTGAATGTTTTAGTAAATCTATACAGGAGTGTGCTCAATGGTTTAAAGAAGTAGTTCTCAAGCTCTAGTGGGCATCAGAGGGCTCCCCGGGTGGCAGTACTGGTAAAGAACTCACCTGCCAATGCAGGAGACTTAAGAGACGCGAGTTTGATCCTTGGGTGGGGAAGATCCTCTGGAAGAGGGCATGGCAGGCCACTCCAGTATTCTTGCCTGGAGAATCCCATGGACAGAGGAGCCTCGTGGGTACTGTCTATAGGGTCTCAAAGAGTCGGACATGACTGAGTAACTTAGTGCGCACACATTGGGCATCTAAGGAACCTTCTGAAAACCTGGACTGCTGACCTCTCCCCCAGAGTTCCCAATTCACTATATGTCTGGGGTGTGGCCTGTAGATAGGAAATTTTAGCAAGTTCCCAGGTAACGCTGATGGTGCCCATCTGGGGACCACTGATTTAAAAGAATCATGAAAAGATTTTGCGTCAGCTGCATTTTCTTGCGCTAGGTCTCATTTTCCAGATAAATACTCAGGAACAAAGCTACTACATCTCATTGAAAGAGCAATTTGTCAGGAGATACAAGAAATGATATTATTGCTTGATTTCCTAACTACCCCCTCAAAAGAGTTGGTGAGGGGTCTTCAGTTGGGATGAATTGTCAGGAAGGCTAAAGATTTAGGCTAAAAAGCACAGGAAGTGAAGTTTTAGTCACTCAGTCCTGTCCAACTCTTTGCAGTGTCATGGACTGTAGCCCGCCAGGCTTCTCTGTCCATGGAATTATCCAGCGAGAATACTGGAGTGGGATGCCATTTCCTTCTCTGGGGGATCTTCCCCACCCGGGGATCGAACCGAGTCTCCCGCACTGCAGGCGAGTCGTTTATTGTCTGGGCCACCAGGGAAGCCCAGAAGACACAGGTGCAGCAGAAAAACGAGTAACTTCAGGCATTTCTTCGGTCCGTGAGGGGATCTTTTTTTTTTTTTCCTTCAGTTTTTTGGCTGTGCCCAGCGGCAGGTAGCATCTTATCTCCCCAACCAGGTATCACATCAGCACGCCCTGCTTTGGAAGCAGGCAGTCTTCACCACCGGCCCTAGGAGCCACTGAGGGAGTCTTCATATGATTGACGGTCCTGAGGGAGAGATCGTGAGTGGCTGAGCTTAGGTCACATGCCCATTCCTGAGCCAATCACTGTGGCCAGAGAAAGGGGACGTTCTGATTGGCCAGACCTGACTCCCAGGCCTACTCCTAAAGCACGAAGTGACGTGGACTTGTCGAAATACATTCCATCCAGGTGCAGAACCTTGAAGAAGAGTTGGGAGTGGTCCGCCCTGGAGGAAGCCTGGGGATGAGGACACAAGAAAGAAGGGTAAATGGATGCCATGTGCCACACCCACCCACCTTTCTAGTTGCCAAGCAACCTTTTACCTACTTTCTTTCCCCCAGAGTTCTCAGAACACAAGGGCTGACTCTTCCGTAGATGGAAGAGGGCCAAACCCAGGAAGGCTTGAGTGGAGTGGAAAGGGATCTAGGCTAGAGATTGGGGTTTTAGTCCTGTTCTGCCACGAACTTCCTTCCCTCTGTGAGTCTGTTTTCCTGTCAACGGTGAAATGAGGAGGCTGGATAGGAGCTCTGTGGGCGCTTGCCGCTCGGTTCTGGGTAGTGTCTCAGGCAGCGGGGCTCTCCCGGTTGCCTCTCTGTTTCTCAGAGAGGAAGGCAGCTTCCCCTGAATGTGGGCAGTCCCCGCCATGAAATGACCCAGCTTTCTAGAAAGAGTTTTGACTTTGGCATCAGACAGACTGACTCCTCAATTACCTGTGTGACCTAGGAAAATTAGATTAACCTCTCTGAGCCTTCTTATATGCATGCATGCGTGTTAGTCGCTCAGTTGTGTCCGATGCCTTGCGACCCCATGGACTGTAGCATGCCAGGCTGCTCTGTCCATGGGATGCTCCAGGCGAGAATACTGGAGTGGGTTTCCATTTCCTCCTCCATCTTATATAAAGTGATGTTAATAATAATGGCTGCCTGGTCTCGAATATTGTCCAGAGAATGAGAAAGTGGACATGAAAGTGCTCTGTAAGCCCCCGAGCGCCATGCAGACAGAGGATTTACCAACCCAGGGCTCTTGCCTCCTTGGCCAGTGTGGTTCTGGGACCCAGTGCTCTGAGAAAAAGTGAGTGCCCACATTAGTGAGCATGAGCCTGTCCATAAGGCACAAGTCTGCTACTTATAGGGCATTTGTCCTCAACCTTGTTATTCTGCCCATGAATATCATATCAGGTCGTAAACTGAGGCAACTGGAAGGCTGGAGTGGGGGTAAAAGGAGGAGGCTGCTGGTGATTCCAGATCTCGCAGGGAGAGTCTGTCCTGGAGTCTCAGGTGGGGGCCCAGGATCCAGTGACTCACAGGAAGTAGGAAGCTGGGCCCCGCCCTTCTCTTCTGACCATCCTGTCCCTCCGAGTGGGCGTTTTGACGAAGCCTCCCTCTCACTTGTCTAGTGGGGAGTGGGTTAGCCATCTCTATTCTATGATATCTCACAGTCATCTCAAATTAATGATCAGAATTGTTTTCTTAATCTCAGTGCCCACCCCTCAAATCTGTTTTCTCCTGATTCAGTGGATGTCATTTATAGCCATTGAGTCTCCCATGTAAGATACCTATTGGCCATGACCCTTCACTCCCATCCCCCAAATCCATCATCAAATCCTGTCTATTCCCCTTTTAAAGTATATTTATTCACACTGATTTTCACCCTCCCACCCCATTCTCGCCACTCACACACCTACCTGAGACACTGTCATCTCTTAACAGCAACTGTCTCCTAACTAGTTTTCTCCCGTGTGGTCTCCTGCCCCACCTCATTCCAGTGAAAGGGGACATATGTCAGCTGCAGTGAACTTGCCGGAAGGAGAATCTGATGGTATTACTGTCCCTCGCACCAGTCTTCAAAGACTACCCGCTGCGTTTGGAGTAAAAGTCAAGTTCCCCAATGGGGTCTCTCAAGTCCTGCAGGAACTGGCCCCTGCCCACTTCTCCAGCCCAAGTCCCCTCTTCCTCACTCTCCCTGTTGTTCTCTGGCCTTTGTCCAGTTCATCAGCAGGCCAGGTTCCTGCCCGTCTCAGTGTCCTTTCACAGGCTCTTCCGCTCCGCAGTCCGCCCTTCCTCTTTTCTTCACACTTTAGCTGCTTCTGTTCATCCTCCAGGTCTCCGCCAAAGGGTCACATTTTCAGAGAGGCCTCCTCTGATGACTCTGTCCTATCCGCTTTACCAGTCCTCATTGCCCACCAGTGCTTATCTCGTAGCAGTGTGCTTCCTCTCTAGCACTTACTGCAATTCACATCCGTCATTGTGTTCATTTAGTTGCTTATTGCCTAGCTCCATACACTGTAAGCTCGTGAGTCAGGGGAAGCGCCTTCCTATTGTATGTCTAGCACCTATTTGCTCAGTAAATATTTCTGGAATGAAAGGACAAGTGCAAAATCTAGAGGTCTTGTCCTTGTGTCTTCTTCAGAAGATTTTCCTCAGAGGTGTTATGGTGTGAACCAGTAATTCTTGGCACCCTGTGGAAGCCAGGAATAAAAAGAAATGCTGGCAATGTCTGGTTGTACCCAAGTTGTTGGACTGGCCGGTCCCTTGACCTTGACCTTGCCCTTCTCCTCCTGCCTGTCCACTGTCGCAAGTACTTGGACCCTAAAGCTCTCCTAAAATGGCTTTCAGGAAAGGATCTGATAAACCCAGGTATACTGGTAAACAAGAATGTGCTCATAGGAAATTGGACTTCCCAGGTGGCACAGTGGTAAAGAACCCGCCTGCCTGCCAGTGCAGGAGACTCAAGAGACAGGAGTTCGATCCCTGGGTCAGAAAGATCCCCTGGAGTAGGAAATGGCAACCCACTCCAATATTGTTGCCTGGGAAATCCCATGGACAGAGTCTGGCAGGCTACAGTCCATGGGGTCACGAAGAGTCAGACACGACTGAGTGAGCATGCACGCATGCAAGAACAGACACTATATATTTCACAACAAACAATAAACTAGAACACGTGAGATGGCAAGGACTTTTCTGACACTTCCTGCAGCACCGATGACCTTAATTTGTGGGGTCCGGTACAAAATGAAACTGTGGGCTGCTTGTTAGGCGATTATCAAGAATTCCAAGACGGTGATCGCAGAGCATTAAACCAGGGGCAGTGTGACCCACACGCCCACGGAGACGGCCTCACATGCTCACTGCCTCCAGGGGCAGGTGTCCTGAGTGTGGCCTGCATACCCACGGAGACGGCCTCACATGCTCGCTGCCTCCAGGGGCAGGCCAGGAGATCGGTTTGCTTTCTCTGAGCTGGCCCTGATCTTTCTGGATACTGTGGCTTCTCAGAGACCGTTTTCCCGTCAGCTCAAGGATGATACTAACTCTAGACGGCACTCTGTCTCTTAGTAGCCAGAATATACCAGGCCCACAAGAGGCCGCTGCCACCTCTTTACCCCAAGTTTCCCCCAGACACCATGGTTTCAATTAAGCCAGTTGATTCGGAGCAGAGCCAAGTTTATTTTCTCTTGTCCAGTAGTTTAAGGAAGCAGGAAGGTCGTTTTTGTAAGACTGCCTAGAAGGTAAACACGATGACGTGGTCGCGTCTGTGTACACGGACACTCTGGCATGCAGGGGGTTTCTGTTTACTTGTCCTTCGCACACCTCCAGTGAGCTAGTGAGACAGCTTCCTCAGGGGCCCAGCCCCCAGGAATTTGGCCTTATTTTAGTGGTGGGGGGAGGTAGAGAGAGGAAGAGTGAGGGGCAGGCCCAGGGTTGAGCCTGTGGATGAAAACGGGAGGCACCCTGGTTTCCATTTCCTGAAAGTCACCAAGGGAAACTCTGAACTGCAGTCATCAAGTGATTCACTCAATCTATATTTTAAATAAATATAGTTATCAGTTTGAATGATTTTATTTTTGAATAGGTAATATATTCTTATGGTTCAAAACTCAAAAGTTAGAGACAGGTTTATGGTGAAAATTCTTCCCTGTTCTACCTCTAAGCCACCTCGCCTTCCTGTAGGTTGTTGCTATATTAATCGCTAGTTTTTTGGTACCCTGGTAGAAATACTATTTGCATAAACAAGAAAATACAAATACACGGCCTTTCTCTCTCTTTTTTCCTCCCCACTGTAGCGTATTTTAACAGTGTCCTGTACTTTGCTTTTTCCCTTAAGATTAGATTCAGGAAAATATGAAAACTCTAACTTAAAAAGATACATGTACCTCAGTGTAAACAGCAGCACTATTTGCAATAGCCAGTATATGGGAGCAACTTAAATGTTCACTGACAGAGGAATGGATAGAGAAGACATGGTGCATATAAACAGTGGAGTATTGCTCAGCCATAAAGAGGAATGAAATAATGCCATTTGCAGCAGTTTGGGTGGACCTAGAGAATACCAGACCAAGTGAAGTAAGTCAGAGAAAGACAAATATCATATGATAGCGCTTATATGTGGAATCAAAAGAATGACGCAAATGAACTTATTTACAAGACAGAAATAGACTCGTAGACATAGAAGACAAATTTAAGGTTACTAAAGTGGAAGGAGAGGACAGAGATAAATGAGGAGCTTAGGATGATCAGATACACTATGTAAAATAGGTTAGCAACAGGGACCTACCATATAGCACAGGGAATAATGTTCAATATCCTGTAATAGGATCCCAAAAGGAATACATGTATATATATCTGAATCACCTTGCTGTACACCCAGAACTATCATAACATTGTAAATCAACTATGATAAAAAAAAATTAGATTCAGGAAATCCTTCTGTACTGGTTCACAAAGAGCGTCATTGTTCTTCCATAAGTATTTGAGGTATCCTCGTTTACCTAAATGCCTATAACCAAGTAGACATTTAGGTTCTTCCAGTCTTTTGTTATTATAAACCATGGTGTGATGAATTACTTTGATAACTGAGGTTCAGAGATTCTCTTGGTTCTTTTAAGGCAAATAAAAATCAGATTCACCCTCCTAATCTCATTTTCAAGTCACTGTGAGTGCCTTTGTAGGCATGTGCCTTTGTAACTTTGTTGGATACTACTATTCAGCCCTCTGTGGACTTCCACAAATATTTACTGAGTGCCCATTTCAAGCCAACACTGTTGCAAAACCCAGGGGTTTACTGCAGTGTCCTGACAGATCCTGCTCTTCTGATGATACCGTTTACTTGTGGGCCAGTGATCAACTGGAACCCAAATGAATGAATAAGAGAATTTCGGATAGTGATCAATGCTGTGGGGTGAAAAAAAAATGTCAAACCCAGGTGGTGTGATGGAGCATGTGCAGAGAACCACTGAAATGGGGACCAAGCGTGACTGCTCTCGGAAATCTGAACTGTGCTTGGGGGGGCAGTTCCAGAAGAGGTAAAAATAAACCCAGAACTGAGTGTGTGTCATATGTGGAGCTCTTTCAGACGTTCCCCATCCACTTGTTCCCTAAATAGCAGGACTGCCTTTCTCAGGGTAGAGAGGCTGGAGGCATTCTCCTCTCTCTCTCTCTGTTTTTGCAACAGAGAACATAATCTTCAGCTGTCCTCTCCAAGGAAGGTTGCCTCTCACAGTGAGGAAGACAGAGCACGCTGGGATAATATCCCTTCCGTACAGGGATGATATTTTTTACTCTTTATTTATTTTAGGGTGTGCTGGGTCTCTGCTGCTGTGCAGACTTCTCTCCAGTGACGGCAAGGGGGCTGCCCTCTTGTTGCAGAGCACGGGCACTCGGGCGTGTAGTGTTTGGGCTCAGTAGTTGCAATTCCTAGGCTTTAATGCTTAGTCACTAGTCGTGTCCAACTCTTTGCGGCCCCAAGGACTGTAGCTCGCCAGGCACCTCTGTCCATGGAATTCTCCAAGCAAGAATACTGGAGTGGGTTGCCATGCCCTCCTCCAAGGGATCTTCCCAACCCAGGGATCAAAGCCAGGTCTCCCGCATCGTGGGTGGGTTCTTTACCGCCTGACCCCCCGGGGAGGGGTAACAGTTGTGATGCAGCTTTGTTGCTCCGCACCATGTGGGATCCTCCCAGAGCACGGTCTGGACTTGTGTCTCCTGCATTGGTAGCTGGATGCTTCACCCCTGAGCCACCAGGGAAGCCCCACTTGGGGATAATATTAAAAACCGTTGAACCAACTGCACCAGCGCCGACCGATCAGACAGAAGCTGGTCGCTTTACAAATGGCTGCGTCTTTCCCACTCGCGCCTCTCCAGTTCCCTTCCTCCTGTGGCACAGCAGGCAGTTCCGTATTGTTCCTGCTTTAAGGTCGGGGCGGCATCGTCTTTATTCCCTACAAGGCCCTTTAGGCCAGAAGCCTTGACAGCCATACCCGCTTCCGTTTCCCCCAGAGCCTGGCCCAGTAGAGCTTTGTCCCTCGTAGAACCCTAACTCACACATGCCGTCCAGGGACTGAAAGGGCCGCCCCTGGATTGTGAGGTGACATCACGTCCATAAGTGGGCGCGCTGGTGATATTTAGGGGCGGCGATCCGCACGTTGTTACTCGAAGCTATAAGGGAACATTGTTGGACTTGTAGTTGTTCTAGCGGATCTATTTCCCATCTGTGTCAGCACTCTCTTGTTTTCTGAGCCCAATTTCACCGAACGATTAAACAAAGGGGAAATCATCATTAAAAAACAAAAACAAAACCCAGAAAACCGTAAGGGCAGAGACATAGGTAGAAATGAGCGTGTGGGGTTGAGGGGAAGGGGATAAAATTACAGTCAGCATCCTGGTGACCGGGACGCCCCGACACAAGCTGCAACAAGAGCGGATACACAACAGGACCGCATGGCAGTCTTTGGGGAAGAGCTTTAAGAGAAGGGGGCTGAAGTCGTCATAATCCCACCCTGGGAACTGGGCAACTGTCCTGACTTGTAAGAAGGAAGCCAAAATTGCTCCAGAGGGTTTTTGTTGTTGTTGTTGTTCCTGGAAAGAAGCGTGAGCAGAAATTCCAGCCGGAGGGCCTGTAGCCGCCTCCCCTCCCCCATGCGCTGGGCTGGGCCTGCCGCTCCCCTCCCCAGAGGAGGATCCCCTGTGTGCATTCCGTTCCCAGGGCAGCGGGGAGACAGGGTCTGCTCTCCCCGGTCCCCCGCCTTGATGGAGGAGGAGGCTGACCTCGGACACTCCCACTGCACAGAGTCTGGGTCCTCAGTGGGTCACAGGGTGTCATGGCGGGGGGGTGTGGGTATCTCCAAGGGGAAGAGGCCTGGAAGGAGCAGGAATGCACAGCACCCACGGGAGATCTCAGAGCTTAAGTGGCCTAGGGCAGGGGCTGAGGGAGGGAGAGAGAGGCTTGGCTGCTTCTGCTGAAGCAAGTCTTTCTACCAACCCTTTTGGTCAGTGGCCCCATCTCTTGCTTTGACACCGTGGACCCCCATACTGGGGATAGTCACTTGCCCATGTGGCTCTTGAGCGCTTCCACTGTTGCTGGTCCAAGCAGAGATGTGTTGTAGGTGTGACATGCACCCTGAACGTCCAAGTCTTTGTATGGAAAGGGAATGTAAAATATCTCATTAATGATTAGTACATGTTGAGGGACTTCCCTGGTGGTCCAGTGGCTGAGACTCTTCACTCCCAATGCACGGGACTTGGGATCGATCCCTGGTCAGGGAACTAAATCCCACAGGCTTCAACCACGTGCCACAACTCAGTTGCAGTGCAGCGAAATAAGTAAAATAAATGAATATTAAAAAAATAATTATTACATGTTGAAATGACAACGTTTGGTTTACTGAGTTAAAATACATCATTAAAACTAATATCACCGGTTGCTTTTTTGCTTCTTTTAATGAGGCTACTGGTAAATTTAAAATCACATGTGTGGTTTGCATTCTATTTCTGTTGGCTGTGCCGCTCTCAAGAGTGTTTGTGCCTGAGGCGTCTCTTGGCAAGGAGTCTGGTGCTGTTTAAACTGGGTGCGCTCAGTTGCTATGTGAACCTGGGCAATTTAATCTCTTTACGCTTCAGTTTTACCATTTGTAAAATGGGAATAATATGTGTGTTCCCCTCATGAGGAAATTTTAAGGAGTGACAGAATGCATATAAATTGCTAAATCCAGCATCTGAAACCACTGTAATTATTAACAACTGCCTATTTACATCATTTTTGTTTGTCCTATTGTTGAATTAATCTTCCCTCAAATGTTCTGAACTCCATTCTCCCCTTCTTTTTAAAACTATTTATTTACTTAAATATTTTGGGTTAGTTGTGGCATGAGGGATCTAGTTCCCAGACCAGGGATCCAACCCAGAAACCTTGAGTTGGGAGCAGAGTCTTAGCCACCGGACCATGAGGGAAGTCCCTCTGTTTCCGTTTAATCAAACTCTAAAGGATAGTGGTGTCCAGGAGAACTTTCTTACGTAATTGAAATGTCCTAAGTTTTCACTGTCCAGTACAGTTGCTACTAGCCCCTTGTGGCTATTGACCACTTGAAAAGTGGTTAGTGGAGCGGCTGAAGTGCTAACTGTTAGATTTTATTTTATTTTAATTAACTTAAATTTATGTTTAAATAGCCTTGTGGAGCTAGCAGCTACCATTTTGGACAGGGCAGCTCTAGAAACTAGAAGTGATGGGAATAAAAACCTTTTCTTTTAATGAAAATGGCAGAATTTTACATAAATACAGTACTTTTTCTTTCTTTTTTTTTTTTGCCTTCTAGCTATTGTTTAAATAAATGCAGTATTTTAAAAGTGTTCTTTACAGATATAAACTTACTATATCTGATTTGGAATACCAGAATATATTGTATGAAATTTGATTTGCTTATAAAGTGTTGGGCTGTTTAAATATATGAAAATCCTTAAAAAAAGGGACATCCTTTCCCTTCACTTTCTTTCTGCTCCTCCACTTTCTCCTTCCTCTAACCCTCTTCTTAACATTCAGTTATTCTGCTTCCTTTCCTGTTTTTTTTTTTTTCTTTTTTTTTTTTTTTGGCTGCCCGGCATATTGGATGTGGGGATCTTAGTTCCCTGACCAGGGATTGAACCCGTGCTCTCTGCAGTGGACGTGGGGAGTCTGAACTGTGGGACTGCCAGGGAAGTCTCATTTCCTGTTTTTCTTTTCTTTCTGGGGCTAGAGCTGAGAGCAGCCTCAGTGGATGGACGGTTGGCAGGGAGAAAACCGCCTCGATTCATTCCTCTTCTGTTGTCCAACAACGCGCGGGCCCCATCTCAGTGCTCAGAGAGGCTGCTGCTTTCACTATTCATTAGGTTCAGGTAACAGAGCAAGACAGGACATTCCAATTGTAAAATCATGAGTTTTTGAGCTGGGACGTTCCTTCGAGATTGTCTGGTTCAGTCCCTTCATTTTATAAATAGGGAAATAAAAACCCAAAGAAGGGAAGTGATGACCAAAACCCAGGCCTCCTGACCCTTAGCCGTCTGCTTCTTCTGAAACTCAGTGGACAGCTCACATAGTTTTCCAATTCTTTTTCTTAAAAACAAATGTAATTAAAGCTCAACTACACTAAACCAAACCAGACTTTTACATTTTGTTTTTCTACTACTAAACCTTTTAGATGGAGCTCAGTAAAAAATTTTTGGTCTTGATACATGGGAAAAGAATTAAAGACATACTTTGAGTGTCTTTTGAATGAAGAATGACTCTGTTTTAGTAATGTTTTAAAATGTTGCATCATGTTTAAAATTCTTGTAAACAAAATGACTGAATATCACCTGGCAATATTGTAATTTATTCAATATTTTGTGACTTTGCTTTTTTAGGAGGTGCCTGCATGTTGGTGGGAAGCTACTAACCAAAGTAATAGCAAGAGTTTCCATCTCATTTTCTAAGCTACTAACCAAAGCATACCAAGGCATTTTTCATATTAAACATTCATCCGATATGGAAAGCAATCTTTAACAAATGACATGCAAAATAACTAAATTTAGTGGAGTTTGCATAAGAGTGCCTGTTTTCCCTAGCAATTAGACAATAGTGTACCCAGTGGTTAGATGTTAAAGGTTTAGAGCAAAATCCTTGCTGACTCCTAGAAGCTATTTGAGCCTGGGCAAGACAGCTAACTTTTCTGAGTCTGTTTCTTCAGCTTATAAAATGAAGTTCATAATAGTACTGACCTCAAAGAGTAGCTGTTAGGATTTAAAGAGAAAGTATGTAAAGCTTATAGTATAGTACTTGACACATAGTAAGCATTCAATAAATCATTATCATCATTTGCTTATTGCATATTACTTTTATGAAATAATGTGAGCTTTGCAAATTAAGCGCTTATGCAAATGAAAATTATTTTAATGATTATATATTGATATTTTGAAAATAATTTAATTACTAAAAATACCTCAGATTGTTTAAAGGAAATGTTGAAAATAAAGAAAAGTGTGGGAAAAATTAAGATAACCCATAACGTCACCATTCACACGCAACCACTGACACATTTTTTTAGTCTGTTTCTTCAATTTCTTTTTCTAGACACAAGAGTAGTTTTATCTTGTATATATGATTTTTTAAAAGATTTGTTAACTGATTTAGTTCTTGGCCGTGGCGGGTCTCTGTGGCTGGGCTTTCTCTGGGTGCGGCGAGTGGGGCCCCTCTTCACGCGGTGCGTGGGCTTCTCCTGTTGAAGAGCACAGCGCCAGGCATCCGGGCTTCAGTAGTGGCGGCGCACGGACTCAGCTGCCCCAGGGCGTTTGGATCGAACCCGGTATCCCTTGCATTGCAAGGCGGATTGTTAACCACTGGCCCACCAGGGAAGCCCTTGTATATATCATTCAAAAATTGGGTCTCGGTCACGACTTCTCCAGTGGTCCAGTGGTTAAGACTGCCCATCCAAGGCAGGGGGTGCCCGTTTGATCCTTGCATAGGGGAACTGGATTCCATCTGCCTTGCAGCGGCCAAAAAAAAAAAAAAAAAAAATGGGTCTCAGTCTGTAACATTACTTCATTATCTTCGTGTTGTTTGTTGGAAGAAATTTATAGGCCATTCAAAGCGAGCCCGTGAGACTTCATGTGGATCCTTCTGTTGAAAGTCTTTCCCTTCTTTCAATCTATCTTATCTTATAGTATTTATACAGATCTCTGTAATTTCTCTAATATTATTTTTTGAGTTAGCAGAGTAGAAATCAATGACTTAACCCTGATTCCCCATTAGAAACACCTGGAGAGTTTTTGTTTAAAAGCTTCTATAGTATGCAAGCAATACCCCAATATAATAAAAATGTCTAGGGATGGGGCTTGGTACTTTTCAAAAGAGCTCAAGTGTTTGTTTATGCAGATAAACAAATAAACACACAATTATAATAATTTCTAATATATCATTATTGCATATCCTTCCTAAACGTATTGATTTTTTATTTTTAAAACTCAAAACTACCCCAAACTTTTGTGATGTTATTGCCAAAAATGCATAACCTGAATTTAATTGTTAGGAAACATTTGACAGAACCAAATAGAGGAATATTCTACAAAATACCTGGCCTGTGGTCTTCAAAAATGTCAATGTCTTGAGAGATGAAGAAACATTTTGAAACTATTCCACAGTAAAGAAAACTGTAGACAGCACAACCAAATATAAAATGGGATGTGAGATTTTGTTCTGCTCTAAGGACACTGTTGAGATAATGAGAAATCTGAATAAAGTCTGAAGATTTTATACTATCACATGATCATCAATAAAATATTTAGGGATAAAAGGGCTTATCCTGTCTGTAGTTTACTCTCAAATGATTCATAAATAATATGTATGTCCTATATGTATATGTGTGTGTGTGCAGAGAGAGAGAAAATAATAAGACATATGTGATCAGTTGTAAATATCTGGGGAATCTGGGTGAGGATATAGTGTATTTCTTGTGTTATCCTTCCAACTTTTTGGTAACTCTGGGATTACGTTAAAATAGACACATTTTGTTTAAACCCTAAAACTTTTACAAAGTCCTAAAAATGGAAGAACAGAATTTAAAAATGCAAAGAAACCATTTTTTGTTGTTTTAAAAATAATCCATAGCTATAAAGAAAGAGATCTTCCTTAAGAAGAGGCAGTTGTCAGAATATAGGCAAAGGAGTTCTGGGCTTCTGTTTAAGCATCTGCTGATTTCAGGTTCCAACAAGTATGCTGGCAGAGTACCTCCAATAGAGGGCGGTGCAACATTATGAAGAATAAATCACGTACCTTGGGTTTTGGACAACGTTACTTCAAGTGGATTCTAAAGTGTTTCCAAATAGAGGCACCAAGAATCTTAGAGCTGAATCTATCTGCGTCCCATTTTACAGATGCATAAACTGAGACTCAAAGAGAGGAAGAATCTTGCCCAAAGTCATAGCCACCAGTAGCACGAGTGCCTTGCAAATAATAACCGCAGCTATGATTTACGGAAGGCTTACTCTCTGCCAGGCAGGGTACCTATTGAGCACTTCACGTGCATTATTTATTCAGTCACACCTCCACCCCCATCTCTCTCTTTTTTTCCCTCCAGTTATGTAGCTGAGGCTCAGAGAAGGCAGTAACTTGCCTGATGGATGGTGCCAGTAAAGGGTTGTGTTCATGGCTAACAGCATTCTGTGCTCCAGTTTTGCTGGTGTACCTGCCCTGCTCTTGAAGAGTCAGTCTCCTCTTAGGGGAATGAGAGCACAGCCATCAAAAGAAAAATTTATGTCAGCTTCTACTGATATGATACATACACACACACACAAGGAACCAGAGATCTAGTGAAGAAAGAATCCTAGGACTGAAGAAAGCAGAGAAGGAAGGTGCCATTGAAATAGTGGAGCATCAGTGGCATGTGGGAACGGGTGGTTTTAGAGATGGTGAAGAGAGAGCAGAGAGGAGGTGGAGAGAAAATGAAGGGGATACACAGAGTCTTGTTGGGAAGGCATGAGTCTAATATGCTGGTGCCTTCTGTCTCTGCTACCCTGCATGCTAAGTCGTTTCAGTCGTGTCCGACTCTTTGTGACCCTATGGACTGTAGCCCGCCAGGCTCCTCTGTCCATGGGATTCTCCAGGCAAGAATAATGGAGTGAGTTGCCATGCCCCCCTCCGGAGGATCTTCTGACCCAGGGATTGAACCCAATCCGCATCTCTTATGTCTTCTGCATTGGCAGGCAGCTTCTTTACCACTAGCGCCACCTGGAGAATCTAATGTCCCCTCTAATGAATCTGTCACTTGATGGGTTAGATGCATGGTGTTAGCTCTACATCCAGGAACATCTGTGGTTTCTGCACTGCCTCCCTCTGGCTCAGGCCGCATCACCCCTCACCTTGACTTTTCAAAAGCCTCTGAGCTGGTTCCCCTGCTTCTTCTCTTGTACTATCCACAACTCACACTCCACACTACAGCTGGTCATGCAGCAATCATGTCATCTCCTATGAACATCTTCTAGCAGCTTCCCATGCACTCAGAATAAAATCAAATGTCTCACCAGGCTCTACTTGAGAGGGCCCCTGCCTCCCTCTCTGACCTCATCGCCCACTAACCTCCTCTTGGCCTCACATTAATTTGGCCATGCTGACCTTTGTTCCACCCCGATCACATGTAAATGTTTGTTGCCACTGTCGGGCCTTTGCACTTGTTCTCACTTTTGCCTGCAACAGTCTTCCCAGGTCTCCACGTGGCTGTCCTTTTCTTCTCCCTCAAGCCTTCCCTAAACGTGGCCCCACAGGGAGAACTTCCTGACAACAGGATGGAAGGTAGTCCCACCGCCTTTCTATCACTGCATCCTGCCTTGTTGGCGCTATTGTTATCAAAGCACCAGTGACATTATCCTTATCCTTATCTGAAATCCTCTTGTTAACTTGTTTGCTTGTCTCCAGTCCCCTTTCCCCGTCTTTCTACAATGTATTCTTGTTCAGCACAGCAGCGCCTAGAGTTGTGAGTACCAGACATGTAGTAGGAATGTAAATCGTACTTATTTAATGAATGAATGAGTTGAATTGATTGAAGCAGAGAATTTTTGTGCATTGAAGCAGGGTGGGGTGGAGAGGTATGTTTGAAAGGGTCAGGATAAGGTTGAGGAGGGTCTCAAATGGTAGACTAACCTCTCTATGTGTGTGCTGTAGGTAGTAGGGAGGCACTGAAGGTTTTTGATTTCCTGAAAGCAAGGTTTGTTCCCGTAGTTTCCAAGCAGTGTGTAAGAGGGTCTTCCCTGGGGGCCCAGAAGTAGAAGAAGGTGCCTGCAATGCAGCAGATGCAGGAGACACGGATTCAATCCCTGGGTTGGGAAGATCCCTTGGAGGAGGAAATGGCAACCCATTCCAGTATTCTTGCCCGGAAAATTCCGTGGACAGAGGAGCCTGGCAGGCTGCAATCCATGTAAGGTGGTTTGTAGAGGAGAGCCTGGAGATGATTGAGTTAGGAGACTAGTGGAAACCCAGCCAATTAGGGTCATTTCTTTTTGAATGAAACGAATTGCCTCGACCATAAAACACAAATATTTACCAGGACTCACTGTGTAGGATTTGCTATGTGCTTTTGTTTGTCTCAGCAGGCTTACCTGGAGCGTCCTCCAGTGGTGTGAGGTCTGGGAGAAGACTGGAAATGGAATCAGCTGGACAACACATCAGCTTCTTCTGATTCTGCAATTATGGTTTATGGGCAGCATCATTTAAAACGTTAACAATCAGGTCATAGGATTTGAGAATTTAAAAGTCTGAGCCGCAGAAAGGACCCAGTTCACATCTTATCATTTCGACCTATAAGGAAAAATGAGCTTAGAGAAGGGAAGTGACTTGTTCAAGGCCAGGAGACCAGGAGAGCTTGCTTTGTCTTCCAGAGACGCTTCATGTCTAAATTAAGGTCCCTCACCTAGAATATGCAGATCAGATGAACAGGACCAAACAGATACTGTGAGAGGGCCTTGCAGATTGTGGAGTGCGGGGCTCACGTGATATTTTATTATTGCTGAGTCACTGCAGTCGTGTCTGACCCTTGCTACCCTGGTGATCATGGCCCACCAGGCTTTCTGTCCATGGGGTTTTCCAGGCAAGAACACTGGAGCGGGTTTTATGAGTATCTGGCCGTGACTGCCAGTTTGACTTTAACTGAGGCTCAGACTCTTTCCTCCAGCACGCCTTGCTCAGTGCCTGCTCGTGCAGGGTCTGTTCTCAGCAATGAACACGGGCCGCCAGTGCTTAGGTTCAGGGCAGCTGCGCGTGTGGGTGTGTTCGCTGTGTGGTGGTTAATGCTGCGGAGAGGAGCAGGGCAGAAAGGGGAACGGCCAGCGGCCAGAGGAGGGCAGAGGGGCTAGAATTACACCCAGAGGAGGGGGTCAAAGAGGCGCCCCAGAGAAAGTGACCCAGATCCCGGACTGCACCTGGCACAGTGGAGGGGAACTTTTAAAATTGAAATAAAAAAATTTTTTGTGGAAAGAAGTATATCTGTTCTCTGGGCAGCAGAGTCTCCAGGGAAAGGCCGACTTTGCTCGGGTATGAGGCAGTGACCGTCCGACACTGGCCCGGGACACGGGCTGCAGAAATGAAACACTTGTCATCAGCATTCTTTTAGACCATCAGATGCAAGTTTCTGCTTCCTTCTCACAAACCAAACCCAAGCAAAAACCTTCGGGGGTTAGCAGAAGTGATTTGCATACAGACATCCTCAAATCTTTAGGTAGTTAAGCAAGCAGGCAGGAGCGCTCGCTGCCGCGCTGTGTGTGTGCTCAGGAGCGTCTGACTCTTTGCAGGGCTCGGCTCCTGCCCCCTCCTCCGTCTCATTTTATCCTCCAGGCAGCCCTATGAGGGAACACATTGCTCCCATTTTGTAGATGAGGAAACTGAGGTTTGGAGTGCCCGCATGACTTGCTCAGTGTCGGCATAGCTGAGAAAGGACAGACCAGAGATTTAAACCCAGGCCAGCCTGGGTATATACTCTGTGCTCTCTCTGCGAGGTCACAGCCCCTTCCCTGGATTGAGAGCTGCAGCGGTTTTGAAAGCAACTTCTGAAACCTTTCCCAGAAGCAATTCAGAAATTACAGAGTCCAACCCCTTCATTTTGCAGATCAAACAAGTTAACAATACGAACGTGCGCCTAAACACCCGGTAGCCGTGAATTGATGTTGGCTTCCTGTCTTTGCAGGTCAGAAACCAACGGTTTAGACAAAAGAAGCTACTTCTCTGAGGTTTACAAAGCAGCTTAGAGGCAAAGCTCATAGACTAAGGCAGCCTTGGGACTTCCACACGTTTTCACTTCTCTCCGTGCCACTTAAGGCTTAGAGGCAAAAGGCTGTAGTGTTAGTGACAGAAAGAAAGAAGAAGAACTGTCAGGACTAGAGAGCAGTGATCCTTCAAGACTTCTGCTGAAATGATGACTACAGAGGAATGGGCGGGGTGGGTGGAGGTCTGGGGCCAGTAACCGGGAGTAGCAGGGAGCTGGTGGGCTGGTGCTGAAAGATGGCCGTGCTTTCTCTTACGATGCACAGAGTGGCACCTGTCACATCGGACCTGCTCTTCAAAGTGCTTTGCTTTGGGAGGCAGGGTGGTGGCGGGCACTGCCAGCTGACTGTGGGCTGGTTGTCTCGGCTCCACATTCTCACTCACGGGTTGAGCCTAAATAACAGTGATAGTTAATAACTAACAGCTTCCCTGGAGGCTCAGATGGTAAAGAGTCTGCCTGCAATGCAGGAGACCGGGGTTCAATCCCTGGGTTGAGAAGATCCCCTGGAGAAGGGACTGGCAACCCACTCCAGTATT
The DNA here is from genome assembly GCF_023699985.2 of Odocoileus virginianus. Lineage (NCBI taxonomy): Eukaryota > Metazoa > Chordata > Mammalia > Artiodactyla > Cervidae > Odocoileus > Odocoileus virginianus. The sequence goes on along the minus strand of NC_069683.1, from coordinate 12,026,602 downwards.
CTGCCTGGAAAATTCTGTGGACAGAGGAGCCTGGTGGGCTACAGTCCGTGGGGTCACAAAGAGTCAGACATGATTGAGCGACAAATACTATGGTTGTAACTGTTAATGAGTCTGCGTCAGGGCTGGGGAGCTGGGGTGTATATGAGGGAGGGGGCTGGAGTGTACATGGGGGGACCTGGGAGAAGGACCACTCACGTCTGGTCAGAGTGTGCGGGGTGGGTTAAAGCTTGCGGGAGGAGGTGAGCTCATATGGCATCTTCCCCACACCCAGTCAGGTCACTGGAGTTTTCTTCCCGGTTCACAGACGAGAAGGCAGAGGCTCAGGGCACGTCAAGGTAACATTGCCAGTGAAGGTCAGAACTCTAGTCTGTCTAAGCTCCATTTCCCAATTTTAAGCTGAGTGTGTGAAAGTGTCTGTGTGCCGAGGGGATTAATTCCTTCTTCCATTTTAACAAGACAATGCCATGGGGGTGGGGGGGCAGGGTGGAGGGGGCTGGGGAGGGAGGGGAGACTCAGTTTCCTCTTCTAGGAGTAAAGGCTCCATACTTTTGGAGGCGTCTCTCTGTTTGGGAATTTCACCAGGATGGGGCTTTATACAAACAAGTCCCCGCCCACTGTCCTTGGGGAGGAGGTGGGGTCACCCCAGTCTCTACACAGATGGAGCAGAGAGTACTGACTTCTCTTTAGCGACGTGAATCTGTGTCTTTTTAACCACCCTTTACCCTACCCTGGAGGAGGAGGAGGGGGAAAGTCTTCCCAGAGAGAGATCCCAACAGCACCGTTAGGAGCCTCCATGGGAGGTCTTTGCGGACTGAATAATGGAGATGAGGAAGCTGCCTCGGACCCATGTAACTGGTTTGAGTCATCCAGTCATTCATTAATTCACTGAAGCTCTGCTCGGCTTTGGGAATTTACTGGTGAGTTGCCCCCAGCTGAACTCTGAGAGAGTTAAAAGGGCAGCGAAGCAGTTCAAAATAGGATAGCTAAGACTGGACCTGACCGGGACTTCCCTGGTGGTCCAGTGGTTAGGAATCCACCCGCCAAATAGAGCCTCAGACCTAGAGGGCAGATTTCTGGACACAGCGGGGCAGGAGAGGGTGGGAGGAACTGAGAGAGGAGCGTGGAAACGCGTGCATTTCCACAGATAAGGTGGACGGCTGAGGGGACGTTGCTGTGTGAAGCAGGGGCCTCAACAACCCGATGCTCCGTGACAACCGAGAGGGGCGGGAAGGGATGGGAGGTGGGAGGGAGGCTCCAGAGGGGGGACACGGGTATACCTGTGGCTGATTCATGTTGACTGGTGACGGCAGAAACCAGCACAACATCGTAAAGCCATTATCCTCTCATTAAAAATGAGTTAAAAAAAAAGGATCCACCTGCCAAAGCAAGGGACGCTGGTTCCATCCCTGATGGGGGACGATCCCACATGCCTCAGAACCGCTAAGCCCGTGTGCTGCAACTAGGGAGCCCGAACTCACGAGCTCCGGAGCTACAGCTCCTGGAGCCTGAGTGCCCTAGGGCCCCTGGTCCGCAGCAAGAGAAACCACCGCAAGGAGAAGCCCACACACCACAGCTAGAGGGTCGCCACCCCCGCCCCAACCCCGCTCACAGCAGCTAGAGAAAGCCTGCATGCAGCACGGAAGAACCCGTGCAGCCAAAGATAAATGACGAAATAAAGTTTAAAAAAGAAGAGAAAAAGAAAAAGATTGGAACTGGTTAGACTTGTGAGGCCCACCTGGGATCTTGATGTCAGGGCGGTGGGAGAAGGAGGGGCTCTGGGTCACGTCAGTACTTGGAGAGCTTAAAATGAGGATGGTCTAGAGGGCGACGAGATAAACTTCCAGTTAGAGTCTGGAAGCAGGGAAATGAAGTTTACAGATGCATTTGGTTGTTAGTCGCTCAGTTGTGTCTGACTCTTCGTGACCCCATGAACTGTAGCCTTGCCAGTCTCCTCTGTCCATGGGATTTCGCAGGCAAAACTACTGGACTGGGTTGCCATTTCCTTCTCCAGGGGATCTTCGTGTTTGGTTAGTAGAGGCTATTTTTTAATTTGAATTTAAATGCCTTTAGGTGGGGATCCCATTCCCAACTTCCTGGGTTCTCACCACTCCTTATTGGCCCCATCAGATTGATGTATTTACATGACCGGCCATGTGCCCAGCCCTGTGGCTAACAGAATTTTCCACCCGAACAGGGGATGTCTCTAAGTTTTGAGAGTCTTATTAATTCAAGTAGAAACAAACCAAAGGCAGAATCTAGTATAGTTTTAAACTTTGAACTTTTCTCTGATTCTCACCGGAATGAGAATAATGCCAATCTTTACTGGTGATCTTCATTCACGACAGTGATAATTGGTGGTAAATAATAGTGAATAAGTTGGCAATCGTTTCCACTCACTCCTCATGTTTATTGAGAGCTGCTCTGTGTTAGCACTTTTCTAGGTCTCGGGAATACAACAGTGAAGAAAACGGACAAAAGTGGAACTTGAATTCCAGTGTGGGTGGAGGGAGACAGACAATAGAGAAGATACATCGTTGTATTAGCTGGCGATAAGTACTACGGAGAAAAACTGGGAAAGAAGGTAAGAAGTATCGGAAGGGGGGGTTAGATAGGGTGGCCATTGTGGGCTGCACTGAGAAAATGAATATTTAGTAAAGCTCTTGATTAAGTGCGGGCGCTGCCTTTGGAGCAAAGACCTAGGCAGGAAAAAGCAGCAAGGGCAGAGTGGTCAGGGGAGCCCCGTGGGCAGGCCATGCGCGGCTCTGAGTCACTTCTCTCCCGTTGGGGAGGTGCTGTCATTGTTCCCACTTGCAGACGGACAGACTGTGGCCGGAGAACCTAAGAAAGCTCCTGTGGGTTCACAAGAGCTAGAGCCAGGCTTCTAACCCAAGCAGCCTAACTCCAGATCTGTGCTTGTAAATAAGCTGCAGAAATGAGACCCAGGTACGGAGGATTTACACCTCCAGCTGCAAGCCGCCTTCCAAGCTCTGGAGGAAAACCCTGGGTGTGGTGGGAGGGGAGCAAGTGACTCGGGCCTTGGCTGGCTTCCTGCTGAGTCACTGCCGATGGGCCGTGAAGGGAGGCGAGGGGCACTCGGCCCCCCCTCCTCACACGGGTCGGTTCCTGCCTTCCGGGGGAGACCTTCCTGGCAGCCGGCCTGAACCACACATGGTCAGTGGGCAGATTCATCTGACTTCCTAAGAGCCCTGCTGCAGACTTGTGGGTGGCCTCCATTTGCCGTTGTGGCCCCACGGCCTGTGAGAGGGACTGGCCCTGGAGGTTGACCCTCTGCCCAGCCCAGCCCAGCATCCTCCAGCATGTTCTGGATGGACGCGTTCTGTCTCTTGTCAGACTGGCTGGCTGTCATCTTCAAGAACAGCTGCATGCTTGCCCCGCCACTACAGACAGCAAGATGCAAAGGGCAGCCACCCACACTGCCCTGGGCCTTGTGAGGCTCACCCTCTTGACACATTCGTTCAGGCAGACGGCAAGGAAGGAACCTTAAGTACTATAACATGTATATCAAGTTTGTTAAGATTTCAAAACAGGGATTGACAAATAGTAGCAGCTAGCATGGACTGAGTGCTTACTACGGGCCTGGTGGTGTTTGAAACGCTCACCATAGTTTATCTCATTTTCATACTTTCCTCACCACCTAGTAAGGGAGGTGCTTCCTGTTTTATAGAAAAGACAACAGAGCCTCAGAGAGGCCTTACCCAAGAAAGGGCCAGAGGACAGTGGGAATAGAATCCTGGGGTCAGGAAAGTACAGGCAGGGGTTGGTTCCCTGGAGAGCCAGTGGTTAAGACTCTGTGCTTCCACTACAAGGGGCACGGGCTCAGCCCCTGGTCGGGGAACTAAAGATCCCACATGCTACATGGCACAGGCAAAACAAAATCAAAGGACTGAGGAGGACAGTGGCCGATGAAGCTGGAGACGACCAATGGGACCCGAGTTTGGGCTTGAATTCGTGCTGGCCGGGAACCACTGAAGGTTTTCCGCTGCGTTTCTCCTTGGTGCCCCAGAGGCATCGCACCCTTGTTGCTTTAGTTTAGGGTGACCGTGGAGCTCAGATAATGGATACTGAGCAAACACAGTGGGTAGAAATCAGACTGCCTGTGGGGCAACATCCCTCCCTGGCTCCTTGCTCACCAAGCATCCTCTGTATCTGCTGAACTTTTACAGAATATCCCTAGGTAAGAATTGTAGGGCTTCCCTGATGGCTCGGGGGTAAAGAGTCCACCTCAAAGCAGGAGATCCGGGTCCCATCTCTGGTCGGGGAAGATTCCACATGCGGCAGAGCAACTAAGCCCATGCCCCACAACTACTCGTCCCGTGCTCCAGAGCCCAGGAACCGCAACAGCTGAGCCTGCCTGCCGCAGGTACTGGAGCCCACGGGTCCCAGAGCCTGTGCTCCACAGAAGGAGAAGCCTGTGTACTGTGACTAGAGAGCAGCCCCCACTTGCAGCAACTAGAGAAAAGCCCATGCAGCTAAGAAGACCCAGCAGAGCCAAAAATGTGTAAAAAAATTTAAAAAAGAAAAAGGTGTTGCATTATCCTAAAAAAAAAGAATCGCATGTTCCAGGTGTGCTTTGCTGTCCACAGCTGCTGATCCTCCACCCTGGCCATGCCCGCCTCCCGATTCACCTCTTCTCCTGGCCTTCATCTCCTTCCTCCCCAATTCTAATGTGTGCCGAAGTTGTTTCTGTTTAGCTAGCATTTCCACCACTTTTGCTAAACTTCTCTCTGTGCATCTCATGAAATCTATTCAGGTTGCCTCACAACACCTTCTTGTGGTGGACATCATTGGTTACCTACCCGATCTAGTCTCCTTCCTGCCTGGCTTCAGAAACCCCAGTTTTCTTTAGGGTGTGGCCAGCCTCAGGCCATGGAGCTAAACCAATGACAGCGCCATTTCCCACTTTTCCAGACTCCCTTGCAGCTAGGGTATCCGTGTGACACAGCTATTGGCAACAAGACCTGCAGGGAAGTCTGCTCTGAGGCTTCTGAGAAAGTTCCTGGTTTTTTGACAAAAGGAAACAGGCCCTGCCCCAGGGCTGCTGGGGGCAGCCCTTCCCACTGCCCCCAACATAAATACAGTCATGATGACTAGAGAGCCCTGCAGGCTGGGGGTTGCCAGCAGCTATCATCTGGAGAAAGCCTGCCTTCTGAGGCAAGTGTCAAACAGACAGAGAAGAGCAGCAAGGAAGAGAAAGAAAAGTCAAAGTCTTTTTTGAATGTCTTGATTCACACTCGAAACCAGCACCACCCCTGGAGTTCCAAGTTATGTGAACAATGCATGCCCTTCTTTGTTCCTTATACGTGTTAAGATGGGTTTCTGTTATTTGTAACCAAAGGCCCAGGTCTTCCATCTTGACAGCAGATGTTTGACAGGGCTCCCAACCTTCCTCCATCTGCAACACCTGCGACCTGCAACACCTCCATCTGCAACACCTGTTAGGATGTGAGTAAGGGCTGCAGTCACATGTCATTCTCCTGCCCCACCCTCAACCTCAGCGCCTCCTCCCCATCACACACACACACACACACACACACACACACACACACACACACGTCTCTACCCTCTTGGTCAAAAGTGGCCCAAAGGAATGAAGCATGGGGAAACCCAGGGTGTCACCACATCCCATTCTGAGCTCCACAGCGTGCTCAGAATGCCCTATTTTGCAACAGCCTTGTTTGAGAAACGCTGGAGTTAAGAAATGCGTGTGAGAGAAAAGTGGTCTGGGTGGGCTGCATGGGGTCTGTGTGATCCGGGAGGGACCTTTGAGAATGTGCATCTCTTCTCTCACTCATCTGTTCTTCAGAAAACACATTAGTGTATACACACACATATATTTCGCTACACCTCGTTTGGCTTGTGAGATCTTAGTTCCTCAACCAGGGATTGAACCTGGGCCCTCAGTAGTGACAGCGCTGAGGCCTAATCTCTGGATGGCCAGGGAATTCCCCAGTCTGTGCTCAGTCACTTCAGTCGTGTCCCACTCTTGAGACCCTACGAACCATAGCCCATTGGGCTCCTCTGTCCATGAGCTTCTCCAGGCAAGAATACTGGAGTGGGTTGCCTTGCCCTCCTCTAGGGGATCTTCCCGACCCAGGGATCAAACCCGGGTCACTTATGTCTCCAGCAGTGGCAGGCGGGTTCTTTACCAGTAGTGGCACCATGGCATTCCTTACGACAGTATTATTAACTGTAGTCAACACGCTGCACGTTACATTCTGTGACATTTATCTTCAGAGGGGAAGTTTGTACCTTCTGGTCCTCTTCCCCCATTTTTGCCCACCCCCCTGACTCCCACGCCCGCCCCCCACCTCTGACATCACCCGCCTGTTCTCCACACAACACCTTTTTCTTCTGAGCACCTAGTTCGTGCCGGCGTCTAAAACCTTCCCTGCTTTCTCTCCGTAGGTGAGGAAATGTGAGGCACAGTGTATGAAAGCTGCAAAAGAAAGAAACCAGCTGGTGAGTCTCCACCTTCTCTCCTCAACGCGGAAACGACCGTAAAATGAAACAGATGAAATCCAGATTGGCAAGAGAGCCTTACTATTGAGAGGGATCTGAGATGTTCACATGAGGCGTCACGCTGGGAGTGGGAACCTCCTTTCCTGGAAACCTTCAGGATGAAGGGCTAAACCGCTGACTCATCCTTGCTAGGCATCTCCGTGGGGTAATGCAGAGAGCAAGGGCTTCTGAGTGAAGACATGTGGGCTGGAATCCTGACTCCTTTCTTGAAAAGGGTGGATTTTGACAAATTGCTAAACCTCTGAAGCTCAGTGTTCTCCGAGTTATTGTGAGCATTTTATGAAGATAATAAGTAATTAAAAATTTTTTTGTTTGTCTGTGCTGTCCTTAGTTATGGCATGTGAGATCTTTAGTTGCAGCATGTGGAATCTAGTTCCCCGACCAGGGATCAAACCTGGGCCCCTGCCTTGGGAGTATGGAGTCTTAGCCACTGGACTACCAGGGAAATCCCTATGGAATGTTTTTTTGAGGGCTGACTATATTCTGGCTCTTATCCAAGCGCTGTATATGTCTTAACTCATTAAACCTTCACAACAAATGAAGAAATCAGATGCCTTGCCAGTCAGTTGTAAAGCCTGGCTTCAAACTCAGAGAGCCTAGCTCCAAAGCTTGTGCATGTAACCAGGTCGCTTACTGCCACCCTTCTTGGTTAGATGGAGATGACTCCTTTGTTTCAATCACTAGAAAGGAAAAGAAAGTGGTAAGATGCATTGGCTCTGGAGCCATACTCCCCCAGGGTTCAAATCCCAGGTTTATCACTCCTTAGTGGAGTTACTGGGCGTCCCAGGTGGCAGGAGTGGTAAAGAATCTGCCTGCCAACGCAGGAGACATAAGAGATGTGGGTCCAATCCCTGGGTGGGGAAGATCCCCTGGAGGAGGGCATGGCAACCCACTCCAGTGTTCTGGCCTGGGAGATCCTGTGGACACAGGAGCATGGTGGGTCCCAAAGCTTGAAGTGACCGCAGCAGCAGTTATGAGCAAATCGCTTCACTTCTCTATCCTTGCCTTGATTTCCTCATCTGTAAAATGGAGCTGAAAGTAATACTCTTAGGCCTTTTGTGACAACTGAGGGAGTTAACCCAATAAACTTTGTTTTTATTTTTATTTACTTATTTGGCTGCACCAGGTCTCAGTTTGCGGCACTCGGGATCCTTGGCTGCAACCTGTGAACTCTGAGTGGCCGCCTGTGGGGTCTAACTCCCTGAGCAGGAATTGAACCCGGCTCCCCTGCGTGGGGAGCGCAGAGTCTCAGCTGTGGGACCACCAGGCAAGTGTCGAAACAAGAGACCCGCATCACACCTGCTGCCTGGTAAACGCTCAGTACATGCTGCCTAGTTCTGTGCTTCAGGTCTCTCTGCTTCCTCAGGGAGGCCCCCTCCCCACCCTCACCCAATCTGAATTATGTCCCCCCTCCGAGCACCCTGTTCCTTTCCCAGACAGCACTTAGGATGACTCGCGATCATGTATGATAGTAACCACTTCACCATGTTGTTATGAAGATTAAAGGAGGTAACGAGGAAAGCACAGAGCTTCGTGGCACACGTTTGGCTCTTGGCAAGGGTAAGCTGTTACATTATTATCACCGATTATTTAAAGCTGGATGCCTTCCTTGGTTGAAAACATTGATGTAGTGACTTACAATTTCACCAAATCTATGCGTCCTTTGCTTAGCTCTGTCCGACTCTTTGCGACCCCAGGGACTGTAGCCCGCCAGGCTCCTCTATCCATGGAATTCTCCAGGCCAGAATACTGGAGTGGGTTGCCATTTCCTACTCCAGGGGCTCTTCCTGACCCAGGGATCGAACCCAGGTCTTCTTCATTGCAGGCAAGTTCTGAGCCAAAGCACCCATCAATTATAACCCACACCATTACTAACAGATTTCTAAGAAATACAAAATCGTGGCATAAAGCTTTCTTGTCACTTAGAATTTCCATTTTGTGCATATTGAAAGAGATCTTTTAAGTCTTGTTTAGACATAGATTTTTATCATGTATCAAGCTGCTGGGGCTGTTTCCTTGCTTTTTAGATACACAGTAACTTCTCATTTCAGTGCCAAATCAGCATGAAGTCTTTTTGAAGACATTGTCAGCAGAGATTAAACCGACACCTGCGGTGCTGACGCTGCCCAAAGCCTAAGAACAAGGATGACAAGATGCAGAACCGTGACCGAGTTCCTGCACGTGCGTGACGTCACCGCCATCTCCCGGCTCCCTGTGATTTGAGATGCTGTCCATTACCACACACGACCTTATTTCAGAGACGTAAAAACTATGGGAAAAAAAGTGTCGTAATTTTGATGGAGTACAATATTAAAATTTAAGTGTCCTCCCTAACAGTTGTGTTGTTCCTTATTTGGTGTTTCAAAAGCCACTGTGGTTTAAGTCAAAGCTATGTAGGTTTTCCCTCTAAGTAATGGCTTCATCTTTAGCACTGAGCTTTAAGAAAAAAAATGTATTTATTTGACGGTGCTGGGTGTTAGTTGCAGCATGCAGGATCTTTAGTCACTACTTCCTAACTCCTAGTTGCGGCATGTGGGATCTAGTTCCCCGACTAAGGATCGAACCTGGGCACCCTGCATTGGGAATGCAGAATCTTAGCCACTGGACTGCCCATGGAGGTCACCTAGCCTTAAGCTTCAATTCAAGCGATGCTAGCTGCTGTAAAAGATAAACCCTAAAACCACATTGATAAAGGTTGATATCTCGCTTGTATAAAGTCCAAATCAGGTGTTCCTCATTGGCAGCAAGGACTTCATGTAGAGTCACTTAGGGATCCAGATACGCAGATTTTGCCAGTTCCAAGAGATAAAGGCTGCCCTGGGGCTGAAAACAGAAGGTTTCATGGGCTGAGCCTGGATGAGGCAGGCACAGAACACTTTTTCTCACATTCCACTGTCAGATCTTGATCACAGGGCCGCATCTACGGGAACCTGGGACATGTTCTCTGGCCGTGTCACCAGGAAGAAGAGGAACTGAGTTTGGTAATCAGGCACCAGTATCTGCTCTGGGCTTTGTAGGAAATTCAAGCCCTGTGATGGGCGTGCTGTGTAAGTTAATTCATTTTACCCTCACAGCAACCCCTCAAATGGTTACTATCTTCATTTTCCAGGTAAAGAAGCTGAGGCTTGGGATTTCTTTGGCAGTCCAGTGGTTAAGACTCCCATGTTTCCAATGCAAGGGGTTCGGGTTCAATTCCTAGTCGGGGAACTAAGATCCAACATGCTGTGCAGTGCGGCCAAAAAGTAAAAAGAAGAAAAGAAAAACTGAGGCTCAAAGAGATGATTTGCCCAAGGCCACATTACTCCATAGTTAGGGAGCAAGTATTGAGGCATTTCTTCCATTAAACCCACCTCCTTCTTTGAACTATCCAAGAATGGAGAAAGTGTCAGTAGTTCTTCTCAGATGGAGCTGATTCACATACATGGTATAGTTGTTGTTCTTTTTTTCCCAAGGCCAGTGATTTCACCTGTAGTCAGTCACCTCTTGGGCTTCCCTGGCGGCTTAGTTGTAAAGAATCCACCTGCTAATGCAGGAGATGTGAGTTGGATCCCTAGGTCAGGAAGATAGCCTAGAGAAGGAAAGGGTTACCCACTTCAGTATTCTTGCTTGGAGAACTCCATGGACAGAGGAGCCTTGCGGGCTATAGTCCACGGGGTCACAAAGAGTCAGACATGATTTAATGACTAAACCACAGCAGTCACCTCTTACTAGTGGATGGGAGGCTATAGTCCACGGGGTCACAAAGAGTCAGACATGATTTAACGACTAAACCACAACAGTCACCTCTTACTAGTGGATGGGAGGTAACAGGGTTTGCTACCCACTAACAGGATCATGTCCGACTCTTTGTGACCTCATGGGCTGTAGCCTTCCAGGCTCCTCTGTCCATGGAATTTTCCAGGCAAGAATACTGGAGTGGGTTGCCATTTCCTACTCTAGGGGATCTTCCTGACCCAGGGATCAAACCTGAGCTTTGTGCATCTCCTGCATTGGCAGGTGGATTCTTTACCAACTGTGCCACCTAAAGTATAGTTGTACTGGGTACATGACTTTTGCAAGCAATCACTTTTTTTGGCTGAGCCTTGAAGCTGGTGTGTGTGCTCATTCAGTCATATCTGACTCTTTGCAAACCCATGGACTGTGGCCTGTCCTCTGTCTGTGGGATTTTTTTCAGGCAAGAATACTGTAGCAGGGTGTCATTTCCTACTGCAGGGGATCTTCGTGACCAAGGTATCAACCCCAAGTCTCCCTCATGGGCAGGCGGATTCTTCCTCACTGAGCCACCTGGGAAGCCCCACCTTGCAGGATCTTATCCCCTGGTGGCGCAGCTGGTAAAGAACCCGCCTGCAATGCAGGAGATCCTGGTTTGATTCCTGAGTCAGGAAGATCTCCTAGAGAAGGGATAGGCTGCCCACTCCAGTATTCTTGGGCTTTCCTGGTGCTCAGACAGTAAAGAATCCGCCTGCAATGCAGGAGACCTGGGTTTGACCCCTGGGTTGGGAAGATCCCTTGGAGGAGGGCATGGCAGCCCACTCCAGTATTCTCACCTGGAGAATCCCATGGACAGAGGAGCCGGCGGGCTCAGCCCGTGGGGTCGCAAAGAGTCGGACATGACTGAGTGACTAAGCACACAGCACATTTCCCTGACCAGGAGTTGAACCCATGCCCTTGGTGGTCAAAGTTTGGAGTCCTAACCACTGGACTGCCAGGGTATTCCCAGGAGTAATCGTCTTGACAGTAGAGATCTATCTATAGATATAGTCCATCTGTCTGTCTATAGATAAGTCCAGATGAACTTAGTCCATCTGTCCTAAGTCATTTCAGTTGTATCTGACTCTTTGCAACACTATGGACTGCAGCCCTCCAGGCTCCTCTGTCCAGGGGATTTTCCAGGCAAGAATACTGGAGTGGGTTGCCATGCCCTCCTCCAGGGGATCTTCCAGACCCAGAGATCGAACCCGAGTCTCTTATGTCTCCTGCACTAGGTTCTTTACCACTAGCACCACCTGGGAAGACCCTATAGATAGAGATGTTGATGTAAATAAGATTGTAGATATAGACATTAAAAGGAGACTTAAAAGTAAAAACAGTATGGCAAAAACCACCACAATATTGTAAAATAATTAGCCTCCAATTAAAATAAATTAATTTTTGAAAAAGTAAAAACAACCAAACACAATGTGTAAATGCTGATTGGGTCCTAGTTTGAAAAACCAGAATTAAAAAAAATTATAGGAGCAGATGTATATATTTGAGCACGGGCAGAGTGTCTGGTTCTGTGAAGGAATTATTACTGTGTGGGTGTGATAATCTGTACTTCCCTAGTGGTTCAGATGGTAGTCTGCCTGTAGCACAGGAGACCCAGATTCGACCCCTGGGTCGGGAAGGTCCCCTGGAGGAGGGCATGGCAACCTAGCCCAACGTTCTGGCCTGGAGAATCCCCAGGGACAGAGGAGCCTGGTGGGCTACAGTCCATGGGGTCACAAAGCGTCGGACGCAGCCATGTGATAATCATATTGTAGCTAGGTAGACAGCTGTCTTTAGTTTTTAGAGGTGAACTGAAGGGTGAAATGTCTTGATATTTATACTTTACAACAAATCAATGACAAAAAACTGTAACAGAAAAATAGATTAACCAAATGTGGCCAAACTTTAAGAACAGTTAAATGTTGGTTAATAGGTATGAGTATGTTCACTATATTTTTTTCCCCATGATATTTACTGGTTTTTTTTTTTTCTAATTATTGATTTGTCTCTTTGTATCCCTGGCACACAGTTGGATTTTATTTCTTCTTCTTTTTTTCTCTGCTAAGCTCAGTTCTCACTGATGTTGTTGGCTCTTCTCCATCACTGGCGGCCTGTGTCTTGCTGCTTCTGGCTGCATCTCTGGCTTTCTAGGTTCCCCCATTCATAGCCCTCCCCTGCCCCGTCTTGGCCTATCTCTGGCCACAGGAAGCGAAAGACTGCTGGTGGCTCCGGTGTTCACCGCAGCCTCAGCGAGAGCCTGCAGGGTCTCTCACCCTCCCCTGCGACTTGCTACCGTCACACTGCCAACCCCTGGAGGGCAGAGACTGCTTGACACTTCCGGCTGGTTGCTGAAGCACTTGGCACCGTATGCAATCAGGCTTTGGAATCATCTGTTGATTGATCACTTGCATTCATCCCCCTCTTGGCCCCACTTCACACTTTTTTGATGAGAAATATTTTCATGTGTAACTTTCTTTTCTCCTATTACTTCTTAGTTATGCAGTCATAGTAGAAAACTTAGAAATAAACTAATAAAGGATTAAAATAATCTGAAACCTGGTCTTCCATTGCCATCATTTTTATGCATAATTAACTTTTCTTTATGCATATATTGAAATATTTTTCTGGGACTTCCCTGGTGACCCCGTGGTTTGGACTGCACTTTCACTGCTGAGGGCCCAGGTTCAATTCCTAGCTCAGGAACTAAGATCCCATAAGCCACGCAGCATGGCCAAAAAATAATAATAATAAAGTAAAATGTTTTTCACTCTATAAAATGGCATTATCTTTTCCTTCCTTCCCCAACAGAATATTAAGAGAATATTCTTCCAAATCAGTAGGTATACATCTATGTCATCATTGAAGATATCTGTATTCTTTTATAAGCCTATCCCATAATTTATTTAACTAGTCTGCTATTGGTAGGCATTTAGGTTCTTTCTACTTTGCTACTGTATTGAAGATCCTTGCTTGTATCTCTATGCACATGTCAATCATCGACTAGTTCTTTCAGTGGTCTTTTATCGAGTCCCTGCTGGGTGTCAGGCTCTTCTCTAGGCACTGGAGAAACAACCACAGTGGATTTTTTCTGGGGCTAGAATGCCCGTATTAGTTTCTATTATTATTAAAGACTTTTGACATGTAAGGCCAAACTGTCTCGGGAGAGGCCGAGCGGGCTTCACTCCCGCTTGCGGTGTGTGTGTGTCTAGCCCCGTCCACGGTGGTCGTCCCGGCTGGCTCCGCACGGCCTCTGCGCCCAGCACAGAGGTGCCCAGCGGTGTGGCGGGCATCCCGCTTCTCTGCACCCCTGCCCGGGGTTCTTTCCTGGGCCACACCCCTGCCTGCCAGAGTCGGCCTCCGGGCCTCCCTGTCTGGCTCCGCGACCCCGGCTTCCTGCCTGCCCCTGAGCGGGCCTTTGATTTCGAGGTCCCCTGCAGATACTCCCTCCGCCTGCCTTGGCCCCATGCAGTGCTCCCCACGGCCAGCCACCACGCTTAGCCCCTGAACAGAGGGCTCGGACAGCCAGAGGCAAGAGGCAGGCAGGATTCTGGGGCCCCACTGCCGACGCAGGTTTTCCCTTCCTCTGCTTCTCTGTCTTCTTTCAGCAGTACCCTCAGAAGCCAACCGGGGGCTCTCCCTCATCTGTGTGCAGAAGGAGCTGGAAGTGAATCTTGGCCCTTGACCCAAATCCTTCCAGGAGAGCAGGGGCGTCCCTGGGCATCCATGGGTTAGTGCAGAGTGTGCAGCCATGTGTTTGGATTTGGCCTTGGGGACAGAGGGATCAGTGGTCCTGGGGAAAGGCATTCTGCCCTGAGAGTCGGGAGACTCAGGTCTGAGCTCTGGCTCTGAGTGTCCTGTGTGGCTGTAGTGGACAAGTTTTGGGGTGTCTGCTCAGCTCACTGCTACTCCTGTCTGTGCACCAACCACCCAGTGGGGTGCCCTTTCATGGCAATTTTTATATTGGGTTGGCCATAAAGTTCATTTGGGTTTTTCTGTGAGATGTTATGGCTACTATAAGGGCTTCCCTCATAGCTCAGTTGGTAAAGAATCTGCCTGCAATGCAGCAGACCCTGGTTCGATTCCTGGGTGGGGAAGATCCGCTGGAGAAGGGATAGGCTACCCACTTCAGTATTCTTGGGCTTCCCTTGTGGCTCAGCTGGTAAAGAATCTGCCTGCAATGTGGGAGACCTGGGTTCGATCCCTGGGTTGAGAAGATCCCCTGGAGAATGGAAAGGCTACCCACTCCAGTATTCTGGCCTGGGATATTCCATGGACTATACAGTCCATGGGGTCACAAAGAGTCGGACGTGACTTTCCCTTTCACTTTTCACTTTCATAATATGACCCTGTCTCCTCAGTTACGCTGGTTGGACCTGGGGTGGGCTTGGAATCCAAGCTGGGCTAATCAGACGCCCTCTGGAAATTGTGATTTCATGTGGTCTAGGAGTCGCTGGGGAAGCCGTGGGGCGCCCCAGTGGCTCGCAGTAAAGACTCTGCCTGCAACGCAGGAGCCACAAAAGACATGGGTTCGATCCCTGGGTCAGGAAGAGCCCCTGGAGGAGGAAGTGGCTACCCGCTCCAGCATTCTTGCCTGGGAAACCCCATGGACAGTGGAGCCTGGCGGGCTACAGTCCGTGGGGTCGCAGAGAGTGGGATGCAACTGAGTGAGCATGAACACAGGCAGGAGTCGCCGGAAGAACAGGAAACAGAGGGGGAGGAAACCTGGAAAGAAGTGCGGGAGACGCGGCGAAGGGCGGCCTGCTGGAGAGACGCGAGGGGCAGACCACTGTCCTGGGCTCTTGGTGGTTTTCCGGGTCTTGGTGCCAGGCTGGCGGAGGCCCTGGGTTTTCCCATCTTGGGGTGGGGGGATGGTCTGTGAGACACCCCGATGTTCTCATAATAAAAGCCCCCTTTCTGCTTATGCTATCTCTGTAATCTGCAAACTAGCAAACAAAAGTCTTACTTAGGATGGTGCACAGGGCTAAACATCAGTCTTTCTGAGCTTCCCTTTCTCATCTGTAAGATGGAAATAGGAGCAGAGTGCTCTTCTCAGGAATGTGGAGAGGCCCAGAGGTATTCATGACTGTGGGGCTGCGGGCCCGTGTGTATCATCAGAACCTGTGCCCGACGGCTTAAACTGTCTTGAGTATCAGCCTTGACCGTGAAAGAACTTTGTAAACGTTGCGACCACAGAACACCGCGTGTATGTGTGTGCACGTGTCTGTAGCTCTGTCTATATTCCACTCCCAGCCCAGTCCCTAGTTGGACTTTTCCCTACAAACTTCTCCATGACTTTGTTATTTCTTTAAAGGAAGTTTTTGTTAATATTTATTTCACTTTTATTATTTACTTGGCTGTGTCAGGTCTTAGCCGTGGCATGTGGGATCTAGTTCCCTGACCAGGGATCAAATCCAGGCCCCCTGCATTGGGAGCACAGTGTCTTATCCCCTGGACTACCAGGGAAGTCACTCTCCGTGGCCTTAGACAATCACTGACCTCCTTTAGGGCCTTCATTTGTTGCTGTTGTTGTCTAGTTGCTAAGTCATGTCAGACTTTTGCGACCCCACGGACTGAAGCCCGCCATGCTCCTCTGTGCATGGAATTTCCCAGGCAAGAATACTGGAGTGGGTTGCCATGCCCTCCTCCAGGGGATCTTCCTGACTCAGAGATCGAACCTGCAGTCTCCTGCATGGGCAGGCAGATTATCTTCGAACCACCAGGGAAGCCCAAAGGGTCCTTCATTTACCTGTGAAATCAGGGGTCAAATGCATGACCTCTAAACTCCCTTCCTGCTCTGGGAGTGGAAGGAGCTGGCTGGTTAGCACCTGGGTATGATCCAGGCTCACAGCCTGCCTCAGGTTGGTGCTGAAGGTCGGGAGGCCGGGAGCCAGGGATCCTCCTGGGGAACCTGCCAGGGAGAGTCAGGGAGCCAGGCAAGGTCCTTCCACGGCTTCTCCCTGTTTATGTTTATGCTTCTGCTACCTGGATGTCTGGCTCCAGGCCAAATGAGTCTCCAGGCTCTCATTGTGCCAGCAGGGGCTGGGGTAGAGAAAAATCTAGCTTTGCCGGAAAAACCAAGATCTTGAGGACACTGGTTGTAGCCTTACCTCCAATTGGATTACAGCTTGTGTACAAACTCTTTCTTTCTGCTGGATTCCTCTGCTTTGGACAATGGCCAAGCAAGAGACAGGCCCAGGATCAGCCCAGCACAGTTTGCTTTCCCAGGGCCTGGAGGCTCAAGGCAAAAACACTTCATGTTCTGGGGATTTCCCCTATGGGCCAGTGGCTAAGACTCTGCGCTCCCAACGTAGGGGGCTGGGGTTCGATCCCTGGTCAGAGAACTAGATCCTGCATGCCACAACGAAAGATCCGCTACTAAGACCTGGTGCAGTCAAATAAATAAATACAAATAAATATCAAAAAAATTCTTCCTGTTCTGTATCTTCTTGGTGACTGCAAACTTCAAGGCTTGGCTGAATCAAGCTTACTGACATTTCTTAACAGCCCAGAAAGGAGCGGAGGCCATTTGAGAAGGGTGGAGCCTCAGATTGTTCTGTCGGCCACTCAGAGGGGAGGGAGAATGTCAAGAAAGACGGCAGAACCCAGCCTTTATTGCTGAAGCCCTGCTGAGACGCAGACCCGCTGTGTTCCCATTCACAAGTCACTTGATCTCTCTGAGCCTCAGGTTCTTCTTCAGTTCCTTCATGTGTAGAACGAGCAGATTGGACTGGATGGCCTGCAAGGTTCTTTGTTGCATGTTACAGTGTTTACAATCGTACATTTACAATTTACTTACTTCCCCGGATCTCAGAATGATTAGCCCTGAGAGCAGCAATAGCATCTTTCAGCAGAGTGGAAGCAAGCCTAAGGAAAAAAGAGCCCGATGAAAATAACAACATAGGAAAATGAGGGCAGCAGATGAATAAGAATCAAGGCAGATGAGGGATCTGTCCACGGGTCCCTGCCTTGAAATTCTTCATTTAGTGGGTGGTGCAGGAGATTCAGGAGTGTCTGTATCACACGCTCCGGGGCAAGAGGCTGGTGGTTAAAGGACCATGTGGGCGAGACAGGGTCGGGAATGGATTCTGAAAAAGGACCACCTTTGGCCAGGGATGTTTGCCCCGGGAAGCAGTCTTGAAGTGGTTAACAAGCATTGGCTTCAGCCAGATTTTGTGTGTCTGTTTCTTTTTCTGTGTCGTATGTGTCGTTGAGTAAGTTACTTAAACTACATGTTGTGGTTTCCTTAACCATAAAAATGGGAATCATGATAGGATATATGGTATAGGGTGTGGGTTACAAATATTCAGATAAATAAGGATTAACTGAGATGAAATATATCAGGTAGCCTACACATAGCCTGGTACACAGTCAGCTGCCAGTAATGGATGTGATTATTTAGGTTTTTGCCATTTCTTGACCTTGGATTATAGTTTCCAAGTAAGTAAACAGAATTCTAAACATGCTCTGCTTATATGTGGTAATCTAGATCTTTTAAAGTTCTTTTTCCTTCCTCGGGGAGAAAAAAAAAATCCCAACAGACTCAGAAAAACTTAGTATTTTCCCAAACTGTGGTTGGAAGAAGCTAATTGTCCTGGGTCACCTGTGTGCTTCTTAGAGCAGAGTCCAGAACTCAGAGTCTTTGAGGTGGGCCCAGAAATGAGCATGTGAAGCAAGTCACTGCTAAAGGTTGAGTCAGCTCTTTTTTCCTCTTTTGGTCTGCACTGGATCATCTTGCTGACAGTGGGCTACTCTCTGGCTGCGCCTCGGCCTTCTCTTGTTGCGGAGCAAGGGCTCGGTAGCTGTAGCACGTGGCCTTGTTACCTTTAGTATATGGAGTCTTTAGCATATGGAACAGGGATAGAACACTTGAACCTATGTCCCCTGCATTGGCAGGCCGATTCTTTTTTTTTTTTTTAATTTTATTTTTAATTGGAGGATAATTCCTTTACAACATTGTGATGGCTTCCTCCATACATCAACATGAATCAGCTGTAGGTATGCACTTGTCCCCTCCCTCTTAAACCTCCCGCCCCATCCCACCCCTCTAGGTTGGCACAGAGCCCCGGCTTTGGGTTCCCTGTGTCCTACAACACATTTCCACTGGCTGCCTGTTTTGTATATGGTAGTGTATATGTTTCAGTGCTACTCTCTCAAATCACCCACCTTCTCCCTGCCCTACTGTGTCCGGAAGTCTGTTCTCTATGTCTGCCTCTCCATCGGGCAGGTGGGACTCTTAACCACTTGACCCCAGGGGAGTCCGAGCACCAGCCACTAAGCGGTACACCGCCCTGCCACCCAGGGGACCGGGTCAGTGCTTCTCAAACTGTAAGGTGTATGGGAATTTGCTGGCAATCTTGTTAAAATGCAAACTCTGATTTAGTAGGTATATCAGTACAGTGTTCTTCTAAGAAAGAGAACCAATAGGAAAAAATTATATAAAAATATATATATTAAAATACACATGTACATGCCTGCTAAGTCACTTCAGTCGTGTCCAACTCTTTGCGACCCTATGGACTGTAGCCCACCAGGCTCCTCTCTCCATGGGGATTCTCCAGGCAAGAATACTGGGTTGCTGTGCCCTCCTCTAGGGGATCTTCCTGACCCAGGGATCAAACCTGAGTCTCTTGTGGCTCCTGCACTGTAGGCAGATTCTTTACCACTGAGCCACCAGGGAAGCTCTGAAATACACACACACACAAATAAAATAAGGTGTTGGTTCATGTGATTATGGAGGCTGAGAAGCCCCATGACTTGTCACCTGAAACCTGGCGATCCAGGAAAGCTGGTGGGTGAAGCTTCCAAGGCCCAAGAGCTAATGGTGCAGTTTCCAGTCTGAGCCTGAAGGTCTGAGAGCCAGGAGCACCAGCGCAGAAAATCACTGTCCCACTCAAACAGGCAGGCAGAGAGAGGATTCAGCCCTCCTCCGCCTTTTTGTTCTATTCAGGCCCTCAACAGATTGGATGAGACCCTCCTACACGGGGGAGGGCCATCTGCTTTACTCAGCTCGTTAATTCAAATGTGAGGCTCTTCCCGGAAGCACACTCACAAACAAATCAGAAATAGCATTTTCCCAGATATCCGGGCCTCCCCAGGCCCCCTCATCAACTTAACCATCTCCGTAGGTCTAGGGTGGGACCAGAAGTTCTGCATTTCTAACAAGTTCCCAGAGGAGCTCACGCTTCTGCCCAGGGGGCCATAGTTTCAATTGCCAGGTTTTCTAGGCTCGGTCACTGTGATGGTCCTGAGTGCCCTTCACTAGACATTTCTAGCTCTGCTTTCTGGGCACCTGGCAGAATTATACTTCCTGGCCCTTTGTAGTTGAGTGGGGCCACGACTAGTTCTGGCTAATGATCTGTGGGCAAAAGAAATCACGGTCGCTTTCAGGACAGAGTATTTAATTGCCTGTTCGATTCTCCAAAGCTTTTTTTTTCTGTTTGCCACTGCTACTGGCAATGTTTCGGATAGCATCTGTTATAGCAGACAGCTCCTGGGATGAATGGTATGGAGCCTGGCCCTCAGCTGGCCTGGAGTGAGAAGGAGACACAGTGTTTGTGGCTGTCAGTCTCCCGTATTTGGAGAGGTGTTTGTTACTGCAGCATAACCTGGCCCATCCTGACTGATACACTTATTCTAACCCGTGTTTTATAAAACAAGAATCCAAGCCCTTGGGACTTCCCTGGTGGTCCAGTGGCTAAGGCTCTGAACTCCCAATGAAGCAGGCCTGGGTTCCATTCCTGGCCAGGGAACCAGATCCCACAGGCCACAACTAAGACCGCATATAGCCAAATAAATAAATATATATTAAAAAAAAAAAAAGAAACCAAGCCCAAGACGAATGGCTTGTCTGTGCTCTGACACTTGGTCAATGAAATACTGGAGTTCTGACTCCCAATTTCCTTCCTTTTTTCTTCCCATTAATTACCAAGCCTTTACCACTTGGATCTTCTGGAATATGTGCCAGGCACTTTACACGTGACATTTCCTTTTATCTTCACCGAAATGAATTATCATCCCACTCTTCACATGAGGAAATGGAGGCCAAAGTTACACAGCAAACACAGGAGTTGAACCTATGATCATCTGATCCAAAGCACATGTCCCCCTCTCCCCATTACCCCATCCATCTCAGATCTACCAAAACGATACTTGAATAATGACAAACACCTACATGCTATTTACTTATTCTAGGCAGTAGGATCAGTGATTTAACTATTTTAATGTTTATAAAAATCCTACGAGGCAGATAATGTCATCAAGAACATCCTCGTTTACAGATAAGGATATTAGGCACAGAGAACTTAGGTAACTTGTCCAATGTTACAAAGCTAATACATGGCAGGACCAGGATACGAACCCAGGCAGCTGACCTCAGGGTCCACACTCCTACCCATTAGATTTTATTGCCACGACCAAAGATCATGCATATATTGGTCTAACATCATATATACGTGCACGTATATACCATTTATATACATAGTGTAACTATATTGCCAAATATGATTTTTCTTTGCTTATTTAGCTTTAGGGTATTTTCTTCTCTACTGGTCGGACTCTACTATACAATCGTTCCCACACAAGTTGATTTGCTAACTGAAGGGGCCCAGGTGTTGTATACATCCAGCCCAGTGTGATTGAGATTTTCTTTTCAACCTGGAAAAAAAAAGAACATTTCTTCTCAAACCTGAAAACAATTAATTTATTTTTAAAAAGCCTGGAAGAACCCAGCCACCAGGAAGCCCTGGGACCCTGGGCCTCCTGCTTCGTCTCCCTCGTCTTATCTTTGTACCTCAGCCCTTTCTTTGTTGGAGGTGTTTTCAGCTACAGGCTTGACAGCCTCTTGCCCGCTGCCTGGCACTTCTGGTCTTTGTGTGGAAGTCGTTTTCAAGCCCTCGACAAAAGCCTCTTATCCCCTAGGATCCAAGTCTCCTTGCCAACAGACTCCCTGTGTTCCCAGGTACCCCCAAACCCTGGGTCTTTCTTTAATTTGTTGTGCTAGAATGTGAAGGTACTGGGCTCCCTGGGAGTTTGACTCCAGACCTAACAGCTGAGAGTGCAGAAGCCAGTGGGCTCATCCCTGTGGGTACAGAGATGTGGGAAAGACCCGGGACTCCTGAGAGCAATGAGTCTCTTCTCTCCACACTCTGAAATCTGTCATGTGATACTTTTTCCTTGTAACTCAGCTTTGTTTCCTGTCTCTGCATAACACACACACACACACACACACACACACACACACACGGAATATTACTCAGCCAGGAAAAGGAATGAAATGGGGTCATTTGTAGTCATGTGGGTGGGCCTAGAGACTGTTATACAGAGTAAAGTAAGTCAGAAAGAGAAAAGCAAATATCGTTTACTAATGCGGATACATGGACTAGAAAAATGGGACATACAGACGAACCTATTTGCAGGACAGGAATAGAGGAGCAGATAAAGAGAACGGGCCATGTGGATGTGGTGGGGGGAAGCGGAGGGTGAGATGAATTGATTAGGACTGACATATCCACGCTACCAGCTAGCTGTAAAACAGAGAGCTAGCAGGAAGCTGCGGTGATGACCGAGAGGGTGGGATGGGGGGCTGGTGACGGGAGGCAGGCTCGAGAGGCTGGGGCCTCACTTCTTTGTACAGCAGAGACCGACAGCATGGTAAAGCGGTTAAACTCCAATAACAATAATAATAAAAAGACATATGAACGTGCTTAATGTTGCAAGTGCTTGAAGTCAGGAATGAAAAAGGCCTTGCCAAGGCTTGGTGCAGGGCAGGTGAGTCAGGCCCTCCTCTGGGAGGAACTGAGGTCTGGTGGACAAACAAGGAGTTCTAACCACAGCCCAGTTATTAGTCCACAGGAAACATCCTGTTACGCTTATAAAGATGAAGTGTTACTTTCTTATTTTTTTTTGTAAAAGAAGTTTCTAAAAGTCTTCCTTTCCATTCTGATTCATTTCAAATCTGTGAGGCAGGAAGGTCTCAGGGCAGCCATGCCTGCAACATTAGCTAATCAGACTCCCAAGAAACATTCCATTCCGCTTAGGAGGGCTTTGGAGAATGGTTTGCTCATGGTGGCTTTTAAAATAAACTGAGGGTTGCCAGGCTGAATGGACTCCCTGCGGGGCCTGTGACCTGGTTCCAGGCCGGTGCCCAGCGGGCTTGCCTCCTGCTGGGTTGGCGGACCTCTCATTAAACATGGTTGCCTTGCCTGTGCCCCGTTCTCAGGGGATGAAGTGGAAAGTCTTGTACCTTCTGTCCCTTCCTGTTTTAAAACTGGGGAAACTGAGGCCCAAGAGCATCAGGAGAAAAGTAATAACAACAGCCAATGCATAGAACACTTTATATTAACTTACCTACAAAGGTCAAGGCGAGGGTCACCATGGCATAGTGGCAAGTAAGATACAGCTTCAGATCCTGGTTTTGACTCTCTGAAGCTGTGTGATCGTGTATAAGTAACTAAACCTCTCTGAGAGGTAGTTTTTTAGCTCCTCAAATATTGATAATGATGCCTATTCTAAAGAGCTGTTGTGAGCAGTAGAAACAATGGTTGTAAAGTACCTAGAGTAATGACTGGCATGTAGATAGTACCTGATCAGTGGTCTTAATTATTAGTAGGGTCGCAATGTGGGCCAGCCACAGGATAAATGGTGTCTTCCAACCCTTCATGGACAGAGAAGCCTGGTGGGCGGGTTAGTCCGTGGGGTCTGAGCACAGCACACAGCACAATCCTGCTTGACTACAAGAATGGCCCGGGGAGCTGGTGAAAAATGCAGATGCGGTTTAAAAAGGCACCGGGACGTCTAATGCGCCACGGGGTGGCCCTGGCCCATTTCGCAACGCCTCCAGGAAGCCTTCCCCCAACCCCCTGCTGGCAGTCCCTCTGCACCTGGCCCTGTCTTCAGCGAAAACTGGGCTCGAGGGTAGACATGATTAAAAGGTCAAATGTCATCACATACTCTCAAAGAGAATGTGCCTTGAACTTTACACAGTAGATTTCTTCCTGGGAAGCTGCCTGCAAATAGAATTTGGTGTGTGTGTGTGTGTGTGTGTGTGTGCACGCGAACAGATGTATATTTAACACCTTAGTTTGCTATTTAAAGGAATGCAACCAATGCAGCTAAATAAATATTATATGTGTGACTATTACGTGCTGGGGATACAGTGACCAATAAGAGGCAGGCCCTGTCTTCAAGGGTCTTGCTTAGAGTCCAGTGTGGCAGATAAGGTTAGCACAGGTTTGACGGAGGGAAAGGGGTACCCAATGCAGGGCTGGGGCGCCTGGGAAAGCTCTAGGGGAGGTGGCATTGCAGGAAGAGACCTCTATGCTGGAACCTGGTCTCAAATCCTTCTGGAAAGAGAACGGTCCTTCCCTAATTCATCCTTGGGGAAAAAATGAACTTTCACACCATGTCACCCTGGATTCATTTACACAGTCAGGCAGCTGCACAAATACGGGGTTCTTGCCATGGGTCAGGCACTGAGTGAGGTGTTGTGGGCAGCTCGGGAGAGAAAGGCCCAATCCCTGCCCTCAGGGAGTTTATACCACACCTGTTTATGACCCAACAGGATTATTCAGGTCTTAAGTCCTGTTCCTGAAAACACTGTTTATTCTCTTTCATCGCCATGTTGCAGAGAAACACAGTTCCGGCCAACACAACCATGAGCATTGTATTTCATCCAGGAGAAACTCCAAGTGTGTGCAGGCATCCCCAGGGCTTCTTACAGACTCTCCCTGAAGTGATGGGAGGCTTCCGAGGTGGCCCAGTGGTACAGAATCCTCCTGCCAATGCAGGCGATGCAAGAGATGAGGGCTGGAGCCCTGGATCAAGAAGATCCCCTGGAGAAGGAAATGGCAACCCACGCCAGGAGTCTTGCCTGGAGAACCCCATGGACAGAGGAGCCTGGCAGGCTACAGTCCATGGGGTCACAAAAGAGTTGGGCCTGACTGAGTGACTGAGCGCGTGTGCACACGAAGCTGTGGAGGCCTGGATGAATTCTCAGGGTCCACAGGGCCTCTGAGCATCTGGGGCAACCTGAAGACCCGGAAGCACCCGCTTTCCTCCCCCTACCTCCTGCTGTCATCAACAGGAATGCCTTTCAAACCACCTGTCTCAGCCCTGAGAAGGGGAAGAATCAGGAAGGAACAGCATTCCTGGTGAAT
Source organism: Odocoileus virginianus (assembly GCF_023699985.2). Taxonomy (NCBI): domain Eukaryota; kingdom Metazoa; phylum Chordata; class Mammalia; order Artiodactyla; family Cervidae; genus Odocoileus; species Odocoileus virginianus. The sequence continues at coordinate 12,002,162 of NC_069683.1, read as the reverse complement.
TACGATCAGTACACCATGTCCAACCAGTCCATCCTAGAGGAGATCAGTCCTGGGTGTTCATTGGAGGGATTGATGTTGAAGCTGAAACTCCAATACTTTGGCCACCTGATGTGAAGAGCTGACTCATTGGAAAAGACCCTGATGCTGGGAGGGATTGGGGGCAGGAGGAGAAGGGGATGACAGAGGATGAGATGGTTGGATAGTATCACCGACACAATGGACATGGGTTTGGGTGGACTCCAGGAGTTGGTGATGGAGGGAGGCCTGGCATGCTGCAGTTCACGGGGTTGCAAAGAATGGGACACGACTGAGCGACTGAACTGAACACCATGTTTACACAAAAGATGGCAAGGTGCTGCAGCAAACACGTGAGGTCCCCTTGCCTTATGCTGTCTGTGTGTGGTGTCCTGGGAGCGAAGACGGGCTCCCATCTCCCAAATGGCAAACTCAAAGCATGAGGGGTGCCTGGAGCTGTGTTGGGCATCTAGTGGTTTGCATCCAAATCTAGCCCACATTTACTATTTTGCCTTTCAAAGTCACCTCTATGTATGAACCCCTCAACCTTGCATTCGCTGCTTCTCAGAAGGCCAAGCCTGAAGCATCCACCTCCTGGTGTTTTTTTGTCAAGTTGCTCCCACTTCCTGGGCCACTGCCCCGCCTCTAACTGCCTGGTGAAATTCAACCCATCCCTCAAAGCCCAGCTCACATGTCACCTCTCCCTCCGGTTGGAATTCACCTCTGTCTCCCCAGCACTCCTTGTTTGGCCTTTTCACTCATTACTTTTTCTTGAGCAACGGGCTTAAGTCTCCCAGATCCTCACTTCTCTCCTCTGTGCATGGGCCTAAGAGCTGCAGTAGTCTTAAACCCTTTTCGGGTAGCGGACTTCTTGAAAATACGATGAAAGCTCCTAGAAGAGCTACTGTTGACGGAAGCCCGCTGTGTGTCAGCGTCAGGCCTGGGATTTAGGACTTTTCCGTTCACTATTTCATGTGATGGGCAAGTCTCTGTAGCCAGGTGCTGCTATTACCCTCACGTTACAGATGAAGAAAGGAGGCGCGGAGAGGTGAGCCCCCTCTCCGCAGGTCACACAGCTAGTACCACGAGAGAGCCAGGTTTACCCCATGGCAGAGTCGGGTGCTCATCTCTGGATCCGCTCCAACACCCCGCTTTCAGCCTCCCTGGCCAGAGGATGAGGGGTGGGCAGGGCAAGACAACACACCGCACGTCTCCTGCAGTTTAGGGGTTCATGCACCTCTAAGCCACCACCTGTTCAGGTCAAGCAGGCCATCGCTGGGGTGCCATCTGAACGCAGGCCTGGCTGTGCCCTCGAGAGGGGTCTCGGTCCACATCTGGCGACCCAAACCTGTGGACCCCGGAGCCGGGGTCGAGGGTACAGGCTCGTGGTTTGGGAGCCGCGTCCCGGGTGCCAGGGTCCCAGGAATGTGGGAGGGCTGGGCGGAGAGGGCGGGCGAGGCGGGGGGGCTTCCTCTGCCCGCCGGGAGGGGAGCCGCCCCGGCGCACGCGGGTCGCGCCGCCGCCCCCTCCCAGCGGCCCGGCCGGCGGGGGCGGGGGCTGCAGCGGGAGAGCGGCGAGGGGCCGCGGAGCTCGGCAGCCGCCCGGCCGGCCCGGGCGGGAGGAAGCGATGAATATTCAGAGGGGGAGGGGGAAGGGAGGGGGCTGAGCGCTCGCCGCGGCTCCCTGCAGCCGGAGCCGCATGACGCGCGGAGGAGGCAGCGGGAGCCGCCGGGGCCGCGGGAGCCGGGATCCGGGCGCCGCGCGCCGGGGGTGGGCGCCGCTTGCTCCGCCCTGCGAAGCCCCTACGCGTCCGGAGACGTGTCCCCCCCGCCGCAGCCGCGCCGGGCTCCGCCGTGTGGCCGCCGCCGCCGCCGCCGCTGCTGCCATGTCCCCGGGGAAGCCCGGGGCGGGCGGAGCGGGGACGAGGCGGACCGGCGGGAGGAGGCGGAGGCGGAGGCGGCGGCTGGAGGCGGTGACTCAGGCGCCGGGACTCGGGCGCACGGCGGGGCCCGGCTCGCGCGTCCCGGGCACGTTCCAGGGCGCGCGGGGCATGAAGCCGGCGGCGCGGGAGGCGCGGCCGCCTCCGCGCTCGCCGGGGCTGCGCTGGGCGCTGCCGCCGCTGTTGCTGCTCTTACGCCTGGGCCAGGTGAGCCGCCGGGTGGTGGGCTCCGGGGCGGGGGTGGGGGGGTGCAGGAGGGGGGGCGGGACTGGAAGCCCCAGCACCTGCCCGGGCGCGTCCTGATTGCGGGCATCGGAGGAGATGGCCGGGGTGGGGTGGGGGGCTCCGCGTCCCCGGGGCCCTCCCCTGCTGGAGGCCGGCCTCGCGCGCCGGCGACCCAGCCCTTTCCCCGGCTCCCGCGTCCCCGAGGGAGGGCGGCTGGCTCGGGGTCCCGGGGGGTGGGGGTGGGGGCTCCGGAGCCTCGCCGTGGCCGCCCCCCGCGCGGGCTGCAGACAGTCTCTGGCCCGGCCCGGCCCCGAGCTGGTCACATCTGGCGGGCGCGGGCCCGGCTCGCCCGGCAGAGGCGGCCGGAGGGGGCGTGTTTGCGGAGAGCTCCGACCGCGGAGCCGGGCCGGCCTGGCGGAGCGGCGGCCGACCTCCGACCCGGCCTGCGGGGGCCGAGGGGCGGGGCCGAAGGGCCGCGGCTGCGGCGGCCCGGGAAGGGAGCCGGGGAGGGGAGCCGGGGCCGGGGCCGGGGCCGCGGCCGCGGCGGGTGGTGGTGGGCGAGGCGCGGGGCCTCCGGGCCGCGGGCGCTGCTTCTGGGGAAAGTTGCAGCCCCGGGGGAAGGTGGCCCCTCGCAGGCGTGCCTCCGAGCGACAGTCCTTCTCCCAGAGACGCTGCCTGCTTTCCCTGGGTGCTTAATCCGTGCACTGTGGGCGCCGGCTTCCTCTACCCCCCGCGCGCCCCGTTCTCGAGCTTCGCCTTTCAGATAATGCTGTGCTTGGCGTTTCGGCGATCCATCCCCCTGAAAAGCGCCGTTTCCCCTTCACGGTGTTCCCATGGGGTGAGGCAGGGCAGCTGAGCGATGTCCCCATTTCACAGATAGGGAACTGGAAGGAGAGAAGTGAAAAAGCAGAATCGCCCAGCCCATCGCGGCAGCTGAACCGGCGCGTTCGTCCGCTTCTAGGAGCCTGTTAAGGTCTCGAACCCGCGATGGAAGGGGCCTTGGCGTTTTTTTGTGAAGGAAAAAATGTCTCATACAGACGGCAGCTCTAAGAACAGGATGTTTGAAACCTGGGAAGCGAGTTATTGACTGGGGAGGGAACCTGGCTTCAGGGAAAACTACCCCCCCCCCCCTCAACGCCCCATCCTAGGTCCCTTCCTTTTTCTTTCTTTTCTTGAAATTGAAGTCTAGTTGCTTTATAATATTGTGTTAATTTCAGGTGTACGGGAAAGTGATTGGTTATACGTATACACGTATATATCTTTCTGTTTACTTTTGATTCTTTGCCCTTACGGTTTACTGCAGGGGAAAACTTTTCAAGCACAAATAAAAAGATTGCCTGAGAGCAGAAACGCCAGCCTTGGGGCAGCAATGCAGCCCGGCAGGCAGGACGGGAAGGTACCAGGGCCTGGGGGCCCCAGTAGCTCTCCGCACCCAGAGGGCTCTCTGGTTGTCTGTGTCCTCCAGTTTCCCCCGGCAGGCTTTGACCGGTCTCTCAGGAAGGCTAGAAGGCAGGTGACCTCCTGCAGAGAATGTCAGATTCAGGGTTCTGATAATCTTCTGTCAGATTCAGAAGACCAGCTCCAGGGCCAAGTTCAGTCTCCTCCATCCTCAGTTAATCGCTTTGGTAGGATGGGACCACCTGCCCCATGGGTTTGCCTGTTGGCTCAGCGGTAAAGAAGCTGCCTACCATGCAGGAGACGCAAGAGATGTGGGTTTGATCCCTGGGTTGGGAAGATCCTCTGGAGGAGGAGGTAGCAACCCACTCCAGTATTCTTGCTTCGGAAATTCCATGGACAGAGGAGCTTTAGTGGCCTATAGTCCAGGTGGTTGCAAAGAGTTCCATGAGGCTGAAAACACACATACACACACACACCCACACACTCACGCACCACCTGCCCCATGGGATTGTCTGAGGGGCTTTCACTGGCCAGTGTCTGAAATAGCCTTGTGAACACGAAAGGGAATCCAGGTGGGATTATTAATAAGGTACAGTGTGTATGGACTTTCTCCTTGTCCCTATAAGGAAATTCAAGGAGAACAGTATATGAGATTAAAAAAATATCGCCTTATATTGAAGATCTCTTGTACCAGATACTTCATTTATTTTTAGTTTACTTTGGTGCAAATATATCTTGTTATAGTATTTATCATTTTGCATGGGCCATAGTGGTTGCTAGCTCTGTTTGGAATCAGCAAAAAGTTCTTGGGTAAATTTATTTCTTGCCCAATCCTTCCTTGTGTTTCAATAGCATCTTGCCATGCGACACTTGTCTCCTATTCAGATATTTCCTTCCTCTCTAATTTGTTCTGTAGAAACTTGAGGAGTCTATTTCTTGTTTTTGGATGCATTATAAAATGGGAAATCTAAAAGGCTTTCTGAAAAAGCATCTTCAAAATCCACATTTGACAGTTCATTTTGATGTTGGATATTTCAGGGAGTCAGTGCATTTTTGAGCTGGACCAGACTTCAAGATAGCTCAAATTCCTTTATTATTATTACTATTTTTTAAAGATAAGGCTTTTGAGGCCCAGGGAAGAAAGTGATTGGACTGAGGCCAATGGTAGAGGATGGTGGGTGGTAGAGGAGATGGAATGGGATTGAAACCTGTGTCCCTTGCCTGTGTCTTTGGTTTTCATGATTTTTTTTTTTTTTTTGCCATTTTTCACTTTGCTCTTAATTTTACTGTAGGCACAGCGCTGCCTCACTGTGTACTCCTGAAACTGTGGGTGTGAATAGAGTTTTTCTTTTTTCCATCTTTTTGTGGGATCTTCCCGGGTCAGGAATCAAATCCATGTCTCCTGCCTTGACAGGTGGATTCTTTACCACTGAGCCGCCAGGAAAGCCCTAGAGTTTTCCAAGTCAAATCATATTTTCCATGTGTATGTTTGGCTGATTGCCTTTACTGTCCACCTGAAACATTGTGTTGACATCACAACATTGTTGTCAGCTATTTACTCCAAATAAAATAAAAAGTTAAAAAAGTCAAATCATATTTTAGATGGAAAGTCATATTTGAAGTTTTCAAAGCTTATACATTTAGGAAATGTGGGTGAAGGGTCTGACTGTCTCCCTAACACTTGATTGGTGTAGTAAGGCTTGGATTGTGTGTGTGTATGTGTATGTTTTAAAATGAAATCAACAGTAGCAGGTTTAAAAAAATGGGCAAGTTGTGGAAAAAATGCACTCTGGGCATTCATGAGGCTAGATACAGAAGCAGGGAAGCTGAGATGCTAGAAGACTCAGTGCTTAGTAGGGCTGGAAAAGCAATTTTTGAACCTGTTTTCTCATCCCCTTTCTCTGAGGCAGGAAGGATGGCTGGGGATGATTCCAACATGTGGACTTGACTGGTTGCAATGACTTCACCCATTCTCCTAGCGTTTTTGCACATTAATTTTGGTTTATGTGTATGTTTTAGGCAATGTGACAGAGCTATCCACCCTCCCTGCCTTGGTCTTCTTCTCTTGAGAAAAGTAGTCCTGACAGATTGTTTTTGAAATCAGCTTGATCGTGGACTGCTTTCAAATGAAAAACAAAAACAAAAACCGAACTGGTGACTGATAGCTGTTTTGTTGGTCTCATGGTGTTTTGGATTTTGCTTTTCTTTTGTTTTCTTGTTTCCTGGTGAATAATAACTGTTTGTGTTTATTATCTACTGTAGCTAATCCTTAAGTCTGCTTGCCTACCTGTTTCATCCAGGGTACAAAAAATATTTTGATTTCTTCCAAATTGCTTGTTAAATTCTCATAGAGGCAACTTTAAACATTTTTGTTTTGCTTCAGAACAACAATGGAAAAAACAGAATGATTATGTTTTGTTTGCAGGCAATTTAAGAAAACAGAGCAAATTGGTTTATGGTTAGACTGTGAATTTGAGCTGACTTCAACCTTAGCTCTATGATAAAGATAACCCTGGAATACCCAAGGTTTCCTAAGCAAAGAGAATCCTGGCTCCCGAGTGAGCAATTTTGGTCAGCAGAGAGGTTATTTAGCTCCTAAAAGTAATTTTTGCTTGGGATTGAGACCCAGGCAAAGTTGCTGGGTTTAACTAGCACATCATCAGCAATTACTTACTTAGTTTATTCACTGCTTGGCCAGGGGAATTATTTTGAGTGCAGGATAAGAGGCAATTTTCTGTGCATTTCCCTTCTAATAGAATGCTGCTGCTAATACTGTAATTAATAGGTAGCTTTATATGTGGCAGGCATTGTGCTAAGGGTTTTAATGCACTATCCCATTTGGCCATATCAGAAATAACTGAGAAGTAGGTGCTGTTCATGGCCTCATCTTATTTTTTTAAATTTTACCTATTTTAAAAAATTTTTGGCTGTACTCTGTGACTTGTAGGATCTTAGTTCCCTGACCAGGGATTGAACCTGGGCCCTGGCACTGAAAGCATTGTGTCCTAACCACTGGACTTCTGGGGATTTCCTGGTCCCATTTTATCTGGGAGAAAACTAAAGTTCTGAACTTACCAAAGATTCATCATAATAGTCTGGCCGGAGCCGTGTTTGCCATCTCTGACACCCCGGTTTACTGTCCTGTGCTGTGAGAATGCATGTTTTACAAAGTCTTCGGTGTTCAACTGGGAGAGAAGGAGATACAAACGGACCTACCTGCAGAAGAGAAACAGCTCACAGAGAGCAGGCTTGTGATTGCCAGGGCAGGGGGTGGGGGAGAGAGGCGCAGCGGGAGTTTGGGGTTAGCCGATACACATGATTATATATAGAATGGTTAAACAACAAAGTTCCCTAGCAGAGGGAACTATATTCAATATCTTGTGATAAACCATCATGGAAAAGAATTTTAAAAAGGATGTATATATAGGTATAAGTGGATCATTTTGCTATACAGAAGAAATTAATACTATATTGTAAATCAACTATGCTTAAAAAAAAACAGAAACAAAAACGGGGTGGGGGAGAGAGGAGGTGACTGACTTGTGAAGGGCAGGCTCGTAGGGCCTTACCCTGTCCTGGCTTATGTTTCTTTGGGAGCCTGAATCTGCAAGGCGGGCCTGCCTTGGTGGAGATGGAATGGAATTTGGGATGGAAAGAGCTGGGTTTAGGTCCTCCCTCAGTCACTTTGCTGCATAAACTTGGGCAAGCCACTTAACCTCTGTGACTTCTCATTTCCTTATCTGGAGAATGGGACTAATACTTCCTGCTTCACCGGGTGGTTGAGAGGATCAGCTAAGATAGAAGGGGAACTGCTCCGTGAAATCTAAGGTGCAAGTTCAGTTGGGGGCTGCTATTATCTGGGGGGAGGATGTGAGGCTTCAGGTCATTTCTTCATTTCTTTATTGTTTCCCACCGAGTGGTGCGGAATAACCCCAGGGGTATGCCAAATGAACTCGGCTCACATAACATTAAAAATAGTAATTATTTGTCTTAGGGGAGCTTTGGTAAAAATGTAAGGGAGATGTCAAATTCATGAGTGTCATGGTGAATACATTTGTGTAAAACTTAATAAAAAGTTGAGCTGAAGGAAAATGTTGAGGGGACTTCCCTGGTGGTCCAGTGGCTGGGACTCCTCACTTCCAGTGCTGGGGCTGAGGGGACAGGTTCGATCCCTGGTCGGGGAACTAGATCCTACCTGCTGCAACTAGAGACCCCGCAAGCCCAAAAATCAAAGATCCCTTGTGCCCCAGCTAAAACCTGGGGCAGCTAAATAAACAAATACTTAAATAATAAATATAAAGAGAAAAATATTGAGTAAAAATAATGATGTAAATGATGGTGTGGTTATGGCACCCTTGTAACCGAGATACATCTCTTAAACCGGGGGCATACTGCATGGGGCACAGGCAGTCGTGGTGAGTGAGCGAGGCAGTCTGCGTTCGTGTCTCTTACAGGCTGTGGGGCTGACACGACTGGTCACCTCCAGCTCACCAGTCACAGTTGTGACACAGGCTGTGCTGGGGGTGTCCTTGCTGCCCCCTGCAGAGGACGGGCTGGCCCTGGGTTTGCCAGGGAAGAAGTGGTGACGAGAGGGACAAAGTGGAGATCCCTGGACGCTGCAGCTGTGTCAGGCCAGAGGAGTCCACAGCCATTTTGTCGCCTCCTCCTGTGGCTTTCAGTGACTTTTCTGGTGACCCCTGGGAAGACAGGAGCTGTAGGAAATTTGCTATTGCTTCCTTATCAGCGATAGGATTCCTTGATAGTCATCCTATTGTTTCAGCGTTTCCATGGCATGTAAATGCCTGGGTGAGGGGTGGTGGTAATGAGACAGCAGATGGGGCCCACTTTGAAAGCCAAGTAGTGTCAGCTCCCACAGAAGGTCTAATTTTAAACATGCAAATAATTTTCAGTTCCACTTTTCCTTCTTCCTGTTAGAGGGAAGCTGTCCTCTGTTGCCTTTTCTGAGGCTTGAGCAGACAATGTTGTTATTATGCCACAAACTATCTCCTTCTCCAGAGCAGGGATGGGGTGGTGTTTCTCTGAGTGCCTGTGCTGGCCCCAGCCCAGGGTTATTTCATGGCTTCTGAGAAGAGATGTGAGTGAATATTAAAACTTAGCACCAACGTGGAGTCTAACACAGTGGTTCTTAATCTTTCAGGGGAGGGTGAGGTCTTCAACCCTAACAGAGTATGTATATGTAAAGTATGTATATGTAAAAGCAAGACTCCTCTCCCTAAAAGAAATGCACATATTTACAATTTTGTATCCGATTTCAGGAGTTTACCTTTAAAATAGCCCATGAAGCCTAGGTTAAAAACCCTCTAATCTAAAACTGTAACATTTACAAAGTTATGTTTGTAAGTCCTCTTCAAAGAGTAACCACTATGTGTATCCTTGTTTTCCTCCTAGGGGAAAAAATATTTCTATGTAATATATTTAAGTATCTATGTTCATCATTTTAAAAAGTTACATTAAAGGAAACATTACATATACATTGTTCTCTACTTTTAGCTTTTTACTTTACTTAGTTATCTTGGAGATTATTTCATATCTGGACCCATAGTTTTAACTTATTCTTTTAAATGCCTAATATTCTGATGTGTGACTTTACCACAGTTTATTTGGACATTCCGGTCAATGGACACTTCAGTTATTTTCTGACAACCCCCTCCTCCTTTTTTTTTTTTTTTTTTTTTTTAACAAATCATGCTTCAGAGAGTGTGTTTGATACATATTTCTTGTAACTTTCAGGAGAATATCCATACGTAAATTTCTAATTTTAGGATGGCTGGCTTAGAGGGAACCTATATTTAAAAATTGGATAGCTGTTAAATTTTCCTGTTTGTACCTGCACCCATAGGCTTGGAGAGTGTTTGTTATCGCCATACTATAAGCTGAACTGAAGATTGTTAAGTTTTTAAATGTGTATCAGCTTGAGAGGTAAAAAGTTATATCCTGTTACTTTTAGTTATATCTTCAATTTTGAGTTAGTTGAGCATTTTTTCGGGTTATTTGCATTTCTTCCTTCCTTTTTTTTTGGGGAGGGGGGAGTTAACTCCCTGTTCATTAAAAAAAGATTGTCTTTTTGTTATCTATGTGTGCAAGCTCTTTGGAAATGAAGGAAGTTAGTCCTATTCTCTAATTTCTGTTTCAAATGCAACAATATAATTTAAATGTAAATGTGTCTAAAATATGACTATTTTAGATGCAACCCTTGTCCTTAGGAACTGAAATTTAAATAAGACCTCGGGGTGATAAAGAGAAGATAGACTCTTTGCAGCGAGACTGCCAGGTTGGAATCCTAGCTCCAGCATCTAAATAGCTGTGTGTTTTGGGCAGGTGCCTTAACCTTTCTGATCCTTGGTGTTCACATTTCTAAACTGCTAGGATAACAGTAGTACCTCTCACACAGGGTAGTTGGATAAGTTAAGTGAGATCACATTATGTTAAAGTTCCTTGTAAATTGATTTCACAATATAAGAACACTGTTTCACTTATTCAAGAATTATATTTTTAAAGTTAGAGCAAAAGGACATAATTCTGAATTGTAAAAATTGTGTTACAAAATTTAAAAATTGAATTTGAGATTAAATCCACAATGGATAGTATACATACACACACAGATATATATATATATATATTTATGTATCTATATACCTATATATGTATATGTGTGTGTATATATATATAGATAGATAGGTATATTAAAATATATAATGTGAAGCGGTGTAGGCTTCTCTGCTAGGATAATTTAAATTATATTTCTCTTTTGACAAGTTGATATACTTGAATTAATATAGGTTAAATGAGCACAAGATGTGGCTGAAGAGTGGCCAGTGTGATCTTTGCCCCCAAGAAGTGTAGGACTATTGACCATGTCCTTTAAAGAAACAGGGTCTTCCATGAGCATCCCTATCGTTGTGACCTGGCCAGCTCTGACTGTGTCCACCTCCTGTCTCTGGGGACATTTTCTCTAGGACCATGAGGAGTTATTTTATGCTGCCAACTGAAAGTTTGAAGGCGTTCTTCTTGGCTCTAATTGCAGAAGATGGGAAGTTGAGAAAGTCTATGCTGACCAGTCCACCTTGTTTCCATGGCAACAAGGTGATGCTGCAGTTCCTGCTGCTGGCTGAGGGGCCACCATGTCCATCTGTCATGGGGGTTATTCCTTCCCTGCTAAGCATGGACCACACTCATGGTCCTATTTTTCTGAGACACTGGCATACTTTACTATTTATGAAAACTAAAATATTATTTTTACCTATTTGGCTTGCAAGGCCTTCAACATATACGATCTCATTCAGTTCTCACAACATCCCTGTGGGTTTGTCATTGTTGTTCCCATTTAAGATGTGACTTGGACTGTCTCTCAGTGACTTGTCCTGTCCATTTCGGGTGCCATCTCTCTGTTGTACAGTAATAATGTACATTCACTATATAGCCCAGTTTTTAACATTAGTCAAATTTAGGATTAGCTTTCAGGAGACTAATTGGCTAGTTGAGTCCCCTAGTTTGGTTCATTCATAATTATTAGGTTGAACCATATGAAATTACTGTTTTTGGTCCTTTGAATCCCGGAAGTTGTATATGGTTCCATCTAATATGTTCCAGGAAATGTTCTTTTATAGTGAAGTCTAGAAAACCAAATCCTAGACTTGCATGTTGTAAAGTGGTATGTTTGAAACCGTGGGTCATAAAATCAGTTTAGTGAGTTATGATCAGCATTAGAAAATGATAGAGTAGAAAATATTGGCATCTTCTGCAGGTGGGAAGGGTAAGAACTGCTTTATGAAAGCATATATATATATATATTTGTGTGTCTTGGTATGTACTGAATTGCATATAAGTTGAATTCATCACGGCTTCAGTCATTGCCAAGAAAACTGGAAGCCACTGTTACAGGGAAAGGAGAGGTGGAAGGTGTTGGTCAGGGAGTGGAAGTGGTTTCTGTCTCTAAAGACAGTGGAAAACTAGTATAATGTCCCGAAATATGCATAATCAGTGCCCACATAGATGACTGAGGCCATTATGCAGTGGCTGGCACAGGAGGGCCCCTAGGAGGAGAGTGGGTTGCTGGCAGCTGAGGAGGCCTGACCTTAAGTAGCTGCCCTTCTGGAAACTTCGGGGGGACCCCCCCAGTTGGACAAGTTATTGGCCACGCTCTCTGTGTTCTTGGGTGCATAGGTTTGGTAGGGAGCTGACACTCGCTGTCTAGTGTGTTGTGTACTTTGAATAAAAACTTAGGACCTTCTCAGGGGAGCTGAGACTCTGAGGGGTTGTCACCTGTCTGTTGAGTAGTGGGACTCAGACTCACAGCCTGGCCTTATTTTTAAACCTTCAGGCCACGCTGCCCTCAATCCACTCAAGCTGATCCCCAGTTGCCTGGAGGATCCTGACCTAGACTTTGACTTTATTCCTCTATGAGTCAGTTCAGGTTTTTGTTTTTGGTTTTAATATAAAAAAATTTAAAATATAGATAGATTAAAAAAAAGAAAGCAAAATTATTATCTGTAATCTCCACTCCCTTGAAATTAACTCCTGGTACCATTTTCTGATGAGTGATCTTTGTCTTTTTTTTGTGCTTGTTCTATTGTTCCTAGTAAAAAAAACCAGGATTACCTCCTATACATGCTTTATAATTTATATTTTTCAATTTTTAAAAAATTTGGGGTAGATGCGTTTCTAGGGGGTATCCCAAGAACCCACAGCATAAACATGAGGTTTTTTTCCTGGAAGGTCACTGTTACTCAGTAGAAAGTCTTTTGGAAAAAAAAAAAAAATTTTTTTTTTTTTCTTTTTTAAACAAACATGGTTGCATCCAGAAAATTTTCAGCAAATACAGAAGACAGCAAAAAGAATCTCTATCCCTCTGGGGTATGAGTTCTCTCCCCTCTGCTATTCTCAGGGGCATTTTGTAAAGTACTGTTGGTATGTTGCAAACATTTCCCCCTTGAGAGTGAATACTCTTCCCTTCTCTAACTTTTAACTGTTGCATCTCATTGCATTGTATGGCAGTACCTTAGGTTATCTAGTTCATCTTGTGGTTAGTTGTCTAGTTTGTTTCTAACATGTTTTGCCATGATAAAGACTGTTTGGATAACTTTGTGGTTAAATCTGAACACACCTGATGGTTTGGGGATAGGTGGTGATAATGACAGTAGCTTCCGTAGGTTGAATAGCTATTATGAATTGTCAGCACTCTGTGTGTATTAACTCATACAATCCTATGATGTAGGTACAGGGAAGGAAACTGAGGCCAGGGAGTTACAATCTGGGCCATGGCCACAGCTTGTGCCAGGACCTCAACCAGCTAGTTGTGGGTTTCCTTGAAGACGCAGGGAGATCTGGGATGGGGAGGGGGTCATTGCCTCCATGCGCCAGGGTGCGTGTGAGTCTCCTGGAAGGACAGCTGGGCTTGAGGGCCACTCTCACAGGTGGGAGAACCCCCTCCCTGTGGGGTGGGAGGCCCATTGACGTTTGCTGCTCAAGCGCCATGACTTGGCAGGAATGAAATGCTTCCAGAAGCGCAGAAGTGTCGTGGCTATGGAGTTTAGATTCTGAAGCTGTAAGTGGTAAAGGCTACCTGAAACTTTGGGGCCTTGGCTCAGATCAAATGATGACATAATGGCATGGCTTTGGGGTCTTGACCTTCCTTTTGTGAATGAATTTGGATTTCATAGAGCTTGAATTGGGCATGGATGACATGCCTTGGGGTGTCCCAGGAGAAGAGCAGCATGGCAAAGGGCATGCATCCAAATCCATGTTCATCTTCTGCAGCGTTGTCTTGGAAACTTGTTACGTCACTTGGGAAATGGGTCATAATTGCCGGACCACATGTTATTAGGCTTAAATGAGGGAAGGTGTGTGAGATTAAACCCAATCCAGATTGTGGCTTAAATGTTTGCTCCCAACTCAACCATAGTAACAGTGCTTTCTGACTTTGGGCTACTGTTGCCATGTATCCAAGGATAAGACCTGCTGTGTAGTTGTTGAGACAATTTATGCCTTGGTGCCCAGGAGAAGTATTGTCTACAGTGGTCACCAGACCCTACTGCATGAAGAGAAATTGTAGGGGTACAGATGGGAGCTCTTATTTCAGATGACACGTTGGCATGTCTGAGGATGTGGGCATATATTCACTGTGAATCACAGTGATCTCTAAGAGAGAATAATGTTAATTAAGCTAGAGCAGGAGATCATCAGACGGGGGGGGGGCGGGGAGAGAAAGAGGTCACATACAACCAGCCAGAGTCAGCCCTTCCTGGAGGAGAGTAATGGTCCTGTATGCCTGTGCTCCTGGTTGTGAGGCCATGCCAGCCCATCACACCCTTGCTTCAGGCAGGAAACATTTAGCCAGCACTAATCTCACCTTGTAGATCTAGCACGCTGCAGCCCAGCCTGTCTCTCTAGGGTTGCTCTACCCATCCTGGTGACCTCCAGCTTGGCTTCATCGCCCAGCACCTGTCTTCTGACTTCCTGCCCGAATCCATCCCTCGAGGTCCTGTCCTCCTGCAGACTGCTCTCCCTGATGCCGCCTCTGATTCTGCATTCTCATTAGAGTTCAGACCTGACGCTGAAGTTGTTTTGTAGCTCTGACCTGTGCGTGTCTCCAGTCAATCATAATCTCCAATTTAGCTTCCTTGTGTCTGGCTCCTGGGAGTCCATCCCTGTGAGAGTGGACGCCAGATGGCTTGAAGTCACTTTGGGGACAGTCTCACCAAACCCTGGGCTTGTTCCTGGAACTGGGAGACAGTGTGTGCGGTTGTCGAGAGCCTGGGTTCTAGAGGAAGAGCACTGCATGGGAATTCCATGAGAAAACGTGTTTTATCATGTTGTTTAACCTCCCTGTGCCTCATTTTGCTCATCTATAAAATAGTGGTGGTTGTATGACTCAGCTCTCAGGCTGTTAGAGGAAGCAGGTAAGATAAGGTAGGTAGTGCAAAGAATTACTCACCGCATGTTAAATATCAGTAGAGATTCCCAGGGGGCTCAGTGGTAAAGAATCCGCCTGCCAGTGCAGGAGATGCAGGAGACCTGGGTTTGATCCCTGGGTTGGGAAGATCCCCTGGAGAAGGAAATGGCAACCCACTGCAGTATTCCTGCCTGGAAAATCCCATGACAGAGGGCTACCGTCCATGGGGTCACAAAGAGTTGTACATGACTGAGCACCCACACTCATGCAACTGAATATCAGTAAACATCACAAAAAAGGAAAGGGACCACATGTTGGATGGGGGTAAGACTCAGATGTTCAGCCTCTGTCTGACCGTAGAGTCTGTGACCAGCCGTTTGATTTCCTCTGGAAGAGGTACATGTGGTATTGAGCCTTTGCTGTCCCCTGGAATCTGGCCTTTAGGCTTTGAGGCTGTCTCCCAGGGTCATTGGGGGTGAGTGGGGACAACTACTATTCTTTTAGACCAGGGCTTCTCAACCTCAATAATCCCTTATTTGGGGGACTATCCTATGCACTGTAGGGTGTTTACCAGCATCCATCCCTGGCCTCTGCCCATTGCCTCCCCCAACTTGTGACAATTAAAAAAATGTTGACTTAGTAGGCGGGTCCAGCTGTCCTTCCATTCCCTTCATCTTTTCTTTTATTTGAGTGGTCCCTTTTAAAAGTCTTTATTGAATTTGTTACAGTATTGCTTCTGTTTTATGTTTTGGTTTTTTGGCTGAGAGGCATGTGGGATCTTAGCTCCCTGACCAGGGATTGAACTGCACTCAGTACTTTGGAAGGCCAAGTCTTAACCCCTGGACCGCCAGGGAAGTCCCCTGCTGACTTCTTCTTGTGAGACAGTAGGTCTCAGCTAACAAGTGCATTTACAGATGTGACGAATAGCCGCGCTTCTGGGTCTCAGAAGGGGACTCCCATTCAGCCTCTGCCAGTGCAGTGAGTACCTTCCAGGGATGCTGCAGCAAGGCAGGTGCTCTCCGGGGCGTCTGGGCACCCAGGAGTCGAGTCCTATGCCAGGCTCCTCCCTGTGTGGTCAGTCTCACTGTCTTCCTCTGCAAAATGGGAATAACTGACACTCTTCCCACCCTGCCCGGGGGGACAGGAAGCCCATGTTAATGTGATAAGTGTGGTTCAAAGCTTTACTGCAGGGCATGTGAAGGTGAAGGAAAGGCTTCGTGTTGATTAGCAGTGAAGCCAGATGTGCCAAGTTCCGCACAAGAGAGAGACCTGCTCGAAGGGAGATCACATTACACAGAAGTCCTGCCAAGTTTCCCCTCCCACCACCTCCCTAGAAGATTTTTCAGCTTTTTGAGTGTTTAGCAGCCCCAGAGATGGGCATAAGCCTAGGGGCAGTGCCTTCAGAGCCAGTGACAGGGAGACCAGCAGGAACAAGGCTGGAGGAGGAACCCCGGAAAGCCCGCTGAAATGGTGGCAGTGCCAGCCCAGGGCGAGGAGGGCTGAGGAGGCTTCGTGCATGGGTGCTCAGGAGTGGCCAACTCCTTGCGACCCCACAGACACTGGTTTCGCCAGGCTCCCCGTCCCTGGGATTTTTCACGCATGAATACTGGCATGGGGTGCCATTCCCTCCTCCAGGGGCTCTTCTTGACCCAGGGATTGAACCTGCATCTTCCGCATTGGGAGGCGGGTTCTTCACTCACTGAGCCACCTGGAAAGCCCTGCCAAGAGGATTGGCTTTCTGAAAGTCCGATGTTGACACGGCTGTTTGAGGACACATCACTTTGTGAAGCCAGCGAAGGGCTCCTCCCTCAGTTTTCACGCCTGGTCAAGACGTGCTCTTTCTAGGGGCTCTAGCATTGTGCCCAGATTGCAGCAAGTCCTCCGAGCTGGCCACTGGACTGTCCCTCTTCGTCCTTTTAATTCTGACCATTTCAGAGCCGAGGCACAAAGAAGTGAGGGGACTTGCCCAGAGCCAGGGATGGGGCTGTTCAGTAATCTCCTTTCTATTGCTTTTAAGCAGCAATTTAAGAGGCTTTCAAAGCCTGAATTTTCCCACCAAATGGGGCTAACAAACACCTCATAGGATTCTGATTGAGATGCTGTGAGAAAATGCATAGGGAGCCCCCAGCCTGGTGCCTGGCATACAGAAAAGTGAAAGAAAGTGAAAGTGAAGTTGCTCAGTCGTGTCCGACTCTGCGACCCCGTGGACTGTAGCCCACTAGGCTCCTCTGTCCATGGGATTCTCCCAGCAAGAATACTGGAGTGGGCTGCCGTGCCCTCCTCCAGGGGATCTTCCTGACCCAGGGATCGAACCTGCATCTCTTATGTCTCCCGCATTGGCAGGCGGGTTCTTCACCACGAGCGCTAGGAAGTGCCTTTCCTGGGTGGTACTTCTCCCATAGAGGCGGAGAAGGCCTTAGAAGCCACTTCTGGTGGTCTCTTCCCCACGGTGGCTGCACCTGGGAAGCTTCTAGAAAATGGTGATTGGAGACCCCACCCCCCCCCACTCCGACCAGTGGGATTTGAACTTCTGGGTGGGTGGCCACACACCATCCCCAGCTTTGTTGTTTCATTTTAATTTTTCCATATGCCTCACATGGTATTGAAGTGTGGCCAGGGACGAGAATCACTGAGACCAGACCTTTTTTTTTTTTTGAATCAGAGGCCCAGAAAGCATATGGTTGTCCAGGTTTAGTGAGGCAGGGGAAGGAAACTAGGGTTTCTTTCTTCATAAAAGGCCAGCCGTACGCTAGGCTCTTTTAATTTCCCGCAGAGGCTCTTTTTGTCCCATAGAGATGTGTAATCCCACTGTTTAAACCCATGTGGCTTCATATTGCTCTTGGGATAAACCCATATGGCGTGTCTGCAAGACCCTAGACCTTGGGTCTGGATGACCAGACCCACCCTTCCTGTTTGACACACCCTGCTCGCCTGCCCCTTTTCGCCGATTCCATTCATGCTGGTTCCCTTATCGCAGACACTGGTACCCACCCTGCGTTCTCCCTTGGTGGGTGGGGGGGACTTGCTACAGTGTTCTTCCCCAGATCCTTCTGGTTCCTTCTCAGGCTTTAACTCAAGTGACTTGCCCAGACCCCTCTGGCCTGTGGTCCTGCTTCATTTCCTCCCTGCTTACCAGAGATGATCTTACTGGTTTGCTGTTTCTGTTTCCCTTGTAGTTTAGTCTGTCATGTCCGACTCTTTGCCACTCCACGGGCTGTAGCCCACCAGGCTCCTCTGTCCATGGAATTTCCCAGGCAAGAACTCTAGAGTGGGTTACCATTTCTGTTTCCCTGTTCCCTGGAATAAGAACTTCAGGAGGTAGGGGCCCTGTCTTGTTCTGTGCTCCATCTTTCATGACTTGGACAGAGCCTGCCTCAAAAAGATGCTTGGTAAATGGATGAATTAAAAGAACAACCCTGACATAGACCTGGTATTATCCCCGAGTGGCAACCCACTAGAATCCCAGTTAACTGCCTCTCAGTCTGATATTATTTCCAATGACCTCATAATATTTTTACCTTTACCCATGACGGCCCAAATGTGTGTGTTTGTGCCAGTGCATGCTCTAGTTAAAAAAAAAAAAGCCCAGATTTTTAAGTCTTTTGGACTTCAGTTTGAATCCCAGCACCGCGTCTTACTAGCTGTGTGATCTTGGAAGATTATGGAACCTGTCTGAGGCTGTCTTTGTTGTCTGCCAAATGGAATCACAATCAATATTAATGCTTGTGCATGCGTGCTGAGTTGCTTCAGTCGTGTCCAACTCTGTGCGACCCTATGGATCATAGCCTGCAGGCTCCTCTGTCCATGGGATTCTCCAGGCAAAAATACTGGCGTGGGTTGCCCTGCCCTCCTCCAGGGATCTTCCCGACCCAGGGATGGAGCCCGCATCTCTTACATCTCCCACATTTGTAGGCTGGTCCTTTACCACCGGTGCCACCCGGGAAGCCCAGTATTAATGCTCAGTTGGCATTGATTGGAGGTTTTCTCTGTGCCAGGCACTGTGCAAAGGGCTGCGTGTGTTTGGACTGAGTGAATCCTCATGACCGCCTCGGGAGGAGGCTCTCCTCTTGCCTTCATTTTATAGGAAAGGAAAACTGAGATACAGAGAGGTTGAGCAACCAGCCTGAGGTCACACAGTGAATCCAGCCAGACATGAGAGTTCAAACTTGGGCAGTTTGGTTCTAGAATCGGGGTGTTTTGAATTTATGAAACCACATCCGGATGGCCCCAGATGGGTGGTGGTGCTGAGTCCCCAAGGCTTGTGCAGGGTGTTGAGCCTGGGCACTCAGGGAATGTGGGCAAATGAGTGCATTTCCCCTGAAAAAAACAAAGCAAAAAAACTCTTTGCCTCAAATAATTTATTAAGTGCCTAGTTTGTGCCTGGGCGTTGTGACTAGGGCCAGTAAAAAAAAATTAAAAAAATAAAAGGTCTCAATCCTATCACTCCAACTCATCAGCCTTTTATGTCCGATTATTTGGGCACTTCTTGTGGTTGTGATGGTTTTAATTGGAGATGTGACTTTATGACTGTGCTGGGCCTGGGTTGGGCATCACCTTGCTGAAATTTTCTGTTCTGATAAATGGAAGCGTGAACAGCCACGCCTGCATTTCCAGTGGCTGCTACACTTTGGGGTGAGTAGGCCTCAGGGTTGATGTGAGACCGAGAAGCCTCAAGTGAGTTTGGTTTTTTTTTTTTTTTTAATTATTTTTCCCTAATTATATTAGAGTGGCATAACAACATTAAAAGAAGCTGGAGAAAGGGGGAAAAGAAAAAAGCCATATATATCTCCTTATCATGGAACTACTATATTTTAAAGCAATTACAGCTATGATTTAGTCCATGCGGCTTCTTGTTTAAAATAATTGTGATCACCGCTATTAATAATGACCAACAAGAAGCTACTGTATCGCACATGGAACTCTGTTCAACGTTATGTGCCAGCCTGGAAGGGAGGGGGGTTGGGGGGAGAATGGATGTGTGTGTGTGTGTGTGTGTGTGTGTGTGTGTCTGCGTCCCTTCACCGTTCAGCTGAAACTATCAGCATTGTCAATTGGCTATATGCCAATACAAAATAAAAAGCTTCAAGTTTCAAAGAAAATAAATAAAATAATGGTGATCGCAGACAGGGACAGTTTCAAACCTCTAATGTCAAAAGGCCAAATGAAGAGAGAAACAGTTTTCCCTGGCGCTACATGGATGATATAACCATAATTTTTCATAGCTGCAGGATACTGCATAGAGTGGATGTGCTGTAATTCACTTAAGCTTTTTCCTATTTAGAGTTTTAGGCAGCAGCCCATTTTCCCCGTTACAAGTAATGTAGGGACGACGGTCTTCACGCCTGCCACTTTTTCTGAGAAACAGAAATGATTTCTTCTGGATTAATTTCCAGGCATCTTTATAATCTTTGACACCACTTGCCAAATGACTTTCCAAAAGGGGCGCGTTGTTTATATTGCCATTAGAATGCATGAGACTGCCTGTTTCATTACGCCCACTCTGGCACTGGGTGTTATCATTTTTTAAAGACAGATTTTAAATTTAATATTTGCATTTGCAGACATGCCAACTGGGCTGTGTGGTGGCTGGCTGCCTCATGCCGCTTTTGACCATGTGTGACTCATATAGAACCTGTTTTGTGTAATCTTTTAAAAAAATTCGTTAATTTTTTTTTCAATGCTTGGGGAAAATGTCAGGTCACTGTCTGTGTTTTGTACCAAAGTCTACACTTGTCTGGTTAGGTACCTAGAAAATTCTAAGCAGAGCCAGAAACCAGCTGGGCCTAGTTGGGTATTTTCTGATTGGAGAGATGGTCAGCTGTATTCATTTCAGTCTTAGAGCTGCTGTTAGAGATACCTCCTCTTCAGTATCTCAGCCTTAAAGTTGAATTATGTGATGGCCTGGGGGACATAGTGGAAATGAAACGTTATTGAGTGCGTCCTAGAGATCTAGGCCTTCCTGGTTACAGCTTGAAAACGGCAGCATGTGCTAGCATGGCAGGCAGAGAAAGCTGACTTCCAATCCTAGCTTCGCCCCCGCCGCCTCCCCTCCTCCTCCACCCCCACCCCCCACCTGTAAACCAGGGTGAAGAGCCCTGTTATCAAGGATTCAGCCCACAGGAAGACTTGGAGATCTCCTCTTGGCGTTGACACAACAGAGGGGCGGAGACAGCGGAGGGAAGCCGGCGCCCCAGATGGCTTTCTTTTGGGAGGTTCCGCTTTAGCAGGAGAGATGAGGTGGGCCGCTGGGCCGGCGTCAGGTCACCGATGGGACGGCCCTCAGAATAACGGCCGGGAGCTGAGACAGAGGGGAGGCCGAATGAGTCACCCTGGTCCCTGATCGGGGCTGCAGGCTGGGCGCCCAGCCCGGCAGCGGGGAGGACCCCTCCAGGGTCCAGCAAGGGAGTTGCAGTCGGCAGGTTCCATGTCTGTGGCAAGGTGGGGCCAGGCTGGAAGGTCTCCGGTGTCCGAGTCCTTTAGACTCACACTTGTAGGGCCCGAGGCCTTACAGGAGGATTTTCTTACAGATTTTAAATACTAACTGTTGTGTGTGTGTATGTGTATTAGTCGCTTAGTCGTGGCTGACTCTTTGTGACCCCACGGGCTGTAGCCTGCCAGCCTCCTCTGTCCGTGGGATTTCCCAGGCACGAATACTGGAGTGGGTTGCCCTTCCCTTCTCCAGAGGATCTTCCCGACCCAGGGATCGAACCCTGGTCTCCTGCATTGCAGGCAGATTCTTTACCCTTTGAGCTACACGGAAGTCCTAACTGTTGTGTTATTGTTATTTTTTCGTGGTCATTTAAAAAATAACAGCTGTATTGATTTGTAATTCATGTACCACAAGATTCATCCTTTTAACTTCTCCAACTTAAAAAAAAAGTCTCCACCTTGGTTGTTTTTATATATTCAGAGGCAATCGTCTCTGTTACCTAGTTCCAAAATATTTTCATTAGCTCCCCTCCCCCCCCCCCCAAAAAATAACCCCATGCCCACTAGCAATCACTCCTGATGCTTCTTCCTCCCAGCTCCTGGCCACCACCAATTAGCTTTCTGTTTCTAAGAATTCACCTGCTCTGTGTGTTTCGTGTAGGAAGAATCGTACAATATTTGTCCTCTTGTATCTGACTTATTTCACCTAGCATAACGTTTTCAGGGTCCATCCTTCTTCTTTCTGTTTTTGAGTGCACCACACAGCTTGCAGGATCTTAGTTCCCCAACCAGAGGCTGAACCTGTGCCCCCTGCATTAGAAGCCCACAGTCCCAAACACTGGGCTGCCAGGGAATTCCTTCAAGGTAGACTGGAGTGTAGCAGCGGCTCATTCCTTTTCACGGCCAAGAAACGCTCCACCATGGGGACCCCCAGGTGTTATGTCTGCTTTCATGAACTGAGGGGCATTTGCGTTAATCCCTCTCTTCAGCTGTTGTGAATAATGCTTCTGTGAACATCTGTGTGCAGGTTTTTCTGTAGACAAATGTTTGCATCGTGAGAAGATTATGAATTGGGGAGTGGATTCGGAGCCTTTGAGCAAGATGGTCTGTGGGGAGGCCCGTGTCGTCTCTACCCTTAGCAGGCCAGTCCAGGGCAAGCTTAACGTACTTCTTTTCTATGACCCTCTGAGGCAGGGCCTGTTCTTACTCTGTTTTGACAGATGAGGATACTCAGGTTCAGTGAGGTGAAGTTAAGTTGCCCAGCTAGAAAACGGCAGGTCCCAGCTCAGTTTGTGCTCAGCCGGCCAGCGGCCACCTGCTCCCGGAGATCGGGCGGTGGCGGTGGCCTCCCTGGGAGGCTGAGTGGTGCTGCCGAGCGGCAGGGAGTGGGATAGCGTGTTGTGTGCATGCGTGCACCGGTGTGAGCCGGGTGTGTGGGGAGGGGAGACCTTGCAGGGGCGTCAGGGGCAGGACCTGCCATGCAGCTGTGACAGTGATGAGAGCCCCGAGTTGGGCTCAATGAGAGCCACTATCTCTGTGACCTTGGGCAGATCTTGTCTCCTCTGAACTTGACCTTCCTCGGCCGGAACCTGGGGCTCTTCTCCCAGCCTCCTGCCTCCCCGAAGGCTGAAATGAGCAAGAAGTGGGTGGGGGGTGGGGAGAGAAGGGCAGAAGGGAGGCGAAGAGGGGAAAGGAAGAGAAGGGGGACCAGAACCTGCTGGAACATGTCTGGGGGGGCGGCCAGGGAGGGACACGTGGCAGGTGCAGGCAGGCTCAGGAGGAGGGCGCCAGCTGGTCTGGGACGACGAACATCCCTGACCATCTGGGGGAGTCCTGGACCCTGGAAGAACTCCTACCCAGAGGTTAATGAGCTGGTTGTCACCCTGGAACTGTTGATTTTTCCTAGTGTTTGAATCGGAGCTTTCGTTTCCAGGAAGAGTCTGGCGCTGACCTGCCCTCAGCATCAGTGGCCGCCTCCAGCACATCCCTTCCTCAGTCTGTCTGCGCATCACCTTCAAGCCACTGAGCCTTGCCTGGGTCCTTGAGGTCACTCGGGTGGCCTCTCCTCTCTGGGCCTGTCTCTGTTCTAGTGGCAGAGCCGGCTGTCCCCTTTATCAGTGACTTGCAGCTTACCGGCGTTTTGTGAAAAGCTTGTCATTGCCAGTTAGAAAATAAAGATAGAAACCTCCCCTTTAGAGTTGGCATCGCACTGACTTGCTCTTGTTCTGACTCCAGTATTTTGCTGGGTTGTTATGAATCAGTCATTTTTTCCCCCATTCCCCGCCCCCCGCCCCCAAGTTGACAAGCACATTTGTCTTAAAATGAGAAGCTAGGCTTTTATGTGATGCAAGTCAGATGATTTTTCCTTAGACTAAGAATCCTGCCCTTACCCCAATCAGAGAATGATCTGATGTTTTGTCCTGATCTTTGAGGACGTAAGAGATGCGGGTTCAGGTCCTGGGTCGGGAAGATCCCCTGGAGGAGGGCATGGCAACCCACTCCAGTATTCTTGCCTCCAGAATCCCATGGACAGAGGAACCTGGCGGGCTGCAGTCCATGGGGTTACAATGAGTTGGACATGACTAAAGTGACTGAGCGCGCACGCAGGAGGACGTAGGGAACTTCGGTGTGTTATCTTCTTTCTGCTGTTTCTGCCCCTTTGCCTCCAGGCAGCAGCTGTTGGCTTGGGGCTGCGCTTATGAGCTCACATCGGGGAGTCCAGTCACCGTTCAGTTATATAACTGGTCAGGCCCAAGGGTCTCCTGAGCAGGAAGGGACCTCAGGGACCTCATCCAAACCTTGCCCTTTGCAGATACTGAAAGTGAGGCCCCAAGAAGGGAAGCCACGTGCCCTGGGCCACACCGCTGTTCACAATGACCCAGCTTCCTGGCTCCCCCAGGACACTGTCTTCCGCTGTCTTTTAGACAGTAAAGCTCCCAACAGTGAGCACGCCCTGGGGCCTTCAGGGAGCATACCTATCTTTGACCCGTTTCTCTAGCAGATGCAGAACTGGTTTGCTGGAGGTGAATTCTGTCACACGCTTGGTGATCTGCTGGGGAGAATTCTGTGCTTTCTGGGGAAGAGTTGGAGGTGTCCGCTGGAGTCTGGTGTCTCTGCACTTTTTGGCCATCTGGGGAGAGATTGAGCATGCTTAGATGGTCCTCACCTGCTACCCCCATTTTTTGTGTTTATATCTAATAGAGCGGGGGTTCCCCAACCTCCAGAGTCTAAGGCCTGACGATCTGAGGTGGAGCTGATGTCATATTAACAGAAATAAAGTGCCCAATATGTGTCATGTGCCTGAATCATCCCCAAACTATCACCCTCTCCCAGTGCATGGAAAATATGTCTTCCACGAAACCAAAAAGTTTGGGGACCACTGTAATAGAGAACCCAGCCCAGCAACCAGAACTGGGGGTGCTGAGTTGGGGAAGCAAAAGAGTGGTGTTTCTTTTAGAATAAGACTTGCTGATATAGCTTTGAAAGTCATTGTCTTGCTCATCCTTGTCTGAGATAAGTCACACAATGGGTGGTATCTGGGGTGCTGTTTCCCCTGTGAGAGCACAGTGAAATGAAGCTTGTGTGGGCTGGTCGGTTAAAAACCGAGAGGCCACGGGTTGGAAACAACCGAAATGTTAAGCAGCCAGGGGGGGCTGCAGAAACCGTGCGCTCTATGAGCTCATCACAAATGCTCTGAAAGAATGCTCTGTGATCTGGGAAGATGTTCATCATGTAAGATATTTGAAGGTGTGGGCTACAAAATAAGGCAACGCAGAAACATTCAACCCGACTTCAAACTCAAAAACGTGTTTTGCAAGGATACAGGAGTGCGCTATCGTGTAGTGTTGTTGTTTTTTTTTTTAAAAAAGAAAAGCACAACAGCCAAAAAAACAAGTTAGGCAGGCCTCGGCCCCTTGGGCACGTCATCAGATCTTCCAAACACAGGTTTCTCATCTGTAATTTGGGAGCTGTTTCTTGCCTCTGGGTTGTGGGAGGAATTCAGTGAGCTATTTGGGCCTTCAGAGATAGGGCTTGCCTCTGCCTCCGGTCTTGGACCTTAAGTCTTCATGCTGCTGTGGTCGAGTGATCGGACCAGACCCAATTATCTGCTGCTTCAGGCCCATCAGAGCTCCCAGGGCCCTCTGGGTCCTGGACCTGCACGCCGGGGGCTCACACCGTCACTTTTCTTGTCGGTTCCTCCGCGTGCTGTGCCTGTCTGGCCACCAGGCCCGTACACGTGCTGAAGCAGCCCTTGTGTTTCTGTCTTCCTAAGTGGACTGGCTTCCACCCAGGGCACCGCGCGCAGGGCCTGCTGTCCCAGAGGTGCCTAGTCCAGGGTTTGTGAACTGAATGGAAGAGGTGGGCCTTGAGTTGGGCCTTCAGTAACAAGCGGGGCTTGGTGATCGAGGTTGGAGCGTCATGCTAGGAGGCAGGCAGGGCAGAGGGCAGTGGTGGTCATCACTCCTGCCTGTTCAGGGGCCAGACCAGCTGGGCGCAGCAAGGGATCGACAAAGGCACAGCTGCCTTTTCCTTCTTTCTTTTTTTAATAATTTTATTTATTTCTTTATTTTTGGCTGTGCTGGGCTTTCACTGTTGCATGGGCTTTTCTCTAGTGGATGCCGGCAGGGACGACTCTCTAGCTGCGGGGTGCAGGCTTCTCCTTGGGGCGGCTTCCCTTTGTCGTGGAGCAGAGCTCTGAGGAGTGCGGGCTTTGCTCGTGGTGGCTCCCAGGCCCTCGAGCACCGGCTCGATCGTTGTGGGGCATGGGCTGAGCGGCCCGGTGGCATGGGGGATCGTCCCAGATCAGGGATGGGAGCCGTGGATCCTGCGTCGGTAGGTGGGTTCTTCACCACGGAGCCACCAGCAAAGCCCCGAGGCACAGCCTGCCTTTGGTGCTCATTGTCACCGGGCACCACCGCCCTTTGTAAGACTTTTAATGAGTCAGGTTTGATCAGTTTTGCTAGCTTCTGCAGCTTGGGGCTGTGTGTGCCTCTTTATAAGAGAGACCCATCAAGACCACGCCTGTGGGTGGTCGTGTGTGTACGGAGGCCGCTGACATGCTGCTGAAGGTGAGACCCAGCTGGACCTGCAGGCAGGGGGCAGCCGGGGTTTTCTGTCTCACTTTGCCACTTCCTGGGCTGCTCAGGTGGCCCTGGTGGTAAAGAACCCGCCTGCCGACGCAGGAGATACTAGAGACGTGGGTTCGACACTTGGGTCATGAAGATCCCCTGGAGGAGGGCATGGCAGCCCACGCCAGTATTCTTGCCCGGAGAATCCCATGGACAGAGGGGCCTTGCGGGCAGGCTGCGGTCCACAGGGTCACAAAGAGCCACATATTTCACACAACTGAGATGGCTTAACACACCCACACCCACACCCCCACTTACTAGATCATGTCTTAAGTGGAGTGACTTCAGGAATGAAAGCAATGCTTGCCAGCATGTTCCAACTGCCATCGACACATAGTATTCTCATCTAGTTCTTACGGCAGTGGGGGTGTAGCTCCGAATGTGACCGGGCGCACGGGTGTGGCTGGTGTCCGTGAGGCAGGAGGGAGAAGTGGGGACTCAGAGAATCTGCCCTGTTTGAAGGGGAGCCCTCCCCTTCTTAAATGGACACATTAAAATGTGTTAGGCAGTTTTTTGTTTTCTTTTGGCCAGACAGCTTATGGGATTCTTCGTTCCCTGACCAGGGATCAAACCCAAGTTCTGCCTGTGGCCAGTGAAAGCGCCAAGTCCTAACCACTGGACTGCTAGAGAATTCCCTTGTTTTTTAAAATTGCAGTAAAATATATGTAACATAAAGCTTAGCATGTTAGCCATTTAAAAAATTTTTAAAAAAAAGATTGTTTTGTACATTTAGCCATTTTTGAGTGCACAGTTCAGCATGTGCACTCACAGTGTTGTGTGCTCACTACCACCGTCCATTCAGGCCCCGTATTTTGTGCTTTATAAACACTGCCCCACTTAATCCTCACTAAACCTGCTGAGAGAGCTCCGATTTTTAATCCTCATTTGAGAATTGAGGAATTTGAGACACAGACGGGTTAAGGCACTGGTCAGTGTTGGAACTGGAATTCTAACCCTTAGGGGACCCAGAGTTGTCAGTTACTCAGATTCTTTTTTTTTTTTCTCTTTTTTTTTCCAGAAAAGCTGGAAATAGTTTTAAATGTTAAAACTCCTGCTTTTAAAAAATATTGACTCAAACTAACCAAACAAAGCACCATGGAGGCCAGACAACAGCTTCTTGGTTACTATCTGGGCATGGTTCTCCTGGTAACTCACCGACACCCATCCTGCCTGCCTCCAGGAGGCATTGGGACGGTCCAGGGTCCAGTTGCTTCCCGGGTGACGCTAGTGGTAAAGAATTCACCTGCCAACACAGGAGATTTAAGAGACGCTGATTCAATCCCTGGGTCTGGAAGATGCCCTGGAGGAGAGTATGGCAACCCACTCCAGTATTCTTGCGTGGAGAATCCCATGGACAGAGGAGCCTGGTGGGCTGCAGTCCACGGGGTTGCAGGAGTCGGACACGACTGAAATGACTAAGCAGACACACGGGGAGATAATGTGGGTGAAAACTTTGTGTAACCTGTGAGGAGCAAGCAGGATGTCTGATTTGGGGGTTAGTGAGAGGAGCTAAGGAGAAGGAAATAGCAACCCACTCCAGTGTTCCTGCCTGGAGAATCCCAGGGACGGGGGAGCCTGGTGGGCTGCGGTCTGTGGGGTCGCACAGAGTTGGACACGACTGAGCGACTTCACTTTCACGCATTGGAGATGGAAATGGCAACCCACTCCAGTGTTCTTGCCTGGAGAATCCCAGGGACAGGGGAGCCTGGTGGGCTGCCATCTATGGGGCCGCACTGAGTCGGACACGACTGAAGCGACTTAGCAGCAGCAGCAGAAGTAGCTAAATACGCATAGTGAGTGCTCTGTGTGTGTCAAGACCTGTTCTTTCGAGAGTTCTCTGGGGTCGGGGTGTCGTTCCCCTCCTTTTACAGATGTGGCGCAGACAGGTCAGGTGCCTCTTCTGAGGTCACACAGCTGGGAGCGGTGGAGTCGGGATCCGAACCCGGGCAGTGGACTCCATAGCGGGCCTCTGTGCCACGGTGCTTATTTCCTTGGAGCCCAACTCTGAAGAATTACCAGGGAAGGGGAAGCGATGAGCATCTGTTTCAAGCCCAGAGTGGGGCCAGACACTTTGCCAGGCACCGTCTCTCACTTTATTTCATTTCACTCTCACAACAGTCAGGTGGACACTTGAGACTCGGAGAGGCCTAGTGACTCGGGAGACTGCAGAGCCTACACTATGCTTTCCTCTCCTTGAAAAGTGCAAGCGTTAGCCTGTCAGTCATGTCTGAGTCTTTGCAACCCCATGGGCTGTAGCCCACCAGGCTCCTGCTCATGGGATTCTCCAGACAAGAATACTGGAGTGGGTAGCCATTCTCTTCGCCAGAAGATCTTCCTGTCCCAGGGATTGAACCTAGGTCTCTTATGTTTCCTGCATTGCAGGCAGATTCTTTACCATCTGAGCCGTCAGGAAAGCCCTTCTTCTTCGTGGGAAGGTAGTAATCAACTAATTTTCAGATTTAAAAAATGTATCTGCTTAAGGGGAGAGCACAGAAAAGTGCAGTTGGAAGATTAGGGTGGCTCAGTGGAAGCCGCCAAGAGCTGTAGCAGTTTCCCTCGAGTGTTTAGGTGGCGCCTTGGGGGTCACGCGAGTCCAGATCTGCTGCAGTTTGGGGACGTGGGACAGGGAGCGTGGAGTTGGGGTAAGGGCTGTGCGGACCCTTTTCCTCTTTTCCTTTGTTTGGGATGCTGCTAACAACCTGGTCAATTAGCTTGTTTGGATCCACACCCTCGCTCTAAGTGGTGCTGCTTGAAGGAGCCATGGCCCCAAGGTGGTGTTTTCAAGGTTGGCACCTCGGCGGCCTGGTGGGAAGCTCTCCCAGCCACCGTGCTGACGGCCCCTCGAGGCTGGCCTGTGCCAAGCCCTTGCTGAGTCCCGGGGAGTGAGAAGGCGGGGGGCATCCCCGTAGTCGAGGACTGAAGTCAGGGACCTCGTGAGCCAGTGCAGGAAAGGAGGCGCTGCTGCCCTGCCTGTTGGAACAGCCGATCAGCCGTCGAGAGGACCTTCCAGGCGGCAGGAGCCACGCGGGCAGACGAGGGACGGGCGGGGTGCGGAGCGGGAGAGACGTGTCGGCCGGGCCTTGGAAGAAGAGAGCTCATGGATCTCACCCACCTCTCTGTCCCCGGCGCTTAGCCCTGGACCTGCTCACCAGGCTTCTGAGAATGAGTCAGGCTTGTGTTTGAGCTGTCAGGCCCCAGCGGGCAGAAGGGAGATGACAAGAGAGAGATGTTATACTTCTGGGCCCGTGTGCACCTGGCCACTTTGACTTCTTTCAGACCCATGCACTGGGCACCTGGAAGTAGGAGGACCGTGACTGTGGCTGTGTGGGTCCACGCTGGGTGAGGACCGCAGGCCAGTGGCACAGAGAGCTCAGAAGGTCGAGGCCAGGGCTCAGTTAGAAGCCTGGGCTGGTACTTGGTACTCAGTACTAGCTAGGCCCTAAACAGCTGTTTCTCGAATGAGTGGATGGGCGCCAGGACCCGCCCGGGGTGGATCCCCGGCTGGGAGCAGCTCTCTACTGCCCAGAAGTGCTCAGTAAACACTCGTTAATCACCTCCTCCCTGGCGAGCCCTGTGGGTGCCCGGGAGAGCCCTGGTTCGCTTGGGGGAAGGGTCATTCAGATGACCTGGCCTCCAGCCCGCCCGGCTCTCTGGGAGCTGGAGGTTGGGTGGCACCTGCGGGCGTGGCGGCGGGAGCGGCAGCCAGGGAAACCTGGGGCCAGGAGGCCTCTTGGCTTAGTGAGCTAAAGGGAAACACGTGATGCGCCCTGTAGGCTGCCCCCCGGGGACTCCTGGCCGGACGCACACCCGACCTCCTCCCTCCTGCACCCTCTTCCATGACTGTGCTGCCCTCCCTGGGGGGTTGGGGGACGGTGAGGACCCTTCCCTGGCTCCAGATTCATATCTTTGCTTTGATTTGGGTGTTTCTCTGCAGGCTGGTGACCCTGAGCCAGGAGGCTGGGAGTTGGTCTTTTTTTTTTTTTTTTTTTTGTGAGTTGGTCTTGTTGAACAAGTGGGTTCTGGAATGTTCAGGGGGCAGCCAGAGTGTCCATGTGTCCAGACAAGAGGGAGCTGCTTAGGTCTGAAGGATCCATTGGATTCTTAAAATTGCCGTGTGCTCCAGAGTCAGCAGGTGGTGTTGGTAGAGGGGTTGGCTTGGAGACCAGGGATGCTCTTTGTTCCCTGGCGGTTATGGGACCATCTCTTATCTCTGGGGTTGCCCGCCTTTCCTTCTTAGGATCAATCAGCTCGAATCCCCTGGGGTCATGAGAACACTTGTGAGTGTATTTCCATTCTGTGGGGGGAAAAGAGGAGGTTTCTGGTCAACAAAATTTGGAGAACTCTGGGCTAAACAGAATCTAACAGATGTCTTTCTTGCAAGACTTTCAAGAACCTTCCATGTGCTTATGACTCTTTGAGAGGGAGAGGGCTATAAAATGCTTATTTCCCCCAGTTTTCTTGTTTTACCTCATATCTATTTATCTCTGTTATTAGAAATACCTCAGGAGGTTAATGTTTTCAGGAACCTGCTGCAGGAAATGAATCAGTTAATTCAGCAAACGTTTACTGGGTAATTACTATGTGCCAGTGGCCATTATAGATACTTGGGATAAGTCGATGACAAGTTCAGACCTCGAGCCCTATGCTGGAGGAACTTACCTCCTTGTGGACGTGATGACGTGATCTTTGCGGAGGACCTACTGTGTGTCAGGTCTGTGAGTTATCACACATTATCCCGTGTAACCCTCGCAACAGCCTGGTCGGCTAGATGGGCCATTTTACAGCTTAGGCTGTCACTGAGGCTCTCAAGGGTGATGTGACCTCCCCTCTTGGGCTGAGCTGTCCTTTGCAGAGCACGCCCTTGAATGGCAAGAGGAGCTGGTGAAGCGAGGAACATGAGCAGAGCTGTCAGGGCCTGGGGCGAGGCTCGGTTCTGTCCCCTGGTGTCCGTTTGTGAAGGTCTGGTGGAGACACTCCCCCGAGAGTCTCTGAATCTGACGGGGGAAGACGTGCTTCTCCTGCACGACTGGTTTGTTTTCCTCTCTGGGCACCGGGGATCTCGTGGCCGATCGTGTTCCCTTTTGGCTTCGGTTACTAAGCACCTGAGGGCCAGCCGGGTGACCTGGCTTGACACTTCAGCAGAAAGAAACTGGCCATACGGTGTATTTTTCTACGTGTTGGTCTTGCCCCTGGCTTTTTATTATTTTCCTTATGCTTGTTTTTCTCTTGGCCTGATTCTCTTGACTGTTTATTTTATTCTTTGGTGTTTGTATTGTTCGCTGTAAATACTTGGTGGATGGGTATAACTAAATTTAAAAAATGCTGGTCAGGTGTGTTGCGTCGGATCTTCCAGCTGGCTGGCCAGGGGAGGCAGGCTCTGCCCCTGCCCTTCACACCATGTGTCTTTCCGGATGAGGATCCACCAGGAGACAGTTGTGTTTGCTTTTGCAGCCTCCTTTCTATGGGTTTCAGCGGCAACTGGGCTGCCTGAACTGGAGGTCTTGAGTTGCTTGAATTGACCTGCATGTCACACACGTGGTTTAGCGAGACTCTGGGCTGTGGATCCCTTCTTGGTGAGAGCTCCTCAGCCTTCCCTTTCTGCTTGTGGTTCGGAGGGTTCCCAGGGGGACAGACCCTCTCCCCGCCTTGGACAGACAGACGGGCCCCGGATGCTCTGTGCAGCTGCCACTCATTCATGATCCTCATGGCAACTCTGCAGAGCGTCAGGAGGAGCAGGTGGTACTGATGAGAAAACAGGC
The DNA here is from genome assembly GCF_023699985.2 of Odocoileus virginianus. Taxonomy (NCBI): domain Eukaryota; kingdom Metazoa; phylum Chordata; class Mammalia; order Artiodactyla; family Cervidae; genus Odocoileus; species Odocoileus virginianus. The sequence goes on along the minus strand of NC_069683.1, from coordinate 11,970,356 downwards.
CTGGAGAGGCTAAAGGACTGCACCCACTGGGTGACACCTTAGCCTGCACCGCGACGTAAAAAACCATGCCGCCCCCGGGAGAGCTCCCTGGACCCTCTGTCGCAGCGTGGGCGTGGGGAGAAGCTTAGGATTCGGGATTTGGAGCACATTGGGCATGAGTCCTGGCACACACAGTTGTGTGTGCCTGTGGGTGAGTCACTTTTTCTGAGCCTCAGAAGCCTCATCTCTACAATGGGCACCCCAATTCCTGCCCTGCCAGCCTCACTGGATGAAGGAGGCGAGCATGGGATCATTTGTCTGCTGTCAGGTACTGTGCTGTGCGCTCTGCTCCATCTTCATCGTGCCGGTGATGAAGAGGGTGGCAGTAATGATGTTGATGAGAATGGCAAATGTCACAAGAATATTGACTTCTTTACCCATACATTATCTTGATGAATGCACAAAGTAAGCAGATGAGTGGGGAATATGAGAGTTCCTTTTTGCAGGTGGAAAAAAATTGAGTAATTTGTTTAAAAAAAGATTAAGTAATTTGCTTAAAGGCACAGAGCTATTAAGTGGTAAAGCCAAGATTTGAACCCAGGCAACTGACCGCACAGCTGAACTCATCATCACAGTTGTGGGAAAGGGCAGAAGCCCGGGGCCTTTCCGGCCTCTCACATCAGTGTGAGGGGACCAGTGAGGACCATTTTGGACCACCTAGGGCAGGCAGTTGGTGTGGGTGGTCCCTGGAGGGGCAGTGAGACCTGGAATAGCCTTGGGCAACTGAACCCACCTCAGAGCTTCATGTTTTTCACCTGTAAGATGAGGAGATAATAACATGCTTCATGGTGTTAATGAAACAGGGGATGCATAGATGCTTGTACCTTGCTATAACAGTGTTTGTGACACGTGAATGGCATTCTGCAGACATGGGGAGTAGAGGTAAATTAGTTGTCACGGCCCCCTCCGTTTCTTGAAATCATCTCCCTTGCTGAGATGGCGGGATCACCCGTAGTATGCAGATTCTTCGTTCAACCAGTTTGTTGAGAATCCGTATTGCAAAGTCTTAGCAAAGTGCTGGCTCAATGGGTAAAGAATCCCCCTGCAGTGCGGGAGAGACAAGACACGTGGGTTCGATCTCTGGGTCAGGAAGCTTCCCCCCCACCCCCACCCCCTACCCACCTTGCCCCGGAGGAGGAAAAGCCAGTATTCTTGCCTGGACAGAGGAGCCTGGTGGGTTACAGTCCATGGGGTGGCAGAGAGCCAGAACTGAGCCCAGCACAGCAAAGTACCAGGCAGATCTGAGTTACCCACCCAGGGGTGTTGCTGCTGCGGGGGGCTCGGGGCTGGGGGCAGGGTCAGAATTGCCCGAAGCCCTGGGCCTGCCTTGGGAGAGCTGGGAGGACTCTTGGCACTGAAAGGCCTAGGATGAGGCAGTGGGATCCCAGGGGTCTCAGGTGGGAGGGGGAATTCTCTTTTCATTGTTTAGATCTTTTCTCTTCCCACCTACAAGTAATAATAAAACTTTGCAAAATTATGTGAAAAGCGGCCAACTGAAAATATAAATACAGGCCCCTAGGAGACAGGAGACAGACACCGGAGAAACTGGTTCCTTGCGAACAAGGTGCTTTTGTAAGCGCCAGTCGGGGGCGGGGCGGGGGCGGGGCTGGCGAGCCCCTCCCGCCTTCCCCAGGGGGAGACTGCGCGCCCTTTGGTTACGCTTGATGAACTTTGGCTTCGAGTAGGGAGAGCCCTTTTATTTCCTGCTTTGTCCAGTCCCAGGTACGCTGCAGCCCTCATTCATGCAAATGGCAGCTGCCCGAGGGGGCGGGCTAGATACCTGGGAGGAGAAAACTGAAACCTTCCTTTCCCCCTGCCTCCCGGGAATCCAGTTACCTTCTCTCCAAACTTCCTGAGGGTGGTGGTGTGTCTGTGTGTGTGTGCGCGTGTGTGGACAGGGAAACCTGGCGTGCTGCAGTCCATGGGGTCACAAAGGGTCGGACACGAATGAGCCACTGGACGAAGGCTCCCACAGTGGGCCTTTGAGGCCAGGCTGTCCCAATCTCGCCCGCCTTTGGGATGACCTCTGGCCAGGAGTATGGAGGTGGCGGAGGAGAGGCGGACCCTTGGCCTTGACCGGAACAGCGGAGAAGTACTCTCAGGGGGAAGGAAGCATCCTTCCTGGTTCACCCTCTCCTGCCTGACTCCGCTGGACAGATGCACATGGACAAGCCTGTTTGGACTGGAGACCTCTTCCCAACCCCAGCCCCTCAGCTCTGAAAGCAAAACTGAGGGTCCACAGCCAAGGAAGCTGCAAACCAGGCGGGACTTGGCACCCTCGTCATAACTGACTCTGACTTGAGCTAGTGACCCTGTGCTGTGCTGGGTCGCTCAGTCGTGTCTGACTCTCTGCGACCTCAGCCATGGACTGCAGCCCACCAGGCTCCTCTGTCCAGGGGGATTCTCCCGGCTTGAATACCGGAGGGGGTTGCCATGCCCTCCTCCAGGGGATCTTCCCCACCCAGGGATCAAACTGAGATCTCCTGCATTGCAGGCGGATTCTTCACCTGCTGAGCTCCCAGGGAAGGACCCTAAGGAGTGTTATTTTGGGGAAGCATCTTTGGACTTAACTCCCCTCCCCCACCTCCAAAACATACCCAGCACCCACCACTTATTTCCTCTGAGACAGAGGAGTCAACTGGGCCGGGGAACCTTCAGGAAGGGGCCCAACTCTCCCTGCTGACCATTCAGCAAACCCATTTGCCCAAGCCTGAGGTAAAAATCTACTGACCCAGGGGAAAAGGGTAAAAACACGTTGTGCCGGGAACTCCAGGAGATGGTGAAGAACAGGGAAGCCTGCGCGCTGCAGTTCCCGGGGTCGCAGAGGGTCGGACGGGACTTGGCGACTGAACGCCAACAACAGAGGGTACCCACAGTGAGCTTCGGCTCCCAAGGCATCACCCTGGCACAAGGAACACTTGGGTCTCTCCCACCGGTGTGTTGAATGCTTGTCAGCCTTCCCTTCCTGAGTCTTCATCTCAATAAATCATTTGAGTAAGGCAGATTTGCTTTGGAACGTCAGCAGCGCTAAGCCCGCGCCATCACACGGCACACAGCTGAGAGACCCGTGCGGTTCCTCCGAATTCGCAGCCTGTGTTATGTACGCAGCAGCGGACCTGGGTGGTGGTTATGTGTGTAACCGCTGACAAAAAAGGAACCATAAATTTTGCAGGAAAGAATTTGTTTTGGTTCCCTGTTCTTTTTGCTTTATATCACATATTGTTTAAAAGAGGGATTTTTTTTTTTTTTTGGCTAAAGGAAAGGGAACTGTGTATTTGAGATAAGTAGACTAAAGTGAGATAAATAGTTAGGTTCTGTCATGTGCGAAGCAGAATGGCATGATTGCTGAGGTCACCCTGGTTCTGTCCTGTTCCACTATTTCTCTGAAAATTGTAACATACAACGTACAGGCAGGTCCTGAGATGCTGGTTCGATTGGGATTTATAATGGCAGTCATTTCTGTTCTCTTTACAGAGCAGAGTTGGGTGAAATTTCAGGAGATTGTAGCCAATGGTGATCCACAGACAATAAATATTGCTTTGTGGGGAGGTCTTTACCTTGTGTGTGATTTGGTGACCGTTAAATGGTGGCCAAATGGCAGAACCCAGTATGCAAATGTGGAAGTGGCCGGATTTGAGTCAGTCACCTCCGCTTGCGGCATGACATACCCTAATTTTTGGTGGCGGTGGTGGAGGGCCTTGGCACAGAAAGTCAGGATGCTTTCCGTTCCCTGCTGCTGTGGGAATGTCTCTCATCTCTTCCAACCCTTCATTTGGCGTGGTCCCCTTTCCTTCTTAGGACATCTGGGGTTCCCTGGGGCGTGGGAACCTGCTCCACATCTGACCCCCACGGAGCTCACGGTCGGAGGTCTCACAACTGGGCTTGGTGCAGTCTGGGTGCAGAGCAAATGCTTGGTGACCGCAGCTGGCCCAGCTGAGTCCCTGAGGTGGGTCAGAAGCTGAGCAGGCAGAGGTTTCAGAACCCTCTGAAAGTCAAGCTGTGTGTTGGTTCCACCATTGCCTGCTGTCAGCTTGTAGCTTCTGGAGCCAGCATTGGCGTGGATGTGCCTGTGAGCTGCGAACAGGCTGTGGGCAGGTTCATGACACAGTGAAGGAGCAGGGGTTTGGACAGTCCACCTTTGGATTATCCGACTTTATCATGTGCCAGAGCTGACCATAATCCCCGGATGCAGAGAAAAGACCGCAAAGGGCAGGCTGAACACTGATGGCTTATTTTTTAAAGAAATGGCAGGGCATTTTCCTGCATTGAGTGGCATCACCGACTCAATGGACATGAGTCTGAGCAAGCTCCAGGAGACGACAAAGGACAGGGAAGCCTGGCGCGCTGCAGTCCACGAGGTCGCAAAGAGTCGGAGATGCCTGAGCAACTGGACAACAACAGCGAGGCATTTTATTCTGTGGTGGGAGAGTAGTCTGCCCAGAGCCCTTAGCAGGAGGGTGGGTTTTGTGTGCAAGCCTCAGGGTTTGGGACATCAGAGGTGGGACACGTGCATTGTGAACAGACTGAAAAGTGTGGGCTCCTGTGGACATTACCGTGTGACTGCCTCATCCCAGCCCTCACAAACAGTCAGCTCCCGAGAGAAGAAGCCAGCAGAAGTCTTGGAGGGGCGTTTAGCACATTCAGGTTTCCGTTGCAACCTCCAGTTTCATTGGTGGTGTTATAATTTTTTGTTTTTGTGGTCAGTTTGCTTCTTAAGGGACACTCATTTCCTTTGTCAAATGGTTAATAGCACAGTATTCCCTGTTCTGCCTAAAGGCAGCCGGTGATTCCTTCTGGCAAAGTGCTTAAGGACCAGGCATCTAAAGCCTGGCTGCCTGGGTTCAGGCCCCTGCCTCTGCCCCTCATCAGCTCTGTGACCTTGGCCAAATTCCTAAGTCTGTGTCCCGGTTTCCTCCTCTGTGAAATGGAGGGCCTAAGAGCACCCATGTCCTTAAGGCTGTCGTGGGGATTAAATATGTCCACCTGTAAGAGATGGCGTAGGGGAATGCTGGGCACCTGGTCGGTTTGATGCGCGTGTTGGGAATGCGAGTTGGTTAAGCTGCTGGGTGGGCAGTGGAAAGTGCTCTTGGTCGGGTGAGTCGAGAGCCCCGGCTTCCGGCCTGATTCTAACAGACTGCGGTCCTCCGGCCGGCACTTTCCCTCTCTGGGGCCTCTGACTCTGCACCTGTGAGATGAAGACATTTGGCTTGACGAGCGCTTTTCTGGGGCTCTGTGGTAAGGGGTCAGAGGGGTGGGGGCAGCCCCACGGCAGAGTGACAGAGGCTTGTAGACCTCCGTCTTCGCTTCAGCGGGAGCAGGTCGGGTTCACTGCATCTGTGATTTTGGTTCATGGGGAGGAAAGGGTTCTTTTGGGGGTGGTGTGTGTGTGTGTGTGTGTAAGTGTGAGAGAGAGAGACAGGGAGAAACAAAGGTATGAAGTGGCTGAACTCAAGGGCCCTTCCTGGGGAAGGAGGCAGGGTGAGTGGGCCAGCCAAGGGGAAGTTGTCCAGGGAGGGGTGGGCCTGGTGGGTGTAACACAGCCTGGGGAGGGGGTCTGAAGGCCTGAGGTCATGTGGTACAAGCCGGGACTAAATATAGAACCGTAGGGGAATGCTGTCTATCCAAGTGGTCTGGGCTGATCTACTTACTTGGAAGGTCAAATGACTGCTTATTTATAAGGTGACCAGAGTTTGGAGAAGAAATGAAGAGCCAGGAAACCAAGAAAAACGACTATTAGACGTGTAGAAATTCAGTTTTGTTATAGCTTACTAGTTCTTGCTGGAGGGCATCCCAACTTGAACAAAACAGTCGCTGCCTTTTCTAGAATTGAAACCAGAGGGTGTCTGCCAGTCCTTAATACTCCTGTTTCCACCTCCCCCTCTTCTTTCCTTTCCATTCTAATAATCACTAGGAATTTCCCTGATACGAATGGCCATTCATTCCTCTATTATCACTTAGAGACGAGGCGCTATCTTGCCAAGTGGAAAACCCATTCACAGGCTGAATGGGTCTAACTTTGTCAAATGAGAGTTTTCCGTGGGATTTTGAACTTCATTCTTCCTAAAATGGGATTTAATGCTTCCTATTTTTTTTTTCTTCAATTGTAGTTTCATTAGATCTACAATATTTTTTTCCAGAGAGAGGTCCTGATGATTAATCCAGCAGAAGTTAGATGATTTATGCCACCCTGCCCAGGCTACTTTTTTGATTAAAAGCATCTTTCAAAACCCTGTCTTAGGGACGTCCCTGGTGGTCCAGTGGTTAAGGCTCCAAATGGCCAGTGCAGGGGGCACAGGTTCAATCCCTGCTCGGGGAACTAAGATCCCACATGGTGCGGGACCAGAAAATTTAACCAAAAAAAAAGCAATAAAACACCAACAACCACCCCCACATACCCCCCCCCCCACCCCCCCCCCCCCCCGCCCTAGCACACACACCTCATCCAGCAGGTCTCCTACCTGCACCCCGGCCTGTGTTCACATTCCTCCTGAATTAGTGACTTCATTAATCTGTAGGGTTCCGTGTCTGAATCCTTGGCTAGGCTGTTCACTCACTGCAGACAGGAGTCACAGTTACATTTCTTTTCTCCCAGTATTTTGCTTCTCCTCTCTCACTCTGCCTCTAAGATGGAAGCAGTGGTGTAGATTTCCTGGTACGAACAGCTGAGTCTGATGGCCCTAAGCGTTGGGGACTGAACACCCACCCTGTTCTGCAGAGGCTGTGCCAGTTACTAGCCAGTGAGTATTGAACGTTTGCTTGTAGAGTGTCCGTGGATTGCTGTGTTTCATGACTGAGCTGTGTCGTTATTTCCCTCGTTCTGAGTGGCATCTAAGCCAGATCCACCTGGACCACTCCAGGTTCCTCCCAGCCCCAGCCCTGGCAAAGGCACGGATCCCACCTTACTCAGATGTTATTTCTTGACCTCTGCTTAGAAGGCCTGACACGCGGTGGGTAATCAGGAAGAGCTGAGTTGGTAATAGAGGGGAAAATGAAGACATCTTGCGTTTCTTCCGAGCTTGTTGCCCAGTCTCTGGAGGGCCCTTCTGGTTTCTTCTAGCCGTGCTACGGAGCAGGGCCTGAGAGGGTATGAGGAGTGGGGCGCAGGTCACTGTGTGTCAGCCGTGGGCTCTGGGGGCGGGATTGGTACCTGGGGCTGAAGGAACCAGGAATATCTACTGGGCCCATAAATGTGGTTGATGTTGCAACTCAGAGGACTCTGGGGGTGTGCTGGGTGGCCTGGTAACAGACACGTGGACAGTGGCGGTTTACCCTCCGTCCTGGGGATTCGCGAGGGGTGACCGTATGGAAACGGGTGGCTGTGTGCTCTGTCTAGCGGGGCAGCCGCCAGTCAGCTTCTTTGTCACCCTGTACAAGTGTCATCCTAGAAAAATTCAGAATTTTTTTTTTTTAATGCGATGTCTCCTAATTTTTGAATGTTGGCAACCATGTCAACCGCAGAGTCACGCCTGCTGGCTGGCCTCAGAGTCGGAGGGCCGGGCTGACGAATGCCAGAGGCCCCCAGGGGACACACGTTTGCCAGAGGGTCAGCTTAGGAGGGTGGAAGTCACCGTCCAGATGGTGACATACTGTGATGGCCACGGAGATGGACTTGGCACTCGGGGCGGGCGGAGCAGATGCCAAGAGTCGGCATCAAGGAGACGTTAGCGGTGAAGGCCGAGCTCTTTGCCCACCAGAAAGCCTTCTGTTCCTTGCCTCCTCCCCTCCCCCGTGCCTTCTAGGGCTCCTGCCTGCCTCCTGGAGCCTCAGTCTGCCTTTTCCAGTCTGACATTCAGGGCCTTCCTTGTGCGGTGTACCTAGAAATGATGCTCCCGTGTCAGAGAGTGGCCTCACGTGGCTGACATGCCCGCGGGACCCCGCTGGGCTCCTCCAGGCTTCCTGGACCGCAGCCGGGGCTTCCAGGACATGCCCAGGGTTACTTCCCTCCCGGTTGCACTCATGCTGTTTCCCCTGCTGGAATGCTCGTCCCCCCAGTTTATGGGCGAGTCCGCTGCCCTCCCCACTCTGTAACCTGGGAATAAATTGGGTGTTTCCCTTAGCTACCACGGCGCGCCCTCTTCGTCTGCACCCCTGTCAGCGGCTCGCAGCTCTCCGAAGCCCTGTCTCCCGGGGTGGATGGTGCCGGCTTTGTGGGAGGGTCCTGGTCTCACTCTTCAGCCTGTGCCCCTGGTGTTTGGCTCAGGACCGCGGCCAACAGGAGTTTATTGAATTAGGTGCTTCTCACTGGGGATGGCACCCCACTCCAGGACTCTCGCCTGGAGAATCCCAGGGGCGGAGGAGCCTGGTGGGCTGCCGTCTATGGGGTCGCAAAGAGTTGGACACGACTGAGCATCTTCACTTTCCGTTTTCACTTTGATGCATTGGAGGAGGAAATGGCAACCCACTCCAGTGTTCCTGCCTGGAGAATCCCAGGGAGTGGGGAGCCTGGTGGGCTGCCGTCTATGGGGTCGCACAGAGTCGGACACGACTGAAGTGACTTAGCAGCAGCAGCAGCGTTGGGAAATGGAGTTTCCTTAGGAGGAAGCTGCCTCAGGCCTGCAGGGAGCATGGACAAGGGGGCAGGTGGCCGGGACAGAGGTGGGATGTGCTGCCTCACGGGCTTTCTGGACCTCAGGGCAGGCCCTGCCTGCAGGGCTGTCGGGTTTTGTTCCTTTTTTCTCCCCCAGAGCTCTTCTTTAGGGCGCTCTTAGTTCCCACGCTCGCAGGCGTCCAGGGTGCAGGCGTGGAGTGGCGACGAGAGGGGCTCCCCCGGCCAGAGAAAAAGCACCCCGTGTCAATAGCCCTTCTTCACAGCTGTGCCTGCCTTGCGTCTCAGAGGCAGAGGTCTTTCCTGTTGCTCGCTTGTCTTCTCTCACTTTTCTGGAAGCACAGGGTCTTCCTGCTTTCTCTTTCCATTTTGTGCTTCTGACGGAGGCATGGACGCTGCGAAACGCTGCTTTTATGGTGGAGAAACAAGCTTGGAGGCGGGTGCTGGCCGCAGAGTGGTGATGCTGGGAGCAGCCTGGGGACCCCTGTGTGCCCCCTCGCGCCACCTGCCATCCACCCTCAGCCCAAGGGTGGGGACCTGTGCGCCCACATCCCCCAGGTCTTCGCGAAAAAGCTGGAAATCTGGGCTTTTAATGGGAAGTCTCTTAATCATTAGCTTTGTTTCAAAACGGTCGTGAACCAGACCAGCCATGGGCCTGATACAGCCACGAGTCCCTCCTGGTCTTTGTTTGGGGTCCGTGGCAGAGAGGGAAGTTAAAGCTACATGTGGGGGCTACTGAGAATAAAGGGTAGTTGGGAAGTGAATAAAAGCAGAGAAGATTTGCAGTGATGGATGCGAGGTTTTATGCCGTGTGCTGGGGCCGTGTGCCAGAGGCTTGTCCTGTGATGTGCGGGGGCTTTGAGCCCTGCGCTGGCGGCAGGCTTGCTGTGTCTGCCGCAGGTCCTGTGCTGGGAGCTGCCGACGCTGCCGTGAGCACAGTGGACGCGTTCTGCCTCATTGGACACCCCTCCCCGTGCCTCGGGGGTGTGGGCTGCTTCTCATGGGTCAGGGGAGCCTCACACCTGTGTGCATTGTTCGGCCCCTGTGACCTCATGCAGACTGGTCCAATTACTTTTCCATTTCAAGAGCCATGAACAATAACTTAATTTTTTTTTTTAAAGGAAAAATGTCAATGAGTTGCATGTACATGGTTGTATAAATTCAGATTATACAGAAAGATCTAAAGGGGAAATTACTCTTTGCCCTGTCCTCTCTTCCTCTCCCAGTTATTTGAATAAAAAAAAAAACTGACTAGTTATGTGACCTCAGACAAATCCTCTAACCCCTCCAAATACAATTTCCTTATATGTTATGGGATGGTAGTAAAACATGGGCTTCCGTGGTGGCTCAGACAGTAAAGAATCTGTCTGCAATGCAGGAGACCCTGGCTTGATCCCTGGGCTGGGAAGATCCCCTGGAGAAGGGAATGGCAACCCACTCCAGTATTCTTGCCTGGGGAACCCCATGGACAGAGGAGCCTGGTAGGTCCATGGGGTCACAAAGAGTCAGACAAAAACCTCGTTCACATTATTATTATTTTTTCTTGAGTGTGGATTAAATGAGATGATGTGAAATCCTCCAAGTCCTAAGCACACAGATGCTTTTTTCTTTTTTTTCTTTGTTGAGGATTTCTTTGGCAATCTCCTTTGTAATTACTGCGTGTTTGTCTTTGATAAACGTACATGTTCAGCTCATATGAGAAATAGTATTAAAGCTGAGCAGTACCATTTTCAACTTGAAATCCTGTTCCTCCCCTCTTCCCATGGGGGAATCTTAACATTGCTTTCATACCCTTGCATCCCGAGACTCATGAAGACCTCTGATGACTGGCTCTCAGTGAGACCAGAGGACATTTTTCTCTTAATTAGAACAGGACGTGGGATCTTGATTGTATATTCCTTGCAGCTAGTGATAGAGATGATAGTCTAAGACATGCTGGACGTCCAAATGTAAGCCCGATTAATTTGTAGGAATGTTGGATTTTTGTCTGGGCAGATGTTTTGCTTTTTATGGAGCTGATTGGAGTAAAGATGGGGTCAGGGTTTCGTTGAAGCTGTAGTTTTGCTTTGAGCTCATGTTGGTTGGGATCGGCTTTCACTGTGTGGACTTTCCTGGTGGCTCAGATCGTAAAGAGTCTGTCTGCCATGCAGGAGACCTGGGCTTGATCCCTGGGTCAGGAAGGTTCTCCTGGAGAACAGAATGGCTACCCACTCCAGTATTCTTGCCTGGAGAATTCCATGGACAGAGGTGCCTGACAGGTTGCAGTCCATGGGGTCGCAGAGAGTCAGACACGACTGAGCATCTAACACTTCTACACTTTTTAGCCACATACAACGAAGTAAAACCCCGGCCACCTCCAGGTTCACTGTAATTTAAAAGGTGCTTAAGGGATGTCAGGTTTTGTTTCTCACGTAAAGATAAGCTGGAGGTATCAGTTCAGGGCCTGTGGAGCCCCAGGGTGTCATCTGGGGTCCAGGTTTCCATCTGCAGTCACTTCACGGTCCAGGGCGTTCCTTGAACTCCCGCTGTCGAGTCTGAGCCACATGCGGCCGGAGAAGGAAGGGCACAGCCCTCGCAGGAGGCGCCTTCTCTGCTGCCTCAGCTCTCTCGGAGCTCTTTTCTGGAAGACCCGCAGAACACTCCTGCCTGCGTCTCACTGTAGTGACTTGGTCACACACACACACAGCTAGCTGTGAGGAAGGCTGGAAAGCGTGGCTTTTTTCGTCCCCAGTGCAGTCTGTCAACTTAAAAAAGGCTCTTTGACTATGAGAAGGAGCCTGGACATTATGGATGTAGGGAGCAAGCAGTGCTTTCAAGGACTTTAGATGGTAGAAATCTGTGAGCTGAGCTCCTTCCCACTTTTCTGCGCCCCTCTAAGCGAAGGACCACCTCATTGTTCTGTATGGTGGCCGTCGCCTATTGGAGTCTCGGGGTACAGACTCCTCGCCGACCCCTCCTTTTTATAAGTGGTGGGGTCAGGGTATCAGAGCCTGAAGAAGGCAGAGGGCTGACGGACCAGCACAGAGGCAGAAGGTGAGTCGTGTGGGGCCGTAGGAGGTGCCCCGGCCCTGGTGTCAGAAGGCCTGGGTCAGCCCCCAGCCTCCTCTGACCTCTCTGAGCTCTTCCCATCGCTGAGATGAGGAGTTCTGCCACCTTGCAGGGCCGCCGAAGCCAGTGGAAGCCTTGGTGGATCTGAAAGCGTGATGTGAATGATTAACCCAGTGCTGGGCTGAAGTGTTTCCTGCAGGCACGTGGGAAGCACCCATAGTGCAGAAGATGCCGTGGGTTCAAAGACGTCATAGAAGCGGTCCAGCCTGAGTCTGGCCCAACACGCTGGTGGGATGCAGTCGGACTCTGTTCTTTGCCAGATGGCAGCCCACTCCAGTATTCTTGCCTGGAGAACCCCATGGACAGAGAAGCCTGGCGGGCTACAGTCCATGGGGTCGCAGAGTCGGACACGACTCAGCCACTGAACCACCACCACCATGTATGTCCAGACGTGGCCTGCAGGGAGGCAGGACTGGGAACACACACCTCTTCTTCCTGTTGGCGTCCTCGCGCCTCTCGCCGTGTGGTTAGCCTGCCTTGCCAGTGTGCTTCCAGGGATTAAAGGGGGTGTTTTCCCTGCAGTGTGGTTCCTTCACGCAGACCGCCCGCCTGTCCCTCCATCTGTCCAGCGCTGCAGCGCGGGGCACAGTGTGTCCTTTCAGTGACTGCCTTGGGTGGCACATTTCGAGGGTTATTATGCTCGTGGCTGTCCTATCCCCACACCCCGGGGACATCAGTACCTAGCCCCGTGTTAGAGGGGGCGTCCCCATGGCTCCATCAGGGGGCTGTCCTGAGGATGAGCACCCGGCCAGGTGCCGGGCGCTTGGTCAGGGCTCGGTGAGTGACCGCTGCCGCGTCCAGCTGTGCAGAGCAGGCCAGGCGGCAGAGAGTGACTCAGTTCCCCCAGCACCTCTTCCTGCCCCCTGCCAGGATGTTCCCCCGACTTGGTTCCTTTTTTTGGGGGTGAGATTCTCATCCCTCAGCTCTGGATTTCCATGTGCCATCAGTTTCAAAGCGTGATGAAATAAAACATAGAAGGGGGAAGGGAGAGAAGGGAAGCCAGGCAGTCCAACAGAACTGGCCGCTGAGCACCTCCACGAGACTCCTTGGCTGGGCTTCAAGTGCGTCTTAAAAACTTGAAGTTAAGCCCCAGATACGATTTTGTTTTCTGACCCTTTCTTTGTCTGCCTTGGCTTCTAATTAGTTAACCAGTTAATGGATTCTCATATTCAGGACCATATTCAGTACTTGCTCCGTGCCAAACCCCGCTTATGTCCTGGGGATACTGAGGTACACAGAACAGACCATGCCCCTCCCTGATGGAGCTTCCATCTGGTGGGGAAGACGGGTGGGTTTCCGGCTGAGAAGTAAAAGAGGGTGATGGGAGGCAGGCACTGTTTTACATATGGCGGCCGGGGCAAGCCTCCACAAGGGGATTCAGGAGGCAGCAGGTACAGATGCCTTGAGGAAAGACACTGGCTTGTTTGTGGAACCGCCAGGAGGCAGCTCTTTGGGGAGTGGGATGAACTGGGCAGGGGGTGTGGGTTTTAGACTTTTGAGCTTGAGAAACGTTTCAGCATGAATGTGGAGAGGTTGGGTAGGGTGTCGGTAGCAGGTCCCTGGAGTTCAGAGAGGACAGAGCCGGGGACTGGGTCACGTTAGCTTGGTGGTAATGGCCAGGTGCTGCCTGTGGCCAGGCTTGGCGGATCTTCAAGAGATACAAGTGCCTGTCTGCCTCATTCATTGGCCTTGGATTTGCGTCTGGACAGAGTGACCAAGGGCCAGTGCCTGCCTTGCTGCCCATCTGGTGTGGAAACCCCTCAGAAGGGTGAGATGAGCACAGCGGAGAAGTCGCTGGTGAGTCTGTCCGTGAGGTCTGGCCTTGAGAACTGTTTGGTGGGTGACCACTGATGCTGGCCTCTCTGCGATTGCTCAGCAGAACCAGAGCATTTGACTTGTGCTAGCCAGCTGAGTATTCAACAAGTGCGTTCTTTACCACTAGCCTTCTCTCCAAGGCAAATACGGGCATGTACCGAGTAGGACTCGGCGGGACTTCCAGGGGTGAACTCCGACGCGCTGCCACTGTTAACAGCTGCCCGTTGTCAGGCCCTTCTTACTTGGTCAGAAAGTAACATACAGACTTGGCCCAGGACTCTCCTTTTCTCTCCTTCAGTCTGTCCTGTCCTGGTGCTAGACCCTGGCGTGGACCTTCCTGCTGGCCATTCTCTCAAGATGGCACGTGAGAAGGATGTGATCTGTTGGGAAGAACTTGGCTGTACAGGCAAAGACTTGAGCTAGAAAAAGAACAAATGGTCATTCATTTGGTGCTTCCCATGAACCAGTTTTTTTTTTTTTTTTTTTTCTCTTAAAGGAAACCTTCAAGAAAGGGAGATTCCCAGGCCATCTTTAGAATTTAGGTCCTGACTTCACATCATAGAATTGTTTCTTTTGGGGGAGGCTCAATGAAAGACTTAAATAACTTAGTGGATATAAATATGAAGACATACTATATATGTTAGGAGCCACTGCTGTTGCCTTAAAGGATAGCCCTTTCCCCAGAGCCCTATCGATTCATCTTATTTGTATAACAAATCCATGGACCAGAGCCTGGCACATATGTATACACCGTGCAGATGCTGTGCATGTATTTAACTCATTTATCCTACATGTCAGTTTGGAGGTAGGTGCTATTATTTCATCTGTTTTACAGATGAGGAAATAGACACAGAGGTTAAATAAGGTCACGCAACTAGCAAGTGATAGAGCTCAGATATGAACCAGAGGAGCCTGGCTGTGGCTCCAGGCTTTTCACCTTATTGGCTTTTCTGCAAATCTTTACTAAAGAATAACAACGATGGCCATATCTGTAAGCATTGCTCTTTTATGCTGTCACGGTGTAGTATATTTCAGACGCTAAGACTCTTCATCCCTGCATCATCTTCAAAGCCCATTTTTCAGAGAAGGAAACAAAAGCCTCCGGGTAGTTAAATAACCACTCTGAGTCTAAGGAATGGCGCCAGGATGCCAACTGTGGTCTGTCTGGCTTCCGAATCCTGCTGTTTCCTCAGCACAGTGACTCCTGCCCTCTGCACATAATACTGTCCTGCCCAGGGTGACTCATGGTCGCCGGTCGCCTCCTTTCAGACTTTTGTGGCCCATGGCACCAGTGGGGCTGCAGGATGGGACAGCGGCCCCTGTTTCTCCAGGCCTGGCTCGCAGGCCAAGTGAACGCCCCCCCCCCTGCCCCCTGGTCCCCTGCCCCCGCCCCCCGCACCGCCCTCCCCATCCCCCCCGCCCCCCACCTCTGGGGAGGCTGGCGAAGTCGGAGCTTGGACTTGAAAGCTGTTAATCCAGCCGGGCCCCCTCCATGTCCTCTGCTCTGTTTTATTAAGCTCAGGGTTTTCCTAAAGCACCTCAGATCTCCTTTTCCTGTGTGAAGAGATTAGGCCAACACGCACACACCCAGTGTGTGCAAGATTAGGCATCATACCCAGTGTGATATGCAAGCATATACTTTCTGGTTGGCACTGGGATGAGCAGTTTCTCGTGAAGTGCCCGGCCCCGGAGAAGCCTTGGGAGGGGCTGTGCTGTCCTGTAAAGGAAATTGTGGTTTCTTTCTTTCCTTTTTTTTTTCCTTTTCTTTTTTCATTTATGGGAAAGGGAGACTTGTGTCTCAATCGAGTCTTTGTGGCGTTGCATTTCAGAGAGTCACAGAAAATGTTCTATGTAAATGACTACTAGCCCTGATGAGGGCCTCAATGGGTGCCATTGTGTCATATTGCTATTATTGGCGATTGCAGGATTCTAAATGATATTCTCATCAGGCTGAAAAAGTTCAGTGTTAGCAGCGAAACTCGGGGTTAATTATACCGCTCTGAATTAGAGCATAGAATTAAGTTTCGAGGAGAGCTGGGCTCTTAATTTCTCTCCCCCCCTCCCCCCGCCCTCTGTCTCTGCAGGGTTGCTGCTGGAGGTTCGATCAGAGTATTGTTTAACCCGTGTTCTAAATTTGTACTTACTGGCATTTTGCTCCGCATGAGTGAGTACCCTTTCTGGTGTTGGGAAACACAGGACCAATTTATAGGACGGTTGGAGAGGGGGAGAAGAGGTCTGCTTCCTAGTGCATCCTCAGTCCCTCTCTGCCTAAGGAAGACTGAAGTCTTAGGGGGGCGTGCGGGACCCCTGGAGAGGCTCCTTTAATTTCGCTCTTGTTCTCCTGCCTTGGAATTACCAGCTGCTCAGATACTGACTCACCTCTTTGAAGAGATGGCGCACTGACCTACATCTCTGCTGAAACAGATAGAAGCCTCTCTCTCTGTTCTGGCCCTTCTCGGCATTCCCTGGGCGACCTGCGAGGCAGGCCCTCTCGGGTTTCTTGCCTTCGACTTCTCTCCCGCCTGTTTGAATCACAGAGCTTGGCTCTTCTTTGACTCGTTGCTGATTGTAAACTTCCTGCATTCCTTCTGCTCCTTGCTTTTGTCTATAAATTTCATGTTGCCTGCATCTCTTCTGAACCCACATCCCCCTTCTCTTTAATATGTGACGGGGGCTGTGAATGTAATTGTTACATAAAAAAGAAAAAACTTTGAAAAATGTGGCAGTAGCCTCCTAGTTTATCCTCTGTGTGTATCATTATTTAACCACTTCATCACTTTTCAAAAAATTAATTTTTGTTGGAGTATAGTTGCGTTACAGTGTTGTATTAGTTTGCAAACCAGCTCTGCATATATTCTTTTCAGCTCTGTTTTGGACTTCCTTTTATGGAGGTCACCTTGGGGCACTGAGAGTTCCTAGAGCCGTACAGCAGGTTCTCATTAGTTTTTCACTGCTTTAGGTTTGTTTCTTTGTTTCTGTTTTGGCTGCCCAGCTTGTGGGATCTTAGTTCCCTGGCCGGGACTCGAACCCAGGCCCACGGCAGTGAAAGCACCCAGTCCTGACCATTGGCTCACCAGGGAACTCCTCACCGCTTCACCACTTTTGGATGTTTAGGGTGAATCTTTTCTCTTTCTTTTGCTGTTGTAAGTCACACTATATTGGCAGCTAGTCTAGGACCAATTCCTAGAAATGAGCGTACTGAGAGCACGAACTGAGAAGAAGAGAAAGTGTTTGTAAACCCAGACCCGTCTGCCTCGGAACCCAGTGCTCCTCCTGCCAGTCTTAGTTCTCTTTGACCGACCAGGAGGTCCAGAGCCCGCCCAGAGGGGCCAGGCACATGCTCTTGTCTCTGGGGGACCCTCTTCTCAGCTGGATGGGTCAGAGGCACTGAGCTCTGGAATTCTCTCTCTCTCTCTTAGTTTTGGAGCTTGAGGGAGGTGAACGGTTCTCCGGGACAGCAGCGGTCCTGTCCTGCAGAGCGTGTACCAACAGCGCACGCTCAAGAATACCACATCGTTAACACGCGGCCCTTGAAAGAGTAACAGATAGTTCGTTGGTTTTTTTTTAATGGCATGCTTCACGGCAGGTGGAATTTTACTCCCGTGGCCACAGCTTGATCGGCAGGACCACGGCCCTCTGCAGTGGGAACAGGAGTCCTAACCGTTGGACTCTCAGGGACTTCCATGTCGAATGTAATTTATTCCTCCCAGTGCAGACCCCTTGCAGCGTGTCCCATCCCTATTTGGAAACATTAGTTCTCAGCTTTCTTAGTCGGTGTGGTAACATATTTTCTATATTTATAGTATGTAAAACAGACGTTCTGAAGCACAGCCCCGACCGAAATAACTGTCCCACGCTGTGCATCCTCTCAGGACCTAGAGAGAATACGAGGAGGGGCGGAAAGGGGTCCTTTGGTCAAACAAGCTGGGGAAGAGCTCTGTTCTCAAGTGATCCCTGGGGGACTTCCCTGGTGGTCCAGTGGTTAGGACTTTGCCTTCCAATGTAGGGAGTTGTGTGTTCGATCCCTGGTCGGGGGAGCGAAGATCCCACATGTCTCGTGGCCAAAAAATCAAAACATGAAACAGAAACAGCATTGTAGCAAATTCAAAGGACTTTAAAAATGGTCCACATTAAAAAAAAAAATCTTAAAAAAGAGACTCCTGAAGCCCTTAGACTCTTGGAGGCTCAGCTACGCTGAGATCGGGAAGCCTGTTTAGTTCTGCGGACGCCACTCTGTCCCCTGGGACACCTGTCGATAGCTTGTGGTAGAAGCAGCATGTGAAGCAACGCTGAGCCAGGGATGGAGTCCAGACTCCTAGTGTTTCAGTCCCCGCGCCTGCGGTCACCTCTTCCTTCCCCGTTCTTCCTGGCCTCTGTGCGTCTGCGGACGCCGTTGTCTCTGCCGTCTGTGCCCTTTCCCTTATCTAAACACGGCCAAGTTCAACTGCATCTTCACGTGGTCCGATTCAACCCTGTTTGCAAGACTCGGTTCAGAGCCTCCTTTTTTTTGCTTTGTCCTTAGACATTCTCTGTACACTTTGCCTCTGGGATCCTGGCATCCTCACTATTATTTGTATCCGCCATTTGTCATGACATCCCAGCTGGTACTCCATCGATTTGTGTCCACGTCTTTTTGACTGATTCATCGCCTTGCAGATAAGACCGGTCTTCCTGTCATTGCTTCAGTGGGACCATCACATTGTCTTGCATGTAGTAAGTGCTCAGTAAATGCAGAGCGGATGTTCGCAGTGTTGGTTAATGCTTCCGTGGAGGGAGGGCCTGACAGCGGTGGTCACAGTGCAAATGTCCCACAGCAACGTCTATGCGGGCCTCAAAACACCGGCCACCAAATGAGACGCAGAATCTGCCTTCTCCATTCAGCATTGCTGGGGGGCACAGCTTCTTTTTTTTTTTTTTTTTTTTAATTTTTATCGTGGTGAAGATCATATAATAGAAAGCACACTAATTTAACTAATTTACCTGTACCTTTCAGTGGCAGTAAGTACATTCACCTTGTTGTGCTACTCTCACCATCATCTCTCTCTGGCATTGTTTACTTTCCTAAACTGAAACTCTGTCCCCATTAAATACTACCCAGGGATAGAACCCTGGTCTCCCGTATTTCAGGCAGATTCTTGACCATCTGAGCCTCCAGGGAAGCCCCCTTCACCCCCACTGCCCCCACCCCCAGCCCCTGGCATCTACCAGTGTACTCTTGTTTTTTAAAACATAATTGTATTTATTTATTTTTGGCCGTGCTGGCCGTTGTTGCTCTGTGGGTCTTTTCTAGTTGCAGCAGGCGGGGACCACTCCCTCGTTGCGGGTGCGGTCTTCTCACGGCAGTGGCTTCTCTCGCTGTGGAGCCCCGGCTCGGGGGATGCGGGCTTCAGCAGCTGCGGTGTGCAGAGTCGGTAGCTGTGGTTCTGGGCCCTGGAGCACAGGCTCAATAGTTGAGCACGAGTTTAGTTGCTCTGCGGCTCGGGGGATCTTCCCAGACGGGGATCGAACCTGTGTCCCCTGCATTGACGGGCCGATTCTTTACCACTGAACCACCAGCGAAGCCCTACCAGTGTACTTTCTGACTCTACGAATTTGACTATTCTAGGCACCTCACACGAGTGGAATCAAGCAGTATTTGTTTGCACCTACTGAATATTGGAATGCATCTGTAAGGTTAACTTAATCTATGTCCTACAAACAGATTGTATCTTCCCCCAAGCCTGTGCTATATAGTAGGTTCTCATTAGTTGCGTATTTTTACATAGCTGTGTGTACATGTCAATCCCAATCTCCCGATTTATCCCCCACCCCCCGCTCCTGTTCCTTTAGCACAGCCTTGCTTCTGGTTTTTTTCCCTGATCAGTGACAGTGAGGGTTTCATTTCTAAGACTACTGGTAGATGATCTTCACCTTTTTGAGCAGCCCCTAGGGCATAAAGTAGTTAGCACCTAGTTACCGCTCTAATCCTTCTGTCTACCTAGTGAGCGAGGTAGGGTTTGTTACTCAGCCAGTGTCGAAAACTGTACCCCCGAGAGGTTAAAAACTGGGCTCAGGCACAGTCATATGGTAAATGGCAGTGCTGGGAATTAAACTCAGGTGTGACTCCAGAGTCTTTAATCCCGCACAACTGTATTGGCTTTCACCAAATGCAACAAATACTGTGGTGCGTGTGTGTTGTTTATGGATTTATTGAATTGCTTCTGGAGCCCTCCCTCCCCTTCCTCTCTTGAATAACACCGTTTCTTCTCTCCTGGGTGTGATATCTGTGGCTTTCAATGTGGCTAATTTACTCAGTCTTACACTTTTTCTTAATTCTACTTTTCCCCTCACCTCTCTTCTTTTTGAAGCTTTATCAAGAAACCAGCTGCTGGAAGGATAAAGGGCTCCTAGTGTCCAGTTTGACATTAATAGTTGACTGTCTCCCCCGATCTGCCCTTTGCCTTCTCTTGGTATCACCGACACATCCTAACCTCACGCCTTTCCAGATTCTAAGTCTCAGACCTGTTATCTTTGCATACAGACTGCCTGTAGGTGTTGATTCGTTTGGAAGTTCCCAGATAGCATATGCGTGCATGCTAAGTAGCTTCAGTCATGTCTGATTCTTTGGGACCCTGTGGACTGTAGCCCACCAGCCTCCTTTGTGCATGGGATTCTCCAGGCAGGAATACTGGCGTGGGCCTTGCTAAACAACCCAGTGCCGGAAACTGTCACCAGCTCCCTGAGATGCGTGTGTGTGTGTGTGTGTGCACACACCTAGTGAGATGTAAACATTTACAAGGAATAAAGGACATTCTTTCCCCAGAGCTGAAATCTGGATGGTCTCCAATGTATACAGCGCTGATGGTGATTCCATATGTTTTGTTCATCTTTACGTTTTTGCAGCTTCCACAAATTTATTTTCCACACTGCTGCCACCAGCAGGAGAGCATTTCCACAATGCAGAGCTGACAATCTGACCGTGTCATTCCGTGGCTAAAAGTCTTTCTATGGCCCCCCCGTACCCCCCACCCCGCCCAGAGCCCGCAGGGTGACTGGCCTGTTGGTTGCCCACTTTCCAGCCTCTTTTATGTGCTTCCTGTAAGTTTGCTCCAGCTGGGATGTATTCCAGATTGTTCCTGCATATATGTGGTTCTCTCTTCTCTAGGCATTCCTGGCTGGCTGCGCCTTCTGTACCTGTCGCTCTTCTCCCCCTGGCTAATTCCTATTGGCCACTTCCGGAAATCAGTGTCCAATCAGATCCGTCCCGGGTCCGCCTTTCTGCTGTGTCACTGGGCTCTCTGGCCTCTGTTCCGGTTCGCTTCCGCCCTCAGCTGGACCACTGACACCTTGCCTTCTCCATCTCTGTACCTGGCACACAGTCGGAGCTCAGTAACGGCTGAATGGAGGATTAGTTACAAGACTTTATTTCCTGTGAACATGCAGAGAGGTGGGAAAACCCGAGCGTTCTTGTTCCTTGCGCATTCCCAGATTTGCGTGGTAATACACTCTGCTGGTTATCCAGTGCCTACCGTGTGCATTCCCAGCGCTTTTCTTACCCTCGCTGTACCCACGTACATAGTGTTCCTGCTGACCCCATCACACAAGGGAAGAAGCAGGGGCTCTGTTTCTCAGATGAGAAGTCAGTAGACCATGGCCTCTCAGCATTTCAAGGCACTTTCCGCCTTGAAAGCTGAACGGCATCACCACGGCGGCTCAGGGAAATGGTGACAATATTGTGACAATATTTGAAACAGAATCTTGGGTGCTTGGGCCCTGAGAGAGGTTGCCAGTTGCCAACCTCCTGAACGTAAAGAGGGAGAGGGGGGATTTTCTTTCTCAAATAATGTGCATTTACATGAAGGCCAAATTGGAGTTGTTTATTGACTCAATAAAGACACTATCTCTTTGAATAATTCACAATCTGATGGGCCTGTTAGCCTGAGTTCCCCTTTTGTGAGTGACACAGGCTGCTGCATTGCAGAGCTGGGGGGTTATCTTATAAGGGGTCTCTTCAGCGTCTCCTTAGTCATATGAATTTTTATTTGCCCAGTAGGACGTGACGGATGCTCTGAATAGTCAGAGAGAGCATCTCTCTTGTGTTTCTTCTCATGAATAGAACACTCTGTGTCCTGAACTGTTGCTCCACTGGGGCCAGGACATGGTGTATTTTCCTTATGTTTGAACCAATATGCTTTTTCATATTTTGGGGCAATCCAGGTAAATTCTGGTGTTCCTGGGTGGCAAGGAAAGCATTTCTTTTCTTTCGTGTTTTTCCCTTCTGGTGTTTGAAAAAGTAGATTTTGAGTTGCATGACTAATCAGCATATTTATTAGAAATTAATGTTCTGCCAGCGATTGGAAATTCCTTCCTGTCTTCCATGCTCTCAGATCAGAACAGTGCTGGGGGCTGGAATTCGGGGGGGTATTCATATCCAGAGGACAGCAGTTCGGAACATTGGAGACATTTGCAAGAATAAGTCTATGACCTTGGGCTCTGGTTCTTTTATTGTGTGTGTGTGTGTGTGTGTGTGTGTGTGTGTGTGTGAATGTGATGGGGGTAGGGTGAGAAGGAGAGGAAGATTGATTGGGAGGAGACTGTTGCACACAGTATAACAAGACTTCCTGAAGCATGGGACCCAAAGAGACCTCAGAGAAACCATGTTTTCCAGCCCTTCTGTCAGGCTCAGGTTCTGGTAAAAGTTTTTCTTATGTCTTGTGAATTTGTTAACGTGAGAAGTCTTATATAACTGTGGACATCTGGCTAGTAGACTGCTTTATGGGAAAGGATAAACACCTACAGGGTGGATCCTGACCTGTGAGCTCAGAACCTGATATGAGTCGCAGACAGTGGTGTTCAGCCTTTGACAAGTTCCCCTTTGGGTGGAGCCTTCTCTGCCAGCCTGATAGTCGTAAACGGGCACGTTTTGTCTGAGGTCTTTTGCTTTTCCAGGAAAAACAGAACCACACCTATCTGACCAGGAAGGCCTGGGCCGACCCCAGGAAGACCAGCATCTCTGGCTGGAGGACTGTGGGAACTGAGGCACACACATGCAGGAAAAATAAGTTTCTCATCTTTAGGAAAAAGCTGAGTGTTCACTTGACTAGAACAAGTTCCACCTGTATGACACTGGGGAAGGTCAGAGCAGAACAGGGAAGGAAATGGTTGAATAATTCTGTTTTTTTTTTTTTTTTCCTTTCTTGAGGGTTCCCCCCCCCTTTCCTCCCCATCTAGAAGGATATTTCACAATTGGCAGAGTCCAGTGGATCTTGAGATTGTGGGGGTGGGCTCTGGGAAGGGGCTCAGCCATGGCTGACTCCCAGCTGCCATTCAGAGTGCTGCTCTGGGCCAGCCCCAGGCTGCATGCTCAGAACCCTCCTCCGAGCTGAGAAAGTGGGGGCTTAGAGGGTGGGTCCCAGGGTCTCATGGCTAGTATGTGACTTTCAGATCCATGCTGGGGTGCGGGTGGCAGGAGAAACCCCGGATGCTTTCAGAAGGGCATTTGTGCAGCTCCCCTCCCGGCCCTCAGAAAGGATGCTCATCACCTCACTCCTGCTTCGATACTCTGGGAGGTTCCAGAACCAAAAGATCTGTCTGCTCAGGGGGGCACTCCCCGGAGTTGGACTACTGTCCTCCTCCACGGGGGACTGGCCGTGCGGGAAAGGCAGGGAAGTCCGGTGTGCTGGGCTGTGGCAGGCACGGGCCTTGGTGCACACAGCCTTGGGGACGGGGCGGTCCACATTTGTGCTGTTCACTTGTGCTTGTTTTGAGGCACGCACGCTGCTTGTGCGAGTGCGGCTGAACTGGCTCCCCGCCCAGCTGGACTTGGGCTGACTTCCTCAGTGGATCCCACCTGTGGGGGGGGATGTTTTGCAGTGTGGGCCGTGGTTCACAGCTGCCCTGCCGTCGGGCGTGATGGCCAGTGGGGCCCTCAGAGGAACTGGGTGGCCCCGGGGCCAGGCTGGGGCGGGATGGTTGCCTGTCATCTTCAGCCTATGCTCGGGGATCTCCCAAACCGGCTGGCTGGCTAGTGACGCTGGACAGAGGAGTAACTTATTTGACTGAGACTTGCATACGCTTCGGTGGGGTTCGGGTATGCGTTACAGGAACCCGCGAGGTGAAGAGGTCGGGTCAGGTGGTTTTCTGCCCACTTCAGACATGAGGACGTGGAGACTTGTTAAAGACCATACAGTAGTTGGAACTCGGCCGCTTGCCTGAGGCTGGTGTTCCTTCCACTACCCTGTCCGAACCAGAGAGAGAACACACGCCAAGTCAGGCCTACGCTGGAGGAGGTGGCCAGATGGGCTTGACAGTGCCCCGAGGCAGTGGAAGCCATCACTGCTGTGTCCCCAGCCCCTGACAGCCTGGCTGACGCGGGTTCCCAGTGTGGTGGTGCTGGGGCCTCGGGGGAGTTCCTGAGCTCCGGGGGAGTGACGTTGATGGAGTGATGCTGATTACTCTGCACCTTTCTCATTGTTTCTCATCCCTCTGTGACCCCCAGACTCTTTCCTGCCTGCTTCTTTCCTCCTTCCTGGGGTAGCACCTCTTACCCGGGCAGTGGGATGGCCTCTGAGCAGCACCTTTGAGATTCCCAACCAGCTTTTCCTTTCCCCCACAAATTATGGGACTTGGACTGGGAGAGAGAACTTTCAAGCCCAGTGCATGAGCTTGAGGGGGCTTCCCAGGTGATGCTAGTGGTAGAGAACCCGGCTGCCAATGCAGGAGACGCAAGAGACCTCTGGGTCGGGAAGACCCCCTGGAGGTGGGCATGGCAACCCACTCTAGTATTCTTGCCTGGAGAATCCCATGGACAGAGGGGCCTGGAGAGCTATGGTCCATAGGGTTTCACAGATTAAGACACAACTGAAGCACAACTTAGCATGCACGCGTGAACTTGAGGTCTGGATTTTGTGGCTGGTTTCTGATACCTGTAGGCCCCTTTGACCTGAAAGGATGTCCTTGTAACTTCTTTATTTTATCAGCTTAGGAGAGTGGGTCCCAGGAAAGTTTGGGGAGCTGCCTGGGGCTTCCTGCTGAGCAGTGACAGACCTGGGCTTGAACTTGCCCTTCCACTGCAGTGCTTTCTCTGTGCTAGTCCCTTTTGTCCCAGACCCCAGCGGTTGATCTTAGATGTCTTTTGAGATTTAAGTCTCTCTGGTTTCTGCTGCTTGGAGCTGAGCAGGGGAACTTCTGTTTAGTGCAGAAGGATGGTGGGATGTCTCTAGGTAAGATCTCGAGGCCACTGGTGCAAGACTCTTGCGGCTCCGGGGTATTTTTCTTCTGAGAGTTTGGTTTTCTTCCCTCCCCTTCACCTCTCTTTTCTCCTCCCACCTTGTGTTTTGAGCCCCTCATGGCTTCCCCAGGGTGGAGACAGGTAGAGGCGAGCAGGTGGAATATTTGCGTGTGGAGCTGATCCCCAGGCCCCTTGCGTGGGTGTGGCTGGTGGTGGTCCAGCTGGCTTGGCCTCTCTTCTGAGTCTGCAGGCTGCGCCCCAGCCACCCGCCTCTCCCTGGAGGGCCCAGGGGCCGGCCACCTGGTGCTCAGAAGGGCGGCTCTGCATGTGTTCTTGTGTGTGGAGGAGAGAGGGAGAGTGCCGCCTGATCACGTGCGTACACGTGACCGTTTCACAGCCTCGTTCTGTTTGTGATCTCGTGTGTGCAGAAGGTGGGGTGGGTTGCCATTTACTGGCACCTGTGTGGTGGCCCTGCCCAGGGCACCTTCCCATCCGTGAGCTCATTTAATTCTCACGGGAATGCGGGGTGGGGGGTTGTGCCTCTTACATAGAAGGAAACAGAGAGCCCTTTGCTCCGAGGTTGCTTTCATTCTTCATGCAGTCTGTAGTGACGGAGTGTCTGCTATGGGCTCAGCCCCGGCCTAAACCTGGCCTTGATGCATGAGACCCACCAAGTCCCTGTCCTCGTGGAGCTGGGACTCTGGGGGTGGAGCTCCCTTAGTGAGGTTTGTGAGTGGGGGGCAGTGAGAAGGGACTAGAACCTGGTGGAGGGACTTAGGATTTTAGCCCACTTTACCCAGACACTTCATATTCCATCACGTTACAGCCTTCTCCATGGGTGTCCTCCCCACTCCCCTTAGATTATTAGCACGGTTTACCTATGTGTAAACGTAGGCTCAGAGAGGCTGGGTAACCTGTCTGAGGTCTCCCAGTAGGTGAGCTGGAATCTGAAGACCCTGGGTAGATTTCTATCATCTTACACAGCCTACCTGTGCATACCATGGTTTCATAAAAAGTAACAGTTGGCAGAAGAATAGCAAGTCTTTCTGTGAGCATCTGGGTAAACCCTCAGAACACGTTCACTTCAGAGTCACTCCTGTGTAAGGCTGTGCTCCGTGTCTTCTTTTGTAATCGGGGCTCAGAGATGTGGGGGCGTCTGAGGTCTTGGGGGGGTCCTCTCTGAGCATGTGGCCTTGGCAGTGTTTCATAATCTCCCTCCAGTGGAGAGTCAGGGTGAAAAACCTCTTCAGATAAAGCCCTCAATTTCGTTGCCAACAGGAGCCCGTGTTAATTTTTAAACGCAGCTCAAACTTTCAGAAAACAGAAGTCTGGAAATTCCGTGTTGAGCCACCAGTGACTTCCTGGCACACGTGCGCATGAGCCTGACACGGGGGCCGGGCGGCTGGCGCGTGCAGTTCCGACCTTCTCAGGAGGCCTCCCCGTTGGTTAGGACCAACCTCATTTGGTTCTGGTTGTTTGTGGCCTTGTTGGGGTTGCCTTGCAGCGAGCGGACGCTGTGGGGGCCCTGTTGGAAGCCCCTGAACACCGAGTTCTCGCTTGTTCTTTAGGGCACCCTGGTGGGGGGATGGGCTTTGCGGTTCAGTCTGCTGCTTGTTCGCTCAGGGTCTGCAGAGGAAGCCTGACTAATCCTTTCCTTTGCTGCCAAATGCTGCTGCCTTGCGACTGTCTGGTCTCGGGCCCCTTCTCTTTCTTACCTTTGCTTACTTAGTCATCACTGCCATCCAGGACATCTTTGAGGGTACGGGTGACCCCAGGAAACCCCCGAGCTGCCCCACCTTGCTCAGTGTCCCACGGGGCCCTGCCCTGCTCCTGGGAAGCCTTCTACGGCCTGGCTGCTCCCCAGCTAATGGCTCTTAGCATCCAGAAGACATCTCAGCTTTGCTGACCGGTCTCTCCTAAAGTTTGCACTTGTGACGTGCCGGGCACTGGCGTGCTGTGAACTCTTTGCAGCATAACCTCTCACTGTCCTCACCCAAACCTTGGGAGGTGGGTATTTTTCTTGTTCCCACTGGATGGCTGAAGAAACAGAGGCTTGGATGGAAGCAGTCACTTGTACCAGCTCACACAGCCAGCCGTGGAGGACTGCGTCTCACCGGAGGAGCAGAGTTCCACTTAGGAATGTCCTTCACTTGCACGCGCGAAGTGCGAAGTGGCTTCAGTCATGTCCCACTTGTTGCGACTCCTCAGACTGTAGTCTGCCGGGCTCCTCTGTCCATGGGATTCTCCAGGCAAGAATACTGGAGTGCGTTGCCATGCCCTCCTCCAGGGCGTCTTCCGCACCCAGGGATCGAACCCTTGTCTCTGGCATCTCCCTGGATTAGCAGGCAGCTTCTTCACCACTCTTGCCACCTGGAAAACCCTGCAGGCCTGAGGCAGGAGTTTTATTTTAAGGTTCCTTCAGCTTTTCCCTCTTAAGCCTTCTAGTTAAGATAGGGCCTCTCGGCCTTGGCATTCTGGACATTTGGGGCCAGATCATTCTTTTTTTTTTTATGTTTAACTTTTTGGCCACTCCACGTGGCTTGTGGGATCTTTGTTCCCCCACCAGGGATAGAACCCAAGCCCCCTACATTGGAAGTGTGCAGTCTTAGCCACTGGACTATGGGGGGATATCCTCTGATTGTTCTTTGTTGTAGGGGCATCTCCTACCCACGCGATACCAGTAGCACTCCTGTCCTGCCCCCCCCACCTTGCAGCCTCCAGTTGTGACCACCCAAAGAGTCTCCAGACGTTGTCAGGTGTCCCCTGGGGCGGGACAAAACTGCACCCAGTGAGGAGCACTGAGTTATAGTGACCACTTCAAACGCTAAGCCAGGATGTACCTTATTTGGGGATGGAGAAAGATAGAGTGTTTAAAATCAGGACTGTCTCAGCAAACTTGAAACTGCAGCTTTAACTGCAGCCTTCTGTGTGGGAAGACAGGCTGACAGCAGGCCTTATGTGGGGATAACCTTTCAAGATGAAATTTATTTGTTTACTTTAAAAATATTTAATTAAATAATTTATTTGGCTGGCTTCCCTGGAGGCTCAGCAGTAAGGAATCCGCCTGCAGTGCAAGAGCCGCAAGAGACATGGGTTCGATCCCCGGGTCAGGAAGATCTCCTGGAGGAGGGTATGGCAACCCGCTCTGGTATTCTTGCCTGGAGCATCCCATGGACAGAGGAGCCTGGTGGATTACAGTCCATAGGGTTGCAAAGAAGCGGACACGACTACAGTGACTTAGCACGCACACATGCTCAGGTTTTGGCAGCGTGTGGGATCTAGTTCCCTGACCAGGAATCAAAGCCAGACCACCTGCATAGCGAATGTGGACTCTTGGCCACTGGGCCACCAGGGATGTCCCACGGTGCCACTTAAATCACCCTGCCTGCCTCTTGGAGGCCTGCCATGGCGTCCCCTTAACGTGTTTTGACTTCATTGGCAGCTTGTGGGGAAAAAATCGTAGTCTTTGATTTATTGAAGTTTTGTGGTTCAAGGCACTTTCTGCTGGAAAGAACCTGGTGAAAATGAGAAGGGCCTCCCTCGGGCCTGGGACACGTGGAAAACGCACCCTGACGGAGCCTTCCTGCGTTCTCCATACTCCCCTGCGCGCGCCCTGCAGGTCTCGTTGGCGCCCGGGTTGAGTGTGGGGTGTGTACACAAGCCCACATGAGTTTCTTTTCATACACACAGCTGGCAAACCTGTCATGTTTTGTCCGATGCAATTTCTTCTCCTCCACGTGTAGCTCCTGTGGGTTCACACGTCCATCCTCTGAGGCTCCAAGCCGACCTGTGCCAGGCGGCACCTGAAACCTCAGAGTATCTATTTGCAGAGACCATGAAACACGGGAGCACGTGGTGTGCTGAGCTGCCACGTGCTGAGAAAATCCAGTTTATTAGAACCTCAAATGGAACAGTAGAATTTGGAAAGATTTTTTTTTTTTCAGATGACACAATCAGCTGATAAATCCCATTTCTTTGGTTCTGTGGAAGAAGTGCTCCCTCTTGTTAGGTCATAAGTAGGGTGCTGTTTGCAACACCCCTTTCCACGTGCTTTTCCAGAAACACATATATTAGCAGGTATAGTTCGCCTCTGTGCTATAGTGGGCAACCTCTGGGGGCCTTACCAGTGGCCTTGTGTCTAGTACAGCTTACGAGAGTGGCTGTTTTTCAGCCACTGGTTCTCTTGTCAGTCTTGGTAACTCGGGAATTTTGCAAGAGCGGCCGGTGAACATTTCTTTTTGCAGCACTAATGTGACACCCCCAGGGGTGATATCTAATTAACTGATGACATCTTTTTACCCAGAAGGATCCATCGTTTTTTATTCCCAGGGCTTAACTCTCCCCTCCAATAGGAAAAGTCATAATAATAGCCACGTTCGGTGTCCTGCTATCTTATTAGGAGTGTTATTAACTGAGAAAGTTAACCGCCCAGCACAAGGAGGCCCAGCAGGACTCGCAGAGCTGGGATCCTGGCCCAGGGCTTTCCCGCCGCTAGTGGCCGTTGTAGATGTAGAACCAAGGGGACAAGGAGAGTTCAAAAAAGAAATAGAAATTCCTTCTTTTGCCGTCTTGAGGTCTACATAGTTGGCATTTTACCGTTTCCTTATGACTGAGCCCCCAGAATACTTATGAGGCTGATCATACTGCATGTGTCATTCTTTATTTTGCATATACAATTTTTGTATCTCATCTGCCTCACTTTGAGTTTTATTATGAGCACTTTCTCATGTTGACAGTTCTTTTATCATTTGCTAGCTGCATAATATTCTAGCGTCTCTTGTATTTTATTTATCCTATTATGGAGCATTCGGTGTTTATGATGTTTCATGATCCTCAAAGACTGTCACTGCAAGGCTGCTCTGACACTAGGCCATCAGAGAGTGTGTGTGTGTGTGCGCGTGTGTGCACTTATGTGCAAGTTCGTGCAGACTGACTCACAGCCTGAAGGCTGTGTGATGGGCCGTTGGCTTCCAGGCTCAAGCTGGAAGCTTCTTACATTTGACTCCCAGGCCAAGCTGCTTGTGGTTTTTCTTTCTTCCTTTTTGGGTTAGAGGAAGTCACTTGGTCATATTCCCCCTTCCCCGCTGGCCGCCTCCCGCGGCATAAAGAAAATGGTGTTTCTGATGATTGTGTTTCTCCGTAGATGTGGGAAAAAAAAACCTGCTCCTGATTTTTCAGAGAGGTTTTCCAGGTCACTGCAAGGTGGGTCTCAACTGGATGACCAGACTTATTCTAATGACAACTGAGCGCAGTCAAGCCCTGCCTGGGAGCCGGCTTCTGGCCCAGATTCTTGGCATAAGCAGTTCCATTTATTGGAGGAGCCCTGAGAAGGAGCCACAGTGCTACTTCTGTCTTACAAGGGAGGAGACTGAGGCATATGCTCAGAGGCCGGGCTGGGATTTAAGGCCAGGCTCAAACCCGGGCCCCCTCTGCCAAGTCTGTATCTCTTCTGTCCCGGGCCGTGTCTTGGTATCCTGTGCAGCTCACAGCTGGGGCCAATTTTGCCTTCCAGGGGACATTGGGCAGTTATCAGGAGACTTCTTGATGTCATGATTGCAGGGCAGAGGATTTTAAAGTTGCTGTTGGACTTCCCTGGTGGCTGAGTGGTAAAGAATCTGCCTGCCAATGCAGGAGACACGGGTTCAGTCCCTGGTCTGGGAAAATCCCACAGGCCATGGAGCAACTAAGCTCCTGCGCCAGAGCTGCTGACCCTGTACTCTGAAACAAGAGAAGCCACAACAATGAGAAGCCCGCACACCACGACTGGAGAGTGAACCCAGCTCCCTGCAGCTAGAGAAACACCCGAGCAGCAACGGACGCTCAGCATAGCCGAAAATAAATAGAAAACAAAACAAAAAGGTTGCTGTTGACAGCTGATGGGTGGAGCCCAGGCAGGCTGGTAGAGACCCAGCATGCACAGAATGGCTGCCCACAACGATCGGCCATCCACCCTCAGATACCAGCCGTAGGGGTGGAGGGCATTGAGAGGCCCTCCTGTGGGTGGGGGAGGGAAGGAAATACAGGCTTCTCGGCGTGGGGGTGGGGGGAACCAGGAGAGGGTGGAAGAAAGTGGGCTTGGGAGAGAGCCCTTTTCCTGGTTTTATCATCTTACACAAATTACACAAGCTTCTTGAGGCTCAGCTTCCTTATCTGAAAATCAGGAAGTAAGCCTTGACTGGCATTTCCAGCATGGGTTCAGGAGTCAGACTTCCTGGTCCTGAATTCTAGTTCCTTCTGTGACTTTGAGCAAGTTACTTGAACTTTCCTAAGCCTCAGTTCTCTCATTTGTTAAACAGGCAGATAGTAGTCCTAACGAAGTGCGATGCGTGTGTGTGTGTGTTCAGTCGCTCTGTCGTGTCTGAGTCTTTGTGACCCTGTGGGCTATACAGTCCGTGGGATTCTCCAGGCAAGAATACCGGAGTGGTTGACCTTTCCCGTCCCCAGGGGATCTTCCTGACCCAGGGATCGAAGCCAGGTCTCCCGCACTGTAGGCAGATTCTTGACTGACTGAGCTGCCAGGGAATCCCACCAAAATGTGATGAAGAGAATGCAATGCGTTAATGTGCCAGATGAGACATAGTGAATACAGGGCATGCTAGTGCCTCGATAATAGTGACAAAGTACCTTGAAGAAGGTCCTTAGCCAAGTCTAAAGGTGCAGAGTCTGCTTCCTGAGGGCAGGGTTTTGTCTTATTGCTCTCTCTCTCTGAGTCTGGAATTGCCTGTAAGTTCTCCCTTGGATCCCATTAGGGTGGGTCTGAGTTTAGAAAGACAAGAGATATCCCATCTCCAGTCATGTGAGGCCTAGTGTTTATTCTTGGTCTACAAGGTAGCTGAAGAAACTCCAGTACTTTGGCCACCTGTTGTAAAGAGCTGACTCATTGGAAAAGGTGCTGATGCTGGGAAAGATTGAGGGCAGGAGGAAAAGGGGGCAACAGAGGGTGAGATGGTTGGATGGCATCATTGACTCAATGGACATGAGTGTGAGCAAACTCTGGGAGAGGGTGAAGGACAGGGAAGCCTGGTGTGCTGCAGTCCGTGGGGTCGCAGAGAGTCAGACATAACTTAGCAACTGGACAAGAACACATAATGGTGGAGATGTGATTCAGCTGTGAGTGTGCCCTGGGATTGGTGGTGGACGGTCTTCAGGTTCTTCAAATGTAAGAGTGTGGTTCTCTGGGGGCAGGCACTGGCCTTTTTCTTTTCCCCGTCAGGACTTCAGGAGATGCTGGCCATCCTCTGGAGTCCATAGATGGTCTTACTCACTCCTGGCTTCAGCCTGAAACCGAGGTGCTCCCTGTTGCAGCCCTTGGGTCAGTGCCAGAGTTGTGCCAGCAGGTCCCCCACCCCTGCCATCCACTGAACCTGCCCGCCTGGCTTGACAAGGCTTTCTGCCTCCTAGGTGGCGGAAGAGCCCCTGGGGCCAGGAGGTGCTGGGGATCTCACGCATCAGCACCCCTTCCCTGATGCTTC
This sequence comes from Odocoileus virginianus, assembly GCF_023699985.2. Taxonomy (NCBI): domain Eukaryota; kingdom Metazoa; phylum Chordata; class Mammalia; order Artiodactyla; family Cervidae; genus Odocoileus; species Odocoileus virginianus. The sequence continues at coordinate 11,938,168 of NC_069683.1, read as the reverse complement.
TGATGGGAGTGACTTGATCGGGTGGAGTCCAGATCTGAAAGGGTGGGACAGATGGACCCAGGAGGTGGGGAAGAGCTTGGGGGAGCACCACGCATGCTTGCCCAAGAGGGCTGGTTCCACATTATTGCCATCAATGAAATGTCCTTCATGGATCCCCTAGGTAACAGGGAAGTGGTACCAAAAATCTTACAACCCAATAAAGACTTGGCAGAATTACAGAAACTGGTGAAGGCTCAGCAGCTGTGTCTCACAACACCTTGCTTTATGCAGTGCTCACTTAACTCTAGCAATGCCGGGCACCAGCCTACGGTGGCCGGACAGCCATATGTGTGAGCGGAGTGAGCTGGGGGCACTGGTGTGGAATTGGAGGGGTCAGGTCTCCCAGGAGGCCGCCCCTACTCAGCCCCAGTGCTTGTCATGTGAGAATATGGCCCAGTGTTGGTAGATCTTTTGCTTCCCCCAGCCCCCCAGGAAAAGTGCGTGCTCAGCCCCTAAGCTGTGCCTGACCCTGTTTCCCCATGGACTGTAGCCCACCAGGCTCCTCTGTCCGTGGGATTTACCAGGTGAGAGTACTGGAGTGGGTTGCCACTTCCTTCTCCAGGCGATCTGCCCGAGCCAGAGATCAAACCCACGTCTCCTGCACTGGCAGGCGGGTTCTTTACCCCTGAGCACCCAGGAAGCCTGAGAAAAGTAGGAAATTCTGTTTTGGTGGAAGACATTCGCTTTCAGCAGATACCCCTCCGGAGTGGCCGGGACCTGTCGTTTACAGACTGTGGGTTCTTTTGGTCTCAGTGGGCTCCATTTTTGCCTGGCCAGTTGCCTGCAGACACGGAGCCTCTGATACAACAGTGATTCTTGGAGTCTAAGGGGCCTGAGACGCCCAGCCGATCTCTGGGGTTGACACATAGTCAACCTCCTGCCTTTATTCCCTGGCCTCCGTCCCCTCCACCTCCTCCTCCCACCAGTGAGACAGTCACATCCTCTCTAGAATGTTTCTGATGAATTCCAGCCTTGGGGGGCTTGAGGGCTGGTCTCATGACCAACGCATGAAGGACAGTGTCACCCCACCCTCCCCACCTCGTATCCTTAATCGGGCCCCTAGGCTCCATACTTCACAGCGGGTTAGCTTCCCAAGCCTGCTGACAAATACCCCTTCTGTTATTCCACGTGCAGGCTCGGGGCACCAGGGTCCCATTCCACTTTTAGGCCTCAGGGCCGGTGGATGGAGGTAGGTCCCTGAAGTCAGGTTCAGTAAAGGCCCCTGGGGCAGCTGGGCTTGGTCTGTGATGCTGGCCCTGGGACCCGGTGGGACGCTGCTAGCTTGCCCGGCTCAGCTGGGCGGGTGCTGGGAATAATAAGCAGCATTGAAGACGTGATGCGTTTCAGTCCCCGTCACTCTGATCCCCTCCAGGTGTTGGGAGAATGTTTTTCCAGCTTGGTTACTTGCTGGCACGCATAGGTAAATATCCAAGGTGTTCCCAGAGAAGCTGGGACTGGATGTTGACTTTTGCTCCCTGGGATGTGTTCTGGGGAGGAAGTGGGCTTTTTGGTTGTGGTGGGTATAGGATGTGGTCTGGGGAGATTAGAATCACACTGCGGATGAAGTTAACAAGAACAGTGGGACTTTTTTTTTCTCCTTTTGTACTTTTGGGCTTAAAAGGCTTCTCCAAAGGAGCTTTGTGTATCAGGGAGGTGCCCTTGATTCTGCATGTATTCTAAACATTTGTATAGAAGCTAGAAGCACACTCATCGCTCTGTTTCATGCAGTAAATATATTTCTGGCAGGTCATTTGTAAGACCTGAGTTCAGCTTCTGACTTTGATACTTGGTATAACTTGACCTCACACTGAATTTCAGATTGGGGAGTAAAAAGGGGACAAAACCTCATAGAGGTTTCAATGCGTTATTGCATGTAAAACACTGAGTGTACAATTCTTGGCTCAGAGTAAGTATATTTAGTAATGGTAGTTATTATCCTAATTATTAGGCAGCGTGGTATGATAATAATAACAATAATGGTGATGATGATAGTTATTGAGGGCTTACTGTGTGTCAGTTATTCTTCCAAGTACTTTGCATCAATTAACACATTTAGTCCTCACGATAACCCAGTGAGGTAGGTGCGGATGAGGTAAGTCAGGCACAGAGAGGTTGAATAACAGGCCCAAAGTCACCCAGCTCGTAAATAGGAAAAGAGCAAGGACTTGGGAATCAAAAGACCTTGGCCGCACGCCTGAGTGTTGTGGTGTGATAGTGTGGTCTTTTGCAAATTGCCTGCCTCTGAGTTGCCTTTCTTCGCCATAAAAAGGTGCTCCTGCATCAGACCTCCCTTGCCTCCCCACCCTTCATCCCTTGTGCTTGGTTGTGGCTGTTTCATAATAGATGCCGAGTATTCATTTGCCGACTGACTGATGATGGGGAGGGGTAATGAGGTTCCAATGGTTGTTATTTTAAATGCCCCTACACGCGTATCATTGGGGTTTAAACAGCACACCTGTTTTTCAGATTTCTAATCACTTAGAGATACCAAGTAAAAAAGAAGTAAATATCAAAATATCACCTTTCTTACTGAGAAAGGCTTGCTTGGAGGATGTGGCTTAGGTGTGGGATACCATGAGCTTCCTGATAAGAGCTCGACGGTAGACAGACAGACCCACCCAGCCACGAGCAGACTTGAGCACCCAGGGGCCTCCTCCCCGGGATGATGGTGGTGGTGGAGGAGCGGACCACCGGGGCGGGATATGTCACTTCTGCATGGGGGGTGGGGGGAGGCCTAGAGGGAGAGGCAGACGAGAGCCAGGAGTTTGAAGGAAAATCTTTTTTTCTGATGTGGACCATTTTAAAAGTCTTTGTTGAATTTGTTACCGTATTGCTTCTGTTTTATGTCTTTGGATTTTTTTTTGGGGGGGGGTTGTAAGGCTTGTGGGAATCTTAGCTCCCTGACCAGGGACTCAAACCAGCACCCCTTGCATTAGCAGGTGAAGTCTTCACGACTAGACTGCCAGGGAAGTCCCAGGAAAATCTTTCTTTTTGCAATCTAGAAGTAGGGAAAGGGGATACTGGCTCCAATGACTACTGAAAGAAATATTCTTCTTCTCCCCCTGCAAGAAGCCCCAGTAACCGAAAACAACCCTCGCTCATGGTCCTACCCACTAGATTCTGCCAGCACAATTCATGGCTGCTCACCCTTCCGCTTGCTCACCCCTAGAGCCTTTGAGCCACCCTTGACGTTTCCCTCACACCCTGAATCTGTACCCTCATCGGTCTGAGGTCTCAACCCTCAGAGCAGATCCAGAATCCAAGCCATCATTGTCTCTCACCTCCTGACTGATCTCCCTACTTCTCCCTTCCTCTCTTTTCTGTCTGTTCTCTTGGAAGCAGCCGCAGGGAACTGGCAGTCAGGTCACGACCTTGCCACTTACCACCTGCATAGACTGCATCGCTCCTCTTGGAATCACAGTGTAGGCTCCAGGAGATTCTGATCTGGTTTGTGGGGGGATTCATCTCCAGCCACCAGGGCAGTGCCTGGTGCGTAGTAGGTCCAGAACATGGCCTTGTGACAGCTACTGGAGATTTTGCCGTGAGCATTCGGAGTGGAACAGGTGACCACAGTGTGCGTTTGCATAGACCCCGCTGTCCACCCCGCACGCCACCCGGGCCGCTCTGCAGTCAGCTGACAAGGCAGCTGCTGTTAGAGTCTCCATTTCACAGGTGAGGAAACCGAGGATGAGAAGAGATAAGTAGCTGACGTAAGGTGATACATCCGGCATGCAGTGAAGTGTCAGCCTGTGGTGTCAGCTCTGATAGTTTCTGTCTTAACCACTGCACCATCTGTCTCCACTGACAGAAACCTGCAGGAACCCTAAATCCAGTTTTGATTGAGGCTGCGGGGAAATTTTGCACGTGGTTAATGCAGTGCTTTATGGTCAAGGGGGTCTGGGAAGCCTTCTCCATGGAAGGGATGTTTTGTAAAGTGAAGATACCTCTGGTAAATGGAATAATTACCGCCCCCGCCCCCACCAATTAGCTTCATTTTCCAGTTAACTATAATATATCAGGCTTTCAAAAGTGGAGATATGCCTATTTTATTTTTCTCTCTAGGTCTGGGAAATAGATTTTTGTTATGAGTAAAATTAAAAATGAGCCTTAGGGTTACTGAGGATTCAAAAGATGGACTAATAACTTTATCTTTTGAAAAACGTTTTTGAGAAACCCTATTTATAACCAGGAGGCAGGCTTCATGAAACTTTCTTTCCCATTAAAGTGTCTGTGGTGTACTGTAAACAAAGATTGAGCTCCTGGGAGCTGCTTTTCCATAACTTAAGAAAAAGCTATTTTTTTAAAAAAAAGGATCCACACTCATGTTGCCACACAGACAACAAAATAAAGCGGTATGTGCCAAGAACAAACATTTGCTTTACCCACCCACAATCTTGGAAAGATACAGGATGGAAGGAGAAGTCGGAAGCCAGGGCGGGTAGTGCCAGATTGTTTTCGGGGCTCCTGTTAATTTTAGCAAGCCTGGAAGAAGCTCTTAAGCTTTTGTTTTTATTAGAACCACCACCTCAACAGAGTTGTCAGAAAAAGTATTTTCGTGGAGATTCACTGGGCTCCGTGTTCCTTGAGCAACTGCGAGGCCCGGGCCCCTTAACAGGAGGACATTTCTCCCCTGCCTCACTTCCTCATCCCCGCTTTTCCAGAGCAGTGTGGGCAAAGGAGTTTTTGAATCTCCCGTGTGACCAACGGCTTTTCAGGGAGCTTATGTGGTGCTGGGGGGCTGCTCACCGCTCACACCTGCCCCAGGAGCCGCCCTCTGCGGGGTGAGTGCTGTGGGCTGCCTGGGGTCCATCCTGGCCCCGTCCCCGTGGGCACGCGCTGGGTTCCTACTCAAGGCCCCGTCGTTCTGGCTTCTATCTGACGGAAGCCGCTTCTCCCAGTCTCATTTCCTCGGGGGGTTGGGGGGCCAACCACATAACACTGTCCACAGTTGCTTCTTGGGGTACCACGTCGGGCTCCTGGGAAAGCCCTGAAGAGGGGTTGACTCTGGTTTGCTCTTTGACAGAGCCCTTCCGACGGGGCGGTGTATGCTGTGCACGGAGGTGCGCAGTGATGCTAAAAAGAATTGCATACTAAATATAATAACACTTATTATTTAATATAATTATTTATATTTTATTTAAATTATACAAATATAATTATTTGTATTTTAGTAAATACAAGCTAAAAATAATGTAAATATTTTATAATACAATTGTTATATAATCATACATTTATATAATATAATATGATAAATACCGACAATAATACAAAGACAGGGAGTCTGTGTGTCAGGCCCTTTTCTGAGCTCCTTTTATTAACCTGTTTAAGACAGGTAATATAATCTCCGTTGGATAGAGGAGGAAACTGGGGCTGAGGAGGGATGACGCTGCCCGCCTCCCACCAGGCCGCAGACTAGGTGGCGGAGCTGGGGCCCTGGTACGGGACTTTCTATCCGTCCCCTCTCTGATAGGCTGCCTGTCGTGACGGTGCAAGTTCTGTCCTGGAGAACGGAAGCAAGAAAGAGCCTTGAGCAGCTGCTTGTGTCCTGGGCGGCCTGCTCTGGGCTGCTCCTGCTTGGCGCACTTGCTGTTTGGGAAACATACACCTCTTCCTTGTTACCAAGGGCTGATGCTTTACAGAGCTGATGGAAACACTCCAAGCTGTGTGACTGTGGACATGCTTCTCAGCCTTTCTTGGGCATGTTAGTCACTCAGTCGTGTCCGACTCTTTGCGGCCCTGTGGACGGTAGCCCGCCAGGCTCCTCTCTCCGGGGGTTTATCCAGACAGGAGTACTGGAGTGGGTTGCCAGTTCCTTCTCCAGGGGTCTTTAGCCTTGCTTGGTCTCTGTCTTTCATCTGTAAGATGTGGGTAAAATCGATGCCGACTCGTAAGTTGCTTAGAGCAGCGCCTGGCTCATGCCCTGTTGTTACGTCCTTGTCATCAAAGGCGTTGGCAGTGATCCCCACTATGTACCAGCCTCAGCAATGGGGGGATGGAACTAGCCCATGAGGGATGATGGTCAAGGTGCTGGAGAGGTGCCGAGGAAGAGGGCTACTCCCTGAGCAACAGGACCACCTGGCTCTCGGACACCATCGCTTCGGAAGCACTTTCTCATATCTTTTTGTATTTACTCGCCTCCTGCCTGCCAACTTAGCCCACAGAGCCATCCCTAGGTGGAGCTAGCTCTCCCTTGTCAGCTGGGGGCTGAGATGTGTCCCTGAGCAGGTTTCACCTGGATGGATGCAGGGGCCACCGGTGGGCACGGATTCCAGGCTATGATGCGGAAACAGGAGACAGGTCGGCGTGGACTTGTGGGCAGGAGTGAGGGTGCGGGGAAACGTCTTCGATGTTTTCACTGTAAAAGACAGCGGGTTCCTTTATCTGAAAGTCCACTTTTGGAGACGTCAGCTCCCCCCCACCGCCCCCTGCAAAGCAGGGGGTTTTGGCTATTTTGTTTGGGGTCTCCTGCGTGGCAGGCGGACTCGTTACCGTCTGAACCATCGGGGAAGCCCTCTGCTTTCTTTACTGCTCTAAAATAGCGACTGGCACCGTATGTAGGTGCGCAGTGCATATTTGTTGAATGAGTAATGAGAGAAATTGCTTTCCTTGGTCAGTTCTCATTGAAAATTCAGTTTTCACATAAAGAGCAGTGTTGTGGGCAGGCTGACGCAGGGTGGCTGTTTGCAATCGCCTCACTCTTTCCCGATGGAGGGAAGAGCACATTTTTAAGCTACTTTTCCTCTGACCGATACACTTGGCTGCCTCACAAAAAGCCAGAGAAGAACCAAGATTTTTAGCATCGTTCAACATGCTTGCCATTCCCCCTGCTTTGCGAAATCATGAGCTAGTTATTTTGAGTTCACATGGAGGTCAGAACTTGGTCTGCAGGAAGGAGGTTCCCCTTGGTTTATGCTAAGGGAACTTTTTCCCCCTTCTGTTTATTTTACCCAAAGGCTTCTGTTTCTCTCCCAAGCTAAAAATCTGGCGTTTGTTGTAGAAAGTTCTCAGCTTATGTATTTTTTTTTTTAAAGCTCATATTTTGGGTTTAGTTTTGATTCTTAGTGACTTTTTTTTTCTACTGCCTAAGTTGATTTTTATGCTTCTTGCAAGGCCAGCTTGTAAGTGGGCGCCTGAAGTTCCCTTTCAGTTTTAGAGGTGACTGAAAAACTGTTTTCTGAGGCCTTCGAAGGGCTGCTCCCCACTCACATGGGTCTTGGGGTGTTAGTTGATCTAAAAGCAAACAGGGACAGGGTCTCTCGAAGTCCATGGGCTCTTCTGCCCCCCCCCCCCACCCCTGTTTGTTTCTAATGACTGTGAGGCAAATGTGTTCTCTTTCTCCTCCATGTATAATTTTTTTGGCAGAGGGGAAGGTAGCCAAGTCCCTTGGGCCCTTGCCCTGTCCCAGCCCCTCTCCTGGGGACTAGAGGTCCCGGGGCTGGGTTGGCTCAGAAGGTGGGGGGCGTTGGAACTTTGTGGGGAGATGCTGGTAAGGGCTGCAGGGCGGGGCGGAGCCTGGTCCACGGGGCTGCCCAAGCCCTTTCTGCGCATCCAGGGTCCTCAGAATGTTTTCCTGCTGAGCAGCGGAGGAGGCTCAACCCCAGGGGTCAGCGAGGAGAGGAACTGGGGAGGGGCTTCCCCCATCCTGGGGGGCTTCGGCCTGCATCCTCCAGGGCCTTGGTCACTGAGCCCTACCGGGCCCTCCAGGGCCTTGGTCACTGAGCCCTGCCGGGCCCTCCAGGGCCCCTCCCGGGGGAGGGCGTCCTTCCCGGGGGCCCGTGCTTCCCTCTGGACTCTGCAGGTCTTCATTCTTTCTCCCTGGGGTGCCCGTCAGCTTTTCCCCATCACACAGATTTGCATTATATTCTGGAAACTTCTGCAAGTCTTTCTTCCCGTTTGTGAACTGTATGTCTTCTGTTGGATTTTAAAACTTTTGAAAGCAAATGTCCTTCTGTGTTCTGTGCTTTATTTGTAGGGCTCAGATGACCAAGTGTGTTCAGGCCTTCTCTTACTTATCAACAATAACCAGGGTCGACCCTGCCATGGTGCTTCCTAAGAGCTAGGCTCTGTTCTAAGCCCTTTGGACCTACTAACTTCCCCTCACCCCATGCAGTGTGCTCTTATCAGCCCTGATATATCGAGGGGAGAACTCAGCCAGAGAGCAGTTAAATGATACCCAGGCGGCCACACATGTGCCAAATGCAGAGCTTGGATTTGAACTCAGGCAGGTGAGCGCCTTAATCCTGGTGTTTAAACAACTGCACCACACTAGCCTTTGTATTAGCAGCAGGATTTGAACTTATCATCCTTATTTCTCACAAATGAAAATTCTGGGGAACTTCCCTCGTGGTCCAGTGGCTAGGACTCTGTGCTCCCAAGGCAGGGGGCCTGGGTTCGATCCCTGGCCCGGGAGCTGGATCCCATAGGCCACATGCATCTAAAGATCCTGTGTGCCACAAGTAAGACAAGGTGGACCAAATAAATGCTCATCGGAAAAGACCCTGATGCTGGGAGAGATTGAGGGCAGGAGGAGAAGGGGGCAACAGAGGATGAGATGGTTGGATGTCCTCACTGACTCCAGGAGATAGTGAAGGACAGGGAAGCCTGGTGTGCTGCAGTTCATGGGGTCACAAAGAATCAGATACAACTTAGCAACTGAATAACAAAAAAAGGAAAACTGTCCTTTTCCTAAAAGATTCAAAAGTAATACCACAGGGAAAACCTAAGAGATGCATACGAACAGAAAGTGAGTGCCCTCCCACCCATGGTGCTCTTGAGATGGACCAAACTGCTGACAGGGGATGCTGTCCGTACAGTCTCTCCATTTGGAATCCTTTGTGTATTTCACACATCAAGTGTAACATCCATAATCACACTGATGGGCCCCACCGTCCTCCTGCGGGTGCTCAGAAGGCAGCTCAGGTGTTGCGTCCACTCCAGGCACTCTCTGATGCCGAGGAAGAGTCTAGGTTTGAACCCAGATGCCCTGTCCGCTGGGACCTGCCTTCTGGGGCGTCAGGGGCTGGTTTTACAATCCTCCGGCTTGTATTGTTGACAGGTCTTCCACGCAGAGCTGTGGGCGCCTCCCGGGGTCATAAGTAAAAAGGGAATAGGTTTCAAGCAAAGACAGTAAAATGCAAATCTGCAGTTTCGGTTCAGAAAACCTGAAACTTGTGGTGGGGACATAGAAAATAAGGAAGTAGAATGATTCTCTTTCCCCCCCTCTCCCTTCTTTCCCCTCTTCCAGAGAGAAGGGAGTGGGAGGCCACCTGGAAAAGACTCCAGGAGAATCCTTTCCTGCGGTAAAACCAGTCCGTTCCCCTCCCCCAGGGCAATTATGGAGCATCTGGCCTGGAACCCTGGAAGCACCCTCACCAGCCTGGAGGAGATACCATTCTGCAAACAATGGGGGGAAGGAAAGGAAAGCAATGCGTTTGCCAGTGCTGCAGATGACTTCCTCAATGCGAGACCGGCTTGTGCTCAGGGAATCCCTCCTGGGAGGTCCCGGCGCATATAGCCTCTGCTTTCACTCTCCACATCCTTTAGTCCAGGAAAGAACGTTTCGAGGCGGTAGGGACGGGCCCTCTGGCTGTGAATTCAGATGGAAACTTGAAAGGGAAGGGAACTTTATCCTAGGAAGCCTCTCTCTCTTTCTGGATCGGACTGGTCAGGCAACAGCAATTATCCAAACCACAGCTCTGCACCAAGAGGCAAACCACAGGAAAAAGAAATGTGAACAAGCAGTGAAACTAGGTATTCATGTTTTTCTCAGAGGAGAGTTTTTATTCACGGTTTTAAGGACTGGTCCAGTAAGTGTGCTTCTGGTTTTCCATCCCATAGCAGATAAGCAGGAAATTGGAAGGAACAGGAGAAGCCTATAGGGCATCTCCAGGGTGGAGATGGGAGAAACGGGGAAGAGGAGAAGCATGCGCTTAAACACCTCTGCCACCCCTGGGGACCCTTAGGTACTTGATTTCTAATCAGTGTGGAAGGTCCTTATCTCAACTGCCCCAGGAAACACTAACCCTAACCCAGCACAGGTAGGTATAGACTGTGATAAGATGACTGTCATCCTCGAAAGGTGAACTGATGACCGGGGTGATATTATTATATCAGAGTAGCCAGTCTGAGAAGGCGAGATGGGGGAGTTCAGAGGTTAGCATGCAGTGCTTTCACTGCTGTGGGCCTGGGTTCGATCCCTGGGAACTGAGATCCTTTCTTCTTTATTTCTTCTTTATTCCTCCTTTGGAGAAGCAGAACAATTGAAAGAGATGTGTGAGTGACAGCAATTGGTTACTGGCCTGCTCTAGGCAGCGGGAACACCGAGTCAGTATTCATCAGTCAGCTGGTATAGGTGCAGAAGCGTTCAGGTTGCTGGGAATACAACACGGACTTGCCAACGGGGAGTTTGTGCTTTTCCGGCCCTGTGATCCGAGAACTGAGGTGCGAGGAGAGCCCGGCTGAGCCAGGCGTTAAAGCTGGCCCTGCGTGTGTGCGTGCTCGGTCGTGTCTGACTCTTTGCAGTCCCCATGGACTGTAACCCACTAGGCTTCTCTGTCCATGGAATCTTCCAGGCAAGAATATTGGAGTTGGTTGCCATTTCCTACTGCAGGGTGTCTTCCTGACCCAGGGATTGAAGCTGTGTCTCCTGCATCTCCTGCATTATTAGCAGGCAGATTCTTGACCCCTAAGCCATCTGGGAAGCCCTGAAGCCCTGCCGCTTGCCTTATTGATTGGCTGCGTCCCTCCCCTTTCTAATTTTCACTTTGCTCAGGCATGGAGTGAAGACTATAAAAGTTCTACCCTCAGAGGTCTCCTGGGAAGATGAAATGAGAAAAGGTATGGAAACTACCTATGCAGACTGCCCGGCATAATCTGACAGCTGCTGTTCTTATTTGATTCTCCTTCACATTCGAGATCTGCCCTGGGTGGTGGTGGGGAATTCCAGGATGGCTTTGGAGAGAAAGTGATCTTTGAACCCAGCCTTGGAGTCCCCCTAGTAGGTACAAAGGAAGCGATCGATACCAGTTAATAATTCTCAATGGCTGTGGTAAAAAGGACAGTGAATTTGTTTATCAGGCCACATTGCCCGATGATGGTGGGAACAATGCAACTTGACTACGTAATACTTTGGTTTTGGACTGAGGTCATCATAGGTGAGCCAAGTGAAATAGAATCTCATTTGGAGCATGGGTTCCTGATGGAGTCAGGGCTGTGGCGGACCTGCTGTTTGGTTAGGGTCACAAGTGAAAGTCTTCATCCCTTGAGTTGTCCCCAAATAGTGTCCAAAGTGGTATTTATCTGCCACACTAGGGACATATGCCATCTTTCTCTTTTTTTTTTGGGGGGAGTGCACTTGTGGCATGCAGGATCCTAGTTCCCTGACCAGGGGTCAATCCTGCGCCCCCTGCATTGGGAGCTCAGAGTCTTAACCACTGGACCACTGGGGATGCCATTTCTTAATAAGCTTCCTCCATGGTTGAAGAAAGTGCCATCTGTGGTTGAGCATCAGATTTAGGGGCTACGTGCTATGAAAACTCTATATCCTTAAGTTTTAAATGAGGGTGGTGAGAAATGGTGCGTGGGAATTGGGACTTACTGGGCTTCCCTGGTGGCTCAGATGGGAAAGAATCTCCCTGTAATGTAAGAGACTGGGGTTCAGTCCCTGGGTTGGGAAGATCTCCTGGTGAAGGGCATGGCATCCCCCTCCAGTATTCTTGCCTGGAGAATCCCATGGACAGAGGAGCCTGGTGGGCTACAGACCATAAGGTCGTGAAGAGTCGGACACGACAAAGCAGTGGAACAGCAGCTTGGGACTCACTGAGGCTACAGTTGATTTTTTGAACTGTGGTGTTGGAGAAGACTCTTGAGAGTTCCTTGGACAGCAAGGAGATGCAACCAGTCCATCCTAAAGGAGATCAGTCCTGGGTGTTCAATGGAAGGACTGATGCTGAAGCTGAAACTCCAATACTTTGGCCACCTGATGCGAAGAGCTGACTCATTGGAAAAGACCCTGATGCTGGGAAAGCTTGAAGGCAGGAGGAGAAGGGGACGACAGAGGATGAGATGTTTGGATGGCATCACCGACTCGATGGACATGGGTTTGGGTAGACTCCAGGGAGTTGGTGATGGACAGGGAGGCCTGGCGTGCTGTGGTTCATGGGGTCGCAAAGAGTCGGACATGACTGAGCGACTGAACTGAATGGTGGGTGGAATAGCTGCTACCATATAAATTGTGTCTCTTATTTCTCCCCTCCCGTCAGCAGATGTAGTTTAATTCACCCCAATGATATCGTTATATGATGGGACATCAACATGGCCTCTTTGTTTTTGCTACTGCTGGAGATCTAATTTTAAATATGAATACGTCAGTGATAAGAGTTTTTGTTTGGTGTATTATTCTCTGTGGAAAATTTCTTAACGTATACTTCATTGTTTTATTCCTTGGCAGTTTACCAATAGCAGCAAATATCATTCTTTCTTATTGTTCAGAGGAGCAGACTATTTTTATATTTTTCCATCCGAAGTGCTGTGACCTTTTCAACCATAGAGGAACTTTGATGATTTAGTGTTTTATGAGGGCCGTCACCTGATTGTGCTCATTGCCATAAACATATATTATTACCTGTTTTCTGAGAGGTGGAGGGACTTGGTTTTCCTGGGTTTGCATAGTTATTATTGGTTCACTGGAATTGCAGATACATGAAAAGAAGGATTACAGACCATCGGGTTCATTCTCCTTCCCGTGCAGGGAACCTTCTACAAAGTTCTGAATAGATTGAATAGGTCATAATATCAATGACTGGAGCTCAGTGAAGCTCTTCTGCAAAACAATATGAAAAGTACATAAATGTAAAAAGTAGCTCAGTTAGTAAAGAATCTGCCTGCAATGCAGGAGACCCTGGTTTGATTCCTGGGTTGAGAAGATCTGGAGAAGGGAGAGGCTCCCCACTCCAGTATTCTTGGTCTTCCCTGGTGGTTCAACTGGCAAAGAATCCACTTGCAATGCAGGAGACCTGGATTCGATCCCTGAGCTGGGAGGATCCCCTGGAGAAGGGAACGGCTACCCACTCCAGTATTCTGCCCTGGAGAATTCTATGGACTGTATAGTCCATGGAATTGCAAAATGTTGGACACGACTGAGCAATTTTCACTTCACTTCACTTCACCAAGTATCAAGAAGAAGTATCAAGCTACTATTAACATGTCCTTGGCACTGTGGCGGTTAGTACTGGGTGTATTTTTTTGTTTTTTAATAATCTGAACAACTACCCTAATGGAAATAGCACTGTATCATATCCATTTGCAGGTAAGGAAATACACAGAGAAAGTCAAGAGTTTTAACCTAAAATTATTGAATTCAAAAGTCAATGGTCTTTTGTTCTGCTTGACTCTTTTTGATCTGTGATTCTATGTATGGTGGTCCTTCAACTCCTGGTATTCGAGATGATGTTAGATGCTACCCAGATGAATGTTTATATCAGTAGCCATCTCTTTTAAAATGTATTAGGGAAGAAAACCCGGAGAGCAGTGAACCTCATGGTTCCTCGAGTAGCACTACCTAGGGTGAAGCTACATTTATTTCAGTAAAATCTGTAGATTAATTCACAGAAAAATATTAGATAAAAATGTGAGTGGCTTGTGACTATTGCAGAAGTGATGGTGACGGTACTTGAACGAGTGAAGCAATTTCGGTGATGCATTTGGGAGTTAGATACTGTTCCACTGTTAACGTGGTTCTGCTGGTCGGAAAGTTCTTACAGTGGGGTGGTCTGCATGCCGGCACCTTTTGGCTTATTGGTTTGTTCTGGCTCCCCTAGAGCCCCCCAGAAAGAACCTACATCCACTTTCCTCACTCCCTGTAGTATCTTCTTCTCCGGGTTAAGTACTCCCAGCCGTCAGCGTCTCTGTTTGCCTTGGTCGTTCATGCCCCAGGACAGCATTTCAAAACTGCCGGCGTCCCGCTTGAGATCAGGTCACCTCCCGGAATTTCTAGAAATGCTGCTTCTGCGATGGTGACCTTCTACAGCAGATGCTCCAGGGCAGTCTGACCTCTCACGCGTCGCTTCCCCTCTTGATAGTTTTCTCGTGAACCTCACCTCAGCTTTCTCATCTGTGAAATGGACAGACAACATGTAAAGTGCTTGGCACAGTGGTTGCTATACAAAGACTATTGTTGCTGCTGCCAAGTCGCTTTGCTGCTCATGGATCACTTTCTCTGATTATGCCTTCTTCAATATGAATGAGTTAAATAACTGCAACTGAAAATCTACAGCTTTAAGACTTTGGGCCTCATGGTGGAAGGACCCCTTCCTGATTTCCTTTTATCAGTTTTTCCTTTCAAAAAAAAAAAAAAAGGGATGTTTAACATCTTTTCACTTTCAAGTTCAGTTTCTCTCTTCTCCTTTTTTCTGGGTGATGGTTGAAGTTATTATTTAAAAAAAAATGTTACATACATGTGACATAAAATAACCCAATGTAGCTGAAAGTGTCCAAAGGTGTTTCTTGCATTTTTAGTAGACTCATTCACTTTATAAGTCCTTAGGGTGTTATATTTGAGACCACTTGCAGCCTTTATGTATACTTTAAAGAGCAAAATTATGCTCCAAACATATTAAACTCTTTTTAAACCACAGGGGGGAAATTAATTTCTAAATTTAAAAAACTAGGAGAAAAAAGTGTTTGTGCTAAGTTGCTTCATTTGTGTCTGATTCTTTTCAACGCCATGGACTGTAGCCCACCAGGCTCCTCTGTCCATGGGATTCTTCAGGCAAGAGTGGGTTGGAGTGGGCAGGAGTGGGTTGCCATGCCCACTTCCAGGGGCTCTCCCTGACCCAGGGATCGAACCCATGTCTCTTATGTCTCCTGCCTTGGCAGGTACGTTCTTTACCACTAGCACCACCTGGGAAGCAAAAAAAAAAAAAAAAGTGTTTAAAGCACTTTAAACTTGAGAACTTCAAGTTTCTGTTCTGTGTTGCCAATTTATTTTTGCAATAGTAATTATTTCAGCTGCCTATAGTATTAGCATATAGGAACATTAGACTAATTTGTTCATGAGTATGTTTAGAGCCTTTTAGCTGATAAGAATCATGTATATCATGCCTGAATTTGTAATTACCCAGCATGCTGCGCTTAGTCGCTCAGTCGTGTCTGACTCTTTGCGACCCATGGATTGTAGCCCACCAGGCTCCTCTGTCCATGGGGGATTTTCCAGGCCAGAATACTGGATTGGGTTGCCATGCCCCTCCTTCAGGGGATCTTCCCAACCCAGGGGTGGAAGTCAGGTCTCCTGCATTGCAGGTGGATTCTTTACAATCTGAGCCACCAGGGAAACTCAGAACCAAATTAGTATACAGTATTTAGATTCTGGGAAACAATGCCTAAATAAACTAGCATTATTTAAGTTGTGCCAGAGTCTCTTCCCACCTGTTCTGTGAACCTGGGCAAGGTATGTAACCTTTCTGAGCCTCACTTCCTTATCACATGTAAGTGACTCACAATGCACTTTGGGCAAAATCAAAGCCCAGTGTTAATGTGACAGTCACAGAGACTTTGAACCTTAGTTCACAGTTTGGACCTTAGTTCTTAGGTCAGTGCTTCAGAGAGCTTTTGACTCTCTTGTTTGATGTTTTCTAAAGTGCAGTATGCCATTGTTTTTAGGTATTTTTGAAAATACTAAAGCACTTACTGGAATAATTGATACGAGTATGGGATTTTACCAAATTAGGGCTAGGAGTCAGTGCTCTCAACACAGGAGACTTTTACCCTCCATATATTTTACGTAGGTTTTGCATGTTCAGCAAGAGCAATAAAGACACAGTGAGAGCAACAGTGCTTGCTCCTAGACTGGAGTTTTCTTTACAAAGAGAGGAGTGAGTGGGCACTTATCAGATGAGGCATTAGCTTAAGGAGAACACAAAGAATACTTGAAACTTACCAAATTTCCAAGATTCTCTGGTTTTGGTTTACAACTTGCAGCTGAGTTCTGGCCTGTTCCTGTTCCCTCTCTTCCTGAGAACTCCAGGAGGATGTTTTGGTGTATGATCATGTCCTTTACCTGCTCTGAAGCCCTTGTTTCCTGCCTCACTCCCCTAGACAGAGGCCAGGTTCTAGTTGAAGCAGCCTGATTATTGTTTTCTGTCTAAATGCCAAGTGCTGGGCCTTCAGCGTGGGATCTGCCTTCCCAGCTGTGTCTACCAAAGTCCCAGTCATCTGATTTCCATCTCGAAGGTCCCTTGTTCCTAAACTCTTCCACGGTTTCCCCGCCCCAACAAGGCATACGTTCCCTTTTCTTGGGACTGTCCTTGGAAGAACATGGCAGGTTGACCTGTCTTCAAATTACTGCCTGTGTGTTTACCTGGGGAGTGGTGGTAGGTGGGTCCATTCAAGCTCTTAGAGCTTTGGGTTAGAGCCGACCCCCACGAGACAGCACGGCTGGAGCACCTCACGCAGCTTCTCTCCAGGCATTCTTGTCTCACCTCTCCTGTGCCCTAAAGGCTTTTACGTTTGCTGTTGTGTTAAGAGTTTGGTTTTTGTCTTCTTGCTGTCCAGTTGCTAAGTCATTTCCCACAAGCCAAACCACCGTCCCACTGATTGCTTCTGCACTGCTGAAGAGAGGAGAACAGAGAATGGGCTGGGAAAGAAAATCCGCAGAGCCTGGAGTCAGTTCTGGATTTGAATCCGGGTGTGTTTAACTGCCAATTTGTGTCCGACTCTTGGTGAGCTTGTGGACTGCAGCACGCCAGGCTTCCCTGTCCTTCACCATCTCCCGGAGCTTGCTCAGATTCATGCCCAGTGAGTCAGTGATGCCATCCAACCATCTCATCCTCTGTTGTCCCCTTCTCCTCCTGCCCTCAATCTATCCCAGCATCAGGGTCTTTTCCAGTGAGTCGGCTCTTCATATCTGGTGGCCAAAGTATCGGAGCTTCAGCTTCAGCATCAGGCCTTCCAATGAATATTCAGGCTTGGTTTCCTTTAGGATTGACTGGTTTGATCTCTCTGAAGTCCAAGAGACTCTCAAGAGTCTTTTCCAGCACCACAGTTCATAAGCATCAATTCTTCGGTGCTCAGCCATCTTTATGGTCCAGCTCGCACATCTGTACATGACTACTGGAAAAACCACAGCTTTGACTATACAGACGTTTGTTGTCAGCGTGAAGTCTCTGCTTTTTTACATGCTGTTTAGGTCTGTCATAGCTTTCCTTTCAAGGAGCAAGTGTCTTTTAATTTCATGGTGGCAGTCACCATCTGCAGTGATTTTGGAGCCCAAGAAAAAAATCTGTCATTGCTTGCACTTTTCCCCCATCTATTTGCCATGAAGTGATGGACTAGATGCCATGATCTTCATTTTTTTGAATGTTGGTTTCAAACCAGCTTTTACATGCTCCTCTTTCACCCTCATCAAGAAGTTCTATGGTTCCTCTTCACTTTCTGCCATTAAAGTGGTATCATCTTATTGTTTTTGTCTTAATTTATTTTAATAAGTCATAACCTTGTGAAAGAAGACTGTCTTTTCTTTGTTTTCCCAATAGTGCCTAGCATAATGCTTTTATATAGATAGTGTGTTGTTGCCAATTTCCATAGAATCAAGTTGGTCTGGAGTTATTCCAGTTAAGGGATAAAATTGGAGAGCGCTTGTGTTCAAAAGGGCCTTCTTCTCCCTTTTCATCCTTTATTTCTGTCTTCTCCCCATCTTTTCGCTTCCATTTTTACTTCTTTAGTACTGAGAAAGAGCCAGGCTCACTTCAAAGAGTTGACTTCAAAGCCCCCCTTGGCCGAGAACTGCTTGACACTGAAGCCTATAGGGGTTGGCGTCAATGGAAGACCTTGTGTTCGTTACATTTGAGTTTTTCGAGACTTCTATTTTTATAATCCTTTTAAAGAGATGTTATAGAAACATCTGCTTCTTAAGAAAAAAAAAAAAAAATCAGGCACAAGCCAGTGTAATTCTAAAAAAAAAAAAAAAAAAAAGCTATTTTACAGTTGGTGAAAAAAACAAATCTTTTTTTTTTTAATTACTTTTGCTGGTCTGTCCTACTTTTATAAGCCGGAGGACGGAAATAGTCTTGTGTGCAGCGTTTTCCAAGATGGCCAAGCTGGGCTGCAGGTTGCAGACCAGAAAGCGGGGCTCGGGCCTGGTAAGCCTCAGACTCAGTTCTCCTTGGAGCTGTGGGTGTGCTCTGGACAAGGAGAGGCGATTAGAGACCAGGGGTCTCCTGCCATCGACCCTCTGATGCTCTTGTACGTTGACTTTTTGAGGCTTGGAGTGACTGACTCTTCCCGGAATGAGGAATGGAATCCTCCCAGTTTCTATGGTAGCCCCCCAGCGTATTTCCTGAAGGCCTACTGTGTGTCCACACCATGGTGGGCCTCCCGCAGCAGCCCTAGTGTGTGCGTGCCTGGGCCAAGAGACTCTTTGTGACCTGACGTTTGCTCCCTGCTCCTCCCTTGCCTTTGCATGAGTCTCACCAGCCTAGAATGCTGCTTTCCCTGCTCTCAAACCCTTACATCTTATTGGCTTGCTTACCCTTCAATACCTGGATTAAGGGGTTTGCCTTTTATAGAGACTTCCTCCAACTTCTCCTGAGCTGGTTGCTCCCCCACCACCCCTGTAAAAAAGTTTGGCTGTTCCGGGTCTTAGTTGCGGCGTGTGGTCTTTAGTGCCCTGATCAGGCATTGCACACAGGCCCCCCGCCTTGGGAGCACAGTCTTAACCACTGGACCACCAGGGAAGCCCCACAGCCGGCTGCTTTGCCCTCCACTATAACATTTCGAACCCCAATTAGAATGTTCATTTTATTCTTCGGTAATTATCTGTTTGCACTTTTATCCCTGATAATTATAAGCCATTTGGTTTCCCTGGTAGCTCAGTTGATAAAGAATCCGCCTGCAGTGCAGGAGACCCCGGTTCGATTCCTGGGTTTAGAAGATCCCCTGGAGAAGGGAGCGGCTACCCACTCGAACATTCTGGCCTGGAGGATTCCGTGGACTGTATAGTCCATGGCTCACAAAGAGTTGGACACGACTGAGTGACTTTCACTTTCACCGGGGGCTGGATGAATGGCATAAGTGAGTGCTATGTGAATGGAGACTCAGTTGAGGTGAGGTGATCAGGGGAAGTTTTGAGGACAGTCTCAGAGTCTAATCTATAAAGATGGATACAATTTATTTGCCAAATTAAAAAGGACGGACTTAGGTAGTTTAGGCTCTTTGGAGACAAGGGGAAGGATATCTGGGAACCTGAATGAGCCAGGCCTCACATGCCAGCCAAGATGTTTGGCCATTTACAGCAGGGGAATGAGATGACTGAAGTGAAATTTATCGGAAGATCTGCCCAGGCAGGAGTGAGCAGGGTGCAGTTCAGGTGTAGTCAGATGTGCTAGGAAGGCCCAGTGCAGAGTGTTGGTGAGGTCTGGGGGCGAGGTGTCAAGGGTGTAGACCAGGCCCGCCACCTGTTTTTGCGTGGCCAGGGAGTTAAGAAAATGTGCTGTGACGTGGGGAAGTTATATGAAATTCAGACGTCAATGTCCATAAGTCAAGTTCTTTTGGAACCCAGCCAGACCCATCCGTTTGCATATTTTCTGTGGCTGCTTTCACACAGCATGTCAGCCTCGAGTAGTTGCGACAGAGATCACGTGGCCCATGATGGCTAAACTATGTACCATCCCGCCCATGACAGAATAAGCTTTTTGACCCCTGGCGTAGACCAGCCAGGGTGAGTGATAGGATGAGTGGAAAGGAGAGGGATGGGCAGGATCAAGGGACGTTTTAGAGGAAGGTGCAACGTAGAGTTAAGCAGTTGCTTCCCTCCTTCTGGAAGTCCATGTATTGGTGGTGGTGCCCTAGAGGTGGGCTTCGCTAGGGGCTGGGGGGACAGAGGGCAGGGAAAGGTAAAAGGATTGTGCTTTCACAGTGGGGGGCCGGGGTGAGTCTTAGAGTAAACCCAGAGCACAGGGCGGCTCCAAGTCCTCCAGACCGAGGACAGCTTGCTGGCTGCTGGTGGGGCCGGATAAGAAAAGAGTGAAGCTGGGACTTCCCTGGCGCTCCAGTGGTTAGGACCCTGTGCTTCTAGTGGCAGGAGGCGCGGGTTCGATCCCTGGCTGGGGAACTAAGATCCCACACCCACTCTTGGTGTCACACAACCAAGAGTGAAGCTGAGCGGCCCACACTCGAGTGATCGGGGGGCTCTTGGGGTAACAGTTCTTCCGAGAGGTCGGGAGAGCGGTGGAAGCGGGGCAGCCCCCCGAGGCTCCTTTCTTCCCAAGCTGCAACTCCTCAAGGGCGTGTCTGTAAGAGAGCTAAGCGATTGGAGCTCTTTGTCTCTGGCTGGCTGGTGTTGACACTTCTTTTCCATGCCTTTGGGGATGAGAGAGGAAGCTGATGACTCCCTTTAGCCCTGGGTGCGGACTGGGCTGGGAGGTCAAGTTCCCTACTGTCCCGTGCCTGCTTGCGTGCAGGAGGAGGGTCACCCACAGAGCTCTTTGAGGATGAAAAGATGCAAAGAAGCAGCCAGGGTGGTAAGGGAGACTCAAGAGGGAAGCACAGTGTTCTGAGGCATGTCCCTCATCAGGCAAAAGGCACGACTTTCAGGCAGCCTTAGGGGTGCCGAAAGCCTTGAGTCAGAGGGGACAGGCACACCCATCCAGGACAGACCCTGGGGACTTAAAGTCTCTTTCCACTATTAGAAAAATGGAGATGTTAGGGTCAGGTGGAAGCCTCTGGTTTTGCAGGTGGGAAACTTGAGCCCAAGATGGATATATTATATTTACAAAGCTGGTTGGTGGTGGGTGGTGGTGGTCAGTTGCTCAGTGGTGTCCGACTCTTTGCAACCGCATGGACTGCAGCACACTAGGCTCCTCTCTCCTGTATTATCTGCTCAAACTCATGACCATTGAGTCGGTGATGCTATCTAACCATCTCATCCTCTACTGCTTCCTTCTTTTGCCTTCCATATTTCCCAGCATCAGGGTCTTCAGTTTTATTGCAAATCTTTCATTATTATCATTACTAAATAACTCTTAACCATTTGAACCTGTACCACATGCCAGGGCCTTCACGTGTAGACTTACCCTTCACTGCAACCTTGGAAATCAGCTATTGTCTCTGCTTTACAGAGGAGGAAATCAAGGCTAGGAGAGACTCATGGCCTGCAACCCAGTAGCTGGAAATGGTCTTCGGACCCTAGTCAGCCTCACTGCAGGGGCTGAGCAGCTTCCTGTTGTCCCCGTGTTCAACCATCCTCCATTGTTTTTTTTTTTTCTTAAAGCAAAAAAAGATTTTTTTTTGATTGGACCATTTAAAAAGTCTTTATTGAAGACTTTGTTAGAGTATTGCTTCTGTTTTATGCTTCTGTTTTTTTGGCCCTGAGTCATGTGGGACTTCCCTGTTGGCTCAGAGGGTAAAGCATCTGCCTGCAATGCGGGAGACCCGGGTGTGATCCGTGGGTCGGGAAGATCCCCTGGAGGAGGAAATGGCCACCCACTCCAGTACTGTTGCCTGGAGAATCCCATGGACGGAGGAGCCTGGTGGGCTGCAGTCCACGGGGTCGCACAGAGTCAGACACGACTGAGCGACTTCACTTTCCTTTCCTTCACTTTCATGTGGGATCTTGGCTCCCTGACCAGGGATCGAACCCATATCCCTCACACTGGAGAGTGACACCTTAACCACTGGCCCGCCAGGGAAGTCCCCGTCCTCCATTTGTATTCATTCATCACTGTGTACTGAGCGCCTTTGAGCAGTCAGGAGGGTACTGGGCTAAGTGAGGATGGGTGGGGTGCCATCTTGGTTTTGGCCAAGCCCACGGGAATGCCAAAGGCCAGCCAAGGTGGGGAGTGATGTTTCCAGAGCAGCCTCCTCCCCACTCTCTGGGCCTCGGCTCCAAGATCCCCTCTTCTGTGATGCTGCTTGTGACAAGCCCCTCCCAGCAGAGCTGATTTCTCCCACCTTTGAGCTCCCTTCACGCTCTGTCTTCAGCACATCACACTGTATCGTGTCTCCCTTGGATGCTCAGACTAGGAGCATGGGGATTTTTTATTTTAGAAAAATTTTTTTTTAAATTAATTTTTTTTGACTGCACTGGGTCTCCGTTGTTGCTACAGGCTTTCTCCTTGTGGTGAGTGGGGGCTACTCTACACGCAGTATGCAGGCTTCTCATTGCTGTGGCTTCTCTTATTGAGGCCTGCTGGCTCTAGAGCGGAGGCTCAGTAGCACATGGGCTAAATTGCCCTATGGCATGTGGGATCTTCCCGGACCAGCGATCAAACATTGCCAGGCGGATTCTTAACCACTGGGCCACCAGGGAAACCCAAGGAGCATGTGCATTTATCTTTGCATTCCTACATCACAGGTGGCAAATGTTGAGTGAGTGAATGAATATGGACCCGGGATCGTCCCTGGTTCTCAGACTTGATTTTGCAAATGAATCATTTGAAGAGCCTGTGAAAGATTCACGCTCCTGAGCTCTCCCCCTGCTGGTTACTGCTAGGTCGGTGGAACCCAGATTCTGAATTTCCCTGCAGCACCAGGTGTTTCAGATGCGGGTGGTCTGCAAGCCGTGCGTGGAGCAACTCTGGCACAGGTGCTGAGCCTTCTGGAAGAAAGACAGGAACCACACGTTAAAAATAGCACGCCATTCATTTGCTTCTGTTGGGATGCCAAGTGTCCCCTCCTGCCAGCGACAGGTCCGGATGTGGGCCAGTTCGCTGCCCAGGGAAAATGAACAGTGTCTTCTCCACAGTGCCCAGAACGGTCTGAGTCAGTGGAATGTGCCTGCCAGCCAGGCGGGCAGAAGGGAACTACTGCTTCTTTTTTAAACCTTGGTGGGAACGGTGCTGGCCAGGCGGACCAGGAGGAAGCTCGATGTGGGCTTTGGGGTTGGCCGGCCTTGCAGGGCTGGCTGTACTTTGGGTGGCCGCCGAGGACCACTGCTATATATGCCCCTTTCCTCTTGAAATAGTCACTTCCTTGGCTGGGTGATGTGTTGCTTGGCCACCTCAAATGTGTGGCTGTTATTCAAGGGGGCCTCCTGGGATGTTAAAAAGACCAAATTAGGCCAGGCCGCAGCCAGGGCTTCTCAGGAAGATGAGCAAGTGGGCTTTGGCCCCTGTCACACCTCTGACTCATCGTGAGGTTCAGAAGGAGTGGCTTCTGGGTCCTGGGCTTGCTTTTCCATCTGTAAAATGGGTGGGGTGAAGGGGCAGAGCAATAAAGCTTGTTTCCTCTCCTGAAAGGGATGTTTCACGGCCAAGATTGGACACAGGGCTCTGTTGTTAATCTGGTGCCATTGATGGAGGCTCAGGAAGCTTGCAGTTAACCCTTTTAGGGAACATGTGGCCAACAGTGCCACGCCTCTGAGTTGGTGTCATGCTGATGACGGTCCTCCAGGACAGAAGCTCCAGAAGGGCAGGCCCTCGGTCTTTCTTCTTCATCTCTGTACCCTCGCTGCTCCATACTGGGCCTGGCGCAGTGGGTCTCCACGCACATTTGTAGAGCTCATGGCTCCAAACATGGGTGCCCACTAAGCATCAGGCTCCGTCTGTCTGTCTGCTTCATAAGTTCGACTTGCTGTCTGAGAAGGATGGTGACGATCCAGGGCATTTTTGGAGGAAGACACTAAGCTTCTATCGTTGCTCTAAATGTCTCACCCATTTTCTTTTCCTTACTGGAAGGAGTATAAGAGGTGACGGAAACGGTGACGGTCTGTCTGGTGAAATGAACCGTGCAGAGGGGTCAGGGGACTTGGGTTCAAGTTCTGAGTTCATTATGTAACAGGCACGTTGTCGCTTATTAACCTCTGCCGGGCTCAGTTCCCTCCTCTGAGAAAGAGATGAATAACCCCCGGCCCAGGTCACCCTCACGGAGTCATGTGAGGCTTGGGCCGGATGGCCAGGGTGCCGTCCAGGCCGGGGAAGGGATCCTGTGTGTCAGCAGGGCGGCTGCGGTCAGCCTGCTGGAGGGGCAGAAGCCTCTCTGTGAGGTAACTGCTGAGGTTTACCCCTCCTAGAGCCAGTGGAAGGGAATCCAGCCCCAGTGGTGAGCTCTCAACATTTCTAGGGCAGGTCACCCCCACCTCCCCACCCACGCCCATGTCCGCAAGTATTTTCGTATTAAAAAAAAACAAACAGCAACCCATATTTTATTGTGAAACCCTTAAATTAGCAAATCCCGAGCTGGCTGAATTAGGCCTCCCAGGGAACCCACATGCCCGTGTGCAAATATATGGTATGGCGTTTCATTTTTCCTCTGGCACTTAGCATTACCTGAAATTATTGTGTGCCTTTACTGGTTGGTTTGTGTATGGTCTGCTCTCCCCATGAGAATGTTAGCTACACGAGGGCAGGGCTTTGCCTCGTCCACTGCGGAAGTCCCGGCACCTGAAACAGATGTAGTGGGTGCCCAGTAAATATTTGTGGAATGAATGAAGAGGTACAGACATACATTCATTGGATGTGAGCTTCTCACCGGGGGTTCTCAAAAAGTGGTCCTGGGACTCCTGGGCTTCCCTGGGACCCTTTCAGTGGATCTGCGTGGTCAAAACCATTTCTTTAATAGTGTTGAACTGTGATCTTTTCATTGTCATTCTCTCTTGGGAACAGATCTCGGTGAACTAATATTTTCCAAATAACTGATGCGTGATGGCAGAAAACCATGCAGGGTAAAAAGAGCCATGCAAAGTTCAGTGAGTGCAAACAGTGGTTGATTTTCATGCAGTGGAAGATGAATGGTCCCCGACAGAGTTTCAGATTCCACATCACGGCTGACTTTACACAGCTACCTGTCACTTGTTGAGTTTTGGTGTAGTGTCAAAGAAACATATCTGCGATTACCGAGAAGGCTGAGGAAATACTCCCTTTCCCAACGACAGGTTTGTGGCAGGCCAGGATTTCTTCATCGACTTCAGCCCCCAAAACCATACTATAATAGAGAGAACGCAGAACCACACGCTACCAGACATGAAAGAGGCTTGCAACAATCTAAAATATGCCAATCCTCTCATGCATTTTTTTTTCATGTTGGAAAATAACATTTCCATAATGATTTTTAAACAGGTAATAGATACTATTATAAACATATATAATATTATAAACAAAAAGTCATTAATAAAGGGGTCCCACGACCAAACAGATTAAGAAGCTCTGGTCCAGATGGAGGCCCCCCTGGGCTGCTGAAGGGACTGCGCTCCTCCGCTCGCTCACACAGGGATGCTCGCCCACACAGGGATGCTCGCCCACACAGGGATGCTCGCCCACACAGGGATGCTTGCCCACACAGGGATGCTCGCCCACACAGGGATGCTCGCCCAGTGGGCGATTGGGTTTAATGGAGCATCCCTTACGTCAGGCACGCCGGTCTGAATGATGTGTTTGCCTTCTAGCCTCGTGGCCTTGGGGCAGTTGCTGTCTCTCCGGGCCTTGCTTTTCTCATTTGTTGAAGACTGGGGCTCAGAGCAGGTGGAAGAGACCGTGTTGGGCGTCTTTCAGGTTTCTCTTCATGTTGGCGCTGCTCACCCCTCGCAAAGAGATGGTGAGGGAATTGAAATGGGGAGAGAAGGTTTCTGGGAGAAGAGGCGGCTTCAAGCTGAGCAAGGGTTGCCTGTGAGGCTGGGAGGGATTCGGATGGGGGGGATATCGCATCCAGCTGATGGGCAAACTCAGGCTTTCTGGCTGAGCCCTGAGTCATGTGGCCTGGGTGGAGGTGCAGTTACTCTGCTTCTGGGCCCCAGCCTGTGTCCATCCAGTAACCTGGAGCTCTTCATTCTTTTCACTCCAGAATACAGCCCTGGCCTCGCGTGGGGCCTTTCCTGGGTTTATAGAGCAACCGAGGTCAGTGGCCTGAGACCACCTGGCCTTTGTGACTGATCAGCTGGTGTGCAGGAAGACAGCGGACGTGTGTGTTCATTTTAATTGCCTTTCTATAACTTCCTGCTGCTCCTATCAGGGCAACAGTGCTTTTTAAAATAGACTGTGAATATGTTCCTTCATGTTGAGCCTTGAAATATGTTGCAATCTGGTTTTTTTTTTTTTTTTTCATTTTGAATATATTTCCTTATCATGGTGCCCCTGGAGAACTGAATGTTGTTGCTTTTGAGTTGCTCAATTTTATCCAACTCTTTGTGACCCCATGGACTATAGCCCACTAGACTCCCCTGTTTTCCCAGGAAAGAATACTGGAGTGGGTTACCATTTCCTTCTCCAGGGAATCTTCCCTACCCAGGGATCGATCCCCTGTCTCCTGCATTGACAGACTTATTTTTTTTATTTTTTATTTTTTTACCACTGAGCCACCAGGGAAGCCTGGAGAACTGCATACCTTGATTGAAAATGGACAAAAATTGGATATGGAGAATTAAATGAATCAATCCATGCAAAGCACTGAGCATCTTGCCCCCCTCGACAACAACAAGAAATAAAATTAAAGTAATATATTATGATTAGTACTGTTTCTCTTTCGCAATCTTGGTAATTGACTTCTGCAACTCATATCAGTTTATTCTGCAGCTAAAATGCATCGAGGTCTTCCAGCATGCCAGGCAAAGCAATTAATTTTATGCTCTAAGATGAATGTGGCTGGAAATGCATCTGACAGTGATTCCCATACACTGGTCTGCAGACCAGTGCATAACCTGTGCAAAGTTTTCAGCGGCCTGTGTTAAAAAGAGAAAAACAAGGACAACATACTGAGATTCTCATGGCCCTACCTCAGTTCAAAGGAACGTTCTTTCATCAGAATATGTCCTTCCTATATTTTTTGGGGAAAGTATTTCCTTTCGTGAAACAAGAATGACAGACATAGGTGGTAAGTACCCCCAGGCAAAATAAGAAGTTGTGACTCTTGGGTTCACCCTTAAGGTTTTGTGTATTTAATGTTTGAAACTGCATTGACCTGTGAAATCCAAAAACCCTGGTAGATAAATCCATAAAATATCAGAGCTAGAAAGGATCTTAGAAACCAGTCAAGGAATGTCCTCATTTTACAAGTAAGGAACCTGAGGCTCAGAGAAAGTACGTGACCTGCCCAAGGTCACACAGCAAACCTGAGGCGAGTCAGGGCTAAAACCCAGAGAGGATGGGTGTGAGCACCGGTTTTGAGTTAACCACACCTGTGTTCAGATTCTGCCTTTGATCCCTTATCTGTGAAATTGGGGTATCCACCCAAGAGTTAACTAACATGCAGATTTAGGTGACTGGGTTTAGGAGAGATTTTTGGGTCAAAAGCAAAGGAACCCCTGTTTCTCTCCCCTCCTCCTCATTAGTAAAATAAGTTCTTATGTTCTCAGTGAGTGACATCAGGGTTTTATTTTTAGCCTGGTTCCTGCATTTACTGCTTGTGATTCTAAGTAATATCAGTTTCCAGTTGTGTTGGTTTCTTAGCCCTCTCTTGATGATCTTTCAACTGTGGATGGACTTCAAAGATCTAATTTGAGTCTTCCTGCCCCCAGTTTCAGCTCAGGTCCTAGGAGGATGGGATAAAAGGGTTTGCCCCGGATTCTATGCTGTGTACACAGATCAGGCATTCTTCTCTTTCTTGAGAGGTCCTGCCTTCCTCTCCTAAGATGATTGACAAGCATTTTCTCTCTCATCTGGGGCCCTACATTCAGCCTTTTAACAAAGGTACCACAGAGTAGCGAGCATGGAGAAATTCTCATGACATCCCGTCAGATTTAAAGACCAAAGAGCGTCCCATGCTCCTTCCTGAAGCCTTGTAATAACTGACATAAATCATCTGTGGGAATGGAGTGGCCCTGGCCTCAGCTGAGCTGTACCATGCTCTCCCAGTGACAGTTCCGTGACTCCGTATGTTCACAGATGAAGGCGGCACGGCGACTTGGCCGATGGCCCCCTGTGCCCCTGGCTTGCTGCCACAGGCCCCTCCTCGAGGCCGGAGCAAGTGATGTTTGCAAAATCCCCACCTTTGCTCTCGGTGTGCGGTGGGCGCCCCGTCGGCGGCGGCTCTCGCGGCCGGGATCCCGGATCCAGATCGCCCCGAGGTCTCCTACCTGTCATTTGAGCGTCGTGGTCTGCAGCCCCTCGTGTCCTTCAGGGAGGATGAATGAGGTGCCTGTGATGGCCCATCTGTGCATCAAGCGCAGGAATCACATGTGGCGTCGACACTCAGGCTTGTTATGCTTGGCTGGGGGCGAGCTTAGCGAGCGCTGTTCCCAGCCTGCTGTGTCATATTAAGAAAATTTATGTTGTCTTGGTGTCAGCCAAACCAGCCGACGTGCTTAGCTTTTGTAACGTGAACGAAGGCTTTACCGTCTATTATGTATTCAGCTGACGCACGGCGTCTCTTAATTTCACTGCTGCTCTATTTGTTGTCCTTGGTCAGCGTGTTGAACGGCCAGGAGGCTGTCCCTTGCCTTGGAGACCACTTTGAACATTTTTAGTTGGGTGGTTATTATTCCCCACTGTGTTCTACATGGAATTAAAGTCCTGTGTTTTTTAAAAACGGTGAAAGGAAGCCCTGCCCCGTGTGAAAAGGGTGCCAACTACAGAAGCATATTGAGAACAAGTCACCTGTTACTGATTACCTGAGGAGACCGCTATTAATGACTGGGTGTGTGTGTTCTCAGCATTTTTTTTTAATGCAAAAAGATACTTTAGTTGATGTCATCCTGTACATATATAAGGGTTGTTGTGAGGGTTTAGTAAGATAACAAATGTGAAATGCTTAGCACAGGGCTGGCATCTAGTTCAGTTTAGTTCAGTTGCTCAGTTGTGTCCAACTCTTTGCAACCCCAGGGACTGCAGCACGCCAGGCTTCCCTGTCCATCACCAAGTCCCAGAGTTTACTCAAACTCATGTCCATTGAGTTGGTGATGCCCTCCAACCATCTCATCCTCTGTCATCCCCTTCTCTTCCTGCCCTCAATCTTTCCCAGCATCAGGGTCTTTTCAAATGAGTCAGCTCTTCGCATCAGGTGGCCAAAGAATTGGAGTTTCAGCTTCAGCATCAGTCCTTCCAAGGAACACCCAGGACTGATTTCCTTTAGGATGGACTGGTTGGATCTCCTTGCAGTCCAAGGGACTCTCAAGAGTCTTCTCCAACACCACAATTCAAAAGCATCAATTCTTTGGTGCTCAGCTTTCTTCACAGTCCAACTCTCATATCCATACATGACCACTGGAAAAACCATAACCTTGACTAGATGGACCTTTGTTGGCAAAGTAATGTCTCTGCTTTTTAATATGCTGTCTAGGTTGGTCATAGCTTTTCTTCCAAGGAGCAAGTGTCTTTTAATTTCATGGCTGTAGTCACCTTCTGCAGTGATTTTGGAGCCCCCAGAATAGTCTGTCACTGTTTCCACTGTTTCCCCCTCTTTTTGCCGTGAAGTGATAGCATCTAGTGAGCATCAGTAAATGGAAGGAGTTTGTCTGGGGGACACAGTGGAGGGGCCTCCAGGGCCTTGTACCATCAGCCACTGGAGCATTAGCTGCTTCGTTTCCCCATCTGGGAAATGGGGCTAACCACGGGGTACCCCCAGATAGCACATACTAGATCAGTGGAGCAGTGCTGCCTCACAGCCAGCTCACAATAAATGTTGGCTGTTATTAATCAAGAGCAACGTGGGAAAACCCATTTTTAGACAAAGTAGGAGTTCAGTCCCTTCCTCTCTAGCCACCTGGACGTAGTGAATCCGAGGAAACTCTAATTGAGCCTGTGGAGCAGCTCATTGTCAGCTGGGGGCCACCCTTGAGGGCAGACACAGTCTATCACCTCCTCTGTACCCCAGGTCCCCACGGAGCCGGCGGCCTGGGCCGGGGCCCACCTCCATCCTTTAGCCCCCAGATGGAGGCCCACAGCCCCAGAGGCTTCTTCCTCTTCTTCCTGACACACCCTTTCCTCTCCCCGGTCCACTTGTCACTCGAGCTTCAGGGAGGAGGAAGTAAAAATGGCCTCTTCTTCCCAGACCCCAGCCCACACCGGCTTCCCTCCTTGAAGCTCCTGGCGCCTAGCGAGAGACTGGCCGGCCGGCTCTCCCTTCTGCCTCATCCGCTCGGGTCAGCCATCGGGAGAAGGCTTTGCTGTCATGGTGTCTCTGACCAGAGCTGGCGTGTTAGCCTGCGCAGAGGCAGGGCTGGGCCTCTGGGCTGGCCTTGTGAACCCCTGTGTCCTCATTGCGACCGGCACGCGCTGGTACCCCGACGCACCCTGACCTGCCTGGCCTGGCCGGTGGTCTTACTGAGCACCTGAGAGCTGCCGTTGCTTCTGATCCATCGCGCGGCGGTGTCTGGAAGTCAGTTCACGTGGCCAGGATTGCGCAGCACGGTCTGGGGCCGGGTTTGCCTGGCTGGGCTTCCTCTGCGGCAGGCCTGCTACCTGGGCTCGGCTTGGCTGTGGGTATGCGGCTGGGACTTTGTATTTTGAGTGAGGCCTCTGTCCTGCTGGTGCATTCTCCCCGGGTCTCCCAGCATTTAAGGAAGCCTGCCCAGGCTGCCGCAGTCTCAAGGGTGAGTGTCTGGGGAGCCGTGGTGAAGTGCTGCCCCAGCTAGAGGTTGCCTAGGAGACTATTCTGCAGGTTGATCTGAAGTGCTCAGGGGACGGTGCTTACCTGTTTGCCTCGGAAGATTTCTTCAATCTGCAGCTAAACAAACTCCTCCTTGATAGAAGGTGGGAGGATGGGGAGGACTGGGGAAGGGGAGAGCTGGAGGAAACCGTTCTACAGGCTAATCATATGGCCTTGGGTGATTCACTTCCTGTGTTCAAACCTTGATTTCCCAATTTGTGAAATGGAGATAAGAGCATCCCTTATCTCACAGGAGTTATTAGGATGAGGTGTGCCGTGGATGAGTTTCCTGGCGTATGGGAAGAACTCAGTGAATGCCTGTTGCTGCTGCCATGATATTGTTGACATTATCATAAATTTGCATTTTATGACTTCCCCACGAGGAGTTAAGTGTGTGTGTGTATTTAAGAGGTTAGGCTACCAAATAAAACTCTTTCTAAACCTCAGGACAGGATGGGTCTTATTTAGTTAGACTCCACAGTGGTGTTTGACGGTGAGGGGAAAGCCAGAGGCCCTGTGTTAAAGGCTCATGTGTTAAAGGCAGGTCTGGACTGGCCTCTTCGAAGTGAAAAGCATAGTTGTTCACATGACTTTTCTTTTCCCTTTTTGCTCCAGATTTGACATTTTAAAAAAACTTTATTTTTTAATTAGAGGAAAATTGCTTTACAGTGCTGTGAGGGTTTCTGCCGTACGACAGTGCAGATCAGCCATAGTTATACATATATCCCCTCTTAAGCCTCCCTCCCCTGGCTGCCTCCCACTCCTCTAGATGATCACAGAGCCTGGCTGGGCGCTGTGTTATATAGCAACTTCTCACCAGTCCTTGGAAGTGTATATATGTTGATGCTACTGCCTCCGTTCTTTGCTTCACATGATTGAACACTTGCGGAAAGTCACCTGCTTCCTTAGGATTGGTGTCAAGAGTCAGTGAGTGAACCAGGTGAAGTCTGTTTCAAGAGCCTTTGCTGTTTCCCCGGGGTTGTTATTTCAATCAGAGGGTGGTGTCCCTTCCCCCAGCCACGAGACAGGGCGAAGCTTGTGTGCTGGCGCTCAGGGCGGACAGAGGTGGCTGAAGATTGGAGCGGAGCCCGGAGAACCGCTGGTCTGTGGGGTCGGGTCGAGTCTCCCTTGCAAAGCGAGCGTGTAGGTTGTCATCTTTGGCAGCAAACAGCGTTATTTTGGGAGTCCCCTGGGTGCTCTTTAGACATGCAGGTGCTTCTAGAAAGCCACTGTTGTGGGAGACAGAAGTCATTGTCAGAGTGATCTGGGTGGCCACTTAGTTCTGATAAGCTGGCTTAAGTGTGTGCTTTTGCAGACAGGAGAAATCTGAAGTCTGCCAAGGGCTGGTTGGATCGTTGAAGAGTTTCTCTGCAGTTAGAAGGCAGGGGTGACAATATCACTTGATGGGCAAAAGAATAGAGGGGCAAACAAGGTGAAGTGTCTTGACTGCAGGGATGGAGTAGGTAGTTAGATCCAGGACTCCAGACGCACAGAAATAGTGTCCCCCTACCATTAGATCAGTTTGGGTGGGGGGTGGGTGGGTAGGTGGCTTCTGATGAGATCTGTTATCAGGAAACTCCTGCACTGTCTCGCGGGGGTCCCATCAGACAAACGACCTGACCCAGCCAGCCGCCTGCAGCCAGCGCCTGACTTTCTCTAACCCTCTCTCTTCTCCCTCCCCTTCCTTCTCTCCCTCCTCTCTCACTTCCCTTTCTTCCTCTCTTTCCTTCAAGGCCAGCAGTGGTCCTCAGGGCCTTTCCACCCCCATCCTGAGCACAGGCCGAGGCCCTAGGCTGGCTCTAAACCTCTTTTCTTTTTATAAGCTTTTTTTTTTTTTTTTTTAAATGTGAACCATTTTAAAAGTCTTTATTGAATTTGTTACCATATTGCTTCCCTGGTGCCTCAGCTGGTAAAGAATCTGCCTGCAATGAGGGAGACCTGGGTTCTATCCCTGGGTTGGGAAGATCCCCTGGAGAAGGGAAAGGCTACTCACTCCAGTATTCTGTCCTGGAGAATTCCATGGACATGGGGTCGAAAAGAGTTGGATACGACTGAGCGACTTTCACTTTCATAATATTGCTGTGTTTTATGTTTTGGTTTTATTGGCCACAAGGCATGTAGTTCCGTGACCAGGAATTGAACCCACCACCCCTTGCATTGGAAAGCAAAGTCCTAACCACTGGCCCACCAGGGAAGTTGCCTAAACTTGCCCCGTTGACTCCTAGTGAAGGAAGTCTGCTAACCCCTGTAGATGATGGCTGTTAGGAGAAAGCTTTGGATTTGCTTTGGCAAGATACCAGCCATTTGTATGCCCGTTAGTAACAAATGATGGCAATATTTCTTGTGACAGAGGGCCACCCACCTTTCTGTTGCCCCCTTCTCAGGTAAGAACCTCTCTTCTAGAAGCTAGTGGTTTTAGCTGCCATTCAGATAAAGAAGTTGGTTCTAAAGTGCCCGTGGATGCGCATGGGTCAGCTTATGATGATTCACCTTAAATGACCAAGCGTGTTCTTCTGGTAATTACCTTATTATATAACGTAATATATATTTCACTTGTGTATCCAGCCTGTGGGTATTTACTGGGCGCCTGCTAGGTGCTAGGTACTCAGGGGAACAGAGGAACTGGCAAGGAGTGTCCCTTTACCCACCCTGTGGTTGGGGAGATGAACACAGCAGATGCCCACAGGCGGCTGTGCCATGTGGCCTCGAGCACCCTCCTCCTGGCCGAGAGCGAGGAGGCCTGGGCTTGTCTTCCGGCTCTGGCCCCCGCCTGGCAGTGCTCCCTCTGTGGTTGGAGAAGTGCCTGGCCTCCAGTGGTCGCCTGGTAAATGCTGGCTGCTGTCAGCGCCAGTGGTTTAATCATTGTTATCATGTAATAGATGATAATTTGAAAGAAAATAGCTGAGTTACCAGTACAGTAATAGAGTACATTGGGAGTAACCACCCAGTGTATTTCATTTCCCTGTGTTCCTTTTGAGTCCATCACTTGCCTACCCTGCAACCAGATCACTGCTATCCTGAATGATGTTGCTCACGATTCAATGTTAGAAAATATTTAAACATATGTTGTTGTTCAGTTGCTAAGTCATGTCCAACTCTTTGCAACCCCATGGACTGCATCACGCCAGGCTTCCCTGTCCCTCACTATCTCCTGGAGTTTGCTCAAACTCATGTCCATTGAGTTGGTGACGCCATCCAACCATCTCATCCTCTGCCGTCCCCTTCTCCTCCTGCCCTCAATCTTTCCCAGCATCAGGGTCTTTTCAAATGAGTCAGTTCTTTGAATCAGGTGGCCAAAGAGATGGACCTTCAGCTTCAGCATCAGTCCTTCCAAGGAACACCCAGGACTGATTTCCTTTAGGATGGAATAGTTGGATCTCCTTGCAGTCCAAGGGACTCTTAAGAGTCTTCTCCAGCACCACAGTTCAAAAGCATCAATTCTTCCATGCTCAGCTTTCTTTATAGTACAGCTCTCACATCCATACCTGACCACTGGAAAAACCATAGCCTTGACTAGATGGACCTTTGTTGGCAAAGTAATGTCTCTGCTTTTTAATATGCTGTCTAGGTTGGTCATAGCTTTTCTTCCAAGGAGCAAGCGTCTTTTAATTTCATGGCTACAGTCACCATCTGCAGTGATTTTGGAACCCAAGAAAATACAGCCTGTCACTGTTTCATGTATAAGATTGGCCTATAATTTTCCTTTTTCATTTTCTCCTTGTTTGCCTTGAATAAAGATTATATTGACTTTATAGAGAATCAGGGCATGCTCTTCTTCTTCTTTTTTAAAAAAATTTAGTAATGTTTGTCTAGGTTTGGAATATAGATGAGTAATTTAAAATTCTCCCAAGGAAACATTTTGTGAAATGTTTCAGGAGTTCTGTTAAATGTTTGGTTCAAATTAAAAAAAAAATTATTTTATTATTTAAAACTTTCAACACAATGCTGTATTTTATTTTATTTTTGTCTTAGACAATAGTCTTTATTTTTACACAAAGCAGTGCAAAATGAGGCAGTTCTCCAAAGGGTGACTGATGGAGCTAGAAAATCCATCCTGAGTGTGAAAGTGAAAGTGTTAGTCACTCAGTCCTGTCCAACACTTTGCGACCCCATGGACTGTAGCCCACAAGGCTCGTCTGTCCATGGAATTCTCCAGGCCAGAATACTGGAATTGGTTGCCATTTCCTTCTCCAGGGAATGCTGTATTTTATACTTGAAAGTTGCAAAGAGAGTAGATCCCAAATGTTCTTACCCCCTCCCCCAAAAAGTAACTGTGTGAGGTAATCGATGTATTCGTTCACCTTGATGTGGTATTATTTTTGCAGTGTATACATATATCAAATCACCATGTTGTGCACCTGAAACTTACGCTATACTACATGTCAATTATCTCAGTAAAGCTGGGGGGAAAAAAAACTTTCAACTTTGTAGGCTACTCATGTTCCTTTGTACTGCCAGCTTAACTTTTTATTTTTTTTGTAATGAGGCCCTTAGGAATAAAACCTCTGCTCTCTCTTTAATTTGGATGAATTGTTAAACTTGCACCACTTGCAGCTACACAGCTCAAATCAGAATTTTGCTGATTTTTGTGCAACCAAATGAAACCCAGAAATGGATGAGATATAACACGTGATTTCAGATTTTTGCGTTTGCCTAAGTTGCCATTAAAAAAAAAAAAAGATGAATACTTCGTAATACGTAAGTGATATAAATATGAACTATAAAAATAATTAAGGCTTCCTAATAATATTACCCAGCTTATCTGGCTTTATTTGGGTGTTAATTTGTCAAGAGGGTCTTGCTGTTCTAGAATAATAAAAAGAGGAGCCACTGGTTGCCCATGCCCCCGGCGGCACTGATGGCCCATGATGAAGTGCTCTTTGATTAAGTGTCACGATGAATGGAGCAAACCTTTGGCAGGCAAGGCTGCAGCCGGAGAGAGCCCAGCGTTAACTGCTGACCTTGCCTTCTCAAGTGAGCAGGTGCTGAATGAGCTCAGTTCTCTCTCAGCCCTTCTTTTTCCCTGGTGGGTCATTGGCTTCTGAGTAAGATAGATGCATGCAATAGAAGAACTGTTAATAGCATTTACTCTGTCTTAATCCTTTTTAATCCCATTCATATTTCAGTGTCTGAAACTTGGCAGGATGTCAGAAGCCACAATGCAGGCAGAGAAATTTTTCTTTGAACAGCAAGGACCAAGTAAAACTGTTTGCCTGGCATTTAATTTGTTAAAACACATGAGAGTGGAATATTCCCTCTTAGATCCCAGAGAAAGGCCGCCAAAAGATCTTGTCAGTATGACCTTCCTGGAGTTTCTTCTTATCTTCATTTAAAAAATGGCCATAAAGACATTTTATCAGGCTTACAAAGTATCATAAGATATTCCTGGCATATTAAATTTACTTCATAACTTTGACAGACATTGACAGACGAGCATTGTCTGTTTGATGTCAAGCCTGTTGGGAGTTTGGATCTTTTAACTTGTTACTGATAAGACTTTAGCCTCTGTTTGGGCTTGTTGGCCCAACTTTTCCCCCCTTTTTCTTTTTCCCTAGCTTTATTCAAGTATAATTGATAATATAACATTGTATAAGCTTAAAGTGTGCAACACGTTACTTTGATGCAAAATAGTTACCGTCATAACATTAGCTAATATTTTAATCCCATCACATAATTACCATTTTTTGACACAAAAATTTTTTTTTATTGAAATAGAGTTGATTTACAATGTTTGCTAGGTTTCAGTTGTACAGCAAAGTGATTCAGTTCTGCTTATCTATCAAGTCTTTTTCAGATTCTCTTCTCTTATAGGGAGTATAGTTCCTTGTGTTATACAGTAGATCTTAGTTGGTTACCTATTTTATATACAGTAGTGTGGATATTTTAATCCCAGAGTCCTAATTTATCGCCCCCTACCCCTTTCCCTTTTGGTAACCATAAGTTTGTTTTCTGTGTCTGTGAGTCTGTTTCTATTTTGTAAAAAAAACTCACATGTATCATTTTTTTTTTTGGATTCCACATATAGGCAATATTATATGATGTTTGTCTGACTTCAGTTAGTATGATAATCTTGAGGTCCATCCGTGTTGCTAAAAATGGCCTTATTTTAACTTTTTTCATTAGTAGGACTTGGCTGTTTCCTTAAATATCTTACGTAAAGAATCTGGAGAACCCCATTAAAACCGCAGGAAGTCTGAGACACAGTCTCCGTTGAAAGTTCTCGAAGCCGAGGCTGGGTATGCTGGGTTTTGGCGTCCGCTGTGCCGCGTGCGCACCTTGAATCTCTGCTGGGACCCGTAAGGGTGATTTGGGGGTGTAGATGTTCTTGGTGTCACAACAGCTCCCCAAAGGCTAGATTCTGGATCCGACGCGGGGTCAGCCTCAGGATAGCAGGAGGACGGATGCCCAAGGACATGTTGTCTTCGCCTTCCAAATGGCCTTCCGCTTCTCCCTGCCGGCCTTTCCTGGGCGGAGATGGGTCTTGTCTGCCGTCTGAGTTCTCGCCGAGCCCCGGGGTGAGGGCTGCCGGGGGTGGCGGCGGGGGGATGTCCAGCCTGTTGTGGGAGAGGAGGCCGAGGGCTCCTAGAGGAGCATTTGGGCTTTGAGTCAGTTGTGCCTTAGAAAAAAACTTACCCATTTTTGGACTTGTCTGTGGAAGCAATTAGAGAGATCACAGGACCATTTCTGACTCCTGCTTCTGTGCAGTGTCTATTCAGAAAAGTAGAAAACAGTCAACTGGAACAGGATTATTTGAGCACACACAGAGTCCTGTTGTCTCAGAGGCATGCCCTCAGACAATTTGCCTTTTAGTGAAGTTTTAAGCCCATGAAAGGAAATAAAAAGTGTTTTATTTGATGGCGAAGAAAGATGGACTGGACTTATGAGACTTTGAGCGTTTTAGCTTTTTCTTTGTTAATGCAAACTTTGGAAGAAAGCGACTCTGTATAGAATGCAATTTATTTGTACGATGTGGTAATTAATTGCTAATAGTTAATAATTATCTTCAGCGGGGTAAAATACCAGTGTGTGTGTGTGTGTGTGTGTGGTGTATCTTTTGTTTAAAGCTAAACATTTCTACTTCTGAAGATAAGTGAACCTCAGGGACGTAACCAGTTAACAATTATTAAGCATCTGTTTTTTCCCAGACCTTACGGCAGTTCCTTCTTGTCACCACTGCGGGAGGTCAGGCAGCATTATTTGCCACCTGAACACTTGGCCACGGAAGCTTCAGGAGAACTGGTGACTCCCCGAGTGCCGGACACCTAGTTGGTGGTAGCGTGGGGATTTGAACCTGAGTCTGGCTTGCAAACACCACTCTTGTGCTTCTTGTAAAAGGCTGACTTACTCACTTTAGGCCTGGCTGGAACCCAGCCCAGCTCACTGCAGTTTACAGAATTTGTTTACATCCATCGTGCCTCTTGTTTCCTGGAAGCACGTGAGAAAAGCAGGGGCTCCACCGATGGGACCTGTGATGTGTTGTATGAACAGTTGGTGCCAGCCAGTGGGCAGGAAAAGGGCTTTCTGAGTGCTGAGTGGCAGAGCCTGGGTCTTCTGACCTTGGTAGGAAAACGGTTCAAGTTCTTAGTCAGTGAGGAAAATGAGCTCTTTGTCCAAATTCCTACCTAGACTGTTGGGATCACGCACTAAGGTTTGTTGGGTGGCTGGATTTGTTAAAGGCAGAACTGGAGGAAGCTGGCAGAAGTTTGCCGTGAATCTGAGAAAAATCCTCCCTTTGATACACCTTCTCCACCAAGTACAGTTTGGTTTTAACCCAGTTAGAACCTACAGGGTGACCTCAGTCTGAGTTCCAGAAGACCTGGCCCCTTTCTTGTTTAAAGACCGTTAAAGGATGTGTTCAGTTTATTCTGGGTTGAGTTTTCCTCAAACTGTACCAGTGTGTCCAACTCCCTCCCTGGAGTGAGCCGTTCAGGGCTTTTCTGGGAGATCATGGGCTGTGGCTGTTTCAGACCAGAGGGGAGTTTCTGGGCTAGATCATCTTTCCTCAGTGTCCCTTTAAAATGACTTAAGCTGGTGGTTCTCAAGGGCTTCCCAGGTGGTGCTAGTGCCAATGCAGGAGACATAAGAAACACAGGTTCCATCCCTGGGTCGGGAAGATGCCCCTGGAGGAGGGCATGGCAACCCACACCAGTGTCCTTGCTGGAGAATCCCATGGACCGAGGAGTCTGGCGGGCTACAGTCCACGGGGTCACAAAGAGTCAGACAGGACTGAAGCGATTTAGCAGCAGCAGCAGTGGTTCTCATATAGGCCACCTAGAGAGCTGGTTGAGAACACAGAGGCCGTGGCTGCTTGAAGTAGGACAGGACTGGACCCTTTGTATCTTTAACTAAGTTCCCCGGACGGTCCTGAACCAGAGTGTGAGAATCACGCCTGCATGCTTTCTTGTCACTGTGTTTTTTTCTCCCTCTATCCTTGGCTTCGAACGTTGTCTTTTCTGCTGTACAAATCAAATCTAATTTTCATGCCTGGACCCTCTTCTGTCATCCTTTCAGCTACTGAACTTCTATTTTTAAAATGCAAAAATACCGAAGTGGACTTACAATGTTGTGTTCGTTTCGGCTGTACGGTAAAGTGATTCAGTTATGCATATCCGTACCTGTATCTATATCTATTCTTTTTCGGATTCTTTTCCACTGTAGGTTTTTACATGATCTAGTATACAGTTCCCCGTCCTGCACGGCAGGTCCTTGTCTCATCTATCAGCTGCTAAACTTCTTGCCATCCAAATGTCTAGAGGTGGCCAGTTCAGGCACTGTGCTGGCTATGAGTTAGTCTCCAATGTCATGGAGTTTGCAGGCCAGATGGACAGTTAGGGTAACAGTAGGAGGAAAGGCAGGGTGCTGGGCGTCCCAAGGAGGAGAGCTCAGCTGTGCTGGGGGCGGGAGTTTGGCCAAGTGGTCCTGGAACGAGGATGAGCAGGAATGAGTGGGGCGGAGGAGAGAGAGACAGCTCTTGCCTTCTAGAGGGTGGGAGCACCAGAAGGTCAAAGCGGGGATGACAGCACGGCTCGGCGGGGGATTTGAGGTGTGTTGACATGCGGGAAAGCGAACATGCGGTGTAAGTCCTGCTTTCATGATTCATGCTTTCCTCTACACAAGGCATGGGCTATATCATAAAAAAAATGTTTGTTGAAAGTTCAGAAGAAGATGTGAAGTGGAACAAGTGGGAGGTTGAAATCCTCACCAAATGAAGTGGTTTCCGCCTAAAGGGAGAAGAACAAGACCGTTGTTTATTTCTTTGTCTCCCTTGATAGTCTTGGGAAAGAAATGTGTGTTTTATTTGGCTGTGTTGGGTCTTAGTTGTGGCATGTGGTATCTTTGCTGCCACGTGCGGGCTCTAGCTCCCTGACTGGGGATCGAACCCAGGCCCCCTGTGTTGGGAGCATGGAGTCTTAAACCATGGACCACCAGGGGAGTCCTTCCCCTTGCTGGTCTGTAAGCAGCTTGAGATTGCGGGGCTTTCATGTCTGTGTCCCTAGCATGATCGTGCGGCCTGGTGTAGAGAACTCAGTCAGTGAACCGTGGGTGAATGAAGGAGTTTCAGGTGCAGGAACATTGGACAGATCCCTTTGCCTCTCTGGGTCTCTGTTGCCTCAACTCCAAGTAAAGGTTTTATCCAACATTTGTGACTGATGACCCATATTCCAGTTGCTTGCTCTTGCGGCCCTGAAGTTCACACCCATGCATCCAGGTTTACCCACTAGTGGCCGGGCCAGCTCTGTTGCAGGCACCAGAGATCCCATTAAAACCCAGCAATCAGCCAATGTGGAATGAGCGCGGAAGGCCCTATCTTGGGCACAGGTGGATGTCCGTGTGCGGGTCCCCTTACCTTCACTTGTAGAGATGTGGATGAACCTAGAGCCTGCCATACAGAGTGAAGTAAGTCAGAAAGAGAAAACCAAATATTATGTGCTAACACATACATATATGTAGAATCTGGAAAAACTGTGCTGGTGAACTGTTTTCAGGGCAGGAATAGAGATGCAGACACAGAAGGACTGTGGACGCAGAGGGAAGGAGAGGGTGGGACGGACTGAGAGAGTGTTGACGTATATACACTACCACGTGCTTCCCTTGGAGCTCAGGCGGCAAACATCCGCCTGCAGTGCAGGAAGCCCCGGTTCGATCCCTGGGTGGGGAAGATCCCCTGGAGAAGGAAATGGCAACCTACTCCAGCATCCTTGCCTGGAGAATCCCAAGGACAGAAGAGCCTGGTGGGCTGTACAGTCCACGGGGTCGCAAAGAGTCGGACACGACTGAGAGATTGGCGCACTCACACGTGTGGAACAGCTAGGGGGAAGCACTGTGTAACAGGGGGCTCAGCTTGGTGCCTTGTGATGACCTAGAGGGGCGGGATGGGGGCGTGGGAGGGAGGCTTGAGAGTGAGGGCGTATGTGTATACACATGGCTGATTCACTTGGTTGTGTAGCAGAAACTCACACCACGTTGTAAAGAAGTTATCATCTGATTAGAAACAGAAAGTTTATTGTCTGTTAGGGAAATAAGAAATACGTGGAAAGATGAATTTTGGCTTCCAATTAAGTGCCGAAAGTCAGGATTGGCCTGCAGATGTTCAGGCTACCAGAGGGGCTTCTCTGAGAAAGCAGTTCTGTCGCCAGTGTGTTTTGACCATCAGCCACCATCCTCTGTCACCAATGGACCCATGTGTGCTCTGCATAGATGCTTCAGTCCTATCTGACTCTTTGCAATGCTGTGGACTGTAGCCTGCCAGTCTCCTCTGTCCGTGGGATGCTCCAGGCAAGAACACTGGAGTGGGTTGCCATGCCCTCCTCCAGGGGATCTTCCCGCCCCAGAGATCAAACTCGTGTTTCACGTCTTCTGCATTAGCCGGTGGGTTCTTTACTACTAGCACTGCCTGGGAAACCCCAGTGAACCCATAATGCAAGGTATTTCATCTCTCAGATACCCTGTTTTCATGAAGAAAAGTTTCGTTCCTTCCCATGTCTTATCAGCCAGTTGGAAATTCAGATCAGCACTGAGAGATCCTGTGTTCTTAAACCGAGCTGGTTGATCTCTAGCCAAACACCAAGAAACAGTGGCAATAATGATAGAATTGTCCTTTCTTGAACATTTGCCTTATGCCAGACATTATTTCATTTAATTAGCTTAAGTCTTTAGGAGGGGACTGCTGTAATCTCTATTTTCAGAGGAGAAGATTAAACTTCAGCTTAGTACTCAAGCTAGTAATTGTCAGAACCAGGACCCAAACCCAGACCACAGGCTCATGCTCTGACCTGCTGTAGGCCTGTGCCCGCGGCCTGTCCAGCGTAAATATGTGATTTAGGGCAGTGGTCGACCAGCTACGGTCCCACAGGCCAAGTTCAGCCACTGCCTGTTTTGGGGTGGCCTGGGAGCCAAGAGTGGTTTTTTTTTTTTACATTTTTAAGCAGTTAAAAAATCAAAAGAAGAATAATATGACAGGCAGAAATTATTTGAAATACAAATTTAATGCTCATAACTAAAGTTGTAATGGAACAGAGCCATGGTTGTTACTTTGCACACTGTCAGTGGTTGATTTCACGGTACGACAGCGGGCCGTAAGACCTGCAAAAACCTAAAATATATACTGTCTGGCCTTTTACAGACACAGTTTGCCAACCTCTGACTGAGGGCATTCATCAGGCTTTAGGAGATGTTGAAAATCGGTCACCTCCCATTGCTGTCTTCACCCTCACCATTTGTGGGTAGGCTCTGCTGATAGTATTTTATGATTCCGCATTCTCTTTTCACTGCTTGGGTATTAAATGAAAGTGTTCACTCTGTGGCCTCACTGGCTTGATAGTACCTGCCCTGGGGGATTCGCCCAGGTGCCGTTTTATCAAAGATCTGTCTCTTAGAGAAGACAGTGGTATGACCTTGCCTTGAAAAATCTTTTTTGTGGTGGTGGTGGTTGTTTTTAGGTTACTGTTAAGAACGGATCTGGAGAACAGTTGTCTGGTTGTTCCAGAGATGGATGCACTTTTTAATTGAAGGAGAATTTGGTAGGTAAGAAATCTCTGTAAGCACTGACTGAACACCGCCGCCTGTGATTACGAAGGCCACCCTGAGGCTGTCCTGGTGGGTGGGGAGGACCCGGAGGACCCGGGCCAGCTCTCATCTTGCTGGCCTCGTGGGGAGCGGGGTGGACGGTGGGCTTGCTGAGAGCATCTCTCTCCTCTGGCGGAAGCTGGATGGTCCTGGTGCCGCTCTGGCCGTGATGGCGGGCGAGGGTGCAGACTGCAGTCAGTCGCAGAATTTCAGCCCCAGTTCTTCTTAGCATGGACCAGAGTCCCGGATGCCGGCTTGCTCTCCCTGCTGCCCTTGCTTCTGTGTTAGCTGCCCCACTCCCTGGTTCTGCTTTTTCTTACGCTTTGTTGCGACAGCTCACCCCTCCCCACCCATCACCTCTTGAACCTTCCCCTCCCAGCTCCTGCTCGGGGGCGATAGTGGTAATACTGGCTCATATTTATCGGGCACCCGCTGTATGCTAAGTGCTTCGCATGGGTTGTATCATTTAAGGCTTGTCAGAGTCATCCTGTGCGGTAAATACTGTTTAAACCATTTATTTTTTAAGTCGTGAAAGTTATCAAACACACGCGGATGAACTCCAGGTACCCCTCTCTCGGGCCCTGCAGACTCTGCCCCCTCCCTTGCTCAGGAAGCTCGTTGCTGTAGTTGCTGAAAGCGGAGAGGGAGCTGGCTCAGGTGCGTGCCGCCAGTCGGCTGGACTCCAGGGTGTCTCCTCAATTCCTGTGCCCTCCCACTTGCTGACTGTTTGCTGCTGTTTGTGGGTGCCTACTGTGTGCTACTGAAGCCCCACGTCAAGCCTGTAGAGTAGATGATAACTTACAGGTGAAAGAGTTCCAGGAGGTGAGATCTCTGGCCTCCAGACTCCTTACTGATAACCACCCGGACCAGGATTCAAACCAGTCCATCCTAAAGGAAATCCACCCTAAATATTCATTGGAAGGACACATGCTGAAGCTGAAGCTCCAATGCTTTGGCCACCTGATGTGAAGAATTGAGTTGCTGGAAAAGACCCTGATGCTGGGAAAGACTGAAGGCAGGAGGAGAAGGGGATGACAGAGGATGAGATGGTTGGATGGCATCATTGACTTCATGGATGTGAATTCGAGCAAACGCTGGGAGCTAGTAGTGAAGGACAGGGAAGCCTGGCGTGCTGCAGTCCACGGGGTCACACAGAGTTGGACATGACTTGACAACCGAACACATGAGAATTCAAATCCAGAACTGACTCCAGGCCCCGAGCATTCTCTTCCCTACCCCTTTCTCTGCCCTTCTCTCTTGGGCAAGTGTGGGGGGAATCAGTGGGGTGGTGGTTGGGCTTGTGGGAACGTCTTGTTGCAAACTTTGGGAGAACATAGGGTTACTTGAGGATGAACTCTAGAAGGGTGTGGGGAGCTTCTGGGCCTGTTGGTCCTTGTGGCCTTGGAGATAGAATCCACCCTTGACCTTTTGGCCGTTTTTCATAGAAAATGAGAGACCCCTTAACTTCTGTGGTCAGTTGAAGGCAGAGCTTGCCAGGCTGGCACTTGGGAGTCCCGGCGGTCCGTGCTCCTCTGGGAGAGAGGGGGAGAGGTGAGGGGGCTGCGGAGCTGGGAAGGATGGGCTGTGGATGCACCCAGGTGGGGGGCGGGGGGGGATGGGGAGGTGTCCACGAGGAGCTGGGCCTGAACACAGCGGGCCCTTGGTCAAGGGTGAAAAGAAGTGTTGGTTGCTCAGTCGTGTCTGACTCTTCGCGACCCCGTGGACTGTGGCCCACCAGGCCCCTCTGTCCATGGGCTTCTCCAGGCAAGAATGCTGGAGTGGGTTGCCATGCCCTTCTTCCAGGGGATCTTCGCGACTCAGGGATTGAACCCCAGTCTCCTGCATTGCAGGCAGATCCTTTACCGTCTGAGCAACCAGGGAAGCCCTAGTAAAGGGTAGCTCTTAGCGATTTTTATCAGCACTCTAAGGTGGATGG
Source organism: Odocoileus virginianus (assembly GCF_023699985.2). Lineage (NCBI taxonomy): Eukaryota > Metazoa > Chordata > Mammalia > Artiodactyla > Cervidae > Odocoileus > Odocoileus virginianus. The sequence continues at coordinate 11,893,623 of NC_069683.1, read as the reverse complement.
GCGGTGCTGGAGGGAGCCGATGGGACTTATGGAGTGGTTTCATTCAGATTCAAGAGTAGGAAGTGAAAGTCCTCAACTGAGAAATGAACTCCCTGCTCTGTTTCTGCTCCTTTGGGTGGGTGGCAGTGGCATGGGGGAGCAGGTCAGGGGATGAGCAGAGAATTTGTTTTGTCTCTCAGTTGTGTCCGACTCTTTGCAACCCCATGGACTGTAACCCGCCAGGCTCCTCTGTGCATGGGATTTCTCAGGCAAGAACACTGAAGTAGGTTGCCATTTCCTCCTCCAGGAGATCTTCCTGACCCAGGAATCGAAACCCTGTCTCGGGTATTGGCAGGATGAATTCTTTACCACTGAGCCACCTGGGAAGCCTGAACAGAGAATTTAGGGGCAGGCAAAATGGTCTCTTTTACATCCGACTTTGGTCAGAGGTCTCTTCCTAAGAGATAAAGTGAGAAAGTAAACATCATGAATAATTGCCACCCATGAGTTTTACAAACTGCACTTGAGTCGGTGGTGAGAAACTCAAATGCGGTCGGCTTGTTGGGAACACGAATAAATGGAGTACACCAAATGGTGGGAAGTCACAGTGATAGAGAAAATGGAGAGCGGGGTGCCGTGTTGCTTGGCGGCTGCCGTGTGTCCTCAGCTTCGAGGTGACGACGCTAGGGAGTGGCGGGGAACGCCAGGCACTTCCCCCAGGGAGCGGGGAGCGGATGCTCAGGTGCAGCTCTCTGCTTTTGTTGTTTTTCTTTGGTCCCTCAGTCCTGTCCGACTCTTCCGCGACCCCCATGGGCTGTAGCCCACCAGGCTCCTCTGTCCATGGGATTCTCTAGACAAGCATGCTGGAGTGGGTCGCCATTTCCTCCTCCAGGGGATCTTGTCTACCCAGGGATCGAACTTGCATCTGTTGCGTTGGCAGGTGGATTCTTTACCCCTGAACCACCGGGGAATCCTGACTCATTGCTTACATGTGGCCAGATCTTCTTCACCTTTTTTTTTTCCTTTGAGAAGCTAAAAATCAGTACTTTAAAACATGCTGTCTCCTAATTTTAAAGTATTCACTTAAGATTTTAAGAAACACTGTGGCAAAGCATTATGTTTTATACCATAAATATATATAATCTTTTTTTGGGTCAGTTATATCAAAGTTGGAAAAAAGTACAATGGGGGAAATAGAACAGTGTTCTAATGGAAGTAAATTTAAAAAAAGCAACAACACTGTAGATTAAGTAAAACATGTCAGTGGGCTAGATTTGCACAGTGGAGTTCTAACTTTAGACCCCGGGATTTAGCATATGATGTGGGGAAAAGGTTCAGGTGGGGGCCTGGATCTTGCCAATTCTGATCCTCTCATGAGATGGGCGGGTGACTCCTGCTTTGTGCTTTAGTTTTAGGGCTGGGTCTTGTTCGTTGAGTTGCTGAACCACTTTGGACTGTTCTTGGCTTCCTTCATGAAGTCAAAGGGGAGATTGATCACTGTTTTACAAACTGTGTCCCTTGAGGCATATCGGGGGTTCCATAAGTGTTTCCTGTGAGTTTCCTTAAAAAAAAAAAAAAAACCCGCCTCACTCTGTCTCCAACGCCTCCCGATAAACTGTAATGCAAACACTTGTGTGTCACATCAATTTTTAATACATGGGAGAATACAGGGTCTTGATAATGCATCTATTATATTGAAAATAAGAACAAGGTAACTTGAGCTTTGCGTGTATAATGAAAAGATTGCTTTTATCTGAGGGCACATAGACACACACAGATATTTATACCTACATAGATATATATGATATATGGAACTCTATGCATATAGTTCTTCATAAGATTCTTTGTGAAAGAAATAGTTCTGCTGCTAAAAATACCATGGAAACTTCTGGCCTGGGGTTTCCAAGTTCATCTTCAGCTCTGCATCTCAGAGTTCACACAGCCTCACTAAAATAGCCCCTCTAGTTACTTTTTCCTCTCTGATTTGGAAGGGAAATGTTCATCATGCCTTCAGCTGCCCCAAGAGGCAAGAGATGAGCCAGCTGGTGTTTGCCAGGGTAGTTGTTGTTCACTCTTTGTATCAAAGCCTCATCTGACTTTTTGTGGGGCTCAGAATTGTGGATTTTGCTGACCCTTCTCCACAGTCTCTTTTGATGACAGTGTCAAGTTCACAGCCTCATATATTTGCCTGTGAGGCAGAGTGAGCCAGCCCACTCTCATCTTGCTTTGCCTGATGTCTTGTCTTGGGACCGCTTGCCATGTTGCCTGTTGGCCTGCCTCTTCCTGCCTGGGGACTACAGGATGGCATGGGATGCCAGGCGTTCAGGCTGCCCCACGATGTCACACCTGTCTTCTGGGAAGTTTCCCATAAAGGTGTTTATTGCCTGGCTTCTGGGTTCGGAGGGAGTGTTCAGCCTTTGCAACCTTTCTACCTGGTTTACCTTTTTTTTTTTTTTTTTAAGTGAAAGCAATACAGATTTTTAAAGCTTTATTCAGATATAATTGATATACAAAATTGCATACTGGGTCATGTGGCATATGGGATCTTAGTTCCCCTGCCAGGAATGGAACTTGTGCCCTCCTGCAGTAGAAGCATGGAGTCTTAACCACTGGACCACCAGGGAAGTTCCAGTGATTTACCTTTTTATCCCAATTTTAAAGGGAGATAAATGGAAGAATGACAGCCATTTTGGCTTGGAATGCATGCCCGCACCGAATTCCATAAAACGCTGTTTGATTTTGAGAATCGCTTGACGCGGTGCACATTTTGGTTAATGACGTCAGTGGGTAAAAATAACTATTGTCGTATGGTGTGTGGGCTTGGTTTTAGAAGGATAAAGAATCTATTGTTACCCATTGTGTTATTCAGTCACTTATTACCCACCCCGAAACTCCAAACGTGTGTAATAGAAAACCTGAAGGTTTGTCACTTGCTGAAATCCAGGCTCTGTGAATTTATCCTCAGACTCTGCTCCTGTTGAGAATAGCGCAGAGGCCTTCTTCGTTCAGCCCGTTTAAATAGATGGATGGGACCTCACCACAGGGTCTGTGACAGGCGGGGTTTGTGGCGTGCAGCCCCGGAAGTGCCTTTGGGTTCTGTGGTCTCAGGTGAGATTTGTCCAGGGTGCGAGCCAGCTTAGTGCTCCCTGGGTCGTTAAGTTTCTTCATCTGTATAACGGGGATCAACACAGTGTCTGCCTCCCAGGTCCTTGTAAGGCTCTTTAAGGAGGTGATGAATGTGATAACCTGTAATGCCATTGTTGGCCAGTAGTTAAGGGCTTCATCAATATTCTTGGAAGTCGACTCCACTAGCGTGATGTTCCCGTGTGGGATCACTCTCAAACCACCCATGTGCCTCCCTCTGTATCCCCCTGGCTCACCGTGTGCTCGGGACCCCCGCCCTCCCGCTGGTGGCTCCTGGCTCCCTCTGGGCATTGCATGGTCTTTGTCTTCGACATTGCTCCTGCCCATGGCTCTTGGTGAGTCCAGACCACCTTACGTGCCCTGGCATCCCCCAGCCCAGGGCCTGGTGCTGGGCCAGGGCTGCAGGAAAGGGCACAAATGTCTGGGGCTGAAAGGGACTCGGAGCCTGGGCAGCTCCTGGAGCTGGAGGGGTCATAGAGGGTCATCAAGAGAGTTGTCCGGTAGCCACTTTGGAATTTGTTGAGGCAGGAGGAAGGCTATGAGGTTGGGCCTTTAGGAACCTTGTTTCATTAGAGCCCCAGGAGAATACTGACGTGGACTCTGGATCGCCTATACCCCTCTGAGGCTTTCCAGCAGATGACATGGATGGCTCGGTGAGACCCAACCAAGTCCCTGAGCTCACAAGTGCCAGGGGAAGTGGAACCTGGACCTCTCGATCACCACTCTGGGCCGTGCCTGCCAGGCTCGCAGGCTCCGCGGTGATGTGACATGATCTCTGCTTTGGCTCCTGTGTGTGCGGCTGCAGGCCCCTTCCTCCCCACCCACCCTCCTGCACCCCGCTCCACCCGCCAGGAGGCTGCCCGCCTCGGTCTATGCCATGAGTGCCCTCGGTCCGCAGCTCCCTGCTGGGCCGGCCCCTCAGCCCCTTCCCGTGCGGCCCCACGGCTGCTAAAGCTCTCACCCAGCCCTTGCTGGGCCCCGTCACACCCGTGTAAAGAGCCCCTTTGAAACTCTCCTCAGTTGCCCTGGTAGCGCGTCCTCTGTGCCCGCCAGGCTCCCCGTGAACACTGGCATGTTCCAGAAAGGGTAACCTGGCAGTTCTACATTAACTTTCCACTGCGCATCGAAGGGAGAGACGGAGAGACGCGGCCAGGTCTGTGGATGAAGGAATAGGGCTGCTTATGCACAAAGAGCTTCAATTTAGCTTTTGGCCTTTTATATTCAAATGAGGGATTGTAGGGAGAGTCACAGCGGTACACTGACAGGACAGACAGACAAACAGACTGCAGCAGATGGGATCCTCGGCTGGTACTTCTTAACGTGTGTGTGTGTGTGTGTGTGTGTGTGTGTGCGCGCGCTGAGAACTTTTAAGATGTAAAAGGGGAAATGGCCTGTCTGTTTCAGCCCAAGGACAATGCTGCCTTCTGTTAGGGCTGAGGGTTGTGAGGTTTGTGTTTGGGTGGCCGCAGTGTGGAAGTGGGAAGTCCAGGTGCATTCAACACCCAAGCATCGTCAGGCCGTGACTGCTGAGTGTACCCACGAAGGATGAAGGGAGGGAGTTTATGAACTGGGAGACAGGTGTCATGGGGCAGTCACAGAGGTGTTGGGTTGGCCAGAAACTTCATTCAGGTTTCTTCTTTTTGGCCAACCCAATACTTGGGAGAGGGGCGAAGAGAAGGTGTACACGTCTGTTTTGGTGTGTATCTAGGAGGAGTGTTCACCTGAAGAGGAGCTGGGGGGCATTTAGAGGTTTTAGGTGAATGTGGCTCGTGAGCTCCCTGTGATTTAGGTGTTTGGCAGGAAGAATCCAGGGTTCAACGTGGACCACTGCTGTGATGACTGTAGCTTTGGCCGAGTTGGGGTGGTACCAAGGGTGGTGTTAGCAGTTTTGTTTTCTCTGGGCGTGGAGGAAGACCCTTGTGACTGAAACCAAAGTTTCAGGATTGGAGGTGTTTCCCAAAGAGGGTTTGGCTCATCAGTATGACCAGAGGAGGCTGAGAAGCAAGAACGTATCCCTGGGGCAGGGGGGTGATGAAAAAGGCGGGAAGTCTTGGCAGTGAGGGTCTGCTCTTTAGAAAAGAAGCAGGAGAAGACTGCTGTATGGTGTTGGGTGTTCTTGGGTGTCATTAATGCTCGGCCATCTGGTTGACCAATGGGTGGATCATTGCCTTCCCTGGAGTTGCTAGGTAACTGGAAGTCCTTGGCAGAACTGAGGACCATCTTAGAGTCTTTTCTCATATGTCACCACGTCTTCCTCCTTGGACAGTGAGCATAGTCTCTCTTCTCTCCGGGCCCCTTTAGCCCAGTTTTGGGGGCCTGCAGAAGCTGTGGGCCACCTGTATGGGTGACTTTGCAGGGGGAAAGTGGGGACGTGGGCGGGCTATGAGTACTCCATCCAGGTCTGCCTCCCAGGAGAGAAGGCTTTGGGGAGTCTTGGCTGGAGAGGCTAAGGTAAAAACCTGGGTTGTTTTTGGGGCTGTGTGTCCTTGGGTAAGCCACTGAGTGCCTCTGGGCCTCCCTCCATGCCCACCTCTGTAACTGGGTTCTTGGTCAACTGTGTATACACTTTGGAAAGGATGCATTTCAAATTGCCTATTGGTTATATCAGTAGAGTCTGAGCTTTGGTGTTGTCATCTGTAAAATAGAGATAAAATACCTTGCAGAGTTGCTCTGAAGATTCAAGGTAATGGTGGTAGTAATAGTGGCTAAAGAGATCGTTCTATTTCATTTTCACGGTAACAAGGCGGATACAGTGATCATCCCTGTTCATAGATGTGGACACCGAGGGACAGAGAGGTTAAGCTACCTGCCCAGAGTCACACTGCCAGTAAGTGGTGGCTGTGAATGACCTCACCCAGGCGGTCGGACTGGCGTCAGAGCCCAGGCTCTCAGCCAAGAGTCCCTGAGTCTGTGCCCGGACAAAGGCCACAGAAAGCCCAGCTCAGCGCCTGGTTTGCTGTGGCTGCTCGGTAAACTCGAGTTCCTTCCTTTTTATCCTCGGACTGCATCTGGAAGTGGATGTCCGCACTGTTCTTATGATCAGGCTCTTCAGCTCATGTTTTCTTTTTTAACTTTCTTTTCTCCCAGTTCTGGAGGTGAGTAGTGCCAGATCAGGGTGTGCATGGCATGCGTGCAAAGTTCTTTTAGTTGGCTCCGACTCTTTGCAACCCCATGGACCGTAGCCCGCCAGGCTCCTCTGTCCATGGGCTTCCCCAGGCAAGAACACTGGAGAGGGTTGCCATGCCCTCCGCCAGGGGCTCTTCCTGACCCAGGGATTGACCCCGCATCTCTCAGGTCTCCTGCATTGGCAGGCGGGTTCTTTACCACTGGCGCCACCTGGGAAGCCCTGCCTAGCTCATGCTATCTAGTGTCTGGTTCAGGGATGTTCATTCCCCCTTCTCCAACTGTCCAAATCCACCTTTCAAAGCCTTCCTGTTTATTACCTCCTTCTTCTTCTCCCCCCCAACCTCGTCCTGCTAGAAGCGACCTTTCACTCCATGCCAGTGGCTCAGCTTGATGATAAATAGTCTCCTACTCACTGTCTTTTTTTTTTTCTAATTGAGGTGAAATTCACATAACATAAAATTAGCCATTATAAGGTGTGCAATTCAGTGACATTTAGTACACTGACCATGTTGGGTAACCACCGCCTCCATCGATTACAGTTTCAGAACATTTTGGTCCACCCATAGAAAAGCCAGTACCTGTGAGCAGTCACTCTCCCTTCCCATCTTCTGTCCCCTGGCAACCGCTGGTTCTGCCTTCTGTTCCCTCTTCTGGACGTTTTGTATAAATGGAACCACAGTCTGTTTGCTTCTGTGTCTGACTTCCTTCATTTGGGGTCATGTTTTCGCATCCATCCTCATTATAGCATGTATCAGAGTTTCCTTCCTTCTTAAGGCTGACTAGTGTTCCCTTGTACATGTATCCCACATTCTGTCTATATGCTGGGGGACAGTGGGTTGTTTCCACCTTTCAGCTATTGGGAGTGGTGCTGCTGTTAACCCCCACCGTCTTTTATGCAAACGCTGCCCCCTGTTTCTGTCTGAGCACTGGGGCTGTGACTTCTGGGGTCCCCTGAGCCCTTGCCACAGGATGGGCTCAGTCGTCACCCCCTGCTGGGTCTCCTTAAGCCAGGAGGGAAAAGACTGGGAGCGAGAGGTGCCCCTTGCTCTTGGGCTGGGTCTACACTTCTGCCCAGAGGAAAGTAGCAAGTGGAAAGTGCTGGAAATTCTCCACTGTGAAGCACTTCTCACTCCTGTGCCAGCCAGGGAGTTTCTGAGCTCTGTGACCTAAGGCATTCTCTGGCCTCAGTGTTCCCATCTGCACAATGGGGTGAGCATTCCTTTTTTCAGACTTGTGTGAGTGTTAAATGAGATGGAGCCTGTGGAATGCTTGCTTCCTTCCCTGCCTGGAGTTGGCGCTCTGGGTGAGGGACCAGTTTGAAGAAGGGCCCTTTCAGGCCATTCAGGTACGACCTGAGTCCAGTCCCTCATGATTGTACAGTGGAGGTGACCAATCGACTTAAGAAATTAGGTCTGCTAGACAGGGTGCCTGAAGAACTACGGATGGAGGTTTGTAACATTGTACAGGAAGCAGTGTCCAAAACCATTCCAAAGAAAAGAGAAATGCAAAAAGGTAAAATTGTTGTCTGAGGAGGCCTTACAAATAGCTGAGAAAAGAAGAGAAGCGAAAAGCGAAGGAGAAAGGAAAAGATACACCCAACTGAATGCAGAGTTTCAGAGAAGAGCAAGGAGAGATCGGAAAGCCTTCTTAAGTGAACCATGTAAAGAAATAGAGGAAAACAGTAGGATGGGAAAGACTAGAGATCTCTTCAAGAAAATTAAGAGATACCAAGGGAACATTTCATGCAAGAATGGGCACAATAAAAGACAGAAATAGTATGGACAAGCAGAGGAGATCAAGAAGAAGTTGCAGAAATCTACAGAAGAACTGTACAAAAAAGTCTTAATGAGCTAGATAACTACACTGCTGTGGTCACTCACCGAGAGCCAGACATCCTGGAGTGTGAAGTCAAGTGGGCCTTAGGAAGCATCACTACGAACAAAGCTGGTGGAGGTGATGGAATTCCAGCAGAGCTCTTTCAAATCCTGAAAGATGATGCTGCGAAAGTTCTGCACTCAATATGCCAGCAAGTTTGGAAAACTCAGCAGTGGCCACAGGGCTGGAAAAGATCAGTTTTCATTCCAATCTCAAAGAATGGCAATGCCAAAGAATGCTCAAACTACCACATGATAGCAAGGTAATGCTAAAAATTGTGTGTGGATCACAATTAACTGTGGAAAATTCTTAAGGGGATGGGAATGACTACCTTACCTGCCTCCTAAGAAAGCTATATGCAGGCCAAGAAGCAACAATTATAATTGGGCATGAAACAGCAAACTGTTTTAAAATTGGGAAAGGAGTACATCAAGACTGTATACTGTCTCCTTGATTATTTAACTTCTATGCAGAGTACATCATGCAAAATGTCAGACTGGATGAAGCACAAGCTGGAATCAACGTTGCCGGGAGAAATATCAATAACCTCAGATATGCAGATGATAACACTCTAGTTCCAGAAAGCAAAGAGGAACTAAAGAGCCTCTTGATGAGGGTAAAAGAGGAGAGTGAAAAAACTGGCTTAAAACTCAACATTCAAAAACTAAGATCATGGGATCTGGTCCCTTCACTTCATGGCAAATCAAATGGGAAAAAGTGGAAGCAGTGACAGATTTTATTCTCTTGGGCTCCAAAATCACTGCAGAATGACTGCAGCCATGAAATTAAAAGATGCTTTCCTTGGAAGAAAGCTATGACTTTAATATACCTAGATAGCATATTAATAAGCCGAGACATCACTTTGTCGACAAAAGTCCGTCTAGTCAAAGCTATGGTTTTTCCAGTAGTCATGTATGAATGTGCAAGTTGGACTGTAAAGAAGGCTGAAGAATTGATTCTTTCAAATTGTGGTGTTGGGGAAGACTCTTGAGAGTCTCTTGGACTGCAAGGAGATCCAACCAGTCAATCCTAAAGGAAATCAACCCTGAATATTCATTGGAAGGACTGATGCTGAAGCTCCAGTACTTTGGGCTCCAATACTGATACACAGAGTCAACACTTTGGAAAAGACCCTGATGCTAGGAAAGAGGGCAGGAGGAGAAGGGGGCAACAGAGGATGACTTGCTTAGAGAGCATCACTGACTCAATGGACATGAGTTTGAGCAAACTCCATAGTGAAGAATAGGGAAGCCTGGCGTGTTGCAGTTCATGGGTCACAGAGAGTCAGACACGACTTAGTAACTGAAGGATAGCAACAACTTGCAGGCAGGATGATTTCTATGCAGTCCTTCTGGACGAGCAACCACCAGTGCCTTCTGGTCTCCTCGAAGGGGAAGCAGCGGCAGTCATTCTCGTCACCATGCTTAGTTGTCACTGCCGGAAAGTCGTCCCCGCTTCCCTTTTCTGCAGTTAACTCTGGTGCTCAGTGTAGGAATCTGTGGAAACTGGTTTTCTCCCCGCTCACCCCCAGGCACAGCTGTGCTCTGAGCTAAGTTTAGAAAGGGGAGCTTTCTGTTGATTGAGTGACTGGAATGAGAGGGACTGTGCTCAGTCGTGTCCGACTCTTTGTAACGCTTTGGATTGTAGCCCGCTAGGCTCCTCTGTCCCTGGGATTTCCCAGGCAAGAAGACTGGAGTGGGTTGCCATTTCCTTCTCCAGGGCATCTTCCCAACCCATGGATTGAACTGTGCCTCCTGCATTGCTGGCGAATTCTTTATCCACTAAGTCAATGGGGAAGTCCTTTCTGTTGATTGTATTATTTTAAAAAGTGCTTATAAGGTGTCTCCCACACCATGTATCTTGTGGGGTGTTGTTTGCAAGGGTCTTTTTGCCTTGTGGTCAGTGGAAGAGTTTGGGGGCCTGGCAGACCTGGACTGGCCTCCTCCTCTCACTGACCAGCTTGGTAACCCTGGATGACAGGTCACTGACCTTTCACTTTCTTTTTCTATAAAAATGAAGATTAGTGTGAAAATTAGTTATCTAGCTTTGTGCTCATTATAATGTCAACTAGTGTTCCAAATAGTGTTCTTTTGGAACAACTCTTAGACAACCCAAACAAAAGTAGTTAAATAAAAAGGGGTTAAGAAGTCAAGGAGTCTGGAAGTAGAAGGAGTCTAGAATTGCTTGATTTGGCAGTGCAAGGGTCTGGGTGTTTTCTCTTCTCTCCCCACATCAGCCATCCTCAGCTGCTGGGTGAGTTCTTCCCTCCTTGTCACATAGAGGCTGTAGCAGCTCCAAGCATCACGGCCAGATCTGCTGAAGTCCAGCAAAGCAGGATGGTATTTCCTTCCATGCATTTCCTTTTTATTAGAGAATAAGCTTTCCCCCAAGACACCCCTTGCAGATTTCTCTTAGGTACCCTCATCCTTCGTTTTAGCCTGCAGCCTTTAGATTCCCTGAGTCCTAAGGCAAGGACTAAGCTGCTGATGCTTCATTTGGGAAGTCAGGGCCCATTGAGGTCAAGGTGAGGGAATGAAGCTGGGAAAGACGTGAAGCCACATGAGCTAGGGTGCTGTCACTCTAGCTACTGTTTCATCATGAGCCTCAAAGAGATGCCAGCTGGTGTGTACACCTGGCATGTAAGGTCTTCTTTGGGAGGGTTGCCAGGAGAAACTGTACCTGGATTTGCCAAAGAAGCGCACAGAGAGTATCTTTTGAAGTTAATGTTGAAACTTTCCCTTAGTTCTGGTACATTTCTTGCCAGTTTCTTCACGTTGGAAGCTAGTGGAGCTGGTGGTTTGGGACACAGACGGGAGTCAGGCTGCCTGGACTCAGATCCTGGTGCCGTAGCTTAGCAGGGACCTGTGACTCCCGTTTAGGGCTGTTTGGAAGAGTGAATGAGTTAACATCCGAAAGCGCTTAGAACAGTGCTCTGTGCATATTGGGCCAAAGGCATTGAGAACACAGAGTCGAAAGCATGATTCTAATCTTGGAAAACTTGCGTTTGGCCATGACTGTGATTCTTGGAATTTCATCTGCAGAACTCAGAGCTCTTTGACACGTTGTCCTGTGTCGTGACCAGCAGCCAGGCAGTGTCTGCCGAGTCTCGGACTGCTGAGGACCCGGGCTGACATGCACAGACGCTCTTCCCCTTCACGTGCGCCTCCCCGACTTCCCTCAGCAGGTGGTGCCCACCCCAGGGCACGCTCCATCCATCCCCCTCCCTCCCTCGCTCCGCCACGGCCCCGAGACTCTGAGCCTTGTGTCTCATTTCCCTTACTTTTCTGCAAACAGTTTGAAGACAGGGCCCAGATCTTTATTGCTTTAGGCAATACTTGGTGGGGTGGATGGATGATTGAATGGCTTCCAGGTGAGGACACAGCACACAGATGCCCAGGCAGAGAGAGAGTACCATTGTAAAGGGCTGGGACGTGCCATCCTAGGGTCACAAGGTGATGTAGTTTAATGTTTTCCAACTTCGGGGCAAAAGAAAAAGTTGACTGCCTTGCGCTGCTTACCCAGTGACCTATTCCTCCGTTTTCTGCCCCCGTGGTCCATCCTGGGCGATGTGGAAGGCTACAGAGCAGAGAGTGAGGGGCGGGGGCTGGAGGGAGGAAGGTGAGCTGGAAACGTTTAGGCCTGAGATGAGGCGGGTTGAAGGGTACCTGGTGGTGGTGGGGATGGGAAGTTTGAGAGTGGGGTGTAAGCAGGAAGGGAAATCAACAGGGCTCGCCCACCCCTTGTCTCCCCACTCCTGCCCCCTGGCACCCCATCCCACAGGCTGGCAGGGAGCGAGGAGAGGGGGAATGCTGGATTCCTTTGAGTACTAGTGCCTGGGTCACTGGGAAACCGGGCTGGGGCCAGGCCCCCTTCTGCCCACCTATCTCATGAGACGAGAACGGATGTTCTTGTTTCTTCCATTTGATAAGCGCAAACTTGTGGGATAAGTGGGAGGAATACGGGACTGAGTGGTTGGGCTCCTGGGACCTGACTGGCCTTGACCTTGTCCTTGCTGTGGAACCTTGGGCACATCTTTCCCTTCGCTGGGCCTGAGAGATTGGCTCCTCTGTAAAATGAGAGGCTCATTCTTTCCTTCTGTGACACATACTGAGTGCCTACTGTGTGTAATATTCTAGGCATGGGCACAGATGCAATTTCTGTTCTCCTGGAGTGTACATTTCAGTTGGAGGAGACTGACGATAATTGAGGTGAAGGCTGGGAGGAAACTCACCAGTCCTGCAGTGTGAATGGGGCTCGTTTCCATCGGCTGGTGGGACACAGGCTCCATAAAGAGGTGGCACCATCTGGGAAGGTCTGGACGGCGGGGTGGGGGGTGAGGGCAGAGTGTTTTTGGAGAAGGGAATCAGTGCATAAAGGGAGAACCAGCTTCAAGAACATTGCAAAGGGCGTGAGAGGAGATAACAGACGGAACCTGTAGGCTGTGGTTAAGAGTTTGCATTTTATTCTAAGTGTGATGGGAGGTTTGAAGACATTTTTTCCACTGGAGTCCCTTTTGATTATTTTCCACTTTACAAGGGCTGTAGTTGGAAATATCCCATTAACCAGAAAGGTGTGATTTTACTAAACAACAGATTGAACAATCTTGGATTAATTTTAGGCTTTTAAAGTGTGGGGAAATAATAGGGACTTGATAAATATCTTTGAGGATCCTCAGGGATCTGTACAGATGGCAGATGGAGACACCCTCTGGTTCAAACGTTTATTCTTCACAAAGCCTTTTGCTGTGTGATTTTTAAAAAGATTCCTGCCACCTCCTGATAGAAGATGAACTTTTGCACAATGAACATCTCTAGCGCGGTGCATTTCTGCTGCCACAGTCTGGCTTCATATCCCCTGTTCTCGACCCAAAGCGGCTCTGGGGAAGGGGCGATGGGGGTGGGGATGGCCTTGCTTTCTTTCTTTTGATCCAGAGAATCTCAACTCCTGTTGCAATGTCCTTCTGCCTCAGAGTACAGTGTAGTGACGGGAAGGAGCGCGGGCCTGGGGAGTTGCTCTCATTGGATGTTTCCAGGGGATGAAACGCTGGGTAGCCAACTGCCGCCTGCTCTCCGTATAACTGAGTTCATCCATTGTTTGCAGATGGCTGGCGCTTACCCTGAATCCCCACGTTCAAAGACCTCACACCCTAACCCTGGCCGGCAGGCCTTTGCTTAAAGCTTTTCTCAACACCCCACCCCAGTCATTAAATGTTCATCTGCCTTATTTCTGACTTGCAGTTTGCCCTGGCTGAAGGAATCTGCTGACTTCCGTTTTCTTTTTCTGTTACAGATCCTGTGCACAGGTGCCTGTGGTAAGGACCACTTTCGACTTTGCTCTTGTGTTGTTCGCTACTGCCCCCTAATGGACGCACCAATATTAACAGGACGCTGAAAAATCACAGAGCATGCTAATCTGCTAAAACTCGCTTAGTTCCAATATTTCTTTGGAAGTGGGGTGAGGGTGGAAACAGCAAATGAAAGAAAAAATTTGATCAGTTGTGAAACCCTGACACATCGAATTTTTCTTCTGTGATTTTTTTTTTTTTAGCCTATATTTGTGGGTAGTTTTTTTTTTAAGACAACTTAATTTTTATAATGCAGTATGATGTATATTTATTTCATGCACTCTTGCCCTGTAAGTATTTTCTTGTCTTGCTGCATCACCCCATGATTTTTAAAATGGTGTACAGGTTTTGTATATAATCTTTGGAAAACAAGACGTAGCTTCCTGTATGTTATGTTTCCTTGTGGAGGGCTGAGTCTCAGTTGCTAATTAGTTCCTGGTCCATTGAAGTCCTCCCTGGTCTATAGTAAAATGAGAAAAATGGGTTTGCTGTAGTAAATTTTTAATGGAACTTAATATATTCAGTTGAAAGCACTATTTACTCTGGGGTTATGTCCTCACTAATTTTTTGATCATTATTCACTTCTATAAGAAATAAAATGAATAGTATTTAGTAATTTTTTTAATGTATCTCTTTGAAAAATAAAGATCGGTGGCTTTTGTCTGTCATCAAAGTCCGAGGACTACTTTTGTCTCTCCCCGGTTGGTAAAATCTCAGCCTGTGAACCATAGAGATAAAATTCTTAGAGCGTTCTCACAGTGTCATGCAAAGGGGGCAGACCTTGCTGAAACCTTCTAATAAAGAGACTCTCACTTAATAACAGTAATTATGCAAAGCCTGTGCAAACAATAGGAAGAGTTCTGCAATTGCTTTCTCTTCCTTGTTAATCAGTTTGGTAAATAAGCTGGTAGGTTCCTTGCACAGGCTTGAGTCACTGGTGTAAAAGAAGAAAAACATCTGTGTGTAGAGGCCATATTGTAAAGTGGGGGAGGGAAGATGAAAGAACTATGCTACATTAAAAAAATTATAGTTAAAAGTCTGTATGTGGTGGTGGTGGGGTGCCGTCTTATTAGCCTGCATTTTGTTTTTCTCGCCTGTGTTCTAGGCACTGGCTGCAATTCGACTACATTCTCACCTGCAGCCAGGGAGAGTCCATGGGCCGCGGCACAAGAAGACCTTGTGACAGCACCTGGAATGGCTTCGAATGGCCAGTTCACTCCAGCAGACAGCGGAACATCTTCACCCCTGGGTCCTGGTATGCACTGTTCTCCCACCCTTTCAAAGGGCTCCAGTCAGCTCAGCCGCTCACTTGCGTCTGACTCGTTGTGACCCCATGGACTGCAGCACGCCAGGCTTCCCTGTCCATCACTGACTTCCACAGTTTGCTCAGGCTCATGTCCATCGAGCTGGTGATGCCATCCAACCATCTCATCCTCTGTCGTCCCTTTCTCCTCCTGCCTTCAATCTTGGCTTCTTACTTTCGCATTCCAGTCCCCTATAGTGAAAAGGACATCTTTTTTGGGTGTTAGTTCCAGAAGGTCTTGTAGGTCTTCATTGAACCGTTCAACTTCAGCTTCTTCAGCATTACTGGTTGGGGCATAAACTTGGATTACCGTGATATTGAATGGTTTGCCTTGGAAACGAACAAGAGATCATTCTGTCGTTTTTGAGACTGCATCCAAGAACTGCATTTTGGACTCTCTTGTTGACTATGATGGCATCTCCATTTCTTCTAAGGGATTCCTGCCCACAGTAGTAGACATAATGGTCATCTGAGTTAAATTTGCCCATTCCAGTCCATTTTTGTTTGCTGATTCCTAAAATGTACCTGCTGCCAAAAAGTACAAACACATGAGCAAGACCTTTGGGGTGGGTTGTGGGTTTTGGAGAATATCAATATTTTCATGTGGGCACTGTGTTCAAGATCGCTTCATCTAGGCTTCAGTAGTAAAATGCAACTGCTTATATCTCTTTGCTCCCCATTCTTGGCCCCGTAGCCTGGCTCCCCTGGCAGCTGTTTAACACTTGTCTTTCTCTCTGCTCTCTGAGCAGCACCCCAATGGTGTAGTGGTTAAGAGCCCAGACTGAAAATCAGAGTCCCAGCTTTGCTTTCTGGGTCTGTCACTGTCTCACTGTGTGACCCAGGGCTAGTTATCCTCTTTGTTTATTGATTTATGTTTTTGCCCTCGCCACACAGCCTGTGAGATCTTAGTTCCCCAAGAAAGTGAAAGTGAAATCGCTCAGTCCTGTCCGACTCTTTGCGACCCCATGGACTGTAGCCTACCAGGCTCCTCCAGCCATGGGATTCTCCAGGCAAGAATACTGGAGTGGGTTGCCATTTCCTTCTCCAGGGGATCTTCCCGACCCAGGGATCAAACCTGGGTCTCCCGCATTGCAGGCAGACGCTTTTACCATCTGAGCCAGCAGGGAAGCCCCTGGCCCTTTGAGCCGAGGGTGGAACCTGTGCCCCCTCCCATGGGAGCCCGGAGTCTTGAGCACTGGACCACTGGGTGAGTCCCTCATTGGTCCTCTTAGACCTCAGGTTCTTCATCTTTATCACCAAAAATACATACATATACACATATTTTTAAAGGATGTCTTAAGATGTACTTTGTTTACTGAACTATCGAAAGTTAAGGACTTGCTTTTCAGGAATTCCCTGGCGGTCCGGTGGTTAGGACTCCACACTTCCACTGGAGAGGGCACAAGTTTGATCCCTGGTCCGGGAACCTAAAGGTCCCACGTGCCATGTGGCATGGCCAAAAAAAAAAAAAAGAACTTGCTTTTCTAAAATCTTCCCAGAATCCCTGTGCGAATCAAAATTTAGTCTTAACACGTTTCTTTTCCTTCTTAAAATGGTGCTGTGGCCTCCTTCATGAAGTTGTTATGACGCATACATGGGAAAATGTGTTCACGGCACCTTGGCAGGGTCCTTGGGACCGTGTAGTGTACACACATCTCCATAAGCAGTGTTTTCTGAACATTGGAGATGGATGCGTTTAGCATCTCAGGTCAGCTTCTGAACAGATTTAACTCCATGTTCAAGTTGTAGCCAACAAGGCCAAACTCTATTATTTTTATCTTTAAAAAATATACTTTTTATTTTGTATTGGGGTATATGTTTGATTAACAAACAATGTTGTGACAATTTCAGATGAACAGCAAAGAGACTCAGCCATGTATCCATTCTCCCCCAGACTCCCCTTGCGTCCAAGCCACGCATAACATTGAGCAGAGTTCCCTGTGCTATACAGTGGGTCCCTGTCAGTTATTCCTTTTAAATACATCCTGTGTACTGGCCATCCTGAACCCCCCAACTATCCCTTCTCCCCATTCCTTTCCCTGCCAACCATAAGTGCGTTCTCCAAGTCTGTGGATCTCTTTCTGTTTTGTAGGTTCCACATGTAAGGGATGTCATACAATATTTCTCCTCTGTCTGACTTTCTTCACTCAATGTGACTATCTAGTTCCATGCTTATTTTTATCTTTATTTTGTAGCCTTCTGTTTCACTGACACATATGTATGTATTATATACATATATGTACGCATGTATGTATATGTCTATCTATCTAAATACATGGAAATCTAAATGTATTTTGTTGGAGGGAAGTCCAGGAGGCAAATAAAGAGAAATGAAATTTTATAGTTGCAAAACTCACTTCTGGAAAGTAGATATACAGAACAGTCCTTACTCTTACATTTCTTTTTGAAAAATAATGTTTTTTCTGTTCTTTTTTTTTTTTTGGAAACAATATTAAAATAGACTCCAGTCCTATGAAAGCTGTTACCATCAGTCCAACCAGTGTGACCCCAACTTGGAAAAACAACACAACTGCTTCTAATTCCATGGGTGGCATAAAGAGTATGAATGAGAATCAGCAGATGAGCTTTGCAAATCAGACAGGTGATAACAGCACGGACTCAAGTCCAGGAAGCAATGGGACTTCAGGAGATACCACAGTAGGTAAGATGAGTAGCGCCCAGGAATGATCATGAACTGTCCTTCTCATCCTGTATCCTAGAGACTTGTCCATTCAACTTGCCTACTGGAAAGAGATTGATTTTTGTTGACTGTGGAAGATGAGGCAAGATTCTATGTGGTTTCAAGCCCAGGAGTTCAGGTGGCAGGATCCTTTAATACTAAGGTCCTGTGTGTTTTGGGATATTTTAACTGTTTCCAACTGTTTGGTTTTTTTTAAAAATCTTTCATTATTTTTGGTGAATACTTACTTTTCTGCTAAGACTTGGGAATAGGGACCCTGTTAGAAATGTGTCTTGATGCTGTCGGTAACTACTTGGCTTCTTTTAAGCTCCCCAGGAAAGTTGATGTTGTGTTTGTATTCCCAGAAGCTTCTGTTGGGCATGAAAGTTTGGATACTTTATAGAGGAGTATATGCTTCAAATGCAACAAGAGCCCAGTGACATTGGATTAAGCTTAGATTTTTACTTAGCTTAGGTATCAGTACCCTGAACCACCTGTTATAACTGCAAATAACAGCTTTTTTTTTTTTTTAAAAGCTGAAAAGAACCAAAAACATAAAAAAGAGTTGAGATGCTTTTTTTAAGCTCAGAAGAATACAGAATTCAAAAAAAGAGGTCCTGTGTTGGTTTTCTGATCTGGAGGGACTGTGATGTCATTGGCTGGTGGAAGCCGTGGGAAGCTGACCTCTTGAGCTCGTGGCTTGAAGTGACCACCTGGCGCAACACCTCTGCACACAAAGCAAGCCAGTGCGAAACCAGTGGTTTTGAACGTGGTTTTTCTGCAAGCTAGGAAATTATTTCTTTAAATAAAATGTTGCCCAGGTGCCCAGAAACTGAAAAGAACTGGACGAAGAGGAGCTACAGGGATGCAGTGTCACCAGCACCTTCAAACAGCCCCTGGAGGTCCTCAGAGCAGTTTTAGAGAAAACAAAAGCTGCAGGAAAGCTTCACCGTGTTGTGACAGAGAGAGGGAAAGAAGGACGGGGCGGAGGGGAGGTGGAAGAGAACGGAGGAGGAAGAAGAAAGCAGGGTTTAGAGTTGGTAATGGGACGAGGTGACACAGAGTGGGTGACTGTAGGAACGGGGAGGTGATCAGGTGACCCAGAGCACCCAGCTCACGGGCTGAGGTGCCTCACTCCAGCTTACGGCCCCCGAGGCCAAGGCTGTGTTTATCAGCTGCTGTTTATTGAGCATGTACTGTGTGCTTCAGTTCAGTCGCTCAGTCGTGTCTGACTCTTTGCGACCCCATGGACTGCAGCACGCCAGGCTTCCCTGTCCATTACCAGCTCCCGGAGCTTGCTCGAACTCATGTCCATCGAGTGGGTGATGCCATCCAGCCATCCCATCCTCTGTCGCCCCCTTCTCCTCCCGCCTTCAGTCTTCCCCAGCATCAGGGTCTTTCCCAGTGAGTCTTCTCAATGTGCTTAGCTGCCCCTAATACATCAGAGTGCCCTCACAGTAACCCTGAGGGCTACAGAGGAAGACTGTAATGCTGAGAGGTTGAGTTTCTCCTGCGCTCCTGGGGTCACTGAGCACCACGTGGCGGGCGCCCAGGAGCCTGACTCCAGAGTGCTGCGGTGCAGCGGTGTCCATCGCGGTCACCCAGATCACCGAGCCGGCTGGTTTATTCACCTTCCGTTTCTTTAAAAAAGACACCTGCATGACCCAGTTTAGAAATCTTGGCCTCGGACAACGTTTGACATGAAGAATAAAGTCGTGGAATGGACCAGCTCGCCTCAGAGCTGGATGGGGCCTGGCGGGCATCCATGCCAGTGTCTCTGAGTTTAGGCTCCTCAAGCAGGGTTGTGGCTCCGTCTGCAGCACTGCTGTTACTGTCTAGTTGCTAAGTCGCGTCTGACTCTTTGTGGCCCCATGCTTAAAGCTAGAGCCCCGGTTCTAGTTCCCTGGTGCTCCAAGTATGCTCTGCATTCTTGAGCGAGTCACCCTGCCATCCTGAATCTCCATGCTCTCATCTCAAGACCGAAGGATGTGGATGTCATCTTGGCCAACGTGGTTTGGTTTTGGTCACAAATAGCCAAATAAAGTGACAGAAAGGATGGTAGGGGGCTAGTATACATAGGAAGTCTTCAGAAAATCCCTCTTGGGGTTGGAATGCGGGGATGAGCATCTCAGTTGAAATGTGTTGGTACTATGACATATTTGTATTATCTGGAATTGAGACCTTTAGATGTAGCAAATGGGTACTTTTTTGGATGCTTCTTCCTGATATCTAAAACAAATATTAAAAGCTGCTGTTTAAAAGGGCAATTTAAAAGAGTATCAAATCACAGTAGGAGTTAACTTTCTTGGAGAATAGTTCTGATCCTAAAACATTATGGCTTTCAGGTTCATCCTTTTCTCCTTTTTCCTGCATAATGACAAGTTTTCTCCCCACTGTGAAGCGATAGAATTGCACTGGACTCTGACATAAGGAAGTATTTTTAGTGGGCCCCATTGAAATGTCAGTGCCCCCAGTCATTCACAATGGAAGGTGACTCCAAGCACCTTTCCATCGGTGCCCATGCTGTGTTTTTCAAATAGGACCTGGTCCGGTTACGGATCTGCGTGCTGCCTTCGTGGGTGTGACGCATGTGGTTCTTACCTGGAAGAATGATAACATCACGGACACGTGCCGGATGCTCCTTGAAGGAAGCCAGGAGTCGACTGAAAACTTAATGGTCAATATTTCTGATCTGAAGCCGGGGAATCAGTACATGGTCACCGTGTATCCTTTAGGATCAAATGAGACAGAAAGTGGCTTGGGTGAGTCACAGAAGTGGGCTTCTGACCCACAAGGCCTTGAAGGAAGAGATGAGGTGACTCTGGTCTATCTTCCTGCTTCTTTTCTTTTAACCGGTCTTCCCCCTGGTCCGGCAGTTCTGCCTGTTTTACCCTCTCTCCGCAGCGGTCTGGTCCAGGGAGAGAATGCCTTGAGTGGGGCTCTGCTTAGCCCAGTGTGAATCATCGGGTTGTCCCTAGAAATCCATGTTTGGAGTTGGGTGGGAGAAGATGGGTTCTTGGAAGAAGTTGGGGAGAAATGCAAATAGCTGCTGCTTTGGAGAGAAAAGCACGTTTATCTGTGGTGCTACCTGGTCTTCCCTGGTGCCTCAGATGGTAGAGTCTACCTGCAATGCGGGAGACCCGGGTTCAATCCCTGGGTTGGGAAGAACCCCTGGAGAAGGAAATGGCAACCCACTCAGGTATTCTTGCCTGGAGAATCCCATAGACAGAGGAGCCTGGCGGGCTATAGTCTGTAGGGTTGCAAAGAGTCAGACACAACTGAGTGGCTTAAGACACCTGTGCTAAAAGTACAATGCAAAATACGCTCCGAAAATGAGGCTCCTGGGACTTCCCTGGCAGGTCAGTGGTTAGGAAGCCACCTTGCAATGCTGGGGAGCATGGGTTCAGTTCCTGATCGTTAAACTAAGATCACACATGTATCACACAATTGATGAATCAGTCAATACACACATACACACACCCCTAAACCATTGCTTACAAATATCAGGCTCCTTTCAGGAGCATGGCTGTCTTTCTGGGAGAGAAGGGGAACGGGTGTTTGCAGAATCCCAGCTGTGGGCACTATCTGATGTGGCGTCCTTCGGTGGGGAGGGCAGCGGCTGAAAGCAGACGGGAATGCACTTTGGTCTCAGGTCATGTCTTTGCCTTTTGTGTTTCAAACAGATGCCAGCAACACAGACAGCTTGCTGCAGCCCCCTCGGGGTCCCGCGGCCCCTGGGTATAAATACCGACTGGAACCTGCAGCCTCGTCCTCTGACCCTCCTCTGGCCCAGGACGCCGTGGAAGTCCTGCTTCTCAGGTTAAAGCCTGACACAGAGTACACGGCCACGGTCTATCCCCGAGCACTTAACGGTGCCGAAGGACAGCCCCAGAATGTAGAGTTCAAGACAAGTACGTGGAGTTTTGTAAAATGGCTTCAGCCAGAGTTTCCCAGTGCAAAGTTTGTCTCCTGTGATTCTGGTCGTGCGTGATCTGTTGCTTCAGAGGTCGTTTTGTGGTTGGAGGGAATTTTTCTGGAAGAGATTTTGCGCAGAGCAGGTCCAGTGAGTTTCTTCTGAGCTCCGTGGCCCAGGCGCTTCTTTTCCTTGATGCCCAGCCCCGCGTATTGAGCAGCTACTATGTGCGGACGCGAGGGGCTCCCTTATTCTTTTTTTTTAGCTCTGCACACGGGCCAGGCAGCCACACTCGCGTAGGTTTTTCTCTTGAAAATTAATATTCATTTTGTCCACGTTGTCTAAGTATTTTCCCCCGAGAGGAGAAAATGAGTCTTCTTTTTTGAAAGGCATACTGGCCTTCCTGTGTCCCTTGCTGACACTCACGCTGATGCTTTTTACCTAGAATCTGTCCGCATTCTTACTCTGTAAACTGAACAATTTTGGAGACTTTTTGGATTAGTGCTAATGAGGGCATAAAGAAATGCATGGTTCCGACACTCAGGAAATTTCAGAACATAAGGGGAATCCAGGTAAAAAAAACGTGGAAAAGCACCCAGCCATGCTCCGTGGGTTCAGAAATGATTGCTGTAGCCTTGTAGCCTTTGGGGGCTTGTTTGACGGCAATACAGACTGACTCAGGTTATCTTATCCAAAAATATATCTCTTTTGCATGGCAGTCTCTCTGCTGCACATTAGAAACTAACACGTTATAGATAAAATATATTCCAATAAAAACTAAAACAAGCAAACAACCCCCCCCCCCCCCCCAAATATATCTACTCTGGAAGGCTTTCATAGATCCATAGAACAGAGGGAGGAGGGTGGAGGCTGGAGGACCAAGGACAGAACACCGAGCAGCAGCCGGGAAGCTGGCAGGCTGGACACGCTGGACCTGGTGACCCAGGACGGAGGTGGCGAGGAGAAGGCTCCCATTGCTTCCTCCTCCAGCCCCCCAGTAGCCTGCCTGTATCCCTCATTGGTAGAACCTGGCTTCAAGTCACCCGGCAGAGTGCCCCAGTGACGCAGTGTGCAGGGGTCAGCATTGCGGGGACGCAGAGCAGGCGGGAGAAGGACAGAGGGTGGATCGGGAGGGTGGGGAGGACAAGCGATGAATGACTAGCACTCTTGTGTTATCTTTCCTGGAGTTACGGTTATTATCTTGATTTTTTTTTTTTTTTGTTGATGAGGAAAACTGAGTTCAGTGATTTTCCTAAGATCTACCAGGCTATTTAAGTTACAGCTGACCTTGGAACCCAGACCTGCCTCATGCAAAAGTCTGTGATCTTACTTGATCATGGAGATAGTGTTAATTCTTGGATGGATATATGCCTGAGACCTTTTGGGGTCACCCAGCCCCTAGACGGGTGTGTGTAGAGTCCATGTTGTGGTTTGAGGCATCTATTGCATCTCTTAAGAGTCAACTTAACAAGGAGAATGAAGGGTAAACTATGCAGTTGCAATCAGCCAGGTTGTTTCTTCACTGAAGATGCTGTCTGACTTTTGCTGGGACCCTGTCTACACTTGGGTCCGTTGTGTTAAATGGTGTACAACAGGAAGACTTGCTGAGAGTGTTTCTTGGATCGGATGCCTTGAAGACTGCATCTCTCTCCCTGTCTCTCTCTCTGACTTGGCCATCCTGGTGGTGGTTAACTCCTCTTGTGTCTTCACAGATTCCAGTCAGGTTTTTGACATGAAAATTGTGAACATCAGTGCCACCAGCCTGACACTGACCTGGAAAATCAATGATAATGAGTCATCTTCAGTCTATACCTACAAGATACAAGTTGTGGGTGAGACAAATTCCTTCAATCTCACAGTCCAGGAGACTCATGCCGTCATCACTGCACTCAGCTCAAGCACCTTGTACAACATCACGGTGTATCCTTTCCTTGATGACGGTTCCGAGGGCACGCCAGGCTTCATCCAAGTTTACACCCGTGAGTCCACTCATGGCTTTGCTAGCCTTTCTTCCTGCTGGCTGTGTGTCAGATGCAAGACAAACTCTGTTTCTCTTTCAAGGGGTGCACAGTTCAGTGCGTGGGCCCACGGGGACTCTTACCACCTTCAAGATTTTAGATCCTATAATGGTGACCATTGATTGACCCTGCCCACCCGCCCAGCATCGCGTGACATGCTTTCCTTGTGCCGTCTCTTTTAATGTTCACACATCTGTGACATGGTTGGCATTGGCCTCATTTTATGGATGAGGAATTCCAGGCTGAGAGAGATGCTGTGGGCAGGTGTCACACCTTGTAAGTGTCTGAGGTGGGATCAGACAGCTGGGCTCTCTCGGCTCATCTGTGCTGGTGACAACCATCCTAGCGTGGGGAGACGGGGAGCAGATGGTCTGCGAAGGTGAGAGGAACGTGGATAGTCACATGCCTTTGTCCTTTGGATGTTGACAAAATAATGAAGCAGGACGCAGCTATCTCTGTTTTTTCCCTTCTCATTCGAGTCTCTCTTAAAGATAAGCTGATTGGCAGCAAATAAAAACCTTTCTGTTCCAAAGAAGGTCCAATAATTAAAACAATAATGGTCTACCAGTAATGTAATAATATAGTATATTAATATTACACAACGATACTGGTATCACACTGTGCCAGGGGCTTTGCATGTATCACAGGGGTCTTCATGGTAGCTGTTAGGATAGCTGTTTTTTTTAAAATTTAATTTAATTTTTTAACTTTTTATTTTGTATTGGGGTATAGCTGATTAACAGTGTTCTGATTGTTTCAGGTGAATAGCAGAGGGACTCAGCCATACCTCTATATGTATCCATTCTTCCCCAAACAGGATTCCGTTTTTTTTTTTTTTTTTTCCCATTTATTTTTATTAGTTGGAGGCTAATTACTTTACAATATTGTAGTGGGTAGATGAAAAACCTACAGCCCAACATGGCTGAAGAATTTGCCTAAGACCAGAGAGCTGGCAAGCGGCAGGTCAGGGACTTGAATCCAGGGGTGCCTGGCTCTGGACCCAGCAGAATGCTTTATTCGAGTGTCTGATGCTTCCCGCAAGACACGCCTTAGGCGTTCTTACAAACGTCTTCTGACTCCGTCTTCGGAGTAAATGAAATCTACTTCCTTTTCTTCTTCTACTTTTTTTTTTTTAAATAGTTAATCTCTCTGTTAAGATTAGGTTCACCGTGAGTTACAAACTCCCCAAGTATCCAACACAGGGCTTTGTTTCTCTGTCACTGTAAAGGCAGCCCGGCGCTGAGCACGGGCTGGTAGAGCCTTAGCTCGGCTCAGAGCGAGGAGCAGAAACCGCGAGCTCACTGCAGTGTTTTCGTTTTTTATTTTAATTCGTGGAAACTTGCTTTCCAGTGCTGTGTTGGTTTCTGCCGCACAACGACAAGAGTCAGTCATGGTTTGACACACACACACATATATATGTATCCCTTACCTCTTGAGCCTCCCTCTCTTCTCCTTGGCCCATCCTTCCAGGGCATCCCTGAGTGCCAGGCTGGCTGGGCTCCCTGTGTTATATAACAATTTCCCACTAACTAACTATTGTACACATGATAGTATATTTATGTCAATGCTACTCTCTCAGTCTGGCCCACCCCACCTTCCCCCACTGTGTGCACAAGTCCGTTTTCTTTTCTTTCTTTTTTTTTTTACAAGTCCGTTTCCTACTCGGCTCATCAGTACCATTTTCCTAGATCCCATGTGCGTGTGTTAATGTGCGATACTTGCTTTCCTGACTTTACTTCACCCTGTATAACAGGCTCTAGGTTCACTCACCTCACTACAACTGACTCAGATTCGTCCCTTTTTATGGCTGAGAGACTGTGAGCTGTTTGAAGCCGAGAAGGATCTAACCTTGGGAACTGAGAGTTTATGGAATCATTGGAAGGGCTGATGTGTTAATTTGCTAGGGCCGCCATAACAAGCACCGCAGATTGGGAGGCTTTCACAGCAGAAATCTGCTCTCTCACAGTCTGGAGGCAAATAGTCTGAGATCAAGTGATTCAGGGTTGGTTTCTTCGGAGATCTACCTTCTTGGTTTTGTGATGACCAGCTTCTCCCTGTGTCTTCACGTGATTGTCCTTTGGTCTGCGCATGCCTGTCCCAATCACCTCTTTATTTAATTTTATTGAAATACTGTTGATTTGCCATGTTGTATTTAATTTCTGCTGTGTAGCAAAGTGACTCAGTTAAACATGTTTATATTCTTTTCCATTATGGTTTATCACAGGATATTGAATATAGTTCCTTCCAATTTCTTCTTATAAGGATCCTAGTTGTTGTGATTTAGGACCTCCCTTAATGGCCTCATTTTACCTTAAACACTTCTTTAAAAACCCTGTCTCCAAGTATAGTCAGATTCTGAGGTACTGCGGGTTAGGACTTCAATATAAGAATTTTGAGGGGACATAATTCAGCTCATAACATGTGAGGTGCAGGGTCTAGGCTGGGACCCAGAAGTGACTCCCAGCCTAAGGGTGCAGAACTCCCCAGCAGAGTCACAGTCGGCGCCCTGCTGTGGTTGTTGGCTCTTGGAATGCATGGAGTTGCTCGCTGGGCATCAGGAGGCTGCAGCCACTGCCGCATGGGTGGTTCTAGAGCCAGGTAGCCTGAGTCCAGGGGTCACACCCACAGTTCAGCTACAGGGAGGAGAAAGGATAGAAAATAGTGCTCCACCCTTTAAGGGTGCTTCTTAGGAGCCATATTCTTCTTATACTCACATCCCATTGGCCAGAACTTAGTCACATGGCTAGTTGCAAGGGAGGCTGGGAAATGTAATTTTTTAAAAATCTTCAAGAGTCATGTACATTGCTAAAAATCTGTGAGTGTATGTTTAAAGAAAATGGAGGGGGATGAATTTTGGGGGTCAACAGCACCTTCTGCTGTCCATCGTTAGAAAAAGACTCTGGGCAGCTAAGTGTCGCATGCAAGATAAGACAGCTGAGAGTGGTCAAGGTCTCACTCCAGAGTCTGAGCCCCGAACCCTCGGGAATTCACACCTCTTCTCCTTTCCTTTGAATGACTTTGTACAACTTAACCAGTGTCTGAACTCCTGTGGCCAATTGTTCTCTTGATGGTTAGAAACATGAATTCCTAAGGGGCTTGTGTTGTAGATGATGATAAAAAGAAGAGGAAAAGAGAGGTCAGATGTTACCAAGTGTACATTTGATCTCTGTGTAAATATTTTGTGAGATTCAGTCACCCTTGTCTTCTGGAGAAATAGATTCTTAATCTAGTCATTTGCTTTCTATCCACAGCCCCCAGTCCAGTTTCTGACTTTAGAGTGACAAGTGTCAGCACAAGGAGAATTGGCTTAGCGTGGAATAGCAATGACTCTCATTCCTTTGAGATACTTATCACACCTTATGAAGCTGGAGAATCTCAAACCATCACCACCACCGAACAAAGTATTGTCATTGGTGACTTATATCCTGGAACCATATATCGTTTTGACATATATCCACTAGGACCAAATGGGATCAAAGGGGATTTCCGAACAGTTTTCAATAGAACTGGTAAGCAAACAGGCTGTATTTTCTGTAAATTAGTTACGTTTCTCAAGGAGAATCAGTATAAACCTTACATGTCAAAATTTCCAAATATTGCTCTTCTTTTAATTGTCTAATAAAGACCTTTAAAAAAATTGTTAATGACAGCAATGCATATTCATTATCTAAAATACAGATAAGCAAAAATAAAAATCACCTGTAAACCAACAGCCAGAGATAATCACTAATAGCTTTTGATGCATGATGTTTTAGAACAGGGGTCCCCAACCCCTGGGCCACAGGCTGGTAGTATCTGTGGCCTGTTGGAACCAGGCTGCACAGAGGGAGGTGAGTGGTGGGTGAAGGAGTCACACCCCATCGCTCACATTTACCGCCTGAACTCCACCTCCTGTCAAATCGGCCACGGCATTAGATTCTCATAGGAGTGTGAACCCTCCCGTGAACTGCATATGCGAGGGATGTAGGTTGCGTGCTCTTTGTGGAAATCATCCCTAAACCACCCCTCTACCCTGTCTGTGAAAAAATGTCTTCCATGAAACCAGTCCCTGGTGCCAAAAAGATTGGGGACTGCTCTTCTAGAATTTTAAGATATATAAAGGTGTATATATGTTTTAACAAGTATTAAAATCCTCTACATGTGTTGTTTAAAATCTGCTTTTTTTTCTATTCAAGTTTATTATGACTCTTCTTCCCTATCAGCATAAATATTCCTGCAGATTAATTTTAATACCTGCCTGGCATTCCGTTGTCCAAATCAGGAGTCAGCAGATAATAATGGTCCATGGGTCATATCTGGCTCACTGCCTGTTTTTTTTTTTTAATAAGTAAAGCTTTATTTGAGCACAGCCGTGCTCGTTTCTTTATCTAAAGTCTGTGACTTCTTTTGTGCTAGAAACGAATAGTTGCAACAGAGAATACATGGCCTGCAAACCCTAGGGTGTTTGTTCAGTGGTCCATATAGAAAAAGCTTGCTCACCCCTTGGTTAGATCAGTGGTTCTCAAAGTGTGGTCCGGGGATCTCTGGGGGGGTCCCCTAGACTCCTTCAAGGGAGTCTGTGAGGTATTATTATCATAATACTACTAGAATACTATTTGGCTTTTTCACTTTCAATCTCTCATGATAAGTGTACAGTGGAGTTTTCCAGATGCAGTGTGACATGGGATGGCATCATTTTTCTGTTGGCTCATGGAATGTATGCTTTTGTATTCTTACGTTTTAAGCATTTCCTCATTAAAAATGTTCTGTTACAGCATACATATATATATAACCTAAATAAATAAAAACTCTCTGAGAGCCTCAATAATTTTTCAGACAGTAAAGGGGTCCAGACTGCTGGTCTGGATGTATTATAAATTATTTGACCACTTGCCTGTTGTTGGACAGGTAGATCATTGACAGTCTTTCATGAACAATATTGTGATGCAATGGTCTTGTTAGTTCTATGAGGCTGATTGATGTTGATAAAAGTATTTCATGAAAACAATTCATTATTCATTATTGTTACCTTTGAAATTTGAAATGAAATTTTTGGGAAAGCTTGGAAAGCATCCAGTATCCTCGATCTTGGATTGCAGGGGAGTTGAAATCCTTTCTTTGGAAGGATAGAGTGAAGAAATGAGACTGATCACGTGAGCCATGTGTGAAGTCAGTTGGGCTCTTGAGATTCTTCTTGTGTGGGTTTTCTCAACTCTGTTGGGTTAAGCACTGATGGTTATTTGGAAGATCTACTTCCAAAATAAGGGAACTGCTAAAACGCATCCCTCAGATGAAGTGCATAATTCCTTTTCAAGTCTGATTTTCAGATTAGACTTTTGAGATCAGGGTATAGTATCAACATATATATTTTTTCTCTTTTTTTGAGAATGTAGCTAATGGTAAGGGGATCACAATTTGGGTCTCTTTGATATTGTGTGACTTGCATGCCCAGGATTTAATGCGATAATAACATTATGTGCTGGGGGTCTACAAAGTGCTGGGCTCTCAGCCTTTGTATTTAAACATTTTGAACACAACTCTATGAGGTAGGTACTATTATCGTCTCTATGTTATAGAGTAGGAACTGGGGACTCTGTGAACTTAAGTAACTGGCCCAGGGTGACAAGGTAGTGAACTGGGCTCTGTCTGACTTTGAAGACTGAGATCTTAACCACAGTGTGGACTGCACTTCTATATGGAGCGACTGCAAAAGTAATTTAGGACTATTCGTAAGGAGAAGGCATCTCTTGTACTATTGCCTATAATTGTCCCAATGAATGGAAATCAAGAAGAGTTATAATAAGGCACTAGACTCTTAGGACATTACCAATTCTATTATTGACCAATGTTTGCTGTTATTGGGGGAGAATCAGTGTAACAGCATTAAGGGCAATTTTGAAAAAGGGAAGCAAGTACTGGATGACCCAGCAATTCCACTCTTACATGTATATGTATTGCTAAAAGAACTGAAATCTGGGACTTGAACTTATTTCTCTACACCAACATTCATGGTAGCATGATTCACAATAGCTAAAAGGTGGAGGCAGCCAAGTGTCCATCAGCAGATGAAATGTGCTATATCCATATAATAGAATAGTTATTTAGTTGCTAAGCTGTGCCCGACTCTTTTGTGACCCCCATGGACTGTAGTCCACCAGCCTCCTCTGTCCATGGGATCCTGCAGGCAAGAATACTAGAGTGGGTTGCCCTTTCCTCCTGCAGGGTATCTTCCTGTTCCGGGGATCGAACCCACGTCTCCTGCATTGCAGGTGGATTCTCTACCATTGAGCCACCAGGGAAGTCCCACAGTAGAGTAGTATTTAGCCATAAAAGGAGTGATGTACCGAGACATGCTACAGTGTAAATAAACCTTGAAAGCATTATGCTAGGTGAAAAAAGCCTGACATAGAAGAACAGCTACCATGGAAATCCACTTATGTGAGGTGCCTAGAATTGGCACATTCATAGAGACAGAAGATAGAAGAGAGGAGTGAGGAGAAGGGAAGAATGAGAAGTTCTTGTTTCATGGGAGCAGAGTTTGTGCTGGGCATCATGAAACGCTTTGTGTTTAGACAGTGATGATGGTGATACCACATTGTGAATGTAATTAACGCTGCTGAATTGTAGGCTTACAAATAGTTCAGACGATAACTATTGCACTGTTTATTTTACTACTGCAAAATTCAATAAAGACTATCAAGATGGCCCACGTAAAAAATATCTTCAAAAAAAAAAAAGATTCTGTGCAATTACATTATTGCCACTGGTCCAGTGTGTGGAGGTGAGATGGTCTGAGTGCAGGACCCGGAGCACTCTGGGTAGTTTCACTTCTGACCCCGCTGTGGGGATGAGGGGATGTGTGCCCTTCTGCCTTCGTCACTCCAGCCTCAAGTGTCCCCACGTAGTATCAGCTCTCCATTTCAGTTTTTCCCTTCAGTATGTCTGCCTATGTTATAGAAAGATGTTTCCTTCTGAGGGAGTGGTTTTTAAAAAACTCCGCTGAAGTATAATACATACACTGAAACACACACCCTAAGTGCATAATTTGATGCATCTTTACAAACTGAACCCATCTGGTCACTGGCACTCAGATTAAGAAAACTGAGCATGATTTCCTTTCAAGAAGACCTCCTCCCAACCACCCCCAAACCAAGGGGATGTCTCTGTGACAAAAGCAAAAGGCCAGAGAACTGATAGGATAGGTTGGTAGATTCATCGGTGTTGTAGAAGAGCCAGCATTCTTGAAAGAAACTGTTTCTCACTGAAGTGTTGGAGTTTGCACTTTGTGAGCTCATTGGATGGCAGAAGAGCAAGTTCTCCTGACTGATACTTTAGAATAAAGCTGGACATTACGATGGTCATTAACAGATTTCCCTTCTTCCTTTCCTCTGACCAGACCCCAGTGCAGTGTTTGACATCCGTGTGGTTAACGTCACCACAAGCGAAATGCAGTTGGAGTGGCAGAATACAGACAATGCTTCTGGGTACAGCTACAGAGTAGAGATACAGTCCAAACACAGCTATCATCTGGAAACCAGTTCTCACAGAGGGATCGCTCTCCACAGCCTGACCCCAGGCACCTTACATAAGATCACAGTCACCCCCGAAATGAACTCTGTCCAGGGGATAGCTGACTCCATTTTACAGTACACACGTAAGTGTTTTAGGACACCCTCCTAAGGAAGCATTTTCCCAGACTTTCACCTGGAGGAGGGGAAATAAGCATAGGTTCAGTGATGAGGTAAGAGGCCCTTGTGTTTCTGGGCTCCGGGTAGAATGTGAAACTGAGTAAGTCGAAGACACTGGGCTCAGCGAGCGTTCTGCCCTGCCCTCGCGGCCCTGGTGCGGAGCCGTGTGAACTTGGGATTGTCTTCCGAAGCAGAAAGACATCCCATAAGCATGGGAAGCATCACTCTTCATTCATTCCTTGGGAGTACGGACCGGAGGATGGTCACCGGGTCATGTTGGCGTGGAAGATGCTGCCCACAGGAGGCAGTTTTGCCTGCACCAGTGAGGGACATGCTCTGCTGATATTTGACCTAAATATATGGTGGGGATGGAAGTGTATAATGTCTTTTTTGTACATTTTTGTTTCATCATATTTCAAAAACAAGTAGGAAATTACATCTTGAAAATAGATTTCAGATAAAGTATTAAAAGAAGTCTGAAAAGCTTCAATTCTTTTGAGATTTAATCTGTATAATTATTTTCTAAATGTCTGTTTGGGGAAGCCTTCTCTTTTTTGATCCCAGCAAGTATTAGCTTTATTTATTCTTTACCCAAAGGAGCCAGGCTATTTTTATTTCAAATTTAATGAGAAAAAAAAAATTCTGGGTTATTTTTAGATGCAGTCAATAAAATGGCTCAAGTTAATCCATCCTTTTTTTTTTTCCCCCTAAAACTTAAGGGCCCAGCACGGTGTCCAGCATTGAGATAAGTACCAACACCACAGCAGCAACCTTAAATTGGCAGAATGTTGATAAAGCCTCTTCGGACTACACCTACCACCTTCTTATTGGGCAGGATGGAAGTTCCAGCACGGCCACACAAATAGTCACAGGCATCGGCATTACCCATGCTACGGTCACCAGTTTAATACCTGGTACCTCCTACACCGTAGAGATCCTCACACAGGTGGGGAATGTCAACTCATCTGCACCCAGCAGGCAGTCATTCTGTACAGGTGAGTAGTCTCAGGGGCCTCTTGGATTCCTTCTTGTATCATGCTGATACAAGGATCATGCAAGGATCATAGGTCCTTGCAATAAACTCTAGTTGATTAATTTTTCTTTTTTTTTGCCGACCACCATGGCATCTTAGTTTTCCAACCAGGGATAGGACCTTCACCCCCCTGCAGTGGACAACCAGGGAAGCCCTTCTAGTTGGCTAGCTTTTGTGTGGTGTGTGAGCATCCTATTATCTCATTAGTGCTGTCTTGCTGCCCTTGTGTGTTCCTTCAACAGGTATGTACTAAGCATTCACTGTGTCGGGTACTGTCAGAGGACATAGGTGAGTCTCTGCCTTTCTGAAACGTTCGTTCTGCTGGGGGAAGACATGATAAGCAAGATACATAAGTTATTAGGTGATGATTACTGCTAAGGAAAGAGAGGTAGAAAGGATAGGAGAAATGAGATGTTTATCTTGGGGAAGGCTTTGTCGAAAAGGTGACTTTTGAGCAAAGACTTGCAGGAAGTGAAGCTGGTCACGTGGACAGGAGAGACGGGCAGCCCCGGTGGGGTGCGGAGGTCCGGGCCTGGAGTGGGCCTGCTGTGTTGGAGGAAGAGCAGGAGGTCAGGATGGCAGAGGTGGGGCCTCGGGAGCAAGAGGGGGAAGGGGAGGAGGTGAGGCCCACGGGGTGAGGGGCCAGGGCACGGCTGATGTCAGGGCTTGCAGCCCATAGTCTGGCTATTACCCTGAAGAAGACAGAAAGGATATAGTTAAAAGGGGACGCTCAGCATTTTCACTTTTCTTGATCCTTATCTCTCAATGCAAAACGTGTGATCGTTTAAAGAGAAGAGCCCTGTGTTTAACTGAGGAGCTTTCAGAGAGCGAGTGGGGGGATGTTTGGTGAACAGCTGTGAGCCCTTCTGCTCACAGTTCTGATGGCGGGGCCTTTATCCCTCTGGACCTGTGTGCCGTCTTACCGCCTCTCACCTTTGCACCTGCTTCCTTTCTTCCTTAGACTAAGCTCTTTAGGTGTGTTCAGGCTGATCTGGAAGTGGGGCAGGGATCTCAGCAGATCAGCCTCCCTGGTAGTGTAGCAGCTGGGACCTCGATGACCTCTGACCTTTCACATGGAGTGGCCAAAGAGATGCTGGCAGCTCTGAGCCCCTGTGTTAACTCAAACTCCATTCACCGGTTCTAGACTCTGACCTTTGGGTGGCTTCCATTGCTAATATTTACTTTAGCTGCAGTCATGGTTGCCTGTGTGGCATGGACAGGAGTGTGGGAGGGGGATTGTATCGGGATTGTATCGGCAGGTTGTCCTTCCAGGCCTCAGGTGGAGAATGTGGCCGCTGTGCTGGGTGACTCTGTAAAACTTTTTCTGCTTTAAAACACTGCAACATTCAAGTCATGATAATATCCCCGCCCCCAGTACATTAACACAGTTTTCCATTTATTTATTTTTGGAGGTACCACTGGGATCTGAAAGGGTTTTCCATTTTTGTTGGTTTTTTGTTGACACTTAATAAAATCCTGCCTCTCCTGCTTAGTCAACTTTGGTTGTATCTGATTCTGTGAGACCCTATGGACTGCAGCCTGCCAGGCTCCACTGTCCATGGGATTTTCCAGGCAAGTGTACTAGAGTGAGTGGCCAAGTCCTCCTCCAGGGGATCTTTCTGACCCTGGGATTGAACCTGGGTCTCCTGCATTGCAGGCAGATTCTTTACCCCTGAGCCACCAGGGAAGCCTGAATAATATCCTGCTGGCCCTCAAATGGGTAAAGACAAATAACACCCTGTATTAAAGCTGAAGAAACTGGTACCATTTACTATTGATTATTCAGCCTTGTTGTGTGTGTAGAAAACACCCTGGACTTGGATTTAGAAAACCCAAGATCCAGTTTTGCTTTGCCACTGGCCAGCCGTGTCATTTGAGCAAAGTACTTAATCTCTCTAAGTCTCAGTTGATTCAGCTGCAAAATGGGACAGTGTTAACCCTGCCTGTTTCAGAAGGATGGTCAAGAGGGTGCCAAGATGAGGGGACGCAGGTGGAGAAATTGCTACCACTGCCAGCGTATGGTAGCCATGTCTCCCGGGCCCTTGTGCTCTTCCAGCCTGGAGCCTGATGGCCACCGTTTCATTAATCCTCAGATAGTCCTGCAGCTGGGGCTTAGAGTGGTTGAGGGGCTGACCCGAGGTCACAGAGTCCAGTAAGGCCCGATTCAAGGTCAGCCTCTGCCTCTTCTGCCGTTCCCCACTGCTGTCTCCTCGTCACCAATGGGCCAGGCATCCCAAGTTTAAGTGTTTGCAAAGGCAAACGTCCAAGAATCTCATGATGTGCTGTGCTTGCCTTGCAGACCCTGAGCCCGTGGCCTCCTTCCACTGTGAAGCAGTCCCCAAGAAGGCCATCTTGGTCCTTAAGTGGGCCTGCCCTTTAGGCACCAGCACGGGCTTTGAGCTGGAGATCAGCCACGGTTACTGGAAAAATACAACGATCCTGGGGGGCTGCTCCTTGAAGAATGACTCTGAGCTCAGGACGGAAGTCACGCATTTGAATTTTTCTACATTGTACGACATCAGCATCGCTACCTGGTCCTGTAACAAGAAGGCACCACCCGCCCAAAACACCTGCTGCTCTGGCATCACAGGTGGGCTCCCTGGAGGGCAGGGTAGTCTGCCGGTCATTTGATCACTCCTGGAAAACTGACCCAGAGGCTCTGCCAAGTATAGCTTAGAAATCTGTTTCTAAACAAATTTATCCAAAATATTTGTTTTTGTTGGGTTTTGTTAACCCAGTTCTGTAGAAATCTAGTCTATATAGTCTATAGAAACTATAGTGAGTGAGTGAAGGTTGCTCAGTCATGTCCGACTCTTTGTGACCCCATGAACTATACAGTCCATGGAATTCTCCAGGCCAGAATACTGGAGTGGGTAGCCTTTCCCTTCTCCAGGGGATCTTCCCAATCCAGACATCAAACCCAGGTCTCCCACATTATGGCGGATTCTTTACCAGCCTAACCACAAAGGAGGCATAGAAACTGTATAATCTATAGAAATTTAGTGAGAATTATCTTTTACATTCCAAAAGTTGCCTTTGTTTTATGCGATAATTTGTCTCCGCATATTCTTTTAAGTGGTAAGTTCTTCTACTGCATTAAAACAAAGCATTTTTATAGAAATGTTCAAATAGACATGAAAGCAAAGGACAGTGTAATGGGACCCATGTACCATCATCACTCAGGTGACCATTTGTGGGCATTTGAGCAATCTTGTTTCATTTATATCCTCCCCACTCTTATTGTATTTCTCTGAGACCAGTCCTGGTTTTTCTATAATTTTATTTGTATGTTTTCCACATGTATTGATGCAAGAGAGGGATTCCTTTTCCCTTTCTTTCAAACGTAACTATATTACTATTCAGTTCAGTTGCTCAGTTGTGTCTGACTCTTTGCTACCCCATGGACTGCAGCACGCCAGGCCCCCTGTTCATCACCAGCTCCCAGAGTTTACCCAAACTCATGTCCATTGAGTCAGGGATGCCATCCAACCATCTCATCCTCTGTCGTCCCCTTCTCCTCCTGCTTTCCAGCATCAGGGTCTTTTCAAATGAGTCAGTTCTTTGCATCAGGTGGCCAAAGTATTGGAGTTTCAGCCTCAGCATCAGTGCTTCCAATGAAGATTCAGGACTAATTTCCTTTAGGATGGACTGGTTGGATCTCCTTGCAGTCCAAGGGACTCTCAAGAGTCTTCTCCAACACCGCAGTTCAAAAGCATCAATTCTTTGGCATTCCTATTACCATTACATTAAAAAATTTAATGATCCCTTTTTTTTTGGCCATGCTGCACACCTTGTGGAATCTCAGTTCCCTGACCAGGATTTGAACCCAGGTTATGGCAGTGAAAGCGCTAAATCCTAACCACTAGGTCACCAGGGACCTCCCAACAATCTTTTTTTTTTTTTAAACTATTATCAGATACTAAGTCAAGATTCATATTTCGCTAGAATCTGGGTCAACAAATTCCCCAGCTGTTTTGGGATCATTCACGAGAGATTCCTCCTAGGGAATGTTCTCATGTTGCTGTTGAGTTGCTCAGTCGTGTCTGACTGTTGCAACCCCTTGGGCCGTAGTGCTCCAGGCTCCTCTGTCCGTGGGATTTCGCAGGCAGGAATCCTGGAGTGGGTTGTCATTTCCTTCTCCAGGGGATCGTCCCAGTGCAGGCAGACAGGGCCCCCTGAGTGTAGGGCTGAGAAAGGCACTGAGAAGGAAGGAATTTCCAGGCTGGGAGGGGGGTGTGCTGTCTTGGGGCAGGGAGCTGAGGACCCCTTGCTGGCTGGCTGGAAAGCAAAGAGCTGTGGGCAGGTGTGGGAACGGGTGTCAGTGTTTGATGCGGCAGCTGACGCCAGGACGTCGGGACAGCGCCTCCAAATGGCCACCACTGTCATTTTCTTGCGAGGTTGCTGGAGGATGCTTTAGAGCTGTGCCTTCCAATAGGAAACTGTATGAGCCTCTTGTATAATAAAAAATTTTCTAGGCACCACATTAAGAAACTAAAAACAGTAGCTGAAATGAAGTTTTTTTTTTTTTTTTTCTGCTCTATGTGGCATATGGGATCTTATTTCCCTGACCAGGGGTTGAACTGCTGCATAGGAAGCGTGGACCACTGGACTGCCAGGGAAGGCCCCAAAATGAGTTCTGATCACATTTTATTTAACCCAGTATATTAAAAAAGTTATCATTTCAGCATTTAGCTTCATTTAATTTGTATAAAGTAAGTTATTAATGGGGCTTCCCTGGTAGCTCAACTGGTAAAGAAGCTACCTGCAATGCAGGAGACCTGGGTTTGATCCCTGGGTTGGGAAAGATCCCCTGGAGGAGGGCATGGAAACCCAGTCCAGTATTCTTGCCTGGAGAATCCCCATGGACAGAGGAGCCTGGTGGGCAACAGTCCATGGGGTCGCAGAGTCGGACACGACTGAGCAACTAACCACACACACACACACACACACACACACACACACAGTTATTAATGAGATGCTCTACATCCAAAGTTGAACTAGTTACTTCTCAGAGTGGTTTATTGTTGTTTAGTCGCTCAGTCATGTCTGACTCTTGCGACCCCGTGGACGATAGCCCACCAGACTCTTCTGTCCATGGGATTTCCTCGGCAAGGATACTGGAGAGGGTTGCCGTTTCAGTGGCTGCCATATTGGGCAGCATATGTTTGGAGAATTGGGTTGTGAGCTTTGTCTTTTTGGAGTTCACTTTTCTGAGTCTCCCTTGATTATAATAGCAGACACTCACACTGTATGTGGGAGACAGACTTAGGTAGAGAGTGTGTATGAGGAGAGGGGTCATCTTTAATTCAGCTTTTCTTTCCTTTTGTGTCAATTCAGAGAGTGGCTTTATGAGCTTAGCTCGGGACGCTGAGGCATGAGATTTTGAAGGCCACTCTCAGAATGTTTCCGTGTGGGCTTTTCTGATTTCCAGGAAGCGGGTCGGCTGGGTTTCTCTAGCGGAGTTTTAAACCATCCCTAGAGAACAATGAGGACTTTGGTGTGAAGGGCACAGAGCAGGACTGCAGTCAGGTCTCAGGAGGAAGCGTCTTCTCTCCACGTCGTCTTTGCTTCCCTCTGGGAACCTGCTCCGTCACTGTTGTCAGCTGCCCGACCAGTCCGGGGGCCAATTCTGGCTCCCAGGTCCCCACCTGGACATTCCACCTACACGGTCTCTGTCCCACTCTCCTCCTTCTGGCCGTCCTTCTCAGGATAAGCAACCTGGCCTTTCTGGGTCAGGAAGGACTGGTGGAAAATAGGAAAGACACATTGCCTTCTAGAAACGAGGTTGCCAGGAGGCCCCCTTGGGAATGTGGCTGGACCCACTGAAGGGGTCCTTGTCAGCTAGGCAGGCTCCCCGAGGACCCACCATCTCTGTCCCCACCAGCTCCCTTCCTTGCCCTTTGCTTCTGGATTTGCTTTGCCTGAGCCCAACACGCAGAGCCCAGAACCGGGGGGGAACTTGAGGGGGTATGATAGCAAATCCTCTCCGTAATAATTTTGTCCCTTCTTTGGTTTTAAATGTTGAGTGATCGTGTTTTGTGTTGTCCTGTTTCAGACCCCCCTCTTCCAGATGGGTCCCCTAATATCACATCTGTCAGTCACAATTCGGTGAAGGTCAAGTTCAGCGGGTTCGAAGCCAGCCATGGACCTATCCAAGCCTACGCGCTGGTCCTCACCACTGTGGATGGTAAGGAGGGGTCCTTCTGGGTTCTGCAGCTGGTGGGTGATGGCGTGACCGGGCGCCACTTCCGTGCCCACCGAGGCACATTAGTGAGACAGATGCACCTCCGGTTTGACACTGCGGCCCACACGCTGGCACTCACCCGGGGATGGGTGGGTGTAATTCTGATGAGCTCAGTCAGAAGTTGACAGACTTTCTGTAAAGGGCCAGACGGCAAACCATTTTAAACCTCGCAGGCTCTGCAGTCTCCTTATCAGCTGTTCAACTTTGCAGTTGTAGCGTGAAAGAAACCATATAAAATACAGAAAGAGCGAGAGTGACTATTCCAGAATTTACCAAAAATGGGTGGCTGGCTGGATGTGGTCCTTGGACTTGACTTGCTTACCTCTTATCTAGGCGTTTCATCTCTTTTACAACACATGGCCTTTTAGGTGGCAGATTAGTAGTTTTAACCAATTTTGTCTCTTGCACACATGCATATACACATGTACATACATGCGTGCACACACACACACACACACCCACCCCCCCAAATGATCCTCAAAGGGTGACTTTTTCTTGGAAGAAAACAAAAAAAATTTGCATTTGCAGTGGGAACTGGCAAAGAGCATCGCCATAGCTGAGAGAGGAGGTGGATTAAATGCTGCCTTTCCTTAAAGGGCTCTATTACATTGCTTGGAAGTAAGAAGGGAAAGCTTCGAGGATGGGTGGGTGGGTCTGGGTGCTTTGTTCAAGGCTTGGCTTAAAAGTCTGAGTTTTAACTCCCCCGAGGGCCCAATGGTTAGGACCCTGAGCTTTCAAGGCCGTGTGCCTGGTTCAATCCCAGTTCGGGAACTAATCTCCTGCAAGTTACATGACTTGGCCAGAAAATGGAACAGTGACAGGCTTGGCTTTTTGGTGATTCTTTAACTGTGAACAACGCAGTGCTGTTCCTGCCCAGGCTTGCGGCCTGTGATTCTGTCCTCATCTCCCCGAGGAAGATGGAGATCAAACCCAGTATCAGGGCACTGGGCATCCGGGAAGACAAGGGATTCACTGGCGTCATCAACCTGTGGCTTAATTTCAAAAAGAGACGTTGAGATCTCACTCTTTTTCTGTCTTTTGTTTTGAGTCTGTTTCAAACACCTAATCATTTTGCTGTGAAGGTTTTCAGCAAATCCCAAGCTCAGATCTTTGCTGAATAGGGGAGGTGATGTTGCATACTGACCAGCTTGACCAGGACCAGCCTGGGATGGGTGAGGTCACACAGCCTCCCCGTTGGATGGTCTGGGTTAGAAATACAACTCCACCACCTTTGGGCCCAGGTCTTTTTAGCATTCTGTGCCTTCTTTCCCCCATCTGTACAGTGGGGACAGTCAGCCTGTGCAGTGAGATTATTGTGGGGATTAAATGAGTAAGTGAAGCTCTTAGAACTTAATAGAAGGAGAACCTGGCAGAGAGAGCATCTGTGAGAGATGGCAGGGGTCACCACCATCACCCCGTGTCAAGGTCATTACTTAGAAATGCAGGAGACACAATAAACCTCTGCGATCACTTTCTTTCTCTTTAAAAAAAGATTTGTACAGTTTTTAAAGGTTACACTCCATTTACAGTTATTGCAAAATAGTGGCTACATCCTCTGTGTCGTATAAGACATCCTCGAGTCTGTGTCACACCAGTGGTTTGCACCTCCCCATCCTCCACCCCACGTGCGGTCCCTTTCTCACTTTCTCACGCCTTTACGTTTGTGTGCCTTTCTTAGCTATTCCATCGGCAGATATTTTGAGATACACATATGCCGACTTCAAAAAGGGGGCCTCGGATACCTATGTGACATACCTCATAACGACAGGAGAAAAGAGACGTGTCCAGGGCTTTTCTGAAGTCTTGAAATATGAAGTTGACGTTGGCAATGGGTCCACCACACACGGCTACTACAACGGGAAGCTGGAGCCCCTGGGCTCCTATCGGTAATGTTCGTGGTTCGTGCTTTCTGGGGGGCCGGGCCTGTGGGTGCAGAGCTATCTGGGCCTGGGACGTCAGGACTCAGTCACCTCTTTTTCCCTTGTCACCCCACAGGGCTTGTGTGGCCGGCTTCACCAGTATTGCCTTCATGTCTCGCAGCGAGGAGCTCATCGACGGGAACGAGAGCTACGTGTCCTTCAGCCCCTGTTCAGAGGCCGTTTTCCTGCCCCAGGACCCAGGTAGAGGCGCAAGGGTGCTGTGAGCAGTTCACTGAGGTTTTGCTTCCAGCAGCCACAGAAGGACGCGCGTCTGCACCCCTCCCTGGGTCCCCAGAGGCTTGGGAAGCCTGCTGTCTTCTCTCCGGAGCTGACATGTCACTTGGCCCTCAGGACCCCGCTC